>NC_090323.1:179682133-184482133 GCF_040869045.1 Eurosta solidaginis
GCATCACTTCTGGATGGTTTTCGGTATCCGTTCAGATTCCGTCGGAATAATTGCGGGACTTTTTCGGGATCATTGGGGTCCCTTCCGACATCATTTCTGAATGGTTTTTGGAATTCGTCCGGCATCCCGTCGGGTTCATTTCGGGACTTTTTCTCGACTAATACGGGATCATTTCCGGGCCCTTTCGGCATCATTTCTAGATAGTTGTCGGGATCCGTTCGGGATCCCGTCAGGGTCTTTTCGGAACTATTAGGTGATCATTTGAGGACATTTCCGGCATCATTTCTGGATAGTTTTCGGGATCCTTTCGGGGTCCAGTCACGGTAATTTCGGGACTTTTTCGGGATCATTTAGAGATGGCTTTCAGGATTCGTCCGGGAACCCGTCAGGGTAATTTCTGAACTTTTCCGAGACTATTTCGGGATAATTTTAGGACCTTCCCAAGATCATTTCTGGATGGATTTTGGGATCAGTTCGGGATGCCGTCAGGGTCATTTTGGTATTAGGTGATCATTTGAGGACCTTTCCGGCATCACTTCTGGATGGTTTTCGGTATCCGATCAGGATCCCCTCGGAATCATTGCGGACTTTTTCGGGATCATTTGGGGTCCCTCCCAAGATCATTTCTGGATGGATTTCGGGATCTGTCCGGGATCCCGTCAGGGTCATTTAGGGGTGCGTTCGAGATCCCGTCAGGGTCATTTCGGGACTTCTTCGGGACTATATCGGGATCATTTCTGGATGGTTTATGGGTTCCGTCCATGACCCCTTAAGGGTCATTTCGGGACTATTAGGTGATCATTTGAGGACCTTTCCGGCATCACTTCTGGATGATTTTCGGTATCCGTTCGGGATCCCGTCGGAATCAATGCGGGACTTTTACGGAATCATTTGGGATTCCTTCCGGCATCATTTCTGGATGGTTTTCGGGATTTGTCCGGGATCCCGTCGGGGTTATTTCGGGAACTTTTCGGGGCTAATACGGGATCATTTGGGGATCCTCTAGGGGTCGTTTCGTCACTTTTTCTGTATTATTTCGGGATCATTTTGGGACCCTTTCGACATAATTTCTTGATGGTTTGCCGGATCCATCAGGGTCATTTCGGGACCATTTTGGGATCATTTGGGGACCCTTCCGAGATCATTTCTGGATCCGTCCGGGATGCCGTAGGAGCCATTTCGGGATTTTTTGTTACTTTTCCGGGATAGTTTTTGCACCCTTCCGGGATCATTTCTGGATCTGTGTGGGATCCCATCTGGGTCAATTCCGGACTATTTCGGGATCATTTTGGAATCCTCCCGGAATCACTTATGTATGGTTTTCGCGATCCATCGTGGATCCCCTCGGAGCCATTTCGGAACTTTTTCTGGAGTTAGTCGGGATAATTTAGGGAACCTTCCTGGATATTTTCTGGATGGTTTTTGAGATCAGCCCGGGAGCCCGTCAGGGTAATTTCGGAACCTTTTCGGGATCATTTTGGAACACCTTCAGGGATCATTTCTGTGTGGTTCTCTGGATACATCTAGAATCGTGTCGTCCTCATTTCGGGTTTTTTGGGACTATTCGGGGCATTTCTGGATGGTTTTCGGGATCCGTCCGCGATAGCGTTGGGGTCATTTCGTAGCTTTTTCTGGATAATTTCGGGATCATTTGGGATCCTATCAGGTTATCAGCTCATTTAGTTCTTTTTTTTACTCAATTACAAAAATAAAATGCATTAGACAGAAAACAAAATTTTAAACAGATAATAAGCAGACTAACGCGAATAGCCCATATATTTAAAATTTTCCTTGCGGACGGGGCCGCGGGTAAAGGCTAGTATATTATAAATGGGAAAGTTTGGATGTTAAGATGTTTGGATGTTTGGATGTTTAGATGTTTGGATGTTTGGATGTTTGGATGTTTGGATGTTTGTCCAGACGTTTGTCTTTGTGACTCAATAACGCAAGAACGGCTGGACCGATTTGGATGAAATTTTGCACACATATAGCCAATAGTCTAGAAGGATCTACTAGCTATATATTGTTCAAAAGGGGCGTGGTCCCCGCCCCCTAGGAACAGTTATAATTTAATTATTATATTTTTTCGTCTTTGCGACTGAATCACGCCAGAATGGCTACACGGATTTTGATGAAATTTGGGACACAGACAGTAGTCTACTAGCGAAATTTTTTTCGAACAGGGAAAGAGGGGTGGGGGTCCCACGACCTCTTCGAGAAATTATTTTTCAATAATTTTTACACATTATAACTTTACGTATATTGGCCTTCACCAATATCACAGACTCAAGGGGTCAAATAAGTCGAGGGCTTACAAAGTAAGCAGTGACACCCTCCATATCGAGACCCTTCCGGGATCATTTCTGGATGGTTTTCGGGATCGGTCCGGGATTACGCCGGGGTAATTTCGGGACTTTTTCGGGACTATTTCGGGATCATTTTGGGACCCTTCCGGGATCATTTCTGTATAGTTTTCGGGATCCGTCCGGGATCCCGTCGGGGTTATTTTGGGACATTTTCGGGACTATTCCGGAATCATTTCGGGACTATTTCGCGATCATTTGGGGACCCTTCCGGCATAATTTCTGGATGGTTTTCGAGATCCGTCCGGGATCCCGTCGGGGTACTTTCGGGATCATTTGCGTACCTTCGAGAGATAAATTCTTGATGGTTTCCGGGATCATTACGGGACTTTTTCGGGGTTATTTTGGGTCCCTTTAGGCATCATTTCTGGATGGTCCTCGGGATTCGTCCGGCATCCCGTCGGGGTCATTTCGGGACTTTTTCTCGACTAATACGGGATCATTTGCGGGCCCTTTCGGCATCATTTCTAGATAGTTGTCGGGATCCGTGCGAGATCCCGTCAGGGTATTTTCGGAACTATTAGGAGGTCATTTGAGGACCTTTCCGGCATCATTTCTGGATAGTTTTCGGGATCCTTTCGGGGTCCCATCAGGGTTATTTCGGGACTTTTTCGGCAACATTTAAGATTGGTTTTCAGGATTCGTCCGGGATCCGTCAGTGTAATTTCTGGACTTTTCCCAGACTATTTCGGGATCGTTTTGGGACCTTCCCAAGATCATTTCTGGATGGATTTCGGGATTTTTTCGGGATGCCGTCAGGTTCATTTTGGGACTATTAGGTGATCATTTGAGGACCTTTCCGGCATCACTTCTGGATGGTTTTCGGTATCCGTTCAGGATCCCGTCGGAATAATTGCGGGACTTTTTTGGGATCATTGGGGTCCCTTCCGGCATCCCGTCGGGCCATTTTGGGACTTTTTCTCGACTAATACGGGATAATTTGCGGATCCTTTCGGTATCATTTCTGGATAGTTTTCGGGATCCGTTCGGGATCACGTCAGGGTATTTTCGGAACTATTAGGAGGTCATTTGAGGACCTTTCCGGCATCATTTCTGGATAGTTTTCGGGATCCTTTCGGGGTCCCATCAGGGTCATTTCAAGACTTTTTCGGCAACATTTAAGATTGGTTTTCAGGATTCGTTCGGGATCCCGTCAGGGTAATTTCTGGACTTTTCCGAGACTATTTTGGGATCATTTTGGGACCTTCCCAAGATCATTTCTGGATGGATTTCGGGATCTGTCCGGGATGCCGTCAGAATCATTTTGGGACTATTAAGTGACCATTTGAGGACCTTTCCGGCATCACTTCTGCATGGTTTTCGGTATCCGTTCAGGATCCCGTCGGAATAAGTGCGGCACTTTTTCGGGATCATTTGGGGTCCCTTCCGGCATCATTTCTGGATGGTTTTTGGGATTCGTCCGGCATCCCGTCGGGATCATTTCGGGACTTTTTCTCGACTAATACGGGATCATTTGCGGGCCCTTTCGGCATCATTTCTAGATAGTTGTCGGGATCCGTGCGAGATCCCGTCAGGGTCTTTTCGGAACTACTAGGAGATCATTTGAGGACCTTTCCGGCATCATTTCTGGATAGTTTTCGGGATCCTTTCGGGTCCCGTCAGGGTCATTTCGGAACTTTTTCGGGATCATTTAAGGATGGCTTTCAGGATTCGTCCGGGAACCCGTCAGGGTAATTTCTGGACTTTTCCGATACTATTTCGGGATCATTTTGGGACCTTCCCAAAATCATTTCTGGATGGATTTCGGGATCAGTCCGGGATGCCGTCAGGGTCATTTTGGGACTATTAGGTGATCATTTGACGACCTTTCCGGCATCACTTCTGGGTGGTTTACGGTATCCGTTCAGGATCCCGTCGGAATCATTGCGGGACTTTTTCGGGATCATTTGGGGTCCCTCCCAAGATCATTTCTGGATGGATTTCGGGATCGGTCCGGGATGCCGTCAGGGTCATTTTGGGACTATTAGGTGATCATTTGATGACCTTTCCGGCATCACTTCTGGATGGTTTTCGGTATCCGTTCGGGATCCCGTCGGAATCATTGCGGGACTTTTTCGGAATCATTTAGGATCCCTTCCGGCATTATTTCTGGATGGTTTTCGGGATATGTCCGGGATCCCGTCGGGGTTATTTCGGGACCTTTTCGGGGCTAATACGGGATCAGTTGGGGATCCTCTAGGGGTCGTTTATTGACTTTTTCTGTTTTATTTCGGGATCATTTTGGGACCTTTCGGCATAATTTCTTGATGGTTTCCGGATCCATCAGGGTCATTTCGGGACCATCTTGGGGTCATTTGGGGACCCTTCCGAGATCATTTCTGGATCCGTCCTGGATGCCGAAGGAGCCATTTCGGGATTTTTTCTTACTTTTCCGGGATAGTTTTTGCACCCTTCCTGGATCATTTCTGGATCTGTGCGGGATCCCATCTGGGTCATTTCCGGACTATTTCGGGATCATTTTGGTATCCTTCCTGAATCATTTCTGTATGGTTTTCGCGATCCGTCGTGGATCCCCTCGGAGCCATTTCGGAACTTTTTCTGGAGTATGTCGGGATAATTTAGGGACCCTTCCTTTATATTTTCTGGATGGTTTTTGAGATCCGCCCGGGAGCCCGTCAGGGTCACTTCGGAACCTTTTCGGGATCAGTTTGGAACACCTTCAGGGATCATTTCTGTGTGGTTCTCTGGATACGTCTAGAATCGTGTCGCTGTTATTACGGGTTTTTTTGGGACTATTCGGGGAACTTTTGGAGACCCTTTCGGGACATTTCTGGATGGTTTTCGGGATCCGTCCGCGATAGCGTGGGGGTCATTTCGTAGCTTTTTCTGGATAATTTCGGGATCATTTGGGATCCTATCAGGTTGTCAGCTCCTTTAGTTCTTTTTTTACTCAATTACAAAAATAAAATGCATTAGACAGAAAACAAAATTTTAAACAGATAATAAGCAGGCTAACGCGAATAGCCCATATATTTAAATTTCTCCCTGCGGACGGAGCCGCGGGTAAAGGCTAGTATCTAATATATATTATAAATGGGAAAGTTTGGATGTGAAGATGTTTGGATGTTTGGATGTTTGGATGTTTGGCTGTTTGTCCAGACGTTTGTCTTTGTGACTCAATCACGCAAGAACGGCTGGACCGATTTGGATGAAATTTTGCACACATATAGCCAATAGTCTAGAAGGATCCACTAGCTATATATTTTTCAAAAGGGGCGTGGTCCCCGCCCCCTAGGAACGGTTATAATTTAATTATTATATTTTTTCGTCTTTGCGACTGAATCACGCCAGAACGGCTACACGGATTTTGATGAAATTTGGGACACAGACAGTAGTCTACTAGCGAAATTTTTTTCGAACATGGAAAGAGGGGTGGGGGTCCCACGACCCTTCGAGAAATTATTTTTCATAATTTTTACACATTATAACTTTACGTATACTGGCCTTCACCAATATCACAGACTCAAGGGGTCAAATAAGTCGAGGGCTTACAAAGTAAGCAGTGACACCCTCCGCCCGACCCCCTTTATCTCCCCCTCTGGTGGAAAATCCATAAATTGTTATAACTAAATCTAAAATTTCTCCTAAATCAATAGTTTTTGGTATCTGGTACATACAGAACGAGATCTAGACAATTTTGGAGGAACGATCAGTGGTCCTCTCCTCTACTACCGCCATCCGCCCTCCATCAATTGTTTTTATTAGCACGCTTTTATTAGCATTACCTGTATGTTTCTATCTAACTTCTTATTCGCTCCAATGCGCCTGCTGCCTTATTAACATGGTTTTATAATTAGCTTCACTTTATTTGTAATCCCGTAAGGGTCATATCGAGACCCTTCCGGGATCATTTCTGGATGGTTTTCGGGATCGGTCCGGGATTACGCCGGGGTAATTTCGGGACTTTTTCGGGACTATTTCGGGATCATTTTGGGACCCTTCCGGGATCATTTCTGTATAGTTTACGGGATCCGTCCGGGATCCCGTCGGGGTTATTTTGGAACATTTTCGGGACTATTCCGGAATCATTTCGGGACTATTTCGCGATCATTTGGGGACCCTTCCGGCATCATTTCTGGATGGTTTTCGGGATCCGTGCGGAATATCGTCGGGGTCATATGGGGACTTTTTCGGGATCATTTGAGAGCTCTTCCGGCATCATTTCTGGATGGTTTTCGGGATCCGTCCGGGATATCGTCGGGGTCATTTGGGGACTTTTTCGGGATCATTTGGGGGCTCTTCCGGCATCATTTCTGGATGGTTTTCGGGATCCGTCCGGGATCTCGTCGGGGTCATTTGGGGACTTTTTCGGGATCATTTTGGGGCTCATCCGGCATCATTTCTGGATGGTTTTCGGGATCCGTCCGGGATCCCGTCGGGGTCATTTCGGGACTTTTTCGCGACTAATACGGGATCATTTGGGAACCCTTTCGGCATCATTTCTGGATGGTTTTCGGGATCCGTCCGGGATCCCGTCGGGGTCATTTCGGGACTTTTTCGCGACTAATACGGGATCATTTGGGAACCCTTTCGGCATCATTTCTGGATGGTTTTCGGGATCCGTCCGGGATCCCATTAGGACATTTTGGGACTTTTTTGGGGCTAATACGGGATCATTTGGGGATCCTCTAGAGGTCGTTTCGTGACTTTTTATGTTTTATTTCGGGATCATTTGGGGACCCTGCATAATTTCTTGATGGTTTGCCGGATCCATCAGGGTCATTTCGGGACCATTTTGGGATCATTTGGGGACCCTTCCGAGATCATTTCTGGATCCGTCCGGGATGCCGTAGGAGGCATTTCGGGATTTTTTGTTACTTTTCCGGGATAGTTTTTGGACCCTTCCGGGATCATTTCTGGATCTGTGCGGGATCCCATCTGGGTCATTTCCGGACTATTTCGGGATCATTTTGGGATCCTTCCGGAATCATTTCTGTATGGTTTTCGCGATCCGTCGTTGATTCCCTCGGAGCCATTTCGGAACCTTTTCTGGAGTATGTCGGGGTCATTTGGGGACTTTTTCGGGATCATTTGGGGCTCTTCCGGCATCATTTCTGGATGGTTTTCGGGATCCGTGCGGGATCTCGTCGGGGTCATTTGGGGACTTTTTCGGGATCATTTGGGGGCTCTTCCGGCATCATTTCTGGATGGTTTTCGGGATCCGTCCGGGATATCGTCGGGGTCATTTGGGGGCTCTTCCGGCATCATTTCTGGATGGTTTTCGGGATCCGTCCGGGATCCCATCAGGGTAATTTCGGGACTATTAGGGGATCATTTGTGGACCTTTCCGGCATCATTACTGGATAATTTTCGGTATCCGTCCGGGATGCCGACGAGGTCATTTCGGGATTATTTCGGGATCATTTGGGATAGCTACCGGCATCATTTCTGGATGGTTTTTGGGATTCGTCCGGGTCATTTCGGAACTATTAGGGGATCATTTGAGGACCTTTCCGGCATCATTTCTGGATAGTTTTTGGAATCCTTTCGGGACCCCGTCAGGGTCATTTCGGGGCTTTTTCGGGATCATTTAAGGATGGCTTTCAGGATTCGTCCGGGAACCCGTCAGGGTAATTTCTGGACTTTTCCGAGACTATTTCGGGATAATTTTGGGACCTTCCCAAGATCATTTCTGGATGGATTTCGGGATCAGTCCGGGATGCCGTCAGGGTTATTTTGGGACTATTAGGTGATCATTTGAGGACCTTTCCGGCATCATTTCTGGATAGTTTTTGGAATCCTTTCGGGATCCCGTCAGGGTCATTTCGGGGCTTTTTCGGGATCATTTAAGGATGGCTTTCAGGACTCGTCCGGGAACCCGTCAGGGTAATTTCTGGACTTTTCCGAGACTATTTCGGGATAATTTTGGGACCTTCCCAAGATCATTTCTGGATGGATATCGGGATTTGTCCGGGATGCCCTCAGGGTCATTTTGGGACTATTAGGTGAGCATTTGAGGACCGTTCCGGCATCACTTCTGGATGGTTTTCGGTATCCGTTCAGATTCCCGTCGGAATAATTGCGGGACTTTTTCGGGATCATTGGTGTCCCTTCCAAAATCATTTCTGGATGGTTTTTGGGATTCGTCCGGCATCCCGTCGGGGTCATTTCGGGACTTTTTCTCGACTAATACGGGATCATTTGCGGGCCTTTTCGGTATCATTTCTGGATAGTTGTCGGGATCCGTTCGGGATCCCGTCAGTGTCTTTTCGGAACTATTGGGAGATCATTTGAGGACCTTTCCGGCATCACTTCTGATTAGTTTTCGGGATCCTTTCCGGGTCCCATCAGGGTCATTTCGGGACTTTTTCGGCATCATTTAAGATTGGTTTTCAGGATTCGTCCGGTATCCGTCAGTGTAATTTCTGGACTTTTCCCAGACTATTTCGGGATAATTTTGGGACCCTCCCAAGATCATTTCTGGATTGATTTCGGGATCTGTCCGGGATGCCGTCAGGGTCATTTTGGGACTATTAGGTGATCATTTGAGGACCTTTTCGGCATCACTTCTGGATGGTTTTCGGTATCCGCTCAGGATCCCGTCGGAATTATTGCGGGACTTTTTCGGGATCATTTGGTGTCCCTTCCGGCATCATTTCTGGCTGGTTTTTGGGATTCGTCCGGCATCCCGTCGGGTTCATTTCGGGACTTTTTCTCGACTAATACGGGATCATTTGCGGGCCCTTTCGGCATCATTCCTAGATAGTTGTCGGGATCCGTTCGGGATCCCGTCAGGGTCTTTTCGGAACTATTAGGTGATCATTTGAGGACATTTCCGGCATCATTTCTGGATAGTTTTCGGGATCCTTTCGGGGTCCAGTCAGGGTCATTTCGGGACTTTTTCGGGATCATTTAGAGATGGCTTTCAGGATTCGTCCGGGAACCCGTCAGGGTAATTTCTGAACTTTTCCGAGACTATTTCGGAATAATTTTGGGACCTTCCCAAGATCATTTCTGGATGGATTTTGGGATCAGTCCGAGATGCCGTCAGGGTCATTTTGGTATTAGGTGATCATTTGAGGACCTTTCCGGCATCACTTCTGGATGGTTATCGGTATCCGATCAGGATCCCCTCGGAATCATTGCGGGACTTTTTCGGGATCATTTGGGGTCCCTCCCAAGATCATTTCTGGATGGATTTCGGGATCTGTCCAGGATCCCGTCAGGGTCATTTAGGGGTGCGTTCGAGATCCCGTCAGGGTCATTTCGGGACTTCTTCGGGAATATATCGGGATCATTTCTGGAGGGTTTATGGGATCCGTCCATTACCCCTTAAGGGTCATTTCGGGACTATTAGGTGATCATTTGAGGACCTTTCCGGCATCACTTCTGGATGATTTTCGGTATCCGTTCGGGATCCCGACGGAATCAATGCGGGACTTTTACGGAATCATTTGGGATTCCTTCCGGCATCATTTCTGGATGGTTTTCGGGATTTGTCCGGGATCCCGTCGGGGTTATTTCGGGACCTTTTCGGGGCTAATACGGGATCATTTGGGGATCCTCTAGGGGTCGTTTCGTGACTTTTTCTGTATTATTTTGGGATCATTTTGGGACCCTTTCGGCATAATTTCTTGATGGTTTGCCGGATCCATCAGGGTCATTTCGGGACCATTTTGGGATCATTTGGAGACCCTTCCGAGATCATTTCTGGATCCGTCCGGGATGCCGTAGGAGCCATTTCGGGATTTTTTGTTACTTTTCCGGGATAGTTTTTGCACCCTTCCGGGATCATTTCTGGATCTGTGCGGGATCCCATCTGGGTCAATTCCGGACTATTTCGGGATCATTTTGGAATCCTTCCGGAATCATTTGTGTATGGTTTTCGCGATCCATCGTGGATCCCCTCGTAGCCATTTCGGAAATTTTTCTGGAGTTAGTTGGGATAATTTAGGGACCCTTCCTGGATATTTTCTGGATGGTTTCTGAGTTCCGTCCGGGAGCCCGTCAGGGTAATTTCGGAACTTTTTCGGGACTATTTCGGGATCAATTTGGTACCCTTCAGGCATCATTTCTGTGTGGTTATCTGGATAAGTCTAGAATCGTGTCGTTGTCATTTCGGGTTTTTTTGGGACTACTTCGGGAACTTTTGGAAACACTTCCGGGGCGTTTCTGGATGGTTTTCGGGATCCGTCCGCGATAGCGTCGGGGTCATTTCGTGTCTTTTTCTGGATAATTTCGTTATCATTTTGGGATCCTATCAGGTTATCAGCTCATAAAGTTCTTTTTTTTACTCAATTACAAAAATAAAATGCATTAGACAGAAAAAAATTTTAAACAGATAACATTATAAGCAGGCTAACGTGAATAGCCCACATATTTCATTTTCTCCTTGCGGACGGGGCCGCGGGTAAAGGCTAGTTATATTATAAATGGCAAAGTTTGGATGTGAAGATGTTTGGATGTTTGGATGTTTGGATGTTTGGATGTTTGTCCAGACGTTTGTCTTTGTGACTCAATCACGCAAGAACGGCTGGACCGAATTGGATGAAATTTTGCACACATATAGCCAATAGTCTAGAAGGATCTACTAGCTATACATTTTTCAAAAGGGGCGTGGTCCCCGCCCCCCTAGGTACAGTTATAATTTAATTATTATATTTTTCCGTCTTTGCGACTGAATCACGCCAGAATGGCTACACGGATTTTGATGAAATTTGGGACACAGACAATAGCCTACTAGCTAATTTTTTTCGAACATGGAAAGAGGGGTGGGGGTCCACGACCCCTTCGAGCAATTACTTTTTAATAATTTTTACACATTATAACTTTACGTATACTGGCCTTCACCAATATCACAGACCCAAGGGGTCAAATAAGTCGAGGGCTTACAAAGTAAGCGGTGACACCCTCCGCCCCCTCCCCCCTTTATCTCCCCCTCTGGTGTAAAATTTATAAATTGTTATAACTCAATATAAATTTTCTCCTAAATCAATAGTTTTTGGTATCTGGCACATACAGATCGAGATATAGACAATTTTGGAGGAACGATCAGTGGTCCTCTCCTTCTACTCCCGCCATCCGCCCTCCTTCAATTGTTTTTATTAGCACGCTTTTATTAGCTTTACCTGTATGTTTCTATGTAACTTTTCATTCGCTCCAATGCGCCTGCTGCCTTATTAACATGGTTTTATAATTAGCTTCACCTTATTTGTAATCCCGTAAGGGTCATATCGAGACCCTTCCGGGATCATTTCTGGACGGTTTTCGGGATCGGTCCGGGATCCCGCCGGGGTAATTTCGGGACTTTTTCGGGACTATTTCGGGATCATTTTGGGACCCTTCCGGGATCATTTCTGTATAGTTTTCGGGATCCGTCCGGGATCCCGTCGGGGTTATTTTGGGACATTTTCGGGACTATTCCGGAATCATTTCGGGACTATTTCGCGATCATTTGGGGATCCTTCCGGCATCATTTCTGGATGGTTTTCGGGATCCGTCCGGGATACCGTCGGGGTACTTTCGGGATCATTTGCGTACCATTCTTGATGGTTTCCGGTTTCATTACGGGACTTTTTCGGGGTTATTTTGGGTCCCTTTAGGCATCATTTCTGGATGGTCTTCGGGATCAGCCCGGGATATCGTCGGGGTCATTTGGGGACTTTTTCGGGATCATTTGGGGGCTCTTCCGGCAACATTTCTGGTTGGTTTTCGGGATCCGTCCGGGATTCCTTCGGAGTCATTTTGGGACTTTTTCGCGACTAATACGGGATAATTTGGGAACCCTTTCGGCATCATTTCTGGATGGTTTTCGGGATCCGTCCGTGATCCCGTCGGGGTCATTTCGGGACTTTTTCGCGACTAATACGGAATCATTTGGGAACCCTTTCGTCATCATTTCTGGATGGTTTTCGGGATCCGTCCGGAATTCCATCAGGGTAATTTCGGGACTATTAGGGGATCATTTTGAGACCTTTCCGCAATCATTTCTGGATGATTTTCGGGATCCGTCCGGGATGCCGACGAGGTCATTTCGGGACTATTTCGGGATTATTTGGGATACCTACCGGCATCATTTCTGGATGGTTTTTGGGATTCGTCCGGGATCCCGTCGGGGTCTTTTCGGAACTTTTTCTCGACTAATACGGGATCACTTGCGGACCCTTTCGGCATCATTTCTGGATAGTTGTCGGGATCCGTTCGGGATCCCGTCACGGTCATTTCGGGACTATTAGGGGATCATTTGAGGACCTTTCCGGCATCATTTCTGGATAGTTTTCGGAATATTTTCGGGATCCCGTCAGGGTCATTTTGGGACTTTTTCGGGATCTTTCAAGGATGGCTTTCAGGATTCGTCCGGGAACCCGTCAGGGTAATTTCTGGACTTTTCCGAGACTATTTCGGGATCATTTCGGGACCTTCCCCAGATCATTTGTGGATGGATTTCGGGATCAGTCCGGGATGCCCTCAAGGTTATTTTGGTATTAGGTGATCATTTGAGGACCTTTCCGGCATCACTTCTGGATAATTTTCGGTATCCGTTCGGGATCCCGTCGGAATCATTGCCGGACTCTTTCGGAATCATTTGGAATCCCTTCGGGCATCATTTCTGGATGGGTTTTGGGATATGTCCGGGACCCCGTCGGGGTTATTTCGGGACCTTTTCGGGGCTAATACGGGATCATTTGGGAATCCTTTAGGGGTCGTTTCGTGACTTTTTCTGTATTATTTCGGGATCATTTGGGTACCCTGCCGGCATAATTTCTTTATGGTTTGCCTGATCCATCAGGGTCATTTCGAGACCATTTTGGGATCATTTGGGGACCCTTCCGAGATCATTTCTGGATCTGTGCGGGATCCCATCTGGGTCATGTCCGGACTATTTCGGGATCATTTTGGGATCCTTCCGAAATCATTTCTGTATGGTTTTCGCGATCCGTCGTGGATCCCCTCGGAGCCATTTCGGAACATCTCTGGTGTAAAATCCATAAATTGTTATAACTCAATTTAAATTTTCTCCTAAATCAATAGTTTTTGGTATCTGGTACATACAGAACGAGATCTAGACAATTTTGGAGGAACGATCAGTTGTCCTCTCCTCTACTCCCGCCATCCGCCCTCCACCAATTGTTTTTATTAGCACGCTTTTATTAGCTTTACCTGTATGTTTCTATCTAACTTTTTATTCGCTCCAATGCGCCTGCTGCCTTATTAACATGGTTTTATAATTAGCTTCACCTTATTTGTAATCCCGTAAGGGTCATACCGAGACCCTTCCGGGATCATTTCTGGATGGTTTTCGGGATCGGTCCGGGATTACGCCGGGGTAATTTCGGGACTTTTTCGGGACTATTTCGGGATCATTTTGGGACCCTTCCGGGATCATTTCTGTATAGTTTACGGGATCCTTCCGGGATCCCGTCGGGGTTATTTTGGAACATTTTCGGGACTATTCCGGAATCATTTCGGGACTATTTCGCGATCATTTGGGGACCCTTCCCGCATCATTTCTGGATGGTTTTCGGGATCCGTGCGGGATCTCGTCGGGGTCATATGGGGACTTTTTCGGGATCATTTAAGGGCTCACCCGGCATCATTTCTGGATGGTTTTCGGGATCCGTCCGGGATATCGTCGGGGTCATTTGGGGACTTTTTCGGGATCATTTGGGGGCTCTTCCGGCATCATTTCTGGATGGTTTTCGGGATCCGTCCGGGATCTCGTCGGGGTCATTTGGGGACTTTTTCGGGATCATTTTGGGGCTCATCCGGCATCATTTCTGGATGGTTTTCGGTATCCGTCCGGGATCCCGTCGGGGTCATTTCGGGACTTTTTCGCGACTAATACGGGATCATTTGGGAACCCTTTCGGCATCATTTCTGGATGGTTTTCGGGATCCGTCCGGGATCCCGTGGGGGTCGTTTCGGGACTTTTTCGCGACTAATACGGGATCATTTGGGAACCCTTTCGGCATCATTTCTGGATGGTTTTCGGGATCCGTCCGGGATCCCATTAGGGTAATTTCGGGATTATTAGGGGATCATTTGGGAACCTTTCCGGCATCATTTCTGGATAATTTTCGGGATCCGTCCGGGATGCCGACGAGGTCATTTCGGGACTATTTCGGGATCATTTGGGATACCTACCGGCATCATTTCTGGATGGTTTTTGGGATTCGTCCGGGATCCCGTCGTGGTCCTTTCGGGACTTTTTTTCGACTAATACGAGATCATTTGCGGACCCTTTCGGCATCATTTCTGGATAGTTGTCGGGATCCCGTCACGGACATTTCGGGACTATTAGGGGATCATTTGAGGACCTTTCCGGCATCATTTCTCTATTGTTTTCGGAATCCTTTCGGGATCCCGTCAGGGTCATTTTGGGACTTTTTTGGGGCTAATACGGGATCATTTGGGGATCCTCTATGGGTCGTTTCGTGACTTTTTCTGTTTTATTTCGGGATCATTTGGGGACCCTTCCGGCATAATTTCTTGATGGTTTGCCGGATCCATCAGGGTCATTTCGGGACCATTTTGGGATCATTTGGGGACCCTTCCGAGATCATTTCTGGATCCGTCGGGGATACCGTAGGAGCCATTTCGGGATTTTTTGTTACTTTTCCGGGATAGTTTTTGGACCCTTCCGGGATCATTTCTGGATCTGTGCGGGATCCCATCTGGGTCATTTCCGGACTATTTCGGGATCATTTTGGGATCCTTCCGGAATCATTTCTGTATGGTTTTCGCGATCCGTCGTTGATTCCCTCGGAGCCATTTCGGAACCTTTTCTGGAGTATGTCGGGGTCATTTGGGGACTTTTTCGGGATCATTTGGGGCTCTTCCGGCATCATTTCTGGATGGTTTTCGGGATCCGTGCGGGATCTTGTCGGGGTCATTTGGGGACTTTTTCGGGATCATTTGGGGGCTCTTCCGGCATCATTTCTGGATGGTTTTCGGGATCCGTCCGGGATATCGTCGGGGTCATTTGGGGACTTTTTCGGGATCATTTGGGGGCTCTTCCGGCATCATTTCTGGATGGTTTTCGGGATCCGTCCGGGATCCCATCAGGGTAATTTCGGGACTATTAGGGGATCATTTGTGGACCTTTCCGGCATCATTTCTGGATAATTTTCGGTATCCGTCCGGGATGCCGACGAGGTCATTTCGGGATTATTTCGGGATCATTTGGGATACCTACTGGCATCATTTCTGGATGGTTTTTGGGATTCGTCCGGGATCCCGTCGGGGTCATTTCGGGACTTTTTCTCGACTAATACGGGATCATTTGCGGACCCTTTCGGCATAATTTCTGGATAGTTGTCGGGATACGTTCGGGATCCCGTCACGGTCATTTCGGAACTATTAGTGGATCATTTGAGGACCTTTCCGGCATCATTTCTGGATAGTTTTTGGAATCCCGTCGGGATCCCGTCAGGGTCATTTCGGGGCTTTTTCGGGATCATTTAAGGATGGCTTTCAGGATTCGTCCGGGAACCCGTCAGGGTAATTTCTGGACTTTTCCGAGACTATTTCGGGATAATTTTGGGACCCTCCCAAGATCATTTCTGGATGGATTTCTGGATCTGTCCGGGATGCCGTCAGGGTCATTTTGGGACTATTAGGTGATCATTTGAGGACCTTTTCGGCATCACTTCTGGATGGTTTTCGGTATCCGCTCAGGATCCCGTCGGAATTATTGCGGGACTTTTTCGGGATCATTTGGTGTCCCTTCCGGCATCATTTCTGGCTGGTTTTTGGGATTCGTCCGGCATCCCGTCGGGTTCATTTCGGGACTTTTTCTCGACTAATACGGGATCATTCGCGGGCCCTTTCGGCATCATTTCTAGATAGTTGTCGGGATCCGTTCGGGATCCCGTCAGGGTCTTTTCGGAACTATTAGGTGATCATTTGAGGACATTTCCGGCATCATTTCTGGATAGTTTTCGGGATCCTTTCGGGGTCCAGTCAGGGTCATTTTGGGACTTTTTCGGGATCATTTAGAGATGGCTTTCAGGATTCGTCCGCGAACCCGTCAGGGTAATTTCTGAACTTTTCCTAGACTCCTTCGGGATAATTTTGGGACCTTCCCAAGATCATTTCTGGATGGATTTTGGGATCAGTCCGGGATGCCGTCAGGGTCATTTTGGTATTAGGTGATCATTTGAGGACCTTTCCGGCATCACTTCTGGATGGTTATCGGTATCCGATCAGGATCCCCTCGGAATCATTGCGGGACTTTTTTGGGATCATTTGGGGTCCCTCCCAAGATCATTTCTGGATGGATTTCGGGATCTGTCCGGGATCCCGTCAGGGTCATTTAGGGGAGTGTTCGAGATCCCGTCAGGGTCATTTCGTGACTTCTTCGGGAATATATCGGGATCATTTCTGGATGGTTTATGGGATCCGTCCATGACCCCTTAAGGGTCATTTCGGGACTATTAGGTGATCATTTGAGGACCTTTCCGGCATCACTTCTGGATGATTTTCGGTATCCGTTCGGGATCCCGTCGGAATCAATTCGGGACTTTTACGGAATCATTTGGGATTCCTTCCGGCATCATTTCTGGATGGTTTTCGGGATTTGTCCGGGATCCCGTCGGGGTTATTTCGGGACCTTTTCGGGGCTAATACGGGATCATTTGGGGATCCTCTAGGGGTCGTTTCGTGACTTTTTCTGTATTATTTCGGGATCATTTTGGGACCCTTTCGGCATAATTTCTTGATGGTTTGCCGGATCCATCAGGGTCATTTCGGGACCATTTTGGGATCATTTGGGGACCCTTCCGAGATCATTTCTGGATCCGTCCGGGATGCCGTAGGAGCCATTTCGGGATTTTTTGTTACTTTTCCGGGATAGTTTTTGCACCCTTCCGGGATCATTTCTGGATCTGTGCGGGATCCCATCTGGGTCAATTCCGGACTATTTCGGGATCATTTTGGAATCCTTCCGGAATCATTTCTGTATGGTTTTCGCGATCCATCGTGGATCCCCTCGGAGCCATTTCGGAACTTTTTCTGGAGTTAGTCGGGATAATTTAGGGACCCTTCCTGGATATTTTCTGGATGGTTTCTGACATCCGTCCGGGAGCCCGTCAGGGTAATTTCGGAACTTTTTCGGGACTATTTCGGGATCAATTTGGTACCCTTCAGGCATCATTTCTGTGTGGTTATCTGGATAAGTCTAGAATCGTGTCGTTGTCATTTCGGGTTTTTTTGGAACTACTTCGGGAACTTTTGGAAACACTTCCGGGGCGTTTCTGGATGGTTTTCGGGATCCGTCCGCGATAGCGTCGGGGTCATTTCGTGGCTTTTTCTGGATAATTTCGTTATCATTTTGGGATCCTATCAGGTTATCAGCTCATAAAGTTCTTTTTTTTACTCAATTACAAAAATAAAATGCATTAGACAGAAAAAAATTTTAAACAGATAACTTTATAAGCAGGCTAACGTGAATAGCCCACATATTTCATTTTCTCCTTGCGGACGGGGCCGCGGGTAAAGGCTAGTATATTATAAATGGGAAAGTTTGGATGTTTGTCCAGACGTTTGTTTTTGTGCCTCAATCACGCAAGAACGGCTGCACGAATTTGGATGAAATTTGGCACACATATAGCCAATAGTCTAGAAGGATCTACTAGCTATATTTTTTTGAAAAGGGGGCTGTCCCCGGAACAGTTATAATTTAATTATTGTATTTTTTCGTCTTTGTGACTGAGTCACGCCGGAACGACTACACGGATTTTGATGAAATTTGGGACAGAGATAATAGTCTACCTGCAAAATTTTTTTCGAACATGGAAAGGGGGGAGGAGGTCCCACGAGCCCTTCGAATAATTACTTTTTAACAATTTTTCACATTATAACTTTACATATACTGATCTGCACCAATATTACAAACTAAATGGGTCAAATAAGTCGAGGGCTTACAAAGTGAGCAGTGACACCCTCCGTCTCCCCTCCACCCCTTCTCTCCACCTCTGCCGCAAAATCTATAAATTGTTATAATTCAATATAAATTTTCTTCTAAAACAATAATTTTGATATCTGGCTAATACAGATCGAGTTCTAAACTATTTTGGAAAAATGATCGGTGGTGCTCTCCGTCTCCTCCCTGCTTCAATTGTTTTTATTAGCACGCTTTTATTAGCTTTACCTGTACGTTTGTTTGTAACTCTTCATTCGCTTCAACGCGCTTGCTGCCTTATTACCATGCTTTTATAATTAGCTTCACCTTATTTGTAATCCCGTCAGGGTCATATCGAGACCCTTCCGGGAACATTTCTGGATGGTTTTCGGTATCCGTCCGGGATCCCGTCGGGTTATTTTGGGAGCTTTTCGGGACTATTCCGAGATCATTTAGGGATCATTTCGGGAATATTTCGGAATCATTTGGGGACCTTTCCGGCATCATTTCAAAATGGGTTTCGGGATCCCTCCAGCATCCCGTCGGAGTAATTTGGAGAATATTTATGAACTATTTCGGGATCATGTGCGCACCCTTCAGAGATCAATTCTGTATGGTTTTCGGGATCCGTTTGGGATGCCGTCCGGGTCATATCGGGACTTTTTCGGTATTTTTTGGGACCCTTCCGAGATCATTTCCGGGTAGTTTTGGGGATCCTTTCGGCATCCGTCGTGGTATTTTCGGGACTTTTACTGGACTACGCCATTGTCATTTCGGGATTTTTAGGGTATAATTTCTGGATGGTTTTGGAGATGCGTCCGCCGTCGCATCAGGATTATTTCGGGACTTTACGGGACTTTTTTGGGATCATTTTGGGACCCTTCCGGGATAACTTCTGAATGATTTCCGGAATGCGTCCGGGATCCCGTCGGAGTTATTTCGGAACTTTTTCGGTAACATCTGGTGACCCTTCCGGTATCATTTCTGGGCGATTTTCGGGATCCCGTCAGGGTAATTTCGGGGCTTATTCGGGACTATTTCGGGATCATTTCTGGACTCTTCCGGTATAATTTCTGGATGATTTTCGGGATCCGTCCAGGTAACCGTCAGGGTAATTTCGGGATCATTTTGGGACCCTTACTGAGTCTGTTCTTTATAGTTTTTTCTGTATCCGTCCGGGTAATTTCGGGTCTTTTTCGGGACTGTTTCGGGATCATTTGGGGACCCTTAAGGGATACTTTCTTGATGGTTTACGGAATCCCGTCGGGGTCATTTCGTGACTCTTTCTGGATTATTTCGGGATAATTTGGAGAATTTACCGGCATCAGTACTGGATAGCTTTCGGGATCAATCTGGGATGCCGTCGTGGTCATATCGGGATCATTTGGGGACTCTTTAAGGATCATATCTGGATGGTTTCTGGGATCCTTCCGGGATTATTTAGGGATAATTTGGGGAACCTTTCAGGATCATTTCTGGATGGTTTTCGGAATCATTACGGGATCCCGACGAGGCAATTTCGTGACTTTTTGTGGACTGTTTCAAGATCATTTGAGGTCCCTTCAGGCATCATTTTTTGACCGTTTTATGGCAGTATACAATAGATCACATAATTAGTTTGGGACATGTGTTCTTTTCCGTATTTAATCTGATTTTATGGCAATATACAATAAATCACATAATTAGCTTGCGAACAAATATAACTTAATAAGTGGGGTATGTCTGCTTTAATGTATTTAATCTGGTTTTTAATTGCGGCCACAGTAGTGTGATGGTAGCGTGCTCCGCTTACCACACCGAATGCCCAGGGTTAGTACCCTGGGCAAAGCAACATCAAAATTTTAGAAATAAATTTTTACAATTAGAAGAAAATTTTTCTAAGTCGGGTCGCCCCTCGGCAGTGTTTGGCAAGCACACCGAGTGTATTTCTGCCATGGAAAGCTCTCAGTGAAAACTCATCTGTCTCGCAGACGCCGTCCGGAGTCGGCATAAAACAAGTAGTTCCCGTCCCGCCAATTTGTAGGAAAAATTAAAAAGAAACACGACGCAAATTGGAAGACAAGCTCGGCCTAAAATCTCTTCGGAGTTTATCGCGCCTTACATTGTTTTTTTTTTTGTTTTTTTGATGTGTGATTTTCCGTATTTAATCTGGTTTTATGGCAGTATACAATAGATCACATAATTAGTTTGGGAACAAATATAACTTAAAAAGTGGGGTATGTGTGCTTTTTCGTATTTAATCTGGTTTTATGGCAGTATACAATAGATCACATAATTAGTTTGCCAACAAATATAACTTAATAAATGGGGTATGTGTGCTTTTTCGTATTTAATCTGGTTTTATTGCAGTATACAATAGATCACATAATTAGTTTGCGAACAAATATAACTTAATTAGTGGGGTATTTATGCTTTTCCGTATTTAGTCTGGTTTTATGGCAGTATACAATAGATCACATGATTAGTTTGCCAACAAATATAACTTAATAAATGGGGTATGTGTGCTTTCCCGTATTTAATCTGGTTTTATTGCAGTATACAATAGATCACATAATTAGTTTGCGAACAAATATAACTTAATTTGTGGGGTATGTGTGCTTTCCCGTATTTAACCCTTTCGCGGAATTGATGCCATATGGCAACAGTCAACTTTGAGGCGCTGTGGAACCAAGACCGACCCAAATGTTAAATATTTTTATTGAACCCTTAGGAGTATTCCGTTTACAATTTTTTTTAAATTAATAGAATGAAAGTAAATTAAAATAAATTAAAATTTTTCAGTTGGTATCAATTAAATGTATGTATGTTTCAGATATAATTTAGTTTTAATTTCGAATTTAAAAGTATTAATATATAGCATATATAGGGTTTAGAAACAATATAGGATAGAAAAGACACTTAGGAACATGAACCAGTTAGATTGGAATTATACTCACTCCGCAGAACTAAAGTAATTGTGAATTACCATTTAGTGATGACACCTACTCATAGCAGCTTTGACATTTTCTGGAATAGAATTCCACAGCCTCACAGCATTAATGAAGAAAAGTCTTGATGAGCACAAATAGGTATATTTCGGAATTATCAGGTTATGATGCCTTTTAGACCTTGCGAATTTCAGTCTCTCATAAAGATATCCGGGAGTTTTATATTCTATAAACTTGTAAATGAATATAGAATTTCTTGCTGCCAGGTAATCTGAAATGGTGCATCCCAGAATTTTAGTCTTTCAAGCCGATATGTGGTCATATCTTTTAATACCATAAACATATCGCGTTACATTTTTGAATGCAACATCAATTTTGTGAGACGAAATAGAATCGAGTTTGCTGTATACGAGCTCCGAGTACGTAAAGTGAGGCAAAATTAGTTGAACAGCTAACTTTTTTCTGGTATTTAGAGGCGTAAATGAGGCTGGCATTCTTAATCTTCGTAGAACAACATACACATTACTAACAATTTTATTTATATGGTATGAAAAGGTTAGAAGGAGCTCACTACAAATCCCAAATTCCGTATCTTCTCAGTAAACATTAAGACGCTATTACCAATATACAATTCTGGAATATCTTCCACATGAACACGCTATTACTGATAGGCAATACATATGACTTAGTGGCATTTAGACAAAGACAAATATCGGATGCCCATTGGGATATTGCCAAGAGATCACTTTTAATTTTAAAACACAAATCCTCAACAAGACCAACGCGACTGGACAAATACAGTTGAATATCATCTGCGTAGTTATGAGCTTTGACGTACTGACATACAGAAAATACATTATTGACAAAAATACTAAACAAAAGGGGACCAAGAGCAAATCCTTAGGGCACACCAGAAGTATCACTACTATACATAGAAAACTCAGCATTGCAGGCAACCCTTTGTGTTCTTCCAGTAAATTAGCTTGTCATTAGTTTAAGGGAGCTATCCGAAATTCCAAAAAAGTATTTAAGCTTTTTGCAAAGGAGGTCATGATTTACCAGATCAAACGCCTTAGAAAAGTCCAGGAGACAAAGGAGCGTAAGATGACCATCTTCGAACTGTAACCTAATGTCGTCCATCATTTTTACCATAGCTGTAGAACAGCCGTGTTTAGATTTAAACCTTGATTTTAATGGGGATAAGAAATTATTTCGCTTAATAAAAGTAGAAATTTTCGTTGCCATAAGGGATTCACACACTTTTGAAAAGGCTGGCAAAATACTTTTTGGTCTATAATCACAAGGATTTGTGGCATTATTCTTTTTTTGAACTGGTATAATAACAGCCTTTTTCCATTCCGGTGGAAAATGCGAAGTGGTAAAACAGTGATTTATAATATGTGTTAGAGGTCCCAGAACATAAGGCAACACTAATTTTACAAATTTCAGGGATAACCCATCATTACCTACTGCATTTGATTTAATCATGGTGAGTGATTTTAAAACATCAAGCTCAGATACTCCCTCGAATTGAAATTTCTCATTTGAACCGAAATGATCCACAAGTGTTAACCACAGTAAGTCCAGCAGTAGACACATGATCGTTTAAAAGAAGATTGACATTAAAATCACCACAAATAACATAACGCTCATATTCAATCAAATACGTGGTCAACTCAAAACAAGTAAGGAAGGTTAAGTTCGGGTGTAACCGAACATTACATACTCAGTTGAGCGCTATGGTGACAACATAAGGGAAAATAACCATGTAGGAAAATGAACAGAGGGAAACCCTGGAATGTGTTTGTATGACATGTGTATCAAATGAAAGGCATTAAAGAGTATTTTATGAGGGAGTGGGCCATAGTTCTATAGGTGGACGCCATTTAGAGATATAGCCATAAAGGTGGATAAGGGTTGACTCTAGAATGCGTTTGTACGATATGGGTATCAAATTAAAGGTGTTAGTGAGTATTTTAAAAGGGAGTAATCCTTAGTTCCATAGGTGGACGCCGTTTCGATATATCGCCATAAAGGTGGACCAGGGGTGACCCTAGAATTTGTTTGTACAATATGGGCATCAAACGAAAGGTGTTAATGGGTATTTTTAAAGAGAGTGTGCCTTAGTTCTATAGGTGGACGCCTTTTCGAGGTATCGCAATAAAGGTGGACCAGGGGTGACTCTAGACTTTGTTAGTACGATATGGGTATCAAATGAAAGGTGTTAATGAGTATTTTTAAAAGGGAGTGGTCCTTCGTTCATAGGTGTTCGCCTTTTCGAGATATCGCCATAAAGGTGGACCAGGGGTGACCCTAGAATTTGTTTGTACAATATGGGTATCAAAAGAAAGGTGTTAATGCGTATTTTAAAAGGGAGTAATCCTTAGTTCCATAGGTGGACGCCGTTTCGAGACATCGCCATGAAGGTGGGACAGGGGTGACTCTAGAATTCGTTTGTGCAATATGGGTATCAAACGAAAGGAGTTAATGAGTATTTTAAAAGGGAGTGGGCCTTAGTTCTATAGGTGGACGCCTTTTCGAGGTATCGCAATAACGGT
Source organism: Eurosta solidaginis (assembly GCF_040869045.1). Classification (NCBI taxonomy): domain Eukaryota; kingdom Metazoa; phylum Arthropoda; class Insecta; order Diptera; family Tephritidae; genus Eurosta; species Eurosta solidaginis. The sequence goes on from NC_090323.1 coordinate 179,705,844, forward strand.
GGACCAGGGGTGACTCTAGACTTTGTTAGTACGATATGGGTATCAAATGAAAGGTGTTAATGAGTATTTTTAAAAGGGAGTGGGCCTTCGTTCTATAGGTGTTCGCCTTTTCGAGATATCGCCATAAAGGTGAACCAGGGGTGACTTTAGAATATGTTTGTACGATATGGGTATCAAATGAAAGGTATTAATGAGGGGTTTAAAAGGGAGTGGTGGTAGTTGTATAGGTGGTCGCCTTTTCAAAATATATGCATAAAGGTGGACCATTGGTGACTCTAGAATGCGTTTGTACAATATGGGTATCAAACGAACGGTGTTAATGAGTATTTTAAAAGGGCGTGGGGCTTAGTTCTATAGGTGGACGCCTTTTCGAGATATCGCCACAAAGGTGGAACAGGGGTGACTCTAGAATGTGTTTGTACGATATGGGTATTAAAATAAAGGTATTAATGAGGGTTTTAAAAGGGAGTGGTGGTAGTTGTATAGGTGGTCGTCTTTTCGAGATATCGGAATAAAGGTGGACCAGGGGTGACTCTATAGTTTGTTTGTACGATATGGGTATTAAAATAAAGGTATTAATGAGGGTTTAAAAGGGAGTGGTGGTGGTTGTATAGGTGGACGCCTTTTCGATATACCGGCATAAAGGTGGACCAGGGGTGACTCTAGAATGCGCTTGTACAATATGGGTATCAAATGAAAGGTGTTAATGAGTATTTTAAAAGGACGTGGGGCTTAGTTCTATAGGTGGACGACTTTTCGAGATATCGCCACAAAGGTGGAACAGGGGTGACTCTAGAATGTGTATGTACAATATGGGTATTAAAATAAAGGTATTAATGAGGGTTTTAAAAGGGAGTGGTGGTACTTGTATAGGTGGTCGTCTTTTCGAGATATCGGAATAAAGGTGGACCAGGGGTGACTCTAGAATGCGTTTGTACAATATGGGTATCAAACGAAAGGTGTTAATGAGTATTTTAAAAGGGCGTGGGGCTTAGTTCTATAGGTGGACGACTTTTCGAGATATCGCCACAAAGGTGGAACAGGGGTGACTCTAGAATGTGTTTGTACGATATGGGTATTAAACGAAAGGTGTTAATGAGTATTTCAAAAGGGCGTGGGGCTTAGTTCTATAGGTGGACGACTTTTCGAGATATCGCCACAAAGGTGGAACAGGGGTGACTCTAGAATGTGTTTGTACGATATGGGTATTAAACGAAAGGTGTTAATGAGTATTTCAAAAGGGCGTGGGGCTTAGTTCTATAGGTGGACGACTTTTCGAGATATCGCCACAAAGGTGGAACAGGGGTCACTCTAGAATGTGTTTGTACGATATGGGTATTAAACGAAAGGTGTTAATGAGTATTTTAAAAGGGCGTGGGGCTTAGTTCTATAGGTGGACGACTTTTCGAGATATCGCCACAAAGGTGGAACAGGGGTGACTCTAGAATGTGTTTGTACGATATGGGTATTAAACGAAAGGTGTTAATGAGTATTTCAAAAGGGCGTGGGGCTTAGTTCTATAGGTGGACGACTTTTCGAGATATCGCCATAAAGGTGGACCAGGGGTGACTCTAGAATGCGTTTGTACAATATGGGTATCAAACGAAAGGTGTTAATGAGTATTTCAAAAGGGCGTGGGGCTTAGTTCTATAGGTGGACGACTTTTCGAAATATCGCCACAAAGGTGGAACAGGGGTGACTCTAGAATGTGTATGTACAATATGGGTATTAAAATAAAGGTATTAATGAGGGTTTTAAAAGGGAGTGGTGGTAGTTGTATAGGTGGTCGTCTTTTCGAGATATCGGAATAAAGGTGGACCAGGGGTGACTCTAGAATGCGTTTGTACAATATGGGTATCAAACGAAAGGTGTTAATGAGTATTTTAAAAGGGCGTGGGGCTTAGTTCTATAGGTGGACGACTTTTCGAGATATCGCCACAAAGGTGGAACAGGGGTGACTCTAGAATGTGTTTGTACGATATGGGTATTAAAATAAAGGTATTAATGAGGGTTTTAAAAGGGAGTGGTGGTAGTTGTATAGGTGGTCGTCTTTTCGAGATATCGGAATAAAGGTGGACCAGGGGTGACTCTAGAATGCGTTTGTACAATATGGGTATCAAACGAAAGGTGTTAATGAGTAGTTGAAAAGGGCGTGGGGCTTAGTTCTATAGGTGGACGCCTTTTCGAGATATCGCCATAAAGGTGGAACAGGGGTGACTCTAGAATGTGTATGTACAATATGGGTATTAAAATAAAGGTATTAATGAGGGTTTTAAAAGGGAGTGGTGGTAGTTGTATAGGTGGTCGTCTTTTCGAGATATCGGAATAAAGGTGGACCAGGGGTGACTCTAGAATGTCTTTGTACGATATGGGTATTAAAATAAAGGTATTAATGAGGGTTTTAAAAGGTAGTGGTGGTAGTTGTATAGGTGGTCGTCTTTTCGAGATATCGGAATAAAGGTGGAACAGGGGTGACTCTAGAATGTGTTTGTACGATATGGGTATTAAAATAAAGGTATTAATGAGGGTTTTAAAAGGTAGTGGTGGTAGTTGTATAGGTGGTCGTCTTTTCGAGATATCGGAATAAAGGTGGAACAGGGGTGACTCTAGAATGTGTTTGTACGATATGGGTATTAAAATAAAGGTATTAATGAGGGTTTTAAAAGGGAGTGGTGGTAGTTGTATAGGTGGTCGTCTTTTCGAGATATCGGAATAAAGGTGGACCAGGGGTGACTCTAGAATGCGTTTGTACAATATGGGTATCAAACGAAAGGTGTTAATGAGTAGTTGAAAAGGGCGTGGGGCTTAGTTCTATAGGTGGACGCCTTTTCGAGATATCGCCATAAAGGTGGAACAGGGGTGACTCTAGAATGTGTATGTACAATATGGGTATTAAAATAAAGGTATTAATGAGGGTTTTAAAAGGGAGTGGTGGTAGTTGTATAGGTGGTCGTCTTTTCGAGATATCGGAATAAAGGTGGACCAGGGGTGACTCTAGAATGTGTTTGTACGATATGGGTATTAAAATAAAGGTATTAATGAGGGTTTTAAAAGGTAGTGGTGGTAGTTGTATAGGTGGTCGTCTTTTCGAGATATCGGAATAAAGGTGGAACAGGGGTGACTCTAGAATGTGTTTGTACGATATGGGTATTAAAATAAAGGTATTAATGAGGGTTTTAAAAGGGAGTGGTGGTAGTTGTATAGGTGGTCGCCTTTTCGAGATATCGCCATAAAGGTGGAACAGGGGTGACTCTAGAATGTGTTTGTACGATATGGGTAATAAAATAAAGGTATTAATGAGGGTTTTAAAAGGGAGTGGTGGTAGTTCTATAGGTGGACGCCTATTCGAGATATCGCCATAAAGGTGGAACAGGGGTGACTCTAGAATGTGTTTGTACGATATGGGTATTAAAATAAAGGTATTAATGAGGGTTTTAAAATGGAGTGGTGGTAGTTCTATAGGTGGACGTCTATTCGAGATATCGCCATAAAGGTGGAACAGGGGTGACTCTAGAATGTGTTTGTACGATATGGGTATTAAAATAAAGGTATTAATGAGGGTTTAAAAAGGGAGTGGTGGTAGTTGTATAGGTGGTCGCCTTTTCGAGATATCGGAATAAAGGTGGACCAGGGGTGACTCTAGAATGCGTTTGTACAATATGGGTATCAAACGAAAGATGTTAATGAGTATTTTAAAAGGGCGTGGGGCTTAGTTCTATAGGTGTACGCCTTTTCGAGATATCGCCATAAAGGTGGACCAGGGGTGACTCTAGAATGTGTTTGTACAATAAGGATATTAAACGAAAGGTGTTAATGAGTATTTTGAAAGGGAGTGGGCCTTAGTTCTATAGGTGGACGCCTTTTCGAGATATCGCCATAAAGGTGGAACAGGGGTGACTCTAGAATGTGTATGTACAATATGGGTATTAAAATAAAGGTATTAATGAGGGTTTTAAAAGGGAGTGGTGATAGTTGTATAGGTGGTCGTCTTTTCGAGATATCGGAATAAAGGTGGACCACGGGTGACTCTAGAATGCGTTTGTACAATATGGGTATCAAACGAAAGGTGTTAATGAGTAGTTGAAAAGGGCGTGGGGCTTAGCTCTATAGGTGGACGCCTTTTCGAGATATCGCCATAAAGGTGGAACAGGGGTGACTCTAGAATGTGTTTGTACGATATGGGTATCAAACGAAAGGTGTAATGAGTATTTTAAAAGGGAGTGGGCCTTAGTTCTATAGGTGGACGCCTTTTCGAGATATCGCCATAAAGGTGGAACAGGGGTGACTCTAGAATGTGTATGTACAATATGGGTATTAAAATAAAGGTATTAATGAGGGTTTTAAAAGGGAGTGGTGGTAGTTGTATAGGTGGTCGTCTTTTCGAGATATCGGAATAAAGGTGGACCAGGGGTGACTCTAGAATGCGTTTGTACAATATGGGTATCAAACGAAAGGTGTTAATGAGTAGTTGAAAAGGGCGTGGGGCTTAGTTCTATAGGTGGACGCCTTTTCGAGATATCGCCATAAAGGTGGACCAGGGGTGACTCTAGAATGTGTTTGTACAATAAGGATATTAAACGAAATGTGTTAATGAGTATTTTAAAAGGGAGTGGGCCTTAGTTCTATAGGTGGACGCCTTTTCGAGATATCGCCATAAAGGTGGAACAGGGGTGACTCTAGAATGTGTATGTACAATATGGGTATTAAAATAAAGGTATTAATGAGGGTTTTAAAAGGGAGTGGTGGTAGTTGTATAGGTGGTCGTCTTTTCGAGATATCGGAATAAAGGTGGACCAGGGGTGACTCTAGAATGCGTTTGTACAATATGGGTATCAAACGAAAGATGTTAATGAGTATTTTAAAAGGGCGTGGGGCTTAGTTCTATAGGTGTACGCCTTTTCGAGATATCGCCATAAAGGTGGACCAGGGGTGACTCTAGAATGTGTTTATACAATAAGGATATTAAACGAAAGGTGTTAATGAGTATTTTAAAAGGGAGTGGGCCTTAGTTCTATAGGTGGACGCCTTTTCGAGATATCGCCATAAAGGTGGAACAGGGGTGACTCTAGAATGTGTATGTACAATATGGGTATTAAAATAAAGGTATTAATGAGGGTTTTAAAAGGGAGTGGTGGTAGTTGTATAGGTGGTCGTCTTTTCGAGATATCGGAATAAAGGTGGACCAGGGGTGACTCTAGAATGTGTTTGTACAATAAGGATATTAAACGAAAGGTGTTAATGAGTATTTTAAAAGGGAGTGGGCCTTAGTTCTATAGGTGGACGCCTTTTCGAGATATCGCCATAAAGGTGGAACAGGGGTGACTCTAGAATGTGTATGTACAATATGGGTATTAAAATAAAGGTATTAATGAGGGTTTTAAAAGGGAGTGGTGGTAGTTGTATAGGTGGTCGTCTTTTCGAGATATCGGAATAAAGGTGGACCAGGGGTGACTCTAGAATGCGTTTGTACAATATGGGTATCAAACGAAAGGTGTTAATGAGTATTTTAAAAGGGAGTGGGCCTTAGTTCTATAGGTGGACGCCTTTTCGAGATATCGCCATAAAGGTGGAACAGGGGTGACTCTAGAATGTGTATGTACAATATGGGTATTAAAATAAAGGTATTAATGAGGGTTTTAAAAGGGAGTGGTGGTAGTTGTATAGGTGGTCGTCTTTTCGAGATATCGGAATAAAGGTGGACCAGGGGTGACTCTAGAATGCGTTTGTACAATATGGGTATCAAACGAAAGGTGTTAATGAGTATTTTAAAAGGGCGTGGGGCTTAGTTCTATAGGTGGACGCCTTTTCGAGATATCGCCATAAAGGTGGACCAGGGGTGACTCTAGAATGTGTTTCTCTTGATTGCAGACCACAATGATACAGTTCCAAAAGATTATCAAAACCACCCAATTGACCGAAACGATCAATTAAATCCACAACCAATCCTTTTGGATTTTTAAGTCGATAATGATTAATTTTTTCCAGCTGTCATTAAATATAACACTGTCATTTCAATGACAGTATCAAATGTTACATGTGTTAGTGGAGAGTAAAAAAAAAACTTTGAATGGGATCATTTGGGGATCCTATCAGGTTATCAGCTCATTTCGTTCTTTTTTTTTATTCAATTACAAAAATAAAATGCATTATACAGAAAAAAAAATTTTAACAGATAACTTGATAAGCAGGCTAACGTGAATAGCCCATATAATTCATTTTCTCCTTGCGGACGGGGCCGCGGGTAAAGTATAGTGTATAAATAAACAAACAATTGCAAAGAAATTTTGTTTTGAAAAAGTATAGGAAAATGCGTAATTTCATTTCGATAAAATAAATTAATAAAGAAAATAAACACATTTGACTTGTTTGATTTTTGATAGAGAAAAATATGTTTGCTCAGCTAATTAAGACAATCAAAAACAAGTAAGGGTATCTAAGTTTGGGTGTAACCGATTATTATACACTAAGCGTGAGTATGAATTGTACAGTTAATTTCAGATAAATAACTTTTTCGAATTTTGTTACGAGGAATTTTTTTTTTTTTTTTTTGAGGATCTAGAAATATTTTGTAATGCTTGATCGTAATAGGGGTGTGGCACCGCAATAATTTTATATTGTATTTTCTTCGTGCGGACTGGACTGTGGGTATTGGCTTGCTTTACGAATATGTGAAGGATGAACAGATGCTTACAACCACAACAAATTAACGCCTAATTAATATTTAAGGCAAGATCTTGATTATGTCAGCCCACTTGGTTTCGAGCAGTGTAGTTGCTCAAAATTTAGTGTACTGCTCCCAACTCTGGTTTTGTCGCAGTGTACGATAGAAAATTATAAGCCTGGAAACAGATAAAACTAATTACGTGTAATATTTTTCAATAATAAAAGATTAAAAAAAATTTTAAGTTTAACGGTTTTATTGAAAACAATACTTACATGAAGTAATAATAATACTATAAGCGAGAAAATAATTAGGTAGGTACTAGTCATCACACTCCTTATCAATCTAGGGCGTTGATCACGCAATTAAATAAAAGCGTTGGGAGATGAGTGCTAAGGAACCCATATACCAAATTTCAATATTTTATTCTCAATATTTACTCAAGTTATCATGTGCACCGACAGACGGACGGATGGACGGACAAGGCTAAATCAATTCATCCTGAGCATTTTGATATATGGAAGTTTATATATATATCTCGATTCGTATATGCCGTTACGATCAATCATTATGTTGCCATAGTTAATATACTGTGTGTGAAAGTACGCTGGGTATAACAAGATTGGCCTTGCATAGCTTTAACTTAAATATTGATGTACTTTTGATATACGAAATTCCTGAAATCTTGAATAAAAAGTTTTTGGTTTATTTTTTATTCACGCGACTCAAATAAGTATAAATAGCGCTCGCAAATTTAATCTCGTTATACTTTATACTTGAAAAGTGGTAGAAAAACTTATAAACTATAATGAGTTCAGGCTATCATTTCGTGCTGCTATTCTTGGTCTTGCTTGGCTTCTTTTTGACACATACGAACGCGCAATTGCGCATTATAAATGGCCAAGCTATAAGTATAGAAGAAAGCCCACATTCGGTGGCAATTCTTGAAATTAACGAATATATTTGCGTTGGTGTCATACTCAATGTGAACTCTGTGGTTACAGCTGCACATTGCGTAATAGATAAAGTTTGGCAGAATCTCGTCCTTTTAGCTGGAGTTACCAATTTACTTCGAAGAAACACACCAACAGAGCAAAGTCACGGTGTGCGGCATATACATTTTGATGGTTATGATCCACAAACACTGCTTATGGATGTAGCTGTAGTTAAAGTGAATGGAGAGTTTGAAGATACTGATGCAGTAAAATCAATATCACTTTGCACTGATCGAGTAGAACCGGGCATGTCGTTGGAAATTAGTGGATGGGGTAGGATATCTGTAACTGTTCGTTCTTATCATCTCAAAACTAAGCGTTTGGATGTAGTAGACACGAAAAAATGTAAGAATGCATATGCGAATTTGCAGAATCCCAAATATTTAGCAAGAACTATTATTTGTGCTGGAAAAGGTGGAGAAGATGCGGGTATTGGAGATTCTGGAGCAGGAGGCGTTCGGAATGGACAACTGTGTGCGATAGTACAAGGTAGTTGTCTGAACCGTGATGCGCCGGATACATATACAGATGTAGCAAATCCAAGAGTTCGAAACTTTATAAGATCCAAGATGAACTGAAACGTGTTGTTATAAATTGACTGTTGAGTGAAATATCGCCCTAACTCGACTAAACGCCGAATTTCGAAACATTTTAAGAAAGGGCGTTTTCGAAACAGCAGATGAGATATGGTGATATTCCGCTCAGCAGTCGAAATGGCAATTTTTTTTTCTTGTACCATATACAAATAAATTATTATGACTGTAAGTAAACAAATATTTTTTATTGTAAGCAATGAAAGTGTGAAGCATGAAGAAATGAATATTCAGGTGTTCTCATTAGAGTTGGCAAATATCCGTGTACCTGTGATTTTGTTACAGGTACTGAATGATCACAGGCGAACACTGTGACTGCTTCTGAAGAATCGGCGTGACTGATTGACTGTGATAGCATCTGCACTTCGTTCACAATCACGTTTACATATAATCTCAATCATATGAGTCAATGAATCTGTGATTCGTGCTGCGACTAATAAGGCCCACACATGACGCAAATGTCATGCGCAAATATAGAACGACGAAATTTGTGCAAATGAGAATAGTATCAAAATCGTTTTGATTTTAGCGCAGTTCTCTGCGCAAATAGCACAACCAGTTCACACACCGGACAAATCCTTGTGCAAATTGGTAATGGGCACAAGGAGACTTGAGCCGTGTAATTGGCGTATAACCCAGCAAAAATCGTGTGACCAAAAACGCGCACATTCACTTGAGTTTTTGACAGCCACAATTACGCCGAGTGTACATGTGAAAATTCGGAGCATCGAGTTCAGAAAATGAAATAGCAAGATGAAATATTTATTTTATACTAGCAGACCCGACAGACGCTGTTCTGCCCTAAATTTGGCCTATCTGCATACATTTTAATAAGCTTTTTCCGTCTAACTCTGCCCTACCCCTCTACACTTTTTCCTAATCTTTTTATTCACTCCTCCCTCCGTCTTTGCGCTTCATCTCCATCTTCGTCCCATTCTATCTCTTTCTCAGTCTCCTTCTCTCTTTTCTCTTCTCTCAAGTTTTTCTATTTCTTCTTCGTCTCTTATTGCCAGTCCCAGACCGTGGTATGTATTTTGTTCCAGTCCCATTCCGGGTCTCAGTCCCATTCCGAGTCTCAGTCCCAGTCCCACTCCGGGTCTCAGTCTCAGTCCCAGTCCTAGTCCTAATCACAGTCCCAGTCCGTCTCTGGTATACTTCCCGGAAAAAAGCATCGTAAATACTAATATAGGCAAATTTATATACGAAATTTCAGGCAAATCGAATAGGATGTATGTAAATAGGTATGTGGGTATTATTAATTCTTGTCTTTATTTCGGCTTCGCATGCATATTTATCAGTTTTGCCAGGTTGATGCGACTAAATCGAATATCGCAATGAACTTTAGAGCTCTCAGCAACAGCTTTCATTTGATATCCATAATACACACCCATTCTAGGGGTATCCGGGTCCATGTTTTGTCCTATATTTCGATACTTTAGTCACTCAGTGGTGTAAAACTTACTCTGTACTAAAGCACACATCAACAGCTTCAATTTGATACCCGTAATGTAAAAACACATTCTAGGTGTATCCGGGTCCACGTTTTGGGCTATATCTCGAGACTCTAGCCTCCCAGTTGAAAAATTATCCTGTACTATATCACTGATCAACATCTTTCATTTGATATCCATATTATATAAACATATTCCCAGTGGTATGCAAATTATCCTGCACTATAGCACTCATCAACAGCTTTCATTTGATATCCACACTATATAAACACATTCTAGAGGTACCCGGGTCCAAGTTTTGATCTCATGACCCTAGGCACGTAGGGGAAAAAAGGTAGACGTTGGGCGATTCTCAGATCTACCAAATATGCTCACAAAATTTCATGAGAATCGGTTCAGCCGTTTCGGAGGAGTTAAGCCTCTAACACCGTGACAGAAGAATTTTATATATATGAGATTTATTATCTCACTCTTTTTCTCACATTATATGCATACGGATTGTGAATGTAATCTAACTAGTACTCTACAACAACAACAACCTGCTACAACAACACCAACCCAAATCTTAAAATTAATAACTGACAACAATTGCATTAATCTCTTACTTGTTCGGCGCACAACCACAGCTGCCCATCCTTTAACAACAACTTGTGAAAATCCAAACGCCCCTGTATTTGCATATTATGCGGATAACGTCCATCAATACATAAAGTGTTTCGCTCAACATTCGGAATTTCAGCAATCATGTTGCGAATTCTATCCATATCTGCAGTTAAACTGTTCGTAACAAGTATGACGAAAGTATAATCATTTTGCAAACCTTCAAGTACTTATTGGCGACTAAGTGTTTGTTGAATTCGGTGAGCATGACTCGGCGATTTAACATACAAGCAACAAATTTCGCGTATTAAACGCTGGTAATGCTTGACCTAATACTTCTGGCGGTATTTTCCGGGCCGTTCACGCTAACGCTTATTAGCGGTGGTCATACTAGCCTAAAGAAAGAAAACATAATGAACATTTTACGATTATTCTCAAATATCAATTAATAGTACTTTTGTATTCATATATGTAGAAAGTTTGTATCTACCTGGAATGATTCAAACAGATGATCTAATTGTTCGGGTGTAAAATCGCAAGCTAATTTCACCAAAAAGGTTGTTGTTGTAGCCAAAAGGTCATGCACATTCTTGACAATTGCTTCATGTTTGCTAGCCTGGGCACGCCATACTGTATACAAATCCTCAAATGTAATGGCATGTTCTTTTATAAGAAATCGTATTATCTTCTCCAGCTTTTCAACATATTGTATCTAATGCAAGGAGTCTTTCGAGCACAATACGCAAAACATCAGAATCTGTGATATAATTCTATTTCCAATATTTGTATATTAAATTGTTTACGTGTACTTACAGCCATACGCTCTGCCGTCAACCAATCCATCTCATCATCGGGTAAACAATGTTGTTGTTGTTGTGCACGATGTGAATATGAGCTTAGCACTTTATTGATTTCATTTAGTGCATTCATTTTACCATTGAAGCTAGATACTTGTAATAAGCGCAATACCATTTTGAGACGAAACATTTCCAGATCACGTATCAAATCCTCTTGTCCAGGCAAACGACTTGCTAACACACGTCCCGACTTTACAATACCATTAATATAATCGTTACGGCCCTCCGGTTTTGCTTCACTCTTCAATTTATCATCTGCGAAACTAATAAATCCAGCACAACATTCTAAATTGGCATAAAGTACTTAGCAATAGTTGCAGGTGTCAACAGCTCGTAGCATTGCCCAAATAAATGCATGTGTCAATTTGTTATCCTTGTTCATGATTCAATTACTACAGGTTTTTTTCTTTAATTTAAAAAGTTTCATACAAGAACAAAGTTTCATACAAGTACAAACTTTCATCGAAGATGGGGACTATCGCCGAATATTACCCTTTGGCTCTACCCTGCTGTGGTTAGACCAATCCTTCCATTTGGTCTGGTGACCGAGCTTAGATAGAAAATCGAACCTACGGGTATTCCAGAAGGTACAAAGAAGTGCTCTAGTCTGCGTGACGGGCGCTCTACGCACCATCCCTGTGGAGCCGCTGGATACTCTTTGTAATGTGTTGCCAATAGATCTAATGGCCACGCAATGTGCGGCTTTTCTGCAGTACGGCTGCGGTAGTTATCTGGCTGGAGAGATAATGTGGTTGGCCATTCCTTAAAAATTTGGATTCGCCTTCATTATATTTTCACAATTATACTTCACTACGCAACTGATACAAAAAAAAATGTAAGGCGCGATAACCTCCGAAGAGATTTTAGGCCGAAACCCTAAAAAAATGGACAAATGAAACGTTTTTGTTAATAACGGCAGAGTTTTGACACTCCCAAATTGAAAAATCTGGACTAGTTGCTTTTACGAAATAAGGAAAACGGGTAATATTTCAATTCCCTTTAGCGAAAATTGTAGTAGAAAGTACATTTAGTAGTAACTACTAAGTAGTCTATTAGTAGTGATAATAAGTTTGTAAATGCCAACAGGTTTTGGAGGAAATTTTTAATTTTCTACTAAATATTTCGTGAGCTGATAAAGAGCTATGTCGGTTTAGAATTTTATTAAAGAATACACTGTATTAAAATTTGTTTCAAAAACTCCTTATATGAGCATAAGTTCAATGCATTTTGACATAAAAGTGAGTTAACGAAAAGCATTCTGAGGCGTTCTTCCATCTAATTCTAATAAAGAGAGTTTTTGGGACACATCATGAAATGGGAAGTTTTTGAAAAATATTTTAAGATAGGACGATATTGAAAAGGCATCCGACATGGTCCAACAAAAAAATAAAAGAATATGGCTTATTGTCTTAGAACTTTATATTCCGGTCTTGACTATGACAGAAGAGTTCAGATTTTATGTGGTCTTGCTACACAGGGAGTATTCACCTTTTTATTCTGAAATTTCGGAAAGCTCCTTTACCTTAAGTATTAATGGAAGTGTTACGGATAAACCGTTAATTTAGAATATTCGGAACACGTTCGTTTGATACTTCCTCACTAGGCCCGAATATACATAAGATTCTAAATATAAACCGATTCCGTAAATTTTTAAATGGAGACGAATGTTTCGAACATACGGAATGAACAAGTTAACGTTACATTTTTATATGAATCGATTTACTTGTCGAGTTTTTGACGTTGAGCCATGAGTTTTGAAGTGGTTAAGGTTTCGCATGTTCACAGGTTTACGAAAGTGCACGATTCCTTGTTGTCCGTACTTTTCATAAAACCTATGCTCAGCCACACTAATAGATCATGGCATAGTTAATAAATTCATCATTAAATTAAAATAAATGTTCTAACGAATTATGTAGTTCAGTACTTATCGGTTATTTGTAAACTGATTGCTTCATATTTCCACTTCTAATATTTTTCGAAAAATCGCACAGTTAACGGATGTGAATTCGATTTGGGAGCAAAATGGCTGCAATTGTCAAAAAATTTGTCTGTCGAGCAAACCTCTTGTGATTGAATCATTATCATGGCTCTCATCGCACGTGGCGCCTTTTTTTTTGCTCTTGATTGCAGATTACAATAATATCGTTCCAAAATATTATCAAAACCACTCAATTGACCAAAACGTTCAATTAAATACATAACCAATCCTTTTGGATTTTTTGGTCAACAATGATTGTTTTTCCAGCTATCATTCAGTCTTGTCCTTCAAGACGGTGGTGACTATTTCACGCACACATTAAAAGCTTTTTTTTGCTCTCCACTAACACATGTAACATTTGATACTGACATCGAAATGACTGTGTCATATTTAATGACAGCTGGAAAAAATTAATCATTATCGACTAAAAAATCCAAAAGGATTGGTTGTGGATTTAATTGATCGTTTCGGTCAATTGGGTGGTTTTGATGATCTTTTGGAACTGTGTCATTGTGGTCTGCAATCAAGAGAAACACATTCTAGAGTCACCCCTGGTCCACCTTTATGGCGATATCTCGAAAAGGCGTCCACCTATAGAACTAAGCCCCACGCCCTTTTAAAATACTCATTAACACCTTTCGTTTGATACCCATATTGTACAAACGAATTCTAGAGTCACCCCTGGTCCACCTTTATGTCGATATCTCGAAAAGGCGACCACCTATACAACTACCACCACTCCCTTTTAAAACCCTTATTAATACCTTTATTTTAATACCCATACCGTACAAACACATTCTAGAGTCACCCCTGTTCCACCTTTATGGCGATATCTCGAAAAGGCGTCCACCTATAGAACTAAGCCCCACGCCCTTTTAAAATACTCATTAACACCTTTCGTTTGATACCCATATTGTACAAACGCATTCTAGAGTCACCCCTGGTCCACCTTTATGCCGATATCTCGAAAAGGCGACCACCTATACAACTACCACCACTCCCTTTTAAAATACTCATTAATACACCATTTGAAAGGATCGCCATGGATGTCGCAGGTCCATTTCCTACTAGCAACCACGGAAACAAATACGTACTGGTGGTTATGGATTATTTCAGTAAATGGCCAGAGGTATACCCAATCCCAAACCAAGAAGCAGAAACAGTAGCAGAAGTGGTTACCAACGAATGGGTTGCAAGGTATGGTGTACCAATGGAGATACATTCTGACCAAGGCAGGAACTTTGAATCAGCTGTGTTCCAAGAAATGTGCAAGAAGTTGGGCATTCGGAAAACACGGACAACTGCATTATATCCTCAGTCCGTTGGTATGGTGGAACGTTTCAATAGAACATTGGAAGAGCATTTAAGGAAATTAGTAGACAAGTACCATAAGGAGTGGGATACCCGCATACCATTATTCTTGATAGCTTACCGATCAGCAGTGCATGAAACCATGGGCCAAACCCCTGCAAAAGTAATTTTTGGCAATGACGTTCGACTGCCAGCTGATTTGCGGTTTGGGATAGATGCCGATGCGGAAAGAAATGTCAAGAAATCCACTGGTGTCTTGGAAGAAGAGCTGAGGGAGATACACGATCTTGTAAGGCAACGAGCAAAGATTTATGAGTGACAAGATGAAAGCGAGATATGATAAAGCAATTAATTCGGAAGGGTTTCAGGAAGGAGATTTGGTGCTGTTATACACCCCACAACGAAAAAAAGGTTTGTCCCCGAAATTGCAGTGTAATTGGGAAGGCCCATACAAAGTTGTAAAACGGATCAACGATGTAGTTTACCGCATACAAACCATTGGCAAACCACGAACCGAAATGAAAGTGGTTCATTTGGAAAGGCTGGCAGCGTATAGATCGAGAGATTTGTCTGATCGGGACGATCAGACTTAGGTGGAGGGCAGTGTAACGAATGTTAGCAGCACTGAGCGATGCTATCGTCGCTAAGCCGATGCTAAGCAGTGACGTGAATTCCCATCCATAGATCAATCACTATGTATCTACATAAAGGAAATATTAATTGCGTCTATACATATGTACCGTGTACTTATACGAGCAGCGGAGAGTCAATGCACAAACTCATGCATATATCTGAGATACTCCTATAAGTATGTAATGAGAAAAACTATAAAATTGTGCAATTGTAGTTACAGCTGAGAAGTTTGAGAGCTGCTGGACTAGTAGATTCTGGAAGCGCCTAGAAGATGCGAAGGTTGAAATCAAAGAGTATAAAAGGCGGCAATTGTAGAGGCGCTGGAATTCAGTTTGATTTGAGATTTCGATTAAGACGCTATCTAGCGAGCAAGAGCAGTATTATTTTGAATAAGTAGAGTTTCATTTGAGCTATTGGTTACTAAGCAAGTTATTCGTTGCACAGTTTGAGCGTTATTGTGAAGTACTCTAATAAAGGCCAGTTTGCATTATTACATATTGGAGTTATTTATTCAACAGTTTAGTGATTCGAACTTAGCAGAAGAGCAAATAAGAGGATTTGCAAGTAAATTCGTTACAATATCAAGTAGAAGAAAATGAAAAGGTTCTGCAGGGCGAAATCGAAAGCCCTTGGAATCTTGGCAGGAATAGTGTCCGTAGTATCACATATATAAATAAATTAGCGGTACGCGACAGATGATGTTCTGGGCACCCTGGTCCACATTTTGGTCGATATCTCGAAAACGCCTTCACATATACAACTACCACCACTGCCTTTTAAAACTCTCATTAATACCTTTAATTTGATACCCATTTCGTAGAAACAAATTCTAGAGTCACCCCTGTTCCACCTTTATGGCGATATCTCGAAAAGGCGTTCACCAATAGAACTAAGGTCCACTCCCTTTTAAAATACTCATTAACACCTTTCGTTTGATACCCATATTTTACAAACGCATTCTAGAGTCACCCCTGGTCCACCTTTATGGCAATATCTCGAAAAGGCGTCCACCTATAGAACTAAGGCCCACTACCTTTTAAAATACTCATTAACACCTTTAATTTGATACCCCTATCGTACAAACAAATTCTAGAGTCACCCCTGGTCCACCTTTATGGCGATATCTCGAAAGATGTCCACCTATAGAACTAAGCCCACGCCCTTTTAAAATACTCATTAACACCTTCATTTGATAGCCATATGGTATAAACAAATTCTAGAGTCACTCCTGGTCAACCTCTATGACGATATCTCGAAAAAGCGTCCACCTATAGAACTAAGGCCCACTCCCTTTTAAAATACTCATTAACACCTTTAATTTGATACCCATATCGTACAAACACATTCCAGGGTTACCCTAGGTTCATTTTCCTACATGGTGATTTTCCCTTATTTTGTCTCCATAGCTCTCAACTGAGTATGTAATGTTCGGTTACACCCGAACTTAGCCTTCCTTACTTGTTAATTTTATACTTTTAGTTTACGACGAATCACCCAAACAGGTTTGCTTGATTATCAACGAAAAGTTTGGCACTCTCCTAAGCCACGATGTGTTAAGCAAATACATACTCAAGATTTAAAGGTAAGTGTGACAAACTACTGTTAGCTAATGCTGTTAATTGAATGAGCACGGTAATGTTTTTATTTCATGATATGATAGAGAATGGCACCATAGGCTTCCTAGCCAGCAACATTCTCTATTAGGTTAAATCTTAATCTTATCTGTATCTTAATCTATCTAATCTAATTCTAATAACTAATATCTAATATCTAATCTAATATATATTATAAATGGGAAAGTTTGGATGTTAAGATGTTTGGATGTTTGGATGTTTAGATGTTTGGATGTTTGGATGTTTGTCCAGACGTTTGTCTTTGTGACTCAATAACGCAAGAACGGCTGGACCGATTTGGATGAAATTTTGCACACATATAGCCAATAGTCTAGAAGGATCTACTAACTATATATTTTTCAAAAGGGGCATGGTCCCCGCCCCCTAGGAACAGTTATAATTTAATTATTATATTTTTTCGTCTTTGCGACTGAATCACGCCAGAATGGCTACACGGATTTTGATGAAATTTGGGACACAGACAGTAGTCTACTAGCGAAATTTTTTTCGAACATGGAAAGAGGGGTGGGGGTCCCACGACCCCTTCGAGAAATTATTTTTCATAATTTTTACACATTATAACTTTACGTATACTGGCCTTCACCAATATCACAGACTCAAGGGGTCAAATAAGTCGAGGGCTTACAAAGTAAGCAGTGACACCCTCCGCCCGCCCCCCTTTATCTCCCCCTCTGGTGTAAAATCCATAAATTGTTATAACTCAATCTAAATTTTCTCCTAAATCAATAGTTTTTGGTATCTGGTACATACAGAACGAGATCTAGACAATTTTGGAGGAACGATCAGTGGTCCTCTCCTCTACTCCCGCCATCCGCCCTCCATCAATTGTTTTTATTAGCACGCTTTTATTAGCTTTACCTGTATGTTTCTATCTAACTTTTTATTCGCTCCAATGCGCCTGCTGCCTTATTAACATGGTTTTATAATTAGCTTCACCTTATTTGTAATCCCGTAAGGGTCATATCGAGACCCTTCCGGGATCATTTCTGGATGGTTTTCGGGATCGGTCCGGGATTACGCCGGGGTAATTTCGGGACTTTTTCGGGACTAT
The DNA here is from genome assembly GCF_040869045.1 of Eurosta solidaginis. Classification (NCBI taxonomy): domain Eukaryota; kingdom Metazoa; phylum Arthropoda; class Insecta; order Diptera; family Tephritidae; genus Eurosta; species Eurosta solidaginis. Next base: position 179,723,608 of record NC_090323.1, read on the forward strand.
TTCGGGATCATTTTGGGACCCTTCCGGGATCATTTCTGTATAGTTTACGGGATCCGTCCGGGATCCCGTCGGGGTTATTTTGGAACATTTTCGGGACTATTCCGGAATCATTTCGGGACTATTTCGCGATCATTTGGGGACCCTTCCAGCATCATTTCTGGATGGTTTTCGGGATCCGTGCGGGATCTCGTCGGGGTCATATGGGGACTTTTTCGGGATCATTTGGGGGCTCTTCCGGCATCATTTCTGGATGGTTTTCGGGATCCGTCCGGGATATCATCGGGGTCATTTGGGGCCTTTTTCGGGATCATTTGGGGGCTCTTCCGGCATCATTTCTGGATGGTTTTCGGGATCCGTCCGGGATCTCGTCGGGGTCATTTGGGGACTTTTTCGGGATCATTTTGGGGCTCATCCGGCATCATTTCTGGATGGTTTTCGGGATCCGTCCGAGATCCCGTCGGGGTCATTTCGGGACTTTTTCGCGACTAATACGGGATCATTTGATAACCCTTTCGGCATCATTTCTGGATGGTTTTCGGGATCCGTCCGGGATCCCGTCGGGGTCATTTCGGGACTTTCTCGCGACTAATACGGGATCATTTGGGAACCCTTTCGGCATCATTTCTGGATGGTTTTCGGGATCCGTCCGGGATCCCATTAGGGTAATTTCGGGACTATTAGGGGATCATTTGGGAACCTTTCCGGCATCATTTCTGGATAATTTTCGGGATCCATCCGGGATGCCGACGAGGTCATTTCGGGACTATTTCGGGATCATTTGGGATACCTACCGGCATCATTTCTGGATGGTTTTTGGAATTCGTCCGGGATCCCGTCTTGGTCCTTTCGGGACTTTTTTTCGACTAATACGGGATCATTTGCGGACCCTTTCGGCATCATTTCTGGATAGTTGTCGGGATCCCGTCACGGTCATTTCGGGACTATTAGGGGATCATTTGAGGACCTTTCCTGCATCATTTCTGTATTGTTTTCGGAATCCTTTCGGGATCCCGTCAGGGTCATTTTGGGACTTTTTCGGGGCTAATACGGGATCATTTGGGGATCCTCTAGGGGTCGTTTCGTGACTTTTCCTGGTTTATTTCGGGATCATTTGGGGACCCTTCCGGCATAATTTCTTGATGGTTTGCCAGATCCATCAGGGTCATTTCGGGACCATTTTGGGATCATTTGGGGACCCTTCCGAGATCATTTCTGGATCCGTCCGGGATGCCGTAGGAGCCATTTCGGGATTTTTTGTTACTTTTCCGGGATAGTTTTTGGACCCTTCCGGGATCATTTCTGGATCTGTGCGGGATCCCATCTGGGTCATTTCCGGACTATTTCGGGATCATTTTGGGATCCTTCCGGAATCATTTCTGTATGGTTTTCGCGATCCGTCGTTGATTCCCTCGGAGCCATTTCGGAACCTTTTCTGGAGTATGTCGGGGTCATTTGGGGACTTTTTCGGGATCATTTGGGGCTCTTCCGGCATCATTTCTGGATGGTTTTCGGGATCCGTGCGGGACCTCGTCGGGGTCATTTGGGGACTTTTTCGGGATCATTTGGGGGCTCTTCCGGCATCATTTCTGGATGGTTTTCGGGATCCGCCCGGGATATCGTCGGGGTCACTTGGGGACTTTTTCGGGATCATTTGGGGGCTCTTCCGGCATCATTTCTGGATGGTTTTCGGGATCCGTCCGGGATCCCATCAGGGTAATTTCGGGACTATTAGGGGATCATTTGTGGACCTTTCCGGCATCATTTCTGGATAGTTTTTGGAATCCTTTCGGGATCCCGTCAGGGTCATTTCGGGGCTTTTTCGGGATCATTTAAGGATGGCTTTCAGGATTCGTCCGGGAACCCGTCAGGGTAATTTCTGGACTTTTCCGAGACTATTTCGGGATCGTTTTGTGACCTTCCCAAGATCATTTCTGGATGGATTTCGGGATTTTTCCGGGATGCCCTCAGGGTCATTTTGGGACTATTAGGTGAGCATTTGAGGACCGTTCCGGCATCACTTCTGGATGGTTTTCGGTATCCGTTCAGATTCCCGTCGGAATAATTGCGGGACTTTTTCGGGATCATTGGGGTCCCTTCCGACATCATTTCTGGATGGTTTTTGGGATTCGTTCGGCATACCGTCGGGGTCATTTCGGGACTTTTTCTCGACTAATACGGGATCATTTGCGGGCCCTTTCGGTATCATTTCTGGATAGTTGTCGGGATCCCGTCAGGGTCTTTTCGGAACTATTGGGAGATCATTTGAGGACCTTTCCGGCATCATTTCTGGTTAGTTTTCGGGATCCTTTCCGGGTCCCATCAGGGTCATTTCGGGACTTTTTCGGCATATTTTAAGATTGGTTTTCAGGCTTCGTCCGGGATCCGTCAGGGTAATTTCTGGACTTTTCCCAGACTATTTCGGGATAATTTTGGGACCCTCCCAAGATCATTTCTGGATGGTTTTTGGGATTCGTCTGGCATCCCGTCGGGTTCTTTTCCGGACTTTTTCTCGACTAATACGGGATCATTCGCGGGCCCTTTCGGCATCATTTCTAGATAGTTGCCGGGATCCGTTCGGGATCCCGTCAGGGTCTTTTGGGAACTATTAGGTGATCATTTGAGGACATTTCCGGCATCATTTCTGGATGGTTTTCGGGATCCGTCCGGGATCCCATCAGGGTAATTTCGGGACTATTAGGGGATCATTTGTGGACCTTTCCGGCATCATTTCTGGATAATTTTCGGTATCCGCCCGGGATGCCGACGAGGTCATTTCGGGATTATTTCGGGATCATTTAGGATACCTACCGGCATCATTTCTGGATAGTCTTTGGGATTCGTCCGGGATCCCGTCGGGGTCATTTCGGGACTTTTTCTCGACTAATACGGGATCATTTGCGGACCCTTTCGGCATAATTTCTGGATAGTTGTCGGGATCCGTTCGGGATCCCGTCACGGTCATTTCGGAACTATTAGGGGATCATTTGAGGACCTTTCCGGCATCATTTCTGGATAGTTTGTGGAATCCTTTCGGGATCCCGTCAGGGTCATTTCGGGGCTTTTTCGGGATCATTTAAGGATGGCTTTCAGGATTCGTCCGGGAACCCGTCAGGGTAATTTCTGGACTTTTCCGAGACTATTTCGGGATCATTTTGGGACCTTCCCAAGATCATTTCTGGATGGATTTCTGGATTTGTCCGGGATGCCCTCAGGGTCATTTTGAGACTATTAGGTGAGCATTTGAGGACCGTTCCGGCATCACTTCTGGATGGTTTTCGGTATCCGTTCAGATTCCCGTCGGAATAATTGCGGGACTTTTTCGGGATCATTGGGGTCCCTTCCGACATCATTTCTCGATGGTTTTTGGGATTCGTCCGGCATCCCGTCGGGGTCATTTCGGGACTTTTTTTCGACTAATACGGGATCATTTGCGGGCCCTTTCGGTATCATTTCTGGATAGTTGTCGGGATCCGTTCGGGATCCCGTCAGGGTCTTTTCGGAACTATTGGGAGATCATTTGAGGACCTTTCCGGCATCATTTCTGGTTAGTTTTCGGGATCCTTTCCGGGTCCCATCAGGGTAATTTCAGGACTTTTTCGGCATTATTTAAGATTGGTTTTCAGGATTCGTCCGGGATCCGTCAGGGTAATTCCTGGACTTTTCCCAGACTATTTCGGGATAATTTTGGGACCCTCCCAAGATCCTTTCTGGATGGATTTCGGGATCTGTCCGGGATGCCGTCAGGGTCATTTTGGGACTATTATGTGATCATTTGAGGACCTTTTCGGCATCACTTCTGGATGGTTTTCGGTATCCGCTCAGGATCCCGTCGGAATTATTGCGGGACTTTTTCGGGATCATTTGGTGTCCCTTCCGGCATCATTTCTGCATGGTCTTTGGGATTCGTCCGTCATCCCGTCGGGATAATTTCGGGACTTTTTCTCGACTAATACGTGATCATTTGCGGGCCATTTCGGCATCATTTCTAGATAGTTGTCGGGATCCGTTCGGGATCCCGTCAGGGTGTTTTCGGAACTATTAGGTGATCATTTGAGGACATTTCCGGCATCATTTCTGGATAGTTTTCGGGATCCTTTCGGGGTCCAGTCAGGGTTATTTCGGGACTTTTTCGGGATCATTTAGAGATGGCTTTCAGGATTCGTCCGGGAACCCGTCAGGGTAATTTCTGAACTTTTCCGAGACTATTTCGGGATAATTTTGGGACCTTTCCAAGATCATTTCTGGGTGGATTTTGGGATCAGTCCGGGATGCCGTCGGGGTAATTTTGGTATTAGGTGATCATTTGAGGACCTTTCCGGCCTCACTTCTGGATGGTTTTCGGTATCCGATCAGGATCCCCTCGGAATCATTGCGGGACTTTTTCGGGATCATTTGGGGTCCCTCCCAAGATCATTTCTGGATAAATTTCGGGATCTGTCCGGGATCCCGTCAGGGTCATTTAGGGGTGCGTTCGAGATCCCGTCAGGGTCATTTCGGGACTTCTTCGGGACTATATCGGGATCATTTCTGGATGGTTTATGGGATCCGTCCATGACCCCTTAAGGGTCATTTCGGGACTATTAGGTGATCATTTGAGGATCTTTCCGGCATCACTTCTGGATGATTTTCGGTATCCGTTCGGGATCCCGTCGGAATCAATGCGGGACTTTTACGGAATCATTTGGGATTCCTTCCGGCATCATTTCTGGATGGTTTTCGGGATCCGTCCGGGATCCAGTCGGGGTTATTTCGGGACCTTTTCGGGGCTAATACGGGATCATTTGGGGATCCTCTAGGGGTCGTTTCGTGACTTTTTCTGTATTATTTCGGGATCATTTTGGGACCCTTCCGTCATAATTTCTTGATGGTTTGCCGGATCCATCAGGGTCATTTCGGGACCATTTTGGGATCATTTGGGGACCCTTCCGAGATCATTTCTGGATCCGTCCGGGATGCCGTAGGAGCCATTTCGGATTTTTTGTTACTTTTCCGGGATAGTTTTTCACCCTTCCGGGATCATTTCTGGATCTGTGCGGGATTCCATCTGGGTCAATTCCGGACTATTTCGGGATCATTTTGGAATCCTTCCGGAATCATTTCTGTATGGTTTTCGCGATCCATCGTGGATCCCCTCGGAGCCATTTCGGAACTTTTTCTGGAGTTAGTCGGGATAATTTAGGGACCCTTCCTGGATATTTTCTGGATGGTTTTTGAGATCCGCCCGGGAGCCCGTCAGGGTCATTTCGGAACCTTTTCGGGATCATTTTGGAATACCTTCAGGGATCATTTCTGTGTGGTTCTCTACATACGTCTAGAATCGTATCGCTCTCATTTCGGGTTTTTTTGGGACTATTCGGGGAACTTTTGGAGACCCTTTCGGGGCATTTCTGGATGGTTTTCGGGATCCGTCCGCGATAGCGTTGGGGTCATTTCGTAGCTTTTTCTGGATAATTTCGGGATCATTTGGGAACCTATCAGGTTATCAGCTCATTTAGTTCTTTTTTTTACTCAATTACAAAAATAAAATGCATTAGACAGAAAACAAAATTTTAAACAGATAATAAGCAGGCTAACGCGAATAGCCCATATATTTAAAATATATTTAAAATTTTCCTTGCGGACGGGGCCGCGGGTAAAGGCTAGTATATTATAAATGGGAAAGTTTGGATGTTTGGATGTTTAGATGTTTAGATGTTTGGATGTTTGGATGTTTGTCCAGACGTTTGTCTTTGTGACTCAATCACGCAAGAACGGCTGGACCGAATTGGATGAAATTTTGCACACATATAGCCAATAGTCTAGAAGGATCTACTCGCTATATATTTTTCAAAAGGGGCGTGGTCCCCGCCCCCTAGGAACAGTTATAATTTAATTATTATATTTTTTCGTCTTTGCGTCTGAATCACGCCAGAATGGCTACACGGATTTTGATGAAATTTGGGACACAGACAGTAGTCTACTAGCGAAATTTTTTTCGAACATGGAAGGAGGGGTGGGGGTCCCACGACCCTTCGAGAAATTATTTTTCATAATTTTTACACATTATAACTTTACGTATACTGGCCTTCACCAATATCACAGACTCAAGGGGTCAAATAAGTCGAGGGCTTACAAAGTAAGCAGTGACACCCTCCGCCCGCCCCCCTTTATCACCCCCTCTGGTGTAAAATCCATAAATTGTTATAACTCAATCTAAATTTTCTCCTAAATCAATAGTTTTTGGTATCTGGTACATACAGAACGAGATCTAGACAATTTTGGAGGAACGATCAGTGGTCCTCTCCTCTACTCCCGCCATCCGCCCTCCATCAATTGTTTTATTAGCACGCTTTTATTAGCTTTACCTGTATGTTTCTATCTAACTTTTTATTCGCTCCAATGCGCCTGCTGCCTTATTAACATGGTTTTATAATTAGCTTCACCTTATTTGTAATCCCGTAAGGGTCATACCGAGACCCTTCCGGGATCATTTCTGGATGGTTTTCGGGATCGGTCCGGGATTACGCCGGGGTAATTTCGGGACTTTTTCGGGACTATTTCTGGATCATTTTGGGACCCTTCCGGGATCATTTCTGTATAATTTACGGGATCCGTCCGGGATCCCGTCGGGGTTATTTTGGAACATTTTCGGGACTATTCCGGAATCATTTCGGGACTATTTCGCGATCATTTGGGGACCCTTCCGGCATCATTTCTGGATGGTTTTCGGGATCCGTCCGGGATCCCGTCGGGGTCATTTCGGGACTATTAGGGGATCATTTGAGGACCTTTCCGGCATCATTTCTGTATTGTTTTCGGAATCCTTTCGGGATCCCGTCAGGGTCATTTTGGGACTTTTTTGGGGCTAATACGGGATCATTTGGGGATCCTCTAGGGGTCGTTTCGTGACTTTTTCTGTTTTATTTCGGGATCATTTGGGGACCCTTCCGGCATAATTTCTTGATGGTTTGCCGGATCCATCAGGGTCATTTCGGGACCATTTTGGGATCATTTGGGGACCCTTCCGAGATCATTTCTGGATCCGTCCGGGATGCCGTAGGAGCCATTTCGGGATTTTTTGTTACTTTTCCGGGATAGTTTTTGGACCCTTCCGGGATCATTTCTGGATCTGTGCGGGATCCCATCTGGGTCATTTCCGGACTATTTCGGGATCATTTTGGGATCCTTCCGGAATCATTTCTGTATGGTTTTCGCGATCCGTCGTTGATTCCCTCAGAGCCATTTCGGAACCTTTTCTGGAGTATGTCGGGGTCATTTGGGGACTTTTTCGGGATCATTTGGGGCTCTTCCGGCATCATTTCTGGATGGTTTTCGGGATCCGTGCGGGATCTCGTCGGGGTCATTTGGGGACTTTTTCGGGATCATTTGGGGGCTCTTCCGGCATCATTTCTGGATGGTTTTCGGGATCCGTCCGGGATATCGTCGGGGTCATTTGGGGACTTTTTCGGGATCATTTGGGGGCTCTTCCGGCATCATTTCTGGATGGTTTTCGGGATCCGTCCGGGATCCCATCAGGGTAATTTCGGGACTATTAGGGGATCATTTGTGGACCTTTCCGGCATCATTTCTGGATAATTTTCGGTATCCGTTCAGATTCCCGTCGGAATAATTGCGGGACTTTTTCGGGATCATTGGGGTCCCTTCCAAAATCATTTCTGGATGGTTTTTGGGATTCGTCCGGCATCCCATCGGGGTCATTTGGGGACTTTTTCGGGATCATTTGGGGGCTCTTCCGGCATCATTTCTGGATGGATTTCGGGATTTGTCCGGGATGCCCTCAGGGTCATTTTGGGACTATTAGGTGAGCATTTGAGGACCGTTCCGGCATCACTTCTGGATGGTTTTCGGTATCCGTTCAGATTCCCGTCGGAATAATTGCGGGACTTTTTCGGGATCATTGGGGTCCCTTCCAAAATCATTTCTGGATGGTTTTTGGGATTCGTCCGGCATCCCGTCGGGGTCATTTCGGGACTTTTTCTCGACTAATACGGGATCATTTGCGGGCCCTTTCGGTATCATTTCTGGATAGTTGTCGGGATCCGTTCGGGATCCCGTCAGGGTCATTTCGGGACTATTAGGGGATCATTTGAGGACCTTTCCGGCATCATTTCTGTATTGTTTTCGGAATCCTTTCGGGATCCCGTCAGGGTCAATTTGGGACTTTTTTTGGGGCTAATACGGGATCATTTGGGGATCCTCTAGGGGTCGTTTCGTGACTTTTTCTGTTTTATTTCGGGATCATTTGGGGACCCTTCCGGCATAATTTCTTGATGGTTTGCCGGATCCATCAGGGTCATTTCGGGACCATTTTGGGATCATTTGGGGACCCTTCCGAGATCATTTCTGGATCCGTCCGGAATGCCGGAGGAGCCATTTCGGGATTTTTTGTTACTTTTCCGGGATAGTTTTTGGACCCTTCCGGGATCATTTCTGGATCTGTGCAGGATCCCATCTGGGTCATTTCCGGACTATTTCGGGATCATTTTGGGACCTTCCCAAGATCATTTCTGGATGGATTTCGGGATTTGTCCGGGATGCCCTCAGGGTCATTTTGGGACTATTAGGTGAGCATTTGAGGACCGTTCCGGCATCACTTCTGGATGGCTTTCGGTATCCGTTCAGATTCCCGTCGGAATAATTGCGGGACTTTTTCGGGATCATTGGGGTCCCTTCCAAAATCATTTCTGGATGGTTTTTGGGATTCGTCCGGCATCCCGTCGGGGTCATTTCGGGACTTTTTCTCGACTAATACGGGATCATTTGCGGGCCCTTTCGGTATCATTTCTGGATAGTTGTCGGGATCCGTTCGGGATCCCGTCAGGGTATTTTCGGAACTATTGGGAGATCATTTGAGAACCTTTCCGGCATCATTTCTGGTTAGTTTTCGGGATCCTTTCCGGGTCCCATCAGGTTCATTTCGGGACTTTTTCGGCATCATTTAAGATTGGTTTTCAGGATTCGTCCGGTATCCGTCAGGGTAATTTCTGGACTTTTACCAGACTATTTCGGGATAATTTTGGGACCCTCCCAAGATCATTTCTGGATGGATTTCGGGATCTGTCCGGGATGCCGTCAGGGTCATTTTGGGACTATTAGGTGATCATTTGAGGACCTTTTCGGCATCACTTCTGGATGGTTTTCGGTATCCGCTCAGGATCCCGTCGGAATTATTGCGGGACTTTTTCGGGATCATTTGGCGTCCCTTCCGGCATCATTTCTGGCTGGTTTTTGGTATTGGTCCGGCATCCCGTCGGGTTCATTTCGGGACTTTTTCTCGACTAATGCGGGATCATTTGCGGGCCCTTTCGGCATCATTTCTAGATAGTTGTCGGGATCCGTTCGGGATCCCGTCAGGGTCTTTTCGGAACTATTAGGTGATCATTTGAGGACATTTCCGGCATCATTTCTGGATAGGTTTCGGGATCCTTTCGGGGTCCAGTCAGGGTCATTTCGGGACTTTTTCGGGATCATTTAGAGATGGCTTTCAGGATTCGTACGGGAACCCGTCAGGGTCATTTCTGAACTTTTCCGAGACTATTTCGGGATAATTTTGGGACCTTCCCAAGATCATTTCTGGATGGATTTTGGGATCAGTCCGGGATGCCGTCAGGGTCATTTTGGTATTAGGTGATCATTTGAGGACCTTTCCGGCATCACTTCTGGATGGTTATCGGTATCCGATCAGGATCCCCTCGGAATCATTGCGGGACTTTTTCGGGATCATTTGGGGTCCCTCCCAAGATCATTTCTGGATGGATTTCGGGATCTGTCTGGGACCCCGTCAGGGTCATTTAGGGGTGCGTTCGAGATCCCGTCAGGGTCATTTCGGGACTTCTTCGGGAATATATCGGGATCATTTCTGGATGGTTTATGGGATCCGTCCATGACCCCTTAAGGGTCATTTCGGGACTATTAAGTGATCATTTGAGGACCTTTCCGGCGTCACTTCTGGATGATTTTCGGTATCCGTTCGGGATCCCGTCGGAATCAATGCGGGACTTTTACGGAATCATTTGGGATTCCTTCCGGAATCATTTCTGGATGGTTTTCGGGATTTGTCCGGGATCCCGTAGGGGTTATTTCGGGACCTTTTCGAGGATATTCCGGGATCATTTGGGGATCCTCTAGGGGTCGTTTCGTGACTTTTTCTGTATTATTTCGGGATCATTTTGGGACCCTTTCAGCATAATTTCTTGATGGTTTGCCGGATCCATCAGGGTCATTTCTGGACCATTTTGGGATCATTTGGGGACCCTTCCGAGATCATTTCTGGATCCGTCCGGGATGCCGTAGGAGCCATTTCGGGATTTTTTGTTACTTTTTCGGGATAGTTTTTGCACCCTTCCGGGATCATTTCTGGATCTGTGCGGGATCCCATCTGGGTCAATTCCGGACTATTTCGGGATCATTTTGGAATCCTTCTGGAATCATTTCTGTATGGTTTTCGCGATCCATCGTGGATCCCCTCGGAGCCATTTCGGAACTTTTTCTGGAGTTAGTCGGGATAATTTAGGGACCCTTCCTGGATATTTTCTGGATGGTTTCTGAGATCCGTGCGGGAGCCCGTCAGGGTAATTTCGGAACTTTTTCGGGAATATTTCGGGATCAATTTGGTACCCTTCAGGCATCATTTCTGTGTGGTTATCTGGATAAGTCTAGAATCGTGTCGTTGTCATTTCGGGTTTTTTTGGGACTACTTCGGGAACTTTTGGAGACACTTCCGGGACGTTTCTGGTTGGTTTTCGGGATCCGTCCGCGATAGCGTCGGGGTCATTTCGTGGCTTTTTCTGGATAATTTCGTTATCATTTTGGGATCCTATCAGGTTATCAGCTCATAAAGTTCTTTTTTTTACTCAATTACAAAAATAAAATGCATTAGACAGAAAAAAAATTTTAAACAGATAACTTTATAAGCAGGCTAACGTGAATACCCTACATATTTCATTTTCTCCTTGCGGACGGGGCCGCGGGTAAAGGCTAGTATATTATAAATGGGAAAGTTTGGATGTTTGGATGTTTAGATGTTTAGATGTTTGGATGTTTGGATGTTTGTCCAGACGTTTGTCTTTGTGACTCAATCACGCAAGAACGGCTGGACCGAATTGGATGAAATTTTGCACACATATAGCCAATAGTCTAGGAGGATCTACTAGCTATACATTTTTCAAAAGGGGCGTGGTCCCCGCCCCCTACGTACAGTTATAATTTAATTATTATATTTTTCCGTCTTTGCGACTGAATCACGCCAGAATGGCTACACGGATTTTGATGAAATTTGGGACACAGACAATAGCCTACTAGCTAATTTTTTTCGAACATGGAAAGAGGGGTGGGGGTCCACGACCCCTTCGAGCAATTACTTTTTAATAATTTTTACACATTATAACTTTACGTATACTGGCCTTCACCAATATCACAGACCCAAGGGGTCAAATAAGTCGAGGGCTTAGCGGTGACACCCTCCGCCCCTCCCCCCTTTATCTCCCCCTCTGGTGTAAAATCTATAAATTGTTATAACTCAATATAAATTTTCTCCTAAATCAATAGTTTTTGATATCTGGCACATACAGATAGAGATATAGACAATTTTGGAGGAACGATCAGTGGTCCTTCTACTCCCGCCATCCGCCCTCCTTCAATTGTTTTTATTAGCACGCTTTTATTAGCTTTACCTGTATGTTTCTATGTAACTTTTCATTCGCTCCAATGCGCCTGCTGCCTTATTAACATGGTTTTATAATTAGCTTCACCTTATTTGTAATCCCGTAAGGGTCATATCGAGACCCTTCCGGGATCATTTCTGGATGGTTTTCGGGATCGGTCCGGGATCCCGCCGGGGTTATTTTGGGACATTTTCGGTACTATTCCGGAATCATTTCGGGACTATTTCGCGATCATTTGGGGATCCTTCCGGCATCATTTCTGGATGGTTTTCGGGATCCGTCCGGGATACCGTCGGGGTACTTTCGGGATCATTTGCGTACCATTCTTGATGGTTTCCGGGATCATTACGGGACTTTTTCGGGGTTATTTTGGGTCCCTTTAGGCATCATTTCTGGATGGTCTTCGGGATCAGTCCGGGATCTCGTCGGGGTAATTTGGGGACTTTTTCGGGATCATTTGGGGGCTCTTCCGGCATCATTTCTGGATGGTTTTCGGGATCCGTCCGGGATCTTCTCGGGGTCATTTCGGGACTTTTTCGCGACTAATACGGGATCATTTGGGAACCCTTTCGGCAAAGTTTCTGGATGGTTTTCGGGATCCGTCCGGGATCTCGTCGGGGTCATTTGGGGACTTTTTCGGGATCATTTGGGGGCTCTTGCGGCAACATTTTTGGATGGTTTTCGGGATCCGTCCGGGATCTCGTCGGGGTCATTTGGGGACTTTTTCGGGATCATTTGGGGGCTCTTCCGTCAACATTTCTGGTTGGTTTTCGGGATCCGTCCGGGATTCCGTCGGAGTCATTTTGGGACTTTTTCGCGACTAATACGGGATAATTTGGGAACCCTTTCGGCATCATTTCTGGATGGCTTTCGGGATCCGTCCGGGATCCCGTTGGGGTCATTTCGGGACTTTTTCGCTACTAATACGGAATCATTTGGGAACCCTTTCGTCATCATTTCTGGATGGTTTTCGGGATCCGTCCGGAATTCCATCAGGGTAATTTCGGGACTATTAGGGGATCATTTTGAGACCTTTCCGGAATCATTTCTGGATGATTTTCGGGATCCGTCCGGGATGCCGACGAGGTCATTTCGGGACTATTAGGGGATCATTTGAGGACCTTTCCGGCATCACTTCTGGACGGTTTTCGGTATCCGTTCAGGATCCCGTCGGAATAATTGCTGGACTTTTTCGGGATCATTTGGGGTCCCTTCCGGCATCATTTCTGAATGGTTTTTGGGATTCGTCCGGCATCCCGTCGGGGTCATTTCGGGACTTTTTCTCAACTAATATGGGATCATTTGCGGGCCTTTTCGGTATCATTTCTAGATAGTTGTCGGGATCCGTTCGGGATCCCGTCAGGGTCTTTTCCGAACTATTAGGAGATCATTTGAGGAACTTTCCGGCATCATTTCTGGATAGTTTTCGGGATACTTTCGGGGTCCCATCAGGGTCATTTCGTGACTTTTTCGGCATCATTTAAGATTGATTTTCAGGATTCGTCCGGGATCCCGTCAGGGTAATTTCTGGACTTTTCCGAGACTATTTCGGGATCATTTTGGGACCCTCCCAAGATCATTTCTGGATGGATCTCGGGATCTGTCCGGGATGCCGTCAGGGTCATTTTGGGGCTATTAGGTAATCATTTGAGGACCTTTCCGGCATCACTTCTGGATGATTTTCGGCATCCGTTCGGGATCCTGTCGGAATCATTGCCGGACTCTTTCGGAATTATTTGGAATCCCTTCGGGCATCATTTCTGGATGGGTTTCGGGATATGTCCGGGATCCCGTCGGGGTTATTTCGGGACCTTTTCGGGGCTAATACGGGATCATTTGGGAATCCTTTAGGGGTCGTTTCGTGACTTTTTCTGTATTATTTCGGGATCATTTGGGTACCCTGCCGGCATAATTTCTTGATGGTTTGCCTGATCCATCAGGGTCATTTCGAGACCATTTTGGGATCATTTGGGGACCCTTCCGAGATCATTTCTGGATCCGTCCGGGATGCCGTAGGAGCCATTTCGGGGTTTTTTGTTACTTTTCCGGGATAGTTTTTGGACCCTTCCGGGATCATTTCTGGATCTGTGCGGGATCCCATCTGGGTCATTTCCGGACTATTTCGGGATCATTTTGGGATCCTTCCGAAATCATTTCTGTTTGGTTTTCGCGATCCGTCGTGGATCCCCTCGGAGCCATTTCGGAACATTTTCTGGAGTATGTCGGGATAATTTAGGGACCCTTCCTGGACATTTTCTGGAGGGTTTTTGAGATCCGCCCGGGAGCCCATTAGGGTCATTTCGGAACCTTTTCGGGATCATTTTGGAACACCTTCAGGGATCATTTCTGTTTGGTTCTCTGGATACGTCTAGAATCGTGTCGTTGTCTTTTCGGGTTTTTTTGGGACTATTCCGGCAACTTTTGGAGACCCTTCCGGGGCATTTCTGGATGGTTTTCGGGATCCGTCCGCGATAGCGTGGGGGTCATTTCGCAGCTTTTTCTGTATAATTTCGGGATCATTTGGGATCCTATCAGGTTATCAGCTCATTTAGTTATTTTTTTTACTCAATTACAAAAATAAAATGCATTAGACAGAAAACAAAATTTTAAACAGATAACTTGATAAGCAGGCTAACGCGAATAGCCCATATATTTAAATTTCTCCTTGCGGACGGGGCCGCGGGTAAAGGCTAGTATATTATAAATGGGAAAGTTTGGATGTTTGGATGTTTAGATGTTTAGATGTTTGGATGCTTGGATGTTTGGATGTTTGTCCAGACGTTTGTCTTTGTGACTCAATCACGCAAGAACGGCTGGACCGAATTGGTTGAAATTTTGCACACATATAGCCAATGGTCTAGAAGGATCTACTAGCTATAAATTTTTCAAAAGGGGCGTGGTCCCCGCCCCCTAGGTACAGTTATAATTTAATTATTATATTTTTTCGTCTTTGCGACTGAATCACGCCAGAATGGCTACACGGATTTTGATGAAATTTGGGACACAGACAATAGCCTACTAGCTAATTTTTTTCGAACATGGAAAGAGGGGTGGGGGTCTCACGACCCCTTCGAGCAATTACGTTTTAATAATTTTTACACATTATAACTTTACGTATACTGGCCTTCACCAATATCACAGACCCAAGGGGTCAAATAAGTCGAGGGCTTACAAAGTAAGCGGTGACACCCTCCGCCCCCTCCCCCCTTTATCACCCCTCTGGTGTAAAATCTATAAATTGTTATAACTCAATATAAATTTTCTCCTAAATCAATAGTTTTTGGTATCTGGCACATACAGATCGAGATATAGACAATTTTGGAGGAACGATCAGTGGTCCTCTCCTTCTACTCCCACCATCCGCCCTCCTTCAATTGTTTTTATTAGCACGCTTTTATTAGCTTTACCTGTATGTTTCTATGTAACTTTTCATTCGCTCCAATGCGCCTGCTGCCTTATTAACATGGTTTTATAATTAGCTTCACCTTATTTGTAATCCCGTAAGGGTCATATCGAGACCCTTCCGGGATCATTTCTGGATGGTTTTCGGGATCGGTCCGGGATCCCGCCGGGGTAATTTCGGGACTTTTTCGGGACTATTTCGGGATCATTTTGGGACCCTTGCGGGATCTTTTCTGTATAGTTTTCGGGATCCGTCCGGGATCCCGTCGGGGTTATTTTGGACATTTTCGGGACTATTCCGGAATAATTTCGGGACTATTTCGCGATCATTTGGGGATCCTTCTGGCATCATTTCTGGATGGTTTTCGGGATCCGTCCGGGATACCGTCGGGGTACTTTCGGGATCATTTGCGTACCATTCTTGATGGTTTCCGGGATCATTACGGGACTTTTTCGGGGTTATTTTGGGTCCCTTTAGGCATCATTTCTGGATGGTCTGCGGGATCAGTCCGGGATCTCGTCGGGGTAATTTGGGGACTTTTTCGGGATCATTTGGGGGCTCTTCCGGCATTATTTCTGGATGGTTTTCGGGATCCGTCCGGGATCTTCTCGGGGTCATTTCGGGACTTTTTCGCGACTAATACGGGATCATTTGGGAACCCTTTCGGCATCATTTCTGGATGGTTTTCGGGATCCGTCCGGGATCTCGTCGGGGTCATTTGGGGACTTTTTCGGGATCATTTGGGGGCTCTTCCGGCATCATTTTTGGATGGTTTTCGGGATCCGTCCGGGATCTCGTCAGGTCATTTGGGGACTTTTTCGGCATCATTTGGGGGCTCTTCCGGCAACATTTCTGGTTGGTTTTCGGGATCCGTCCGGGATTCCGTCGGGGTCATTTTGGGACTTTTTCGCGACTAATACGGGATAATTTGGGAACCCTTTCGGCATCATTTCTGGATGGCTTTCGGTATCCGTCCGGGATCCCGTTGGGGTCATTTCGGGACTTTTTCGCGACTAATACGGAATCATTTGGGAACCCTTTCGTCATCATTTCTGGATGGTTTTCGGTTCTCTGGATACGTCTAGAATCGTGTCGTTGTCATTTCGGGTTTTTTTGGGACTATTCCGGCAACCTTTGGAGACCCTTCCGGGGCATTTCTGGATGGTTTTCGGGATCCGTCCGCGATAGCGTGGGGGTCATTTCGCAGCTTTTTCTGGATAATTTCGGGATCATTTGGGATCCTATCAGGTTATCAGCTCATTTAGTTATTTTTTTACTCAATTACAAAAATAAAATGCATTAGACAGAAAACAAAATTTTAAACAGATAACTTGATAAGCAGGCTAACGCGAATAGCCCATATATTTAAATTTCTCCTTGCGGACGGGGCCGCGGGTAAAGGCTAGTATATATTATAAATGGGAAAGTTTGGATGTTTGTCCAGACGTTTGTTTTTGTGCCTCAATCACGCAAGAACGGCTGCACGAATTTGGATGAAATTTGGCACACATATAGCCAATAGTCTAGAAGGATCTACTAGCTATATTTTTTTTGAAAAGGGGGCTGTCCCAGGAACAGTTATAATTTAATTATTGTATTTTTTCGTCTTTGTGACTGGGTCACGCCGGAACGGCTACACGGATTTTGATGAAATTTGGGACAGAGATAATAGTCTACCTGCGAAATTTTTTTCGAACATGGAAAGGGGGGAGGAGGTCCCACGAGCCCTTCGAATAATTAGTTTTTAACAATTTTTCACATTATAACTTTACATATACTGATCTGCACCAATATTACAAACTAAATGGGTCAAATAAGTCGAGGGCTTACAAAGTGAGCAGTGACACCCTCCGTCTCCCCTCCACCCCTTCTCTCCACCTCTGCAGCAAAATCTATAAATTGTTATAATTCAATATAAATTTTCTTCTAAAACAATAATTTTGATATCTGGCTAATACAGATCGAGTTCTAAACTATTTTGGAAAAATGATCGGTGGTGCTCTCCGTCTCCTTCCTGCTTCAATTGTTTTTATTAGCACGCTTTTACTAGCTTTACCTGTACGTTTGTTTGTAACTCTTCATTCGCTTCAACGCGCTTGCTGCCTTATTACCATGCTTTTATAATTAGCTTCACCTTATTTGTAATCCCGTCAGGGTCATATCGAGACCCTTCCGGGAACATTTCTGGATGGTTTTCGGTATCCGTCCGGGATACCGTGGGGGTCATTTCGGGACTATTTCAGTATCATTTTTGGATTCTTTCTGGATCATTTCTGTACAGTTTTCGGTATCCGTCCGGGATCCCGTCGGGTTATTTTGGGAGCTTTTCGGGACTATTCCGGGATCATTTAGGGATCATTTCGGGAATATTTCGGAATCATTTGGGGACTTTTCCGGCATCATTTCAAAATGGGTTTCGGGATCCCTCCGGCATCCCGTCGGAGTAATTTGGAGATAATTTATGGACTATTTCGGAATCATTTGCGCACCCTTCAGAGATCAATTCTGTATGGTTTTCGGGATCCGTTTGGGATGCCGTCGGGGTCATATCGGGACTTTTTCGGTATCTTTTTGGGACCCTTCCGAGATCATTTCCAGGTAGCTTTGGGGATCCTTTCGGCATCCGTCGTGGTATTTTCGGGACTTTTACTGGACTACGCCATTGTCATTTCGGGACTTTTAGCGGATAATTTCTGGATGGTTTTGGAGATCCGTCCGCCGTCGCATCGGGATTATTTCGGGACTTTACGGGACTTTTTTGGGATCATTTTGGGACCCTTCCGGGATAACTTCTGAATGATTTCCGGAATGCGTCCGGGATCCCGTCGGAGTTATTTCGGGACATTTTCGGTAACATCTGGTGACCCTTCCGGTATCATTTCTGGGCGATTTTCGGCATCCCGTCAGGGTAATTTCGGGGCTTATTCGGGACTATTTCGGGATCATTTCTGGACTCTTCCGGTATAATTTCTAGATGATTTTCGGGATCCGTCCAGGTAACCGTCAGGGTAATTTCGGGATCATTTTGGGACCCTTACTGAGTCATTTCTTTATAGTTTTTTCTGTATCCGTCCGGGTAATTTCGGGTCTTTTTCGGGACTGTTTCGGGATCATTTGGGGACCCTTAAGGGATACTTTCTTGATGGTTTACGGAATCCCGTCGGGGTCATTTCGTGACTCTTTCCGGATTATTTCGGGATAATTTGGAGAATTTGCCGGCATCAGTACTGGATAGCTTTCGGGATCAATCTGGGATGCCGTCGTGGTCATTTCGGGATCATTTGGGGACTCTTTAGGGATCATATCTGGATGGTTTCTGGGATCCTTCCAGGATTATTTAGGGATAATTTGGGGAACCTTTCGGGATCATTTCTGGATGGTTTTCGGAATCGGTCCGGGATCCCGACGAGGCAATTTCGTGACTTTTTGTGGACTGTTTCAAGATTATTTGAGGTCCCTTCAGGCATCATTTTTTGACCGTTTTATGGCAGTATACAATAGATCACATAATTAGTTTGGGACATGTGTTCTTTTCCGTATTTAATCTGGTTTTATGGCAATATACAATAGATCACATAATTAGTTTGCGAACAAATATAACTTAATAAGTGGGGTATGTGTGCTTTAATGTATTTAATCTGGTTTTTAATTGCGGCCACAGTAGTGTGATGGTAGCGTGCTCCGCTTACCACACCGAATGCCCAGGGTTAGTGCCCCGGGCAAAGCAACATCAAAATTTTAGAAATAAGTTTTTACAATTAGAAGAAAATTTTTCTAAGCCGGGTCGCCCCTCGGCAGTGTTTGGCAAGCACACCGAGTGTATTTCTGCCATGAAAAGCTCTCAGTGAAAACTCATCTGTCTCGCAGACGCCGTCCGGAGTCGGCATAAAACAAGTAGTTCCCGTCCCGCCAATTTCTAGGAAAAATTAAAAAGAAACACGACGCAAATTGGAAGACAAGCTCGGCCTAAAATCTCTTCGGAGTTTAGCGCGCCTTACATTTTTTTTTTTTTTTGTTTTTTTGATGTGTGATTTTCCGTATTTAATCTGGTTTTATGGCAGTATACAATAGATCACATAATTAGTTTGGGAACAAATATAACTTAAAAAGTGGTGTATGTGTGCTTTTCCGTATTTAATCTGGTTTTATGGCAGTATACAATAGATCACATAATTAGTTTGCCAACAAATATAACTTAATAAATGGGGTATGTGTGCTTTTTCGTATTTAATCTGGTTTTATTGCAGTATACAATAGATCACATAATTAGTTTGCGAACAAATATAACTTAATTAGTGGGGTATTTATGCTTTTCCGTATTTAGTCTGGTTTTATGGCAGTATACAATAGATCACATAATTAGTTTGCCAACAAATATAACTTAATAAATGGGGTATGTGTGCTTTTTCGTATTTAATCTGGTTTTATTGCAGTATACAATAGATCACATAATTAGTTTGCGAACAAATATAACTTAATTAGTGGGGTATTTATGCTTTTCCTACTTAATCTGGTTTTATGGCAGTATACGATAGATCACATAATTAGTTTGCGAACAAATATAACTTAATTAGTGGGTTATTTATGCTTTTCCGTATTTAATCTGGTTTTATGGCAGTATACAATAGATCACATAATTAGTTTGCGAACAAATATAACTTAATAAATAGGGTATGTGTGCTTTCCCGTACTTAATCTGGTTTTATGGCAGTATACAATAGATCCCATAATTAGTTTGCGAACAAATATAACTTAATTTGTGGGGTATGTGTGCTTTTCCGTATCTAGTCTGGTTTTATGGCAGTATACAATAGATCACATAATTAGTTTGCGAACAAATATAACTTAATTTGTGGGGTATGTGTGCTTTCCCGTACTTAATCTGGTTTTATTGCAGTATACAATAGATCACATAATTAGTTTGCGAACAAATATAACTTAATTTGTGGGGTATTGTGCTTTCCCGTACTTAATCTGGTTTTATGGCAGTATACGATAGATCACATAATTAGTTTGCGAACAAATATAACTTAATTAGTGGGTTATTTATGCTTTTCCGTATTTAGTCTGGTTTTATGGCAGTATACAATAGATCACATAATTAGTTTGCCAACAAATATAACTTAATAAATGGGGTATGTGTGCTTTCCCGTATTTAATCTGGTTTTATTGCAGTATACAATAGATCACATAATTAGTTTGCGAACAAATATAACTTAATTTGTGGGGTATGTGTGCTTTCCCGTACTTAATCTGGTTTTATGGCAGTATACGATAGATCACATAATTAGTTTGCGAACAAATATAACTTAATTAGTGGGTTATTTATGCTTTTCCGTATTTAATCTGGTTTTATGGCAGTATACAATAGATCACATAATTAGTTTGCCAACAAATATAACTTAATAAATGGGGTATGTGTGCTTTTTCGTATTTAATCTGGTTTTATTGCAGTATACAATAGATCACATAATTAGTTTGAGAACAAATATAACTTAGTTTGTGGGGTATGTGTGCTTTTCCGTATTTAATATGATTTTATGGCAGTATACAATAGATCACATAATTAGTTTGAGAACAAATATAACTTAATAAGTGGGGTATGTGTGCATTTCCGTATTTAATCTGGTTTTATGGCAGTATACAATAGATCACATAATTAGTTTGCGAACCAATATAACTTCATTAGTGGGGTATTTATGCTTTTCCGTATTTAGTCTGGTTTTATGGCAGTATACAATAGATCACATAATTAGTTTAGGAACAAATATAACTTAATAAGTGGGGTATGTGTGCATTTCCGTATTTAATCTGGTTTTATGGCAGTATACAATAGATCACATAATTAGTTTGCGAACAAATATAACTTAATTTGTGGGGTATTTATGCTTTTCCGTATTTAGTCTGGTTTTATGGCAGTATACAATAGATCACATAATTAGTTTGCGAACAAATATAAATTAATTTGTGGGGTATGTGTGCTTTCCCGTACTTAATCTGGTTTTATGGCAGTATACGATAGATCACATAATTAGTTTGCGAACAAATATAACTTAATTATTGAGCTATGTGTGCTTTTCCGTATTTAATCTGGATTTATGGCAGTATACAATAGATCACATAATTAGTTTGGGAACAAATATAACTTAATAAGTGGGGTATGTGTGCTTTCCCGTACTTAATCTGGTTTTTTGGCAGTATACGATAGATCACATAATTAGTTTGCGAACAAATATAACTTAATTATTAGATCACATAATTAGTTTGGGAACAAATATAACTTAATTAGTGGGGTATGTGTGCTTTCCCGTATTTAACCCTTTCGCGGAATTGATGCCATATGGCAACAGTCAACTTTGAGGCGCTGTGGAACCAAGACCGACTCAAATATTAAATATTTTTATTGAACCCTTAGGAGTATTCCGTTTACAATTTTTTTTAAATTAATAGAATGAAAGTAAATTAAAATAAATTAAAATTTTTCAGTTGGTATCAATTAAATGTATGTATGTTTCAGATATAATTTAGTTTTAATTTCAAATTTAAAAGTATTAATATATAGCATATATAGGGTTTAGAAACAATATAGGATAGAAAAGACACTTAGGAACATGAACCAGTTAGATTGGAATTATACTCACTCCGCAGAACTAAAGTAATTGTGAATTACCATTTAGTGATTACACCTACTCATAGCAGCTTTGACATGTTCTGGAATAGAATTCCACAGCCTCACAGCATTAATGAAGAAAAGTCTTGATGAGCACAAATAGGTATATTTCGGAATTATCAGGTTATGATGCCTTTTAGACCTTGCGAATTTCAGTCTCTCATAAAGATATTCTTGAGTTTTATATTCTATAAGCTTGTAAATGAATATAGAATTTCTTGCTGCCAGGTAATCTGAAATTGTCCATCCCAGAATTTTAGTCTTCCAAGCCGATATGTGGTCATATCTTTTAATACCATAAACATATCGCGTTACATTATTGAATGCAACATTAAGTTTTTGAGACGAAATAGAATCGAATTTGCTGTATACGAGCTCTGAGTACGTAAAGTGAGGCAAAATTAGTTGAACAGCTAACTTTTTTCTGGTATTTAGAGGCGTAAATGAGGCTGACATTCTTAATCTTCTTAGAACAACATACACATTACTAACAATTTTATTTATATGGTATGAAAAGGTTAGCAAGGGGCTCACTACAAATCCCAAATTCCGTATCTTCTCAGTAAACACTAAGACGCTATTACCAATATACAATTCTGGAATATCTTCCACATGAACCACGCTATTACTGATAGGCAATACATATGACTTAGCAGCATTTAGACAAAGACAATTATCGGATGCCCATTGGGATATTGCCAAGAGATCACTTTTAAATTTACTTAAATTTTTATACCTTTCATGAAAATGAAATGGTATATTAATTTCGTCACGAAACCGAAAATTGTAAGTCCTTAAAGGAAAATAGATAGACCCACCATTAAGTATACCGAAATAATCAGGTTGAAGAGCTGAGTTGATTTAGCCATGTCCGTCTGTCTGTTTGGGAACAAATATAACTTAATAAGTGGGGTATGTGTGCTTTCCCGTACTTAATCTGGTTTTTTGGCAGTATACGATAGATCACATAATTAGTTTGCGAACAAATATAACTTAATTATTGAGCTATGTGTGCTTTTCCGTATTTAATCTGGATTTATGGCAGTATACAATAGATCACATAATTAGTTTGGGAACAAATATAACTTAATTAGTGGGGTATGTGTGCTTTCCCGTATTTAACCCTTTCGCGGAATTGATGCCATATGGCAACAGTCAACTTTGAGGCGCTGTGGAACCAAGACCGACTCAAATATTAAATATTTTTATTGAACCCTTAGGAGTATTCCGTTTACAATTTTTTTTAAATTAATAGAATGAAAGTAAATTAAAATAAATTAAAATTTTTCAGTTGGTATCAATTAAATGTATGTATGTTTCAGATATAATTTAGTTTTAATTTCAAATTTAAAAGTATTAATATATAGCATATATAGGGTTTAGAAACAATATAGGATAGAAAAGACACTTAGGAACATGAACCAGTTAGATTGGAATTATACTCACTCCGCAGAACTAAAGTAATTGTGAATTACCATTTAGTGATTACACCTACTCATAGCAGCTTTGACATGTTCTGGAATAGAATTCCACAGCCTCACAGCATTAATGAAGAAAAGTCTTGATGAGCACAAATAGGTATATTTCGGAATTATCAGGTTATGATGCCTTTTAGACCTTGCGAATTTCAGTCTCTCATAAAGATATTCTTGAGTTTTATATTCTATAAGCTTGTAAATGAATATAGAATTTCTTGCTGCCAGGTAATCTGAAATTGTCCATCCCAGAATTTTAGTCTTCCAAGCCGATATGTGGTCATATCTTTTAATACCATAAACATATCGCGTTACATTATTGAATGCAACATTAAGTTTTTGAGACGAAATAGAATCGAATTTGCTGTATACGAGCTCTGAGTACGTAAAGTGAGGCAAAATTAGTTGAACAGCTAACTTTTTTCTGGTATTTAGAGGCGTAAATGAGGCTGACATTCTTAATCTTCTTAGAACAACATACACATTACTAACAATTTTATTTATATGGTATGAAAAGGTTAGCAAGGGGCTCACTACAAATCCCAAATTCCGTATCTTCTCAGTAAACACTAAGACGCTATTACCAATATACAATTCTGGAATATCTTCCACATGAACCACGCTATTACTGATAGGCAATACATATGACTTAGCAGCATTTAGACAAAGACAATTATCGGATGCCCATTGGGATATTGCCAAGAGATCACTTTTAAATTTACTTAAATTTTTATACCTTTCATGAAAATGAAATGGTATATTAATTTCGTCACGAAACCGAAAATTGTAAGTCCTTAAAGGAAAATAGATAGACCCACCATTAAGTATACCGAAATAATCAGGTTGAAGAGCTGAGTTGATTTAGCCATGTCCGTCTGTCCGTCTGTCTGTTTGTATGCAAACTAGTCCCTCAATTTTTGAGATATCTTGATAAAATTTGGTGAGCGGGTGTATTTGGGTGTCCGATTAGACATTTGTCGGAACCGACCGGATCGGACCACTATAGCATATATCCTCCATACAACCGATTTTTCAGAAAAAGAGGATTTTTGTAATATCTTAACCAATTTAATAGATTGAAGCTTCAAACTTCACCATATACTTTCGTATATTGCACGTATTGTTGCCTGAAAAAATTGATGAGATCGGTCGTATATATAGTATATATCCCATACAACCGATTGTTCAGATAAGGAACTTTTCGTAATTACTGCCCTATTTTAAGAGCTAGAGGCTTCAAATTTCAACGAATGCTTACGTATATAGCATATAGTGTTGTCTGAAAAAATCATAAAGATCGGTGGTATATATAGTTTATATATGGTGGTATATATAGTATATATATATAGTATATATATATATATATTTTTTTGCAAATTTTAGCCCCATTTTAACAGCTAGAAGCTTCAAATTTCACAGAATACTTACGTATATAGCATATATTGTTGTCTGAAAAAAATCATAGAGATCGGTTGTATATGTAGTATATATCTCATACAACCGATTGTTCAGATAAGAAACTTTTCGCAATTTCTACCCCATTTTAACAGCTATAAGCTTCAAATTTCACCGATTGCTTACGTATATAGCATACATTGTTGCCTGAAAAAATCATAGAGATCGGTTGTATATATAGTATATATCTCATACAACCGATTGTTCAGATAAGAAACTTTTCACAATTTCTACCCCATTTTAACAGCTATAAGCTTCAAATTTCACCGATTGCTTACGTATATAGTATGTATTGTTGTGTCAAAAAATCATAGAGATCGGTGATATATATAATATATATATGATGGTATATATAGTATATATATATATAGTATATATATTTTTTTTTGCGATTTTTGCCTCATTTTAACAGCTATAAGCTTCAAATTTCACCAAATGCTTACGTGTATAGCATATATTGATGTCTGAAAAAATCATTGAGATCGGTGGTATACATAGTATATATCTCATACAACCGATTGTTCAGATAAGAAACTTTGCGCAATTTCTGCCCCGTTTTAACAGCTAGAAGCTTAAAATTTCACAAAATGCTTACGTATATAGCATATATTGTTGTCTGAAAAAATCATAGAGATCGGTGCTATATATATTATATACTTCATATAAACTGTCATTTTTGCCCCTTTTTTACGGCTAGAAGCTTCAAAATTCATCAAATTTCATCAAATAGTTACGTTTACGTCATATATTTTTGAAAGACGTGATTCGTAGTCATAGTTTTTACATGCAGACCACAAAAAACGTGAAGCTTTGCATCCCCACACAGATTACCTACCTATTTTTTATTTTATATTTATCTTAAAAATCGTTTAGATATGTTCAAATTTCACCAAATGCTTACGTGTATAGCATATATTGTTTTCTGAGAAAATCACAGACACCGGTGGTATATATAGTATATATCTCATACAACCGATTGTTCAGATAAGAAACTTTGCGCAATTTCTTCCCCATTTTAACAGCTAGAAGCTTCAAATTTCACCATATGCTTACATATATAGCATATATTGTTGTTTGAAAAAATCATAGAGATCGGTGGTATATATAGTATATATCTCATACAACCGATTGTTCAGATAAGAAACTTTTCGCACTTTATACCCCATTTTAACAGCTATAAGCTTCAAATTTCACTGATTGCTTACGTATATAGCATATATTGTTGTCTGAAAAAATCATAGAGATCTGTTGCATATATAGTATATATCTCATACAACCGATTGTTCAGATAAGAAACTTTTCGCAATTTCTGCCCCATTTTAACAGCTATAATCTTCAAATTTCACCGATTGCTTACATATATAGTATGCATTGTTGTGTAAAAAAATCATAGAGATCGGTGATATATATAATATATATATGATAGTATATATAGTATATATATTTTTTTTTTGCGATTTCGGCCCCATTTTAACAGCTATAAGCTTCAAATTTCACAAAATGCTTACGTATATAGCATATATTTTTGTCTGAAAAAATCATAGAGATCGGTCGTATATATATTATATACTTCATATAAACTGTCATTTTGACCCCTTTTTTACGGCTAGAATCTTCAAAATTCATCAAGTTTCATCAAATAGTTAAGTTTTCGTCATATATTTTTGAAATACGTGATTCGTAGTCATAGTTTTTACACGCAGACCACAAAAAACCTGAAACTTTGCATCCTCACACAAAGTACCTACCTATTTTTATAACTTTCATGCAAATGAAATGGTATATTAATTTCGTCACGAAACCGAAAATTGTAAGTCCTTAAAGGAAAATAGATAGACCCACCATTAAGTATACCGAAATAATCAGGTTGAAGAGCTGAGTTGATTTAGCCATGTCCGTCTGTCCGTCTGTCCGTCTGTCTGTTTGTATGCAAACTAGTCCCTCAATTTTTGAGATATCTTGATAAAATTTGGTGAGCGGGTGTATTTGGGTGTCCGATTAGACATTTGTCGGAACCGACCTGGATCGGACCACTATATCATATATCCTCCATACAACCGATTTTTCAGAAAAAGAGGATTTTTGTAATATCTTACCCAATTTAACAGATTGAAGCTTCAAACTTCACCATATACTTTCGTATATTGCACGTATTGTTGCCTGAAAAAATTGATGAGATCGGTCGTATATATAGTAT
Organism: Eurosta solidaginis; assembly: GCF_040869045.1. NCBI lineage: Eukaryota > Metazoa > Arthropoda > Insecta > Diptera > Tephritidae > Eurosta > Eurosta solidaginis. The sequence goes on from NC_090323.1 coordinate 179,750,471, forward strand.
ATATCCCATACAACCGATTGTTCAGATAAGGAACTTTTCGTAATTACTGCCCTATTTTAAGAGCTAGAGGCTTCAAATTTCAACGAATGCTTACGTATATAGCATATAGTGTTGTCTGAAAAAATCATAAAGATCGGTGGTATATATAGTTTATATATGGTGGTATATATAGTATATATATATAGTATATATATATATATATTTTTTTGCAAATTTTAGCCCCATTTTAACAGCTAGAAGCTTCAAATTTCACAGAATACTTACGTATATAGCATATATTGTTGTCTGAAAAAAATCATAGAGATCGGTTGTATATATAGTATATATCTCATACAACCGATTGTTCAGATAAGAAACTTTTCGCAATTTCTACCCCATTTTAACAGCTATAATCTTCAAATTTCACCGATTGCTTACATATATAGTATGCATTGTTGTGTAAAAAAATCATAGAGATCGGTAATATATATAATATATATATGATAGTATATATAGTATATATATTTTTTTTTTGCGATTTCGGCCCCATTTTAACAGCTATAAGCTTCAAATTTCACAAAATGCTTACTTATATAGCATATATTATTGTCTGAAAAAATCATAGAGATCGGTGGTATATATATTATATACTTCATATAAACTGTCATTTTTGCCCCTTTTTTACGGCTAGAAGCTTCAAAATTCATCAAATTTCATCAAATAGTTACGTTTACGTCATATATTTTTGAAATACGTGATTCGTAGTCATAGTTTTTACATGCAAACCACAAAAAACGTGAAGCTTTGCATCCTCACACAAAGAACCTACCTATTTTTATACCTTTCATGAAAATGAAATGGTATATTAATTTCGTCACGAAACCGAAAATTGTAAGTCCTTAAAGGAAAATAGATAGACCCACCATTAAGTATACCGAAATAATCAGGTTGAAGAGCTGAGTTGATTTAGCCATGTCCGTCTGTCCGTCTGTCCGTCTGTCTGTTTGTATGCAAACTAGTCCCTCAATTTTTGAGATATCTTGATAAAATTTGGTGAGCGGGTGTATTTTGGGTGTCCGATTAGACATTTGTCGGAACCGACCGGATCGGACCACTATAGCATATATCCTCCATACAACCGATTTTTCAGAAAAAGAGGATTTTTGTAATATCTTACCCAATTTAACAGATTGAAGCTTCAAACTTCACCATATACTTTCGTATATTGCACGTATTGTTGCCTGAAAAACTTTATGAGATCGGTCGTATATATAGTATATATCCCATACAACCGATTGTTCAGATAAGGAACTTTTCGTAATTACTGCCCTATTTTAAGAGCTAGAGGCTTCAAATTTCAACGAATGCTTACGTATATAGCATATAGTGTTGTCTGAAAAAATCATAAAGATCGGTGGAATATATAGTTTATATATGGTGGTATATATAGTATATATATATAGTATATATATATATATATTTTTTTGCAAATTTTAGCCCCATTTTAACAGCTAGAAGCTTCAAATTTCACAGAATACTTACGTATATAGCATATATTGTTGTCTGAAAAAAATCATAGAGATCGGTTGTATATATAGTATATATCTCATACAACCGATTGTTCAGATAAGAAACTTTTCGCAATTTATACCCCATTTTAACAACTATAAGCTTCAAATTTCACCGATTGCTTACGTATATAGCATATATTGTTGTCTAAAAAAATCATAGAGATCGGTTGTATATGTAGTATATATCTCATACAACCGATTGTTCAGATAAGAAACTTTTCGCAATTTCTACCCCATTTTAACAGCTATAAGCTTCAAATTTCACCGATTGCTTACGTATATAGCATGCATTGTTGCCTGAAAAAATCATAGAGATCGGTTGTATATATAGTATATATCTCATACAACCGATTGTTCAGATAAGAAACTTTTCGCAATTTCTACCCCATTTTAACAGCTATAAGCTTCAAATTTCACCAATTGCTTACGTATATAGTATGTATTGTTGTGTCAAAAAATCATAGAGATCGGTGATATATATAATATATATATGATGGAATATATATTATATATATATATAGTATATATATTTTTTTTTGCGATTTTTGCCTCATTTTAACAGCTATAAGCTTCAAATTTCACCAAATGCTTACGTGTATAGCATATATTGATGTCTGAAAAAATCATTGAGATCGGTGGTATACATAGTATATATCTCATACAACCGATTGTTCAGATAAGAAACTTTGCGCAATTTCTGCCCCGTTTTAACAGCTAGAAGCTTAAAATTTCACAAAATGCTTACGTATATAGCATATATTGTTGTCTGAAAAAATCATAGAGATCGGTGCTATATATATTATATACTTCATATAAACTGTCATTTTTGCCCCTTTTTTACGGCTAGAAGCTTCAAAATTCATCAAATTTCATCAAATAGTTACGTTTACGTCATATATTTTTGAAAGACGTGATTCGTAGTCATAGTTTTTACATGCAGACCACAAAAAACGTGAAGCTTTGCATCCCCACACAGATTACCTACCTATTTTTATACCTTTCATGAAAATGAAATGGTATATTAATTTCGTCACGAAACCGAAAATTGTATGTCCTTAAAGGAAAATAGATAGACCTACCATTAAGTATACCGAAATAATCAGGTTGAAGAGCTGAGTTGATTTAGCCATGTCCGTCTGTCCGTCTGTCTGTTTGTATGCAAACTAGTCCCTCAATTTTTGAGATATCTTGATAAAATTTGGTGAGCGGGTGTATTTGGGTGTCCGATTATACATTTGTCGGAACCGACCGGATCGGACCACTATAGCATATATCCTCCATACAACCGATTTTTCAGAAAAAGAGGATTTTTGTAATATCTTACCCAATTTAACAGATTGATGCTTCAAACTTCACCATATACTTTCGTATATTGCACGTATTGTTGCCTGAAAAAATTGATGAGATCGGCCGTATATATAGTATATATCCCATACAACCGATTGTTCAGATAAGGAACTTTTCGTAATTACTGCCCTATTTTAAGAGCTAGAGTCTTCAAATTTCAACGAATGCTTACGTATATAGCATATATTGTTGTCTGAAAAAATCATAAAGATCGGTGGTATATATAGTTTATATATGGTGGTATATATATTATATATATATAGTATATATATATATATATATTTTTGCAAATTTTAGCCCCATTTTAACAGCTAGAAGCTTCAAATTTCACAGAATACTTACGTATATAGCATATATTGTTGTCTGAAAAAATCATAGAGATCGGTTGTATATATAGTATATATCTCATACAACCGATTGTTCAGATAAGAAACTTTTCGCAATTTCTACCCCATTTTAACAGCTATAAGCTTCAAATTTCACCGATTGCTTACGTATATAGCATTTATTGTTGTCTAAAAAAATCATAGAGATCGGTTGTATATGTAGTATATATCTCATACAACCGATTGTTCAGATAAGAAACTTTTCGCAATTTCTACCCCATTTTAACAGCTATAAGCTTCAAATTTCACCGATTGCTTACGTATATAGTATGTATTGTTGTGTCAAAAAATCATAGAGATCGGTGATATATATAATATATATATGATGGTATATATAGTATATATATATATAGTATATATATTTTTTTTGCGATTTTTGCCTCATTTTAACAGCTATAAGCTTCAAATTTCACCAAATGCTTACGTGTATAGCATATATTGATGTCTGAAAAAATCATTGAGATCGGTGGTATACATAGTATATATCTCATACAACCGATTGTTCAGATAAGAAACTTTGCGCAATTTCTGCCCCGTTTTAACAGCTAGAAGCTTAAAATTTCACAAAATGCTTACGTATATAGCATATATTGTTGTCTGAAAAAATCATAGAGATCGGTGCTATATATATTATATACTTCATATAAACTGTCATTTTTGCCCCTTTTTTACGGCTAGAAGCTTCAAAATTCATCAAATTTCATCAAATAGTTACGTTTACGTCATATATTTTTGAAAGACGTGATTCGTAGTCATAGTTTTTACATGCAGACCACAAAAAACGTGAAGCTTTGCATCCTCACACAGATTACCTACCTACTTTTTATTTTATATTTATCTAAAAAATAGTTTAGATATGTTCAAATTTCACCAAATGCTTACGTGTATAGCATATATTGTTGTCTGAGAAAATCACAGACACCGGTGGTATATATAGTATATATCTCATACAACCGATTGTTCAGATAAGAAACTTTGCGCAATTTCTTCCCCATTTTAACAGCTAGAAGCTTCAAATTTCACCATATGCTTACGTATATAGCATATATTGTTGTTTGAAAAAATCACAAAGATCGGTGGTATATAATATATATCTCATACAACCGATTTTTCAGATAAGAAACTTTTCGCACTTTATACCCCATTTTAACAGCTATAAGCTTCAAATTTCACCATATGCTTACGTATATAGCATATATTGTTGTTTGAAAAAATCATAGAGATCGGTGGTATATATAGTATATAACTCATACAACCGATTGTTCAGATAAGAAACTTTTCGCAATTTCTACCCCATTTTAACAGCTATAATCTTCAAATTTCACCGATTGCTTACATATATAGTATGCATTGTTGTGTAAAAAAATCATACAGATCGGTGATATATATAATATATATATGATAGTATATATAGTATATATATTTTTTTTTGCGATTTCGGCCCCATTTTAACAGCTATAAGCTTCAAATTTCACCAAATGCTTAGGTGTATAGCATATATTTATGTCTGAAAAAATCATTGAGATCGGTGGTATACATAGTATATATCTCCTACAACCGATTCTTCAGATAAGAAACTTTGCGCAATTTCTGCCCCGTTTTAACAGCTAGAAGCTTCAAATTTCACAAAATGCTTACTTATATAGAATATATTATTGTCTGAAAAAATCATAGAGATCGGTGGTATATATATTATATACTTCATATAAACTGTCAGTTTTGCCCCTTTTTTACTGCTAGAAGCTTCAAAATTCACCAAATTTCATCAAATAGTTACGTTTACGTCATATATTTTTGAAATACGTGATTCGTAGTCATAGTTTTTACATGCAAACCACAAAAAACGTGAAGCTTTGCATCCTCACACAAAGAACCTACCTATTTTTTATTTTATATTTATCTTAAAAATCGTTTAGATATGTTCAAATTTCACCAAATGTTTACGTGTATAGCATATATTGTTGTCTGAAAAAATCATAGAGACTGGTGGTATATATAGTATATATCTCATACAACCGATTGTTCAGATAAGAAACTTTGCGCAATTTCTTCCCCATTTTAACAGCTAGAAGCTTCAAATTTCACCAAATGCTTACGTATATAGCATATATTGTTGTCTGAAAGAATCATAGAGATCGGTGGTATATATATTATATACCCCATATAAACTGTCATTTTTGCCCTTTTTTACGGCTAGAAGCTTCAAAATTCATCAAATTTCATCAAATAGTTACGTTTACGTCATATATTTTTGAAATACGTGATTCGTAGTCATAGTTTTTACATGCTGGTCACAAAAAACGTGAACTTGGCATCCTCTTCCAAAGTACCTACCTATTTTTATACCTTTCGTGATAATGAAATTGTATATTAATTTCGTCACGAATCCCAAAATTGTAAGTCCGTAAAGGAAAATAGATAGCGTCAGCAATAAGTATACTGAAATGATCGGAATGAAGATCTGAGTTATTAAGCCATGTCCGTCTGTCCGTTTGTCTATTTGTATGCATTCTAGTCCCTAAATTTTTGAGATATCTTGATAAAATTTGATGAGCGGGTATATGTATATAGGCGTCCGATTAGACATTTGTTCCATTGTTCAAATAAGAGGATCGTACTCCTCATTTTAGCTCTTCAAATTTCACCGGATACGGACATATATAACGTGCAAAGGTATATGAAAAAATCGCTAAGCTCGGTCGAATATATAATATTTTTAGAATACAAGCCATTGTTCAGATAATAATGTTTTCGTCATTTCTTCATTTTAGTAGATACAATTTCGAAGAGATGTTAACGTATATATTTACGCAGTTGTTGATCTATTTTAAGAATTGAGCTACATACAACCGATTCTTCAAAGCAAAATAATTTGTGTTATACATGCAATTTTGAATACAAAAGAATTTGCTTATAGTATAATTATCAGCACTAAAGGAGAATATATTTTTAACGCCTACAAAATGTTTGTCCTCTCTATTTAATCTTTCTAATGGCCTTGAGTAAAATACGTTGAAACTTATTTTTATCAATTTAAAACGCTTTTCTTCGAAGCTAAATCAATTTTCCTACCTGCTTTAAAGGGGTAAAATGTTCAACTAAATCTAACGCTGCTTACGACATTTATTTGCTGCTACGTCTGCGGTTATGTAGAAATGTACCTGTTTTTGGTGGTGCTATTGTTGTAACCATACATTTACGTATATACACGCTTCCTTCAAAACTACTACGTTTTTTATTGTCAGTAAATATCTAGAGTGCATATTATTTCTACCTAACTCCTTCATTCTTAGATATCTTCTTAAAACATTTCTTCAGTAATTATTGCGGCTTCAAATACATCGTACGTGTTCTCAAATATAAAATATTTACATAAATTACAATTACTTTACTAGCAAAGGAAATACGCGTGTTTTTTTTCAAAACAGTTATTTTAAATTTGTGAAGTATTAATATCAAATTCGATGTGCTTTTTAACGAGTTAAACCAATCATTACATAATTTTTGTGTTATTTAAAAAATTAACAGTTTTATTTTGTTCATTAAATTATTAAAGTGTGTGTAAACTTTTGTTACTAAATTCTTGATGTGTTTTTCCTAAACAATCATGTAATCCTGAGTGTCGTTTTTTAAACTTTGGCTCGTGAAAATCACCAAAAAATATTTAAAGTGCATTTTTATATAATTCTGAGTGCATATATAAACTTTCGCCCGTGAAATATTTAATATATATATAATAGTCTTTTGCTATACAAATTATTTTTGAAAATCACCCATAAAATATTTAAAGTGTGTTTTCAAATAATTCTGAGTGTTTATATAAACTTTCGCCCGTGAAATATTTAATATATATATAATAGTCTTTTACTATACAAATTATTTTTGAAAATCACCCATAAAATATTTAAAGTGTGTTTTCAAATAATTCTGAGTGTTTATATAAACTTTCGCCCCTGAAATATATAATATATATATAATAGTTTTCTATTATACAAATTATTTTGAAAAGCACCCATAAAATATTTAAAGTGCATTTTTATATTATTCTGGGTGCTTATATAAACTTTCGCCCCTGAAATATATAATATATATATATAATAGTCCTCTATTATACAAATTATTTTTGAAAATCACCAATAAAATATTTAAAGTACGTTTCTATATAATTCTCAGTGTTTATATAAACTTTCGCCCCTGAAATATATAATATATATATATATATATAATAGTCTTCTATAATACAAATTATTTTTGAAAATCACCCATAAAATATTTAAAGTGTGTTTTTATATATTTCTGAGTGTTTATATAAACTTTCGCCCCTGAAATATATAATATATATATAATAGTCTTCTATTATACAAATTATTTTTGAAAATCATCCATAAAATATTTAAAGTGTGTTTTTATATAATTCTGAGTGCATATATAAACTTTCGCCCGTGAAATATATAATATATATATATAATAGTCTTCTATTATACAAATTATTTTTGAAAATCATCCATAAAATATTTAAAGTGTTTTTTTATATAATTCTGAGTGCATATATAAACTTACGCCCGTGAGATATGTAATATATATATATATATAATATTCTTCTATTATACAAATAATTTTTTGGAAAGCACCCATAAAATATTTAAGGTGTGTTTTTATATAATTCTGAGTGTTTATATAAAACTTTCGCCCCTGAAATATATAATATATATATAATAGTCTTCTATAATACAAATTATTTTTGAAAATCACCCATAAAATATTTAAAGTGTGTTTTTATATAATTCTGAGTGTTTATATATACTTTCGCCCCTGAAATATATAATATATATATAATAGTCTTCTATTATACAAATTATTTTTGAAAATCATCCATAAAATATTTAAAGTGTTTTTATATAATTCTGAGTGCATATATGAACTTTCGCCCGTGAAGTATATAATATATATATATAATAGTCTTCTATTATACAAATTATTTTTGGAAAGCACCCATAAAATATTTAAAGTGCATTTTTATATTATTCTGAGTGCTTATATAAACTTTCGCCCCTGAAATATATAATATATATATAATAGTCTTCTATTATACAAATTATTTTTGAAAATCACCCATAAAATATTTAAAGTGTGTTTTTATATAATTCTGAGTGCATATATAAACTTTCGCCCGTGAAATATATAATATATATATATAATAGTCTTCTATTATACAAATTATTTTTGGAAAGCACCCATAAAATATTTAAAGTGCATTCTTATATTATTCTGAGTGCTTATATAAACTTTCGCCCCTGAAATATATAATATATATATATATATAATAGTCTTCTATTACACATTTTATTTTTTAAAATCACCCATAAAATATTTAAAGTGTGTTTTTATATAATTCTGAGTGCTTGTATAAACTTTCGCCCCTGAAATATATAATATATTATAAAATAGTGTTCTATTATACAAATTATTTTTGAAAATCAACCATAAATTATTAAAAACCTGTTTTGCTTAACCTTTTTTTAATTGGTGGGTTATGGAATGTGTGTTATTTAGTTTATTATTTAAATTTGCTTAATTATTCGAGTACTTTTTCAAAAGTAATAGTTAGCTTTCGTTAATTCAATATTTTTCGTTTCGAACAATTATTATTTCAAGTGTTTCTTACGACTTTTAACTATTGTTTATAAAATATTTTAAGAGTTTTTGAAAACTTACTTTATTAAACACTTCCAATATTTTTCAACTTTTTTTAAATTTATTCGTTCAAAATATTTTAGTCTTTATACCAAGCCCATAAAACATTTTAACGTGGTTACGAACGACGAAATAACAATGCCGCGCTTGTCAGCCCGATCTCAAGAGCAGCGTCGCAGAGTTGCTAGAAATCGTAGTCGCAGACATTACGAAAGCAACTTAGCAAAAAACCGAGCAATTAGCGCTAATTTAATGTCATGCCTAAGGTCATCAAATTCCCAGTTTCGTGAGAGAGAAAGGGAAAATGACGCAAGCTTACATAATGTAAGACGACGATCGCGGAGACGTGACTTTAGAGACGCGGAAAGGATTCGTGGCCGAGAGGCCCGAGCCGCACGAAGGGGAAGCTCGTTACTAAGAGAGGAAGAGCAAGCGCGAAACACTTTAAATCAAAGGGCTAGATGGAATATTCCTGCATTGAGGGAGCCGGAACGCGTTCGTGACTCAGTGGCACGAGCAGCACGAAGGGAAAGCTCAATTGTAAGAGAGGAAGAACAAGCCCGAAATACTTTGGAGCATAGGGTTAGACGAAATATTTCTGAATTCAGGGAGCCTGAACGTGTTCGTGACTCATTGTCACGAGCAGCACGAAGGGAAACCTCAATTGTAAGAGAGGAAGAACAAGCCCGAAACACTTTGGAGCATAGGGTTAGACGAAATATTCCTGAATTGAGAGAGCCGGAACGCGTTCGTGACTCAGTGGCACGAGCAGCACGAAGGGAAATCTCAATTGTAAGAGAGGAAGAACAATCCCGTAATACCGAAAATCATAGATTAAGACGGAATTTTCCAGAACTCAGGGAGGAGGAACGGGTTCGTGATTCAGTCGCCCGAGCAACACGACGAAGAAATCCTATAGTAAGAGAAGAAGAGCAAGCGAGAAACACAAATGCCCATAGGTGTAGAAGGAATGTTCACGAATTGAGGCAGGGTGAACAAATTCGTGACAGGCTCTCGAGAACTCAACGAAGATCAAATCCAATCAGAAGACGTCGTGAGCAACTGATAAATACATCGCAAAGGCGAATATCTCGACAACAAACTCGAATGTCCCTGGAAAGTAATAGACACAGCGCATGCGAACATGTCCAGCTTCATAGGTCTAATGAAGAAAACCAAAGAAGAGGAAACGAGAGACAGCGTTCAAGAACATCAGCATATCGAGATAACCTCTTGCCTGATGCAACAGAAGAAGGGCTTAACAATCAAATTCGGTCACGGCACTTAACACACTATGAGCAATATGAGTTAAATATTAAAGAAGGACCGACTATTGTATGTGTATGCTGTGGGGGGACATGGTTTTCGCACCAAATCAAGAAACTGAACAAATCTTCTCTTTCAAATAAATATCCGCAACTCCAGCTCAACAAAATATTTTTTTTAGAAAATGAATTTCCAAGCGTAGCGGGAAAATTCACATTTTGTTCAACGTGCTATCGTCAGGTTATGACAGGCAAAATTCCAAACATTTGTTTGGCTAATGGCCTCCAATTTCCAGACATACCTGATATTTTGAAGAATCTGACATGCTTAGAAGAACGGCTTATATCTCCAAGAATTCCTTTTATGAGAATAGTATCTCTCAGGTACGAGCGTCAATGTGCTGTTAGAGGAGCGGTTGTAAATGTTCCTATTTCCGTAGTTCAGACAGTTACCACTCTTCCTCGAAGATTTGAGGATGTACAAGTGATCCAAGTACACTTAAAACGTCGTTTGGAGTATAACCATAGCTTTATAGTAGAAACTATAAGGCCAACAAGAGTAATAGCAGCACTTCAGTGGCTCATGGATACAGATCTGTATCGTTTCCATAATATTCGATTGTCCGAAAGATGGTTAGCAGACTATAGGAACAACGAAACCGTTCAATTTCTAGCAGATCCCAACGATGAGAATATCGTAAGAGCATTACAGAGTTCTCTACACAATATTGAAATTGAGGCTATTGTAGAAGATGAAATAAATCCCGGAGGACAAGAAACTCTTTTGGACAACGAGCCCATTGAAAACCTTCCACTGGAGCGAGTGGAAATAGCTCCTGGTGAAGGGTGAACTCCCATCGACATTACACGAGACGATGATGCGGAGGAGTTATCTTTTCCAACAATATTTTGTGGCAAGAAAAGAACAACTGATCTAACATATAGCAAAATAGCGCGATCAGAAGTACGAAGATATGATCGACGCTGTGCGCGTGTTGATAACTTGCTATGGAAGTATAAATATTACGAATTACATCGCATTAAAGAAGCGATTTCTATTTGTTTAAGAAAAAAGTCCGGAGCCTGCCTTATTACGGCTGCAAACATGGTAGACTCAAATTATGTAACCAACTTAGTCCAACATGATGAAGGATATCATATTTTAAAAGGACTTAGATCATCACCTGCTCACTGGGAATCAGAGAAAAAAAAGGTGTTAGCAATGATTCGTCAGTTTGGTTTGCCTACATTATTTATTACTTTATCGGCTGCAGAGACCAAATGGCCAGAACTTTTGGTTATTCTATCCAAACTTGTGGACAAGAAAGATCTTTCAGAAGATGAAGCTGCACAACTTTCTAATTCGGAAAAAGCTCGCCTGATAAGAACAGATCCTGTCACATGTTCTAGATATTTTGATTACCGATTCAGACAGATGGTAAAGTTGTTGAAATCTAAAATTTTCGAGCCACATGTGCTCACTCATTTTTACTGGAGAATTGAGTTCCAACACAGAGGCTTACCTCACTGTCATGGAATGTATTGGTTGAGCGATCCACCTGCATTAGAGATAGATGGAACTATAAATGTTGGACCCATTATTGAATTTGTGGATCGCTTTATTTCAACGGATGGATACAATCCAGACGTGCAACAATATGTCGAATATCAAAAACACAGACATGGCCGCGCTTGCTTAAGAGACATAAGAGGTCAGCAAGTCTGTCGCTTCAACATGCCTTATCCACCTATGCTTAGGACTGAAATTTTATTTCCCCTAGATGAAAATGAACTAAATGAAGAGCATGTGGCTTTGTTTAAAAAAATTAAAAATTTTTTAAACCTACATAATGAAGCCGACACCTTAAACAATTTTGAGGAGTTTTTAGTACATCCCGAAATTTCGACAAACTACGAGAACTACAAATTGGCTCTTCGGTCAAATTTAAAAAAGCCTCAAATATTTCTCCGAAGGAAATTTTCTGATCGACTGCTGAATGCATATAACAGTGATATTTTACGTTTGCATAGAGCAAATATGGACATTCAGTTTATACTTGATGCTTTTGCCTGCTGCAGCTATATCATAAATTATATAAATAAATCGAATAGGGGGGTTTCTCAGCTATTGCGGCAAGCCATGGAAGAAATAAATGAGGGAAATTATACAGTTAAGCAGAAATTACAACACATTGGTAATAAGTTCGTGAATGGCTCTGAAGTGTCCGCCCAAGAAGCAGCCTATAACATTTTAGGTCTCCATCTTTCAGAAGCCAGTGAAGGTGATATATTCATTAACACGTCTCATCCTGAGAAAAGAGTCCGAATGGTAAGACCGAAAGCAGATTTAGAGAGACTACCAGGCGATTCAACGGATATTTATGTTCCCAACTTACTGGACCATTATATCCAAAGACCAAGACAGCTAGAACAACTATGTCTTGCAGATTTTTCCGCCTCTTTCCGATTTTCGAAGGCAAGAAGGGAAACTGCAGCAGAAAATGAGGCCAACGAAGAGTTGGAGCCAGAAGCTGAAACTTCTGAAATAACCGTAGTCCCACTGGAATTAAATGATGGGAGTGGTTTTGTCAGGCCGAGAAAGCATCCTCTTGTATTAAGATGGAGGCGTTTTAGTGTTGAGTTTTCTCGATCCGATTATTTTCGAGAAATGGCTATGCTGTTTTATCCATGGCGCAAGGAAGTCTCTGATTTAATTGAAGTCGACATTGAAGCAATATGTAACCTCAATAAAGAGATGATAGAGGAGAGCAAGAAAAAGTACGGCAAGTTTTCTGAGCGTGAACTGGAAACAATTCTAGTGGACTTGAATCAACAAATAGGGCCAGAAAATGCTGCCAACGAAGAAAGTATGACTCCTTTCTTGGATGAGGAATTCAGGGCATTAGCTGTTCCGGAAATCGGAAATAATGTCGACGTATTCCAGAACGACGAGCAAAATATAGACGAAGTTAGACTTATAAGATTGCCTGTCATCATACAAGAAAATGAATTGTTATCGACCGTACGGTCTTTGAATGCAAAGAAGCGGAAATATTTTTATCATGTACACCATAATATGAAAATTAAGCGACGATTTTACGAATATGTTGGCGGTGGTGCTGGAGTAGGAAAAAGCCGATTAATTTCCGCTATATATCAGTCATTGACCACCCGAGCAAACACTTTACCTGGAAGTAACCCGGAAACGGTTAAAGTGTTATTATGTGCTCCTACGGGAAAAGCTGCGTTTGGTATTGGTGGAGTAACATTGCATTCTGTTTTCTCTTTACCCATCAATCAGTCTTCAGCTGAGTTATGCCCATTAAGCAACGATACCGTTAATGCAATATATTCAAGTTTGATAGATCTTCAGCTTATAATAGTGGATGAAATATCAATGGTGGGTGCCAAAATGTTTGGATACCTGGATGCTCGTCTAAAGCAAATATTTCGGACGAGCGAGTATTTCGGAGGTATACCGATTATTGTGTTTGGTGACTTAAAACAACTTTCACCAGTAGGCGATAGGTGGATTTTCTCACCAAATCAATCGGATCCATATAGTGCGATTACCGGCACACCTCTTTGGGATTTGTTTCGTTACTTCGAGCTCACAGAAATTATGCGCCAAAGAGAAGACCAAGTATTTGCTATCGCCTTAAAACACTTGTCTGAAGGGAATATGACCTCCATTGATGTTGATTTAATAAAAACAAGGGAAACAAGACTAGATTCTGTTCCCAACGACTGTATTCACCTCTTCTACTCTAACTCAGATGTTGCAATTTATAATAGTATGAGACTGGCTGAAATTGGCACGGAAGAGTTTACATCTATCGCAAAAGACACTGTAAAAGCCCACTCTATTTCGGAGCAAACTAAGCGTAACATTTTAGAAGCAGTTCAGAATTTTAAAATATCAGAGACACAAGGAATGTGCTATCGTTTACAGCTAAAAGCATCTGCAAAATACATGGTTACAGTAAATATTAATACTTCAGATGGCCTGGTTAATGGAGCTGCAGGTCGCTTAATGCAAATCGACCATCAGAGTAACGAACGAACGCCAACTACTCTTTAGTGGGTGCGATTGCCCGCTCAAAAAAATCTCATTCTCATGAGTCAAGTTGGACCCCAATTGAGAAGGTGGTACGTACTTTCCAGTATAGAAGAAACGATCAAGTTACTGTAGAAAGGAGACAGTTTCCTTTGGTACCAGCAGAGGCAATCACGATCCATAAAAGTCAAGGAGCAACATATAGGCAGGTTGCTGTTCATATAAAGAGAGGAATAAGTCGATCTGCTTTATACGTTGCGTGCAGTAGAGCGACAAGTGCATCTGGCTTATTTATTATAGGTAAATTCGTTCCACCAAAACCGTTTACAGCCAACGAACCGGTTCAAAAGCAACTAAGTGTACTTCGTTCAGAAAAAAAACTAGCTACCCACTTCAAGTTTGCTATTGAGCGACCAACTGACAGCCTTCTTTTATATTATCAAAATATAAGAAGCTTGTGAAAGAATATTGATGAAATAAGAGCAGACCAACTTATTTGTTCCGTGGATATTCTTTGTTTCGTAGAGTCCTGGGCTTTGCCAGGAGAAGATATACAAATCGAAGGCTTTGATATAGTTGCTAGGATTGATGGAGTTGGCTCAACTGTACAAAGTCGTCCTCGAAACGGAATTATAATTTATTGTAAGCCTGACCTCGCTCGCAGTTTTACAGTAAATTCCAGAAAATTCCAGTATGTAGCTGCAAAAGTTTATCAGTTTTTGGCGATATCAAAGGCAAATATAGCTATTGCGTTGGTATACCGAAATCCGTCATTCTCATTGCCGACATTTAGAAGAATGCTGGAAGAGGATACTAAGGAGCTCTTCAATGAAAATTTAGAAAAAATTGTTCTTGTAGGAGACTTTAACATTTGTCGAAATTCGTCAAACGATATACTTGGGAGGAAATTGCAGCAGCTGGGACTGCATTCACTTTTGGAAAATCTTGACACTACGAAGCAACAAACTGCTATTGATTGGTTACTGACCAGTTTATCTCCGGACAGTGTAAAGGCGATAACTTATGAAACGCCTTACAGTGACCATGATGGAATATTTTTATGTGCTCCTGGCTGTTATTAATACAATTTTAACCATTATTACAGAATAATAGACCCATCGAAATTATCAGAACAATGAGGTTAGTCGATTAAGCCATGGCTGTCTTACAGCCAGGTTTAACGCAATTTAGTTTTTCTCCCTTTCAACTAATTGTTCAAATAAAATTTTTTTCCTTAAGTTTTTTTAGCTTTGTCAATATAGTTTAGTTTATATTTATCTTAAAAATTGCTTAGGTATGTACATCTGTTTACTATATATTTCATATCTTATTAAGCCGATTATTTGGATATTACGAATGGGATAAAATTATTGTTCAGCCCCATTCATGAAAGGTATGAAGTCCCGTCCTTACTTGTTTTTTTTAATTTAATTTCAATTTTAAAACACAAATCCTCAACAAGACCAACGTGACTGGACAAATATAGTTGAATATCATCTGCGTAAGCATGAGCTTTGACGTACTGACATACAGCAAAATACATTATTGACAAAAATACTAAACAAAAGGGGACCAAGAACGGATGGTGCTATGTATACATCCACTAGCACTAGTAAAGTAATCATATAGTATATCTGGAGCCATTTTACACACATCCTCTACTTTCCCATGCACATTTAGCTTTTTCAGGTTATTCCAAAGTTCTCTTGTTTGTAGAGACGGACTCAACTTGGCACCACAGTAACGTCGCTTCGCATTTCTTATAATCACAGTCGCTTTGTTTCGTGCAATTTTATACCGCGACCAAGCGTATGCAGTACCCGTCCTTCTCCATCTGGCATATAATTCCGTATTTTAATAGCTGATTTTACTTTATTGTTATACCAAGGGAAAGACGTGTTAATGGACTTAACACTACGAATAGGGACATGTTCAGTAAATAACTGAGCCAAGGTGTTATTTAAAAATTCAAGTTTTTCATCAACACTCTCAAGGAACCAACATTCAGTCCAGTTGACATTCGAGACACTAGCACACAGATCACTAACGTTTACAGACTTCAAGTCACGATTATAACATGGTCAGGACTAGATGAGTTAACTAGATCCAACAGGCTAGGACGCGAGTTGTTGGCATATCTGGTTGGGACGAATCTGTTAACCACAGTAAGTTCAGCAGTAGACACATGATCGTTTAAAAGAAGTTTGACATTAAAATCACCACAAATAACATAACGCTCATATTCAATCAAATACGTGGTCAACTCAAAAAAAAAAAAACGAATCTAACATGCAACATCTATGAGGATTGTACACACATGACACTAGTATTTTAGTAACATTATCTGTAATTTCAGCAATAAGTAATTTAGTTTCAGCGTTATTTGATATTGCCAAAGTTCTGACAGCAAGTGTAGACCTAAAATAAATTGCAACTCCTCCACCTTTTTTGTGAGTTCGGTCGTGCCTAATCAGACTGAAATTTGGGATGCCGTAATGAATATCAGACACTGCAGGATTAAACCACGTTTCTGAGACACAAATGGCATCAACACCTGATCCTCAAAAATATCCCTAACGTAGTCCAACTTTTCCCTATTGAGACTTCGCGCATTAAAATGTACCACATTCAGGCCATTAGACTGCTGACATAAAATATTAATTAAAGTCGTATGGTTATTATTATAGTTATTATTAACCCTCATTTTGACGGATACCTGTATTGAAATATTGAGTAGCCATGGTTCTGGCTGGATCCCAAAGAAAATTTAACATCAATTTATCGAAACTCCACTTTATTCTTTTTAATACCATCTTGAAAACTTAAATAAGGCATTCTATTAATAAAATAAAATATTTAAATTAAAAAAAATTCTTTTTTGTGCACTTGAAACATATGTATGTAATAGCATTTTGAGTGTTGCTGGTAAAGAGCTTCGTAGGACAAACCCAAACTCATCAGACGCTTACATAAATTAAAACTAGAAAAGAAGCTATCGGCAACTACTGTGCGCCCTGAGTTTGCATATTTTGAAACCAAGTGCATCTGTTCATTTTCTCCTTGGTTCTTTGCTCTCTCTTCATTGGTTACTTTTCCAGTATAAATATCTCCAATCAAATGATAATGAGGTTTTGCGTCACATGCCCGCTATACTTATATACAGTACTTAACCGGTTTTGAAGGTATGTATTGAGTAAATTTTTATTTTTCCTCGATAAGGAAAGAGTTGCTCGTCAAGAGTTATATAACTATACAGAAGAAAATTCCTTTCAAAGCTTCAATTTAAAAAGTTACAAATATCTCGTATAGGTGCATTTTCTGAGAGAAAGGATCTAGTGCGCCCGTCATGGAAGCCCATATAACGGGATATTGTCAACAAATTATGGTAAGACATTGTTGCTCTGAAAATCGCCATTTAAATCGTTTTCCATAAAACCTACGCCGCTTGGTTATTGATATTGCTGAATCCTGCTGCAATAAGAATACCAAGAAAACCCCTCAGGATTGCTTTTATAAGATTTTGCCATTCTTTCAAATTGGTAGGATTTTTCAAGTTCCATTCATTTGTGTTTTCCGTACCGTATTTGTTTGTTTCACTTATTATAATGTATGATATGTTTGCTGTAAAAACTCATCAAAAACTTCAACAGGAGAACTCGATTTGAGAGTCGATCCACCGGGAGCACGTAGTACATTATGGTGCCGAATAGGATCACATTGCGGCACTGTCTTACTCCAAACGGTCCCATCCTTACCAAAAAAGTCGTTACTTGCATCAGTATTCAAATCATTGTCGCTATATGAACTGTTATATATATAACTGCTGTGACTTCACTTTCATGTTCAGCTTCAATATCTGAAGCCTCAAATTCCGACTCATTTTCCACTTCTGAGGCACAATCATTCTGGTCATTGTCATTATCCAACTCATAAAATTTGGGATCACTACGTGGCACACTCTCATAAATAAAATATATTTTACTAATTTTTACTAAATAAATACACGTTTTCACGGATAACACCGAATTCTAATGTCACGTGCAAAGTGAGAAAACAAAAATATTTTTGAAAACGGGACTTCAAACAAAAAACAGCAAAAAAAGCCATGCACAATCCGAAAATAAAGTAGGCCGATGCATACGAACTAATTTAGTGACTACGCTATTTACTAAAGGGTCTGGCCAGACCCATGAGTACTCAATATGGAATTGACATAGAAAAATTCAATTTAATAACTATTTACAAACTTTTATAAATGTATGCATAAAAAAAATATGCTAAAATACATGAAGAAGGATATCAAGAAGCGATAAAACATAAACTCATTACCTGGCGTAGAAATAGTGAATTAAAGTTCAAAAAGGTCTGGCTGGACCCATCAGTACAAATGAGGGTTAGTGCTGGAGGCCAATGTCCTACTGGGGTTTAAATCCATCACACCGACTTTATGAAGAAAAAACCACAAAATAAACGCAATATACAAACAAAAGAACATAACAAAAATAAAATATGATTGCAATTAAACGAGAGAAATAAGAAGAAGAACATAGTGTAGAAAGAAAAGATTTGAAAAGGGTTAGGAAAATAAGCTGAGCACATGTACCCAAGAAAGTAAACAAACAAAGAATATACAGGAGGTGGAAAATAATAGGAGAGAAAAAATTGTAAAGAAATGCAAACAAGTAAGGAAAGCTAAGTTCGGGTGTAACCGAACATTACATACTCAGCTGAGAGCTTTGGAGACAAAATAAGGGAACATCACCATTTAGCAAAATGAACCTAAGGTACCCTGGAATGTGTTTGTATGACATGTGTATCAAATGAAAGGTGTTAATGATTATTTAAAACGAAGTGGGCCTTAGTTCTATAGGTGGGCGCCTTTTCGAGATATCGCCATAAAGGTGGACCAGGGGTGACTCTAGAATGCGTTTGTACAATATGGGTATCAAACGAAAGGTGTTAATGAGTATATTAAAAGGGCGTGCGCCTTAGTTCCATAGGTGGACGCCTTTTCGAGATATCGCCATAAATGTGAACTAGGGGTGACTCTAGAATTTGATTGTACGATATGGGTATCAAATGAAAGGGGTTAAAGAACTTTTTAAAGCGGAGTGGGCCTTAGTTCTATAGGTGGACGCCTTTTCGAGATATCACCATAAAGGTGGACCAGGGGTGACTCTAGAATGCGTTTGTACAATATGGGTATCAAACGAATGGTGTTAATGAGTATTTTAAAAGGCCGCGAGGCTTAGTTCTATAGGTGGACGCCTTTTCGAGATATCGCCATAAATGTGGACCAGGGGTGACTCTAGAATTTGATTGTACGATAGGGGTATCAAATGAAAGGGGTTAAAGAACTTTTTAAAAGGGAGTGGGCCTTAGTTCTATAGGTGGACGCCTTTTCGAGATATCGCCATAAAGGTGGACCAGGGGTGACTCTAGAATGCGTTTGTACAATATGGGTATCAAACGAAAGGTGTTAATGAGTATTTTAAAAGGGCGTCCGCCCTAGTTCTATAGGTGGACGCCTTTTCGAGATATCGCCATAAAGGTGGACCAGGGGTGACTCTAGAATGTGTTTGTACGAGACGGGTATTAAAATAAAGGTATTAATGAGGGTTTTAAAATGGAGTGGTGGTAGTTGTATAGGTGGTCGCCTTTTCGAGATATCGGCATAAAGGTGGACCAGGGGTGACTCTAGAATGCGTTTGTACAATATGGGTATCAAATTAAAGGTATTAATGAGGATTTTAAAATGGAGTGGTGGTAGTTCTATAGGTGGACGCCTTTTCGAGATATCGCCATAAATGTGGACCAGGGGTGACTCTAGAATTTGATTGTACGATAGGGGTATCAAATGAAAGGGGTTAAAGAACTTTTTAAAAGGGAGTGGGCCTTAGTTCTATAGGTGGACGCCTTTTCGAGATATCGTCATAAAGGTGGACCAGGGGTGACTCTAGAATGCGTTTGTACAATATGGGTATCAAACGAAAGGTGTTAATGAGTATTTTAAAAGGGCGTGCGCCTTAGTTCTATAGGTGGACGCCTTTTCGAGATATCGCCATAAAGGTGGACCAGGGGTGACTCTAGAATGTGTTTGTACGAGACGGGTATTAAAATAAAGGTATTAATGAGGGTTTTATAATGGAGTGGTGGTAGTTGTATAGGTGGTCGCCTTTTCGAGATATCGGCATAAAGGTGGACCAGGGGTGACTCTAGAATGCGTTTGTACAATATGGGTATCAAATTAAAGGTATTAATGAGGATTTTAAAATGGAGTGGTGGTAGTTCTATAGGTGGACGCCTTTTCGAGATATCGCCATAAATGTGGACCAGTACTGCGATTCACTAACTTCTATAACGATTTTCAGTATTGATATAATATCATAACGATAATTTTAACGAGTTTGCTATTCAGTAACTTATCTTTATTTATAACTCGATATAGAACAATCAGCTGTTTCCTATAACGATTTGACAAGAGACTTATATCGTCGGTTTTGTTTTTCACGCTATAGGTGGTTAAGATAATTTATTAACAAAATTTATTAATATTTTGGTGTTTTCGTGTTTCAAACAATAAAAATAATGGCATTTGAGTTTGTAGCGAATAATTTAACGCAAAATGTAACAGCGTCGAGTGCATCAAGAATAGATAGGCGCTTGCTCAGGGATATCGATGATCCTTTTGAGCTTGAGCATGCAGAATTCAAAAAACTGTACCGCGTATCTCCGGATATTGTGATGGGAATTGCTGATCGGCTACACGAAAATCTAAGAGGACAGAGGATCTCAGCAATATCGGAAGAGAAACAGGTAAAGCTACTAAAATCATTGAAAATTTGCAGTGTCCTTACTTACTAGATATCTTTGAAGGTTTTGTGTGCCTTACGTTTTTATGCCACTGGATGTTATCAACGGCCTGTAGGAGAACAGTGGGGAATTTCGATGAGCCAGTCTTCCATCAGCCGATGTATCCATAGGGTGACTGATGCAATAAACGAGAAAGTGCTTTTCGACGAAATCAAGTTTCCTATGACGCAGGAAGAACGACAAGCTGCCAAAGAGGTATTTTCGTCAGCACCTGCGCCCTTCGTTGGAGGAACGATAGGAGCGATTGACTGTACGCACGTTTCCATTTTAGCTCCAAAAGTTCATGAGGAAGCGTACGTTAATCATCATGGATATCATTCCATAAATGTGCAAATGGTAGGTTAACTAATTTAACTACTTAATAATAAAGTGCATTGCTACATGATTTTTACATTTTTGTAGATATGTGATCCAAATTTAAAAATTTTAAATGTGAATGCCAAGTTTCCGGGAGCACGTCATGACGCATATATTTGGAGTAGTTGTGCAGCTCGGCGAGCAATGCAGAGAGCCCATGAAAATGGGAATCGTCATATGTTTTTAATAGGTAACATCTATTGATTGTTCTTATTATTTTTCATAATTTGAAATATGCAACTTTCAGGTGATTCTGGGTACCCATTAGAGCCGTGGCTTATGACACCACTACCGAACCAGCCTGAGGGTACTCCCAAGTTTCGATATAACGAGACTTTATGCAAAGCTCGAAATCCCATCGAGAGATCCTTTGGTGTTTTGAAAGGAACTTGGAGATGTCTTTCACGGCAAAGAGTTCTTTTGTATGAACCGGGCTTCGCCGGGAAAATTGTAAATGCTTGCTCAACATTACACAATATTCGTTTGCGTGAGCAGAGCTTTGACATTGATGACATCGACCCAATTTTGGTGGAACATGCTGTGACCAACTCAGAAGAAACCTTTAACTCGATATCTTCAGCTGGAAAACGGGTCCAAGAGAGACTCATAGCAAATGTTTTCTCCTGAACAATACTTATATTTTTTTTTTAATTTTTGAAATTTTCACCAAGTTTTGCTGAAGCTAAATTATGTTCGATTTTTTAAAAGTTTTGCGTTCGAAACTTTGTATAAAAAAATTCACGAGGTGCGCTGGAAAAAATTCCCAAATATCAGAAAGCCATTCAAGTGGATTAAGTTAAGACATTATTGTATAAAAATTTAATAAGCCACAAAACTGCATACTCAGAAAAATTCTAAAAACTCTCAGCAAAAAATGGTAAGTTTTCATTCACATTGTTAGTGTTACATCGTGATATATACTTGAAAAAAGAATATCGAAAAGAGTTTCAGAAAAACTTGGTGAAACTCCAAAAACCCTGTGACGAAGACTGATGTCCATGAGTATTTGCCCAAAATTAATTTTTCTCCTCTAACACAAGTTTATATTCTATATTTTTTATTAATTCCTGGACGTTTTTTATTTGTATAAAACCTTAAAAATTAAGTCATAAAAACGAGAAAACATAAGATAAAAATTCAGTACAATACATATCACATGTTTTTTTTATTATCACATGTTTATATTATTAAATATACACGCTAAATCAAAAAAAGATCCAAAAAACAAAAAAATCCAATTATAATATATATATTTTTTCTTTCAAAATACATATAATATCGATGGACACATTAAAAAGCCAAAAATTGTCAAGCTTTTGCAATATATGAACTTTGGTTTCCAAGGACAAAGTATTTTTCTTACATTTATTTGGCATTTCAGCGAAATACCTTTGCTTTTAAACAAACAATGCCAAAACACGTGTACGCGCATTTCACACAAAAACTAACAAAAACTGTAAAAAAAATACGCGAAAATTCGTGTAATGTATTGAAAAAGTTGATTCTAATTCTGGACATTTTAATTACTAAAGGTTCTAATTTTTGAGCGACTACTGTATAGTGTTGCTAATTTTTTCCCCTGAAAAGTACATTTTGTTCATCTGTTATATGGACGAAAATACGCAACACCCTTAGCAAAAAAGTTTCTAAAAAATCAACGGAAATGTTTGCGGTCATGAAACTTGCACTTCCTTACCTAAAATTGAATGAGCTACAAAACTACATTTTCTAACAATTCTGAATAAAAAGTTGAAAATGTTGATGAAATTTTTTTGAAGTTCGATTAATTTTCTAGAGCGAGTTAAAAAAAATCAAGACTAAGCTAAATACTAAAATACTAGTTTATAGCCTATCAGACAGCCGGTTAAACGCATCCGACCACTTTCCAATTTCTTTAGCAATTGCAAACAATGCCTCGTTCTGCTTCGCTTGCATTTCAATTAGCTTGGCCTCATTTTCCAATCGTTTGGTCTCATTTTCTGCCAGTATCTGTTGACATAGGGAGAAAAATGAAAAAAGTTTAATAAATAAATTTTTTATAATGAATTATTGTTTCTTACCCTGTGTGTTTGAGCATGCACTTCAGCGATTTCTAAAAATCGCCGCGTTTTGTCGGCTTCTGCGTCAGCACGCTTACTTTTTAAGCCCCTACGTTGTGTTTATGCGGGGGTAGCAGAAAATGCCCTAGACCCTCTCGAGTGATGAGCGGACGGTGTTGTAGCCATCCCACATTCAACAGCCTCCTCGTCATCATCAGCTTCTTGCTCCTTATTTTTCCTTTTTGAACCCCTGCGCAGTGTTTGGTCAGGGGTAGCGGACGGTGTTGCAGCAACTACACATTCTACAGTCGGAGCCACCGCCTCCTCGTCATCGTCCTCGAAAATCAAACACAGCTCCTAATTATAATAAAAACAAACAAAATAATTCGGACACATATATGGAAATAAGTGTAAAACTATAACTTCACCTCTTCTTCTTCCATTGTATCCGGGCAATCGTGTGAGCCTTCAACATATTTTTCCCCAATTAAATTTAACACACGCATCTCCATTTCATTCGGCGCCGGGAGGGTAATTGGCCGATTGCCTGTTTGGGCTCTTTGCACATTTCGGGCCCGAACGCGGTTGCCTCGCGGCCTTTTAAATCGCGCCACACCTACTTCCAAAGAAATAAAACACGAAATATAGACACATTTATGAATAAACATAAATATCTCCGGAAAAATCAAAGTTAAAAGTGAATTCTGATAACACGATAAGTCTAGGACAAACATCGGCTACAAATATTTCCTGACAGAAGTACAATTTTTATTTTCCACCTTCGGATTATTGATACCGTGATCAAAACGTGTCTTTTGATATCTCTCGATATTTTTGGACGTTTTTAAGCAGTCTACCACAGTCCTAGACTTACCGGAATCACTAAATTCTTCGTTTGAATTTTCACACAATATTAACTTTTCACCGCAACACATTTATGTATGTTTTTGGGATTAGCGTACAAGTTAAATGTACATATACTATCCACACATATTTGTACATAAGAACCAAACACTAATATGCAAACAAATGGCCGAACGTAACTTTGTCAGCGCTTTCCGCTATTCACAATATTTAGTGGAATCCCGTTCTCACCATGCTATGATTATTCATAAATTGTCTCACAATTTGCGATTCCATTTATGTATCACAAGCACTGGTTCCTCATGACGGTTTATATGTTGCTATTTTTTACTAAAGAAGTACTTACCGTTTGCCATTGTTCTATAGTTTTTGTAGCTCCTCCAATAGCGTTGAGCTTTTCTGTCAACTCTCTCCATTTCCTCAAGTACTCAATCCTTCCATGTTGACGCTGGAATTTTCCTGTTGCCAGTCCGTCGTTCTCAGTGAGAAGGTCAACTAGTGCCCGTAACTGCTCCTGTGATGTCCGGTTTCGCTTAGCAGCAGCACTTGTGGACGCCATTATAAAATTCTAAAATAAAGAACAATAAATGTTTAAAATAAGGTTGTAATAACGTAATAATTAAAAATACTTGCCGTTAATATTACTTTTCTTTTATACACTGAACAAAGAAATTTGATTTCAGTTCCTATTATGGTGAATTCCACTTATAAAAAATCAATTATTAAACTGAAGAATCAAATTAGCGCAAACAAATAGTTTTTCTTTATTCCTCTTTGTGATTTTCGCATATTTTGACATTTCGAACGGCTGATGTGAGCAGAGATGCCACACTTTAACATTTTGAATAGATACGAAAAGTCAGCTGTTTGGACTCGTTATATATAAGTTACTGAATCGCACATTCGTTACAGCAAACCAAAAATTTGGCCGATATACATAACGACTTCCATAACGATATAAGTTAGTGAATCGCACTACAGGGGTGACTCTAGAATTTGATTGTACGATAGGGGTATCAAATGAAAGGGGTTAAAGAACTTTTTAAAAGGGAGTGGGCCTTAGTTCTATAGGTGGACGCCTTTTCGAGATATCGCCATAAAGGTGGACCAGGGGTGACTCTAGAATGCGTTTGTACAATATGGGTATCAAACGAAAGGTGTTAATGAGTATTTTAAAAGGGCGTGCGCCTTAGTTCTATAGGTGGACGCCTTTTCGAGATATCGCCATAAAGGTGGACCAGGGGTGACTCTAGAATGCGTTTGCACAATATGGGTATCAAACGAAAGGTGTTAATGAGTATTTTAAAAGGGCGTGCGCCTTAGTTCTATAGGTGGACGCCTTTTCGAGATATCGCCATAAAGGTGGACCAGGAGTGACTCTAGAATGTGTTTGTACGAGACGGGTATTAAAATAAAGGTATTAATGAGGATTTTAAAATGGAGTGGTGGTAGTTCTATAGGTGGACGCCTTTTCGAGATATCGCCATAAATGTGGACCAGGGGTGACTCTAGAATTTGATTGTACGATAGGGGTGTCAAATGAAAGGGGTTAAAGAACTTTTTAAAAGGGAGTGGGCCTTAGTTCTATAGGTGGACGCCTTTTCGAGATATCGCCATAAAGGTGGACCAGGGGTGACTCTAGAATGCGTTTCTACAATATGGGTATCAAACGAATGGTGTTAATGAGTATTTTAAAAGGCCGCGAGGCTTAGTTCTATAGGTGGACGCCTTTTCGAGATATCGCCATAAATGTGGACCAGGGGTGACTCTAGAATTTGATTGTACGATAGGGGTATCAAATGAAAGGGGTTAAAGAACTTTTTAAAAGGGAGTGGGCCTTAGTTCTATAGGTGGACGCCTTTTCGATATATCGGCATAAAGGTGGACCAGGGGTGACTCTAGAATGCGCTTGTACAATATGGGTATCAAATGAAAGGTGTTAATGAGTATTTTAAAAGGACGTGGGGCTTAGTTCTATAGGTGGACGCCTTTTTGAGATATCGCCATAAAGGTGGACCAGGGGTGACTCTAGAATGTATTTGTACAATATGGGTATCAAACGAAAGGTGTTAATGAGTATTTCAAAAGGGCGTGGGGTTTAGTTCTATAGGTGGACGACTTTTCGAGATATCGCCATAAAGGTGGAACAGGGGTGACTCTAGAATGTGTTTGTACGGTATGGGTATTAAAATAAAGGTATTAATGAGGGTTTTAAAAGGGAGTGGTGGTAGTTGTATAGGTGGTCGCCTCTTCGAGATATCGACATAAAGGTGGACCAGGAGTGACTCTAGAATTCGTTTGTACAATATGGGTATCAAACGAAAGGTGTTAATGAATATTCTAAAAGGGCGTGGGCCTTAGTTCTATAGTTGGACGCCTTTCCAAGATATCGCCATAAAGGTGGAACAGGGGTGACTCTAGAACGTGTTTGTACGGTATGGGTATTAAAATAAAGGTATTAATGAGGGTTTTAAAAGGGAGTGGTGGTAGTTGTATAGGTGGTCGCCTTTTCGAGATATCGGCATAAAGGTGGGCCAGAGATGATTCTAGAATTTGTTTGTACAATATGGGTATCAAACAAAAGGTGTTAATGAGTATTTTAAAAGGGCGTGGGCCTTAGTTCTATAGGTGGACGCCTTTTCGAGATATCGCCATAAAGGTGGACCAGGGGTGACTCTAGAATGTGTTTGTACGGTATGGGTATTAATGAGGGTTTTAAAAGGGAGTGGTGGTAGTTGTATAGGTGGTCGCCTTTTCGAGATATCGACATAAAGGTGGACCAGGGGTGACTCTAGAATTCGTTTGTACAATATGGGTATCAAACGAAAGGTGTTAATGAGTATTTTAAAAGGGCGTGGGGCTTAGTTCTATAGGTGGACGCCTTTTCGAGATATCGCCATAAAGGTGGACCAGGGGTGACTCTAGAATGTGTTTCTCTTGATTGCAGACCACAATGATACAGTTCCAAAAGATTATCAAAACCACCCAATTGACCGAAACGATCAATTAAATCCACAACAAATCCTTTTGGATTTTTAAGTCGATAATGATTAATTTTTTCCAGCTGTCATTAAACATGACACTGTCATTTCGATGACAGTATCAAATGTTTCATGTGTTAGTGGAGAGTAAAAAAAAAGCTTTGAATGGGATCATTTGGGGATCCTATCAGGTTATCAGCTCATTTGGTTCTTTTTTTTTTATTCAATTACAAAAATAAAATGCATTATACAGAAAAAAAATTTGAAACAGATAACTTGATAAGGAGGCTAACGTGAATAGCCCATATAATTCATTTTCTCCTTGCGGACGGGGCCGCGGGTAAAGTCTAGTGTATAAATAAACAAACAATTGCAAAGAAATTTTGTTTTGAAAAAGTATAGGAAAATGCGTAATTTCATTTCGATAAAATAAATTAATAAAGAAAATAAACACATTTGACTTGTTTGATTTTTGATAGAGAAAAATCTGTTTGCTCAGCTAATTAAGACAACCAAAAATAAGTAAGGGTATCTAAGTTTGGGTGTAACCGATTATTATATACTAAGCGTGAGTATGGATTGTACAGTTAATTTCAGATAAATAACTTTTTCGAATTTTGTTACGAGGGATTTTTTTTTTTTTGAGGATCTAGAAATGTTTTGCAATGCTTGATCGTAATAGGAGTGTGGCACCGCAATAGTTTTATATTGTATTTTCTTCGTGCGTACTGGACTGTGGGTATTGGCTTGCTTTACGAATATGTGAAGGATGAACAGATGCTTACAACCACAACAAATTAACGCCTAATTAATATTTAAGGCAAGATCTTGATTATGTCAGCCCACTTGGTTTCGAGCAGTGTAGTTGCTCAAAATTTAGTGTACTGCTCCCAACTCTGGTTTTGTCGCAGTGTACGATGGAAAATTATAAGCCTGGAAACAGATAAAACTAATTACGTGTAATATTTTTCAATAATAAAAGATTAAAAAAAATTTTAGTTTTAACGGTTTTATTGGAAACAATACTTACATGAAGTAATAATAATACTATAAGCGAGAAAATAATTAGGTAGGTACTAGTCATCACACTCCTTATCAATCTAGGGCGTTGATCACGCAATTAAATAAAGGCGTTGGGAGATGAGTGCTAAGGAACCCATATACCAAATTTCAATATTTTATTCTCAATATTTACTCAAGTTATCATGTGCACCGACAGACGGACGGATGGACGGACAAGGCTAAATCAATTCATCCTGAGCATTTTGATATATGGAAGTTTATATATATATCTCGATTCGTTTATGCCGTTACGATCAAACATTATGTTGCCAAAGTTAATATAATGTGTGTGAAAGTACGCTGGGTATAACAAGATTGGCCTTGCATAGCTTTAACTTAAATATTGATGTACTTTTGATACATATATGAAATTCCTGAAATCTTGAATAAAAAGTTTTTGGTTTATTTTTTATTCACGCGACTCAAATAAGTATAAATAGCGCTCGCAAAGTTAATCTCGTTATACTTTATACTTGAAAAGTGGTAGAAAAACTTATAAACTATAATGAGTTCAGGCTATCATTTCGTGCTGCTATTCTTGGTCTTGCTTGCCTTCTTTTTGACACATACGAACGCGCAATTGCGCATTATAAATGGCCAAGCTATAAGTATAGTAGATAGCCCACATTCGGTGGCAATTCTTGAAATTAACGAATATATTTGCGTTGGTGTCATACTCAATGTGAACTCTGTGGTTACAGCTGCACATTGCGTAATAGATAAAGTTTGGCAGAATCTCGTCCTTTTAGCTGGAGTTACCAATTTACTTCGAAGAAACACACCAACAGAGCAAAGTCACGGTGTGCGGCATATACATTTTGATGGTTATGATCCACAAACACTGCTTATGGATGTAGCTGTAGTTAAAGTGAATGGAGAGTTTGAAGATACTGATGCAGTAAAATCAATATCACTTTGCACTGATCGAGTAGAACCGGGCATGTCGTTGGAAATTAGTGGATGGGGTAGGATATCTGTAACTGTTCGTTCTTATCATCTCAAAACTAAGCGTTTGGATGTAGTAGACACGAAAAAATGTAAGAATGCATATGCGAATTTGCAGAATCCCAAATATTTAGCAAGAACTATTATTTGTGCTGGAAAAGGTGGAGAAGATGCGGGTATTGGAGATTCTGGAGCAGGAGGCGTTCGGAATGGACAACTGTGTGCGATAGTACAAGGTAGTTGTCTGAACCGTGATGCGCCGGATACATATACAGATGTAACAAATCCAAGAGTTCGAAACTTTATAAGATCCAAGATGAACTGAAACGTGTTGTTATAAATTGACTGTTGAGTGAAATATCGCCCTAACTCGACTAAACGCCGAATTTCGAAACATTTTAAGAAAGGGCGTTTTCGAAACAGCAGATGAGATATGGTGATATTCCGCTCAGCAGTCGAAATGGCAATTTTTTTTTCTTGTACCATATACAAATAAATTATTATGACTGTAAGTAAACAAATATTTTTTATTGTAAGCAATGAAAGTGTGAAGCATGAAGAAATGAATATTCAGGTGTTCTCATTAGAGTTGGCAAATATCCGTGTACCTGTGATTTTGTTACAGGTACTGAATGATCACAGGCGAACACTGTGACTGCTTCTGAAGAATCGGCGTGACTGATTGACTGTGATAGCATCTGCACTTCGTTCACAATCACGTTTACATATAATCTCAATCATATGAGTCAATGAATCTGTGATTCGTGCTGCGACTAATAAGGCCCACACATGACGCAAATGTCATGCGCAAATATAGAACGACGAAATTTGTGCAAATGAGAATAGTATCAAAATCGTTTTGAGTTTAGCGCAGTTCTCTGCGCAAATAGCACAACCAGTTCACACACCGGACAAATCCTTGTGCAAATTGGTAATGGGCACAAGGAGACTTGAGCCGTGTAATTGGCGTATAACCCAGCAAAAATCGTGTGACCAAAAACGCGCACATTCACTTGAGTTTTTGACAGCCACAATTACGCCGAGTGTACGTGTGAAAATTCGGAGCATCGAGTTCAGAAAATGAAATAGCAAGATGAAATATTTATTTTATACTAGCAGACCCGACAGACGCTGTTCTGCCCTAAATTTGGCCTATCTGCATACATTTTAATAAGCTTTTTCCGTCTAACTCTGCCCTACCCCTCTACACTTTTTCCTAATCTTTTTATTCACTCCTCCCTCCGTCTTTGCGCTTCATCTCCATCTTCGTCCCATTCTATCTCTTTCTCAGTCTCCTTCTCTCTTTTCTCTTCTCTCAAGTTTTTCTATTTCTTCTTCGTCTCTTATTGCCAGTCCCAGACCGTGGTATGTATTTTGTTCCAGTCCCATTCCGGGTCTCAGTCCCATTCCGAGTCTCAGTCCCAGTCCCACTCCGGGTCTCAGTCTCAGTCCCAGTCCTAGTCCTAATCACAGTCCCAGTCCGTCTCTGGTATACTTCCCGGAAAAAAGCATCGTAAATACTAATATAGGCAAATTTATATACGAAATTTCAGGCAAATCGAATAGGATGTATGTAAATAGGTATGTGGGTATTATTAATTCTTGTCTTTATTTCGGCTTCGCATGCATATTTATCAGTTTTGCCAGGTTGATGCGACTAAATCGAATATCGCAATGAACTTTAGAGCTCTCAGCAACAGCTTTCATTTGATATCCATAATACACACCCATTCTAGGGGTATCCGGGTCCATGTTTTGTCCTATATTTCGATACTTTAGTCACTCAGTGGTGTAAAACTTACTCTGTACTAAAGCACACATCAACAGCTTCAATTTGATACCCGTAATGTAAAAACACATTCTAGGTGTATCCGGGTCCACGTTTTGGGCTATATCTCGAGACTCTAGCCTCCCAGTTGAAAAATTATCCTGTACTATATCACTGATCAACATCTTTCATTTGATATCCATATTATATAAACATATTCCCAGTGGTATGCAAATTATCCTGCACTATAGCACTCATCAACAGCTTTCATTTGATATCCACACTATATAAACACATTCTAGAGGTACCCGGGTCCAAGTTTTGATCTCATGACCCTAGGCACGTAGGGGAAAAAAGGTAGACGTTGGGCGATTCTCAGATCTACCAAATATGCTCACAAAATTTCATGAGAATCGGTTCAGCCGTTTCGGAGGAGTTAAGCCTCTAACACCGTGACAGAAGAATTTTATATATATGAGATTTATTATCTCACTCTTTTTCTCACATTATATGCATACGGATTGTGAATGTAATCTAACTAGTACTCTACAACAACAACAACCTGCTACAACAACACCAACCCAAATCTTAAAATTAATAACTGACAACAATTGCATTAATCTCTTACTTGTTCGGCGCACAACCACAGCTGCCCATCCTTTAACAACAACTTGTGAAAATCCAAACGCCCCTGTATTTGCATATTATGCGGATAACGTCCATCAATACATAAAGTGTTTCGCTCAACATTCGGAATTTCAGCAATCATGTTGCGAATTCTATCCATATCTGCAGTTAAACTGTTCGTAACAAGTATGACGAAAGTATAATCATTTTGCAAACCTTCAAGTACTTATTGGCGACTAAGTGTTTGTTGAATTCGGGGAGCATGACTCGGCGATTTAACATACAAGCAACAAATTTCGCGTATTAAACGCTGGTAATGCTTGACCTAATACTTCTGGCGGTATTTCCCGGGCCGTTCACGCTAACGCTTATTAGCGGTGGTCATACTAGCCTAAAGAAAGAAAACATAATGAACATTTTACGATTATTCTCAAATATCAATTAATAGTACTTTTGTATTCATATATGTAGAAAGTTTGTATCTACCTGGAATGATTCAAGCAGATGATCTAATTGTTCGGGTGTAAAATCGCAAGCTAATTTCACCAAAAAGGTTGTTGTTGTTGTTGTTGTAGCCAAAAGGTCATGCACATTCTTGACAATTGCTTCATGTTTGCTAGCCTGGGCACGCCATACTGTATACAAATCCTCAAATGTAATGGCATGTTCTTTTATAAGAAATCGTATTATCTTCTCCAGCTTTTCAACACATTGTATCTAATGCAAGGAGTCTTTCGAGCACAATACGCAAAACATCAGAATCTGTGATATAATTCTATTTCCAATATTTGTATATTAAATTGTTTACGTGTACTTACAGCCATACGCTCTGCCGTCAACCAATCCATCTCATCATCGGGTAAACAATGTTGTTGTTGTTGTGCACGATGTGAATATGAGCTTAGCACTTTATTGATTTCATTTAGTGCATTCATTTTACCATTGAAGCTAGATACTTGTAATAAGCGCAATACCATTTTGAGACGAAACATTTCCAGATCACGTATCAAATCCTCTTGTCCAGGCAAACGACTTGCTAACACACGTCCCGACTTTACAATACCATTAATATAATCGTTACGGCCCTCCGGTTTTGCTTCACTCTTCAATTTATCATCTGCGAAACTAATAAATCCAGCACAACATTCTAAATTGGCATAAAGTACTTAGCAATAGTTGCAGGTGTCAACAGCTCGTAGCATTGCCCAAATAAATGCATGTGTCAATTTGTTATCCTTGTTCATGATTCAATTACTACAGGTTTTTTTCTTTAATTTAAAAAGTTTCATACAAGAACAAAGTTTCATACAAGTACAAACTTTCATCGAAGATGGGGACTATCGCCGAATATTACCCTTTGGCTCTACCCTGCTGTGGTTAGACCAATCCTTCCATTTGGTCTGGTGACCGAGCTTAGATAGAAAATCGAACCTACGGGTATTCCAGAAGGTACAAAGAAGTGCTCTAGTCTGCGTGACGGGCGCTCTACGCACCACCCCTGTGGAGCCGCTGGATACTCTTTGTAATGTGTTGCCAATAGATCTAATGGCCACGCAATGTGCGGCTTTTCTGCAGTACGGCTGCGGTAGTTATCTGGCTGGAGAGATAATGTGGTTGGCCATTCCTTAAAAATTTGGATTCGCCTTCATTATATTTTCACAATTATACTTCACTACGCAACTGATACAAAAAAAAATGTAAGGCGCGATAACCTCCGAAGAGATTTTAGGCCGAAACCCTAAAAAAATGGACAAATGAAACGTTTTTGTTAATAACGGCAGAGTTTTGACACTCCCAAATTGAAAAATCTGGACTAGTTGCTTTTACGAAATAAGGAAAACGGGTAATATTTCAATTCCCTTTAGCGAAAATTGTAGTAGAAAGTACATTTAGTAGTAACTACTAAGTAGTCTATTAGTAGTGATAATAAGTTTGTAAATGCCAACAGGTTTTGGAGGAAATTTTTAATTTTCTACTAAATATTTCGTGAGCTGATAAAGAGCTATGTCGGTTTAGAATTTTATTAAAGAATACACTGTATTAAAATTTGTTTCAAAAACTCCTTATATGAGCATAAGTTCAATGCATTTTGACATAAAAGTGAGTTAACGAAAAGCATTCTGAGGCGTTCTTCCATCTAATTCTAATAAAGAGAGTTTTTGGGACACATCATGAAATGGGAAGTTTTTGAAAAATATTTTAAGATAGGACGATATTGAAAAGGCATCCGACATGGTCCAACAAAAAAATAAAAGAATATGGCTTATTGTCTTAGAACTTTATATTCCGGTCTTGACTATGACAGAAGAGTTCAGATTTTATGTGGTCTTGCTACACAGGGAGTATTCACCTTTTTATTCTGAAATTTCGGAAAGCTCCTTTACCTTAAGTATTAATGGAAGTGTTACGGATAAACCGTTAATTTAGAATATTCGGAACACGTTCGTTTGATACTTCCTCACTAGGCCCGAATATACATAAGATTCTAAATATAAACCGATTCCGTAAATTTTTAAATGGAGACGAATGTTTCGAACATACGGAATGAACAAGTTAACGTTACATTTTTATATGAATCGATTTACTTGTCGAGTTTTTGACGTTGAGCCATGAGTTTTGAAGTGGTTAAGGTTTCGCATGTTCACAGGTTTACGAAAGTGCACGATTCCTTGTTGTCCGTACTTTTCATAAAACCTATGCTCAGCCACACTAATAGATCATGGCATAGTTAATAAATTCATCATTAAATTAAAATAAATGTTCTAACGAATTATGTAGTTCAGTACTTATCGGTTATTTGTAAACTGATTGCTTCATATTTCCACTTCTAATATTTTTCGAAAAATCGCACAGTTAACGGATGTGAATTCGATTTGGGAGCAAAATGGCTGCAATTGTCAAAAAATTTGTCTGTCGAGCAAACCTCTTGTGATTGAATCATTATCATGGCTCTCATCGCACGTGGCGCCTTTTTTTTTGCTCTTGATTGCAGATTACAATAATATCGTTCCAAAATATTATCAAAACCACCCAATTGACCAAAACGTTCAATTAAATACATAACCAATCCTTTTGGATTTTTTGGTCAACAATGATTGTTTTTCCAGCTATCATTCAGTCTTGT
The DNA here is from genome assembly GCF_040869045.1 of Eurosta solidaginis. NCBI lineage: Eukaryota > Metazoa > Arthropoda > Insecta > Diptera > Tephritidae > Eurosta > Eurosta solidaginis. Next base: position 179,785,410 of record NC_090323.1, read on the forward strand.
CCTTCAAGACGGTGGTGACTATTTCACGCACACATTAAAAGCTTTTTTTTGCTCTCCACTAACACATGTAACATTTGATACTGACATCGAAATGACTGTGTCATATTTAATGACAGCTGGAAAAAATTAATCATTATCGACTAAAAAATCCAAAAGGATTGGTTGTGGATTTAATTGATCGTTTCGGTCAATTGGGTGGTTTTGATGATCTTTTGGAACTGTGTCATTGTGGTCTGCAATCAAGAGAAACACATTCTAGAGTCACCCCTGGTCCACCTTTATGGCGATATCTCGAAAAGGCGTCCACCTATAGAACTAAGCCCCACGCCCTTTTAAAATACTCATTAACACCTTTCGTTTGATACCCATATTGTACAAACGAATTCTAGAGTCACCCCTGGTCCACCTTTATGTCGATATCTCGAAAAGGCGACCACCTATACAACTACCACCACTCCCTTTTAAAACCCTTATTAATACCTTTATTTTAATACCCATACCGTACAAACACATTCTAGAGTCACCCCTGTTCCACCTTTATGGCGATATCTCGAAAAGGCGTCCACCTATAGAACTAAGCCCCACGCCCTTTTAAAATACTCATTAACACCTTTCGTTTGATACCCATATTGTACAAACGCATTCTAGAGTCACCCCTGGTCCACCTTTATGCCGATATCTCGAAAAGGCGACCACCTATACAACTACCACCACTCCCTTTTAAAATACTCATTAATACACCATTTGAAAGGATCGCCATGGATGTCGCAGGTCCATTTCCTACTAGCAACCACGGAAACAAATACGTACTGGTGGTTATGGATTATTTCAGTAAATGGCCAGAGGTATACCCAATCCCAAACCAAGAAGCAGAAACAGTAGCAGAAGTGGTTACCAACGAATGGGTTGCAAGGTATGGTGTACCAATGGAGATACATTCTGACCAAGGCAGGAACTTTGAATCAGCTGTGTTCCAAGAAATGTGCAAGAAGTTGGGCATTCGGAAAACACGGACAACTGCATTATATCCTCAGTCCGTTGGTATGGTGGAACGTTTCAATAGAACATTGGAAGAGCATTTAAGGAAATTAGTAGACAAGTACCATAAGGAGTGGGATACCCGCATACCATTATTCTTGATAGCTTACCGATCAGCAGTGCATGAAACCATGGGCCAAACCCCTGCAAAAGTAATTTTTGGCAATGACGTTCGACTGCCAGCTGATTTGCGGTTTGGGATAGATGCCGATGCGGAAAGAAATGTCAAGAAATCCACTGGTGTCTTGGAAGAAGAGCTGAGGGAGGTACACGATCTTGTAAGGCAACGAGCAAAGATTTATGAGTGACAAGATGAAAGCGAGATATGATAAAGCAATTAATTCGGAAGGGTTTCAGGAAGGAGATTTGGTGCTGTTATACACCCCACAACGAAAAAAAGGTTTGTCCCCGAAATTGCAGTGTAATTGGGAAGGCCCATACAAAGTTGTAAAACGGATCAACGATGTAGTTTACCGCATACAAACCATTGGCAAACCACGAACCGAAAAGAAAGTGGTTCATTTGGAAAGGCTGGCAGCGTATAGATCGAGAGATTTGTCTGATCGGGACGATCAGACTTAGGTGGAGGGCAGTGTAACGAATGTTAGCAGCACTGAGCGATGCTATCGTCGCTAAGCCGATGCTAAGCAGTGACGTGAATTCACATCCATAGATCAATCACTATGTATCTACATAAAGGAAATATTAATTGCGTCTATACATATGTACCGTGTACTTATACGAGCAGCGGAGAGTCAATGCACAAACTCATGCATATATCTGAGATACTCCTATAAGTATGTAATGAGAAAAACTATAAAATTGTGCAATTGTAGTTACAGCTGAGAAGTTTGAGAGCTGCTGGACTAGTAGATTCTGGAAGCGCCTAGAAGATGCGAAGGTTGAAATCAAAGAGTATAAAAGGCGGCAATTGTAGAGGCGCTGGAATTCAGTTTGATTTGAGATTTCGATTAAGACGCTATCTAGCGAGCAAGAGCAGTATTATTTTGAATAAGTAGAGTTTCATTTGAGCTATTGGTTACTAAGCAAGTTATTCGTTGCACAGTTTGAGCGTTATTGTGAAGTACTCTAATAAAGGCCAGTTTGCATTATTACATATTGGAGTTATTTATTCAACAGTTTAGTGATTCGAACTTAGCAGAAGAGCAAATAAGAGGATTTGCAAGAAAATTCGTTACAATATCAAGTAGAAGAAAATGAAAAGGTTCTGCAGGGCGAAATCGAAAGCCCTTGGAATCTTGGCAGGAATAGTGTCCGTAGTATCACATATATAAATAAATTAGCGGTACGCGACAGATGATGTTCTGGGCACCCTGGTCCACATTTTGGTCGATATCTCGAAAACGCCTTCACATATACAACTACCACCACTGCCTTTTAAAACTCTCATTAATACCTTTAATTTGATACCCATTTCGTAGAAACAAATTCTAGAGTCACCCCTGTTCCACCTTTATGGCGATATCTCGAAAAGGCGTTCACCAATAGAACTAAGGTCCACTCCCTTTTAAAATACTCATTAACACCTTTCGTTTGATACCCATATTTTACAAACGCATTCTAGAGTCACCCCTGGTCCACCTTTATGGCAATATCTCGAAAAGGCGTCCACCTATAGAACTAAGGCCCACTACCTTTTAAAATACTCATTAACACCTTTAATTTGATACCCCTATCGTACAAACAAATTCTAGAGTCACCCCTGGTCCACCTTTATGGCGATATCTCGAAAGATGTCCACCTATAGAACTAAGCCCACGCCCTTTTAAAATACTCATTAACACCTTCATTTGATAGCCATATGGTATAAACAAATTCTAGAGTCACTCCTGGTCAACCTCTATGACGATATCTCGAAAAAGCGTCCACCTATAGAACTAAGGCCCACTCCCTTTTAAAATACTCATTAACACCTTTAATTTGATACCCATATCGTACAAACACATTCCAGGGTTACCCTAGGTTCATTTTCCTACATGGTGATTTTCCCTTATTTTGTCTCCATAGCTCTCAACTGAGTATGTAATGTTCGGTTACACCCGAACTTAGCCTTCCTTACTTGTTAATTTTATACTTTTAGTTTACGACGAATCACCCAAACAGGTTTGCTTGATTATCAACGAAAAGTTTGGCACTCTCCTAAGCCACGATGTGTTAAGCAAATACATACTCAAGATTTAAAGGTAAGTGTGACAAACTACTGTTAGCTAATGCTGTTAATTGAAAGAGCACGGTAATGTTTTTATTTCATGATATGATAGAGAATGGCACCATAGGCTTCCTAGCCAGCAACATTCTCTATTAGGTTAAATCTTAATCTTATCTGTATCTTAATCTATCTAATCTAATTCTAATAACTAATATCTAATATCTAATCTAATATATATTATAAATGGGAAAGTTTGGATGTTAAGATGTTTGGATGTTTGGATGTTTAGATGTTTGGATGTTTGGATGTTTGGATGTTTGTCCAGACGTTTGTCTTTGTGACTCAATAACGCAAGAACGGCTGGACCGATTTGGATGAAATTTTGCACACATATAGCCAATAGTCTAGAAGGATCTACTAACTATATATTTTTCAAAAGGGGCATGGTCCCCGCCCCCTAGGAACAGTTATAATTTAATTATTATATTTTTTCGTCTTTGCGACTGAATCACGCCAGAATGGCTACACGGATTTTGATGAAATTTGGTACACAGACAGTAGTCTACTAGCGAAATTTTTTTCGAACATGGAAAGAGGGGTGGGGGTCCCACGACCCCTTCGAGAAATTATTTTTCATAATTTTTACACATTATAACTTTACGTATACTGGCCTTCACCAATATCACAGACTCAAGGGGTCAAATAAGTCGAGGGCTTACAAAGTAAGCAGTGACACCCTCCGCCCGCCCCCCTTTATCTCCCCCTCTGGTGTAAAATCCATAAATTGTTATAACTCAATCTAAATTTTCTCCTAAATCAATAGTTTTTGGTATCTGGTACATACAGAACGAGATCTAGACAATTTTGGAGGAACGATCAGTGGTCCTCTCCTCTACTCCCGCCATCCGCCCTCCATCAATTGTTTTTATTAGCACGCTTTTATTAGCTTTACCTGTATGTTTCTATCTAACTTTTTATTCGCTCCAATGCGCCTGCTGCCTTATTAACATGGTTTTATAATTAGCTTCACCTTATTTGTAATCCCGTAAGGGTCATATCGAGACCCTTCCGGGATCATTTCTGGATGGTTTTCGGGATCGGTCCGGGATTACGCCGGGGTAATTTCGGGACTTTTTCGGGACTATTTCGGGATCATTTTGGGACCCTTCCGGGATCATTTCTGTATAGTTTACGGGATCCGTCCGGGATCCCGTCGGGGTTATTTTGGAACATTTTCGGGACTATTCCGGAATCATTTCGGGACTATTTCGCGATCATTTGGGGACCCTTCCAGCATCATTTCTGGATGGTTTTCGGGATCCGTGCGGGATCTCGTCGGGGTCATATGGGGACTTTTTCGGGATCATTTGGGGGCTCTTCCGGCATCATTTCTGGATGGTTTTCGGGATCCGTCCGGGATATCATCGGGGTCATTTGGGGCCTTTTTCGGGATCATTTGGGGGCTCTTCCGGCATCATTTCTGGATGGTTTTCGGGATCCGTCCGGGATCTCGTCGGGGTCATTTGGGGACTTTTTCGGGATCATTTTGGGGCTCATCCGGCATCATTTCTGGATGGTTTTCGGGATCCGTCCGAGATCCCGTCGGGGTCATTTCGGGACTTTTTCGCGACTAATACGGGATCATTTGATAACCCTTTCGGCATCATTTCTGGATGGTTTTCGGGATCCGTCCGGGATCCCGTCGGGGTCATTTCGGGACTTTTTCGCGACTAATACGGGATCATTTGGGAACCCTTTCGGCATCATTTCTGGATGGTTTTCGGGATCCGTCCGGGATCCCATTAGGGTAATTTCGGGACTATTAGGGGATCATTTGGGAACCTTTCCGGCATCATTTCTGGATAATTTTCGGGATCCATCCGGGATGCCGACGAGGTCATTTCGGGACTATTTCGGGATCATTTGGGATACCTACCGGCATCATTTCTGGATGGTTTTTGGAATTCGTCCGGGATCCCGTCTTGGTCCTTTCGGGACTTTTTTTCGACTAATACGGGATCATTTGCGGACCCTTTCGGCATCATTTCTGGATAGTTGTCGGGATCCCGTCACGGTCATTTCGGGACTATTAGGGGATCATTTGAGGACCTTTCCTGCATCATTTCTGTATTGTTTTCGGAATCCTTTCGGGATCCCGTCAGGGTCATTTTGGGACTTTTTCGGGGCTAATACGGGATCATTTGGGGATCCTCTAGGGGTCGTTTCGTGACTTTTTCTGGTTTATTTCGGGATCATTTGGGGACCCTTCCGGCATAATTTCTTGATGGTTTGCCAGATCCATCAGGGTCATTTCGGGACCATTTTGGGATCATTTGGGGACCCTTCCGAGATCATTTCTGGATCCGTCCGGGATGCCGTAGGAGCCATTTCGGGATTTTTTGTTACTTTTCCGGGATAGTTTTTGGACCCTTCCGGGATCATTTCTGGATCTGTGCGGGATCCCATCTGGGTCATTTCCGGACTATTTCGGGATCATTTTGGGATCCTTCCGGAATCATTTCTGTATGGTTTTCGCGATCCGTCGTTGATTCCCTCGGAGCCATTTCGGAACCTTTTCTGGAGTATGTCGGGGTCATTTGGGGACTTTTTCGGGATCATTTGGGGCTTTTCCGGCATCATTTCTGGATGGTTTTCGGGATCCGTGCGGGACCTCGTCGGGGTCATTTGGGGACTTTTTCGGGATCATTTGGGGGCTCTTCCGGCATCATTTCTGGATGGTTTTCGGGATCCGCCCGGGATATCGTCGGGGTCATTTGGGGACTTTTTCGGGATCATTTGGGGGCTCTTCCGGCATCATTTCTGGATGGTTTTCGGGATCCGTCCGGGATCCCATCAGGGTAATTTCGGGACTATTAGGGGATCATTTGTGGACCTTTCCGGCATCATTTCTGGATAGTTTTTGGAATCCTTTCGGGATCCCGTCAGGGTCATTTCGGGGCTTTTTCGGGATCATTTAAGGATGGCTTTCAGGATTCGTCCGGGAACCCGTCAGGGTAATTTCTGGACTTTTCCGAGACTATTTCGGGATCGTTTTGTGACCTTCCCAAGATCATTTCTGGATGGATTTCGGGATTTTTCCGGGATGCCCTCAGGGTCATTTTGGGACTATTAGGTGAGCATTTGAGGACCGTTCCGGCATCACTTCTGGATGGTTTTCGGTATCCGTTCAGATTCCCGTCGGAATAATTGCGGGACTTTTTCGGGATCATTGGGGTCCCTTCCGACATCATTTCTGGATGGTTTTTGGGATTCGTTCGGCATACCGTCGGGGTCATTTCGGGACTTTTTCTCGACTAATACGGGATCATTTGCGGGCCCTTTCGGTATCATTTCTGGATAGTTGTCGGGATCCCGTCAGGGTCTTTTCGGAACTATTGGGAGATCATTTGAGGACCTTTCCGGCATCATTTCTGGTTAGTTTTCGGGATCCTTTCCGGGTCCCATCAGGGTCATTTCGGGACTTTTTCGGCATATTTTAAGATTGGTTTTCAGGCTTCGTCCGGGATCCGTCAGGGTAATTTCTGGACTTTTCCCAGACTATTTCGGGATAATTTTGGGACCCTCCCAAGATCATTTCTGGATGGTTTTTGGGATTCGTCCGGCATCCCGTCGGGTTCTTTTCCGGACTTTTTCTCGACTAATACGGGATCATTCGCGGGCCCTTTCGGCATCATTTCTAGATAGTTGCCGGGATCCGTTCGGGATCCCGTCAGGGTCTTTTGGGAACTATTAGGTGATCATTTGAGGACATTTCCGGCATCATTTCTGGATAGTTTTCGGGATCCTTTCGGGGTCCAGTCAGGGTCATTTCGGGACTTTTTCGGGATCATTTAGAGATGGCTTTCAGGATTCGTCCGGGAACCCGTCAGGGTAATTTCTGAACTTTTCCGAGACTATTTCGGGATATTTTTGGGATCTTCCCAAGATGATTTCTGGATGGATTTTGGGATCAGTCCGGTATGCCGTCAGGGTCATTTTGGTATTAGGTGATCATTTGAGGACCTTTCCGGCATCACTTCTGGATGGTTTTCGGTATCCGATCAGGATCCCCTCGGAATCATTGCGGGACTTTTTCGGGATCATTTGGGGTCCCTCCCAAGATCATTTCTGGATGGATTTCGGGATCTGTCCGGAATCCCGTCAGGGTCATTTAGGGGTGCGTTCGAGATCCCGTCAGGGTCATTTCGGGACTTCTTCGGGACTAATATGGGATCATTTGGGAACCCTTTCAGCATCATTTCTGGATGGTTTTCGGGATCCGTTCGGGATCCCATTAGGGTAATTTCGGGACTATTAGGGGATCATTTGGGAACCTTTCCGGCATCATTTCTGGATAATTTTCGGGATCCGTCCGGGATGCCGACGAGGTCATTTCGGGACTATTTCGGGATCATTTGGGATACCTACCGGCATCATTTCTGGATGGTTTTTGGGATTCGTCGGGGATCCCGTCGTGGTCCTTTCGGGACTTTTTTTGACTAATACGGGATCATTTGCGGACCCTTTCGGCATCATTTCTGGATAGTTGTCGGGATCCCGTCACGGTCATTTCGGGACTATTGGGGGATAATTTGAGGACCTTTCCGGCATCATTTCTGTATTGTTTTCGGAATCCTTTCGGGATCCCGTCAGGGTCATTTTGGGACTTTTTCGGAGCTAATACGGGATCATTTGGGGATCCTCTAGGGGTCGTTTCGTGACTTTTTCTGTTTTATTTCGGGATTATTTGGGGACCCTTCCGGCATAATTTCTTGATGGTTTGCCGGATCCATCAGGGTCATTTCGGGACCATTTTGGGATCATTTGGGGACCCTTCCGAGATCATTTCTGGATCCGTCCGGGATGTCGTAGGAGCCATTTCGGGATTTTTTGTTACTTTTCCGGGATAGTTTTTGAACCCTTCCGGGATCATTTCTGGATCTGTGCGGGATCCCATCTGGGTCATTTCCGGACTATTTCGGGATCATTTTGGGATCCTTCCGGAATCATTTCTGTATGGTTTTCGCGATCCGTCGTTGATTCCCTCGGAGCCATTTCAGAACCTTTTCTGGAGTATGTCGGGGTCATTTGGGGACTTTTTCGGGATCATTTGGGGATCTTCCGGCATCATTTCTGGATGGTTTTCGGGATCCGTGCGGGATCTCGTCGGGGTCATTTGGGACTTTTTCGGGATCATTTGGGGGCTCTTCCGGCATCATTTCTGGATGGTATTCGGGATCCGTCCGGGATATCGTCGGGGTCATTTGGGGACTTTTTCGGGATCATTTGGGGGCTCTTCCGGCATCATTTCTGGATGGTTTTCGGGATCCGTCCGGGATCCCATCAGGGTAATTTCGGGACTATTAGGGGATCATTTGTGGACCTTTCCGGCATCATTTCTGGATAATTTTCGGTATCCGCCCGGGATGCCGACGAGGTCATTTCGGGATTATTTCGGGATCATTTAGGATACCTACCGGCATCATTTCTGGATGGTCTTTGGGATTCGTCCGGGATCCCGTCGGGGTCATTTCGGGACTTTTGCTCGACTAATACGGGATCATTTGCGGATCCTTTCGGCATAATTTCTGGATAGTTGTCGGGATCCGTTCGGGATCCCGTCACGGTCATTTCGGAACTATTAGGGGATCATTTGAGGACCTTTCCGGCATCATTTCTGGATAGTTTGTGGAATCCTTTCGGGATCCCGTCAGGGTCATTTCGGGGCTTTTTCGGGATCATTTAAGGATGGCTTTCAGGATTCGTCCGGGAACCCGTCAGGGTAATTTCTGGACTTTTCCGAGACTATTTCGGGATCATTTTGGGACCTTCCCAAGATCATTTCTGGATGGATTTCTGGATTTGTCCGGGATGCCCTCAGGGTCATTTTGAGACTATTAGGTGAGCATTTGAGGACCGTTCCGGCATCACTTCTGGATGGTTTTCGGTATCCGTTCAGATTCCCGTCGGAATAATTGCGGGACTTTTTCGGGATCATTGGGGTCCCTTCCGACATCATTTCTCGATGGTTTTTGGGATTCGTCCGGCATCCCGTCGGGGTCATTTCGGGACTTTTTTTCGACTAATACGGGATCATTTGCGGGCCCTTTCGGTATCATTTCTGGATAGTTGTCGGGATCCGTTCGGGATCCCGTCAGGGTCTTTTCGGAACTATTGGGAGATCATTTGAGGACCTTTCCGGCATCATTTCTGGTTAGTTTTCGGGATCCTTTCCGGGTCCCATCAGGGTAATTTCAGGACTTTTTCGGCATTATTTAAGATTGGTTTTCAGGATTCGTCCGGGATCCGTCAGGGTAATTCCTGGACTTTTCCCAGACTATTTCGGGATAATTTTGGGACCCTCCCAAGATCCTTTCTGGATGGATTTCGGGATCTGTCCGGGATGCCGTCAGGGTCATTTTGGGACTATTATGTAATCATTTGAGGACCTTTTCGGCATCACTTCTGGGATGGTTTTCGGTATCCGCTCAGGATCCGTCGGAATTATTGCGGGACTTTTTCGGGATCATTTGGTGTCCCTTCCGGCATCATTTCTGCATGGTTTTTGGGATTCGTCCGTCATCCCGTCGGGATAATTTCGGGACTTTTTCTCGACTAATACGTGATCATTTGCGGGCCATTTCGGCATCATTTCTAGATAGTTGTCGGGATCCGTTCGGGATCCCGTCAGGGTGTTTTCGGAACTATTAGGTGATCATTTGAGGACATTTCCGGCATCATTTCTGGATAGTTTTCGGGATCCTTTCGGGGTCCAGTCAGGGTTATTTCGGGACTTTTTCGGGATCATTTAGAGATGGCTTTCAGGATTCGTCCGGGAACCCGTCAGGGTAATTTCTGAACTTTTCCGAGACTATTTCGGGATAATTTTGGGACCTTTCCAGGATCATTTCTGGGTGGATTTTGGGATCAGTCCGGGATGCCGTCGGGGTAATTTTGGTATTAGGTGATCATTTGAGGACCTTTCCGGCCTCACTTCTGGATGGTTTTCGGTATCCGATCAGGATCCCCTCGGAATCATTGCGGGACTTTTTCGGGATCATTTGGGGTCCCTCCCAAGATCATTTCTGGATAAATTTCGGGATCTGTCCGGGATCCCGTCAGGGTCATTTAGGGGTGCGTTCGAGATCCCATCAGGGTCATTTCGGGACTTCTTCGGGACTATATCGGGATCATTTCTGGATGGTTTATGGGATCCGTCCATGACCCCTTAAGGGTCATTTCGGGACTATTAGGTGATCATTTGAGGATCTTTCCGGCATCACTTCTGGATGATTTTCGGTATCCGTTCGGGATCCCGTCGGAATCAATGCGGGACTTTTACGGAATCATTTGGGATTCCTTCCGGCATCATTTCTGGATGGTTTTCGGGATCCGTCCGGGATCCAGTCGGGGTTATTTCGGGACCTTTTCGGGGCTAATACGGGATCATTTGGGGATCCTCTAGGGGTCGTTTCGTGACTTTTTCTGTATTATTTCGGGATCATTTTGGGACCCTTTCAGCATAATTTCTTGATGGTTTGCCGGATCCATCAGGGTCATTTCGGGACCATTTTGGGATCATTTGGGGACCCTTCCGAGATCATTTCTGGATCCGTCCGGGATGCCGTAGGAGCCATTTCGGGATTTTTTGTTACTTTTCCGGGATAGTTTTTGCACCCTTCCGGGATCATTTCTGGATCTGTGCGGGATCCCATCTGGGTCAATTCCGGACTATTTCGGGATCATTTTGGAATCCTTCCGGAATCATTTCTGTATGGTTTTCGCGATCCATCGTGGATCCCCTCGGAGCCATTTCGGAACTTTTTCTGGAGTTAGTCGGGATAATTTAGGGACCCTTCCTGGATATTTTCTGGATGGTTTCTGAGATCCGTGCGGGAGCCCGTCAGGGTAATTTCGGAACTTTTTCGGGACTATTTCGGGATCAATTTGGTACCCTTCAGGCATCATTTCTGTGTGGTTATCTGGATAAGTCTAGAATCGTGTCGTTGTCATTTCGGGTTTTTTTGGGACTACTTCGGGAACTTTTGGAGACACTTCCGGGACGTTTCTGGATGGTTTTCGGGATCCGTCCGCGATAGCGTCGGGGTCATTTCGTGGCTTTTTCTGGATAATTTCGTTATCATTTTGGGATCCTATCAGGTTATCAGCTCATAAAGTTCTTTTTTTTACTCAATTACAAAAATAAAATGCATTAGGCAGAAAAAAAATTTTAAACAGATAACTTTATAAGCAGGCTAACGTGAATACCCTACATATTTCATTTTCTCCTTGCGGACGGGGCCGCGGGTAAAGGCTAGTATATTATAAATGGGAAAGTTTGGATGTTTGGATGTTTAGATGTTTAGATGTTTGGATGTTTGGATGTTTGTCCAGACGTTTGTCTTTGTGACTCAATCACGCAAGAACGGCTGGACCGAATTGGATGAAATTTTGCACACATATAGCCAATAGTCTAGGAGGATCTACTAGCTATACATTTTTCAAAAGGGGCGTGGTCCCCGCCCCCTACGTACAGTTATAATTTAATTATTATATTTTTCCGTCTTTGCGACTGAATCACGCCAGAATGGCTACACGGATTTTGATGAAATTTGGGACACAGACAATAGCCTACTAGCTAATTTTTTTCGAACATGGAAAGAGGGGTGGGGGTCCACGACCCCTTCGAGCAATTACTTTTTAATAATTTTTACACATTATAACTTTACGTATACTGGCCTTCACCAATATCACAGACCCAAGGGGTCAAATAAGTCGAGGGCTTAGCGGTGACACCCTCCGCCCCCTCCCCCCTTTATCTCCCCCTCTGGTGTAAAATCTATAAATTGTTATAACTCAATATAAATTTTCTCCTAAATCAATAGTTTTTGGTATCTGGCACATACAGATAGAGATATAGACAATTTTGGAGGAACGATCAGTGGTCCTTCTACTCCCGCCATCCGCCCTCCTTCAATTGTTTTTATTAGCACGCTTTTATTAGCTTTACCTGTATGTTTCTATGTAACTTTTCATTCGCTCCAATGCGCCTGCTGCCTTATTAACATGGTTTTATAATTAGCTTCACCTTATTTGTAATCCCGTAAGGGTCATATCGAGACCCTTCCGGGATCATTTCTGGATGGTTTTCGGGATCGGTCCGGGATCCCGCCGGGGTTATTTTGGGACATTTTCGGTACTATTCCGGAATCATTTCGGGACTATTTCGCGATCATTTGGGGATCCTTCCGGCATCATTTCTGGATGGTTTTCGGGATCCGTCCGGGATGCCGACGAGGTCATTTCGGGACTATTAGGGGATCATTTGAGGACCTTTCCGGCATCACTTCTGGACGGTTTTCGGTATCCGTTCAGGATCCCGTCGGAATAATTGCTGGACTTTTTCGGGATCATTTGGGGTCCCTTCCGGCATCATTTCTGAATGGTTTTTGGGATTCGTCCGGCATCCCGTCGGGGTCATTTCGGGACTTTTTCTCAACTAATATGGGATCATTTGCGGGCCCTTTCGGTATCATTTCTAGATAGTTGTCGGGATCCGTTCGGGATCCCGTCAGGGTCTTTTCCGAACTATTAGGAGATCATTTGAGGAACTTTCCGGCATCATTTCTGGATAGTTTTCGGGATACTTTCGGGGTCCCATCAGGGTCATTTCGTGACTTTTTCGGCATCATTTAAGATTGATTTTCAGGATTCGTCCGGGATCCCGTCAGGGTAATTTCTGGACTTTTCCGAGACTATTTCGGGATCATTTTGGGACCCTCCCAAGATCATTTCTGGATGGATCTCGGGATCTGTCCGGGATGCCGTCAGGGTCATTTTGGGGCTATTAGGTAATCATTTGAGGACCTTTCCGGCATCACTTCTGGATGATTTTCGGCATCCGTTCGGGATCCCGTCGGAATCATTGCCGGACTCTTTCGGAATTATTTGGAATCCCTTCGGGCATCATTTCTGGATGGGTTTCGGGATATGTCCGGGATCCCGTCGGGGTTATTTCGGGACCTTTTCGGGGCTAATACGGGATCATTTGGGAATCCTTTAGGGGTCGTTTCGTGACTTTTTCTGTATTATTTCGGGATCATTTGGGTACCCTGCCGGGCATAATTTCTTGATGGTTTGCCTGATCCATCAGGGTCATTTCGAGACCATTTTGGGATCATTTGGGGGACCCTTCCGAGATCATTTCTGGATCCGTCCGGGATGCCGTAGGAGCCATTTCGGGGTTTTTTGTTACTTTTCCGGGATAGTTTTTGGACCCTTCCGGGATCATTTCTGGATCTGTGCGGGATCCCATCTGGGTCATTTCCGGACTATTTCGGGATCATTTTGGGATCCTTCCGAAATCATTTCTGTTTGGTTTTCGCGATCCGTCGTGGATCCCCTCGGAGCCATTTCGAAACATTTTCTGGAGTATGTCGGGATAATTTAGGGACCCTTTCCTGGACATTTTCTGGATGGTTTTTGAGATCCGCCCGGGAGCCCATTAGGGTCATTTCGGAACCTTTTCGGGATCATTTTGGAACACCTTCAGGGATCATTTCTGTGTGGTTCTCTGGATACGTCTAGAATCGTGTCGTTGTCTTTTCGGGTTTTTTTGGGACTATTCCGGCAACTTTTGGAGACCCTTCCGGGGCATTTCTGGATGGTTTTCGGGATCCGTCCGCGATAGCGTGGGGGTCATTTCGCAGCTTTTTCTGTATAATTTCGGGATCATTTGGGATCCTATCAGGTTATCAGCTCATTTAGTTATTTTTTTTACTCAATTACAAAAATAAAATGCATTAGACAGAAAACAAAATTTTAAACAGATAACTTGATAAGCAGGCTAACGCGAATAGCCCATATATTTAAATTTCTCCTTGCGGACGGGGCCGCGGGTAAAGGCTAGTATATTATAAATGGGAAAGTTTGGATGTTTGGATGTTTAGATGTTTAGATGTTTGGATGTTTGGATGTTTGGATGTTTGTCCAGACGTTTGTCTTTGTGACTCAATCACGCAAGAACGGCTGGACCGAATTGGTTGAAATTTTGCACACATATAGCCAATAGTCTAGAAGGATCTACTAGCTATAAATTTTTCAAAAGGGGCGTGGTCCCCGCCCCCTAGGTACAGTTATAATTTAATTATTATATTTTTTCGTCTTTGCGACTGAATCACGCCAGAATGGCTACACGGATTTTGATGAAATTTGGGACACAGACAATAGCCTACTAGCTAATTTTTTTCGAACATGGAAAGAGGGGTGGGGGTCTCACGACCCCTTCGAGCAATTACGTTTTAATAATTTTTACACATTATAACTTTACGTATACTGGCCTTCACCAATATCACAGACCCAAGGGGTCAAATAAGTCGAGGGCTTACAAAGTAAGCGGTGACACCCTCCGCCCCCTCCCCCCTTTATCACCCCTCTGGTGTAAAATCTATAAATTGTTATAACTCAATATAAATTTTCTCCTAAATCAATAGTTTTTGGTATCTGGCACATACAGATCGAGATATAGACAATTTTGGAGGAACGATCAGTGGTCCTCTCCTTCTACTCCCACCATCCGCCCTCCTTCAATTGTTTTTATTAGCACGCTTTTATTAGCTTTACCTGTATGTTTCTATGTAACTTTTCATTCGCTCCAATGCGCCTGCTGCCTTATTAACATGGTTTTATAATTAGCTTCACCTTATTTGTAATCCCGTAAGGGTCATATCGAGACCCTTCCGGGATCATTTCTGGATGGTTTTCGGGATCGGTCCGGGATCCCGCCGGGGTAATTTCGGGACTTTTTCGGGACTATTTCGGGATCATTTTGGGACCCTTGCGGGATCTTTTCTGTATAGTTTTCGGGATCCGTCCGGGATCCAGTCGGGGTTATTTTGGGACATTTTCTGGACTATCCCGGAATAATTTCGGGACTATTTCGCGATCATTTGGGGATCCTTCCGGCATCATTTCTGGATGGTTTTCGGGATCCGTCCGGGATACCGTCGGGGTACTTTCGGGATCATTTGCGTACCATTCTTGATGGTTTCCGGGATCATTACGGGACTTTTTCGGGGTTATTTTGGGTCCCTTTAGGCATCATTTCTGGATGGTCTGCGGGATCAGTCCGGGATCTCGTCGGGGTAATTTGGGGACTTTTTCGGGATCATTTGGGGGCTCTTCCGGCATTATTTCTGGATGGTTTTCGGGATCCGTCCGGGATCTTCTCGGGGTCATTTCGGGACTTTTTCGCGACTAATACGGGATCATCTGGGAACCCTTTCGGCATCATTTCTGGATGGTTTTCGGGATCCGTCCGGGATCTCGTCGGGGTCATTTGGGGACTTTTTCGGGATCATTTGGGGGCTCTTCCGGCATCATTTTTGGATGGTTTTCGGGATCCGTCCGGGATCTCGTCGGGTCATTTGGGGACTTTTTCGGCATCATTTGGGGGCTCTTCCGGCAACATTTCTGGTTGGTTTTCGGGATCCGTCCGGGATTCCGTCGGAGTCATTTTGGGACTTTTTCGCGACTAATACGGGATAATTTGGGAACCCTTTCGGCATCATTTCTGGATGGCTTTCGGTATCCGTCCGGGATCCCGTTGGGGTCATTTCGGGACTTTTTCGCGACTAATACGGAATCATTTGGGAACCCTTTCGTCATCATTTCTGGATGGTTTTCGGGATCCGTCCGGAATTCCATCAGGGTAATTTCGGGACTATTAGGGGATCATTTTGAGACCTTTCCGGAATCATTTCTGGATGATTTTCGGGATCCGTCCGGGATGCCGACGAGGTCATTTCGGGACTATTTCGGGATCATTTGGGATACCTACCGGCATCATTTCTGGATGGTTTTTGGGATTCGTCCGGGATCCCGTCGGGGTCTTTTCGGAACTTTTTCTCGACAATTACGGGATCATTTGCGGACCCTTTCGGCATCATTTCTGGATAGTTGTCGGGATCCGTTTGGGATCCCGTCACGGTCATTTCGGGACTATTAGGGGATCATTTGAGGACCTTTCCGGCATCATTTCTGGATAGTTTTCGGAATATTTTCGGGATCCCGTCAGGGTCATTTTGGGACTTTTTCGGGATCATTTAAGGATGGCTTTCAGGATTCGTCCGGAAACCCGTCAGGGTAATTTCTGGACTTTTCCGAGACTATTTCGGGATCATTTTGGAACCTTCTCAAGATCATATCTGGATGGATTTCGGGATCTATCCGGGATGCCGTCAGGGTCATTTTGGGACTATTAGGTGATCATTTGAGGACCTTTCCGGCATCACTTCTGGATGGTTTTCGGTATCCGTTCAGGATCCCGTCGGAATAATTGCGGGACTTTTTCGGGATCATTTGGGGTCCCTTCCGGCATCATTTCTGTATGGTTTTTGGGATTCGTCCGGCATCCCGTCGGGGTCATTTCGGGACTTTTTCTCAACTAATATGGGATCATTTGCGGGCCCTTTCGGTATCATTTCTGGATAGTTGTCGGGATCCGTTCGGGATCCCGTCATGGTCTTTTCCGAACTATTAGGAGATCATTTGAGGACCTTTCCGGCATCATTTCTGGATAGTTTTCGGGATACTTTCGGGGTCCCATCAGGGTCATTTCGTGACTTTTTCGGCATCATTTAAGATTGATTTTCAGGATTCGTCCGGGATCCCGTCAGGGTAATTTCTGGACTTTTCCGAGACTATTTCGGGATCATTTTGGGACCCTCCCAAGATCATTTCTGGATGGATCTCGGGATCAGTCCGGGATGCCGTCAGGGTCATTTTGGGGCTATTAGGTGATCATTTGAGGACCTTTCCGGCATCACTTCTGGATGGGTTTCGGTATCCGTTCAGGATCCCGTCGGAATAATTGCGGGACTTTTTCGGGATAATTTGGGGTCCCTTCCGGAATCATTTCTGAATA
This sequence comes from Eurosta solidaginis, assembly GCF_040869045.1. NCBI lineage: Eukaryota > Metazoa > Arthropoda > Insecta > Diptera > Tephritidae > Eurosta > Eurosta solidaginis. Next base: position 179,802,542 of record NC_090323.1, read on the forward strand.
GTTTTTGGGATTGGTCCGGCATCCCGTCGGCGTCATTTCGGAAGTTTTTCTCGACTAATACGGGATCATTTGCGGGCCCTTTCGGCATCATTTCTAGATAGTTGTCGGGATCCGTTCGGGATCCCGTCAGGGTCTGTTCGGAACTATTAGGAGATCATTTGAGGACCTTTCCGCCATCATTTCTGGATAGTTTCCGGGATCCTTTCGGGGTCCCGTCAGGGTCATTTTGGGACTTTTTCGGGATCTTTCAAGGATGGCTTTCAGGATTCGTCCGGGAACCCGTCAGGGTAATTTCTGGACTTTTCCGAGACTATTTCGGGATCATTTCGGGACCTTCCCAAGATCATTTGTGGATGGATTTCGGGATCAGTCCGGGATGCCCTCAGGGTTATTTTGGTATTAGGTGATCATTTGAGGACCTTTCCGGCATCACTTCTGGATGATTTTCGGTATCCGTTCGGGATCCCGTCGGAATCATTGCCGGACTCTTTCGGAATCATTTGGAATCCCTTCGGGTATCATTTCTGAATGGGCTTCGGGATATGTCCGGGATCCCGTCGGGGTTATTTCGGGACCTTTTCGGGGCTAATACGGGATCATTTGGGAATCCTTTAGGGGTCGTTTCGTGACTTTTTTTGTATTATTTCGGGATCATTTGGGTACCCTGCCGGCATAATTTCTTGATGGTTTGCCTGATCCATCAGGGTCATTTCGAGACCATTTTGGGATCATTTGGGGACCCTTCCGAGATCATTTCTGGATCCGTCCGGGATGCCGTAGGAGCCATTTCGGGGTTTTTTGTTACTTTTCCGGAATAGTTTTTGGACCCTTCCGGGATCATTTCTGGATCTGTGCGGGATCCCATCTGGGTTATTTCCGGACTATTTCGGGATCATTTTGGGATCCTTCCGAAATCATTTCTGTATGGTTTTCGCGATCCGTCATGGATCCCCTCGGAGCCATTTCGGAACATTTTCTGGAGTATGTCGGGATAATTTAGGGACCCTTCCTGGATATTTTCTGGATGGTTTTTGAGATCCGCCCGGGAGCCCATTAGGGTCATTTCGGAACCTCTTCGGGATCATTTTGGAACACCTTCAGGGATCATTTCTGTGTGGTTCTCTGGATACGTCTAGAATCGTGTCGTTGTCATTTCGGGTTTTTTTGGGACTATTCCGGCAACCTTTGGAGACCCTTCCGGGGCATTTCTGGATGGTTTTCGGGATCCGTCCGCGATAGCGTGGGGGTCATTTCGCAGCTTTTTCTGGATAATTTCGGGATCATTTGGGATCCTATCAGGTTATCAGCTCATTTAGTTATTTTTTTACTCAATTACAAAAATAAAATGCATTAGACAGAAAACAAAATTTTAAACAGATAACTTGATAAGCAGGCTAACGCGAATAGCCCATATATTTAAATTTCTCCTTGCGGACGGGGCCGCGGGTAAAGGCTAGTATATATTATAAATGGGAAAGTTTGGATGTTTGTCCAGACGTTTGTTTTTGTGCCTCAATCACACAAGAACGGCTGCACGAATTTGGATGAAATTTGGCACACATATAGCCAATAGTCTAGAAGGATCTACTAGCTATATTTTTTTTGAAAAGGGGGCTGTCCCAGGAACAGTTATAATTTAATTATTGTATTTTTTCGTCTTTGTGACTGGGTCACGCCGGAACGGCTACACGGATTTTGATGAAATTTGGGACAGAGATAATAGTCTACCTGCGAAATTTTTTTCGAACATGGAAAGGGGGGAGGAGGTCCCACGAGCCCTTCGAATAATTAGTTTTTAACAATTTTTCACATTATAACTTTACATATACTGATCTGCACCAATATTACAAACTAAATGGGTCAAATAAGTCGAGGGCTTACAAAGTGAGCAGTGACACCCTCCGTCTCCCCTCCACCCCTTCTCTCCACCTCTGCAGCAAAATCTATAAATTGTTATAATTCAATATAAATTTTCTTCTAAAACAATAATTTTGATATCTGGCTAATACAGATCGAGTTCTAAACTATTTTGGAAAAATGATCGGTGGTGCTCTCCGTCTCCTTCCTGCTTCAATTGTTTTTATTAGCACGCTTTTACTAGCTTTACCTGTACGTTTGTTTGTAACTCTTCATTCGCTTCAACGCGCTTGCTGCCTTATTACCATGCTTTTATAATTAGCTTCACCTTATTTGTAATCCCGTCAGGGTCATATCGAGACCCTTCCGGGAACATTTCTGGATGGTTTTCGGTATCCGTCCGGGATACCGTGGGGGTCATTTCGGGACTATTTCAGTATCATTTTTGGATTCTTTCTGGATCATTTCTGTACAGTTTTCGGTATCCGTCCGGGATCCCGTCGGGTTATTTTGGGAGCTTTTCGGGACTATTCCGGGATCATTTAGGGATCATTTCGGGAATATTTCGGAATCATTTGGGGACTTTTCCGGCATCATTTCAAAATGGGTTTCGGGATCCCTCCGGCATCCCGTCGGAGTAATTTGGAGAATATTTATGGACTATTTGGAATCATTTGCGCACCCTTCAGAGATCAATTCTGTATGGTTTTCGGGATCCGTTTGGGATGCCGTCGGGGTCATATCGGGACTTTTTCGGTATCTTTTTGGGACCCTTCCGAGATCATTTCCAGGTAGTTTTGGGGATCCTTTCGGCATCCATCGTGGTATTTTCGGGACTTTTACTGGACTACGCCATTGTCATTTCGGGACTTTTAGGGGATAATTTCTGGATGGTTTTGGAGATCCGTCCGCCGTCGCATCGGGATTATTTCGGGACTTTACGGGACTTTTTTGGGATCATTTTGGGACCCTTCCGGGATAACTTCTGAATGATTTCCGGAATGCGTCCGGGATCCCGTCGGAGTTATTTCGGGACATTTTCGGTAACATCTGGTGACCCTTCCGGTATCATTTCTGGGCGATTTTCGGCATCCCGTCAGGGTAATTTCGGGGCTTATTCGGGACTATTTCGGGATCATTTCTGGACTCTTCCGGTATAATTTCTAGATGATTTTCGGGATCCGTCCAGGTAACCGTCAGGGTAATTTCGGGATCATTTTGGGACCCTTACTGAGTCATTTCTTTATAGTTTTTTCTGTATCCGTCCGGGTAATTTCGGGTCTTTTTCGGGACTGTTTCGGGATCATTTGGGGACCCTTAAGGGATACTTTCTTGATGGTTTACGGAATCCCGTCGGGGTCATTTCGTGACTCTTTCCGGATTATTTCGGGATAATTTGGAGAATTTGCCGGCATCAGTACTGGATAGCTTTCGGGATCAATCTGGGATGCCGTCGTGGTCATTTCGGGATCATTTGGGGACTCTTTAGGGATCATATCTGGATGGTTTCTGGGATCCTTCCAGGATTATTTAGGGATAATTTGGGGAACCTTTCGGGATCATTTCTGGATGGTTTTCGGAATCGGTCCGGGATCCCGACGAGGCAATTTCGTGACTTTTTGTGGACTGTTTCAAGATTATTTGAGGTCCATTCAGGCATCATTTTTTGACCGTTTTATGGCAGTATACAATAGATCACATAATTAGTTTGGGACATGTGTTCTTTTCCGTATTTAATCTGGTTTTATGGCAATATACAATAGATCACATAATTAGTTTGCGAACAAATATAACTTAATAAGTGGGGTATGTGTGCTTTAATGTATTTAATCTGGTTTTTAATTGCGGCCACAGTAGTGTGATGGTAGCGTGCTCCGCTTACCACACCGAATGCCCAGGGTTAGTGCCCCGGGCAAAGCAACATCAAAATTTTAGAAATAAGTTTTTACAATTAGAAGAAAATTTTTCTAAGCCGGGTCGCCCCTCGGCAGTGTTTGGCAAGCACACCGAGTGTATTTCTGCCATGAAAAGCTCTCAGTGAAAACTCATCTGTCTCGCAGACGCCGTCCGGAGTCGGCATAAAACAAGTAGTTCCCGTCCCGCCTATTTGTAGGAAAAATTAAAAAGAAACACGACGCAAATTGGAAGACAAGCTCGGCCTAAAATCTCTTCGGAGTTTAGCGCGCCTTACATTTTTTTTTTTTTTTTTGTTTTTTTGATGTGTGATTTTCCGTATTTAATCTGGTTTTATGGCAGTATACAATAGATCACATAATTAGTTTGGGAACAAATATAACTTAAAAAGTGGTGTATGTGTGCTTTTCCGTATTTAATCTGGTTTTATGGCAGTATACAATAGATCACATAATTAGTTTGCCAACAAATATAACTTAATAAATGGGGTATGTGTGCTTTTTCGTATTTAATCTGGTTTTATTGCAGTATACAATAGATCACATAATTAGTTTGCGAACAAATATAACTTAATTAGTGGGGTATTTATGCTTTTCCGTATTTAGTCTGGTTTTATGGCAGTATACAATAGATCACATAATTAGTTTGCCAACAAATATAACTTAATAAATGGGGTATGTGTGCTTTTTCGTATTTAATCTGGTTTTATTGCAGTATACAATAGATCACATAATTAGTTTGCGAACAAATATAACTTAATTAGTGGGGTATTTATGCTTTTCCGTACTTAATCTGGTTTTATGGCAGTATACGATAGATCACATAATTAGTTTGCGAACAAATATAACTTAATTAGTGGGTTATTTATGCTTTTCCGTATTTAATCTGGTTTTATGGCAGTATACAATAGATCACATAATTAGTTTGCGAACAAATATAACTTAATAAATAGGGTATGTGTGCTTTCCCGTACTTAATCTGGTTTTATGGCAGTATACAATAGATCACATAATTAGTTTGCGAACAAATATAACTTAATTTGTGGGGTATGTGTGCTTTTCCGTATCTAGTCTGGTTTTATGGCAGTATACAATAGATCACATAATTAGTTTGCGAACAAATATAACTTAATTTGTGGGGTATGTGTGCTTTCCCGTACTTAATCTGGTTTTATTGCAGTATACAATAGATCACATAATTAGTTTGCGAACAAATATAACTTAATTTGTGGGGTATTGTGCTTTCCCGTACTTAATCTGGTTTTATGGCAGTATACGATAGATCACATAATTAGTTTGCGAACAAATATAACTTAATTAGTGGGTTATTTATGCTTTTCCGTATTTAGTCTGGTTTTATGGCAGTATACAATAGATCACATAATTAGTTTGCCAACAAATATAACTTAATAAATGGGGTATGTGTGCTTTCCCGTATTTAATCTGGTTTTATTGCAGTATACAATAGATCACATAATTAGTTTGCGAACAAATATAACTTAATTTGTGGGGTATGTGTGCTTTCCTGTACTTAATCTGGTTTTATGGCAGTATACGATAGATCACATAATTAGTTTGCGAACAAATATAACTTAATTAGTGGGTTATTTATGCTTTTCCGTATTTAATCTGGTTTTATGGCAGTATACAATAGATCACATAATTAGTTTGCCAACAAATATAACTTAATAAATGGGGTATGTGTGCTTTTTCGTATTTAATCTGGTTTTATTGCAGTATACAATAGATCACATAATTAGTTTGAGAACAAATATAACTTAGTTTGTGGGGTATGTGTGCTTTTCCGTATTTAGTATGATTTTATGGCAGTATACAATAGATCACATAATTAGTTTGAGAACAAATATAACTTAATAAGTGGGGTATGTGTGCATTTCCGTATTTAATCTGGTTTTATGGCAGTATATAATAGATCACATAATTAGTTTGCGAACAAATATAACTTAATTAGTGGGGTATTTATGCTTTTCCGTATTTAGTCTGGTTTTATGGCAGTATACAATAGATCACATAATTAGTTTAGGAACAAATATAACTTAATAAGTGGGGTATGTGTGCATTTCCGTATTTAATCTGGTTTTATGGCAGTATACAATAGATCACATAATTAGTTTGCGAACAAATATAACTTAATTTGTGGGGTATTTATGCTTTTCCGTATTTAGTCTGGTTTTATGGCAGTATACAATAGATCACATAATTAGTTTGCGAACAAATATAAATTAATTTGTGGGGTATGTGTGCTTTCCCGTACTTAATCTGGTTTTATGGCAGTATACGATAGATCACATAATTAGTTTGCGAACAAATATAACTTAATTATTGAGCTATGTGTGCTTTTCCGTATTTAATCTGGATTTATGGCAGTATACAATAGATCACATAATTAGTTTGGGAACAAATATAACTTAATAAGTGGGGTATGTGTGCTTTCCCGTACTTAATCTGGTTTTTTGGCAGTATACGATAGATCACATAATTAGTTTGCGAACAAATATAACTTAATTATTGAGCTATGTGTGCTTTTCCGTATTTAATCTGGATTTATGGCAGTATACAATAGATCACATAATTAGTTTGGGAACAAATATAACTTAATTAGTGGGGTATGTGTGCTTTCCCGTATTTAACCCTTTCGCGGAATTGATGCCATATGGCAACAGTCAACTTTGAGGCGCTGTGGAACCAAGACCGACTCAAATATTAAATATTTTTATTGAACCCTTAGGAGTATTCCGTTTACAATTTTTTTTAAATTAATAGAATGAAAGTAAATTAAAATAAATTAAAATTTTTCAGTTGGTATCAATTAAATGTATGTATGTTTCAGATATAATTTAGTTTTAATTTCAAATTTAAAAGTATTAATATATAGCATATATAGGGTTTAGAAACAATATAGGATAGAAAAGACACTTAGGAACATGAACCAGTTAGATTGGAATTATACTCACTCCGCAGAACTAAATAATTGTGAATTACCATTTAGTGATTACACCTACTCATAGCAGCTTTGACATGTTCTGGAATAGAATTCCACAGCCTCACAGCATTAATGAAGAAAAGTCTTGATGAGCACAAATAGGTATATTTCGGAATTATCAGGTTATGATGCCTTTTAGACCTTGCGAATTTCAGTCTCTCATAAAGATATTCTTGAGTTTTATATTCTATAAGCTTGTAAATGAATATAGAATTTCTTGCTGCCAGGTAATCTGAAATTGTCCATCCCAGAATTTTAGTCTTCCAAGCCGATATGTGGTCATATCTTTTAATACCATAAACATATCGCGTTACATTATTGAATGCAACATTAAGTTTTTGAGACGAAATAGAATCGAATTTGCTGTATACGAGCTCTGAGTACGTAAAGTGAGGCAAAATTAGTTGAACAGCTAACTTTTTTCTGGTATTTAGAGGCGTAAATGAGGCTGACATTCTTAATCTTCTTAGAACAACATACACATTACTAACAATTTTATTTATATGGTATGAAAAGGTTAGCAAGGGGCTCACTACAAATCCCAAATTCCGTATCTTCTCAGTAAACACTAAGACGCTATTACCAATATACAATTCTGGAATATCTTCCACATGAACCACGCTATTACTGATAGGCAATACATATGACTTAGCAGCATTTAGACAAAGACAATTATCGGATGCCCATTGGGATATTGCCAAGAGATCACTTTTAAATTTACTTAAATTTTTATACCTTTCATGAAAATGAAATGGTATATTAATTTCGTCACGAAACCGAAAATTGTAAGTCCTTAAAGGAAAATAGATAGACCCACCATTAAGTATACCGAAATAATCAGGTTGAAGAGCTGAGTTGATTTAGCCATGTCCGTCTGTCCGTCTGTCTGTTTGTATGCAAACTAGTCCCTCAATTTTTGAGATATCTTGATAAAATTTGGTGAGCGGGTGTATTTGGGTGTCCGATTAGACATTTGTCGGAAGCGACCGGATCGGACCACTATAGCATATATCCTCCATACAACCGATTTTTCAGAAAAAGAGGATTTTTGTAATATCTTAACCAATTTAATAGATTGAAGCTTCAAACTTCACCATATACTTTCGTATATTGCACGTATTGTTGCCTGAAAAAATTGATGAGATCGGTCGTATATATAGTATATATCCCATACAACCGATTGTTCAGATAAGGAACTTTTCGTAATTACTGCCCTATTTTAAGAGCTAGAGGCTTCAAATTTCAACGAATGCTTACGTATATAGCATATAGTGTTGTCTGAAAAAATCATAAAGATCGGTGGTATATATAGTTTATATATGGTGGTATATATAGTATATATATATAGTATATATATATATATATTTTTTTGCAAATTTTAGCCCCATTTTAACAGCTAGAAGCTTCAAATTTCACAGAATACTTACGTATATAGCATATATTGTTGTCTGAAAAAAATCATAGAGATCGGTTGTATATATAGTATATATCTCATACAACCGATTGTTCAGATAAGAAACTTTTCGCAATTTCTACCCCATTTTAACAGCTATAATCTTCAAATTTCACCGATTGCTTACATATATAGTATGCATTGTTGTGTAAAAAAATCATAGAGATCGGTAATATATATAATATATATATGATAGTATATATAGTATATATATTTTTTTTTTTGCGATTCCGGCCCCATTTTAACAGCTATAAGCTTCAAATTTCACAAAATGCTTACTTATATAGCATATATTATTGTCTGAAAAAATCATAGAGATCGGTGGTATATATATTATATACTTCATATAAACTGTCATTTTTGCCCCTTTTTTACGGCTAGAAGCTTCAAAATTCATCAAATTTCATCAAATAGTTACGTTTACGTCATATATTTTTGAAATACGTGATTCGTAGTCATAGTTTTTACATGCAAACCACAAAAAACGTGAAGCTTTGCATCCTCACACAAAGAACCTACCTATTTTTATACCTTTCATGAAAATGAAATGGTATATTAATTTCGTCACGAAACCGAAAATTGTAAGTCCTTAAAGGAAAATAGATAGACCCACCATTAAGTATACCGAAATAATCAGGTTGAAGAGCTGAGTTGATTTAGCCATGTCCGTCTGTCCGTCTGTCCGTCTGTCTGTTTGTATGCAAACTAGTCCCTCAATTTTTGAGATATCTTGATAAAATTTGGTGAGCGGGTGTATTTTGGGTGTCCGATTAGACATTTGTCGGAACCGACCGGATCGGACCACTATAGCATATATCCTCCATACAACCGATTTTTCAGAAAAAGAGGATTTTTGTAATATCTTACCCAATTTAACAGATTGAAGCTTCAAACTTCACCATATACTTTCGTATATTGCACGTATTGTTGCCTGAAAAAATTTATGAGATCGGTCGTATATATAGTATATATCCCATACAACCGATTGTTCAGATAAGGAACTTTTCGTAATTACTGCCCTATTTTAAGAGCTAGAGGCTTCAAATTTCAACGAATGCTTACGTATATAGCATATAGTGTTGTCTGAAAAAATCATAAAGATCGGTGGTATATATAGTTTATATATGGTGGTATATATAGTATATATATATATATATTTTTTTGCAAATTTTAGCCCCATTTTAACAGCTAGAAGCTTCAAATTTCACAGAATACTTACGTATATAGCATATATTGTTGTCTGAAAAAAATCATAGAGATCGGTTTTATATATAGTATATATCTCATACAACCGATTGTTCAGATAAGAAACTTTTCGCAATTTCTACCCCATTTTAACAACTATAAGCTTCAAATTTCACCGATTGCTTACGTATATAGCATATATTGTTGTCTAAAAAAATCATAGAGATCGGTTGTATATGTAGTATATATCTCATACAACCGATTGTTCAGATAAGAAACTTTTCGCAATTTCTACCCCATTTTAACAGCTATAAGCTTCAAATTTCACCGATTGCTTACGTATATAGCATGCATTGTTGCCTGAAAAAATCATAGAGATCGGTTGTATATATAGTATATATCTCATACAACCGATTGTTCAGATAAGAAACTTTTCGCAATTTCTACCCCATTTTAACAGCTATAAGCTTCAAATTTCACCAATTGCTTACGTATATAGTATGTATTGTTGTGTCAAAAAATCATAGAGATCGGTGATATATATAATATATATATGATGGAATATATATTATATATATATATAGTATATATATTTTTTTTTGCGATTTTTGCCTCATTTTAACAGCTATAAGCTTCAAATTTGACCAAATGCTTACGTGTATAGCATATATTGATGTCTGAAAAAATCATTGAGATCGGTGGTATACATAGTATATATCTCATACAACCGATTGTTCAGATAAGAAACTTTGCGCAATTTCTGCCCCGTTTTAACAGCTAGAAGCTTAAAATTTCACAAAATGCTTACGTATATAGCATATATTGTTGTCTGAAAAAATCATAGAGATCGGTGCTATATATATTATATACTTCATATAAACTGTCATTTTTGCCCCTTTTTTACGGCTAGAAGCTTCAAAATTCATCAAATTTCATCAAATAGTTACGTTTACGTCATATATTTTTGAAAGACGTGATTCGTAGTCATAGTTTTTACATGCAGACCACAAAAAACGTGAAGCTTTGCATCCCCACACAGATTACCTACCTATTTTTATACCTTTCATGAAAATGAAATGGTATATTAATTTCGTCACGAAACCGAAAATTGTATGTCCTTAAAGGAAAATAGATAGACCTACCATTAAGTATACCGAAATAATCAGGTTGAAGAGCTGAGTTGATTTAGCCATGTCCGTCTGTCCGTCTGTCTGTTTGTATGCAAACTAGTCCCTCAATTTTTGAGATATCTTGATAAAATTTGGTGAGCGGGTGTATTTGGGTGTCCGATTAGACATTTGTCGGAACCGACCGGATCGGACCACTATAGCATATATCCTCCATACAACCGATTTTTCAGAAAAAGAGGATTTTTGTAATATCTTACCCAATTTAACAGATTGATGCTTCAAACTTCACCATATACTTTCGTATATTGCACGTATTGTTGCCTGAAAAAATTGATGAGATCGGCCGTATATATAGTATATATCCCATACAACCGATTGTTCAGATAAGGAACTTTTCGTAATTACTGCCCTATTTTAAGAGCTAGAGTCTTCAAATTTCAACGAATGCTTACGTATATAGCATATATTGTTGTCTGAAAAAATCATAAAGATCGGTGGTATATATAGTTTATATATGGTGGTATATATATTATATATATATAGTATATATATATATATATATTTTTGAAAATTTTAGCCCCATTTTAACAGCTAGAAGCTTCAAATTTCACAGAATACTTACGTATATAGCATATATTGTTGTCTGAAAAAATCATAGAGATCGGTTGTATATATAGTATATATCTCATACAACCGATTGTTCAGATAAGAAACTTTTCGCAATTTCTACCCCATTTTAACAGCTATAAGCTTCAAATTTCACCGATTGCTTACGTATATAGCATTTATTGTTGTCTAAAAAAATCATAGAGATCGGTTGTATATGTAGTATATATCTCATACAACCGATTGTTCAGATAAGAAACTTTTCGCAATTTCTACCCCATTTTAACAGCTATAAGCTTCAAATTTCACCGATTGCTTACGTATATAGCATACATTGTTGCCTGAAAAAATCATAGAGATCGGTTGTATATATAGTATATATCTCATACAACCGATTGTTCAGATAAGAAACTTTTTGCAATTTCTACCCCATTTTAACAGCTATAAGCTTCAAATTTCACCGATTGCTTACGTATATAGTATGTATTGTTGTGTCAAAAAATCATAGAGATCGGTGATATATATAATATATATATGATGGTATATATAGTATATATATATATATAGTATATATATTTTTTTTGCGATTTTTGCCTCATTTTAACAGCTATAAGCTTCAAATTTCACCAAATGCTTACGTGTATAGCATATATTGATGTCTGAAAAAATCATTGAGATCGGTGGTATACATAGTATATATCTCATACAACCGATTGTTCAGATAAGAAACTTTGCGCAATTTCTGCCCCGTTTTAACAGCTAGAAGCTTAAAATTTCACAAAATGCTTACGTATATAGCATATATTGTTGTCTGAAAAAATCATAGAGATCGGTGCTATATATATTATATACTTCATATAAACTGTCATTTTTGCCCCTTTTTTACGGCTAGAAGCTTCAAAATTCATCAAATTTCATCAAATAGTTACGTTTACGTCATATATTTTTGAAAGACGTGATTCGTAGTCATAGTTTTTACATGCAGACCACAAAAACCGTGAAGCTTTGCATCCTCACACAGATTACCTACCTACTTTTTATTTTATATTTATCTAAAAAATAGTTTAGATATGTTCAAATTTCACCAAATGCTTACGTGTATAGCATATATTGTTGTCTGAGAAAATCACAGACACCGGTGGTATATATAGTATATATCTCATACAACCGATTGTTCAGATAAGAAACTTTGCGCAATTTCTTCCCCATTTTAACAGCTAGAAGCTTCAAATTTCACCATATGCTTACGTATATAGCATATATTGTTGTTTGAAAAAATCATAAAGATCGGTGGTATATAATATATATCTCATACAACCGATTGTTCAGATAAGAAACTTTTCGCACTTTATACCCCATTTTAACAGCTATAAGCTTCAAATTTCACCATATGCTTACGCATATAGCATATATTGTTGTTTGCAAAAATCATAGAGATCGGTGGTATATATAGTATATATCTCATACAACCGATTGTTCAGATAAGAAACTTTTCGCAATTTCTACCCCATTTTAACAGCTATAATCTTCAAATTTCACCGATTGCTTACATATATAGTATGCATTGTTGTGTAAAAAAATCATACAGATCGGTGATATATATAATATATATATGATAGTATATATAGTATATATATTTTTTTTTGCGATTTCGGCCCCATTTTAACAGCTATAAGCTTCAAATTTCACCAAATGCTTAGGTGTATAGCATATATTTATGTCTGAAAAAATCATTGAGATCGGTGGTATACATAGTATATATCTCCTACAACCGATTCTTCAGATAAGAAACTTTGCGCAATTTCTGCCCCGTTTTAACAGCTAGAAGCTTCAAATTTCACAAAATGCTTACGTATATAGCATATATTGTTGTCTGAAAGAATCATAGAGATCGGTGGTATATATATTATATACTTCATATAAACTGTCAGTTTTGCCCCTTTTTTACTGCTAGAAGCTTCAAAATTCACCAAATTTCATCAAATAGTTACGTTTACGTCATATATTTTTGAAATACGTGATTCGTAGTCATAGTTTTTACATGCAAACCACAAAAAACGTGAAGCTTTGCATCCTCACACAAAGAACCTACCTATTTTTTATTTTATATTTATCTTAAAAATCGTTTAGATATGTTCAAATTTCACCAAATGTTTACGTGTATAGCATATATTGTTGTCTGAAAAAATCATAGAGACTGGTGGTATATATAGTATATATCTCATACAACCGATTGTTCAGATAAGAAACTTTGCGCAATTTCTTCCCCATTTTAACAGCTAGAAGCTTCAAATTTCACCAAATGCTTACGTATATAGCATATATTGTTGTCTGAAAGAATCATAGAGATCGGTGGTATATATATTATATACCCCATATAAACTGTCATTTTTGCCCCTTTTTTACGGCTAGAAGCTTCAAAATTCATCAAATTTCATCAAATAGTTACGTTTACGTCATATATTTTTGAAATACGTGATTCGTAGTCATAGTTTTTACATGCTGGTCACAAAAAACGTGAACTTGGCATCCTCTTCCAAAGTACCTACCTATTTTTATACCTTTCGTGATAATGAAATTGTATATTAATTTCGTCACGAATCCCAAAATTGTAAGTCCGTAAAGGAAAATAGATAGCGTCAGCAATAAGTATACTGAAATGATCGGAATGAAGATCTGAGTTATTAAGCCATGTCCGTCTGTCCGTTTGTCTATTTGTATGCATTCTAGTCCCTAAATTTTTGAGATATCTTGATAAAATTTGATGAGCGGGTATATGTATATAGGCGTCCGATTAGACATTTGTTCCATTGTTCAAATAAGAGGATCGTACTCCTCATTTTAGCTCTTCAAATTTCACCGGATACGGACATATATTACGTGCAAAGGTATATGAAAAAATCGCTAAGCTCGGTCGAATATATAATATTTTTAGAATACAAGCCATTGTTCAGATAATAATGTTTTCGTCATTTCTTCATTTTAGTAGATACAATTTCGAAGAGATGTTAACGTATATATTTACGCAGTTGTTGATCTATTTTAAGAATTGAGCTACATACAACCGATTCTTCAAAGCAAAATAATTTGTGTTATACATGCAATTTTGAATACAAAAGAATTTGCTTATAGTATAATTATCAGCACTAAAGGAGAATATATTTTTAACGCCTACAAAATGTTTGTCCTCTCTATTTAATCTTTCTAATGGCCTTGAGTAAAATACGTTGAAACTTATTTTTATCAATTTAAAACGCTTTTCTTCGAAGCTAAATCAATTTTCCTACCTGCTTTAAAAGGGGTAAAATGTTCAACTAAATCTAACGCTGCTTACGACATTTATTTGCTGCTACGTCTGCGGTTATGTAGAAATGTACCTGTTTTTGGTGGTGCTATTGTTGTAACCATACATTTACGTATATACACGCTTCCTTCAAAACTACTACGTTTTTTATTGTCAGTAAATATCTAGAGTGCATATTATTTCTACCTAACTCCTTCATTCTTAGATATCTTCTTAAAACATTTCTTCAGTAATTATTGCGGCTTCAAATACATCGTACGTGTTCTCAAAATATAAAATATTTACATAAATTACAATTACTTTACTAGCAAAGGAAATACGCGTGTTTTTTTCAAAACAGTTATTTTAAATTTGTGAAGTATTAATATCAAATTCGATGTGCTTTTTAACGAGTTAAACCAATCAATTACATAATTTTTGTGTTATTTAAAAAAATTAACAGTTTTATTTTGTTCATTAAATTATTAAAGTGTGTGTAAACTTTTGTTACTAAATTCTTGATGTGTTTTTCCTAAACAATCATGTAATCCTGAGTGTCGTTTTTTAAACTTTGGCTCGTGAAAATCACCCAAAAAATATTTAAAGTGCATTTTTATATAATTCTGAGTGCATATATAAACTTTCGCCCGTGAAATATTTAATATATATATAATAGTCTTTTGCTATACAAATTATTTTTGAAAATCACCCATAAAATATTTAAAGTGTGTTTTCAAATAATTCTGAGTGTTTATATAAACTTTCGCCCGTGAAATATTTAATATATATATAATAGTCTTTTACTATACAAATTATTTTTGAAAATCACCCATAAAATATTTAAAGTGTGTTTTCAAATAATTCTGAGTGTTTATATAAACTTTCGCCCCTGAAATATATAATATATATATAATAGTTTTCTATTATACAAATTATTTTTGAAAAGCACCCATAAAATATTTAAAGTGCATTTTTATATTATTCTGGGTGCTTATATAAACTTTCGCCCCTGAAATATATAATATATATATATAATAGTCCTCTATTATACAAATTATTTTTGAAAATCACCAATAAAATATTTAAAGTACGTTTCTATATAATTCTCAGTGTTTATATAAACTTTCGCCCCTGAAATATATAATATATATATATATATATAATAGTCTTCTATAATACAAATTATTTTTGAAAATCACCCATAAAATATTTAAAGTGTGTTTTTATATATTTCTGAGTGTTTATATAAACTTTCGCCCCTGAAATATATAATATATATATAATTGTCTTCTATTATACAAATTATTTTTGAAAATCATCCATAAAATATTTAAAGTGTGTTTTTATATAATTCTGAGTGCATATATAAACTTTCGCCCGTGAAATATATAATATATATATATAATAGTCTTCTATTATACAAATTATTTTTGAAAATCATCCATAAAATATTTAAAGTGTTTTTTTATATAATTCTGAGTGCATATATAAACTTACGCCCGTGAGATATATAATATATATATATATATAATATTCTTCTATTATACAAATAATTTTTTGGAAAGCACCCATAAAATATTTAAGGTGTGTTTTTATATAATTCTGAGTGTTTATATAAACTTTCGCCCCTGAAATATATAATATATATATAATAGTCTTCTATAATACAAATTATTTTTGAAAATCACCCATAAAATATTTAAAGTGTGTTTTTATATAATTCTGAGTGTTTATATATACTTTCGCCCCTGAAATATATAATATATATATAATAGTCTTCTATTATACAAATTATTTTTGAAAATCATCCATAAAATATTTAAAGTGTTTTTATATAATTCTGAGTGCATATATGAACTTTCGCCCGTGAAATATATAATATATATATATAATAGTCTTCTATTATACAAATTATTTTTGGAAAGCACCCATAAAATATTTAAAGTGCATTTTTATATTATTCTGAGTGCTTATATAAACTTTCGCCCCTGAAATATATAATATATATATAATAGTCTTCTATTATACAAATTATTTTTGAAAATCACCCATAAAATATTTAAAGTGTGTTTTTATATAATTCTGAGTGCATATATAAACTTTCGCCCGTGAAATATATAATATATATATATAATAGTCTTCTATTATACAAATTAGTTTTGGAAAGCACCCATAAAATATTTAAAGTGCATTCTTATATTATTCTGAGTGCTTATATAAACTTTCGCCCCTGAAATATATAATATATATATATATATAATAGTCTTCTATTACACATTTTATTTTTTAAAATCACCCATAAAATATTTAAAGTGTGTTTTTATATAATTCTGAGTGCTTGTATAAACTTTCGCCCCTGAAATATATAATATATTATAAAATAGTGTTCTATTATACAAATTATTTTTGAAAATCAACCATAAATTATTAAAAACCTGTTTTGCTTAACCTTTTTTTAATTGGTGGGTTATGGAATGTGTGTTATTTAGTTTATTATTTAAATTTGCTTAATTTTTCGAGTACTTTTTCAAAAGTAATAGTTAGCTTTCGTTAATTCAATATTTTTCGTTTCGAACAATTATTATTTCAAGTGTTTCTTACGACTTTTAACTATTGTTTATAAAATATTTTAAGAGTTTTTGAAAATTTACTTTATTAAACACTTCCAATATTTTTCAACTTTTTTTAAATTTATTCGTTCAAAATATTTGAGTCTTTATACCAAGCCCATAAAACATTTTAACGTGGTTACGAACGACGAAATAACAATGCCGCGCTTGTCAGCCCGATCTCAAGAGCAGCGTCGCAGAGTTGCTAGAAATCGTAGTCGCAGACATTACGAAAGCAACTTAGCACAAAACCGAGCAATTAGCGCTAATTTAATGTCATGCCTAAGGTCATCAAATTCCCAGTTTCGTGAGAGAGAAAGGGAAAATGACGCAAGCTTACATAATGTAAGACGACGATCGCGGAGACGTGACTTTAGAGACGCGGAAAGGATTCGTGACCGAGAGGCCCGAGCCGCACGAAGGGAAAGCTCGTTACTAAGAGAGGAAGAGCAAGCGCGAAACACTTTAAATCAAAGGGCTAGATGGAATATTCCTGCATTGAGGGAGCCGGAACGCGTTCGTGACTCAGTGGCACGAGCAGCACGAAGGGAAAGCTCAATTGTAAGAGAGGAAGAACAAGCCCGAAATACTTTGGAGCATAGGGTTAGACGAAATATTCCTGAATTCAGGGAGCCTGAACGTGTTCGTGACTCATTGTCACGAGCAGCACGAAGGGAAACCTCAATTGTAAGAGAGGAAGAACAAGCCCGAAACACTTTGGAGCATAGGGTTAGACGAAATATTCCTGAATTGAGAGAGCCGGAACGCGTTCGTGACTCAGTGGCACGAGCAGCACGAAGGGAAATCTCAATTGTAAGAGAGGAAGAACAATCCCGTAATACCGAAAATCATAGATTAAGACGGAATTTTCCAGAACTCAGGGAGGAGGAACGGGTTCGTGATTCAGTCGCCCGAGCAACACGACGAAGAAATCCTATAGTAAGAGAAGAAGAGCAAGCGAGAAACACCAATGCCCATAGGTGTAGAAGGAATGTTCACGAATTGAGGCAGGGTGAACAAATTCGTGACAGGCTCTCGAGAACTCAACGAAGATCAAATCCAATCACAAGACGTCGTGAGCAACTGATAAATACATCGCAAAGGCGAATATCTCGACAACAAACTCGAATGTCCCTGGAAAGTAATAGACACAGCGCATGCGAACATGTCCAGCTTCATAGGTCTAATGAAGAAAACCAAAGAAGAGGAAACGAGAGACAGCGTTCAAGAACATCAGCATATCGAGATAACCTCTTGCCTGATGCAACAGAAGAAGGGCTTAACAATCAAATTCGGTCACGGCACTTAACACACTATGAGCAATATGAGTTAAATATAAAAGAAGGACCGACTATTGTATGTGTATGCTGTGGGGGGACATGGTTTTCGCACCAAATCAAGAAACTGAACAAATCTTCTCTTTCAAATAAATATCCGCAACTCCAGCTCAACAAAATATTTTTTTTAGAAAATGAATTTCCAAGCATAGCGGGAAAATTCACATTTTGTTCAACGTGCTATCGTCAGGTTATGACAGGCAAAATTCCAAACATTTGTTTGGCTAATGGCCTCCAATTTCCAGACATACCTGATATTTTGAAGAATCTGACATGCTTAGAAGAACGGCTTATATCTCCAAGAATTCCTTTTATGAGAATAGTATCTCTCAGGTACGAGCGTCAATGTGCTGTTAGAGGAGCGGTTGTAAATGTTCCTATTTCCGTAGTTCAGACAGTTACCACTCTTCCTCGAAGATTTGAGTATGTACAAGTGATCCAAGTACACTTAAAACGTCGTTTGGAGTATAACCATAGCTTTATAGTAGAAACTATAAGGCCAACAAGAGGAATAGCAGCACTTCAGTGGCTCATGGATACAGATCTGTATCGTTTCCATAATATTCGATTGTCCAAAAGATGGTTAGCAGACTATAGGAACAACGAAACCGTTCAATTTCTAGCAGATCCCAACGATGAGAATATCGTAAGAGCATTACAGAGTTCTCTACACAATATTGAAATTGAGGCTAGTGTAGAAGATGAAATAAATCCCGGAGGACAAGAAACTCTTTTGGAGAACGAGCCCATTGAAAACCTTCCACTGGAGCGAGTGGAAATAGCTCCTGGTGAAGGGCGAACTCCCATCGACATTACACGAGACGATGATGCGGAGGAGTTATCTTTTCCAACAATATTTTGTGGCAAGAAAAGAACAACTGATCTAACATATAGCAAAATAGCGCGATCAGAAGTACGAAGATATGATCGACGCTGTGCGCGTGTTGATAACTTGCTATGGAAGTATAAATATTACGAATTACATCGCATTAAAGAAGCGATTTCTATTTGTTTAAGAAAAAAGTCCGGAGCCTGCCTTATTACGGCTGCAAACATGGTAGACTCAAATTATGTAACCAACTTAGTCCAACATGATGAAGGATATCATATTTTAAAAGGACTTAGATCATCACCTGCTCACTGGGAATCAGAGAAAAAAAAGGTGTTAGCAATGATTCGTCAGTTTGGTTTGCCTACATTATTTATTACTTTATCGGCTGCAGAGACCAAATGGCCAGAACTTTTGGTTATTCTATCCAAACTTGTGGACAAGAAAGATCTTTCAGAAGATGAAGCTGCACAACTTTCTAATTCGGAAAAAGCTCGCCTGATAAGAACAGATCCTCTCACATGTTCTAGATATTTTGATTACCGATTCAGACAGATGGTAAAGTTGTTGAAATCTAAAATTTTCGAGCCACATGTGCTCACTCATTTTTACTGGAGAATTGAGTTCCAACACAGAGGCTTACCTCACTGTCATGGAATGTATTGGTTGAGCGATCCACCTGCATTAGAGATAGATGGAACTATAAATGTTGGACCCATTATTGAATTTGTGGATCGCTTTATTTCAACGGATGGATACAATCCAGACGTGCAACAATATGTCGAATATCAAAAACACAGACATGGCCGCGCTTGCTTAAGAGACATAAGAGGTCAGCAAGTCTGTCGCTTCAACATGCCTTATCCACCTATGCTTAGGACTGAAATTTTATTTCCCCTAGATGAAAATGAACTAAATGAAGAGCATGTGGCTTTGTTTAAAAAAATTAAAAATTTTTTAAACCTACATAATGAAGCCGACACCTTAAACAATTTTGAGGAGTTTTTAGTACATCCCGAAATTTCGACAACCTACGAGAACTACAAATTGGCTCTTCGGTCAAATTTAAAAAAGCCTCAAATATTTCTCCGAAGGAAATTTTCTGATCGACTGCTGAATGCATATAACAGTGATATTTTACGTTTGCATAGAGCAAATATGGACATTCAGTTTATACTTGATGCTTTTGCCTGCTGCAGCTATATCATAAATTATATAAATAAATCGAATAGGGGGGTTTCTCAGCTATTGCGGCAAGCCATGGAAGAAATAAATGAGGGAAATTATACAGTTAAGCAGAAATTACAACACATTGGTAATAAGTTCGTGAATGGCTCTGAAGTGTCCGCCCAAGAAGCAGCCTATAACATTTTAGGTCTCCATCTTTCAGAAGCCAGTGAAGGTGATATATTCATTAACACGTCTCATCCTGAGAAAAGAGTCCGAATGGTAAGACCGAAAGCAGATTTAGAGAGACTACCAGGCGATTCAACGGATATTTATGTTCCCAACTTACTGGACCATTATATCCAAAGACCAAGACAGCTAGAACAACTATGTCTTGCAGATTTTGCCGCCTCTTTCCGATTTTCGAAGGCAAGAAGGGAAACTGCAGCAGAAAATGAGGCCAACGAAGAGTTGGAGCCAGAAGCTGAAACTTCTGAAATAACCGTAGTCCCACTGGAATTAAATGATGGGAGTGGTTTTGTCAGGCCGAGAAAGCATCCTCTTGTATTAAGATGGAGGCGTTTTAGTGTTGAGTTTTCTCGATCCGATTATTTTCGAGAAATGGCTATGCTGTTTTATCCATGGCGCAAGGAAGTCTCTGATTTAATTGAAGTAGACATTGAAGCAATATGTAACCTCAATAAAGAGATGATAGAGGAGAGCAAGAAAAAGTACGGCAAGTTTTCTGAGCGTGAACTGGAAACAATTCTAGTGGACTTGAATCAACAAATAGGGCCAGAAAATGCTGCCAACGAAGAAAGTATGACTCCTTTCTTGGATGAGGAATTCAGGGCATTAGCTGTTCCGGAAATCGGAAATAATGTCGACGTATTCCAGAACGACGAGCAAAATATAGACGAAGTTAGACTTATAAGATTGCCTGTCATCATACAAGAAAATGAATTGTTATCGACCGTACGGTCTTTGAATGCAAAGAAGCGGAAATATTTTTATCATGTACACCATAATATGAAAATTAAGCGACGATTTTACGAATATGTTGGCGGTGGTGCTGGAGTAGGAAAAAGCCGATTAATTTCCGCTATATATCAGTCATTGACCACCCGAGCAAACACTTTACCTGGAAGTAACCCGGAAACGGTTAAAGTGTTATTATGTGCTCCTACGGGAAAAGCTGCGTTTGGTATTGGTGGAGTAACATTGTATTCTGTTTTCTCTTTACCCATCAATCAGTCTTCAGCTGAGTTATGCCCATTAAGCAACGATACCGTTAATGCAATATATTCAAGTTTGATAGATCTTCAGCTTATAATAGTGGATGAAATATCAATGGTGGGTGCCAAAATGTTTGGATACCTGGATGCTCGTCTAAAGCAAATATTCCGGACGAGCGAGTATTTCGGAGGTATACCGATTATTGTGTTTGGTGACTTAAAACAACTTTCACCAGTAGGCGATAGGTGGATTTTCTCACCAAATCAATCGGATCCATATAGTGCGATTACCGGCACACCTCTTTGGGATTTGTTTCGTTACTTCGAGCTTACAGAAATTATGCGCCAAAGAGAAGACCAAGTATTTGCTATCGCCTTAAAACACTTGTCTGAAGGGAGTATGACCTCCATTGATGTTGATTTAATAAAAACAAGGGAAACAAGACTAGATTCTGTTCCCAACGACTGTATTCACCTCTTCTACTCTAACTCAGATGTTGCAATTTATAATAGTATGAGACTGGCTGAAATTGGCACGGAAGAGTTTACATCTATCGCAAAAGACACTGTAAAAGCCCACTCTATTTCGGAGCAAACTAAGCGTAACATTTTAGAAGCAGTTCAGAATTTTAAAATATCAGAGACACAAGGAATGTGCTATCGTTTACAGCTAAAAGCATCTGCAAAATACATGGTTACAGTAAATATTAATACTTCAGATGGCCTGGTTAATGGAGCTGCAGGTCGCTTAATGCAAATCGACCATCAGAGTAACGAACGAACGCCAACTACTCTTTAGTGGGTGCGATTGCCCGCTCAAAAAAATCTCATTCTCATGAGTCAAGTTGGACCCCAATTGAGAAGGTGGTACGTACTTTCCAGTATAGAAGAAACGATCAAGTTACTGTAGAAAGGAGACAGTTTCCTTTGGTACCAGCAGAGGCAATCACGATCCATAAAAGTCAAGGAGCAACCTATAGGCAGGTTGCTGTTCATATAAAGAGAGGAATAAGTCGATCTGCTTTATACGTTGCGTGCAGTAGAGCGACAAGTGCATCTGGCTTATTTATTATAGGTAAATTCGTTCCACCAAAACCGTTTACAGCCAACGAACCGGTTCAAAAGCAACTAAGTGTACTTCGTTCAGAAAAAAAACTAGCTACCCACTTCAAGTTTGCTATTGAGCGACCAACTGACAGCCTTCTTTTATATTATCAAAATATAAGAAGCTTGTGAAAGAATATTGATGAAATAAGAGCAGACCAACTTATTTGTTCCGTGGATATTCTTTGTTTCGTAGAGTCCTGGGCTTTGCCAGGAGAAGATATACAAATCGAAGGCTTTGATATAGTTGCTAGGATTGATGGAGTTGGCTCAACTGTACAAAGTCGTCCTCGAAACGGAATTATAATTTATTGTAAGCCTGACCGCGCTCGCAGTTTTACAGTAAATTCCAGAAAATTCCAGTATGTAGCTGCAAAAGTTTATCAGTTTTTGGCGATATCAAAGGCAAATATAGCTATTGCGTTGGTATACCGAAATCCGTCATTCTCATTGCCGACATTTAGAAGAATGCTGGAAGAGGATACTAACGAGCTCTTCAATGAAAATTTAGAAAAAATTTTTCTTGTAGGAGACTTTAACATTTGTCGAAATTCGTCAAACGATATACTTGGGAGGAAATTGCAGCAGCTGGGACTGCATTCACTTTTGGAAAATCTTGACACTACGAAGCAACAAACTGCTATTGATTGGTTACTGACCAGTTTATCTCCGGACAGTGTAAAGGCGATAACTTATGAAACGCCTTACAGTGACCATGATGGAATATTTTTATGTGCTCCTGGCTGTTATTAATACAATTTTAACCATTATTACAGAATAATAGACCCATCGAAATTATCAGAACAATGAGGTTAGTCGATTAAGCCATGGCTGTCTTACAGCCAGGTTTAACGCAATTTAGTTTTTCTCCCTTTCAACTAATTGTTCAAATAAAATTTTTTTCCTTAAGTTTTTTTAGCTTTGTCAATATAGTTTAGTTTATATTTATCTTAAAAATTGCTTAGGTATGTACATCTGTTTACTATATATTTCATATCTTATTAAGCCGATTATTTGGATATTACGAATGGGATAAAATTATTGTTCAGCCCCATTCATGAAAGGTATGAAGTCCCGTCCTTACTTGTTTTTTTTAATTTAATTTCAATTTTAAAACACAAATCCTCAACAAGACCAACGTGACTGGACAAATATAGTTGAATATCATCTGCGTAAGCATGAGCTTTGACGTACTGACATACAGCAAAATACATTATTGACAAAAATACTAAACAAAAGGGGACCAAGAACGGATGGTGCTATGTATACATCCACTAGCACTAGTAAAGTAATCATATAGTATATCTGGAGCCATTTTACACACATCCTCTACTTTCCCATGCACATTTAGCTTTTTCAGGTTATTCCAAAGTTCTCTTGTTTGTAGAGACGGACTCAACTTGGCACCACAGTAACGTCGCTTCGCATTTCTTATAATCACAGTCGCTTTGTTTCGTGCAATTTTATACCGCGACCAAGCGTATGCAGTACCCGTCCTTCTCCATCTGGCATATAATTCCGAATTTTAATAGCTGATTTTACTTTATTGTTATACCAAGGGAAAGACGTGTTAATGGACTTAACACTACGAATAGGGACATGTTCAGTAAATAACTGAGCCAAGGTGTTATTTAAAAATTCAAGTTTTTCATCAACACTCTCAAGGAACCAACATTCAGTCCAGTTGACATTCGAGACACTAGCACACAGATCACTAACGTTTACAGACTTCAAGTCACGATTATAACATGGTCAGGACTAGATGTGTTAACTAGATCCAACAGGCTAGGACGCGAGTTGTTGGCATATCTGGTTGGGACGAATCTGTTAACCACAGTAAGTTCAGCAGTAGACACATGATCGTTTAAAAGAAGTTTGACATTAAAATCACCACAAATAACATAACGCTCATATTCAATCAAATACGTGGTCAACTCAAAAAAAAAAAACGAATCTAACATGCAACATCTATGAGGATTGTACACACATGACACAAGTATTTTAGTAACATTATCTGTAATTTCAGCAATAAGTAATTTAGTTTCAGCGTTATTTGATATTGCCAAAGTTCTGACAGCAAGTGTAGACCTAAAATAAATTGCAACTCCTCCACCTTTTTTGTGAGTTCGGTCGTGCCTAATCAGACTGAAATTTGGGATGCCGTAATGAATATCAGACACTGCAGGATTAAACCACGTTTCTGAGACACAAATGGCATCAACACCTGATCCTCAAAAATATCCCTAACGTAGTCCAACTTTTCCCTATTGAGACTTCGCGCATTAAAATGTACCACATTCAGGCCATTAGACTGCTGACATAAAATATTAATTAAAGTCGTATGGTTATTATTATAGTTATTATTAACCCTCATTTTGACGGATACCTGTATTGAAATATTGAGTAGCCATGGTTCTGGCTGGATCCCAAAGAAAATTTAACATCAATTTATCGAAACTCCACTTTATTCTTTTTAATACCATCTTGAAAACTTAAATAAGGCATTCTATTAATAAAATAAAATATTTAAATTAAAATAAGTTCTTTTTTGTGCACTTGAAACATATGTATGTAATAGCATTTTGAGTGTTGCTGGTAAAGAGCTTCGTAGGACAAACCCAAACTCATCAGACGCTTACATAAATTAAAACTAGAAAAGAAGCTATCGGCAACTACTGTGCGCCCTGAGTTTGCATATTTTGAAACCAAGTGCATCTGTTCATTTTCTCCTTGGTTCTTTGCTCTCTCTTCATTGGTTACTTTTCCAGTATAAATATCTCCAATCAAATGATAATGAGGTTTTGCGTCACATGCCCGCTATACTTATATACAGTACTTAACCGGTTTTGAAGGTATGTATTGAGTAAATTTTTATTTTTCCTCGATAAGGAAAGAGTTGCTCGTCAAGAGTTATATAACTATACAGAAGAAAATTCCTTTCAAAGCTTCAATTTAAAAAGTTACAAATATCTCGTATAGGTGCATTTTCTGAGAGAAAGGATCTAGTGCGCCCGTCATGGAAGCCCATATAACGGGATATTGTCAAAAAATTATGGTAAGACAGTGTTGCTCTGAAAATCGGCATTTAAATCGTTTTCCATAAAACCTACGCCGCTTGGTTATTGATATTGCTGAATCCTGCTGCAATAAGAATACCAAGAAAACCCCTCAGCTTTGCTTTTATAAGATTTTGCCATTCTTTCAAATTGGTAGGATTTTTCAAGTTCCATTCATTTGTGTTTTCCGTACCGTATTTGTTTGTTTCACTTATTATAATGTATGATATGTTTGCTGTAAAAACTCATCAAAAACTTCAACAGGAGAACTCGATTTGAGAGTCGATCCACCGGGAGCACGTAGTACATTATGGTGCCGAATAGGATCACACTGCGGCACTGTCTTACTCCAAACGGTCCCATCCTTACCAAAAAAGTCGTTACTTGCATCAGTATTCAAATCATTGTCGCTATATGAACTGTTATATATATAACTGCTGTGACTTCACTTTCATGTTCAGCTTCAATATCTGAAGCCTCAAATTCCGACTCATTTTCCACTTCTGAGGCACAATCATTCTGGTCATTGTCATTATCCAACTCATAAAATTTGGGATCACTACGTGGCACACTCTCATAAATAAAATATATTTTACTAATTTTTACTAAATAAATACACGTTTTCACGGATAACACCGAATTCTAATGTCACGTGCAAAGTGAGAAAACAAAAATATTTTTGAAAACGGGACTTCAAACAAAAAACAGCAAAAAAAGCCATGCACAATCCGAAAATAAAGTAGGCCGATGCATACGAACTAATTTAGTGACTACGCTATTTACTAAAGGGTCTGGCCAGACCCATGAGTACTCAATATGGAATTGACATAGAAAAATTCAATTTAATAACTATTTACAAACTTTTATAAATGTATGCATAAAAAAAATATGCTAAAATACATAAAGAAGGATATCAAGAAGCGATAAAACATAAACTCATTACCTGGCGTAGAAATAGTGAATTAAAGTTCAAAAAGGTCTGGCTGGACCCATCAGTACAAATGAGGGTTAGTGCTGGAGGCCAATGTCCTACTGGGGTTTAAATCCATCACACCGACTTTATGAAGAAAAAACCACAAAATAAACGCAATATACAAACAAAAGAACATAACAAAAATAAAATATGATTGCAATTAAACGAGAGAAATAAGAAGAAGAACATAGTGTAGAAAGAAAAGATTTGAAAAGGGTTAGGAAAATAAGCTGAGCACATGTACCCAAGAAAGTAAACAAACAAAGAATATACAGGAGGTGGAAAATAATAGGAGAGAAAAAATTGTAAAGAAATGCAAACAAGTAAGGAAAGCTAAGTTCGGGTGTAACCGAACATTACATACTCAGCTGAGAGCTTTGGAGACAAAATAAGGGAAAATCACCATTTAGCAAAATGAACCTAAGGTACCCTGGAATGTGTTTGTATGACATGTGTATCAAATGAAAGGTGTTAATGATTATTTAAAACGAAGTGGGCCTTAGTTCTATAGGTGGGCGCCTTTTCGAGATATCGCCATAAAGGTGGACCAGGGGTGACTCTAGAATGCGTTTGTACAATATGGGTATCAAACGAAAGGTGTTAATGAGTATATTAAAAGGGCGTGCGCCTTAGTTCTATAGGTGGACGCCTTTTCGAGATATCGCCATAAATGTGAACTAGGGGTGACTCTAGAATTTGATTGTACGATATGGGTATCAAATGAAAGGGGTTAAAGAACTTTTTAAAGCGGAGTGGGCCTTAGTTCTATAGGTGGACGCCTTTTCGAGATATCACCATAAAGGTGGACCAGGGGTGACTCTAGAATGCGTTTGTACAATATGGGTATCAAACGAATGGTGTTAATGAGTATTTTAAAAGGCCGCGAGGCTTAGTTCTATAGGTGGACGCCTTTTCGAGATATCGCCATAAATGTGGACCAGGGGTGACTCTAGAATTTGATTGTACGATAGGGGTATCAAATGAAAGGGGTTAAAGAACTTTTTAAAAGGGAGTGGGCCTTAGTTCTATAGGTGGACGCCTTTTCGAGATATCGCCATAAAGGTGGACCAGGGGTGACTCTAGAATGCGTTTGTACAATATGGGTATCAAACGAAAGGTGTTAATGAGTATTTTAAAAGGGCGTCCGCCCTAGTTCTATAGGTGGACGCCTTTTCGAGATATCGCCATAAAGGTGGACCAGGGGTGACTCTAGAATGTGTTTGTACGAGACGGGTATTAAAATAAAGGTATTAATGAGGGTTTTAAAATGGAGTGGTGGTAGTTGTATAGGTGGTCGCCTTTTCGAGATATCGGCATAAAGGTGGACCAGGGGTGACTCTAGAATGCGTTTGTACAATATGGGTATCAAATTAAAGGTATTAATGAGGATTTTAAAATGGAGTGGTGGTAGTTCTATAGGTGGACGCCTTTTCGAGATATCGCCATAAATGTGGACCAGGGGTGACTCTAGAATTTGATTGTACGATAGGGGTATCAAATGAAAGGGGTTAAAGAACTTTTTAAAAGGGAGTGGGCCTTAGTTCTATAGGTGGACGCCTTTTCGAGATATCGTCATAAAGGTGGACCAGGGGTGACTCTAGAATGCGTTTGTACAATATGGGTATCAAACGAAAGGTGTTAATGAGTATTTTAAAAGGGCGTGCGCCTTAGTTCTATAGGTGGACGCCTTTTCGAGATATCGCCATAAAGGTGGACCAGGGGTGACTCTAGAATGTGTTTGTACGAGACGGGTATTAAAATAAAGGTATTAATGAGGGTTTTATAATGGAGTGGTGGTAGTTGTATAGGTGGTCGCCTTTTCGAGATATCGGCATAAAGGTGGACCAGGGGTGACTCTAGAATGCGTTTGTACAATATGGGTATCAAATTAAAGGTATTAATGAGGATTTTAAAATGGAGTGGTGGTAGTTCTATAGGTGGACGCCTTTTCGAGATATCGCCATAAATGTGGACCAGTACTGCGATTCACTAACTTCTATAACGATTTTCAGTATTGATATAATATCATAACGATAATTTTAACGAGTTTGCTATTCAGTAACTTATCTTTATTTATAACTCGATATAGAACAATCAGCTGTTTCCTATAACGATTTGACAAGAGACTTATATCGTCGGTTTTGTTTTTCACGCTATAGGTGGTTAAGATAATTTATTAACAAAATTTATTAATATTTTGGTGTTTTCGTGTTTCAAACAATAAAAATAATGGCATTTGAGTTTGTAGCGAATAATTTAACGCAAAATGTAACAGCGTCGAGTGCATCAAGAATAGATAGGCGCTTGCTCAGGGATATCGATGATCCTTTTGAGCTTGAGCATGCAGAATTCAAAAAACTGTACCGCGTATCTCCGGATATTGTGATGGGAATTGCTGATCGGCTACACGAAAATCTAAGAGGACAGAGGATCTCAGCAATATCGGAAGAGAAACAGGTAAAGCTACTAAAATCATTGAAAATTTGCAGTGTCCTTACTTACTAGATATCTTTGAAGGTTTTGTGTGCCTTACGTTTTTATGCCACTGGATGTTATCAACGGCCTGTAGGAGAACAGTGGGGAATTTCGATGAGCCAGTCTTCCATCAGCCGATGTATCCATAGGGTGACTGATGCAATAAACGAGAAAGTGCTTTTCGACGAAATCAAGTTTCCTATGACGCAGGAAGAACGACAAGCTGCCAAAGAGGTATTTTCGTCAGCACCTGCGCCCTTCGTTGGAGGAACGATAGGAGCGATTGACTGTACGCACGTTTCCATTTTAGCTCCAAAAGTTCATGAGGAAGCGTACGTTAATCATCATGGATATCATTCCATAAATGTGCAAATGGTAGGTTAACTAATTTAACTACTTAATAATAAAGTGCATTGCTACATGATTTTTACATTTTTGTAGATATGTGATCCAAATTTAAAAATTTTAAATGTGAATGCCAAGTTTCCGGGAGCACGTCATGACGCATATATTTGGAGTAGTTGTGCAGCTCGGCGAGCAATGCAGAGAGCCCATGAAAATGGGAATCGTCATATGTTTTTAATAGGTAACATCTATTGATTGTTCTTATTATTTTTCATAATTTGAAATATGCAAATTTCAGGTGATTCTGGGTACCCATTAGAGCCGTGGCTTATGACACCACTACCGAACCAGCCTGAGGGTACTCCCAAGTTTCGATATAACGAGACTTTATGCAAAGCTCGAAATCCCATCGAGAGATCCTTTGGTGTTTTGAAAGGAACTTGGAGATGTCTTTCACGGCAAAGAGTTCTTTTGTATGAACCGGGCTTCGCCGGGAAAATTGTAAATGCTTGCTCAACATTACACAATATTCGTTTGCGTGAGCAGAGCTTTGACATTGATGACATCGACCCAATTTTGGTGGAACATGCTGTGACCAACTCAGAAGAAACCTTTAACTCGATATCTTCAGCTGGAAAACGGGTCCAAGAGAGACTCATAGCAAATGTTTTCTCCTGAACAATACTTATATTTTTTTTTTAATTTTTGAAATTTTCACCAAGTTTTGCTGAAGCTAAATTATGTTCGATTTTTTAAAAGTTTTGCGTTCGAAACTTTGTATAAAAAAATTCACGAGGTGCGCTGGAAAAAATTCCCAAATATCAGAAAGCCATTCAAGTGGATTAAGTTAAGACATTATTGTATAAAAATTTAATAAGCCACAAAACTGCATACTCAGAAAAATTCTAAAAACTCTCAGCAAAAAATGGTAAGTTTTCATTCACATTGTTAGTGTTACATCGTGATATATACTTGAAAAAAGAATATCGAAAAGAGTTTCAGAAAAACTTGGTGAAACTCCAAAAACCCTGTGACGAAGACAGATGTCCATGAGTATTTGCCCAAAATTAATTTTTCTCCTCTAACACAAGTTTATATTCTATATTTTTTATTAATTCCTGGACGTTTTTTATTTGAATAAAACCTTAAAAATTAAGTCATAAAAACGAGAAAACATAAGATAAAAATTCAGTACAATACATATCACATGTTTTTTTTATTATCACATGTTTATATTATTAAATATACACGCTAAATCAAAAAAAGATCCAAAAAACAAAAAAATCCAATTATAATATATATATTTTTTCTTTCAAAATACATATAATATCGATGGACACATTAAAAAGCCAAAAATTGTCAAGCTTTTGCAATATATGAACTTTGGTTTCCAAGGACAAAGTATTTTTCTTACATTTATTTGGCATTTCAGCGAAATACCTTTGCTTTTAAACAAACAATGCCAAAACACGTGTACGCGCATTTCACACAAAAACTAACAAAAACTGTAAAAAAAATACGCGAAAATTCGTGTAATGTATTGAAAAAGTTGATTCTAATTCTGGACATTTTAATTACTAAAGGTTCTAATTTTTGAGCGACTACTGTATAGTGTTGCTAATTTTTTCCCCTGAAAAGTACATTTTGTTCATCTGTTATATGGACGAAAATACGCAACACCCTTAGCAAAAAAGTTTCTAAAAAATCAACGGAAATGTTTGCGGTCATGAAACTTGCACTTCCTTACCTAAAATTGAATGAGCTACAAAACTACATTTTCTAACAATTCTGAATAAAAAGTTGAAAATGTTGATGAAATTTTTTTGAAGTTCGATTAATTTTCTAGAGCGAGTTAAAAAAAATCAAGACTAAGCTAAATACTAAAATACTAGTTTATAGCCTATCAGACAGCCGGTTAAACGCATCCGACCACTTTCCAATTTCTTTAGCAATTGCAAACAATGCCTCGTTCTGCTTCGCTTGCATTTCAATTAGCTTGGCCTCATTTTCCAATCGTTTGGTCTCATTTTCTGCCAGTATCTGTTGACATAGGGAGAAAAATGAAAAAAGTTTAATAAATAAATTTTTTATAATGAATTATTGTTTCTTACCCTGTGTGTTTGAGCATGCACTTCAGCGATTTCTAAAAATCGCCGCGTTTTGTCGGCTTCTGCGTCAGCACGCTTACTTTTTAAGCCCCTACGTTGTGTTTATGCGGGGGTAGCAGAAAATGCCCTAGACCCTCTCGAGTGATGAGCGGACGGTGTTGTAGCCATCCCACATTCAACAGCCTCCTCGTCATCATCAGCTTCTTGCTCCTTATTTTTCCTTTTTGAACCCCTGCGCAGTGTTTGGTCAGGGGTAGCGGACGGTGTTGCAGCAACTACACATTCTACAGTCGGAGCCACCGCCTCCTCGTCATCGTCCTCGAAAATCAAACACAGCTCCTAATTATAATAAAAACAAACAAAATAATTCGGACACATATATGGAAATAAGTGTAAAACTATAACTTCACCTCTTCTTCTTCCATTGTATCCGGGCAATCGTGTGAGCCTTCAACATATTTTTCCCCAATTAAATTTAACACACGCATCTCCATTTCATTCGGCGCCGGGAGGGTAATTGGCCGATTGCCTGTTTGGGCTCTTTGCACATTTCGGGCCCGAACGCGGTTGCCTCGCGGCCTTTTAAATCGCGCCACACCTACTTCCAAAGAAATAAAACACGAAATATAGACACATTTATGAATAAACATAAATATCTCCGGAAAAATCAAAGTTAAAAGTGAATTCTGATAACACGATAAGTCTAGGACAAACATCGGCTACAAATATTTCCTGACAGAAGTAAAATTTTTATTTTCCACCTTCGGATTATTGATACCGTGATCAAAACGTGTCTTTTGATATCTCTCGATATTTTTGGACGTTTTTAAGCAGTCTACCACAGTCCTAGACTTACCGGAATCACTAAATTCTTCGTTTGAATTTTCACACAATATTAACTTTTCACCGCAACACATTTATGTATGTTTTTGGGATTAGCGTACAAGTTAAATGTACATATACTATCCACACATATTTGTACATAAGAACCAAACACTAATATGCAAACAAATGGCCGAACGTAACTTTGTCAGCGCTTTCCGCTATTCACAATATTTAGTGGAATCCCGTTCTCACCATGCTATGATTATTCATAAATTGTCTCACAATTTGCGATTCCATTTATGTATCACAAGCACTGGTTCCTCATGACGGTTTATATGTTGCTATTTTTTACTAAAGAAGTACTTACCGTTTGCCATTGTTCTATAGTTTTTGTAGCTCCTCCAATAGCGTTGAGCTTTTCTGTCAACTCTCTCCATTTCCTCAAGTACTCAATCCTTCCATGTTGACGCTGGAATTTTCCTGTTGCCAGTCCGTCGTTCTCAGTGAGAAGGTCAACTAGTGCCCGTAACTGCTCCTGTGATGTCCGGTTTCGCTTAGCAGCAGCACTTGTGGACGCCATTATAAAATTCTAAAATAAAGAACAATAAATGTTTAAAATAAGGTTGTAATAACGTAATAATTAAAAATACTTGCCGTTAATATTACTTTTCTTTTATACACTGAACAAAGAAATTTGATTTCAGTTCCTATTATGGTGAATTCCACTTATAAAAAATCAATTATTAAACTGAAGAATCAAATTAGCGCAAACAAATAGTTTTTCTTTATTCCTCTTTGTGATTTTCGCATATTTTGACATTTCGAACGGCTGATGTGAGCAGAGATGCCACACTTTAACATTTTGAATAGATACGAAAAGTCAGCTGTTTGGACTCGTTATATATAAGTTACTGAATCGCACATAACGACTTCCATAACGATATAAGTTAGTGAATCGCACTACAGGGGTGACTCTAGAATTTGATTGTACGATAGGGGTATCAAATGAAAGGGGTTAAAGAACTTTTTAAAAGGGAGTGGGCCTTAGTTCTATAGGTGGACGCCTTTTCGAGATATCGCCATAAAGGTGGACCAGGGGTGACTCTAGAATGCGTTTGTACAATATGGGTATCAAACGAAAGGTGTTAATGAGTATTTTAAAAGGGCGTGCGCCTTAGTTCTATAGGTGGACGCCTTTTCGAGATATCGCCATAAAGGTGGACCAGGGGTGACTCTAGAATGCGTTTGCACAATATGGGTATCAAACGAAAGGTGTTAATGAGTATTTTAAAAGGGCGTGCGCCTTAGTTCTATAGGTGGACGCCTTTTCGAGATATCGCCATAAAGGTGGACCAGGAGTGACTCTAGAATGTGTTTGTACGAGACGGGTATTAAAATAAAGGTATTAATGAGGATTTTAAAATGGAGTGGTGGTAGTTCTATAGGTGGACGCCTTTTCGAGATATCGCCATAAATGTGGACCAGGGGTGACTCTAGAATTTGATTGTACGATAGGGGTGTCAAATGAAAGGGGTTAAAGAACTTTTTAAAAGGGAGTGGGCCTTAGTTCTATAGGTGGACGCCTTTTCGAGATATCGCCATAAAGGTGGACCAGGGGTGACTCTAGAATGCGTTTCTACAATATGGGTATCAAACGAATGGTGTTAATGAGTATTTTAAAAGGCCGCGAGGCTTAGTTCTATAGGTGGACGCCTTTTCGAGATATCGCCATAAATGTGGACCAGGGGTGACTCTAGAATTTGATTGTACGATAGGGGTATCAAATGAAAGGGGTTAAAGAACTTTTTAAAAGGGAGTGGGCCTTAGTTCTATAGGTGGACGCCTTTTCGATATATCGGCATAAAGGTGGACCAGGGGTGACTCTAGAATGCGCTTGTACAATATGGGTATCAAATGAAAGGTGTTAATGAGTATTTTAAAAGGACGTGGGGCTTAGTTCTATAGGTGGACGCCTTTTTGAGATATCGCCATAAAGGTGGACCAGGGGTGACTCTAGAATGTATTTGTACAATTTGGGTATCAAACGAAAGGTGTTAATGAGTATTTCAAAAGGGCGTGGGGTTTAGTTCTATAGGTGGACGACTTTTCGAGATATCGCCATAAAGGTGGAACAGGGGTGACTCTAGAATGTGTTTGTACGGTATGGGTATTAAAATAAAGGTATTAATGAGGGTTTTAAAATCGACATTTAATATCGACATAAAGGTGGACCAGGGGTGAGTCTAGAATTCGTTTGTACAATATGGGTATCAAACGAAAGGTGTTAATGAGTATTTTAAAAGGGCGTGGGGCTTAGTTCTATAGGTGGACGCCTTTTCGAGATATCGCCATAAAGGTGGACCAGGGGTGACTCTAGAATGTGTTTCTCTTGATTGCAGACCACAATGATACAGTTCCAAAAGATTATCAAAACCACCCAATTGACCGAAACGATCAATTAAATCCACAACAAATCCTTTTGGATTTTTAAGTCGATAATGATTAATTTTTTCCAGCTGTCATTAAACATGACACTGTCATTTCGATGACAGTATCAAATGTTTCATGTGTTAGTGGAGAGTAAAAAAAAAGCTTTGAATGGGATCATTTGGGGATCCTATCAGGTTATCAGCTCATTTGGTTCTTTTTTTTTTATTCAATTACAAAAATAAAATGCATTATACAGAAAAAAAATTTGAAACAGATAACTTGATAAGGAGGCTAACGTGAATAGCCCATATAATTCATTTTCTCCTTGCGGACGGGGCCGCGGGTAAAGTCTAGTGTATAAATAAACAAACAATTGCAAAGAAATTTTGTTTTGAAAAAGTATAGGAAAATGCGTAATTTCATTTCGATAAAATAAATTAATAAAGAAAATAAACACATTTGACTTGTTTGATTTTTGATAGAGAAAAATCTGTTTGCTCAGCTAATTAAGACAACCAAAAATAAGTAAGGGTATCTAAGTTTGGGTGTAACCGATTATTATATACTAAGCGTGAGTATGGATTGTACAGTTAATTTCAGATAAATAACTTTTTCGAATTTTGTTACGAGGGATTTTTTTTTTTTTGAGGATCTAGAAATGTTTTGCAATGCTTGATCGTAATAGGATTGTGGCACCGCAATAGTTTTATATTGTATTTTCTTCGTGCGTACTGGACTGTGGGTATTGGCTTGCTTTACGAATATGTGAAGGATGAACAGATGCTTACAACCACAACAAATTAACGCCTAATTAATATTTAAGGCAAGATCTTGATTATGTCAGCCCACTTAGTCTCGAGCAGTGTAGTTGCCCAAAATTTAGTGTACTGCTCCCAACTTTGGTTTTTTCGCAGTGTACGATGGAATATTATCAGCCTGGAAACAGATAAAACTAATTACGTGTAATATTTTTCAATAATAAAAGATTAAAAAAAATTTTAAGTTAAACGGTTTTATTGAAAACAATACTTACATGAAGTAATAATAATACTAAAAGAGATAAAATAATTAGGTATGTACTAGTCATCACACTCCTTATCAATCTAGGGCGTTGATCACGCAATTAAATAAAAGCGTTGGGAGATGAGTGCTAAGGAACCCATATACCAAATTTCAATATTTTATTCTCAATATTTACTCAAGTTATCATGTGCAGCGATAGACGGACGGATGGACGGACAAGGCTAAATCAATTCATCCTGAGCATTTTGATATATGGAAGTTTATATATATATCTCGATTCGTTTATGCCGTTACGATCAATCATTATGTTGCCATAGTTAATATACTGTGTGTGAAAGTACGCTGGGTATAACAAGATTGGCCTTGCATAGCTTTAACGTAAATATTGATGTACTTTTGATATATGAAATTCCTGAAATCTTGAATAAAAAGTTTTTGGTTTATTTTTTATTCACGCGACTCAAATAAGTATAAATAGCGCTCGCAAAGTTAATCACGTTATACTTTATACTTGAAAAGTGGTAGAAAAATTTATAAACTATAATGAGTTCAGGCTATCATTTCGTGCTGCTATTCTTGGTCTTGCTTGGCTTCTTTTTGACACATACGAACGCGCAATTGCGCATTATAAATGGCAAAGCTATAAGTATAGTAGATAGCCCACATTCGGTGGCAATTCTTGAAATTAACGACTATATTTGCGTTGGTGCCATAGTCAGTGTGAACTCTGTGGTTACAGCTGCACATTGCGTAATAGATAAAGTTTGGAGGAATCTCGTCCTTTTAGCTGGAGTTACCAATTTACTTCGAAGAAATACACCAACAGAGCAAAGTCACGGTGTGCGGCATATACATTTTGATGGTTATGATCCACAAACACTGCTTATGGATGTAGCTGTAGTTAAAGTGAATGGAGAGTTTGAAGATACTGATGCAGTAAAATCAATATCACTTTGCACTGATCGAGTAGAACCGGGCATGACGTTGGAAATTAGTGGATGGGGTAGGATATCTGCAACTGTTCGTTCTTATCATCTCAAAACTAAGCGTTTGGATGTAGTAGACACGCAAGAATGTAAGAATACATATGCGAATTTACAGAATCCCAGATATTTAGCAAGAACTATTATTTGTGCTGGAAATGGTGGAGAAGATGCGGCTATTGGAGATTCTGGAGCAGGAGGCGTTCGGAATGGAAAACTGTGTGCGATAGTACAAGGTGGTTGTGGGAACCGTGATGCGCCGGATACATATACAGATGTAACAAATCCAAGAGTTCGAAACTTTATAAGATCCAAGATGAACTGAAATGTGTTGTTATAAATTGACTGTTGAGTGAAATATCGCCCTAACTCGACTAAACGCCGAATTTCGAAACATTTTAAGAAAGGGCGTTTTCGAAACAGCAGATGAGATATGGTGATATTCCGCTCAGCAGTCGAAATGGCAATTTTTTTTTTCTTGTACCACATACAAATAAATTATTATGACTGTGAGTAAATAAATATTTTTTATTGTATGCAATGAAAGTGTGAAGCATGAAGAAATGAATATTCAGGTTTTCTCATTAGAGTTGGCAAATATCCGTGTACCTGTGATTTTGTCACAGGTACTGAATGATCACAGGCGAACACTGTGACTGCTTCTGAAGAATCGGCGTGACTGATTGACTGTGATAGCATCTCCACTTCGTTCACAATCACGTTTACATATAATCTCAATCATATGAGTCAATGAATCTGTGATTCGTGCTGCGACTAATACGGTCCATACATGAAACAAAAGTCATGCGCAAATATAGAACGACGAAATTTGTGCAAATGAGAATAGTATCAAAATCGTTTTGATTTTAGCGCAGTTCTCTGCGCAAATAGCACAACCAGTTCACACACCGGACAAATCCTTGTGCAAATTGTTAATGGGCACAAGGAGACTTGAGCCGAGTAATTGGCGTATAAGCCTGCAAAAATCGTGTGACCAAAAACGCACACATTCACTTGAGTTTTTGACAGCCACAAATACGCCGAGTGTACATGTGAAAATTCGTAGCATCGAGTTCAGAAAATGAAATAGCAAGATGAAATATTTATTTTATACTAGCAGACCCGACAGACGTAGTTCTGCCCTAAATTTGGCCTATCTGCATACATTTTAATAAGCTTTTTCCGTCTAACTCTGCCCTACCCCTCTACACTTTTTCCTAATCTTTTTATTCACTCCTCCCTCCGTCTTTTTCGCTTCATCTCCATCTTCGTCCCATTCTATCTCTTTTTCAGTCTCCTTCTCTCTTTTCTCTTCTCTCAAGTTTTTCTTCTTCTTCTTCGTCTCTTATTGCCAGTCCCAGAGGGTGGTATGTATTTTGTTCCAGTCCCATTCCGGGTCTCAGTCCCAGTCCCACTCCGAGTCTCAGTCTCAGTCCCAGTCCCACTCCGAGTCTCAGTCTCAGTCCCAGTCCTAGTCCTAATCCCAGTCTCAGTCCGTCTCTGGTATACTTCCCGGAAAAAAGCATCGTAAATACTAATATAGGCAAATTTATATACGAAATTTCAGGCAAATCGAATAGGACGTATGTAAATAGGTATGTGGGTATTATTAATTCTTGTCTTTATTTCGGCTTCGCATGCATATTTATCAGTTTTGCCAGGTTGATGCGCCTAAATCGAATATCACAATGAACTTTAGAGCTCTCAGCAACAGCTTTCATTTGATATCCATAATACACACACATTCTAGGGGTATCCGGGTCCCCCCCTTTTTTTATAATCGTTATAAACGCTATGTGTGAGGAAAATATGTAATTAAATGTACTTATGTATAGTAAATATACTAAATACAACGTAAGAATTTGGTCGAGTACCCCTTTTCTGTTTTCCCATCACAAAACATATTTTAGGGCTATAAAGTTGGGATACAATTTCCGATAATTGGGGCTCTCTTACAAAATTATTATGTTGTTGTAGTAGAACTTATTTTTGAGTTTAACAAAATATCAATTTGGTATAACGCATAGTATAAGGACACTAACATGTAATATGTACCAAGAAAAATTGTTATAAAAGCAATAAAGATTAAATTTGTATAGCGCTATGTATTATATGCACGTATATTATTTTCTTCTGGTTGTTCGAACGATATTGCTAGCAATAGTGAGTCATATGTATAGATATATATAAATATATTGTATTTGAATGATATAAGAAAAGAAATTTTAAATCTTCTAGCCAATTCGTGCATGAATTTTTTTCTAACAACCCACGGTTGAGCTCCAAAAATGGATCGTTAAAACGTTTCACGTGATAAGGACGGCTTATTATCAATAAAATTTATAGAGCTAACTTCAAATATTTTAAAGCGACAAAATATATTATTAAAATGATAAAAAAAAGGATATATGCCCTTTGCTGTAAAGCTAACAATTTCAAGTATTCAATAATAAAATTTGACGGGAAAAATCGACCCTTGTTAAATGGTTCAACCGGACTGATTAAAACCCTCTAAGCATTACTTAGAAGTTCCTTAACTACCCTGCAAAAAACGCTGTCGTCATTCCACGTCATTGGACTAGTCACTTTACAGTCATAGGTTATATTCATAGTCACGTTTGTATGGCCGTGGGTAAGTTTTATGACCAAATTTTTTGTAAGGTAACTATCTTTAAGTCTATACAAGGCTGATACTTACATGGCCGCCAGAGTACGTACCATGGGCCTCTGCCGGCGTGGTTACTGGTGATGTTGTTGTTGCTGGTGATCTTGGGCGCGCTGTGTTGGTACTGTTGGTGGTTGTTGCGCTCTGGTCCGAGGTGATCAAGTGAACCAGGTGGCAATAAAACTTCGTGTTGACCTTTACGATCTGGATGACTTGGTGCTAACTTTGCCATTCGTTGTATTACGCTGCAGTGTACTGCTGGCCCTGGATGCGGAATTGGTGTCGGACGCTTTTTCCAAAGGTGGTAGTGTACCTCGTAAACGTAGAGAAAGGGGTTTATTCTCGGATACCGATGGTTCTCATCAACAATTATTTTACTGCCGTCCGAATCCGAATCGGAATCACTAAAACTTTCCTCACTAAGTGTGACTGTGAAACGCCGACCTACTTCACTGAATATTATATACGTTGAGCTTGCGTCAACACGACACCACCGTGATAAGGTTTATTACCACCTGTTTGTTCTTCTAGTAGTTGGGCTAAGGAATCGGCCTGCAATTCCTCGTTGCAGTCTTTTGGTTCTTCCACAATGCTCGCTTGAATACGTGCACAGCCGGCTAGGGTGTTTGGCGATTAGTTAAATATACGTGGGGATGTGCAGTTGATGTAGCAATAGTGCTAATAAAGCAGTTGGCGCTTTGCTGTTGAAGTTGTGTCAACAGATGTTACACGATCCTTTTTTTTTTATCGCCGGGCCGCCACAAATTTGGCTGCAGTAAAATCTCAATTCTTCTTGCCGGAAACTCATTGCCAATTTTTTCTCTAGTGATGGCCGGTCTGTTTTTTTTTCTTGTTTTCCGATACTTTTTATCGCAACTTTCGCCCCATCACTAGGTGTGTTCGCGCGAACACGCTCACAAGTGGACCGTAACCGTAGACCGTAGCAGCAGACCCTAACAATCTTGGGGTGACTGGCAGTCGGTAGTGTGACACCATCGACTGGTAGGTCCAATATTTGCGACATCTGTTCCTTGCACGTCGTGAACAGTGTGGCTGTGGATTTTGTCGGTGATAGTACCAAGTTGTGCGAGGTGAAAAACCGGAAATATCGGGGAGATAGCTGTTTATTTTAGAAACTAATTCATCAACTGAAGGGCCAGGTCCTGTAGCCATAATCGTGCAGTCGTCAGCATAGGAAATGATTGTGACTCCTTCTGGTGGGGAAGGGAGTTTTGATATGCAAGAATTAAACAAAAACGGGGACAGGACATCACCCTGTGGGGCCCCCTGTTTAATTTGTCTAGGTTTAGAAATTTTGTTCCTAAATTCAACTGGCGCTGCCGACCGCTCATGTAGTTAGCGTTCCATATTTTTAGACAAGCAGGAAGGTGTAGCGTGCAGTGGTTGACTGTGTCAAGAGCCTTTGACAGGTCGAGTTCCATGTGCATCGTCCTACCAAACACAACAACTCCTTTCGCCGGTAACGAAGACATTGGGAACCGTTTTGCTCCCTCACTTTACGGCAAATCTTCGTCTCGCAACGCACCAACATGGTTTCTGTAAAATGCAAAGCATTACTGCCACGCTCAATGCCATTAACACTCAGTTTAATTACGGGTTAAACCGGCAAAAACTCCATCCTTTCATTATCTGAGTCGCCTCTTATAACAGGCATACCTGCCGCGGGCCCCTTATATTTTAGATTTAGATTTATTTATTAAGTCTATGGTTTTGAAACCTTACAGACTAAGACGTACACAGGTAATTAATTATATTAAAACAAGTAAGGAAGGTTAAGTTCGGGTGTAACCGAACATTGCATACTCAGTTGAGAGCTATGGTGCCAACATAAGGGAAAATAACCATGTAGGAAAATGAACCGAGGGTAACCCTGGAATGTGTTTGTATGACATGTGTATCAAATGAAAGGTATTAAAGAGTATTTTAAGAGGGAGTGGGCCATAGTTCTATAGGTGGACGCCATTTAAGGATATCGCCATAAAGGTGGATCAGGGTTGACTCTAGAATTTGTTTGTACGATATGGGTACCAAATGAAAGGTGTTAATGAGTATTTTAAAAGGACGTGGGCCTTAGTTCTATAGGTGGACGCCTTTTCGAGATATCGCCATAAAGGTGGACCAGGGGTGACTCTAGAATGCGTTTGTACAATATGGGTATCAAACGAAAGGTGTTAATGAGTATTTCAAAAGGGAGTGATCCTTATTTCCATAGGTGGACGCCGTTTCGTGATATCGCCATAAAGGGGACCAGGGGTGACTCTAGAATGTGTTTGTACTATATGGGTATCAAATGAAAGGTGTTAATGAGTATTTTAAGAGGGCGTGGGCCTTAGTTCTATATGTGGACGCCTTTTCGAGATATCGCCATAAAGGTGGACCAGGGGTGTCTCTAGAATTTGTTTGTACTATATGGGTATCAAATGAAAGGTGTTAATGAGTATTTTAAAAGGGAGTGGGCCTTAGTGCTATATGTGGACGCCTTTTCGAGATATCGCCATAAAGGTGGACCAGGGGTGACTCTAGAATTTGTTTGTAATATATGGGTATCAAATGAAAGGTATTAATGAATATTTTAAGAGGGCGTGGGCCTTAGTTCTATATGTGGACGCCTTTTCGAGATATCGCCATAAAGGCGGACCAGGGGTGACTCTAGAATTTGTTTGTACTATATGGGTATCAAATGAAAGGTGTTAATGAGTATTTTAAAAGGGAGTGGGCCTTAGTTCTATAGGTGGACACCTTTTCGGAATATCGCCATAAACGTGGACCAGGGGTGACTCTAGAATGCGTTTGTACAATATGGGTATCAAATGAAAGGTGTTAATGAGTATTTTAAAAGGAAGTGGGCCTGAGTTCTATAGGTGGATGCCTTTTCGAGATATCGCCATGAAGGTGGGCCAGGGGTGACTCTAAAATTTTTTTGTACTATTTGGGTATCAAATGAAAGGTGTTAATGAGTATTTTAAAAAGGAGTGGGCCTTAGTTCTATATGTGGACGCCTTTTCGAGATATCGCCATAAGCGTGGACCAGGGGTGACTCTAGAATGTGTTTGTACGATATGGGTATCAAATTAAAGGTATTAATGAGGTTTTTAAAAGGGAGTGACCCTTAGTTGTATATGTGAAGGCGTTTTCGAGATATCGACCAAAATGTGGACCAGGATGATCTAGAACTTCATCTGTCGGGTACCGCTAGTTTATTTGTATATGTAATACCACGAACAGTATTCCTTCCAAGATTCCAAGGGCTTTTGATTTCGCCCTGCAAAACTTTTTCATTTTCTTCTACTTAATATAGTACGTGTCACACCCATTTTACCAACTTTTTTTCTAAAGTTATATTTTGGGTCAACAGACCAATACAATTACCATGTTTCATCCCTTTTTTCGTATTTGGTATATAATTATGGCATTTTTTTCATTTTTCGTAATTTTCGATATCGAAAAAGTGGGCGTGGTCATAGTCGGATTTCGGTCATTTTTTTACACCAATACAAAGTGAGTTCAGATAAGTACGTGGACTGAGTTTAGTAAAGATATATCGATTTTTACTCAAGTTATCGTGTTAGCGGCCGAGCGGAAGGACAGACGGTCGACTGTGTATAAAAACTGGGCGTGGCTTCAACCGATTTCGCCCTTTTTCACAGAAAACAGTTACCGTCCTAGAATCTAAGCCTCTACCAAATTTCACAAGGATTGTTAAATTGTTGTTCGATTTATGGCATTAAAAGTATCCTAGACAAATTAAATAAAAATGGGCGGAGCCACGCCCATTTTGAAATTTTCTTTTATTTTTGTATTTTGTTGCACCATATCATTACTGGAGTTGAATGTTGGCATAATTTACTTATATACTGTAAAGATATTAACTTTTCTTTTAAAATTTGAATTAAAAAAAAATTTTTTAAAAAGTGGGCGTGGTCGTTCTCCGATTTTGCTAATTTTTAGTAAGCGGACATACAGTAATAAGAGTAACGCTCCTGCCAAATTTCATCATGATATCTTCAACGACTGCCAAATAACAGCTTGCAAAACTTCTAAATTACCTTCTTTTAAAAGTGGGCGGTGCCACGCCCATTGTCCAAAATTTTACCATTTTTCTATTCTGCGTCATAAGTTCAACTCACCTACCAAGTTTCATCGCTTAATCCGTATTGGGTAATGAATTATCTCACTTTTTCGATTTTTCGAAATTTTCGATATCGAAAAAGTGGGCGTGGTTATTGTCCGATATCGTTCATTTTAAATAGCGATCTGAGATGAGTGCCCAGAAACCTACATACCAAATTTCATCAGATACCTCAAAATTTACTCAAATTATCGTGTTAACGGAGACACGGACGGGCGGACGAACGGACATGGCTAAATCGAATTTTTTTTCGATACTGATGATTTTGATATATGGAAGTCTATATCTATCTCGATTCCTTTATACCTGTACAACCAACCGTTATCCAATCAAAGTTGATATATTCTGTGAGCTCTGCTCAACTGAGTATAGATAGTACATACA
Organism: Eurosta solidaginis; assembly: GCF_040869045.1. NCBI lineage: Eukaryota > Metazoa > Arthropoda > Insecta > Diptera > Tephritidae > Eurosta > Eurosta solidaginis. The sequence continues at coordinate 179,846,671 of NC_090323.1, forward strand.
AAGTTTTTCTTTAAATTCATTGCGATTTACAAATATATCTAAATTTGTTTCTCTACATAACAAATTAAATTCCGAAAGCAGTCTGATATTGGTTAATTTTGAGCAAACCTGGTTTTGCAGAAGTCAATAGCAAATAAATTATGATGTGGTAAGTTTCTAGCTGGAACATTGAGTTTAATACAACGCAATAAAAACGGACAATCAATAGTCCCATTGAGAACATCACGAATAAAAGCTAAGTCAGATATCAATCGCCTACTGGCAAGAGTATGCAGTCTGCACCGCGGAACATAAGATGGAATAGGCATATTAAACCTAACACTGGATAATGCAAATTTTAGAACCTTTCTTTTTTGTATACGTTCAAGTCTATTGGAATGCACTTCATAAAACGGATTCCAGATTATAGAAGCATATTCCAATTTGGACCTTACAAATGTACTAAACAGCAATTTTTTAGTATAAGGATCCTTAAATTCTGAACTATTTCGTCTAATGAAAGCTAGAGAGGAATTAGGTATGATGTAATTCAAGTGATCAATAAACGTGAAATTCGAGACAAAAACAACCCCAAGGTATTTGATTTTATAACTAGAACTGAGGACAGAGCCAGAAATAGAGTACGAAGATATGAGTGGCAACGTAGTGAGGGCCGCCCTCTACCTCTGCTTCCATAGGCGGGTTCCGATAGAAACACTTTCTTGGCCGGAGCATCATCTTTCATTCGCATAACATGGCCTAGCCAGCGCAGCCGCTGCGTTTTAATTCGCTGGACTATGTTGATGTCTGCGTATAGCTCGTAAAGTTCATCATTAAATCTTCTTCGGTACTCACAATCGGCAACGCGTAGAGGTCCATAAATCTTTCGAAGAACTTTTCTCTCGAACACTCCCAAAGCCGCTTCATCTGCTGTTGTCATGGTCCATACTTCTGCCCCATATAGCAGGACGGGTACGATAAGTGACTTGTAGAGTATGATTTTCGTTCGCCGAGAGAGGACTTTACTTTTAAATTGCCTACCTAGTCCAAAGTAGCATTTATTGGCAAGATTGATTCTTCGCTGGATTTCAGTGCTGATGTTGTTGGTAGTGTTGATGCTGGTTCCCAAATAAACGAAGTCTTTTACTTTTACGAAATGATGGCTGCCAACAGTAGAATGGCTGCCAAGGCGCATATGCGCTAACTCTTTGCTCGATGACAGCAGGTACTTCGTTTTGTCCTCGTTCACCATCAAACCCATCTTTACCGCTTCTTTTTCCAGTTTGGAGTAAGCAGAGCTAACAGTGCGGGTGTTTGCGCCGATGATATAAATGTCATCAGCATATGCCAGTAATTGCACGCTTTTATAGTATATTGTTCCAGTGCGGTTAAATTCTGCAGCTGGTATAATTTTCTCCAGCATCAAATTAAAGAAATCGAACGAGAGGGGGTCACCCTGTCTGAAACCTCGTTTAGCTTCGAAAGGCTCGGAGAGGTCCTTCTCTATTCTGACTGAGCTGATTGTGTTTCTCAACGTCATTTTGCACAGCCGTATAAGTTTTGCGGAGAACCAAATTCAGACATAGCGGCATATAGGCAGCTCCTTTTCGTACTGTCGAACGCGGCTTTAAAGTCGACAAAGAGGTGATTTCACGGGTTTTTTTTCCAAGATTTGGCATATTGTGAAAATCTGGTCGATGGTAGATTTACCAGGTCTGAAGCCGCACTGATAAGGTCCATACAGCCGGTTGACGGTGGGCTTCAATCTTTCGCACAATACACTTGAAAGGACCTTATATGCGATATTGAGAAGGCTGATTAAACGATAGTTGGTGAATTTTGCAGTATCCCCCTTCTTGTGGACTGGGCAAAGAACACTTAGATTCCAACCGTCGGGCATGCACTCTTCCGCCCATATTTTGCTAAGAAGCTGCTGCATGCGCCTTACCAACTCCTCGTCGCCGTACCTGAATAGCTCCGCAGGCAATCCATCAGCGACCACGGCCTTGTTGTTTTTCAATATGGTTATTGCTATTCTAACTTCGTCATAGTCGGGCGGGGGGACATATATTCCATCATCATCAATTGCGGGATCGGGTTCTTCATCTCTGCGCTGTGAATTGCTGCCTCCATTTAGGAGAACAGAGAAGTGTGCCCTCCATAATCTAAGCACTCTATGGACATCAGTTACAAGGTCGCCGTTTTCGTTCCTACAGGAGTTTGCCCCGGTCTTAAAATCTTCCGTCTGTCGCCGTATTTTTTGGTAGAAAATTCGGGCTTTATTCCTGGTGGCTAGCAGCTCAGGCTCCTCGCACTCACGCCTTTCTGCTTCTGCTTTTTTCTTCCTGAAAAGGTGTGTCGCTTCCTTTTTCAACTCACGATAGGGTTCACACACTCCTCTTGTCGCGCTGGCTTTTAACGTAGCCCTGTAGGCAGCGTCTTTTCTTTCAGTTGCAACGCGGCATTCTTCATCGTACCAGTTGTTTTTTCGTGGTCACCGGTAACCATTTTCCCCTCGGCGAGAGTACGAAGTGCTTTGGAAATATGCTCCCACTGCTCCTGTATTCCTTCAGGATGAGTTGTGCTCTCAAAGAGGAGGTGTGAGGGTCGAGTTGCGAAATCATTGGCAGTCTGTTGTGATTGAAGCTTTTCGACATCTAGCTTCCATTGTGTTTTTTGTTCCTTGGTTTTAGCCGCGTTGAGGCGGGTGCATATTTTGGCTGCAACGAGATAATGGTCCGAGTCGATGTTAGGTCCTCGGATCTTGCGCACATCTAAAACACTGGAGGCATGCCGTCCGCGCATCACAACGTGATCGATCTGATTGCGAGTATTTCGATCAGAAGACAGCCATGTTGCTTGGTGTATCTTTTTATGCATGAAACTCGTGCTGGATATGACCATGTTTCGACCACCGGCAAAGTCAACCAGCCTCAGTCCGTTAGGAGAAGTTTCATTGTGTAGGCTGAACTTTCCGACTGTAGGGCCAAAAACACCTTCTTTGCCCACCCTGGCGTTAAAGTCACCAAGCATGACTTTTATATTGTGACGGGGGCAGCGTTCGTATCCGCGTTCTAGTTGTTCATAAAAAGTGTCTTTCACCTCATCGTCTTTCTCCTATGTCGGCGCATGGGCGCAGATGAATGATATATTAAAAAAGTTCGCTTTTATTCGGATAGCGGCGAGACGTTCGTCCACAGGTGTGAACGCCAGAACTTGGCGACAAAGTCTCTCTCCCACCACGAATCCGACACCGAAACTGCGCTTATTTGTATGGCCACACCAATAGATGTCATAATTTTGATCTTCTTTCTTCCTTGCTTCGTCCAACGCATTTCTTGGATGGCGGGGATGTCAGATTTTGCTTTGACGAGGACGTCAACCAGCCGGGCATCTGCACCAATCCCATTCAGGGAGCGGACGTTCCAGTTGCATGCCCTCAACTAATTGTCCTTCAAACGTTTGCCATGGTCGTCATCAATAGAGAGTGTATTTATCCGAAGCTTGTTGTTATATTTCATTGGAGTATGGTTTTACGTGGCGGGTCCCAAGCCCAGCGCACAACCCGCTCAACGGGGGTGAAAATATTACTTGGCACGTTTATATAGCGAGCCGCTTGCTCCAGGACAGACGCTCGCTTCCAGCCGCACCTAGAGGTGTATTATGTAAGAGTGGCCTAGCCAGGTTGTCGCCTTCTCACATTAGCTCACCGCTAAATGGATATTTAGCGGCTACCCAGAGGATACTTGGCCGCAAGCGACCGGCAGTATAGAGCTGCTTGAACCGCATGCAAAAGAATCGCTCTTGCCATTCCCAGGTGAATGGCGGTCAGAAACTTTCCCCACTTTCGTGGTCTTCTACACACGGCTCCACCCTCTAGATCCTGATTGTGGTTATCTGAAATCTCCTTGAGTCCCTTGAGCCTTTGGGCTCTCAGAAAAGAGCTAATTGTGGAACCCTATTTATGAAGCACTTTTCCGGTTATATTAAAAACTTTTAATCTATCCTTATTGATATTAGTTTTTTTTTATTTCATTCTAGGTAATTTGATTTTGACAATGTGCGCATAGCAATATTCCAAATATTCCAGCTGTGGCTGTAAGAACAGACATCTGCTCAAATTACAAACTGCAACAACTATCCCTCCGGCTTTTTAGTACCATATATAAGGCCCTGCCAAGCATATTATAGGAAAGGGTCAAGACCAAAGGCTCAATATCACGTGTAAATCGACTTTGATAGCACGAATTGGGGCTGCCTATATTCCGGTATTTTACGTACAAAATTTATATGGCTCTACAAACTGATGTTGAACAACACCGCCAGCACAGAAAAAATTGGGCCACATCACTCTAAGCTTCGAAACAAGGTTTCTGAAAGGGCACGACAAGCCAGTGTTGTCCTTGCATATGTTTTGGTTAGAGATAACGAAAACATACCTAAAGAAGTAACTTCAAAATGTAAATAACATCGAGCGAGAAGGAATATTGAAAACACAATAGATAAGAGCGAGAAAGCGAGTCACACGTACACTATTTTGAGAGAGCTCGTGGGTTACTTTTTGCACGACATCAATGTAAAGTCATTAAGACGATAATTGGTGACCCAGTTATCGATGACGATTAAGTAATCGATTAGATAACGAGTACTTGTCTTGTAGGGTGAGGGGTAGCTCTTCCTCTTCCTATATCACAGTCACAGTCACGGTTAAAAGCCGCTGGGACTGGGAGGTCACAATCACAAATAACATTCTTCCTCAAAAATTACGGGATCTGCCAAAATTATTTCGCACAAGTGAAGAGAGCTAGCGCAATCAGCACAAGTTACCTTTGAAAGATTGTTTCTATCGATCTTTCGTATACAAACCGAGCACTTCATATTTAATTAATTTTTTTAATTATTTAATTAATTATTTTTTTTTTAATTTCAATACGGAGCAAAGAAAAATACATGCGCACCCCAGAACACTTAATCTCTCCTGTATTTGTGTATGTAATATGTGTTCCAAACCTGAGCCAAATCAGACCACAATAACGATTTTTTTGAATATCTCGATTCGTGCGCCACCTGGCGGCGAGTATTACGTGTTCCAAATCGGACCATAAATACGATTTTTTGGAATATCCCGCTCCGTGCGCCACCTAGCAGAATTTTTTTTTTTCATAAAACGGTTTTTATTTCTATTTGTAATATGTGTTCCAAATATGGGCCAAATTGGACCAAAAACCGATTTTTTGAAAAATATCGACCCACGCGCCAGCTAGCGGAGTTTTTTCTTCTTTTTATTGCATTGTCATCGGGTTCTGAACAATACCCAAAACGTTCAGGAGATATATATTTATCGCTACAAAAACAACACCAACATCAGATATAACAAAGAGATGCGGCAATATGCAGCACAGCCGCTTGACAAGGCGAAGTATAGAATAATCGATAAACGTTTGCTCTTAATAAATGGCAGATTTTCGTAGTCATTTTCCGTTCCCGCTTATTAATGAAAATGCGTGACATCGGCCAGGGTGCGTGTGCAACTCTGCTTGTTGTTTTTTGTTGTTGTAGCAGTGCTTCGCCCCATCCAATAGGTGCGACCAATCACAAATTGTCATCAATGTCCTTCAACGCGAGTCCAAGGAAACTTGCTGTTTCAACAGGGGTGGTCCACAACGAGAGGGGTGTTAGAGGCGTTTGTCCCACAATACAGTTGAAGAGATGGTTGGTGTCCGGTGGGGACACATTGTAAGCAGAACATACAGTTTGCATGTCGGGGTTGATTCTGGATAGGTAAGAGTTTAACCTGTTACAGTACCCAGATCGATGTTGAGCTAGAGTGACGCGCGTTTCCATAGGGAGGGTGCGTTCCTCCTCTGCTAGTTTTGGGTATTTTTCTTTAAGTACTGGATTCTCCGTTTGTGTATATCACTGACGACCTTCTTGTGCATTTCAGCATATACAGCTGTATTCTCAGGTGCCGTATTTCCTCATAGTGCTTACGGAGATGACCTCTTAAGCCCCTGGGCGGAGTAGCCTTATCAATCAAATATCTGTTGGGATGTCGAGGTTTCTGGTTATTCAACAGAAACTGTTTGGTTAGCATTTCATTTCTCTACCTAATGGGGAGTATTCTCGCCTCATTATATTGAAGGTGTTCTGGGGACATAGGAAGACAACCCGTGGTGGTTCTGAGGGCGTTATTTTGGGAGGCCAACTCTGCTATATAATACCAATACAATTTCTCCATATTTACCACTATTTATACGAAGTACCAAGTCAAGTTTTTAGATAATTTATGCCGCGCTAGTATATACTTCAAAAATAGTCAAATAGGTTTTCATTTGTTTTTGTTTTATCGGCCTATTGATAAAGTTTTCAAGTTTCGAAACGAGCTCAAGGCCCGATACAATTGGTAATAAACCAAGATCCCTTGGGAAATGTCAAACAAAGTAATTGACAATAAAAAAATCCAGCATTATCAGTGATTTGCAATAGATGGCACAACACTGAATAAATAAAGTTGGCAAGAAGGAATAGAAGTACCAAATTTGTCAGTCAAACAAACCACCGCTGTATAGCTAAATGGTTGGCGCAGCGTGCCTAAAGCGTACTGATGATGAAGGCTTAGCACTCTTCGAAATGAATCTATCTGCGCAGCTATGGCAGGTTGTCTGAAAAATTGTATACTTACTATTCCAAAAACAAAAATTTCAATTATAGAAAAATTAAAAAAAACAAAAATCATTACAAAAAATTATTGTTCTGGCCTTGAACTCGTTTCGAACCTTGAAATAGATTTTCTTTAAAAGAAAAAAATTTAAATTTAAACTTTTAATTACCAACTTGTTACGAAGTTCACCGTGTGGTATGAGTAACATTTATTTGCTTTGATGTCCACGCCCGTTAGCTCGCTCTTTATGCAATGACTTTAAGCCTTAGTAATGCTTAAGTTTAAGATAGAGTTCAAGTACTTGAGACATTTCGCTGCGCTTTAACTTGACAAGAAAATTACTTTTGTTGCAATAAGGAAGTTAACACACAAATATACATATTTACTTAGGGTACTTACATATGTACAATATGTTTATCTTTTGTCCTTATGTTTTACTCGCCAGTGTTGTATCCCACGTTATCTGCATAATTCACTAGGCAAAATTTAATTAAGTTGCAAAAGCTCTTGTACGCATAAGACCCCCGCCACCCATTTGGTGCGTCACATGCAGTTGCCTGCCAGCAGCGCAATTCAGCTGAGCAATGCAACGTAAGTAAAGCCGCAGTAAATGGCTTGCTAACTAGGTCCTCTAAGCATACATACATACATATCTACTGTTCTCGAATACATTGGATGGCATCAATAACCGAAATGTGGTGAGATAGAAATCGGCAAACAACTTAGTAAAATTGTGCTGTTGCTAAAATGAAGCCTAAATAAAGATCTAAGTAAAGTCAGCACAACCTTTATGAATTTCTTAATCTCTGTAAATTATAAAATTTGTTTTTCAGTTTTGAGCTCATTACTTACTTATTTAATTGGCGATTAATCGTCTAAACGGTTTTGGCCGACAAACAAGTTACACCAGTTGCTTCTTCGATGCGCTAACTGGTACCAGTTGGTAACACCAAGGGAACTTAAATCGTCTTCCACTTGGTCCTTTCAGCGGAGTGAGGGTTTCGACAAGAATATCTTTTTGGCCGGAGCAACATCTTTCGTTCGCATAACATGAATTAGCCAGAGTAGCCGTTGCATTTTATTTCGCTAGACTAAATTGACGACATTGATTACAGCAGCCGTGGTGTGATGGTAGCATTCTCCGCCTACTCCACCGAAGTTCCTGGGTGCAGTAAAAGGAGAATGACGCAAATTGGAAGAGTATTATATAAGAACGTACATTTACTGGCGTATGCTGATGACAATGATATCATCGGCCGGAACACCCGCGCCGCAAGTCCGGTTTGAAATACCGGAAAAAGAAGTGAAAAGGATGGATTTGATGGGAGTGAGGACAAAAGGCAGTACCTGCTGTCATCGGCCAATAGCTCACTGCGTTTTCTTTATGCAGAAATCTCCATAAATAAATAAATAAATAAATGTGAGGAAATCGCACGAAAATGGGCACCCTGTTTGAAATATTGTTTGTTTTTGAATGAAGCGCAGACTTTCTTCCCAGTTCTGGCATGATAATTTTGCTTAGCCGTATAAGTTTTACAGGGAAAAGAAATTCAGACAAAGCGGCATAGAGGTAGCCCATTTTTGTGGTATTGAAGGCGATTTTAAAATTGATGAAGAGGTGATGTGTGTCAATTATTTTACGAAGATAATTATTATTTTTTATTTTTATTTTGATATTGAAGTATATAAAAATACCGGATGAAGGTCGAATAAGATTAGAATTATTTGGCCAGCTCAGAAGCTAAAACGCGAACGCCAATTCCTTCAGTGTGCTTTTCATTTTCATTTGTTTTGGAAAATGATTACGAGAATTTTCTCTTATTTTAATGTAAATGTGTATGTTTTCGTTTCAATATGTGGCGTGTTGTCATGTGCTTTTATTTGTCCCGTTATGTTCCGTTATATTTGTTCTGTTAGTTCACGTTACTTCAATTTTTGTTTCACAATTGTATGGTGTCACACTACTTTAATTGGGAGTGCAAAAACTTTCCCTAAATCCAGTTTAGGGAAGCATTGCATGTATCAACTCCGCCAATTCGTGAGAAGGGAGTTTAGGTACCACCCTTTAGGTCCATTTTAGTTTTCGGCTCAGCCAATTCTAGCCCGATAATACCTTGGCTGAGCCGAACCTGGCACTGCATGTCCACTCCGATGAGAGTACAAGAACGGAATGTTACGAAAATTAGTCGCATAGTAATGGTCTGGTCGGTGGTAGATTTAAAGAGATACAGACAGGGTGACCATATATTGTGAAATATCTTTAGATTAAGGGTGAATAAAATACTACAAACTGCAGAATTTAACAGCTCTAGAACACTATTCTATAAAAGCGTGCCATTACTGGCGTATGCTGATAACTTTGATATCATCGGCCTGAGCAGCCGCGCCATAAGTTCTGCTTACTCAAAAGTGAGAAAAGAAGCGGAAAATGGGTTTTGTGGTGAATGGGAAAAAACTAGGTACCTTCTATCATCGGGCAAAGAGTCAGTATTTTTATCGAAACCCACCTATGTAAGCAAAGGATGAGGGTGACTTGAACTGCGCTAGAAGGATCAGTTGGAAAACGATTTCAATTCAATTGGTGTGACCAGTTTTAGGCCAGGAAAGAAGCGATTAGCGTGCTTTGGTAGACGGCTATGAACTTTGAAACTATTAAGTGCCAATTTAGTATGTAAATAAGGGGGAAATTCTGATATAGGGCCGAGAAACACAAACTTTTTGCGTTCTGTAACACTCATTGGGCTTTAGGCGCGCATGGAAAAAAGATGAATAACGATCACAGCAGAAGGGAGTGTTGAGAGTTTTCTGTGTCAATGCATGGATCTAGCAAGAACACATTTAAGATCCTTCGGAAGCCCTTTTTTTGGAAATCTGGGTAGATTATAAAAAAATGGGACTCCAAGTGTTCTATGTTAAATAAACAACTCGTGATGGTTGAAGTACATATCGGATGTAGCAGTCAGTATATTCAAACGAATTTTATCTGTATGTAATTAGCGATATATGCTCATATTGCTTTATACAATTGTTTTTGTTATTAGTATTAGAGAAAATCAAAACGGCAAAAAATCATATGGCGGGAATTAAGATGGTGGAGTGGATAGAAGACTTTACGCCAGTATAAATTATGTTGGGGATTTTCAATGCTCAGCTCCCGAGAAGCTAGCTGATGAAAAAGTAAAATTCAGAAACATGTCCTAGTAACCATCGCCGTTTGTACACTTTGTAATTTTTCTCTAATATCCATATCAAATGAATGCTATTGTGGCATCAAAACGGCTTTTCATTAGCTACTTGGGCGATCTTGGTAGCTGCCACTATATCTACTTGCCTGCCTACCTACCTAATATACATAGGCCCGTCGAGAGGGGGCGGATGAGGCAATTCCCCCCCGGAACCGTGGTTTCTCAGGGGGCCCGCAATTTAGAGGTACAAAGACATTTTTTTTAAATTCAGGAGAGTTTAGTTGTTCCATGTGCAAATTTTAAGCCGAATTTTAAAAGCAAGGAATATTGATAATGATTTTTTGCCTGGGCCTGAGGAGACAATAAAAACATCAAACAACATGTAAGGAAGGCTAAGTTCGGGTGTAACCGAACATTATATACTCAGTTGAGAGCTATGGAGACAAAATAAGGGAAAATCACCGTGTAGGGAAATGAACCTAGGGTAACCTTGGAATGTGTTTTTACGACATGTGTATCAAATGGAAGGTATTAAAGAGTATTTTAAGAGGGAGTGAGCCATAGTTCTATAGGAGGACGCCATTTAGGGATATCGCCACCAAGGTGGACCAGGGCTGACTCTAGAATTTTTTTGTACGATATGGGTATCAAATGAAAGGTGTTAATGAGTATTTTAAAAGGGTGTGGGCCTTAGTCCTTTAAGTGGACGCCTTTTCGAGGTATCGCCATAAAGGTGGACCAGGGGTGACTCTACAATTTGTTTTTACGATACGGGTATCAAATAAAAGGTGCTAATGAGTATTTTAAAAGGGAGTGGGCCTTAGTTCTTTAGGTGGACGCCTTTTCGAGATATCGCCATAAAGGTGGACCAGGGGTGACTCTAGAATTTGTTTGTACGATATGGGTATCAAACGAAATGTGTTAATGAGTATTTTAAAAGGGAGTGGGCCTTAGTTCTATAGGTGGGCGCCTTTTCGGTATATCGTTATAAAGTTGGACCAGGGTTGACTCTAGAATGCGTTTGTACAATATGGGTATCAAACGAAAGGTGATAATGAGTATTTTAAAAGTGAGTGGGCCTTAGTTCGAGATATCGCCATAAAGGTGAACCAGAGGTGACTCTGTAATATGTTTGTACGATATGGGTATCAAATTAAAGGTATTAATGAGGGTTTTAAAAGTGAGTGGTGGTAGTTGTATATGTGAAGGCGCTTTCGAGATATCGACCAAAATGTACCACGAACACAATTCCTGCTAAGATTCCAAGGGCTTTTGATTTCGCCCTGCAGAACTTTTTCATTTTCTTCTACTTAATATGGTAGGTGTCACACCCATTTTACCAAGTTTTTTTTCTAAAGTTATATTTTGCGTCAATAGACCAATACAGTTACCATGTTTCATCCCTTTTTTCGTATTTGGTATAGAATTATGGCATTTTTTTCATTTTTCGTAATTTTCGATATCGAAAAGTGGGCGTGGTAATAGGCGGATTTGGGCCATTTTTTATACCAATAGAAATTAAGTTCAGGCAAGTACGTGAACTGAGTTTAGTAAAAATATATCGATTTTTGCTCAAGTTATCATGTTAACGGCCGAGCGGAGGGACAGACGGTCGACTTTGTATAAAAACTGGGCGTGGCTTCAACCGATTTCGCCCTTTTTCACAGAAAACTGATATCTTCCTAGAATCTAAGCCCTTACCAAATTTTACAAGGATTGGTAAATTTTTGTTCGGCTTATGGCATTAAAAGTATCCTAGAAAAATTAAATGAAAAAGGGCGGAGCCACGCCTATTTTGAAATTTTCTTTTATTTTTGTATTTTGTTGCACCATATCATTACTGGGGTTGAATGTTGACATAATTTACTTATATACTGTAAAGATATTAACTTTTTTTTTAATTTGACTTAAAATTTTTTTTTAAAGTGGGCGTGGTCGTTCTCCGATTTTGCTAATTTTTATTAAGCATACATATAGTAATAGGAGTAATGTTCCTGCCAAATTTCATCATGATATCTTCAACGACTGCCAAATTACAGCTTGCAAAACTTCTAAATTACCTTCTTTTAAAAGTGGGCGGTGCCACGCCCATTGTCCAAAATTTTACTAATTTTCTATTCTGCGTCATAAGTTCAACTCACCTACTGAGTTTCATCGCTGTACCCGTCTTTGGTAATGAAATATCGCACTTTTTCGATTTTTCAAAATTATCGATATCGAAAAAGTGGGCGTGGTTTTAATCCGATATCGTTCATTATAAATACCGATCTGAGATGAGTGCCCAGGAACCTACATACCAAATTTCATCAAGATACCTCAAAATTTACTCAAGTTATCGTGTTAAGAGCCGGCCGGACGGACAAATTGACGGACCTGGCTCAAACAATTTTTTTTTCGATACTGATGATTTTGATATATGGAAGTCTATATCTCTCTCGATTCCTTTATACCTGTACAACCAACCGTTATCCAATCAAAGTTAATATACTCTGTGAGCTCTGCTCAACTGAGTATAAAAATGTATATTTACGTGAATCCGAAATCGTAAAGTTTTCGTGGTGACACCAAAGAAGGTTCATCTTCAAAAAGTCTTCCAACAATACCACCAACTCTGTATCAAAGTCCACATTATTTAAACGACTTCGATATCGGTACCATGAATAATGAGTTTTTGCGGTCTGAAGAATTCAACGAAATAATTCGTCGAGGTAAAATAGAATCTTGTTAATAGAATCTTGCCAAATGGAGAGAAAGTGAAGCGTGACTGGTTAGTGTGGAGTGCTAGTAGCAATGCTTTTTTGGCTACGATGCCGTTTATTAAACACCAATACTTCAAGTCGACCTAAAATTGGTTCTGCGGATATTCGAAATTCAAGGTATGGAAGATGCTATAAGATAAACTGCCATCACACGAAAATACTCAAGATCACATTAAGTGTTATATTCCATGGCGATCTTTGGAAAATCTAATTCAAAAGGAGGCTACAATTGATACACTTATCAATGACCACCTAATCACTGAAACTCAAAAGTGAAAAGAAATTTTATATAGAATTTTGGACACAATTTTATTTTTGGGTGAAAGAGGCCTAGCTTGCAAAGGCGAAAGTATATATCTTGGTGAAATAAACAATGGACATTTTTGGGCACTTAAGATCTTATAAGCCGTTATGATCCGATACTTAGAGATCATTTGGAGAAAGTTAGGATTTCACAACAGCAGCGTAAACGTTTACAAGCTCACTATCTTTCCCCAGAGACATTCAGAATGAGTTTATAGAAATTTGTGCAAAGCACGTGAGGGAAACTATATTAGATCAAGGCAAGAAAGCCCAGCTTTTTTTGCTATTATCGTTGATGCTATGCCTGATCCTAGGCACGTTGACTACGTTCATTTTGCGCTAACTCCATTTCAATTCTAAAGCAACAAATTTTACAATTCAAGAACGGTTTTTGACTTTCGGGACTTGTAACCAAAAAACTGGTCAGAAAGTCGCTGATCTAATTTGCCATATTTGATTGATGATTGTCGCGCACAAGGGTATGATAACGGCGCAAATATGAAAGGAGCTTACAGCGGAGCACTACGTCACATTCTCGACAAAAACTCGAATGCTGATTACTCGCCTTGTGCAACCCACAGTCCCAATTTATGTGGTGTTGATGCTGCAGAATGTTGTACGGCTGCAATTACTTTCTTCGGAGTTGTACAAAAATATTTTACTATTTTCAGCAGCACTCCACAACGATGGGACATCCTCAAAAAATTGTACCGAGCTCTCTTCATAGTCTTTCAGACAAAAGCCAGCATTCTCAAGTACATCAACAAGTTCGAATGTATCTTGCTGTCTTAAATTTGGTTCAAAATACTGACTACCATTAATGAAAGAAACGTGGTCCTCCAAGCTAGAGACGCCACCATAGATGTTGAGGTCCGACATGTAGATGCCTTATTAGCTGATATGAGGTTGATCAAGAACCAATGGAAAACAGTTTTAAACGAATGCAAAACAGTTGCTATTCAATTGAACATCTCGCCAAAGCTTCCGGACATTCGAAAGGGAAAACCCAAACGACGTTCTGAATATAATTTAAATGAGATGATAACGGATGATTCAGAGTCTGACTCTAAAAACAATACATTCCTTTTGATCGTGGATTCGGTAATCACAGGCATTACTGAACGATTTGCAGTTGTGAGAAATTTAAGCGAGACGTTTTCCTTTTTGTGGCAATTCGAAGACATGGATGAAACTACGGTTCAGGCGATCGCAGCAAAATTTGTCGAAAAATACATGTCGGACATTTCTCAAAGATTAGAATGCGAAATAATTCACTTGAAACACATTTACAAATTTTGATAAAGGTCTGTCACCATTGGAATTGCTAAATGCCATCTATGTTCAAAACCTGTATAAAATTGTCCCCAACATTTGTGTTGCTTTATGTATCTTTTGCACTATACCTGTCACTGTAGCTAGTGCAGAAGGTTATTTCAGCGTCCTTGGAAGAATCAAAAACTTACATAGATCGTGTTCATCTCATAAGCGAGTTTCAGGATTTGCCACGCTTTGTGTTGCATCCGTTTTGGCAAGACAGTTACATTTGGATATTATTGTAAAAATTTTGCACCGAAAAAAGCAGGTAAAGCCACTCTTTGATATCCGAACTTTCTATATTGAATAATTAAAATTTATAATCATCATTAAATTTATCAGAAATATATTAAAATATTACCACATAACTAGAAAAGAGAATTTTATTTCTACGTTACAATAAAATAGTACCCGTATAAATATAAATATTCTGTGTTAATTTTATTGTCAGCTCTTAGTCCAAAAATCATTTAGTTGATGTGGCAAACATTTCTTTTTGATGTAATCCTTCAATAACACCGCGTTACACACATTATGTCCTATGAAACAAATATACTTTTTCGGAAAGGAGAGAAAAAATAAAAATACATGTGTATCGGCGATTTTCATGCACACGTCAATATTTTTTTTATGTATAATGTATAAAGCTCGCAGTGTCCGTCTGTCCGTCTGTGCGAAAGACTTTGGATCGATTTTTAACCCTTTTTCAGTGATCCAATCGAGCTGACGTTTTGCAGGCAGACTCGTGGAAATATCTGTATCACGTCAAATAAAAAAAACAAAAAAAGTAGATGTTTTTCAATTCTCAGATTTTTCTGAATTTTTTTCGGAAAAAGTATATTTGGTTCATATGACAGAACTAAAGCTTGTTTTTGTAACACAGTGTTATGACTCATGAATGAGACATCATTAATTCAAGTTAATGAAATGTATTAGTGGATTTCTTATAGGGGGCCCGTAAATTGTCTAGGCCCGGGCCTGGATTTTCTCTCTACGGCCCTGCATATGCATAGACCCCAATTCCATTTTAGCTTAGCACAATAACGACAAAAAGTTGGACTCATAATTTAATTAGTGAGATTCACAAAGTAAATGAAAAATGAGATTCAGGAAATGAGAAAGAATGTTAAAGCAAAGTAAAATAACGCAAAAACCAAAGAATTTAATGTTGATTGTGTATGCTTGTATGTATAAATGTGGACGGAAAGCGACCGTAGCCAAAGGATTGCAACAGCAATCATGCGGAACAACCTGCAGTCAGACACGTTTAATGAATTTGGTCTCTTTTAGTTACAATTGTTGTTGCTGTGTATGTGTGCTATTCGTATATACTTACATATATATATTCCTGAGCATTGTTATTGTTATATTTTTCGTAAAGTTATATATGTGTAAGTAAAATAACGGAATGTTGCTTACAGATAAGCTTTCATTTAATGACGAAACATTACAACAGGTGTTTCCTTCATTTTCTTTACAATCCGTATCGTTTTGTTGTTTTTGATATTCCTTGGTGTTACTTAACGGTCTTATGAATGATTTTCGTTAGCCCGGTGGTGCTGTATTTTAAAATGTTCAGTCAGCACGAAATGAAAATTAAGAAATATATTTACACATACATATGTACATATTCAACTTTGTGTTTTTGTACGCTTCAAAGTTAAGCATTAAAAGCAATGTAAGATTTCAGTTGGAGAACGATTTGATACCACAATGATTTGTTTTTAAGGTTTCTCGATTATGGATTTAGATAAATTGTATAAAAATTTAAAAAAATATGACAAGCATTGTAGAAATATGGGAAAATGCGCTTAGGTATTTTAAATTCCTATTCTACTTTCTTCCTTCTATCTCAGGTCGGTTACATAGTTTTTCGAAAATTTCACTACCAATTTGGGAAATCTTATAACATCTTGAAACTCGGAATCTACACCAGAAACTGATCTCAATGTAGGTTAGGTTACATTGAACTGGCCGGTCCATAAGAAGCTTACATAGACTGAATGTGTCCATAGTGTTATCAGAACTTGTTTGACAACCAAACGGAAACCCCAAAATTAGCTACCAGTGCTTACATTACAAAACCACTCCGTCCGTTTGGCAAATACTAGAGTTTTTAAATGATCTAGCTAAATAGCTGCCTGGAAATCTGGTGACTCTGCCGCCTCTAGCAACTAGAGCCTTGACCTGGCGAAAGCAGGGAACGAACACTTAACATACCTAACCGTTTCGTCTTGCAGCTCACACTTCCTATATATGCTGTTACTGACGAAGCCTTATTTAAAAGTATGTGACGCCAGAAATATGCGCTTCGGGAGCATTAAATCTCCTCCCTTCAGAGATATGAGTATGTTTATGTGTCTAATATCTTTGGAGTTGCACACGATCTTGGAAATTTTGCAGCCCCGCGCTTCTGTCCATGTCTTTCCTGCTTGATGGGTATATGTAACTCCTGTCTCCTTTTGTTTTCCCCAAACGCAGTGTAACAACTACCTTTTATCCATGGAATGTTGCACTCTCCTTTGCAAACAAATGGTCGTTTCGTAACCCTCTATCTCTTTATGACTAAGAACCCAAAAAAATGAGCTATGTTTCTCCAATGCTTTTTTGCATTTCGGTGCACTTCTTGATAATATATATATATATATATTGACGCGACTGTAACTTGAGCAGAATTTCTGCTGCTTTCTTCATGGCTACAATTTTCACCTGAAAGACACTGCAATGATCTGTAAGCCTGTAAGATCGACTTATTTTGGCACTGAAACAGTAAACAGCAGACCAAATACCTTCCTTAGATTTGAAACCATCGGTATGCATATGATAAGTATATTTTGCCATTTCCGAAGCCTTGCGCAAGCCTATCGCCTCTATTACGGAACCAAGATGTCCTTCGAAGCTCAGGCATGGAAGCATGTAGTTCCTTTCGTCCTATATAAGATGGCGCTATACTGGTGCTAGTCTTAATTTTATTAGGGATCTTATATTTCCTAATAAATATTACCATATCGATTTATTCCGCGTTGGCTGTGAACCTGACTTCCGATACCCATGCACTTACATGCCAAAGCGCTTGATCCATAAAACATCTGATTATTTGTAGATATCTTCCGCTTGTGGTGACTGAAAGATCATCCTCCTACCACATGGAATCCCCTAGGCCATCTAGCGCACCCACATCCTAATTCAATGAGGAAATTGGGTTCGCAAGAGCCTCGCCTGCTAAATATATTGTGAAGAATATTAGTATCACTAAGCAATACTACCATCACTAAGCCGATACTAAGCAGTATGTACATAAACAAATCAATCATCATGTACACACATACATACAAAGCAACAGAGAGATACTCACAAACTCATGTCATCATCAGCCAAAGTAGTACTCACATATGTCCACGCATATGGATACAAATTACAAATATACATGTGTATAGCTGGTAAACAAGCATCAAGTTCACGAAATTACTAGACTTTAGGAGAAATGGGCGAACGAGGAAACCGAAGAGTATAAAAGCAGCACACGCTGAGGCATAACTAAGCAGTTTGATTACGCTTTCAGTTGCGAAGTGAAGTTTAATTGCGAAGTACTTTCAAAGTAGTCTAATAAATACCATTTTGCAATACAGAATATTGGAGTGTTTTACTCAACAGTTTAGCGATAAGAACTTTAGTAGAAGGTGTAAAATAAGTGGAGTTTCCCTATATTCGTTACAATTGGTGTCAGAAGAGGAATTTTTGAATAAATTCGGAACATTTCGAATACAACTTGGACATGGCAAAGTTAAGTGAATTAAGGATGAAGCAACTGAAAAAGGGGTTGGAGAACCGTGGATTGAATACAAACGGCAATAAGATCGAACTTTAAGCACGGCTACGAGAAGTAATGGAGTTGGAAGGAATTAGTGTAGACCAGTATGCCTTTTATCCTGATGTGGCAGAGTCAGCGACTAAAATGGAGGAGAAGATATAGACTCCGAATCCATTAGCAAGTGTTGACACTAACGCGGTACTAGCAGCGTTGAGGCAAATGTCTCCACAAATATCAACCAAAATGGCATCTCAACTGGAAGAACGGAAGACGTTTATGGTATCCCATCTGGAATCCCAGGAGATACGCATAACATCCCAGATGGAAACACAACTAGAATCCCAGGAGACACGCATAACAGCCAAGATTGAAGAACAGGAAATACAAATTTCATCACAGCTGGAGGAACAAAAGACATATATGGCAACTCAACTGAAAGAACAAGAGACACCCATAACAGTAAAACTAGAAGCAAAAGAGGCGCGTATATCATCAAAACTCGAAGCGCGCCTGGACAAAAAAATAATTCAGTTCGAAGAAGATTTCGAGGCAGAGGTGGATGCTTTGAGAGGTTGTATACAGGAATTGCAACTTAATCGGCCGGCTGCCGCAGCGAGTAATACGAAGATAAAAACTCCATCTTTTGACGGTTCTATTCCTTTCCAGGTGTTTAAGCTTCAGCTTGAGAAGACCGCAACAGTTAACAGTTGGAATGCTGAAGATAAATATGCTGCACTTTTCGTGGTATTGAAAGGGCCTGCAGCTGAAATCTTGCAGACAATTCCAGAGTATGAACGGAACAGCTATGAAACATTGATGAGCGCACTAGAGAGGCGATACGGAAGCGAACGCAGGGAAAAGATATACCAAATTGAGTTGCAAAACCGTTACCAAAAATCGAATGAGACTTTGCAGGGGTTTGCGTCGGATGCTGAAAGGCTGGCACATTTATCAAATGCGGATGCACCCGTGGAATACACCGAAAAGTTAAAAATCCATACCTTTATTAATGGAATACGGGATATTGAAACGAAACGAGCGATATACGCAAACCCAAAACCTACACTCACAGAAACGGTACCACATGCTCTGATTCATGAAACAGCATCGCTTCTGTGTAAGCCAGCTTTCATAGCACGCCGTGTGGAAATAGAAAGGCCAGATTGGGTAGACAGAATTTTGGAAGCACTGAAGGGATCACAACAGAAAATGCCGAAGTTATGAAGTGTTTCAAGTCACATTGCACGATATTGCAGCACCGGTCCTGGTAGTTCCAACTTGGCTGATCGTAAACGTAAAACTGGAGGAGATAAGCAAGATCGAGTCAGATGTAAAGATCGAAAACTTGCCCCAGCTATTGAATGTCCTATGATATCTATCTGGAAAATTGGAAGAAACTCGAGCAGTCTAACCATCATAGGAAATGTTGATGGCAAAGGCGTGTACTGACTGTAGATACGGGCGCATCTCATTCTTTAATCCGATCTGATTTGGCGAACAGGAGAGTAAAGCCACTACCTGGAGCAAGGTTGCGTACGATCACTGGCGAGTATAACCAAGTCCAAAGAGAAGTGGTATGTGAGGTATTAATTGGAAAGGTCACGATTCTACACAAATTCGTTGTGGCGGAGTTTGTTGATGAAGTTATATTGGGAGTGGACTTTTAGTTGACCATTATATCAGGATCGAGATGCAGAGTAGGATTAAGCGCTATAAGAACCAGGATATACCACTTAACTTCAGTTTGGAGAAAGGGTTCAGCAGTAAGCAAGTGCTGGTGGAGGCGATTCGACAAAGACAACCAAAGTCAAAGGCAGTAGATTGGGCAATGGTTGATGAACCGAATGGGCCAAACAGAGCAAAATCAAAGATACCTGCGAGAGAAACACTGGCATTTACAAAACCGAATAAACGCACTAAAACGAAGAAAAGAATTTCCCAGAAAGAATGCGAGGGTGGTTTCAAGCCAGGGCGCACTACTGTTGTAAATCGTCGGAACGATACTGAATCTGGGAAGCCAATCCGTCAAGCACAAGCTCTAAGAAGTAGTTCATTGGCCAAAAAACAGAGTATGAGGGAGCGAAACAGGGTAATGAGTAGTAAGATGTAACACATGTTTGACAAGG
Source organism: Eurosta solidaginis (assembly GCF_040869045.1). Lineage (NCBI taxonomy): Eukaryota > Metazoa > Arthropoda > Insecta > Diptera > Tephritidae > Eurosta > Eurosta solidaginis. Next base: position 179,866,809 of record NC_090323.1, read on the forward strand.
ACAATAATTCGGAAGGTTTCTTCTAGGGAGATTTCGTACTGCTATACAACCCTCACCGGAGGGAAGGTGTTTCACCCAAATTTTCGTACAGTGGCGAAGACCCGTACAAAGTTGGGAAGAGGATCAGTGACACCATCTATCGCATACAAACCATTGGAAAACCACAAAATAGAAGGGTGGTTCAATTGGAGGGGCTAGCAGCGGTTAGATCGAACGATTTGCCTGATCGGGACGACCAGACTTAGATGGAGGGCAGTGTGACGAATATTAGTATCACTATGCGCTACTGCCATCACTAGGCCGATACTAAGAATTATGTACATAAACAAATCAATCATCATGTACATATATACATTCAAGGTAACAGAGAGATACTCACAAACGCATGTCATCATCAGACAAAGTAGTACTCACATATACACACGCATATGGATATAAATTACAAATATAAATGTATATAGCTGATAAACAAGCATTATATTCATGAAATTACTAGACATTAGGAGAAATGGGTGAACGAGGAAACCGAAGATTATAAAAGCAGCACAAGAAATATGATTCGCAGCCGGTAGGTGAGGTTCACAATTGGGTTGGAAAAGCTATAAATTGCGTTAGCAGCTCTTTGGGAGGGTTGCGCAACTTAAACCCTTGAATCATTTGGGTGTTTAAGTCGGCTTTCACAACACTCATACTTTCTGTGGGTATATTATAAATCCCTTGACCCCCTGAGGTCATCATTTTTACTTTTGCTACCCCTCGCCATCAGTAAATGGGATCTGTTTGTCAAATCATAAATCGTAATTTGAAGTGGTTCTGAACATATAGTGTATTAAACTTTTTCCAAAGAGAGAATTCAGCATTGCACTGAATATATAAGGAGCCATCCATAAATTACGCGACTCTTATTTAGAAGCTTTTCGATCCTATGAATGTTAGCGTCCGTGATGCAGCGTGACGCTGACCTTAACCGTTTACCCACTGTAGGCGCATCACGTAATGTATGGATTGGCTTCTAAAGATTCAAGGTAAACGTTCACTTAACTACAATTTCTACTACTTGAAGTATAAAATTTATATCTTAGCCCCGAAGTTACTTAATCAGTCATGGGCAGATATAATGAGGAGCTCAGAGAAAGCGAATGCGTTTGTCGATAGAAGTTTTATTTTCCAATAGCCTCCTCAGTAAACAGGAGCACTTGCTAGCAAGAGTTCCTCTCTGAACTGAACTTGTGCCAATTAAAAAAAATATATAAATTAAGTATTCAAAGAGTCAGCTGTCCGCCACGAGTTTATAAGTTCGAGTTGTATGAAATTCAAGCGATAAGCTTCTTACTTGCAAAATGGTCATAGTCTAAGTATGATTAGAAGTAGTAGAAACAGCGAAAGGATAAAAAAGCATTGTAAGAAAAAAGTGCAATTATTTTTTTAATATCAACAATGTAGCTTTAACAAATCACGAGCTCCTCTGCAGTCACTTTAGCGGATCTGTAAACAACAAAGAATGATACTTCAAAATTATTCACAAGAATTTGTCAGTGGATTTCAGTGATAGCACTCTAAGTCGCAGTGAACCACAATCAGTAGAACTCTTTGCGTGGTAAGGATGTAAAAGTGCGTACATCAACCAATCTAGCCACCAACGCAGACTTTGAATGCAGCAAAACGCGACTAACAGACAAAACAAAAGTGGAAAAGAAGATAAACAAGCAACACATTATTAGTATTAAGTGAAAGAGCGCGTAGGAAATCTGCTGGGAGTATTAAAATTTGTTGTTGTTGATGTTATAGCTAGTGTGCCTCCCCTTACGGCGCTCATTTGTAGAGGCATAAAAAATGCCAAAACAGACATTTAAGAAAAAGAAGAAAAGCAGACAAATTTAAATATTTACAATTCAACGCGAACAAAGCAACGATGGGAAGAAGTAAACAGGGAAAAAGGTATGGCAGAGAGTACTACATTGTTTTCGACTACAGCGAATACCTTATACCCTTCACGAAGTTAGGGAAATCTTTCATCTTAGTGAAAACTAACGCTACGGCAACTGAAATCAAAGCATCTTATATTATTCGCTCAACAAACAATTTTGACAGCAAATCAAGGCAAAGAAGTTATCGAAAATTCATCGATATGTTATCAAAAAGTTATCAATTTGTAGACAAAAGTTTTCGGTGAGTTATCTAAAATTGATGGATAAATTATCGAAAAGTTATAGATATAATTTCAAAAAATAATATTTTTTATCAAAAAGTTATTGATATGTTAACCAAGAATTATTCATTTTTTTTAATTATATATTTATTATAAAAGAGTTATCGATATGTTTTGAAAAGCTTGTGGATTTGTCATCAAAAACTAATCAATTCACTATCGCCGTGTTATCGATTTGTTATCGAAAACGGCATGAATTGGTTGTCATAAGTTTATCGATAGTTATGGCAAATCCGTTATCAAAATATTTATGCTATCAAAAATGTATCTATTTCTTATCGAAAACATCAAAAACGTATCAATATGTTATCAAAAATCGATCGCTTTATTATCAGAACTATGATTTCTTAATCAGAAATTAACGATATTGTCACGAATATGAGCAACGCTAAGGGATACGATCATCTCTAAGCCGATGCTAAGCAGTGACTTGTATGCACATCATTAAATCAATCATTATGTCTACACATATGTACGTACACGCAGCGGAGAGAAAACGTACAAACACATGCATATATCTTATCTGGGATGCTCACAAATGAAGGCAATTATTTGTGCAAGTATTACGCACGTATACACGTGCGTGTACATATGAGAAGCTATAAGCGTAGTTGTAGCTGATTACTAACTAGTAAATTCTAGAATAGAAAAGCCTAGAAGTATGCAACGAGGAAACCAGACAGTATAAAAGGAAGCAACAATAGTGGCACGACAATCAGTTTGATTTAAGACGCTATCTGGCGAGCAATATTAGTGTTATTGCGAAGTACTTTAATAAAAGCCATTTTGCATTATTGAATAGTGGATTTATTTATTCAAGAGTTTAGTGACTCCAACGTTAGCAGAAGGCTTGCAAATAAGGGAATTGCAGTATATACGTTACAATATGTTTGCAAGCGGGTCAAAGAAATGTTAAGGAAAAGCTATCGATTGATCATCAATAAAATTACGATGGTTATAAAAAAATTATCGATTTGTTATAGGACCATTTCCAGTTATCAATTTAAAATCGAAAAGCCGCCGATTTGTTTGTAAAGAGTTATAGATTTGTTAACAATAATTTATCGATTTCATAATGAAGTGTTCCCAATTATCGAAGTGCTTACAATTTTTTTTACCAAGCGCTTTGTTTGGAAACAAAAAAAGCGATAGAATATCTGGAACCAATCGATAACAATTCGATTAAAAAAATTATAATAAATTAATACTTAGCGCGATTTAACACCAAAGATATCTAAACCAAGCTTATCTTCAATTTGCGTCGTGCTCGTTCTCATTTTCCCTACATACTGGCCGGACGGGACTTATGTAAATGCTTTATGCGAACATAGAACAGCAGATGCAAAGCTAGGTAGAAATACACTCGGAGTATTTGACAAATCACTGCCGAGGTCTGACCTCGCCAATAAAAACTTTTTTCGTATTGCAAAAACTTGTTTCTAAATTTTTATGTTGCTTTGATCGGGACTTGAAACCGTAACATTCGGTGTAGTAAGCGGAGCACGTTTCCACCACACTGCATTATTTTAAAAATTGAGAAAATCATTTATAGTTTTGACTACAGGCAGAGCTGTACAGGGTTTTTCTTTCTCCTCCGATTCAATTTGATAGGAGTGCTTTAGAACCGTGTCATCTTCGCCTATTTACGTAAAATCACCCATCAACGCAAAGGACCAATTACATTCTATAAATTTTTTTTTTTATTTATTTCAAAACCACTTGTCACTTCAGTTTGGGAGGACAAAAGCCATTCTTAGGACAGGCCCAAGGATGCTCTGCCCATCCCAACCTTCCACGTTCACAAACTGGGGAGCGTCAAGCCATCCCTCCAGCCTGTTTTTTGTTTCCAGCTCAACCAAACCAAGCCCAAACATATTTTTAGCTGAGCTGCGCATAGCTGACGCTTCCCACTTGAAACCCAAAATCGAACTGTCTTGCATATTTCAAAGATTATGCTACCATTCAAAGGTATCGTCCATGTATCATAGTCCTACATCATTTATTAGGTCAAGGACTTATGGAATAAGAAATTCATCGGTTGATAGATAGCTTTAACGCTGCTGTCTTAATAAATGAAGTCTTTATATACTCAGCTGAGCAGAGCTCACAGAGCATATTAACTTTGTTCGCATAATGGCAATCCATAACGGCATAAACTAATCGAGATAGATATAGACTTCTATATATCGAAATTATTTGGTCGAAAAAAGAAAATTATTTAGCCATGTCCGTCCGTCCGTCCGTCCGTCCACCCGTAAACACGATAACTTGAGTAAATTTTAAGGTATCTTGATGAAATTTGGTATGTAGGTTCCTGGGCACTCATCTCAGATCGCTATTTAAAATAAACGAAATCGGACTATAACCACGCCTACTTTATCGATATCGGAAATTTCGAAAAATGCAAAAAGTGCGATAATTCATTACCAAAGATGCATAAAGCGATGAAACTTGGCAGGTGGTTTGATCTTATGACGTGGAATAGAAAATTAGTAAAGGCTTGTACAACGGGCGTGGCACCGCCCACTTTCGAAAGAAGGTAGTTTGAAAGTTTTGCACGCCGTAATTTGGCAGTCGTTGAAGATAACACGATGAAATTTGGCAGGAAAGTTACTACTATTACTAAATGTGCCAAATAAAAACTAGCAAAATCGGATGAAGAATACGCCTAGTTTAAAAAAAAAATTGTTTAAGAAAAATTTTAACAAAAAATTTAATATCTTTACAGTATATAAGTAAATTATGTCAACATTCAACTCCAGTAATTATATGGTGCAACAAAATACAAAAATAAAAGAAAATTTCAAAATGGGTGTGGCTCCGCCCTTTTTCATTTATTTTGCCTAGAGTACGTTTAATGTTTTAAGTTGAACAAAAATTAACCAATCCTTGTTAAATTTGGCAGAAGCATAGCTTCTATGACGGTAATTGTTTCCTGTGAAAATGGGCGAAATCGGTTGAAGCCACGCCCAGATTTTATACACAGCCGACTGTCTGTCCTTTCGCTAGGCCGTTAACACTTGAGCAAAAGTCGATATTACTTTACTAAATTCAGTTCACGAACTTATCTGAACTCACTTTGTATTAAAAAATGGCCGAAATCCGACTATGACCACGCCCCCTTTTTCGATATCGACAATTACGAAAAATGAAAATGAAATTGGATTGGTTTATTGACGCAAAATATAACTTTAGAAAAAACTTGGTAAAATGGGTGTGACACCTACCATACTAAGTAGAAGAAAATGAAAAAGTTCTGCAGGGCGAAATCAAAATCCCTTGGAATTTTGGCAGGAATACTGTTCGTGGTAGTACATATATAAATGAATTAGTGGTATCCGACAGATGATGTTCTGGGTCACCCTGGTCCACATTTTGGTCGATATCTAGAAAACACCTTCACATATACAACTACCACCACTCCCCTTTAAAACTCCCATTAATACCTTTGATTTGATACCCATATCGTACAAACAAATTCTAGAGTCACCCTGGTCCACCTTTATAACGATATCTCGAAAAGGCGTCCACCTATAGAACTAAGGCCCACTCCCCTTTAAAATACTCATTAACGCCTTTCATTTGAGACCCATATCGTACAAAAAAATTCTAGAGTCACCCCTGGTCCACTTTTATGGCGATATCTCGAAAAGGCGTCCAACTATAGAACTAAGGCCTACTCCCTTTTAAAATACTCATTAACGCTGTCAATATAAAAGTTGACGCGGTTGCAGTTTAAGCTATTTTCTTCCAGTGTTTCCACTGCTTTGGTTACTGCCGCCTGAAAAACATAACAGTGCTCTGGCAGATTGTAAGATCTATTTATTTCCGGACGGCATTATACCGTACTCCTTCTATTACTTTGCAACCATTTGTGTACACGTGTATCACCTCATCTGCCATTTGAGCGCCCTTGTGTCAGCCTTCGTCCGTCTATTGCTGCTCGTAAAGACCCATCGTAGCACAGGTAGGAAACTAGTTAGTGTGTTCCCTCAATAATTGATGCAGGTCATTTCCATTTCAATTTTCAACGTAAAGCTTACAGAATAAATTTACTTCAAGCTCCAAATCATAGCCGTTTAGTAGGTCGCTTTTAAAATAATTGCCATCACTAACTATTTGCCAACTATTTTGCGGGAACAACAACAGAAAGCGCTGGATGGATATGACTAGCACCTGTTTAGTGACTGCTTTAAACGGTTTTATTTAGCTTGACTTGAACGGCTGGCCGAACAGAATTTTTTAATTGAAATTTAAGTAACTTCCCGATAAGCTACAAGCTTCAAACTAGGAATATAGTTCTCATATTTGGTAGAAGTGACATCAAAATACTTTTGAGTTCGAGGAGTGACAAGCAAAAGTCTTTGGAAGGATTATGTATTGAGGACTTAGATTGTAACAAATTTTTAGGAAAGAGTCCTTATAATAATGAGTCACTAAATGAACTATTTCTATTGATAGTCATAAGTAAGACCAACTAAACCTTAATTAGGTTAAGCTACGCTTTTTATTTTAAGAAATTTCACGCGCCCAACGATTTTATTTAATTGCCTGATCAACGCTCTAGATTGATGAGGAGTGTGACGACTAGTACCTAGGACCTACCTAATTATTTTTATTTTTTAGTATTATTATTATTTAATGTAAGTATTGTTTGCAGTAAAACCGTTTAACTTAAAAATTTTTTTTTAAAATATTTTATTTATAAATCCAAGCACTTACCACTTTTTCTTCTGGGTTAATAAACAAAAAGTAACAGAAGGTACAATAGAAGATAATTTTTTAATTCTGTATATTTATAAAAAAATATATGAGTACATATGCAAAAATGCACACATTATGCTGATTGAAGTATAAATATTTAATTGATAATTCACGTGGCTTGCATCGGGAAGTATTCGAATGAGTTCATACCTTTGAATATGTGTATATGTAGTCGCAAGCGATAAACGCTTAAGATCTTCTAAAAAGTATTTGACTAAAGCTTTTATTGCACGTAACCACAGTAATGTAAATTTAAGATGTGGAAAGTCTTTGACAGAAAGAAACATTGGAATATTTGTAAATATCATAGGTACGTATCTAAATGTTCGTCTTTATTTTTTAACAAATGATGGTTTTTGGCCTAGATTTAATAAAATATATTTAAGTTATAGTTTCATCTATACTTTAGACTTGTGTTTGTTTACATTGTATCAATTTATTAATTTATCAAAGCCACGGCTGTGTATGAGTACTCAATGGTAAGTAAATATTTAACCTAATTGCTTATAAGTATTTTATAATTTATATCAAAAACTGAATGACTAAACAAAGAAACAAACTTACGACTATCTGGCATATAATAAAATTCGATACAATTTCCAGAGCTTTTCAATAAAAATCTCACTTGGACTGAATGTGTTCATTGTTTCATCACAACTTGTTTGACGCCCAAACGTAAAGAGCTCTGTTAAATACCACGTCTTTGTTATAAAACAGCTCCTCGAGATCTTGCAACTCTGCCACCCCTACTAGCTAGAGCCTTGACCACGAGAGTGCAGGCCACGAACACAAGACATGCTCAACCGTTTCCTTCTGCAGCTCGCACCTCCTACATCTGCTCTTACTGGCGAGGCCTTACCTTAAAGTATGCAACGCCAGAAGGCATTGCCCAGTTCGCCCCTTCCTTTTGTCCATGCCTTTTCTTCTCGATAGATAATAAGAAATTCTTGTCTCCTTTAGTTTTCTTTAAACTAATCTGCCTTATGTTAGCGGTATGGGCAAAGTCTCTCCAATGCTTCTTTGCATTCCAGGACTCTTCTTGATGAAGAAGTGCCGGAGAAAGAATGGTCTTCAGATAAAAAGTTGCTTGATTGTTTTGATTACTGATGACAACCATTGCAAAAGTTTAACAGGCAAGGGCAGAAGGGGGTGAGAGGGAGGAGCTTGAGCTGATAGCTACCAGGAATATAGCGCGCAAATTAAAAAAAAAATAGCAACGGATGGAAGGTTTTTAGTTCGGCGCAAACTCATGTAGGAACGAAAACGACGACCTTGTAACCGATGTTGAGAAAGGGCTTGTATTATGAAGGGAGAAACACATCTCTGCTCTCCTTTATGGAGAAAAAGGAGTTAGCAATGTACTGCCCCAGGAATTGTGAAACCGATGATAATGATGATATAATTACAGTCGACCCCAGCGGGTTAGGGGGCTTAGAATATACCCATATATATACCTACCGTATGCCTGTCGTAAGAGGCGACTAAAAATCAAATTAATTCAAGAGCTTGGTAGCGCAACTCTCTCAAGGGATTGGCAGCGCAACATATAGCTTCCCCAACCCAATTGTCAACCACACCTACCCGTGGCCAATACTGTTTCATTAAGAGCCGAGGCAACCCAGAACTCGTGAGGAATTTAGGGGGTGAGAGGGCGGTATAACGCCCGGGATGGACGGGCTAGCCTTTACGGTGCTTGTTCCCGGAACGTACCACACCTGCCTCCAGAAAAGGACCATCAACATCGATAACAATCCCCAAGGCCTTCGGGGAATGTCCTTGTCGCTAAAATAAGAAAATAAAGCCACAAAATGATGATGAATTCATTAAAGCAATAACCAGATTAAAAAACAACAAGCCCTCGGGCCCTGCTAGACTGACGACTGGAGTATAAGTGTTCTCTGCTCAGCACACAATAAGGGGTATACGGAAAACTGCGGCAACTATCGCAAATTTAACCTTACTAATATAGAATAGAAGGTCTTGTCAAGCGCTTTGCGTGAAAGATTGAAGCTTAACGTAAATCGGCTGATTGGACTTTGTCAGTGTGGCTTCAGGTCTGGTAAATCTACCATCGACCGGACTTAAACTTAATAATTGATATACAGCACCTCGATCGATTTAAGGCTGCCTCCGGCTCTTGAGCAACGCCATCAACTTAATTAGATTTGGGAAGTACCTATGGGAAACTACACAAAGTTACAGGCAGGGTTACCCTCTATCGTGCGATTTCTTGAAGTAACTTAACAGATTTGGCACAATACCACCTTGATTCAGTAAATAATTTGAAGATAAAACATACCGAATTTTAATTACGAATGATTTTTAGCAAATTCATAGCCAAAAAAACTCATAATTTAAAAAGGCATGTGTGCTAAACTACCGGTTTCGAAAGGTCATTAAATGATCCCGGAAGGGCCCCAAAATATTACCAAAATAATCCCAAAATGGCCCTGATGGGATCCCGAGTGGATCGCGAAAATCATCCAGAAATGATGCCGAAATAGTCCCGATGAAGAATATTTCTTTTTATTCAAAAGTGTTGATTCAAATTTGCTACGTTTTATTTGATTAGTCAAAAGTTTATCAAACTAGCCTAAAAAATTTCCATTTTCATATCTGACGGTACTAGTGATTTTACGCAGCAAACAACTCTTATTTTTAACTAATTGAACTATTGTTATAAAGCCACATGTCAGTGTGTAAACACTCTCTTTATTAACAAACAAAAAAATTCATAACAGTAAACAAAATATATTTCCTATTGACTTACGTAGAATCTTTCTTGTTATTCAAAAGTGTTAATTAAAATTCGCTACGTTTTATTTGATTAGTCAAAAGCCCTTAATTAGACAAAAACCCTTGAAACGCCATAAGCCAAAAATGTAATCAAACTAGCTTATACCCGCGGCCCCGTCCGCATGGAGAAAATAAAATATATGGGCTATTCACGTTAGCAGGCTTATCAAGTTATCTGTTTAAATATTGTTTTTGTCTAATGTATTTTATTTTTGTAATAGAGTAAAACAAAGAACTAATTGATCAGATTACATGAAAGGCACGCTTACGTGATAGTACAATGCAGTTATTCGAATTACCAAAATTCATCTTGTTTGTAAGTTAAATTAATTAATATGAAACGAAATAACCCAGACAACTATCCAGAAGTGATGCCGGAAGGGTCCCCAATACCATACAGTAACGATCCCGGAAGGGTCCCGAAAAGATTAAAAAATAGTGCCTAAAAAGTCCAGAAATGATACCGATTGGATCCCGGATGGATCCCAAAAACCATCCAAAAATGATACCGGGAGGGTCTCCGCTTGATCCCGATATAGCTCAGAAAAACCCACGAAATAGCACCGAGGGAATTCCGGACGTATCCCGAAAACCATCCAGAAATGATGCCGGAAGGCTATTCAAATCATACTGAAATAATCCAGAAAAGGTCACAAAATGACCCCGACTCGATCCCGAACGGGTTCCAAAAACCATTTACAAATGATCCCGGAAGGGTCTCCGAATAATCCCGACATAGTTCAGAAAAAGCCACGAAATAGCACCGAGGGAATACCAGGCGTATCCCGAAAACCATCCAAAAATGATCCGGAAGTGTCCCCAAATTATCCGGAAAAAGTCGGGAAATTACGCTGACGATGTCTTGAAAACCATACAGTAATGATCCCGGAAGGGTCCCGAAATGACCCCGACTGGATCCCGAACTGATCCGAAAAACCATCCACAAACGATCCCGGAAAAGTCTAGAAACTATCCTGAGGGGGTCTCGAAAACCATACAGTAACGATCCTGGAAGGGTCCCGAAAAGACCAAGAAATAGTCCCAAAAAAGTCCAGAAATGACCCCGAATGGATCCTGGATGGATCCCAAAAACCATCCAAAAATGATCGCGGAAGGGTCTCCGCTTGATCCCGACATAGTCCAGAAAAAGTCATAAAATAACCAAGACAACTATCTAGAAATGATGCAGAGAGGGTTCCTAAAAAATCACGAAGTAGTCCGGAAAAGTACCGATATGACCACGACGGAATCCCGGCCGGATTCTGAAAAACATTAAGAAATGATGCCGGAAGGGTTCCCGAAAAATTAACGAAATGCCCCAGACGAATCCCGGGCGGATTCCGAAAATCATTAAAAAGGAAGGGTCACCAAATGACCCCGACGGGACCCGAAATGATCCCGAAAACCATCCAGAAACGATGCTGGAAGGGTCCCCAAGTGATCCCGAAATGACTCTGACGGGATCCCGCAATTATCCCGAAAATCATCCAGAAAAGATTTTAGAAGGGTCTCCAAATGATCCCGAAATAGTCCCGAAAAGGTAAAGAAATGACCCTGATGAATCCCGGACGAATTCCGAAAAGCATTAAGAAATGATGCCGGAAGGGTCCCCAAATGACCACGACGGGATCCCGGAATGATCCCGAAAACCATCCAGAAACGATGCCGGAAGGGTCCCCAAGTGATCCCGAAATGACTCTGACGTGATCCCGATTATCATCCAGATTTGATGCCGGAAGAGTTCCAAATGATCCCGAAAAAGTCCCGAAAAACTCCCGAAATGACCCTGATCGGATCACTGACGGATCCCCAAAAACCATTCAGAAATGATGCCAGAAGTGTCCCCAAATGATCCTGACATAGTCCCAAAAATGTTCCGAAATGACTCTGACGAGATCCCGATTATCATCCAGAAATTATGCCGGAAAAACACAAAATGATCCCGAATATGTCCCGAAATTACCCTGACGGGATCCCGGAGTGAACCCGAAAACTATCCAGAAATGATGCCGGAAGGGTCCCCAAGCGATCCAGAAATAGTATCGAAAAATTCCCGAAATGACTCTGACGGGATCCCGGAATTAACCCAAAAATCATCCAGAAATGATGCCAGAAGGGTCCCCAAATGATCCCGAAATAGTCCCGAAAAAGTAACGAAATGATCCTGACGAATCCCGGACGGATTCCGAAAAATATTAAGAAATGATGCCGGAATGGTCCCCAATGACCCCGACGGGATCCCGGATGGATCCCGAAAGCCATCCAGAAATGATGCTGGAAGGGTCCCCAAGTGATCCCGAAATAGTCTCGGAAAATACCCGAAATGAATCTGACGGGATCCCAAAATGATCCCGAAAACTATCCAGAAATGATGCCGGAAGGGTCCCCAAGCGATCCAGAAATAGTCTCGAAAAATTCCAAAAATGACTCTGACGGGATCCCAATCCAGGAATGATGCCGAAATAGTCCCGATGAAGTATATTTGTTTTTATTCAAAAGTGTTGATTAAAATTCGCTACGTTTTATTTTATTAGTCAAAAGCTAATCAAACTAGCCTAAAAAATTTCCATTTTCAGATCTGACGGCACTAGTGATCTTACGCAGCAAACAACTCTTATTTTTAACTAATTGAACTATTGTTATAAAGCCACATGTCAGAGTGTAAACAATTTCTTTATTAACAAACAAAAAAATTCATAACAGTAAACAAAATATATTTCCTATTGACTTACGTAGAATCTTTCTTGTTATTCACTTTTGAATTCGCTTATGGCGATGTCTCGAAAAGGCGTGCACCTATAGAACTAAGGCCCACGCCCTTTTAATATACTCATTAACACCTTTCGCTTGGTACCCATATTGTACAAACGCATTCAAGAGTCACCCCTGGTCCACCTTTATAACGATATCTCGAAAAAGCGTCCACCTATAGAACTAAGGCCTACTCCCTTTTAAAATACTCATTAACACCCTATCGTTTGATACCCATATCGTACAAACAAATTCTAGAGTCAGCCCTGGTCCACCTTTATGGCGATGTCTCGAAAAGGCGTCCACCCATAGAACTAAGGCCTACTCCCTTTTAAAATACTCACTAACACGTTTCGTTTGGTACCCATATTGTGCAAACGCATTCAAGAGTCACCCCTGCTCCACCTTTATAACGATATCTCGGAAAGGCGTCCACCTATAGAACTAAGGCTCCCCCCCTTTAAATTACTCATTAACACCTTTCGGTTGATACCCATATCGTACAACCAAATTCAAGAGTCACCCCTGGTCCACCTTTATAACGATATCTCGGAAAGGCGTCCACCTATAGAACTAAGGCCTACTCCCTTTTAAAACACTCATTAACACCTTCCGTTTGGTACCCATATTGTACAACCGCATTCAAGAGTCGTACAACCAAATTCAAGAGTCACCCCTGGTCCACCTTTATAACGATATCTCGGAAAGGCGTCCACCTATAGAACTAAGGCTCCCCCCCTTTAAATTACTCATTAACACCTTTCGGTTGATACCCATATCGTACAACCAAATTCAAGAGTCACCCCTGGTCCACCTTTATAACGATATCTCGGAAAGGCGTCCACCTATAGAACTAAGGCCTACTCCCTTTTAAAACACTCATTAACACCTTCCGTTTGGTACCCATATTGTACAACCGCATTCAAGAGTCACCCCTGGTCCACCCTTATAACGATATCTCGGAAAGGCGTCCACCTATAGAACTAAGGCCTACTCCCTTTTAAAATACTCATTAACACCTTCCGTTTAGTACCCATATTGTACAAACGCATTCAAGAGTCACCCCTCGTCAACCTTTATAACGATATCTCGAAAAGGCCTACTCCCTTTTAAAATACTCATTAACAACTTCCGTTTGGTATCCATATTGTACAAACGCATTCAAGAGTCACCCCTGGTCCACCTTTATAACGATATCTCGAAAAGGCGTCCACCTATAGAACTAAGGCATACTCCCTTTTAAAATACTCATTAACACCTTCCGTTTGGTACGCATATTGTACAAACGCATTCAAGAGTCACCCCTGGTCCACCTTTATAACGATATCTCGGAAAGGCGTCCACCTATAGAACTAAGGCCTACTCCCTTTTAAAATACTCATTAACACCTTCCATTTGGTACCCATATTGTACAAACGCATTCAAGAGTCACCCCTGGCCTACCTTTATGGCGATATCTCGAAAAGGCGTCCACCAATAGAACTAAGGCCTACTCCCTTTTAAAATACTCATTAACACCTTCCGTTTGGTACCCATATTGTACAAACGCATTCAAGAGTCACCCCTGGTACACCTTTATAACGATATCTCGAAAAGGCGTCCACCTGTAGAACTAAGGCCTACTCCCTTTTAAAATACTCATTAACACCTTCCGTTTGGTACCCATATTGTACAAACGCATTCAAGAGTCACCCCTGGCCCACCTTTATGGCGATATCTCGAAAAGGCATCCACCTATAGAACTAAGGCCTACTCCCTTTTAAAATACTCATTAACACCTTTCGTTTGATACCCATATCGTACAAACAAATTCTAGAGTCACCCCTGGTCCACCTTTATGACGATATTTCGAACAGGCGTCCACCCATAGAACTAAGGCCCACGCCCTTTTAAAATACTCATTAACACCTTTCATTTGATACCCATATCGCACACACAAATTCTAGATTCACCCCTCATCCACCTTTATGGCGATATCTCGAAAATGCGTCGACCTATAGAACTAAGACCCACTACCTTTTAAAGTACTCATTAACGCCGTTAATTCAATTCCCATATCGTAAAAGCACATTCTAGAGTCACCCCTGTTCCACCTTTATGGCGATATCCCGAAATGGCTTCCACGTATAGAACTATGGCCCAATCCCCTTTAAAATACTCATTAACACCTTTCGTTTGATACCCATATCGTACAAACAAATTCTAGAGTCAGCCCTGGTCCACCTTTATGGCGATATCTAGAAAAGGCGTCCACCCGTAGAACTAAGGCCTACTCCCTTTTAAAATACTCATTAACACCTTTCGTTTGATACCCATATTGTACAAACGCATTCAAGAGTCACCCCTCGTCCACCTTTATAACGATATCTCGAAAAGGCGCCGATCTATAGAACTAAGGCCCACCCCCTTTAAAATACTCATTAACACCTTTCGTTTGATACCCATATCGTGCAAACAAATTCTAGAGTCACCCCTGGTCCACCTTTATGACGATATTTCGAAAGGGCGTCCACCCATAGAACTAAGGCCTACTCCCTTTTAAAATACTCATTAACACCTTTCGTTTGGTACCCATATTGTACAAATTCATTCAAGAGTCACCCCTGGTCCACCTTTATAACGATATCTCGAAAAGGCGTCGGCCTATAGAACTAAGGCCCGCTTCCATTTAAAATACTCATTAACACATTTCTTTTGAGACCCATATCGTACAAACAAATTCTAGATTCACCCTTCATCCACCTTTTAAAATACTCATTAACACCTTTCATTTGATACCCATATCGTACAACCAAATTCTAGAGTCACCCCTGGTCCACCTTTATGGCGATATCCCGAAATGGCTTCCACCTATAGAACTATGACCCACTACCTTTTAAAATACTCTTTAATACATTCCATTTGATACCAATGTCATACGAACACATTCCAGGGTTACCCTAGGTTCATTTTCCTACATGGCGATTTTCCCTTCTTTTGTCTCCAAAGCTCTCAGCTGAGTATGTAATATTCGGTTACACCCGGACTTAGCCTTCCTTACTTATTTAATTTCGAATTTATGTTTGACAGTAGCAACCTATGTGCCAAGATCCAACTGCACCGATTTTTTCTTTGATGGCAGTGAGTGCAACGTTTTTTACATCGATAACCGTCAGATCCTTTTTCTGGTCACGTTATGCAGTCCAAACAAAAGAATCGATAGCCTTAAGGAAGAGATTTAGATGTGAGCAATGCTCATCCATGCATTCGACCGCTTCTTCGTCCGAAGGATAGTATTTTGGAGAAGTTTGATCTCCAGGTCCAATTTTTAATATGAACTAGTTCCCGTATTTAAAGTTCTATATTCTATTTTATACCTAATAGAGTATGTTTTTTTCAAATTTGGCTTATAAATCGTTTATGTAGAACTTACTCAAGAAAATGTACAAAATTCAAAAAAAGAGTGATAACGCCCACTTATAAAAAGTGCCTTGCATGTTAATCAACTGATTTTCGTAACTTTTATTGATGAAATTCATCTCTGAAAACTTCCTGGAGATATCGCTACGGAAATCTTTTGAAAATGTATGGATAAGTAGGCATTTCAGGGTGGACGGGCAGACAAGTATTCAATAGTATTTTCACTAGTCACTATAGTCAGCTGTATCACTCCTAATAGTTTTAGTCGTAGCCTGGCAAGCGCAGTGGGGCACAAGCACAATTTGTGTTCAATCGTTTCCTCCCCCAACTCACAATTCACATATCTGCTATCACAGATAATGGTTGTAAGACCTACACATAATCTTCGATACCTTTCAGCCCCACGCTTGGGTCCACGCCTTTCCCGCTCGGGTGATCATCTAGTTGTGACGTCTATGGAGCAAGCTTCGCGCCCCTTTTGGCTGCTCTATCCGTTTTTCGTAACCATCTATTCCCATAAGCCCTGGGATCCATTATATCTGTATGCTTGTCCCTGTCCCGATTCTTTCCAGGTATTGCTTATATATCTACACTCCTTAAGATGCTGTGCTTTGCGAGATTGTTGCCTTAATTGCTGCTTGGCTGTCAATATAAAAGTTGACGCGGCTGCAGTTTAAGCTATTTTCTTCCAGTGTTTCCACTGCTTTGGTTACTGCCGCCTGAAAAACATAACAGTGCTCTGGCAGATTGTAAGATCTATTTATTTCCGGACGGCATTATACCGTACTCCTTCTATTACTTTGCAACCATTTGTGTACACGTCTATCACCTCATCTGCCATTTGAGCGCCCTTGTGTCAGCCTTCGTCCGTCTATTGCTGCTCGTAAAGACCCATCGTAGCACAGGTAGGAAACTAGTTAGTGTGTTCCCTCAATAATTGACAGGTCATTTCCATTTCAATTTTCAAGGTAAAGCTTACAGAATAAATTTACTTCAAGCACCAAATCATAGCCGTTTAGTAGGTCGCTTTTTAAATAATTGCTATCACTAATTATTGCCAACTATTTTGCGGGAACAACAACAGAAAGCGCTGAATGGATATGACTAGCACCTGTTTAGTGACTGTTTTAAACGGTTTTATTTAGCTTGACTTGAATGTCCAGCCGAACAGAATTTTTTAATTGAAATTTGAGTAACTTCCCGATAAGCTACAAGCTTCAAACTAGGAATATAGTTCTCATATTTGGTAGAAGTGACATCAAAATACTTTTGAGTTCGAGGAGGGACAAGCAATAGTCTTTGGAAGGATTATGTATTGAGCTTAGATTGTAACAAATTTTTAGGAAAGAGTCCTTATAATAATGAGTCACTAAATGAACTATTTCTATTGATAGTCATAAGTAAGACCAACTAAACCTTAATTAGGTTAAGCTACGCTTTTTATTTTAAGAAATTTCACGCGCCCAACGATTTTATTTAATTGCCTGATCAACGCTCTAGATTGTTGAGGAGTGTGATGACTAGTACCTAGAACCTACCTAATTATTTTTATTTTTTAGTATTATTATTACTTAATGTAAGTATTGTTTGCAGTAAAACCGTTTAACTTTAAATTTTTTTATACTCAGTTGAGCAGAGCTGACAGAGTATATTAACTTTGATTGGATAACGGTTGGTTGTACATATATAAAGGAATCGAGATAGATATAGACTTCCATATATCAAAATAATCAGGATCGAAAAAAAATTTGATTGAGCCATGTCCGTCCGTCCGTCCGTCCGCCCGTTAACACGATAACTTGAGTAACTTTTGAGGTATCTTGATGAAATTTGGCATGTAGATTCCTGGGCACTCATCTCAGATCGCTATTTAAAATGAACGATATCGGACTAAAACCACGCCCACTTTTTCGATATCGAAAATTTCGAAAAACCGAAAGAATGCGATAATTCAGTGCCAAAGACGGTTAAAGCGATGAAACTTGGTAGATGAGTTGACGTTATGACGCAGAATAGAAAATTAGTAAGATTTTGGACAACGGGTGTGGCACCGCCCACTTTTACAAGAAGGTAATTTAAAAGTTTTGCAAGCTGTAATTTGGCAGTCGTTGAAGATATCATGATGAAATTTGGCAGGAATGTTACTACTATTACTATATATGTGCTAAATAAAAATTAGCAATATCGGATTAAGAACAGGCCCACCTTTAAAAAAAAATTTTTTTAATTCAAATTTTAACAAAAAATTTAATATCTTTACTGTATATAAGTAAATTAAGTCAAAATTCAACTTCAGTAATGATATGATACAACAAAATACAAAAATAAAAGAAAATTTCAAAATGGGCGTGGCTCCGCCCATTTTCATTTAGTTTGTCTAGAATACTTTTAATGCCATAAGTCGAACAAAAATTTACCAATCCTTCTCAAATTTGGTAGTGGCATAGATTCTATGACGGTAACTGTTTTCTGTGAAAATGGGCGAAATCGGTGGAAGCCACGCCCAGTTTTTATACACAGTCCACCGTCTGTCCTTTCGCTCGGCCGTTAACACAATAACTTGAGCAAAAACCGACATATCTTTACTAAACTTAGCCCACATACTAATCTGAACTCACTTTATCTTGGTATAAAAAATGGCCGAAATCCGACCATAACCACGCCCACTTTATCGATATCGAAAATTACGAAAAATGAAAAAAATGTCATAATTCTATACCAAATACGAAAAAAGGGATGAAACATGGTAACTGGATTGGTTTATTGACGCCAAATATAACTTTGGAAAAAACTTTGTAAAATGGGTGTGACACCTACCATATTAAGTAGAAGAAAATGAAAAAGTTCTACAAGGCGAAATCAACAGCCCTTGGAATCTTAGCAGGAATACTGTTAGTGGTATTGCATATATAAATAAATTAGCAGTACCCGACAGATGATCTTCTGTATCACCTGGTCCACATTTTGGTCGATATCGCGAGAACGCCTTCACATATACATCTAAGAGCCACTCGCTTTTAAAACCCTCATTAATACCTTTAATTTGATTTCCATATCGTACAAACACATTCTAGAGTCACCCCTGGCCCACCCTAATGGCGATATCTCGAAAAGGCGTCCACCTATAGACCTAATGCCCACTCCCTCTTAAAATGCTGAGTAACACCTTTCGTTTGATACATATATCGTACAAACATTCTAGAGTCACCCCTGGCCCACCCTAATGGTGATATCTCGAAAAGGCGTCCACCTATAGACCTAATGTCCACTCCCTCTTAAAATGCTCAGTAACACCTTTCGTTTGATACCCATATCGTACAAACATTCTAGAGTCACACCTGGCCCACCCTAATGGCGATATCTCGAAAAGGAGTCCACCTATAGACCTAATGCCCACTACCTCTTAAAATGCTCAGTAACACCTTTCGTTTGATAGCAATATCGTACAAACATTCTAGAGTCACCCCTGGCCCACCCTAATGACGATATCTCGAAAAGGCGTCCACCTATAGACCTTATGCCCACTCCCTCTTAAAATGCTCAGTAACACCTTTCGTTTGATACCCATATCGTACAAACATTCTAGAGTCACCCTTGGTCCACCTTTATGGCGATATCTCGAAAAGGCGTCCACCTATAGAACTAAGGATTACTCCCTTTTAAAATACTCATTACCACCTTTCATTTGATACCCATATCGTACAAACACATTCTAGAGTCACCCTGGCCCACCCTAATGGCGATATCTCGAAAAGGCGTCCACCTATAGACCTAATGCCCACTCCCTCTTAAAATGCTCAGTAACACCTTTCGTTTGATACCCATATCGTACAAACATTATAGAGTCACCCTTGGTCCACCTTTATGGCGATATCTCGAAAAGGCGTCCACCTGTGGAACTAAGGGTGACTTCCTTTTAAAATACTCATTACCACCTTTCATTTGATACCCATATCGTACAAACACATTCTAGAGTCACCCCTGGCCCACCCTAATGGCGATATCTCGAAAAGGCGTCCACCTATAGACCTAATTCACACTCCGTCTTAAAATGCTCAGTAACACCTTCCGTTTAATACCCATATCGTACAAACATTCTAGAGTCACCCCTGGCCCACCCTAATGACGATATCTCGAAAAGGCGTCCACCTATAGACCTAATGCCCACTCCCTCTTAAAATGCTCAGTAACACCTTTCGTTTGATACCCATATCATACAAACACATTCTAGAGTCACCCCTGGCCTACCCTAATGGCGACATTTCGAAAAGGCGTCCACCTATAGACCTAATGCCCACTCTCTCTTAAAATGCTCAGTAACACTTTTCGTTTGATACCCATATCGTACAAACATTCTAGAGTCACCCCTGGCCCACCCTAATGGCGATATCTCGAAAAGGCCTCCACCTATAGACCTAATGCCCACTCCCTCTTAAAATGCTCAGTAACACCTTTCATTTCATACCCATATCGTACAAACACATTCTAGAGTCACCCTGGCCCACCCTAATGGCGATATCTCGAAAAGGCGTCCACCTATAGACCTAATGCCCACTCCCTCTTAAAATGCTCAGTAACACCTTTCGTTTGATACCCATATCGTACAAACATTATAGAGTCACCCTTGGTCCACCTTTATGGCGATATCTCGAAAAGGCGTCCACCTGTGGAACTAAGGGTGACTTCCTTTTAAAATACTCATTACCACCTTTCATTTGATACCCATATCGTACAAACACATTCTAGAGACACCCCTGGTCCACCTTTATGGCGATATCTCGAAACGGCGTCCACCTATGGAACTAAGGATCACTCCTTTTCAAAATACTCATTAACAGCTTTCATTTGATACCCATATCGGACAAACATATTCTAGAGTCACCCCTGGTCCACCTTTATGGCGATTTCTCGAAAAGGCGTTCACCGATAGAACTAAAGCCCATTCCCTTTTAAAATACTCATTACCACCTTTCATTTGATACCCATATCGTACAAACACATTCTAGAGTCACCCCTGGTCCACCTTAATGGCGATATCTCGAAAAGGCGTCCACCGATAGACCTAAGGCCCACTCCCTCTTAAAATGCTCAGTAACACCTTTCATTTCATACCCATATCGTACAAACAAATTCTAGAGTCAGCCCTGGTCCACCTTTATGGCGATATCCCTAAATGGCGTCCATCCATAGAACTATGGCCTACTCTCTCTTTAAAATACTCTTTAATACCTTCCATTTGATACACATGTCATACAACCACATTCCAGGGTTACCCTAGGTTCATTTTCCTACATGGTGATTTTCCTTATTTTGTCTCCATAGCTCTCAACTGAGTATGTAATGTTCGGTTACACCCGAACTTAGCCTTCCTTACTTGTTTTAAAATATTTTATTTATAAATCCAAGCACTTACCACTTTTTCTTCTGGGTTAATAAACAAAAAGTAACAGAAGGTACAATAGAAGATAATTTTTTAATTCTGTATATTTATAAAAAAATATATGAGTACATATGCAAAAATGCACACATTATGCTGATTGAAGTATAAATATTTAATTGATAATTCACGTGGCTTGCATCGGGAAGTATTCGAATGAGTTCATACCTTTGAATATGTGTATATGTAGTCGCAAGCGATAAACGCTTAAGATCTTCTAAAAAGTATTTGACTAAAGTTTTATTGCACGTAACCACAGTAATGTAAATTTAAGATGTGGAAAGTCTTTGACAGAAAGAAACATTGGAATATTTGTAAATATCATAGGTACGTATCTAAATGTTCGTCTATATTTTTTAACAAATGATGGTTTTTGGCCTAGATTTAATAAAATATATTTAAGTTATAGTTTCATCTATACTTTAGACTTGTGTTTGTTTACATTGTATCAATTTATTAATTTATCAAAGCCACGGCTGTGTATGAGTACTCAATGGTAAGTAAATATTTAACCTAATTGCTTATAAGTATTTTATAATTTATATCAAAAACTGAATGACTAAACAAAGAAACAAACTTACGACTATCTGGCATATAATAAAATTCGATACAATTTCGAGAGCTTTTCAATAAAAATCTCACTTGGACTGAATGTGTTCATTGTTTCATCACAACTTGTTTGACGCCCAAACGTAAAGAGCTCTGTTAAATACCACGTCTTTGTTATAAAACAGCTCCTCGAGATCTTGCAACTCTGCCACCCCTACTAGCTAGAGCCTTGACCACGAGAGTGCAGGCCACGAACACAGGACATGCTCAACCGTTTCCTTCTGCAGCTCGCACCTCCTACATCTGCTCTTACTGGCGAGGCCTTACCTTAAAGTATGCAACGCCAGAAGGCATTGCCCAGTTCGCCCCTTCCTTTTGTCCATGCCTTTTCTTCTCGATAGATAATAAGAAATTCTTGTCTCCTTTAGTTTTCTTTAAACTAATCTGCCTTATGTTAGCGGTATGGGCAAAGTCTCTCCAATGCTTCTTTGCATTCCAGTACTCTTCTTGATGAAGAAGTGCCGGAGAAAGAAGGGTCTTCAGATAAAAAGTTGCTTGATTGTTTTGATTACTGATGACAACCATTGCAAAAGTTTAACAGGCAAGGGCAGAAGGGGGTGAGAGGGAGGAGCTTGAGCTGATAGCTACCAGGAATATAGCGCGCAAATTAAAAAAAAACAAGTAAAAACGGGACTGTCTTCGGCTGTGCCGAAGACTTCATACCTTTCATGAATGGGGCTGAACAATAATCTTATCCCGCTCGTAATCTCCGAATAATCGGATGTATAAGATAAGAAATATATAGTGAACAGAGCTACATACCTTAACGATTTTTAAGATAAATATAAAATAAAAAACAAGTAGGTACTTTGTGTGAGGATGCAAAGTTTCAGGTTTTTTGTGGTCTGCGTGTAAAAACTATGACTATTAATCACGTCTTTCAAAAATATATGACGTAAACGTAACTATTTGATGAAATTTGATGAATTTTGAAGCTTCTAGCCGTAAAAAGGGGGCAAAAATTAGAGTTTATATGGGGTATATAATATATATGTATACCACCGAACTCTATGATTTTTTCAGACAACAATATATGCTATACACGTAAGCATTTGGTGAAATTTGAAGCTTCTAGCTGTTAAAACGGGGCAGAAATTGCGCAAAGTTTCTTATCTGAACAATCGGTTGTATGAGATATATACTATATATACAACCGATCTCAATGATTTTTTCAGACATCAATATATGCTATACACGTAAGCATTTGGTGAAATTTGAAGCTTATAGCTGTTAAAATGAGGCCGAAATCGCAAAAAGAATATATATATACTATATATCCATCATATATATATTATATATATCACCGATCTCTATGATTTTTTGACACAACAATACATACTATATACGTAAGCAATCGGTGAAATTTGAAGCTTATAGCTGTTAAAATGGGGTAGAAATTGCGAAAAGTTTCTTATCTGAACAATCGGTTGTGTGAGATATATACTATATATACAACCGATCTCTATGATTTTTTCAGACAACAATATATGCTATATACGTAAGCAATCGGTGAAAGTTGAAGCTTATAGCTGTTGAAATGGGGTAGAAATTGCGAAAAGTTTCTTATCTGAACAATCGGTTGTATGAGATATATACTATATATATAACTGATCTCTATGATTTTTTCAGACAACAATATATGCTATATACGTAAGCAATCGGTGAAATTTGAAGCTTATAGCTGTTAAAATGGGGTAGAAATTGCGAAAAGTTTCTTATCTGAACAATCGGTTGTATGAGATATATACTATATATACAACCGATCTCTATGATTTTTTCAGACAACAATATATGCTATATACGTAAGCATTCGTTGAAATTTGAAGCCTCTAGCCCTTAAAATAGGGCACTTATTACGAAAAGTTCCTTATCTGAACAATCGGTTGTGGGGGATATATACTATATATACGACCGATCTCATCAATTTTTTCAGGCAACAATACGTGCAATATACGAAAGTACATGGTGAAGTTTGAAGCTTCAATCTGTTAAATTGGGTAAGATATTACAAAAATCCTCTTTTTCTGAAAAATCGGTTGTATGGAGGATATATGATATAGTGGTCCGATCCGGTCGGTTCCGACAAATGTCTAATCGGACACCCAAATACACCCGCTCACCAAATTTTATCAAGATATCTCAAAAATTGAGGGACTAGTTTGCATACAAAGAGACAGACGGACAGACGGACATGGCTAAATCAACTCAGCTCTTCAACCTGATTATTTCGGTATACTTAATGGTGGGTCTATCTATTTTCCTTTAAGGACTTACAATTTTCGGTTTCGTGACGAAATTAATATACCATTTCATTTTCATGAAAGGTATAAAAATAGGTAGGTAATCTGTGTGAGGATGCAAAGCTTCACGTTTTTTGTGGTCGGCATGTAAAAACTATGACTACGAATCACGTCTTTCAAAAATATATGACGTAAACGTAACTATTTGATGAAATTTGATGAATTTTGAAGCTTCTGCCGTAAAAAATGGGCAAAAATGACAGTTTATATGAAGTATATAATATATATACCACCGATCTCTATGATTTTTTCAGACAACAATATATGCTATATACGTAAGCATTTTGTGAAATTTGAAGCTTCTAGCTGTTAAAACGGGGCAGAAATTGCGCAAAGTTTCTTATCTGAACAATCGGTTGTATGAGATATATACTATATATACAACCGATCTCAATGATTTTTTCAGACATCAATATATGCTATATACGTAAGCATTTTGTGAAATTTGAAGCTTATAGCTGTTAAAATGGGGTAGAAATTGCGAAAAGTTTCTTATCTGAACAATCGGTTGTATGAGATATACACTATATATACAACCGATCTCTATGATTTTTTCAGACAACAATATATGCTATATACGTAAGCAATCGGTGAAATTTGAAGCTTATAGCTGTTAAAATGGGGTAGAAATTGCGAAAAGTTTCTTATCTGAACAATCGGTTGTATGAGATATATACTATATATACAACCGATCTCAATGATTTTTTAAGACATCAGTATATGCTATACACGTAAGCATTTGGTGAAATTTGAAGCTTATAGCTGTTAAAATGAGGCCGAAATCGCAAAAAGAATATATATATACTATATATCCATCATATATATATTATATATATCACAGATCTCTATGATTTTTTGACACAACAATACATACTATATACGTAAGCAATCGGTGAAATTTGAAGCTTATAGCTGTTAAAATGGGGTAGAAATTGCGAAAAATTTCTTATCTGAACAATCGGTTGTATGAGATATATACTATATATACAACCGATCTCTATGATTTTTTCAGACAACAATATATGCTATATACGAAAGTATTCTGTGAAATTTGAAGCTTCTAGCTGTTAAAATGGGGCTAAAATTTGCGAAAATATATATATATATACTATATATACCACCATATATATACTATATATACCACCGATCTTTATGATTTTTTCAGACAACAATATATGCTATATACGTAAGTATTCTGTGAAATTTGAAGCTTCTAGCTGTTAAAATGGGGCTAAAATTTGCGAAAATATATATATATATACTATATATATATACTATATATACCACCATATATATACTATATATAGCACCGATCTTTATGATCTTTTCAGACAACAATATATGCTATATACGTAAGCATTCGTTGAAATTTGAAGCCTCTAGCTCTTAAAATAGGGCAGTAATTACGAAAAGTTCCTTATCTGAACAATCGGTTGTGGCGGATATATACTATATATACGACCGATCTCATCAATTTTTTCAGGCAACAATACGCGCAATATACGAAAGTATATGGTGAAGTTTGAAGCTTCAATCTGTTAAATTGGGTAAGATATTACAAAAATCCTCTTTTTCTGAAAAATCGGTTGTATGGAGGATATATGCTATAGTGGTCCGATCCGGTCGGTTCCGACAAATGTCTAATCGTACACCCAAATACACCCGCTCACCAAATTTTATTAAGATATCTCAAAAATTGAGGGACTAGTTTGCATACAAACAGACAGACGGACAGACGGACATGGCTAAATCAACTCAGCTCTTCAACCTGATTTTGATTGATATTTCGGTATACTTAATGGTGCGTCTATCTATTTTCCTTTAAGGACTTACTATTTTCGGTTTCGTGACGAAATTAATATACCATTTCATTTTCATGAAAGGTATAAAAATAGCAACGGATGGAAGGTTTTTAGTTCGGCGCAAACTCATGTAGGCACGAAAACGACGACCTTGTAACCGATGTTGAGAAAGGACTTGTATTATGAAGGGAGAAACACATCTCTGCTCTCCTTTATGGAGAAAAAGGAGTTAGCAATGTACTGCTCCAGGAATTGTGAAACCGATGATAATGATGATATAATTACAGTCGACCCCAGCGGGTTAGGGGGCTTAGAATATACCCGCGGTAGGTACCCCTGTCGTAAGAGGCGACTAAAAATCAAATTAATTCAAGAGCTTGGTAGCGCAACTCTCTCAAGGGATTGGCAGCGCAACATATAGCTTCTCCAACCCAATTGTCAACCTCACCTACCCGAGGCCAATCCTGTTTCATTAAGAGCCGAGGCAACCCAGAACTCGTGAGGAATTTAGGGGGTGAGAGGGCGGTATGACGCCCGGGATGGATGGGCTAGTCTTTACGGTGCTTGTTCCCTTAATATACCGCACCTGCCTCCAGAAAAGGACCATCAATATCGATAACAATCCCCAAGGCCTTCGGGAAATGTCCTTATCGCTAAAATAAGAAGAACAGCAACAACCCACAAAATAATGATGTATTCATTAAAGCAATAACCAGTTTAAAAAACAACAAGCCCTCGGGCCCTGCTAGACTGACGACTGGAGTATAAGTGTTCTCTGCTCAGCCCACAATAAGGGGTATACGGAAAACTGCAAATTCAACCTTACTAATATAGAATAAAAGTTCTTGTCAAGCGCTGAAAGATTGAAGCTCAACGTAAATCGGCTTATTTGACTTTGTCAGTGTGGCTTCAGATCTGGTAAATCTACCATCGACCGGACTTAAACTTAATAATTGATATAAAGCACCTCGCCGCCTTCGGCTCTTGAGCAACGCCATCAACTTAATCAGATTTGGGAAGTACTTATGGGAAACTACACAAAGTTACAGGCAGGGTTACCCTCTATCGTGCGATTTCTTGAACTAACTTAACATATTTGGCACAATACCACCTTGATTCAGTAACTAATTTAAAGATAAAACATACCGAATTTTAATTACGAATGATTTTTAGCAAATTCATAGCCACAAAAGCTCATCATTTAAAAAGGCATGTGTGCTAAACTACCGGTTTCGAAGGGTCATTAAATGATCCCGGGAGGGCCCCAAAATATTACCAAAATAATCCCGAAATGGCCCTGACCGGATCCCGAGTGGATCGCGAAAATCATCCAGAAATGATGCCGAAAACTATCCAGAAATGATGCCGGAAGGGTCCCCAAGCGATCCAGAAATAGTCTCGAAAAATTCCAAAAATGACTCTGACGGGATCCCAATCCAGGAATGATGCCGAAATAGTCCCGATGAAGAATATTTCTTTTTATTCAAAAGTGTTAATTAATATTCGCTACGTTTTATTTGATTAGTCAAAAGCCCTTAATTAGACAAAAACAATTGAAACGCCATAAGCCAGAAATGTAATCAAACTAGTTTATACCCGCTTACGTGATAGTACAATGCAGTTATTAGAATTACCAAAATTCATCTTGTTTGTTTGTAAGTTAAATTAATTGATGAACCCAGACAAATATCCAGAAATGATGCCGGAAGGGTCTCCGCTTGATCCCCACATAGTTCAGAAAAACCCACGATATAGCACCGAGCGAATTCCGGACGTATTCCGAAAACCATTCAGAAATGATGCCGGAAGGCTATTCAAATCATACCGAAATAATCCAGAAAAAGTCACGAAGTGACCCCGACTCGATCCCGAAAAACATCCAGAAATGATGCCGGAAGGTCCTCAAATGATCCCAAAATAATCCAGAAAAAGTCACGAAATGACCCCGACTCGATCTCGAACTGGTTCCAAAAACCATTCACAAATGATCCCGGAAGGGTCTCCGAATAATCCCGACATAGTTCAGAAAAAGCCACGATATAGCCCCGAGGGAATACCAGACGTATCCCGAAAACCATCCAGAAATGATCCGGAAGGGTCCCCAAATGATCCGGAAAAAGTCGCGTAATTACCCTGACGATGTCTTGAAAACCATACAGTAATGATCCCGGAAGGGTTCCGAAATGACCCCGACTGGATCCCGAACTGATCCGAAAAACCATCCACAAACGATCCCGGAAGGCTCTCTGAATAATCCCGACATAATTCAGAAAAAGCCACGAAATAGCCCGAAGGAATTCCGGACGTATCCCGAAACCCATCCAGAAATGGTGCCGGAAAAGTCCCCAAATGACCTCGGAAAAGTCTAGAAACTATCCTGAGGGGGTCTCGAAAACCATACAGTAACGATCCTGGAAGGTTCCCGAAAAGGTCAAGAAATAGTCGCAAAAAAGTCCAGAAATGACCTCAAATGGATCCTGGATGGATCCCAAAAACCATCCAAAAATGATCGCGGAAGGGTCTCCGCTTGATGCCGACATAGTCCAGAAAAAGTCACGAAATAACCAAGACAACTATCAAGAAATGATGCACAGAGGATCCCAAAAAAATCAAGAAGTAGTCCCGAAAAAGTACCGATATGACCATGACGGAATCTCGGACGGATTCTGAAAAACATTAAGAATTGATGCCGGAAGGGTTCCCGAAAACTTAACGAAATGCCACAGACGAATCCCGGGCGGATTCCGAAAATCATTAAGATACGATGCCGGAAGGGTCCCCAAGTGGTCCCGAAATGACTCTGACGGGATCCCGGAATTATCCCGAAAATCATCTAGAAATGGTGCTAGAAAGGTCCCCAAATGATCCCGAAATAGTCCCGAAAAATAAAGAAATGAACCTGATGAATCCCGGACGGATTCCGAAACGCATTAAGAAATTATGCCGGAAGGGTCCCCAAATGACCCCGACGGGATCCCGGAATGATCCCGAAAACCATCCAGAAACGATGCCGGAAGGGTCCCCAAGTGATCCCGAAATGACTCTGACGGGATCCCGGATATATCCAGAAAATTATACAGAAATGATGCCGGAAGAGTCCCAAATGATCCCGAAAAAGTCCGGAAAAACTCCCGAAATGAACCTGACCGGATCACTGACGGATCCCCAAAAACCATTCAAAAATGATGCCAGAAGTGTCCCCAAATGATCCTGAAATAGTCCCAAAAATGTTCCGAAATGACTCTGACGAGATCCTGATTATCATCCAGAAATAATGCCGGAAAAACACAAAATGATCCCGAAAAAGTGCCGAAATAACCCTGAAGGGATCCCGAAAAAAGTCCCGAAATTCCCTTCACGGGGTCTCGAAAACGATAGAGAAATAATCCCGGAAGGGTCCCGAAAAGATCCCGAAAATGTCCCGAAATTACCCTGACGAGATCCCGGAGTGATCCCGAAAACTATCCAGAAATGATGCCGGAAGAATCCCCAAGCGATCCAGAAATAGTCTAGAAAAATTCCCAAAATGACTCTGACGGGATCCCGGAATTAACCCAAAAATCATCCAGGAATGATGCCGTAATAATCCCGAGGAAGTATATTTGTTTCTATTCCAAAGTGTTTATTAAAATTCGCTACGTTTTATTTGATTAGTCAAAAGCTAATCAAACTAGCCTAAAAAATTTCCATTTTCAGATCTGACGGCTCTAGTGATCTTACGCAGCAAACAACTCTTATTTTTAACTAATTGAACTATTGTTATAAAGCCACATGTCAGTGTGTAAACACTTTCTTTATTAACAAACAAAAAAATTCATAACAGTAAACAAAATATATTTCCTATTGACTTACGTAGAATTTTTCTTGTTATTCAAAAGTGTTAATTAAAATTCGCTTATGGCGATATCTCGAAAAGGCGTGCACCTATAGAACTAAGGTCCACGCCATTTTAAAATACTCATTAACACCTTTCATTTGATACCCATATCGTACAAACAAATTCTAGATTCACCCCTCATCCACCTTTATGGCGATATCTCGAAAATGCGTCGACCTATAGAACTGAGGCCAACCCTCTTTAAAATACCCATCAACACCTTTCGTTTGATACCCATATCGTACAAACAAATTCTAGAGTCAGCCCTGGTCCACCTTTATTGCGATATTACGAAAAGGCGTCCACCCATAGAACTAAGGCCTACTCCCTTTTAAAATACTCATTAACACCTTTCGTTTGGTACCCATATTGTAGAAACGCATTCAAGAGTCACCCCTGGTCCACCTTTATAACGATATCTCGAAAAGGCGTCCACCTATAGAACTGAGGCCAACCCTCTTTAAAATATTCATCAACGCCTTTCGTTTGATACCCATATCGTACAAACAAATTCTAGAGTCACCCCTGGTCCACCTTTATGACGATATTACGAAAAGGCGTCCACCCATAGAACTAAGGCCTACTCCCTTTTAAAATACTCATTAACACCTTTCGTTTGGTACCCATATTTTACAAACGCATTCAAGAGTCACCCCTGGTCCACCTTTATAACGATATCTCGAAAAGGCGTCCACCTATAGAACTAAGGCCCACCCCCTTTAAAATACTCATTAACACCTTTCGTTTGATACCCATATCGTACAAACAAATTCTAGAGTCACCCCTGGTCTACCTTTATGACGATATTACGAAAAGGCGTCCACCCATAGAACTAATGCCTACTCCCTTTTAAAATACTTATTAACACCTTTTGTTTGGTACCCATTTTGTACAAACGCATTCAAGAGTCACCTCTGGTCTACCTTTATAACGATATCTCGAAAAGGCGTCCACCTATAGGACTGAGGCCAACCCTCTTCAAAATATTCATCAACACCTTTCGTTTGATACCCATATCGTACAAACAAATTCTAGAGTCACCCCTGGTCCACCTTTATGACGATATTACGAAAAGGCGTCCACCCATAGAACTAAGGCCTACTCCCTTTTAAAATACTCATTAACACCTTTCGTTTGGTACCCATATTGTAGAAACGCATTCAAGAGTCACCCCTGGTCCACCTTTATAACGATATCTCGAAAAGGCGTCCAAATATAGAACTAAGGCCCACGCCCTTTTAAAATACTCATTAACACCTTTCATTTGAGACCCATATCGTACAAACAAATTCTAGAGTCACCCCTGGTCCACCTTTATGGCGATATCTCGAAAAGGCGTCCAACTATGGAGCTAAGGCCCACGCCCTTTTAAAATACTCATTAACACCTTTCATTTGATACCCATATCGTACAAACAAATTCTAGAGTCACCCCTGGTCCACCTCTATGGCGATATCTCGAAAAGGCGTCCACCTATAGAACTAAGGCCCACTCCCCTTTAAAATACTCATTAACACCTATCGTTTGATACCCATATCGTACAAACAAATTCTAGAGTCACCCCTGGTCCACCTTTATGGCGATATCTCGAAAAGGGGTCCAACTATGGAACTAAGGCCCACACCGTTTAAAATACTCATTAACACCTTTTATTTGATACCCATATCGTACAAAAAAATTCTAGAGTCAACCCTGGTCCACCTTTATGGCGATATCTCGAAAAGGCGTACAAATATAGAACTAAGGCCCACACCGTTTAAAATACTCATTAACACCTTTTATTTGATACCCATATCGTACAAACAAATTCTAGAGTCAACCCTGGTCCACCTTTATGGCGATATCTCGAAAAGGCGTCCAAATATAGAACTAAGGCCCACACCGTTTAAAATACTCATTAACACCTTTTATTTGATACCCATATCGTACAAACAAATTCTAGAGTCAACCCTGGTCCACCTTTATTCGATATCTCGAAAAGGCGTCGACCTATAGAACTAAGGCCCGCTTCCATTTAAAATACTCATTAACACCTTTCTTTTGATTCCCATATCGTACAAACAAATTCTAGATTCACCCCTCATCCACCTTTATGGCGATATCTCGAAAAGGCGTCCAACTATGGAACTAAGGCCCACTCCCTTTTAAAATACTCATTAGCACCTTTTATTTGAGACCCACATCGTACAAACAAATTCTAGAGTCAACCCTGGTCCACCTTTATGGCGATATCTCGAAAAGGCGTCCACCTATAGAACTAAGGCCCAATCCCTTTAAAAATACTCTTTAGCACCTTTCATTTGATACCCATATCGTAAAAGCACATTCTGGAGTCACCCCTAGTCTACCTTTATGGCGATATTTCGAAAAGGCGTCCAACTATAGAACTAAGGCCCACGCCCTTTAAAAATACTCATTAACACCTTTCATTTGATACCCATATCGTACAAAAAAATTCTAGAGTCACCCCTGGTCCACCTTTATGGCGATATCTCGAAAAGGCGTCCACCTATAGAACTAAGGCCCAATCCCTTTAAAAATACTCTTTAACACCTTTCATTTGATACCAATATCGTAAAAGCACATTCTAGAGTCACCCCTGTTCCACCTTTATGGCGATATCCCGAAATGGCTTCCACCTATAGAACTATGGCCCACTCCCTTTTAAAATACTCTTTAATACATTCCATTTTTTTTTTTTTTTTTTTGATACCAATGTCATACGAACACATTCCAGGGTTACCCTAGTTTCATTTTCCTACATGGCGATTTTCCCTTATTTTGTCTCCAAAGCTCTCAGCTGAGTATGCAATATTCGGTTACACCCGGACTTAGCCTTCCTTACTTGTTTAATTTCGAATTTATGTTTGACAGTAGTAACCTATCTGCCAAGATCCAACTGCACCGATTTTTTCTTTGATGACATTGAGTGCAACGTTTTTACATCGATAACCGTCAGGGCACACCATTATTAAGTGAGCTAATTAAGCAGGCGTCAGCTGCGTTAAATCAGCAAAACCCCCCTGGAGAAAAAAAGATGACCAAGCTAGGCAAGGCGATTGAGGACTTGATGCAGTTCTTCATAGGGCGTAATAATATACACGCGGAAATCAAGCGCTTGGCCTCCATAGTAAAAGTGCTGTACATCGAGTCGGCCCTAGAGGTAAAGAATTTAGAACATAAATTGCGCGCAAGCGAATGCGCCAAGGATAGAAGTCCATCACCCCCAGGAAAGCGACCGAGGAATAATTCGTACTCGACCAAGGAGAACAACGTGGTAAAACCCACTACTATTCTAAAAGATGTCTTACCAGAGCACGTGGATGGTCACAAACGACAGCAAGAAACGCAAGAGAAGACGAAGCGGAAAGAGGAAACTGCAGCCCAAAAGACGGGAGAGTGGCAGTTAGCCAAAAAGAAGAGCAAGAAAAAATCACTTAAGGCTAGGCCGGATGAAATCATCATTTCCAAGGCGGGGGATGCGACGTACGCCGACATATTAAAATCCCTGGGTGATGACGTCAAAACGATTAGAAGAACGGCGAAAGGAGAGCTGTTACTAGAGCTGAAAAAATCGCAAGATGGGAAAACAAGCGCGTACCAAGCAGAAATTGAAGCGGTACTAAAGGACTCGGCTAAAGTTATAACAAAGTCCCAAATGGTCACGCTACAGTGCAGAGATCTCGATGAGATTACTACGCCCGAGGAGATTTGCAACGCCCTCCACCAGCAATGCAACATCAAACTTCCAGATGTGGGCGCCATAAAAAGCATACGCACAGGGTACAGTGGCACGAAGTCGGCACTTATAAGCCTTACAGCGGATGATGCCAAGGCGGTTCTTAATACGCAAAGAATCCGGGTAGGATGGGTTTCTTGCCGAATTAGAGAGCTCAGGCAAGAAAAACGCTGTTATAGGTGCTGGGGCTACGGGCATATAGCTCAGAAATGTAAGGAGGCTGTAGATAGGTCTAGCCTATGCAGGAAATGCGGCCAGGAAGGTCATAAGGCTGCAAGTTGCGAAAATGCACCGAAATGCGCGCAATGTGGGGGACAACATTCAGCAGGAAGTTTTAAATGCCCACAACGAGAGGGCAGCAAAATGACTGTCTCATGAGGGTATTGCAGCTCAATTTAATCCATTGCGAGGCAGCCCAAGAGCTATTATCCCAAACAGTCTATGAAGGAGGATATGACATAGTGGTACTCTCTGAACAATACAAAAATCGCCAGGAGCAGGGTTGGCTCTCAGATTCAGCAGGGAAAGCCTCAATTTGGGCACCAGGGAAATTTCTCCCACAGGAAATTATGACGCCAACGGTAGCAGGATTCACGTGGGCAAAAATCAACGGTATATACGTCTTCAGTTGCTATGCCCCTCCGAGCATGACCATCGCCGATTTCGAAGACATGATATACGGGATCACCATTGAAGCACGAGGTAAACACCCGCTTTTAGTGTGTGGAGACTTCAATGCATGGTCATCTGTGTGGGGAAATAGACGAACCAACGAAAGAGGGAGAGTTCTCCTCGAAAGTCTTACTTCTTTGAGGCTAGAACTCCTAAATGAACCAGGGATATATACCTTCGATACAGGTACCAGACGATCCATTATAGATCTCACCTTCGCTAGCAGCGAAATAGGAAGACGAGCAAAATGGTCCATAAGCAACGTCTACACACACAGCGACCATAAAGCTATTAGCGTAGAGCTGCTCGAAACTCCACGAACGGTAGCAGCAAGACATCGACAAAGTAGGAAATGGAAACAGCACCTTTTCGACCCACAAATATTTGACATTATCTGGAAGGACGCCATAGTACGAGAATCGCAAGCGGAAGACCAGTCGGTTCAAATCACTAAGTTGCTATGTATGGCATGTGATGCTGCCATGCCCAGAAGTCGCGGAAAAGCACAGCGCACTCCGGTATATTGGTGGAATGACAAAATTGCGGAAGAGCGTAGAAAATGCCACAAAGCACGAAGAATAGCGCAGAGGACATGCTCATCACCACGATATGCAGAGCTACACAGCACCTATGTCGCACAAAGAAAGGCACTTAAAAATGCCATAAAAAAGAGCAAGAAGTTATGCTTTAGGGAACTGCTGGATAATGTCGACCTAGATCCTTGGGGATCAGCCTACAGAACTGCGATGGCCAAAGTTAAAGGACCGATATCACAGCAACCTACGTGCCCGATACTGATGAATATTATTGTTGAAACACTTTTCCCGGCGCAAGATCTCTGGACTTATCCAAGCGAGGATTTAGAAAGAACGGAAATTCCGCAAATTACAGAGCAAGAGGTGCTGGACGCTGCAAAAAGAGTTGCTGATAACAAATCCCCAGGACCCGACGAAGTACCAAACATAGCCCTTAAAGCCGCGATTACAACTAGGGCTACATTATTTACTGATCTTTTTAATGCCTATATGCAAGAAGGCGTGTTTCCTCGCCCGTGGAAATGACAAAGACTTGTCCTATTGCTGAAACGTGGTAAACAGCCGGACCAACCATCCTCATATAGGCCAGTTTGTATGCTGGATTCCCTAGGGAAGATTTTCGAGCGTATAATTAGTGAGCGCCTACTGCTGACTCTAGAAAGACCAGGTGGCTTATCGAATAGTCAATATGGATTTCGCAAATCAAGATCCACCGTAGATACAATACAAACAGTCGTCAATATAGCTAGAGAAGCTATCTCTGGAGGCCAAAATAAAAGGAAGTTCTGCGCACTGATTATGTTGGACATCAAGAATGCTTTTAACACTGCGAACTGGATGCAGATAATGGCAGCGCTGCAAAGCTTCGGTACTCCAGCTTACTTACGCAGAATTATAGGTAGCTATCTTAAAGACAGATTACTTCTTTTTGACACGGATCAAGGAGCTAAAGAGTACAAAATCACAGGAGGCGTCCCACAGGGATCTGTTCTCGGTCCAACGCTTTGGAATGTAATGTATGACGGGGTGCTAAAGATTGATCTACCAGAAAACATGCAAATTGTGGGATATGCTGATGATATTGCAGTTGTAGTAGTGGCCAAGAAACTGGACCTGCTTCAAGCATTATGTAATGACGCCGTAGCAAGAATAAAGGAATGGCTGACCAATACAGGACTGGAGTTGGCTAGCCAAAAGACGGAAGTGGTATTAATAAGCTCCAAACGGTCGGCGAACGGGTTAGTCTTAACTGTCGGGGATCATCAAATCACCTCAAAGGATTCCTTAAAATACTTAGGAGTGCACATTGACTCTAAGTTAACTTTCAAAGAGCACTTCAGAGCGGTGGGGGAGAAAATTACCAAAGTTAATGGATCACTTATGCGAATAATGCCTAACATTGGTGGTCCGAGCGAAGCTATACGTCAGCTATTGTCCACAGTAACCAGCTCAATAATACTATACGCAGCACCAGTGTGGTATGGATCTAAACAGACCCATCAAAAATATATATTAGCAGCGTACCGACTTGCTTCTTTAAGAATAGCAAGTGCTTATCGGACGGTGTCCGACGACGCGATCCTGGTTCTAACCCGGAAAATCCCAGTGGACTTACTGGCAAGCGAAATGGCCGATCCGTATAACACAAATATCGAGCGACCATCTGAAGAAGACAAGAAAAGAGCAAGGACACAAACAATAGCTAAATGGCAAGAACGGTGGTAGGCCTCGAGTAAAGGGCGTTGGACTTTCACACTAGTTTGGAACGTAGCTCAATGGAATGAGCGGAAGCACGGTGAACTGAACTACCATCTCACGCAGATAATGAGTGGACATGGCGGTTTCAAAGAGTATTTATGGAAGCGTAGGATAGAGGAAGATCCTCATTGCCCAATGTGTACCACAGGGTTAGAAAACGCAGAACACGTCATGTTCTACTGCCCCCGTTTCCACGAAGAAAGACTCACCTTGCATGGAGTCTTTGGGGAGGAACCTACCACGAGAAATTTAGTTTCACATATGTGCAGCAGGAAAGAATGCTGGACTGCAGTGAGCAAAATGGCATTTATAGTAATGACACGCCTGATGGATGCTGAGAGGGAGCGCAGAGAAATGCGGATGCGAAGCAGTGGCGATTAAATGGACACTCAGAGCAAATAGCGGGAACCTGGACGCAGGGACAACAGTAGGCTCTTAAAAAATGAGAAATATGGAACGCCACCCTGAAGTAATGCGAAAGTGGTGCCGGGTGGGCGACGGTTCCAGAACGGGGCTGTTTTTTAGTCTACGGACACACGGTTTGCTGCGACGGCAGCAATTATGGTGCATTAGGCATGTTTCAGCCTCCCCGCAAAAAAAAAAAAAAAAAACAAAAAAAAAAAAAAACCGTCAGGTCCTTTTTCTGGTCACGTTATGCAGTTCAGACAAAAAAATCGATAGCCTTAAGGAAGAGATTTAGATGTGAGCGAAGCTCATTCATGCATCCGACCGCTTCTTCGTCCGAAGGATAGTATTTTGGAGAAGTTTGATCTCCAGGTCCAATTTTTAATATGAACAATTTCCCGTATTTAAAGTTCTATATTCTATTTTATACCTAATAGAGTATGTTTTTTCAAATTTGGCTTATAAATCGTTTATGTAGAACTTACTCAAGAAAATGTACAAAATTCAAAAAAAGAGTGATAACGCCCACTTATAAAAAGTGCCTTGCATGTTAATCAACTGATTTTCGTAACTTTTATTGATGAAATTCATCCTCTGAAAACTTCCTGGAGATATCGCTACGGAAATCTTTTGAAACTGTATGCATAAGTAGGCATTTCAGGGTGGACAGGCAGACAAGTATTCAATAGTATTTTCACTAGTCACTATAGTCAGCTGTATCACTCCTAATAGGTGTAGTCGTGGCCTGGCAAGCGCAGTGGGGCACAAGCACAATTTGTGTTCAATCGTTACCTCCCCCAACTCACAATTCCCATATCTGCTATCACAGATAATGGTTGTAAGACCTACACATAATCTTCGATACCTTTCAGCCCCACGCTTGGGTCCACGCCTTTCCCGCTCGAGTGATCATCTAGTTTTGATGTCTATGGAGCAAGCTTCGCGCCCCTTTTGGCTGCTCTATCCGCTTTTTCGTTCCCATCTATTCCCATAAGCCCTGGGATCCATTATATCTGTATGCTTGTCCCTGTCCCGATTTTTTCCATGTATTGCTTACACATCTACACTCCTTAAGATGCTGTGCTTTGCGAGATTGTTGCCTTAATTGCTGCTTGGCTGTCAATATAAAAGTTGACGCGGCTGCGGTTTAAGCTATTTTCTTCCAGTGTTTCCACTGCTTTGGTTACTGCCGCTTGAAAAACATAACAGTGCTCTGACAGATTGTAAGATCTATTTATTCCCGTACGGCAGTATACCATACTCCTTCTATTACTTAGGAACCATTTGTGTACACGTCTATCACCTCATCTGCCATTTGAGCGCCCTTGTGTCAGCCTTCGTCCGTTTATTGCTGCTCGTAAAGACCCATCGTAGCACAGGTAGGAAACTAGTTAGGTTAGTGTGTTCCCTCAATAATTGATGCAGGTAATTTCCATTTCAATTTTCAAGGTAAAGCTTACAGAATAAATTTACTTCAAGCACCAAATCATAGCCGTTTAGTAGGTCGCTTTTTAAATAATTGCTATCACTAATTATTGCCAACTATTTTGCGGGAACAACAACAGAAAGCGCTGAATGTATATGACTAGCACCTGTTTAGTGACTGCTTTAAACGGTTTTATTTAGCTTGACTTGAACGGCCGGCCGAACAGAATTTTTTAATTGAAATTTAAGTAACTTCCCGATAAGCTACAAGCTTCAAACTAGGAATATAGTTCTCATATTTGGTAGAAGTGACATCAAAATACTTTTGAGTTCGAGGAGTGACAAGCAAAAGTCTTTGGAAGGATTATGTATTGAGGACTTAGATTGTAACAAATTTTTAGGAAAGAGTCCTTATAATAATGAGTCACTAAATGAACTATTTCTATTGATAGTCATAAGTAAGACCAACTAAACCGCTTTTTATTTTACGCTTTTTATTTTAAGAAATTTCACGCGCCCAATGATTTTATTTAATTGCCTGATCAACGCTCTAGATTGATGAGGAGTGTGATGACTAGTACCTAGGACCTACCTAATTATTTTTATTTTTTAGTATTATTATTACTTAATGTAAGTATTGTTTGCAGTAAAACCGTTTAACTTAAAAAAAATTTTTAAAATATTTTATTTATAAATCCAAGCACTTACCACTTTTTCTTCTGGGTTAATAAACAAAAAGTAACAGTAGGTACATAAGAAGATAATTTTTTAATTCTGTATATTTATAAAAAATATATGAGTACATATGCAAAAATGCACACATTATGCTGATTGAAGTATAAATATTTAATTGATAATTCACGTGGCTTGCATCGGGAAGTATTCGAATGAGTTCATACCTTTGAATATGTGTATATGTAGTCGCAAGCGATAAACGCTTAAGATCTTCTAAAAAGTATTTGACTAAAGTTTTATTGCACGTAACCACAGTAATGTAAATTTAAGATGTGGAAAGTCTTTGACAGAAAGAAACATTGGAATATTTGTAAATATCATAGGTACGTATCTAAATGTTCGTCTATATTTTTTAACAAATGATGGTTTTTGGCCTAGATTTAATAAAATATATTTAAGTTATAGTTTCATCTATACTTTAGACTTGTGTTTGTTTACATTGTATCAATTTATTAATTCATCAAAGCCACGGCTGTGTATGAGTACTCAATAATAAGTAAATATTTAACCTAATTGCTTATAAGTATTTTATAATTTATATCAAAAACTGAATGACTAAACAAAGAAACAAACTTACGACTATCTGGCATATAATAAAATTCGATACAATTTCGAGAGCTTTTCAATAAAAATCTCACTTGGACTGAATGTGTTCATTGTCTCATCACAACTTGTTTGACGCCCAAACGTAAAGAACTCTGTTAAATACCACGTCTTTGTTATAAAACAGCTCCTCGAGATCTTGCAACTCTGCCACCCCTACTAGCTAGAGCCTTGACCACGAGAGTGCAGGCCACGAACACAGGACATGCTCAAAAGTTTCCTTCTGCAGCTCGCACCTCCTACATCTGCTCTTACTGGCGAGGCCTTACCTTAAAGTATGCAACGCCAGAAGGCATTGCCCAGTTGGCCCCTTCCTTTTGTCCATGCCTTTTCTTCTCGATAGATAATAAGAAATTCTTGTCTCCTTTAGTTTTCTTTCAACTAATCTGCCTTATGTTAGCGGTATGGGCAAAGTCTCTCCAATGCTTCTTTGCATTCCAGGACTCTTCTTGATGAAGAACTGCCGGAGAAAGAAGGGTCTTCAGATAAAAAGTTGCTTGATTGTTTTGATTACTGATGACAACCATTGCAAAAGTTTAACAGGCAAGGGCAGAAGGGGGTGAGTGGGAGGTGCTTGAGCTGATAGCCACCAGGAATATAGCGCGCAAATTAAAAAAAAAACAGCAACGGATGGAAGGTTTTTAGTTCGGCGCAAACTCATGTAGGAACGAAAACGACGACCTTGTAACCGATGTTGAGAAAGGACTTGTAATATGAAGGGAGAAATACATCTCTGCTCTCCTTTATGGGGCCCTGCTAGACTGGCGACTGGAGTATAAGTGTTCTCTACTCAGTACACAATAAGGGATATACGGAAAACTGCGGCAACTATCGCAAATTTAACCTTACTAATATAGAATAGAAGGTCTTGTCAAGCGCTTTGCGTGAAAGATTGAAGCTCAACGTAAATCGGCTGATTGCACTTTGTCAGTGTGGCTTCAGATCTGGTAAATCTACCACCGACCGGACTTAAACTTAATAATTGATATACAGCACCTCGATCGATTTAAGGCCGCCTTCGGCTCTTGAGCAACACCATCAACTTAATAGGGAAGTACCAATGGGAAACTTCACAAAGTTACAGGCAGGGTTACCCTCTATTGTGCGATTTCTTGAATTAACTTAACAGATTTGGCACAATACCACCTTGATTCAGTAAATAATTTGAAGATAAAACATACCGAATTTTAATTACGAATGATTTTTAGCAAATTCATAGCCACAAAAACTCATAATTTAAAAAGGCATGTGTGCTAAACTACCGGTTTCGAAAGCTCATTAAATGATCCTGGGAGGGCCCCAAAATATTACCAAAATAATCCCGAAATGGACCTGACGGGATCCCGAGTGGATCGCGAAAATCATCCAGAAATGATGCCGAAATAGTCCCGATGAAGAATATTTCTTTTTATTCAAAAGTGTTGATTCAAATTTGCTACGTTTTATTTGATTAGTCAAAAGCCCTTAGTTAGACAAAAACACTTGAAACGCCATAAGCCAAAACTGTAATAAAACTAGCTTATACCCGCGGCCCCGTCCGCATGGAGAAAATAAAATATATGGGCTATTCACGTTAGCAGGCTTATCAAGTTATCTGTTTAAATATTGTTTTTGTCTAACCTATTTTATTTTTGTAATAGAGTAAAAAAAAGAACTAATTGATCTGATTACATGAAAGGCACGCTTACGTGATAGTACAATGCAGTTATTCGAATTACCAAAATTCATCTTGTTTGTAAGTTAAATTAATTAATATGAAACGAAATAACCCAGACAGCTATCCAGAAATGATGCCGGAAGGGTCCCCATAACCATACAGTAACGATCCCGGAAGGGTCCCGAAAAGATCAAGAAATAGTCCCTAAAAAGTCCAGAAATGACACCGATTGGATTCCGGATGGATCCCAAAAACCCTCCAAAAATGATACCGGAAGGGTCTCCGCTTGATCCCGACATAGTTCAGAAAAACCCACGAAATAGCACCGAGGGAATTCCGGACGCATCCGGAAAACCATCCCGAAATGATGCCGGAAGAGTCCTCAAATGATCCCGAAATAATCCAGAAAAGGTCACGAAATGACCCCGACTCTATCTCGAACTGGTTCCAAAAACCATTCACAAATGATCCCGGAAGGGTCTCCGAATAATCCATACATAATTCAGAAAAAGCCACGAAATAGCCCAAGGGAATTCCGGACGTATCCCGAAAACCATTCATAAATGGTGCCAGAAGAGTCCCTAAATGATCCGGAAAAAGTCGCGAAATTACCCTGACGATGTCTTGAAAACTATACAGTAATGCTCCCGGAAGGGTCCCGAAATAACCCCGACTGGATCCCGAACTGATCCGATAAACCATCCACAAACGATCCCGGAAGGCTCTCTGAATAATCCCGACATAATTCAGAAAAAGCCACGAAATAGCCCGAGGGAATTCCGGACGTATCCCGAAAACCATCCATAAATGGTGCCGGAAGAGTCCCCAAATGATCTCGGAAAAGTCTAGAAACTATCCTGAGGTGGTCTCGAAAACCATACAGTAACGATCCTGGAAGGGTCCCGAAAAGATCAAGAAATAGTCCCTAAAAAGTCCAGAAATGACCCCGAATGGATCCTGGATGGATCCCAAAAACCATCCAAAAATGATCGCGGAAGGGTCTCCGCTTGATCCCGACATAGTCCAGAAAAAGTCACGAAATAACCAAGACAACTATCAAGAAATGATGCAGAGAGGGTCCCTAAAAAATCACGAAGTAGTCCCGAAAAAGTACCGATATGACCATGACGGAATCCCGGACGGATTCCGAAAAACATTAAGAAATGATGCCGGAAGGGTTCCCGAAAAATTAACGAAATGACCCAGACGAATCCCGGACGGTTTCCAAAAAAGAAATGATGCCGGAAGTGTCCCCAAATGACCCCGACGGGATCCCGGAATGATCCCGAAAACCATCCAGAAACGATGCCGGAAGGTTCCCCAAGTGATCCCGAAATGACTCTGACGGGATCCCGGAATTATCCAGAAAATCATCCAGAAGTGATGCCGTAAGAGTCCCAAATGATCCCGAAAAAGTCCCGAAAAATTCCCGAAATGACCCTGACCGGATCACTGACGGATCCCCAAAAACCATTCAGAAATGATGCCAGAAGTGTCCCCAATTATCCTGAAATAGTCCCAAAAATGTTCCGAAATGACTCTGACGAGATCCCGATTATCATCCAGAAACAATGCCGGAAAAACACAAAATGATCCCGAAAAAGTGCCGAAATAACCCTG
Source organism: Eurosta solidaginis (assembly GCF_040869045.1). Lineage (NCBI taxonomy): Eukaryota > Metazoa > Arthropoda > Insecta > Diptera > Tephritidae > Eurosta > Eurosta solidaginis. The sequence continues at coordinate 179,909,903 of NC_090323.1, forward strand.
AAGGGATCCCGTAATAAGTCCCGAAATTCCCTTCACGGGGTCTCGAAAACGATACAGTAATAATCCCGAAAGGGTCCCGAAAAGATCCCGAAAATGTCCCGAAAACTATCCAGAAATGATGTCGGAAGGGTCTCCAAACGATCCAGAAATAGTCTCGAAAAATTCCCGAAATGGCTCTGACGGATCCCGGAATTAACCCAAAAATCATCCAGAAATGAGGCCAGAAGGGTCCCCAAATGATCCCGAACTAGTCCCGAAAAAGTAACGAAATTACCCTGACGAATCCCGGACGGATTCCCAAAAATATTAAGAAATGATGCCGGAATGGTCCCCAATGACCCCGACGGAATCCCGTATGGATCCCGAAAGTCATCCACAAATGATGCCGGAAGGGTCCTCAAATGATCCCAAAGTAATCCAGAGAAAGTCACGATATTACCCCTACGGAATCGCGGATGGATTCCAAAAACCATCCAAAAATGATACCGGAAGGGTCTCCGCTTGATTCCGACATAGTTCAGAAAGAAATAGCCCCGAGGGAATTCTGGAAGTATCCCGAAAACCATCCAGAAATGATGCCGGAAATGTCCCCAAGTGATCCCGAAATAGTCTCGAAAAATACCCGAAATGACTCTGACGTGATCCAGAAATGATTCCGAAAACCATCCAGAAATGATGCCGGAAGTGCCACCAAATAATTCCGAAATAGTCCTGAAAAATATCGAAATTACCCTGACGAATCTCGGACGGATTCCAAAATACATTAAGAAATGATGACGGAAGGGTGTCCAAATGACCCCGACGGGATCCCGGAATTATTCCGAAAATCATCCAGAAATGATGATCCCGAAATAGTCGCAAAAATGTTCCGAAATAACTCTGACGGTATCCCGGACGGATCCTGATTATCATCCAGAAATAATGCCGGAAAACCCCAAAATGATCCCGAAAAAGTACCGAACTAACCCTGAACTGATCCCGAAAAGAGTTCCGAAATTACCCTGAAGGGGTTTCGAAAACGATACAGTAATGATGCCGGAAGGGTCCCGAAAGGATCCCGAAAAAGTCCCGAAAGTACTCTGACGGTATCCCGGAGTGATCTCGAAAACCATCCAGAAATTATTCCGGAAGGCTCCTCAGATGATCCCGAAATAGTCTCGAAATATTCCCGAATTCACTCTTACCACAACCACATTATCCGCAATGGTTGTATATTTTGTAATGTTTTATATACAGCTGTCCTTTGAACGCGGTCCCTTCCGCAAGGAGAAATTGAAATATATGGGCTATTCACGTTAGCCTGCTTATAAAGCTATCTGTTTGAAAATTATATTTGTTTAATGTATTTTGTTTTTTTAATAGAGTAAAAAAATAATAAATGAGCTGATAACCTGAAAGGCACGCTTACGTGTATAGTACAATACAGTTATTCGAATTACCAAAACTCATTTTGTTTTTAAGTTAAATTAATTGATATGACAGGGTTGAAGGAATTACTATTCATAGATTGAAGGAGTGAAACTACAATTAGCTAAAAACAAAGAGAAAAATAGAACGAAAAAGCTGTGTTAGATTTAATAAGGGGCTATGAAGTATCTACATAGATATAAGAAAACTAGTGGAACATCAAGCCATCTCGAAGAAACAAAATAACCCCAGCGGGTTAGGGGGGGTCAGAATATACCCGCGGTAGGTATGCCTGTCGTAAGAGGCGACTAAAATACCAGATTCAAGGGGCTGTGTAGCGCAACCCTGCAGGTTGCCAGCGCAACATATAGCTTCTCCAAACCCAATTGTCAACCTCACCTATCCGCGGCGAATCCTGTTTCACTAACAGACGAGGCTCTGGCGACCCTAAGCTCCTTATGGAACTTGGGGTTGGGGAGGGAGGGGATGGCCTGAAGGTTTAATGTGGCCACATAAATCGTTCCCGAGATGGTCGGGCCAGCACCTTAATGGTGATGTGGTACCGGAGCGTACCGGATCTGTATCCGGCAAAGGACCATCACATCGATAACACTCCCCAAAGCCTTCGGGGAGCAACCTTATCGCTACAACAACAACAACAACAAGAAACAAAATAAGACTTGTCTTAAATATTGGCATCAAAGTTATGTACTTTTTCTCACTTGCTTTTTTCTTTTTTTGTACATATTGACTTATTTTAATTCTACAATCTGTCCTGGTTCTAAACTTTAAATCTAGAAGGTAAACCTTTCAATTTAATCATGTTTGAAAATTATCATTATTTTAAAGCGTCAATCAAGTATGGTAGCTTAAAACTTAGAAAATCTGTCTTGATACAAATAAAGATTTATGTATATACCTTAAAAGTGTAGTAGGATAAACTTAAGTGTATCAAATAGGAAAGCTCCAAGTTGGTAGGCAAAAAGTAATTGAATCCGCATACAATTTCTCAAATATATAAACATCTTAAATACTTTTTATATATCACCTTTAAAGCTTTTATCACTAAGATAACCTTAGGTAGAAATACATTAGGGAGGGTTGAAAAAGGATGGAAATATAGTTTTTTTTGAATGGGCTTGGGAAAACCCTGTTGCTAGACACTCTCGGAGCATTCTCATCAAATATGCCCAACACAGTTTTTTATTATCACTAGAGAAATATTTGAAAATTTTTATATAAACTTACTAGTGGACCAGAGAGACTGTGTTGCCCGAAATTGTCTTGCCTACATTAAAAAGTTACGCTTCGCTTTCTGTCATCAAGGTATAATGGTTTCGACCCAGGTCGCCGAATTAATTAATAAAAAGCTAAACAACTCGGTTGAATCTATTGAGTCCTACATAGGATATGTACTCGACCAGCCAGAATTGTTAAAAATATCAAGAATATTTGTAACTTTATAATCTTTCCCTGTTTTCTACCTAGAAAAAAAGAAGTATTCGAAGGATCTTAAATAAGTTCTCGGTAGAGGCAGGCATTTACACAAAAATTGCTGAACAGCCTGTTTTGCAGTTACCTACGTATTTAAAACTTCTGCAATGGTCACTATGCGGAGTAATCAACTTTTTTGCTTGTACACCTTAAGCCTAATGACCGATGCAAGCCGCTAAATGTTTATGGGTGTCAACCTTAGATCTTTTAAGTTTACTCCTTGTCTTACTTTCATTGTAGTATGGTCATATAGCTCTTGAAATTCCAAAGCCCATATAGTTCTTCCCCTTTTGCTGAGCTTTATTCACATAAAAATTCCGCACTTCCCTCTTGGCTGCCCCTAGGATTATGCCCACTTTAACGCTAGTGATTCCATCACCTCCTTCCGTTGAGCCCTATTTTCTTCGATTCCCCTATGCCCAGAACCCAGATTATGGATATTTGCAGAGTGTAAGTTAACTATAACTTGCTTGTGTCCCCGTAGCAGCTTTGAGCTGCTGTACGGGACTGCTGGCAGCTTTATTGCTGATACAAATTTTAGTTGATACATACTATAGCATGACGGATGTTTGCATGGTGTAGAAATATCTACGGAATGCGAGTAGATTCCAGCCCCTACACCTGATTCCATATGCCTTTATTAGCTGGAACTGTGACCCTCTTCCAGTCGTTGCCACTTGGAATGATGGTGCTAAAACCACCCTTAAATTGCAGTTTTCGTTATAATTTATTTCAGTATTAAAGGTTTCCGGTAGAAGTAAATTAAGTATACTGCTATACCATTTATTTCTAGCCACCAGGCTTCCTGAGTCTCAGTGTGATTTATGCCCTCATACGTTAAAAGTGCATTTCTATCGGAAACAGGTTTAATGTGGGGTGTATATCTCTCGTGGAGCAGGTGAGGCAGGCGCGGGTGCAAACAAGGCACGCAGTGAGCTGAACTTTCTATAGGCTGGTTAGAATGGAGATTTTACTATGAGCTTTCCACCAGCTTATATAGCCATTTTTCAGCACTAGTCGCACCACTGCACATACAGGCATAGCTCTATCTTTAGGCTGAGACCCCATATTTGCCTTGCAAGCTTAGAAAGCGATGCAGGACTTCTGTATCCTTTTATCTATCCACGCTTTCCATTTGAATTTTTATGTAATTGTTAGTACTCGATATTTGGTAGATACTACATCATTAGGTTAATTGCTGGCCGTTTAGCCCTTGGCAATTCAAAGGTGGGTAGCTTGTTCTTCCTCGTGAAGATCAGTAGATTCCAAAATCAAATCCTTGTACACACCTACTTAGTTTTTCCGATATTATTTCCATGATTTCACTGATCTCTGAAGGAAATGGATCTGAAATTAAGATCACCACATCGCAAGCCTACGCCGCAATTTTCGTATTTGTGACGACTTTTTCCAGAATACAGTTTACAGTAATGGGCCCAAGCATAGTGCATCTAAATATATATTTACTAGTTCTCGCTCCCCCAACTCAGCTTATATCTCGCGGTTAAGAAAAACATGCGAAACCTAATATCTTATTGGTTCCTGAACTCCTGCCCTAGCGCGGGCTTGCACCTCAGCGGGTTAGGGGTACTAGAATATACCCGCGGTATTTATGCCTGTCGTAAGAGGCGACTAAAATACCAAACTGATTCAAGGGGTTGTGTAGCGCTACCCTTTCAAGGGGTTGCCAGAGCAATATATAGCTTCTCCAAACTAATTTTCAACCTAACCTACCCGTGGCGAATCCTGTTTCTTTAACAGCCGAGGCTCTGGGGACCTCAAGTTTTTTACGAATCTAAGGGGAGGAAAGGCTAAATGACATGGAAGGTTTTATGTGGTCATACTAAATCCTTCCTGAGATGGTCGGGCTATTACCTTAATGGTGTTTGTTATCGGAACGTATCGGATGTGCATCCTGAAAAGGCCCATCAACATCGATAACACTCCCAAAGGCATTCGGGTAGTGTCCTTATCGCTACAACAACAACAACAACAACAACAGCACGGGCTTGCTGCATCGCGTCATTTTTTTCGTGCTGGATACCACCTTCCACATCAAGAAACACGGCATAGTAAACTGTTATTCATAAGAGATTCATCCACTTTTCGCACAATCTCAGTTTCTCATGTTCTGCCGTGGAAAAGGGAAGTTTGAAATATTTCTGCATCATGAAAATGAAAAGCTGTGATGGTCGGCAAGTGCTCAAAAATATAAACTTCATGTTTTTTAGCCAACCCTCATATACATATTTACATAATATTATTTTGCTACAAACCTATTTGGCCACACTTACTAACCCAAAAATGTTTTGTGTTGTAACTTTAAATGCGGTCGACCACATCTACATAAATGCAAAACTGTGTAAATGTTTTTGCCTAAGAAAGCGGATTATGAGCTTTTATATTGGCTTTGGTAAAAAGGGTAAATTTCCGATGTAGTGTTTCTTTGCATTTGCATGTGTGTGTGTAGGTGTCATTCTAGATGTTGAATGTATATTATTTTATGTGCACAATAAAAACATTCACTTATTTTTATTATGCAAATATTATACTGTGTTTGTGCATATATGTATGTATCATTTCTATAAAAGCATATGAGATTATCTATTTATGTATTTATGTAAGGAAAAAAAGTTTAATATTTAGTCTATGTTCATTATGAAAACGTTTCAATTATGAAGTGTCAAACTCATTTAAGCGGCAAAAAATAGACACAAAAACACATTTACATAAAAAATACATAACATACTTACATGAAAAATATATATATGTGTGTATGCGCATGGCTGTCTAGCAAGCGCTTAAGCACAGAAATGTTCATGCAATTTGTTGACAATGCGATTAGTCTAGGATGAATTCGGCATGAGTCGGAAAGGAGTATGCGACCCGTGCCAGTTTTGATCTCTTTATATGAGTTGAACTGTTCCCTTTTGTTAGAGCATGTCATATGAAGAGACTAATTGTACCCATTTAAACCCGAAAGGGATCGATAGGGCCAATTCCGCTTATATCAATTTGAGAACATGTGAAGACTAGTCCCTTTCCATTTCAATTGGTACTTAAAAAGTGACCAGTCGCATTTTTAACCCGAACGGTAGTAGGATGATACTCACCGATCTAATCCATTTTAAACTAAAACAATAATTCAAATTGTTTTAGTTTCATTTCCGTTTTATATTGAAATAAGCAATTGCTATGGCAGATGTCTTTTTTGCTGAAAACAGAACACAGAAACAAAATGGAAGGATTTTCTAAGCCATCAAATCTATTTGATATAATCTGTTCGCCCGCTTTCATAAAGGAATTAAAAATATTGTAACGAATTTAGTGCAATTCCTCTTATTTGCAACCTTCTACTAACGTTCGTATCGCTAAACTGTTGAATAAATAACTCCACTATTTAATAATGCTAAAATGGCCTTTATTAAAGTACTTCAAAATAACACTGATACTTCACAACCAATAGCTTGCTTAAATGAAACTGATTGTCGCGCCTCTACTGTTGCGGCCTTTTATACTCTGTGATTTCTCGTTTGCATACTTCTTGCCTCCACCGTGGTGTGATGGTACCGTGCTCCGCCTACCACACCGGATGCCCTGGGTTCAAACCCCGGGCAAAGCAACATCAAAAATTTTAGAAATAAGGTTTTTCAATTAGTAGAAAATTTTTCTAAGCGGGGTTGTCCCTCGCCAGTGCGTGGCAAGCGCTAAGGGTGTATTTCTGCCATGAAAAGCTTTCAGTGAAAACTCATACGCCTGCAGATGCCGTTCGGAGTTGGCATAAAATCATGTAGGTCCCGTCCAGCCAATTTGTAGGGAAAGTCAAGAGGAGCACGACTCAAATTGGAAGAGAAGCTCGCCCTTAGATCTCTTCGGAGGTTATCGCGCCTTACATTTATTTATATTTATTTTATACTTGTTGCCTCTTCCAGAATTTACTTAGTTACTGCTATATAATTATAACTACAAATGCACGTGTATAGCTTCTCATATGCGCGTGTATTTGTGAGCGACACTTCCATAATTAAAATTGTATACTTTTGGGAGCATCTCGGGTAAGATATCTGCATGTGTTTGTGCGTCTCTTCTCCGCTGCGTGTACGTACGTATGTGTAGACATAATGATTGATCTATTGATGTACATACAAGTAACTGCTTAGCATCGCTTAGAGATGACAGTACTCCTTAGTGTTGCTAATATTCGTAACAATATTCTCCGAAAATGTAACCTTAACTCCGGCTTAGTCGTTTAGTCCTAGTAATTTAAGTTCGATATAGGGCTACGAACATATATATAATACTCCTATATTGCTACAAAAGGCTAAGTATATTCCCAAACATCAGAGTGTCGATATATGGCTGTTTAAACGTTTGTACCCTGCGGGTACTGTAGGACATATCCTTTTTGTAATGTTCGACACTCTCTCTTTGTACCCCTTTGGGTACTGTTTGACACGCCCTCTTTGTACCCCTACAGGTACTGTCGGACAGATCGTTTCTGTACTGTTCGACACTTCCTCTTTGTACCCCTATAGGAAGTGTCCGACATTCCTTTTTGTATCCGTACCGGTAGTGTCGGACATATTCTCTTCATACCTCTATGGACACTGTCAGACAATCCTCTTTTGTTCGCCTATGGGTACTGTCGGACAAGTCCTCTTTCCATCCGCGCGGAAATTCTTTCGGATTTTATAATTTTTTAAACTCTAATAAAATATTCTTATTTTTTTCTTATTGGTGTTGTAGAATAATAAAAACAAAATAAATATTATGATTATGGAACATATCTCCGCATTTTTTTTAAATAATGCTATTCAATCCCGTTTAATCTTTTAATTTTATCATATATATAATACTCCTATATTGCTAATATAAAATGCTTGCAATGTATTTTGAATTCGAAATCAAAACAAGACAGCATATAAAATTTTTTTGATTGTATCAGCATAAGTGTGACAAGAAAAATTTCAAATTTAGGTACATTCGATTATTGAATACAAAAACAAAAACGTTTGAACAGCAATATATCGGCACTCTGATCTTTGGGCATATATCTAGCCTATTGTAGCAATATAGGAGTATTACATACATATATGGCTACGAATTTTTTCTTAAATAATTCAATTCAATCCCTTGTAATCTTTTTAATTTTACTTATTTCGCTGCTGTTTCTTTTAATATTTCTTAAATTGAGCTGCATAGATTTCAAACTGACTAATCCCAACTGTACCCGAATGGGACTAAGGGTTATCAGTTACTACCAAATGGAGACAAAAAAATCAATCGGAGACCAATTTTAAGGGATTAATCGCACATTTTTTGTAGGGTCGTTTACCTATATGTATGTATTTATTTTGTGCCTGTATTGGTTTTTTTGATAAATGAAATTATTACGAATATGTGAAGATATACCAAAATATATTTGTGATTGTTCTAAAATTTCTATGATTAACGCAAAATTCTGAAAGCAGAAAGGGTTGTAAATACCCCATATTTTGTCGCAAATTTTGTTTCACGTTTTATACCTTCTCGATAATTAACGCCAACGTGACGCGTTCTTCTTATGTTTTTTTTTTGCCAAAGATTGATGTCGCAACGAGTGTTGGTTAGGCTGGAGCTTTTCAACTTTATTCTCAGAAAACTGTTCTTGTCTATTAATACCCATTCTTACTTACTTGCTACATTGGCGCTTAACCGTTTAAACAATTACGGCCGTCCAAAAACGCACGCCAGTTGCTTCTGAGCTCTGCAAACTGGTGCTAATAAGTCACTCCGAGAGACTTTAAATCATTTTCCACTTGATACTTCCGGCGGAGTGAAGGCTAACCTATTCTTCCGTAGGTGGGTTCCGATAAAAACACTTTTTTAGCCGAAACATCATCTTTCATTTGCATATAATGACCTAGTCAGCGAAGCCGCTACAAGCAAATTCGCTGGACTATGTTGATGCCTGCACAGAGCTCGTACAGCTCATCACTAAATTGTATTTGGTACTAGTCGTCGCCAACGCGTTGAGGTCCGTCAATCTTTCGATGAACTTTTCTCAGTACACTCCCAGAGTCACTTCGTCTGATGTTGCCATGATCCATGCTTCAGCATCATATAGCAGGACGGGTGGAGCATGATTTTCGTTTGCCGATATAGCACTTTACTTTTCAACTGCCTAGTGTAAAGCCGAATTTATTGGCAAGTGTGATTCTTCGCTAGACTTCAAAACTGGCATTTTCGTTTGTGTTAATGCTGGTTCCAAAATTAACTAAGTTTTTACTATTTCGAAATTATGGCTACCAACAGCGATGTCAGTGCCAAAGTGCAAATGCGTTGTCCCTTTGATCGACGACAACAGGTATTTCGTTTTGTCTTCGTTCATCATAAAATCCGTCATTTCCGTTGCATTTTCAGTTTGGAGTCAGTAAAATTTGCGGAGCGTGCTTCAGGACGAATATGTCAATGTCAAAATTGTTCCAGAGCGGTTAAATTCTGCAGCTTGTATTACTTTCTCCGGCATCAAATTAAAGAAATTAGTCGATAAGAAGTCACCCTGTGTAAAGAGGTGATGTGATAAATTTTTTCTGTGGTCGATGGTAGACTAACCAGGTCTGAGCAACACTGGTAAAGTTCAATCAGCCGATTCGCAACGGATTCGCACATAGTGTTTTCCAACAGCTTATATGTGATATAATCAGACTGATTCTGCGAAAGTTTGCTGGATGCACTCGTTGGACCATATTTGGCAAAGAAGCTGATGTATGCGCCTTACCGACTCCTCGCCGCCATATTTCAGTAGCTCCGCAGGCTATCTATTAATATTGATTCCAGGGTCGGGATCATCACCCCTGGCCGATAAATTACTGTCTCCATTATGGAAATCAGAGAAGTATTCCTTGCACAGTCTAAGTACTTTCTGGACACCGGTTACAAGGTCGCCCTTTAAGTGCTTACAGGAGTTTGCGCATATTCTGTATGTAGCCGAGTTTTTTGTTAAAATTCGCGAACGTTCATCTTAGTGGCTGGAAGCTCAATCTCCTTGAACTTATGCCTTTCTGCCTCTGATATTTTTTCCTGTAAGGCATCTCGGTTACGTTCACACACTCTTCTTGTTTACTTGATTTTAATGTAGCCATGTAAAGAGCATCCTTAATGAACTTGTGCCCTCAGAGACCAGAAATGAGAGTCGAGTTGCGAAATCATTGCCAGTCCCTGCGATTACAGCCTTTCGACGTCTTGTGGCCTTTCGCAATCTTTTTTGGAGCTCATAGTCCTTTTAGAATGGCTGACTTATTTTTATTGATTTCTGGGATAATGTATATATATATCGAAGAATAGTTGTTTTTCTCGTTGAAAATTAATTTAGAATTATAATTTTTTAAGTGGAACTGATAATAAAAAAATATGGTTAATTGAAAAAGAAGGAAAAATATTGAACATCATATAATAAAAACTTAATATTAAATATTGCCACGGATATTAGCATCACTAAGCTATACCATCACTAAGGCGATGCTAAGGCCATGCCAAGCGATATTTACGTCAATAATCAAATCATGTATACACATGTGCGCGAGAGACTGTAAACCATAGATGAATGGATTTGCAACTCTTTGTTTCGAGAGAGTGCTGTCAAAATGCACATTTTTTATAACATTTATCAATGATGCCACTCCAAACAAAAATGAATAGATCTGAAAATGGGGATTTTTGACATACATTTCAGCGATTATAGTTTCAATCATTTAATAAAATGAGAGTCGTAAAATATTTATTTCCTTAAAGTTATTTTACAACAATACGACTAGTTAGAGTTAAATATAAACAAATCTAAGTAAAATTTACATTTCGATTAAATTAATAAGTCAAATATTGTAACGCATTTAACTCGCAGTGAAAACCATATATTCTTTTGAAATTTCAGTAAATCGGACCTATGATATAATAGTTAACATTATTTAATGGATAGGGCTTATCCTGCATGTCTGGCGTTCCAGGTTCTTTTATCAAAATGGACTCGGTGCATCGGGAGTTCATATTTACAAAACCTATTTTTAGTGATAACTTTTGAATGGGAAATAATATTTACCCTCCGCCTTCGAACTAATAATACTTACACTAAAGCAAGTATTTTTATCCTTCCTTTTTCCCATAATTTTTGAACGCTATTCTACAGTTGTAGGTCAAACTAAAGTTTACCAAAATTTTTGGCACGTTTTTCGTTTTGGCTGGCACATTTTTTGTTCTGGCACCCGCTTCAGCTGGCGCGACGGATTTATCTGTGATTGTTGCCAGCAAGAAGATAAATCTCTCGTGAGAGCGAAAATATGAGAGCGTAAGCAAAAGATTCATATCAATCTAATCTATGCTGTAAACTACAAACATTCACATCAATAATTCAATCATTATGTATCTACATAATATAAATAATTGCGTCTACACATATGTACCATGTACGTATACGAGCAGCGGAGAGTTAATGCACAAACACATGCATATATCTGAGATACTCCTAAAAGTACGCAATGAGAAAAACTATAAAATTGTGCAATTGTAGTTACAGCTGAGATGTTTGAGAGCTAATGGACTAGTAGATTCTGGAAGCGCCTAGAAGATGCGAATGTTAAAGTCAAAGAGTATAAAAGGCGATAGATGTAGAGGCGCTGGAATTCAGTTTGATTTGAGTCTCGATTAAGATGATATCTAGCGAGCAATAGCAGTATTATTTGAAAGTCAGTTTCATTTAAGCTATCAGTTTGGTTATTAAGCAAGCTAATTGCAAAGTATAAGTGTTATTGTGAAGTACTTTAATAAAGCCCATTTTTCCATTATTCAATATTGGAGTTATTTATTCAACAGTTTAGTGATACGAACTTAGCAAAAAGGCAAATAAGAGGATTTGCAAGCAAATTCGTTACAATATAAAGTAGCAAAAATCTGTGTGGTTTTCATATGTTCTTTCATCTCGTGGCTCTTCAGGATATATGTAGATTCGGTACGCTCCGTTAACAAGCACCATTAAGTTACTATCCCAAACATCTCGGAAACAATTTAATAACACTATCAGGGTCTACCCCTTCTCTATTTTCAAACTTAAGTTTCGATTTGTAGGAAGATCTTTGTCCAATCGTATAACATGCCCGTATTTCATATCTAAGTAAAGCTCCTTACGAAGCAGGTTTGGCAAATCCTTATTCAATTTGTTGGTAACTTGAATTCAGATATTGCAGTATATAACCTTTTTTCTTTTCGCCCCTTACTATTATCAAATAGTTATTATATATCAAGAACAATACACTTCTTAACAAAAAATCGGTGGTACATCGCGGCGTATGAGTGACTTTTTCCCCCCTTGCGTACATCACACAGAGGTTATCACTAGAAGAAAATCGAGAAATATGACATTAGGGCAATGGATTTGCTGTGGACCAACCGGAATGATTCCGAGGTCTAAAAGTTTTTATGATCATGTTTGAAAAGGAAAGCAACTCAAGAAAAACAAATCTGCAACGAGAGTACTCACGGGTGACATGTTGTTGTTGTTGTGACATTAGAAACACTCTCCGTAGGTTTTGGGGAGTGTTATTGATGTTGAAGGTCCTTTAACGGATATAGATCCGTAACGTTGTGCTAAAAACACCATTCACGCACATGCCCGACCATATAGAAACTATAAATTCCTATTGGGTCCGTTGGGGACCACTAAAATTAGACCGGTTGCACCTAGCACTTACTGAGGGCGCGCTCAATAGACAGGAATGTTTCTTAATGGATGTATGGGTAATTCCCACGCACGCCCTCTTAGCCTTACTTAATATATAAATTTGTAAAAAAATTTAACAACAATACAACGTTCACTCTTCATTCATTTCTCTTATGCTTATATTATTTATCTTGTATTTGTAGTTTCTTTCTGTCTACGGTCGCAAAACACTTTAAAACGCATTGTAATATTCATCAGAAAAAATGCTTGATAAAGTCAACAGTTTCGCTTCACACGATTATACCCTACACGTACATATGATAAACAAATATTAACATGTTCATGTTAAGATCATACTCACTTACTGAACAAACATACACAGATACATTTAAAGTGCACTGGCTGGCAAAAAGACGTAAGCGAAAAAAAGTTTGAATAGAAAAGTTTTATATTATAACGAATTATGGATATTTCTGATTATTTATGCACTCCCTACTAACGTTCGGATAGCTCAGCTGTTGAATAAATAACTTAAACATTCAGTATTTCTAAATGGCCTTTATTTAGACTACTTTGGGAGTAGTAAAATTATACTTCACAACTTAGTTACTCGCGTGCTTCACTAAAAGCGTGCTAAAATCAAACTGATTACTAATTTCTCAGCTTGCGCTGCTTTTATATTTTCGGTTTTCTCTTTCACCCATTTCTTCTAAGGTCTAGTAAATTCGCGAAATCTGTTCTAGGACAGTTATATCTCATACTTGGTTGCCAGGTATATACATGTATATTTGTAGTTTATGATTTTCTTACAGCCATATGCGTGTGTATGTGTGAGTAACAACTTCTGCCCTTAGCTGCCGGCTACATATACATATGTATGTAAGTGAGATAATCTCTCTGCTTCAAGCTGCTGGTTATGTGTATAGAATTTTTTTCGTTGCCTTGTACATAAGTGCGGCTGCTTGCTATAATATATACATGTACATAAGTATGGCTGCTTGCTGTTTTTATTGTTATAATTATTTTCTAACATAGTGCATAGCATAAATAAAAAAAATAAATGTAAGGCGCGATAACCTCCGAAGAGATCTAAGGCCGAGCTTCTCTTCCAATTTGCGTCGTGCTCCTCTTGCTTTTCCCTACTACATGTTTTTTGCCGACTCTGAACGGCATCTGCAAGGCAGATGAGTTTTCACTGAGAGCTTTTCGTGGCAGAAATACACCCGGAGCGCTTGCCAAACACTGCTGATGGGCGACCCCGCTTAGAAAAATTTTCTTCTAATTGAAAAACCTTATTTCTAAAATTTTTATGTTGCTTTGCCCAGGGTGTGAACCCAGGGCATACGGTGTGGTAGGCGGAGCACGCTACCATCACACCACGGTGGCATAGTGATGCTAATATTCGCCACAATATTAAAAACACTATTAGGTTTATAAAAAATAGGCGTTTACGTAAAAATTTATGTGAATCCAACTCTTAAGTAGTTTAACACAGAACTTTTATTTTCGGTTAATAGCTGCATATGCTGATAAGTGAACGTTTTTTGTCAAAAATTTAAAATCCCCAGTTATGTCATTTAGGCCATTTTTCCTGTTATGACTCCTTGTATTCATGCATTGTCTGCCTGCTTTGTGCCTTTCTGATTTTGCTGTGGAACGAATGATTACTGTGATGAATGTTTGCTGCTACGATATTCACAAGTATATTCCCCAAATTCCCATTGCTATGTTACATTGCATGGAATAATTTTCTTGCTCGCGCTTTTATGCTTTTCTACGCTTCACAGCCTTTTGCATACTTCCGACAGTTGGTACACTTGCGTCAGCATTCCATCGAGAATTGAATCATTCGTGCTCCAATGCCTGGTGCCCATGATAGAGTACAACTTTAAACGCATACACACACATGCAGTTATAGTGCGTGCATATGCTCAGAGCGTATGTGATACGAGTTAATATTTAAAAAAAAATACAACAACTACTTCTTCATTTTATCATACACAAGCAAAGTCATTTGGAATGAAGAAAATTTAACTTTAACTTATTTTTCGGAGGTGACATTGTAGGTTGGCTAATAAGTCAGAAGATATCCTTGAGAAGTACAAACAGCGAACACGAACATCCTCTGCGATTAAGGGGGCCTTTTTTTCCAATGAATCCAAGCAACAAGCCTCGGATAAGAACCCTTTTTTCAATTACGATCACGGCAAGTATTTAACGGCCTATGATTTTAAAGACCATGATTTGAGGGCATGTAGCTGGAATGTCCAAACTCGTTTAGAGGAAGGTACGGATGCCCCGCTGCTGACACCACAGCCGTACAGAAATCACAATTGACGGGGAAAGACAGAAAAACGAAAGGGCATTGCGAAGTCTACCAACGGAAGGCATATGAATAAGCACGAGTTGTTGCTTTGGTGGGCGGAGCAAAATTTCGCCGCCAAGTACTACATTTCACTGTCGTAAACGAGCGTCACCTCGGGAGCCTCATTAAGGCGGAGTTCTTTGTTGTTGTTGTTGTAGCGGTTGCTCCCCGAAGGCTTTGGGGAGTGTTATCGATGTGATGGTTCTTTGCCTGATACAGATCCGGTACGCTCCGTTAACACAGCACCATTAAGGTGCTAGCCCGACCATCTCGTGAACGATTCATATGACCACGTTAAACCTTCAGGCCATCGCTCCCCACCCCCAATTTCCATGAGGAGCTTGGGGTCACCAGAGCCTCGTCTGTTAGTGAAACAGGATTCGCCTCGGATAGGTGAGGTTGACAATGGGGTTTGAAGAAGTTATATATTGCGCTGGCAACCTGAAGGGTTGCGCTACACAACCCCTTGAATCTGGTATTTTAGTCGCCTCTTACGACAGGCATACCTACCGCGGGTATATTTAGACCCCCTAACCCGCTGGGGAGGCGGAGTTCTTCGATAGCTCTCTTGCGCTGAAGCACCTCTGCACGGTGCCGTCTACGAATGGAATACTCTTTCCCCCATATCTCCCGCATGCTTAATACTTTTTAATAAGTTTCAAGTGTTGAGGAACCCTTGAAATATATTTAAAAATTCTCTAACAATAAAGTTTTCCCAGCAACAAACTGTTTGAGCGTGTTTGATTGAAAAAGTTTTTTTCAGGTTGAATCAACAAATGAATACAATATATTTTGTAAGTGCCTTGCGGTGAATGACCATATAAAAGTATAAAGTATTACTTACTTGCCGCCAGTCAATAATACTACAAGCAAGAATTCATGCAAACGCACATACTCACACACACACATACAATAACGCGTAAGTATTTTTCACAGCACAAACTCCGACAACATTCAATGAAAGTGAGAAATGAAGTTTCAAACAAAACTGACGCAACATTGAATTGTTACATATTTTGCCCTCCGATAGAGCTGAAATTGCATTGCAATGTGCAATTGGTAGGGTGAAACTTGTTGTTGTGTTACACATAAATACATATGTGTCTTGCATGTTACTTATATGTGCGTTTTTCACAAGTTTTGTATACGTACGTGAAAGTGTTGCAGCAACAACATCTGTTACAACAACAATTGCTAGATACATTTTATTGTATATTAACTACGCATTGCGCTTCTTTAATATTGATTGTTGCAGTCAAGTGTCCGTCTGCTGAGCTATTTGCACACGCATACATATAAACACATATATTTACACAGCCGTGCTGCCTCTTAGCAACTGTTGCTTGTTGTTCATCAAGAGTTTGCTTTATAATCATACTTTTGCCTTTTATTATTACTGCACTTATATGCATTATTTTGGCTAGTGCTATAATAACACTGTACAACAAAACTATAAATTTTGCTTTCAACAAAATTGGTAGCTGTATAGACAATAATTACAACCCCAACAGGTGAACAAGAGGTAGTCTTGGCCGCAGCGTTCTTCCTGCAGTGGAGAAAATGGCCACAATAAAAAGTACTCATCGAGTAATGCCAGCAAGTTAAGGTGAATCCTCTGTTGTAGCGCAAGTTCTCACCACACAGCGCAAGGCAGAGCTTCAATCACTCATAATAGTAGTAATAATATGGTTAAAATTTTGTAAAAGCTATTACAGGGGCAGCTCTAGATCTTATATTTGTAATCAGAGTTTGGCCAATGCCACAATATCGGACCAAAAACACACTGAATTCGACATTTATCCCTCTTCTCAGCACAGACTAGCTTTCCGAAATCCAAACTGAACAATATTCCATTGTATCACTGAAGAAGCCAGAAATAGCTCACAGTGATCCATAGCCACAGAGGGGGAACTCCACATAGATTTAAAAGCTACTTGTAATGAGAGCTATCCCTAAAGAAACATACGTTAAAAACGTGATGTGCCTTCGCGGAACACAAAAAGAGCTTGGCACTTCACACCGGCGAAAGTGGGTACCTTTTGGGGCACACATAACTATTTCGATTAGATAACTTCGTGGAAGGTGTATAATAGCACATGCCATATTTGCCTTGCATTAACAATAGGAGAGTAGGTAAATTAATCCTCCCTTATTCTTTGCGTTTGTTCCAACCATGGATGGATGCATGAGAGATGAAAGCAAAGAAATGCGCAAATTTCGTTGCAATTCATGTAAGAACATATACATAGGACCTGCTCTCTACTACTCCGTCTCCAGTATAACTATAACACATACAACCTGGTTGTATATATGTGTTTATATTTTCGATCCTAACACATATATACTGTGCTCTTGTACAGTGGGGTTTTGTGGGACCTCCATTGGAAGAAAAAGAAAATGCGAACCTAGCTAAAAATGGTACCTGTATAGAATATAATGCAATTTATAGCTTCTACAACACAATTGCCAAATTCCTTACATACCCGTCCTCAGTCCATTTACGGCGACGTCCCTCTTGTCACCCCAAGTTCCTCACGGAGGAGGGGACTAAATATCCCGGAGGTTTAACGTGGACATATCAAATTGTAGCCTCGACAGTCAGCTTTGTAATCTAGTCGTGCTATTTTCCGAAACTTACCCTGAAAAAATCTGGCAAAAGATCATCAGCTTCAAACTTTGGGACAGTTGGTCTTATTGACCTTGACCAAATTAAATTATAACTTTGTAAAAATTTAAGGTCCATCCAAAAAAGTAAGTCATATAGATAGAGGTCGAGAATATCGGATCTTTTTCGGGACTATTTGAGTGTAATTTCGGGATGGGTTTCTTTTTGGTGTCACTTCGCAACAGTTTCAGGACTATTTCGAAATTATTACGGGACTATTTCGAGGTTATTTCTGGTTTGATTTCAAAATATTATCAGTACTATTTCAGAATAACTTTATGACTACCTCTTGTTTACTTTGTAATTATTTTCTGGACAATTTTGGGCTTATAAGTAAATTATTTTGAATTTTATTTCAATCGCTCGATTTTCTTTATGATACTTTTTCAGAAATTTTTCGGGATCATTTTGGTGCTTTTTTGAAAAAGTTTAAAAAAGTCTTTCCAGATCACTTCGTAATTATCTTGGGATTGATTGTTTTTGGGATAATGTCGAGCTACTTGCTGGTTGTTATTTAGGCACATATGGCGGAACATCCTAACGCGCGCATTAGTTTATTTTACTATTTACCGGTAACGGCCATCACCTGTCGAGCGCTAATTTCGAAGGGGAAAAAATCGGCTAAAGTTGGCGGTGGGCAGGTGCCGCGGATTTTTTACTGAATGCACTCTTTCACTTCTATTTTTGGATCATTCACGAGCCAGCAGCTAGCCCCAGGTGAGTAATCCTACCACATATCTATTACATTTTGAATTCGAATTAGTTTTACCAATTGCACCATTGTATAGTAAAGTTAAATTGCTAATTGTATTTTGAATTAATTATTCTTCCTTTTAGGTACAGCGCTTAATTTCTCTTGTTTTTATACAGTGAATAAATCTATTGTTATTAGTAATTAGTTCTGTTCTTATTTTCTTTTTATTTGCGACGCACACGCCCGATTTACCGAGTCCACATTGCCCCCGCAAACGGCCGTTTTCGGATTTATCTCGAGATTACTTTTAGTTCGCTTGGCCACTATATCGGGGTTGTTCTAGCTGTCATTTACTGAATATTTCTACCTATTTCCGAACTGATGCGAAAGTGTGTACGAGACCTGTCAGTGTTTTCGGAATTATTTCTGTTATGGAATGAGTTAAAAGGTTGTTCAAGACTATTTTAAGGATTTCTTTGGGAAAACTTTCCAATCTTTACGGGGCTATTTCGGGACTGCTTTAAAGATTAAAGATTTTCGGGAGCATTAGCGAATATTTTTAAATTCCTTTCAGAATCCATAAAGAATATATTTCTATACTGTTTTTTGACGATATTCGGGTTATTTGGAAACTATTTTGGGGATCATTACAGGAAGATTTTGTGAACTTTTGAAAATGCCTTAAAGTTTATTTCGAGTTTAACTAAGGAATCATTTCGGTACTGTTTTGCGTTCACATCGGGTTTTTTTTTTTTGTTAAACTATCTAGTTTCATGACTCCGGAACATTTCGAAATAATTTTTCGGGCTATTATGATGACTTCAGTGATATTGTGAGATTGCTTTTGTTACAATTCTGAGAGCTAACTTATAGGTTAAAATGGCGTGTTTCGGAAGAGCGAGCAACTGTGCGTAATTATATGGGCCAGCATCTAACCTGGGCTCCGATAAATGACATATGAATGTTTTCGTGAGAAAGTTTTCATAGAGGGAAATGATTATTCCATATCTCAGCTAAGGAGCATTTTTGCTAAAAAAATTTTCTGCCTCAAGTAATTGTATAAATCATACCCCAAAACTTGAAATTTCAGTATCACGCGTCAGATCATAAGCTCCAGCAAAAGCCGCTTTCCCTTGTTCATCAGATATTTGGGTTTAGATGGTTTCAAAGAGTTATTTTTTTTTTTTATACATTTACTGTAATATATGTAACTCTGAACATTTTTAACATTCGTCTCAAATGTTGTTCCACTTCAAAGCTTCATACAAACTTCCAAGGTTTCCCACGCTTATTTATGAACCTTACAAAACATGTCTATAAATGTGAAAACAAAAAAACAATCAAATTTAAAGGATATATAAACAGGACTACAGCAAATTCATAGACATTTACCATCGTGTCAATAGACTTAAAAGGGATTGTCGCGGTAAGTTCCATACAAATATATGTATGTTTTATACAATACGACAACAAAAACAAATACCGACATATGTGTATGGGAGAAAGAAAAAAAGAATGCATAACAAGGCTTTTTGCAAAGTAAGACACGCCAAGGAAATGCCACACAATCAGCCACACGGTAAGCAAACAGAAACAAAAGCAGCGAAAAGGAAAGCTGCTGACGGCTGAAAAATGGAGCGACGTGCATAGTAAATTAGCAATTTCGAAATAATGGGGGTAGAGCGGAAGACGCAGTTGAAAAGGCAAAGAGGGAAAGTAAAATATTTGCACAAAAAACTGGAGCCTTAACATCAACAAACAAATGATGGTTTAACTTAATTATTCATTTATGCATGCACACTTGGGAAGTGGGAAGATTTCCGCACGAAAGCATACTTAAATCGCATACGACACATGCGAAGAGAACGGAACGTCGCCATAAATGGAGTGAGAACTATTGACCGAAGACAGCTACATGCATATGAAATTTACAAAAAATAGAAATAAGAAATACTATTCATGCAAATACCCAGGTACAGTGTCGAACAGAAGTCTACATACACCACCTGCTTTCGTTGCTTGGTAAAGTAAAAAACATTGCAAAAAAAGTTCACCTGCACCCCGGGCCCGTGGGAATCCGCCCACCCCCCCCCCCCCTCTCTTCGGACCTGTGACTAGTACCTAGGACCTACCTAATTATTTTCTAGCTTTTAGTATTATTATTACTTCATGTATGTAAGTATTGTTTTCAATAAAACTGTTTAACTTAATATTTTTTTTTAATTTTTTATTTTCAACTTTTTAGTATTTATTTAATTGCCTATTATTTCTGATTCTATTTAGTTCATTTAGTGACTCGTTGTTACAAGGACTCTTTCCTGACAATTTGTTTCAATCTAGGTCACATAATCCTTCCAAATACTTCACCCGACTCAGCGCCACATATGCTTGTCCTTCCTCGAACTCCAAAATATTTTGATGTCATTTCTACCGAACTATTTGTAATATTTGTTCCAAATAAGAGCCAAACCGGATATCATAGGTCGCTTTCTATTCATGTATGTATTATGTGTTTCAAATATGAAAAAAATCTGACCAAAAATACGATTTTTTGAAATATTTCGATCCATGCGCCACCTATCGGAGGGTTTTTCTTATTATTGCATTGTCATCAGGTTCTGAACTATATTCCAAGTTTCAAGCTTATCGGGAAGTTACTTAAATTTCAATTACAAAATTCTCGTGGAGAACGGAAAATTTGAAAAAACCAAGTTTCTAGCCCTTCTTTCCTCAAAGAACGCATCATAGTTATAAGCTTGGAACAGTTTAACTCCTGCAAAGTTAAGAAACTTAGTAGCCTCAAACCCACCACATCTTCCACCTGTTATTGATGCTAACGATGCACCGACTATATACTAAAAAACAATATTATTTAGTGTTGTGCGAGGTTGTTCATATTAAAACAGGTTATTTGTTGAATTTTTTTAGACTTTTGTCAACATTGTTTATATGTTTCTTTGCCATAACTTTGATATTTTATGTTAGTTTTAGGATTCTTTTTAGTTTATCATGATTAAAAAAAGTTTTTAAATAAATCTGTATAATAAAATTTTTAAGATAATGTGCAAGTCTTTCAATCAAGCGGAAATAAGAAGTGTATGTGTACTTATGCCCGTCGCTGTATGTGGATTTGTATTATTTTAATATATCTCCATTATATTATATTTGCTGTCAGACTAAAAGAAAATTTAGTAACAAATGCAAAAGTGATTCGAGAATACATGGTGGGAAGTTTAAGGCGAAGATTGGCTAAAATTAATTATGTTTTGACTTCTGAATACAATCAGACTCTGACTTCTGATTTTTCACCTCGTACAACAGCTGTTATACTAAATTTCCCAAAAAAAAGAATTCAGCCCTTCAAATAAGGGAAAACCCCGGACCACGCCCACATTTTTACTTTTTCAATTTGCTGAACGCGTTAACAAAAAAATAAAATTACGAAATGTAGAATTTCAAACTTCGAAAGCGTGGGTTTTGTCCAATACCTCGAAAAAAAGATGATTTTGTCGCATAGTGGTATTATTATAAATAAGAAACAACAGGTTTGACTCACTTATTTACTTTGACTTTCCTATTCATGATCTTTGGCATATCTTTATTAACTTCTCAATTTATTGTTTATATTGTAACGAATTTTTTGCAAATCCTCTTATTTACAACTTTCTGCTTAGTTCGAATCATTAAACTGTTGAATAAATAACTCCAATATTTAATAAAGCAAAATGGCCTTTATTAAAGTACTTCAGAATACATAACTCTACTATTGCCCGACAGATAGCGTGCTTAATCGAAACTGATTAATTTTGCCTCTACTGTTGTTGCCTTGTATACTCCCTGATTTCCTCGTTCGCATCTTCTAGGCGCTTCCATTTCCATAATCTACTAGTTGGCCATCAGCTATCAAATTTCTCAGCTGTAACTACAATTGCACGATTTTATAGCTTATCTCATTGCATACTTTCGGGAGTATCTCAGATATATGCATGTGGTTGTGCGTTGCTTCTCAGCTGCGTGTACGTACATATGTGTAGACATAATGATTGATTCGTTTATGTACACACATAATGATTGATTTATGGATGTTCATACAAGGCGCTGCTCAACATCGGCTTAGATATGGCAGTACCCCGTAGTGTTGCTAATATTCGTAACAATATTTAGGTTTGTGATTGTCGTTGCTATTACAATTGCCAAAAATTTAGTTTTGGTCAAATGAAGGACTATTGGCCTGAGAAATACGCAGAGTTCTATAAATCGATCTGCAGTAAATAAAAATAGTATATAAATCTCTTACTTGAAAGATAACCTTACACGATGGTTTTTCGCCCTCCTTATGTAAAAGTGACCATGAAAACACTCGGAAATTAATATTTAAAAAGAAGTAAATAAAAACCATAGTTTGGAAAGTTATTGTGTAAATGGGCTCAAAGCAAACCAAGCTTTATTCACAGTTTTTGGAATATTTTCATTTCTCTTTTGAACACATTTCTGTTTTGATGCCGAGTTAACTTTTTGTATGAAATAAATAAACTGTAAACATTCTATAATATACTCTTTATTTAAAAAACAAACCAATGCATATGTTTTTTGCGATAGTAACATTTTAAATCCGTTCCTACAAACCGTATTGCTCAGTGGAACAACGTTTTAAAATCCATCAGTACCAGATGCTGTGCATAATGGAAAAACGTTTAAACTGCTGTCGCGCTTGGGATATGAAAAGTTTTTGCACTGAAAAAAAGTTTGTATTTCTAAATTGAAATTCCTAAATTTTTTTCATATAAGTTACTAACGTCATTGTTTTGGACAAATCAACAATACAGGAATAAAAAACAATCACAAATCCTCCAAAAAACGTTTTCTTTCTTTCCTGTAAAAAACGATTTTGGCATTTACAACGTTATTCGCGGCTCCGCTTCAAATATTGAAAATGCTATAACTTCTTTCTTTATTATTTTAGTAATACGGTTTCAAAGCAACATTTATTGAATTTTTAAGTACTTTCGTTTGGTAAGGAAAAAAGGATAAATTAGGCGTGGTAAAATTTTTTTAGCTGACCTAATCATGTGAAAATGACTTTATAGCTTAAAAGGCCATTAAACGAAAATGTGAAGCTTCTCAAGGCCAAAATAATGGCATATCAATTTTAAAAATCGGTCATCAAATAACCAAGTTACAACGAAAAAACTTTTCGGCTGTATTTCGAAGGATCAAAAAAGGACGTGTAGAACTCGGGGACTGCCGCGGTAAAGCTATTGCATATTATCAACTTATGCAATTATAATATTTATGCAACATTTTGTTTTCTTTGATATTAATTCAAGTTTTGTCTTTGATATTAATTCAAGTTAACCTTTTTAGCGTGGTGACCGATAAGAAAACAAATTGTTTACTTTTATTGAATAAATGAGAAGTTAATATTTAACTTTCACTTTAACTTTAACTTTATTTTTAACTTTAACTTTAACTTTCACTTTAACTTTCACTTTACTTTAACATTCACTTTAACTTTAACTTTAACTTTATTTTTAACTTTAACTTTAACTTTAACTTTAACTCTAACTCTAACTTTCACTTTAACTTTAACTTTATTTTTAACTTTAACTTTAACTTTAACTTTAACTTTAACTTTAACTTTAACTATAACTTTAACTGCAACTTTAACTTTAACTTTTACTTTAACGTTAACGTTAACTTTAACTTTAACTTTAACTTTAACTGTAACTTTAACTTTAAATTTAATTTTAACTTTAACTTTAACTTTAACTTTAACTATAACTCTAACTTTAACTCTAACTTTAACTTTAACTTTAACTTTAACTTTAACTTTACCCGCGGGGGTATCGGTCCCCTACCGGGCGCCTCCTCAGGTGGTGGATAGAGGAACGCTTCCCACAAGACGGGAGGTACTGAGTGAATTAAGTACTCGGGCGAACCAAAACGAACAATCCGGTGGAAAAATGGGAATGTGTTGCTCTAAGGGCAACACACCCCAGAGTTCCGGTGGAAGGGCGATAGGATGCAGCCCTAAAATACCCCATCAAGCATCCACAGGATCGAGACCAGTAAGATCCTGTTGACCAAAACTGGAAATATGATTATGAACTGATTGCTACGGGCTGGCGATGACGATAGGCTACTACCTTAATAAGCAAGGGTGACACCTTGCCGAAACGGCTGGTAGGTTAATATCGGCATCGTCTCCGTCTCGTTAAAACCTTGGCAGGTCTTCAAGTACGTTCGAAGCACGTCGCCATTAAGTTGGTGGTGCAGGCTCAGTTGAGACGACTCCTGACTAACGCTGTATTCTGGCCCTGAACACAGACTCCCATAAGGACCTGTGTCAACCCACCCGTGGCCTCCCTGCTTCTGCAAAGATAACCACGGGAATTGAAGACGGCGACTGCACATCGTGCGGAGATAGCGGCTTGAAGCGGAGACCCAATAGAACAAATGAGCAACAAAATAAAAACAACAAAGGAAGATAAAAGTAGAGAAAGCGAGAAAGAAAGGGGCGATGAAGCGGTGTTCAAGAAGAGCACCAAAGTGCTGAGATCGCCGGTTTTAACAACCCCCGCTAAAGCGACCTTGTCGGTAATGCCCACACAAGGCACCGAATCGGCGGAAAAGACAAAGGCAGCGAAAGCACAGCTGCGCAATAACCCCAGCCAGTCAACACCTGCTACTGCAAGGGAAAAAGCGTCGGTCAGCTCACCCAATGTCGTTGCACAGCGCGCTGTTGGGAAGGAGAAACGTGCGACTCCGCCAAGAGGCTCACTCTCATACACAAGCCTCGAAGGGAAGAGCCAAGACGAACTGCTGGAGTACGCGGAATCAGTGCTGCGCGAGATGCAGGAAACCGCTCTCAAGCAGAAGACCGTGTCCAAGGACATAAAAACCGGTATGGCTCTTCTCGAGGAAGCGTTAAGCTGCATGGGATCGTTAAGGGCCCAAAAGGTAGATGAGAGCAGAGAATCGGGCCGAAAAAGCAAGAGGGCACGAACGAGCTCAGATTCCCACTCGGAGGACTTGGAAGCCAAAAAGAAACGAATTGAAAGAATAAATACGCTTTCACAAGGTGAGTCTTGGTCCAATGTAGCGCGCCGGAGGCTGAAACAGCGGACCCAGCCAGCCAAGCAGGCAACCCCCGTCCAAGCTCCTAAAGCTCAAAAACGGGCGAGAAAGAGGAGACAAGCAGCAACTTTTGTGGTAAAACCTGTGGAAGGCAAAAGCTATGCCCAGGTACTAGGGGCCATACGCGGCCAGCTCCGCCCTAATGACAAAGGTACGGTGGTACGGTCAGTACGAAAAACCAAATCTGGTAACGTACTGATTGAAACGGCGCGCTGCAGTGACCAGACGGCCTTCAGAGCAGCTATAGGTAGTGCAGTAGGAGAGGTCGGTGAAGCACAACAGCTCTCCAAGCGGATGAAGTTGGAAGTACTTGGCATTGGCTTTTTTCCCACCTCTCCGTGTCTCTGTGTTCGCAGCAAACCAAAGAGAACAAAAAATGGCGGTCGTCGAAGTGGACGAGAATATTGGCAACGCCCTACTCAAAAAAGGTAAAATTCCTATCGGATGGATACAGTGCCGAATCAGACAGCGAGCAGAAGTACAACGCTGCTTTAGGTGTCTCGGCTACGGACACCGGAAGGCAGAATGCAAGGGTCCAGACAGGAGTAACGCCTGCTGGAAGTGTGGGCAAAGCGGCCACAAAGCTTCGGCCTGTACCGCAGCTCCAAAACGTTACCTGTGTAATACACAGAAGCTCGATCATGTCCCTGGATCTGGAGCATGCAGCATTTTCAGAGCGGCACTCGCTGTTGCAAAGGCCAAAGTCTCAATTCAATAGTGATTAGTTTTATCCAAGGAAACCTAAACCGGAGCAGACTTGCTGATGAGCTACTACAACAGTTGGTCTTAGACCATAAAGCTAACAGCGTTATCATCAGCGAACCCTATAGAACCCGAAATGATTGGCATATAGACAACACCGGCACCGCCGCAATCTGGATGACAGATGCAAACGCCAATATTGTGAACCGTGTTGCCGGACAAGGCTACGTCCGCCTAACTACGAATAATACCACAATAGTAAGCTGCTACTTGTCCCCGAATGATCCCATTCAAACGTTCAGGGAGAAGCTTGAACTTATTGAAGACGACCTGAGGGACTTAACTAGTAACCTGGTTGTGGCGGGAGATTTTAACGCAAGAGCCGTCGAATGGGGAATGCCGCAGACTAACACCCGTGGAAGGTTAGTCCTTGAGATGGCAGCCAGGCTCGGTTTGAACGTGCTTAACACTGGTACGACCCCTACATACCGACGGCCAGGCTTTGGATACTCGATCCCCGATGTAACACTAGTGTCAGAAAGCCTGCTGCTGACCGCTGCTGGATGGAGAGTCATAGAGGATCTGACTGGCAGCGATCACAACTACATCACTTTCCACCTAAACGATCCCGGTCAGAGGCAGATTCCGAACGGGCCACGCAGAACAAAAGCATGGGACGCATCCAAGGTCGACTCTGCCACGTTCTCCGCATCAGTACTGGGGGATGCCCGACGGATAATCAACAACTCCAGTCCGACGGAAGAGACGGTTGAAAAGACAATGAGCTGTCTTCGCCACGCTTGCAACCTCTCTATGCCACGGAGGGGAGTGTGGAGGGGTAAAAAGCAGGTATACTGGTGGAATAGCGAAATCGCGGAGCTGCGGAAAATATGCCACAGGATGCGAAGGCTAGCAACTCACGCGCGCGGCAGGCCTGAGGCTCTAGAAAAGTCGGAAGCGTACAAAGGAGCGAAGAAAGCTCTTAGTGCTGCCATTAAGCAAAGCAAGCTTAAGTGCTGGAAAGCGCTTTGCGAGGAAGTGGATCGAGACCCATGGGGGCTGGGATATAAGATAGTAATGAAGAAGTTCCGTCCGCCAAACAAGCTGATGGACGATAACCAAATAAGGAACATTGTGGATGGCCTGTTTCCCACCCAACTGCCTAGGGATAGCGGGTATGTTACCCATGAAGATCGCAACGTGGAACCATTCCAAGAAGAAGAGCTTAAAACTGCCGTGCGAACTATGAAACCTAGGAAAGCATCTGGGCCCGACGGAATACCCGCGGAGGCAATTAGACTAGCTGCAAACGACTGCCCAGAACTTATGTTGCACATGTACAACAAATGTCTCGAAGAAAGAATTTTCCCCACCATGTGGAAGACAGCACGACTGGTTCTCATTCCAAAAGGGAAAGGAGATCCCAACTCTCCATCATCCTACCGTCCCCTATGTATGTTGGACACAGCAGGGAAATTGATGGAGAGTCTCCTGAAGCAACGCCTCACCAGAGCGTTACAGGACGCCGGAGTACTGTCGACCAGACAGCATGGTTTTCGGAGGGGGCACTCTACAATAGATGCCATAGCAGAAGTTATAGACGCAGTCAAGAAAGCCGAGACAGCGTGCCACAGAGCAAGACCTATAGTGTTGCTGGTCACGCTGGACGTCAAAAACGCTTTTAACTCAGCTAGGTGGGAGGACATGCTTGAGGCACTAGAAAGCACTTTCAAAGTACCGCAATATTTGTTAGAAATTTTAAGGGACTACCTAAGAGAGAGGTATCTAATATATGAAAGTACTCACGGTCAAAAAAAGGTAAAAATAAAAGGTGGAGCAGCCCAGGGTTCGGTACTAGGTCCCGATCTCTGGAATATAACTTACGACAGTCTTCTTCGATTAGACATGCCAGAAAGCACCTTCCTCGTTGCATTTGCAGACGACGTGGCAACTGTGATAACAGCACCAAGCTGCGAGCTGGCACAGCTAAAATTAAACCAGGTCATGCGTAATGTAAATAGGTGGATGGCTGAGCACGGTCTCCAGTTAGCAACAGCCAAAACGGAGATCGTCATCCTCACAAAGAGACGTATTCCCACTACCAGGAACATGATGGTTGGGGACCAGCCAATAGAAACACTCGCTTCAACGAAATATCTGGGAGTGAGGTTAGACAGCAAACTAAACTTCTCGGATCACATACGAGGGACCTGCGAAAGAGCTGCGCGCATAATAGCGCAGTTGAGTAGATTAATGGCAAACACAGGTGGCCCAAAGCCATGCACAAGGAAGTTGCTTGCATCAGCCTCGGATTCTATACTCTTATATGGTGCAGAAATCTGGGCGGACGCAATGAAATACCGGAAGAACCGAGTCGCCCTCACCTCGGTCCAACGCAGAGGGGCGCTGCGAATATCTTCGGCTTACCGCACGGTATCAGCTGAAGCTGTCCTGGTCGTTGCGGGAACCATACCGATATATCTTCTCGTTGAGGAAAGAAAAACAATATATGACAACGGATCGCAAGCAAGTAGAGCTGCTGTTGCCATGCAGGCGCGAGAAGAATCGATCCGATGTTGGCAAGATCAGTGGAGCAACAGCATCGTAGGAAAGTGGACTAGGGAACTAATCCCTGAACTTGATCCATGGTTGCAGCGACCGCGGTGGACTTTTACCTGACCCAGTTTCTAACGGGACATGGTTACTTCCGCAAATACCTACACAGAATGGGTAAGGTTGATAGCCCGAGCTGCCTGTACTGTGGGGAAATAGACGATGTACGCCACACCTTCTTCGAATGCAGGCACTTCTCCCATCAGCGAAGGAGGGTAGAAGAGGTACTTGGCGGCCTATCCCCGGGCAGTGTCATTAATAACATAACCTGTCGAAGAGACAGATGGGATACGGTCAGCACATATGTGAGGCATATACTTACCAGTAAACGAGAAGACGGATGCCTAGCCCATTAGCGTGAGAGTAGCCATAGAGCTCACGTAGCGCGCACCCGTACCCGAAGTAATGCTAAACGCGGTCCCAGGTACGGGGATTTGCGCGGGCCGTGGGAGGTTAGGTTTTAGTGGGTAGGCCTTCATGGAAGAAGGGAGTCCTACACTCGGAGAGTCTCGCAGTGAGGCTTAAATATCCCGGTCAGTGCATAAAGCATTTCCTCCTTCCACGAAACACAAAAAAAAAAAAAAAAAAAAAAAAAAAAAAAAAAAAACTAACTTTAACTGTAACTGTAGCTTTAACT
This sequence comes from Eurosta solidaginis, assembly GCF_040869045.1. NCBI lineage: Eukaryota > Metazoa > Arthropoda > Insecta > Diptera > Tephritidae > Eurosta > Eurosta solidaginis. The sequence goes on from NC_090323.1 coordinate 179,939,308, forward strand.
GTAAATTTAATTTTAACTTTAACTTTAACCTTAACTTTAACCTTAACTTTAACTTTGACTTTAACTTTAACTTTAACTTTAACTTTAACTTCAACTTTAACTTTAACTTTAACTTTAACTTTAATTTTAACTTTAACTTTAACTTTAACTTTAACTTTAACTTTAACTTTAACTTTAACTTCAACTTTAACTTTAACTTTAACTTTAACTTTAACTTTAACTTCAACTTTAACTTTAAATTTAACTTTAACTTTAACTTTAACTTTAACTTTAACTTTAACTTTAACTTTAACTTTCACTTTAACTTTCACTTTAAATTTAACTTTAACTTTAACTTTATTTTTAACTTTAACTTTCGCTTTAACTTTAACAATCTCTTTAACTTAAACTTTAACTTTCACTTTAGCTTTAACTTTAACTTTATTTTTAACTTTAACTTTCGCATTAACTTTAACATTCACTTTAACTTTAACTTTATGATCCCGGGTGGGCGTGAGCTTAGCACCTGCTAACAAGCCAACTTAATATAAACACACGCAAGTCATTTTCTGTCAAAAATGTCTCATGCACATACAACTTGTATGAGAGCAACTCAAATTGAATTTGCTGCGTGAAAACCTAACTCGATTTCCAATTCTGTTCTACGTGACATTTAAATTTGACGTTTGCACACATGCTTTACATTGTCGCAACGCATGCTTATTTGGGTTAGGGCAAAAAACGCCGGTTGTTAGCGTGCGCTAAAAAAACGCAGTGCGGGTTTATTAGGTTGGCTTGTAAGCGACCATATATGTATACGATAAGCGATAGCACAATGGCTACTTCATGAAAATCAACGACAGCTCTTTTAGTTTGATTTCGATGGTCGTACTGGGAGAAAGTGTCGCACGCGCGCTTAAAACAGAGTACCAAAGAGTGCATGTGACACGTGTTTAACGTTCAAGCATTGAAATCAAACTAAATAAATAATTGATTTTGCTTTCGTGCTCGCTACGCTTTCGTGTTTACTAACACATTCTCAATAGAGATCCAATTTTATGTATTTGGCCTGTTGCTAACACCGAACCTTTACGAACCTTTTCGAGCCTTTTCGGACCTTTTTTGACAAATATCCGTTACGGTTTTTTTTTGATTTAGTCGCTAAGCCCGCGATAAAATCTATGCAATAGCTTAAAATAAACAAAAAAATGTTCCGAAACACTCTCAACATAATCTTTAAATTAGGTGGGCGGACATTAGCACCTTTTTTTTTGTATGGGGACCAACCCAGTCTAGTACATTGCATACATACCATCTCACTTACTGACTTAATTGGCGTTTCCCCGTTTATACGGTTATGGCCGTATAACAAGGCGTACCAGTCGCTTCTTCTTTAAGTTTTCTGACGCCAATTGATCACACCAAGGGATTTCAGATCGCTTTCCACCTGGTACTACCAGCGGAATTCGGGCCGCCCTTTTTCTCTGCTTCCATAGGCTTATTGTACCTTAATAGCTGCAATATATGACTGGTAGACGCTACAGCACTACGGCAGCAAAAAACCGGCACTCGATTAAAGCCGCTGACAGAAAACCTCCAAATAATATCCCCATCCTGCTTAGCTTCATCCGACTCCAGGTAACGGATCCACCCCCTTTGGCAAGATCCTTTCACAAATCCTCTCTCAACGAAATGATGGAGGCAAATTTTAAACAAGATTATATTATAAACTATTAATTATTTAACTGAAAACTACGCGTTGCCAAGTTTTTATCAAGAATTTTGCTGCAGTAATTTGAGTGAAACCGAATGTTTTCAACCACCACCTAAATTGGCAAACCGAAAAATGCAATATCGCAGCATTGCTATTACATAAACTATATAAATACTTATTTTGCTACTATTTTCATTTTCTTATATTTTTTGTTGAATGGCATTAGAGTCACCGTGGCCGACGTCAAACCCAATTCGATCAGCTTAACACTAAGCCTATATACAAATGTTTCAAAATGTGTCACATAAGCCGTTTTGCCGCAACTGTCGCAAAATTCGAAAAGCCTCGACAAAACATTTAAACGAGCTACAACAAAAAAAAATAATAATAAAATAATATGAATTTGGTGAAGTTTTTTGCCTGCATAGCAGTGATTCGCATTTGCAACTTATACTCAGATATGTTTTTTTGGTTGTACAGCAACAACAATAATATCCTTGTAGTTATGACCAGGCAAAAGCTTAGTCAATGTGAATTCATGTAGCAATGCTGATTTTTGCTTTTTTATGCTGTTCTCGTTTAGATATTATTTTCAGTAAGGTAGATATTTATTTAAATTTTTAATGGTTATTATCTCTACAGCATAATATTCGTACTAGTTAGCGATAGACCATTTTATATTGTGATGCAGCATAGACAAATATTCATAAAGAAATAATTTAATTATTTTATTTTTCTTTTTGAAAAACAACACATTTTCAACTCAATTCACTTTATTAAGTCTATGATTACATTAATGTTTACAAAGAAATATATTCCAATATATGAAGACTAAGTATTATATGATTCAACTTTAGTACCAAAATATGAACTCGAGAGTGCGAAGTCTAGATCAAGAATACAGAAAATTTTGTTAAACTCTGCGAGTGCCCTTGAAATAGGGTCATAATTAAAATAGTTAGCTCTGATTACATTGACATGAAATGGACATTGCGTACGAAGCGTTCTGCACGGAACATTGAAGGTAATTTTCTCCAGAAGTTCCAGGCAGTCAATCAAACCACAAACTAAATCATATATAAACATGAGGGATTGGCTATACCATCTAGCCACAAGTGACTTCAGGCTTATGAGGGTGCATCGAGCACTATACGAAGTTATAGGATCAGAAAAATTAAGGGGTTGAAGAGCAAATAGAACGAATCTCTTCTGCACTCTTTCCAGTCATAGTGAATGAACAGAATAAATTGGATCCCAAATAATAGAGGCATATTCCAGTTTTGAGCACACCAATGAATTATATAATGTTTTTCTTGTGTATGGATCTGTAAAATATAAGTCATAGCGCCGTAGGAAGGCCATATTCAAATAGGCCTTGGGCAAGATGTAGCTGATGTGATTAGCAAAAGTAAAGCCCGAATCGAACATTACACCAAGATCAATAAATTCGCTTAAGATAGAAAGGCTCTCATCAAAAATGGTGTACGTGAACTCAATTGTATAAAGGTTTTTCGAAAATGTCATATGAAAGCACTTCTTTATATTCGGTCGTAGATTGTTTTAATACTCAGTTGAGCAGAGCTCACAGAGTATATTAACTTTGATTGGATAACGGTTGGTTGTACAGGTATAAAGGAATCGAGATAGATATAGACTTCCATATATCAAAATCATCAATATCGAAAAAAATTCTATTTAGCCATGTCCGTCCGTCCGTCCGTCTGCCCGTTAACACGATAACTTGAATTTTAAGCTATCTTGATGAAATTTGGTATGTAGGTTCCTGGGCACTCATCTCAGATCGCTATTTAAAATGAACGATATCGGACAATAACCACGCCCACTTTTTCGATATCGAAAATTTCGATAAATCAAAAAGGGCGATAATTCATTACCAAATACGGATTAAGCTATGAAACTTGGTAGGTGAGTTCAACTTATGGCGCAGAATAGAAAACTAGTAAAATTTTGGACAATGGGCGTGGCACAGCCCACTTTTAAAAGAAGGTAATTTAGAAGTTTTGCAAGTTGTAATTTGGCAGTCGTTGAAGATATCATGATGAAATTTGGCAGGAACGTTACTCATATTACTGTATATCTGCTTAGTAAAAATTAATAAAATCGGAGAATGACCACGCCCACTTTTAAAAAAAAAATTTTTTTTAATTCAAATTTTAAAAGACAAGTTAATACCTTTACAGTATATAAGTAAATTATGTCAACATTCAACTCCAGAAATGATGTGGTGCAACAAAATACAAAAATAAAAGAAAATTTCAAAATGGGCGTGGCTCCGCTCTTTTTCATTTAATTTGTCTAAGATACTTTTAATGCCATAAGTCGAAAAAAATTTACCAATCCTTGTGAAATTTGGTAGAAGCTTAGATCGTAGGACGATAACTGTTTTCTGTGAAAAAGGGCGAAATCGGTTGAAGCCACGTCCAGTTTTTATACACAGTCGACCGTCTGTCCTTCCGCTCGGCCATTAACACGATAACTTGAGTAAAAATCGATATATCTTTACTAAACTCAGTTCACGTACTTATCTGAACTCACTTTGTATTGGTGTAAAAAAATGACCGAAATCCGACTATGACCACGCCCACTTTTTCGATATCGAAAATTACGAAAAATGAAAAAAATGCCATAATTATATACCAAATACGAAAAAAGGGAGGAAACATGGTAATTGTATTGGTGTACTGACGCAAAATAAAACTTTAGATAAAAACTTGTTAAAATGGGTCTGACACCTACCATATTACTTACTTACTTACTTAATTGGCGCTTAACCGTCTAAACGGTTATGGCCGTCCAACAAGGCGCGCCAGTCGCTCCTTCGCTCCGCCAACCGGCGCCAATTGGTCACACCAAGGGAGTTTAAATCGTTTTCCACCTGGTCCTTCCAACGGAGTGGGGGCCGCCCTCTACCTCTGCTTCCATAGGCGGGTTCCGATAGAAACACTTTCTTGGCCGGAGCATCATCTTTCATTCGCATAACATGGCCTAGCCAGCGCAGCCGCTGCGTTTTAATTCGCTGGACTATGTTGATGTCTGCGTATAGCTCGTACAGCTCATCATTAAATCTTCTTCGGTACTCGCCATCGCCAACGCGTAGAGGTCCATAAATCTTTCGAAGAACTTTTCTCTCGAACACTCCCAAAGCCGCTTCATCTGCTGTTGTCATGGTCCATGCTTCTGCCCCATATAGCAGGACGGGTACGATAAGTGACTTGTAGAGTATGATTTTCGTTCGCCGAGAGAGGACTTTACTTTTCAATTGCCTACCTAGTCCAAAGTAGCATTTATTGGCAAGATTGATTCTTCGCTGGATTTCAGTGCTGATGTTGTTGCTAACCTACCATATTAAGTAGAAGAAAATGAAAAAGTTTTGCAGGGCGAAATCAAAAGCCCTTGGAATCTTGGAAGGAATACTGTTCGTGGTATTACATATATAAATAAATTAGCGGTACCCGACAGATGATTTTCTGAATCACCCTGGTCCACATTTTGGTCGATATCTCGAAAACGCCTTCACATATAAAACTAAGGGCCACTCCTTTTAAAACCCTCATTAACACCTTTCATTTGATACCCATATCGTACAAACAAATTCTAGAGTCACCCCTGGTCCATCTTTATGGCGATATCTCGAAAAGGCATTCACCTATAGAACTTAGGCCCACGCCCTTTTAAAATACTCATTAATACCTTTCAGTTGATACCCATATCGTACAAAATAAATTCTAGAGTCACCCCTGGTCCATCTTTATGGCGATATCTCGAAAGGGCGTCCGCCTATAGAACTAAGGCCCACGCCCTTTTAAAATACTCATTAACACCTTTCATTTGATACCCATATGGTACAAACAAATTCTAGGGTCACCCCTGGTCCACCTTTATGGCGATATCTCGAAAAGGCGTCCACCTATAGAACTGAGGCCCACTCCCTTTTAAAATACTCATTAACACCTTTCATTTGATACCCATATCGTACAAACAAATTCTAGAGTCACCCCTGGTCCATCTTTATGGCGATATCTCGAAAAGGCATTCACCTATAGAACTAAGGCCCACTCCCTTTTAAAATACTCATTAACACCTTTCATTTGAAACCCATATCGTACAAACAAATTCTAGAGTCACCTCTGGTCCATCTTTATGGCGATATCTCGAAAAGGCGTCCACCTATAGAACTTAGGCCCACGCCCTTTTAAAATACTCATTAATACCTTTCAGTTGATACCCATATCGTACAAAATAAATTCTAGAGTCACCCCTGGTCCATCTTTATGGCGATATCTCGAAAAGGCATTCACCTATAGAACTAAGGCCCACTCCCTTTTAAAATACTCATTAACACCTTTCATTTGAAACCCATATCGTACAAACAAATTCTAGAGTCACCTCTGGTCCATCTTTATGGCGATATCTCGAAAAGGTGTCCACCTATAGAACTTAGGCCCACGCCCTTTTAAATACTCATTAATACCTTTCAGTTGATACCCATATCGTACAAAATAAATTCTAGAGTCACCCCTGGTCCATCTTTATGGCGATATCTCGAAAAGGCATTCACCTATAGAACTAAGGCCCACTCCCTTTTAAAATACTCATTAACACCTTTCATTTGATACCCATATCGTACAAACAAATTCTAGAGTCACCCCTGGTCCATCTTTATGGCGATATCTCGAAAAGGCATTCACCTATAGAACTAAGGCCCACTCCCTTTTAAAATGCTCATTAACACCTTTCATTTGAAACCCATATCGTACAAACAAATTCTAGAGTCACCTCTGGTCCATCTTTATGGCGATATCTCGAAAAGGCGTCCACCTATAGAACTTAGGCCCACGCCCTTTTAAAATACTCATTAATACCTTTCAGTTGATACCCATATCGTACAAAATAAATTCTAGAGTCACCCCTGGTCCATCTTTATGGCGATATCTCGAAAGGGCGTCCACCTATAGAACTAAGGCCCACTCCCTTTTAAAATACTCATTAATACCTTCCATTTGATACCCATGTCATACAAACACATTCCATGGTTACCCTAGGTACATTTTCCTGCATGGTGATTTCCCCTTATTTTGTCTCCATAGCTCTCAACTGAGTACGTAATGTTCGGTTACACCCGAACTTAGCCTTCTTTACTTGTTTAAACTGTTTTTGAATTTTGATTTGCCTGTGCTTACAATTGATGAAATTTAGTCCATATAATACATTTTTGAAGATATTTTTGTTGGTTCGTGAAAAATACTTCCGCGCACACGTGTAGGTTACACGACTAAGAAATAGGCTTCAGTGAACACAAATCATCCTTCGAAACGAATCAGGTAATCAGACCAATTGACAAAGCAAGTGCAGAGCTTTGGAAGTGATTATGATAGTATTAAAGAAGATATTAGCAGTACGGACTGGATCGATTCAGAAGAGCGTGCCCTCCTTAAACGCAAGTATGAGTCAACAGTGAGTAAAAAATCCGCAGCCAAGTTATTATCAGAAGTGTGCTTGTCAACAGGGAAAGTGCCAGAAGTCATAAAGAATGCAGATAAAATAAAGAGTCGGCTTAAAGAGCTGATCGCTGAAGAAGTGTTTTGTTTGCATTTCGATGGGAAAATAATCAAAAATAAAGGGCACTAAGCAGTTTGTCTCAGGATTCAAAAAAAAAACAAACGGTACAGTTCGGAGTTTTGGTTTGTGACAGGGGTACATCTAATGACATCTTTATTCCTTTGCACTTCTTGCTGGATGAGTATGCTGCACGGAGCAGTATCAAAATGATTATATCTGACGCAACTGCAGTAAATGCAGGAAGCAAGAATGGAGTAGTTGTGAATCACCAAAGAAATTTAGACCAATGGGGTTAGATACGCTCCAGTTCATAGGTTGCCAGCATCATATTCTCGGGCCCCAGCGGGTTAGGGGATCAGAATATACCCGCGGTAGGTATGCCTGTCGTAAGAGGCGGCTAAAATACCAGATTCAAGGGGCTGTGTAGCGCAACATTTCAGGTTGCCAGCACAATATATAGCTTCTCCAAACCCAATTGTCAACCTCACTTATCCTCGGCGAATCCTGTTTCACTAACAGACGAGGCTGTGGTGACCCCAAGCTCCTCATGGAACTGGGAGGTAGGGTGGGAGGGAATGGCCTGAAGGTTTAATGTGGCCACATAAATCGTTCCCGAGATGGTCGGCTAGCACCTTAATGGTGCTACGGTACCGGAGCGTACCGGATTTGTATCCGGCAAAGGACCATCGCATCGATAACACTCCCCAAAGCCTTCGGGGAGCAACCTTATCGCTACAACAACAACAACAACAACATCACATTCTCGGCCTTGTTTTCCGTCACTTTATGGATTCCTTGTTTTCAACAACATCACGATCACTCAGTATCCATTATATATTAATTGACCATGTGTTGACAGATTATGAGAATAAGAAAGTGAACCGGCACAGAAGTGTTTCCATCATTTAAAAACACGGGATGAAGCGATGATTTCAAGTTTCTTTTTGACCTTTACCAAGAGCAAAAAAAATGGCCGTTAATTAATTGGTAAAAGCTGCCATCTCTTCATTGTACCAGGTGAAATTCACGAGCAATATTTGCATTGATTGATTATTTCCTGTTACCAAATTGTAGAGATAAGCTAAAATTTACTTGCGACTTTATATCCAGTGCATGGGCAAAGGCATGGTTTTCAAATCATCATTATTCGGAGGGCATATATGGTGTGTTACATGTTTGTTTACAATAAACAGAGTAATCACAGAGGTACAACAGACGAACACACAACAACAAATAAACACAAAACAATTAACGCACCCAAAAAAGGTGAAACGAATAAAATTACGAATTTTTACCTGCCTAGTCAGCTACACAAATCGATCAGTAAAAACCACCCTCGGTACACATAACTAAATATACACAAGCATCAATTTTGCCAATACCTGCTCATGTACCTACGAACTATAAAGGCAGGACAAACGACAACAACAGATCAGAATGAATACCGACACTGATGATGGCACAAAGCCGAAACCGGTTTGTCTCAAAACCAAATTTGACAATGGATGACAGAAAATCGTTCCAATATACATCATTTAACCACCCTGTCGGAAAATCAACAAAATAAAGTAAGTGAAAAATCATAACCCTAATCCTGGGTACAAGCTCCGGATAAAGTAACATCGAAAATTTTGAAAAAACCTTTTCTCAATTAGAAAAAATGTTTCTAAGTTAAGTCGTCCCTTGTAATTTAATTTGGCAAACACTCCGAATTTACTTCTACCATGAAAAGCGTCTCAGTGAAAATTCATCTGCCAGCAGATGCCGGTCAGAGTCATGTAGATCCCGTCCCCTCAACACGTGGTAAAAATTAAAAGGAGCACAACGCAAATTGGAAGAGAAGTTCAGCCAAAATCTCTTCGGAGGTTATCGCGCCTTCCATTATTTTTATTTCTCATAGCATTCCACAATAGAGTCTATATAAGTTTTTGCTATATTTAATACCAATCATTAACAGGCTCAAATCGATTAAAGGACATGCGGTCTTAACAAATTGGATTATTTACATGTTAAGCTGTTGAATAATCAAGTCGCACTGGAGTCTATGCGTGGCCACAAAATCTGTCGACTGAGGAGCGCCCCATTGAATGCAGCAATGCTGTGGAAACTGGACATCAGCCAATTGGTTAGGCGCATCGACAGAGAACCAGTCGAACTCGGGCCGTATGGAAATGATGTTTTAGTCATCACAAGCCGGAAATTTCTACCAACAATCAGCTCTCTTTTTATGCTCAAGTGCTTCGTAATGTACATTACTGCGCATCTGAAGTCGGGCTTACCGCCAAAGAGGAAAAATTCATTCAGGTATTATTTAAATAAATAATAATAAGAAATATAAGGACTAACTGGATTAAGCTTAAGCAAGAAAGAATAATCCTACAATAAATTTGTAATGTTGGTATTTATTTATTTATTTATTAGTCTAGTAACAAATTGTTTAATACAGACACTTATGACTAAATTACAGAGACCAGCTTAAACTAAGCTATGGAATAATTTATATTATTACAGATTAAATAGTTTTTTAGTTTAAGTTGTAAAGAAATTGAGAAACAATTGATTTCTGATAGGGCTCTGCAAATAGGCGCTTTTGAGTTATAAGCAGTTCTAGTCAGCCCTATGAAAAAGATTTCAAAGCGGCGGAGATTTCTACAAGGAGTATTTAAGTATAGTCTTTCAAGAAGCAACGCGCAGTCAATTTTACCCGTAAAAATATCGAATATGAACAACGAGGCCAAAAACATTCTGCGGTTGTTTAGGGATAGTAAAGATAATAGTTGGCAACGAGACTCATAAGAGGCGATTGGTTCAGGTAATCGTAATGAAGTAAGCGCGAGGCGCAAAAAGATTTTTTGAACCCACAGAAAATATCTGAAAATTATACTAAGTAGATAGTAAGTTGTCGTGGGAACTCGATGAGGAAGAGAGAGAGAAGAAAGAAAGAAAAAGAGGGGAGAAAGCTTCTGTGACATTGTATGCATGGAAGACGATGCTAGAATACGCGTGCAATACTTTACTATACTTCCTAGATTGTTGGATAGCCACACAAAAAATTACGTTTACCAAAAAACAAGAAGAGGTATGCAGATTATGCCATTTTGCACATCCCACCCGCAGGTCTAATGGGAAAAAGTGTCGAGCTTACAACTGCAACCAAGCTTCAGGCCTCGGGGAAGTTTGAGTGTAGACCGTAGGGTCATAGTAGTAAAGCGGCATTAAATGCAGGGCGGAGGAACTTTGATGTAAAAGAGAGCAGAGGGGTTGGGTTGGGATTCTCTTAACCATGCGTGTCACATACCGAGTGCTTAATGGGCAGCTTCATTTCTTCCAACGAAGCGTGACGTTCTTTATCGTAAGCTTCTCGGTAGAAATTTTCCTTTTAACACTACGCGCATCTACTGCCATGCCCAGATGTTGCCACAACACAATGGTCTGATCTTATGACCACACACAGTGCCCACCGTCAGTCATAAAGTGATCATCAAGTGATTTTGTCTGCCGCATTTTATGTTATCACAAAGGCACAGATTAATTTTATGTTGCAAATCCTCACCTTAATGCGGATTGCTCTTTCTCTTTCACAGCCGTATCACTTGTCGACAAACCAACTTTCTTACCGAAAATCAAATATATTGGCTATTCGAGCTCCTTACTTCTAAGCGCGGTCATTCTGGTAGATGATGAAGAGCCTACCTTGCAACGACTGTCTCATTCCCTGTATGGTAAGCAGTCAAACGGTCCAGAGATAACAGGTTCAAAATTTGGTCATACAACTTGCATTGGAACCGGGTGCTATGACCCATATACTGCTAAAAGTGTTATATATTCCTACAACCACACCAAAGTGAAGGTGTATTCAATCACATCATCAATTGGTACAATAAGCGAGCCTTGGGCATTGGAATAGTAAATAGTTAACTATTTATGTAAAAATTCACTTTATCCAGGACTCACACTTGCGCTAAAGTCCTCGGTTCACTATATGGCTATTCTAGCTGACATGCCATATTATTTAGCAGCTAGATGGCTAACCTTTACCAGAGTCCATTAAGGAAGGATTGCTATTACTGGAACCCACTATTAGAACCACAGCCCATAACATTCCAGACAGACAAAAATGAAAGATTTTAAATTGGTGCCAGTCTTCGCTTAGAAACATTTAAAGCACCATTTGCTAAAGAATTACCTAAACTGACTAAGTTTAAGTACCTATGAAGGGGAGTTGATGAAACTTTCTAGTAAATAATATAACATGCTTTAGCAAAAATTCTGCCTCTTTACCTCCGCTGGTTAACTTGAATTTTTTTTATTTACAAAAACAAAAAAAAACTTGTGGGAGTGATTATTTAGTTCAACGGAAATGGTGCTTAAATTAAAATCTCTAATTTCTTACGGAAATTATGTTCATTGTTTCAAGGATGCTAAAAGCAGACATACACACTAACTAACCATGACAGCAAAAGATGAATGGATGAGCGTCAAAGTACGCATACATACAGAGAACAGGTAAACTCAATGTAAGCGCGATTCGCATGGCTTTCTCGTATATACAGCAGTGAACAGAAAAGTAGCAGTAGCTTATCTAATGAAATTTTATCAATTTAAGTCTTTTTTTTTCTTTGTCGATATTCAAGGAAAACATTTCTATGTATTCTATGAATTTTTCAACTGAAACTACGCAAACCCAATTCAAAAACAATTCGCAACTTTTATTTGTAGTTTTCTGAAGTTTTTTGAGTAAGCCGTTTTATAGCCCAATTAATTTGTTTTTTCACAAAGTACAAGTTGTAGGTCTCTTAAAACTCGCAGTGATTTTGAAAAAAAATTTTCCGAAAGCTCTCTCGGATTTTTTTTTTTCATATTAAAATAAAAATGTCAGTCTTTGTATCGAAGAAAATCTAACACACCCTTAGCAGAAAAACAAATTTTAAAAATCATTCCAAATTTTGTGAGACCCAAAACTTGTACCTTGTTAGGGTAAAATTGATCGGGCTATAAAACTGCCAAAAAAAAAACAAGTAAGGAAGGCTAAGTTCGGGTGTAACCGAACATTACATACTCAGCTGAGAGCTTTGGAGACAAAATAAATGAAAATCACCATGTAGGGAAATGAACCTAGGGTAACCCTGGAATGTGTTTGTATGATATGTGTATCAAATGGAAGGTATTAAAGAGTATTTAAAGAGGGAGTGCGCCATAGTTCTATAGGTGGACGCCATTTAGGATATCGCCACAAAGGTGGACCAGGGCTGACTCTAGAATTTGTTTGTACGATATGGGTCTCAAATGGAAGGTGTTAATAAGTATTTTTAAAGAGAGTGGGCCTTAATTCTATAGGCGGACAGTATTCCTGCCAATATTCCAAGGGCTTTTGATTTCGCCCTGCAGAACTTTTTCATTTTATTCTACTTAATATGGAAGGTGTCACACCCATTTTAAAATGTTTTTTCTAAAGTTATATTTTGAGTCAATAAATCAATCCAATTACAATGTTTCATCCCTTTTTCATATTTGGTATAGAATTACGGCATTTTTTTTTTTTTTTCATTTATCGAATTTTTCGATATCGAAAAAGTGGGCGTGGTCATAGTCGGATTTTTTATACCAAGATAAAGTGCCTTCAAATAAGTACGTGAACTAAGTTTAGTAAAGATGTATCGATTTTTGCTCAAGTTATCGTGTTAAGGGCAGAGCGGAAGGACAGACGGTAGACTGTGTATAAAAACTGGGCGTGGCTTCAACCGATTTCGCCCATTTTCACAGAAAATAGTTATCGTCATAGAATCTATGCCCCCACCAAATCTCACAAAGATTGGTTAATTTTTGTTCGACTTATGGCATTAAAAGTATTCTAGACAAATTAAATGAAAAAGGGCGGAGCCACACCCATTTTGAAATTTTATTTTATTTTAGTATTTTGTTGCACCATATCATTACTGGAGTTGAATGTTGACATAATTTACTTACATACTGTAAAGATATTAAATGTTTTGTTATAATTTGACTTAAAATTTTTTTTTTAAAGTGGGCGTGTCCGTCATCCGATTTTGATAATTTTTTTTTGGCACACATATAGGAGCAGGTGTAACGCTCTCGCCAAATTTCATCATGATATCTTCAACGACTGCCAAATTTCGGCCAAAACTTTCAAATTACCTTCTTTCAAAAGTGGGCGGTGCCACGGCCATTGTCCAAAATTTTACTAATTTTCTATTCTACGTCATAAAGTCAACCCACCTACCAAGCTTGATCGCTTTATCCGTCTTTGGTAATGAATTATCGCACTTTTTCGGTTTTTCGATATCGAAAAAGTGGGCGTGGTTATAGTCCGATTTCGTTCATTTTAAATAGTGATCTGAGATGAGTGCCCAGGAATCTACGTACCAAATTTCATCAAGATACCTCAAAATTTACTCAAGTTATCGTGTTTACGGACGGACGGACTGACGGACATGGCTAAATTAATTTCTTTTTTCGCCCAGATCATTTGGATATATAGAAGTCTATATCTGTCTCGATTAGTTTATGCCGTTATGGATCACCGTTATGCGAACACAGTTAATATCTGTGAGCTCTGCTCAGCTGAGTATAAGAACTCAGAGGGCTGCAAATAGAAAATTCGAAATTTTCCTAAAATTTTCTCTAAATAAAAATTTTTTGTATTGGGTTCCGATCGATTTGTAAACTTTTTTGTGTATTTTTAAGCTCGTTCGATCTAAATGGGTTTTAATATTATAAATAATATTTAACAATTTTTGTTGCTCGATTCAAACTCGCGATCTTAAAAATATTTTAATATTATTTAGTTAGTTTTGGTATGACAAGTGTACCACATTAGATGGTATCGTTTTTTATTATAAAAATCAGTTTTTTTAGTTTAATGACAACAATCAATATCTAAATTCGTATTTTAGCTTCAATTTTTAAATACCAATGTAAGTGAATGTGTGAAACTATGTTCTTCTAGGGATTATTTTAAATCATTAACTGTTGTTGTTTGGTATGTTTTATTGTTAAAAATATAGATCGGCCCCTGAAGATGCCAAGGAAAGTTGGCGAAACGTTGGGCCGTAAGGTGAAATAACTCGTTTTATTTGCACTCAACCCATTTAGATCGAACGAGCTTAAAAATACACAAAAAAAAATTTTTTGTTTGAAATTATTTTTGAGACTGGTTTGTATAGTTTTAGTTACAAAATTCAGTAAAGTTTTTGGCTATAATATCGAAACCGTTATGACCGTCCAATAAGACGCGTCAGTCGCTTATTCTCTGGGTATGCTGGCATCAATTGGCCACACCAAGGGAATTTAAATCGCTTTCCACCTAATGCTTCCTTGGGAGTAGGTGTTGCCGCTTCCTCTGCTTTCATAGGCGGGTTCCGATACAAATACTTTCTTAGCCGGGCCATCATCTTCCATTCGCATATAATGGTCTAACTAGCATTACCGCTGCGTTTTCATTCGTTGGACTATGTTGATGTCTGCGTTAAGCTTGTACAGCTCATTATTAATTCTTCTGCGGAGCTCGCTGCTGCCAAAGCATAGAGGTCCATTAGTCTTTCGAAGCACTTTTATATCACAATAAACGAAATTTTATAAAACCTTTCACTTATGTAAATATTTTTGTTCGCTGCTGTATTTTAGTATTTTTGGGTGTTGGCGCAAAACGCGATACGTGAAATTAATTAATACACAATGCGCACGATGTTGTGTTTTTGTAATTATGATGGAGGAGCAATGTACATACTTGAGTTGCATTTTCGACGAGCTGCAAACAAACTTAGATAAAATATGGTACACGCAATCCAAAAAAGTATGTAAATTGAAGTTATATAAGAATATTAAATAGTTAAAGTACATAAAGAATAAAACAAAATCAAGGCAATTAGATAATATTCAAGGGAAGAAGGTGCAAACAGTGCGGTTGAGTGCGGGCAGAATTTGATATAATTTATGCCGTTGAATACTTTGAGATTCAGAAGGATTTTAAGCGGGTCTTGAACATGATGCAAAAATGTTTTGTTGCCTCACGGCTTCTGCAATTAAAAAAAATTGTTGAAAATATGAGTGTGCCAATCAGATATTAAGCAGACAATGCTTTGGCAGTCCAAGCTTATTATGGAATTAGAGAGTTGGCGGTTTGTTAACCCAAACGATTCATCACGACCATATCAAATCATGCTCGATAAGGTAAGGCTATTATCGGATCGTATCGGATCTATATCGTGCTATGAATTAGAGCTTACGATTTCTTCTCGAACACCAGCGAGAGTTTCGAGATGCGAGATATCGGGAACTTGGCTTTTCGCGAAATTCTCGTTATTCAACTTAATTGCTGTATTGATAGAACTTATGCACTCTGTTTTTTACTTGTGGTTTTTGTTCATTATATTCGGATCTGCTCAACCCCTATACACTTATAGCACTTTTGTTTTTGATTGGCCTTGAAGATACAAATTCACATTTTGAATAGAAAAAAAATGTACATAGCACTCCCATGTGGCCTCTCATATAAATTCGATATTTCGCTTCCTATGTGTTGCTCGAGTCTCGCGCTCAGTTTGAAGTTGAACAAAATGAAATTGTCCATAGGTCTGTATTGAAATAGTTGGTCGTGGCCTCAACCATACCTATTAAACGCTCGAGAATTTACCGAAACTTTGCATTGACCTGGATTAGATATTAATTAAGCGAACTCATTCAAATGTTGCATTTGTACTAACATTTGTGTAGCCAGCAACATTGATTCAAAATTTAAAGAAATGGGTGTGGATCCGCCCTTTTAAGACACAGAGTCTGACTTCAATTCCGAAACTGTAAGTTATTTAATAACTCAAGAATTTTTATTTTTTAAATACAAAAAAAAAAAAATGTCGGTATATATACAAATTTTACATATACTGTAATTTGCACTTCAATATACAAAATTTAAAGCAACACTGATGATTGATAATATTCTAATTTTTCATCAAGAACTTGGCTTCTCGTGAGATTCTCCAATCTCAAAACACTCGTAGATCTCGCGAGCTTCTCGACATTTAAAATGGCTCAATATAATATTTGTTTCACTCAAAACACTAAATTATATGCTGAACATTTAAGAGATACATTGCGGCGTCTTTTTACCATAGGCGGAAGAGATAAGTCACTTGTATCCGCAAGAATAAATTTGGGTCTACATCATTTCTTACGTGTAAAAAATTTCCTTTTTAGTTAACCTGAGAACACCCAGCGGTTGAAGATAAACAGAAAAAGATTAAAGTTTACCAAAAACAACCGATAGTGATAAGTTATTGTTTGGTTATCTGCTTAATATCGAAACCACATTAAAATCGTCGATTTATCGGCTTTCTATCGCCTAGACATCAGTTTTTTATTAGTTACTGATAGGCTTGTTATCGACGGTTTAGAGATGTGTTATCGATTATGTAATTAAGTGATATCGGTATCTGTGTACAAACACACAACAAATTGGTAACACTCCAATACAAAATCTCTAACTTTCCTTTTAGAATTGATAACTTATTGACAATAACTCGATATTAAGTCGATAACTCTCCTACAAAAAATCAGTAACTCGCCGACAGGAAATAAGTGACACTTCCACACACCACCCCAAGCTTCTTGACAGAAAATTTATAACTTTTTGATAATTTATAGAGGCTTTTCGATAAGATATCAAAAACAAATTGATCAGTTTTTTATAGCATAATAATAACTTGTCGAAAGCATTTTGATAACGTATCGATAGCTTCTTAACAAATAATCGATTATTTTTTGATAATAAATCGATAATTTTCGGTAGTGAGCCGATAACTCGTCGACAGAAATCAGTAACTCATTGAGAGGTTTGTTGTCGATAGAAAATTTATAATATTTCGACAACAATTCGATAACCCGTTATTAGCTTGCCGATAGCACACCTATTACAAACCGATTACTCATCGATAACGCCGTCCGGTTTCGCTTCTGGCTTTAGTTTTTAACTTCTTATGATCCTGTATGTATGTGCTTAATTCCGTATTTAATCCTTACGTGATAAGCCAAATTATAGGAAAAACGGTCCCAGGCCAGAGAAGAGCTGTGCATGGAGAGCAATTCGACTATATTTCAAACTTAAAAAACATCGTTTTTGTTTTTATCGGCCTGTTGATAAATGATTCAAGGTTCGATTCGAGCTCAAGGCCAGAACAATAATTTTTTTTTTTCTAATGATAATTATTGTTATTTTTTAATTTTTCTAAATTTGAAAAATTGTATTTTTTTGTTTTTGGAATAGTAAGTAGAAAATTTTTCAGACAACCTGCCATAGCTGCGCAGATAGATCCATTTCGAAGGGTGCTAAGCCTTCATCATCAGTACGCTTTAGGCATGCTGTGCTAACCATTTAGCTATACAGCGGTGGTGTGTTTGACTGGCAAATTTCCTACTTCTATTCCTTTTTACCAACCATATTTATTCAGCGTTGCGCCATCTGGTGCAAATCACTGATAATGTTGGATTTTTGTTTATTGTCAATTACTTTGTTTGACATTCCCAAGTGCTCATGGTTTATTAACAATTGTTTTTGTTTTTATCGGCCTGTTGATAAATGATTCAAGGTTCGATTCGAGCTCAAGGCCAGAACAATAATTTTTTTCTAATGATAATTATTGTTATTTTTTAATTTTTCTAAATTTGAAAAATTGTATTTTTTTGTTTTTGGAAAATTTAGAAAAATTAAAAAATAACAATAATTATCATTAGAAAAAAATTATTGTTCTGGCCTTGAGCTCGAATCGAACCTTGAATCACTTAAAAAACATCTTTAAGCTTTAATTTTTTTTTCTACTTCTTTTAATCCGAAATAACAACAATACACTCGTCTGTAATTTTTAAACAATATTTTGCACTCATAGCTAAACAGATCTTAGCTTACGTTTACTTCCACGCTTTTAACTCGAGTTTCCTTCTGTTGCTTTTTCTCTAGAAAACACTAACGTTTGTATATTTGTGCAAAATCTATTTAGAAATGCTTAACGCGTAAAAAACTATTCTATAGCAACCACATCTCGTGTAATTTGCACACGTAGCAAATGCCTTCAGCACGTTGCAGTCTTCAAATGCCAACAACAGCAATATCGTAAGTGGCGTTAGTCATTTCCAGCTAAAGTAAATGTCATAACACACAAACAAACACATACACACATAAAGTCTTACATATTATTTATGCTTTGTAGCATACATACATAAATAAGTAGGTACCCTGCAAAAAAACGTGTGATTAACCTTCGGTAGGCACACTGGGGTGTGAGTCACCCCACAAAATGTTTGCTGGGTTGTTGTTTGCTTATTTTTAGATTTTATTCTTCGAATTCAGGCAGTTAGTCGTCAGAAGCTGGCGAGCACCAAATTTATGCAGATCTAAAAAAGTGAGTGGGTGAAATTTACCCCCGTGTGTAGTTCGCGTACTTTTTCCCGTAAGGTCAATTTTTATCTTTTTTCAATTCCATTTCTATAAGGAAAGATTTTATTTTATATCAATAACGGCAATGTGGTCTAGAAGTCGTCCTCTAAACGAAATCGAGGTGGAACGTTTGTTATATTAGACGAAGCTTGCGTATTCAAATACAGCAAATATTATCAGTGCAGGACATTTGCGCAACTCATAATACAAGACTTCCAAAACCTGTTAGATGTGAGTTTCGTGACAAAAAGATACCGCAGCTAGTACAAGGCTTGTACTAGCTGCCTTTTACCTATGTGGGTGGAACATAGAGCTATGATTTGCTACCAATGCGCGGAAGAAGATTGAATAAATTTTATAACCTCAAATTGTCTTACTTGTTATAGTGTTTAGTTAAGCTAAGTAAACTTACTAATTTTAAGAATTCGCTATTCTTTCGTATATATACTTATTTGCTTCTAAATTACATAGTTTTTTTGAAGTCCAAGATAGTTTCCTGATATTGTTTTTTTTTCTTTAGAACGCAAAACCTATTTCTGATAGAAATTCTCTTTATGTCAATAAAAACCAAATATGTTATTATATTATTTGATGTCCTTGAATTAAATAAATTGAACAATTCATTTTAAATTTATTCGGCCTAAATACTAGCAAAAAAATGGAAATAAAAAATTTAACTCTGTTTGTGGAAAAATGCGAATGAATTGGGGTGAAACTTACCCCAGTATGTCGTTTACGTAAAAATAAAGGTGTGTCTACCGAAGGTTAATCCCTAAGGAGAGCGGTCTGCGATTGATCTCTTTTGTCCACGTTGTATAATTGATCCCCTCTAGTCCCTTTAGGGTATATTGACATCAGTGAATTTGAAATTTATGTAGCAAATTGAAACAAAAAAAAATAAAAAAACAAACAGCAACCAAATGAATAAAATTAAAAGATTAAACGTGATTGAATAGCGTTATTGAAGAAAGAAAGCGGAGATCTATACCGAACCTAAAATACTAGGACCACATGTACCATAATCATTATATTTGTTTTATTTTTATTATTCTACAACACCAATAAGAAAAAAAAATAAGAATATTGCATTAGAGTTTAAAAAATTATAAAATCCGTAAGAATTTTCGCGAAGATAGAAGGAGGACTTGTCCGACAGTACCCATAGGTGAACAAAAGAGACTTGCTTGACAGTGTCCATAGAGGTATGAAGAGAATATGTCCGACACTACCCCTATGGATACAAAAAGGGAATATCGGACACTTTATATAGGGGTACAAAGAGGAAGTGTCGAACAGTACAGAAACGATCTGTCCGACAGTACCTGTAGAGGTACAAAGAGGGGGTGTCAAAGAGTACCCAAAGGGGTACAAAGAGAGAATATCGAACATTACAAAAAGGATATGTCCGACAGTACCCGTAGGGTTATACCCCTAGGCCCAGTCAAACACTACTCGGTCGGGCATAAACAGGTACAATAGGTCTCTCCATAGGACATGCTCAAACAAAAGAGAACACTCTAACCCATATAAAGCGATAAGAACTGGCTATAGACATACTCCTTTGCCACTCATCGCGGCTTCATCCGAGGCTAGTCGCATTTTTTGCAGGGCAAGTATGAATTCGCTGAAATTTTGTATGCGTATGTGTGCCTAGGTATAATGTGTAGCTTTAGCTGTTTGTGGCAGTGCAAAATGCGTACCGGCGTTTAAAATTAAGAGGAAATGATTCACATATGAGCTTAGTTAGAACCATACATACATACATACCTATGTTTTACAAAAGATATATGCATACACTTTAGATAGACAATGCATATTTTTTAAAGGCGTTTTACTAACTCGCTTGGAAAAACTATTTTGCACGTGAATTGGGTTTTCATTTTAGAAAGAGCTAAGCAATTTGAAATTAGAAATTTATGATGAGATAATAAGCAAATGAAAATGAAAATTTTGGAAATGAAGTTTTTCAATTAGAAGAAAATTTATCTAAGCGGGGTCGCCCCTCGGCAGTGTTTGGCAGGCATTTCGAGTGTATTTATGCAATGATAAGCTCTCAGTGAAAACTCATCTGCCTCGCAGTGCAGTGCCGTACAGAGTCAGCATAAAACAAGTTAGTCCCGTAAGGCCACTTTGCAGGAAAAATTCAAAGGGAGCACGACGCAAATTGGAAGAGAAGCTCGGCCTAAAATCTCTTCGAAGGTTATCGCGCCTTACATATATTTATTTTTTTAACTGTTTTATACCAAATAAAAAAAAATGTTACTTATACGCACCGGTACCCGGCTCTTTAGGTGGTACGAATAGTTTTGCGTGTAACTGGTGCTAATTAGAAATTTTAGTTTAACTTTTAAACAAAGTTCATACAACAATAATGTTTTGGCAATATTTTCTTCATCTCTAAATTTTAGAGTAAAATGACTTAGAATAATATTTGAGGGGCGCATAAGACTGAATAATGTACCCCACTCTTGGAGATTTGCTCGTGTCGTTTTACTACCAAGACAGAGCAGACCAGTCATGTGTATCACAAAGACCACTGACCCATATACATAACATCATTTCTTGTCGAAACCTATGAGAAGCTAATAGATATGTACATACAGTACAACATGGATAAAAAACTGTTCTCCGCAACAAAACATACGTACGCCTAATAAAATTCAGTTGACATGGCACTACCTAGGGCAGCTATAAACAAAGACTAAATCCCGGATATTAGGAGTATGCTTCAGGTGTCCTTTTAGACATTACCGCGGCTCTCAAGAATGCATCTAACGGGCGATCATGGATGGTCTTAACTACATTGAAGTTCAACCAGCCATTGCCCGATGAATCAGCTACATGTTAAATTGCAGAAAAATTACTTCAAAACGAGGTTATATTAGGCAATGAAATCAGTGGATACAAGCATGCAGCAGGGTTGAGTGAGTCACCTCTACCGTGGGCGATGGCTGTCAACCAATAGCTCAGGTGCTTCTGTTTGGAACACGTTAAATTTGCGACGTACGCAGATGACGTTCTTTTTTTGTAAGAGGAAAAACGCCATCCAACGATTAGGCGCTTCGAAATATACATACCTGAACAACGGATAGCGGGCTGACAAACAACGCAGATAATGCACGGATATGGTCTTGTTTACTAAGAGGTACAAGGTCCCAAATTGGACTAAACCTAAGGTAGGAACGATGACCTTGATGGAGAGGCCTTGCACAAAATATATTGATATTAGTCTAGACAGTGAGTTGTCGCGAATTCACAAAGTGGAGGAAAAAGTGAAGAAGGTCTAGACGGCACCTCGTGCATGTAAAATAATGATGGAGTATACTTACGAGGAGTCTATAGTATTCTCTCCTTTATTGTGTATTTACAGCGTTTGTAAAGCTTATCTTCTACTATATGAGTCCTTGTTTGGTGGACAACCAAACAAAACAGAGCCTACCTCCAAAGATTACAGAAGGTATAAAAGCTTGGCATTATGGAAGCCCTGAAAACAACACCGAAGGCTGTACTCTATTCCATTCAGCATATTGCACCTGAAGACCTGGTGGGAAATTACTTCACAAATTATAACCCGCATCCCGCGAAACTTGTTCCATAAAAATTCCAATCAGATTGGGCATGATTAAGAGAAGACGAGAGTTGCATATTATCGATATTGCAGGAAGAGCAGGGATCAACGCCCGGGGCTGTAAAGTGTCGAAAAACGGGGGCTCAAAAATACCTAATGCACCACAATTGCTGCAGTCACAGCAACCGTTTGTCCGTAGTCTATAAAACAGCCCCGTTTTTGAGCCGTCGCCCACAGGTACCAATTTCGGATTACTTCAGAGTGCCGTTCCATATTTCTCATTTTTTATGAGCCTACTGTTGCCCCTGCGTCCAGGTTCCCGCTATATGCTCTGAGTATGGATTTAATCGCCACTGCTTCGCCTGCGCGTTTCTCTGCACTCCCTCTCAGCATCCAGCAGGCGTGTCATGAATATAAATGTCATTTTGCTCACTGCAGTCCAGTATTCCTTCCTGTTGCACATTAGTGATAAAAAATTTCTCGTGGTAGATTCCTCTCCAAAAACTCTATGCAATGAGAGTATTTCCTGGTGAAAACGGGGGCAGTGGAACATGACGTGATCTGCGTTTTCTGACTCCGTGGAAAACATTGACTAAATAGGATTTTCCTCTATCCTACGCTTCCATAAATACTTTTTGAAACCGCCATTTTCACTCAGTATCTGCATGAGATGATAGTTCAGTTCACCGTGTTTCCGCTCATTCAATTGAGCTACGTTCCAAACTAACGTGAAGGTCCCACGCCCTTTACTCGAGGCCTCCCACCGTTCTTGCTACTAAGCTATTTTTTGCGTCCTTGCTATTTTTTTTGGCTTCTTCAAATTGTCGCTCGATATTAGCGTTATACAGTTCGGCCATTTCGCTTGCCAGTAAGTCCACTGGGATTTTCCGGGTTTGAACCAGGATCGCGTCGTCGGACACCGACCGCTAACGATTGCTATTCTTATAGCTGCAAGTCGGAATGCTGCTAATTTATCTTTTTTATGGGTCCGTTTACATCCGTACCGCACTGGTGCTGCGTATAGTATTATAGAGCTGTATACTGTGGACAATAGCTGACGGGTAGCTTCACTTGGACCACCAATGTGAGGCATTATTCGCATAAGTGCTCCATTAGCTTTGGTAATTTTCTCTACCTCCGATCTAAAGTGCTCTTTGAAAGTTAACTTAGAGTAAACGTACACTCCAAAGTAATTCAGGGAATCCCTTGAAGTGATTGGATGATTCTGAACAGTTAAAAATAACAGACAGCACTTTATCGCCGAAGGTGATGGAAACTTTGTCATTGTGCTTAAACGGATTCGATAGGGACTTTATGGTGGACCAAAGTTTACCCACATCGGCAGAGAGGTTACAACCTCTTAGGTGCTCCTCCCATTTCGCCCGCTTGTGTTCATCCACAAGCAATCTGATATGTTGGTTTATATCCCTAATTTGGGGGTCGCCTGGGTCGAGCTGTCTTATAAGGTCACGTTCTCTCACTAAATTTGCGGCCTCCGCCGGCAAGTGGGGCCGAATTTCGGGAATGCTCCCGGCGGGAATGAAACGTTCCGAGGCGGATTCAATGATCTTGCGGAAAGCACGCTCCCCTTGGCGGGCATCAGTCGGGATAGGGAGGGCAGCAAAGAGATTGCCTGTAAAAGATTTGTATTCCCACTTTCCTTTTTTAAAGTTTATGAAAGTGCGTTTTTCTGTAACGATGAAGTCGGCGGTACGCTCGAACGAAATAAGTATAGGCAGGTGGTCGGATGCCAATGTTACCATCGGCTGCCAGTTCACGCAATTTACGAGTTCTGGATGTTCATGGATGAAATGTTGTAATTAGATTGGTTTATTGACGTAAAATATAACTTTAGAAAAAACTTTGTAAAATGGGTGTGACACCTTCCATATTGTAACGAATTTACTTGCAAATCCTCTTATTTACCCTTCTGCTAAGTTCGAATCACGAAACTGTTGAATAAATAAATCCAATATTGAATAATGGAAAAATGACCTTTACTAAAGTACTTCACAATAACACTTATACTTTGCAACGAATAGCTTGCTTAACAACCAAACTGATTGATAGCTCAAATGAAACTCTTCTATAGCCCGATAGATTGCGTGCTTAATCAAAACTGCTCGGTAGCTCAAATCAAACTGGATTCCAGCGCCTCTACATTTGCTGCCTTTTATACTCTCTGATTTCAACGCTTGCATCTTCTAGGCGCTTCCATTTCCAGAGACTAATAGCGGTCCATGAGCTCTCAAATTCCTCAGCTGTAACTACAATTGCACGAATTTATAGCTTCTCTCATTGCATACTTTCAGGAATATCTCAGATATATGCATGTAGTTGTGCCTTGCTTCTCAGCTGCTCGTATACGTACATGGTACATATGTGTAGACGCAATTATTGTTTCGTTTATGTAGATACATAATGATTGATCTATGGATGTGCATGATATCACTGTTTAGCGTCGGCTTAGAGATAGCAGCACCCCTTAGTTTTGCTAATATTCGTAACACTATTAAGTAGAAGAAAATGAAAAAGTTCTTGGAATCTTGGCAGGAATACTATTCGTGGTATTACATATATAAATAAATTAGCGGTACCCGACAGATGATGTTCTGGGTCACCCTGGTCAACATTTTGGTCGATATCTCGAAAACGCCTTCACATATACAACTACCACCACTCCCTTTTAAAACACTTTATTCCTTTAATTTGATACCCATATCGTACAAACACATTTTAGGGTCACCCCTGGTCCACCCATAGAACTAAGGACCACTCCCTTTTAAAATACTCATTAACACCTTTCGTTAGATACCCATATTGTACAAACGCAATCTAGAGTCACCCCTGGTCCACCTTTATGGCGATATCTCGAAAAGGCGTCCACCTATAGAACTAAGGCCCACTCCCTTTTAAAGTACTCATTAACACCTTTCGTTTGATACCCATATTGTACAAACAAATTCTAGAGTCACCCCTGGTCCACCTTTATGCCGATATCCCTAAATGGCGTCCACCTATAGAACTATGGCCCACTTCCTCTTTAAATACTCTTTAATACCTTCCATTTGATACACATGTCATACAAACACATTCCATGGTCGTCATACAAACACATTCCAGTGTTACCCTAGGTTCATTTTCCTACATGGTGATTTTCCCTTATTTTGTCTCCATAGCTCTCAACTGAGTATGAAATGTTCGGTTATACCCGAACTTAGTCTTCCTTACTTGTTTTATTTGAAGTTTAGACATATTAAGCCGGAATTAGAGGTAATAAGCTGGCATTGCATAAGTGACATTAAAAGTCTTCATTTATCAGTAATCTATCATGATGTAAAGTTTGAGTGGCAATTTCTGCTCTGTATCTCAGAAATGGCTGAGCACATAAAAAAACATATTATGTAAATCCGTACTTAAGACGCTCACCATTTATTTATTTTGCTTTAAATGCCACTTATATAATGCCAAATTTTATTTGTAACAAGTAAGGAAGGCTAAGTTCGGGTGTAACCGAACATTACATACTCAGATGAGAGCTGTGGAGACAAAGTAAGGGAAAATCACCATGTTGTAAAAAGAACATAGGGTAACCCTGGAATGTGTTTGTATGACATGTGTATCAAATGGAAGGTACTAAAGATTATTTTAAGAGGAAGTGGTCCATAGTTCTATATATGGACGTCATTTAGGGATATCGCCATAAAGGTGGACCAGGCCTGACTCTAGAATTTGTCTGTACGATATGAGTATCAAATGAAAGGTATTAATGAGTATTTTAAAAGGGCTTGTGCCTAAGTTCTATAGATGGACGCCTTTTCGAGACATCGCCATAAAGATGGAGCAGGGATGACTCTAGAATTTGTCTGTACGATATGGGTATCAAATGAAAGGTGCTA
The DNA here is from genome assembly GCF_040869045.1 of Eurosta solidaginis. Classification (NCBI taxonomy): domain Eukaryota; kingdom Metazoa; phylum Arthropoda; class Insecta; order Diptera; family Tephritidae; genus Eurosta; species Eurosta solidaginis. The sequence goes on from NC_090323.1 coordinate 179,965,494, forward strand.
ATGAGTATTTTAAAAGGGAGTTGGCCTTAGTTCTATAGGTGGACGCCTTTTCGAGATATCGCCATAAAGGTGGACCAGGGGTGACTCTAGAATTTGTTTGTACTATATGGGTATCAAATGAAAGGTGCTAATGAGTATTTTAAAAGGGAGTTGGCCTTAGTTCTATAGGTGGACGCCTTTTCGGAATATCGTTATAAAAGTGGGCCAGGGTTGACTCTAGAATGCGTTTGTATAATATGGGTATCAAACGAAAGGTTTAAATAAGTGTTTTAAAAGGGAGTGGGCCTTAGTTCTATAGGTGCATGCCTTTTCGAGATATCGCCATAAAGGTGGACCAGGGGTGACTCTAGAATTTTTTTGTACGATATGGGTATCAAACGAAAGGTGTTAATGAGTACTTCAAAAAGGAGTGGGCCTTAGTTCTATATGTGGATGCCTTTACGAGATATCGCCATACACTTGGACCAGGGGTGACTCTAGAAAGTGTTTGTACCATATGGGTATCAAATTAAAGGTATTAATGAGGGGTTTAAAAGGGAGTGGCCCTTAGTTGTATATGTGAAGGCATTTTCGAGATATCGACCAAAATGTGGACCAGGGTGATCCAGAACATTATCTGTCGGGTACCGCTAATTTATTTATATATGTAATACCTGCCAAGATTTTAAGGGTTTTTTATTTCGCCCTGCAGAACTTTTCATTTTCTTCTACTTAATATGGTAGGTGTCACACCCATTTTGCCAAGTTTTTTTCTAAAGTTATATTTTGCGTCAATAGACCATTACAATTACCATGTTTCATTCCTGTTTTTGTATTTGGTATATAATTATGGCATTTTTTCATTTTTCGTAATTTTCGATATCGAAAAAGTGGGTGTAGTCATTGTCGGATTTCGGCAATTTTTTACACCAATACAAAGTGAGTTTAGATAAGTACGTGAACTGAGTTTAGTAAAGATATATCGATTTTTGCTCAAGTTATCCTGTTAACGGCCGAGCGGAAGGACAGACGGTCGACTGTGTATAAAAACTGGGTGTGGCTTCAACCGATTTCGCCCTTTTTCACAGAAAACTGTTACCGTCCCAGAATCTAAGCCTCTACCAAATTTCGCAAGGATTGGTAAATTTTTGTTCGACTTATGGCATTAAAAGTATCCTAGACAAATTAAATGAAAAATGGCGGAGCCACGCCCATTTTGAAATTTTCTTTTATTGTTGTATTTTGTTGCACCATATCATTACTGGAGTTGAATGTTGACATAATTTACCTATATACTGTAAAGATATTAACTTTTCTTTTAAAATTTGAATTTAAAAAAATTTTTTTTTAAGAAGTGGGCGTGGTCGTTCTCTGATTTTGCTAATTTTTATTAAGCAGACATATAGTAATAAGACTAACGTTCCTGCCAAATTTCATCATGATATCTTCAACGACTGCCAAATTACAGCTTGCAAAACTTCTAAATTACCTTCTTTTAAAAGTGGGCGGTGCCACGCCCGTTGTTCAAAATTTTACTTATTTTCTATTCTGCGTCATAAGTTCAACCCACCTACCAAGTTTCATCGCTTTATCCGTCTTTGGTAATGAAGTATCGCACTTTTTCGATATCGAAAAAGTGTGCGTGGTTATAGTCCGATATCGTTCATTTTAAATAGCGATCTGAGATGAGTGTCCAGGAACCTACATACCAAATTTCGTCGAGATACCTCAAAATTTACTCAAGTTATCGTGTTAACGGACGGACGGACGGACGGACGGACGGACATGGCTCAATCAAATTTTTTTTCGATACTGATGATTTTGATATATGGAAGTCTATATCTATCTCGATTCCTTTATACCTGTACAACCAACCGTTATCCAATCAAAGTTATTATACTCTGTGAGCTCTGCTCAACTGAGTATGAAAATGACTAAAATAATGGTTGACACATAATTTGAGAAAAAGAATAGTTATTTAAAAATATAGTACATCAAATTTAGGCCTAAATATTTTTAAATAACTGTTCTTTTTTTTCAAATTTATGTTAACCATTATTTTAGTAATTTTTACAATTAAAATTTTCTTGTAATATCTGTGGGGGAGTTACATTTGTATTACATTTTACTTTAAGAAAATACATACGAAAACCATTGCACAAAAAGGTAAAAAAAAGCAATTAAGTGAAGTGTAGTAGAACAAAGAAACTCAGTACAATGACAACTATACTCAAATAGTAGGAGATCCGGATATGCAACGTCCTTGTCCCATCTGCTCATTGAACGAAATACACTTTATATGCATTTTTGAATGCATTAAAATATTTTGAGTGTTGGTTGCCTGGAAATATTCTGGCAATGATACTTTAAATTATTTTCTCTAAAGGACATTTTTTCGAATAATGCAACCATTTGCTTAAGGAAAAAATTATACAGTAATAATATCCTCTATACAGTGAAATAAAATTTATTTATTAAACCCTTCGGGTTCCATAGGTTTTATACTTTTAAAAAATTAATTGAAAAAATCCTTGCTAGGAGATTTTCCGGCAACCCACTTGCATAATATTTTATTGCATGCCAAAATGCATAAAAAGTGAATTTTGTTCATTAAGCAAAAAGGTAAAGGTCGTTGTATTGCCGGAAATTAGACTAAGTCTTTGATGTTTCAAAATCTGTGGAGATAGCAGTTCTTTATAGTTTTTTGAGAATCAGAAAGTTAATTTTAAATATTTTCTAGGGATTCTGAAGATGAGACACCTACATCATGAACTTGACGATACCGTACATCCTGTATCATTCATTTTTAAACTTAGAAATATACATTAGAAGCAACTCAAAATCTAACTTAATAAAAACTAAATATTACCCGTTTGCTTACTTTTGTTTCGATGCCTTTCATACGTCGTTCTTATAAAAAATTTCTTTGTGAATACTAAAAATTTTTAAATTTTCTTATGCAAAAGTTTTTACCCCATACTGCTTAAAGCAGCCCGATTCATTATAAAAAAATAAAATAAAAATGGACTTATACAACATATTGATTAATATTTTAGTTATTGTTAGAGTTTAGAAAACCATCACTTGAAGCCAAATTTCCGAAATTTTTAATATGCAAAAAAAAGTTTTTTACAAACTGTAAGTATCTACTGCTGACCCAAAGAATATGTTTGCACAGGTTTTCACCGCCTCGCTAAATGCTATCATTGCGTCTGCCATTTTTGCAGTTGCGATTGCCATTTTTTCTGTGGCAGCAGCCATTCTATTTATTGCCTCAATCTGGTTCTCCGAGGACTCTGCATGCATCTAATAAAAGAAAAAATTTTGCAATGAAACGCAGTGTTTTAATATATGCGTGTATACCCTTTGTGTTTCGGCAATCTTTAAAAATGATGTTGTGATAGGTGACTATTCAGACCGCTTCCTCTTACTTCCCCTACGTGGTGTACGCTTTGGGGTTTTTGGAGTTTCACACCGTCATTCCGATTCACCTTCGGGCAGATTTAATGACAGTAATTCATTCTCCTCGTCATCTACGACCAGTTGAAAATTTGCATCGTATTCCATGAACAATTGCAGATACTATAAACGCATGATTAAAATGAAATTTGGTGAGCACTTAAAAGATGATACAAAACGAATTACTTCTTGCATGGGCATATTTTCGTTAACATCTGACTCTCCTTCCATGTAGATGATCCCTACTAAATCTATGATTTTTCTCCAAGCCGGTAAGAGGAGTTTGTTGAAGGGGTCTGTTTCAGTCATATTATGTTCCTTCTTCAAATCGCGCACATGAGTAGATGTGCGACTTTTTAAATGCCGCCAGACCTATATAGAAAATAATATTTTTATATTTTATTTGTTTTTGTTATTCCCAAGCTTTGGCTTTAGTTTATTTAACAATTTCAAATGTCTCTCCTGACATTTTTAAACGTGTCTTAGCAGTTGTAAGCTAATGGCAAGAAAGACCACTCCCATGCCGATAGAACTGTTACAACAACATTTTACTAATAATGGTTTCACAGAGCAGAAAAAGTGACATTTTTACCTTTTTAAAATCGGATCTATATATATAAAATTCAAATTATGAATGCATGTATGTATGTATGTATGTATGTACGTAGGTATAGATCGAGTTGCGTCCTAAACGGATCGACCGATCAAAACCACATTTGCACAACCCACTAGAAGCATTCCAAGGATGGTCATAGGCTAAAAATAATATCGATATATAAAAGTGGCGTGGGAACTCCCATGTAAAATAAATATTTGGTCCTACATAACTCTGAAAGTATTCTTGCTAGAACATTGAAATTCAGTAAAGAGTTATATGAGGTCAATCCCTAACACCCCCAAGAAAATGTGGGGTGGAGGAGAAGGGGGCGTGGCACCTCCTATATATATGGAGTTTTTCATTCTGCAGATCTGTGGATGTAGTAATGGTAGGATAATGAAAATTGGTAAGGAGATATATGAGGTTAAATCCTAACACCTCCAGTAAAATGTGGAATTGGGGAAAAGGGGGCGTCGCACCTTCTCTACAAATTTGATTTTTCAGAACTCTGGCTGCCGTACAAACTTAAGTTATTATAACAGCTAAAGTTTGACTACAGAGTTGTTTGGCTGTTATTCCTGTTGGATGTTCAGTAATTTTCCGCCATTAAATTTGTGGTTAACTTCAGTCTCTTCTATCTATATATATATATATAAAGTTAAAATTATGAATGTCTGTATGTAGGTATAAATCGGGTTGCACCCTAAACAGATCGGCCGATCACAACTAAATTTGAATCACCCACTAGAAACCTTCCAAATTCCAAATTGTCATAGGCTAAACATAACTACAATATAAACAAGTAAGGAAGGCTAAGTTCGGGTGTAACCGAACATTACATACTCAGTTGAGAGCTATGGAGACAAAATAAGGGAAAATCACCATGTAGGAAAATGAACGTATGGTAACCCTGGAATGTTTTTGTATGACATGTATATCAAATGGCAGGTATTAAAGAGTATTTTAAGAGGGAGTGGGCCATAGTTCTATAGGTGGACACCTTTTCGAGATATCGCCATAAAGGTGGACCAGGGCTGAATCTAGAATTTTTTTGTACGATATGGGTATCAAATGAAAGGTGTTAATGAGTATTTTAAAAGGAGTGGGCCTTAGTTCTATGGGTTGACGCCATTTCGAGATATTGCCATAAAGGTGGACCAGGGGTGACTCTAGAATTTGTTTGTACGATATGGGTATCAAATGAAAGGTGTTAATGAGTATTTTAAAAGGGAGTGGGCCTTAGTTATATAGGTGGACGCCTTTTCGGGATATCGTTATAAAGGTGGACCAGGGGTGACTCTAGAATTAGTGTGTACGATATGGGTACCAAACGAAAGGTGTTAATGAGTATTTTAAATGGGAGTGGGCCTTAGTTCTATGGGTGGACGCCTTTTCGAGATATCGATATAAAGGTGGACCAGGGGTGACTCTAGAATTTGTTTGTACGATATGGGTATCAAATGAAAGATGTTAGTGAGTATTTTAAAAGGGAGTGCGCCTTAGTTCTATAGGTGGACGCCTTTTCGATATATCGCCATAAAGGTTGACCAGGGGTGACTCTATAATGTGGTTGTACGATATGGGTATCAAATTAAAGGTATTGATGAGGGTTTGAAAGGGGAGTCGTGGTAGTTGTATATGTGAAGGCGTTTTCGAGATATCGAACAAAATGTGGACCAGGGTGACCCAGAACATCATCTGCCGGGTACCGCTAATTTATTTATATATATAATACCACGAACAGCATTCCTGCCATGATTCCAAGGGCTTTTGATTTCGCCCTGCAGAAGTTTTTCATTTCCTTCTACTTAATATGGTAGTTGTCACACCCAATTTTGCAAAGTTTTTTTCTAAAGTTATATTTTGCGTCTATAAACCAATCCAATTACCATATTTCAACCCTTTTTTCGTATTTGGTGTTTCCTAACGATGTCATAGTCAGATTTCGGCCATTTTTTATACCAATAGAAAGTGAGTTCAGATAATTATGTGAACTGAGTTTAGTAAAGATATATCGATTTTTGCTCAAGTTATCATGTTAATGGCCGAGCGGAAGGACAGACGGTCGACTGTGTATAAAAACTGGGCGTGGCTTCAACCGATTTTGCCCTTTTTCACAGAAAACAGTTATCGTCCTAGAATCTAAGCCGCTACCAAATTTCACAAGGATTGGTAAATTTTTGTTCGACTTATGGCATTAAACGTATCCTAGACAAATCAAATGAAAAAGGGCGGAGCCACGCCAATTTTGAAATTTTCTTTTATTTTTGTATTTTGTTGCACCATATCATTACTGGAGTTGAATGTTGACATAATTTACTTATATACTGTAAAGATATTATATTTTTTTTGTTAAAATTTCACTTTAAAAATAAAAATTTTTTTAAAAATGGGCGTGGTTGTTCTCCGATTTAGCTAATTTTTATTAAACATACATACAGTGATAGGAGTAACGTTCCTGCCAAATTTCATCATGATATCTTCAACGAATGCCAAATTACAGCTTGCAAAACTTCTAAATTACCTTCTTTTAAAAGTGGGCGGTGCCACGCCCATTGCCCAAAATTTTACTAATTTTCTATTCTGCGTCATAAGTTCAATCCGCCTACCAAGTTTCCTTGCCTCTTTGGTAATGAATTATCGCAATTTTTCGATTTTTCGAAATTTTCGATATCGAAAAAGTGGGCGTGGTTATAGTCCGATATCGTTCATTTTAAATAGCGATCTGAGATGAGTGCTCAGGAATATACATACCAAATTTCATTAAGATACCTCAAAATTTACTCAAGTTATCGTGTTAACGGACAGACGGACGGACGGACATGGCTTAATAAAATTTTTTTTCGATACTGATGATTTTGATATATGGAAGTCTACATCTATCTCGTTTCCTTTATACCTGTACAACCAACCGTTATCCAATCAAAGTTAATATACTCTGTGAGCTCTGCTCAACTGAGTATAAAAAGAGGGTGGCACCTACCATACAAACGGAATGCTTGATACAGCACAACTCCGGAAGTATTCATGCAAGAATATTGAAGTCCAGTAAAGAGTTAAATTGTATCAATCCCTAACACCACTAAGAAAATAAGGGGTGAGTAAGAAGGGGAGTGGCACCTCCCATACAAATGGAATAATGAAAAGTGTTATGGAGCTATATGACGTTAAGTCCTAACAGCATCAGTAATATATGTAATTGAAAAAAAAACAAGACAAATGGGACTTTCAGAACTATGTCTGCCTTAAAAACTTAGGTTATTTCAACACGTAAAGTTTGATTGCAGGGTTGGGTTTGGCTGTTATTCCTTTAGTATTCTTTTATGTTATCTTTTGGGTTGGTTTTGGATACGCATGGAGGAACCAGAAAAAAACATTTCTGTTTAATTTGATATTAATTTATGTAATTTTAAGGTGTAGTGATCATCCCAAAGGTGGTGCTTTCCTGTTACTTGCTGGAACAGCAGTTGAATTAAATGCGGGCTGTTTCGTCTATAGACGGCTTTACGTACAAATATTTACTCTTTTTAGAAATGTGAGAGGGCATTTTGGCGGAAACACTTCAGCAGCAGCTTTTGCTAAATAACTTCTTGACTGCAAGTATTTAAGAAATTATGACATCACCTGAATGTCTAATGTTTCCTCCAAGTATTGAATCTATCTTTACAAACTATAAATTTCTTTGACAAAAGGCATTTTAGGCACCTTAAAATGAGGATGTCAATATCACCAAGAAAACCTATCACTCTATTAACACAGCCGTGGAAGAGTCTCAAGGTGTGCATGCCCGATAGAGTTTATTAGATCTTTTGAGAAATCAGAAATTTCTCCTCATCGATTGATCCTTAAAAAAGTGCCCATAATATCATAATATTTATGCTTCGTTATTTCGATTCTCCACGCTTATGTAGTGGGACAAGGCTTATCATCACAAAACTTTTACGTATGTCATTGAAGCAATTCATTTTATCGGAAAATTTGAAAAACATAAATGTTTAAAAGGAAGGATTCCATTTGATACCGATAGATTTGACTTTTCAATTTTAAATTCCTCAAATTTCCTATCCCTATTAATGAAGCTTAAGGACGATCATTAGATGCGAATCAAGGGATTGATGGGCTCAATACAAACCTTTACAGCTTCAGAGCTTCTGCAACTCAACTATCAACCTCACCTACGCGAGGGGAATCCTGTTACAAATATGATTATATCATACAACAGCAATAATTAGCTGTAGCAGAAGTCAATCTTACCAACTAATGTTTTACCCATGGCCAGTTACGCGTAGTTTGCATATTTTTATAGAAACGATGGGTAAAACCCACGGGCATAACCTAGTATTTTATAAAACAAACGCAAAAGTATTTCAAAGTTTTGCCTCTATTGTCCAAACGAACACGAAAAGGAGGGGGTAAAAAAGCTCCTTTCTTGTTTGAAAATAAATTAAGATAAACTTACATTTTGCCACTGCTCAACTGTCTTTACCGCCCCTCCAATGGAATTCAGCTTCGTCACCATTTTGTTCTCCAACTTTCCATGCAACTTTTGGAACTTTCCGCTGGCAAGATTGGGGGTGGAAATAAAAAATCGAGCATTGCACTCAATTGCTCACCCGAAGCACGACTCCTTTTTGCTTTGTCACACATCCTAGTAAAAATACAAATAGTTTAAACACTTTCAGTTAGCAAAATATGCACTGCACTATGTACTTACCTTTAATTTATATAATAATAATATCCGCGATCAAAATTCCCCAAATTATTTCCACTTTTGTAAAACTGAGTTTGCGCGCACAAACTTGCTTTTGACATTTCCTTTTTGTTTTTTTTTTTGCATTTTTGCTCCACATATCATTACTTTGAACAATCAGCTCTATGTCATTGTTTAGACTGAGTTACAGAATAATTGAATTGTTAGTGTAAACGGCAAAAGCTTTCGACTAAGCTAACATGTCTAACAATGTTTAAGCTGACGAACAACTCAATCGAACTTGTTATGCAAATTCTTTTTGCACAGATTTAAAAAATAAGAATTCATCATCATACAAAACAACTAATTAAGTTTTAATTCAGTTTTATATTATCCTCGTGTAAACAAAAAAGGAAGTGTGGCACTCGGGGACTGCCGCGGTAAAGCTATTGCATATTATGAACTTATGCAATTATAATATTTATGCAACATTTTGTTTTTTTTTTTTTTAATATTAATTCAAGTTTTGTCTTTGATATTAATTCAAGTTAACTTTTTTAAGCGTGGTGACCGATAAGAAAACAAATTTTTTACTTTTATTGAATAAATGAGAAGTTAATATTTAACTTTCACCTTAACTTTAACTTTATTTTTAACTTTAACTTTAACTTTCACTTTAACTTTAACATTCACTTTAACTTTAACTTTAACTTTAACTTTAACTTTATTTTTAACTTTAACTTTAACATTCACTTTAACTTTAACTTTAACTTTAATTTTAACTTTAACTTTAACTTTAACTTTAACTTTAACTTTAACTATAAATTTAACTTAAACTTTAACTTTAACTTATCTTTAACTTTAACTGTAACTTTAACTGTAACTTTAACTTTAACTTTAACTTTAACTTTAACTTTAACTTTAACTTTAACTTTAACTTTAACTTTAACTTTAACTTTAACTTTAACTTTAACTTTAACTTTAACTTTAACTTTAACTTTAACTTTTACTTTAACTTTAACTTTAACTTTAACTTTAACCTTAACTTTAACTTTAACTTTAACTTTAACTTTAACCTTAACTTTGACTTTAACATTAACTTTAACTTTAACTTTAACTTGAACCTTAACTTTAACTTTAACTTTCATTTTAACTTTAACTTTCATTTTAACTTTAACTTTAGCTTTAACTTTAATTTTAACTTTAACTTTAACTAATTTCTTTTGTTGGTTTTTTGGCCTTTAGTTTGTAAAAATGTTTGTAAATTGTCGAGCTCGAGGCCACACAATATTAAATAACACACAAAGAAAACTTTTTATTTGTATATTTAAATATTATCGTTTTTTTATTTATCGATATTTCGACTACAATTAGAAGTCATCTTCAGGACTAGAAATAAAAAAAGACAAGTATTGTAATAAAAAACGTAAAAGTACAGGTATACATTTGACTTACATCGTTGGATGTACCAGATCAACTAATTTAAAATTTGATATGACAAAAACGAAAATAAGCCTAAAAAGTAAACAAATAAGGAACCGTAATTATAAACAAAATTCTTAACTAATAACAATATAGCATAAAAAGTTAAACTGTGAGCGACACCCATAGCATAAGTATGTATTAAATTCCCACCAGGTAAATGTTGTTGTATAACACTCTCAGCATTAATTTTTGCAATTTTTCTTTACCAATTGTCTGTATGCGTGAGCGCATTGGTCTGTGTCTGACTTAAAATTCATTATTTTATCGTTGGGTGTGCTGATTATGTGAAGCATCTCCAAAATATAGCGTTTCGTATAATGTTTTTCTTGTTGTAGAATTTCTACCTCATCGAAATCCGGAGAGTGTCCAGTTGTTTTGCAATGCTGAGTGAGGGCCGTTTTGTTATCAATAGTGTGGTCCCTATTTTTTATGTTTGATTTGTGAGCGGAAATCCTTGTCTTTAGTTTGGATTTAGTTGTCCCCACATATACCTTATTGCATACGTGGGACCCGTCGCCGTGGCATTTAATTTTATATATAACGTCAGATTTCTCATATTTTCCGATTTTGCTTTTTGTATTTGTAAATAATTTTTGTAAAGTGTTGTTATATGTGAAAGCAATTTGAAATTTGTCCCTGTCGTACAAATTCGAATGCTTTATCCTATTCGACAAACCTGGTACAAAAGTGGTGGATTTATATATTTTATCTGGTTTAGCTTTCTTGTCTCTAGTCGTCTTGAAATGGCTATGTATGAATTGTTTTATAAGTTGAGCAGGAAATTCATTATTTTCAAGAAACTTTTTGAATTATTTCAATATTTTTCTTATGGTACATCGCGTCGCTAATTGTGAGAACACGTCTTACGAAATTTTTGGCCGTATTTACAATTGCAGACTTGTCGTGTTTCGAATAAAAGTTTAATAATCTACCGGAGGCAGTGGGCTTTCTATACCAATCGAACGTGAGGTGGTTGTTGTTTTTTATGACCAGTGTGTCCAGAAATGGCAATTCTCCATCTTTCTCAACTTCTAACGTAAATTTTATAGATCTGTTGTATTCATTTAAGTTAGCCAGCATTTTCTCAATATGTTCCGCTCTTGCAAACATTTACCTGGTGGGTATTTAATACATACTTATGCTATGGGTATCGCTCACAGTTTAACTTTTTATGCTATATTGTTGTTAGTTAAGAATTTTGTTTATAATTACGGTTCCTTATTTGTTTACTTTTTATGTTTATTTACGATTTTGTCATATAAAATTTTAAATTAGTCGATCTGGTACATCCAACGATGTAAGTCAACTGTATACCTGTACTTTTACGTTTTTTATTATAATACTTGTATTTTTGTATTTCTAGTCCTGAAGATGACTTCCAATTGAAGTCGAAATATCGATAAATAAAAAACCGATAATATATAAATATACAGATAAAAAGTTTTCTTTGTTTGTTATTTAATATTGTATGGCCTCGAGCTCGACAATTTACAAACACTTTGACTTTAACTTTAACTTTAACTTTAGCTTTAACTTTAACTTTATCTTTATCTTTAACTTTAACTTAAACTTTAACTTTAACCTTAAACTTTAACTTTAACTTTATCTTTAACTTTAACTTAAACTTAAACTTAAACTTTAACTTTAACTTTAACTTTAACTTTAACTTTAACTTTAACTTTAACTTTAACTTTGACTTTAACTTTAAATTTAACTTGAACTTTAACTTTAACTTTAACTTTAACTTTAACTTTAACTTTATCTTTAACTTTAACTTTAACTTTAATTTTAACTTTAACTTTAACATTATTTTTAACTTTAACTTTATCTTTAACTTTAACTTTAACTTTAACTTTAACTTTAACTTTAACTTTATCTTTAACTTTAACTTTAACTTTAACTTTAAACTTAACTTTAACTTTAACATTATTTTTAACTTTAACTTTATCTTTAACTTTAACTTTAATTTAAAATTTACTCTAAATTTAACCTTAACTTTAACTTTAATTTTACTTTAACTTTAACTTTAGCTTTAACTTTAACTTTAACTTTAACATTATTTTTAACTTTAACTTTATCTTTAACTTTAACTTTAACTTTAACTTTACCATTATTTTTAACTTTAACTTTATCTTTAACTTTAACTTTAACTTTAACTTTAACTTTAACTTTGACTTTAACTTTAACTGTAACTTTAACTTTAACTTTAAACTTTAAATTTAACTTTAACTTTGACTTTTACTTTAAATTTACCTTTAACTTTAACTTTAACTTTAACTTTAACTTTAACTTTAACCTTAACTTTAACTTTAACTTTAAGGTTAAAGTTAAAGTTAAAGTTTAAGTTAAAGTTAAAGATAAAGATAAAGTTAAAGTTAAAGTTTAAGGTTAAAGTTAAAGTTAAAGTTTAAGTTAAAGATAAAGATAAAGTTAAAGTTAAAGTTAAAGCTAAAGTTAAAGTTAAAGTTAAAGTTAAAGTTAAAGTCAAAGTTAAAGTGTTTGTAAATTGTCGAGCTCGAGGCCATACAATATTAAATAACAAACAAAGAAAACTTTTTATTTTTATATTTATATATTATCTTCAATTGGAAGTCGAAATATCGATAAATAAAAAACCGATAATATATAAATATGCAAATAAAAAGTTTTCTTTGTTTGTTATTTAATATTGTATGGCCTCGAGCTCGACAATTTACAAACACTTTAACTTTAACTTTGACTTTAACTTTAACTTTAGCTTTAACTTTAACTTTAACTTTAACTTTATCTTTATCTTTATCTTTATCTTTAACTTAAACTTTAACTTTAACTTTAACCTTAAACTTTAACTTTAACTTTAACTTTAACTTTAACTTTATCTTTATCTTTAACTTTAACTTAAACTTTAACTTTAACTTTAAACTTAAAGTTAAAGTTAAAGTTAAGGTTAAAGTTAAAGTTAAAGTTAAAGGTAAATTTAAAGTGAAAGTTAAAGTTAAAGTTAAATTTAAAGCCGAGACACCTAAAGCAGCGTTGTACTTCTGCTCGCTGTCTGATTCGGCACTGTATCCATCCGATCGGAATTTTACCTTTTTTGAGTAGGGCGTTGCCAATATTCTCGTCCACTTCGACGACCGCCATTTTCTGTTCTCTTTGGTTTGCTGCGAACACAGAGACACGGAGAGGTCTAGTGATTTTTTCTTTTCCGACCTCCCTCCTTATTGCGTCTTGGATTTCTGTTTCAGTTGTGAGACAGTCCATGCCAAGTACTTCCAACTTCATCCACTTGGAGAGCTGTTGTGCTTCACCGACCTCTCCTACTGCACTACCTATAGCTGCTCTGAAGGCCGTCTGGTCACTGCAGCGCGCCGTTTCAATCAGTACGTTACCAGATTTGGTTTTTTCGTACTGACTTTGACTTTAACTTTAACTTTAACTTTAAGTTTAACTTTAACTTTAATTTTAACTTTAACTTTAACTTTAACATTCACTTTAACTTTAACTTTAACTTTAACTTTAACTTTAACTTTAACTTTAACTTTAACTTTAACTTTAACTTTAACTTTAACTTTAACTTTAACTTTCATTTTAACTTTAACTTTAACTTTCATTTTAACTTTAACTTTAGCTTTAACTTTAATTTTAACTTTAACTTTAACTAATTTCTTTTGTTGGTTTTTTGGCCTTTAGTTTGTAAAAATGTTTGTAAATTGTCGAGCTCGAGGCCATACAATATTAAATAACACACAAAGAAAACTTTTTATTTGTATATTTATATATTATCGTTTTTTTATTTATCGATATTTCGACTACAATTAGAAGTCATCTTCAGGACTAGAAATAAAAAAAGACAAGTATTGTAACAAAAAACGTAAAAGTACAGGTATACATTTGACTTACATCGTTGGATGTTCCAGATCAACTAATTTAAAATTTGATATGACAAAAACGAAAATAAACATAAAAAGTAAACAAATAAGGAACCGTAATTATAAATAAAATTCTTAACTAACAACAATATAGCATAAAAAGTTAAACTGTGAGCGACACCCATAGCATAAGTATGTATTAAATTCCCACCAGGTAAATGTTGTTGTATAACACTCTCAGCATTAATTTTTGCAATTTTTCTTTACCAATTGTCTGTATGCGTGAGCGCATTGGTCTGTGTCTGACTTAAAATTCATTCTTTTATCGTTGGGTGTGCTGATTATGTGAAGCATCTCCAAAATATAGCGTTTCGTATAATGTTTTTCTTGTTGTAGAATTTCTACCTCATCGAAATCCGGAGAGTGTCCAGTTGTTTTGCAATGCTGAGTGAGGGCCGTTTTGTTATCATTAATTTGGTCCCCATTTCTTATGTATGATTTGTGAGCGGAAATCCTTGTCTTTAGTTTGGATTTAGTTGTCCCCACATATACCTAATTGCATACGTGGGACCCGTCGCCGTGGCATTTAATTTTATATATAACGTCAGATTTCTCATATTTTCCGATTTTGCTTTTTGTACTTGTAAATATTTTTTGTAAAGTGTTGTTATATATGAAGGCAATTTGAAATTTGTCCCTGTCGTACAAATTCGAATGCTTTATCCTATTCGACAAACCTGGTACAAAAGTGGTGGATTTATATATTTTATCTGGTTTAGCTTTCTTGTCTCTAGTCGTCTTGAAATGGCTATGTATGAATTGTTTTATAAGTTGAGCAGGAAATTCATTATTTTCAAGAAACTTTTTGAATTATTTCAATATTTTTCTTATGATACATCGCGTCGCTAATTTTTGGCCGTATTTACAATTGCAGACTTGTCGTGTTTCGAATAAAATTTTAATAATCTACCGGAGGCAGTGGGCTTTCTATACCAATCGAACGTGAGGTGGTTGTTGTTTTTTATGACCAGTGTGTCCAGAAATGGCAATTCTCCATCTTTCTCAACTTCTAACGTAAATTTTATAGATCTGTTGTATTCATTTAAGTTAGCCAGCATTTTCTCAATATGGTCCGCTCTTGCAAACATTTACCTGGTGGGAATTTAATACATACTTGTGCTATGGGTATCGCTCACAGTTTAACTTTTATGCTATATTGTTGTTAGTTAAGAATTTTGTTTATAATTACGGTTCCTTATTTGTTTAATTTTTATGTTTATTTTCGATTTTGTCATATCAAATTTTAAATTAGTCGATCTGCTACATCCAACGATGTAAGTCAACTGTATACCTGTACTTTTACGTTTTTTATTATAATACTTGTATTTTTGTATTTCTAGTCCTGAAGATGACTTCCAATTGAAGTCGAAATATCGATAAATAAAAAACCGATAATATATAAATATACAAATAAAAAGTTTTCTTTGTTTGTTATTTAATATTGTATGGCCTCGAGCTCGACAATTTACAAACACTTTAACTTTAACTTTAACTTTAACTTTAACTTTAACTTTAACTTTAACTTTAACTTTAACTTTAACTTTAACCTTTACTTTAACTTTAACTTTAACTTTAACTTTATCTTTAACTTTAACTTTAACTTTAACCTTAACGTTTATTTTAACTTTAACTTTAACTTTAACTTTAACTTTAACTTTAACTTTAACTTTAACCTTAACTTTAACTTTAACTTTAACTTTAACTTTAACTTTTTCTTTAACTTTAACTTTGACTTTAACTTTAACTTTAACTTTAACTTTAACTTTAACTTTAACTTTAACTTTAACTTTAACTTTAACTTTAACTTCAACTTTAACTTTAACTTTAACTTTTACTTTAACTTTAACTTTATTTTTATACTCAGTCGAGCAGAGCTCACAGAGTATATTAACTTTGATTGGATAACGGTTGGTTGTACAGGTATAAAGGAATCGAGATAGATATAGACTTCCATATATCAAAATCACCAGTATCGAAAAAAAATTTGATTGAGCCATGTCCGTCCGTCTGTCCGTTAACACGATAACTTGAGTAAATTTTGAGGTATCTTGACGAAATTTTGTATGTAGGTTCCTGGGCACTCATCCCAGATCGCTATTTAAAATGAACGATATCGGACTATAACCACGCCCACTTTTTCGATATCGAAAATTTCGAAAAATCGATAAAGTGCGATAATTCATTACCGAAGATGGATAAAGCGATGAAACTTGGTAGGTGGGTTGAGCTTATGGCGCAGAATTGAAAATAAGCAAAATTTTGGACAATGGGCGTGGCACCTCCCACTTTTAAAAGAAGGTAATTTAGAAGTTTTGCAAGCTGTAATTTGGCAGTCGTTGAAGCTATCATGATGAAATTTGGCAAAAACGTTACCTGTATTACTATATGTATGATTAATAAAAATTAGCAAAATCGGAGAACGACCACGCCCAATTAAAAAAAAAATTTTTTTCAAGTGAAATTTTTACAAAAAATTTAATATCTTTACAGTATATAAGTAAATTATGTCAACATTCAACTCCAGTAATGATATGGTGCAACAAAATACAAAAATAAAAGAAAATTTCAAAATGGGCGTGGGTCCGCCCTTTTTCATTTGATTTGTCTAGGATACATTTAATGCCATAAGTCGAACAAATATTTACCAATCCTTGTGAAATTCGGTAGGCGCTTAGATTCTAGGACGATAACTGTTTTCTGAGAAAAAGGGCGAAATCGGTTGAAGCCACGCCCAGTTTTTATACACAGTCGACCGTCTGTCCTTCCGCTCGGCCGCTAACACGATAACTTGAGCAAAAATCGATATATCTTTACTTTACTTTAGATTATTTAACTTAAATTTTAAAGTGAGATAATCCTTACCAATTGATATATATATAGAATATATAAGGCGTTTTTGTTGTTATTAAAAGAATCTTTTTATTTATACTAAAGTTTTTATCATTTATTTTTGAACTTTGTTTTAACAATTTCATGCGATTTTAAAGCATTTTCGTGCATATAAATACAACCATGTGCATATACGTTTTGACCTTACATTTCATACACGTTCGTATTTGCCTTTCTCATTTTTCTAAATTCGTAAACAATGACTGCGGCTATTCTGTGTGATTTTTGGAAAAAATTTATTATTTTTGTGAAATTTTATACTTAATCTGTGGTATTGTGGTGGTCAAAAAGCTTTTATGCAAAAATACTTAGCCTCACAACGCGACATGGTACTTCGTAATGTCGAAGTACTTATATGTATATGTAATTGATGTGGAAGTTTGCATTTGAGAACACGGTTGCCACTTACGTCCGTTCCCTTCCACCCCCATATGGTCCCCTGGTACCTTTTTCTCAATTTTGGTTCTTTTTCGGCACGGTTTTGGTACTTTTATTTCTTTTTCACTGAAACAAAAATTCAAAACACTGCCAAAAAATTGCCGCAAATCTATAACCCACATATAATTTTCAAGTTACTCCAATGGAATTCTTACAACGAAAATTGCTCTATCAATAAAATGTAGCAGAACAATGAATGACATTTAACTTGGGAGATAATTTAGGCGAGGCATTAAAAATGAATGTCCGGACAAACACATTGTCATTAATTTTTGATGAAACAACGCACTTATCAGAAAAATACTTGTTTTAGTGTTTAGATATTTCGATCGGTATTCAATTATTATACAGTTGAAACTTTTAAGACGCTTCATTGTTAGTCTGAGTTCAAAACTCACACTTACTGAATCTAGGCTCTGGTATGAAGTTTAAACTGGGAATGAAAATGGAAGCATCTATAAAAATAGCATTCACAATTGCTTAGTTTCATTTACGATTTATTGAGTTTGCCACAACGCAAATTTTTTAACCGTTCCTTACTAAAACCTAACTGCGCTATACATTTTATTTCATTGCAATCAAGCAAAACTAGGTTCACAACGTTAGATTGGTGAAAGACATAATCTTATCCTAAAAATTTGAAAATGTGATACCCAGAGGTACACTTTATTTTTATTTGTGCAGTTTGAACTAAAGCCAAGTGTATCCTTTATTAAAATTTTATATAGGACACCCCTGGAACATCCTACAATTTTCGCTTTTTACAACAAATACGATACTCTAGTAACTTGCCGAATTGTTTGTATACCAATAACATAAAACTAAAATTTGGTCCTTTTTTTTGAGGTCTAGTCCTTTTTTCGATAAATGTTGGTCCCAAATGACAACATGGTGCGGCAACCGTGTTTGAGAATGCACGTGATAGGTTGCATTTTTCCGAACTTAATTTTTTTTAAATTATGAAATAGTAGTGTGCAAGCGACTGCCATAGTAGTAGACATGTACATGAATATTATGAACAAAGTTTAAAGCTAAAAAAATTTTCTTTGAAATATAATCTAAGAGAAGATGGGCACGAGGCGTAGCTCCATAGACGCGTATTAGGCACAGCATAAGCAATCTTGAGGTGTAGAGAGATCTTAACTGCATGCCATATTTTGTAGGCGTCTACGAAGCTACGCCTCTTGTGTATCTTGCCTAAGTTCAACTTTTTGAGATCTAACATTTTTAATTAATATTGATAAATAACACCTAAAGCAAATAAGCTTAAGGTGACTTTTGCGTCGTTTTGGCACTTGCGTTGCGTCTACATATGACTTTGAACACACGTGATTTAAGTGCTTCAATCCATAAGCAACGCGACGCCAACGTCAAAGCAACACACAAATAATTAAAAACTTACCTTCTTCTTGAAGTTTCTTGCATTTTAGAAAAAAAAAAAGTATTTTCTATAACCGTTCAACTAAATAAAAAACATAATTTCGTGATCGATCAGGAGAGACGGTGGAACATATCCTCCTGGAACGCGACGCAATCTTATGAGGGCGGAATAGATCAACGGTCGCAGTGCAATCCCCAATAAATTTTCTATCTATCTTCATGTTATAAAAATAGTTGTATTTCATTTTTCCTCATGTGATAGGGGAACTTTTAACGTCCGTTATTTTAAAGTAACCCTTATTTGACGAATCACTGAACGATTTCTTTCAAATAAAGTGTTTGTTAGCGTTCACCGAAGATGGTGAAAAAAGCCCTGGAATTGTTAGCTTATGTAGCCAAAGAAAGTTATGCATAAGCAAAATTTAGTCAGCACAAAACGAATAGTTAGAGAAAATTTTAAATATAATGCATATGTATAAAATGCATACAATTTATGAAATCATTTTTATTATATAAAATTAGTTTGACATATCAGATTTGTCAATATTATTTTAGTCCGGCTACTTTTAACACATTTATAATACTTAAGAAGAACGTTTAAGAAGTAAGAACATGATTAATGCTTACATTAATGCGTGTTTCATTTATTTTCATTGCGGAATAAGTTCGTAAAAATAAAAAGCACGTTTTTATAAAGTGCATGTGAAGCTCCATAGATAAAATGAGTAAAAGAAGGAACATTGGTTTGTACATTACATTTTTAAAATGAAAATCTCCTGCTAAAAAAGGAGCAAAACCTAACTACATTTTTTCATTTTCGTACTTAACTACACTCCCTTTTGTGATTCAGGATTTCGGGCAAATTTTGAAAAAACTCCGAACATCAATTCCTTCATTATATGACATTCGACTGCCTAGTCCACTGCCTTCCACTCTATTCGCAACATAAGCTCTATTTAAGCTGCCAAACTATATAGTAAACAATGATTGAAATCAAACTAAATAAATAATTGATTTTGCTTTCGTGCTCGCTACGCGTTCGTGTTTACTAACAAATTCTCAATTTGGTAACCGTGTAAATGTAGTGGTGCCCACCGCTGTTTATGATAGAGATCCAATTTTATGCATATGGCCTGTTGCTAACACCGAACCTTTACGAACCTTTTCGAACCTTTTGGAATCTTTTCGAGCCTTTTCGGATCTTTTTTGACAAATATCCGTTACGGTTTTTTTTTTTGATTTAGTCACCAAACCCGCGATAAATCTATGCAATAGCTTAAAAAAATTCGCTTTTGTCATTACACCTCAGTTAGTGAGGCTGTAACTTTTTGTTGTACAAAGTGCTGCAAGAAACTTACTAAACGAACTCCACTTTCGTTACGCCCAATTCAAGTTTACTACAAAACAAACCTGTGGGGCTTTACTTGAAGTTTGGCAAAAAGTGGGCTTAAGTAAATATTAAGTCATGCAATGGCGCCACTGTGCGAGATCCGTTTGCAAACTGAGTCGCATAGACTCTTTTTATTCGCTTTCTAACGTACACTCAGTTATACATATGTTTTTCTTTGTTTTTGGCACATTCAAGTCAATATTTGGAAAAATGACAGCAAAAGTGCAAATGAGATATACAACGAAAAAAGCAACAAAATTTAAATTGCTCGCAAAGAAAACAACAATTACGCGACATCAACTAACACCCAGCGCTTAAAGCGGCAATTACCCACCGACGTGTGCCGTACGTACGGACGTTTGTCGTACGAAACACGTTTGACCGAACTCTCAAGCCCGTAGGAATCAATGTGTACGTCTGTGTACATGTACATAACATATTTGTGTGTGTATTGTTTACAGATAAGCACTGTTGCCATTGACCATTTTGCATGCATGCTTATGGAAACGTCAACTTTTTCCTATATAATTTTTGATGTTGCAAAAGGCTGGAATTAATATTAAATAAATATAAATAGATTACGTATTTATAATCTGCACTTTTACATAATTATTTCGAATAATTTTCACAATTTTTCAAACTTTAATTAGTTGTTTTTGCATAAAACTGCAGACGGTCAAAAATTAGCGCACAAAAGTTTATTAGGCAACTCTCTCTAGTGAAAGAGCGATCAGCTGACACGTTCTTACGAAAAAAATCAAAATTGTTTTGATTTCTACGTTCCGTTTCGTTTACATTGCACACTCATAAGATAGGTCGTGTCAGCTGACACGTTTTTGGTACCTACGTTCGTGAGTAACTGCCGCATAACTCGCTTATTCCGTAAGAGCGGTACAATAACTTCACGTGCAACTTCCTACTATAAACATACAAAGTAGGGGGTACTACAAAGGGCTCATGACGACTACAGATTTTTGCGTGTGCAGCACTGGGCACGCAAACGCATGGGGGTTTTGAAGGGAAGGAAAAAATTTATGAAAACCCGTGCGCATAGGAATCTGAGTCGTCTCCTCCAGGATATCGGCAGAGAAAATGATAAATTTATTCCTCTTCCTCCTCATTCTGGCAGCTTCTGCAAAGGAAGCTTGTTAAACTGTAATAGCGTAAGAACTCTCACTGTAGATTTGTTTAACTTGAGATGGAAGTCTGTTCCTTTCTACTTCCTTAGATCTCGCAATCGACCCGGTTGTTAAAAAGCAGGTCCGTTCCTCGCTTTTCCTCAAGAGATTACCCAGAGCTTAACGTACGAAGCTATCCGCCCTGCTTATATTTAATTCGGAATCTTCTCATCTTCAAGTTTACCCAGAAAAGGGAGACATTGAAATACTGTATGGATACGTTCGATTTGTATATCTTTAAGGCTGCCTAGCTGTCGACATACAGAATTATTTAAATTAGAGCCTTGGACTGTACTCTCCTGGTTGTCTGGCTGGCTCCATCTCGACCTGGAAGACACTTTATGAGTTAGAAGGTCAATATGATTGATTTACTGCAGATGCTTTGAGAATATTTAATTTCTGTATATTTTCGTTTTCCCTTGTCTAGCTGTCTGTTCAGATTATTATGCCGCTACCACTGCCTAGGCCTTACTTCTATTTCTCCTTTGAAACATATCTTATGTTTTGCAAGCGGAAGTCAAAAAGCGTCATGGTATCGTTGGTGCCGAACGTTAGGCTAGTTATGATTTCGTTTAATCGTCCCCTTCTCATGCCATCTAATATCATAGCGGGGCCGCATTAAGTTGATTTCTATATTTTGGATTCTCATAGTCGTACAGCTCAATTATCTGCCAATTCCTGCACGATCGTTGTTGAAGCATCACAAATTATGCTCAACCCTTTTTGAGGTACGCTGTCCACTGCACTTTACTTTTTTAAGACGTTCTAGTCTTTGCACCTTACCAAAGAGCTCCATATGTTAGTATGGTTGAAGTGCTTTGTTGTACATGATTTAATGTCTTTTGCGCTTTTAGCTGCTGTGTTCTTGTGTGCGTAGATGTTTTTTGTCTTACCTTCTTAGATTGCATGGACCTCGTTTGAATCACGTCCTGATGAATGTTCCGGAAAGATTTTTTATTTTACCTGTCATCTTCAGTACGTTAGGTCTGAGAAAATTAAAACTGTTTTTTTGTTTTTAAATCCTACCTCCTGTCCCACTTAAAATCGAGCTTCAACTACGCCTCTGTCTGCTTGTATGTCCTACCGCTGGAATTTGCGCTGCAATGTGGCATTATGTTGCAACAGCTAGCGAATCAAAAGGGTGTCATTTACATGCAAATGATGCAAGCAAAAGCCGGTGAAGCTCAATTTTAATACAACAAACGTTGTAGTTTCTGTTGCAACAACAACCAAAAATTTTATGTACGAGACAATAACATTTAAACAGGAAATGAAACAAGATTACATTTGGAGTAAGCAAGCAAGAGAAGTGAAACCTTTTATTATGAAACTTGTATCATCCGATGGAGCTAGATTTTTGTTAAGGAAAAAAAAAAAACGAAAGGAAAGAAAAGAAAAGAAAAGAAAAGAAAAGAAAAGAAAAGAAAAGAAAAGAAAAGAAAAGAAAAGAAAAGAAAAGAAAAGAAAAGAAAAGAAAAGAAAAGAAAAAAAAAGAAAAGAAATGCAAAGAAAAGAAAAGAAAAGAAGAGAAAAAAAGGATAAGAAAGGAAAAGAAAAGATGAAATGAAAAGAGTAAAGAAAATAGTACAAAAGAGAAGAACGGAAAGCGAACAAAAGCATAGCGAGGGAACGGAATGAAAAGAAGAGGGGAGATGGTAGGGAAGGGATAGCTAAAAGTCAAAACCGAAGCCGCAAGCCAAACCGGACGGCGTGTTATCATTTGATATCAGAGTGCCAACGGTTTGTTATTTATTTGTTATCAGTTTATTATCGACAATAATTGACATTTTATCCATTTCTTATCGACGAGTTATCAGTTCGTTGCACTTAGGTGTATTACCGACATGGTAAAGACGATTTATCGATTTGTTAGGGTAGTGTTATAAGTTTACTATCACCAACTAAAAATATCAATGTGTAACCATTTATTTTTTTTTTCAAAGAGCTTACGCTTTGTTAGCGAAATTTTATCGAAAACTATCGATTGTTTATCAAAAAGTTATCTGTATATAACCAAAAAGTTACTTATTGAAAAGTTATCGATTTATTGTCATTTAATTATCGATAAAGTGTAAAGTTATAGATTTGTTGGCGAAACGTTGTCGCTTTGATTTCGGAGTGCTAAAATTTGCTATTGACATGTTATCGATAGAAAAAAATTATTCTGATATTGAAACAAAAATCAGTACTATATCGAAATATTATCGATTTTTCAACGGATGTTGCCAACTTTTTATCGGTAAGTTATCGAGTTGTTATAAAAAAAGTCCATGTAACAATTGTCGATATGCTATCGAAAAGCTACCAATACCTCATCGGATTTTACCCAGTTTGCTTTCGTCGAGTTATCCTTATGTTGTCGAAAATGTATCGGTTAATTATCATAACTTCAACGTTTTGTTATCAAAAATCTATCCTAATTAGCGACAAGTTAAATATTTGTATCTAAAAAATATCGATATGTCATCAATAAGTTATTGATTTGTTATCAACAAGTTACCGCTTTGATATCCGAGGGCTACATTTTTCTATTGGTGTGCTATCAATTTGTTATCGTAATGTTATAAATGTGTTATCCACAAAAACCATTTAGTTATTGAAAAGTTATCGATTTGTTTTCAGGAAGTTATAGATTTGATATGGAAAAGTTGTCGATTTCTCATCGTAGGCCTTATCGGCCTTTTATCTTTTTGTTATTGACGACTCATCTGTTTGTTATGACACTCCTACCTATAAAACTTCAATATAAATGAAAAAGCTAAAAACCATCGATAACAAGCCAATCAGAAACCAATAAGAAGGCAAAGATTCGGCGATAACAAGCCCAAGTTGTGCCAAATGAACGTCTCTTTGAAGTGGAAGTATGTAACTTTGTAATGGTATAATAACAACCTTAGCACGCTGTTCTAACGATATCGAAAGAAGTTTGGACCGCCAAAGCCTTGAATGGTGAATTTTTGTATTTCCGTTCATATTTGTAACAAATTTATCTCTGCTTAGCTGGGGTTTAATTAAATTATGGAGAGGCCGTTTTTCCATTCCTCAAACCTTTGAATCCCGTACCATGATGATAAGCTGTTCAAGACTGATTGTGAATGCTGTGTACTCAGAGGAATCATTTTTTACATCCCAAATTTAGTTAGAAGCTCGAAAATCTATCAACCAACTGTTCGATCGTGAACAAAAGGTGATATATCCGACAGTACCACAATGGAACGAAGATCATTTGTCGGATATTATTTGTGGGAATAAAAGGAGTATATGTCGAATAGTACCCATAGGGGAACAAAGAGGACGTATCGAACAGTAAAAAAAGGATCGTTTGTACACGTAGGTGTATAAAGCCGACCCGTCCGACACCTCCCATTCAGACAAAAACAGGTAAACGACCAACGAGACCAACTCTCCATTGGACACACGTCACTTAGTCACAGAGTCATACGAAAGTTTTGTTTAGTTAAAATGACTGGAGCAAGACGTGCTTTAGGATAATATGAGTACCAAATTTCATAGTAATGTTTCAATTTTCTTTCAGTTCTCCACACCAGGGTTAGAAATCATATTCTTTATTAAAGCGAAATTATACCCTAGAAGTGCAAAGCAGTTTTACTTCAAATAAATATAATTGTATAAACATATATAATAGCAAAAAATAAGCAACAAGAAATACCGTTATCTACTACTCACTCTGCGTGCAACTATTAATTTTTCTTTTTATTGTTATTGTGGAACAAAAGAAACTGAGGTGTCAACGCGTAAAGTGCATAAAAGAAAGATCTCAAAGAAAGCTTCTTCGTTTAGCGTTTGCGTTTGATTACTTTACAAGCACTTGTCTATGTAAACGTGGAGACATTTATACGCTCTTTCCTGTACGGGTGTGTTAATATGTTGGTACACTTGGCAATTATATGCCGCAGATGAAGTTTCTTGTGTTAATGGCATAAGTGTTGGACGCAAAACAAAATCATGCTGTCGACCGATGTGCGGAGATGAGATTACAAACTAAATTAAGATACAACAAGTAATGCGGTTTTAACTCGGCGGGATGGAATGTTGTATCGTTTGAAAAGTTGGGCTGAAA
Organism: Eurosta solidaginis; assembly: GCF_040869045.1. Taxonomy (NCBI): domain Eukaryota; kingdom Metazoa; phylum Arthropoda; class Insecta; order Diptera; family Tephritidae; genus Eurosta; species Eurosta solidaginis. Next base: position 179,990,969 of record NC_090323.1, read on the forward strand.
TAGAGGCATGAGTACCAAGTTGTCGTCCAGGGATTGAAGTGAAACCACAACAGAGGTTACATTATCAGGTAAAAACCGATACTGAAAAGTTTTTAATTTGTTATCGGCTTATTTTCGATAGCGAATTATTATGCGAATTATCGGTTTGTAATCGGCTCTTATTGGTTTTTGATCGGCTTGTTATCGTCGTATTACAGACAAACTTTTCGATACCAAATCGAAATTTTTGAAAAAATTTCCAATTCTTATCGGATAATTTCATAACTTTTCGATCACAAACAGATATTTTCTTGATAAAAAGCTTTCCAATAACATACCGACATATTTTTTATAACAGGTCGATAACTTTTTGATAACAACTCGACAACTTTCCAATAGCAATTCAATAACACGTCAATAACGTATTGCTAATATTCCGATAACATATCGATAGCTTTTCAATCACTTTTTGAAAAAAAAATCGATAACTTTTCGGTTATATGTCGATAATTTTTGGATTACAAAACGGATAGCTCATAGATCAAATAATCGGTAACTCATTGAAAACCTTTCTTATCTATGAAAAATGTACTATAGATTCGATAATAAATCTTTAATTAAATATTTAAAATCTTCGATAACATATTGATAACAAATCGGAAACTCATCTCATCTAATTTGCTCTCTGAATTCGCCCATATTAAACCTAAGTACGTTGTTCCTGCATTGCGCTACAGTGTAATAACTACGCTACCGCTTACATTCTGTATTCCCCAATACATCATATCACTACCCCATGTTACTTCTATATTCCCACATACCACTTTCACAGACTACGCTAACCGCTTACACTTACATTACGCTTACATTCTGGATTGCTCAGTACTGACTTAAATAAGGTGCGTCATACCTCCGAAGAGACTGAGGCCTAAATACCTTCCAATTTTTGATGTTATTCTTCAACGGCCTTGAATTCAAGACCTTCGCTGACGTAGGCGAGCAAGCTGCCACCAAACCACGTTTGCCGGGGGCACATTTTTCCAACCAGATACTTCATATTAAGTCTTCATTAAACCATATTATTTCCCATATGGCCCTAAGAAAAAGCCACCTTAGTTGCTTTCGCTGGACTATGCAAAAAACAAACAAAGTAATCAAAGATAATGATGAATTAACTTCGCCTTTCTCGTTATATGAGCTTCAGCAACGGGAGTCTTTTGGTATGCGGCTACATAGAAACATCAGCAGACTAGCACAGTGTCCTATGAATGCACAAACTAGTACTATCAGTGCGAATATATTACGATTGTATAGCCAGCTCGTTCTTATCTAACCCAGTGGTGGTTGCATGAAGCTTTTCAGCTCATCAAATTTAGAAATCTCAATTGGCCATATCTGCAACAAAATCGTTTCGCTAAATGCTAGTATTCCAAATGTCCGAAAATTTTAAGACCATTGCAAAATATCTGATTTTATACTCAGTTGAGCAGAGCTCACAGAGTATATTAAGTTTGATTGGATAACGGTTGGTTGTACAGGTATAAAGGAATCGAGATAGATATAGACTTCCATATATCAAAATCATCAGGATCGAAAAAAAATTTGATTGAGCCATGTCCGTCCGTTAACACGATAACTTGAGTAAATTTTGAGGTATCTTGATGAAATTTGGTATGTAAGTTCCTGAGCACTCATCTCGGATCGCTATTTAAAATGAACGATATCGGACTATAACCACGCCCACTTTTTCGATATCGAAAATTTCGAAAAACCGAAAAAGTCCGATAATTCATTACCAAAGACAGGTAAAGCGATGAAACTTGGTAGGTGGGTTGAACTTATGACGCAGAATAGAAAATTAGTAAAATTTTGGACAATGGGCGTGGCACCGCCCACTTTTAAAAGAAGGTAATTTAAAATTTTGCAAGCTGTAATTTGGCAGTCGTTGAAGATATCTTGATGAAATTTGGCAGGAACGTTACTCCTATCACTATATGTATGCTTAATAAAAACTAGCAAAATAGGAGAAGGACCACGCCCACTTTTAAAAAAAATTTTTTTAAAGTAAAATTTTAACAAAAAATTTAATATCTTTACAGTATATAAGCAAATTATGTCAACATTCAACTCCAGTAATGATATGGTGCAACAAAATACAAAAATAAAAGAAAAATTTCAAAATGGGCGTGGCTCCGCCCTTTTTCATTTAATTTGTCTAGGATACTTTTAATGCCATAAGTCGAACAAAAATTTACCAATCCTTTTGAAATTTGGTAGAGGCATAGATTTTATGACGTTAACTGTTTTCTGTTGAAGCCACGCCCAGTTTTTATACACAGTCGTCCGTCTGTCCTTCCGCATGGCCCTTAATCCGATAACTTGAGCAAAAATCGACATATCTTTACTGAACTTAGTTCACGTACTTATCTGAACTCACTTTATCTTGGTATAAAAAATTAAAGAAATCCGACTATGACCACGCCCACTTTTTCGATATCGAAAATTACGAAAAACGAAAAAAATGCCATAATTCTATACCAAATACGAAAAAAGGGATGAAACATGGTAATTGGATTGGTTTATTGACGCGAAATATAACTTTAGAAAAAACTTTGTAAAATGGTTTTGACACCTACCATATTAAGTAGAAGAAAATGAAAAAGTTCTGCAGGGCGAAATAAAAAACCCTTGAAATCTTGGCAGGTATTACATATATAAATAAATTAGCGGGTCCAACAGATGATGTTCTGGGTCACCCTGGTCCACATTTTGGTCGATATCTGGAAAATGCCTTCACATATACAACTACCACCACTCCCTTTTAAAACTCTCATTAATACCTTTAATTTGATACCCATATTGTACAAACACATTCTAGAGTCACCCCTGGTCCACCTTTATGGAGATATCTCGAAAAGGCGTCCACCTATAGAACGAAGACCCACTCCCTTTTAAAAATACTCATTAACACCTTTCATTTGATACCCATATTGTACAAACGCATTCTAGAGTCACCCCTGGTCCACCTTTATGGCGATATCTCTGAAAAGGCGACCACCTATACAACTACCACCACTCCATTTTAAAATCCCCATTAATACCTTTCGTTTGATACCCATATCGTGCAAACATATTCTAGAGTCAACAATCCACCTTTATGGCGATATACCTAAATGGCGTCCACCTATAGAACTGTGGCCCACTTCCTCATAAAATACTCTTTAGTGCCTTTCATTTGATAGACATGTCATACAAACACATTCCAGGGTTTCCCTCAGTTCATTTTTCTACATGGTTGTTTTCCCTTATGTTGTCACCATTGCTCTCAACTGAGCATATAATGTTTGGTTCCACCTGAACTTGGCCTTCCTTACTTGTTTCAAGTTGAGTTGTTGCCCTTTGAGAGCTTGTCTGTCAACAAAGAAAATTGGGTTAGTTTTTTAAGGCTTTGTTGCCTTTCGGCAGTGTGGTTGCTCATTCAGCATACACCGCTAGAAAAAACCTTAGGTGGTGGGAAGTGCAACTAACTAAACTGTAATTCATTCGCGAAGATTCCAGCCACATTTTTCTTTTGCGTATCTGAGGTTGTCCTATTATAAACACTCCTCTCCCATATTAAGTAACGACTCTACCCTTGAACATAGAGTCGCATGAAACTACAAAGCCTTGGGTTTCATATGGTGAAAGCGTCCGGCTGCCATAGCCACCTCCACAAAGGCGGTTACAATCATCGATGCCATCACAAGTACTTCTCACGGCACTGGAGGCTAACATCAAAGCTTATACATAAATATTACGCTAGGTTTCCATTCATTGTTTGAGATAATCCACGCATGTCAGTTCAAAGCCTCCAATATAAGATTACACTTACAAAAATCTTCCTTGGACATATCATCATTACACTCCTTCCCTTAATGCTAGTATTTCCGATGCCCTAGAGTCTTAAGACCACAGTGAAATATTTGATTTTTCCAACTTGGATTTTGAAGGCCCTATCACAGCTTGTCTGTCTACAAGGAGAGTTGCGTTGGCGTTTTTATGCTTTATTGCTTTTAAGCAGTCTTTCTTGAGCATATACCTAAAGCTAGAAAAAAGTTCAGTTGTGGGCAAACCCGCACAACTGACTAAACTTTACTTGATTTTAGATAATCCTCTCATTGCCAGTATGTAGACTCCAGTACGAGATCACACTTACAAAAACCCCATGATCACAGTCCACAAATGATTGGACTTCGATTAAACCCTCTTTGAAAAAGAAGAGTAAGAGATAACTTGCGTACATATGTTAATCCATCATTTTGCTGTCTAACTTAATGGCTTCCATTGTCATATAAATTATCTAGCTTTTTAACTGGAAACCTAATTCATTTGCTAATCAGCTCAAATTTTAGCTTAAAAGGAACACATGCAGCACATTTGACAAAAACGAAAATATTCTTCACACACATACAAATGTGCATACAAAACCTGCATCCTCATACAGGCACACAAATTTAAAGTCACTTGAATGACATTAACGATATGCAAGCAACTCAAAAGCAATACGCCCACATTTTTACGTTTATATATACGTACACACATATATACTTATGCATACACTCCTACAACTACATATATATTTATGTGAAAATATGTAGCAAGGACTGAAGAGTTGGCGGTGGCAAAATGGATTGCAATAACAACTCAAGTTTCGATTTTTCAGTAATTGTAATATTACTTGCCAATGGATAAAATGAATATTGTGGTTGTAGTAGTGTCGATAAATATGTACCATTATAAACAAACATACCTACTTATGAACAAATGCTGAGTAAATGACTGAAATCGACAAGTTGAAAGCTATGCGCTGAGGTTTTGAAAAATTACACAAACAAGTACTCTCAGAAGATTCAATCATTCATACACATATACACATACATATATAGATAACATTTGCTATAGCTATTGGATAGCTTGCAAAATGTTTGCCGTGAGTTTATCACATATTGGTACCACTTAATGTCGCATCAGCAATACTGAGTCGTATGACAATGATGTGGATTATGGGCAATTGCAAAATGCTTATAGATAAACATAAATGTAATCCGTATATTTGTTGTGGTGAGTGTTGCTAAATTGCTAATTCGTTAGCAAGTATTGCACAGTGTGCATTTTTGCATTTCTAGGTAACCATTTTTGGACTAAGACTTAGTTTCAAAAGCCTTTAGTAACAGCAGCTGTACGATTTACTAGCTGCAGGAAGAAATGGTTGAGCACACATATAGTTCATTTCCTGCGCTTGCGAGCACAATATTCCACTTACCAGACCCAGCAGTGTAACCGAATCTCGAGACACCAATTAAGCTAGTTAGGTAGGTTGAACTGGCCGGTCCATGAGGACCTCATATAGACTGATTGAGTGCGTAGTGTTACCAGAAGTTTGTTTTAACGACCAAACTGAAAAACCCTATCAAAAACCAGGACCTATGTTATAAAATAACTCCTTCCTCTTGGCAAATACTAGAAGCTTCCTAGGACTTAAGCCACTTGCTGCTTCTAGATCTGACAGCTGTATCACTCCTAATAGCTGGAGTCTTAGCATGGCAAGTGCAAGGCACGAGCACAGAACGTGCTCGATCGTTTCCTCCTCCAACCCGCACTTCCTACATCTGTTATCACTGACTAAGCCTATTTTAAAGGCATGTGACGCCAGAAGACAGTGTTCAGTCAGAATACCCGTCATGAGTCTACAGTCCCCTCTTTTTAATGATAGGAGCAACTGTGTTAGTCTAAGGTTGTAAGACCTACACATAATCTTCGACACTTTACAGCCCCGCGCTTGAACCCACGCCTTTCCCGCTTGGTCGATCATGTGCACCTCTCGCATTCGCTTAATCTCGCCCAATCTAATTGGAACATCTACGGAGCAAGCTTAAAGGGATGCGCCCTTTTTAGCTAGTTCGTCCGCTTTTTCATTCCCATCTATTCCCATATGCCCTGGGACCCAATAGAGATCTATGCTTCTCCCCTTCCCGATTCTCTCCAGAGACTGCTTACAGCCTAACACGCATTTAGATGCTGTGCTATGCGAGATTATTGCCTTAATTGCTGCTTGACTGTCAATATAAAAGTTAACACGGTTGCAGCTTAAGTTATTCTCTTCCAGGGTTTCTATTGCTTTGATTACGGCTAATATTTCCGCTTGGAAAATGCTACAGTAATCCGGCAGCCTGTAGGATCTGCTTATTTCCGGATCAGCGCAGTATACCGCACTACTCCTTCCACTACTTTGGAACCATCGGTGTACACATGTATCGCCTCGTCCGCCATTTGCGCACCCTTGCGCCAACCGTCCACCTCTATTGTGGCCTTAAGATCTCCTTCGAAGCGCAGATAGGAAATCATGTAGTCTGTTCGTCTTGTGATTGATGACGCTATACTGTTATGGTCATATGGTCAGCGCTCAAGCTGCCCCGAAGCACCGAGCCTGGTTGCGGTCGTTAACGCTTTGTTCTTTGCTACCAGGTCTACAGGTGGGATGTGCAAAATGACATACAGTGCAGCCGTCGGGACTGCATCGATAGTCTGCATACCCCCTCTAATTTTTTGAGGTATGTTGTTTTTTGTGTGGCTTTCCACCGAACAAGAACTCCATAGTACAGAATAGGGCTTACAATCGCTGTAAAAACCCAATGAGAAAGAGAGGGCGATAGGCCTCACGTACACCCCACCATTCTTTTACATGCATAGAGTGCCGTTGAGGCCTTCTTGACCCTCTCCTCCACGTTGAGCTTCCATGACTGCTTACTCTATAGGATGATTCCTAAATATTTTGTGCAAGGTTTCTCCTGTAAGTTCACCCCTCCTAACTTAGGCCTGGTCCAATTTGGGACCTTGTATCTCTTTGTAAACAAGACCATATCCGTCTTCTCCGCATTGACTTTCAACCCGACATTAGATGTCCAGGTATGAATATCGCGAAGCGCCCGATCCATCAAAGAACTAATCGTTGGAAGGCACTTTCCACTTATGACAATTGCAACGTCACCTGCGTAAGCCGTAAGTTTTACGGGTCCCTTATCGAATTGCGTGAGCAGTTGGTTGATGACCAACGTCCACAGCAGAGGTGATAGCACCCCTCCCTGCGGCGTGCCCCTGTTCACTGATTTCGTGGCCTCGTACAATCCACATTGTGATGTAATCTTTCTGCAATTTAACATGCAGCCGATCCATCTGATTAAGGCAAGATGTACTTTAATGTAATTAAGACCATCCATAATCGCCCCTTTCGCAACATTATTGAAAGCCCCGGCAATGTCCAAGAAGACTCCTAGAGCATGCTCCTTATATTCCAGGCATTTCTCTATGCTTATTACCACCCTATGCAATGCGGTGTCTACCGGCTTGCCTTTGGTGTACGCATGCTGTGTTGTGGAGAGCAGCTTTTCATCCACGTTGGACTTTATGTACACATCTATCAGCCTCTCAAAGGTTTTGAGCAGAAATGGTGTTAAGTTAATTGGTCTATAATCTTTGGGATACACGTGACCGATCTTCCCCGCCTTTGGCAGAAAAGCTACACGAGCAGTTCTCCAAGAATGCGGTACATGATTCAGTCGTATGCACCCATCGAATATTATTTTAAGCCATTCCACGACCGCCCTACTTGAGACTTGTAGCATGGCCGGGAATATACCATCTGGGCCCGGCGATTTAAACTTAGAAACCGTCTTCACTGCCCACTCGATCTTGGTATCGGTCACCAAGTCCGGCACTACTAGCTCCATGATCGAAGTGTGAGTGATGTCTGCTGGCCCCTCTAAACCTTCTCCCGATGGGAAATGTGTATCGAGAATCACTTCAAGGGATTCCTCACTATTACGTGACCATTCCCCGTTCTCCTTCTTTATTAGTCCCTGGACTATGTTTCCCTTTGCTAGGACTTTTTTCGACCGTACTGTTTCGCTGGAGCACTCTTCGCCCTGGTAATTTCACGCTTGTAGATACTCAGTAGATCCCTGTACTCGTCCCGACACGCTTCGCTTTCTGCGGTCTTTGCGAGCTTAAACATTTCTTTTACCTGTCTTCTTAGAAGACTCAGCTCATAGCTCCACCATGGCGGCTTTGCTTTTCCTCTGAATCTTCTTAGAGGGCAAGCTTTGTTATACGCAGTCATAAGCGTCCTTGTCAGAAATTCATTCGACTCCTCCAGTTCCTCTACATTAGCAACCTCTTTGGATTGTCGCAGTTTTGTTTCTACATGTTTCTGGAATTTAGTCCAGTTCGTTGACCAATTATGCTAGGTTTTAGAAAGATTTTAAAACTTTCCAAAAACACGAAGTTGTTTTATAATATACGTCCTTGTATATAAATGGCTTTTTCCATTTGGTCGTCAAAGAAATTCTGGTAACAATGTGGATATCTACATTCTAGGTGATGTTTTCATTGACGGGCCAGTGTACCTCAAACTATAATATTACAATCGTGATTCGAAATATTAGGGTAAGGCGCAGGAGCAGTGCGACCACCGACACACATTGGGCTTTGGTATTACTTTTTCTCACCTAGCACGAAGTGATGACAACCTAACTATAAACTGGTTCCCAACAAACTAACCTACACTATTATCTGTTTATTTTCTTAAAAAAAAAAAGCGTGGGTACCAAGAACTGTTGAAGTTCGATGTGTTAACAAAACTTTTTCGTCAAATTATCGGTTAGTTATCGGCGGTAAGAAATTGATTAAACTCCAATAAAAAATCCATAAAATTTTGATAACAATTCGATAGCTTCAAGATAACAAATTTAAAATATCAATAATTTTTCGATAAAAATTCAGAAACAAATAGAAAGCATTTTTTAAAAAATAAATGAGTTTTCGATATCACATCGATGACTTTTTGATAGCAAATCGATACTTTTTCGATAAATAATACATAAACTACGACATAAAATTAGTATTTTCCGATAATTCTTCGATAAAAAATTCATAACTTATTGGTATCCTTAGTAAACGAAACCAAATTTTTAACACTTCGATAACAAAGAGAATCTCTATCTCGCGGATTGCACACCTGTTACAAACCTTTGTATTATTTTTGCTCACTTCTCTTACTTATTTTTTCATTTCTTTCAATTAATTTCTTGCCTTACTTTGCTTTCATTATGATCACGTCCTCTTTCTTCTCAAACTGGTTGAGGTGTTGAGGATTTTTTCGGGCCAAATTTGTGTTTCTGCCTTACACGTTTCTCCACTCATCTTCTTTCTTGTTAGAATTCCCCAACCGCTTCTGTACTAACATCACAGAATCAGCTGCCCTCGTTTTTCAAGTCCGCATTATCTTATAATGTAAATATCCTCTTTCATTATGTTCCTCTAAAGTTTTAAGGATTTTCATATCTTCAGTGACAGCATTTTATACAAATAATACAATACAAACAAAATGCACTTTCCAGACCCAGCAATCGCGTATCAATGCAAGATATTCGCTATACGGAAGGCATGAAAACCATTACTGTATACAAATATGTAGTATCGGCAAGAGGGATGCCATCTTCTCCGATAGCCAGGCGGCTCTTGAGACTATCGAGTCAGCGACGAGAACATCGAGCCTGATTCGTGAGTTTAGCGGGTGGGCCATGAATCTGGTGATTCGATGAAGCGGTACCTTGATCGGGTTTTGATGTCGCAGATTTGAGATAGGTCCTTGATCCACTATTAACTCATTAAGGGAATCATCACCTAGCAGTGGCTGTGCGAGACCAAAAATAACGCTGCAGTCTTAAAAAGTTTCTAAAAGCACGTGGCCACCACACAACTAAAAACTTTAGTAGACGTTCCTGAGATGAAAAGAATGGATATATGCTGATATATCGCGTTACTCATCGGACACTGGACAACAAGAATTCACGCAGCGCTATTTGGACTGATATACAACAACAAGTATTACATCTACAATCTCCCAATGGCGTTCGAAACGTTGTAGAAGCTACTGTGAAATTATTCTGAGTCCCTACAAAGCAGTGCTTCAGTTTTTTGGAAAACCATTTTCGGAGATCTTCCCAGAATTTATGAGTTCGAATCCAAACTTTTTTTAATTATTATAATGAAATATTCTTCTAGATTGTTATTTGAAAAAATGTTTTATATTAAATTAAAAGAAAATTCAAGTATTTTTCAGGCAGAGATGCCAAATATAGGAACGGCCTGTCTATTCCTGTTAGATATTCGATAAAATATACATACACTCATGGCCAAAATAATAGGCGCACGCAGCTTTGGTTCTTTATCATTACAAGATTTTGCGAATGAAAACAAATTTTGTATGGTAATGTTAATAACTTTAGTTACTTATATTAAATATATGAAAATTTTTATAATTCATCCATTTTAAAGATAACTGTATCATAATAAAAAAATTTCGCTGTCCAAAATATTAGGTGTATCAAACTTTTCTTAAAAATCAAAGTACACTATTGAAATATAATTCCTTACTCCACTGTTATTTTTATCACCGATATCTCCTCCATGTTTTGTATAACTTAGCCTTTTCCATTGGTCACAACTTTAACTAATTTTTGGAAGGTTTCCAGTGGAGTTCAATCCCATCCCAATTCTTCATCTTCTGCCAATATAACTCGCTTCCATTGAAATAAAAAGGACTCCAGTCATCTTCCTTCTAAGGTCACTTCACAAGCTCTCAATCGGGTTGGGGTCAGGGGATTGACTCGGTCATTGCATACATGTGAAAATTCCGTTTCTGAACCACTCAGATACCAACCGAAGAGTATGTTTTTTACCGTTATCTTCGTAATAACTCAATCTCAGTGGAATGTTTTTCTCCGCATATGACAACTTAACATTTCGCAAAATATCCCTGTGCTCCTTGGTGATTAGTGCGGCCTTTAATAAAAATAAAGAACCCAAACCTTAACAAGAGAAGCCTCTCGATAATTACGTTTCCTTCTCCATGCCTAATTGTCCTTTTGGTGCATCAAGAAGAAAAAACTTTTCCCTTCGCGCCATGTACAGTACTTCTGGATTTCTTTCCACACAAATTAATCTTCACTTCGATGCTAAATAAAATATTTCGCAATTTTTTTCCTACAATGGGACCGCACCAATGCAGATGTACAGTGGCATAAACTTTTCTCTTATGTTTGTGTACCGTGGAGTACAAGGATGTTTTGCGAAATGTTAAGCTGTCATATGCAGAGAAAAACATGGCACTCAGATAGAGTGATCACCAAGATAATGGTACAAAACATCCTCGTAGGTTGGTATCTGAGTGGTTCAGAAACGGAATTATTGATATTACCATACAAAATTTGTTTTTATTCGCAAAATCTTGTAATAATATAGAACCAAAGCCGCGTACACATATTATTTTGGCCATGAGTGTATATACTCGGACAGCCAAGCAGCGCTCAAAGTATGAGATTCATATACGGTCTGTAAGGGCGTCGAAAACTGTAAGAAGACATTACGATTAGCAGCTAACCATGCGTCTGTCACGCTCACTTTGGTACCCGGACACACGTACATTGACGCAATGAAAAAATTAAATGGACTGGTGCATTATTAGACACCTCTAAGGCAGTCACGGTACACTGGCCATCTACATCAAGCAAACACGGCCTGACCACAACCACAAAAAAAAAAAAAAAAAAAAACAGAATCTCTACTGAATATGTCCATGAAAATGATGTTTACGATCACATTCACCATAACTGGACGTTGGCCATTAGGCTCACACCTGGAGAGAATGGGAATCGCCTTTAACGACATATTCAGGAGCTGTAGGATGGATGGTGGTAAGAAGACGGTTTTTCTGCGAGTTCTCGGCCTTGACGAACATGAAGATCCGAACTGTAAGCTGTTTTGTCCTGTCCACCTAGGAGCGGTATCAATATGCTCCATTAAAGACATCATAAGGGTTATTGATTAAACCCAATGGTTCGAGTGAACATGCACGGTACATTATATAATTGCTTGCAAGAATGTGCATCAAAATGGCGCGTATGGTGCTTCTTGGGTTCGGTTTCTTCGGTCGGTCAGCGCAGCATTTAAGTAGTCAACAATTGGGGTACTCGAGAATGCCTGGTTTTGAGGTTATTATATGTGTAGTTGTTGTTGTTGCTGTTGTTTTTGTTGTTGTTGCTATAGCGATAAGAACGCTCCACGAAAGCCTTGGGGAGTGATATCGATCCTTTGCCGGATGCAGATCCGGTGCGTTCTGGTACCAAGCCCGACCATCTCGGCAACGATTTTTTATGACCACATGCGACCTTCTAGGTCATCCCGCCCTTCCACACCCTAGATCCATGAGGAGTTCGGTGTCGCCAGAGCCTCGGTTGAAACAGGATTTGCCACGGATAGGTGAGGTTGACAATTGGGTATGGAGAAGCTATGTATTGCGCTGGAAACCTAAAATGTTGCGCTACACCATCCCTTGAATCTATTTGGTATTTTAGTCGTCTCTTACGACAGGCATACCTACCGCGGGTATATTCTAACTCCCTAATCCGCTGGGGGTTTTATGTGTGGTAATATTTCTTTAATAAATATTTATTAAAAAATTGGTTAATCTGGATGATATGAATACCCCGATTAATAATTCCCTGTTCGTCCCTTCTACGCCATTGGCGTTGCTGTCCATAAAAACCCGAAGGAAGCTATTCTAAAGTTTTAGAAATTAAATGTCCATTAGCATGAAAAATGTTCACTGTTTCCTTGATGTAAAAATACAAAAGTAATCAATGACATGAGCAATGTATAAAATAGGAAAATATCTGCATGAAAATTGATTTCAGATGTGAAAAAGTTAAAACAAAAAAACAAAACAACAAAAAGAAAAATACCGACATTGAAAGCAAAAGTTGACAAGGATGAGTTAATGAGTTTATCCGTATAAATTTGTGCTCGTTTAAATTAAAAACAAATATTTACAAATCAAACATTAATGCTACTAAGTCACACAGGCAGACACACACATATACACATACATAATTAGATATGAACACAGCTAGCTATATATTTCGATATATGGATGAGGCATATATTCTTAAAGATTGGATTGGTTAGTAATTGGTTGGCAAATGACAGTCAACAACATCAACGTCAAGTAGTCATTGCAAGCAAAACTCGCTGACTAAGCTGACATCAGAGAGCGGTATAAAAGTGGCAGCACAGCACAGACATTCTGTGTAGATCGATGTTCAATCTGACAAAATTTGTTTGTATGTATGTATGTATCAGAGATCTGCTTTGAGTACTAATAAAATTAGTGCACTTAGTCATGAGCCAAAAAATTGTGTCTAAATGTGTACATAGTCAAGTACAGACAAATACTAAGAGTGATTAGCACATAAAATAGAAAATACATACGAGTGCCCCGTAACACATATGTCTCATACATATATGACATTGTTGAGTATAAACTGATGCCATAGTCGCTTTAACTCAGTAGCACTTTGATTTCGTGTGTAAACACTGTATACTTCGTTTATCATCGGTTTTACTTTGGCGCTGTATTCAGTTTAGTTTCGTGTATATCGTTGTGTTGCTAGCGTCAGAAGACTGATATGACTTTATTCATTTTAATGCACTATTAGTCTTACTTATTCTAATTAGTGTTTTCTTATAACACAGTTGACTTTCTTGCTCAATAAGTCAATTGAGTACTGAACTGCTTCGTGGCTTATGAGTGGTTATTCATTTTACGAAGCATGACTATATAACTGTATGTTAGTGGATATAAGTGCTTGATATTCTTTGTTTGCATACGCACTAATACTCATTTTTTGGTTATTCCCCTAATAACCTTAAAAGATGAATAATTGCAGCTCACTGGTATGTATGGTATGACTGTTAAAATTATGCAGAAGCTCGTCAGCAGGCGGAACTGAGCCGTATAATGTTTTGTGCATAATGTTTGTTGTTGTTTTTGTAATTTTTATCATTGACAATACAGCAACAAGGAGCCAGAAAGTCATACATTTTTCACCGCATAGAGATGCACATATATATATAGGGTTTAAATATGTGTGTATGGGTATAAAAATCGCACTCTGAGGCAAGTTAAGTGGTTGTGTGGTAGTTTGTGATTGCCTGCTGTTGTATGCAACAAATTGAAGCATGATGCCATGTCAGCAGCATTTGTAAAACTTATGCTAACCGTGTGCTGCCTCCTGCAAAACACGTTTATATAAACTTGCATGCAGAGTATTCGATATTTAGCAAAAGGCGTGATCTTTTGCTATCAAGCTGGAAAAAAAGAGAATACTTATTCGGCAGGACGAGTTATACATATGTAGCTCTAATCGTAATGCCGACGGCGAGTACTGAATGCGGTGTAATGAAGAGATGAATGAGCTCTACTAAGCTAAGAAGTTAATAATTATTATGAGAACTCGATGCACTGCGACCTTTAGTTAGATCTATTGTACTTGGCCTTTCAGCCTTTTACTGTATGTGGAGGCTTTTAATGTATTTAAGTAACTATTCAGGCTTTTGAATCTGTATCACCACCTGGATGTAAATATCGCTGACTTGGCAGAGCGTTATTTTCGCTAAGAATGTGAACCAACCTTTCGTTATTCAGCTCGCAAAAGTGACAGATTAGTATATTCGATAGATTTGAACTACTTAAGTGATTTCGTAGACAACAGTGTTCCAAATTGTACACGCTGAGGTCATCTTTGCATAAATTACGAGTGTGGCTGTTACTCTCGTTTCGCCTCCCTTTTCCCTGGGCATTCACTCCAGTGTTGTTTTAACTGCCTTTCTTTCCAGTTACTTATGGTTTCCCTATAGAATGCTGCAATTGCCATCCGCTTCGCTGTTTATTATCTTTATGTCCCTGAAACCCCGGAAATTCTTAAAAAAAACCAAAATTTGACTTCCAAACCATTTAGGTATCTTATGCATTCATCCACTAGCTAAGTAGTTGTGTAAAAATGCCAGGTACGAAAGGTTGCCTGGTTATTTGATATATTGAAGATAATCCTCGAGGATAAGCCTCTCTGTAGATATCATCTATCTCAAACTTTTAGCGCATGGATTTCTGCCTGAAAAATAGTGGGGTAGAAATCAACTGGTACCGAATTCCTGTAGCTCTGTGCTTTCCCGTTATACAATTTTAATCCAGCCCTGAACTACTTGTCTCACTAAGGCAATAAGTGCATCAGCAGTGGACGCTCTCATCGCACCCGTGCCAATACAAGATAGTCGATGCAGTTTGCTTTATTTAGTATTACAATCATTTGTGTGGTTCAATAGCGAGGTCATGTTACGCTAGGACAAAGAAAACAATTCTACTGACACCTTTATTCTCAAAAAGAGAAAGGGGGAGACCGTTACTGAGTTTGCAGATGCAGGTGGTGGGAGGAGGATTTGATATCCTTTGGTGCTCCCAACTGCAGTCAGGTATAGCGAAACAGGGATAGCTGGCATAATTTGTAACGCAGTTGAGAAAATAATTTGGTCACAGTAAAAATAAAGATAGAAAACGTGAACCAAACCCAGAATTTTCGGCCGATTATATAATTATCTCAATATTTTCACACAAGAGTAGGATCGGGATATGCGCTGCATTTAGGAGCCACTACGTAAACAAAAGGTGCAATCTAAGGTGTGGATATACATATATGTCATATAAAAAGCGCAGACTTTGTGCAGGGTTTGTGACCAGAAAGATACTTTGAAGTGAGATAATTTAAAATTTAACTTATCTGTGACCCCGCCTCGAAAAAGAATGAAGATGGAATGGACACAGAACTTCCTAGCCACTGAACGAGGAGTCAACAAATTTGTGTTTGCCGCATTCGAGATAGTACCAGAAGATTCTTATACCGGAGCATACCGGATTCATATCCCGCAATGAACTTTTCACATTCGAAACACTCAATTAAATCTTTCTCGAGTAGTTTTGTGGATACAACAATAACAAGCTTTAAGGTAGGCTTAAAGGGAGCTGAGGTAGTGGTCAATCTATTGAGCGTCAAATAGACAAATGTGCTTGGATCGAATACAAACGCACACATACAGCTCGAGATGTTCGGAGGGCAGTAAGTAACTAGATTTTTGGTATGCGACAAACAAGGCTGTTGAGGGTAGTTGGTAAAAGAAATAAATTCTACGGTAGAATTCTCAATGACCTGCAACAGTGGGCTAGACGGTCGTAGGTGTAGCCGAACTGAGTATGGCCAACGGTCATCAAGGCTGTAACAGCGGGACGACAATATGAAAACGGGTGACACCAGTGAAGCAGCTATGTGCGAAAAATCGACAGTTAGTTAAAGCAAGTGCTAAGGTCCAAAACACATGTCAAGAGGTGTAAGGGTGGCTGTTTGTACCAATATGGTTGTAAGCAAAAGAGCGAGTTGGTCTGGCTTATTAGTGCGCGAAGGACACGGCAATTGTGCGCAGATGATACGGGAGATAACTTCAACTGTGGAATCCTCAATGAAGTGTGAAATTGGTGTTAGGGATGGCTGGAGTAGCGCAAAGATTCAATATAGCCACGGGAATCGAGAAATGGAGCGCAGATTGTCCGCACAACAACAGCGCGACGATTTTGTTGTAGCGGGTGACACCGCTGGAATAAATTGGTGTGAAAAAGTAACAGTAAGGACACGAAGCGCATATCATCAACAAAAACGGAAGGATGCAAGTGTCGATGATTTGTGTTATGATTGCGGCTATTATTGGTTTTCTATGGCAGGTGATCGGTTGGCGGTGTCTTCACTGACAACTATCACCTAAATAATCGGGTTCTAGATAAATTATGCCTGAATGAAAGCTTTGGTTTTATTATACAAACCTTCATAAAGCGGTCTGTGAGCTTAGAGTATATGAATCCTTACTTACTTTTTTACTTTATTGGAGTTTAGCGGTTAAAGTTAATTTTTCTTTCGAACTTTTTCTCGAACACTCCCAAAGTCGCTTCACCTGATGTTGTCATGATCCATGCTTCTGCGCCATACAGTCGGACTATACAAGTGACTTATAGTGCATGATTTTTGTTTGACGTGAGAGAACTTTACTTTTTTATGAAATTATCATTTATTGTCAAGAGTGATTCGTCGCTGTACCCCTGGGGTAATAAGACATCAAGTAATCTGGAGCTTTCCATCGTTCGGAACAAAAGTTAACTCGTTGCACAAAGAGCGCCTGTTACAGGGAACAAGGGAAGGGTTATGCCTTGAAGACATAAGCTGCCAACAGCATACCTGAGATGTCGGTTAATTAGAGACCATCACGTTCGAACTATACAGGAACGCTGAGTTTTAACAGCTGAAACAACATAAGTTGATTTTTGGGCTAAAAGGTGTCTTATAGGCAGAGAGCTGTGTTTAGTGTAGAAATCTAAAATAACATATTCCACTTTGGACTGTGCAGACACTTTTTAAGTACGGTTACTCACAAAAGTAAGTACACACTTGGTTTATACTGAAAAAAAACTCAAATGCAGTGGCTCACAGCTTAATTGATAATTTTCATCTAAAATATCGCAAATTCCCTAACAGAAAACACATTCAAAAAAATGTCAAAGGTTATTCAAATAATAATTCTCCATTAATCAAAATTTCAAAAATTACCACAAAAATTTTCAAAATTTTTTTTTTTCAGAATTTCTAGAAAATTTTTGAGTATGCAGTTTTGTAGCCCAATATATTTTGGTATAATAATATGCAAGTTAGAAATAGCTCAAAATTTTTTCTGAATTTTCAGAATTTTTTCGGCGAGGGTGTTGAACAATTTCCGACATACATCGCATGGACAAATGTGCATTTCGTATGTGGGAAATTGCTCAACACCCTCGCCAAAAAAATATTGAAAATTCAGGAAAAATTGTTAACTATTTCTAACTTGCACATTATCAATTAACCTGTGAGCCACTGCATTTAAGTTTTTTTCAGCATAAACCAAGTGTGTACTTACTTTTGTGAGTAACGTATGTCGTGTGATATCATATCGATGTCAACATCACTAAAGACAATTGTTGGAGTACTTAACAGATAATACAACGCACTAACTACGTTTATTTAAAGCTATTTAGGTCGTTTGAAAGTAGTTGTTCTCTGATTTTAAATAGCACATTTCCTATAAAGAAATTTTCTACGCAGCCCTTTGCAGTTTTGCATCTCGTTTGCAAAATATCTCTTCTAGTTTATTCGTACCTTATAATTCTACATACAAACACACATACACACTTGAAGATATGTGTTTGTTTGTGCCTATTTTGAATCACTGCATTTTCTTGTTGCATGCGATGCTGTTTTTTTTTTTTTTTTGTTGTTGCTATTATTAAGCTTCTTTGCGTCGCATACAAATGGCAACTTAAGCAACTCATACTCGTTTAGTTGGTGTATAATGAAGTTAATGTGGCGACGTGTTGAGACTGTCAAATGCAGTTGCGGTTCATATACGCTGATATCGCACTATGACTACACAATTTTATTTGGTTATTTTTTTTCCAAGTTTTGCGATTTACTTGCAAATGACAATTTGGTTGTTGGGAAAGTAGTTTTTGATGCACTGCCTTGTCACTGAGTTTATAAATATCATGATTAGTAAATATTATGAGCCAAAGTTGAATGCAAACGTTCAACTGACTGGATGTGTTTACTTTGATTAAACGAATGCGGTAATTTACGCATGTAATTTTACCGAGAACTTAGCTCACATTTAAACTTGGGTTTGATGTTAAAACATCTTTGCTCACGGTATAGGTAATTTGAAGTGTAAGCGTAATGCTCTGAAGCAGTATGCTGTATGGTGGAATAGAGACGTGAATGCTTTATCGACGTTTTATGAGCTGTTTTCAATGTGTTTATTTTGTTGGTATCCATTTGCCATAGATTTGTTTTCGCCGAAATATAGATGAGTTATTGATTTGTTACCGAGGTGTTATAAATTTGTAATCGATAAAAAGTTATCGATTTTTTGTTGACCGTCCAATGATTTTAATCGGTTTCTTATCGAAAAACTATCGGTTAGCGATTGAAAAGCTATCGCCCTGTTATTTTACGTGTGCTACGGATGTGTTATCGAAGGCTGTTGTCGCTTTGTAATCCGCTAGTTATCGATTTTTTTTAGACGGATTATGATATCGACCAGTTATCGAAGTATTATCATCAAGTTGTCGATTTGTTATCTAAGTATCATCGGTTTGCAAACAACGTTATGAACGGCTCATCGTTTTGTATTTAAACAGATAACCTGTAATGCCGCTTTCAGTAACATCACAAAAATTTAATAACATCATCATACAAAATTCGTATTGTAACGAATTTGCTGCAAATCCTCTTATTTGCAATCCTCTGCTAAGTTCGAATCACTAAACTGTTGAATAAATAACTCCAATATTGAACAATGGAAAAATGGCCTTTATTAAAGTACTTCACAATAATATTATACTTTGCTACTCGCTGGCTTAATAACCAAACTGATTGATAACTCAAATGAAACTCTACTATTGGCCGCCAGATCGCGTGCTTAATCAAACTGATTGATAGCTCAACTCAAACTGAATTACCGCGCCTCTACATCTGTTGCCTTTTATACCCTTTGGTTTCCTCGTTCGCATTTTTCCAGAATGTACTAGCATTGTCCAGTAGCTCTCAAACTTCTCAGATATATGCATGTATTTGCGCATTGACTCTCCGCTGCTCGTATTCGTACATGGTACATATGTGTAGACGCAATTATTTATTCGTTTATGTAGATACATAAAGATTGAATTATTGATGTGAATGTTTGTACTTTACAGTCTCTCGCGCGCATAGGCGTATAAGTAAATGCATCTGTGTGTGACATCTCTCTGGGCTGCCTTATATATGTGTATACTTGATTTGATTATTAACGTAAATACTGCTTGGCATGGCCTTAGCATCGCCTTAGTGATGGGATAACTTAGTGATGCTAATATCCGTGACAGTATATTCACCACTCCATACGGCACCTGTGTAACAGCGACCAGCCAGCGAATGAGAATGCACAGGCAAAATGTAAGTAATCACTTGCACGCATTTTACTGGCGCGACTATCGCCAAGTGCACAAACGGCGAGTGCGCAAACTTCTTAAGGCTTAACTTGAAACAATTTGCAATTCATTGTTTATCGAAAGCTCGACCTACGCCGAGGTTAGTCTATCTTGACCTACACAGGATCCAACTTTTCATTAGTTGACATCGGTCACTCACAACTTTCGTTCTATCCCCTCCCTTCTGCGTCCACCGCATCCGTAGCTGTGGGACCACACCGCCATATATTCAACCGGCATCCATCGACCTCCACCAATACACCGCATTGTCAGCTACATAATAAGATAAATAACATCCGCAAATTCTACCAAAATATTCGGCTGCAGGCGGAAGACTTTAACACGCGGCAAATTCAAGTAAAAGCGAAAATGATGTATATTGGAATGATTTTCCGTCATACCTTGTCAAATATGGTTTCGAAGCAAACCGGTTTCGGCGTTGTGCCATCATCAGTGTCGGTTTTCGTTATGATCTGTTGTTGTCGTTTTTCCCGCATCTATAGTTCGTAGGTACATGAGCAGGTATTGTGAAAATGGATGTTTGTGTATATTTATGTATATGTGCTGTGTGTTCATTCAAAACCTATTGTGGTTTTTACTGATCGATTTGTGTGGCTGACTGAGGCGAGTAGAAGTCTGTAATTCTAGTCGTTTGACCTTCTACCACCGACCAAATTTCCGCGTAAAAACAAATTGACACTACTTCGTCGATTTTGAAACCCCCTTAGACAGAGCTTAGATGTGCTTGCCATTTGCTGCTGTGTTTGAATTCGGTTTCCCCATAAAACTTGTTCGGCTATGCAAAATTAAGTTGAGCAACAAAATCAGCTCGGCCGCTGTGGTGTTTTGGTAGCGTACTTCGCTTACCACACCGAAGATTATAGACTCAAGTCCCGGGCAAAGCAACATCAATTTTTTTTAATTAGGAAAAAGTTTTTCTAAGGGTGTCGCCCCTCGGCAGTGATTCGGCAAACACTCCAAGTGTATTTCTGCCATAAAAAACTTCTCAGTCATTTGAAACAAAACGAGTTTCCAGGCAGGATATCCCCTATCACGATATTTCTTTAATTTTATGACGGTGAAAGTAATACAAATTGCATAACTTAACCGCTCTGGAATAGTTTTTTAAAAGAGCGCACAACTACTGACGTATGCTAATGGCATTTGTATCACCCGGACCGGGTAAGTTCTACAAATGATTTGGACCAAGTAGGCAATCGAAAATTAAAGTCCTTTCTCATAAACTGGAGATCATGCTCTACGAGACATTTATTGTACTCCTCTTGCTATATGATGAAGAAGCATGGACAATGACAACATCAGATAAGGCGGTTCAAGCAATGTTTGAGAGAAAAGTTCTACTAAGAACTTATAGATACCTACGAGACAGCGAGTAAGATTGAATGATGAGCTGTACGAGCTTTACGCAGGCATCAACACAGACCAGCGAATAAAAATACAGCAGATACGGTAGCTAGGTCATATTATGCGAATGAAAAATGATGCTCTGGCTAAGAAAGTATTCTTATCGGAACCCGTCTATGTTAGCAAGAGAAAACCGCGGCCCCACACCGCAGGAATTACGTGTTATAAAACCATTCAGTTTCCCTTGGTGTGACCAATTAGCGCCAGTTAGATCAATGACTAACTGGTGTACCTGACTGGTGTGCTTTGTTGGACAGTCATGACCATTGAAACAGATAAGCGTCAAGGATAAAAAGGTAAATAAAGTAAGCCTTCATTAAACAAAAAAAAACGTTTATTTGCCGTATCTTATTTTACTTTAAAGTTAAATTTGGCAAAATTTCCAACCAAACTTTATTCATTGATTTAACACAATGAAGGCTTCAATAACATTTCTGGCTTGCTTTTTAATAATTTCTATATACCTTAAAGTGTTGAGGTTGTGGTTTTTGGCCGAAAGCCAAAATTGTATTTCTATTTTTGCTGTGAAATTTTTCTGCTCTTTATGTATTTGTATTGCACTTCTTACATTCTTTAGTAGAAAAAGTCTTTGAAGTTTATAGTAGAGGTGTAATTTTTTTATGAACTCACACTAAAGCAACATTATTGAGAAATGGTTAGTAGATGGTTTTGCGATATTGCAATTGATGTGTTCAAGATGCTTTTTAAACAACACACACGCGCACATACATTCACTTACTAACAAAACAAAGTGGTTAACAGAGGCTTATGAAAGGTTTAAAATTTATGCTGCAGGTAAGCGTGTATTGAGAGAATATTGCATTGCAAACATAACAGAAAGGGAGTTAGTATTACAGAAATTTTTGGAAATTTTATGTCAAGTATTTGCAACATAAAAGAATGAAATTCTGTTACAAATGTTTGCTGCCTGCAAATGATATCATATTTATAGAAAAGTATAAAAGTTGCAGAGTAAAATCAATGTCTTGCATTTTTTTTTTTTTTTGGAGTTACATCAAAACCAGGCAACACTTTAACAAAAGGTGGTTCTTGAAGATTTAGACACATAAATGCCATTGTTATACCGAGGTGGGAAATACAGTGCGTGACAGTGGAAATATACTCTTTGCGAGATATAACTTTTTGCGAGACATAACTCAAATTGTTGATCTAGGCAAATACAAAAACTACACATTGGGAATTTCGATAATTCCTTCTAAATGAGGAATTAGGGCCCAAAAACCCCATACTATGCGTACAGAGATATCTCCTAATACTTCGACGAGATGGATCCGCATTTTATATATTCAAGATTTCATCCCTGTCTTTTATTGGAAGGATTTCCGTCTCTCAGTGTAAATAACGTTAAGGTATTATACGAAAACATCCCGCGGTATGTCTGAGCACAGAGTTTTGACAGACATGCAACTCTTCGAAGTTTATTTATTTTAAGTTTGACGACCATAGCTACTAGGTGTAGCAGATAAAAGGTTGACCAGTTGCTTTAAAAGAAAATCGAGTTTAAATCGAGTTCTTGAAAAAAATTTGAACATTATGAACAAATATATAGGAACATGTTTTGAGTGAGGTATTATTGGAAGTGCAATAAACTTAATAAACAAAATAACATAAGTAAAACAAGTGAGGACGGGACTGAATTCGGCTGTGCCAAAATCTTCATACCTTTCATGAATGGGGCGAGAACAATAACCTTATTCCATTCGTAATATCCAAATAATTGTCTGTATAAAATATGAAATATATCGTGAACAGATGTACATACCCAAGCGATTTTTAAGACAAATATTAAATAAACAAGTAAGGAAGGCTAAGTTCGGGTGTAACCGAACATTACATACTCAGTTGAGAGCTGTGGAGACAAAATAAGGGAAAATCAGCATGTTGTAAAAAGAACCTAGGGTAACCCTGGAATGTGTTTGTATGACATGTGTATCAAATGGAAGGTATTAAAGAGTATTTAAAGAGGAAACGCGTCATAGTTCTACAGATGGACGCCATTTAGGGATATCGCCATAAAGGTGGACCAGGCCTGACTCTAGAATTTGTTTGTACGATATGGGTATCAAATGAAATGTGTTAATGATAATTTTAAAAGGGAGTGGGCCTAAGTTCTATAGGTGGACGCCTATTCGAGATATCGCCATAAAGGTGGACCACGGGTGACTCTAGAATTTATTTTGTACGATATGAGTATCAAACGATAAGTTTTAATGAGTATTTTAAGAGGGCGTGGGCCTTAGTTCTATATGTGGATGCCTTTACGAGATATCGCCATAAACGTGGACGAGGGGTGACTCTAGAATGTGTTTGTACGATATGGGTACCAAATTAAAGGTATTAATGAGGGTTTTAAAATGGAGTGGCCCTTAGTTGTATATGTGAAGGCGTTTTCGAGATATCGACCAAAATGTGGAGCAGGGTGATCCAGAACATCATCTGTCGGGTACCGCTAATTTATTTATATATGTAATACCACTAAATTATCCCTTCCAAGATTCCAAGGGCTTTTGATTTCGCCCTGCAAAACTTTTTCATTTTCTTCTACTTAATATGGTAGGTGTCACACCCATTTTACCAAGTTTTTTTTCTAAAGTTATATTTTGCGTCAATAGACCAATACAATTACCATGTTTCATCCGTTTTTTCGTATTTGGTATATAATATGGCATTTTTTTCATTTTTCGTAATTTTCGATATCGAAAAAGTGGGCGTGGTCATAGTCGGATTTCGTTCATTTTTCATACCAAGATAAAGTGAGTTCAGGTAAGTACGTGAACTGAGTTTAGTAAAGATACATCGATTTTTGCTCAAGTTATCGTGTTAACGGCCGAGCGGAAGGACAGACGGTCGACTGTGTATAAAAACTGGGTGTGGCTTCAACCGATTTCGTCCTCTTTCACAGAAAACAGTTATCGTCCTAGAATCTAAGCCTCTACCAAATTTCACAAGGATTGGTAAATTTTTGTTCGACTTATGGCATTAAAAGTATCCTAGACAAATTAAATGAAAAAGGGCGGAGCCACGCCCATTTTCATTTCATTTCATTTATTTTTTAGTCTATGATTTCATTAATCTTACAAGCTAGATTTACATTCATTCAACTTAAATGCTAATAAATTTATTGTATACATAATACGAGTAAAGTTTAGCGCTAAAGGACGCTCTCGGGAGTGCGAAGTCAAGCTCAAGGCTAAAAAAGATCCTGTTATATTCACTGAGGGCCCTAGAGATTCGATCAAAATTGTGATAGTTAGCTCCGATAACTTACACGTGGAACGGATATTGGGCACGAATGGTTCTGCTCGGGACATTGAAGCCAATTTGCGCTAGTAGTTCCGGGCAGGCAACCCAACCACATATAAGATCATACACAAACAGCAGAGATTGAATATAACGTCTGGCCGCAAGCGACTTCATGTTTATGAGGGCACAGCGGGCGCGGTAAGAAGGTAATAGTTCTAAAAAATTAAGCGGTTGGAGTGCGAATCGAGTGAAACTTTTCTGTATTCTTTCCAGTCTTTGAGAATGAGAGGAATAAATTGGGTTCTAAATTATGGAAGCATATTCCAGCTTTGAGAGAACTAAAGAATTATATAAAATTTTTCTGGTGTATGGGTCTTTGAAAGCTCGCCCATATCTCCGCAGGAAAGCCAAATTGGAATAGGCTTTAGGAAGAATGGAGCTAATATGATTCGCGAAATTTTCTTTTATTTTTGTATTTTGTTGCAATATATAATTACTGGAGTTGAATGTTGACATAATTTACTTATATACTGTAAAGATATTAACTTTTCTTTTAATTCAAATTTTAAAAGAAAAGTTAATATCTTTACAGTATATAAGTAAATTATGTCAACATTCAACTCCAGTAAGAAAATTTCGCGAATCATATTAGCTCCATTCTAAAAAAAAATTTTTTTTAATTCAAATTTTAAAATCATTAATACCTATAATTTGGTACCCATATCGTACAAACACATTCTAGAGTCACCCCTCGTCCACGTTTATGGCAATATCTCGTAAAGGCATCCACATATAGAACTAAGGCCCGCTCCTTTTTAAAATACTCATTAACAGCTTTCATTTGAAATCCATATAGTACAAACAAATTCTAGAGTCACCCCTGGTCCACGTTTATGGCGATATCCCGAAAAGGCGTCCACCCATAGAACTAAGGCCCACTCACTTTTAAAACACTTATTAACGCCTTTCCTTTGATACTCATATTGTACAAACACATTCTAGAGTCACTCCTGGTCCACCTTTATGGCGATATTTCGAAAAGGCGTCCACATATAGAACTAAGGCCCACGCCCTCTTAAAATACTCATTAACACCTATCATTTGATACTCATATCGTACAAAATAAATTCTAGGGTCACCCCTGGTCCACCTTTATGGCGATATCTCGGAAAGGCGTCCACATATAGAACTAAGGCCCACGCCCTCTTAAAATACTCATTAAAACCTATCATTTGATACTCATATCGTACAAAATAAATTCTAGAGTCACCCGTGGTCCACCTTTATGGCGATATCTCGAATAGGCGTCCACCTATAGAACTTAGGCCCACTCCCTTTTAAAATTATCATTAACACATTTCATTTGATACCCATATCGTACAAACAAATTCTAGAGTCAGGCCTGGTCCACCTTTATGGCGATATCCCTAAATGGCGTCCATCTGTAGAACTATGACGCGTTTCCTCTTTAAATACTCTTTAATACCTTCCATTTGATACACATGTCATACAAACACATTCCAGGGTTACCCTAGGTTCTTTTTACAACATGCTGATTTTCCCTTATTTTGTCTCCACAGCTCTCAACTGAGTATGTAATGTTCGGTTACACCCGAACTTAGCCTTCCTTACTTGTTTATTTAATATTTGTCTTAAAAATCGCTTGGGTATGTACATCTGTTCACGATATATTTCATATTTTATACAGACAATTATTTGGATATTACGAATGGAATAAGGTTATTGTTCAGCCCCATTCATGAAAGGTATGAAGATTTTGGCACAGCCGAATTCAGTCCCGTCCTCACTTGTTTTACTTATGTTATTTTGTTTATTAAGTTTATTGCACTTCCAATAATACCTCACTCAAAACATGTTCCTATATATTTGTTCATAATGTTCAAATTTTTTTCAAGAACTCGATTTAAACTCGATTTTCTTTTAAAGCAACTGGTCAACCTTTTATCTGCTACACCTAGTAGCTATGGTCGTCGAACTTAAAATAAAAAATAGGTAGGCACTTTGTATGAGGATGCAAAGTTTCACGCTTTTTGCGGTCTGCATGAAATAGCTATGACAATGAATTACTTATCTCAACAATACATAACGTAAACGTAAGCATTTGGTGAAATTTGAAGCTTCTTGCTGTTCAAATGGTGTAGAAATTTCGAAAAGTTTCTTATCTGAACAATCGGTTGCAGAGGACATATATGATATATGATATATCTATATACGACCGATCTTTTCGAATTTTTCAGACAGTAATATCTGCTATATACGAAAGCGTATGTTGAAATTTGAAGGTTCTAGCTGTTAAAAAGCGTGCAATTACTGGCATATGCGGATGGCGTTGATATCACCGACCTAAACACCCGCGCCGTTGGTTCTGCTTACTCCAAACTGGAAAAAGAAGCGGTAAAGTTGGGTTTGATTGTGAATGAGTACAAAACGTTGTACCTGCTGTCGCCGAGCAAAAAGTCAGCTCATATGCGCCTTGGCAGCCATAATTTCGAAATAATAACATCAACAATAACACCAACATCAGCTCCGAAATTCTGCGAAAAATTACTCTTGCCAATAAATGCTACTTTGCACTAAGTATACAATTGAAAAGAAAAGTCCTCTCTCGGCAAAAGAAAATCATACTCTACAATCGTACCCATCCTGCTATATGGTGCAGAAGCATGGACCATGACAACATCAGATGAAGCGGCCCTGGGAGTGTTCGAAAGAAAAGTTCTTCGAAAGATTTATGGACCCCTACGACTTGGCGATGGCGACTACCACAGAAGATTTAACGATGAGCTCTACGCTGACATAAACATAGTACAGCGAATTAAACGCAGCGGCTGCGCTGGCTAGGCCATGTTATGCGAATGAAAGATGATGCTCCAGCCAAGAAAGTGTTTCTATTGCAACCCGCCTATGGAAGCAGAGCTAGAGGGTGGTCGCCACTCCGCTGGAAGAACCAGGTGGAAAACTATTTATACTCCCTTGGTGTGACCAATTTGCGCCGCTCGGCAGAGAAAAGGAGCGAATGGCGCGCCTTGTTGGAGAGCCATAACCGTTTACATGGTTAAGCGCCAATTAAGTAAGTAAGTAAGCTGTTAAAATAAGGTAGAAATTACGAAAAGTTTCTTATCTGAACAATCGGTTGTGGGGGATATATGCTATATACACAACCGATCTCATCCGTTTTTTCAGACAACAATATGTGTAATATACGCAAGCATATGGTGAAGTTTGATGCTTCAATCCGATAAATTGAGGATGATATGACAAAAGTCCTCTTTCTGAAAAATCGTTTGTATGGGGGATATATGCTATAGTGGTCCGATTTGCCCGGTTCCGATAAATGTCTAATCGGACACCTAAATATACTCGCTTACCAAATTTTATCAAGATTTCTCAAAAATTGAGGAACTAGTTTGCATACAAACATTCAGACGGACAGACGGATATGGCTTAATCCACTCAGCTCTTCATTCTGATCATTTCGGTATACTTATTGGTGGGTTTATCTATTTTCCTTTAAGAACTTACAATTTTGAGATTCGTGACAAAATTAATATACAATTTCATTTTCATGAAAGGTATAAAAATGTTTGCATTACTTTGTGGGCTTGGCATAGCATTTAAGGGCACACATCTTAAATGACGAATACTTTTTTCCATGAGGTATTCTTCAAGAAACTGTTTTCAAAAGATTTTCATATTGATTTTCCTAGGCTCTGAACGCAGAACCTCATACATTCATACATTCGATCTTTGCTCAGTCACCTCCATAGGATGTAGACGACCTTCAGCACAGCAGAAGACAGTCCATCACTTATTTCTGTATTTGTAAGACATGCATTTACGCATTTCATTTTCATAAAAGTCTCATATTTCAAACTCTATAGGAAATTGTCACCTGCCTGTCTGACAAATCATATCGACAATGAATGGATCACTTGTCACAAGAAGATTGCTAAGTATTTCATATGAAATGATTGCAGTAGGTGTATGTATGTACGTATATGTGATGTTAGTCATATCTGCAGTTTATTTCCTACACATGTGTTACATTTCGCGTATGTTATTTTGCTTGATTGAATGATTGGCTAGTTGTGAGATTGGTTACTTGCTTCCTTTGTTGGTTGGCATGCAGTAGGACAAATGCGGTTTGCAAAATATTTTGATGAATACATTTCACTTAACCGAAGTTCGTTATAGCACATTTCGCACAATTCTATCAAAATGTGGCTAACTCAAAAATCAGAAATTTCGAAGTTATGAATACCACCGGTACTCAACATTTATCGAACTGCATATTTCATTTATTAATACCTCCAAAACTCAGCGAAAAAATTATTTTTTTAAATTTTAAAATTACATTGGCGTATATGGGGGAGGTTAGTCAGTTTTTCGCGTTTTCCGAAAACTGGTTCTTTTTTAACTTTTTGAGTTGATCTCTGGTTTGATTTGGTATGCGATATGAAATGAAATAATTTTTTTTTTTTTACACAAGTATGAGAATATTTGATGATATTTAGAATGTAAGCGAAAGCGTTTTCTTTAGAAGTGATATATAATGTCGTTGTAGTTGAAGCGATAAAGACACTCCTCGAAGAATTTGATAAGTATAATCGATGTTGATGTTCCTTTGCCAAAATAGGTTCTGTATATTTCGGTAACAAGCACTATTAAGGTACAAGCGCGATTATCTTGGGAAAGATTTAATGTTATGACATTGAAACTTTTGGTCCATTCGATATCGATAACAAAGATTATTAGCAAGTTACTTATTTATTGTATTTGAACTTTGCCAACGAGTTATCAGTAAGGAGGATTAGGTAAGGTTATAGTGACTGCCCCCTAGCAAGGCCGTGGGGTACACTTAAGTCAGCTCACCCATTGCTATACCAGTGAATAAGCTAATTCCCTTCCTCCATTATGTGTCTCAAAATCTGAACTTATTTGTAGAGCAACATGCTCATAGTCTCAGAAGATTCACGTGAATGAAGTACTTGTACAGACATGTTATGCGCGACTCTGACGTGTCCCTAAATCTTCAACAGAAGTCATTCCCGTAAACTAACTATAAGCCGACCCAAGAACTAAAAATTAAGATTGATAAGGAACCTAGATCGGTGCCATTTTTGTGTGTTCACGTTTTTTCAGACTACTTATCTGTGGGTTCTAGTGCCAATCTGACACTGGCTTTCTCGGTAAATGTAGACATGAGAAATTGTTTGGTCGTGACAAAAGAAGGAGCTTTGTGTCTTACTCAACTGACTTACCTCGATCTGTTCAGTGCCTCCTCCGCTATTTCATCAAACAACACAGTGATCAGGTACACCATTGTGACACGGGATGCAAATCACCAAGGTAGTGTACTGAGAGGCTAGTTCGTTTAGTGCATTTTTTTACAACCTTTGAGGAAATGCTGCTGCTTTGAGGAGCTTTGATTGCTGCTTGATTTTCAGTGTGAATTTCAACGTACTTGAGATCATTAAATGAAAGCCAACGGGCAGCATCCTTTATGGCTGCTAGTTCGAACCCAAATACTGTACAGCTAAACATTTAAAGAGAGCGAAAGCCCTTTTGAAGAGATAACACTTCACACTTTGTCATTCATGCCTTTCCGTGAAGACGGTCAAGATGACGAAATTTTTCTGGGATGGTTCCCAGAATGATGGTATGGCCAGATCTAATATCGCTGTAAGGAAGGACTGCATTCAGTTATGGGTGCGATGTCGGTTTTCTATCGGTTCCTTAACGCTTTATTATGTAGTTTTGTTGGTATTGTTGTTATTCTAGTGATATATTATCGAATAGTTATTAATTATTCATTGAAAAGTTATTAATGTGCAACTAAAAAGTTATCGATTTGTTATCGACTGTTTCTCTAAAAAATTTCGATAACTTATAAACAAGTTATGGATTTGTTATCGAAAAGTTATAGATTTGTTATCGAATGTTACCAGTTTCTTATCGTGTTAGCACATTATTGATTTGTTAACGAAAAACTATCGATTTGTTATCAAAAAACAATCAATTTGTGATCAAAAATGTATCGATTTGATATAGCAAAGTTACCGATTGTTATCTCAGATACATCTTCTAAATTGTGTAGAAAGACGAAGCCAAAAAAGGAGGCTGCATGCCCATTTTTTATAACTTTTCACATCTCCTTTTGGTGACTCCATTTTTAGTCAAAAAATTTGATTTATATATTGTAAACCTAGGATGATGCAAAGTTTAAGCGACTGCTTGCGCTGTAAGACAGAAAAACTTTAGCCTACGAAAAACTCCCACAGACAAAACTTGTTCAGCATTTACGATGTTCAACTTTGTACAGCCAAACACGTGCATGTCATGGAAAACGAGTTATTTGAGAAAAACTGAATTTTTCGACTTTTCATTTCGAATGGCTCTAGACGGTTTCAAAATTATGGCGTATGCAAGTTCTGCTTAGAGTTTTCTATTTTTCGTCTCAAATTTCGAGATTTGTCCTACTTTAATCTAAAAAGATTGTAATACTTTCCTAGGGAAAAGCAATTTAGAATGAATTGGATACTGTTTTGGTTCTCATAGATACTGTTTGCATCAACCTCCCAATTATGCTTTCCAAAGCTCAACTTGCATTAGCGTTTTTGCTGAAATCAGAGTCCGCCTTCTAGGTCGTCGTAAGCGCAATTTCAGTGATGCAGGGAGTTCATTTTGTTAAGAATCTGTTGGTGATGTAAATGTAAAAGATGCCGTGCACAAAAACGTTTACGAAAGGATAATCATGAAAGTTCTCTTCAGTATTACAATTCTAATTACAGTAATGAATACGGTAGAGGCCTAAGTTGAGGTCATGTTCATATTAGTTGAATTTGCAGGTACAGTAGCAATTACGCATTCATCTACGAAATATTTGTTGTTGTTGCGGATACAATTATTGAATTGTTTTGGTGTCTGCTGGCTATGGTGACTGGTTTACTTTAGTTAATTTATAATTATTAAAAGACTAAAATAATTCACTTTTTCGCATGGAAGACCAACAGGTTTCAGCTTCTCGCTACAATAGTTCGTTTTATTCGAAACTTACTAAATACACGTAAATATATACGCAACTCCTTAGAAGACAGGCGCAGTGCGTATACGTACAATTTTTCCATAATTTGGTTAAAACTTTTAAGGAGCTACATACATAGGGCCATAGTAGTATGGCGTCATCAATCACAAGACGAGCAGACTACCTGATTCCCTATCTGCACTTCGAGGCAGATATTAAGGCCACAATAGAGGTGGATGGTTGGCGCAAGGGTGCTCAAATGGCGGACGAGGCGATATATTTGTACACAAATGGTACCAAATAGTGGAAGGAGTAGGGTCTGCGGTATACTGTGCGGAAATAAACTGATACTACATGCTGCCATATTACGGTAGCGTTATCCAAACCGAAATATTAGTCGAACCAAAGCAGTAGAAACACTGGAAGAGAATAGCTTAAGCTGCAACCGTGTTAACTTTTATATTGACATTCAAGCAGCGATTAAGGCAATAATCTCGCATAGCACAGCATCTATATGTGTGTTAGAGTGTAAGCAGTCTCTGGAGAGAATCGGGACAGAGAGAATAATATATCTATATTGGGTCCCAGGGCATATGGGTATAGATGGGAATACAAAAGCAGATGAACTAGCTAAAAAGTGCGCATCCCTTGAAGCCTGCTCCGTAGACGTCCCAATTAGACTTTGCGAGATTAAGAGAACGAGATAGGTGCACATGATCGACCAAGAAGAAAAGGCGTGGGTTCAAGCGCGGGGCTGCAAAGTGTCGAAGATTATGTGTAGGTCTTACAACCTTAGATTAACCAAGTTGCTTCTATCATTAAAAAGAGAGGTCTGTAGACTAATGACGGGTATTACGACTGGACAATGCATTCTGGCGTCATATGGCTTTAAATTAGGCTTGGTCAGTGATAGCAGGTGTATAAAGTGCGGGTTGGAGGAGGAAACGATCGAGCACGCGCTGTGCTCGTGCGCTGCGCTTGCCAGGATAAAACTCCAGCTATTTCGAGTTAGCAGCACTCAGTGGGCATATTCTAAACCCCTTACTCTCAGGGAAGACAAGTGAAGCTAATACAAGCGCGTTAAAATTGGTTACTTTCAATGCACTGTCCAATAGGGACGGATTTTGGAGTGATCAAAGTCTTTGGAACCACTTAATCAATTCACAGTAAAGTAGAGGGTAAAGTTTTTCTTTGCTTACTGGTACGATTTTAACATGCAGACGCCCACACCCATCACGTGTGACAAACTGCTATTAGGGAAGTGCTAAAGTAGGTTGGCCAAGCGTAGGATTGATAGCGATGGAAGGCACTACCCAAACCGATAGCGATAACTAGTGCCAGTGTCGCAGTGAGAGTTATGACGGAAAAAGGTGACTCGCTGGTAGAATCAACTTCAAGTTCAATTAAAACATGAAAACTTTAAACCGCAGTCTATCGCACGAAACGTTAACCTGAGCACATTTATTTACAGTCATGATATTGCTCTTCTTACATCGTCACAGTCGGGCTAGAGGATGCTTCCGTTGTAAGTATTATTAGGTTCGCTGTCTCCCATTCTATTTAGCAAGAAGGATATGTCATAAGTTGGGTACGATCTGTTCGTGGGATTCTTGATCACCATTATCATTTCTGCTCAAATTTAGCAGGTCTTGCTACCTTTCGGTTTTACTCTTATCAGACAGCATTTGTTATTCCTCGCATTCAGGTCATTCGGCTGCATGTTTATTACTTCAAAATAACTAAGTGTCCGAATGCAGTGTGGTCCATGAAATAGCGTTCCTTTATCCAAGGCAGCCCAATATTCCGCATTGTTGTACCTATTGTTTCTCAGCGTTCGGCGTAAAGGCCTTGTTGTCTATTAGCAGTGTACGAAGTGGGTAAGAACGGCTTTATCCTGAGCTGATGTGAGGACCGATTAGATTAATCATAAGCTGCCGATTTCTCGAGAACAATTTCATCGGCA
The DNA here is from genome assembly GCF_040869045.1 of Eurosta solidaginis. Taxonomy (NCBI): domain Eukaryota; kingdom Metazoa; phylum Arthropoda; class Insecta; order Diptera; family Tephritidae; genus Eurosta; species Eurosta solidaginis. The sequence continues at coordinate 180,024,671 of NC_090323.1, forward strand.
AACTTTCCTTGGGGTACTGCGTGGGCTTTCTTCAGAGGTTGTGCATATCTTGGCTGTCACATTTTTATGACTCCTATAAGAATCTCAAAGATTGCGTTTGTAAGAAATGCGTAACTTGCGATGCAATTAACATTATTTAGTCTTTTTGGAACAGGAAAGAACCAAGTAGCTTGGTTTTGCGTTTAACATGAAACCTTGTGCTGCAGACAGCCACATTTTGGCTTGATGTGAAATAGGTCTATCTCTACCTTTTGACACATGTTGCATCGACTGTCCTGAATTGTTTGACTACACCACCAAATACCCCTTCCTTCTCCAGATTCGTAATGAAGTTTGGAGGCATGAGTTTATTATCATGTACCACGCCATACTTTTTTTTTCTGATTTCTCATAAAAGAAGTTCATATTTTTATAAATGGCATCACGTATGATTGTGCATGCGCAAATCAGCGTTATATTGAAAAACGTCAGGCGGATCCTGATGAACTGCAACTATGAACAGCATTTACTTCCTGCGAAGTCTCCACCCTCTTACAACAACCAAAATCTTGGCTCCTACTTGAGGTTCATTTCATATAGCCCCTGTGGTAGACGTTGCATCATCGTACTTTCTGCAACACGAAGATGTCATCCTTTGCTATCATTAGCGCGACAGTCAGTCGAAACACCCCGTCATCGTTACTTTATCTTGAAATAGTTTGTACATTCCATGAACAAGCACTTATATTTGGTCCTTTAAATCGTATTCCAATAAACTGTTTGCCGTCATCAAAAAAAGGCATAACCATCGCATTTATTTTCTAAGCTCTCGTAGAGCTTATTCATTAATTGGGTAAGAAAATTATACGGTATTCAAGTCCATCCAAAGAGCACATATTTATAAAAACGAAGGGCTAACAAAAGTGTTTGTTGTTATTGTTGTTGTCATTGCGATAAATTGTAATCGATGTTGATGGTGGTTTGCCGCATAAAGATCCGATACTTTCCGCTAACGGGCACTATTAGAATACACGCCAGATCATTCCCAAAACGATAGGTCATCCCGCATCCACCCCCTAGTTTCATGAGGAACTTTGGGTCACCATAGTCTCGGCTGCTGAAGCAGCATGACCCACAACCTGCTATGAATAGTGCTGGCAACCCCTTGAAGGGATTGCCGTACACAATAAAGTAATCGAGATAGATATAGACTTCCATATATCAAAATAATCAGGATCGAAAAAAAATTTGATTGAGCCATGTCCGTCCGTCCGTCCGTCCGTCCGTCCGTCCGTCCGTCCGTTAACACGATAACTTGAGTAAATTTTGAGGTATCTTGATGAAATTTGGTATGCGGATTCCTGGGCACTCATCTCAGATCGCTATTTAAAATGAACGATATCGGACTATAACCACGCCCACTTTTTCGATATCGAAAATTTCGAAAAACAGAAAAAATGCGATAATTCATTGCCAAAGGCGGTTAAAGCGATGAAACTTGGCAGATGGGTTGAAGTTATGACGCAGAATAGAAAATTAGTAAGATTTTGGACAATGGGCGTGGCACCGCCCACTTTTACAAGAAGGTAATTTAAAAGTTTTGCAAGCTGTAATTTGGCAGGAACGCTACTACTATTACTATATATGTGCTAAATAAAAATTAGCAAAATTGGATGAAGAACACGCCCACTTTTTAAAAAAAATTTTTTTTTTAATTCAAATTTTAACAAAAAATTTTATATCTTTACTGTATATAAGTAAATTAAGTCAAAATTCAACTCCTTTAATGATATGATGCAACAAAATACAAAAATAAAAGAAAATTTCAAAATGGGCGTGGCTCCGCCCATTTTCATTTAGTTTGTCTAGAGTACTTTTAATGCCATAAGTCGAACAAAAATTTACCAATCCTTCTCAAATTTGGTACGGACATAGACTCTATGACGGTAACTGTTCTCTGTGAAAATGGACGAAATCGGTGGAAGCCACGCCCAGTTTTTATACACAGTCCACCGTCTGTCCTTCCGCTCGGCCGTTAACACAATAACTTGAGCAAAAACCGATATATCTTTACTAAACTTAGCCCACCTACTTATCTGAACTCACTTTATCTTGGTATTAAAAATGGCCGAAATCCGACCATAACCACGCCCACTTTATCGATATCGAAAATTACGAAAAATGAAAAAAATGCCATAATTCTATACCAAATACGAAAAAAGGGATGAAACATGGTAACTGGATTGGTTTATTGACGCAAAATATAACTTTGGAAAAAACTTTGTAAAATGGGTGTGACACCTACCATATTAAGTAGAAGAAAATGAAAAAGTTCTACAAGGCGAAATCAACAGCCCTTGGAATTTTGGCAGGAATACTGTTAGTGGTATTGCATATATAAATAAATTAGCAGTACCCGACAGATGATTTTCTGGATCACCTGGTCCACATTTTGGTCGATATCGCGAGAACACCTTCACATATACATCTAAGGGCCACTCGCTTTTAAAAGCCTCATTAATACCTTTAATTTGATTTCCATATCGTACAAACACATTCTAGAGTCACCCCTGGCCCACCCTAATGGCGATATCTCGAAAAGGCGTCCACCTATAGACCTAATGCCCACTCCCTCTTAAAATGCTCAGTAACACATGTCGTTTGATACCCATATCGTACAAACATTCTAGAGTCATCACTGGCCGACCCTAATGGCGATATCTCGAAAAGGCGTCCACCTATAGACCTAATGCCCACTCCTTCTTAAAATGCTCAGTAACATCTTTCGTTTGATACCCATATCATACAAACACATTCTAGCGTCACCCCTGGCCCAGCCTAATGGCGATATCTCGAAAAGGCGTCCACCTATAGACCTAATGCCCACTCCCTCTTAAAATGCTCAGTAACACCTTTCGTTTGATACCCATATCGTACAAACACATTCTAGCGTCACCCTGGCCCACCCTAATGGCGATATCTCGAAAAGGCCTATAGAACTAAGGATTACTCCCTTACTCACCCATATCGTACAAACATTCTAGAGTCACCCTTGGTCCACCTTTATGGCGATATTTCGAAAAGGCGTCCACCTATAGAACTAAGGATTACTCCCTTTTAAAATACTCATTACCACCTTTCATTTGATACCCATATCGTACAAACACATTCTAGAGTCACCCCTGGCCCACCCTAATGGCGATATCTCGAAAAGGCGTCCACCTATAGACCTAATGCCCACTCCCTCTTAAAATGCTCAGTAACACCTTTCGTTTGATACCCATATCGTACAAACATTATAGAGGCACCCCTGGCCCACACTAATGGCGATATCTCGAAAAGACGTCCACCTATAGACCTAATGCCCACTCCCTCTTAAAATGCTCAGTAACACCTTTCGTTTGATACCCATATCGTACAAACACATTCTAGAGTCACCCCTGGCCCACCCTAATGACGATATCTCGAAAAGGCGTCCACTTATAGACCTAATGCCCACTCCCTCTTAAAATGCTCAATAACACCTTTCGTTTGATACCCATATCGTACAAACATTCTAGAGTCACCCCTGGCCCACCCTAATGGCAATATCTCGAAAAGGCGTCCACCTATAGACCTAATGCCCACTCCCTCTTAAAATGCTCAGTAACACCTTTCATTTGATTCCCATATCGTACAAACACATTCTAGAGACACCCCTGGTCCACCTTTATGACGATTTCTCGAAAAGGCGTTCACCTATAGAACTAAAGCCCATTCCCTTTTAAAATACTCATTACCACCTTTCATTTGATACCCATATCGTACAAACACATTCTAGAGTCACCCCTGGTCCACCTTAATGGCGATATCCCTAAATGGCGTCCATCCATAGAACTATGGCCTACTCTCTCTTAAAATACTCTTTAATACCTTCCATTTGATACACATGTCATACAACCACATTCCAGGGTTACCCTAGGTTCATTTTCCTACATGGTGATTTTCCTTATTTTGTCTCCGTAGCTCTCAACTGAGTATGTAATGTTCGGTTACACCCGAACTTAGCCTTCCTTACTTGTTTTTTATTCGTTCGGTGCAAAGGTAAACAAATTTTTTCGTGTTCCAACTCTACCACATATAACTGGCCATGGGAAAAGCACGGACTCTCTAAATTCAATCCTGCAACAGTAAGCGATTGTCACTGTGCTTTGTTGATTATGATTGCAAAAGCAAGGCGTACAGGAAACTGTAAGCGCCTAAAACTGAATGACAAAAGAATCATTGGGTTCCGTGATATGAGCACATCTTCATATTTGCTTTTACCGCTGATGATTGTTGCTTCGATTACATTGGCATTAATTTCTAAACGCAAAGTCTGATTCCATTGCACAATTTTGGTGGGTTTAAATTCCGAAGAAGCATGATTGGTGAGCCAATTTTCGAAGTTGATATATGCGCAGGCATTCCTTTTGGTTCTAAGGAGTTTAGAGATTCAACTGGATTATTTGTCTTCATCTGTAACTGTGTCGATCGATTTCTATTTCGTCACTCCACCAAGAAATTGGTTTTGAATGCGATCATTGATTTTGTTAACATGATCATTTTTAGGAGCTAAGATAGTTCGTTCGCATAGCCAAAAAACATAAGCATTTAAATTTAAAATTCTTAATTCTGAAATATGAAATATGAAAAACTTTCATCTTGGTCGAAGGAACCCACAGCCAAAACTTGGTTATGAGTTTTTTTTTTCATAGGGAATACACACACAAAAAATGTAGATAGACTGAAAAAAATCTTTTTTTCAAATGCGGCAGTTTACTAAACGTCCAAAAAGCATAACAGCCAAACTCAACAATGGAGCCAAACTTTAGGTGTTAAAATAACTTAAGTTTGTATGGAGCCATAGTTCTGAAAAATCCCATTTGTAGGGAAGGTGCCACGCCCCTTTTCCCCCCATTCACATTTTATTGGAGGTGCTAAGACTTAACCCCATATAGCCCCTTACCAATTTTCATTATCCTACCTTTACTACATCCAGAGATATGTAGTATAATATGTTCCATTTGCATGGAAGGTGCCACGCCCCCTTTTTCCCAATTCCACATTTTCTTGGTGTTATTAGGGATTGACCTCATATAACTCCTTTCTGAATTTCATTGTTCTGGCATGTTTACCTTCAAAGTTATGCAGTACCAAAGATTCCATTTGTATGGGAGGTGCCACGCCCCTTTTATATATCGAAATTGTTTTTGCCTAAAGCCTTCCCGTTGACCGAGGGAACCTATAACCAAAAATTTGGTGATGATCGAAGAGTGGGAAATACGTTTCCATAGCGAACACACACGCACACATACACATAATTTGATTTTTATATATATATATTATATATATAGATATACAAAGTTAAAATTAACTATATCGAAATTTCAACAATGTTATATTACAAACATAGATATACATATATTATTGAATATTACAATTTAATTCCAATCGATTTGCTGTTGGAATGCAACAAGATTCCAATCAACATGTCGTAGGAATCCGGCAGAGCTCCGATTAGTATAATGAGGTACGCCATGACAATGCATAAAAACTTAACATAGCTTGCGTTGTTGGAATGCACCGTACACCAATCAACTCGATGCCTGACCCAAAAAATTACACTGGCGGAATGCGTACAATTCCGGTCAGTAGCTCGTGTGAATGCACCTTTTTAACATTGTTGGAATGGACCAGATTCCAATCAACACAGTACTGTCTTGCTTCTTTTTATGATACAGGTTGAAGAACCTATGTATCCAATCCATCCTTATACGATATCGTGCCTGTATTTTGCGGAAGAAATAATGCTGGCATATGAAGTTAGCTTGCATCTCTTAGGTTAGATTAGATAGGCAAGTATTGCATTACGTATAGTAGCAAAATTACATTCAAGACTGGTAAAGCTATACAAGTCATTGTAGTGCGAGCACCAGATAAGCAGATTATTTTTAGCAAAAATTCGACGAAAAAAGGGGTGAATAAAAAGTAACGTAATAACGGCGGCCGCCGTGATGTGATGGTAGCGTGCCCGCCTACCACACCGCATGCCCTGGGTTCGCACCCCGGACAAAGCAACATCAAAATATTAGAAATAAGGTTTTTCAATTAAAAAAATTTTTTTCTAAACGGGGTCGCCCCTCGGTAGTGTTTGGCAAGCGCTCCGGGTGTATTTCTGCCATGAAAAGCTCTCACTGAAAACTCATCTGCCTTGCAGATGTCGTTCGGAGTCGGCATTAAACATGTAGGTCCCGTCCGGCCAATTTGTAGGGAAAATCAAGAGGAGCACGACGCAAATTGGAAGAGAAGCTCGGCCTTAGATCTCTGCGGAGGCTATCGCGCCTTACATTTATTTTTTATTTTTTTAATATATGGATACTCTAGGGGGAAGCACAAACAATTAATTTCTGCAACAACGAGCTTATTTATTTATTTTTTACTTATGGATGAACAATACCCCCAAAAATATTCTCCGATTTTCCAGAGTGGGTAAGCTAATAAGAAGATATCTACTTCTGTATGGAGGAAGGTGGAGACTTGAGTCCCAATTAAGGCCACGCAATGCGAGTATCAAAAATTGCTTTTGAACTGACTCAAGACGCTTTATATGATTTTGAGAAACAGGGCACCAAACGCATGAGCAATACTCGAGTATTGGACGAACCAGCGATGTGTAATAAATATCAGTGAGGTATGGATTATCGAACTCCTTAGCCCATCTTTTAACAAATCCAAGTACGTTCAAGGATTTGTTGGCAATATACGAAATATGCATGTTAAAATACAGTTTCGGATCAAAAAGGACACCTAAATCATTTTCAATAAGTATACGGTCCAAACTCGTACCATCTATTACATAAGGTTTCAAAACTGGCTTCACTCGCTACAATTTCATATGCTTACATTTAGAGCAATTTAAAGCCAGTAAATTTGTTGTGCACTAACATTGGAACGAGTCCAAGTCGGCCTGAAGAAGATCCAAGGAACTCAAGTCGGTAGGACTGCAAGTTTAACAAAGTTTACATCATCCGCATATATTATAGTATGGGAATGTAATATTATCTATGGCAAGTCATTTATGAATGGGGTAAAGAACAGAGGGCCTAGATGACCGGAGGAAACTCCGAACGACTCCGAGAGATTGCACTTGAACAGGACTTTTTGGGTCCAGTTAGAAAGGTAGGTTTTCAGCCACATTAATAGGTGAAACGGAAAGTCCAGTTAGTCATGCTTATGAATAAGTAATTCATGGTTGACGATATCGAATGCTTTGCTGAAGTCCGTGTAGATGACGTCCGTTTGCTTGTTCGCTAAAAATCCTTCCATAACTATAGAGGTGAATCCAACCACGTTTTTAGTGGTCGACTTTTGACGAACGAGACCGTGTTCAAACGTAATCAACTAAATTTCCAACCGATTCTGTTACAAGTTTTTGCTTTTTTTCGCAACATGGTCGTAAGGTCAAACGAAAATTTCCTAAATGGCCAAAAAATTAAAACAAACAACTTAACAAAGTCAATTTTCGTTATTACCATTTGACGTGGTCATTAGGCAAACTGATCCTATAGATATTTGAAGTGGCAATTGACCTTATGTCACTCCACCTTTAAAAACTTACACACTACCGGTATGACTGCCCAAAAATATTCTGTCACATATACGTAAAATGTCATCAGTTTTCTGGGTCTAATTTTAAGCTACTGCACACCCTCTCATACGTATGAGCATCACTAAACTTTAGAAAACGAAGCTTTGTGTTTTTGAAGTAGTTTATGAAACTTGGAAGTGGGCTTTTCAGTAACCCCAAAAACTTGTCTTGTTTGCTTCGGTTTTATAACTTCTAATCGAGCAAACAAGAAATTTTGACATGTAATTAAATGCCAACTACAACATGTTGAACTATGATGAAGCGATGAATGAGTGAATGAACAAGCGAACGAAGTCAAAAGTTAATGCATATATATGTGGGAGCCTTAAAGTAATTAAGACATTTTACAACACTGTATGTCATAAAGCGACTGCAGGCGGACAACGGACTAACAGCAGAAACATGAATAAATAAGATAAAATGCAAACAAGCAACAAAGGGATAACGGAACTTTTAAAATAGCGAATAGACAAATTTCAAAGTCATAGTTTGCGCTTGAGGACAGTTCATATGAAGTTGAGTAGTGAATCGGACGCGCCACGGCAAGTAAAAATAACTTCTTTTTTGTATATGCCGAAGCATAAGTGCAAAGTAAAAATGTTTAACTAAATAAATAAATTTGAACTAAAACATGTGTAAATGTGAACTAAACGTGTCTATGTAACCTATAATAGTAGCGTACAACGCAAAATAATACGAACTTGAAATGTTAATTGCAAAACGGAAATAAATGAAATACAAACAATTTGACGTAATTTTAAAGAAAAGAGCGTGTTAATACCTTTTGAACCCCACAAATGGTGTCAGAAGTGCGGAAATTTTTTTTAATAAAAACTTATTTCATGCGCCGTCCGATTATTTGTGCTAAAGCCGTTAAGCCACACACGTACATACAAAAAAAAAAAGCTTGTCACAGATCGTTGTGAAAAATTCAGTGCTAGAAATGCAGCAATATCTGCATAAAACTGTACCAAAAATTCATATCGGGTTTAATTGAAGTCATACGATAGAACAGTTATACATTGGGGTGCCTATATGCAAAACCCTATCGTTGAAAAGCCGTTATGCTCATCGCTCATATTTTGCGTGAAAAAGAAATAATAAATTTTGTCGCTTTGCGGCGTCCGTTTAATGAACAACGGAACACGAACTTTGAAGTGTTGCTATACTGGCGAACAAGTTGAGTAGCCAAGCAGTAAAACTTAAATGTTGTTGTTGTGGGCGACTAAGTAAAAGCCCCACCGTTGATGTGTTACTGTACTGTTGTTGGTGAACAAGTCGAGTAGCCAAGCAGTAAAACTTAAATGTTGTTGTTGTGGGCGACTAAGTAAAAGCCCAACCGTTGATGTGTTACTGTACTGACATGGGCGAATAAGTCGAAGTAGCCCAGCAGTAAATCTACGATTCCGATGATTGATAATATTTGGCGAACCTATGTTGCAGTTGATGGAAGAAACTTTACACCTACTAAGTTGCAGTTGTTGATACGAGCCGATGCCGCACTTACAAATGAGAAAGCTGAACACTGTCGAGACAAACTAACGATAAGTATAAGTTTATATACTAACTCGATTGTATTGTAGAATTGCTATTAGTACTAATTTTTGCAAAAAATAAGAATATCCATTTCAGTACATTATAACAAGGTAGATACCAAAAAAAAGTTATAAAGCTTACCGTGGCACCATGGATAGAGATGAAATATTAGGGTTGACCGTAAGTAATTTGAAAAGCAAACTCACTGAACTAGGGCTTTCCACAAGTGGTCGTAAGGTAGTCCTTCAAGACAGACTTATGGAGCATTATGGAATTGAGCTTAGCGATGACGAAGACGAAGTCTTCGAGAATGCTTCCTCTGTACACTCCGTTGCCGTTGGGGTGCGTGAAACAACTAGAACACCCTTCACACTTCGTGACATCGAAGATTCTTTGTCTTGTTTTTCAGGTTCAGGCCAAGCATCAATAGAAAAGTGGTTAGAAATTTTTGAGGAGAATGCTGCAGCAGTGCAGTGGAATGAATTGCAAAAATTTATTTATGCAAAGCAATTGCTAAAAGGTGGTGCTAAGATGTTTGTTCAGTGCCAAAAAGGTATAAAAGACTGGGACTCTTTGAAAAAATCGTTAAAAGAAGAATTTGGTTCAGCAGTATCTGCGAATGAAGTGCATCGTATGTTGTGCAATAGGCGAAAACAGTATAACGAAGATTACAAAGAGTACTTGTACAACCTCATGGAAATAGGGAAAATGATTGATTTAGATGATGTTAACATAATCGAATATTTTATAGATGGCTTGCCAGATACGAGGTCCAACAAGGCAAATCTCTACCTGGCAAGAAACATAAACGAGTTAAAAGAACAAATAAGAGTTTACGAGAAAATCCGGGGAGGTAGCCGAGCAGCTGCAGTTAAATCAAGCGAACAATCTGGGAAGTTACCAAAACAAGCGCAACACCAACAAGATAAACGCTGTTTTCGGTGCGGTGAAACAAACCACATTTTGCGTAATTGTCCCCAGGCTACAGTCACTTGTTTTAAATGCGGTCAACTGGGTCATATAGCGTCGAATTGTAAAAACCCCAAAAAGGAGTTGAAGGCAGAATGGCTTAATGCAACCATGATGAGTACAAAAAGCAGAACCGTATCACGGGGCGGACTTATTTTTAAAGACATTAAAATTCGGAGCTTCGTACATTCAGCACTCATAGATACAGGATGTGATTTATGCTTGATTAGATATGACGTGTTGGTATCATTAGGCGAATTCGAGTTAACCAACGAAAAGCATCAACTATTCGGTATAGCCGATAGTGCCTTGATAACTTTAGGTGGGTTTAAGACCGAAGTAGAGTTTGATGACTCCGCAGTTGTTATTAACTTTCATGTTGTTCGCGAGAGAGATTCCAGATTCGGTGTTATTATTGGCAATGACGTTTTGAAATGGGTGGACATAGTAATAAAGAATGATGAAGTGCAATTTAGAAAACGGGGAACTGTGTCCGCGAGTTGTGAGCCAATAACAATAGAAAGAAGTAGTGCAGTTGCTGGTGGACAGTCAGCCGTTGATAGCAAATTAGCTACGGACACTAAGTCAGTTGTTGGTAGAAAAGAAGAGACGTTCGAACTTTTTAATGAATTTGGAAATATATGCACGGCGGAAAGCCAAGAAAGAGAGAAAGAGTTAGATCTGGCGCACTTAGATGCACTCCAAGAGGCAAAAATTAGGTCTTTAGTTAAAAGTTATGTACCCGTGAGAAGTAAAATGTCTCCAGTAGAAATGAAGATCATTTTAACCGATGAAAAGCCAGTATATCAAAGGCCACGGAGACTTTCATATGAAGATAGGTGTTGGGTAGACGCCGAAATTGCGAAGTGGCTGGAAGAAGGCATCATCCAATCCAGCTCTTTGGAATATGCGTCACCTGTGGTTTTGGTATCGAAAAAAGACGGAAGTAAAAGACTTTGTTGCGATTACCGCCAGTTAAACGAAAAAATCTATAGAGACAATTTCCCTATGCCGTTAATTGACGACGTTTTAGAACGACTTCAAGGCGCCAAAGTCTTCACGACGCTCGACCTGTCAAATGGGTTCTTCCACGTGCCTATAGAGAAAGATTCCAGAAAATATACGTCGTTCGTGACCCATAGTGGTCAATACGAGTTCCTCTATGTCCCATTCGGAATTTCCAACTCACCCACAGTCTTTTCACGGTACATAACGGCAGTATTACGCCCTCTAATACAATCAGGCGTAGTAGTCGTATACATGGATGACTTGATTATTCCGGCGAAAGACGAAATGGAAGGCATGAAGAGCTTGGAACTCGTTCTGGAAGTTGCATCCGCAAGTGGTTTGAAGATAAAATGGGAAAAATGTCAGTTCTTGAAGAAAAAAGTTGAATTCTTAGGTTATGTGATAGAAAATAGCACAATTAAGCCATGTTTAGCAAAGACAAAGGCAGTAGAGGGTTTTCCGGTACCAACTTCAAAGAAAAGTCTTCAGCGCTTTTTAGGGTTAACGTCGTATTTCAGAAGGTTTATTGAAGGTTACGCGATTATAGCAAAGCCGCTATCTGAGCTTCTCCGCCAAGACAATAGGTTTCAGATGGGAGACGAGGAGCTAGCCGCATTCCAGCAACTTAAAGTAGCTTTGGTTACGGCCCCGGTTTTAGCTTTATATAACCCTAAAGCAGTCACTGAGGTCCACACAGATGCAAGTATGTACGGCTATGGCGCGGTTTTATTGCAAAGAGACGTCGACGATAGAGAATTTCATCCTGTGCAATATATGAGCAGGAAAACTAAACCATTTGAGGAAACACTCCACTCGTATGAGTTGGAAGTTTTAGCAATAATTGAGGCACTAAAAAAATGGAGGGTTTACCTGATAGGCATCAAATTTAAAATCGTAACCGACTGCAATGCATTCACGATGACGTTAAAAAAGCGTGATGTACCGTTAAGAGTTTCACGCTGGGCTTTGTATTTGCAGGATTTTGATTACACAATCGAACACCGTAGCGGAACAAAAATGAGACATGTAGACGCGCTCAGTAGAATGTCGTGCTTGCTATTGGAGGATACATTAAGTCACCGGTTGAAATTAGCTCAGATGGACGATGATTGGATTAAGGCAGTTAGGAAAGTACTAGAAACAGGTCCTTACGAAGATTATTACCTATACAATGACATTTTATTCAAAGAACCAGTTAAGACGTTAGTGGTTATCCCATCTCAGATGGAGGACGAAATTATACGAACCGCGCATAACCAGGGACATTTTTCTAACAAAAAAACTCAAGAAGCAATCGAGAAAAAGTATTACATGCCACAGTTGTCAAAGAAGGTAGCAAAGTTTGTTAGATCGTGCATGGAATGTATTGTCTCGGAAGCGAAGGCGGGGAAAAAAGAGGGATTTCTGACTCCGATCAATAAGGAGGACCAACCATTGGGTACTTATCATGTAGACCACTTAGGGCCAATGGAAACGACAAACAAGCAATACAATTACCTATTTGTTGTAATCGACGCGTTCTCAAAGTTCACATGGCTTTATCCGACGAAGAACACGGGCGCAGAATCGGTGATCAACATACTAAAAGGGCAGTCGTCAGTTTTCGGCAATCCGAAACGTATTATTTCTGACAGGGGTACCGCGTTTACGTCAAATTCCTTCAGGGAATATTGCGTAAGCGAAGATATACAACTTTTAAACATAGCCACAGGTGTCCCTAGAGGTAACGGTCAAGTCGAGAGGATTCATAGAGTTATTTTGCCAATGCTAACTAAACTCTGCGTCGACGATCCAAAGTCCTGGTACAAACATGTAGATAGAGTACAACGCGCTATAAATAATACTCCTCCCAGAACCACAAAATTCTCACCCTTTAGAATCCTAACGGGGTTAGAAATGAGGGTTGCGGATGTACCAGAACTTAGGGAAATGTTAGAAGAACTTAGAGTCGAAGAGATAGATAGTGAACGTTATGAAGTCCGACAGACGGCAAAAGAGAACATAGAGAAGATTCAAGAAGAAAACAAGAGAAATTTTAACGCTAAACGAAAACGGGAAATAGAGTATAAACTAGGCCAACTGGTAGCCATCAAGCGTACCCAGTTCGGCACAGGGTTAAAACTGAAACCAAAGTACTTAGGACCATATAGAGTTACCAAGAAATTGAATCACGGTAGATACGAAGTGGAGAAGGTAGGAGACCACGAGGGTCCAAGACGTAGTACAACGGTAGCGGAGTACATGAAGGCATTCGACCCATCGTTCGAGGCGAACTAAACTCAGGATGGCCGGATGTGGGAGCCTTAAAGTAATTAAGACATTTTACAACACTGTATGTCATAAAGCGACTGCAGGCGGACAACGGACTAACAGCAGAAACATGAATAAATAAGATAAAATGCAAACAAGCAACAAAGGGATAACGGAACTTTTAAAATAGCGAATAGACAAATTTCAAAGTCATAGTTTGCGCTTGAGGACAGTTCATATGAAGTTGAGTAGTGAATCGGACGCGCCACGGCAAGTAAAAATAACTTCTTTTTTGTATATGCCGAAGCATAAGTGCAAAGTAAAAATGTTTAACTAAATAAATAAATTTGAACTAAAACATGTGTAAATGTGAACTAAACGTGTCTATGTAACCTATAATAGTAGCGTACAACGCAAAATAATACGAACTTGAAATGTTAATTGCAAAACGGAAATAAATGAAATACAAACAATTTGACGTAATTTTAAAGAAAAGAGCGTGTTAATACCTTTTGAACCCCACATATATATATATATATATATTTATATATGCTTATATGCAGATATTTTTCTATGCATGCACAAAGGTTTTTGTAGTTTCATGTTGGAAATAATTTTGTTTGCATCTACGTACGCATATCTGTCTGGATGTGTGTATGTAATTTAGGACGTATTCAGGCTTTCATGTGTTGACTTACAAGCAGTGTTGCCGTTTGAAACCAATTTTTACAAAACTTTTTTTTGGGTATGTCATAGTGCATATATCCGACTGCATATAAGTATTCTGCTTTATTTACCATATGCAATAGTTCTTAAAATTCTCACCCTTCTAGGCAATGGGTCGAACGGATCGCTCAATCGCCACCCCTACATAGTCTGGGAAAAACTGCAATCACAACTACTTCACATTTTAACTCAATGAACTGGAACAGGGACAGATACCAACAAAGTCACGAAAAATACCAAACGTTTTCGCAGTTACGGAATATATTCCTTGAGAGGCAAAGACTAGTAAAACACGAGCTTGGTAGTCCTGAGACTCTAAAAACTTGGAAACAGAATAAAACAAAGAAATTCTTAGCGCTACTATCAAACAAAGGAACTTGTGTGCAAGGGCAAGACCTTTAAGAAGACTTGGGTTGAGGTACATACCAGTATTTAAAATGACATTGAAGATATTCCGTCCACCGAAGAAAGTTATAAACGATCACAATATAAGAAAACTTGTAGTTGTGATTGGCGGTCGCCATGTTATGGTGGTAGCGTGCTTCTTCTACCACATCGAATATCGTGGGTTCAACTCACGATCAAAGCAACATCGAAAATTTAGAAAAGAGTTTTTCAATTAGAAAAAAGTTTTTCTCAGCAAAGTTTCCCCTCAGCAGAGATTTGGGAAACAATCTCAGTGTATTTCTGTCATGAAAAAATTTACTCTGAAAATTCGCCTGCCTTGTAGATACCGTTCGGAGTCGGCATTAAACATGTAGGTCCCGTCACGCCAATTTGTAGGAAAAATTAAAAGGAGAACGCCGCAAATGTGAAAAGAAGCTCGGCTTAAAATCTCTTCAGAGCTTATCGCGCCTTGCATTTATTTTCTTAGACGGTTTTATTTAGCTTGACTTGACAATGTGGTCGGCCGGCCGGAACGAATTTTGGAATTGAAATTTAAGTAACTTCCCGATAAGCTACAAGCTTGAAACTTGGAATATAGTTCACAACCCGATGACAATGCAATAATAAGAAAAAAACTTTGTTAGGTGGTGGCGCATGGATCGAAATATATAAAAAAATCGTATTTGTGGTCCGATTTGGCTCATATTTGGAACACATAATACATACATGAAAAAAAGCGACCTATGATGTCCGATTTGGCTCGTATTTGGAACAAATATTACATATAGTCCGGTCTATGGAAGGATTATGTATTGAGGACTTAGATTGTAACAAATTGTCAGGAAAGAGTCCTTGTAATAATGAGTCACTAAATGAACTAAATGGAATGAGAAATAATAGGCAATTAAATAAAGACTAAAAATTTGAAAATAAAATAATTAAAAAAAACAATGTTTAAGTTAAACGGTTTTATTGAAAACAAACACTTACGTGAAGTAATAATTATACTAAAAGCTAGAAAATAATTAGGTAGGTCCTAGGTACTAGTCATCACACTCCTCATCAATCTAGGGCTGGACGCATCAAATTTCTATTGATAGTCATAAGTAAGACCAACTGAACCTTAATAAGGTTATGCTACGCCTCACATTTTTAGAAATTTCCCACGCTCAATGCTTTTATTTAATTGTCTGATCAACGCTCTAGATTGATGAGGAGTGTGATGAGTAGTACCTAGGACCTTAGTTTCTAGCTTTTATTATTATTATTACTTCATGCAAGTATTGTTTTCAATAAAACCAACCAATAAAATCACTAAAGTCTGGCCGAATACCCTGATAGTCAATAGGAAAGCTGAAGCTATCTGATCTTCTGTTTCACATATACAACCAAGTATGAGGAAGAAAAAAATTCCAGATTCGGGCGACTAAGACTACACATTCAGAAATATGCTCTATCATTATGCATTAGGTATACCGGAGTAAATTTGAAAAAGAAAAAATAATTTCAACTTAGTCTTATGGTATGATAAGCTTGAACACAATTTATAGATACCGCGCTAGAAATTTTGAGGGAAAAGACCTGCATATTCAACATAAAAAACTTCTCAAGGTCAAAAAATGATGAAGATAATAGGCCAACCAATCCATGTTTCTCCCCTTATAAGGCCCCAATCTCTGAACTGTTATTTAAACCAGATTTCCTTACAGCGTTCTGCCGGGATACATATCTCTCGTCGCATTCGCAGAATTCAAGCTACCACAGCTACAGTCAAAGCATGGCAGGAGGCGAGTAAATAGGTAGATAGCGGCTTGAAAGCACGAAAAGACAGATACCTAAATAAATAAATACAAGGCGCGATAACCCCCAATGAGATTTTAAGTCAAGCTTCTCTTCCAACTTACGTAGTTCTTTTTTTCCACAATTTGACGGGAACGGACCTACGCCGACTTCGAAGGGAATTTGCAAAGCAGATGAATTTTCACTCAGAAGCTTTTCATGGCAGAAATACGATCGAAATATTTGCCAAATCACTGCCGGAGGGCGACTTCACTTAGAAAGATGTTTTCCTATTGAAAAAACTTATTTCTAAATTTTTTGGGTGGGTTTGACCGGGGCTTGAACCCAGGGTGTTCGGTGTAGTAGGCGGAGTACGCAACCATCACGCCACGATGCCCGCGATACAGATCCGTTTTATCATTAGTGTGGGACCTACAAACAGAAATACGCAGCAAATTAAAATATTTGAGGGTAGATGTAGGCAGACCTGTCGTAATGTAAGGCTCGGAATCATGGGCGGTATCGCAAGGAGAAGAAGTGGCTCTTGGAGTGCTCGAGAGAAAAGTTCTACAGCATAGATATTATAGATTTTAGAAAAACAGGTGGAGGAAGATTTGACATCCCCTGGTGCTCCTAATTAGCTTCAGCTCTCATTTGACTTGTTACAAAACGGACAATATTTCTCAGCCGGTTAAGGGGTTTTCTTACCGAAAGTTAAACCAACAAAGAAAAGCAGTAAAATTTATAATTACACTATAAAAGCAACAACAACAAACAACAAAATACAACAGTAACAGGAAAAGGCCGACAGCAGTATTCTACCAAAATCGATCTGGTTGTTGTTATGAGCTAGCCGGCGCCGAAGAGATTTTGTTACGACCAACACGGAGCCAAAAGAGCCATTGTACGGGCACTCTTGCTGTAGTGAATATGATTCCAGATACTTGCAGTAAAGGGGTATAAGAAAAGCTGTTAACATCGTACCCGAATTCCACACTTTTTTACGGTGCGGAGATTAGGGAAAGTGCAATTAAAAACAGCTAGTATCGAGACACTCTCTTCTCAATCCAATGCGAGGGCCGCTGAAACTTGCTTTAGTTTACTGAAAGGTTTCCGCAGAAGCTCTCCTGCTCATTGCGGGAACCACGCCCATATAACGTCTCGTCGAAGAGAGAAGAGAACCTTGTAATACTGGCGCTAAAGCAAGTAGCGGCTGATCACTTGAATAGGTCGATCTTTATTTGGGCCATTTTTAAACCGAGCATAGCTGCTTCCGTTAGTGTGTCCACTAAAAAGCTACAGACCGTACCACTTATACTGAAGAAAACATGTAAGAACGGGACTGTTTTCAACTGTGCCCAAGACCTCATAGCTTTCGTGAATAGAGCTGTGAATGTGTTGAAATTTCAGAAATTCATATAATCTAATTAACCGGTTGTATTTGATAGGTGGAAAACGATTTAAACTCACTTGGTGTGACTAATTGGCGCCGGTTGGCATAGAGAAGGAGCGACTGGCGCGCCTTGTGGGACGATCATAACCGTTTAAACGGTTAAGTGCGAATTAAGTAAGTAAGTAATTTGATATATATTATATTATATATGACCGATCTTGACGGTTTTTTCTGACGATAATGTGTGAAATAAACATATACAAACCTCTTGTGAAATATTGAGCTTTAAACTGTTAAAATGAGGAAGAAATTGAGAAAACCCTCTCATCTAAATAATAGGTTGTATAGGATATATATTATATACATGACCAAACTTGACAATTTTCCTCGGTAGAAATGTATGCTTTGTTGTTAACCGTCTTGTGAGATTTCAATCTTTTAAGTGTTAGAATGAGCGATTAATAAGAAGAACCTCCTTTTTCGAAAAATCTGTTGTATGGCTGATATATGCTAAAGGGGTGCGATCCGGTCGGTTCCGACAAATGATTATTCGGTCACCCAAATTTACCTGCTCTCCAAATTTCATCAAGATATCTCAAAAATTGAGGGAATAGTTTATGCTCAAGCAGACAGACAGACGGTCATGGCTGAATCGACTCAGTTCGCCATCCTGGTTATATTGGCATACTTACTGGCAAGTCTCTCTTCTACTTTAAGGGTTTACAAATTTGAGATTCGTGCCAAATTTTGTATATTATTTCATTTTCACCGAAGGTATAAGAAGACGATGAAATCCAAAGATTCTACGAATGCAAATATAGCATAAATAATATGAAGCAGATATTTCAAATGAGAGTCTTCCATGGAGGCCTAAACATCGCTTTCAGGGCGCAAAGAATTTCATCCTTCTATGAGACCAACAAAAAACTTAACTTACATATATCTATGCCACTATAAATGAAATCGGTTTATGTAAGATTGAACTTTTTTTGTATTTTGGATAATGTTCGGGTATATTTTTTGGTACATAAATATATGCTGGTGTGGCAACGCTGTGCATGTTCATATGTAGATGAGTTAAAAATATGCGCATGTTACACGAAAATGACACGATGGAGTGCATGTCTAAAAGGATTTATGACTCTATTCAATGAATTGTAATTGCCAATCGATATCATGGCTTTTCCATCAAATATTGAGGGGCAAAAGACATGTTTTTAGGTTTTATGTTAGAATTTATAGATATGGAGCGATACTGTCGTTGTTGTTGTGGTTGTTGTTGTAGCAATAGGGACACCCCCCGAAGGCCCTGGGGGTGTGTTAACAATGTTGAAGGTCGTTTGCCGGATGCAGATCCGGTGCGTTCGGGTAACAAGCACCATTAAGGTACTAGCCCCATTAAGGTACTAGCCAAGGGGATTTGTTTTATATCGGATACTTTGACAATATTTCCGCAGTCCTCAAAGTTATTTACTCAAACTAAGCATGCAGGAAACTTGAAAACAGAGCTGTCTTTCGAAACCAAAAATCGCGTACTGGTAAAAGTTGGCTTTGAATGTAATCTCAAAGATTGTAGGCTAACATGTGGATGTTTGTTGATACTCCCCAAAAATATTCGGGCGCACATTTAACGTATCACTGAGAAATCAACTTAACAGGTATACATACATATATACATTCTAAACAGGGTGATGGTAAGCAATTTTATGACCGAAACAGAGTAAACTGAAGCTGCCGATGGATATTACCCTATCTAAGCTACTGCACAACTATGACCTTTGTGTAAACAAACTTGAGAAGATGAAGAGCTAGCAGTTCCAAAATGTCTGTGCAGTGAACATCAGCTCTATGAACAGCCTTCACATATTGCAGAATATCAGGAGCATCACTGAACAACAAAGAGTCCGCATCGATCTATTAGAAAGTTATCGGAGGCAAAAAAAACAAGGAACTGAGGGGCGCATAAATGGCGTCTGCCAAGAAAGCAGGAAAAATTTATTCAGGCTCTGGCAAGACCGTTGCGAAAATGAACAATGAATGAATATGGACAACGAAGCTAATCGCAGATGTTAAGATATTTCAAAAAATGCATGTAACCATTGAAAATGTCGAAGAAATGCCTTTACAGCGAGAAAAATTAAGACGATACTGAACATGTCTTCTCCAAATACTCACTGTTGAGCCAGAACCGACAACCCCCAGCGTGTTGGGGGGCTTAGAATATACCCGTGGTAGGTATGCCTGTCGTAAGAGGCGACAAATTGATTCAAGGGGTTGTGTAGCGCAACCCTCTCAAGGGGTTGCCAGCGCAATATATAGCTCCTCCATCCCAATTGTCAACCTCACCTGCCCCTGGCGAATCCTGTTTCATTAACAACCGAGGCTCTGGCGACCCCGAACTCCTGATGGATCTTGGCGTGGGAGGGCGTAATGGCCTAGAAGGTTTCATGTGGTCGCACGAAATCGTTCTCGATATAGTCGGGCTAATACTTTTGTGGTGCTTGTTACCGAAATATACCGGATCTGCATTCGGCAAAGGACCATCAACATCGATAACATTCCCCAAGGCGTTCGGACAGTGTCCCAACAACAACAACCGACAACCGCCCTTGCGGTGGAAAAAAAATTTATATTTGGCGTGATATAGCTCCAATGAGATTAAGGCCGATATTCTGTTCCTACGAAAGGAAAGAAAATAAAGGGAAATGAAATGAAAGGAAAGAAAATGAGAGAAAGCAAAAGTATGGTGCCGTTTTTTGTGGTTGAACTTCAAACACTGAGCGAACTCTAGTTTCAATAAATAGACATTCAAAATTAAATTTCACTTAAGCAAAATAGAATTCATGAGTATGATTGAATTCTTAAATTGTGGAGTGTGTATAAATGTAACTGACTCCTTGTATGAATGGATATATGCAAAAATGTACTATTCAAATTTGTACTCTAATTATTTCTTGACCGCATTTAAATTTTGTTTGTATTTGTAAATACCAAAGTGTGGCAATCAATCTAAGTAATTACTTTAAGGGTCATAACCGCAATAGATGGTGCGTCCTTCTATAAATGTGCATAAAGATTTTGCCCTTCTGGAGTGTTGCAACAAGGTTAATGCAAATGAAGTTTGTTAATGTGTCAAAACATCTCAAAGTCGACTAGGTCCTTCATAGGAAAATGTTGGGAAGTTCAAGTTGTTTTGATTTTAGAAGACGTCAAGTATCGTTCTTTTTAAGGCATCAAGTGAACTGGAGAAGTTCAAAATTTCTTTGGAAGGTAACAAATGTACATTAGAAATAAACTTTCGGTGAGTGCAAAAATCCATCTTGTGCAAAAAGAGGCATGGGGCTACAAAACTTAAGATCATGTGAAAATATATTGTAGGATATCACTCCAAAAATGGCTCATGTTTCTAAAGAGAGACTACTTAAAGCTCACGAGAGTAACTCCAACGAGACACTGCCTTTTGGCATCACCTGCTTATAAATTCAGCAAGAAGTGACACTAAGCCACATCTTATGTTCCTGGCATGCGCCCGCGAACTCTAGGCTGCAGCAACAAGGAGCCATAAGTTGTACACATCCCAAAGCAGCAACTAAGTCATGTCTTATTAAACTTAGAGTATTTGCCAAGAGGATATAACTACTTTAAAACATGAGGCCTGGAATTTGATTGGAGCTTTTCTGTCGGTCGGCAAATATACACTTGTAGCACTTTTAAAACATTAAATCTATATGCTTATATAAATTAGGTACAGGTTAGTTATAAACAATTTATCTAAGGACGGGAACGTGCATTTCGATAGCTTTTTGCCTAGATTTTTAGGTTCTTAGATATTTTTTGCAGGCGAATTGGTTGAGAACCAATCTTTGCAAATCTAATTTATGGCGGCCACCGTGGTGTGATGGTAGCGTGCTCCGCCTATCACACCGTATGCCCTGGGTTCAACTCCCGGGCAAAGCAACATCAAAAAATTTTAGAAATAAGATTTTTCAATTAGTGTGTCTGGCAAGCGCTCCGATTGTATTTCTGCCATGAAAAGCTCTCAGTGAAAACTCATTTGCCGTGCAGATGCCGTTCGGAGTCGGCATAAAACATGTAGGTCCCGTCCGGCCAATTTGTAGGGAAAATCAAGAGGAGCACGACGCAAATTGGAAAAGAAGCTCGGCCTTGGATCTCTTCGGAGGTTATCGCGCCTTACATTTTTCTTATGTAAAATCACCCCCTGATTCCGAAAATCAAGGTTATTTTTAATTCTATGGTAACGTTTTTGAGATATTTAGGAATAACCGTTTTTTTCAAAAAAAAAAAATATATAATTGGGTCCATTTAATCATATATATCTCAAGAACGAATTGAGCAATTCCAAAATGGTTTGAAGCTTTTAAAAGGTAATTAAATTTGCTATAAACTGTGCACACCTTTTGCTAGACACTGCAGATTCAAAGATAACGAACAATCATTATGGATTTTTTTAATTTTTTTTTTTTTTGTAAAAATATCACTATCATCTCGTTGTTAGGACTTTTGTGTTTGCCTAAAAAAGAAGTAACGACCTGTTCAAAAGAATCCCACGCTGCTGTCTCCGCTGGTGAAAATAGTTCTTTGAAATGGTTTTTGGTCATCATTTTCCTTATTTGTGGTCCCACAAGAATCCCTTCCTTTATTTTTGCTTCTGAAAGATTGTCTTCAAATGATGAAAAGCTTCGCCTTCTTTGTCCAAAGCCTTGACAAAGTTTTTGATAAGGCCGAGCTTGATGTGTAGCGGAGGTAGAATTATTTGTTCCTTCTTTATAAGTGGGGAGTATTTTATGTTATCCACCCCAACTTGAAACTCGATTCGTTCTGGCCAATCCTTTATGATGTAGTGGTCTTGGCGAGCTCGGCTATCCCATTTGCATAGAAAGCAACAGTATTTTGTGTATCTACTTTGTATACCACATAGCATTCCAACGACTTTAAGATCGGCACATATTTTCCAAACATGTTCTTCGTATTTGATTAATTTGAGCAATTTTTGCATTATCTCATACGTTTCCTTCATATATACTGCATGCGCGATCGGCATGGATGGCTTTTGGTTGCCAATATGCATTAATACGGCCTTTAAACTTAATTTTTGCCTTCTATGAACAATCGCCACTCTTTTGAATCATATGGTTCACCAAACTGTTTGAATAGACCAGCAATGTCTTTGCAGCAACAAACACTGTCTTCGTTCGTATAGTACTTGGAAAATTGTTCGTAATGAGTTCTATAATATGTCACCTTAACATCGGATGCAACAAATTTAAATTTTTGCATACGAGAGGCGTGTAGTTCGGCCTTTTCCCTTGACAATTCCAAATCCCTTATCCAATTATTGAGTTGTGCTTATGACAAAGAGTTTCTTTCATTTTCCGTTTGAAATCCAGTACAACGTGATGCCGCGTAATCAGATACTGCCCTTGACAATGAAACTGGAGCCGTAACTAAATTTAAATTTGATTCTGGCAACGTAGCTTCCGTTGAATTTAGTTCTGGTAATGACACTGTAGATACGCTCGCATAGGTTACTTTTATTGACTTTCCAACCTCAAGTACTTTTGCAGTAAAAATATAGCAGTCCGTTGAATGGCAAGTTTGTTCCCTCCACTTCATTGGTGTAATAAATTTTATATGTAGCCTAAATAGATAGTTTCAGAAATTAGTCAGCTATGCATTAAAAAGGAGCAAATTCCTAATTTTTACAACGCACCTTTTTGTTCCGGTTTCCGAAAAAATCAATTCGACTCGACATGTGGTTCAAACAGTATTCGGTGTCCATGGTTTTTCATTGTTTTTAGGCTCAACTTCACAATACTTATAGTATCTGTGGCAATTTGAAAAAACAACCTATTTCGAGTTAGGATGAAAGTGATATTCTGGCTTCATAACAGAAATACGTTACAGATCGCTCTGTGTTACTTACTCATAGCACTAGCGCCAAATGGCTGCTACAAAACATAGGATGTGACAATGGTGAATTGCGGCTAGCTTTTCAGATATAGGTCTATTTATCGCCATTATCCTAACTCGAAATATGGTTTTTTGGAATTGCCACAGGTATGTAACTTTCAAAGGATTTGAAAACACACGTCGCATCCTTTTAACGTAAATTGACCGTAGGTGAAACAGAAAATATCTGGATCATTTGTACACTCAAACTCTCGCGTCCTTTTATTCATTTTATATTTTTAAGTAAATGTCGGGTTATAAACTGCAATTATAAACTGAACAATATCCGGCGAGCCTTGCAGATATTATGAAGGAACAAGGCGCATGTTTATATTTATATATATTTATACTTAGATCAAGTAAAAATTGAAGCCTACCTAGACAAAAAGGTTCCCAAGTCCTACAATGAAAACACTACCTGCCTTAAAAATATGCTCCTGCTCGAAATGTACCTGGGTTTGAGAAAATGGCAGTAACAGTTTTTTGTATCTAATAACTCTTCGAAAATCTATCTGCTAACTAACTGATATACGAATACTAACACATATGTACCATAAGGGTACTTAAGTATTAAAAGGATATATTTATTTGAATGCTATAACTTTTGTATTAGTCCATCGATTTTCTTAAGTGAAAGCTTTTTTTTTTTTGTAATAAAGCAGAGCTTAGAGAGAAAAAAAAAATCTGCAAAAAAGTAAAAAGTTTTCGAGATTCTTCCTCGCAAAGTACACATTTTTTTATATTTTTACAAAAAAATTTAAGAAATTCGTAATTATTGTTCGTTATCTTTGAATTTGCAGGGCCTAGCAAAAAGTATTGTATCCACAGTCTATAGCAAATTGTATTACCTTTTAAAAGCTTCAAACCGTTTTAGAATTACTCAATTCTTTCTTGAGACGTATATGATTAAGTGGACCCAATTTTTATTTTTTTAACAGTAATTCGTAAATATCTCAAAAACGTTACCATAGAATTAAAAATAACCTTAATTTTCGGTATCAGTGGGTGATTTTACATAAGAATTTTATAATGTCGTCTCTGGTGCAGAAAAAAAATGCAATTTGTGATCCAGTGATATCAAGGTTGAGGTTTTTTTTAAGTACAAAATAGTATACCTCTATAAATACCTACTAAAATTTAAATACTCAAAAAACTCCAATTTTATTCCATTAGTTCGATTCGTCTTCAATTATTTTGGCATTCTCAATATTAGCAAACATAATTATAATCTGTTTTATTAGCTCCATGAAACATATGTCTAATGATTCTGTGATATTGGAAATGCGGTGTATTGCAAATGCAGAGATTCACTGTCTCCTGTAAAATATATTTTTGCCTGGCCCTACATCTCCGGTATGTCTTTATACTTCGAATGATATACAGGAATGCTGCTTTAATTGCCCAATACAGGCTACAGGCGAAAAATTTAGCCACAATAAATGCACGTGCTACACAAGTCACTTGTAAACCAATCGCTGGTACCCAAACAACCGTATTGTGAGTAAGGCTAAGTTTATGATCGAGCGTAATCGCATCGCGCGATGCGACGAGAAACGCTCCATCGCTTATTATATTTTCGCTAGCTTTATCGCTGGCGATTGAGTGTTTAGAATAGAGCGAAATCGCAAGCGATGGAATGCCCAACAATATAGATAACTCAATATTTTTTATTCACGTTGTGGCAGTGTAGAGAAAGCAACATGCGTACATTAACTTGTAAAATTTTATTATTAGAAAATAGCATTTATTACGAAAAAGATATTTAAAAAGTATACATATTCCATAATTTACATGTACGCCTTTTTACATCTACGCTTTTTTAATTATATTGCGATTGTGGTAATCTGCATGACGCAAATTCCACAAGCACTGCTTTTCACGTACCTTTTCAATAAAAACATCCATATTGTTTCGCTAATTTCGCTCAACTGAATCAAAATATTTTAGTTGCAAATTTTCGTCTCTTTTGTCGCTTGTAATCGCTCAATTCTCTTTACGCTAAATCGCTTTGTCATACACATCTCCATATGCACTAATAAAATTTATCGTCGCATCGCGCGATGCGATTACGCTCGATCATAAACTTAGCCTAAGACGTAAGTATTAAGATTACGATTTGTTTGATATTGTCAAGTTCCGCAATTTCATTCCTATCAAGATTTGTGAAAACGGTCACAAAATGGCTTTAATGTAACAAAAGGTTTTAAAACGTCTTCGAAAAAAATTCGACACAATTTTTATTTGAACTTCTTTGAATTTTTTTCGAGTATGCAGTTTTGTAGCATAATCAATTTTAGTCTACAAAGTCCAAGCTTAGTGTCTCTCGATATCCGCATTAATTTTTGACAATTTTTTTTTCGATGGATATTTCGGATATTCTTCAGTATAAAAAAAAATTTCACATGCAGGAAAATCAACAACAACCTACGAAAAAAATTGTCAAACAGCAGTGCGAGCTTCGAGAGGCACATAATTTGTAGTTTTTTAGACTAAAATTTGTTTTTGCTACAAAACTGCATACTCAAAAATATTGTAAGAAAAAAAATTTTAATTTTATCGAATTTTCGAATTTTTTCTAAAAGTGTTTTGTGATCGGTTTGAACAAAAATTTTATCGATGTAATTTTAAAAAAATTGCCGCTGTTATTCCTCTGTGCGCTGCTGTATATATATTTAAAAATACATGCATAAATACAGCTATATGCAAGCATTCAAAATTTTATACCCGGAGTGAGCTGTTGTTATTGTTGTTGTATTAATGATAAAGGCACCCCCGAAAGCATTGGAGGTGCTATCGATGTTGATGGTCCTTTTTCGGATATAGATCCGGTACGTTCCGGTAACAAAACACGATCAAGGTACAAACCCCACCATCTCGTGAACGATTTATGTGACCACATGAAACCTTCAAGGCCATCTCACTCTTCCTCCCCCTATTTCCATGATGAACTAGGGGTAGCCAGAGCCTCGGCTGTTAAAGTAACAGGATTTGCCACGGGTAAGTGAGGTTGACAATTGGGTTGAAGAAGCTATAAGTTGCACTGGCAACCCATTGAGAGGGTTGGGCTATACAAACCCTTGAATAAATTTGGTATTTTAGTCAACTATTGCGAAAGGAATACCTACCGTGGGTATATTTTAAGCCTCCTAACCCGCTGCGGGGCCCGGACTGAACTTGTACACCAGGGTATTACAACAATAACTGGATAACCGGAAAAGGTAATGACATAAAGGTATCGAGATATATCTACATATAATTACTTATATCAAACTTATAAGCAAAGAAAAATATTTTGATTAAGCCACGCCCATCCCTCCGTACGTCCGTTAGCAAGATAACTGGGGTAAAAATTAAGATATGTTTACGAAACTTGTTACACGGAGATTTTTTGAACTATTCTTTGCATATATAATATATTATATATATATATGTATTATATATATCTGTGGCTTCCCGGAATATTGAAATAAGTCACTTTTATTGAAATTTTTTTTTTGTAACATGAAATGTCGATTTAAGAATTGAATGTTAGATACTAAATTATAAATTTTTTTTTTTTTTTTTTTTTAACATTTGCATCGAATCGCGCACTAATTCAATTTCGAGAAATCACAGATATATGAGAGCACACGCTGGGTAAATTATGTTCGGTTTCGCTCGTAGCTAGACTTCCTTTTGTGTTTTATATACTTTCGTATGCTCACTTTATTAAAGCATAAAGTTACTTATCAAAATGCTTTTAAACTGCTTACAGTTATTATAGTTATGCACTTAGAATAAAAAAGAAATACGTAAAGATAGTAGAACTTCGCTTTGATATATCCTTCAGCAATATCTTCATCAGAAAAAGAGTTTCACTGCATCAACTTGTTCATTTTAAGATTATTGCCTGTCGAGTATGTTTGCTTGTACGTAATTCCGTTGAAAGCTAAATTGCAGTACTGATCATCATAACACATCACATCATACTCGTATGGTTACTAAGCTTAGGCAGCTTTGCAAGTCAGCTTTAGTGTTGACTGACTGAGCAAAGAAAAACAACTTCAATCTTAATTTAATTTGCTTTCGTATATACGAAAATTTTTTTCTCTCGTCTGCATGCATTGGACTTAAGAAAAATCATAGAAAAGCAAATATATCTAAGAATAATAAGTCATCAACTTTGTGAGTTTTGAGTTAACTTTCAGTATGATTTGTGCTTCCTTATACTGAAGAAAATTGTTATGGTTGTGAAAATATTGATTAGATATGGACTTAAAGTATAAGCACATACAAACCTCTGATGTCACATTAATGTCACAGAAAATTTATTTATTTAGGCCAGGCATAAGTTTATCTAAATAGCTACCTTTATTGAGAATAACGCACGCTGTGAACCGTTGACACGCTAACATATCCGTACCACTTGCAAAGATGGACACCAGTGCGTATACGTAACATTTAAAAAGGTCTATGATGTAAAATTACCTTCCTGTGGGTTAGTCTCGCTAAAATTCAAAACGGCTTCACTGATATCGATATTTTTTGTATACCCCTGCTGTACTTGTACACAGGGTATTATAACTTTGATAGGATAACGGTTGGTGGTACAGATATAAAGGAATCGAGATAGATATAAACTTCCATATATCAAAATCATCAGTATCGGAAAACAAATTTGATTGAACCATGTCTGTCCGTCTGTCCGTCCGTCCGTTTTCCGTTAACACGATAACATGAGTAAATATTCAGATATCTTCACCAAATTTGGTACACGAGCTTATCTGGACCCAGAATAGATTGGTATTGAAAATGAGCGAAATCGGATGATACCCACACCCAATTTTTATATATATAACATTTTGGAAAACACAAAAAACCTGATTATTTAGTAAATAATACACTTCGAATGTTGAAATGTGACGTGTGGACTGAGACACTTGACAAAAATTTAAAAAAAATGTTAAGATGGGCGTGGCGCCGCTCACTTGCGATAAAATCAATTTTACAAATATTAGTAATCATAAATCAAAAATCGTTAAACTTATCGCAACAAATTCAGCTGAGAGGTTGCCTTTATTTTAAGGAATGCTTTGAAGAAAAATTACGAAATCGGTTAAGGACCACGCCCACTTTTATATAAAAGATTTTTAAAAGGATCGTGGACGAATAAAATAAGCTATATCTTTGAAAAAAAGAGCTTAATATCAATGGTATTGCATTTCCCAAGTTGGATTTATTACAAAAATAGGAAAAACTTCAGCTTTAAAAAAATGGGCGTGACACCGCTCCTTTTATGACTAAGCAATTTTCTATGTTTCGGGAGTCATAACTCGAAGAAAAATTAGTTCAGAATAGAACCATATATATTCATTTTTGCGCAGCCTTGTAACACTATTAAGCACACAAAACAAACAACAACAGCATTTCAAGTGTACAGCTGGATATGTAATGTTCGGTTTCACCCGAACTTAGACTTAAATAAAATAAAAAATAAATGTAAGGCGCGATAACCTCCGAAGAGATCTAAGGCCGAGCTTCTCTCCCAATTTGCGTCGTGCTCCTCTTGATTTTCCCTACAAATTGGCCGGACAGGACCTACATGTTTTAGCCGACTCCGAACGGCATCTGCAAGGCAGACGAGTTTTCACTGAGAGCTTTTCATGGCAGAAATACACCCGGAGCGCTTGCCAAACACTGCCGAGGGGCTTAGAAAAATTTTCTTCTAATTGAAAAAACCTTATTTCTAAAATTTTGATGTTGCTTTGCCCGGGGTGCGAACCCAGGGCATACGGTGTGGTAGGCGGAGCACGCTACCATCACACCACGGTGGTCACCTTGTTTTTGTTCACTATGGTTGAAATATAGTTTAGAATTTTTCTTTTAAGTAGTTGGTGCCACCCCATATATAAAATAATATTCGCTCCATTTCCGCGATTACTTAAAGGCATCAAACACTATAGAGATTAAATATATGAGCTACAGTAGGGTTGGGGGTGCCATTCTGAGTGAAGGTAAGAATTAGTGTAGGAGTGGCAGTTGCAGTGAAATTGAGATGTGAAATGGGAGATGTCCTCGCAGTCTAGTCTTGCAGGCAAGGTTGAGCGTAATACGAGGCCAGTGAAAATTTAATATTGAGAAGTGTTTTTTTCGTTTAACGTCATATCAATAGAAAATATTTTAAATGTAAATTTCGTAACGAATGACATTCCCCTTTTCCTATCGGCTGTAATAAAGCAAATATTTTTTATCCCCTACGATTTCCACTTTGTATTCTTACAACGATTTTTTTGCGGCCATTCGATTTTCGGTACAGTGCCTGTCATAAAAAAGCACATGCTTCTCAAAGTTTATAAAATATGCATGGATATATTTTTTTGTTCCCATTTTCGGTATATAGAGTGCATCTAACATATCGCTCAGGATAACTTCACCCATATGGCACACATATTGTATGACAATATTTGGGCGCGAAATATTTTCTAGTGGATGAATCCATACATTTACGAGGTAAAATCAAATGACTTGTGTGTGTGTCACGACTTCACAGGCACATACTTTTTACTCTATGTAGTTATTTCAGAGCTTCTGTGGACCCCAAGTGGCATTTTGGGAGTTAATTGTGTCTTTTAGTTCCATTTCAGCGCAGTTATAAATTATATGATGCTAGCCGATTTTTAGGGAACATTTTTGAGATTTTAATTTTCAAACAGACTTTCACATAATTTCAAACCCCTATTATGTACTCCATCTTATTTTCATCTGAGCTTTTCAGCGTAAATATGTACATCTAATTTCACTGGTGCCATTTCTTACAAATATTTTCATTTCCCATTTGTGCGGTTTCTTGGAGTAAGAACGTCATCGAACTCCATTCTTATGTTCAACTTTTTAATGGTTTTCCCTTTCGACGTTCGAATAGGGGTCGAATCTGGAAAAGACTATCATAATGCGATTAAGATTATTCTTTTTTTAGAGTTATCGCAAAGTTAGAAATTCTTTTTTTGTGATACCAACATCGCTCTGATTTCGAAGAAGATTCCTGCAGGTTATTAGTCCTCCAATTTTTCTGAAATCTTGCTTTAGTTTCCGAGGTTATTCCGTCTTAGATGCGACATTTTCCATGAAGAAATTATATAAAAAAGCTAGCAAAACGATCGTCAAGCTGCAAAGGCACTGCACAATTGTGCCTTCTTTACAACCATTTCGTCCCAAAGTAGCCTATCAATTATTTTGAAAACATATTTTCACTATAACATTCACTTTTCACTTTTTTGCTGAAGTATGTTTTAAGAATTAACTTATACGGAGAAATAAGAAATTTGTGTATATTTTTTTGATAAGAAGGAAATAAACTAGCCTAGTGCAAAGCACTGGTGGGTCGCCAAACATTTGTCAAAACTTTTCAATGTTGGAAATGTAAAACTAGAAATATTTTAGCCAAAATCTGTTAGATATTTGTTTTTTTTTTTTATGAAGAAATGCTGCAACCGGATGTTTAAACAGAACAGAAGGAAGGGTAAGTAAAGATAAGAAATGAACTGGATTTAAATGTAGAGAAATGAAATAATACTAATAGTGCCAGGAGGGTCGAACAACTGTGTTCAAAATTGCTATAATTGTTATATTATATGACTCATAATAAAAAATTAAGGTTCACAGTTCACACGTATTGCAGTCTTATTACTTTAAGTGTCACAGCCGTCCCTCTGTCTGTGGTAATTTTTGAGCCATTTCCGTATTGCTTTCAGAATCAGTTTTTTGTTGCTATTTTGCAGATATTTTTGTTTCACGTTCGGATTGTCTTGAAGCATGTTTTGGTACCATATCCGTGACATTTCGAATTTGGCAGTGCATACATTCTCAACGCGGCTAAAACCAAGGAACATAAAACACAAGGAAAGCTACATGTCGAAAAGCTTCAACCACAACAGACTGCCAATGATTTCGCCACTGGACTCTCACACCTGCTCTCTGAGAGCACAACTCATCCTGAAGGAATACAGGAGCAGTGGGAGCATATTTCCAAAGCACTTCGTACTGCCGCCGAGGAAAAAATTGGTTACCGTCGACCACGAAAAAACAACTGGTACGATGAAGAATGCCGCGTTGAAACTGAAAGAAAAGACGCTGCCTACAGGGCTACGTTAAAAGCGAGCGCGACAAGATGTGTGTGTGAACGCTATCGTGAGTTGAAAAAGGAAGCGAGACACCTTTTCAGGAAGAAAAAAACAGTAGCAGAAAGGCGTGAGTACGAGGAGCTTAAGCTGCTAGCCACCAGGACGAACGCCCGAAAATTTTACCAAAAAGTACGGCGACAGACGGAAGGTTTTAAGACCGGGGCAAATTCCTATAGGAACGAAAACGGCGACCTTGTAACAGATGTCCAAAGAGTGCTTAGATTATGGAGGGAACACTTCTCTGTTCTCCTAAATGGAGGCAGCAATTCACCGCGCAGAGATGAAGAACCCGATCCCGCAATCGATGATGATGGGGTATATGTCCCCCTGCCAATATAACCAGATTGAAAAACAACAAGGCCGTGGGCGCTGATGGATTGCCTCCGGAGCTATTCAAGTACGGCGACGAGGAGTTGGTAAGGCGCATGCAGCAGCTTCTTAGCAGAATATGGGCGGAAGAGTGCATGCCCGACGTTTGGAATCCAAGTGTTCTTTGCCCAGTCCACAACAAGGGGGATACTGCAAAATGGACCAACTATCGTGGAATCAGCCTTCTTAATATCGCATATAAGGTCCTTTCAAGTGTATTGTGCGAAAGATTGAAGCCCACCGTGAACCGGCTGCTGGACCTTATCAGTGCGGCTTCAGACCTGGTAAATCTACCATCGACCAGATTTTCACAATACGCCAAATCTTGGAAAAAACCCGTGAAAAAAGAATCGACACACATCACCTCTTCGTCGACTTTAAAGCCGCCTTCGACAGCCCGAAAAGGAGCTGCCTATATGCCGCTATGTATGAATTTGGTTTACCCGCAAAATTTATACGGCTGTGCAAAATGACGTTGAGCAACACCATCAGCTCAATCAGAATTGGGAAGGACCTCTCCGAGCCGTTCGAAACTAAACGAGGTTTCAGAGAGGATGACCCCCTATCGTGCGATTTCTTTTATTTGATGCTGGAGAAAATTATACTAGCTGCAGAACTTAACCGCACTGGAACAATATACTATAAAAGCGTGCAATTACTGGCATATGCTGATGACATTGATATCATCGGCCTAAACACCCGCGCTGTTAGTTCTGCTTACTCCAAACTGGAAAAAGAAGCGGTAAAGATGAGTTTGATGGTGAATGAGGACAAAACGAAGTACCTGCTGTCATCGAGCAAAGAGTCAGCACATATGCGCTTTGGCAACAACGCTGCCATTGGCAGCCATAAATTCGTAATAGTAAAAGACTTCGTTTATTTGGGAACCTGCATCAACACTAGCAATAACATCAGCTCTGAAATCCAGCGAGGAATCAATCTTGCCAATGAATGCTACTTTGGACTAGGTAGGCGATTGAAAAGAAAAGTCCTCTCTCGGCGAACGAAAATCATACTCTACAAGTCACTTATCGTACCCGTCCTACTATATGGGCAGAAGCATTGACCATGACAACAGCGGATGAAGCAGCATTTGGAGTGTTCGAGATAAAAGTTCTTCGAAAGATTTATGGACCTCTACGCGTTGGCAATGGCGAGTACCGAACAAGATTTAATGATGAGCTGTACAGGCTTTACGCAAACATCAACATAGTCCAGCGAATGAAAACACAGCGGCTGCGCTGGCTAGGCCATGTTATGCGAATGAAAGATGATGCTCCAGCCAAGAAAGTGTTTCTATCGGAACCCGCCTATGGAAGCAGAGGTAGAGGGCGGCCCCCACTCCCATGGAAGGACCAGGTGGAAAACGAGTTAAACTCCCTTGGTGTGACCAATTGGCGCTGGTTGGCGGAGCGAAGGAGCGACTGGCGCGCCTTATAGACGGTTAAGCGCCAATTAAGTAAGAAAGTAAGTAAGTATACATTCTAGACTTTTTTGGGATCATTTCTTTACTATCAGTGGATCCTATCGGTTTCTGATATCATGTCGGAAGTAATTTTATCTTAAATCGTTACAGAACCATATGAGGAAACCTCATGAGATTTAAAACATCTACATATCCAAAAATTTACTTTTAAAATATGAGATCATATATGCAGTATTATTTTCATTTAAAAAATGGCACAAAGCAAGCTCTTCTGGATAAACCAATCGTTCAAAATATTTTTCGAATTATTTCAAAGCTTTTGGTACAAGTAAGGTGCTAATCTGGGGACATTTCCGAGCCATCTATGTATTATTTCGCGATTTTCTATGGATTATATTTTGGCTGTTGTTGTAGCAGTTGTTTGAGACATCAAGTAGAAGCGAAAAATCACAAATTGTCATTGACATCTTCTAACGAGAGTTCACGAAAACTTATAGTTTCAACTGGAGTTGGTTTCACATTGCAATTGAAAAATGGTGGATGTTATGAAGGATAACGTTACAAGTAGGACATACATTAAGTATGTTGAGCTAGGGTGACGAACGTCTCCCTGGGGAGGTTGCATTCCTCTATTGCGAGTAAAGAGTATTAAGCTTCAGGGGCAGGGTTCGCCCATCAGTTCTTGATAGGTTTTTGTGACTTTCTCTGAGGACCTTTTTGTACTCTTTTTTTCATACGGCTAAGCTATCGGTTGTCGTATTTTTTCATAATGCTTGCAGAGTTGTTTTTTTCCTGCGAAGAGGGGCCTCTGCAATCAGTTGCCTGTTGTGATGTCCAGGTTTCTTGGTATTTAGCAGGAAATGTTTGTTCAGCATTACATTTCTCTCCCTCATGGGAAGTAAATGGTGTTCTGGGGCATAAGAAGACAATCCGTTGAAATTTAACACCGGCGACAATATCGAGGACACGTAACAAGCAAGCAAGCCGCCATTTTCTTTGTAAGTCGTCTCTTTATCTTTAAGGATTTAGGTACAATTGTGATTGCTTGCCAAAATGTAGATCCTGGTCGAATGTCACGTCTAGTATTTTTGGATGTAAGACAGTCGGTAGCGTAAGGTCATCGACGTATATGTATCATATGGCCCACATTTGTTTTGCATGTTGTAAAAAAGGTCGCCGGTGATTTGGCAGGTGACATTGGCAGGTTTCGTGGTGTAGGAACTGCACTCCTTAGTGAGATAGTCGATAATTTTATTGCAAAGCTCATTAAGGGCTGTGCTGGGACCTGTATCCATTATTTAGCAGTCACTGGCATAGGATACAATGGTAACTCCTTCTAGTGACTGAGAAAGCTTCGATATAAAGAAGTTAAACAAAAGCGGGGATAGGACGTTAACCTTTGGGACCTCTGGCTTATTCCTTCTGGGCTTCGATGTTACGTTTCTGAATTGCACCGATGCCCGACGGTCAGACAGATAGTTTGCAGTCCATCTTTTAAGATTTGGAGAAAGGGTGGACGCGTCCAAGTATTGCAGTAACGACACGTGGTTGACTGTATCAAAAGCTTTTTATTGGTCTGGAGTACTGTTCTGTGGTGGAGACGTAAAGGCGTCATACATAATCTGACTCTTTAATTTTTTATTCAAGGACATTTTGTGTTTTGTTTTCTTCATGTGACCAAAGCCGCGGGCAAAGGCAAGCGGACAAGTAAACGGATTTGTTTTTATTTTTGTCTCTAGCTAATAATTTTATGCTCTGCATAAGAGCAAACTTAAACCCAAAATCAAGTATTTTCTTATTTTCGGTTTCTTTTTTAATCCCCATATTCCCGTCCCGCTTATTTGTAGGAAAAACAAGTAAGGAAGGTTAAGTTCGGGTGTAACCGAACATTACATACTCAGTTGAGAGCTATGTTACAACATAAGGGAAAATAACCATGTAGGAAAATTAACCGAGGGAAACCCTGGAATGTGTTTGTATGACATGTGTTTCAAATGAAACGCATTAAAGAGTATTTTATGAGGGAGTGGGCCATAGTTCTATAGGTGGACGCCATTTAGGGATATAGCCATTAAGGTGGATCAGGTTGACTCTAGAATGCGTTTGTACGATATGGGTATCAAATGAAAGGTGTTAATGAGTATTTTAAAAGGGAGTAATCCTTAGTTCCATAGGTGGACGCCGTTTCGAGATATCGCCATAAAGGTGGACCAGGGGTGACCCTAGAATTTGTTTGTACAATATGGGCATCAAACGAAAGGTGTTAATGAGAGTTTTAAAAGGGAGTGGTGGTTGTTGTATAGGTGGTCGTATTTTCGAGATATCGCCATAAAGGTGGACCAGGGGTGACCCTAGAATTTGTTTGTACAATATGGGCATCAAACGAAAGGTGTTAATGAGTGTTTTAAAAGGGAGTGGTGGACGCCGTTTCGAAATATCGCCATAAAGGTGGACCATTGGTGACTCTGGAATGTGTTTGTACGATATGGGTATCAAATTAAAGGTATTAATGAGGGTTTTAAAAGGGAGTGGTGGTTGTTCTATAGGTGGTCGCATTTTCGAAATATCGCCATAAAGGTGGACCAGGGGTGACTCTAGATTGCGTTTGTACGATATGGGTATCAAACGAAAGGTGTTAATGAGTATTTTAAAAGGGAGTGGGCCATAGTTCTATAGGTGTTCGCCTTTTCGAGATATCGCTATAAAGGTGGACCAGGGGTGACTCTAGAATGTGTTTGTACGATATGGGTGTCAAATGAAAGGTGTTAATGAGTATTTTAAAAGGGAGTGGGCCTTAGTTCTATATATGGACGCCTTTTCGAGATATCGCCATAAAGGTGGACCAGGGGTGACTCTAGAATGAGTTTGTACGATATGGGTATCAAATTAAAGGTATTAATGAGAGTTTTAAAAGGGAGTGGTGGTAGTTGTATATGTGAAGGCGTTTTCCAGATATCGACCAAAATGTGGACCAGGGTGACCCAGAACATTATCTGTTGGATACCAATAATTTATTTATATATGTAATACCTGCCAAGATTTTAAGGGGTTTTTATTTCGCCCTGCAAAACTTTTTCATTTTCTTCTACTTAATACGGTAGGTGTCACAACCATTTTATAAAGTTTTTTCTAAAGTTTTATTTCGCTTCAATAAAACAATCCAATTACCTTACCATGTTTCATCCCTTTTTTCGTATTTGGTATAGAATTATGGCATTTTTTTCATTTTTCGTAATTTTCGATATCGAAAAAGTGGGCGTGGTCATAGTCGGGTTTCGTTCATTTTTCATACCAAGATAAAGTGAGTTCAAGTAAGCACGTGAACTAAGTTCATTAAAGATATGTCGATTTTTGCTCAAGTTATCGTGTTAACGGCCATGCGGAAAGACAGACGGACGACTGTGTATAAAAACTGGGCGAGGCATCAACCGATTTCGCCCATTTTCACAGAAAAGAGTTATCGTCATAAAGTCTATGCCCCTACCAAATCTCAAAAGGATTGGTTAATTTTTGTTCGACTTATGGCGTTAAAAGTATCCTAGACAAATTAAATGAAAAAGGGCTGAGCCACACCCATTTTGAAATTTTCTTTTATTTTTGTATTTTGTTGCACTATATCATTACTGGAGTTGAATGTTGACATAATTTACTTATATACTGTAAAGATATTAAATTTTTTGTTAAAATTTTACTTTAAAAAAAAATTTTTTTTTTAAGTGGGCGTGGTCCTTCTCCGATTTTGCTAATTTTTATTAAGCGTACATATAGTAATAGGAGTAACGTTCCTGCCAAATTTCATCATGATATCTTCAACGACTGCCAAATTACAGCTTGCAAAATTTTAAATTACCTTCTTTTGAAAGTGGGCGGTGCCACGCCCGTTGTCCAAAATTTTACTAGTCTTCTATTCTGCGTCATAAGTTCAACTAATCTACCAAGTTTCGTCACTTTATCTCTCTTTTGTAATGAATTATCGCAATTTTTCGGTTTTTCGAAATTTTCGATATCGAAAAAATGGGCGTGGTTATAGTCCGATATCGTTCATTTTAAATAGCGATCTGAGATGAGTGCTCAGGAACCTACATACCAAATTTCATCAAGATACCTCAAAATTTACTCAAGTTATCGTGTTAACGGACGGACGGACGGACGGACGGACATGGCTCAATCAAATTTTTTTTCGATCCTGATTATTTTGATATATGGAAGTCTATATCTATCTCGATTTCTTTATATATGTACAACCAACCGTTATCCAATCAAACTTAATATACTCTGTGAGCTCTGCTCAACTGAGAATAATTATATGTGAGTTAACGAATGTGCTGCAAATTTTTTGGGCAATATTGTGAATTTTTACCTGAGTGAAAAAGAAAAGTACCACAATCGTGGCAACTGCCTAAAAAGGACCAAAATTTAAGAAAATGAACCAGTGGAACAAATGGGGTTGGAAGGGACCATTTTTGGTCCAAATGGACCCAAAGTGGCAACCGTGATCGCGAAAAGTCTGTAAAACAAAATCATGTGCGCAGAAAAGTATGCACCAAAAAGTATGCGACATTGAGGAATAACAGCCTAACTTCTACGTTTGTTGCATAAACAAACAAAGCGAAGTTACCTGCGTTCTTGAGGATTTAGGCTTTTATTCCCTTGTGAATACAAATCTTTACCGATAACTCTGTTATCGATTAATTTATCGAATTATCGCAAATTAATATTGCTTTGTCATCGGAGTTATTATATTTGTGCAAAATTTCAGCTCAATCGGACACCGGGAAGTGTATCAAATTTAACTTGCAAGATTTCATTAATAAAGCCTAGCAAAAAATAAATTCAACTTTTTCACTTACACATTCAAATGTAGTATTTTTATATTCGGCTATGTTTATACATTTGAATTCAAATATTTTTACGTTTAATAGTAAACAACATTTTGAACTAAAGTAAACGTTGGCACGAATTTGCTTACGGCAGACACGGCACGACGGAAAAAGGATTGCAATTCAATAAAATTTTATTTAGTGACGTGTACATCACCACCACTTTTTTTTAAATCAAATAACAACACAAAATATATGTGTCCAAATTTCGCGTATTTGTATTAAATTTTCCATTTGTATGCACAGTATCTGATTTTTGATTTAAAAAATGTCATATCAATTAAAATTAATTATCTGTAGCTTTATTGTTGCCATTGGGTTAAAATAAAATATCTGATGCACATAGAGATGGGCATTTTGCTTTATTATCAGCAAAACAGCATAGCCTCGAAGCAAAGTTTTGTTTACTAAATGATTACGAAAAAAACATGAAAACATGAATGGTGAAATGCACTAAATGCGTGAAATTGGCTCTGCAAAAAAGTTAAAACGCAGAAAAAAGTTACTAAAATTTAATGCTTCAATTTCCGTATTTTAATTTGCATACTTAATATCATTTCATTTATTTACAGCTTCCGCGTATATAAATGGTGGCATCTGGCCAATAAAATCCACATGCTTACTGGTCAGGCGGGGGTCGCCCCTCGGCAGTGATTTGGAAAACATTCCGAGTGTATTTCTGCCATGAAAAAGCTTCTCAGTGAAAATTCATCTTCCTTGCAGATGCCGTTCAAATCGGCATAAAACACGTAGATGACGTCCTGTATATTTGTAGGAAAATGTAAAAGGAGCATAACCCAAATTGATGAGAAGCAGTATTGGTCGACAGGTGGAAGTACTTGGGTGAATGTTGATCGGTTAAGGGACAGCTTACGGTTGCTGGTGGAATCGGTGAACGGTGATCAGGTTTAGGTGAACGGTGTATTGGTTGGCGATGATGGGACCTACAAAGCACTAGTGTCTTTTCGATCAGAAGAGGAGGGTTACAATGGCTGGACTGACGTTGGTGGCTGCAATGCCGAATCAGTGGATCGACTGCCAAGCAAAAAGTGGTTTGTGGAATCGCTAAACGGTAATTCGTAACGAACGAATCTGTGGTTGTCGGTGTGTAGGATTATTGAATTGATAATTAAGAATTGGCGGATCAGTGAAATCGATATCCGGCGAATCTAAGATAATGAATTTGTGGATGTCGCTGGATAGGATTGGTGAATCGGCGATGCGGTTAAACGATTTCAAGGCAACCGCTGGTTTTCACCGCTAGTAGAAACATGTTGCAACAAAAGGAGGTAACACAAAGCCTCCGGTTGTTCCCGAGAGGATAAGTGATGTAGTGTTGGTTGATCGGAACAGTTTTTTGAACATATGTCCACTGAAAAGGGGAAATCTGTAGAGAGGAAACTTACTTGCTTACTACCAAGTAAGTCACTTCCAGCCTGTGATTCACCGGCATGGCACAATGGTGTAATGATAGCGTCCGACAAAATTACGAACCTCCACACGAAAGGCACCAACGCGACAATTGAGGTAGCAGATAGAGCGCAGATCTTAACGATACCAGAAGTCAAAATATGGATACCATGCGTGATGTAGTCTGAGGATACGCTGAGCCTTCTGCTGAGCCAGAATCAGAATATACCAACACAGGATTGGAAGTTGTTAACGGCATCTCGGCCTGCGGAGGAGTTTGAGCACCAAAAATTCTAAATAAACAAACCGAGGAAGGAAAAGTTTTACATACAGCTTGGGAATATGTTCTGGAACATCCTTACAATCCTTACATTCTAACAGTCGAGGTTGAAAATCATCTCGAAACCCTTAAAATAAGGGAGCAAGGGGAAGACGCAGACGTCACTAAGAAAATTGTACTGGGGAGAAAACTCCAGCGCTACACCTCGGAAAGAAGAGTTCAGAGGTGGTTGAACTTATGGCGAAGATTATGAAGGGGGACATATAGCTCTGTTAAGCTGCGACTTCTACAGATAAACGTCAAACACAGTGGAGTCGCGCGAACTTCTCTCAACCCTTGAGGAGGGTTCGTTCGATGTGGCGCTGATCTAAAAGCCATAGCTCTCATCGGGAGGAAATGGGCTAAGCGCACGAATATTTGGCGTTTACTACGCGCAAACGGTAGGAAAGATGCGAGCTGCAGTGCAAGAGGCAATAAAAAGAGAAAGGGTGGTTGGTCATTGCTGCGGATACAAATGCGCACTATAATGCATGGAGATGAGGCGATATAATTAATAGATGCGGTTCTTTATTTTGTTACATCCAGCAAAGCGATTTGCATGAAAGCCAACAGAGGTAGTGTCCCTTCATATGTTGGTCCAACATCCATCAATGTTCTTGAACATCGTATATAAAATTATAATTGGATAGCCATTGATAGGCGGTAATTCGCATACCATGCTTATACCCGATTCAGCACCGCCATAAAAAGGGTAGAGAAGGGGAACCTTTAAAAAAATTTAAGTCAATGCACTGAAGCAAATTTCGGAAACAAAATTGGGAAAACCCCATGAATTTGCCATAATAGAAGAACAAATTGACTCCAATAACTTCCTAACAAGTACGCTTAAGACTACTTATAACAACGCTAGTCCCCTAAGAAGATTTAGTGGTAAAGCAAACCACAAAATGCGAACACCAAGGGAAAATCGGTAGGCACGGCCGTGCGGTAGGAAGGTTGTCACAAGTTGAAAATACCTTCCAACAATTAGCTTTTTGATCAAATGGTTGGTTCAGGATATACATACCTAGGCAGCTAATGTTCAGGTTCACCACCCATGCGGGGAAGATGGATATGGTGTTGTTTAATAAGAGGTTCAACGTCTGAAATTGAACCAGGTCTTAGCTAGGAGGGGGACCCTGCAGGACGAACCTTGCACAAAATATATAGAAAATCGTTGTAGATAGTACGCTGTAGAGGAAACTCAATGTGAGGAGGACTGTGCGCTTATGATGGGCATTGTGACTGGACACCGCGCTCTACCATATAATCCTTTAAATTAGGCTTGGTAAGTGATTGCACATGTAATAAGTGCGGCTTGGAGGAGGAAAATATCGAGCACGTTTCGTGCTCATGCCGTGCGCTTTCCACGTTATGCTGATGATAGAGTGGAAGAGAGAGAACGTTAATATAATATAAAGATAGAAAGCTGTGGAAATGATTTTCATGGAAAATTGCAAAACGTATCACAGTGCTAGAAACTTTTCAAGCTTGTAAAATATATGAAAATAGAAATTGTTTCTCGTTTAGCAAAGCTTATAGCAAGTACTCTGCCGTCAGCCCAGGACTCCAACTATTTGGAGTGATACAACTGACAATTGTAGAAGCAGCAAGTGACCTAAGTCCTAGAAAGAATTTAGTATTTGCCAAGACGACGGAGTTTTTTTTTACACAAGGCCTGTTTTTATAAGGTGTTTTTCAGATCGGTCGTTAAACAAACTTCTGGTAACATTATGGGCTCATTCAGTCTATGTAAGGTGCTCACGGATCAGCCAGTTTAACTTAGGTTAAGTTCCTCATAAACACAACTTTTAAAAATCTTTCGAAAAAGTAATTCTCACATTGAAGTCTTCGTTGAACATGCAAACAACATTTTATCTCAACTCAGCCTAGTTTTCATTCTCCTACCAATGACGTATTTTAAAGCTAACCAGCCAATTTTCTTAATACAACATTTTAAACAAACAATTTCATAGCAATTTTTATATACCACAATTTGCAACAGCAAAAAACAGCATCGCTACCATCATCAAATAAATGGATTCACCTAAAGCATGTGTTGTTAGTAAAAAATGGAAAATAAAATTTGAGTGCTGTAAAAAAGAGGTTGTGTTTTGTATATATATTTTTTTCATACTGGAGTGTTTAGGTTCATAAAAAATGTAGTTCGTTGCCAAAGGTAGCATACAAAATGCAACAATTTATGCAACACAAGTGTAGTTTAATACATACATACATAAACATATGAGCAAACCAGCGATTGCATACAAAAGCTCATACAAATAAATGTGAATACTTTATTCGGCTGATGTTTATTTGGCAATTTTTTTGCCGACACTTGTCTGTTTTCTAAGTGCTGCTTTGTGCTAACATATGGTGATATATGTATGTATATATATACATATGTATTTAGGTATGTTTGTATGTATAAATTAACGAATAAACCTATGTCTAGTACGTGAAATAGCCTTTGGGCGTATGCGCAGAAAAAAGCAAACGCTTGCTCAAATTGATTGGTTTCAAATGCATTCAAACCTTTTTCTAGTTTTCGATAAATAAACAATTCAACACACATGCATTTTTTAAAGTTAAATGGTCGGCTTGTTTTTTATTTCTTTTTCTTTCAATTTCAAATTAGTTTTGCTCTGAAATCTCTTGCATTTTAAAGCAAATTTTTTGTTAAGGCCACTTTGAATTGTTAAAAATATTGCGCGGACGAAGGTTAGATTTGGTTAGATTGGCCCATTCGAAAGGACGTCACGTTACGTCGTAGTTCACGGTATGAGGAAATCAAGAATGTAAGCGTAAGTTTAATTGTAAGCGTTAGTATAAGTGTAAGCGTTAGTGTAAGCATAATTTTAGGCGTAAGTGTAAGCATAAGTGTAATCGTAAGTGTAAGTGTAAGCATAAGTGTAAGCGTAAGTATGAACATAAGTGTAAGCGTAAATAGAAGAATTAAAAGAAGCGTAAATGTAAACTTAGGTGTAGGCGTAAGTGTAAACGTAAGGAGAAGCGCAAAAATAAGCGTAAGTGTAAACGTAGATGTAAGCGTAGGCTTTGCAAGTGGTATCCTGTATGAAAGAGTGTAATCAATAAACTATAGCGTAATTTAAGAACAATGTTGTAGGCGAAGTTGATATGAGATAAAGGGTTTGATAAGGGTTTGTTATCGACGAGCCATATGTCTGTTATCGACGAGGTATAATAAACGTGTTATATGGTTTTGGTGGCGAATGTTATTAATAAGTAATCACTTTTTTATTGACGAGTTATCGGTTTGCTATTGATTTTTTATCGAAATGTTTTTGAATATTTATCGAAAAGTTATCGATATGTTATTAAGTATATGCTGATTTGTTATCGAAAAGTTACCG
Source organism: Eurosta solidaginis (assembly GCF_040869045.1). Lineage (NCBI taxonomy): Eukaryota > Metazoa > Arthropoda > Insecta > Diptera > Tephritidae > Eurosta > Eurosta solidaginis. Next base: position 180,068,274 of record NC_090323.1, read on the forward strand.
ATTTATAATCAGACTGTATACATTATCGGCGTGCTATGGATTTGTTATCGAAAATATATTTTCTATTCATGTATGTATTATGTGTTCCAAATATGAGCCAAATCGGACCACAAATATGATTTTTTGGATATCTTGTTCCTTGCGCCACCTAGCGGCGATTTTCCTTCATAGGTTTCTTTCTATTCTTATATGTATTATGTGTTCCAAATATGAGCCAAATCGGACCACAAATATAATTTTTTGGATATCTTGTTCCTTGCGCCACCTAGCGTCGATTTTTCTTCATATGTCGCTTTCTATTTATGTGTGTATAATGTGTTCCAAATATGAACCAAATCGGACCACAAATACGAGTTTTTGAAATATTTCGATTCATGCGCCAACTATCGGAGTTTTTTTCTTATTATTGCATTGTCATCGTGTTCTGAACTATATTCCAAGTTTCAAGCTTGTGGCTTATCGGCAAGTCACTTAAATTTTAATTACAAAATTCGTTCACAACGGCCGTGCGGTCTGTCAAGTGAAGCTAAATAAAACCGTTTAAAAAAATCTTGCATTTAGCTCCCAAAGCACATGTACTAATCAACCAATATATTTTTACAAAGATTTAAAAAAAATAAATTACAATGTTTTAAACTAGGCACGGTCATGCTACGAACGAATGTAAATTCAGTGCTGAAGCGGAACGATGTGTTATAGTGTGAGTAGTAAATCAACTGTCGTTTGTTTGTTCATATAACTAATTGGTTTATCGATTTTGTTGTCTATGTGCAAAAATAAGTAAAATTACTTACCTTCCAAAGCATTTCATGCATTTCATTGCAAAAAAAAACAGAAAACACCAAACTCATTATCAATTTAAATATATTTTATTTGCCTTCATTTACAGTTGCTTAGCTTAAATATACATTTTTTGATATATATATATATATTGGTATATTTTTTCATATTAACATATGCAAATTTTATTATTTATTCAATCTTATTAACAGGTTTACATACATCTTAATTGATTTTGCGCTATATGTTAGTATATATGCATGTACATATATTTGTATAATAGCTTAGTTCATTTAGTTATTCTAATCAGTTGAAGCACGCATATAATCATAGTTACATACTTAAATAATCTTTATCTTTATAGATATACATAACTTTATCGAAAGCTAATGTAAGTATTTGTCGTAATATTTTATAATTTAGCTAATCTTTAAAAAATTTTACTCAGTAATCTGTTGTTTAGTGTTTTCCGCTGTGGTTGTTTTTGCTGTTATTGTAGCAGTGCTTCGCCGCTTCTAGTACGTGCGACCGCCCACTACGTGTCATCAATGTTCTTTAACGGGAGTCTAGATAAAATTGAAGTTTCAACAGAGTTGGACCAGAGAAAAAGGGGTGTTAGAGGCGTTGGCTAATTGAGAAGATGGTTGGTATCATGAGGGTGCACATTAGCGGGACATATGTATGTTGGGTATGTCGGGTTTGATTCAGGATAAGTAAGAGTTTAGCCTAATAGAGTATCCATATCGAAGTTGAACTAGAGTGGTGCGTGGAGGTTGTTTTCTCAACTTATGGCATTTTTCTTTAAGGACGGGGCTCACCGCGAAATCCCTGGCATATTAGTCCGATGCCTTTAAATTGATGGTTCTGAGGGCATGAGCATAATTTCACAAGGCTTGATTTTTTAATACCGGATTTCTTCTTAGTGCTTACGGAGATGACTTCTGAAAGACGTGCTCGTTTGTTTATCTTTACCTCAAGTGCTGTCGGCAAGACGATTGGAGCTGAATGCTCGCCAAACGTGTATACTGGTCGAACGTCACACCCAGCTGTTTTTTCTGTAAGACCGTCGGTATTCTAGTGCCCTTGATATGGATATCTAGTATGGTAGACATTTGCTTTGTGTATGTTGTTGAAAAGGTCGCCGAGTATTTGGGCAGTGACAATGTCAGATTTGGTGAGATGAAAAAACTGGAAAATATTGGGAGAGAGCCGTTAATTGTATAACATAGCTCATTGATGGATGGGCCGCGACCTGTAGCCTTGTGCAGTCATTAGCATAGGGCACAATGCTAACTCTATCTGGTTTGGAAGGGAGCTTTGATATGTAAAAGTTAAACAAAAGTGGGGATATGACACTACTCTTAGGCACCCATTGTTTATATCTTCTGGGTTTTGGTGTTACTGTGATATTCCTGAACTGCACCGATGCCTGCCGAATTTTTAATATTGGGACTAAGGGTGGACCCTTCCAAGTCTTTTTGTAACATATATAAAAGGCTTTTGGTAAGTTTATCTCTACGAATATTGTACTATAGTGTGATTTTTGTTTCAGTCCACAATTTATTTGTGTTGATGGCCTTTAGCGCGATGGTGGAGCTATGTAATTTTTCGATAGCCATTCTGATGATTCGCGAGCCGCAGGTTTGCGGTGAAATAAAAATTAGGACGGTTTCAGGTGTCAGGGCTACTGGTTAAAAGAGATATATTGAACGATAAGAGTCTCCTACATGAGCTGGTTTTACACGCATGAGTAGCAAGATTTTTACCGTTGACCAAAATTTACTTTCACCGGCTGACAGGTTGCAGTTTTTTAGGTAATCTTTCATTTCTCCTGGTTGTGCCTGTCTACAGGCTTTCTGCTGCGCAGGTGGCCACCTTGGCAAGGGGGTAGTGCAACATCAAATCAGAAGATTCTTTGGTAGATGATTTTTAATATGGGATTTAAGCGAATTGGGAAAACTTTTGGGTGCATTTTTATCAAGGTATGAAAAAAAAAATTTTATGATCCCTTCAATCCGTAGCAAAAAATATTGATTATGCTGTCAAAATTTTCTGAGATTCCGCATAAATTTTCATTTCAAGTTTTTTCTCCATACGATTTACATTAAAAAATAAATTAATATTTCTGCCGAGAGCCACCCCGCTTACAAAAACATTTTTCTAGATTTTCGATGGTGCTTTTACCGAGTTGAAGGCAGTGCTTTCGATGTGGTGGAAGGAGCACGCTGACACTACACCACAGCGGCATTTTGTTTGTAAATATTTGTTTTATTTACTTTTCTTATGACCAATACTATAGTTACAAATTTTAATAAATACAACACTCAAGAGATGTGAAGCAATTTTCCGAAAGTTGATATTGTGGCAGCAAACAAAGTTAAAATATCCGGTTCACCATGTTCCAGTTTTCGAATTCGAGAAATAACACTGAAGATGAAACAAATTTGACATCAAAAGCATAACCGTTAATTTTGATAACAGCTTAGATCACCTAATTTTTTAAATTATTATTTTTGCTGCAAAAAGGGATAGGAGTTTTTGATTCGTGAAAAATATAAATGGAAAGGAAGGAAAGGGAGAGGAAAAAGGAAAAGAAGGAAAAGAACGGCAGATGAAAAAGGAGAGATACCAACCGTTTTCGACAATTTAGCGGATTGTTATCAACGTGCTTTGAGTGTGTTATACATACATTTCTTGTTGTCGGAAAGTTCAAAACGAATTAGCGACTTTTAATCGAACAGCAAAGGCTATCGATGAGTTAAAGGGTTTGTTATCGAAAAGTTATCGACTAATTATGGAAATATATTGATTTATTATCGAAAAAATATTGATATGATATCGGTATCTTATCTATCGAGAAAAGTTCGATTTGAAGTCGGTATCTTTTCGATAACAAATCTATACTTTTTCGATAACTTTTCTATAAAAAATCGATGTTTTTAATAAAAAAGAGATTTTTTCCCTAATAAATCGGTACTTTTTCGATAATGAATTAGTTTATCACACGAATGAATTTTTATCACAAAAAATCAATTTTTTTTTATTCGAAAGCAAAACGATTAATTTCGACAAGAAACAAGAATTTTAGAATTTATGCGACCTTTGCCTTTAGTTAGCTGGTTCTAGGCCATAGGAATAAAAAACAAACGTTTTTTTAATTTTTCCCCAATATATTAAGGGTGCGCAACAGTCAATAAATATAAAAAACGACAATTTTACGACATCAAATCGATACTTTTTCGACAACGCATAGGTAACAATTTGGTAATCGATAACTTTTAGATAATAAACCGACAAATACGTCGGTAATTCACTGATAATATGCAGAAAACTCTTTAAGAACAGTTGTTATTTTAAAAGAGCCGATCTCGTCGTCATTCACAATCTAAAAGTATGCCAGTAACAGTTTTTTTTCATATTCATAAATGCTAAATAAAAAATGAAAACAGTATCAAAATGATCGCGAAAAAGTATTTTGGAGGTTATTTCGAAATGGCTGCGGAATAATCCCAAAATGATTCCATAACGATCTGAAAATAGTCCTGAAATTATCTTTAAATAACCGTGCAAATAATTTCGTAATGTTCCCTAACACATTCCAAATATGGTTTCAAAATAGTACCTAAAACAAACCAGAAGTAATTTCAAAATAGAATGATGACAATATAACTACACAACGATCCCGAAATTCTACCCTGACAGTCTAAAAATTATCAAAAATTGGTGCTGCATACAGTCCCTGCATAACGACAAAAATATGCAATGGCGACATATTTTAGTTTTTCTGATTTGAATTTTGAGGAATAACAATTAATTGCAAACCTTCAAAATAATCTATTGTAGAGTTCCCGTTATGTTGAATCTAAGCTGACCCATCCAGATATATATGTATGTTTCATTTTTTTTTTTTTTTTTTGGTTTCTAAAGGGTCACATATAATGTCGAAATGTAGGCGTGGTCTGCTATCTCTTCTTGTTTCAATTTACCGTTCAAAAAACCTATACTGGTCGCAAAATAATAAGTTTTAAGGCAATAAATCTCACGAAACTATCTCAGTGATAGTGAGACAGCATTTGAAAATAAAAATTAAGCACACAGGAAGACCAAAGAAACTCAACAATAAATACATCCCACTTTTTGTTCATGGATGTCGGTTGTGATTAACGGATTTTCTTTTTCTGGTTAACCGTTAAACGCAATTTCTGATGCTCCGTAATTCAACGCGAGATCCAAATCGTTGAGTAGATCACGCTCAAAAAGTTATCACTCAGCGAGTGATCAAAAATAATCATGTGATAGGAGATAATCATGTGATATGAAATAATCATGTGTTATGAGATAATCATGTGATATGACATAATCATGAATGTGATATGTCGCTTTCAAATATTTTTTTTGTAAACCGGAACAGGCTTACATATAAGACTTTCTCTGTACATACTGAGCTAAATTTATATTGCATTAGCCCACATCTAAAATAAATATAATAAATTATACATATTATTTCATATATCCACTTTTTAAAGCAAACTCGCTGCCTTATTTGTTAAAATAACAAGTATTTCGCGACTGTCATGATTTGTTGTTGCCACTTTAATATAATGTCATTATTTTATAATTATTTTTGCATTTATCTACATTGCATATTCAATTTATTGTTTCACTATTTGCATCTTTATTACTTTTTATCAGCAAATTTGTTCTACTTAAATACATATGTACATACATTGGCTTTTTTGATTTTTGAATTTTCGTTTTTTGCTAATTTTCTTATGACATTTTTTTCCTTACAATTTTGTATAATTTATTATACACTTGTCAATTATTTTAAACGCTTAATTTTAAATTGTCCATTGTAGCGTAGTGATTTTATATAGATTTATTTTGGATTATTTACACTTTAATTCCTAAATAAATATTTAAATTGGTTTTTATTAGTTTTTGCCAAGCTTTAATGTACTTGTTATTGATATGAAATAATATTTAGTTGTAAAGTATGTTTAAATATCTTATCATTCATTAAAACCGAAATGCATAAATACACAAACTGTTGGAGTAAATAACGTGGTGAAACAATTTGAGAGTCAGTGAGGCGGCGGAGAGAATTAAGTGAATGATAAATTCTCATATTATATTCTTCATTTATTAATCATACTTTTCTTCAACGATAAAAATTTTGAAATATTTGTCTAAGCATTTTTCACACAAGTTGGCGAATGAAGTTTAGCTGCATATGAGAATGAAAAAAGTACCCTAAAATTTTATTAAAATACTCTCAACTACTCTGGCATAAAACGGGGCACATCGGCACAGAAATTTTAAAGGCCTCACTTGGCTGGTATGTCAAGGCGAGAAAAGCCCAATGAAAACTCATATGCCTTGCAGCAAATGTCAAAAATTCTACTTAAAGATTTCAGAGGTTTTTAGTCATTGGAAATGCAAATAGTTAGTCTCTCAAAATTTGTACTTACACAGTTTTTTCCCAAGGATGTTTCAGTGAAGAAAATCTTAAACAATCTTCGAAAAATTTATTTCAAAAAATCTATGTACACTTTCACTTACAGAAATGCATATTTAAATAACTGGTCCGCACAGTTTCCGTTACAAAATTTAAAGCATATTTTCCTTAAATTAACGAAAATATAAAAAGAAGAAAATAATTTTCGAAATTTAATGAAAATTCTCACTGCTATTTTCGTTAACGCTACTGTAGGTCAATAACGCATCCATTTTGCTGTCGTTGACTCTTTGCTGTACCCGTTACTAGAGTTCGAACCAGCGCGAGGAATTAGCAAGTTTGATGCTATCTCAAAGCATGCCTAGCGCCCGCAGTGATACAGCAGAACGATTTTCTTCTTCTAAGCACATCCGCATCTGCTATTTTAATAGTAGGATTCGAGTGAGCTTTGGGCTTCATTTCCACAATGTAAATTGATTGTCTTTACAAGCGTTGATAAGCCCACCTTGTTTGTGGTTAAAAGTATCATTTTAAAAATTTTTCAAAAAACAAAGGCAGGTTAGCCGCGAATTTTTGTACAGGACAAATATAATAAAGCTTCTACTATAGTACTGGGCCACCGCATTGAGCGATCTGCGGCATTCAGTCATCGATTTTTTGTTGTCGATATATCAGTTCAGTATTCCTGTATGAGAAGTTAAATACACGTTTCAAGTCTTTTGGCGAAATCACCGAGGATAGGTATCATGTCTGATTATTAGAAAGATGTCAATATACCTCGAGCTCCAGATACGGTGAAAAGATACTTCAGCCTCTCATCGATCTAAGGCGATCGTTGAACGTACTCATGAATTAGGTTCCAATGGAAATTTCCAGCAATGCTACAATTTAGGTAAAAACTGTCAAAACTGTGCGAGTACATTTGACAATCTTAATTGTTTAAGCTAGGAAATTAATACAAAAAATTGCACTTTAAAACTTTTAGTAGAAATTCCCAAGATAACAATATGTACATGAAACTGCATCTGATTCAACTTGTAGGACCTTCTTCGCCGACCGTATTGGACACACCTTGAGGGGATCTGCCTCTATCTAGGGTAAAATGAAGCGGCTAACATTAACCATGTCACTATTTACACATTTTTGGCTAGTAAGTGACCATTTCTGAAAAATTTGATCCACATTCCTTGCCATCATCGTGTGGCGATTTGGTTTCACTGAAAAACTCAACTAATTGGCACCGTATTTACCAATCGATCGCACCATCTACCACACCACTAACCATCGCGGCCTCGGCTATATGTTAACTACTATATTTGTATGCAGATGCGCATTTAACAGACAAATTTAAAAGTGAAAACAAAATTGAAAAAAAATCAAAAATGTTGTTTGTTTTTAAAACTTGACTTTTCAATTTAGGTTGAAAAGTATGCTCAAAAAAATTCTAAATTTTTCTTTTGCACTGCCTTGCAACACAGCTTCCAGTGATTTAGGTTTTTTGTGTATTTAGGTAGCAATTTAGGCAAACTCTCACAAAGCCTTAGCAGCTGAATGTCACCAACAATTCATAGTAGCAAACCGTTCTAACAACCTTTGAATAGAGCGTCCGGCACCTATTTTAGTTCTTTTCAATATATTAGGGTACCAAGAAAGCTTGATGTCAATGTTTTTTCAAGGTAATATAATTGTTATATAGAAACCCCATGGAGGGTGGAATGAATACTGCTACACCTGCAACACCTTGGGTTTAAAACTTTAACAGTTTTCTGGAGTGGAAAGAGAGTCTGAAGTATTCGTAAAGCCTAACCACCGCCCGGATTATCCTTACAAGAGACCTCGCAGGGTATCGTAGGACATCATTGAGCAGCTCCTATATTCAACATTCCGGAGCAGGATTTTTATGACCTACATCCAGAGGAAAGAAAACAAAGTTCGGGATGGAAACGAATTTAGGAGATTCTTAGCAGCTACTACAACAAAAGCAACAGAAAACAATATCCAATGTCTCAAGAAAAACCTTCAAAGGCCGATTGTAACTGTGATTTATATTTTATTAGCTTCGTATCAGCACATAGCCGCCTTTAATTGACACATTTTCGAAAATTACTAACTAAAGGGAAATTATATAATAAATGAGCGAAAACTAGTGAAAATGTCCCACCCGTCACTTTGAAACCACTCTCATATGGTTTCTAAGCATTCCTTGCAGCATAATTGAATTTCTTAAACAAAAAAGTTGCTTTTTGTTAGCTCTCAGATTTCAATGTTTTTTATCTGCTTAAAACTCCGATTATGACAATTCAAAAAACATTCGTAAGTAAGTAAGTTTGATTGAGTTTTACTTATTCAAACACCATCTAAGTATGAGTGCATATTATAGCTAATATTAAGTATACACAACAACTTTCTTTTTAATTTCTTTATCACTTATAATTTTATATGTATTTTTTGCTTAACTTTATATAACCTTAATCCTTTGCTTAGCAGTTTTACGATTGATTTCTAAGCAATAGAAATATTAACGTAAATCTACATAAAATGAAAATGCTTGGCGATTTATATAGAGTTCCCGCTATGAGCAAAGAGAAACAAAGAAAAATAATTATAAAATAACATTTTTACAAATTGAAGTATTGAAATTTTATAGAATATTATTTTTGGTCAAAACAGGATAAATGCATTTTGCAAAAAATAAAATAGAAATCAAAAAATTAACAAATTTTGAAAATAAGTATATACCTTATCAGCATATTCTATTTTATTTATTTTGTTTTGTTGAAAGAGAAGGGAAAACATTTTTCGAAAACGATTTCGAAAAAAATCGAAGCCTGAAAATTTTAAAAATTTTATTTACAATTTCATGAAACTAAATTAGTATAACGAAAATAGTTTAACCTTTTTTCGACACTAATTTCGAAAAAATTCGAAATTCTAAACTTTTCATAATTGTTTATAATATTTTATGAAATTTTATGCGAATGCAATTTTTTTGCTCGAATAACTTAGGTCTTTTAAAGTATGCAAGTTCAAGTTTCAAGTGCCTCAAAGATTTTTCTTGACTTTTTTTATATCTTTTCCATGAAAAGTTCCGAAAATTATTTTTTTTTATATTTAAAAATCCTAAAACACCCTTCTGCAAGGTTTTAAAAATCGATAGGAATTCGGAGATGCCTGAAATCTGCGGTAATTCAGACTAAAATAAGCGTTTTCGAACTTGGTTAACGCACCATTTCATTCATGTTCATTTACGAAATAACACTCAATTTATTTTATCAATAAAACCATAAAAACCAATTTTTAAAACGTGTTCAAAAAAATTCTAGAAATCGAAAAAAAATTTTCGAAAACGATTTCGAAATAATTCGAAATTTCAAAACTTTGTCAGTATGCAGTTTTGTTGCCATAACAACTCATATTTTATGTAATTCGCATGGATGTTTTACGGTTTTTCTGAAGTACGTTTTAGATACTTTCAATAAAAAGTTTGAAAATTTTAATTTTTTTATATCGACAACCGTAAAACACCATTTGGGAAAGTTGCACTCATCGATGGGAATTTATGGATGCCTCGAATTCGAGGTAGTTCAAACTTAAATAAACGTTTTCGAATTTAGTTTACGTACATCAGCGAAGAGAATAATAGTGGTGGCAACTTTTTTTAAATTTTCATTAAAATATTTTTTTTTATCTTCGGAAATTGGAAAAAAATTTCAATGACTTTTGTAACTAAAGATGTGTAAATCAATTTTAACAAAACTTTCGGCAAAACTCGAGAAAAATTTTAAAATATTTATTTGGAGTACTTTCAACAAAGCTGAGTAAGCCCAAGCAATTAAAGTACAATTTAGAAGTCTCTCAAAAATCGCATTATTATTTTTATTTTTTTTTTTTCTTGGGAAGGTTGATTCAAACCGTTTACCATATAAAATAATTTTCACTCCTTGTATGGGAGAAAATCTAAAAAACACGTCGCTAAAAAATTTTCTAAAATCAATGCGAATTTCGTTGAAAATTGATTGGGAAACGAAACCGCAGACTATAAAATGTTAGGAGAACTCCAAATAAAAACTTAGAAATTTTCGAAAATTTTTTTCAAGTTTTCGAATTTTTTGAAAAACGTTTTTGATATTGGTTTGCCAAGTTTGAATTGCGAAATTCAAAAAAGGTTTTGGCTAAAATGTCGAAAAAAAAAATTTAGTTGACGAAACTGAATAAAAATTGCTATTGCTAATCTTTTGTGCGCATCTGTACTTTTTGTTCTAAAAATCATTGAATATATATATATTTTTTTTTCAACCAAACAAAATATATAGAAAAGAAAATAACTTATAAAATATTGAAATAATATTTACTCCTATTTTGTTAATATATATATTAGGGACGGCGAAAATAATTTTTTTTTTTTTTTTGGTTAAGTGAAAATATTATTCAGGACATCCAAAAAGATAGCTTGTCTAAAATTCAGAATTTTATTTTAATATATAGAGATGCCATATCGTGACTTCATTTTTTCCATTTTAATCGTATGGGGAATTTTCAAGTTTTTGTTAAAAGTGTACCAGAGCTCAAAAGGTAATGTAGAACAATTTGATTTTGAATTTTAACCTCCAATAACTACTAAATGAGTCAACTTAGTAAAAATTATTTTTGTAACTTTTTGTAGACCATTTACTTTCGTAAAAGGATGGAAGTAGTTAATTTTTGAAACTTTCCGTTACGATTTGTATGGTAGGACTGAAGTCGTGATAAGGTGTATTTTAAAATTAAACTAAACAAGTAAGGAAGGCTAAGTTCGGGTGAAACCGAACATTACATACTCAGTTGAGAGCTATGGAGACAAAATAAGGGAAAATCACAATGTAGGAAAATGAACCTAGGGTAATCCTGGAATGTGTTTGTATGACATGTGTATCAAATGGATGGTATTAAAGAGTATTTAAAGAGGGAGTGGGCCATAGTTCTACACGTGGACGCCTTTTCGAGATATCGCCATAAAGGTGGACCAGGGGTGACTCTAGAATGCGTTTGTACAATATGGGTATCAAACGAAAGGTGTTAATGAGTATTTTCAAAGGGAGTGGGCATTAGTTCTGTGGGTGGACGCCTTTTCGAGATATCACCATAAAGGTGCACCAGAGGTGACTCTAGAGTTTGTTTGTACGATATTGGTATAACAAATGAAAGGTGTTAATGAGTAATTTAAAAGGGAGTGGGCTTTAGTTCTATAAGTGGGCAAGGGGTGACTCTAGAATGTGTTTTTACGATATGGGTATCAAATTAAAGGAATAAACGGTTTTAAAACGGAGTGGTGGTAGTTGTATATGTTAAGGCGTTTTCGAGATATCGAACAAAATGTGGACCAGGGTGACCCAGAACATCATCTGTCGGGTACCGCTAATTTATTTATTTATGTAATACCACGAGTAGTATTCCTGCCAAAATTCCAAGGGCTTTTGATTTCGCCCTGCAGAAATGTTTCATTTTCTCCTACTTAATATGGTAGGTGTCACACCCATTTTACAAAGTTTTTTTCTAAAGTTAAATTTTACGTCCATAAACCAATCCAATTACCATGTTTCATCCCTTTTTCGTATTTGGTATATAATTATGGCATTTTTCGTAATTTTCGATATCGAAAAAGTGGGCGTGGTCATAGTCGGATTTCGGCCATTTTTCATACCAATGCAAAGTGAGTTCAGATAAGTACGTGAACTGAGCTTAGTAAAGATATATCGATTTTTGCTTAAGTTATCGTGTTAACGGCCGAGCGGAAGGACATTCAGTGGACTGTGTATAAAAACTGGGCGTGGCTTCAACCGATTTCGCCCTTTTTCACAGAAAACAGTTATCGTCCTAGAATCTAAGCCCCTACCAAATTTCAGGTAAATTTTCGTTCGACTTATGGCATTAAAAGTATCGTAGACAAATGAAATGAAGAAGGGCGGAGCTACGCTCATTTTGAAATTTTCTTTTATTTTTGTATTTTGTTGCACCATATCATTACTGGAGTTGAATGTTGACATAAATTACTTATATACTGTAAAGATATTAAATTTTTTGTTAAAATTTGACTTAAAAAAATTTTTTTAAAGTGGGCGTGGTCGTTCTCCGATTTTTCTCATTTTTATTAAGCATACATATAGTAATAGTAGTAAGCTTCCTACCAAATTTTATTATCATATCTTCAAACGACTGCCAAATTACAGCTTGCAAAACTTTTAAATTACCTTCTTTTAAAAGTGGACGGTCCCACGCCCATTGCCAAAATTTTACTAATTTTCTATTCTGCGTCATAAGTTCAACTCACCTACCAAGTTTCATCGCTGTATCCGTCTTTGGTAATGAATTATCGCACTTTTTCGGTTTTTCGAAATTTTCGATATCGAAAAAGTGGGCGTGGTTATAGTCCGATATTGTTCATTTTAAATAGCGGTCTGAGATTAGTGCCCAGGAACCTACATACCAAATTTCATCAAGATATCTCAAAATTTACTCAAGTTATCGTTTTAATGGACGGACGAACGGACGGACGGACGGACATGGCTCAATCGAATTTTTTTTCGATACTGATGATTTTGATATATGTAAGTCTATATCTATCTCGATTCCTTTATACCTGTACAACCAACCGTTATCCAATCAAAGTTAGTATACTTTGTGAGCTCTGCTCAACTGAGTATAAAAATTGAAACTTTTACCGGTTGTCTTGTTGGAAGGTCCTGAACAATATTTTCACTATACCTAAAGAAAATAAAAAATTGGTTTTTGGTGCTCCGCGAGAAGAGAAACCCAGCTCGAAAGCGTGATCCACTCAACCTTCTCGCTGGTTTTCTAGTTAGGTGCCTTTTCGCGCGAAGCGTCACACATACTATAGAAGTAAATTATCAATTTCCTTTCAAAACAACAACATGTGCAACAAAAAAGACTTACCCGCTGAACCACCAAATTCCGTCGGTGGATATTCTGTGTAAAACATACTTTTGCCAATAGCTAGCGTACCTTTTCGATCGATCGTGGCTCCTCCTAACGCGGACATACTATTTCCATTCCCCGCCGACATTGAGGCAGTCGCTGAGTGCGATGATGAGGAGGATGCACCAAATAAATCGGCTTTCATTGAAGTTATATCTTTTTGTAGTGAATTCGTTGAATCGTTTCGTGTTGGTATAATATTATCTAGAAGATTTGGGCAAAAGAAAAGATGAAAAGCAAATATTTGTTTTAATAAAATTAAATATACATTTGATATTAAAAGCTATTGGTGAATAATATATATAACAAGTCAATTTTTTTTTAAATTATTTATTTATTTGTTAATTTATAAATTTATTTATTCTGCACTTACTTTCTTTCGTTTCGATGGTAGTGTGTGTGACTTGCTTTGAAGGTGTTGATGGTAATGGAATTTCTGAAAACGTGAATTTAATTCGACATAAATTAATTTTATGCTAAAAACGTAATCCTTCACAATTATTTATGCATAAACATACAAACTGCCTGTGTTTTGTCAAAAACTACAATAGTGGTGAGCTCGAGAGCTTCGTACAGCTTCGAAAAACCGTTCCGCGTTCACCTAAATGACGCATGAGCACAACGACAGAGATGCAGTAAAGCAAGTAGTCAATTAAGGCCCGTATCGTATTATGCGATAAGTGATGGAAATAAATTCTGTAAATCACTTAAGCTCTGTATTCGTTAATTGGATTGAGGAAATGTGTCAAAAAGTGCCTGCACTCATTACATATATCCAACATTTTTTTTTTTTACGACTTCATTGGCAGATTGGTGCTTATCGTTTGAGTGTAAGAGTGGAATGGTTTTTCGATACAGTTATAGGTTCTACTTCAAGCAGTAAACATCTCGCGAATGAAGAACATGCTCAAGCATACTCCATGTTCACATTTACAACTACAAAAACAGTTGGGTTTGGTTTCGAAACTCTGCTGGCGTTGTGCACCACTGAACTTCAAACATTCAGCCGTCATTTGTATATTTAACAAGAAAATCAGCAAACAAAAAATAGCAGTGTTTTTGTTCTAAAATTTCAATAATAAAATTCTTCTTTCTTATTTACAATATTTTTTAAGAAAAAGCCTCCATAAATTTTTTAACTGCAAATACGCCAGTTAATCTTAAAGCCTTTCTCAATAATTCAGGAAAATTTCGAACTTTTTATTTGCTGTTTTCTAAATTATTTAAGAGTATGCAGTTCTGTATCCCATGACGCAATGAAACCCGCCGACGGCCTGTCAAGAATTTTAAAGTAGTTGGGAGGGAAAATTTTTGAAACTATTTTGCTACCTTATGTTATGTTCTGAAAAATGAAATGTTTGGAGAAAATGAAAAGAAGTTACGACTTCGATGTGCAAACATTAAATCTCTGTTTATTCAATAAATTCTTTGTCTTATATAGTAATTTACTTAACCTATACATTCATAAATATCTTAATACTAATAACTAAAAATATGTACATTGGAAATGGGGTATGAGTACATGTAAGTTTGTATACAGTCTTTGTATACATGTAGTTTTGTATGCATGACTCTATACATGTAGTTTTGTATATATTATTTAGCTACGTCAGCAGATCAATGTGAGTACTTTGGTTAATGCTATGCATACACGTAAGTTTGTAAGTTTGTATGCCCGTTCGCAACGTTGGAATATCGATGTGAGTATTTTAGTTATTTTCCATAATGGGTTGTATGTAATAAGTAATTTATTAGCTGTGAACGGATAAGGGCTTCATATTCGGCATTCCATTGATGTTAGTTAACCGTCTGGGTTAGTTCAATAATTTATGTTGGAAAATATTGTAATACGATTATTACTAAAATATATTTGGAGTTCATGATACGTATTATTGCAAGTGTGTTACAGTGGGTATGACGTATAATGCTACAAAATATCCAAACTCGATATATCTTCGCATTGGAATTGGGGCATGAGAGAAAGTGAAAACAGAAGAAATGGGAAGAAAAAGTAGAGGAGGCCCTCTAATTTACTCGGGAAGGTAAAAGGAACAAGAGTAAAATGGAGATAGAGGGTGAGAGTAAAAGTAAGAAGAAGGGTAATGGTTTGAGACAAAGTAGCAAAAAGAGGTTAACACGAAGAAGTTCCTGAAATAGATCTATACAACGAACTTTGGCAGTTGTCTAAATTTTTTCTTGTTTTTATTCTAATTTTAGTAATTTTTTCATTTAAGAAAAATGTATCATAACAATAATAAGATAAAATAATTATTGTTAGCCTTGAGCTCGAACCCGCTATCTTAGAAGTCAGTAGGCCGATATAACAACAACATTTGATAAGATTAAAAGTAGGAGTGAGAGTTGGGCTTGGGCTTGGATAAGAGCAAGTGCGTGAAGGGTAAGAGTAAAAGTGGAAAGATTCACCAGAGAATGAAAGTAATAGGAAATTTGAATTGACCGATTAAGGTTAACTAGAAAATACAGGGTGAGGGGAAATAAGGGAGGAAGAGGGTTAGAGAGAGAAAAGGCAGTTAGATGGACAGAAAAAGTCACAAAAATATCTGACAGGTTTAACCATATGGCTGGGAGTTTTTCATGCTTGTCTAAACGTTTCCAGGGTAAGCCAGAAATAAAGTTCTGATAAGCCAAAACTGTTTTTTTTTTTGTTGTGATCAGGAAAATCTATAAGCTCTCACTTGCTGAAGCGTCGCTTTAAAACCTCAACTGATATATATATTATGATTCTAGCCACCATTGGCAATATATTTCGATGTTCCTTATTTGTGTACAATGTGACACTCTGCAGATTCAGCCATTCAGTTTCGTTGACTAAAACTTTTCGATTTCCTTTGAGGAATAGGAAATAAACGCTGCCACAAAAAGAAATACAGAACGCAGGCATTATTTTCCTGTACGTTACTTCATATTTCAGAAAAGTATTAATGTAGTATATATGATACTTAAAAAAATCAATGCTGCAGAAAAGTCAAGGAGCAACACTTGTAGAGGTTGTAGGTCTCTAAAAGTTCGTGTTGCTTTTTTTTAATTTTTTCCCCGATTTTCATATTATCTTTCATATAGAAAAAATATTACTTCCCTTTATGAATGAAAGAAAGTTTAAGAAATGCTACGGGGAAGAAACTTTGGGATTTTCAGAGGCCTATTAACAGTGCTTTGAAAGACTAAAATTAAATTGCCTATGAAAATGCGCAAATAAAAAATTTTGAGAACTCCAAATAAAAAGTTTGAAATTTTCGTTAAACTTTCTGAAATTTTCATATTTTTTCCAAAACACTTTTGAAATTATATTGCTTTTCTTTCTCATTTAAAAAAATTTAAAAAGTTAACGGCAGTTTATTCCTAAAGCATCGAAAATAAATAAAGGAAAACTCGATTGACGAAATTTTATAAAAATTTCCGTTGCTATTTTTCTGCTCGCTGCTGAATATGCGCTTGCCTTCCCCATGACAAAAAAAAAAAAAAAAAAACAAATATGCACTCATATATATATTTTAAAACACTTATATGTTCACTCAAAGCTTGCTTACCGTAAACACGTATGGATCCTTCCGTTTCGCCAAGTGAATTCTTCGATATACATCTATAGTTACCAAAGTCACCATATTGTAAATTTCTTATTGTCAATTTCATGTGAGCACTAAAGCATAACAAAAATGTTTTTGTTATTGTTGTCATTGTTGTCCAATTGGTGCATATAACATAAATGTAAGAAAGAAGAAAATACAAAGCAATAAAATGAAATTGCTTATATTGTACATGAATACGCGATGGATGTTGGGAATGTTTGTTTTAAAATAGAAAAACGAAAAAGCAACAAAAAGCAAAAAAGTAGTTGCGGTCGATGCCCGACAAAAACAAAATGAAATGAAATTCTAAAAAGCTTTTTAAGTAGACGCTGGTGTATTCTGAAAGTCCTTCAAATAAATTCTTAAAGTATTTATTTAAAAGCAAGTAAATGAAAGTTCTCTACTATTTTCTGCTTACTTTAAGAAATTTTGCTAAGATCTGACTTAGACGTATTTCGTTTTCAAGCGAAAATTCGCTTTAACTCAAAGTTGAGTTCTTAAAGGCAAACAAAATAAAGCAATGTGCAGCAAGTTTAGAATTTGTTGAGTTGTTTTGAAATATCGTAACCCATTAAGGGCATCATTTTGTTTTGCGAACGAACGCCCAGTTGAACGACACGTCTCTTGACGATTTCGTCTAGAAATTGTATTCTACATCGCTTTCGTTCATCTTTTGCTTACGTTATGCCAAACTGAAGGCGAAAACACTTGTCAAATGATTGCCGGATCTTATCTTTAGAAAAACTTATAAGATTAAGCTAAGTTTTTTTTTTATTTTATTTTACAAAACTGAGCTTATAAAGAAAAATTTTAAGCATCACTGGTTTAATTTAAAGCATTATATTTATGTAAATTCAAAATGAAACTGCTGTTATTTGTATCACCTCTACCCGGTCGTATTTAAATATCCAAGTAGGGTTCCTGAGTTATCATTTTATGAACAAACTTAATGGAAATGAGCCCTTCCTTTACCGGAGCCCTACACAATGTTGCCATTTGCTAGTGCTGATCTTAAATCAATTGCTGTGAGCGAGAAGTTATGGCATGGCAATCATTATCTTTTACCTACTAATTCAACTATCTATTGCCAATAACTTGGTACTCAAATTAGTTCTCAGGCAGAAGTTAGAGGTCTGTAATAGTGGATTTCTTAGTGATAGGATTTAATGTGAATATTTCTTTATGTATATTATAATACATCTTTTGAATTTGGCATATTTATTCTCTGTTTTGTGAACAATTTGTTATTAATAATTTTCTCTTTGCGTCACCATCACTAAGAATCAGCTGTTGTCGTCTTGTGTCCTGATCGTTTCAAATAGTTCAAAGAAGCGAACAATTCGCCTCTGAGGCAAAACGACGGTTTGCTTCGCAATAGCGAATGCGGCCGTAAAACAACGTCTCAAAAATATGTGTATTTTAGTATTCTACAGATATTTTCTTATGAATAAACTCACCGATAGGAATTTTCTGTATAATCTGTTTTATACTTTTTACTCGGCAGCACCATACCGGAATTATATACCCAATATATGATGGCTCTAAAATAGATAGCAACATATTTGTTTTAATAGTATTTTAACTTTTAATAAATGAAATATTCTTGTATAAATTTTATAACAAATTCTGTTAAATTATTATATTCACTTCTTATTTAATTAAGGAAATAAGAAAAAATAAGATCAATTAAGCACTATAATGGTTTTATTGTGGGTTATGGTACGTTACATATAGAACCGTCATTACTGAAGTGTATCAAAAGAGATTGAATTTAACGGTTAACTAAGAGAAGCAGTTCGGGTTTTCATAAACAACTACCGATAATAAAAGAAGAAAATGGAATTTTTTTGCGACATGTTCGTTTTTGCAATAATTTCGGAAATTCACAGTGACTAGTTTTTTTATTCAAATGCTTTCTCACTATCACTGAGTTCTTCTGGTGTGATTTATTGCCTAAGATTTTTTTTGGTAATTTTATACGAAAGCATGACACTCTTAGTACAGGTCCAAAAATATCGAGAGGGGTATCAACAGATACGTTTTGGATATTAGATTGTGAATCCGGAAACGGGAAATCAAAAACTTTGCGTACATCAAAAAATATCTACGAAAAACCGAAAAATGCCCCAGGACCACTCCGAAACCGGGGGGTGGCATCCCTTGTATTTTTGCACAGAATACCTTTCTGCATTGGCGGTTTTTGGCGGCGCTTATAAAAAGTTCCCTGGATTGATTCAACACCGGTTTTTAGATCAAAATTAAATATGCGCAAAACATTTTTGTTCACAATTTTTCTAAAATCTAAAATCATATTTTAATTACTATTTTGAAATCATTTCGGTATTTTTTTCGGGATTGTTTTAAGAAATATGTTAGAAAATATTTCGGGGATTATTACCATGACTATTTTGGAACTATTTTAGAATCATTTAGCAGTGTTCTGAAATATTCATTTATGAATATTATAGGGCTGTTTTAACTAGACTGTAATCGAGAGGTTATCGGCTAGTTAGCGAAAAAATGTCAATTCGCTATAGTTAGTTTAGGGATTTGCTATCGAAAAAATATCAATTTGCTATCGAAAAGTGATCAATTTATTATCGAAATATTATCAATTGGTTAGCGCAAAGTTATTTGTTTATTATCGACACAAATCAAAACTTGTTTGACAACATTTCGATAAAGCCTTAATAAAAAGTCCATGATCATATTACTATAAATATATGATAAATCATCCAAAACTTTTCCACAACAAATCGTTATACTATCGAACGCTTTTTGATATCGAATCGATAATTTTTCCATTATTAGTAGATATTTTTTCGAATATCGATTGATTACGCGTTTATACCTCGCCATTGACACACCGATAACAAATCATGATGCTGTTTTATAAATTTGGGAATGGCTTGAAATTAAAGCAAATTATTCTCAAGGCACCAAAAACACAAAAAAATTTAAATCTAAGGTCTATTCCGAGAAACTTTGTTAAGGCGGTATGCTTTTAAGGTACGATGTTTTATAGATCATAAAGTTTTAGTACATTAAATTGCAGTATAAAGTCACTTAAAGGCTCCGATTTATCTTAAGATACGCTAAATCGAATGATACGTTCAGCCATTTCTCTAGAGCATTTTTAAGGGTAAAAGTGACATGTTGTAATGCTAATACTTATTGGTTTACTTATTCGTAAATAGCTTTTTGGTATTTTAAATTTTGTGTGTAATTTATTTTTTTATGAAATTAGTAAAAGCCATTGCTTTCAAAGGTACAACAAACATATGTTAATGTTTAGCTGGGTATAATGAACTTTCTATTATTTCGCATAAAACAACAACATGTGAAACAAAGTTTTTTTTTACCCAATTACCCTGTATTCGCAATAAATCCACTTTTCAGTTAAAAAAAAAAAACAATTTAAATTATAAAAAACTTACTTCGGATGTGCCTCTGTGTGGCAATCAATTGTGACATCTGTTCCCGCTGGTGCGCCAACAAGTTGATTTGGTACCCAAATCATAGGAGAAACTTTATTAAAAATGGAAAGAAAAAGCAAAACCAAAATTTTTTTCAATTGCAAAGTAATACACTAAAATATACAGATGGTCTTATCTTAAGCTGGCAGAACAAATAAATATACATATGTGTCTTAAATAAGGCGAAAAGGAAATTATTTGGTGTCCCTATTTTAACTAAAGTGTTTAAGAAAATAAAGCAAGTTTTCGCTGTAATAAAATATCTTTCATTGTATTAACTTATATTTAACATAGACCAAATTAATTATTATTTCCAATTAAAAACTATGCCCGAATTCAAAAATTTTTCAAAAAGTTGTTTCGTGATAATTTTTAAACGAAAATACAATGAAATAATATTTATGTCAACTTTTTACGTTACTTAACAAAAACTATGAATGGAGCTGCTCAACCCCCATACATTTAAAGCACTATTGTTTTTGTTATGCCCGGAAGAATAGGCACAGATATCTACAAATTCACATATTAAAAAAATATCAAAAAAAAATGTTAAAAGCACTTCCATATGCGCTCACATATAAAATCGATTCATATGAAAGTGCAAAGAAAAAGCACTTCCATATGAAGCCAAGGCACTTCGGTATGATATTCAAATTTGCAAAGATATCGTAATAAAATTTGGTATACGCCTTATATTAGCCACGAGTAATGTCCCCACTAAAAAAATACGTAATCGGAATATAACGATGTCCCCTTGTTATGCAGCAAATATTCTCGTAAATATAGTTCTTCGATATTGCAAAAGCAAGAAGAGCATTTCTCTTCAAATTTAGCATATTGTTCTTTGTGTTGTGCTGACTCAATCTGCATAAAAAATTTACAAAAAAGGGGTGTAGAAGCGCTTACTTTTTGAAAGGTATCCGACTTATTAACTAAAAGTGATCAGCTTTGAATAAAACAACAAAAGTCGGTTGATGAACACGCCCACTCACCGTATAAAAATAAAATCCTATACAGACACATTACGCGATGTCTGCGCAAATTATAAAGCTACATTACTACAATTTTTGATGCATTTTCTCGTAACTTTAAAAGACGGCCATTTAAAAGCTCACTTAGGCATCTAAAATCATTGAAAAAAGCTTTGCGACGACTTTCGGTAGCGATAACACGAGAACGGTTCAAGTTATTGGAAATAATTTTGTGTGCACCCTTCTCCTTGAAAGAATAATTGCTCCACAAAATTAACGAAAATTGGTTAATAGCTACGCCCATTTACTGTATAATAATAATATTGCATAAAGCTCAGAATTATATCTTCTTGCCGCCGCCAAGATGTAGATGACAGTAAATCATTCATGCAACTTTTCTCTCGAATACCACAAAAAGCTTATCATCCTATATTGTCAGTGACTTCAAAAGCTTGATATTCTTTTGCGGAGAAGGGACTTCACTTTTCATTTGTACAATTATTCCTGTTCCTGGGTGGCGTCTTTTTTTTTCGAAATTATGGCAACCAACATTAACATGGTTGCCAAGATGAGACTTATATGACTTTTTCACTAATGGCTTTACATAATGTAAGCCTTATATCAGATAGCCTAGCTTATTGCAAACAATTTGAAAGCAACCGCCGCCCTTCTTAAAATAACTTCTGATAGCCCAAAAACAAGCTTTTAACAAACCGGTATACCTTAAATTGTACAACAGCAGCAAATGGGAGTTCAAAGGCTTCGCTGGCGCACTGATGTTGTTATAATCAAGTGGAAGGTTCTATTGCATTGGCAGCTCAATAAAATTTTGGTTTTCGAGCTATTCAACAAGCGTCACCTATTGCTAGGAAGAAATTACTGATGTACTTTGTTGGGGGCGGAAAAAGTCGTGTCTCCTTGAACTGTGAAATAAAAGCTATAGAGCAATCGAAATTCTTGTGAAATTAAATTAAATTTAAAAAATTTACTGCTCTTGATAATTTTTGAACTAACCTATAAAATATACGTTGAAAAAAAATTATTATTGTCCAAATTTTTAAAATTTTCGTTCAAAAATTATTACGAAGCAAAGCTGGTACGATAACTTATACTGAGAGCTTCTCAGCACTTACATATTTAAAGCACTTTTGTTTTGGTGTTGCCCTGAAAAATTGGCACAGATACAAATTCACAAAAATTTTTACAGCACTTCCATATGCCCTTACATATAAGTTCGAATCATATCAAAGTGCCTGAATTTCATATGAAAATGCAAGGAAAAACCACTTCCTTATGAAGCCAAGGCACTTGGTATAATACCAAAATTTACGCTAACAAATTTACATCAAAATGTTTTTCTAAAATAGCCTACATATAATCACAAATATTATAAGCAAACAAGGATCAGCACCAAATAAACAAATCTGTTTTCCTTTGACATAAGTATCTGAAAATAAATAAGTATCTGAAATAAAACACCATGACTTTTACAAAATTAATCTCCTCGCTGACCCTCCTTAATAGGAATTATGAATTGCACTTACATTCAACATCCAAAATAATTCGCTTGGACACGGATGGCGGTACACCATTCGTGGCAATGCAGAGGTAAGCGCCCATCTCATTACGGCTTACTTTGGTTAAAGGCAGAACTTCGCCATCATACACTAAAACTGTGGCAAAGAAAATATGAGAGAAGAAAAAATAAAATTAAATTTGTTTATGAAAAATACGCTTGTAGTTTTTAATAACACTTGAGTTGCACGGCAACAAAATCCGCAAAAACAAATTCCGTTTTTAAAATCAATATTTACCTTTCTTTTTCTTTTCCACCGCAATCTCTTCACCATCTTCACGTCGCCATATAATTTTTGGTGTGGGAAAACCATCTGCACGACAGGTCATATTGATATTTTGATTTTCACGAACCGCTACCGAAGAGGGCGTGCTTTCGATGTCGAGTATATTTGGCGGTACTATAAATATTTGAAAAAAAAAAAAAATGTGTTATTAACAACTCATTTAAAACCATACTCTTTTCCCTCTGCACTCACCGACAACCTGCAAGTAGCCGACTTGACTAATCATTGGGTTTGTATTAACTTGGCACATATAATAACCACGATCATCTTGATGAGCTTGATTTACATGCAGTAGCCATGTGTTCGCATTATCATAGGTAATACTATAGCGTGGTATGCGCGAGATGACATGCCGGTGTATTGTGAGTATCATTTGACGATCAATATGTATCCAAGCCACCTGATTTCAAATTAAAATAAACCAAATCTTGAGAATTAATCATAAATTACTCACCTTATAGCCACCTAAGTGCTCGACTACACACGGTAAATTCGCATCACGCCCCACTGCAACGGTCACATTAGGTATTGGTTGTGCAAAACGTGGTTCGTCCATCATCACTGTAAGTAAATAGAAATTGTTTTTATGTTTTAAAAATAAATATATTTTCTATTATTTAAAATAGAGTGTATGTGTTTTTGAAAGCGAAAAATAAATTTTTAATACAATTAAGGCAAGTACACAAGTTTAAAGGGGACACCACGTGGTATGAGCAACATTTTTCAAAAAATGCAGAACAAGAAAATCAAGAATTATTATTATAAAGAATAAAGGAGAAGAAAAAAGAGAGGAAAAGACAATGAAACACTAATATGGAATTGTTTTCGAGAAGATTTCGTCATCATTTCGGGATCGTAATGATATTGTTTACGTGACCGTTTCGGAACTATTTTTAGTTAATTTTGCGACAACTATGGGTTCTTTACAGGACTATTTCGTGATCGGCTCGAGATTATTTCTTCAGTTAAATGGAATACTAGAACGTTATAAATTCCCATGGGAGGCCAACACGGTTCATGAATGCGTGGAAAACACGAAAAGCTAAAACTGTGCTAGTTTTCCACGCGAAGAATAGAAAAGTGATTTCATGACCGTTCCGGGATGGTATTCTGGATCATTTCAGCGCTATTTATGAAATATCCCGGGACTATTTCGGGACTACTTTTGGAACACTTTGAGTCCATATCAGGACCATTTCAGCATCTAATTGGGCTATTTAAAGTTTTTTTCGGAATTATTTCCTGGATCACATCGTGAATGATTCGATCCAAGTACATTATTTTTTCCCGAATGGTACTCGATATCACTTCGGGATAATTTCGGTATTAAATTTCGGTGTTATATCCAAACCGTTTAGAATAGGTCTTTTTGCCGTTTTGAAATCATTTCAAAAACTTTTTAGCGATTGTAAAAACGATTGTTTAAAATATCATATTAGGATTATTGCCATTAGTTTGCGGAGAACTTTCGGGATCATTTCGAAAATGTATTGTCCTGTAAATTTATGTTTAATTTTGCTACTTTTTAGGGTTTATTTCAGAATTACTTCGAGATGGGAGTAGATTTCAGGGGTTCGAGTATTATTTTCGAAATCCACTCCGAATGGTTTCGAAACAGTTACAGGATTGTTCCAAAATGATATTCGAGATAATTTCTGAATAATTTCTGTACTATTTCGGCATACTTTCGGGATCATTTCAAAACTGTTCGTCCGTACCTTTTTGAGATGATTTCTAAAATGATGCGCGAATAGAAAGTATATATTATTTAATGTTCACTACCATAACATTTTGAAATAATAAGAATAAAATAATATCGGAATACAATAATTTCTCGTTTATTTTTTTTTTTATCATTTCGGGACTGTTTCGTGTTCATTTCAAAATTGTTTCGGGATCGGTTGGGTTATATTTACGAATTTTCTAATTTTCGGAGTAACTTCGGGATCCATTCCAAACAATATATATTATTCCGGGATGATATCCGGAGTAGTTTCGGTACTATTTCAACATCCCTTC
Organism: Eurosta solidaginis; assembly: GCF_040869045.1. Classification (NCBI taxonomy): domain Eukaryota; kingdom Metazoa; phylum Arthropoda; class Insecta; order Diptera; family Tephritidae; genus Eurosta; species Eurosta solidaginis. The sequence goes on from NC_090323.1 coordinate 180,093,399, forward strand.
CGGATCGTTTGGAAATAGTGTCGGAATTTCCTTGTTGTCATTAACAGATAATTTCAGGAGCCTTTCGGTATTATTTAAAGAATTATTTTGAGTTTATTAACGTAACGCTTTGGAATAGTATCATATTGGAATATTCGTATTGACTTTTTTAACGTTGTGAATAATTCCAGATCAATTCGGATTTATTTCGAGTTCTTATTATGACTGAGGAAAATGTGGGAGCTTTTTTAAACTCTTCATTGTACTATTTTTTATCACGTTGAGACCGTCTAATGCTTGTTTATGCGATGTTTTTGGACTTAGTTTTTGCTTTATCATTTTGGAATTCAAAATTATTTCAAAATCGATTCGAAACTATTTATGTAGCACCGATGCAATTGCACTAGACAATTTTGGAACCATAACTGTATAATTCCGAGGGGATAATTTTAGACCCATTCAGAAATTATCTGCGAGTATTCATCGGGAATATTTTGGGATAAAAAATAGCTTTATCAATATTTCTTAATAATTTTGTGTCTACTTCTGCATCATTCCAGAATCACTGCAACATCGTTTCCGAACCCTTACGGAATACTTTGACACCATTTCGAAAACATTCTCGAAAAATTTTCGGAATCAATTTGAGTTATCTGCGAGATGTTTTGAGATCCTTTTAGAACCACTTCGGTGATTATTTTGGATTCATTATAATAATGTTTCGGAGTAATTTCGGAAATATGACGTACGCACTTTTTTATAGTCGGGTCTGCTTCTGGATCATTTAGGAATTGTCATCGTGAATATTTCGAGATAATTTAGGTAGCGTCCTGGGTTAATTTTAGGATCTCTTACTCAATATTGTTACGAATGTTTTGAGTATATGTCGTTTTGACATACATTTCGGAATATTTATTATAGATTTGGGGCTACTTCCTTAGAATTTGGAATTTTCTTAAAGCTCGCTTCGCGCTTGTTTCATCAGTGGACCGGTATTGCTTTCACGACTTGTTTTTAAATATTTTGTGATTGCACTAGTGATATTTGTGGAATTAATCCGATAAGCTTTCGAGATCTTTTCATAGTTGGGATTATTTAAGTACAGTGTCGGTATTATTTAAGAATGTTTGCCTTTGCTTATTTGTAAGCTTTTTTGAAACTTTATTAGGGAAATTTTCAAGACAGTTTTCAGGATTATTTTGGAATCATGGAAAGGCAATTTTAGATTCGTCTCGTGATTATTTCGGGATCATTTAACGATCCTAATACTATTGTTTTTAAATCGTCTTGAGATTATTTCAGGATTGCTTCGAGACCAGTACATCATAATTTAAGGAACGTTTGGGAAAGGTCTTTCGATAATTTTCGGTATATATTGGGAACTATTTCGGTATTTTTCTTATCCATTTAAGAGTTGACACTGGGACTGCTACAGTATAATTTTGTCACTACTGTCATGCTTTCGCGTTCGCCACGGCACTGTTGTCGGATATAAGTTCAAGACTGTGAAGAATTTTCGTCTATTTGAAACCTAGCATTAACAACCAAAATGATTTCAGCTTAAAATCAAAAGTAGAATAAATCTTGTCAAGAAGCGCTACTTTGGACTGAGTATGTAATTAAAAATATAGTCCTCTCTCGACAAGAAAAAATCACGCTCTATAAATCGCTGATCATACCTGCCTTGATGTATGGCTCGGAATCGTAGACAGCGTCGAGAGGAGATCAGGTGGCTTTTGGAATGCTCCAGAGAAAAGTTCTCAGGAATATTTATGTCGAATAAAAATACAAAGTTATCGCTGGGTTGGTAATATTATGGGAGAGGCAGGTGAAGGAAAACTTAACCTCCTTGTGTGCTCTTAATCGGTGTCAGTTATTGTGAAACAGGGATATCTGGCATGACATGTTACGAAGTGGACGTTTTTGTGATAAAGGCGGCACCATTTCATGAGAGTTTCAAGAGTGTTTTGAGATCAATAAGGGATTTTCTCACCTAGCGGTTTAAGAGGTTGGAGTATTCCTGAGTAGGCATGTCTGTTTTGAGAAACGTTTAAAATCCACACACACAAAGACTCGAAAGTGTTAAAAACAATGTTGCCAGTGCCATCTGTCCTGCGCTACGTACTGGTACCAATACAATCTCGCAAAGCACTGCCCGTATCTGTAACTCTATAAAAGCCTTAGACGAGGAGTTTTGCGGTTAAAATTACAAAAAACAGTTTAATGCAAATTGGTGGGAACCAAAGCTTTGACTATGATTAGATAAGGAACAATAACTTTGCTTTTACGCAAATAGTGTAGATACAAAAGATAATTTTCTAAAATTTCTCAAATGATTCCATTTTTATGTATTACTGAATGTAAGCAATATGTCAATTTTAATTCTGTTAATTACCCTAGCAATTAGCGCTAAATCATAAAGCTAATCAAAGCAATTTTATGATTCACAAACCTTTAACAAGAATACGTAAAAGGAAGAGAAAAATTGTTGACCTTTTTGAAAATGAGTTAAAATTTGAGCTACTCACCATGTGTCACCAAATTTGTTAAATATATGAGGAACAAAACTTTTCGATTTGTAAAGCGGCTAGGAAAGAAATTTAGCGCAATTAGCAGCAATTGAATGAACGTAATTAAGAACATTTTAATTGCTGAGCGTCGTTGTGTGTCGTTGCGTTGCGTTGCGATGAGCGTGGAAGAGTTAGTAGGCTAACTAATTTTTGGCTTAGCCAATTAGCGTGATATTATTATTGTTGGTATATTTTTCTTTTTTTTTCTCCTTTTTTGTGAAATGATGTTTTATGCTGATGCTTGTAAATCACAGCTATGATACCACATATATGCTATGCTTTTTAATTATGCTATGATTACATTAATTTATGTATGTGTTATGCTGTTTTGCTAATGATTATGTCAATTTGATATGTTTTGTCAAGTGGTTGATATTAGCAGATGACATGTTGGTTTCTTTTTGTTGCTTTTTTGTTTCATTTTTCACATTTTGATGGGTCGTTAAGGTTGACACTCTTAAAATTATGTTACTGAAATTGGAAGGGTTCCTTAATATATTTTTATTTTTGCAGCTTATACAAATGGCATATATTTATACATGAGTGAGTTTATTTTACTCCTTGATGAACATTTTAAAAACACATAGAACGGCTTAATTGTATATTTTATAACACACACTCCTCTTAAGTTTAATTATTTCTTTCGTATTTTTTCTTTAATTTCTTAATTTTTTTTTGCACTTTGTTTTCTTTTATCTACTTTGTATTTTGTCACAAACAATTAGTGTAAAAAGATTGAATCAATTGAGTGTGCATTCTCTCAGCATTTTTTAAAAATTCTGATTTTTTGGTTGTATATTATTAATCTCCATTCCTGAATGGCTTAAAATACTTTAATTCAAAGCCAAAGTGTATGTGTTGTTGAATGGTAAAATATAATTTAATATAGAGTGTGAATGTAGGAACCATTTGCAATCTTTAATGAATGTTAACTTGATATGAATGCACACTTTTTCTTCCATTCAGTGCTAAGTACTTCTTCCCTAAGGTTAATTTTGAACACTTTCATTGCCCTCAGATATGTTAAATCAATTTAGGAGTTGGGTGCAAAAACTGGTCACAATATAAATAATAGCCGCTTCTAATTATTCAAGTAGTTTATTATAAAACTAGAAAGTCTTAAATCATGTTCATGGTGTCCAAAAATAAGACATACAAGTAATAGTACTTCATAACAGATTTTGTATACTTCGCAATTGGGTTGATTTTTCTTTCATTAATCGTGTAAGATTTGGCGGCCACCGTGGTGTGATGGTAGCGTGCTCCGCCTATCACACCGTATGCCCTGGGTTCAACTCCCGGACAAAGCAACATCAAAATTTTAGAAATAAGATTTTTCAATTAGAAGAAAATTTTTCTAAGCGGGGTCGCCCCTCGGCAGTGTCTGGCAAGCGCTCCGATTGTATTTCTGCCATGAAAAGCTCTCAGTGAAAACTCATCTGCCTTGCAGATGCCGTTCGGAGTCGGCATAAAACATGTAGGTCCCGTCCGGCCAATTTGTAGGGAAAAATCAAGAGGAGCACGACGCAAATTGGAAGAGAAGCTCGGCCTTAGATCTCTTCGGAGGTTATCGCGCCTTACATTTTTTTTTTTTTTTTTTATAATCGTGTAAGATCAAATAATTTGTGGCTTTTGTGAGTTGATTGGTTTCTTTTTTAGGTATATCTCGAGGATAACTTGCTTATGTAAAAGCATAGGGCTCTTGATTATATAAAGTATTCCAAAAGCATGAAGATATAGTCAAATTTTGCTGAAACTTCGAAAAGACAATATATTGATTTTTTGCTATATGTCAAAATGTCCAACATATTTTGCTATTGTCATATATGTAATAATCCTATATTGCTACAAAAGGTAACATTCCCAAACATCTGAGTGCCGCTATATTACTGTTTAAACGTTTTTGTTTTTGTATACAATAATCGAATATACCTGAATTTAAATTTTTTCCTATCACACTTATGCTGCAACAATCACAAAAATTTTATTTTTGATTTGGAATTCAAAACACATTTCGAGCATTTTCTATTAGCAGAATATGAGTATTACATATATGTTCTATTGTTATAAAATGGATTTTGTAAATGAACACATTGTGCATTGACCAAATAGAGTAAATTGTGGATATTTTTTGTCAATAATATAAGAAAAACAGATACTTGGGTTTAAGTCATTTAAATTTAAATACATCAAAGCACATAAGTCTGTCGGGCGATTTCGTTGGAGCTTCCTAATTTTGAGAATTTCGATAAAATCACGTATATTTCCATGGCATCGCCCTACAGCATCCAGGCTTTTTCTATTCACCTAAATTATCTTCCCCGTTTTACTTCATCTGTGCCACAAAAAAAAATTTTCCATTGGTAGAAACTCTTCAGAGGTTATTAATTTCCCTCCCCACAAAGAGATTGACTGGCTCCATCGTACTACAGTTTCTTTACAGCTGATGATTTGACAGTGTTTGACGGAATATATGTATAGAATCCGAGTGATTGAGAAGAATCATTAGTATATCTGCCTATTTGCACGGCATTGGTAAAAGATCGAAATTGCTTTGGAAGGTTGAATTCTATCTTACTTGAGCAGATTTGTATTAAAAGTCAATTTCCTTTGCTACCAAAAAAACTAAAACTACCTATAAAGCATACGTTAATTGACATTGAAATTACAAACTGTTATGTTTAGAAGAATATTTTTCTTAAGAAATAGAGAACATATTATATAGTTATTGCAATTTGCAAACCTGCAGACCAGTAAAGATACAGTATTTGACCATATACCGCTAAGAAGAATATATGAAGGAACTTAAGAGCTTTTATAATTGTCTTTTCTTCATTGAGCACGTTCAATTGAGGACGTTCAAATGTAGGTTAGTACTTTTTCATGCAAGTACCTTTTATATGGTACATTGGCAACACTTATTTAGAACGATGACAATTTTCGGAACAGGGATGTTGAAATATTTGTCATTTGCTTTTTTTATTATTAAATTTTTTGGAAAATTTCAATAAAAATACTTTTCCTGTTAACTTCTTTATGCTTCATTGCCATTTAAACAATGAAAAAACTGGTCATCACGGAAAATAATTACATTTTGTGTTTATATTTTGAATTGGCTTTATTTAAATGTAACCACGTGATATTTGAGATATTTGTATATGTACGACATTTCTCATAATTGATTGATACTAGAAAACAGAGGTTGCATTCATTTGAATACTTATTCTGTGTTGAAAAATGTTGGTGTTTCATTCTATTACTTCATTCTTTCTTCGAATGAGTTCAGGAGTGCAGTCTTTTCTTCCAATACTGAACGAAGAATGGGTTAACTTTTAAGCCACATTCCCTAATAAGGGATGTGTGAATGAAGAAACACCATTCTTTATTCAGTGGTTTAAAATTTCAAGTGATTGTTCAGTTTTTGAGCTTTGTTTTTGGGACGATTATTTTTCTCTCATTGTTTTGGACAACATATTTTTGCCATTAGCATTGAAAATAAACACTCACAAAAGGAAAAGTATTAACATGAAATCTAACCCATTCATCCCTTAATGTATTCCACGTCCTACCGCTTTACTAATTTCTAACATTAGCCATCCTCCGATTTTCACAGATAAAACAAATAAATAAATTCAAATTGAAACTCACTGATATTCATAAATTATAAAGGAGCTGACAGAGGCACACATAGGCCAGCGGCATTAGGGCCGTTGTGATACCACGAAAACATACCATAACCTTTACTTTTCGAACCATTTCGTGGATCGGATAAAGGCTACTAAGTCCTTGATGTCATATTTCCTGACCTGGCGCAGATTATCAAGAAAAATAGCTCCCAGGAAGCGCTGTCTTTTGTCATTTAGAATCGAAGAGTTGCACATGAGGCGAATTAGAGTCTCCACCTCTTCGTCCTCTATACACCTCCTGCCACAACGACTATAAAGCGCTACTTACTTTTACGCATGCCTACTTATAAGTCGGTGTCCATTTGGTACTGATAAAAGTGTGGATAAAATCCCTAATAAGGTTGGTGGTAGAGTGTTGCTATGAGCTATGCCAGGCGCGAAGCAATTTTAATTTTCATATTTTTTATAAAATTGGAAAGTTCTGGCACTCTGACACGTTTCAAAATTTTCTATAAATAATATTTTTCATAGTTTTCTATCTTTATATTAAAGCCGTATAGCTGATTCTTGCTTCTGCTCTTCATCAGCAAAAGAATGTAAGCGTGACGTCATCGTTTAGGATCCCATTATAGCCAGGGATCATAACGATCACGCATCGATTTATCATTTTCTTTCAAACGATAAATATTAGACTGTTAAACTATTTCAAAAATTATAATTGATTATGGATCTACTGACTTAGCGTTGACTCTATTTCACATGTTTAAATAATCTGTTTTACCTTTTCAGAACTATTTTGATTAAAAAAGTGCATTTTATGCTCCCTTAGATAACCTATACTCTAATATTTTTAGCCATATTTAGCATTAGCTTGCATATGGCCAGGGGCATACCGGGGCATCCTTTTTCATAAAGAATTTGCCTTGTGTGTTCGTTTGCAATGACGTTTCCCTCGAAATCATTGCGACCGGAGCCCATTAGAGGTGTACACGTCTCTGCTGCGCCATCTCTTGGAGAGACCCACAACAGTTCAGTGTTAGTTCAGTATTGAACTAGTAACAGTCTAGGGATGTGACAGCAGCCTGACTGAAAATAAAGATTTTTTTAAGATATTATGTGTCCCTACTATAATTGTGGCTTCCATGATGGCTGATACTTCTGCTCTAATGACAACAGAGTGACGGTGTAGTTTAAAGGTGAGTTAGGGGTTATGATCCCTTGAATAGATTCCATTATTTTCGAATTGTTCTCTCAATTTTTTTCAAAGTCAAAATATTTTAAATATATCACACCTAAACGTATTGTTTGGGTAAAATCAAAATGAGACAGGAGTTGCATACGATTTTCCAAGCAGAAAAAGCGTGAACAGAAGCACGGACTCCAAAACGCTTAAGATCATGTGCAAATCCTTCGACATTAGACTCAAAAAGTTGTTTATATCTCTGTAGAAAGAAGACTTAAAGCTCACGATGGGTATACTCATGGGACACTGTTAAACCAGATATAGGAAGTGCGTGCTAGAGGAAGTAAAGGTTCTGTGTTCGTGCCCAGGTTAAGGCACCATCTAATAAGAGCAGCAGAGTTACCAGAATTCGAGGCAGCATATATATTTGACAAGAGGACGGAGTTATTTTATAACACAAGTCCTGACACCTAATGTTCCGTAGAATCATTTTAATTTTTTCACAAAAATATTATTATTATTATTTATTTTTATACTCAGTAGAGCAGAGCTCACAGAGTATATTAAGTTTGATTGGATAACGGTTGGTTGTACATATATAAAGGAATCGAGATAGATATAGACTTCCATATATCAAAATAATCAGGATCGAAAAAAAATTTGATTGAGCTATGTCCGTCCGTCCGTCCGTCCGTCCGTTAACACGATAACATGAGTAAATTTCGAGGTAACTTGATGAAATTTGGTACGTAGGTTCCTGAGCACTCATCTCAGATCGCTATTTAAAATGAACGATATCGGACTATAACCACGCCCACTTTTTCGATATCGAAAATTTCGTAAAACCGAAAAAGTGCGATAATTCATTACCAAAGACAGATAAAGCGACGAAATTTGGTAGATGAGTTGAATTTATGACGCAGAATAGAAAATTAGTAAAATTTTGGACAATGGGCGTGGCACCGCGCACTTTTAAAAGAAGGTAATTTATAATTTTTGCAAGCTGTAATTTGTCAGTCGTTGAAGATATCATGATGAAATTTGGCAGGGACGTTACTCCTATTACTATATGTACGCCTAATAAAAATTAGCAAAATCGGAGAAGGACCACGCTCACTTTTAAAAAAAATTTTTTTTAAAGTAAAATTTTAACAAAAAATTTAATATCTTTACAGTATATAAGTAAATTATGTCAACATTTAACTCCAGTAATGACATGGTGCAACAAAATACAAAAATAAAAGAAAATTTCAAAATGGGCGTGACTCCGCCCTTTTTCATTTAATTTGTCTAGGATACTTTTAACGCCATAAGTCGAACAAAAATTAACCAATCCTTTTGAAATTTGGTAGGGGCATAGATTTTATGATGCTAACTGTTTTCTGTGAAAACGGGCGAAATCGGTTTATGCCACGCCCAGTTTTTATACACAGTCGTTCGTCTGTCCTTCCGCATGGCCGTTAACATGATAACTTGAGCAAAAATCGACATATCTTTAATGAACTTAGTTCACGTACTTACTTGAACTCATTTTATTTTGGTATGAAAAATGAACGAAATCCGACAATGACCACGCCCACTTTTTCGATATCGAAAATTACGAAAAATGAAAAAAATGCCATAATTCTGTACCAAATACGAAAAAAGGGATGAAACATGGTGAGGTAATTGGATTGGTTTATTGACACGAAATATAACTTTAGAAAAAACTTTATAAAATGGTTGTGACACGTACCATATTAAGTAGAAGAAAAAGTTCCGCAGGGCGAAACCCTTAAAATCTTGGCAGGTATTACATATATAAATAAATTAGCGGTATCCAACAGATGATGTTCTGGGTCACCCTGGTCCACATTTTGGTCGATATCTGGAAAACGCCTTCTAATATACAACTACCACCACTCCCTTTTAAAACTCTCATTAATACCTTTATTTTGATACCCATATCGTACAAACAAATTCTAGGGTCACCCCTGGTCCACCTTTATGGCGATATCTCGAAACGGCGTACACCTATGGAACTAAGGATTACTCCCTTTTGAAATACTCATTAACACCTTTCTTTTGATACCCATATTGTACAAACAAATTCTAGGGTCACCCCTGGTCCACCTTTATGGCGGTATCTCGAAACGGCGTCCACCTATGGAACTAAGGATTATTCCCTTTTAAAATACTTATTAACACCTTTCATTTGATACCCATATCGTACAAACGCATTCTAGAGTCAACCCTGATCCACCTTTATGACTATATCCCTAAATGGCGTCCACCTATAGAACTATGGCCCACTCCCTCATAAAATACTCTTTAACACCTTTCATTTGATACCCATATCGTACAAACGCATTCTAGAGTCACCCTGGTCAACCTTTATGGCGATATCTCGAAAAGGCGACCACCTATACAACAACCACCACTCCCTTTTAAAGCCCTCATTAATACCTTTAATTTGATACCCATATCGTACAAACACATTCTAGAGTCACCCATGGTCCACCTTTATGGCGATATTTCGAAACGGCGTCCACCTATAGAACTAAGGCCCACTCCCTTTTAAAATACTCATTAACAACATTCGTTTGATGCCCATATTGTACAAACAAATTCTAGGGTCACCCCTGGTCCACCTTTGTGGCGATATCTCGAAACGGCGTCCACCTATGGAACTAAGGATTACTCCCTTTTAAAATACTCATTAACACCTTTCATTTGATACCCATATCGTACAAACAAATTCTAGGGTCACACCTGGTCCACCTTTATGGCGATATCTCGAAACGGTGTCCACCTCTGGAACTAAGCAACACTCCCTTTTCAAATACTCATTAACACCTTTTTTTGATACCCATATTGTACAAACAAATTCTAGGGTCACCCCTGGTCCACCTTTATGGCGATATCTCGAAACGGCGTCCACCTATGGAACTAAGGATTACTCCTTTTTAAAATACTCATTAACATCTTTCGTTTGATACCCATATTGTACAAACGCATTCTAGGGTCACACCTGGTCCACCTTTATGGCGATATCTCGAAACGGTGTCCACCTCTGGAACTAAGCAACACTCCCTTTTCAAATACTCATTAACACCTTTTTTTGATACCCATATTGTACAAACAAATTCTAGGGTCACCCCTGGTCCACCTTTATGGCGATATCTCGAAACGGCGTCCACCTATGGAACTAAGGATTACTCCTTTTTAAAATACTCATTAACATCTTTCGTTTGATACCCATATTGTACAAACGCATTCTAGGGTCACACCTGGTCCACCTTTATGGCGATATCTCGAAACGGCGTCCACCTGTGGAGCTAAGCATCACTCCCTTTTAAAATACTCATTAACACCTTTCTTCTGATACCAATATTGTACAAACAAATTCTAGGGTCACCCCTGGTCCACCTTTATGGCGATATCTCGAAACTGCGTCCACCTATGGAACTAAGGATAACTCCCTTTTAAAATACTCATTAACACCTTTCATTTGATACCCATATCGTACAAACAAATTCTAGGGTCACACCTGGTCCACCTTTATGGCGATATCTCGAAACGGTGTCCACCTCTGGAACTAAGCAACACTCCCTTTTCAAATACTCATTAACACCTTTTTTTGATACCCATATTGTACAAACAAATTCTAGGGTCACCCCTGGTCCACCTTTATGGCGATATCTCGAAACGGCGTCCACCTATGGAACTAAGGATTACTCCTTTTTAAAATACTCATTAACATCTTTCGTTTGATACCCATATTGTACAAACGCATTCTAGGGTCACACCTGGTCCACCTTTATGGCGATATCTCGAAACGGCGTCCACCTGTGGAGCTAAGCATCACTCCCTTTTAAAATACTCATTAACACCTTTCTTCTGATACCAATATTGTACAAACAAATTCTAGGGTCACACCTGGTCCCCCTTTGTGGCGATATCTCGAAACGGCGTCTACCTGTGGAACTAAGGATTACTCCCTTTTAAAATACTCATTAACGCCTTTCATTTGATACCCATATCGTACAAACGCATTCTAGAGTCACCCCTGGTCCACCTTTATGGCGATATCTCGAAAAGGCGACCACCTATACAACTACCACCAATCCTTTTTAAAACCCTCCTTAATACCTTTAATTTGATACCCATATCGTACAAACAAATTCTAGGGTCACCCCTGGTCCACCTTTATGGCGATATCTCGAAACGGCGTCCACCTATGGAACTAAGGATTACTCCCTTTTAAAATACTCGTTAACACCTTTCTTTTGATACCCATATTGTACAAACAAATTCTAGGGTCACCCCTGGTCCACCTTTATGGCGGTATCTCGAAACGGCGTCCACCTATGGAACTAAGGATTACTCCCTTTTAAAATACTCATTAACACCTTTCATTTGATACCCATATCGTACAAACGCATTCTAGAGTCAACCTGATCCACCTTTATGGCTATATCCCTAAATGGCGTCCACCTATAGAACTATGGCCCACTCCCTCATAAAATACTCTTTAATGCCTTTCATTTGATACAAATGTCACACAAACACATTCCAGGGTTTCCCTCGGTTCATTTTCCTACATGGTTATTTTCCCTTATGTTGTCACCATAGCTCTCAACTGAGTATGTAATGTTCGGTTACACCCGAACTTAACCTTCCTTACTTGTTTTCTTATAATAAACTAAGCTTGATTATTTTTATTATTTGAAGAAACCTTGATACTGGTAGTAGCTTTTTTTTTTTTTTGTACATATTATTAATAGCCCCGCAGACACAGACATTATTCTGCCCTAACCGTGGTCTAGCTAGATAACTTCAATAATTTTTGACCTTTAACTCTCCCACCCCCTCAATATTTCAAAGTTTTACGGTAAAGAAGAAATATTAAAATCAATATATCCGTTTTTGAGTTCAAGCTATATAAACAATAATTGTACGGTTTTGTACTACACTTTGGCAGTATACAGTATTAGCAAGTAAGGAAGGCTAAGTTCCGGTGTAACCGAATATTACATACTCAGCTGCCAAATTACAGCTTGCAAATCTTTCAAAATACCTTCTTTTAAAAGTGGGCGGTGCCACGGCCATTGTCCAAAATTTTACTAATTTTCAGTTTTGCATCATAAGGTCAACGAACCTACCAAGTTTCATCGCTTTGTCCGTCTTTGGTAGTGAATTATCGTACTTTTTCGGTTTTTCGAAATTTTCGATATCGAAAAGGTAGGCGTGGTTATATTCCGATTTCGTTCATTTTGATTAGGGATCTGAGATGAGTTCCCAAGAACTTACGTAACAAATTTTATTATACTTCAAAATTAGCTAAAGTTATCGTGTTTACTGACAGACGGACGAACGAACATGGCTAAATTAATTTCTTTTTTCGCCCAGATCATTTTGATATATAGAAGTCTAAATCTATCTCGAATAGTTTATGCCGTTACGGGGTACCGTTATGCGAACAAAATTAATATACTCTGTGAGCTCTGCTCAGCTGAGTATAAAAATATCCATCTTACCTTTCTCAGCTTTCAAATGCAAAAACCGTTTTAAAATCGGAAAATTCTATGCGAAGTGTTGGATGTTCAACGGCTTTTAGCGACTCTATTTTATAAAATTTATATATAAGTTTCGCTGAAGTTTCACCTGACTCAATCTAAACACAAAATTTCTTGTTTTATTTTTTTGATCACATTTCCTGCTAATCTTAAAACTTTTAGTTATGAATCAAATTTAACCTTCAATTATTGAAATTCTTCGTCTTTGGCTTTGTCAATATTGTCTGCATTCGTAGCAGACATGCACAAATACCAATCCAAATAAAATATGTCTGTATATGTGTGTACACAAATATTGGGAATAGCATACATACATACGTAAGTAAACATGACATACGTTTTAAAAGGAACATTCAAAGTTCGAATATAAATTTATTGCTTTATACGTATATTTTCATTTATATGTGCGTGTGTGTAAACCCTCTTCACTTTCCGACCAAATATCTTCATATAATCCACATTGTTCGTGTACTCACATGACGCTTAAGTTGGATAGACAAAGTTTGTATATTTAGATGTATGGGTTAAGCTAACAAAAGTGGGCTCACAAATACATGCAAGCAGCCATGTACATATGTAATATATGTACGTATATAAATTGCGCTTGTGTTGTGTTAGTTCAAAGCGCTCGCAGCAGACTGAGTAAATCATAGTAAATTGTTTTTTGTTTCAATATCAAAAATTGGTTTCTAAGTTCAGTTTTATTGCAAATTCGTGGTTACTTGTAGGTTACGTAATTGCTTTTAATGGTATTTATTACATTTTTCGTAAAACAACTGACAGGTGTAACCAAAGTTTTGGTTTTGATTACTTATTTTATGCGGCACTTAATAAATATATTGCGCGATGCAGCTCCGAAAAGATTTAGGCCGAGCTGCTACTTTTTATTTTTCCTAAAAATTGTCGGGGCGGGAGGAACATGTTTTCTGTCGACCCCGAACGGCATCTGGAAGGCAGACGAATTTTCACTGAGAAGCTTTCAATGGCAAAAATACACTCGGAGTGTTTGACAAATCACTGCCGAGGAGCGGCCGCGCTTAAATAATGCTTTTTTCTGATAGAAAAGATTTGTGCGCCAATTTTTGTTATTGTTTCGCCCAAGACTTGACCCTAGGATCTTCAGTGCGGTCGGCGGAGCAGTTTACCACTACATCACGGCGGCCATTGAATCTCAAAACCGATGAGCTTCTCCTTATAAAATTCGCGGAAATTTGGAGATGTAAGCAATGTTGCCATTTTAGCTTTTTTCAAGCTAGATTTAGCTCCTTTTTTTCTCCGTTCAGCTTGAAAAGTTGCGATTTAGCTTTAAGTTTTTTCGGAGCTTTTTTCAAAATTTTAGAAAATCTCGATAAACAGTTTGGCGTAGATTAAATTTTAAAAACATTGTATGAATTTGGGCTAGATGATAAATTTCGAGGGGCTGAGGAACAGATAATGCTTGCATTATAGTAGGCAGAAATCGAGGCGTAGTAAATTTATTAAGGCAATATCAATCTAATATCATTTTCGTTACGCGTGTTTGCAACTCGATTCGATTGGCTGTTTCCTAGGCTCCGAAATTACTTTCGAGTGAAATTAAATTTTTGATTTCAGAAACATTTAACTGGTTTTCGAAGTCCACATGTAGACAAGAGAGCTTTGCAAATCGCATCAACATGAATGAAGAAACTCCTTGTTTTTCTGTACTTATGTTAACAGGTATACATTTTACTTCAAAGATACCGTTGTGTGTAATATCTATATGAAAATACTTTATTTTGTCTTGGATTGCAAGCTAGAAAATCTGAAGAAACTTTATCGGAACTTCAAAATACAAAAACAATTTCTACCATGGAAAAGAAAGACCGCTATTCCGCCAAAATTAGTGAGTTCAGCCTGTTTTTATACTCAGTTGAGCAGAGGTCACAGAGTATATTAACTTTTTGGATAACGGTTGGTTGTACAGATATAAAGAAATCGATATAGATAGATATAGACTTCCATATATCAAAATCATCAGCATCGAAAAAAAATTTGATTGAACCATGTCCGTCCGTCCGTCCGTCCGTTAACACGATAACTTAAGTAAATTTTGAGGTATCTTGATGAAATTAGGTATGTAGGTTTCCTGGACACTCATCTCAGATCACAATTTAAAATCAATAATATCGGACCCTAACCAAGCCCACTTTTTCGATATCGAAAATTTCGAAAAACCGAAAAAGTGCGATAATTCATTACCAAAGACTGATAAAGCGATGAAACTTGGTAGGTGAGTTGAACTTATGACGCAGAATAGAAAATTAGTAAAATGTGGACAATGGGCGTGGCACCGCCTACTTTTAAAAGAAGGTAATTTAGAAGTTTTGCAAGCTGTAATTTGGCAGTCGTTGAAGATATCATGATGAAATTTGGCAGGAACATTACTACTATTACTATATGTATGCTTTATAAAAATTAGCAAAGTCGGAGAACGACCACGCCCACGTTTAAAATAAATTTTTTTTAAGGCAAATTTTAACAAAAAATTTAATATCTTTACAGTATATAAGTAAATTATGTCAATATTCAACTCCAGTAATGCTATGGTGCAACAAAATACAAAAATAAAAGAAAATTTCAAAACGGGAGTAGCTCCGCCCTTTTCCATTTCATTTGTCTAGGATACTTTTAATGCCATAAGTCGAACAAAAGTTTACCAATCCTTGTGAAATTGGGTAGGGGCTTAGATTCTAGGACGATAACTGTTTTCTGTGAAAAGTCGACCCTCTGTCCTGCTCGACCGTTAACACGATAACTTGAGCAAAAATCGATATATCTTTACTAACTCAGTTCACGTACTTATCTGAACTCACTTTGTATTGGTATAAAAAATGGCCGAAATCCGACTATGACCGCGCCCACTTTTTCGATATCGAAAATTACGAAAAATGAAAAAAATGCCATAATTCTATACCAAATACGAAAAAAGGGATGAAACATGGTAACTGGATTGGTTTATTGATATAAATTATAAATTTAGAAAAAAACTTTGTAAAATGGGTGTGACACCTACCATATTAAGTAGAAGAAAATGAAAAATTTCTGCAGAGCGAAATCAAAAGCCCTTGGAATCTTGGCAGGAATACTATTGGTGGTAGAACACTTATAAATAAATTAGCGGTACCCGACAGACAATGTTCTGGGTCACCCTAGTCCACATTTTGGTCGATATCTCGAAAACGCCTTCACATATACAACTACCACCACTTCCTTTTAAAACCCGTTATTCCTTTAATTTGATACCCATGTCGTACAAACACATTCTAGAGTGACCCTAGGTTCATTTTCCTACATGGTGATTTTCCCTTATTTTGTCTCCATAGCTCTCAACTGAGTATGTAATGTTCGGTTACACCCGAACTTAGCCTTCCTTACTTGTTGTTTATAGTTCACATTTTATTTTTACATTAACATTAAAAACAATGCAAATAATGCCGGAGAATTATTTCGGTCTCCACTTTTTTCACAAGAGAGTTGATTTTAGCTGTGTTTTTAAGCACAAAATTGTCAAACTAAAAACAAAATTTTCATTTGTCAGAAAAAACAAAAAAAAAAAAAAAAAAACGGTCGAATGTCAAAAAACCAGACATCGAAAATATCTATTAACAATTTAAAAGGTTTTGAAAATAGCATGAAAGTTAAGCCAAATATTCAGATATTTGTTGAAAACTAAACATTTTTTTTTGTCTCAGAAAAAACCTTACAGTTTGAAATTTTCATTCTTTCTCTGATTATTGTTTTGAAAAACTTGAACAACTCAAACAAAAATAGTATTATAGCAAATTTTACTGAGAAAAACATTTGAAGTGTATATAAGCTGGTAAATATGTATCATGTCGTCTAAACACGTTATGGGCAGGAATAAGGTTGAAGCAAACAATGCCATTGATGTTGTTGTTGTTGTATTAACGATAAAGACACTCCCCAAAGGCTTTGAGGAGTGTTATCGATGTTAATCGTCTATTGACGGATATAGGTCTGGTAAGTTCCGGTAACAAAACACCATTAAGGTACTAGGCCGACCATCTCGGAAACGATTTATACGACCACATTAAACCTTCTAGGCCATACAGCCCTCCCCACCCCCTACTTCCATGAGGAAATTAGGGTCACCAGAGCCTCGGCTGTTAATGAAGCAGGATTCGCCACGGATAGGTGAGGTTGGCAATTGGGTTGGACAAGCTATATATTGCGCTGGCAACCCCTTGAATCAATTTGGTATTTTAGTCGCCTCTTATGACCGGCATACCTACCGTGGGTATATTCTAAGCTCTTTAACCCGCTAGGGAAACAATGCAATTAGAGACGTTTTCCAATATAACGAGGAAGAAAAATGTCGTAATGTAAAATGTGCAAATGTAAATTGGCTAGCGAACATTTGACAAATTTAAAACGCCACATAATAACGAAAATAGCCAGCCACCAAAAAGTAAAAATTAAAATTGCATACTCTATACAACCAGAGTCCTTGAAAAATTCGTTAATAAAAATTGTAACAAAAGATAGGCAGCCGTTGGCGCAATTGGACAGTGAAGGGTTCAGGGAGATAGTGGTTCCCGTCTTCAAAGCCCTTGATATGAATATGATCAACTCCCATTATGTTATGGAGTTAATAAGTAATCGTGCTATATAAATAAAAAACGAAATAAAAATTTGGTTGCAAAAAAATTAGTTTCTATTAAAATTGGTGCCGCTACTCTGCTTGGCCGCTCATATTAGGCATTCAGTATATTGATATTCAAAATGAGTAGTAGTTGTAAAAACTCTCGGAAAGAGACCATTGTCCACCCACACAATGGAGACAAAATAAAAAGAACTTTATTGGAAACTTTTGAGGAATATGATATTAGGCTGGATAAAATTTATAGGTATTTTACACATCAGGGCGCTAAAAAAAATTTCTAAAATGTGCCTCTCTGTTGACCAGGAGCTCATAAACTCTCTCCAAAGCTCGAAACTCAGTACCTTTTTGGATGAGATGGCTCAAAATATAGTAGCTTTATTTCCTCATCATGAAGTTTCCGAACTTGCTAATATGTTTGCTGAAGTTGCCAATTTTGAAAACCTTCATACTCGCTTGGCGGTATATGAAGACATTTTTACTTATTATCAAAATATTCGCTTTACATCTCCTGAGCTGTTTGAATTAGCGCTAGTCACTCTTGGTGTCCCTGCTACGCAATTATCAATAGAAAGATCATTTTCTTCTTTGAATTTCATTTTGGATGAAAGGAGGTACAACTCAAGCGATGAAACGCTTGAAAAAATATTACAAGTAAAGCTTAACTCGTAAGCTCTTGTTCACTTTATTATGTTCAAATATAAAATTTTTGTGTTGCTGGAAGACAAAAAAAAGTTTAAAAATCACCTTTTTTGTTTGAATTAGGGTTTTTTGTTTAATTTTTATAGTTTTTTCATTGAAATACAAAAAAAAAATAATATTTGTTAACAATTATTTTTAATCCCAACAAAAAACCCTATCGAATTACAAACTGGCTTGTTTGTTTTTAATGAACTATGTTATATTTCTGTTGTATTTCTTTAGTTTTTTGAAATATAGTGTACACACTTATACCAGTACTGAAACCGTATTAGGAGGGAGGACGACAAAAATATAAGAGAAAATACAGGAAAAATACAGAGAAAATAAAGTAGTGTCATATAGGTATACGGTTTATAGGCCACATAAAATAAAACTAACGAAAGAGTTTATTACAAGCCATAAGGTAGAATATAACAACTTTATTATATGGCTTATGGACCAACAAAAATAAGACTTACTTACATAAGACCTTATTAAAAGAAACCACTTGCTATATTAGGACCTTTTATTTAAGGCATATATATAGCTCACCCAAAATCAGGCTTGCATAAGCTGTTATAATAACAACCTCGTTAGGGATTAGTACACCATTGTATTATTATAAGTTTTATTGCACATATTAAATTTCTTGGACTTATAATAAGACACCATCTGACTTTGATTTCCTTTATTCATATTCTTAATAACCTATTTCAAAACTTTACTTAACCGGGGGTCTGCCATCGGTAGTGGTTCGACCAGCTCAGAAAGTGTCATGTAAATATACCCTACAAAAAATGCATTTGCCAGATCTCATTTCCCAGATATCGTTTGGAGTCGGTGTAAAACACATACCAAAAACTTGAAGAAGAGGTTCCCAGACAGTGTGGAATGTAGAATTTACATGTTTCATGGGTTCTTGGAAAGAACAAAAAGTAGATTTCCTTACATATTACGAAAACTTATAGACTATAGTAGAGTTTGTTGATCATGTATCCCTTTCAAGTAAATTCACAAATGGCATCTGTAACTATATTTATTATTTTTTATGAAATTCGAGAAAAATTAATAAAAAATTTTTTATTCAGTTGTGTCTTTTATGAAAAAAAAAATTAATAAAACGCATAGAAAATTGCCTTAAACTTTAAGCTTTTTTTCTTAGTCTTAAACATTTTTATTTAGCCTCTTTTAGCTTTGTACTTTTGTCAATCTAGCCTTTTTTCTGGAAAATTTCTGTCAACACTGGGTATAATGGAGTAGAATTGATAATAATTTTAACACCATGAAATAGTTTGAGGGAAAATTTTAAAACCATACGACCATACGGCATACCATAAATCCCATGTAGGGCGGAGTCTCAGGACGCATCAAACCTGTTGCAAAATCAAAACTTCAATATAGCGACACGGGATTTAAAGATATTCCGCACAAAACTCGATGTGTGGAAGGGGGAAAAATAGACCGCATAGCAATGGTTTACAGGGTTGGATTCCAATTTATAAGGTCAGAGTCTAACAAGCTCTACTCTCCTTAAAGGAGTTTACAGATTTCGCTTTACCTTCTGGATGCGGTATTTATCAGTTTACACTTTTTAACAACTGTTTTAATATATAACTTTCAAATATTGATAGTTGAATAAAAATACACAAATTGGAGATTTCCAAAGCATAATTTTGCTACGGTGGCAGTGCTTTTTCAGCATCCGACAAACTGTATCTCTGAAAACTAACACAGTTTATTCAAAATACGTCAAATGGAGTTTTCTTGCTTTCTTCGATCGTGGTTTAAACCAAAAATGAATTATTCATGAAAATTCTTTAAAAAAATATTATGACTCCCCGGAAATTATAATTGCTAGCACTATAACCCCAGCTTAAATTGAATTTTTAAATTATTTGACACCTAGCAGTAATTATCATAATTTCAAGCTAAAAAATAAACAAACAAAAAAGCACAATATTGGATATGCATTTTAAAGTAGCTTAAACGCCTGTAAGTATGCAACGAGTACACAAGTACCCATAAGTATATAAATAGGCATAGCAATACATATACATAAACATATAAATATGTAAGTTTATGCATATTCAAGTACATAAATGGTTGTAAGAACTCATATAAAGCAGCAACAAGTCGGTTAAGTGCAATTGTTGACTTTGACTTTAACGCTGTTAAAACAGTAGGCATACTCATTCACAGAAATATGCAAATATATTTACACATTCGTACATATACATAAGTATACAAACACTCAAAATCACTTCAGCTGTCATAATATGCCTAGTTCGTGCATATTTTGTATTTTTCAACGTTTGCACAGTAGCAAAAGTAGTTAAGTATTATGTAACGACAAAAAACAACAAACACGAACCCAGTAGAAACACACACACACAAATATTTATAAAGAATAGGCTGCCAATTTGTCTATTTTGCTCTCTAAAAAATGTTACAATGATTCAATTCGATGCGTCTTTCTTTCAGCGAGAAGGATATTTGACTGAATGAGTACGCAAATAAAAAAAAATGTGAGCTTTGAAAAAATCATTTTTGAATTGGTGTTTCATCTTTCATCTTCTGAAGTCAAGCCTTGAACAACGAGGAAAATGAGTAAGAAGTAAGAGCTACGTAAAAAAATGCTGTACAATTGGACAAATAATCCCAATGTTAGTCACAAAAAGCTGATAAAACTCGCAGGATTATCTTACAACACTGCCAAAAGAACAAGTGTGGCCGCCCGTAAGGCTCAGCAGATGCCCAGTTGAAGAATAATGTTCTACCCCTGATTAAGAAAAACCATGTCAACAAGAGTTGCCACCAAAATAGCCAAAACCATAATTGTGCAAGTCACACGAATCAAGCAGAGAAATGATATTAAAACCAAAATTGCCCATATTGGCAAAAAAAATTTTTGTGCTATAATGAACGACGAAACGTCTTTGAAAATGGACCTAAAAAAGTTGCCAGTTGCCCATTTCTATTGCTTGCAGTTTGATGCGAACTTTATTTTTTGGAAAAAACACCTAGATAGAAAAGCGTGGCAGAAAGGTCTGATTTGACAAACTATTTGTGAATGTGGGCATAAATCCACCCCATTTACTACGATTGCAAACATCAGCGGAGATATTTACGTGAAAGAACGTCTTCGAAAACGCCTTCTGCCATTTAAAATCGCCATAATGTGTAATCCATATTTCGAACACACTTGGCTACGATCATTATGCTCGTGTCAACCAAATGTGGTTCGAAGATAGAAATGTTTATTATGTTAGCAAAAACTTGAATCTACCCAACGTGCCGTACTTAGTTGCGGTCAATTAAGAAATATTGGATTCAGATGAAAGAAAACTTTTTAAGAATATGCAAACCGATAAACAACGGAACAGGAGTAAATGTGGCCAACAGTGCTGCTAAAACTGGAAAAAAACAGTTGTTCAAAACTTGATTACGGGCCTCTTCAAAAAAGTTTGGTCTAACGGACAGCAAAAAAAAAATTATTCAAGCGCTTGTATAGCGCAGCTCTTTCAAAAGATTTCCAGCGCAATCAATAGCTTCTGCAATCCTATTGTCAACCTCACCTACACGTTGCGAATCTTGTTTTTTAATAACCGACTCTATGGCGTCCCCATGTCCCTCAGGGAAATAGGGTTTGGGAGCAGGATGGCCTGGATGGCTCAATGTGGTCATATTAAATCGTTTCCGAGATGGTTGGGCTTGGGCCTTAATGGCGCTTGGATCCATATCGGGCAAAGTACTATCAGCATCGATAATAATCTTCAAAACCCTCGTTGTTGTCGCTGTGTCTTCGCTACCTATTGCGCGTCCATTGTATTATTACATGTGACGATATTTATTCCTGGCATACGTATCTCGCTTTTGCCAAGGAAATTCGCTCACTACTATTTTGAATTAACTTTCCCCTTCCTAAGTATTGGTCGTCCATGATCCCCTCAGTGATTTTCCGGATAGTGACATCTATAGTTTTTTGTTGTACTCACCCACACCGGGAAGCCCACTAAAGTTAACAATGTGGCCACAGTGCATTTCGTTCTAGAATCTTAGCACACTAAATATTTTGGCATGTTGAGAATTTGAAATATTGAAAAAAAATTATTATAAATGCTACCAAATTGAAACACTGTGCAAAAAGTGGCAATGTCAAAAAGTCAAGAGCATATTGTATGCAATATGCATCACCTCTTGGGGGAGACGTTAGTCAGTATTTTGCACACACATTTTTTTTTTTAACTTGGCCTCTTTCACTAACACTTAGTACGCAACTGTAAAGCGGCAATTACCCACCAACGTGTGCCGTACGTACGAAAGTTTGTCGTACGAAACACGTTTGAGCGAACCCTCAAGCCCGTAGGAATCAATGTGTGCGTCTGTGTACATGGATATAACATATTTGTGTGTGTATTTTTTACAGTTAAGCACTGTTGCCATTGACCATTTTGCATGCATGCTTATGGAAACATCAACTTTTTCCAATTTAATTTTTGATGTTGTAAAAGGCTGGCATTAATATTAAATAAATATAAATAGATCACATATTTATAATCTGCACTTTTACATAATTATTTCGAATTATTTTCACAATTTTTAAACTTTAATTAGGTGTTTTTGCATGAAACTGCAAACGGTCAAAAATTAGCGCACAAAAGTTTATTAGGCAACTCTGTCTAGTGAGAGAGCGATCAGCTGACACGTTCTTATGGAAAAAATCAAAATTGTTTTGATTTCTACGTTCCGGGCTACGTACGTGCGGGCGTTGCACGTCGGTGAGTTTTCGTTTACATTGCATACTCATAAGATAGGTCGTGTCAGCTGACACGTTTTTGGTACGTACGTTCGTGAGTAACTGCCGCATAAGCTTCACATTTTCTCTTCGCACTTGCTATCGTTTTGCTTTGTATGTTTTGTTATTTCTTTCCATCTTGTCGTTGCGGTTGTGCTCCTGTCAACAACATAAGAGCACTGTCAAACAGCTGACGGCAATATGAGCAACAACAAATTTTAAGGATGAACGGTACATTCGCCACAAAAGAGCACACAGCTGTTGCGCACACAAAATGTTTTAACACGCACACATATACACATTTCGTAAATACATATATGTATATGCTTTCTTATTCATTTGTATATATTTGTATAATTTTCCAGCATTTTAAAATTGTTGTTGCTTTCGCCTGATGCCATGCCGTTATGAATTGTTGTGCATATTTGAATTTCTTTTGTGCCTTCTTTAATATTTTCATTTTCTTGCCAACGCATTTTCAGCTAACTTGCCAAGCGTACAGACTGCATGTTGACATACGAACGCACATATTTATTCGAGCATATTTGGAGGCAATGTGTATGGTCTGGTAAGTTTAGAGGCCGATACTTTTCTTTTGTTTTGCTACTATTAACCTTATTTTTGGCCTCATTTGATTTTCCGGCTGCATCATAAATGCACTAATTGTTGTTTTACCCGTCATAATTATATTGTTTTTGTTGCTTTTGTCGTTCTTTGCTTTGGTTAGCTTCATTTTTATACCTTTCAGGAACATGAAATGGTATATTAACTTTGGTCCGATGTTTGTAACGTTGAGAAATATAGAAGATAGACTCACTACTAAGAATACCGAATTGATCAGGGCGACGAACTGAGTTGATATAGCCATGTCCGTCTGTCCGTCCGTCTGTCTGTTTGAACGCAAACTATTCACTCAAATTTTGAGATATCTCAATAAAATTTCGCACAAGGACGTATTTTTGTATTATATTAGACATTTGTCGGATCCGGTAGGATGGGACCACTATAACATATATCTCCCACAGAACAGATCGTTCAGATAAGACGATTTTGGTCATTCCTGCCGCAATTTAGAAATTATAAACGTGAAACTCAGTGATATATATTCTAATATATCATAGACGATGTCCTGAAAAAATCACTTTGATCGGAGCTATATATAGTATATATCCAATACAACCGATCGTTCAGATAGAAAGATTTTTGGCAATTTCTCCCTTAATTTTCAATATAAAAACGTTAAACTTGGTGATATTTATTCTAATATATCATAGAATATTTCATGAAAAAACATTTCGATCGGAGCTATGTGTATATAGTATATACCTATCCCATACAACCGATCGTTCAGATAGATAGATTTTTAGCCATTTCTCCCTTAGTTTCCAATAAAAAAAACGTGAAACTTGGTGACATATATTCTAATATATCATAGAAGATTGCCTGTAAAAATCATTTCGATAGGAGCTATATATAATATATATCCCATACAACCGATCGTTCAGATAGAAAGATTTTTAGCCATTTCTCCCTTAGTTTCAAATAAAAAAAACGTGAAACTTGGTGGCATATATTCTAATATATCATAGAAGATTTCCTGTAAAAATCATTTCGATCGGAGCTATATATAATATATATCCCATACAACAGATCGTTCAGATAAGGGGTTTTTTGCCATTTTTTATTTTATATTTATCTTAAAAATCGTTTAGGTATGTACATCTGTTCACCATATATATCTTATCTTATACATGCGCTTATTTGAAGATTACGAACGGGATAAGATTATTGTTCAGCCCCATTCATGAAAGCTATGAAGATTCGGCACAGCCGAAACAGCCCCATCCTTACTTGTTTTGCTTCAATATTTATCTGTAATTTGATTCTTTTCTTAATGACTGTGTGAACAAATTGCTTTCAAACACATTTTTAAATGTGTAGAGTAGATGACCACGGTAGATCGCGGGTTCAAATCGTATTTATTTCGCTGTTGTAAATATTTTAGAATTATGATAAAATAATGTATAAGGAGTTGTAATCCCCCTTTCCGACTAATAAGCTTAGGGTAAAAAAAATAATAAAAAGATGACAATAAATTTTTAAGCACTTTCTTTATATAAGTATAGTGCTGTCTTAATATATACAATCCACTTAGATGTTTCATGTTGATAGCACCGTAACACAAAGGTTTGTGTCTACGCTATTAAGCACAACTCGTTTTGCGGCGTGTTATTTAACCACTGCGGCGAGTCTTCACTTATTGCCGCTAGATGGGTCCAACCATCCTTTGATCGCCTAGCCTAGAGAGTTACAAACAAGCATATATATAAATGAAGCTAATATAAGCGTGTTAACAAATAGATTAAAACGTTGCGGAAATGTGACGTAGACCTAATGTTGATAATTTTGGATTTTTAAATTTAAAAAGAAAAAGTTTATCAGAACAAATCTTATCATAAAGGCAGTGTGCAATCTAAAAAAGTTTAGAGTCTTCTTTGCTGCGATTTTTCTAGACGGGCTTTAATAGCCATTGCTAAAATTTCTAGATCTAATATCATCAATATTATATCTGTATCAAGGACATATTACTCTCTGAGTTTTAATCCATTTATATAAAGGAAGTGTTTAAAAATATATATTTTTTTTTACCAGCAGTACTTGTTCTTGTATTATAACTTTGATTATATAAAGGTTGGTTGTACAGGTATAAAGGAATTGAGATAGATATTACTTACTTACTTACTTAATTGGCGCTTAACCGTCTAAACGGTTACGGCCGTCCAACAAGGCGCGCCAGTCGCTCCTTCGCTCCGCCAACCGGCGCCAATTGGTCACACCAAGGGAGTTTAAATCGTTTTCCACCTCGTCCTCCCAACGGAGTGGGGGCCGCCCTCTACCTCTGCTTCCTTAGGCGGGTTACAATAGAAACACTTTCTTGGCCGGATCATCATCTTTCATTCGCATAACATGGCCTATATAGCGCAGCCGCTGCATTTTAATTCGCTGGACTATGTTGATGTCTGCGTATAGCTCGTACAGCTCATCATTAAATCTTCTTCGGTACTCGCCATCGCCAACGCGTAGAGGTCCATAAATCTTTCGAAGAACTTTTCTCTTTTTTCTCTTTGAGATAGATATAGACTTCCATATATCAAAATCATCAGTATCGAAAAAAATGATTACGCCAAATCCGTCTGTCCGTCTGTCCGTCCGTCCTTATTTCTGTCCGTCCGTTCACACAATAACTTGAGCATATACCGAGGTATCTTCATAAGATTCAGTATACGGGTAATCTGGACTCGGAATAAATTGGTGTTGAAAATGAGCAAAATCGGAGGATAACCACGCCCGATTTTTCGATATCGAAAATTAAAAAAATGGAAAAATTGAGATGATTCCAAAACGAATACCGCTAGGCTAATGAAATTTGTTCGGTGGATTTGTTTTATGACGCAAAACATATACTCCAAAAAATTTTGGAATATGTGCGTGATACCACCCACATTTAGAAGAAGAAAATTTTCAAGTTTAACAAGCCTTAAATCACTAGCCGTTAGAGATATTAAATTGAGATTTGGCAGAGGCACTATCCTTGCCAAATTATATAGACTGAGTGCAGATAATCAAAATCGATTAAAGACCACGCTCAGTTTTCCTAAATGTCTAACCTTAACAAAGTCTTTAATAACTCTATGGTTTTAACCACATTTTACTGGTCTACCCAATAGTGGTATGGTTGAGCTAAGAACAAAACTTAAAAAAATTTTGAAGATGGGCCTGACCCGCCCCTTTTTTTGGTATTATTTCCAAAATGCATTTAGTATCATAAGACGAACAAAAACCTCCCAATCCGAACGAAATTTGGCATAAAGATTTTTTGTATAGCTACAACTCTGTATCCTTTTTCTTCTTTTGAACGAAAATGAGTTCAGAATAGAACCATATATGTATTATTGCACAGCCGTATTACACTATTAAACGGCGTTTCAAGGGAAATGTTTGGTTCCACCCGAACTTTGACTTTCTTACTTGTTACCTAGGTCTTGCTTTCGTACTATTTGACAAATACTTTGATCGGTGAGCTCCCTCTTTGGCCACAGAATATGTGTCAGGCCTCTAGGTCTCTAGAAAGTTACATAAAAACCTATCAAAATATTCGATATCTGTTATTATAATGACCCGCGTGCCAGCTAGTGAATATGTTTCCTTTTGTTGCTTTGTTTAGGCGCCGTGAACTATGTGCGATATTTAAAATTTCTACCTCAATGGCAAGTTCTTTGAAACTTTATAGCAAGAATTCACTGTTTGGTAAGGAATTTCTAATGGAGGTTTCTTTTCTGGAAAAAAATTTACCCTTATACTGGACTTTTAAACTAGTTAACTGGCACTATCCAAAAGACTATCTTTTTAGGCAATGGGACACCCTTTGTTATTATGTGAAAATACTTCGTGAAAGGAACACACAGACTTATGACAGAGCTAAGAAAAACAAACTGGCTGAAACTGCTTTCAGAAAAGAAGACGCCATAAATATATTACACCTAAAGGTAGTGATTTCTTAATTTTTCTGATTATTAAATATTTTCTTATCGGGCTCTCAATTACGTATCAAGTTTTAGCTCACTGAAAAATATTGATCACAGGATTCCGCCCTATCCGTACGATTTTTCGAAATGTCCAAAACCGTGCGAAACCTAGCGTCACTTTTTCCCAATATGTATGGAACTCGGAACCAAACTTCTTAATCGCTAAAATTCCGCCGTATTGTATGAAATTTCTTAATATCACGACCTGAGCGCAATCTTTGGAATATGTCCTCTTACTAAAGGCATTGTCATCGGTTAACCAACTGCCTATGAGGTGTTACGATTACAGCTTGGTGGATGGTCTAATTGATCCCAAGATTCCGCCGTATGGTACGATTTTCATAAATATCTCGATGCGTTCGTATTCATGAGCTGGGTTTAAGTCCCGGCAAGTATAAACGCAGTATATGATATTTTGGAAGAGAATTCTCTTATCCCATAAAGGCCGTGGCTAATGGCTAGAGAACAGGTACAAGAGACGGAATTTTTTATTGTTTCACAATGAAACAGCCTAAAATTCCAGTTCAGAATCTTCTTAGAGAATAGACAGCTTATTGAAAATTCTGCTTCACCTATATGCCGAGCTTGATAACTTACATCTTTATCATTGAAAAGTGACGAAAAGGAAAAGTCGAATACTGACAAAAAGGTACATAGTTTCCTTAGGAATACCTAGCGCAGGAAAACGATAAATTATCTTCTGAGTTGTTCGGAGTGGGCACAGTTTCATATTGCAACATTAAAATCTAATTGAAAGACAATCCCCAAAGACGAGCCAACGACAACGGAGTCAGCATATTTAATGTTGAAAGTAAAGTTCAAATTGGTCCAACGGAGTACAAAACTGATAACTAAACTTTTACACGATATTTATTTTTTTTTGTTAACCGATAGTCAGAAAAAATTGTCCTTAAAATTTATAAGAATTTACCTAAACAAAGAGCAACACCACCAGCTACTTTAGGAATGTAAGGAACCTCTCCAGACAATTCCAAAGCAACGGAGCAACTGCAAATTATGCGATTTCATTTGCCTGATGCACCAAAATATAATTTTAATACCAGATCTAAACCACGAGGGCAAAAACTATATTAGAACATACAACTACTGACGTTCGCTGATGATATTCACAACTTTGATTCTGCCTTCTGTAGACTAGATGAAATGGCGAAAAAGTGGGTCATGCCTTAAGTGTGGAAAAGACGAAGTACCTACTGTCAACCGAGAAGAAGTCGGTGCGTTCGTACTTTGACGGCCACCTCACTATTGTTTGATTTACGTTGGAGATTATGAAAGACTTCGTCTATAAGGGAATCAAACGGAGAGTAACTTTTTTCAACAAGTGCTGCACGGAATAATGTAAATAATTCAAAAGCTAAGTCCTCTCTAGATGAACAAAAATCACACCCTATAAGCAGATGAAATTTTGTTTCTGAAGTTTTCTTGTCTTTCTTGAAACATCAGTTTGATGAGCATTCACACTACTTGCATCCACTAAACTTGCCTGACATCGTGACCGCCGGCTACGAACACAAAAAAGAAGGCATCGGAGTTTAATGCAGAATTGTTTAAAATCTTATAATCTTAAATTGCTATGTAGGTCATTTACTTTAAAAGTAAAAAAAAGTGTTTCAAACTATTTTCGTTAAAAATATTGTATTTGATATTCTGTGCAAACTTTAAATACTCAGTTAAGCATTAGTAAACAAAGTACTATAAATAATTTAGTTAGTACATACTGGAACATATGTTTGTACATACATACGTATTGAACGAGTTGGATAATGTTGCAAAATGTGCGTGATTTAATGTAATTAAAATGTTTTACTTGTTTATTTTACGTAAACTCAAATAAACGTTTATGATTTGATTATGCTGTGTGAAATGTTAAACACGTTCTATATTTCAATGGGTACTTTGTTGTAAGAGTGTAATCGGAAATTTCGGGGCGTGCACTAGTGACTTAACGAATTCTTCGGAAAACGTTTAGAAACCTAAAATTATCAGGTGAGCGCTGATTCAACTGGCATATCAAACATCAAACACTTTAAGAATTAGGAAGTATGACTAATATTCCAGAATACGAGGGCGATGTTTTAGTATAAGAAAATGTGTTTAAAACCAAGGCAGCGATATAATTGTTTGAGTATACAATTGGCGTGTTCTAAATATGATAGGATGGAAACACAGATATAGTATCAATCAACCTAACAATTTTAAAACTTCCGGATTGCCTGGGATAGACATAATGTATGGTATTGATACAGTTTCACAGGACTCAATACTAGGGCAACCCCAAATATGCAAAAAAAAAAAAAAAAACAAATTTTTGACGCTTATAATATTAAATTCTAAATATATACTTAAATTCAAGGACTTTAGGACTTTATAAGCAGCAAACTTTGCTTTTATTTATACTCAGTTGAGCAGAGCTCACAGAGTATATTAACTTTGATTGGATAACGGTTGGTTGTACAGGTACAAAGGAATCGAGATAGATATAGACTTCCATATATCAAAATCATCAGTATCGAAAAACAATTTGATTGAGCCATGTCTGTCCGTCCGTCCGTCCTTCCGTCCATCCGTTAACACGATAAATTGAATAAATTTTAAGGTATCTTGATGAAATTTGGTATGTAGGTTCCTGGGCACTCATCTCAGATCGCTATTTAAAATGAACGATATCGCCCAATTTTTCGGTATCGAAAATTTCGAAAAATCTGAAAGTGCGATAATTCATTACCAAAGACGGATAAAGCGATGAAACTTGGTAGGTTGGTTGAACTTATGACGCAGAGTAGAAAATAAGTAAAATTTTCGACAATAGTAGTGGCACCGCCCACTTTTAAAAGAAGGTAATTTAGAAGTTTTGTAAGCGGTAATTTGGCAGTCGTTGAAGATATCGTGATGAAGTTTGGCAGGAACGTTACTCCTATTACTATATGTATGCTTAATAAACATTTGCAAAATCGGAGAACGACCACGCCCACTTTTAAAAAAATTTTTTTTAAAGTGAAATTTTAACAAAAAATTTTAAATATTTACAGTATATAAGTAAATTATGTCAACATTCCACTCCAGTAATGATATGGTGCAACAAAATACAAAAATAAAAGAAAATTTCAAAATGGGCGTGGCACCGCCCTTTTTCATTAAATTTGTTTAGGATACTTTTAATGACATAAGTGGAACAAAAATTTACCAATCCTTGTGAAATTTGGTAGGGGCTTAGATTATAGGATGGTAACTTATATCTGTGAAAAAGGGCGAATTCGGTTGAAGTCACGCCCAGTTTTTATACACGGTCGACCGTCTGCCCTTCCGTTCGGCCGTTAACACGATAACTTGAGCAAAAATCGATATATCTTTACTAAACTCAGTTCACGTAATTATCTGAACTCACATTGTATTGTTATAAAAATGTCCGAAATCCGACTATGACCACGCCCACTTTTTCGATATCGAAAATTACGAAAAATGAAAAAAAGGTCATAATTCTATAACAAATACGAACAAAGGGATGAAACATGGTAATTGGATTAGCTTAGTGACGCAAAATATAACTTTAGAAAAAACTTTGTAAAATGGATGTGACACCTACCATATTAAGTAGAAGAAAATGAAAAAGTTCTACAGGGCGAGATCAAAAGCCCTTGGAATCTTGGCAGGAATACTATTCGTGGTATTACATATATAAATAAATTAGCGGTACCCGACAGATGATGTTCTGGGTCACCCTGGTCCACATTTTGATCGATATCTCGAAAACGCCTTCACATGTACAACTACCACCAATCCCTTTTAAAATCACATTAATACCTTTAATTTGATACCCATATTGTACAAACACATTATAGAGTCACCCCTGGTCCACCTTTATGGCGATATCACGAAAAGGCGTCCACCTATAGAACTAAGGCCCACTCCCTTTTAAAATATTCATTGTCACCTTTCGTTTGATACCCATACCGTACAAACAAATTCTAGAGTCACCCCTGGTCCACCTTTATGGCGATATTTCGAAAAGGAGTCCTCCTATAGAACTAAGGCCCACTCCCTTTTAAAATACTCATTAACACCTTTCATTTGATACCCATAACGTACAAACAAATTCTAGAGTGACCCCTGGTCCACCTTTATGGCGATATCTCGAAAAGTCGTTCACCTATAGAACTAAGGCCCACACCCTTTTAAAAAACTCATTAACACATTTCATTTGATACCCATATCGTACAAACAAATTCTAGATTCACCCCTGGTCCACGTTTATGGCGATACCTCGAAAAGGCTTCCACCTATAGAACTAAGGCCCACGCCCTTTTAAAAACTCATTAACACCTTTCGTTTGATACCCATATCGTACAAACAAATTCTAGAGTCAGCCCTGGTCCACCTTTATGTTGATATCCCTAAATGGCGTCCACCTATAGAACTATGGCCCACTGCCTTTTAAAATACTCTTTAATACCTTCTATAATCGTAAAAAAAAATGTTAGACTTAGACTTGGATTACTCGGGATCTCCTACAGAAAATAAAGCTCAAAAACCAATTAAGTAAAAAGTGTGCTAAGCATCCTAGTAATAGAAGGCTCCGCACTAGATACAACAAAATAAGTAATAGCACCAATAAGGCCATACGACTGACGCGGGAAAACTTCTTTCGAAACAAGTTTAATTCAGCACTTGGTAATATTAAAAAAGAATGGGAAGTTGTCAATAAGCTTCTTAATCGAAACGGTGAAAAAGATAATGAGCGAATAGTATTGCAAGCTGGAAGTCAGTCGATTACGTATGGTGTGGAAATAGCTAATAAACTTAACACGCACTTTACAATGGTTGGGAACACCGTATTAACTAACTGCAATTGTCGGTTTGCGACCCATTTACCATCGGGCCAAGATGCTCGAAATAGCTTCTTTTTTGACCCTATCACAGGTTTCGAAATTATAAGCATTATAAAAACCTTAAAAATCTCTACTTCATGCGGTGAGGATGGTATTTCCAATTTAATTTTAAACAAGATATATTTTAATGTGGTTGATGTACTGATATACTTATTCTACACCAGCATTACTCAGGGTATTTTTCCCGATGTGTTCAAATGTGCGATTGTAATTCCGATCTTGAAAAAAGGGGATAAAAAAGATGTTAATAATTATAGACCTATCTGACTGCTCTCGGCCATATCTAAAGTTTTTGAAAAGGCTGTTAAAACCAGAATTGTTAATTTTCTAAATAAAGCGAGCTTTTTTAGCTCCATGCAGCTTGGCTTTCGTTCTGACCTATCAACAGAAGACGCTCTGCTGGATTTTTGCACCAACGTCTACAAAACCCTGGATGAAAAAAGAGTTGCGCTGGTCTCTTTCTGGACATAACAAAAGCTTTTGATATGATCGATATGGGTGTACTATTGGATAAACTATATAGTGCAGGATTCCGCGGTGTTATGCATAAGTGGCTTAAATCGTATCTATCAGGCATAACACAAACAGTTAAAGTAGAATGTAGCTACAGTAGCTTACAGCTTGTTAATTTGGGCGTTCCCCAAGGCTCAGTTCTTGGTCCAATATTGTTCTTGGTCTATATTAATTCTACATTTAAGCTTCCATTGAGAGGCAAGGCCACTGCCTTTGCAGACGATCTTGCTATTGCGTACAGTACACCGAATTACTTTGAATTAACATGTGACATTAACCATGATATACATTTGTTACGAACCTGGTTCGCTTCGCACAAACTGATTGTAAGTAGTAAGACTAGATTTATGTATTTCAGTCATGTTCTCAAAGAACAACCAAGTTATGATGTCATATTTCACTCCGCAGTGTGCTCTCGTTTTAACATGCACCATATAGCGTGCACTCAAAGTGACGCGATGAGAACTTTTGATTGTAATAGGAACTGTAGTGAAAGCAGCTTCAAGGTTGAAGTTGTTGAGAATTTCAAATACCTAGGAATTATAATAGACAACTGCTTGAGTTGGTCTGAGCACATTAATGCTCTAAAAAATACTTTCTATATACCACTCGTCACTTTTATCGTCTGAAAAAGTTATGTTCAATATACACTCTAAAAACAGTTTACTACGGAATATTTCAATCTAAACTGCAATATGGTATCACATGCTGGGGCGGCGCTTCGACTAATAAGCTGTCAGCAGTAACAATTCAAAAGGGGGCTATAAGGCGAATCTGTAGTGCAACTTATAGGTCTCACTCTATGCTATATTTTAGGAAACTAGATATATTTCCGTGTCGACATCTCTATCTTTATAAAGTTTTAAAAACATTCTTTATACGATGTGGCTACCTGGAAAGCTTTCCTTCGGAAGTCTACAACTTACGAAGAAATCTACTTCGGATGGTACAAATTCCGCATACTAGGACGTTGCAATTTAGAAGTTTTTACACATACACGTCGTGCACATTTTTCAACTCTCGTACTGCCATTGTACAGGTAATAAGAAATATCAATTTATTTAAAAAAGAAGTTAAGCTGTATCTTTTTGGTTATAATCACTTTGAATTAGAAATGATGCTGAGGACGACCCTATAAACCGTACCTACCTTAGGAAGCTGCAAATATTTAGTATTGATTCTCTTTTATATCTTTGATGATTTAATTTAATGTATAACTTAAACTCTTTATGATATTTTTATTTTTGTACACCCCACACAAATCAATATACC
Organism: Eurosta solidaginis; assembly: GCF_040869045.1. Classification (NCBI taxonomy): domain Eukaryota; kingdom Metazoa; phylum Arthropoda; class Insecta; order Diptera; family Tephritidae; genus Eurosta; species Eurosta solidaginis. Next base: position 180,127,711 of record NC_090323.1, read on the forward strand.
AAAGCTAGGACTGGCATTTAGAACCAGGCATGCTTAACCAACGAAACGATATCATTTCGTTACGATAATCAACGTTAATAAACGAAACGAAGTCATTTCGTTTCGTTTATTAACGTTAAGATCGTCAAATTAACGAAATGATTTCGTTTCGTTTTCTGCCATATCAAAACGAAATCAAATCGTTTATGTTGATTATTAATTTCAAACTATGCTGGCAAAGCTGATTGATGGCGGAGTCATTAAAGGTGAAAGCATTAGCCAAGCTGATTGCAACTTTTCTCATGAATTTTGACAGTACAAACATTTCTCAGAGTATTTTTGACATTACCACCAACGAATTACACAAACAAATTACATAGAGTTTGTGTGTGTATGTGCGCTCGTTGTTGCCACCTTACGGCTTCACCATGGCTATAGCATTGCCAGCACAATTCAAACATAAAGTATCACGTTTTTGTTAACGTTTTTAACGTTAACGAAAGCTTTTCGTTTCGGTTAAAAACGAGATACAATTTATCTTGATAATTTCTTTATCGATAATATTTCGAAGTGTTGCAACGGAAACGGTGGAAATTTTTTGATAAACGATTAGCTTAACGTTAAGGTGCATCCCTGTTTAGAACTATGTTAAACTTTAATATAAAACATGCCATATACTTTTCCTATGCTGCATAGTAATTTGAAATTATTTAATGTAATATTTTAATCTTAGTTTAATAAGTATGCATCTAGAAAATGTTAGTAAAATGCAATACAATACAAAATACAATGCATGTCATACAAGCACATTCCAGGGTTACCCTAGGTTCATTTTCCAACCTGGCGATTTTCCCTTATTTTGTCTCCATAGCTCTCAACTGAGTATGTAATGTTCGGTTACACCCGAATTTAGCCTTCCTTACTTGTTTCGTTATAAATTTACCAATTTTTCACAAAGTGACAACAATGTCTGGCATGCTCTGAATATCCCCGCCGCACTTTGCGTTTTTCATAGCTGCGAAAAGTAGCGGCGACTTATTAGGTGCAGCCGCAACATATTTTTTACTTAGGTTTTAATTGAAGCATATCATGTCAAGCTTAAAAGCATACAACAAAAAAAGTAGCACACTTTTAATGTGAACGTATTTCAGTTTTAATCTGACGTTGCTAAATCTAAATGAAATGCAATCTTCATTTTACAGTGCATATGAGAAAACGAAAATCGTTAAAGTTGACTTTAAAGTGAGGAATAGTTTACCTGCCCGGTAAGTTAATTCAACTTTATTGGGTGGATCACATCTCAATCCGTTGCCGGGGAATAGACCTTAATATTGACTAGGGCTACCAGCGAATGGATTTTTACGACATGAGTATCAAATGAAAGGGGTGTCATATCGGGTAGGTCTGATACAGTGACGCTAACAGTGCGTATGCATTAACCAGGGTCGATTTGTATGTACGAAAGTTGACATATATTGCGCCATCGATTTTTCGATAGGATTTGGGCTCAGGAAAAAAAAGTTCCACTACGCATACCCAAAAAAATTATTTTCTAGCCTGCAAAAAAATGCAATTTTTCAACCAAAACACTCCCCAAAACCGAAAAAATATTTTTTTTAAACAACTGTTATCGGCAACGTTTTTACAATGGTTTTTTGAAAAAAAAAAAAAAAAATATTTTTTGGGTTTTCTATCCTCTATCTAATCCTATCGAAAAATCGATGGCGCGATATCGGTTAATAAATCGACGCAGCCTAGTATACATGCGTAACATAAAAATAATAGTTACTCATATATAAGTAAAAATCTAATATATATAAGAGCTTTACACATATTAATAACAACGTTTCAATGGTTACTAAGAGTCGCCATTTAAATTATATTTGTTAAATAAAGTATACTTTCATTGTCTACAACGTTTTCGATTATAAGTACAACCCTATACTCTAATGGTAAGTTGTTATTTCTGTTGAACTAAAAAAATATTAGATCGAAATACTGTTTTTGGCAAAACAACGCTTGCCGTGTCAGCTGGTGATAAGTAAAATCCACTATGGTCTATAAGTTTTCGTAATATGTTTGAACGCCGATAAAACTATTTTCAACAAAGAAATCTACTTTTGTCCTTTTAAAGAACCCATGAAAGGTATAAACTCTACCTACACTACACTATCTTAGAACCTCTTTTCAAGTTTTTGGTATATATTTTACACCGACTCCAAACGATAATGAATTTTAAGAGGAAGTATTTTCATTACATGGCGGCCACCGTGGTGTGATGGTAGCGTGCTCCGCCTGTCACACCGTATGCCCTGGGTTCGCATCCCGGGCAAAGCAACATCAGAATTTTAGAAATAAGGTTTTTCAATTAGCAGAAAATTTTTCTAAGCGGGGTCGCCCCTCGGCGGTGTTTGGCAAGCGCTCCGGGTGTATTTCTGCAATGAAAAGCTCTCAGTTAAAACTCATCTGCCTTGCAGATGCCGTTCGGAGTCGGCATAATACATGTAGGTCCCGTCCGGCCAATTTGTAGAGAAAATCAAGAGGAGCACGACGCAAATTGGAAGAGAAGCTCGGCCTTAGATCTCTTCGGAGGTTATAGTGCCTTACATTTATTTTTTATTTATTTTCATGACACTTTCTGGGCTGGCCGAATAACAGCCGATGAGTGACCCACGGTTGAATAAAGTTTTTAAATAAGTTATTATGAATATGTAGAAAGCAATCTTAAGTCAGATAGTGTCTTATTATAAGGCCAAGTAATTTCTTATGTGCAATAAAACTTATAATAAAGTAGTACTATGATACACCAAACCTTATTCAACCTCCTTATTATAACATTTTATATAAACCTGATTTTGTGTGGGCTATATATAAGCCTTATAAAAAAGGTCATAAGACAGCAAGTAGTTTCTTTTAATAAGGCCTTATGTAAGTAAGCCTCATTTATCTTGGGCCATAAGCATTATAATAAAGTTGTTATATTCTACCTTATGGCTTATAATAATTCCTTACGTAAGCTTTACTTTATATGAGCTATAAGCCCTTCACGCAACGGTATCTTTCAAATAAATATTATGCCTGTTGACATAAGTACAGAAAACAAGGAGTTATCCCATCCGTGTGGATGAAATTTGCAACGTGCCGAGTCCGTCGTTTTACGCAGCATATACATATGTGTCATTGCATAGCTCTTTTGTCTACATGTGGACTTAGAAACCCAGTTAAATGTTTCCGAAATCAAAAATTCAATTTCGCGCGGAAGCGCTTAGCTCAAATTAATTTAATGTTCTCAAAATTGAATCTACACAAAACTGTTTATCTAGGTTTTCTAAAATTTTGAAAAAAGCTAAAAAATTTCTAAAAAAGCTGAAAAAAAGCTTAAAGCTAAATCGCAAAGTTTCAAGCTAACTGCAGAAAAAAAGCTAAATCTAGCTTGAAAAAGCTAAAATGGCAAGAATGCTGTGGAATACCAATTTTTATATATATTTTACATACACTATTCAACTTATCCCTCCCCTTCCTTTGCTCTTAAGACATATATGTTAATTTCTTAAAGTAAGAGATAAAGAAAATAAATTTTCACAACGGGTGATCAATATACATCAATTATCGACCCCGTCAGAAATTTAGCAAAATAAAACGAATATAATCTGTATTTAATTACCGAGACTTACTCATATTGCTTTATACAATTGTTTTGTTATTGATATTAGAGCAAAATTGCAAAGTTTAAAAACGGTGATTGTTACTAGGACATGTTTCTGAATTTCACTATTTCTTCAGCTAGTTTCTCGGAAGCTGAGTACTGAACTCGAAACTCCAACATTCATACCATAACAAAACAAGTATATAGATATGTTTTAAAGCCTTTTGAAAAATTAGAAAATCGTGGACAGATTTCAAAAGAGCTTTCCGCTGAATTATCACTCCGATTTTTCTATTTAATTTTTGGAAAGGTGGGCGGTGCCATGCCCACATCTTTTCATATTGTCTAAATTCCGAGTCTGTTTGACTCTAACCATTTGATAATTAACCTTTATATGAGTCTGTATAGAATTTGGGAAAAGTGGGCAGTCATTAATACCTTTTTTGAGCCTCTCAGAAAATCGCACGATAGCATTATTGTACATTTAGGATAGAGTGGAAGTGAAACAAAAAAATTGTATTCGTTATATTTGGTCTATATATTCATTTAGGTGGAAGGGATAGAGTGTGTGAAATTGGGAGTGCCAAGTGATAAAAAAATTCAAGCATGGTTTACCTATATAATTGTCTTAAGGGAGTATACAATATTTTACATTGAAATTGTATATATGAGATTATTTAAGCCGAAAAATTAGAGGGATTGGGAGTGGAAGCCCCATGGGTGGGGGAATGCGGGTGCGAGTGAAACAAATACTTAAATCGCTATATCTCCCTAATAATTTGGGGACAGAATCCAATATTTTATACGTATGTAGATTCTATATATGAGACAATTTAAGTGGGAGAGGTAGAAGGCGTGGAATTGGGAGTAGGATGGGAGTGGTGTGGGAGTAAGAGTGGGAGTGGAGTGGAGTGCAAATGTAAACTCGCAATATCTCCGTAATTTGTTAAAGGCGTATCCAATATTTGGTATATAAATTCCATATACTATGAAGTAATTTAGATATGTAGGAATGATAAAGGGATTGCAGAAGGGATTAAGAGTGGGAACGACAATGAGAGTAGGAGTGTAATTGGAAATGGGCTTGGTAGTGTGAGGAAAATTTAGAATTGCAATGAAGTGGAGATATGGGGAATAAGGAAAGGACAGGAATAATAAGGAGAAATGGAAAAGAAGTACTAAATTCATAGTCTATTTCATGGTATAGAGTGACAGCAGGAAGAAAGCACGCCTTCAAATATATGGCAGGACAACGTCTGCGGGTACGTTTAGTTAGGTTGAGTTGAACTGACCGATGAACAAAGACCCCACAGGGACTGAATGTGTCAGCAATGTACAGTTAGTACCTCCATTGTGAGACTTGCGGCTTCTCTCTTCAGAGATATGAGCAACTTTGTGCGTCTAATATCGCAATATTTGCACATGAGCTTAAAAAGCTCAAAAAGCAGCCCGCACTCTTTTAATTTCTCTCCAATGGATGGGGACGTATACCGTCGATGAAGCAGGTTTTGCACCCTCCTTTGTCAACTCATCGACCTTTTCGTCACCTTCTATCCCTTTAAGACAGCGAACCGAGAAGATATATGGTCCCTCCTGAGCGGAGTCCTATTATGTGGTGCAGAGCTATGGATTATGGTGCAGAGCCACGTATAATGACAATATCAGATTAGGCGGCTCAACAACGGCGCAGGTCATATTATACGAACAAAAGATGGCACTTAGACTAAGATAGTATTTTTCAGAACCCGCATACGAAAACAGAGGAATGAGGTGTTGACCTATTTTGTTTGAAGAAGCATATTGAAAATGATTTCAATTATTTTGTTGTTACCAATTGGCGTCAGTTATCAGAGCGAAGAAGCGTCTGTAGTACCTTATTGGACGGCTTGAAGGTTAAGTACCCACTAAGTTAATAAGCACTGATCGTTAATTCTTGCTTGAAATTATTCACTCTACAGACAATGAACCGAAATTGTTGCATTGTGTTTATTTTGTTTGAGTTTGATTTGATTTATTCAGCAACAGCTTTCAATTTTTTACAACTCATCTTCTTAAAATGAAAAGCAATCAAATAAGTTCAAACTATCAAAACAGTATTGCAGCTTGCTATATATTTCAACCAACATAATTAATTAGCAATGCGCGCTAAAAAATTTATTAAAAATGGAACGAACTATTTTCAATGTCTCTACCTCTTACCAGGAGCTACACTGCGTATACGTAACTGAAAATATTAGAGAGTTTCGTTGCAAGATATTTCTCAGAAACCAACAACAAAATTTTGAAATGTTTACAATTCTATGTTTTTCATTTAGCTTGCTAGATTTCTCTCTATATTTTTTACTGCTTTGTCAGCAAGTGTTGTTGTTATTTACTGCTGGCTGCTTTTATTACCCATTTTCTTGTTCCTTTCCCCCAAGCCGAATTTATGTATTTATTTCTCTGTTTCCCTTGCCAACTTGTAAGTGACATTTTATAGTCTTTTTGGTACGTAAAGTAAGTAAGCTAAAGTTTTTTTTTTATAATTTAAAATTATGTTACCGTATTCACTTTTTTTTATGACTTTTATGACTTTTCAACAAGGGCAGCGAATGGTGGAGCGTAATGTCGGCTTTGATATAAAAATATATTATAGTAGAAGGGAGTACAACACGAAAGCTTGTTACTATGTTAGGACAAATTTTTGACGTAGAATGAATGCACTTAACACTTATAGAGCACATCTTAAAATTTTAGTACTGAATGATAAAAACATATCTTCTTTTTATTTGTTTTCGATATTTTTAGAATAAACCTCTATAAATTTTGAGCTTAAAACCTTTAAAGTCAACGATTTCGAAGAAATTCTAGAAAGTTTCACAAAAATGTCAACTGTTTTACTTGGAGCTGTCTAATTTTTTTGAGTATGCAGTTTTCAGCTCACTTTATTTCACTCTACCAAAGTACAAGTTGTGTGTCTCTTAAGAACCGAAGGATGTTTAAGATTTTCCTCCATACAAAGTGTGAAAAGTTCGTGACAAAATCTTCACATATTGTTTTTTCGCAAGATATGGAAAATAAAAAATAAAACAGTTTAGTTGACGGATTTTGTAAAAATTCCCATTGCAATATGAAGACTAAGAATAAGAAAGTTAGGCTAATTGCTTATACTGCCAGCAATGAAGTAATAGCCAAACTCATTAGCCTAAGCAAACAGGAACTACGAACGTTTACTTGGTACTATACAGGACACTGTATTCTACGATATCACCTAAGTAAATAAGATCTATTCGACACACAAATCTATCGCTCTTGTAAGCTTGAGGATGAAATGTCGGTTCACATTCTCTGCGAGTGCGTCGCTCTGACAAGACAGATGCTTTCCAGTTTGGGTGACGTGGACCCTAATCATCCATTCGTTATATGAAGTAAAAAGCCTTAAGTGGTATTTAAATGCATTATTTATTTTATTATATTTTTCTTCATAAAGAATCCTTCTTGTTTCAACAAAAAGCGGTGTATAAGATTTTAATGCAATACCTTAAGAGGATCAAACTTTAGGCGAAAGTTTGCTATGCAAAATGATAAGTATAGTACTATGAGAGTTGGTTTTAGTTTTCCTATGACAAATTTCTGGTATTATTAACAAAAATCTTTCAAATGACAATATAGGTTTAAAATTAAGGCAGTAAGAAGAATCTATTGGAAAAAAAATCGTTTCATTTGGATAAGCCGTTCCATCGTTATAGCACTGGACTTTTATTCTGTCCTTAAAAATTAAAAGTCCACATTTTACTCTTGTTTTCAAACTTACAAAATAAAAGTCCGAAAAATAGCATAGATGAATTATTCGCCAATAAAATGCTATTTATGTTCCCGGGATCTCAAGAAATTTCAACTAGGACAATTTTGTGACCCGATATTTTCAAACCAAAAAAGAAAATAACTATTTAAATGGGTCCCTGCTAGATCAAAACTATTCACAAGAAATCGTCCGTATATTATCACAGTACCCAGCTCTCGCTGTTCCTCATATTTTCTTCTATCTTAACAAATTTGTAATATTCGATTAATGGACGGAAACAAAACTAATTAAAATAAAATTAAATAAAATAAAATTATATGTTTGTATGTTAAATGGTGTGTTAAGATTTTTAAGAATTAATGAGCTTAACACCGGTAACACAGTAAATAAACACAGTAAATAAAAACAAAATAAAATAAATTTAAATACAATAAAATTAAATTAAATACAAAAAAAAAAATAGAAAAAAGTAAAATAAAATACAAAAATAAAATAAAGAAAAATTAAATAATATTAAAAATTAAATAAAAATTTTATTAAAATAAATTTAAATAAAATTATATTGAGAAACAGTAAGTACAATCGATTTTTATTAGACGAGTTATCGGTTTTCTATCCAAAATTTATCGATTTATCAACGAAAATGTATCAAAATTTAGTCGATTTGTTATCAGCTGAATTTTAATCGGAGTGTTATAAAAATTGTCGGCCTCTTATCGGATTTTTACCAATTTGTTATGGCAATACTATCAATTTGCTCACAAAGTATCATCGGTTTTTATGAAATTTCAGTATAACAAGTAAGGAAGTCTAATGGAGGGTGAAACCTAACAATATATCGCACACTAACTACAAAAGCATCACAACTCAAAATTTTTCAAAATCGGTTTTTTTCCATAAACGAATTCACAGTACACATCTCTAACTGCCCCTTAAATTTCGTTGTCATTATTTTCTTCTTTAACTGGAAAATTACCGTTAAGCCAGTTTTGGTGTTGATTGCATCGATTGCGCTCTATCAACTAAAGAGTACTATTTTTAGTTGTGTTAATGTGCTTAAGAACAAGTGAACAGTTTTTTACGCATAAAGTGTATTATTTTAAATTCTGACTATCTTGTTGCAAAAAACTTTTAACTTTGTTGTGTATTAATTAAAATTGTGTCTTTTTATACGTAAAGAGTGAGTAAAGTTGCTTGTATTATTGTGAAACGTGCCTTTTTTGATGAAATAATTGTGAATGTACGAGTAGTAAGTTTTCATAGAAATAGTCATAATTCAAAATTGCTATATATTTTGTCCCTAAACAAATAATTACAATAAAATTTCGTAAATTCGTTTTATAATGAAAGTACCCTTCTTTGTAAAACTGGATTTCAGTATAACATTACAGAAATTTTCACATAAACGATTTTTCTTCTCTCCTGAACATTTACATTTTTTCAAGTTGTGATTCTTTTGTAGATAGTGTGCGATATATTCAGCGTGAGCTTCAATTGTACATTTCATTTCAGATAAATTAATTTTCTACATAACACGTGGCACCGCCCGTTTAAAAGAAAAATTTCTCCCCATTTCCTCTTACAGTATAACTTGATAAGTGAAATAACATTGATTCAAAACTATTTTTTGCTAAGTTATAGCATATTATTCTAGTCTACGACCCTCTTAAACTTGTTTTATATCTAAGTTGCCGTGGTCTTTAACAGATCCCGCCCATTTTTACTGGAAATATTTTCTGCTATAAGGAAAATATGTGTACAAAATTTCATTATGATATGTTAATTTTTCTTCGAGTTATGGCTCCCGAAATATAAAAAATTTTCAAAAATTTTAGTGTTTTCCAATTTATCGCTATAACTCAATTTAGAAAGTACAATTCTATTGATACAAAGCTCTTTTTTGCTAAGATGTAGCTTATTATATTCGTCGACGACCCTTTTAAAAATCCTTTATATAAAAGTGGGCATGGTCTTCAACCGATATCGTCCATTTTTTCCAGAAATTTTTCCTGCTATAACGAAAATATATCTACCCAATTTTGTTACGATATGTAAATTTTTCTTCGAGTTATGGCTCCCGAAACATAGAAAACTTCTTAGTCATAAATGGGCGGTGCCACGCCCATTTTTTTAATTTGAAATTTGTCCTATTTATTGTTATAAATCCACTTGGGAAGTGAAATACCATTGATATAAAGCTCTTTTTTGCAAAGATATATGTTATCTTATTCGTGTACGGCCCTTCTAAAAATATTTTTTATAAAAGTGGGCATAGTCCTTAACCGATTTCATTAATTTTCCTTCAAAGCATTCCTTATGGTAAAGGCAATCTCTCTGCTGAATTTTGTTACTATAGGTTTAACGATTTTCGATTTAAGTATGATTAATAATATTTGTAAAATTGATTTTATCACAAGTGGGCGGTGCCACGCCCCTTAAAAAAAAAAACAAATCTACATACACACAAATTAATATCGAGCCAGACTGTCTAAACTGTGTTGTTAGTGTAGAAATGAAATAAACTTAATTAAGCAAGGCAACAAATACAAGCAGAATAGCCTGGTGGTTAAGGCAACTGCAGTTTCACCGTGTAATTCGCGGTTCGAATCTCGGTGAAACCTTTGATAAATAATAAAAATAAATGTAAGGCGCGATAACATCCGAAGAGATCTAAGGCCGATCCTCTCTTCCAATTTGCGTCGTGCTCCTCTTGATTTTCTCTAAAAATTTACCGGACGGGACCTAGATGTTTTATGCCGACTCCGAACGGCATCTGCAAGGCAGATGAGTTTTCACTGAGAGCTTTTCATGGCAGAAATACGATCGGAGTGCTTGCCAAACACTGCCGAGTGGCGACCCCGCTTAGAAAAATTTTATTCTATTTGAAAAACCTTATTTCTAAAATTTTGATGTTGCTTTGCCCGGGGTGCGAACCAAGTGCATATGATGTGGTAGGCGGAGCACGCTATCATCACACCACGGTGGCCGCCAAACATTTGATAACATTACGAAATTGCCTGATGATGAATTCGTGGCGGTTTTCGAAATGGTACCATCGCAATAAGCCAGTAAATGTTTCTCTCTTTCTTTTCAGTTTCTCTTAGAAAAACATAATAATTGAGTTCTTAAAATAATAAGTTTGAAAAAAATTTTTATTAAAATAGGAAATAGAACATGAATAAAATTAAATATGTATGTTTTCCTATTTAATAGATTAAATAGTTCATTCTACACTGGGAGTTTGGCGAACAACTTTTTAACGGCCGCATCTCCAACGTAGCATGTAGGCTAAACCGAAAAATCTAATGAAGCATTTTTATGTGCAGTTTGACATTGGTATGTGACACGTATTTAAGTATAATTTATGTTGTAATCAAATAAACATGAGGTGCTTTTGCTTTTCTTGCTTACGTACGTGGCAGCGAGAGCAAAAGGTTATCACTATAATTATTATTATTATTTTTTTTTTTTTTCAAACACTTTCACTTCTTTTATATATACATATATGCGTGATTCTCCGCGAGCTTACAATTTTGTGTTTTTTCAAAATTTGAAATATATTAAAGCATTTTCTATGAATTAAATTATGTAATTGAGTTAAACTAATGTTTATTTTAAAGTTTCATGTTGAATTTTATTGACTGATCATAAGTTTTATGAAGTTATAGTTCATAATACCCTACAAATTGTCACAACCACATTTTTAATCTTTAATTACACGAGTAATAAACTGTCATTATATTAAATATTTGAATTGATCTGCAATATTAAATGTTGTTTTAATGATAAAATTTCTGTTTTCGCTTTGTAATTTGATTTTGAAAAGTTTCCATGAGTTTTTGAGTAAAAAATGTTATTCAAATCGTTAGGTTGGTACTGCTTTATTGCACACTGGTTTGTGACATGTGAGTGTGAATTTTGATCAGCAAGTGTCCCCGCATATTTACATGTTAATGTTTGCAGTCTTAAGATAACTAATATCCATTTTTAAACACTGAAGGACTGGAAAAACGGGACGTATCAAAAAATCGTGTCACAACCGTGGCACTTGTATCTTTGTAGTTTTAAGTTAAGCACCGTCTATTGTACCACTTTTCTTTAAAGTTTGCTGATGTAACCTTAAAATTTTGCGGAAAATCTTGCGAGTCATACAAGCTCTTTTTAATGAGCAATTTATTGTCAAAATGTCACAACCGTGGCACGAGTGTAATGTCACAACCGTGGCAGATTTCAGCATCAAGAACAGAAATTAATAGCTGTAGCTCCTGCACTTTGGGAATATTTTTTAGCTATAAAAACTCATAGAAAAATGATTGAAAATAGTTGAAAATCGAATTTTTTTTTTCCAAAATTTTGGGTTAGTAAAACTGAGAGCTCGCGAAGAATCGCCCATATAATAAATTTAATGATTTTAAGTGTCGAAGCACGTTGGCGTGAATAACAGTTTTACTATGACTTGTAATTGGTTACCGTTGACTGGCTAGCGCTAGCTTACAGTATACACCAGTTGCTGCATTAACTGCCTGCACTTTGCCTTGATCATATAAACTTTTCTTTATGGAGGACCAATATCTTTTGGCTGTTTGCTTTGATAGCACATAAAACTCACACATAAATATTGCACTAACAAACCGAAGTAACTGTAGTTTATGTTTCAACTATCAACCACAACCGAACGAGCAAACAGCGACGTGACTGACCAGCAGAGGTCACTTAAGCGTATCTCAACACTTTCAAACTAACATTTGATTGCCATCAAGTAACACGTAAACTTATACATGTATGTGCATGTCGTTAAACTGAATCAATTATCTTTAAAATGCATTCTCAGCTGTCCTCTTAAAGTTCAAGGACATTTCAAATGAATGCTCATAAAGAACATTTTTATCTGTTGCTCAGTAACATGTTGACGTAGAATTATTTAATAGCACACAATTGCTAAGTTAACACACACGCACATAAAAAAATGAGCATTATATAAATAAATATGTATTTTATTTATAACCACAATACACTGCAATGTTGTATGTACCGTCGCTTCATAAATATTTAACGCGCTTCGTCACTTGTGTAGCACTTCATTAATTTACACGTCTACTTCCGGCGCCAGTTTAAGTTGAACTGAAAATGTTATTTGCCGAACGACGAAGCTGCTGTGGCATCGTTCAATTAAATTTCGCTGTGTAATGGGCGAACACCAATGCGTCTGTTGCTGCTGTAATGAAGTCGGTTTGGAGTAACAATCGGCATCCAATTGGTGTAACTCAAACTTAAAAAAATATTAACTTCGTTCCTTGCGTATAATTTGGCTCGTATTGAGTGTTGCTCTGCAGGACGAATGTGTTACATCGCAAATGTGAGAGCGACAAAGAGAAATCCTGTTGCTAATGCTAACAGTATAAACAATGTTATCTCTTATTTATTTAATCTCTCAATAAATGTTAGGCTACATTACTTTCTATATCGAAAAAAATGTGTATGTTTTACCGGCATTTTTGTTTTAGAGCATTGTTGAGAGCTAAAAAGCAAACCATCCTTCATGTTTTCGACGTTCTGAAAGTAGTAAACTATAATTTCTTATGATGTATGCTCGCATATGTTAAAGAGTAATAAAATTAATAGCGGTTTTGTAAAAGCATACGTTTTATATAAATCTATATATTTTGGACGAATTTCGACATTTTCACAGTCTTATTTGAAACCCTGAATAAATGTTCCCCAAAGAGATATAATTGGCGAGTCAACGAGTTCAATGCTAAATCAATACTCTTTCTTTTACGGAACAGAGAGTTGCTAATTTTTGTTTTGATTCTTTCTTTTCCCGGCATAAACTACAGTTTACGGTGTGTTGTGAAGTTTATCAGTAAACGTTAAGTACTCAAATCGGCCATAAAGTGAGTCTGCGCCGCAAAATGAAAATAGTTATAGTAAATTAAAACTTTTTCTTTATATAAATACTATTCCGTATTTATTGTTATCGATTTGTTATCATAGTCTTATAAATTTGCTATGACTTATTATCGAAAAGATATTGATTGTTAATCAAAAATTATCAAAACCAGTTATCAATTAAAAAGCTATTGATTTTTATCAAAAGTTTATCGATTTACTATGAATATTCTTCCGGTGTAAGCGAAAAATTATCGATTTGTTAGTGAAAAGCTATCGACATTATTATTGATAAAATATGAGTTATCGATTTGTTATATAAAAGTTATCGCTTTGATTTAGGAGTGATACAATTGTCGTGGTATCGATTTATTATTAATAATTATTATTAATCTTAAAAAACATATCCAAAAGTTCTCAACATTACATCAACATATCGCAAGGTTATCGATTAAGTTTGGAAAATTTATCAAATATGTAACGAAAAGTTATCAATTTATTATTGATTTATTTAAGAAATGTTATCGATTTGTTAACAAAACCCGATAGATGTATTATTTAAGTGTTACCAATTTGTTGTGGGCGTGTTATCAATTTATTAACAAAAAATTATATATTTGGTATCGAAAAGTTATCTATATGACCTACTGTGCTGGAGTTCTGTAACTTTTTGACGGCATTTGCCATCGCCATAATATATTATAACGAATCGACAAATATATCAATTTCGATATTCAATAGCATTTTTTATCGACAATTTTAAATCTATGATCAGCTATTGCGCCTACATAATAGTAAAATATTTAATTTGTTTAAACCACGCTTACTATGAGGCTCTTTGCTCCCATTTAACCTCTATGTCGAAACTGAGTTTAATAGTGAATAGCTCAGTCATTGTCGCAAGCAAAAAAACTTTAGTTAACATTTCGAAAAAACCCATCGTTGATAGTTGCTTAATTTATCGATTAAATAAAAAAAATACAATAATGTACAGAAACGTAACCGATCTAAAATCGTAGTGCTACCAACCTTTATTAGAATTTTATCGATTTCTCAACAAAAAGTTAACAATTTGTTATCGGTTATTAATCGAAAAGCTATCGATTTTTTTTAAATCCGATCGATTTTTTGTCAGAGCATTTCAAATTTGTTATCATTGTGTTATTGACCATCGATTTGTTGAGAAACAGATACCGATAAAGCTTCGATATAAGATCGATGAGATATATAATTCGTCGATAACAAACCAATTAAAAGCCGATGAATGGGCTATAACAAGTTAACTAAAACCCGCAACTTAGCGACAATTATTCGATACCAAAAAATATACTTTCTCGATATCGTTTGTTACTGATAAGAGGATGCCGAAGCTTTTAAGGATAAGGTGAGCTGGCTGCCAGGGAATATATCAAAAACGCTTTATCTCAGAACTTAAATAAGGAACCTAACATAACTTTAGTAAAAAATGCTCTAATTCAGAATTGTTTTGAAAAACGCTCTATCTAAGGACAAGCTTAATACATTTTGACAAAACATTTATAAACAAAAAAGACTGAGATAGAAGGTTTGTGAAAAATGTTCTACATTATATAAAACAAGTAAGGAAGGTTAAGTTCGGATGTAACCGAACATTACATACTCAGTTGAGAGCTATGGTGGCAACATAAGGGAAAATAACCATGTAGGAAAATGAACCGAGGGTAACCCTGGAATGTGTTTGTATGACATGTGTATCAAATGAAAGGCATTAAAGAGTATTTTATGAGGGAGTGGGCCACAGTTCTATAGGTGGACGCCATTTAGGGATATAGCCATAAAGGTGGATCGGGGTTGACTCTAGAATGCGTTTGTACGTTATGGGTATCAAATGAAAGGTGTTAATGAGTATTTTAAAAGGAAGTAATCCTTAGTTCCATAGGTGGACGCCGTTTCGAGATATCGCCACAAAGGTGGACCAGGGGTGACCCTAGAATTTGTTTGTACAATATGGGCATCAAACGAATGGTGTTAATGAGTATTTTAAAAGGGAGTGGGCCTTAGTTCTATAGATGGATGCCGTTTCGAAATATCGCCATAAAGGTGGACCAGTGGTGACTCTAGAATGTGTT
This sequence comes from Eurosta solidaginis, assembly GCF_040869045.1. Lineage (NCBI taxonomy): Eukaryota > Metazoa > Arthropoda > Insecta > Diptera > Tephritidae > Eurosta > Eurosta solidaginis. Next base: position 180,143,117 of record NC_090323.1, read on the forward strand.
TGTACGATATGGGTATCAAATTAAAGCTATTAATGAGGGTTTTGAAAGGGAGTGGTGGTTGTTGTATAGGTGGTCGCCTTTTCGAGATATCGCCATAAAGGTGGGCCAGGGGTGACTCTAGAATGCGTTTGTACGATATGGGTATCAAATGAAAGGTGTTAATGAGTATTTTAAAAGGGAGTAATCCTTAGTTCCATAGGTGGACGCCGCTTCGAGATATCGCCATAAAGGTGGACCAGGGGTGACCCTAGAATTTGTTTGTACAATATGGGCATCAAACGAAAGGTGTTAATGAGAGTTTTAAAAGGGAGTGGTGGTTGTTGTATAGGTGGTCGTATTTTCGAGATATCGCCATAAAGGGGGACCAGGGGTGACCCTAGAATTTGTTTGTACAATATGGGTATCAAACGAAAGGTGTTAATGAGTATTTTAAAAGGGAGTGAGCCTTAGTTCTATAGGTGGACGCCGTTTCGAAATATCGCCATAAAGGTGGACCAGTGGTGACTCTAGAATGTGTTTGTACGATATGGGTATAAAATTAAAGGTATTAAAGAGGGCTTTGAAAGGGAGTGGTGGTTGTTGTATAGGTGGACGCCATTTCGAGATATCGCCATAAAGGTGGACCAGGGGTGATCCTAGAATTTGTTTGTACAATATGGGTATCAAAAGAAAGGTGCAAATGAGTATTTTAAAAGGGGGTAATCCTTAGTTCCATAGGTGGACGCCGCTTCGAGATATCGCCATAAAGGTGGACCAGGGGTGACCCTAGAATTTGTTTGTACAATATGGGCATCAAACGAATGGTGTTAATGAGAGCTTTAAAAGGGAGTGGTGGTTGTTGTATAGGTGGTCGTATTTTCGAGATATCGCCATAAAGGGGGACCAGGGGTGACCCTAGAATTTGTTTGTACAATATGGGTATCAAAAGAAAGGTGTTAATGAGTATTTTAAAACGGAGTGGGCCTTAGTTCTATAGGTGGACGCCGTTTCGAAATATCGCCATAAAGGTGGACCAGGGGTGACCCTAGTATTTGTTTGTACAATATGGGCATCAAACGAAAGGTGTTAATGAGAGTTTTAAAAGGGAGTGGTGGTTGTTGTATAGGTGGTCGTATTTTCGAGATATCGCCATAAAGGGGGACCAGGGGTGACCCTAGAATTTGTTTGTACAATATGGGTATCAAATGAAATATGTTAACGAGTATTTTAAAAGGGAGTGGTCCTTAGTTCTATAGGTGGAATGTGTTGTGACAATATGGGTATAAAATTAAAGGTATTAAAGAGGGTTTTGAAAGGGAGTGGTGGTTGTTGTATAGGTGGACGCCATTTCGAGATATCGCCATAAAGGTGGACCAGGGGTGACCCTAGAATTTGTTTGTACAATATGGGTATCAAAAGAAAGGTGCTAATGAGTATTTTAAAAGTGAGTAATCCTTAGTTCCATAGGCGGACGCCGTTTCGAGATATCGCCATAAAGGTGGACCAGGGGTGACCCTAGTATTTGTTTGTACAATATGGGCATCAAACGAAAGGTGTTAATGAGAGTTTTAAAAGGGAGTGGTGGTTGTTGTATAGGTGGTCGTATTTTCGAGATATCGCCATAAAGGGGGACCAGGGGTGACCCTAGAATTTGTTTGTACAATATGGGTATCAAAAGAAAGGTGTTAATGAGTATTTTAAAAGGGAGTGGGCCTTAGTTCTATAGGTGGACGCCGTTTCGAAATATCGCCATAAAGGTGGACCAGGGGTGACCCTAGTATTTGTTTGTACAATATGGGCATCAAACGAAAGGTGTTAATGAGAGTTTTAAAAGGGAGTGGTGGTTGTTGTATAGGTGGTCGTATTTTCGAGATATCGCCATAAAGGTGGACCAGGGGTGACCCTAGAATTTGTTTGTACAATATGGGTATCAAACGAAAGGTGTTAATGAGTATTTTAAAAGGGGGCGGGCGGATAAAGATGCGTATTTTTTTACTTAAAAACTGTTAACGGACAAGGCTGAAAATTCGTTGAGGTATTCAGTATCTGACCTGTAATAAGAAAATAATTGCCAGAAGTCGACCAAGTTGCGAAAATTTTGCAAAATTTACATATTGAGGGACACTTCTGGCAATCTTATTATTTATTTATTATGCCTTGAAAAGAGTTCCTGTAAAATGACAGAAGATAAAATGGAAGCAATCCCGTGATATCAAAGAGAGTAGGCGTGAGCGTCGGCCAGCGGCGCGCGATTCAGCGGTTCGGGCAACGATCGCTTCTGATTTATTTTATCTGATAAAAAGTTTATGGACACTTCTGGCAATTTATTGAAGGTTTCATAAGGTACTAAGAAAACTACCACACAAATGGCAGAAGCTCATTCGGAAAATTTATTATTTTATAAAAACTTCAAAAATCCATTAAATTGGAGCATATAACTTAATGACTACGCTCAATTAAAATTTACGAACGAAGTATGTATAATTCAGTCAATTTCATGATCAGTATCGAATACATCTTCTTCATTATCTTCATAGTCTGGATCTTAATCGCTATCATATTCACACACGTCGCTGTCAAATGGAAAACGAATGCTTTATTGTATCGAAGTTTTCACGTACTTAATTGACTTGAACGAAAACTGAAATTTACCATGTTCGCGTTTAAAATTACGTCTTTCAGTGACGATGGTAGTTGGTGGGACTTCAAACCATAAAAATTCATATTTGTTATAAATTGGGGTCCACCCATAGTCCTCTGGATCTAATACTACTGGATGGGGGGTGGGAAGGACATAACGAATTAAATGGCGTTACACTGAAATGACAGTCCTTAGTCGGGAAAAATCCCGAGTCGCTCCGGTACATAGAACCAACTGCCTTGGGAAGCACACTGGATCTGGAAGTGTTGCATTGTTCCATACATGTGAAATGTAATGTGACCTTCTCATTTGTTGATATATCGCTGTGGCATGGAGGTAAACATGAAGCATCATAATCGCACCCAGCAATTGCATGGAAACCAGGCAGTGCTCTACATACATTCGAGCTTAACCTTTCTTGAGGATTTGTTACATTAATAATATGTCGTTTTTTTGCAGTTCCGCATTCAATGTAAATGTTCGCAGAAATTTTATGAATATTACCTAACATGATAATAGTTATGTCTGTATCTGAGCACTTGACAACAACATTCGTATCTGGATTCATTTTGGATGCGTGATAAATAATTTTGGAATCTGCTTCTTCATGCCATGGACAGAACAATTCGTGTTTCTCCTCTCGAACAACATTACCATTTTCATTCAGACTATACCCATAACATCGCAGATAATTCAAGACAACTGTCTTGTTTCGTATAAAAGGAGCTACTTCATCACTTTGCCAATGAGATATTAAGAAAGTTACGAGAGCTTCTTTAAACCGATCATTTCTAAGCTCTGTTTTTTTTTATCATGAAAGCTTTTTTAGTATCACATATCGTTCCATCTGAATGACATAAAGAAGGAGGCATCGGAGTAATAGGGAAAGTAAATATCTTCTCCAAGTCAGTTGAGTTTTCCATAGAAATTCCCAACATACGGCCGAATAAATCACGTTGCATGCGTACTTCTGGCACTTTATTATTTATAACGTTTCCGTTTTTTGCATTGCAGCTTGTGAAATTCATTTTTTTATTCTGCTTTATAGTAGATTCAAATCTTCGATCATTTTGTGAGCACTCTAGTATAAATGTTTCTCTCAGCTCTTGTCCTCTCTTTTCTACATTCAAAAGAAATTCAGCCACAGAATTAGGCGCGGTACGACCACGTTTTATATTATAATAAATTATAGTAGATTTTTATCCAACTTTTCGGTAACAAACGGATTCAAATTTTTTTTTTCAATTTATTCACAAATGCAAGTACACTAACAGAATCTTTAGCCATTTGGTACTTTTCTAATCTCGATGATGCATCCTGAATTTAGAGTTACACTCTAAACTACCTCTGCGAAATCATAGATGAATGGATTTGCGACTCTATGGTTCATATGGTTCACATTGTTGTTGCATTTGCATGTTAAATCCCTATCCGTATCTGGTTCATGTACCCTTGGAACACGGGGTTTGTTTCGAGAGAGCGCTGTCAAAATGCATATTTTTGACAATGGTGCCACACCAAACAAAAATTAATTGATCTGAATATGGGGATTTTTGACATACATTTCGGCGATTGAGAGAGAGCTGGGGACATTCGATTAGAATTAGAAATCATTAGACAAATAAAATAATCTAATCATTAGTTTTTTTTTGATTCTTTAATATTTTAGATTACTAATTGATTAGATTAGAACTAATCAAAAATCTTTTGGCAATTAGCGACGATTAGCATATCTAATCAAAACTAATCAATACTAATCAAAAAAAAATTCGATTAAATTTGTCGATTAGTTTTGATTAGATTTTATTAGTTCAACTATTTTGAAATATTTTTGTTGTTTTTTTCGTTTAATTCATAAAGTAACAAACTTAAAAGAACTTTTATTCAAAATTTCACTGTAAACATAAACCTTATTAAACAAGTAAGACGGGATTGTCTTCGGCTCATAGCCCTGGTCATTTCGGGTATTAAAGAGGGTTTAAAGGTATTAAAGAGGGTTTTGAAAGGGAGTGGTGGTTGTTGTATAGGTGGACGCCATTTCGAGATATCGCCATAAAGGTGGACCAGGGGTGACCCTAGAATTTGTTTGTACAATATGGGTATCAAACGAAAGGTGTTAATGAGAGTTTTAAAAGGGAGTGGTGGTTGTTGTATAGGTGGTCGTATTTTCGAGATATCGCCATAAAGGTGGACCAGGGGTGACCCCAGAATTTGTTTGTACAATATGGGTATCAAACGAAAGGTGTTAATGAGTATTTTAAAAGGGAGTGGGCCTTAGTTCTATAGGTGGAATGTGTTGTGACGATATGGGTATAAAATTAAAGGTATTAAAGAGGGTTTTGAAAGGGAGTGGTGGTTGTTGTATAGGTGGACGCCATTTCGAGATATCGCCATAAAGGTGGACCAGGGGTGACCCTAGAATTTGTTTGTACAATATGGGTATCAAAAGAAAGGTGCTAATGAGTATTTTAAAAGGGAGTAATCCTTAGTTCCATAGGTGGACGCCGCTTCGAGATATCGCCATAAAGGTGGACCAGGGGTGACCCTAGAATTTGTTTGTACAATATGGGCATCAAACGAAAGGTGTTAATGAGAGTTTTAAAAGGGAGTGGTGGTTGTTGTATAGGTGGTCGTATTTTCGAGATATCGCCATAAAGGTGGACCAGGGGTGACCCTAGAATTTGTTTGTACAATATGGGTATCAAAAGAAAGGTGCTAATGAGTATTTTAAAAGGGAGTAATCCTTAGTTCCATAGGTGGACGCCGCTTCGAGATATCGCCATAAAGGTGGACCAGGGGTGACCCTAGAATTTGTTTGTACAATATGGGCATCAAACGAAAGGTGTTAATGAGAGTTTTAAAAGGGAGTGGTGGTTGTTGTATAGGTGGTCGTATTTTCGAGATATCGCCATAAAGGTGGACCAGGGGTGACCCCAGAATTTGTTTGTACAATATGGGTATCAAACGAAAGGTGTTAATGAGTATTTTAAAAGGGAGTGGGCCTTAGTTCTATAGGTGGAATGTGTTGTGACGATATGGGTATAAAATTAAAGGTATTAAAGAGGGTTTTGAAAGGGAGTGGTGGTTGTTGTATAGGTGGACGCCATTTCGAGATATCGCCATAAAGGTGGACCAGGGGTGACCCTAGAATTTGTTTGTACAATATGGGTATCAAAAGAAAGGTGCTAATGAGTATTTTAAAAGTGAGTAATCCTTAGTTCCACAGGCGAACGCCGTTTCGAGATATCGCCATAAAGGTGGACCAGGGGTGTCCCTAGAATTTGTTTGTACAATATGGGCATCAAACGAAAGGTGTTAATGAGTATTTTAAAAGGGAGTGGGCCTTAGTTCTATAGGTGGACGCCGTTTCGAAATATCGCCATAAAGGTGGACCACGGGTGACTCTATAATGTGTTTGTACGATATGGGTATCAAACGAAATGTGTTAACGAGTATTTTAAAAGGGAGTGGGCCTTAGTTCTATAGGTGGAATGTGTTGTGACGATATGGGTATAAAATTAAAGGTATTAAAGAGGGTTTTGAAAGGGAGTGGTGGTTGTTGTATAGGTGGACGCCATTTCGAGATATCGCCATAGAGGTGGACCAGGGGTGACCCTAGAATTTGTTTGTACAATATGGGCATCAAACGAAAGGTGTTAATGAGTATTTTAAAAGGGAGTGGGCCTTAGTTCTATAGGTGGAATGTGTTGTGACGATATGGGTATAAAACTAAAGGTATTAAAGAGGGTTTTGAAAGGGAGTGGTGGTTGTTGTATAGGTGGACGCCATTTCGAGATATCGCCATAAAGGTGGACCAGGGGTGACCCTAGAATTTGTTTGTACAATATGGGTATCAAAAGAAAGGTGCTAATGAGTATTTTAAAAGTGAGTAATCCTTAGTTCCATAGGCGGACGCCGTTTCGAGATATCGCCATAAAGGTGGACCAGGGGTGACCCTAGAATTTGTTTGTACAATATGGGCATCAAACGAAAGGTGTTAATGAGGGTTTTAAAAGGGAGTGGTGGTTGTTGTATAGGTGGTCGTATTTTCGAGATATCGCCATAAAGGTGGACCAGAGGTGACCCTAGAATTTGTTTGTACAATATGGGCATCAAACGAAAGGTGTTAATGAGTATTTTAAAAGGGAGTGGGCCTTAGTTCTATAGGTGGAATGTGTTGGGACGATATGGGTATAAAATTAAAGGTATTAAAGAGGGTTTTGAAAGGGAGTGGTGGTTGTTGTATAGGTGGACGCCATTTCGAGATATAGCCATAAAGGTGGACCAGGGGTGACCCTAGAATTTGTTTGCATAATATGGGTATCAAACGAGAGGTGTTAATGAGTATTTTAAAAGGGAGTGGGCCTTAGTTCTATAGGTGGACGCCGTTTCGAAATATCGCCATAAAGCTGGACCAGTGGTGACTCTAGAATGTGTTTGTACGATATGGGTATAAAATTAAAGGTATTAAAGAGGGTTTTGAAAGGGAGTGGTGGTTGTTGTATAGGTGGACGCCGCTTCGAAATATCGCCATAAAGGTGGACCAGGGGTGACCCTAGAATTTGTTTGTACAATATGGGCATCAAACGAAAGGTATTAATGAGGGTTTTAAAAGGGAGTGGTGGTTGTTGTATAGGTGGTCGTATTTTCGAGATATCGCCATAAAGGTGGACCAGGGGTGACCCTAGAATTTGTTTGTACAATATGGGTATCAAACGAAAGGTGTTAATGAGTATTTTAAAAGGGAGTGGGCCTTAGTTCTATAGGTGGACGCCGTTTCGAAATATCGCCATAAAGGTGGACCAGTGGTGACTCTAGAATGTGTTTGTACGATATGGGTATAAAATTAAAGGTATTAAAGAGGGTTTTGAAAGGGAGTGGTGGTTGTTGTATAGGTGGACGCCATTTCGAGATATCGCCATAAAGGTGGACCAGGGGTGACCCTAGAATTTGTTTGTACAATATGGGTATCAAAAGAAAGGTGCTAATTAGTATTTTAAAAGGGAGTAATCCTTAGTTCCATAGGTGGACGCCTCTTCGAGATCGCCATAAAGGTGGACCAGGGGTGACCCTAGAATTTGTTTGTACAATATGGGCATCAAACGAAAGGTGTTAATGAGAGTTTTAAAATGGAGTGGTGGTTGTTGTATAGGTGGTCGTATTTTCGATATATCGCCATAAAGGTGGACCAGGGGTGACCCTAGAATTTGTTTGTACAATATGGGTATCAAACGAAAGGTGTTAATGAGTATTTTAAAAGGGAGTGGGCCTTAGTTCTATAGGTGGAATGTGTTGTGACGATATGGGTATAAAATTAAACGTATTAAAGAGGGTTTTGAAAGGGAGTGGTGGTTGTTGTATAGGTGGACGCCATTTCGAGATATCGCCATAAAGGTGGACCCGGGGTGACCCTAGAATTTGTTTGTACAATATGGGTATCAAAAGAAAGGTGCTAATGAGTATTTTAAAAGTGAGTGATCCTTAGTTCCATAGGCGGACGCCGTTTCGAGATGTCGCCATAAAGGTGGACCAGGGGTGTCCCTAGAATTTGTTTGTACAATATGGGTATCAAACGAAAGGTGTTAATGAGTATTTTAAAAGGGAGTGGGCCTTAGTTCTATAGGTGGAATGTGTTGTGACGATATGGGTATAAAATTAAACGTATTAAAGAGGGTTTTGAAAGGGAGTGGTGGTTGTTGTATAGGTGGACGCCATTTCGAGATATCGCCATAAAGGTGGACCAGGGGTGACCCTAGAATTTGTTTGTACAATATGGGCATCAAACGAAAGGTGTTAATGAGTATTTTAAAAGGGAGTGGGCCTTAGTTCTATAGGTGGACGCCATTTCGAGATATCGCCATAAAGGTGGACAAGGGGTGACCCTAGAATTTGTTTGTACAATATGGGTATCAAAAGAAAGGTGCTAATGAGTATTTTAAAAGTGAGTGATCCTTAGTTCCATAGGCGGACGCCGTTTCGAGATGTCGCCATAAAGGTGGACCAGGGGTGTCCCTAGAATTTGTTTGTACAATATGGGTATCAAACGAAAGGTGTTAATGAGTATTTTAAAAGGGAGTGGGCCTTAGTTCTATAGGTGGAATGTGTTGTGACGATATGGGTATAAAATTAAACGTATTAAAGAGGGTTTTGAAAGGGAGTGGTGGTTGTTGTATAGGTGGACGCCATTTCGAGATATCGCCATAAAGGTGGACCAGGGGTGACCCTAGAATTTGTTTGTACAATATGGGCATCAAACGAAAGGTGTTAATGAGTATTTTAAAAGGGAGTGGGCCTTAGTTCTATAGGTGGACGCCATTTCGAGATATCGCCATAAAGGTGGACAAGGGGTGACCCTAGAATTTGTTTGTACAATATGGGTATCAAAAGAAAGGTGCTAATGAGTATTTTAAAAGTGAGTAATCCTTAGTTCCATAGGCGGACGCCGTTTCGAGATATCGACATAAAGGTGGACCAGGGGTGACCCTAGAATTCGTTTGTGCAATATGGGTATCAAACGAAAGGAGTTAATGAGTATTTTAAAAGGGAGTGGGCCTTAGTTCTATAGGTGGACGCCTTTTCGAGGTATCGCAATAAAGGTGGACCAGGGGGACTCTAGACTTTGTTTGTACGATGTGGGTATCAAATGAAAGGTGCTAATGAGTATTTTTAAAAGGGAGTGGGCCTTCGTTCTATAGGTGTTCGCCTTTTCGAGATATCGCCATAAAGGTGGACCAGGGGTGACTCTAGAATGAGTTTGTACGATATGGGTATCAAATTAAAGGTATTAATGAGAGTTTTAAAACGGAGTGGTGTGAAGGCGTTTTCCAGATATCGACCAAAATGTGGACCAGGGTGACCCAGAACATCATCTGTTGGATACCGCTTATTTATTTATTTATGTAATACCTGCCAAGATTTTAAGGGTTTTTTATTTCGCCCTGCAGAACTTTTTCATTTTCTTCTACTTAATATGGTAGGTGTCACAACCATTTTATAAAGTTTTTTCTAAAGTTATATTTCGCGTCAATAAAACAATCCAATTACCTTACCACGTTTCATCCCTTTTTTCGTATTTGGTATAGAATTATGGCATTTTTTTCATTTTTCGTAATTTTCGATATCGAAAAAGTGGGCGTGGTCATAGTCGGATTTCGTTCATTTTTCATACCAAGTAAGCACTCAGCTGTCTATATGTTTTCATGAGAAACCAAATCTCGATTGTAAACATAATAGTCTAAGAGCTGGCTACTGAGATAGCAACATGATTCGGTCCAAGGAATATCTCACCTGGAAAAAGTTCCAGTAGTAACGGTGGACCGAAAGCCCGACCGCCAGAATGCGCACTGGAAGCTGTATGCGTGGGCGGGCGGATAAAGATGCGTATTTTTTTACTTAGAAACTGTTAACGGACAAGGCTGAAAATTCGTTGAGGTATTCAGTATCTTACCTGTAATAAGAAAATAATTGCCAGAAGTCGACCAAGTTGCGAAAATTTTGCAAAATTTACATATTGAGGAACACTTCTGGCAATCTTATTATTTATTTATTATGCCTTGAAAAGAGTTCCTGTAAAATGACAGAAGATAAAATGGAAGCAATCCCGTGATATCAAAGAGAGTAGGCGTGAGCGTCGGCCAGCGGTGCGCGATTCAGCGGTTCGGGCAACGATCGCTTCTGATTTATTTTATCTGATAAAAAGTTTATGGACACTTCTGGCAATTTATTGAAGGTTTCGTAAGGTGCTAAGAAAACTACCACACAAATGGCAGAAGCTCATTCGGAAAATTTATTATTTTATAAAAACTTCAAAAATCCATTAAATTGGAGCATATAACTTAATGACTACGCTCAATTAAAATTTACGAACGAAGTATGTATAATTCAGTCAATTTCATGATCAGTATCGAATACATCTTCTTCATTATCTTCATAGTCTGCATCTTAATCGCTATCATATTCACACACGTCGCTGCCAAATGGAAAACGAATGCTTTATTGTATCGAAGTTTTCACGTACTTAATTGACTTGAACGAAAACTGAAATTTACCATGTTCGCGTTTAAAATTACGTCTTTCAGTGACGATGGTAGTTGGTGGGACTTCAAACCATAAAAAGTCATATTTGTTATCAATTGGGGTCCACCCATAGTCCTCTGGATCTAATACTACTGGATGGGGTGTGGGAAGGACATAACGAATTAAATGGCGTTACACTGAAATGACAGTCCTTAGTCGGGAAAAATCCCGAGTCGCTCCGGTACATAGAACCAATTGCCTTGGGAAGCACACTGGATCTGGAAGTGTTGCATTGTTCCATACATGTGAAATGTAATGTGACCTTCTCATTTGTTGATATATCGCTGTGGCATGGAGGTAAACATAAAGCATCATAATCGCACCCAGTAATTGCATGGAAACCAGGCAGTGCTCTACATACATTCGAGCTTAACCTTTCTTGAGGATTTCTTACATTAATAATATGTCGTTTTTTTTGCAGTTCCGCATTCAATGTAAATGTTCGCAGAAATTTTATGAATATTACCTAACATGATAATAGTTATGTCTGTATCTGAGCACTTGACAACAACATTCGTATCTGGATTCATTTTGGATGCGTGATAAATAATTTTGGAATCTGCTTCTTCATGCCATGGACAGAACAATTCGTGTTTCTCCTCTCGAACAACATTACCATTTTCATTCAGACTATACCCATAACATCGCAGATAATTCAAGACAACTGTCTTGTTTCGTATAAAAGGAGCTACTTCATCACTTTGCCAATGAGATATTAAGAAAGTTACGAGAGCTTCTTTAAACCGATCATTTCTAAGCTCTGTTTTTTTTATGATGAAAGCTTTTTTAGTATCACATATCGTTCCATCTGAATGACATAAAGAAGGAGGCATCGGAGTAATAGGGAAAGTAAATATCTTCTCCAAGTCAGTTGAGTTTTCCATAGAAATTCCCAACATACGGCCGAATAAATCACGTTGCATGCGTACTTCTGGCACTTTATTATTTATAACGATTCTGTTTTTTGCATTGCAGCTTGTGAAATTCATTTTTTTATTCTGCTTTATAGTAGATTCAAATCTTCGATCATTTTGTGAGCACTCTAGTATAAATGTTTCTCTCAGCTCTTGTCCTCTCTTTTCTACATTCAAAAGAAATTCAGCCACAGAATTAGGCGCGGTACGACCACGTTTTATATTATAATAAATTATAGTAGATTTTTATCCAACTTTTCGGTAACAAACGGATTCAAATTTTTTTTCAATTTATTCACAAATGCAAGTACACTAACAGAATCTTTAGCCATTTGGTACTTTTCTAATCTCGATGATGCATCCTGAATTTAGAGTTGCACTCTAAACTACCTCTGCGAAATCATAGATGAATGGATTTGCGACTCTATGGTTCATATGGTTCACATTGTTGTTGCATTTGCATGTTAAATCCCTATCCGTATCTGGTTCATGTACCCTTGGAACACGGGGTTTGTTTCGAGAGAGCGCTGTCAAAATGCATATTTTTGACAATGGTGCCACACCAAACAAAAATTAATTGATCTGAATATGGGGATTTTTGACATACATTTCGGCGATTTTATAGTTTCAATCAGAGCTGGGGACATTCGATTAGAATTAGAAATCATTACGATTAGAAAATTAAAATAATCTAATCATTAGTTTTTTTTTGATTCTTTAATATTTTAGATTACTAATTGATTAGATTAGAACTAATCAAAAATCTAATGGCGATTAGCGACGATTAGCATATCTAATCAAAACTAATCAAAACTAATCAAAAAAAAATTCGATTAAATTTGTCGATTAGTTTTGATTAGATTTTATTAGTTCAACTATTTTGAAATATTTTTGTTGTTTTTTTCGTTTAATTCATAAAGTAACAAACTTAAAAGAACTTTTATTCAAAATTTCACTGTAAACATAAACTTTATTAAACAAGTAAGACGGGATTGTCTTCGGCTCATAGCCCTGGTCATTTCGGTACACTTATTGGTGGGTCTATCTCCACTTTTTCTCATACTAATTTTAGTATAAAAATTAAAAGCACGTTCTGAAAAAAAAACATGAGATTCTCGACGCTTTAAATGTATGCTGATTTATATTACATATGTATCACAAAAAGTTTATATTCGACTTCATTACTACCAACTTTTCAAAAGAAAATTCAGACAATGAATTCCGTGTTGGGGTATCGACTATTCCAGCAAATGAAAACAGCCTTTCGACGGGCGCTGATGACGTAAGCGGGGTATTGAATGCTAGACACGCTTCCTTCAGTGCATCATTTTTATTCCAAATTTCTGGACCTGGTGTCGGGTCATTCAAATACGCATATAGCTGATTGCTAGCCACTCCTTTGAAACCGTTTGACTCGTTTGGTGTATATACAAAAATAAATGAAAGAAAACATAGTAATTGAAATTCAATTATTATAAGCCGGTGTTATGCTCATGAATTCTTAAATATAAGCAAAAATATATAATATTTTTTTTTTTTAATATTTTTTTAAATAATCAAAACTTATCGAGAAATCTAATAGAATTTTTTTTTTGATTTGTTTTGATTAGATATGCTAATCGTCACTAATCGCGATTAGATTTTTGATTAGTTCTAATCTAATCAAAAAGTAATCGATTAGTATAGCCAACTAATCCTAATTAATCAATTATTCTGCAAAATAAAAGTTTCTAATCCAATTACCAATTAGGATTACTAATCATTATTCCCCAGCTATGGTTTCAATTACTTAATAAAATGTTTGTCGAAAAATATTCATTTCTTTAAGCTTTTTTTTGCAATAATACGACTAGTTAGAGTTAAGTATAAACAAATCTAAGTAAAGTTTACATTTTAATTAAATTAATTAGTCAAATAACCGCGCGCCGCTGGCCGACGCTCACCCCTACTCTCCTCGATATCTCGGGATTGCTTCCATTTTATCTTTTGGCATTTTACAGCAACTATTTTCAAGGCATAATAAATAAATAATAAGATTGCCAGAAGTGTCCCTCAACATGTAAATTTTGCAAAATTTTCGCTACTTGGTCGACTTCTGGCAATCATTTTGCTTCCACTTACGCTTCTCGCAATTGTTTTCCTATTACAGGTAAGCATACTGAATACCTCAACGAATTTTCAGCCTTGTCCGTTAACAGTTTTTTAAGCACAAAAATTCGCATCTTTATCCGCCCGCCCACGCATACAGCTTCCAATGCGACTTCTGGCGATCGGACTTTCAGTTCACCGTTACTAATGGAACCTTTTCCAGATGAGATATTCCTTGCACCGAGTCATGTTGCTATCTCAGTAGCCAGCTCTCCATCTATAAGAAAATGATCTTTTGCTCATAGAACAATGAGCAAAAAGAACATACACAACCATATATCTTCAGCTGAGAGGTAAAGAGTCGTAACTTCTATTTAGGCCCAAATTTAGTTTACATAATTTTTAAACTAAATCTTCTCGCAAAAGACGGTAGCTCAGATATTTGTAGTTTGCCTATACTTTAAGATTTAAAAATTTTATATCATCATTTTTCACTAAGGTAAAGATTTTACTTGTTTTTCTCGTTTCTCAATATGAAGTCGTATGTCCAGACTGCTTATCTCTCAGCTAGAGATATAGTTTTGATTATAGCGACAGCTTCCGTGATTCCTGAAAATTTAAATTACTCTGGGGACAAACTATAATTTTTTTATAGCAAGAATGAAAACAGTTTTTATATTTAGTACAGATAAATAAAATTGTAATGAAAGGACGGTTACTCTTTTATAGACGAATACTCTTTTGAGAGAGTATTATTAATTCGTCTCTCACTGCGTATATTCTCAATTTTCACTTTCGAAAACAAAACGCACGTGCTCCGTTAAAACATAGACATTCAGTTAATGAAAGCAACTTTTGAACATAAACAAATCAAGGCATTTCCTCTATTTGAAATATATGCACAATAATGTACAAATGCTTTTAAATACATACATCATAAATTCAGCAGATAGGCAGGCTTAAAGAACGCTAATAATGGAGGAAGTGTATTGCAGTATTTAATGGTATCAAGATTGACATCAAAACAAAAGAATATGGAAACAGCGTTACACAATTCGAACTTTCGAAGGTTTTGAGCAAAGTACTTCTGGTATGCTCTTATTGTTATTGTATTAACCAACTTTGTACTTAAGGTACAATTTCGGTGGCATGCGCTTTGAAGATTAAAGTATTGTCGAACGTTACCCATAAAATATTTGGGTGACTGAGAGTCGGTAGTGTGACACCATCGACGCGAACGTACAATATTTGCGACATCTGTTCTTTCTGCGTTGTAAACAGAGTGGCCAGGAATTTTGTCTGTGATAATGCCATGTTTCGGAGGTGAAGAAACTGGAAAGATCGCAGAGATAGCTGTTTCTTTTAGAAACTAATTCATCAATCGAGGGGTCAGGTCCTGTAGCCATAATCGTGAAGTCTTCGGCATAGGAAATAATTGTAAATCCTTTTGGTGGAGAAGGGAGAATTGATATGTAAAAACTAAACAGAAGCGGGTATAGGGCACCACCCTGTGGGCTCTTCTCACTTGATTACGTTATTTTTATTCGGTCATGTCAAAAAACTTCTTTATCCACGCATTATAGGAAGGTTTTATGAGTAAAGTTTAGCACCCTCAATTATGTCTTTGCTTGAGTCATACTGCAGCTGTCATGGTGCGGTGGTAGCATGCTCGCCTACCAAACCGAAAGTCCGTAGTTGAAGGCCCGGGTAAAGCAACATTTGGATGGAGTTTACATTATTTATTAAGTCATTTGGCACTTCTACTGCTACTCCCAATCAATACAATTCAATTCAATTCAATTAGTTAAGTCCATGATTACATAAATCTTACAGACTAGCAATTTTAATTAATGTTTACAAAGAAATATTTTCCAATATATGAAGATTAAGTATAATATGATTCAACTTTAGTACCAAAAAATTATCTCGGGAGGTTGAAGTCTAGATCAGGAGTAGAGAAAATCTTTTTAAACTCTGCGAGTGTCCTTGAAATAGGGTCATAAATAAAATAGTTAGATCTGATTACTTTGATGTGAAAGAATACTGCGTATGAAGCGTTCCTCACGGAATATTGAAGGTAATTTTCCCCAGAAGTTCCAGGCAGTCAATCAACCTACAAACTAAATCATAAATAAACATGAGGGATTGGCTAGACCGTCTAGACACAAGTGACTTCAGGCTTATGAGGGCGCAAAGAGCACTACACGAAGGTATAGGATCAGAAAAATGAAGGGGATGAAGAGCATATCGAACGAATTTCTTCTGTACTCTTTCCAGTATTAGTGAATGAAAAGAATAAATTGGATTACAAATAATAGAGACATATTCCAGTTTTGAGCGCACCAATGAATTATATAATGTTTTTCTTGTGTATGGCTCTGTAAAATATTTTCCATAGCGCCGTAGGAAGGCCAGATTCGAGTAGTACTTGGGCAAGATGTTGCTTATGTGATTAGCAAAAGTAAAACCCGAATCGAACATTACACCAAGATCAACAAATTCGCTTACGGTGGAAAGGCTATCACCAAAAAGGGTGTACGTGGACTTAATTGTATAAAGGTTTTTCGAAAGTGTCATATGGAAGCACTTTTTATATTCAGTCGTGGGTTATTTTTAATGCTCGACCTTGTTAGATTATTAAGATCATTTTGTAAAAGAATTACGTCTGACACGCTCGAAATGGTTTCGGAAACTTTCAAATCATCTGCGTAAAGCAGATACTGTGAGTGCCTGAAACAGGTACAAACGTATCAAACGACTTTGCGAAATCGGTGCAAACACCGTCTACTTGATTACTAATCTTAAATGCACTGACGCAAAATTGGGAGAATGGGGCAAGGTTCGTAACAGTGGAGTGCCCACTGAGAAAACCGTGTTGGTAATCATCAATGGTGCCCTTTATTGCAAAGGCAAGTTTTTCTTTAATGACTTTCTCAGAGTTTCGAGCAAGTAGACAGTTTAGAGATGGGTCTATAGTTTGTTACATCATTTTTATTAAATAAATAAAAAAAAAAAAATTTGGCTGACTTAAATATTGGGGAAATCGAGGCTATTTTCTATTTGTGAATAAACTCACCACTTGATAGGGAAAGATTGAAAATATAGTTTAATGGAAAACATTTCTTTAAAATAAATGAGGTCAGATCATCAATATCACTTTTTAAGAATATTGTAGAGGGGCGATCCCTTTAATTACATCTAATTCAGTAACGAACAAAGATCCAAAATCGACCGTTTGGGCAATATGAGCGTAGTTAAAGCTGGTGTCATTTAAAAAATTTGATTTGAAGTAATCAGCGAAAAAGTTAAGAGAATCCAATAAGCAATCCGAGGCTTTATCAAAAAACGACATACAAGTAGGAATATTTGAGCAAGCTTTTTTGGAGCGTATATAAGTCCAAAAAGCTTTTGCGTTTACTTTTAGCTCATCTTCATATCGAGTAATATACTGCTTATACAAAAATTTATTTAGCGCATTAAAATTTGTCATATAATAAGTATATTTATCTTTATGAAAACTATCTTTGGACGCCTTATACAATTTAAAATGTTTATTCCTAAGATTTTTTAGCCTTTTTAAATTTTTTGCATACAACGGGAGTTTATGTATGCGAGCTGGAAGTAAAGAAAGGTTATGAGAAAATATCTCGTGCGTGTTATGCAGAAGGGCACCAAAGCACTCACCAACACTTTTTGAACTAAAAACTAACTCCCAATCCAAGTTGGAAAATTGCTAGTTTAGGGAGTCAAAGTCAGCTTCGTGAAAATTAAAACTCACATTGCAGCTATCACTTACACCAGAGATAAAATCAAGGAACTCTAGGGAAAGGGAAAGCCGGAGGTAGTGTTTATCAGACTTTGAGATGGGTAAAGTGGATTCCGATATTTGAAATATTAAATTTTCATCAACGAAAACAAGATCTAAAATATTATGTAGCTGATTAAAAAACGAATTGATTTGAGTAAGATTAATACTAAGGAGGTTATCTATGAAGTTTATTTCATGGGAACTATTAACATTAGCTGGGGTTAGGATACCATTCTTAGGAAAATCTGACCACGTTATTTTACTCAAATTAAAGTCACCCAAGATACAAAAATGAGACTCATCATTTCCTTCGTATACATTCGTAATGTTATTTATATGAGCAACGTATAGAGAATCAGGGCTGGCAGGTGGTATGTAAGAAACACAAACAAATAATTTGCTAGAATTTCCATATATACAAACACAGAGTTGATCAAAAATTGAATCGTAATCTTCTAATTCAACAACAAAGGAGCGAAACTTTCGATTGACTGCAATTAAAACCCCTCCACCTCTCAAGCAACTTGCTTTAATTGTGTCTCTTTCTTTATGAAATGTATAAAAAGTTTTGGATCAAAAAGCTCAGCATCAGCGAAATCATAATTTAACCATGCCTCAACAATTACATAAACGTCATATTCGCATCGAGAACTACATAAAAATACGTCTCTGGTTTTAGTACCCTATTAGGTGGGTTTTTTCGAAGGCTGAGGTAGCACTCAGTCAATCCAGGGTCAAGTAGAGGTCCCACAAGCCCCCACTTAATAAGAACACAGTAGTTATGTGTTAATGACGAATACACACACACACACGGCTTGACGGGTAGTGAGGGCAGCAGCTTTCCGTACAAGGATGCCGGGAGGAGGGAGGCGAGCGGCGGCTAACGGTCGTTGTAATAGCAGAGGGCTCGGTACGGCGGTTGAACGGCGGAACCAGCACGGCGGCCGGACGGCGGACAGTATTAGCGGACGAGTTGGTGCAGTGGTATGGGCGCATTGGCGGAATAGCACGGCGGATGGACGGCGAACAGTAATAGCGGACGGATTGGTGCGGCGGTTACCAGTAGCGGCGGTTGCGGATGACGGCTTCCCGTGTTGACGCTGTCCCAGTGGCGGCGGCGGGGGGTCCTGCGGGGAATCCATAGAATTGTGGTTAGTGCCGGTCCGCTAGCTGGACACCACCGCGTCCATGCCCGCACGATGTCAGGGCTGGACGCGGAGTTGCACCAGCCGGAACTCCACAGGCCGATCCGTGGGCTAAGGGGAATTGCACCTTACGGCACAGCGGTAGCCCCGTTAGCTGCTGGCCGGAGCCGGGGCGGAGGGGAAAAGGGCCGGATGGTCATAAAGGCGACAACCCGTTGTCACCGCAAGCAAGGGTGACCCGTTCCCTGACAGCGCCCCGTTCCACTCCGTGGTGTGGTTGGCTCACTCGCTTTTAGTGCTGGCTCGCGAGCTGGACACCACCGCCTCCATGCTTGAACGATGGCAGGGCTGGATGCGGAGTTGTACCGCCTAAGCCAGGACTGAGGGGAAGGATTCTATTGGCCGAACGGCGGCGAGCCCCCCCCCCCCCCTTACTTAGCTGGGACACGGGCGAGAAAACCATAAAGGCGACAACCCGTTGTTCCCGCAAGCAAAGGGTGACCAGTGCCAAGGCAGCACCCCTTCAACTCAGCTAGTCAGGAGGAGTGACTGGGTTGCTTAATAAAGCAACCACTTCCTCTGACTAACCTGCGAGCAATGAAGTGACAACAGCAAATTCATTCTCTTTTACACTACTTCTGCTATGATGCGAGTGAGAAATGAACCGCTAAGTGGGTACTTCAGTTTGCCATTTACTGTGAGTTGGCGTACTGTGTGCATATTATTGTAATCGCCAAATGCTATTCGCATGCATTGGTATGTAGCTGCTGCTGTTGGCTACCTGTTAATGTACTATGTATGTATACTCTCAGGCGTAGGTGAAAAAGGGTTAGAGTGGGGGTCTCAGGCGTAGGAGAAAAAGGGTTACAGTGGGGGTCGTACTATTGTAACGCTACGTTACAGTCCCCCTCCCACTTCGGTTGATGGAAAGCTACTGTGGGGAAAAGGAGTATCACGCCAGGCCTGGCCTAGCGATTGTATGTGTGCCGTTATGCCGGCTTTGTCGGTGTGTATGCGTGCATCGTTTTATTACCATTTTTTTTTTTTTCTATAATATATACAGAGTCATTCCACTTATACCTAACAAAGATGATTCAGAGAAGAAAAAAAATGTTTACATATCAGGTTTAATTACAATTTCATTGTTCTTAAAACTAACAGAATATTTAATTTTAAAATAATGCGAAATTTATGAATATTATAAATAAGTTGCCATCCTTCTTCTTCTTCTTCCATCTTTGACATATTGTCGTTGTTCTCATCTACCTCGTGTTGTGCTGGCATTATGGCCATTCGGTATTCGGTAATATATAGGCCGGAAAAAAATGTGGTACCCTTTGTATTTTGACTCGGTTGACTGGCCACTGGTACTGCTCCCTCCGTGTGCACCCGCTCTAACGTCGCTTTATTTCTTCGAAGTTTATGTCTGCTGAAAATGCTTTTGCAACCTCTTTTCTGACTGCATTTACTGCAAATGCCATTTGTGGAGTCTCCTACTCCCATGTGTGGTGGTTGCTCAGGAACGGTGATAACGCTTTTCCGCCGAACTGCTTCCCATTGTCGGTGGGGAAGGTTTTCGGACAAACAAGTCGGTATAAGACCTTTTCTTATAGTGCTTTGAGCACGCTTGCCGTTGTTGCTTGGCGCGCCGGAAATAACTCCACCCACTTGTAAAATTTGTAGATCATGGCGAGGAGGTAAGTGCTTCTTTGCTTGGAACGTGGTACTAGTGGCACGAAGTTGGCGGTTACCATTTCCCATGGCTGCGGATATTGTATGGTTGACAATAATCTCACCGGGCTCTTCTATGTCGCCTTTTATTGTGTAAAATATGTCCGGTTCGGTGTTTTGTAATGGGCGGCGGGGGAGCGCATTGCATAACGCGTTCGGCGCTCTTTTTCGGTAATCTTCATTGACATTGTATGTTTGTATAGCCGGGTAACGGTCAGTTATGTTTACGGATGGTCGAATGGTCGGCTGCGGTAATGGGCTACCGGTTTGGCGCAATCTCTTCTGGTGATTCTCCGGTTTTTGACCATTGTTCACGTGATCCCGGCTGGTCGTTGCACATAGTGTGTCTAGCTACGCTGATCTCCTGGTCAAGGTGACTTCTAACGGCTGGCCATCTAGCGTGAGGATGGTTCGCCTTTCCCGTAAAAAGTCCATTCCTAAGATCATCCGTTCTGCCAGGTTCGGGATGACGGACATCATTGTTTTAGTCGTTGGTCCTTGGTACGTAATCCTTGCTGGGTACGAATTCGAGCTATAGGCACACGCCTGGTCTGCCAATTGGACGCTCCGCTGTGAAGATGTGGTTTGATGTTGTTCCTCTCCAGGTGGTTTCGTATTGACTCGTCGACGTATGAGAGAGTGGCGCCGGTGTCTACTAGCGCGCGCACGCTCATGCCCTCGATGGTTATCGGTATGTAGAGACGGTCATCTACTTGAATTTCGGCAGCGGGATTACAGGCTGGTGGTTCCATATACTTCTGTGGCCGCACAAATAATGCTTGGCGGCTTCCTGAATGTATTGTTGTCGGTGGGTTGGTTGGTCGAAGGACATAGGCAGTCCTTGGAGAGGATGTTGTCTTGTCCACACCTGAAGAGCAGAACATTCTCCAGCGGCCCCTGCATTGGAAGCGGCGGTGTCCGCGTTCCTTGCAGCGCCAGCAGCACTCCTTGCTGTCGTACTCCGTTTGAAGATGATACAGGCTGTGGATCGCCACTTTGCCCTGTTTCGCTTCCTCGATTTTTAGCAGCTCATATTCTTCCGTTATTTCCAGGAGCTCATCGATCGTCCTAAACTCGCTGCGCTTGACGAAGGGGCGGTATTCAAGACGTAGGCCATCGTATATTCGTTCGATGTGGTTTTCCCTACACACCGCCGGGTGCTGGCGGATCAGGGTTTCTAATGTGAAGATGTAGTCTTTGGCTTATTCACGGCCGTGTTGCTTGCGTTGTCGATTGGCCTCTTCCAAATGTCGAAGATGTCGCTTGGGCAGGAAAAAATTTTGCACTTGCGTTCGAAAATCGCTCCATTGGTTGATTTGTTGTTTACGGATGCGGTACCATTGGAGTGCCTTGCCACGTATAAGTTCCGGCAGCGTCGGGGATGCGGTAACATTCGGCAAGCTCCTCTATCCTCCCCAGAAATTCGTGTAGCGACTCTTCACCCACAAAATGCAAATCCCAGCGGCGAACGGTGTTCGTCAGCTCACCGTCGCTCATTTCGTCTCGCTTCGTTGGTGCGCGTTCTCTCTCATTCGCATGCGGTTGGCGACTATGAATCTGGATCGAAGGGCTCGGCTTTGTTGTTGGCTGGGGTAGCATAACGGATTTCCCCTCTTCTTCATTCACTTCCCTTTCCAGCTCATTTAGCAGGTCTTCACTTGATTTTCTTGCGCGTTTCGCTCGTACGTAAATGCTAAGTGCGCGGCGCAGTTCGGCTACGGTTTGGCCTTCCACGGGGATTCGGTGTTCCTCCTCTATCAGCCTCTCCCTTTTCAGCAAGTAGATCCAATTTAGCGAGTCGGTGGTCAGCGTTGTACCTTCGTGGGTCGGTGTGTTTGTTATTTCTGATGGTGTGTTCGTCGAACCCGCCCCGGCAGTGTTGGTGGTTGTTGTATTTGGTTTTCCACGTTCGTCTGCGGAGGAGGGTCCCTGCTCGGGCGCCGTTTATGAGGTGGGTTTTGTCGAAGGCTGAGGTAGCACTCAGTCAATCCAGGTTCAAGTAGAGGTCTCACACACCCCCACTTAATATGAACACAGTAGTTATATGTTAATGACGAATACACACACACACAGGGCTTGACGGGTAGTGAGGGCAGCAGCTTTCCGTACAAAGATGGCGGGAGGAGGGAGGCGAGCGGTGGCTAATGGTCGTTGTAATAGCAGAGGGCTCGGTACGGCGGTTGAACGGCGGAACCAGCACGGCGGCCGGACAGCGGACAGTATTAGCGGACGGGTTGTTGCAGTGCGGAATAGCACGGCGGATGGACGGCGGACAGTATTAGCGGACGGATTGGTGCGGCGGTATGCAGTGGCGGAATCAGCACGGCGGCTGGACGGCGGACAGTATTGGCGGACGGATGGATGTAGCGGTATGGATGCAGTGACGGCACCAGCGAGCTGGCTGTACGGTGATAAGATAGGGGCGGCTAACGGTCGTCGTAGCAGCGGTGCACCGGCGGTAGGATAGCGGGCGGCCAACGGTCGTCGAAGCAGCGGCGCAACGCAGGTGGGATAGCGAGCGGCTGACGGTCGTCGTAGCAGCGGCGCAACGGCGTAGGATAGCAGCGACAACAATAGGGCGGCGGAGCGCGTACCAGTGGCGTGGTCAAGGTGAGGTGGCGGTGCAAACGTGCTACTTGGTGACCTTTTCGGGGGGGTTACCAGTAGTGGCGGTTGCGGGTGGCGGCTTCCCGTGATGACGCTGTCCTAGTGGCGGCGGCGGAGGGAACTGCAAGGAATCAATAGAATTGTGGTTAGTGCCGGTCCGCCAGCTGGACACCACCGCCTCCATGCCTGCACGATGGCAGGGCTGGACGCGGAGTTGTACCAGCCGGAACTCCGTTGGCCGATCCGTGGGCTGAGGGGAAGTGCACCTTACGGCACATCGGTAGCCCCTTTAGCTGCTGGACCGGTCTACGGCCGGAGCCGGGGCGGAGGGGAAAGGGCCGGATGGTCATAAGGCGGCGAGCCCCCACTTAGCTGGGACACGGGCGAGAAAACCATAAAGGCGACAACCCGTTGTCCCCGCAAGCAAGGGTGACCCGTTCCCTGACAGCGCCCCCTTCCACTCCGTGTTGTGGTTGGCTCACTCGCTTTTAGTGCTGGCTCGCTAGCTAGACACCACCGCCTCCATGCTTACACGATGGCAGGGCTGGACGCGGAGTTGTACCAGCCGGAACTTTGTAGGTCGATCTGTGGGCTGAGGGGGAGTGCGCCTTGACGGCACAGCGGTAGCCTCTTTAGCAGAAGAGTCGGTCTACTGCCTGAGCCAGGACTGAGGGGAAGGGATCTGTTGGCCGAACGGCGGTGAGCCCCCCCCCCCTTACTGAGCTGGGACACGGGCGAGAAAACCATAAAGGCGACAACCCGTTGTCCCCGCAAGCAAAAGGTGACCAGTGCCGTGGCGGCACCCCCTTTTCCTCTGGAATTGGGATTGTCTCGTTCGCTGGACATGGCTCACCCCGTGGTCGCACACTAAGGTAAGGTGCCGGGGGGCGGTGCACCAGCTCTGTCCTTGCCGGTTCGTAGGCTGCGAGGAGAAACTGGGCCCGAAGGCACCACGCTACGCAGCTGTAGAACCGGGTCGGCTGGAGCCTTAGCTGATAAGAAGGGGCGGGGTAGCCCTAAAGCGGCGAGCCCCCCTTACTTAGCTGGGACACGGGCGAGAAAACCGTAAAGGCGACAACCCTTTGTCCCCGCAAGCAAAGGGTGACCAGTGCCAAGGCAGCACCCCTTCAACTCAGCTAGTCAGGAGGAGTGGCTGGGTTGCTTAATAAAGCAACCACTTCCTCTGACTAACCTGCGAGGTATGAAGTGACAACAGCAAATTCATTCTCTTTTATACTGCTTCTGCTATTATGCGAGTGAGAAATGAACCGCTAATTGGGTACTTCAGTTTGCCATTTACTGTGAGTTGGCGTACTGTGTGCATAGTATTGTTATCGCCAAATACTATTCGCATGCATTGGTATGTAGCTGCTGTTGTTGGCTACCTGTTAATGTAATATGTATGTATACTCTCAGGTGTAGGTAAAAAAGGGTAAGAGTGGGGGTCGTACTATTGTAACCCTACGTTACAACCCATTCTCAAGATGTTTTGGTAATAAATACTTAAAAGATTTTTATTATGCTTACAACTAGAGTTTAAATTATGCGAGCGACTTCTCTTTTTGGTGGTGGCGAAAAGGCCGTAAATAAATGCCCGAAGGCCATAATTTAGCATCTAAAAGGCAATCATAGAAAGCTGGAGAAACACCAAGTTTGAAACTCACTCTCTCCAAGCCATTTTTTACAAGCTTGTAACAAGACACATAACTGCTCGCAATCGTTAAATGATTAGCTACAGAATCGGTGATATTTTCCGTCGTAACACATGGCTTAAACGAAGAAATATGCAGCCACTTCTTTTTAGAAACAACTACCAACTCGGTAGACACATTTCGACCGACAACTACACCTCTAACTTTATTTTTCAGGGATATTGAATTCACAGACCCCTTTCAAACTCAGAAGAATTATTTGCAGAAATATGAGTAGCTTGAACAGTAACTTCAAATCTTATTTTCGCGAGAGCGCGCATTAGGCGTAGGTTTGTTAGTTTCACTGTAATTATTGTCACACGATAGATCAACAACCTGGATATGCTGTAACCTGTGTAGACAGAAGACTGGATATAAGTGCCTTTGATTTTTCATTGGTCACCGAAAGCGATGTGCTGGATGCTATTTTTGCTATAAAGTGTAATGCCGTGGGAATTGACGGTATTAGCATACGATTTATAAAACTGATTCTACCTTACGCCACCGCTTCGCTAACACATATCTTTAATTTCTCAATTATGTCCAGTAGGTTTCCTAGTCAATGGAAAATTGCAAATATTATTCCGGTTCCTAAAACGAGGTCTCCGTGTTCTTACAAAGAATTTAGACCAATAAGTCTGTTACCTGCCTTATCTAAGGTGTTTGAGAAGCTATTAGCAATGCAAATAACTCACCATATATATAATAATAATTTGCTATCCGAAGCCCAGTCGGGATTTAGAAAGGGGCATAGTTGTGCAACATCTATGATTAAGATTCTTGAAGATATACGTCCGGCCTTTGACAATAATGAACTTACCGTGCTCGTGCTTTTAGATTTCTCAAGAGCTTTTGACATGGTTAATTTTGAAGTACTAATTCACAAACTTGAAACTAGTTTTAACTTCAGCCCATATGCCATAAAGTTAGTGCAAAGCTACCTCTGTAACCGGTTTCAACAAGTAAAATGTGCTGATAAAGTCTCAAATTTAAATTCCATAAAATCTGGTGTTCCGCAAGGATCTATCCTAGGTCCAATACTCTTTACGCTTTTTATTAATGACATAGTCGCCTGTTGTCGCAATGCCTCCATTCATCTTTATGCCGATGATACTCAAATATACATGTCTCGTCCAATTGGTCTTTCCGAAGACCTATTTTTCAGGCTGAATGAAGATTTAGCACGCATAGGAGAGTGGGCTCAATTTAATAAACTTTCCCTTAATGCAACTAAATCAAAGGCAATAGCAATATCGAACACCTCGTATGACTTAAACAACCTTCCTGAAATTATGCTTAATGGAGACAAAATATTCTTTCACGATGTGGTTACCAATTTAGGATTTAAAATCAACTCCACTCTGACTTGTGTTGATCATATGAACCTTGTCATTGGTAAAATTTATAGGTCTCTACGAAGTTTATACGTAACTGCCTATTTGTTGCCGCGAGACACCAAGATGAAGCTGGTGAAATCTCTTATTGTACCTCATATTTCCTACAGCGAATTTATATACTGTAACCTTGACTCGATATCGCTAAACAAATTACAATTGGCCTTAAACAATGCGGCCCGGTTCATTTTTTCCAAAATGAAGTATGATCATATATCTTCATTTTCTACACAAATCCTCGGATGCGATGTATATAATTTCTTAAAAATGAGAAATCTTTGCTTCTTGCATAAGCTATTGTATTCCCAAAATCCACCTTACTTATTTAAAAAACTAAAGTTGTGTCAGTCTACTCGAACTATGAATCTTTTGGTTCCGAACTTTAGGTACTCATCATCATCCAGAATGTTCTTTGTCAGTTCAATCCGTCTATGGAACTCACTTCCGTCTAAGATAAAAGCTATACGAAAAGCAGGATGTTTCAAACAAGCAGTAATAACTTTCCTCAGCTCTTAACTTATCCTAAACGATAGTTCGATCTCTGATTCTTAAACTGTGTACCGAAAATGTTTTTGTGTTAAAATGTATAATGCTATTTTTAAGATATCAATGTAATTAGTATTATTATGGTTTTCTTTGTATTATTTCTTTGGAATTATATTTATATGTGTCATATTTCCTTTGTAATCTTTAAGACTGATTGATGTACTACCTAAAAGACTTTAGTCTTACTTGTACAAATTGTTTATACAAATAAATAAATAAATAAATAAATAAATAAATATGCAATGAGCTAGGCTGTTTATTATCTGAAGGATTATTAGCATCATTACACTGTTGACTGTTTTTGTCGTTGCTCATTAGCTCAGCTACTGGTATTTTAGTATTTTAGCCCCTTTAGACAAGCAAGAAAACGTAGCAAAAAAGTTTGACGAAACACTCAGACAGTTATTGCATACAAAAACAATGTTCATATGACAGGTCAGAATATGCCAAATATTGTTTTATCAATTTTTTAACATAATTTGTGATAGAAATTTTCACACGATCTGCATTTATAACCAGAATCACGCACTGTAAGTGTAAATCCATTTGAATTCCATTGCATTAGTGAACATGATGTTCAAAGTGCTATTGTGCCCATTAAGTCCGAGGCAGTTGGAAATGATGGGGTATACACAAAATTTGTAAAAATTGTACTCCCTTTTATTAAAAATGCTTTGACAAATACAATTAACCACTGTTCAACGACTGCCTGCTTTCCGGATGCCTGGAAAAGGCAGTTATTTTGCCATTACCAAAAAAATCCCTTTCCTCCAACCCTTGTGACTATAGGCCTATTAGTATGTTACCAGCTTTTTTCAAGGTCTGCGAATGTTTAATGGCCAGCCAAATCGCGGTACACATTCAGCAAAATAACTTGCTTTCCCAATTGCAGTCTGAATTTAGACCCAAGCATAGTTGCGCTACTGCTGTGCTGAAAATTATAGACGATATTAGAGTGCCATATGATATTGGAGATCTTACTATTCTCTGTCTCTTAGATTTCTCTAAAGTTTTCGACTCAGTTAACCATACCCTTTTGTGTTGGAAACTCAGACACTTTTTTGGTTCTCTGAATGCTCAACTAAACTTATATCTAGCTATCTCATGGGAAGATTTCAGAAAGTCAAAGGTATCACTACATCATCACAGTTCAAGCCCATCAAAGCTGGTGTCCCACAGGGAACAATCCTTGGTCCGCTTTTATTTAGTATGTTTGTTAATGATATGTTTTCTGTTTGCAAATTTGTGAGTGTTCATGCGTACGCTGATGACATTCAATTATATATTTCAAGTCGAATTGGTCTCGTAGAAGATTTATGCTTTAAAGTGAATAGCGATCTATCTGGTATATTTTCCTGGGCTCAGAAGAATGGATTATGTTTAAATGCAGGTAAATCGTATGCCATGCATATATATAAAAATGAATTTGATCCGAATAATATCCCGCTGTTGTTCATCGGCACAACTACCCTCGCGACTACTGACAAAACTAAAAACCTTGGATTTATAATAAATAATAAGCTAAGCTGTTGTGATCATGTTAACTTTGCGTAGGTTAAGGATTTCTGCCGTATTCACGCCACAGGAAACACGTCGAAAACTCGCTATGCAGCTAATTTTAGCACACTTTACATATTCGGAACTCGTATACAGCAAACTAGATTCGCAATGTGTCAATAAGGTAAATTTAGCTTTTAATAATGTAACTAGGTATGTATATGGCATAAGTCGTTATGCTAATATATCTCCATAGCGTGATACAATTCTGGGCTGCAGCATTATGCAATATCTGGCCGCAAGGAACTGTATCTTTATGTACAAGTTGTTACTTTGGAAAAACCCAAATATCTGTATGACAAGCTGCAACTAGCCAGATCTCAGAGACTTAACAAACTGAAAATTCCCAGGTATAATACACTAACGTCCAGCCGACTATTCTTCATTAGCGCTGTAAAAATGTGGAATACGATTCCAGAAAGTGTTAAAGCTCGACTGAATAGAAGCAACTTCAAAACACAAATACACAATATTTTTGCGACATTGGTACGGGACTTGCTTCTTAACTACAATTAACTTCTTATCACTTATTTTTTTCCCCTATCTTCCTCTCATTTCTAACCTAAATTTCTACAACATCAGTATTATCTTCTGTTATAGTTTAAACATTGTAACTTTATTAGTATTAAGCTTTCTTTTATATTATGTTCTTACCTGTTTTTAGTTTTTATTAGTAACATAAGATTATTCTATCCATCTATTGATGTACATATAAAAGACTAATAAGTCTTAGTTGTACATAAATTAAATAAATAAATAAATAAATAAATAAGTTAATTCCTACCTACCTAAGTTTATTGCAGTCAGAGCAGGTTATCGAACTTTGGGATAACATAGCTATTAAGCGAAATTATCCAGCTGTGTGACAAAATAAAGCGAAAAAAGCGAGAGCATGACAAAAACACGTCTGTACACATCAACAATTCAGACACCCCACTCTCACTACCTGCCTCCCTTTCACTACCACTACCACTCCACTGCCCACTCCAACTTGCACCTTTTAAAATCCAACCCCCCCCCCCCCCCCCCCCCCCCCCCCCACACACACCTCCCTACCTGATCCACCCTCGACCCTTCCGTTGTAGGTAAGAGTAGGTTAGGTTGAACTGGCCGGTCCGTGAGAACCTCACATAGACTGAGTGAGTTTGTAGAAATATCAGAAATTTGTTGAACGAACAAACTGAAAAACCCTACCAAATACCAGGACCTATGTTACAAAGTAACAAAATACAAACACCTTAAGCTTTCTATGATTTATTCGACTTTTTGCTTCGAGATCTGACAGTTGTATCAATCGTAATAGCTGGAGTCTAAGCCTGGAAAGCATGGGGCACGCGCCAAAAAATGTGCTCGATAGTTTTTTTTTTCACCCGCGCATCCTACATCTTCTCTCACTGACCAAGCCTAATTTAAGGACATATGAAGGCAGTGTCCAGTCAGAATACCTGTCATGAGTCTACAGTCCTTTGTTTTTAGTGATAGGAGCATTTTTTTAGTCTAAGTTTTTAAGGCTTATACATGATCTTCGACACTTTATAACCTCGCTCTTGGACCGGCGCCTTTTCCCCTTGGTCCATCATGTGCAACTCGCGCCTTTGCTTAATGTTTCCCAATCTATTTGGGAGATCTACGAAGCAAACTTCGAAGTATCCGCCCTTTTAAGCTAATTCATCCACTTTTTCATTTATATCTATTGCCACATGTCTGGGACCCAATATAGATGTATGTGGCGTACCCACATCATTTAGTTTGATTTATCAATTATACTACTTTAATATGATTTTGTAATAACAAAACATTTTGTATCATAACTTGCATTCTACAACACTTAGCACTGCAATCATTTCATTAGCGTTTACTTACACTTATTTTTGACATTTTGCCATTACATTGTTCGCTAATTACTCTTTGCATTGTTTTTGTAAATTTTTCTTATTCGATTCGGCCATTGAATTACCGGCACACATGTTAAAAAGCGAAAACTTTTATTTCATCTTAATTTATTAGTACAATCGTTACTCAATAAACATTAATTAATTTAATATATTGAGTTTTACTAAATTGGTGACCCCGCACGTTGGTGAGTTCTTTTTCCTGCAATCTTTGTACGAATATCGAATTTTTTGCTTGAGTGCCTGCGCGGCCTTAGTGTAGCGGAGCAACGTAACCCCACTAATTAGGTGCACTTGGAAACCGCCGGCAATTCATCATTTGGGTATTTCCCTCAACATGCCACTAAACGACAGCATGCAAGTTGGTGGCAGCGGTGGGGATAATAACAATCTTACCGAAAATTTTAGCACAGTGCCACGTATTCCCTTGCCGTACATGAATGAAAATAACATCGAAGCCTACTTCTACGCCCTGAAGTTCTGGTTTCACGCATCACTCGTGTATTCTGGTACCAGAAAATTCCATATCGTATTAGCGAGCCGGCCACCTAACAAATTACTTGAGCGCAAACCAACAATTGAAGCAGCGCCATCAGTTGGGAAATTTAACTACATAAAACAAAAGGTTATAGACCACTTTACATATAGCTAGCAACTTCGCCTGCAAAAGGTGCTGAAAGATATGACACTCGGTGACCGCAAACCTAGTGAGCTGTTTGGTGAAATGAGACGTGTTGCGGGAACCACTCTAAACGACAGTTTGTTACACGACTTGTGGGTAACGCGCCTCCCACCGTATGTACAAGTATTGCTGCAAAAGTGCCACTCGACGAAAAAACTAAAATAGCCGACTCCATTGTAGAGTCTATTGGTTGGCAAAGCGGTCACGTGGATGCTGTGTCCACACATACAGATATTTCTAACCTCAAAATGAAATTGCTGAGTTAGCTCGAAGTGTTGAAAAGCATTTGAGCTTGAAGGATCGTCGCCATCGTTCACGATCGACTTCATGAACAAAAAAAGTGCGACTCAACGATCAACAAGCCTCTTCAGAAAATTTTTGTTGGTACCACCGAACATGTTGAGACAAAGCAACGAAATGCCGTCAACCATGCACTTTTGATAGAAAGCCGACAAGTCAACGAGGTTGCTCAACTGCAGCGCTTTCAGGTCCCGGCAAAGAACCTGAAATCGCCGTCAACTACTGGCTTCGTATTTTTGACCCATTATCTAAAATTTAATGTCTTATTGATACTGGCGCTGATGTGTCAGTGATACCGCAAAATACGAAGACAGTTAGAGTCAACACCACCGAATTGAAATTGTTTGCTGCCAATGGCTCACCCATTGAACTATATGGTGGAGCCCTTTTAAAATTAAGTTTAAATTTAAAACGAGAGTTTGCTTGGAATTTCCTGATAGCAGACGTATCCCATGCCATTATCGGTGCAGATTTTTTGCGTAACTATGGCATATTAGTCGACTTAAAGGGAGGTTGCTTAAAAGGCAGTAAAACCGAGTTAAAATCAGCATGCACAGCTTACAGAATGCTCACGTTGAGTGTTAAAACAGTTAACATGGAATCAAACTTTGCTGATGTTTTGCAAGAATTTGTGGACATAACTCGGCCGTGTCCAATGGGTGCGTCTACAAATTCATCTGTAGTACAAAGAATTATACCGAAAGGTCACAAAGTCTTTTCACGCCCACGACGACTATCACCCGACCTTACGGCGATTATCGTTTGCTAAATGCACAAACGATACCGGACCGATACCCTCTCCCGTTTATACAGGACTTCGCAAATGTATTGCAATGTAATGCAATTTTTTCGAAAATAGATCTACAAACGGCATTTCATCAGGTGCCTGTACACCCTGATGATATCTGCAAAACGGCCATAACCATGCCCTTTGGCTTATACGAGTTTACAAAGATGACATTCGGCCTGCGAAATGCAGCCTAAACATTTCAACGCATAATAAATGAAGTATTTCGTGGCCTAAGCTTTTTTTTTCACGTATCTCGGTGATGTTTGTGTTGCTTCAAAATCGTCTCATGAACAACGCGACCATATTAGCCAAATCAGAGCTAGGCGTTTCAACGCTTGAGGTTTTGGGACACTCTATTACCAGGCATGGCATACGGCCACTGAAAAGTCGACTAGAGACTATATTAAAATTTAAACGGCCAACCGTAGCGAAAGAGTTAGAGCGATTTCTTACAATGCTAAACTTCTATCGGCGTTTCATTCCACGGGCAATGGACATACAAGGTCCTCTGTTCCACATAATAAGTGCAAACAAGCGTAACGACTCTACAATACTAGTGTGGACCGACGAAGCTTCCCACAATTTCGAAGCATGCAAACAGCAACTGCCGAATTGTGTAATGTTTGCTCATCCTTTCCCTAACGCCGCATTATCATTATGCGTCGACGCTTCAAATTTCGCCGTAGGAGCGGTATTAAATCTGGTAGTGGGCGGCCACATACAACCACTCAGATTTTTCTCTAGAAAATTTTCAAAAGCCAAGTTGCGGCGCAGCACGTATGACTGCGAGCTTTCAGCGTTGTATTTGTCCTTTCGTCATTTTCGGTACATCGTGGAAGGCAGAGAGTGCCACGTTGAAACCGATCATAGACCATTAGTGTACGCATTTCATCATCGCTCCGAGAAGGCATCTGATCATCAAGTTAGGCAGCTTGATTTCATCTCAAAAATAACTAGTGACATTCTTCACGTTAAGGGAGAAAACAGCGCAGTTGCCGATTTGATGTCGCGCATGGATTTAATCGATTACAAGTCCATTGACTATAACTAATTATCTACGGACCAAGAAACAGATGATGAACTTCTTCAAATGCGAGCAAAAGATGCTTGCTACACTTCGACGTGCTATACGAGTTTATTGCCTTAATAGCTGCTTGGCTGTCAATATAAAAGTTGACACGGCTGCAGTTAAAACTGTTTTTTCCAGTATTTCTACTGTTTTGGTTACGGCTACTGCTTACACCTGAAAAATTATATAGTGATCCAGCAACTTTTATGATCTGTTTATTTCCGGATCAGCACAGTATACCGCAGATCCTACTCCTTCCACCACTTTGGAACCATAGGGACACACGTGTACCTCTTTGTCTGCTATTTGGGCACCCTTGTGCCAACCATCCACTTCTATTATGGCTTTAAAAGCCCATTCGAAGCGCAGATACGGAATCTGGTAGTCTGATTGTACTGTAATTGATGACGCTTTACTGCTATCGCCGTATAATCTGTGATCAAGCTGCCGCGAAGCACTGACCCACGTTGCAGTTGTTAAAGCTATGCTCTTTGCTACTAGATATACGGGTGGAGTGTTCAGAATGGCATAGAGTTCAGCCGGTTGGGTTGTTTTTAGAGGTTCCGTAATGCTATGCATTCATAGCCCGCATTCCTCCTAAAATTGTTTGAGGTATGTTCCCTTTTGTGTAGCTGTCCACCAAACAAAGGCATCATAGTATGGGATAGGCTCCACAATCGCTGTAAATATACAATGAGAGGGAGGGGGGCCGATAAACCCCACGTACACCCCAGCATTATTTTACATGCATAAAGTTCCGTCGAAGTACCGACAAAAACTTACTGAGAGAGTGATTCCTGAATAATTTTTTCAAGTTTGGTTCTGCAGGGTCACCCCTCCTAGCTTAGGCCTAGTCCAATTTGGTACCTTTTCACTCTTAGTAAAAAATACCATATCTATCTTCTATGTGTTGGCTGTCAACCCGACATGTACATTAGAGTGGTCTTAAAAATTTGTTTTCCGCAAAACGACTGTACCGCCCCGCAATTTATTCTTTTGTATGTAGGTAAAAAATACCACAACTCCTGGGTTGATTACACCAGCTTAAGGCGTGGCAAAATGACCAAACCTATTTTTTTTTCGAGAATAATGCCCGACAAATGTTATAAAAAGATGTAAATATAAAATTTTTGGAAATAAGCGTGGCGCTTCCCATTTTTCTATCAAGCATTTTCCAACGTTTTTTATAAGACCAATTGACGTATCAAGTCAAAATCAGATACAAGTAGTAAATTCTAGAAGAAGAAACGCCTAGAAGTATGCGAACGATACAGCAGAGAGTATAAAATGAGCAAAAGCTGAGTAAGCAAAATCAGTTTGATTTAAGCACGCTATTGGTTGCGAAGTATAAGTATTATTGTACTTTCAAAGTATTCTAACAAAGATCATTTTGCATAATTGAATTTTGGAGTTATTGGTTCAAAAATTTAGCGATACGAACATTAGTAGAAGGTGTAAAATAAGCGGAGTTCCATAAATTCGTTACAATACCATTATAACAAAAAATTTAAGAAATAAAATATTTGAAATCGGTGTTTCGATAGTCATTATTGGAAGAACAATTGAACTATTTTGAAGAAAGTCTATAACTTTTTTTTTATAAATATGAAAATTTCCAATAACTTCGGCCAAAATTGTGTCAAAAACATTAAACTAAATATACTGTACGACAACCCTTTACTTCTATTTAATTGGCGCTTAACCGTTTCAACGGTTATATCCATCCAACTAGGCGCACCAATCGCTTCTTCGCTCCGCCAACTGGTGCCAATCGGTCACACCAAGGAAGTTTAAATCGTTTTCCACCTGGTCTTTCCAGCGGAGTGGAGCCGCCCTCTACCTCCCCACAGGGTTCGGGTAAAAATATTTTCTGTCATTCGCATAACATGATCTAGCCAGCGTAGCCGCTGAGTTTTAATTCGCTGGACTAAGTTGATGTCTGTATAAAGGTCGTTCAGCTAATAATTAAATCTTTTTCGGTACTCGCCATCGCCAACGCGTAGAGGTCTGTAAATCTTTAGAAAACTTTTCTCTCGAAAACTTCCAGAGCCGCTTGATCTGATTCATGCTTCTGCACTATATAGCATGACGGCTACGATAAGTGAATTGTAGGGCATGATTTTCGTTTGCGGACGGAGGAGTTTACTTTTCAATTGCCTACCTAGTCCAAGTTAGCATTTAATGGCAAGAGTGATTCTTCGCTGGATTTCAGAGCTGATGTTGTTACTTGCGTTAATGCTGCTTCCAAAATAAACGAAGTCTTCTATTCCGAAATTATGACTGCCAAAAGTAGCCTAGTTTCCAGGGCGCAAATACGCTGACTCTTTGCTCGGTGACAGCAGGTACTTCGTTCTGTCTTCATTCACCATCAAACCCATCAATTTGTCAATTTCTTGTCTTTAGTTTGGCAACGCTGCCTTTGATAAAGCTACCTTTTCAAAAATAGATGTCGCTGCTTGGCCTCTAGCCGTATGTTTTAAAAGAAACACAACGGCGACATCTGCATTTCATAACTCATGTGTACAAAAATTTCACGACCTCTGTTTTTCCAGTGTCCCAGTAATCCAGAGCACTCCCGTGAGAACTGGTCGGGATACGGAGCTAGAATCTCACTGGACGATAGCTAATTTGTGTGAAGTGAGGAAGTTCAAAAAGAGAAATAAATGCTGTTTAGAATCAACCTGAAGCAAATAAGTGTTTATTTTTAATTAATGGAGAACCATAACACAGCTTTAACAAACATGGAAGAATAACAAGAAAGGTTGTCTAAGTTCGGATATAAACGAACATCATATACTCAACTAGAGACCCATCGCATAGTTCCTTTAGTTCAGTTTCTTTGCCCGAAGTATTGTCGAAAGATGGGCGTTTATTTAGTGATTTTGAGTCTTTTATAAGAAGTATTCCTCTTTGTACAGGAAATAAGTGTAAAGGGTTTCTGCCCCCATTTAAAAATGTTTAAGTTACGTCAATCGGTCTTCGAGTTATGGCTCCGGAAACGGTAGCCAATGCATAATCATCCGGCCACTTGAGAGCAGTGCGCTGCCACAACGTCCGAGAAAAAAAAAATAATAAGAGGCGGTGCCACGCCCGTTTCCAGAAATTGTTGTCATTCATTTAATTGATGTAAATACGCTCTAGAAGAGAAATGGGGTATTAACAACTTTTTATAAGGTTTTGTAGGGCATGGCTCTCCAAAAAATAAAAAACACGATTCTGGCCATTTTCATTGGAAATGTGCCACGCCTTAACTTTAAGTTTTCCGCCCCAAGAGTTTGGAAATTAATTACCTATATACAAGGGAATAATTTGAGGGGGCGGTACCGCTTTTTTAAAAACTTTTATTTTTTTCATACAAAATATGTCCAGTCTAATGTACATCCCTAAGCGCACGATCCATCAAAGAGAGAATTGTTGGAAAGCACTTTCCACTTGTCAAACCCCGTCGAAGACACAAAAAATTTACATCAAAATCGATCCAGTCGCTTACGAGTAATTCAGTACATTTTAAAAGGTGTCTACAAAACAAAAAGTAACATATTCGCTATAAATGCTCTTTCCATCCACTTAAATCACTAAACTGAATTATAAATTTACAACAAAAATCACTAGAAATGGCGGAAAAGGGTTTCACACTTACATATTAGTATATTAGGTTAGGTTAGAATAAAGTGGCTGCCCACAAGGATAAGGATACTACGATATGAGCTATAGCCCTTCCACCTTTAGATGTGTAAGAATTTGAACCAACTTTTCCTTTTGATGTAGCGTAAAATGTTTTTGGTTTCTGCAGAGCCAATTTCAGACATTCCATACGGGGGGCAATGTCCTTCAGCTGGCTTAGCTCTGTCTACTCAGTAGCCTTCCTCGCTAATTCATCGATTAGCAGCACGGTTCCCGTGACCTGGGACCCATACAACAGCTGTTTCGCACCGCGATGCAAGTTCGTTTAGGGTCAGTCTGCATTCTATTGCTAATTTTGATAAAGTGTTCTTGCCTTGCAGGGCTTTCATTGCCGCTTGACTGTCAGTGTAAATTACACAAGTGTGGGATTATTAGATATCAGCCAATGGGCGGCAGTTAATTCCGCCTGAAGGACGCTACAGTGGCTTGGCAGTATTGGTTGGTATTTTTAACGGGTTACCCCATTTATCCCCAAAATCTAAATCTCCAAATCAAAATCCCCAAATAAAAATCCTAAAATCAAAATCCCTTAATCAAAATTCCCAAAATCAAAATCCCACAATCAAAATCCCCAACACGAAATCCCCATTTCTGTGTGAAAAACATTCAAATTAGGTTTAAAACCGCCGCGATTTTAAACCTAATTTGAATGTTTTTCACACAGAAAAAGAATAGTTATGTTTGTTCTATTTCCAAATTAACACTTCAATATTGATGATTTGACAAATATTTAATGGGCACATTAAAGAAAATGCAGTGCAACGCAATAACTTATAAATACAATAAATATAGTATTTACATAACAAAAAAATTCAAAATTCATTGCATTGCAGACAAACACCGGAACATTTTTTTTTTTTTTATTTTACAAATTATAAATACGTATGTACATACATATATATTTTATGTATAAATTACATTACAAAACCCTGGCAGCAGTTTTCTGATAATTTTATCGTCTATCGCCAAGAAGTAAATAATTCGATACATTTTGCAGTTAATAAGGCGATGGAGATCTGTAATGTTTTGAATTTTCCTTCTCTCAATTATTTTGAGAACTTTTGCAGTTTGCTTTCGTAGTTTCCTTCTATTTAATAGCTATATTAATGATATTATGCTAATTTTGCCATATTTTCTCATCGTCGCTTCACTACCAGATCTGGGTTTTTCATTTAAATTTTTTAATATTTTTTCACAGTATTTTTAATAATAAATTTATAAACCAAAATTAAATAAATAGAAAATAAAATTTAAATGCGTGATCTGGCATTGAACCGACGACTTTTGCACGGTAGTTGAAGACCTAAGCCTCTGTGCCACTGATGTACATAAGAAGTTGTTGTCAAATTCGCAATATAACATTGACATGGTTAAAGCAGAAAGAAGATATGAAAACACAATGCAAATAGAACGTGTACCGTTAGGTTATTCCCCATCATTTTGCTTTATGCTTATATATTTTATCATACTTACATATATATAAATGCGTAATTATGTTTATACGCGTCAGAACTTTTCTTTATGATTTAATTAAAATTTTTGTGATTTTGTGTTCCAGTTTTTTTGATATTTTCTCAAAAAATATTTGGGGATTTAGCCCCAAAAAAAATGCGGGGATTTTGTGTTGGGGATTTTGGTTATGGGATTTTAAATTTGGGGATTATGCATTTGGGATTTTTTTTAGCTGGGGATTTTGTGTTTGGGGATTTTTTTTGGGATTTAGGGGAACTCCCATTCTGATTGAGAAGTTGTTTTCTTTAGAGAGCAACGATGTAATTAATATATTACCGACCTAACAAAATTTTAACAAAAAACGAGTGGTTGAATGAAGTGCAACCAAAATCTATTCTTTGCGCATTTTGTGGGAAGAAAAACTGATAATTTAATTACATTATTTTTATACTCAGCTTACTTTTCACACAGAGTATATTAACTTTGATTGGATAACGGTTGGTTTTACAGGTATAAAGGAATCGAGATAGATATAGACTTCCATAAATCAAAATCGTCAGTGTCGAAAAAAAATTCGATTGAGCCATGTCCGTCCGTCCGTCCGTCTGTCCGTTAACACGATAACTTGAGTAAATATTGAGATATCTTAACCAAATTTGGTACGCGAGCTTATCTGGGCCCAGAATAGATTGGTATTGAAAATGGGTGAAATCCGATGATAACCGCGCCCACTTTTTATATATATAACATTTTGTAAAACAAAAAAAACCTGACTATTTAGTAAATAATACACCTAAATTGCTGAAATTTGACGTGTGGGCTGATATTGGGACTCTTGATAAAAATTAGAAAAAAAATTTTAAAATGGGCGTGGCAGCGCCCACTTGTGATAAACTCAATTTTGCAAATATTATTAATCATAAATCAAAAGTCGGTAAACCTATCGTCACAAAATTTGGCAGAGAGGTTGTCTTTACTATAAGGAATGTTTTGAAAAAAAATTTACGAAATCTATTAAGGACCACGCCTACTTTTATATAAAAGATTTTTAAAAGGGTCGTTGGCGAATAAAATAAGCTATATCTTTGCAAAAAAGAGCTTTATATCAATAGTATTTCATTTCCCAAGGTGATTTAAAACAATAAATAGGAAAACTTCAAATTTTAAAAAATGGGCGTGGCACCGCCCCTTTTATGATTAAGCAATTTTCTATGTTTCGGGAGCCATAACTCGAAGAAAAATTTACGGATAGTAATAAAATTGGGTACACAGATTTTCCTTAAAACAGGAAATATTTGGAGAAAAAATGGGCGAAATCGGTTAAAGACCACGCCCACTTTTATACAAAAGATTTTTAAAAGGGTCATAGACGAAAATAATAAGCTATAACTTAGCAAAAAATAGTTTTGAATTAATGATATTTCACTTATCAAGTTTCATTGTAAGAGGAAATGGGGAGAAATTTTTTTTTAAACGGGCGGTGCCACGTGTTATGTGGAAATTTATCTGAAATGAATTGTGCAATTGAAGCTCACGCTGAGTATATAATGTTTGGTTACTCCCGAACTTAGACACATTTGCTTGTTTGTTTTATTTTACAAAATAATATTTTATTTTTATTTTCTTTATTTACCAACAGTCATTAATTTAAAATAATAATCATAATAATGCATTTTGTGGTGGAACCGGTTAACGCGTTAGCAAATTGGACCAATAAATGTAATTAATCATTGCAAAGTTTATGGCCATACAGTTCCATGTATGTATGTATGTGTGCATTATAACGTTTTAAATCTATTTATATGTAGTACAAACATAATTACTCGTACGTGCTCTACAATTGTTTGCAATTTCAACAAATTAATTGGTGGCAATTAAGTGGTAACTTAAATAATTGTACAATATTATAAATCTATTTGTTGTAACAAATGTTTGTACGATATTAAAATGCTTATATGTTCTATGAAAAAAAATATGATTTACTAAAAAACCTTCTGACTAATTATAGTGGGCGGGATGTTAAGTCATAATCATAGGTCTGACAGTATACAAATATTTTATTATTTATTTTTGCATTTAATGTATTGTCCATTTTCATTGCCTATAGAAAACAAATAAAAACGAGGCTGTCATTAACTGGTCTGAAGACGATTTATAATTCATGAAAGCTACTCAGTTATTATAAGAATTTGTATAGGTATCATCATTAAAACCAGACCGCAGAGCTCTAACAAAAAATCTGAAACAATCCCGAAACAAATTCCAAAAATCTAAAACTTTCCCCAAGCACGATCCCGAAACGGTTCTGTAATAACTTCCTAACAAACCATAAAACTATCCCGAATGAGTCCCAATATTATCCCAAAGCAGTCCTTGAACCATTCGGAAATATTCCTAAAATGTTTTTCAAATGGTCGTGAAATTGCCCCGATATCTGTACAAGGAAAATCAAACAAAAAGAGATAAATATACCGCAATAGTCACGTCACGATCCCGAGCTTCTCTGACTTATGTTGTGCTTCTTTTAATTTTTGCTACAAACTGGTGGTACAGGATCTAGCTGTTTTCTGTCGATACCGAACGGCTTCTGCAATGTTAATACATTCTTTTGCGAGGGTTTTCATTGCAGAAATAAGATTGGAGTGCTTGTCAAACCACTGCCGGGAAGTGATCTCGCTTAGAAAAACTGTTTACAAAATTTTGATGTTGCTTCACCTATTTTTGCAAGAATCAAAAGAAAATGTTTAGTTTTCCCGATATTCTCCCAATACGGCGCCGGACTATTTCTTTCGTTCCGGTCTTAAAAAGTATTTCATATGGCTTTTGAGTGAACGTATTTATTAGTAGAGTTGCTGCCATACTTTTTCATAAATGTAAATACGTTTTTGTATTTATATCATAAAAATGTGAAATCAATTTTGAAATTAATTCAAATAATGTCGAGCTAAGCTCGGTCACCCAGAATATAATAAATTAGGAAATAATTTAAATATTTCATACTTGCCTGTAAAACTTATTGTGGTACATAAAACGATTGAATTTGTTTTAAAAAAATTTAAAGCTTAATTTATTTTCATCGGCAATATTCAATTTATAATGATATATTTGGTATTATTTTAAAGAGTTTGAAATACAATTTTAAAAGGCATGCAATCAAAGCAACACCAAAAGTTGTTTTGAGTAGTTGATGCAAAAATTGTATCCTGCAAATAAATAAAATAATAGAAAACATTACTTCAGGAATTGTATTAATGCGACTAAAGGAAAATGTTATAAGTATTTAAAGATAAATGTGTGAGTACATACATATCTAATATTTGGTAAACATACAAGATTTTGTGAACCACAGAGCACACCACGACACATTTTATATCAAGACTACCACAGTTACTTTTTCTTGAAGCCGGAAAGCATAACGTGAAAAATATAAAAGGAAATGCTCATAAAGTAATTAAAAACTACTTAAGGTGAAGACAAATAATGTTTGGCTAAATGGTCATTACATCCCAGTAAACATTCGGAGTCAAAAAAGTGTCATAAAAGACTCCCAAGTTGGAGAGCTTGCGCACATTATGAACTAATTTGAGAGCCCAAAATGAGTGTATTATAATGGTTGTCCGATATAAGCCTTATTTTATAAATAATGTGAGCCACAAAAGGAGCAAAGAGGAGGTAAACAGTAGTCATAACAGACCGCGAAATAGGAGTACGATCTGTATGGCAATCGAAAAAGCCGACCATCTAACGATGCTAATAAAAGCGCAACAATTATTGGGTAGGAAGAACGGTGGGAAGAATC
This sequence comes from Eurosta solidaginis, assembly GCF_040869045.1. NCBI lineage: Eukaryota > Metazoa > Arthropoda > Insecta > Diptera > Tephritidae > Eurosta > Eurosta solidaginis. Next base: position 180,184,962 of record NC_090323.1, read on the forward strand.
TAGAAAATGGCGGTAGACTTTCAGGCTAGTTGGGAATATAGCAGAAAGATAAGATCGAAAACACGACGAACTAAGCTACCACCTTACACATATATTGAGCGGGCACCGCGATTTCAAGGAGTATTAACATAAGCGCAGGATAGAGGAGGATCCTTTCTGTCCACACTGTCCCGCCGAATTGGAAAGCGCAGAACACGTAATGTTTCACTGCGCTCATTTTTACGGCGACAGACTATCTGTACACAGAGTTTTTGGAAAGTAGTCTTCCATTAGGAATTTAGTTCCTCGAACTTGCAGACAAATAGACTGTTGGACTTCTGTGAGGAAAATGGCCTTTCCAGTTATGACGCAATTGATGCACGCTGAAAGGGAGCGCAGAGAAATGCACATGTAAAGTAGTAAACCGCCTCCCCCCCCCCCTTCCCACCATGACGTTATGCCTAACGGCAATCCCACGGAATGCGGACTCATAAACACAATTGCTCCGGTTTCATTGGGCCACTTGAGGATAGTACGCCACGCCAAACGTCCAATAAAAACAAGTATAGGAGTACGATCAAATTTCTGTTACGCTCAAAAGCAGCTAACAATTGACTTCGTTTATAACTATTTTCGGAAGTATTCAAGTGCATTATATAAGGGATAAGAATTCGGAATTACACTAAGCATTAACAAGATAATTGTAGATTGGATTAAGCGAACCATCTACATATGAAAGAAAAAGTTTACATACTTATTCACAAAGGGGAACAAAGAAAATTAATTGTTAGATTCAAATTTAATTAAAGTGAAAATTTTTCGAAAAGAAAATATGAACACTTGTTCTGAAATTGCTTTGTTTGTTGAACACTCTTGGCATAAGGTGTCAATTTTTAACAAACTTCTAGAAAAAACCTTTATCAAATGAATTACTAAAACTGTGAGAATCAAAATCAATCTAAAAACTGATTTAAAAAACATTTAAAAATTATTGAAATTTTTTAGAAAATTTAGATAAGGAATATTGAAAATTAGATTTCATATCACATCACACATACAAGTTTTTCTTCATTTGAGATGTGTCCCTTGCAGATATTTTCTACTCCTCTGTAAAACACTGGGCTTCTGTGGAATAGCTCCAAACCAAATTATACTTACTAGGCGTTTTCTTGCATATAATTTGTTTGGACAATTCACAAGCTGTCGTATTCAATGAATGTGCTTAGATTATAAACCTGTTGTGTCTGCTTTGTTATTGTATTTCATATAAAATTAAAAAAAAAAACAGTTGAGCAGCCTTTGCATATTATTTTCACACAAGCTAATTATTTTGTATACCTTTCATGAACATGAAATTGTATATTAACTTTGGTCCGATGTTTATAACGTTAAGAAATATAGAAGATAGACTCACCATTAAGTATACCGAATTGAGCTGGGCGACGAACTGAGTTGATATAGCCATGTCCGTCTGTCTGTCCGTCCGTCTGTCTGTTTGAATGCAAACTATTCCCTCAAATTTTGAGATATCTCAATGAAATTTGGCACAGGGATGTATTTTTGTATTATATTAGACATTTGTCGGATCGGGTAGGATCGGACCACTATAACATATATCTCACATACACAATCGTTCAGATAAGACGACTTCGGTCATTTCTGCCGCAATTTAGAAAGTATAAACGTGAAACTCGTTGATATATATTCTAATATATCTTAGAAGATTTCCTGTTAAAATCATTTCGATCGGAGCTATATATAATATATATCCCACACAACCGATCTTTCAGATAAGGGGGCTTTTTGCCATTTTTTTATATTTATCTTAAAATCGTTTAAGTATGTACATCTGTTCACTATATAGTTCTCATCTTATACGGCGCATTATTTGGAGATTACGAATGGGATAAGATTATTGTTCAGCCCCATTCATGAAAGGTATAAAGTCTTCGGCACAGTTCCGTCCTTACTTTTTTTTTTTTTTTTAATTTTCAAAAATAATGCAATCTGAATTTAGTACATTACCCTCAGCTTTGGTTCAAAAAAATGATTGAAAAAATTGCGTGAGGCGTATTTACAAATAGAAAGATTTTTCTTAATTCAACCAATTTTAGTGTATCGAAGTCCGAGTTAAAGGTCTCTCAAAATTCGTGTTGACTTTTGAGAATTATTTGTCGAAGAGTGTTTTATATCCTCTTCCACACGAAGCGCCCATAGTTTTTTTTAGATTAAAAGAAATATCTTCTGAAAAAAAAATTTAAGTAATGCAAATTTTAGGAGGCATATGACTTTTACTTTGACTGACTAAAAATGATTCAGCTACAAAACTGTATGCTCAGAAATATCCAAAAACTCTAAAAAGAAATTTCGAAATATTCGTAAAATTTTATCGAATTTTTTAACTACCGAGAATAGAAAAGAGAAAAGCCGAACTAACAAAATTTAAATAAAATTGTCATTGCTATTTTCCTGTTCATTACTGTATACTTAAATATAATTATGGTAAATAAGGAAAATCTTACGTATTTACCTGCGTATATATGTACATAAAAAAATGTTGTTAAGTTACCTGCGATAAAGCGCACGACGTTGCTGCAATTTATTATCATTGTCCCTGAAGAAATATCGTCTTATACCACTTAAATATGAATGAAAATATTCGCTCCAATTAATGGTAGCCATATTGAATTGCAATAAATTCCGCTCTTCTGTCTTGCAAACCATTGCATCCAATTCATCAATATTATTGTGAGCGAATTGCCATTCTTTTAAACCAAACCAAGACATCATATAAATGACGCGCGAAATCTTACGATACGCTTTCACATAGCTGACAGCGATAAAGCAAATGCGTGCAGTATGAGAGTAAAGAAGACAACAAAAATACAAATTAAGATGAGGTTTCAGAATTATTATCATCATCATTATTAATTGGCGCTTAACCGTCTAGGCGATTTTTAAATTAATGCAATCTATAAATAAAGCTGAGTAATGAAAGTTATCGACTTCGCTTGAGATCATGATTTGACATGTTTTTTTCTTCCGACTCCGAACGGCAATGCAGATGAGTTTTCACTGAGAGCTTTTCATTGCAGAAGTACACTCGGAACGCTTGCCAAACATTGCCGAAGGGCGACCGCGTTGAAAAATTTTTATTCTAACTGAAAACACTTATTTCTAAAATTTTGATGTGGTTTTGCCCGGGGCTTGGACGCAGGATCTTTGGTGTGGTAGGCGGAGAACGCTACCATCACACCACAGCGGCAGAAAGAACAAGTAAATTAAAAAGAGCAGTACAGGCAAGAGAAGAGAAATCTAAGAAAACACAAAACTATAGTCACTTTTCAAACACTGTGTAATACAAGTCCACAAGAAATAGCGGCAGGATTTGTTATGGTAGCAATATACTCAAGGTTTTGTTAATCATGACAGAATTCTTAAATAGTTTCGAAATGATTCTTAAAGCAATGCTGTAACGATCCCGAAAGCAATCTTGTTCCGAAACGACCCCGAAACAGCTCTGGAACGATAACGCAAAGAACCCGGAAATAATTCGAAAAAGTAGCGAAAGAGCACGAAAGTAATCCTGAAATGGTCAAATGATCCTTAAAACAATCTCCTACTAAAAATGATACGATTAACGGAAAGAGGTCTAAAACTATGACCACCAAGTTCGAAAAACCGTCCCTCAAGGATATTTAAATACTCTTGGTATACTCGCTTTTACAATCCCTACTCGAAAATAATTCTGAAATGAGCTCAGAAAAAATCATGAAATTGTACCAAAAAACGGTCCGGAAATAATTAAGATTCGTTCGGGAAATAGACCCAATGTGACATCGAGAACAATATTAAATAGCTCCCAAACTTTGTCAAACCGTCCAGCTTTCACATATAGAAACAAACCCGAAACAGTCCGAAATCGATCCCGAAAACAATGTCTGAATAATCCGGAAGCATCTCAGAGTTGACTTGAAATATTAATGGAGCTATATCACAATGGTGGCGGATTTATGTCGAAAACAAATCCGATATTTCCCTCAAAGGTCCTAAAAAGTGTCCAAAAATAGATCCAAATGGAGCCCTAAAATATCCTACAATTATCTTGAAAACAGGCTCGATTAATTATCAAAATGTTCGCAAAAAGTTCCGAGTCAAACATGAAAAAGTTCCAAAAACGAAACCAAAATGATAAAACAATAGTTGGTGAGCAATTACGAATCAGTACCGAAAGGCAAATCTGGAATGTGGCCGAAAATAATCGAGCCTGGAAAAGACTCTAAAAATTACCAACATTTATAATAAATAGTTACAAAATGGCCGTGAAATAGTTCCGCTAAGCTAAGGCCATAAAAAAGCCCGGTAAAAAAATCCGAAATTATTCCCAAATTCAAATATACCGATGATCTCGAAATACTCATCAACGATATCGAAAATGACCAAATGCTCTCAAAGGCTCGAAATTGATTGACATATGAGATATGTAATGGTGGCTCAATGATCTCGAAAATTACCCTGTAAAGGTCTAAAAACGTTTACGAAGTTGTTCACTGAAATGGCGTGGGAATACTTCCTAATGATCCGAAAACAGTCCCAAAACGAGCTTGAGATCATGATTTGACATGTTGTTTCTTCGATTTGAACCCTGCTAATAGCAATTGAGAAACTAAAAAGTAAAGAAAAATTAGAAGATAAATTGGAATAGGAAAGAGAACTGTTTAGGAATGTAATAGTGAAAACTTAGAAAGAGATGCAGGGGGAAGTTAATTCTTTGAGCGAAAAAAGGGGAAAAAAGGTAAATAAAGTGTCACAAAGTAATAGAGATTACAGAGGAAAGAGTAATAAAACGTGTTGGTAAAACAAACAAAGAGAGAGGGGACTCAAAGAAGCAAGGGATAGGATTGCGAAAATCAAAAGAGGGTGAAGTTAAATGGAAAAGCAAAGGAAACAGTAAGTAGTAGTCTATTACATAAGTTAAGCATTGCATTCGTCGTACGAGATACTGATTATCGAGATGTAGATAAATGACCGAAAACGTTTATAAAAACGTGGTATGTGGAATTGCAGTGGTGAGAGAGAAAAATGAAAAACAATTTTGCGAAGTTACATGGAAAAAAGAGTAAATTGAATATTGAGTAGAGGAAACTCAAAGTAAATGACAAAGCTAAGAGGTGGAAGTGAAATTGTAAAGTAAAACAGGAAGAAGCAGATTTAGCTTTAGACGGGATCTATCAAGGTTCAATTTTGGATAGGTTTGCATAGATATCCTACACCTGTGATCAATATGTAGCAATCCTTTGTTGGCTTGATGGCAGATGTTCTCTTTTTGAATTATTTCGCATGTGGCAAAGGTTCACCCAAAAGTTCTTTATCAGGAATTATCTGCTTGATCGTGTCCTCCTTAAAAATGCTGGACTTTCACTGAAAGCGTAAAAATGTACCTTACTTCTTAAAAATGCAAATAGACTCAGCGCATCAATTGGTTTCAATGTTAATAGATGGTATTTAAATAATATAAAAAGTTGTTTATTCAAAACAGGCACACACAGCAGACCATTAAGGTTTGCCTATCTATTCCGCAGGTGTCCAAGTAGTACCAGTACATGTACTCTTTGAATACGCTCTGTATATTTATTTTAATTGATGTAGGTGGACGATACATTTCGAAAGCCTCCGAATCCCCCTGCCTCTGCCCTTTTAAATTCGTCTCCCTTCTCGTTGCCCTCGATAATCATGTGACCAAGTGCCCATATAAGGGTTATGTTTGCAAAGTTAGCTGCGACTTGAAGCGACTGACGGCCTAAGACGAAATATAGGGGGAGTTAAGCGCCATGAGCGCTGCTTGGCTATATGAGTAAATGCACACCTCGCACCCCCCACCGAATCCTCCGACAGGAGTATACCACTATCAAACCGCAACATAAATGAAATTTTTTAATATAGGTCCGTCTGAAATCGTCTTGAATACAAACTAAAATTTTGTTTCAATATCGTTCCAGACGTTTAGAGAGGGCCTAGTGTCATACACACACACAAAATAAATATGTAAAGGTTTACTATTTTAGATGTGTATAAACTAACTCACCATTCCATTAATACTTACATTTGCTTTTGTCCCGTTACCATAGCCACGAAATCCAATAAATACGCTGGTATAGAATGCAGAAAAAATGCAACAGCACTATGCAATGGCTTTGATGGAATTATAACGTAAGAGAAACACCTGCGACAACAATAAAATATGAACAAAATCCAAATATACCAAACCGATGTGTTTTATGATTTAGCCAAAGTGGACTCCTCGTTCAATAAATGAAGTCGAATGCGGTTAAATCAATTTAAAAATGAGCAAAAATATCCATTGCAAATGTAATGAATACAGAAAGAAACAAGGAAGGAAGGCTAAGTTCGTGTTTAACCGAACATTACATACTCAGCTGCCAAATTACAGTTTGCAAAGCTTTTAAATTGCCTTCTTTAAAAAGTGGGCGTTGCCACGCCCATTGTCCAAAATTTTATTAATTTTCTATTCTGCGTCATAAAGTCAACCCACCTACCCAGTTTCATCGCTTTATATGTCTTTGGTAATGAATTATCGCACTTTTTCAGTTTTTCGAAATTCTCGATATCGAAAAAGTGGGCGTGGTTATGGTTCGATTTCGTTCGTTTTAAATAGAGATCTGAGATGAGTATCCGGGAACATACATACCAAATATCATTAAGATACCTCAAAATTTACTCAAGTAATCATGTTATGGACAAACGGACGGACGGACGAACATGGCTAAATGAATTTCTTTTTTCGCCCAGATCATTTTGATATATAGAAGTCTATATCTATCTCGATTAGTTTATGGTGTTACGGGGTACCGTTATCCGAACAAAATTATTATACTCTGTGAGCTCTGCTCAGCTGAGTATAAATAAAATAGTTAAAAAAAATGTTTAAGTTAAAAGGTATTATTGAAGACAATACTTAGATGAAGTAATAATAATACGAGAAGCTAGAAAATATTTAGATAGGTCCTAGTTACTAGTAATCACATTCCTCATCAATCTAGGGTGTTGATAAAACAATTAAATAAAAGAGTTGGGCGCGTGAAATTTCTAAAAATGTGAGCCGTAGCATAACCTGATTAAGGTTCAGTTGGTCTTACTTATGATTATCAATAGAAATTTTACGCGTCCAACGCTTTTATTTAATTGTCTGATCAACACCCTAGATTGATGAGGAGTGTGATTACTAGTACCTAGGACCTACCTAATTGTTTTCTAACTTTTAGTATTATTATTACTTCATGTAAGTATTGTTTTCAGTAAAACCGTTGAACTTAAACAAATTTTTTAATTATTTTATTTCAAGTTTTTAGTTTTTATTTAATTGCCTAATATTTCTCATTCTATTTAGTTCATTTAGTGACTCATTATTACAGGGACTCTTTCCTGACAATTTGTTACAATATAAGTCCTCAATGCATAATCCTTCCAAAGACTTCCGACTCTGCGCCACACATGCTTGTCCCTGCTCCAACTCCAAAATATTTTGATGTCACTTCTAACGGACTGTATGTAATATTTTTTCCAAATATGAGCCAAATCGGGCATCATAGGTCGCTTTCTATTCTTGCATGTATTATGTGTTCCAAATATGAGCCAAATCGGACCACAAATACGATTTTTGTGAATATCTCGATCCTTGCGCCACCTAGCGTCGATTTTTTTTCATATGCCGCTTTCTATTCATGTGTATTATGTGTTTCAAATATGAGCCAAATCGGACCACAAATACGATTTTTGTGAATATCTTGATCCTTTCGCCACCTAGCAGCGACTTTTTTTTTTTGTTATTACATTGTCATCGGGGTCTGAACTATATTCCAAGTTTCAAACTTGTAGCTTATTGGGAAGTTACTTAAATTTGAATTACAAAATTCGTGCCAGCCAGCGAAACAGTCATCCAACCAGCCATCCAACCAACTAGCCTGTCAAGTCAAGCTAAATAAAACCGTTTAAAAAAACAATAAATGTAGGAGCATAGATACATAAAAGTTATATGGCAATGACGCGGATAAGGTAATATGTTGCACATACGCCGTGTATATCCAACAGACAAAAGAAAATTGTGTATGTGTTTGTTGTTGTTTCTAGTTGTTGGGTAGTATAAATAATACTTTATTTTAGCGTTGCAGCATTGTAGAAATGTATTGTGCGATTTTGATTCGTATTTAGGGGAGCATTGTAGTTAATGTATCGAGATACTCTGGATATTTTAAGTGCAGCTGATCTGTTTCGCTTTTGGAAATAAAGTTACTATGAATTTTTCAATACTGCGGCGAATATCAGTAATTTTGATACATCACTATGCCGCCAGTAAATTAATGCTGTACAATAATAACAGGCAAACAATTCAGTATGCTTTAACGTTAGAATCTGTCTGTGGAAGACTCAATCCCAAGGCGTGAAACACAGATGAAATTGCATGATCCATGGCCCAACTATCGGCTCCATGTTGCCAACCTCAACACTTCGTAGCCGAATAATTGGTACCAAATTAGTTTTTAGTCGAGTGTTTCGATCACAAGGTCTTAACTTGGTATGATATGGAGCTTACCCAAGCTCCCACCGATTTAAAGATAATGACATCCGGTTGTAGAGCAACTCCACCTTGAATTCCATTACAATTCTATTCCAAGCACAAATATTTCAGTGTAAAATGTTCTAATGCTAGGGCTCATCAAACACATGATACAATTCTACAATTTCAATACAAGTATTAAAGAATGTGAACAACCTGTTCTGAGCAACAGGAATAATAATAAACCTGCATCACTATTAGGCGTCTTAGATTCAACTTTGCCAACACATCTTTATTGAAATATTCGATCATTATTATTTAGTACTTAGAATAATCTATTCACATCCTCGGTGCCTTGACAAAGCGACAAGATACAGATACATCTTCATTAAATACAGCTACTGAACATATTTACTCTAAATCAGATACCATCCGTCAGCATAGCCAAATGCAGTTTGCAACATTTCAAAAAGAAGAGTGCGCTCATACCCCCTCTTACAATTATCAATTGTTATCCACAAACGATAGGCATCTGTTTTAGATTAAATTTTTCCAACAGGGATGTGCCAACCTTTTCCTTGACCCCCGCAGAAGAGTCTTTGGAATATTTTTGCTTAGGTTAGAATAAGTAAGGTGGGCGGACCAAGAGTAAACTATATGCCAAATTTCCAACGTAAAAGACCGCAATACTCCGAACAGAATCCTTCAATGTCTGAATCGAGGGCTAAAGTGGCCGCATTACTCCGAAGAGAATGCTTTGTTGCCAACTACAGTGAAGTAGCTACTGCGTAACTTAGTGAAGTATGCTTTATTGTCAACTTCCCCGAAAGTGAATTTATCGCAACAAGAAATCCCCGAACCCCGAAAACAATCGGCAATAGCCGCCAAAATACGATATCTCATTGTACTACACTGTAGCAAGTCACAACTGACTTGTAGAGTTCCTAACGCCGATGATAGGGTCGCGCAGGTACACCAGGTCTTCTCTGCTCCTTTTCAAGTAATCACGACTCCAGGATCAGAAAGCCTTCTTTATATGCGTCAATAATACGATGACGTCCATTTGCTACGTTACAAGCATCACTATTTAAGATGACGGGCGTTTGCTACATGGTACTTTGATCGCCTTATAAGATCGGTATACCTTCCGCGGGCAAATTCTTCAGCTCCTAACCCGTAAAGGGAAATAGTAACAGCAAGGCAAGTAATGTCACATATATATAAGCTGCAGCTTGGAGCTAAGAAGAAAGAGAAAATAGATATATAAGCTCCACATATTACTCAGCCATATACACATATACCCAGAGAGGGCAACAATGAGATCGCGTAAAAGCTCAGACGTTACACATACAGAAATTATTACTCACACATATAAAGCATATAACTAGCAGACAAACGTGAATATGAATACAGAAATGAGCAATAAGCAACTATTTGAGATGGCTGCTCGTGAAAATTCTAGACCGTAGAAGAAATTCGCGAAAGAAGCAACTGAGAGTATAATAGCAGCAAAAAAAGTTGTAAGTGAAGTTCGCAAGTAATTTTGTTGTGAAATAATACTATGTAGTAGTGTGTTATATAAAAAAAAAATGTTGCTATACTGAAGTATTGAGTTACTTTTTCGGCAGTTCACCAATTCAACGATAAAAGAAGGTGCAGAATAATCAAGAATTTCCTGAAAGTCATTGCATTACATTTTTTACGGGAAGTATTTCTATCACTATCATCTGACCTTCTGTGTTGCAAACTTTCTTAATATTAACCAAAATGTTGCCTGTATTTGAAAAACTGCATGCTCTGAATACACAAGCCATTCGCGCAAGCCGAGATAATAAACCCCTGTTGGACTAGCCGGTCAATAAAGACCCCACATAGAATAAATGTGTCCATAGTGTTATAAAAGCTTTGTACTTCGAAGAATTTATATGCTAACATGTTCCCTTTTTTTAAATATCTTCTTAGAAATGGTAGTCCACGGAAGCTTCCTATGCATACTGCATTGAATTTGTGTAATGACTCGCAAGGAAGAAACACATTTGTGCACTGATAGGTTCTATTGACAGTACAAACAAGTAAGGGAGGGTAAGTTCGGGTGTCACCGAACATTACATACTCAGTTTAGAGCTATGGAGACAAAATAAGGGAAAATCACCATGTAGGCAAATGAACCTAGGGTAAACCTGGAATGTGTTGTTTGTACGATATGGGTATCAAATGAAAGGTGTTAAGAAATATTTTAAAAGGGCGTGGGCCTTAGTTCTATAGGTGGACGCCTTTTCGAGATATCGCCATAAAGGTGGACCAGGGGTGACTCTAGAATTTGTTTATAAAATAGGGTATCAAATGAAAGGTGTTAATGAGTATTTTAAAAGGGAGTGGGCCTTAGTTTTATAGGTGGACGCCTTTTCGAGATATCGCCATAAAGGTGGACCAGGGATGACTCTAGAATGCGTTTATACAATATGGATATCAAACGAAAGGTGTTAATGAGTATTTTAAAAGGGAGTGGGCCACCCATAGAAGGTGGCTTTTCTAAATATCGATATAAAGGTGGACAAGGGGTGACTCTAGAATTTGTTTATACAATAGGGGTATCAAATGAAAGGTGTTAATGAGTATTTTAAAAGGGAGTGGGCCTTAGTTTTATAGGTGGACGCCTTTTCGAGATATCGCCATAAAGGTGGACCAGGGATGACTCTAGAATGCGTTTATACAATAGGGGTATCAAATGAAAGGTGTTAATGAGTATTTTAAAAGGGAGTGGGCCATAGTTTTATAGGTGGACTCCTTTTCGAGATATCGCCATAAAGGTGGACAAGGGATGACTTTAGAATGCGTTTATACAATATGGGTATCAAACGAAAGGTGTTAATGAGTATTTTAAAAGGGAGTGGGCCTTAGTTCTATGGGTGGCTTTTCTAAATATCGATATAAAGGTGGACCAGGGGTGACTCTAGAATTTGTTTGTGCGATATGGGTATCAAATGAATGATGTTAATGAGTATTTTGAAAGGGAGTGGACCTTAGTTTTATAGGTGGACGCCTTTTCGAGATATCGCCATAAAGGTGGACCTGGCGTGACTCTAGAATTTGTTTGTACGATATGGGTATCAAATGAAAGGTGTTAATGAGTATTTTAAAAGGGAGTGGGCCTTAGTTCTATAGGTGGACGCCTTTTCGAGATATCGCCATAAAGGTGGACCTGCCGTGACTCTAGAATTTGTTTGTACGATATGGGTATCAAATGAAAGGTGTTAATGAGTATTTTAAAAGGGAGTGGGCCTTAGTTCTATAGGTGGACGCCTTTTCGAGATATCGCCATAAAGGTGGACCAGGTGTGACTCTAGAATATGTTTGTACGATATGGGTATCAAATGAAAGGTGTTAATGAGTATTTTAAAAGGGAGTGGGCCTTAGTTCTATGGGTGGACGCCTTTTCGAAATATCGATATAAGGGTGGACCAGGGGTGACTCTAGAATTTGTTTGTACGATATGGGTATCAAATGAAAGGTGTTAATGAGTATTTTAAAAGGGAGTGGGCCTTAGTTCTATAGGTGGACGCCTTTAATTATTTATATATGTAATACCACGAACAGTATTCCAGCCATGATTCCACGGGATTTCGATTTCACCCTGCAGAGCTTTTTCATTTTCTTCTACTTAATATGGTAGGTGTCACACCCATTTTACAAAGTTTTTTTCTAAAGTTATATTTTGCGTCAATAAACCAATCCAATTACCATGTTTCATCCCTTTTTTCGTATTTGGTATAGAATTATGGCATTTTTTCATTTTTCTTAATTTTCGAAATCGAAAAAAGTGGGCGTGGTCATAGTCGGTTTTCGGCCATTTTTTATAACAATACAAAGTGTGTTCAGATAATTATGTGAACTGAGTTTAGTAAAGATATATCGATTTTTGCTCAAGTTATCTCAAGATCAAGATCTACTGTGTATAAAAACTGGGCGTGGCTTCAACCGATTTCGCCCTTTTTCACAGAAAACAGTTATCGTCATAGAATCTAAGCCTCTACCAAATTTCACAAGGATTGGTAAATATTTATTCGACTTATGGCATTAAATGTATCCTAGACAAATCAAATGAAAAAGGGCGGAGCCACGCCCATTTTGAATTTTTCTTTTGTTTTTGTATTTTGTTGCACTATATCATTACTGGAGTTGAATGTTGACATAATTTACTTATATACTGTAAAGATATTAACTTTTCTTTTAAAATTTGAATTTAAAAAAAATTTTTTTTATAGTTGTTCGTTCTCCGATTTTGCTAATTTTTATTAAGCAAACATATAGTAATAATAGTAACTTTCCTGCCAAATTTCATCATGAGATCTTCAACGACTGCGAAATTACAGCTTGCAAAACTTCTAAATTACCTTCTTTTAAAAGTGGGCGGTGCCACGGCCATTGTCCAAAATTTTACTAGTTTTCTATTCTGCGTCATAAGTTCAACTCACCTACCAAGTTTCATCGCTTAATCCGTATTTGGTAATGAATTATCGCACGTTTTCGATTTTTCGAAATTTTCGATATCGAAAAAGTGGGCGTGGTTATTGTCCGATATCGTTCATTTTAAATAGAGATCTGAGATGAGTGCTCAGGAATCTACGTACCAAATTTAATCAAGATAACTCAAAATTTACTCAAGTTATCGTGTTAACGGACAGACGGACGGACGGACATGGCTCAATCGAATTTTTTTTCGATACTGAAGATTTTGATATATGGAAGTCTATATCTATCTCGATTCCTTTATACCTGTACAACCAACCGTTATCCAATCATAGTTAATATACTCTGTGAGCTCTGGTCAACTGAGTATAAAAAGTACAAGCAAACAATGAGAATGATTTTCTCCTCATCAAAATGATGTCCTGCACGTATATCCGTCATTTCATTTTATTTCCACTTGATTTCACAAACTAAACTCAAACATGAAAGGAAAAATTTAGTTCCTATTTCTACTTGTAATACGTAGTACTTAGATGTCAAGCAAGCAATAGCTAAAGAAACAAAAAAAAAAAAAAAAACAAAAACATACTCTTTTAAATATAACTAGAAATGTAGACCTTTATACCACAAACAGCTTCTTATTAGGATGTCAGCTATTCACCAAATACATTTATTTTTCAAGATAACAGAAAAGGCACGTCGCGATATAAATGCTAGCATTTCTGTATATTGGAACGATTCTCCTTCATACCTTGTCAAATTTGGTTTGGAAATAAACCGGTTGCGGCGTTGCGCCCCCATCAGTGTAATTTTTTGTACAGGGATCTTCAGGATTGAAAAATTACACGGCAAGGGATGCCGGAAATTCAATCCAATAAATATAAATTATCAACCAAGTCGGAAATTACACAAAACAAAATGAATCTGTTATCATCACCTTATTTACAAATGAAAACTACTTAAGTACGCCACGACTTGTTAGAAAGTACTAACTTGGACCTGAGAAGCACACACTGACTTTGGTGGATTATTAGGGATACTAGTAATAGAAGCAGGAACAGATCCGGCCCGTTTTTGTTTGTTTATCTGGCAAAAATTGAATGAGGAATAAACGATAACTGTTTACTACAAAATTTCAAATTAGCATCTTTTTCTCTTTCAAATCAGATCCAAGCCATGGATTGCTAGAAGAGTGGGTATGAGAGTATCCAAAATTTAAGCGTAAGTTAAGTAAAATGTGAGTGTAAGATTAAACGCAGTGCGTAGTATGCTTTATGGGAAAATCCAGAGTGTAAACGTAGTGTGGACGAGTTATCGAATAAGCGTTTATCGATAACGCCAAGATTAGATGTCGATTATTCATCGGAGTATTATAATTTCATGTATGGTCGAAGTTTTATTTCTTCTTAAAATGTTATCAGGTTTTAATCGAGAAGCTATGGATTAGATATTAAAAAGTTGTATATTGACTATAGGAAGTTTAACGATTTGCTACAGACGAGTTATCAGACTTTTATCGAGTTGTTATTGGTATGTTATCAACGGGTTATCGGATTGTTATCAAAGTGGCATCGGTTTGTTATCGATACACATGTTCTCGATGACTAATGCATTTAGTATCAAACATAACGATAACAATGAGGTAAGAAATAAATTACAAGCTGATAACTCGAAAAAACTATCCTTTCAGCAAGAAACTGATAACAAGTCGATAACACATCGATATTGGTTGCTGCCGATAACAAGCGGGTTAGGTGGCTTATCATAAGAGGCAACTCATACATAATTAATGCAAGGGATTGTGTAACGCAACCTTCTATGTGTAGCCAGCGCAACTTATAGCTTCTCCAACCCAATTGTCTACCTCACTTTCCAGTAGTGAACTCTGCTTTTTGATCGTCCGGGGCTCTGGCGACTGAAAGTTCCTCATCAAACTTGTGGTGCGGGCGGAATGGCCTAGAAGGTGCAATGAATAACATTTAGGCTTGGCGAACATATCCGGAACGCGTACATGCAATCGGCCGGCCAATTGCTATGGATTTTAGGTACAATTGCGGTCGCATGCTCTCCACACCATCGTAGTGTGGTGGTAGAGTGCTCCGCCTACCATACCGAAAGAATAAAGAATAACCACTTTGTGTATTTCATTTCAAGTGCAACTCCTGGTATTTGTTTAAAGTTTTCAATGGTCACCCTAATAATATAAAAAGACTTGAACGTGCTTACAAATACTTGTGCGCTTCATATGTTCGTAATCAGACTTACCACAATGCCTTGTCAAATGGCTCGTGAAATCCCTCACGCGACATGCGCATATATTGGCCCCATGTTAAATTGTTCCGATCGAAAATGTAATTGTAGACAGGTAATTCCTCTTTGGATTTTGTATCACTTTTGCGCAATAAAAATCTGTCAAAGAGTAGAAGAAAGAAGTAAATATACCAGCGACTACTAAAATAGAGTAAAGGAAAAAAGTGTAAAGGTTAAACACTCGCAGATCCATGGCAAATTTACTTGAGAGGTTAAAAGTCCAATTTGCTGCAGGTTCTTACTTACATATTCACAGAGGTACATACATATTATTCTTATAAGCTTGTTGTTGCTTCAATGAAAGTACACCAAAATTTTTTGTAGCAATAAATTTAACTAACGGATAGCAGACATTGGAGCTTCCTTTGTTACCTAAGTACTGAGCTCTGGAAATGGACAAATGAGCTGACAGGTGCTTAGAGCTACATTTGAATACCGCAGAGGTGGTTTGATATTTAAAAGTTGCATTCATCTGTCAAGATTCCTAAATATCTAAAGTTTTTGTGCTTATAAGCTCATATTTAAGTATTTCCTATACATAATGGTTTCGAAAGTTTTAAATATAAGTCTAATATATGAATGATATCTAATTCAAATTAATAACGCCATCACTTGACAACTTTGGCGAACTTTGCCGTTTGTAAATGTATCCCCAGTTGTTCCTATTTTGGGTTAATTGACGCCTTCCGACCGCTAATCCCAGATTGCTTAAGGTTTCCTTTTCTTGTGTTGCCAGCTACGGGTGTTACTAGAGATACTTTCTTGGTCGGAGCATCTTCATCCTCTTACGAAATTTCTTATTAAATTTCCCCAATAATTTTCTGTCGCACATTCAAAGGGCCATTTTTTATTCTCTCAACTCCATCCTTGATTCCAAGCCATACGTCAGAACAGGTACGATGGGCAAATTGTAGAGCATGATTTTCCGTCGCAGACAAAGGACTTTATTTTCAACTGCCTACCACGGCATTAAAAGTAATTACACTAAAATGAGTATGATGCCTCATTTCATTTCGTTTGGCTTGAAAGGTTCTTTCCAGTCCTTACAGAAGTGAAGGCGTTGCCCCAAACTGCATTCGGCAAAGCTTTATTAGCTTTAAGAACTTAACTTTCGACATAGCAGCACACAAGCGAGTTCTTTTCACGCTCTGAAGAGCTGCTATCAAGACGACAAAAAAGATGGTTTTTGTCGATTTTCTTTCGCGAGTCTTCTGCATTATCTGGTGCAGTTCTAAAATCTGGTCGACCGACTTAGAAGGTCTGAAGTCCCATTGATAAGGTCCAATCAATTCGTTGGCTTTGGATTCAGTTTTTCGGTTTGGCCGTGCTGATGCCGTGTGTATTATCGCAGTTTTTAGAAGCATCTTTCTTGTGGGTTAAGCAGGAAACAAATTTATACCAATCTCGAGGCATGTGCTAGTTCTACTATATATTTCATTGGAACTGTAGCGACGAGGAGATTCCCATAAGGCGTTGGGAAGTTTGATCGATGTTGATACGATGATAAGTTCACAAAAAAAAAAAAACACAACGATATGAATACTAACTCAACCATCAAGGGATTTGATATGGCCACTTTGAACGTTCAAGGTAATCCAAACACATTACCAGAGATTCGCCTGCTTAATAAATTGGACTCTTTTAGGAAAGGTGAGGTTGAAAATTGCATTGGGGAAGCTAGGAATTGCGCTGGCAACCTTATAAGCGGGTTGCACTACACAACTTGTAGAATTACAACTGATGCTCTTTACCAACTTTTCACTTCCTTGTTTGAACAGCTGGTCGAATAATGCGTCCTTTACCATTATTCTGTTATTCTTATACCTGGATATCGCCATTACTAGATCGTATTTTCCGGTATCAACTATAAGGGTATAAGGCTCATATCATCCCTCGCTAACTGGCACTAAGAAGAAGTACTGCCTCCACATCAAAAGCGCACCCTATACGTCTATTAGCGGGTCGCCATAATCATTCCTAGAGGAATATGCCCCGCTCTTGACACCTTTCGTAATCATTCGGGTTTTATAGTAGAATTACCCTGTTCTGTCTTATGTTATATTCTTCTAAATAGGCTTTACTCTTTCTTCATCGAGTCACAATAACATTTTCCTATGAGTTGCTACGTCCATATGCCGTAGCCTTTAGGCAGACACCTTAATTTCCGAGACCGCGTGATATTTCTCATCATGTCAGTGGTCTATTTTTTCCGATGCTTGCTGTAAAACACAGACACAGTATTACTGATGTAGAATTATGCATAAACTTGTCCGTTTCATCGTCATATCGAAGATTATATATGTCTCAATAAGCATATGAACGGTGAGAGAATTGCTATAATAAGAAATTTGATTTTTGAGCAGTTGAGCCACTGAAAAACGAAAAATGTTCCTTGTGTAACTACATTCACTTTCCATGCGATACAGAGGTCAGTTGATATCTTAGCTGCTCCGATTTGCGCAATTTTGTATTTCTAGTACAGGTGTGTCCCACGATTTGATTTCGCAATATCATCAACCAGTAGACAAACTGGTGATTCTCCCTTTGGTCCCACGGCGTACCCTAACGTACAAGCCGACTACAGGATAAACCCCTCAAGCCGCTGGATACTACTTCATCACCTCCTTTTATAAAACCACCATTAAGCTGCATCGCACATTATAATAAATATATAATCTTTCCAAACCCTTATATTCAAGATGTTTCCTTAAATATTTTAGCTCTGCACCTCCTTTTTCTTGAACTATAAAAGCTATCTATGTAAGTATTTTCTCCCAAATGGTTACTCTTTAATATTCTAATAAATATAAATGAGTCTCAAATGTGTGCATTGTGCTTCGTTTATCCTCACACACTATTATTTACAGTTAATGCAACGGTAAATGCCCACTCGTTCATATTTCGTTTTTCTCTGTGGCTTTTTAACTGAAACTTCTTATCAGTTTTTGCAGAGTTTTTGTTTTTAAACTACCATTTACTTACATATATATATACATATTTTTAGTTCTACTATTATCTTCTTCTTACAAAACTTTGACACAGAAGCAATCAAGAATTAGAAGCCAATTTAGTGCATAACCTTCACACACCCACACACACATGCATAAAATAATTGGTTGCAGTTAGGTACGAAACTAGTCAGAGGTAGAACTAGATTGCGACTGTAATCTGATGAGTTAAGTTAAACTAGTTCGGAGGAGCCGGAGATATGTTTTGAGTGTCCAAGAGTTGAGAATCTCAATTTGCACTACTTTTTTTGGGTCCTTAGCTATTTTCTCAATGTCAAAGTTCTTTCGAAACCAATTTGCAAAAGCAAAGATGATTGGATAGAGCAAAAGGTTTTGAGTAAAAACCTCCTTCGTGATCTATAATTGATTAATTGAATTTAAGGGAAACCCAAACACGGTACTATATATTAGCAACAGCAATCGTCGCTATACTGTAACCGTTATTGTAATGTGTTTGCAAACCTAACCCAAACCGTAAGCGTAACAGTAGCCGTAATCGTAAGGGTCATCATAGACTCGGCAGTCATAAAAACCAAAGACGTTACTGAAAATTTTTCCGTAAACTCAACGTTACTTTACGATGCCGTTTCACATTTCTAACTTCACCTTTATTTTATCTAAACCTGTGTATTGGTTTTCGCGTTATTTTTAACGGTATCAACGCCATTAGCACAGCCGTTGTCATCATCATAACTAATCTGTATGTGCTCCCTTTCCTTCTTATTTTCCTTTTATAAGTTCATTTATTTTTTTATACTCAGCTAAGCAGATCTGACAGAGTATATTAATTTTGTTCGCATAACGGTACCCCGTAATGGCATAAACTAGTTGAGATATATATAGGCTTCTATATATCAAAATAATCTGGGCGAAAAAAGATAATCATTTAGCCATGTGCGTCCGTACGTCCGTACGTCTGTCCGTAAACACGATAACTTGAGTAAATTTTGAGGTATCCTAATGAGATTTGGTATGTAAGTTCCTGGGCAATCAACTCAGATCGCTATTTAAAATGAACGAAATCGGACTGCTACCGCGCACTTTTTCGATATCGAAAATTTCGAAAAACTGAAAAAGTGCAATAATTCATTACCAAAGACGAATAAAGCGATGAAACTTGGTAGGTAGGTTGACCTTGTGACGCAGAATAGAAAACTAGTAAAATTTTGGACAATGGACGTGGCACCGCCTACTTTTAAAAGAGGGTAATTTAAAAGTTTTGTAAGCTGTCATTGGCAGCTGAGTATGTAATGTTCGGTTACACCAGAATTAGCCTTCCTTATTTGTTCACCTTCACCTTATGTGTCTTATTAGTTTTCATGGCCCTTTCTCTTTTATTTTTACTTTACACTCCCATTCCCTTTCCGTTTCCGAAACTACCCCAACCTTTCCCCTCCGTTTTCTATTGTTCTTCAGCCCTTACACTTTTTCCCTGTCTTTTACTTTTCGTTTCCATTTCCTTTACCCTTTAGCCTTTCCTTGTCCTTATACTCTCCCTTTCCTTTTCTGCTTCCTTTTCACTTTCAATGTCTTTTGCTTCCCCTTCTCCCTCTGCCTTTCCCATTTCCATACATTTTCTCTCTCTATTCCGTTGACGAATAGTTTAAACTGCTGGGTTCGCTTAAGCGTGCATGTAAATTTGTTTACTTTTGCAACTCAAAGCTTGTATGAAGATAGTAAATAATTTTTGAATATTCGTCCTCTCCTCCCCATTTCTAACTCACCTCCTCGATATGTCCCATGCACTGGCTATCATTGCATTGACACAATAATCTGCTGGCACCATATTGGCCTTACAATTTGCCCGACCATAGATGCAACGTACAAGACCGCGCGCCGTCCAAGTGCACAAACCTGATGGCCCATATAAATTATCAGTCCAGCCGGGAAATGGATCCTTGTAGGTTGACATAACTGAAAATAAATGAGAATTAATGTGTTTGTAAGAGTTTTTGTATTTATCTTTATATATATGTGTAGCCGAAAAAATTGTGTTAGCGTAAGATAAATAAATAAAATTACTAACTTTATAGAAATCGAACTTTTTGATGTGGGGGATTCGGATGCACCTCATAATCTGGATTTCTCAATCCGGCCAATAAATAGTCCCGACTTTTCTAGAATTTCATCAAGACACAATCCAGATATAACAAAATCCCGACATAATGATACCCCAACAATACAATATCCCGACAACATAACATCCCGACTAGGGAAAATCGCTACAACTCTAAATCCCGAAAACACATAGTCCAGAGAAAGGTACTTTAATATCGTCGAAATAAACTATGTCCACGGAAAAAGTTATTCGGCGTAGCCGGTGTTGGATCAGTGTTGTTGTGCAGAGATGTCTAAAGGAATAGATTAATAAAGAAGACGCGTGTATAGTATGGTTACGAGATTATGAAGGTCGGGATTTTGTTCTGACGGGATAATGAATGGTTGGGCTTTGGTCGTTTCGGAATATGAACTCGTCGCCCGCTTGCTATAAGCATGAATGTGCCAAAATGAAAATGTTGGGAAATGGAGTTTCAAAGTTTATTGCTCCCTCAAAATTAGAAGAATTAGTTTCTAATACAAAAATATATCTATATGTTATATCCACACATTGCTCTTTCAACTGAGACAATTGCTCTGCCCGCATCCCTTCTATTTTCCGAGATTTAGCACATTCATTTTTCTGGCACAACAAATATTTTATAAGCTGATCTAATTTTTTTAACACAGCTATACAAAAACAAGTAAGGAAGGCTAAGTTCGGGTGTAACCGAACGTTACATACTCAGCTGAGAGCTTTGGAGACACAATAAGGGAAAATCACCATTTAGCAAAATGAACCTAGGGTAACCCTGGAATGTGTTTGTATGACATGGGTTTCAAATGAAAGGTGTTAATGATTATTTAAAACGTAGTGGGCCTTAGTTCTATAGGTGGACGCCTTTTCGAGATATCGCAATGGGGATGGAGCAGGGGTGACTCTAGAATGTGTTTGTAGGATATGGGTATCAAATGGAAGGTGTTAATGAGTATTTAAAAGCGAGTAGCCCTAAGTTGTATATGTGAAGGCGTTTTCGAGATATCGCCAAAAATGCGGACTAGGTGACCCAGAACATCTTCTGACGGGTACCGCTAATTTATTTATACATTTAATACCACGAACAGTATTCCTGCCAATATTCCAAGTGCTTTTGATTTCGCCCTGCAGAACTTTTTCATTTTCCTCTACTTATATGGTAGGTGTCACACCCATTTTGCAAAGTTTTTTTCTAAAGTTATATTTTGCGTCAATAAACCAATCCAATTACCATGTTTCATCTCTTTTTTTATACTCAGTTGAGCAGAGCTCACAGAGTATATTAAGTTTGATTGCATAACGGTTGGTTGTACAGGTATAAAGGAATCGAGATAGATATAGACTTCCATATATCAAAATCATCAGGATCGAAAAAAATTTGATTGAGCCATGTCCGTCCGTCCGTCCGTTAACACGATAACTTGAGTAAATTTTGAGGTATCTTGATGAAATTTGGTATGTGAGTTTCTGAGCACTCATATCAGATCGCTATTTAAAATGAACGATATCGCACTATAACCACGCCCACTTTTTCGATATGGAAAATTTCGAAAAACCGAAAAAATGCAATAATTCATTACCAAAGACAGATAAAGCGATGAAATTTGGTTGGTGAGTTGAACTTATGACGCAGAATAGAACATTAGTAAAATTGTGGACAATGGGCGTGACACCGCCCACTTTTAAAAGAAGGTAATTTAAAATTTTGCAAGCTGTAATTTGGCAGTCGTTGAAGATATCATGATGAAATTTGGCAGGAACGTTACTCCTATCACTATATGTACGCTTAATAAAAATTAGAAAAATCGGAGAAGGACCACGCCCACTTTAAAAAAAAAATTTTTTAAAGTAAAATTTTAACAAAAAAATTAATATCTTTACAGTATATAAGTAAATTATGTCAACATTCAACTCCAGTAATGATATGGTGCAACAAAATACAAAAATAAAAGAAAATTTCAAAATGGGCGTGGCTCCGCCCTTTTTCATTTAATTTGTCTAGGATACTTTTAATGCCATAAGTCGAACAAAAATTTACCAATCCTTTTCAAATTTGGTAGGGACATAGACTTTATGACGTTAACTGTTTTCTGTGAAAATGGGTGAAATCGGTTGAAACCGCGCCCAGTTTTTATACACGGTCTTCGGTCTGTCCTTCCTCATGGCCGTTAATACGAAAACTACAGCAAAAATGGACATATCTTTACTGAACTTAGTACACGTACTTACCTGAATGCACTTTATCTTGTTATAAAAAATGAACGAATTTGTCATGGTTTCTTTTTTCATTTTTTCCTAAATGGTGAGTATTGGTGCCCAAATCTCGAGTGCTCTTAACTTTTTTATACATATGTATGTACTAAGTATCAGAGGCGGAAACTGTTATTCCTTTTATAATATAATTCGTTGCAAAACTATTAATTTTGGACTTTTAATATATTTGGATCAAGATAAAAATTATTTTCGGATTTTTATTTTTTGAGTCCGATGGAACTAGTTAAACTCGGACTTTTAAAAATAAAGTCTGGAAATAAATGTTAAATAAATAAATTAAAGGCCAAAATAAAAGTCCGAGTTTAACTAGTTCTATCGGACTCAAAAAATAAAAATACAAATTTTACTTTTATATGTGGACTTTTATGAAAAAAGTTCGGAAAATAAAAAGGATGCATGATTCGACATGCTATTGCTATAGGGATACCTGGGAACTCAAACATTTTCACCTAGGACAATTTTTTGACCAAGACTTTTTCGACTCCGAAAAAAAATTAATTATTATTTTCCGTCCCTGCTAAATATATATATATTTTTTTAATAATTTCGATTTTAATTTTTTTTGCAAGATAAATATCTAACAGCAAAAATAGTTGAAAAACTTTGAGGACCTAAGTAAGGGAAGATGTTAACCATTTTCCTCCCACAGAGGTCACTGATGCGCATGCATATATGTGTGGCCGTGTACGTTTACCTCTCAACGTGCTCACTTACATTCTTCTTATGCTTCCTTTATCCCCTCTAGCCTTTATTTCCCTCCAGCTTTCAATTTTTATCTAGACATTCGTATGCATTGTTGTTTTTCAAATTTTGCAAACTTTGAATATGTTTATCGGTGTTCATATCGGACAAAGTACCTTGCACTGCATTACCTTGTCTTTTTTACTTACATCTTCATATTCGAGCGCAAGTGTTGAAGATTCAACTCCGTCCTTTATATTCCAAAATTTGTATTTGTATTTATTATTTTGTTGCATTTTGTGCACACCACGTATCTCTAACAAATGCGTCCTCTGGGACATTTATGTCATTGAAGTGTAAATGTGCTTGCAAAGTTTTTGATTTTTTTTTATTGCTGATATTGGATGCAGTTTAGCATTTTCTTTTAGTTTTTCGAAATATTTGTTTATGTACAAGCACATATGATAAGTACATATGGTTAAGAAAGGATATCATTTTTGCTGCTCTACACATCATTCTTGTATCAACGAAGAACACAAGAGAGGCATGAATTGACTATATGCACAGGATTAGAGTATACAACCTAGCTTTATGGCGTTGACTCTTTATGAGTCGTCATAAAATCTCACCTCTTCATACTAAAAATAAAACCTAAGGCGCGATAAACTCCGAGGAGATTTGAGGTCGAGCTTCTCTTCCAATTTGCGTTGTGCTCCTTTTAATTTTTCCCACAAATTGGCGGAACGGGAACTACATGCCGACTACGAACGGCAGCTGCAAGACAGATAAATTTTCACTGAGAAGCTTCTCATGGCAGAAATACACTCGGAGTATTTGCCAAACCACTGCTGAGAGGCGACCCTGCTTAAAAAAATTTTCTTCCAATTGAAAAAACTTGTTTCTAAAATTTTCATGTTGCGTTTTCCGTGGCGTGAACCCAGGATCTTCGGTGTGGTATGTGGAGCATGCTACCACCACACATCCACGGCCGCCTCTTCATACATGTATTAATAAAATTTGGGCTACTAAGATGAGCGTTCTTACAAACGCTGACGAATTATTGGTATTGTTGGGATTGTAAGGAAAATTAAATTAAACAATTTTTATTCTTCAAAATGTGAGCCGTTTTCCAAAATTTTTACAAATTTCTTCTTTTTTGACATAGTCAACTTTTGATCGGTCGTGGGTAATGAATTATCGCATTTGCTCAATTTTTCGAATGTTCGTTGTCGAATTATTTTAGAGTTGGCGTGGCCTCAAATCGAGTAAGCTTATTTTCACACAATGTATATATAGTAGCAAGGGAAACCCCTACCCCTAATTTCGATGTGATATCTTTTCCGGCTTTGCATTTACGGCTGAAAAACACTTAAATAATCGTCTTCTTAATGTGGACGGCGCACAGTGATCTTTTTCCATAATTTTTGGTTATATAACATTTTTTTCGTAAAACCTAATTTAAAAAAGTT
Source organism: Eurosta solidaginis (assembly GCF_040869045.1). Taxonomy (NCBI): domain Eukaryota; kingdom Metazoa; phylum Arthropoda; class Insecta; order Diptera; family Tephritidae; genus Eurosta; species Eurosta solidaginis. The sequence goes on from NC_090323.1 coordinate 180,209,802, forward strand.
ATGACATTTATAGTAACCGGGTTCCTTATCGACATACCCTAACGAGCATATGTGTACATCTAGGTATTTTTTCAATTTCCAGCAATTTTGGCTTCACTAAAATAATTTTTACTATACAGACTAGTTTATTGGTAGACGTGGTAAAGCAAGGGCAGGGTACAACGAATGGTGGAAATACCGCTAGACGTTGACATTAAATCTACCGCCTCTATAACTGGTGTTAGTGAAAATCTCATTCTCTATAATATTAGGGGCACTTTCATGTGGGTATACAATAAATTTACTAAAGTTCAACATGTACGCAAGGGAAACCATTCGTGTTTACGTCGAACTATATGTATGGTAGTACATGCCTTCAAGTGTGCATACAATTTTAGTACACGGAGCTTCAATAATAGAGCATTTTGGTTCCATTCCTATCGGAAAGTTGTCCGAAGAAGCCGCTGAATCCAGAAAGAAAAATTTTACAGCATATCGTCGAGACCATGCAAGAAAATGATTTATTAGTTATTTCTGATTTATTTCATCGAGGAGATTGAAATTGCCTAGTAAGCATGAGGAAATATCCGAAGAAGTGAAATCTCTACTACTCCTACCGCAAAACCTCGACTATGATACAGAAAACTAAATATTTTAGTTTCTCATATAAAAAAAAAAATTAACGAACACGCTGGAATAGCTAAATTTTTGATTTGAACCTTTTTTGGATTGTTAAATGCAAATTCAACATAAAAAAATTAAATGCATAATATGAATTATTGACCCTATTACGGTATACAACTCAACTTAGTTGGGTTGTAATTAAAACAACTCAACTTTCAGACAACTCATCTCCTGTTTGGTATTACGAATTACAACTTATTTCAGTTGAAGTTGAATTGGTGTTGGCAACCTAGGAAAGTGATGATTTGACAGATAAATGAACAGCGGATCAATTTGTGGCAGAAATTTAAGCATTTGCAAAAGTGATTTTGTTATTACAAGATATTATATGATATGAAATCTATTTTATAATGGCGAAAATGTTGGTGATTGACATGTCCCGAATACGGAAAACATTCGCGTGATCATTCCAATCCCTTGAAACTACCAAGCACCAAGTAAGAAAATGTTTAAGTGACAAATGATGAGCTTCTAATGAAGTTATTTTTGCAGATTTGAAAGGAAGCATTTTGCTCATTACTAAACAAAATTAAGGACCATTTCCGCAAACGCTTTCGAGGGAAGGCTGTACCCTATTTTAAAATTATGCGCCACACTCAGATTCCTTGCTGATGGCAGCTATCAAAAATGCTGTGGAAATGATTATGGTGTTGGACTGGTTTTAGATATTATTGAGAAGCATATTTGTGCGAAGTGGATTAAAACCCAAACAGCAAAAATTGTATTTTACTCTAAAACAGGACTCCCAGGAGTAGTGATAAGTATCAGTGGGACTCATATTCGCATAATTTCACCTATTTTGGCTGCAACCGAACAGCCTCGTCCAACTTCGGAATGTCGTTTCATAAAGTCAAAAAGTTATTCAATTTATTTATATTTATACGTTTTTATTTATTTATATTTATACGTTTTTTCTATAAATGTGTACAAAATTGTTGATTATTGTTTGATTAAAAAAGGTTAAACTACCAGCTTTAATTTTTTTTTTTTTTTTTGGTAACGTTTTATGAGCCCGTGCACCATCTAACTGTTATCAAAGGTGGTATCAAAAGACGCGTTTCGTTTTTAGGATTCGAAAGCGGAAATTAAAAATTTTATTCCTGTCGAAAAATATTTACAAAAACCTTCAAAATGGCCCGAGGGTCCAAAATATGAGGCCCGATCCACAGTTTTTTTGCACAGAACATCTTTCTGCGTTGGCCGCGATTTGTAAAAATAACCCAGGGTGGGTCCAGCGAACCGAAATGATATGACAGAAATTAAATTTTTAATTTTTGTTTTCGGATTTTTAAATCGGAGTTCGAAACGTGTCTTTTGATACCAAGTTTGAAAATTGTTGTTAAAAATTAGGTGGTGAACCGTCTTCTAAAACGTAAAATCTTTTCAAAACAACTGCAAAATTGTATGGACAACTGCTAGTAATCAGTTATAAGATTTTGACGTCTTTGACAACTACACCAATACAAGGTTGTAAACGGTAATGCCACAAAAAGTTGTTAGACTATACAACCCAACTAACATTTTTTTTTTGACAGGTTGAGTTGTAATATTTAATACCAAATTGCGAAATTTCAACCCAACCAGAGTTGAGTTGTAAACGGTAACAGGGGCATATCAAATATTTTTGTTTTTAAATATTACCCAGAATTAAAAAGTGATTCGCAATACTAACATTAAAAAAAAAGACACAAAAAAACACAAAAAAATATTTTTGTTTTTAAATTCTACCCAAAATTAAAAAGTGATTCGGACTACCAAAAAAAAAAAAAACACGAAACTTTTCGAACCATGAAACCGAGTACACTGCATAGTATATATCCCTACCTATATAAATAAATTATTGAAGTTTGAGGAAATGTGAGGAAAATGAGTTAACGGTAAAAATTTGATTTTTCCCATACATAAAATATTTTATTTGCTATAACTTTTTTGTTTAAGACTTTATGAAAAAATACTCATATATAAAAACGTCATGTAATGACACTTAAAATCGATCTCCATCAAAGTTGTTGTGTTATCAACTAATATTTTTTTCATTTTCCTAAGTCCACTGAAAGCTAAATCCAGCCCACTACGCGGCGTGATGCCAATTTTTTTAAATTTTACCAAATTTTTTTCCGTCTTTGGCAATAAACTTTCGCGTTTTTTGTTCTTTATTCGAAATTTCGATATCGATTTTACATATATAAAATGATCAGAGCAATCGCCTTGCAAATGTTAGTACGATATCTTCACCGGCTTTTGAATTATGGCTTGTGAAATTTTTAAATTTATTCTTTTTAATGCGAGTGGTGCTAATTTCCAATATTTTTCCCTTCCCCATTTTCCTAAACTCAACCCACATATCAAGTTGCATCGCTTTGTGGATCTTTGGTAAAAAATTATCGCACTTTTCGAAAAAGTGGGCGTGGTTATAGTTCGACTTCATTTTCAATACTATTCTACTTATTCTGAGTCGAGCCAAATTTTGTTAAGATATCTCAAATTTTACACAAGAAATGCTTTTACCGGATGGACGGACGGACATCGCTCAGTCAAGATCGTTTTCGATGGCGATAGTTTTGATGTAAAGAAGTCGTCTATCTCGATTCTTTTTTGCCATTACGTACTACCCTTATCCAATTAAAGTCATAATAACCTTGCATTCCAGTACACTCTGGGGATAAAAATGACAGCCTTTAAATTTTAAGCTTTAGTTTAGAATAGTAAAAATGAAAGACAAGAGAAATTTTGTTTTTACTTCAATATATTGACGACTGAAATTACTAAATTTCTGAAATTACTATATCTCTACATCATTGTAAAAGTCTACAAGTAGGATATGTAGCAGTACGCACATACACAGCCACGCTCACCTGATAAAATTCTTGTTCTTGTTCGTTTTTTTTTTTTGTGGATGCTATTTGGTACTGTGGCACTTCTTAGGACCAAAAAAAAAGTGTAGCAGCTGCTAACGAAAACTGCGTAACATTATTATTGTTATATTACAAAGAAATATCCTTATTTACTTTCAAACGAGCACTTAATTACATCTCTCTTTAATATCCATATATTTTGAGCAATTTGAATTAATAAATTGTGATACTTTATTAGCGGGGACGATTGCTAAAACACGGCCAAAATCGTCGGGGGAGGTATTAGTAGACGCGTTTTTGCCTCGCTTCCAATAATTCGAATACTTTTTCTCTTTAGACTATTGATAATAGGCCAAAATGCGTCTTTTCATTTCTCTTTACACACTTTTGGTCGGATTATTGCAGTAGACCTTGGTTTCAAACTGTTTTTCGCAGAGAACTTTTAAACGGGTAGAAAAACTTAGCACCCGTGTTTGTATTCTTAATGCTGGAATAACTACGCGTCATACCCCAGTTCAAGACTTTTGTATAATTTTCTGTAGGACCCATATAGGTGCCCTACATTTTCATACTAAATTGGTTCAAAAAAATTTACCATCACAGCAACCCATATCTGATATTCCGCTCAGGCTTTTGTTTCCTTGTGTCGCTTTCTACGACAGCAACCCCGGTAATTTTGACACTTCGTTCAGTGTCAAACGCTTGTTCCACACAGGTTCCACTGAGTTGCACACTGACCGAAGTGTCAAACTGTAGTGTGTTAGAAAGAGAAAGGAATTGTTTCCTTCTCATACATATCATACTTCTAAACCTGTACTATGTCTCTACATAACTGGAAAATTTTGTTGGCCCAGTAAAAGGCCACTAAGATTTGTCTGCTTTAAAATAAAAGACTTCAAATATCATTAAATTATGTATCATATTATAGAGAAGATCCGATGTTATGCATTATTTTCTTTATTTTACTTACCAATGGGTGGCCGAAAAATTCCAGCAGGCAAATAAAATGCGCGATGATTGACTAAATTTTCAGCACACTTTTTGGTCATTGTGTATGTGTTTGGCATTTCACCAATTAGACAATGACGAAATTTTTCCAAAGTCTCATCGTCAAAAATGCGAAATATCTAAAAAGTGATTAAAAGTCGAAATTTTATTAAAATATATAATGAGTATATTAGGGTGGTCTTCTATCAAATAAAAAGTTTTTTTAATCTTCCCGTTTCTGTTGCTAAAGCTGGAGTCATTGGTGCCGTATGTCGTATCGCTGTATCCGTATCCCTAACGTAATCAGCTGTTTATCGTTACGACGGTAAACCAAAACCCAATTGGTTGGCTACGATACGGTTACGACTTTAGCGGCACCAATAATCGATTGCATTGATTCTCATAAGGTTGGTCGAATCAGCTGTTAAAAGGTTACCGATACGGTTACCGATAAAGCACCAATGTCTCCAGTTTAATGTCCAAAGCAATTTCAATAATGCTGTTAGCTCTGCCGAAGTGCCATGCGCTACTAACACTGCTAATGCCGGCGCTAACATTTCTATGAACACTGCCTCTTCTCATGCTGTTAATAACCAAAATATTGTAAATGATAGCAACACTGCGCGTAATTTAAATGGTAATGACGCTGTATCGAATAACGATAACATTTTTGATGTTGCTGGAAATTTGGGTGATACTAATTTAGATCCGGCTGGTCCTAGGTTGGTTACTGCCCTGCCGCCCCGACGGGCAATTTTCGTATCAAGATTGCATTCATCTCTGACGGAGTCTGATGTGGTTAATTATATCTTAGCTAAGATTAATAGTACAGGTTCCATTAACATTAGTGCTCATAAATTTGTTTTTAAGTATGTGAGGGATTTTTCTTCATTTAAAATATCAGTTCCAGATGTATATTTTGATATCGTTCTTGACAAATCTTTTTGGCCTATACATTCGGAGGTTGAGCCTCGCGCACGTATAGTTTTAAAAAACTTGATTACCAGCCCTGCCAATACGATTCAAAAGCAACTATTCACTATCAGAATGTTCGTGGTTTACGTTCCAAATTAAATGCGTTTTACCTTAACAGTTTTACTTTTACAGCGGAAGTGATTGCTTTCACAGAGACTTGGCTAAAACCTGGTTATTTAAATTCAGAGTTATTTTCAAATGACTACGTTGTTTTTCGTTGTGATCGTCAGTCGAGAGCAGGCGGTGTCCTGATAGCTGTATTGTCCAGTATTTCTACTGAATTGTTGAGCTATGAGGACGTGCTTGGCATTGAATTCATAGCTGTAAAGCTCTTGTTCCCGAATTTTTATACTCAGTTGAGCAGAGCTCACAGAGTATATTAAGTTTGATTGGATAACGGTTGGTTGTACATATATAAAGGAATCGAGATAGATATAGACTTCCATATATCAAAATAATCAGGATCGAAAAAAAATTTGATTGAGCCATGTCCGTCCGTCCGTCCGTCCGTCCGTCCGTCCGTTAACACGATAACTTGAGTAAATTTTGAGGTATCTTGATGAAATTTGGTATGTAGGTTCCTGAGTACTCATCTCAGATCGCTATTTAAAATGAACGATATCGGACTATAACCACGCACACTTTTTCGATATCGAAAATTTCGAAAAACCGAAAAAGTGCGATAATTCATTACGAAAGACAGATAAAGCGACGAAACTTGGTAGATGGGTTGACGTTATGACGTAAAATAGAAAATTAGTAAGAGTTTGGCCAATGGGCGTGGCACCGCCCACTTTTACAAGAAGGTAATTTAAAAGTTTTGCAAGCTGTAATTTGGCAGTCGTTCAAGATATCATGATGAAATTTGGCAGGAACGTTACTACTATTACTATATATGTTCTAAATAAAAATTAGCAAAATTGGATGAAGAACACGCCCACTTTTTAAAAAAAAATTTTTTTAAATTCAAATTTTAACAAAAAATTCAATATCTTTACTGTATATAAGTAAATTAAGTCAAACTTCAACTCCAGTAATGATATGATGCAACAAAATACAAAAATAAAAGAAAATTTCAAAATGGGCGTGGCTCCGCCCATTTTCATTTAGTTTGTCTAGAATACTTTTATTGCCATAAGTCGAACAAAAATTTACCAATCCTTCTCAAATTTGGTAAGAGCATAGACTCTATGACGGTAACTGTTCTCTGTGAAAATGGGCGAAATCGGTGGAAGTCACGCCCAGTTTTTATACACAGTCCACCGTCTGTCCTTCCGCTCGGCCGTTAACACAATAACTTGAGCAAAATCCGATATATCTTTACTAAACTAAGCCCACGTACTTATCTGAACTCACTTTATCTTGGTATAAAAAATGGCCGAAATCCGACCATAACCACGCCCACTTTATCGATATCGAAAATTACGAAAAATGAAAAAATTCCATAATTCTATACCAAATACGAAAAAAGGGATGAAACAGGGTAACTGGATTGGTTTATTGACGCAAAATATAACTTTGGAAAAACTTTGTAAAATGGGTGTGACACCTACCACTTAAGTAGAAGAAAATGAAAAAGTTCTACAAGGCGAAATCAAAAGCCCTTGGAATCTTGGCAGGAATACTGTTAGTGGCTTTGCATATATAAATAAATTAGCAGTACCCGACAGATGATTTTCTGGATCACCTGGTCCACATTTTGGTCGATATCGCGAGAACGCCTTCACATATACACCTAAGGGCCACTCGCTTTTAAAACCCTCATTAATACCTTTAATTTGATATCCATATCGTACAAACACATACTAGAGTCACCCCTGTCCCACCCTAATGGCGATATCTCGAAAAGGCGTCCACCTATATACCTAATACCTACTCCCTCTTAAAATGCTCAGTAACAACTTTCGTTTGATACCCATATCGTACAAACATTTTATAGTCACCCCTGGCCCACCCTAATGGCGATATCTCGAAAAGGCGTCCACCTATAGACCTAATGTCCACTCCCTCTTAAAATGCTCAGTAACACCTTTCGTTTGATACCCATATCGTACAAACATTCTAGAGTCACCCCTGGCCCACCCTAATGGCGATATCTCGAAAAGGCGTCCACCTATAGACCTAATGCCCACTCCCTCTTAAAATGCTCAGTAACACCTTTCGTTGGATACCCATATCGTACAAACATTCTAGAGTCACACCTGGCCCACCCTAATGGCGATATCTCGAAAAGGCGTCCACCTATAGACCTAATTCCCACTCCCTCTTAAAATGCTCAGTAACACCTTTCGTTTGATACCCATATCGTACAAACATTCTAGAGTCACCCTTGGTCCACCTTTATGGCGATATCTCGAAAAGGCGTCCACCTATAGAACTAATGATTACTCCCTTTTAAAATATTCATTACCACCTTTCATTTGATACCCATATCGTACAAACACATTCTAGAGTCACCCTGGCCCACCCTAATGGCGATATCTCGAAAAGGCGTCCACCTATAGACCTAATGGCCACTCCCTCTTAAAATGCTCAGTAACACCTTTCGCTTGATACCCATATCGTACAAACATTCTAGAGTCACCCCTGGCCCACCCTAATGGCGATATCTCGAAAGGGCGTCCACCTATAGACCTAATGCCCACTCCCTCTTAAAATGCTCAGTAACACCTTTCATTTGATACCCATATCGTACAAACATTCTAGAGTCACCCCTGTCCCACCCTAATGGCGAAATCTCGAAAGGGCGTCCACCTATAGACCTAGTGCTTACTCCCTCTTAAAATGCTCAGTAACACCTTTCGTTTGATGCCCATATCGTACAAACACATTCTAGCCCTAGAAGCCTAACCTATTTTAGTAATACATAAAGCATAAACATACGTCTCAGAGGCTTACATGTACTAATAATAACCTCTAAGATAAATTCTGCTTAGTTATATAGTTTTTTTTTAATGAAGTTTTAGATCGGAATACAAACTATTAATAAAACACATTTTCTATAAAATAAAATTAATTCAAACATATTTATTATCACAAAAAATAACGAACATAAAAACCAGGTGCATAGAAAATAAAGTTAAACAATTTAGAAAACAAAAAAAAAAACAGTTCATTATTTTACTAAAATGGTTTGTTTTACTTATTTGTAATGTAATCAGTCTTTGGATGACTAGATACATATATATGTATATATAATTTAGGAGCAGTCTACACATACATCATGTTTGTGCTCACAACATATTGGTTTTTTGCACTTATAGCACACTATTTTTGACATCCTCTTTTTTTGTAGGAGCAGAAACAACAATATTTTCGTTTTTTAGGTTCTGATTCTTCTGATTGAGAATTATCGTGTGTACTTGTAGGATCGCCGAGAATTGTACCTATATTGTCTCGCACAGACCTGATCAAAGTTGGGCCTTGAAGCCTTTCTTCCATCCATGGTTTCATCAAATCTGTAGATAGTTGCTTCATGTATTATCTGCGATTCAAAGGCTTTTTATTATTTGCCGCCATGTTGTGACTATAAATTATAGCACTGTTTACAAATGAAATGTTCAGAATGCCGTAAAATACAGCCATTGGCCATCTATTTGTCTTACGGCTGCATGACATTGACGAACACATCTGATCAAATGAATCTACCCCTCCTTTTGTTTGGTTGTAGAAATGAATCATGTCTGGTTTTCCACTTGAATGATTAATTATTGCGTCTTCATCACAAGAGGACAATAAGTAAACCATCTTTGAGGGCTTTGGCTTATAAGACACCAGTGTCAGTGGCCCATCAAAGCAAAACATAGAAGTACAGCAGATCGGGATCTTGAATTTTTAAGTTTTTCAGGTTTTTCTCTCTTATTAGAACGTATTGTGCCAACTATAGTCATTTTGTAAGGCGGTTGAAGAAGGTTTTTAGCCAGGGGAACTGATGTGAACCAGTTATCACATGTTATGCTCCTATTAGAACCATGAATGGTTTTCGACAATTTTTTTACATAAAATTCACCAAGTGGAATGCCTCCACTATTTGTGGTTCTTCCAGTATATGGATCCGCATCAATCATGTACTTGTACGTTGCGTCGCACATCATCGGAAACTTGATTCCATACTTGCTGGGCTTATTCGGAATGTAAATCCGGAAGGGGCATCTGCCTCTAAACCCTAGTAACTGCTCATCAATTGTTACTTCCGATCCAGGAATGTAATTGTTTCGGCATTGCTTTATAAACATTTCCCAAACATTTCTAGCTGGAACGAATGCGTCATTTGGTCGAAGCATCGGACGCAAGGTTTTATCGTCCATTCTTAGACATCTAGATAAAAACTCAAATCTTTCTTTACTCATTACTGAAACGTACCGTGTGCCAGAAAAAGTAGAATCAAACAATTCGTCTGTTGAAAGGTGGTTATCCTTCATGACAGCAGTCAGAGATAGAATGCCTATAAATGCACGAATCTCTAAGTATTGAGTGTCTTTATAAGTCGCTGTTGTTTTTGATATATTTTGTCTTTTAATTATCATTTCGACATTGGTCCATTTAACAATTTCATTTAAAATTTCGTCTGTTATGAAGAGATTGAAAATATGCGTGGGATCAAATATATTTTTGCATGTGCTTGCTGGACCCCGAGATGCGCGAACTATATTCATTGCTTTTGTTCTGTGAGATAATGTGGCCTTACGGGTTGACCAAATATGCCCATTCTTACCACGAATAATTTTGTCAGAAATATGATGTATTCGTTCGGAACTGAAAGTAACTGAAACGTCGGCAGCATCGATATCTTCTTCAGTGCAGGAATTTACTTGTGTATCCTCACTATCACAACTGTTTTCATCATTGTTTTCAACATTCTGGAGACAGTTCTCCTCTCCTTCTTCTTCTGAAGCTGAATCGTCTGCAGTTATGTTATCTTCTTCGCATAGGATGGAAAAAATATCGTCAACGTTCAATTTATTATATCGTGACATATTCACAAGTTCTATAAGATATGTACATACAGAAATAATGAGCATAAAACACCCAAATATTAATATATCCAATCGTGATGAAAACTTACATAAAGCCTAAACATACGTCTCGTAGGCGTGTTATACGTGAAAAACTCAAAAATGGTTAAGTTTGAATTAGCGAAAAGTGCGCGCTCAGCAAGCATCAACCGACTACTGACTTGACGAAAAAGCACGAGGTGTTAACTTAAACAGTTTAAAAAAGAAAGAGAGTTTTAAAATCAATGTACGCTTCGCAGGCGTAGGTTAGGCTTCTAGGGCTAGAGTCACCCCTGGCCCACCCTAATGACGATATCTCGAAAAGGCGTCCACCTATAGACCTCATGCCCACTCCCTCTTAAAATGGTCAGTAACACCTTTCGTTTGATACCCATATCGTACAAACATTCTAGAGTCACCCTTGGTCCACCTTTATGGCGATATCTCGAAAAGGCGTCCACCTATAGAACTAAGGATTACTCCCTTTTAAAATACTCATTACCATCTTTCATTTGATACCCATATCATACAAACACATTCTAGAGTCACCCCTGGCCCACCCTGATGTCGACATTTCGAAAAGGCGTCCACCTATAGACCTAATGCCCACTCCCTCTTAAAATGCTCAGTAAAACTTTTCGTTTGATACCCATATCGTACAAACACATTCTAGAGACACCCCTGGTCCACCTTTATGGCGATATCTCGAAACGGCGTCCACCTATGGAACTAAGGATCACTCCTTTTCAAAATACTCATTAACAGCTTTCATTTGATACCCATATCGTACAAACATATTCTAGAGTCACCCCTGGTCCACCTTTATGGCGATTTCTCGAAAAGGCGTTCACCGATAGAACTAAAGCCCATTCCCTTTTAAAATACTTATTACCACCTTTCATTTGATACCCATATCGTACAAACACATTCTAGAGTCACCCCCGGTCCACCTTAATGGGGATATCTCGAAAAGGCGTCCACCGATAGACCTAAGGCCCACTCCCTCTTAAAATGCTCAGTAACACCTTTCATTTGATACCCATATCGTACAAACAAATTCTAGAGTCAGCTCTGGTCCACCTTTATGGCGATATCCCTAAATGGCGTCCATTCATAGAACTATGGCCTACTCTCTCTTAAAATAATCTTTAATACCTTTCATTTGATACACATGTCATACAACCACATTCCAGGGTTACCCCAGGTTCATTTTCCTTATTTTGTCTCCATAGCTCTCAACTGAGTATGTAATGTTCGGTTACACCCGAACTTAGCCTTCCTTACTTGTTTCTTATATATTTCTTGTTCCTACATACCGCCTCGGTCAGATATGTACGTTTATGATTGCCATAAAGCAATTATCCACAGCCTACATTCTCGTTTGCGTGATAACGATCGCCTAGTGGTTCTTGGGGACTTTAATTTATCATACGTTATTTGGATTGGCAATGATGATTCAAACTTTTTGACTCCTGTTACACAGCATGATTTTATTCGTTTGCTTATAGAATTGCCGCTAGTTCAGATTAATAATGTGGTTAACTCTAAAAATAAGTTGTTAGATTTAGTTTTTGGTGATAGTTCAATAGGTACTTGTCTCAGTCGAATCCCTGCCTTATCCCTGCCTGAAGATCCCTTGCACCCCACACTTGAGGTTACACTGTACAATTTACCGCCTACGATTAATTTTATGAAAGTGTCATGCCGTTCTCGTTCGAGATGTTTTAAAAAGGCTAACTTTGATTTGCTTAATCAACTGTTAGCTTCCCACGATTGGTCTGACCTTTATGCTTGTACTGATGTTGAGGCTGCCACGTTTTTTTTTTTATAGTTACCTAAATGACTTTATTAATCGTTGCGTTCCGGTTCATTTTGTTAAGGCTAAAAGTAGTAAACGACCTTGATTCTCGAGGCAACCTGCTAACCTAAACAATATTAAATCGAGGCTCTATAAGCGTTTTAAAAGATCTGGTCCTTCTGAAGATTTTTCTAAATATTTAGTTGCCCGTTCTAATTTCCAACGCCTGAATCAAAACTGCTACAAGTCGTATTTAACAAGATGCAAAATTAAGTTTTTTAACAATCCTAATCGCAAATCTTCGGGATTTCCATCATCTTTGTCTTTGGGTGGCAAGAATGCTAGCCTTGACCATGATATTGCCGACTTATTTGCAGACTTTTTCAAATCGACCTATTCGTCAACCTGTACCCAAACCGGTAGTTATACGTTCGAAATAGTTAGTTCTAACTGTATTCTCAATCCAGTCATTGATAGTGCCACTGTACTTCAGAGTTGTTTAGCTCTGAAACCAATTTTTTCTCCAGGGCCCGATGGTATTCCTGGCTTTGTGCTTAAGTTCTGTGCTGTGAACTTAACAGAACCGATCGTAAAATTGTTCAATTTATCTTTGCAATCGGCGTCATTTCCATCAATTTGGAAACAGTCATTTATCATACCTCTGCACAAGAAAGGTAGTAGATCTAATATTGAGAATTATAGGGGAATTGCTAAGCTTTCAGCTATTCCTAAAACCTTTGAACAAATAATTACCTGTCAGCTTCAACATTGGTGTACTTCCATATTGTCACCCTTTCAGCATGGGTTTGTGAGTTGTAGATCAACCACCATAAACCTACTTGAGTTTACCTCTTTAGTTCGGGATGGTTTTTTGGCTAGCAAGCAAACAGATGTAATTTATTCGGATTTTAGTAAAGCTTTTGATTCAGTGAATCACGAACTTCTGATTCTGAAGCTTGATTTACTGGGCTTTCCGAAGAATCTGACTCATGGCTCTCAAGCTATCTTTCAAATAGAACCCAAAAGGTGCTTTATAAAAATATTATTTCAAAATCAATTAATGTTACCTCTGGTGTACCTCAGTGCAGTCATTTAGTACCATTGCTTTTTACTCTTTTTATTAATGATCTGACACAGATTTTGAAACATTCACGAGCTCTAATGTATGCCGATGATGTAAAAATTTGCTATACATGCTTGCCTTCGGATTTAACTTGCTCAAATCTACTTCAGGTTGATTTGGACTCATTTCAACGGTGGTGTACAATAAATGCATTAGTTCTAAACTGTTCCAAATGTAAGTTCATGACATTTCATCGCGTGAAGCCTGTCCTGTCATCTTATGCACTTTATGGCACTCTTATGGAGCGTATATCTTCGATTAACGATTTAAGGGGTTCTGTTTGACTCGAAACTGAGCTTCAATTCACATATTTCAGCTATTACTAATAAAGCAAGGGGTACCCTTGGTTTTGTTAAACGCTGACCTAAGGAGTTCAAAGATCCGTATCTGACCAAAGTCCTCTACACTTCGCTGGTCCGCCCAATACTTGAGTATTGCTCGTGTGTTTGGTGTCCATTATATATTACTCATATAAAGCGTATTGAGTCTGTGCAGAAACAATTTTTAATTTTTGCTCTACGGGCCTTTAACTGGGACTCAACTCTTCATCTTCCGTCTTATAGAAGTAGACTTCTTCTCATTAATTTGCCAACTTTGGAAAATCGTAGAATATTACTCGGGGTAATGTTCCTGCATAAGCTAATTGTAGGTGAGGTTGACTCCTCTGAGCTGCTAAGCCGATTGAACTTTGCAGTTCCTGCTAGGGTGCCCAGACACTACGTGCCCTTCCAATTACTCCTGTGTCGTATAAATTTTGGCAAAATGATCCTATACGTGTTTGGTGCTCGTACTATAACGACTTGTATAATTGCATTAGTATCGAATGTTCGTTTGTTGCCTTACGCAATGCTATACTTTTCAGTCTCAACTGATATCTTAAAGTTTACTTGTTTAATTTGTAATGATAGTTTAATTTTAGTTCTTGTTCAATGTTAAACAAAATTGTAAATTTTTAATTAATTCCATTTTTAATTCTATACTTGTATATATTTTTACGCTATCTTTTTTTTTTATGTTACTTTCCTTTGTATTTTGTTAGTCGACCACTCTTGTTAGTTGACTTTAAATAATTAAATAAATAAATAAAATAAATAAATAAATAATTTGGTCCCAGTTGTTGAAGATATTTAAGGGGTCTCGCACAGGCGTCAAAGATATTTTTATGATTACACCTTCAATTAATACTTTTATCTAAAATAGGCGATATCGGATAACAATTTTGTGCTCGGATTAAAAATGCATAAGCATGTCGTACAGGGGTTAAGGTTCAGGTTACCTTAGGAAAATGCGATATATTAAAATCTGAACTCTAACCACTGTGCTTCGGCTCTCAGCTGTTTCTAATTTGAACCGAATTATATGCATAAGCTGTATCGTCTGCTATGAATTTATCATTTTTGGGTATGAGATACAAAAAAAATTTTAAATTTTTTTAACATGGAAAAAAATATCTTTATGGCCCCTGTACGATCTCCCTTCATTTTTTCATCTAACTTTTCATAGGAAATTTTTACTTTGATTTAGAAGGGGTGAAATTAATACAATAAGTTTCATTCAACTCAATTCATGCTAAATACCTGCATAATTTTTTCATATCCAATATCATTCTCGTAAACGCGCTCCTTGATGAACTTGCGATTACAATTGCAATAAAGTGTTGAAATGTGTACAAGTGCCTAGAAAGGAAAAATAATTTTAAAATCTCTATATCACTGCATTACATATTTAGTGTTTGATCCACTCCATGGTGTGGAGGTAGCGTTCTTCGCCCACTACACCGACGATGCTAAACTCACCTCCCTCCCGGGCAAAGCAACATCAAAATTTTAGCAACAAGTTCTTCAATTAAAAGAAGGTTTTTTTAAATGGTGTCGCCCCTCATCAGGGTATTTTTCTGCCATGAAAAGCTTCTCAGCGAGGACTCATCTGCCTTGCAGATGCCGTTCGAATTCGTCATAAAACATGAAGACCCGTCCCGGAAATTTTTAGGAAAAATTAAAAAGGAACACATTGGAAGAGAAGCTCGGCCTAAAATGTCTTCGGAGGTTATCGCGCCTTAAATTTATTTAGATATTTATTTTATTCCTTAGTCTAAATATAGAATTCAAAATTAATAGTTTTCTCTTATTATTAAATTATGCCATATTTAAGCTAGTATCGGGTAACTTGGTAGATGTCACTTTATATGTATAATGAGATTTGAAATAATTTAGTCAGGATACCCGCACAAAAGCTACCACAATACAATTTTTAGATTAAAATTCAGTAAGGGCGACCTAAAATTCTAATTGCAAAATTTTTAAAAGGGGCATACCAACGCCTATTAAGGCGAGCCCAACTTATGGAAAGAATGAACATTATATCTTGGCAGACATCCAAAAACGGTTGACAGGTTGAAGAAGTTAATTTTTAACTTGATTGCCAACAAAAAAAAAACATTAATGCGATCATGCTTTTTTCTTAGTTAATGTTAGTTTTTTACAATGGGGACAGTATTCATTATTATAACTTTAAACGTTCTCAAAATATCACTACCGAATTCTGATTAAAAGCTCCTTCAATAAAACAGTAATGCCACACCCTCTCTTAAAAATTTTAATGCGAAATTAGTAACTTTCATATGGGCAGCCCAAGAGCCATATTTTATTACGATAGCTTAATCGGTTTATAAAGGTTTCATTTCCCTGAAAAACGGCGCCGCTTATTACGACCATTAGCGTATAGCGGTGGGAAAAAACGTTGATGAACTAGTTTATACTGCAATAACGGCCGTAATATTTATGACCCTTCCGCTATATTTCGCTACGCTGAACTTCACCGTCCTCTAAGTTTCCACATAATTAGTTTTACATTGCTACCTTTTTTGACAATGCGCTCTACTGCTATGTTGAGGCTACTATATAACGGCACCGCATTCGAGGAAACCAAGCACTAAGCGACGCAAAAATAAAAGATGGAATTTTCGTCGGAACTTAAATTCGAGTGATTCTTAGCAACTTCCCTGTCCCCATACAAAGCGCTTTGAGAATGCCCCACGCCCATTATTTTTTTGTATTGCTTTATTGCATAATATGAATATATATTATAAAATATTATTTTTATAAATAATTTGACATATATGTATTTACCTTATTTTGTCTATTTTATTTTGTGAGTCAAATGTGACTCCTGAACGTAGCAAAAACAATTTTGTTTACCACGTTCAATGAGTCAGATGTGAACATATAGGACCATATGAAATAATTTAAGTTTTCGAATCACAATTGATATATAAATATCAAAAGCGTGTATTAGTGTGCTTTTTTGTTTGATTGATGTTAGAATTATATACAAAAATTGAAGAAAATGAGAAAAGGTATCAGAAAAAAAATTTCGAAATTTTCTTTCATTTTACTAAAGTTTAGGTCTTTTGATATACGCTCACATAGAATTCACAAATATATAACGACACGTTCATACCAAGAAAGCGTCTTTAAGTTGTATAAATAAATGAGTCACACGTGACTCATAAGCTCGCGTGAGTCACATATGACTCATGTGACAGGGACAGTTGTTAAGTACCAAAACTTTGAATGAATTTACAGGGCATAGAAAAAAACCATTAAGAACTTTTAAATTTCATGGCTTTTTGGGCAATAGAATATTTGAAAATTGGCACGAGCTTCTACAAAAGTATTAGCAGAAAATGCTTAAATATGTCGTAAAAATTCACTTTCTTCATTCCCATCTCGATTTTTTGCCTCCTATCTGTAGTGATATGAGCAAACGATTTCACAAGGACATATTGCCAATGGAAAAGGAACGGCCGATGGAACGCGTGAATGCTAGCGGAATACTGTTGGACCTTGATTTAAGGTACCCTGAAGCTATTACAGAAGACAAGCGAAAAAAAGAGGAATTCGTTAGTAAATAAAATTATTTAAAAAAAAATTTTAAGTTAAACGGTTTTATTGAAAACAATACTTACATGAAATAATAATAATACTAAAAGCTAGAAATTAATTAGGTAGGTCCTAGGTACTAGTTATCACATTCCTCATGAAACTATGCCGTTCATCAGACAATTAAATAAAAGCGTTGGGCGCGTAAAATTTCTAAAAATGTGAGGTGTAGCATAACCTGATTTAGGTTCAGTTGGTCTTACTTATGATTATCAATAGAAATTTTATTTTCGAAATAGATATAGACTTCTATATATCAAAATGATCTGGCGAAAAAAGAAATTCATTTAGCCATGTCCGTCCGTCCGTCCATCTGTCTGTCCGTGAAAACGATAACTTGAGTAAATTTTGAGGTATCTGAATGAAATTTGGTATGTAGGTTCCTGGACACTCATCTCAGATCGCTATTTAAATGAACGAAATCGGACTATAACCACGCCCACTTTTTCGATATCGAAAATTTCGAAAAACCGAAAAAGTGCGATAATTCATTACCAAAGACGAATAAAGCGATGCAACTTGGTAGGTGGGTTTACCTTATGACGCAGAATAAAAAATTAGTAAAATTTTGGACAATGGGCGTGGCACCGCCCATTTTTAAAAGACGGCAGTTTAAAAGTTTTGCAAGCTATAATTTGTCAGTCGTTGAGGGTATATGATGAAATTTGGCAGAAACGTTACTCCTATTACTATATGTGTGCTAAATAAAAATTTGCAAAATCGGATATGTGCCCACTTTTAGAAAAAAGTTTTAAAAATCAAATTTTAACAAAAAATTTAATATCTTTAGAGTATATATGTAAATTATGTCAACATTCATCTCCAGTAATTATATGGTGAAACAAAATACAAAAATAAAGGAAAATTTCAAAATCGGCGTGGCTCCGCCTTTTCATGAAAACTTTGAATGCCATAAGTCGAACAAGAACTTACCAATCCTTGTGAAATTTGGTAGAGGCATAGCTTCTATAACGATAACTATTTTCTGTGAAAATGGGCGAAATCGGTTGCAGCCACGCCCAGTTTTTATACACAGCCGACCGCCTGTCCTTCCGCTCGGCCGTTAACACGATAACTTGCGCAAAAATCGATATATCATTACCAAGCTTAGTTCACGTACTTACGTGAACTCGCCCTATCTAGGTAATAAAAACGGGCGAATTCCGACTATGACACGCCCACTTTTTCGATATCGAGTATTTCGAAAAATGAAAAAAATGCCATAATTCTATACCAAATACGAAAAAAGGACGAAACATGGTGATTGGATTGTTGTTTTGACGCAAAATATAACTTTAGAAAAAATTTTGTAAATTTTTGTAGAAGAAAATGAAAAAGTTATGCAAGGCGAAATCAAAATCCCTTGGAATCATGGCGGGAATATTGTTCGTAAATAAATTAGTCGTACCCGACAGATGATGTTCTGGGTCACCCTGGTCCACATTTTTGTCGATATCTCGAAAACGCCTTCACATATACAACTTAGGGCTACTCGGTTTTAAAATACTCATTAACACCTTCAATTTGGTACCCATATCATACAAACACATTATAGAGTCACCCCTGGACCATCTTTATGGTGATATCTCGAAAAGGCGTCCACCTATAGGACTAAGTCCCACTTCCTTTTAAAACACTCTTTAATACCTTCCATTTGATACCCATATCATACAAACACATTCCAGGGTTACCCTAGGTTCATTTTCCTACATGGTGATTTTTTCTTATTTTGTCTTCAGAGTTTTCAGCTGAGTATGTAATGTTCGATTACACCCGAACTTAGCCTTCCTTACTTGTTTTAAATGAGTTATGTTCAATGGAATTTTACTTTTGAGTTATATATTTCGATACCAGAAATATTTTTAAGATGAGAGCTTACTTTAAGATTGAATTTCTATTTTCGTATTCAGTGAACCCAAATTGGTAAAATAACGAAGCATTTATTTTAAATATTTACAAAACGTAGGCCAGAGTAATTGGCAATAGTTACAAAAAGGGAGACAGCTTTTCGTAAAGTTCTTTGAAGTGCTACCGTTCTTGAGAATTTAAAAATCAATATTTCACACTAAAGTTGTATTCCGACATCGAACTGTTTTATTAACAAACTGATTATATTTTCAATCTATTTAGCTTACTGAAAATTTACCTTTAATTTTCTCATGTCCATTGATAAATCTAAAATCTTTTTCGTGCCAAATACATTTATATCGATAGCATCACTGAGTTTTTCGTTGAATTTAACCGATGCAACAACATTGAACACGATCTGAAAATATATTTTTTTATATATATATTTACACACCCTGTTAAATACAAAATATTTAAATCAAGTATCAACTTAGTAGTTAGGTTAGGTTGAACTGGCCGGTCCATGAGGACCTCACATAGACTGAATGAGTCCGTAGTGATACCAGAAGTTTGTTTTAACCACCAAACTGAAAAACCCTATCAAAAACAAGGACCTATGTTATAAAATAACTCCGTCCTCTTGGCAAATACCAGAAGCTTCCTAGGACTCAAGCCACTTGCTGCTTCTAGATTTGACAGCTGTATCACTCCTAATAGCTGGAGTCTTAGCCTGGCAAGCGCAGGACACGAGCACAGAACGTGCTCGGTCGTTTCCTTTTCCAGCCCGCACTTTCTACATCTGCTATCACCTAACTGCTATGGAGCCTAATTTAAAGGATAACCGTTATGAGTCTACAATTCTCTCTTTTTAATGATAGAAGCAACTTAGTTAGTCTAAAGTTGTAAGACCTACACATAATTTTCGACCCTTTACAGCCCCGCGCTTGAACCTACGCCTTTCCTGCTTGGTCGATCATGTGCACCTCTCGCCTTCGCTTATTCTCGCCCAGTCTATTTGGGACGCCTACGTAGCAAGCTTCAAGGGATGCGCCCTTTTTAGCTAGTTCATGCGCTTTTTCATTCCCATCTATTCCCATATGCCCCGGGACCTAATATAGATGTATGCTTCTCCCTGTCCCGATTCTCTTCAGAGACTGTTTACACTCTAACACGCATTCAGATGCTGTGCCATGCGAGATTATTACCTTAATTGCTGCTTGGCTGTCAATATAAAAGTAAACACGGTTGCAGCTTAAGCTATTCTCTTCCAGGGTTTCTATCGCTTTATTTACGGCTGCTATTTCCGTTTGGAAAACGTTACAGTAATCCGGCAACTTAGTAGTAGAAAGAGTAATATATAGTTTTTTTTTTTTTTTTTTGGATATATATAGTTCATTAATTTAATAGCCCGCCTCTACTTTATACCTAGTTTTCATTATCAAAATTGAACAGTGAACTTAGTCGGCAATCAAACCAACAGTAGCTTACCTCAACTTCGTCGCATAAAATGTCTCTATCTTCCAAACTGATACCCAAATCAATGGCACTGTAATCCACACGCACGGCATGCACCTTATTGAACAGCTCGGGCTGTTCCACGCGTATTGTATCGAAAATCTATTGAAAATAAATCAAATATGTATAAAATGCAAAATTTCCAAACTTTCCAAATATATCATTAATCATATTATGCATTATGCACTTAAAAGTGAAAAAACAAAATTTCTTAAAATTAAAAATTGATTGAAAAATATTCATATTTGCTGGGCTTGGATCGACAAAAGGAAATATGTGAAAATTGATCTAACTTTGGTGCAACTTTCTAGCCTTAACCCTAGAAAGATAATGTTGTTTTTTACCCCTGGAAAGATAACGATACGTTATAATGACGTATCTCCTTTTAATGGATTTTAAGCTTCCTAAAAATATATAAATTGTTTGTCTTTTAACTGAGATCATTTATTTCATTAATTTTCAGTCCATTGTGAAACATGTAATCATAAAATTAAAGATAATATAAAATTATTGAAGCAATTCATTTTTTTTCATAAAAAGTAGCAAAAATAAGGCAGTCTTCATGAAAAGGCACAATTTTCGTTCTTAAATCTAGGTTAACAAATTGTTTTTACTTTGTTTACAAAATAACTCTTTGTATATTGTTTTAGAACAAAAAAAAAAAATAATAATAAAGTCAAGCAATATTATATGCACGCGTTGCAAACTTGATTCTGGTGCTCCCCACACACGGGCTTTTTGCACTTAGCACATTCTTTTTTCGACATGCGTCTTATTTTGGAAGGACAAAAACCGCAGTATTTTCTTTTTTTCGGATTGCTACTACCTCCGGGATCATTCCCAATATCAATTGGGTCTTCTTGTTGGGTAGCACTGACTCCGTCACCGGAATTTTATAAAGCGACTTCAATAGTGTTGCACAAAGTTCTTGACAATGTGGGTACTTCAAGTCTTTTTTTCATCCATGGATTTATTAGCGAAGCACAGAGTTTTTTCTTATAATCCTTACGTGTTAAAGGTTTCTGGTTAATACTTATCATGTTATGGCAATATATTACATATGAGTTAAGGAATGCTATATTTAGCATGCCATAAAAACTGCCATCGGCCACCTATTAGTTTTTCGCGAAGACGACATTACGGAACACATTTGATCTAGAGTGTCCACCCCCCTCCCCCCCCCCCCCCCCCCTCCTTCGTTTGGTTGTAGTACAATATCATATCTGGTTTTCCACTTGTGTTATCAATAGTACCCTTCTCATTATTAGATGACAGCAAGTATACTATTTTGGACGGCTTTGGCTTGTATGAAACTAGGGTTAAGGGGCCATCATAGCAAAACTTCGAAGTTCCAACAGGTCGAGCTCGTGAATTTTTCATCTCTTCAGGTATTTCACGTTTGTTTGATCTAACGGTGCCGACAAGAGTCAATTCGTCAAATCTTTAGCAAGTGGGATCGATGTGAACCAATTATCGCAGGTAATACATCTGCATGTACCTTCTATAGGCCGTGAAAGTTGTTTTACATAGTACTCACCTAAAGGAAGATTGCTGGTTGTCGTTGTTTTTCCAAGATACGGAATTGCATTAGACATATATTTTGTAGAACTGTTGCATATCATAGGTATTTTTATTCCATACTTTTTCGGTTTATTAGGAATAAACATTTTAAAAGGGCACCGTCCACGGAATCCCAAAAGCTGTTCGTCGATTGTTGTGTGTGAGCCAGGGATGTAGCTAGATTGGCATTGTTTTATAAAAATATTCCATATATTTCTGATAGGAGTGAATGCATCGTTTAGTCGAAGTGATGGGCGTAATGCTTTGTAATCCATTCTTAGATGCCTGATCAGATAGTCCAACCTATCTCTGCTCATAGTAGCCGTATACCTTGTTCCACAGTATGAGGCATTGAACAATTCTTCAGTAGTATGGTGATTGTCTTTTAAAACCGCGGTCAGTATTAGTATTCCAATGAAAGCACGTATCTCATCGATATTTATTTCTACAAATATGGCAGAAGTAATATGGCCACGACGATTTTGTATAATTTCGGTGTTTGTCCAGCGAACCACTTCTGAAATAATCTCATCCGTAAAAAATATGTTGAAGCACTCCAGAGGTTCATAAAACGATTTGTTCTGCCGGGTAGGTCCTCTTGCAGTTCGAACTATGTTTATAACTGCGTATCGGGAAGAACTACTTCCTTTTGTTGTACTCCAACAGTGTCCACTTTTACTCCTTAGCGTTGGTACGGAATCTGTTATAATGCGCCCATCAGAAGTAATTGTGTCAGGTGTTTCAGATCCCGTCATACTCTCATTTGGACTGTCAACGAATTGATCTTCAAAATCACTTTGAACATTGTCCTCAAGTGATACATCATCCGTTTCACTTCCTTGATCAGATGAAATCGATTCATTATCTAACTCTTCCAAAAGAGCAGCTATTTGTGAGTCATCAAGTGAATTTGAAGATGCCATTATATATTTTAGCAAATTAAATCTAAAAACCAAAAACCAATCACTAATCTAGTAAGCCGAACACAAAAAAGCAAATAAAACATACATGCAACAAGTCACACTAAAGATAACGATACGTATTTTCGACGTACGATTTGACCATAACTCAGATAAGAAAATACTCACCGCAAAAAATCAACCACCACCAATAAGCTGCTGCTACCGACTGAGATAAATAAGCGCAAGAAGTTGCTCAGTAAACAAATAAAAATGTGAGAGCATACAAAAAAATGTGTACGTCGTTTCGACGTACGTTATCTTTCTAGGGTTAAACTTCTAATGCATTTCTTATACCCCTCTTTTTTACCGAACAAATTTTTTTCTCACGTCCTTTTTCCTCACTCCATTCTCTGTCTTGACAATTAGATGCCTCGGTTTTTTTTTATATTGGGCGTTGTGGTACCTCTACCCTGAAGTGCTTCAATGAAAAGAGGCTAATAAAGCAATCTTCAATTGAAAACATAATCTTCATTTTGCTTACAGCACCGCAACAATTATTAAGTGTGGCATTATCGATTTTTGGTGTTAGGAACCAAAAATTCCCATATCTATTTTTTGAGCCTCTATAGAGAAATCTTAAATTTGGCCGGTGTATGACAACTATTAGCCTACTCAAATTGGGACTAAAATTTATATGCGATATTTTTAACTAAAGGGCTCGGGTCGGTTTGATGGAAAATATAAAAATCGTTTATTTGATTTAGAACGACCACCCTAATATATATTTTCATTTATCCTATTATTTTCCATTAATTTGATTCCCCTGTTTCAAAGTTTGTTTCGTAAACGCTCTTAACCAAAAAATAGTTTGAGATCAGAAAGCTTTGAAAAAATTCCAAATTTTGGCTTTGTCTTAAAACAGGACCAACTGAAATTACTTTACTCTTGTAATGTTCTAAAATGAGCTTTTTTATATCCAGTCATTCAATTTCTTTTAGAAAATAGCACGAGGTTTTTGGGACCAACACTTTTTGTTGCGTTTGGATATAATAGCTTTGCTTCTCCTTGAAAAAAAAGGTACCGCTACGATTCCATTTTGGCAACATGTCTTTGCTGCTTGGATCCTAAATGGCAACGCGTGCATCTCTTTTCACGCGAAGCCTGATTGGAACATATTCAGTGTAATCAAGGAAGACGCAGTTATATAAAATGAGGCCATACGACCAACACTCAGGCTGCGCCGAGGCGCTTAGCACAGTTGCACTTGGTTTTCTGAATGGCCGTAAAGAAGTGCATGAAGTTCTGCCATTTGGGTGTTTTTGGAGTTCCCCCCCCCCCCCCCCCCCTTAATTCATTTTTTATAATCTGAATATCCGATTAAGTTTCTTAGTATGCGAGGTTTTTACCATGCATGGTTCCAAAAATAAAGGTTGGGTTTGATGAATACTCAAATAAGTTATTTGAAATATAGACCCCAAAGTGCTTTCCCTTTATTTTATCAATAAACTCCCGTCGTCATGACTTTTTGGATGGCCATATGTAAGCAAGTAGGCTTTCAAAACCCTCGATATGAAGTTTCCATGACAGCTCGGGATCTAGAAAAGAAATAGTCGTTAACAGCCAAAAAGCCGAATAATACCCAGGTTTTGTCTCTCTGAACGTAAAATTCGTCAGAGAACTAATTGTCATGAGTTTAATACCCGAGTATTACAAGGCTGCCTGCTTCCCCAAATGTATCGTTTATTAGCTTAACAAACGGTTTGTGCAGGAAAGATATTAGCTAATGCGCCGGTTGTCTTTAAGGCACAGACGACTCGTCTTTCCATATATTGAAAGGTAGACGACGCAAACCATCTTGCTAAAATGTGTTATACGATCTGTCAGTCATTTCTGGAGTCCTTTTCTGTTCCATTTGCAACATAGAAGAAAATATCCCATCTTGACTTAAGGTTCGCGACGGGTTTCGCCGCCCATGCAATTTTGATTTTAGTGAATTCAAATATCTTAATAATAACTAGATCCTTTAAAAAATAATTATTGAGGCAGTGATTAATCGACAAAAGTTGGTTTACGATTTCAATAATCGTTCTTCTACCCTTAATTAATGAACTCAGCTAATTTTGTTTGAGAAAAAACTTAAAATAATCAAAAGATCATCACTATCGTATTTATAAACGATTACAGACTCTAATGTACACTGTGATGTATAAAGTGCGGGTTGGAGGAGGAAACGATCGAGCACGTTCTGTATTCGTGCCCTGCGCCTGCCAGCCTAAGACTCCAGTTATTAGGAGTGATACAGCTGTCAGATCCAAAGGCAGCAAGTGGCTTAAGTTCTAGGAAGTTTTAAGTATTTGCCAAGAGGACGGAGTTATTTTATAACATAGGTGCTGATTTTTGATAAGGTTTTTCAATTTGGTCATTAAAACAAACTTCTGGTAACACTAAGGACGCATTTAGTCTATGCGAGGTCCTCATGGACCCGCCAGTTCAACCTAACCTAACTTAACACACTATAATACTTATCGCACCGCACTGACATGAATAAAAAACTTTTACGTACCGATTCATTGAAAAACTTTTCCAAACGTTCCTCCACGCTCATATTATCTTTACAACGAATTAACATGTAAATTTTACGTAATTCAAATGCACGCAACAATTTCTGTGTAAGTACTTTACCAACAAATCCAGTGCCTCCTGTTATAAGAATGGTGGCATTTTGATAAAAATCACTAATTGGTGTTGGCGTTGTATTATCATCGACGTCGGTGCTTGTGCTGTTATTGGCATTAGTGCTTATGACTGCTGCTGTTGTTGTTGTTATTAGATTTGTTGGTGCTCCAACAATAATTTCCTCATTACGCAGGCAGTCTGTGGTGTTTTCAGTGTTGTAAATGTTATTCATTTTTGTTGTTTTATATGTATTAACATCGCCTGCAGCTGATATATCACTATGGAAATTATTTTGCGTAGCTTTGTTTGTATTTCTTATTTTTTTAGCGGTTTGGCCATTGGTAATATTGATGAGGCTATTGTATTAAAAGGTGTATTGATTTCAGCACAACCACCAATATAATCTGCCAGTTTATTTTGAAGAATGTTAGTATCTAATATCGGCGTTGATGTTGAGTACAGTTTTTTTTTTGTTCTGAAGTGCTATGAATAGAAAAAAAAAATCCCATCAAGTTAATTGTCTCAAAATGATTATGTCAAGCTGTTAGAATAGCTCAAGAGCTGGCATGAGAAATTTGAAATGGCTTCAGCAACGCAAAATTTTTTAGATTGAGTTGCATTTTAGTTATGAAAATTATGCTTATAGTACTCTCAGTACTGGGAGCGTAGGAGTAAGTGTGGTCACCACAAGGCAAAATACGTCAACGAGGGTAAAGGAGAAGAAAGAAATTTTTTCGAGAGGAAAAAAAAGATTTTAAGTTGAAACCGAATTCGGAACTTGAATCAGATGGTGTGTTACCAATTTATTATCGAAACGTTAGCGACTCACCATCGGCGAAGAACTATTTATTTTTTATCGATTTTTTCAAGAAGAGTTATCAATGTGTTATCAAAATTTTATATATTTGTTATCGAAAATTCGTCGGTTTGTAATTGGATTGTTATAAATATTTTTTAACTGTTAACGAGAGCTTATCAATTTGCTAAAGAAAATTTATCGATTTCTTATCGAAAATTTATCAATAAGTTATCAAACGCATATCGCTTTGCCATCGAAAAAGTATCGATTTTTTTAGAAGCATATACCTACGATCAGCGATTAACCTATTTTTTATGGAAAGATTGTCGGTTATACTTAGAAAATTTATCAATTTTTTTTAAGTTTTGGCTTGTTATCGATATTTTATCGGCATGCTTTCGAAAATTTTTATCGATTTTTGACGACGAATCACAGGTTTGTTATGAAACAGATAACGATAAAACTTCAATATAAAATCGTTAACACATCTGTTACCCGTCGATAACATCCGCCCCCGAATCGGCGATAACAAGCCAAGAACAAACTGATTATTCGACAATGATTTCGCTTTCAATGTTAAGGCGATAGTAAAGTTATAACTTGGCGGTATCAATTTTTACTGCCAAGAAGCCAGATACTATTTGTAACAGGTTAAGCTCGGTACGGTTGTTATGGTTCAACTCGAACCCCTGGGCGAGCTCTAGTTACTTTAAAAAATTTCTAGATTTCTAGATATATGTAAATTTTTATGTTTACATATCAAACTTCACGAGTACTAGGTACTCATGCCCACTTTTTATGTAGAGCGGCGCAACGTGTCTATCATCCCATCATGATCTTTTTCGACACCGAGAGTCTCTAATAAATTTTTTTTATTAAAATGCTTTAGAACACATTTCTCATTTTTTAAGCAATCTTTTGCCTTATAAAGCTCACTTCACAGACTGACATTGGAACTCTCTTTTAAATTTATTGATATTAGTTTTGTATCATTCTACCGGGTCTCAGAACTACTGGTGCCGGTACTTGCCATAGTTTTTAAAACTAAAATGCAATATCATCTAAAAAAGTTAGCCTTTCTCAAGTACTCTATCTTTATACTCAGTTGAGCAGAGCTCACAGAGTATATTAAGTTTGATTGGATAACGGTTGGTTGTACATAAATAAAGGAATCGAGATAGATATAGACTTCCATATATCAATATAATCAGGATCGAAAAAAAATTTGTTTGAGCCATGTCCGTCCGTCCGTCTGTCCGTCCGTCCGTCCGTTAACACGATAACTTGAGTAAATTTTGAGGTATGTTGATGAAATTTGGTGTGTAGGTTCCTGAGCACTCATCTCATATCGCTATTTAAAATGAACGATATCGGACTATAACCACGCCCACTTTTTCGACATCGAAAATTTCGAAAAACCGAAAAAGTGCGATAATTTATTACAAAAGACAGATAAAGCAACGAAACATGGTAGATGAGTTGAACTTAGGACGCAGAATAGAAAATTAGTAAAATTTTGGACAATGGGCGTGGAACCGCCCACTTTTAAAAGAAGGTAATTTAAAACTTTTGCAAGCTGTAATTTGGCAGTCGTTGAATATATCATGATGAAATTTGGCAGGAACGTTACTCCTATTACTATATGCACGCTTAGTAAAAATTAACAAAATCGGAGAAGGACCACGCCCACTTTTAAAAAAAAATTTTTTTAAAGTAAAATTTTAACAAAAAACTTAATATCTTTACAGTATATAAGTAAATTATGTCAACATTCAACTCCAGTAATTATATGGTGCAACAAAATACAAAAATAAAAGAAAATTTCAAAATGGGTGTGGCTCCGCCCGTTTTCATTTAATTTGTCTAGGATACATTTAACGCCATAAGTCGAACAAAAATTAACCAATCCTTTTGAAATTTGGTAGGGGCATAGATTTTATGACGATAACTTATTTCTGTGAAAAAGGGCGAAATCGGTTGAAGCCACGCCCATTTTTTATACACAGTTGACCGTCTGTCCTTCCGCTCGTCCGTTAACACGATAACTTGAGCAAAAATCGACATATCTTTAATAAACTTAGTTCACGTGCTTACTTGAACTCACTTTATCTTGGTATGAAAAATGAACGAAATCCGAATATGACCACGCCCACTTTTTCGATATCGAAAATTACGAAAAATGAAAAAATGCCATAATTCTATACCAAATACGAAAAAAGGGATGAAACATGGTAAGGTAATTGTATTTTTTTATTGACGCGAAATATAACTTTAGAAAAAACTTTATAAAATGGTTGTGACACCTAACATATTAAGTAGAAGAAAATGAAAAAGTTCTGCAGGGCGAAATAAAAACCCTTAAATCTTGGCAGGTATTACATATATAAATAAATTAGCGGTATCCAGCAGATGATGTTCTGGGTCACCCTGGTCCACATTTTGTTCGATATCTGGAAAACGCTTTCATATATACAACTACCACCACTCCCTTTTAAAACTCTCATTAATACCTTTAATTTGATACCCATATCGTTCAACCTCATTCTAGAGTCACCTCTGGTCCACCTTTATGGCGATATCTGGAAAAGGCGAACACCTATAAAACGAAGGCCCACTCCCTTTTAAAAATACTCATTAACACCTTTCATTTGATACCCATATCGTACAAACAAAGTCTAGAGTCACCCCTGGTCCACCGTTATTGCGATACCTCGAAAAGGCGTCCACCTATAGAACTAAGGCCCACTCCCTTTTAAAATACTCATTAACTTCTTTCGTTTGATACCCATATTGCACAAACGAATTCTAGAGTCACCCCTGGCCCACCTTTATGGCGATATCTCGAAATGGCGTCCACCTATGGAACTAAGGATTACTCCCTTTTAAAATACTCATTAACACCTTTCTTTTGATACCCATATTGTACAAACAAATTCTAGGGTCACCCCTGCTCCACCTTTATGGCGATATCTCGAAACTGCGTCCACCTATGGAACTAAGGATTGCTCCCTTTTAAAATACTCATTAACACCTTTCTTTTGATACCCATATTGTACAAACAAATTTTAGGGTCACCCCTGGTCCACCTTTATGGCGATATCTCGAAAATGCGACCACCTATACAATAACCACCACTCCCTTTTAAAACCCTCATTAATACCTTTAATTTGATACCCATATCGTACAAACACATTCTAGAGTCACCCCTGGTCCACCTTTATGGCGATATTTCGAAACGGCGTCCACCTATAGAACTAAGGCCCACTCCCTTTTAAAATACTCATTAACACCTTTCGTTTGATGCCCATATTGTACAAACAAATTCTAGGGTCACCCCTGGTCCACCTTTATGGCGATATCTCGAAACGGCGTCCACCTATGGAACTAAGGATTTCTCCCTTTTAAAATATTCATTAACACCTTTCTTTTGATACCCATATTGTACAAACAAATTCTAGGGTCACCCCTGGTCCACCTTTATGGCGATATCTCGAAACGGCGTCCACATATGGAACTAAGGATTACTCCCTTTTAAAATACTCATTAACACCTTTCTTTTGATACCCATATCGTACAAACGCATTCTAGAGTCAACCCTGATCCACCTTTATGGCTATATCCCTAAATGGCGTCCACCTATAGAACTATGGCCCACTCCCTCATAAAATACTCTTTAATGCCTTTCATTTGATACACATGTCATATAAACATATTCCAGGGTTTCCCTCGGTTCATTTTCCTACATGGTTATTTTCCCTTATGTTGTCACCATAGCTCTCAACTGAGTATGTAATGTTCGGTTACACCCGAACTTAATCTTCCTTACTTGTTTTTGTTTAAGGGTGACTTCTTAAAATTATTGCATGGAAAAGTTCTTGAATAAAATTATCTATAAATGGTATTGCCAGCGATTATTACGGATTCGACGGATCACTAGATTTCTAATAGTAGCATCCAAATTTGTTTTCTTCAGTGAACAAAAAAGTGGAAGACTGTTCTACTTATTGTCCAGTGTCAGGTTTCTGTATGAGCATTAATGGTGTTTATGTTGAATGTTTGTTGACAACCAAACAAACTTTTGGCAATAACTTTAAATAACCCCTTTTCTGATATTAACAACCAAATTTATTTTCTCCACTGAACAAACAATTGGAGGACTGTGCCAGGTCTGGCACATGTCCAAGTTTCTTGATATCTTTAGCAAATTTAGGAACATAAATGGTGTTTATGGTGAATTTTTGTTGACAATCAAATATATTTTTGGAAAATAATACTTTCTTAATGTGTTTTCAGTGAACGAAAAAGTGGAGGACTGCTCCAGTTGTTGTCCAGTTTCAGGTTTGTGATAAATGAAGCAAATATATGAGCATTTATGGTTGCTTTTGTGAATGTTTGTTTACAATGACAATTGCAATGTATGTTTTTATCAAAGTGAGCTAGAAAAATACTAAATTATTATCCAATAGAGGGCTCTGGATTAATCAATATCTGAATTTTTTATATATGATCTGATTTGGATCTAGTGTCACGCGGTACTTAGATAAGGTTAGGTTAGGTGGCAGCTATCCGATTAAAGAATAACTGCATTTGAATCTCTAACGGTTATACTAGCTTTCAGTTATTTAGCTTATCGCAGAGTTACAACGATTCTGGGTATTCTACTTTCTCCTCGCAACGGCTGCACCGCTGAACATAAAGTCACTGAATTATTCCAGCAAGTTCTCCTCCATACAAAGTGTTAACTTATCTTATACACAAAAATAGTTATATACAATAACTATATTTTTTTTTAATCAAACAACACTGGCACAAAATTAATTATTTAAATATTTCTTTTTACAAAAATAGGGTTTCTTATATTTCCAGCATTGTTCATGCTCTTTCTATATCAATTTAAGAACTGGCGATATTTAAAATTAAACACACTAGCCTGACTCAAGCGAAAAGCATTTCATTTACTATTTTAAATCAATAACTGACAACAGATTCGTTTTCAATATTTTCCCACAATTATAAAATAGTAATTTGATGTGTAGGAACTTACTTTTTACCAACCCTCGTTAACAAAGCTAACATTTTAAAGCCAAAGTGATACGGCCATATGAAGCGTGGAATTTTTTTGCTTCTTGGCTATTTGTGATTGTTTTTGTAACATTTTCGGTATCATTTTGCGATAGTTTTTAGGAGCAGTTTGGTGTTATCTCGATGCTGTTTCAAAATCCTTCCGGAACTTTTCCGTTTTTGCACTAGCGTTATATCGGGACAGTTTCCAAATTATTTTTGATATCTGGTTTGAGTCAATTCGAGAATATTTTTCAGGTTATTTCGGGATTATTTTCAGATCACTTCGAAATATTTTTTTTATTGTTTTCTACAGCGATTCGAGGCTACTTCAAGATCATTCCGGTATTAGTTCCGGAACTTTTCCGGTGTTATTTCAAACCCGTTTCATGATTGCTTTCGGTATCATTTTGGAAATATATCGGGATTATGCCAGAGCTATTTCGGAGTTGTGTTTGGAACTATTTCATGATCATTCCATGACCCTTTCCAGATTGCTTTCAGGACTATTTCCAGACCATTCCAGTACTCTTTGAGAATCAGTGTAGGACCATTTCCAGGATGATTTAAGTATGGTTGGCGGGATCTATTCGAGCTGGGTCACATGGGTCACATGCTAAAGTACATTGACAATTTTTTAGAAGACAGACATACATACCCATGGGTTGTGGAAATGTTTTCGTTAAGTTGGGCATAGAAGCGATAATGGACTTAGTACTTTTTGGGATATTTTTTGTTTTGCTTCAGATGTCCCAGCTTATTGGAAGGGATTCAAGTTTAAATTATTCTGTTGATACTCAATGTTTTAAAATTTGAGCTTTAAATATCTTGCGACCGCCCTTAGCAATGCTGAAGTAATCCAAAAGAACTCGCAAATCCATTCCAAAATGATCATGATCCGAAATTGTTCTAAAATGATTCCGGGATCGTCCAGTACTGAAATATTTTCATATGTACCCCGAAATTATCCAGAAGCATGGGCCTATAAAAGTCCCAAACGAACACCGAAAAAGTCCGAAAATTATTTCAGTATGATAAAAAAAATACCATTTGGAGATTATGCCAAAAAAGCCCTGAAGTTATTCCGAAATAACTTCGACTGGGGTCGGGGTCATTGTCCCAAAGTCAATTCCGACTAATTCACGAAAATAATCTTAAATAGACAAGAAGCAATAAAATATTTGTTTAATACTGTGACGAATATTAGAAACACTAAGGGATACTATCATCTCTAAGCCGATGCTAAGCAGTGACTTTTATGAACATAAATAAATCAATCATTTTGTCTACACATATATACGTACACGCAGCGAAGGAGCAACGCACAACCACGTGCGCATATCTTAGATACTCCCGAAAGTATACAGTAATTGTGCAAATATCACTCACATATACACGCGTATGAAGTATGAGAGAACCTACAAAATCATGCATCTGTAGTTACAGCTGAGTAATTTTATAGCTGACAACTAACTAACTGAGAGAATGTAATACTGCCCATTCGCTATGTGTGTGCTGAATGTTGTTCGTTCATTTCCGAGTTACCACTTGTTATAAAAAAACCGAGAAACCAAATGTGACTGTCATCTTTGACTTTTATAAAAAAAAGTCAAATTTTAATAATTATTTATTATTTGTTCAATAAAAGCCAACTTCTAATATAAAATAAAATATTTATTGTATTTTGACTTTTATTTTAAAAGTCATAGCTATTACGATCTCTGTTTAAAACCATAAAAAAAGTAAATTTTTGACTTCTATAATAAAAAATGTTACTTTTAAAACAGAAGTCAAAAATACTTATTGTATTTTGACTTTTATTTTAAAAGTCATAGCTGCTACGATCTCTGTTAAAAACTGTAAAAAAAAAAGTTAAATATTATGCAGAATTTTGTTCTGGATCTTTTACTGACTGATTTTTTCTGGTTCACACCACTTGATATGTATAGCAAAAAGTAATGGGAAAGAAAAGAAAAAGCACTGATAATAGGGACAATATATACTTCCTATAACATGGTCAAACATGGTATTGTAGCTGGTGGGTTCAGTTGGTGGAGTATGAATAAGAAAAAGTTGATAAAGTAGTAGGGATTCGAAATATATTAAAAGAGTAACATTTCATTTCTGAACATTTTCTCTACAGGGTGTGTAACTATGTACTACCGAAGTATCATATTAGGGTAAGTGTGTATAAACTATACACATGGGCGGATCCCGCACGATTTGGGAGGGGGAGCGATTAAAGTCAACTTTATAAGTAAGATAAAGTGATCTTAAATTTTTTCATACAAACATACACACATATCTGCACTCATCTACAAAAGTCATCATCACTCACATTTTTCCAGTTTTTATGGCATATGATGCGGTTTTGTATGAACGTTTCCAGGCAATCAAAGAGAGATTTTTGGAAATACATATATACATATATACAGTGTTGCCCTTGTGTCGCTTTGCGGATATTTTATCCTTTTTAGATCATCTTGCTCCTTTGAAAACTATTTCAAATAT
Organism: Eurosta solidaginis; assembly: GCF_040869045.1. NCBI lineage: Eukaryota > Metazoa > Arthropoda > Insecta > Diptera > Tephritidae > Eurosta > Eurosta solidaginis. The sequence continues at coordinate 180,244,010 of NC_090323.1, forward strand.
TTAGAACTATTTTGGGGCTCAATATTTTACTCTTTAATAAACATCAAAATTAAAAATGCACTTGATTATCTTAAGAAGTATCTATAGAAATATGATTCAGAAATTATATCCATTCGAATTTATAAGAAATCCATAACTTAAAAATAAAGGTGTGTATTCAAAGTCGAAATATAGTTACCTATACTTCAAATTTGGTTATAGCTTTTTTGACATATTGTCCATAGCAAATTATTTTAAAAAGCCTACCTACATAACATTGATTGTGAATATGACCATAGTTTTTCGGGTATTTTAATGTAGAGATCGATTTTTATTAGTCCTTTTAAATTGATTTACTGCTGATAGCTGCTAAAAATTTCAGTTAAAATGTGCATTTCCAAGAGCTTGATTTTAACGGATCAGTTCAATGTATAATTTTGGTGCGGCCTTGCTACACAAAGTTTGTGGCACGCTTTTGTGTTCTCCAAGATATCACATTGCAATGCATATTCAGGCGGGTTTTTTGCCGAAGTGTTAGCCGATATCACTATGACATAAGAGATTTATTTTTATGTGTGTGTACCTTTTTTCATAGTAGGGCAATAGGATCACTTAACACACGTTCTCGGATTTTTTTGCGTAGAGAAATAATTATCACAGCATTTCAAGACAGAGCCAGACATTGCTAAATTGACAAATAAACGATTGAATAAGCAGGCCTGAACCATGATAAAAAATAAATAAAAACAAATATATACTTGGCGCAATTTATCTCAGAAAATATTTAGGCTGAGCTGTTCTTCAAATTTGCATCTTGCCTCTTTTTAGTTTTGCCTACAAATATACGGGAAGGGGCTTTAATTTTTTATGCCGACTCCGAACGGGACCTGGAAGGCAGATGAATTTTCACTGAGAAGGCTTTTAATGGCAGAAACTTTTCGGAGTGTTTGCCAAACCACTGTCGAGGGGCGACCCCGATTAGAAATGCTTTTTTGTAATTGAATGAACATTTTTCTTAAATTTTGATGTTGCTTTTGCGCGGGTCTTGAACGCAGCACCCTCGGTGTGGCAGGCGGAGTACGCTACCACTATACCACGGCGCCGCCAGAGTCTTGAACCAGCAAAAGAAATAAGTTAAGCTTAAATTCCCGTTAAATAATTATAATATGAAAATATCAAGTGGTAACCTTTTTTTGGGAAAACCCTAATTTTTTATTGATCTTGATGAGAAGGTTTATGTATCATGAAAAATTTACGCTTATTGTGAACCCTAAAAACCTGCTGAGAATGATATCTTATTGCTCCGTTTTTTCGGGTCGTGTATTGAAAGCTTTTATACAGGTTTTGAAACACTATCAATTGGGCTAATTTATGACTATTTTTATTAGTTATCTTAGCTGAAAAATACTAAAAGTTTATCCACATTTAAGCAACTCTCCACATTGTTCATAAAGTACGAGCCTTCGACTTTCAAAGAATTTCTGCTGCATTAACCGAATTTCAGACCGGAGGAAGGTAGGTTCCATCAACTACTCAGAGCTGCCCAAAGAACCATAGTTTGACTTAATTTAAATATTTTTTATCTTTATGTAGCATTATGTATACTATAAGTCAGAGCGTGCCACAGTTCCCAAAATAATGGAGACTTCCTGGTGTGAATGTATTACTGCTGCCAAATATTAACACATTAACGCGATGTAGGGACTGAAATTCGCGAAGGCCTATATAAATATTTTTTTTTTGTGACATTTTAAAAGTATTGGTCCTTCTTTTGTTCTTTCAAAAGGAATTTTCGTCCAGAAATAAGATGTGGTGCGGCAACCGTGATCATGAAATAGTGACTAAGGCTGCCAAATTGCAGCGAAAAGTACGCAATTATTTCTTCAAATACCAGAATGGTATATTTTTTCTGCTGATTTTACCCGCAGCGAAACAAATGAAAATTGGAAATGAATATATAGCTAAACTACTCATTTCATAAAATATTTCAACCGAAGTATTATAAATTGCAGATCTTGGGAGGGGGGCGATTAGGACGATCTTATAGATTATACATACATAAAAGCTAAAAATTTTGAAATTTTATATGTAATTAAAACAAACTTTTATAATTTTAATAAGTTCCAGATCAAAGAGGGGGGAGGGGCGATCGCCCCCATCGCCTCCCCCCTGGATTCGCCGCTGACTATACAAATTTTTTCAATATTTAATGCAACCAACTGTTTTTACTCGTGGATATATTTAATTATTTACCAGAGCAAGCAGTGAGCATAGCATAGCTTGCAGAAAATAGGACATAATTTGTATCGAAGATGTTTGTTTATATTCCCTGCTGATTGGTCATAATTGTCGATAATTATTTGATAACGAATCGATAATTTTTCTATAGAACTTCGATAAAAATTCGATAATATATTGATAATATTTCGATAATTTTTTGATGAAAGATTTAAAGCTGTTGGATAAGAAACTGAAAACTCATCGCTTAAAAATGATTTCATTTAGATTCGTTTAAGTTAAGGTTATTTATTTTAATTCAGAAGCTTATTGTTTAAGCTGGCCAGAGGTCAGATGTAATAAAACACATTAAACGCTTTTTATTTTCCCAAAAAATTGTGTAATGTGTTTTATTACATCTCACCACGAGGTAGCTTAAGCAAAATCTTCTAGAAAAATCAATAGGTCGCAAATACCCAAATACACATTGATTTAATAAAAGTTTATTTCATATTTTACTTTTTTTTATTTTATTCCATTTTATTTTATTTCATTTTATTTTATTTTATCTTATTTCATTTTATTTTATATTATTTAATTTAATTTTATTTTAAATTGTTTTTTTTTTTTATTTTAAATAATTCTATACGAAAACATGACACTCTTAATATATGTCTACAAATACCAATAGGGATATGAAAAGAAGGGTTTTAAATCCAGGATCGCGAATCCGAATGAAAAACCGAAAAATGACGACGGTGTGTCGGTGAGTGGAATCCACAGTATTTTTGCGCAGAATAACTTTCTGCATTGGCGACCTCTGGCCGCGCTTACAAAAAATTACTCTGGGTGGTCCAACACCGGTTTGAAGACCAATACTCTATACGCGCAAAACACATATATTCACAATTTTTTTGTGGGTATGACAAAATCATCAAAATTACAACAACAACTGAAAATTTCCAATTTCTTTTGCAAATATCTCTTGACAGACTCAAAACTTTTGACCTCCGTTTTCCGATTCGCGATCCTGAATCCAGAACGCGTGTTTTCATTCTCCCCTTTATATTTTTGGAGGTGTTCTAACAGAGTTATGCTGTCGTATAGAATTACCTTTTTTTATGTTATTTATTATTTTATTTTATTCCATTTTATTTACATCTATTTTATTTCACCTCATTTAATTTTATTATATATATTTTTTTTATTTCCTTTCATTACATTTTTTTAATTTTATTTTTTTAAATTTTTTTTATTGTATTTTATTTTATTTTGTATAACTTTATTTTATATTGTTTCATTTTTTTTTCATCTTATTTAATTTTATTTAGTTTTTTAAATTTTTTTCAATATTATTTTATTTTAATTATTTTATTTTTATACCTTTCATGAACATGAAATGGTATATTAACTTTGTTCCGATGTTTGTAACGTTGAGAAATATAGAAGATAGACTCACCATTAAGTATACCGAATTGATCAGGGCGACGAGCTGAGTTGATATAGCCATGTCCGTCTGTCCGTCCGTCTGTCTGTTTGAACGCAAACTAATCCATCAAATTTTGAGATATCTCAATGAAATTTGGCACAAGGATGTATTTTTACATTATATTAGACATTTGTCGGATCCGGTAGGATCGGACCACTATAACATATATCTCCCATCGTTCAGATCAGACGATTTTGGCCATTCCTGCCGCAATTTAGAAAGTATAAACCTGAAACTCGGTGATATATTATAATATATCATAGAAGATATCCTGAAAATATCACTGTTATCGGGGCTATATATAGTATATATCCCATACAACCGATCGTTCAGATAGAAAGATTTTTGGCCGTCTCTCCCTTAATTTCCAATATAAAAACGTTAAACTTGGTGATATTTATTCTAATATATCGTAGAAGATTTCCTGAAAAAATCACTTTTATCGAAGCTATATGTATATAGTATATACCTATCCCATACAATCGATCCTTCAGATAGAAAGATTTTTGGCCATTTCTCCCTTAGTTTCCATTTTAAAAACGTGTTACTTGGTGATATATATTCCAATATATCATAGAATATTTCCCGTAAAAGTCATTTCGATCGGAGCTATATATAATATATATCCCATACAACCGATCTTTCAGATAAGGGGGTTTTTTGCCATTTTTTGTTCTAATATATCGTAGAAGATTTCCTAAAAAAATCACTTTTATCGAAGCTATATGTATATAGTATATACCTATCCCATACAATCGATCCTTCAGATAGAAAGATTTTTGGCCATTTCTCCCTTAGTTTCCATTTTAAAAACGTGTTACTTGGTGATATATATTCCAATATATCATAGAATATTTCCCGTAAAAGTCATTTCGATCGGAGCTATATATAATATATATCCCATACAACCGATCTTTCAGATAAGGGGGTTTTTTGCCATTTTTTTATTTTATATTGATCTTAAAAATCGTTTAGTTATGTACATATATTCACTATATATTTCTTATCTTATACATCCGATTATTTGGAGATTACGAACGGGATAAGATTATTGTTCAGCCCAATTCATGAAAGGTATGAAGTCAGCCGAAGACAGTCCCGTCCTTACTTGTTTTCTTTGTTTTCACTTTACTACTTCATATAAATCTTATTAAATAATCTTTGAAGATGTTACAATCAACAAAACCACGAAAAGAAACGAATTTCTTGAACACCTAACCAATTTTTTTGCTTTTGTAAACATTTATCTGTTCGAGAACTTAATGCACAAAAATTTTATATGCAGGTGACCCGTTTGCCTTGAGTTGCTCTGTGATTTCGCTCAAATCAATTCTTCCACGTAGCCTGCTTCCATATTACAATACAGTGTAGTGGCTATTCTTACCCTCTCATTCTCTAGTACTGCGTAAAGTACATATACCATTATTACACACAACGCCTGCATTTACATCCTTCATATATCTGCCTTTATTTATTTATTGCTCATACATGTTAACTTTGCGTTGAACCAATTTTATTTTTGAGGACAGACAAGAACCGGAAAGAAAATGAAGCTTGACAATGCAACTTTTTATGGCACTACACCACGTACAGCATTAAATGGCTATTAAAGCTTTATGTTACAAGAGTATAGAAAGCTTCGTATCATGTGCTTTTACTGTTACGTGTTAGCTTAGTTTATCTACAGTACCTGGGCGACCGAGCTTCGAGTATGCCGCATAACATACTTTGTTCTACATGTCATCATTAATCAAACTCTACTTTTTTATGTACATATATTATATATTTTTACTTACCAATATTTGGTTTCCTTAAAAATAGATTTTAAAAACATATCAAACACTAACCGCAAAATGAACTGGAATGAAAAATTTTAAATGGGTAATTCCAGCCTATAGTGTAAGGGATTGTTATGACAATTAGTGAAATCGAGAACTAAGTTATTTAGGTAGAGTATCTTCATGCGCCGAATTATTAATTTCAAACATTTTTTAAGTTATGCACTATGAAAGTCTCACAATTTTATTACATTCCAAAAACTTGTAAATTTCACGAATGACAACAATCAGTTAGTTTAATTAAATGCCAACTTACTTCCCTAAGCGCCAACATTTGGTAAATAGTTAAATGGTTAGATGTCGTTTTAAAATTGAACATATGCCTCTAGTGTTCAACGGTAGCAAATTATCATGGTGAGATATATTTTTGCTATGGTGGGAAATCTTTCTAATAGAAATCTGTGAGAAATTGCAATTATTCATTTCATATTAGCCAAAAATATGCATTTAAATATATTTTGGTAGAATTTGCCACGGTGCCTTGATATTGCATTTCAATTTTATTAGCTTGTGCGAAATTAAGAAAATTAAGGCGAATCATGTGCAAAATTTTTAACCTTAATGTTCTCCTTTAAAACTTTAATAGAATATGAGTAAGTAGAGTACTATTTGGTCAAACTCCCCCACCCCTAAATGGCAACCCTACTCAAAAAATGTCCCAATTGTAATTCGAAGTGAAATGCCTTTCGTTTGATACCCACATCGGCATATCTCATGCAATTTATTTTAATTTCGAATGGGTGGCAACCCTAAACGGCAACACTACCAAAAAATGTCCCTATTGTAATGCGGAGTGAAATGCCTTTCGTTTGATACCCATATCTGCATATCTCATGCAATTTTTTTTTATTTTGAATAGGTGGCAACCATAATTGGCAACCCTAATCAAAAATGTCCCTATTGTAATGTGGAGGGAAGTAACTTCGTTTGATACCCATATCGGCATATCTCATGCAATTTTTTTAATTTCTAATAGATGGCAACCTTGCTCAAATTGTCCCTATTGTAATGCGGAGTGAAATACCTTTCGTTTGATACCTATATAGGCATATCTCATGCAATTTTTTTAAATTTCGAATAGGTGGCAACCTTGTGAAATATTCTAAGGCCGAGCTTCTCTTCCAATTTGCGTCGTGCTCCTATTGATTTTCCCGAACGGCATCTGCAAGGCAGATGAGTTTTCACTGAGAGCTTTTCATGGCAGAAATACACCCGGAGCACTTACCAAACACTGCCGAGGGGCGACCTCGCTTAGAAAAATTGTGTTCCAATTGAAAAACCTTTTTTCTAAAATTTTGATGTTGCTTTGCCCGGGGTGTGAACCCAGAGCTTACGGTGTGGTACACGGAGCACGCTACCATCACACCACGGTGGCCGCCTTCTTCCTTCAATTATCTCAACTAATTCATTGGAGATAAGTATCTTCCCCTGCTTCCAAACACGTATGGCTTATCGCTATACCTTCTCCGATAAACGTCATTGAGATCATGGACAGAAACATAATTCTCCCATAAAGTTCTTTCCTTGAGCACTCCAAAAAAGAGGTATAATTAGCCACTTGTGTGTAGGCTGAAATTGTTTTTTTTTTTTGCTATTAATGCTGGCTCCTAGATGGAGACGAATTCCTTCACAGTCAGGAGTTTATATCCGTTAATATTGACAATCACAAAAATATCGGATTAGCAACTGCAACAAGCAAGGCATCGGGACAACTTGAGTGCAGGCCGTTTGGCCATAGCAGTAAAGCGCCATCTGTGATTGGGCAAACGGAATATAGAAGCCCGTGCCCGTGCTTCGAAAGAGGTATTGGGGCCAAAGTGAAGCTAGAGGGTTGGTACCAGGGTGCATAAGTGGCAGAACATACACTTCACGGCTCCAAGTTTGCGGAAGAGGTCATGTTTGCTGTTTACTAGTCGATTTATAAATAAGTAGATCCTAAAAGCTACCAGGTTACTGTAGTGTCCTTCATGCGGAAATTATAGCCGCCAAGAAAGAAATTCTAGAGGAAGTGTGGTCAAGCTGCAGTAGCATAAATAATATATTTATATTCAAGTGGCGATTAAGGCAATAATCTCATATAGTACTTTATCAAGAAATTTCCTGTAATGCATAGAAGCTTTGTAAAGGCTTCCATCAGGCTGAATCGTATACCTAATTTGGTTTCCTGCTAATAAAGGGATAGAAACTAACAAAAAGGCAATGAGTTGGCAAAGGAGGGTGAATCACTTGCTGAATCGACAATGGACGTCCCAATCCATTTGGGAGATATTAAAAGGAGACATGTGTTGCATATGATCCATCACCTAGGAAAGGCGTGAGCGGAAGCGCGGGGCTACAAAATTTCTAAGATTTTTGTATGACATTAGACTCACAAAGTGGCTCACATCTTTGAAGAGAGAAGACTTATAAATTAGGCCCCATCTATAACGGCAGATGTAGAAAGTTCAAGCTGCATGAAGAAATTTATTGAGCACGTTCTGTGTTCATCTCGTGTGCTCATCAGTTCAAGGCTCCAGCTATATGGGGCAGCAGAGTTGTCATATCTCGAGGCAGCAACTAAGCTAGGTCCTAAAAAACTTCTAGTATTTGCCAAGGTGACCGAGTTAATCTGCACAAGTAGTTTTGTTTGATATGTGTTACATATGCGACCGATATTCAAAATCTTCTCAGACAACAACGTACGTCTTATATATAAGCATCCTGTGAAATCCAATCTTGTAGCTGCTAAAATGGGACAGAGCTGACAAAAATTATTATAATTTGCGTTTAAATAGAAAGACAGACAGACGAACATGGTTAAATCTATTCAGCGCAACACCCTCATCACTCTAGTATACCTATTAATGGGTCTCTCTCTTTTTCTCTATCAGATTTCAATGAAGAGATTCGGAGAAAGCTGAATATACAATTTCGTTTTCATGAATCGTTTATACTAGGTTCAGACACACACCAAATTGGCAATTTATACTATTTGGGCAATTTATTACGCAATTTGTCATATAATAAATTGTAATAATAAATTGCCAATTTAAAAAAAATTGCGTAATAAATTGTTTCAAACTGCAAATGCAACATTGTAAAGTGTGTTTATTGAGTATATTTAAACGTCAGCTACGCACAGCTGAACTATATGGTTGGCTCATCTCATCAGCTGATTTTATGTCTTTCATTTCACTGGAGTAGAGATTGTCAAAAGAAGATGGCAAACTCAAAATGAAACCAAAACATTGAACACATTTTCTTACAACACACAAAAATTTCAAAGTTTTATGTTTTCATTCCATTTCATTCGCCTATACCAACACGCACATTTTGACAGTCTGAACAAAGGTATGTTCTTGCTGTAGAGATGAGCCAACCAGCTATCAAATTACTATTGTGTAAGCTAAATCGAGTTGTATGAACAGCACTCAATTCAAATCGAAATTTCCTCAATTTATTTTTCTGTTTGAACATAGTATTAGAAATGTACAAGATATTCAGTAGATATTTTTAAATTTTATGGTAGCTATCAGCAAAATGTCTACCTGTCATAAGCCAATGTGTCCAGCGGCCGTGGTGGGTTGGGTACATATGAGTTGAAAAGCCACAAATAAAAGCCACGGAACATCTAACAGCAACGATAATCCATTCCACAGTGGGCCAGGAAGGGGTCAAAAACGGCCAAAAGTCCATGTTGGAATTTTAATTTTTCGTGTTATTAGCCAAAATAATTAATAACTAAGGCAACTGTTCGTAAAATATTATAGCAATTGCTTAATTATTAATGTCACAATTTCAATCTGATTAAGAGCGTTGGATTTAAAATTTACAGGTGGGGTGTATATTGAAACTGAAATTTTCATTGCCTAAAATAATAAATGTTTAACATTTCTCTTCTTTTTCTTATTAACACTGTGCATTACGATAAAAAATAGTAAAAAGCGATTTAACCCTAGGACTTATACCCAATTAAAGGTGTGGCCAGTAGCTACTTTGGAGTGATGTAGCTCCTAAATCGCTAAAGATATTGACTTGAAATTTTTGATCTAGGAAGTAAATCTACGTCGAATGGTGTCTTATTTGTCATGCTAGGTCCATGCATTGATGAGATATAAGCTTTCAAAGTTGACACATACGACTTCTTATACCCGGGTACAGGTATGGCCAGTAGCCTTTTTTCTCGTTTTTTCTCATTTTTTTAAGGAAAAAAATTTTTATCTATTATTTTCTTTATAAAATATTATTTTATTGATTATTTCTTATAACAAAATAGCAAACAAATTTAAATTATTCAATGGTCTTCATTATTTCCACAAATATTACATGTAAATGTATTTGAAGAATGCTGTATGCATATTGAGCGCTGACATATTCTGCATATGTTACGCGTTCGTCTTCTGTGTTGGTCATGGATGTAGCAGAGAAAACAGCTTCCAACCTGCTGTTGGTTTTGCACCAGCAGCTGCAGACATTGATGGCCTATTGTCAGCACTTCTTTGCAAGGCCGAACTTATGAAACTCGCGACTGCAATTTTTGTGTTGAAGTTCCGCATCACTTGCTGTTCACCGACCGCTCTTCAATTATGGGCATAGACAGTTCCTTGGCGAGCTGGCGAAGAAATCTCTTACGCTTCGCATTGGTGCATCTGATGTTGTCATAATATATGATGTACGCTGCCAATGCCGTCAAATCAATCATATCGAAGAATAGGGACAACGGCCAACGCTTTGTCATCCTTTGGCAAGTATATTCTCCAAGCAATTGGTCCATTACGTCCACTCCTCCTTTTATCTTGTTATAAAACTCGATCATTTCTGGTTTGCCGCTTTCGCCAATGTGATCATCGTCATGCATTGATGATAGTAATATAACTGCCTTGTTTTTTTTCGGCACATAGGAGCAAATGGATATGTTGGGCCTAAAACCGAATGTACTTGACCTCTCTGCACGATCTTTGTGTGCCAACATCTCCTTTGGTATGTAGGCAAATTAATCTCCTCAGAATCATCTGCAGGATCGGTTTCATTGTCATATTCTTCGTAATCAGCCTCATCTACCTGGGTATTGTCAATTGTGTAATCAGGGTCTTCTACATCCGATTCAACCACGCCATCTGCTACTGCTACTTGTTCGCTTTCATCCCCTTCAGGGTCGGAAAATAATTCATCATCTGAGATTTCGTCAAACAGGTTTTGTATGTACTGCTCTTTTTCAGCGTCAGATAATCTATATAAAAATAATTAATTTTTATTCCATTTATGAAATTATATTTGAGTTATTTGTATTTACCTCATATATTGATTCGAAGACAAATATTCCATGTTCCTTCTGCTAATATTTTAAATTTTTTCTGACTTGTTATTTTCTCAAATATAAATCAACTTAACACTTCAAAAGAACGCTTTACAATGAATATAAACTCGCAAAACTGCCGTTTATATAGCTGCAACCCTTAAGTTTCTGGTAGCATTTCTTTCCTGCCAGGTAGTTGGATTATATCAAATGTTGTTTGTCAGCAAATTCTAGCAAGGGTACAATATAATGTCTTCTTCTAAACAATTAAGAGTGCGCGAAAAAGGTTGTATTCTAAAAATTCTAACAACAATAGAAATTATTGACTTCTTAGAAATAATTTAGAATGCGCGCAATTCTTAGAAGCAGGCTACAAATATATGTTTATAACTACTTAAAATGTTCGTAAGACAGTCAGATACAACATTGCATTAAAAAAAATAACATGTTTCTCAGAAAAAATGAGAAAAAACGGGTAAAACATGCTACTGGTCACACCTGTACCCGGGTATAAGAAGTTGTAATAAAAGTTGGGTATAAGTCCTAGGGTTAAAGAAGTCCCTATTTATAAAGTTTATCGTATTTTATTGATTAAAATGTTCATTTTTTTTGAGGCGTGCTCCATATGGTTTGCCTGTACTCCTACGTACCACCTCCTATCACAAACGCTTAACATAAAATATATTCTACATTTAATATACTTTCCGAAGATCTTGCTCGTTTTTGCTCACTTTTGTTCATTTTTTTTTTTTTATCTGGCGCTTCTCCCGTTCATTATTTCCTTGAAATACATTATTGCCGTGGGTTTGTCGAAAATTAATGGTCAACTTTTAGTTTACTGAATTGCAGTAACAATTAAATTAATATCAATTAAACATTTCATTGAACTCAGCTTTTTTAGCATATTTTTTTTTAAATATTCGTGATTTTATTTCTTTCGATTAAGTACATTTAAGTAAATATGGCAGAATTTACTAAAAGGGAAATTCTTCAGCAGTTAGATGATTTAAAAGATATTAATTTAGCCATGAACTATATTTTTCAGAAAAAAATATAGATATTTCCAAAGTGGACAATAAGTTTCTTTCAAGACTGAAACTATCAATTAACTCCTTAAATGGTAAGCGGAATGTGAAATATAGCGCTGAATGTAGAATAAAATATCGATTCGAACAAAAGCATGCAGAATGGTTGAATTCCAATTTTAATATCCCTGAACTGGAAATTGAAGATTGTGTAATACAAGAGCAAGGTTCTCGCCCTCGCCCTGGCCGTCCGAGTCTTAAATTTTAAGACAAATCTTCTCGATCTAAACGAGGTGAAGTTTCAAAAATTAACTCGCATCAAAAACATAGCCCAGAATCGTTGTTAATAGCATGTCGCCAGTCAACAAGTAGAAATGGAAACAAAGATTTTTATGCAGTCATAAGTTTTGTTTTAAAAAATATTGAGCAACCAAGAAAAGTTCGAAAATTGTTTGAAAGTTCAATCCAAGCAAAAACCACTGAAGAAGCTTTAGCCTTTTTAAGATCGCGGGTTCGAATCGAGCTCAAGCCCTAACAATAATTTTTTATCATTATTATTGTTATGATACATTTTTTCTTAATTAAAAAAAATTTTTTTTTGTTGAACAATAATCTTACTAAGAGCGTATACACAAATATGCGTTTAGAATCCAAATCAAGTGGTGCCGATATCTGGCCACCATACAATGATGTAAGGGAAATGAAGTCTCAATGTAGACCATCTAAAGAATACATCTCTATTTCTGAGAACAGAATTGAGGTGTCACTACAAGCTTTGTTAAACCACACAGCAAAGAGAATTGTTGAATTGCAGAAGGATGTTATTATACATGATATGATTGCAAACGGTGCTATGGAATCGACTGCTGTTTTAATATGTTCATGGGGATTTGATGGCAGTTCTGGTCATTCAGCTTATAAACAACATTATAAATCAATTCCTGATGAAAACCTTTCAAAGCCAACTGACCAAAATTGGTTTGCAACTACGCTCATTCCACAACAATATTATTAGTACAAGTATACTACCTGTTGGTGTTTTAGGGGAAGAAGCTTCTGAAGCCCGAAATAAGGACTACAAGAATTTCAGACGAGCTCATAGCAGGAAGCATAACAGAGAATCGAATATTGAGGATGTTTTTAACAGAGCAATGGGCACATCTGTTATAATAATATCAAGTATTGGTCTCAAAATTCGTTTAAAACATAAGCAATGTTTTTCAATTCCAACAGAAGTGCGCAATTTGCTCAGTATGCCAAAAGTTGAATCCAAATCAGCTGCTGTATTTGTGGAAGAAAATGAGGAAGAAGTAGACGAAAGTGGACTATTTCAAACTTTAAGCATGTTGGATGATGTACTGTCAGATGATGAACTCGAATAAAACATCAGAGATAATCTTTTTTTTTATAGGAAAGACATTTTTTTTAACTCAAACTTTAAATAAAACTCACTTAAAATTAAAAATTATAGATTTAAAAAACAAAAAAAAAAATAAATAATTTAAAAAAAGTTACAAAATAAGTCTGAAGTTAGCAAAAAACAAAAAAAAAAATATAATTAAAACAAATTACAAACAAACGAAGTTTTTTTACTCAAAATTTAAAAAAATAAAGCAAAAACAAACACAAAAAAAATATATATAATTAAAAAAAAATTACAAACAAATAAAATTTTTTTACTCAAAATTTAAAAAAATTTAAATCAAAAAATTAAAAATTTAAAATTAAAAAAATTGTTATTAAAAAAAATTACGAAAAAAAGTTTTTTTTCAAAATTTTAGAAAATTAAACCAAAAAATGAAAAATCTTTAGTTAGCAATTTGTAAGCTATTTCGATAAGATTTTGAATTATGGCCACTTTTGACGCCTTCGTGGCCCACTGTGCATTCCAATACTTTCCCCATCCCCGAACTCCTTTCAAAAGAAACAAATATAACATCATATCAAAATTATTAGATAAAATCAAAGAACGCCAGACGATATTATTAGACCCTTTACAACAAAAGTTTATCACAACTGAACGTAAACCTTTTAAAATTTACAAATAACAATCATACGTCAGTATCTATGTAAATTTGTATGTTGAACGTAATGGAAAATTTATTAATGAACAATACTTGGCAAATTCAAACACAAAATACTAACACCTAAATTTATTTGATTAATAAATTTTCACAACTTTGGTTCTTTGCCTAACATTTGTAGAAATTTAATAAACAATTTAAATAAAAAATTGTTTGTTTATTATTTAGCATCTTTTTGGCTAATGACCTGAAATACATATGTGTGTATGTATGTTTGCTTACATTGGAAAAAAATTTTGATTTTTAGTATAGACATTTCTTAAAAAATTTCTGTCTATAAATTTATTTATATACAATCTGAGGTTATTTGAACAATATGCATGATCAAAATTTTATTTCAGGAGCGATATCTTGTATTTATTAGGGCTCTTAAAAATAGTCGAATAACTCGATTTATTGATTTTTCGATCCTTAGATTTTAAATTTGCGTACGTTTACGAATTGTTTTTCACTTTTCGAAAAGTTGATTAATTAAGATAACAGCAACTCAACGTTTATTCGATTTTAAAAATCAAACTTTGGTTTTGTATTAACCCATCTGTTACGTTAAGATCATTTCGTAACCTTTTCTGCTTTGTTTTTATGATATCTCTAGATAGGGGAAATATGTTGCAATTTCCTCTCATGACTTTGTGTATTAAGTAAAATTCCTTCTAAAAACTGATAATAAAAACTTACGTGGTCATTCCATGGCCAGGGCTGTTGTTCTGATCATAAAAAGATATTCACCATATAAAATATAATAAAAATGTTAATAATTGAATACTAGAGGTCTTTAAGAACATTTAAGCGAAGTTTTTTTTCTAATTAGTGACACAGGGTTATTCTTTTCCGAAATACCTATGGAGATCTAAATTTTCTTTGCCAATTTCAAATAATAACTGCTTAAAGAGTTGTATTATCGCTCTTCATTGCAGAATACACTCGGATGGTATGTCCGATCATATCCGAGAGTCGATCCCTCTTAAAAAACTTTTCTGAAAGTGTTTTGATAATATTTGTTCCATCATATGAACTAAGGACCTCCGGTATCTACATACATGCCACGTCCACCATATCGAAAAAATACCAAAATATAAGCAACTTAACCAATAAATCTTACCAGCTGCATTAGAAATTATCAAAGTCTTTACCGATAAGCATTACAAATAAAAACAAGTAAGGAAGGTTAAGTTCGGGTGTAACCGAACATTACATACTCAGTTGAGAGCTATGGTGAAAACATAAGGGAAAATAACCATGTAGGAAAATGAACCGAGGGAAACCCTGGAATGTGTTTGTATGACATTGGTATCAAATGAAAGGCATTAAAGAGTATTTTATGAGGGAGTGGGCCATAGTTCTATAGGTGGACGCCATTTAGGGATATAGCCATAAAGGTGGATCAGGGTTGACTCTAGAATGCGTTTGTACGATATGGGTATCAAATGAAAGGTGTTAATGAGTATTTCAAAAGGGAGTGATCCTTATTTCCATAGGTGGACGCCGTTTCGTGATATCGCCATAAAGGGGACCAGGGGTGACTCTAGAATGTGTTTGTACTATATGGGTATCAAATGAAAGGTGTTAATGAGTATTTTAAGAGGGCGTGGGCCTTAGTTCTATAGGTGGACGCCATTTCGAGATATCGCCATAAAGGTGGGCCAGAGGTGACTCTAGAATTCGTTTGTGCAATATGTGTATCAAACGAAAGGAGTTAATGAGTATTTTAAGAGGGAGTGGGCCTTAGTTCTATAGGTGGACGCCTTTTCTAGATATCGCCATAACGATGGACCAGGTGTGACTCTAGAATGCGTTTGTACGATATGGGTATCAAATGAAAGGTGTTAATGAGTATTTTAAAAGGGAGTAATCCTTAGTTCCATAGGTGGACGCCGTTTCGAGATATCGCCATAAAGGTGGGCCAGGGGTGACTCTAGAATTCGTTTGTGCAATATGGGTATCAAACGAAAGGAGTTAATGAGTATTTTAAGAGGGATTGGGCCTTTCTGGACCAGGGGTGACTCTAGACTTTGTTTGTACGATATGGGTATCAAATGAAAGGTGTTAATGAGTATTTTTAAAAGGGAGTGGGCCTTCGTTCTATAGGTGTTCGCCTTTTCGAAATATCGCCATAAAGGTGGACCAGGGGTGACTCTAGAATGAGTTTTTACGATATGGGTATCAAATTAAAGGTATTAATGAGAGTTTTAAAAGGGAGTGGTGGTAGTTGTATACGTGAAGGCGTTTTCCAGATATCGGCCAAAATGTGGACCAGGGTGACCCAGAACATCATCTGTTGGATACCGCTAATTTATTTATATATGTAATACCTGCCAAGATTTTAAGGGTTTTTTATTTCGCCCTGCAGAACTTTTTCATTTTCTTCTACTTAATATGGTAGGTGTCACAACCATTTTATAAAGTTTTTTCTAAAGTTATATTTCGCGTCAATAAAACAATCCAATTACCATTCCATATTTCATCCCTTTTTTCGTATTTGGTATAGAATTATGGCATTTTTTTCATTTTTCGTAATTTTCGATATCGAAAAATTGGGCGGGGTCATAGTCGGATTTCGTTCATTTTTCATACCAAGATAAAGTGAGTCCAGATAAGTATGTGAACTGAGTTTAGTAAAGATATATCGATGTTTGCTCAAGTTTTCGTGTTAACGGCCATGCGGAAGGACAGACGGACGACTGTGTATAAAAACTGGGCGTGACATCAACCGATTTCGCCCATTTTCACAGAAAACAGTTAACGCCATAAAATCTATGCCCCTACCAAATTTCAAAAGGATTGGTTAATTTTTGTTCGACTTATGGCGTTAAATGTATCCTAGACAAATTAAATGAAAAAGGGCGGAGCCACGCCCATTTTTAAATTTCCTTTTATTTTTGTATTTTGTTGCACCATATCATTACTGGAGTTGAATCTTGACATAATTTACTTATATACTGTAAAGATATTAAATTTTTTGTTAAAATTTGACTTTAAAAAAATTTTTTTTTAAAGTGGGCGTGGACCTTCTCCGATTTTGCTAATTTTTATTGAGCGTACATATAGTAATAAGAGTAACGTTCCTGCCAAATTTCATCATGATATCTTCAACAACTGCCAAACTACAGCTTGCAAAATTTTAAATTACCTCCTTTTAAAAGTGGGCGGTGCCACGCCCATTGTCCAAAATTTTACAAATTTTCTATTTTGCGTCATAAGTTCAACTCATCTACCAAGTTTCGTCGCTTTATCGGTCTTTTGTAATGAATTATCGCACTTTTTCGGTTTTTCGAAATTTTCGATATAGAAAAAGTGGGCGTGGTTATAGTCCGATATCGTTCATTTTAAATAGCGATCTGAGATGAGTGCTTAGGAACCTACGTACCAAATTTCATCAAGATACCTCAAAATTTACTCAAGTTATCGTGTTAACGGACGGACGGACGGACATGGCTCAATCAAATTTTTTTTCGATCCTGATTATTTTGATATATGGAAGTCTATATCTATCTCGATTCCTTTATATATGTAAAACCAAACGTTATCCAGTCAAACTTAATATACTCTGTGAGCTCTGCTCAACTGAGTATAACAAGAAATACGTATGTAAACCAAAAATTTTTCTATGAACCTAAGAATAATCAATAAAATTTGGAAATGTTGAAAACTGCATTTGAGATTATAAACTTTTAAGCCAATATATATAGAAAACATAGGAACGCTCATTTCGTGAACTTAATAACAGATGTGTAAGTTTTTCTTAATGTAATAGAAGGGTTAAGGGCCAATTAATGGTGACTTATCCATAACCAGATAAAACAGCTTATCGAACCAACCTTATGGAAATCAATGTAATCGATTAATGGTGCCATACCATAACGCTAAATCCATAAACATATCATAGCCAACCAATTGGTTTTTGGTTTTGTCGCCATATCCATAACCTAAAAAT
Source organism: Eurosta solidaginis (assembly GCF_040869045.1). Lineage (NCBI taxonomy): Eukaryota > Metazoa > Arthropoda > Insecta > Diptera > Tephritidae > Eurosta > Eurosta solidaginis. The sequence goes on from NC_090323.1 coordinate 180,261,851, forward strand.
ATTTGAGTTGGAGAATTTTTTAACTTTTCGTAGATTTTATTTATTGTTTTGGATACGTTTTGACTAAGAGACTTATTTTTTGTGGTATATATTTGTAATTGTTTGCGTTTTCTGCATTTTTATGAAATTTTCACGATTCTTAGGTTAAGGCACCAATAACTGATGCCTATTTGATTGCATAAGTAAAAATACGGTTATGACTATGGCGTTAGGTTAAATAAGTTTAATTGGCCCTTTAAGTGTTCATAAAAAAAAATATGTATTCGCAATGTCTGTCTTCTTTGTTATCGCAATAACTTTAACTTAAGAAATAAGAGGAGGTTTGTATTTCCGAACGTGCCATATCTGATCTTTCAACGATGCAAATTACTCTCGAAGTCGGCCGATATAAAAATCGGCTGACATGAGAATTCTCATCATCGAATTCTTAAAAAATTTGTACCACAAATTGGTCAAAATAGCCCCCAAATGGACCTGAAATGCTTACTACCTACCCTGAGAAAACTCCGAAATATTTCCCAAAACCATCAAAAAAATAATCACCACCCGAAAAACCATGAAAAATTCCCCAAATTATCCCGAAATAGTTCCAAAAATATTCCAAAGAAACCGGATATAGTCCAGAAAACAATGTCCGTGCGGATCTGAACTGATCCGGAAACAGCCTCTACAACTATCTCGATATAATCCCGAATGGTTTGTATACCGATCCCGAAACTACAAGGAAATATTCTCTAAAACGTGCCGAGAATGACCGAAATGACCCTGAGCTGGCGATAGAAAGCAATGCCCTACCATCATTTATTATATTTTAATATAACGTTCGAATAATCACTCATCAACGATTATTCCAATAATCTACAACAAGCATTTATTCGAATAATTAAAGATGTACGATTATTCGATTTTCACTAAACGAATTCTGAAAACCGAACATAAGTACATTCGAATAATTCTATTTGAATATTACGATTCCTAGTACTTATATCAATTAAAAAATTTGGATTAGTAAATTACTTATTGTAACTGTTTACAGAAAAGATAAATAAACAAAACTTTTGATAGTTTTAGTTTTTCGCTTCAATTATTTTCTTTATATTCGTCTTTAAAAAATTCGCAAGATTTCATCCACGACACGTGTATATTTTGTTTGTATGTTAGAATGCCTTGGCATTTTCACATCTAAACAGAAAAGCAACAATCATGCATATTGACTGTAATAATAGACTTTATGACCAAGGCACCAGGGACCGCATATGAAAATTACTTTGGAAATTTATATTCAAAAAGTCATACAGAAATAACTTAAAACAAACTTTGGCAATCACGTCTTCCTTGTTGTTCTTGCGTTAAGTGGAAAATTGCAAACACCAGGAAGATCCAAAGCATTTTTCGTCTGTTTTTCGGAATAAGGTAGTGTCCTCTCTTTACTTAGTTACTTTATTGGCGCTCACCCGGATATGGCCATCCAACAAGGCGCACCAGTGATATCTTCTTTGAGTTAACTGATGCCGATTGGTAACACCAAGCAAATTTAAATCGTTTTCCACCTAGTCCTTCCACCGAATTGGGGCCAGCCTATTCCTCTGCTTCCATGGGCGGGTTCTGATTGAGATACTTTCTTAGCCGGAGCGTCATCTTTCATTCGCATAACATAACCTTGCCAGCGTAGTCGCTGCGTAAAATTCGTACAGCTCATCATTAAATCTTCTTCGATACTCACCGTTGCCAATGCGTAGAGGTCTGTAGATCTTTCGAAGAACTTTTCTTTCGAACACTCCCAGAACCCCTTTATCTGGTGTTGCCATAATCCATGCTTTTGCACCAGCAGTACGGGTAAGAAAAGTGACTTGTAAAGCATTATTTTTGTTTACCGAGAGATGACTTTGATTTTCAATTGCCTACCTAATCTAAAGTAGATTTTACTAACAAGAGAGATTTTTGGCTGCATTTCACATCTGATGCTGTTGTTTGTGTTTATTCTTGCTCTCAATTAATCAGAGTCTTTTACTTTTTCAAAGTTATGGCTGCCAACCGTGGCGTGGTTGCAAAACGCTCTCTCCTCTCTTTACCTCGCCAAAAACCGCAGCTGTAGATTTAGCTCCTCATGTCTTTCTACCTTCTTCACCTCCCTTGATCTTGTAATATCATTAATCAAGTTCAGGGACACTTTGTTTACGTTGTTGAAGGTACAAATTACGCAAATATTGTACGTCCACGTCGATGGTATTACGTGCGTGCCAAGTACTCGTGAAATTCGATGCGTAAATATACAACGTGCATCTGAAAAATAAATTTTTTTAAATTGGCCTGAGCTCGCCCAAGGGTTTAGCTTTACCAGAAACTTATAAATAAATAATTAAATAGCGTGATAAAACATTTTAGGTCGGGGTTACCTCCGATTTTGCGTACCGACCTTCAAAGTTTTTCCTACAAATTGGCGGCACGAGTAAAGGAGTTTCCACTGAGAAGCTTTTCATAGTAGAAACACACTCCAAGTGTTGGTCAAATCACTTCCGAGGGGCAAGATTTTGTTCTAATTAAAAACGCTCGATTCTCGGCGGAGTACGATACCACGGCGGCTTTTATTACACTGGTTAGTTGTCATCGGCTTCTTAGGTGAGCGATGTGTCATCGATTATGTATCGAAATTTTTTCGGAATCTGTTTCAAAACAACCGCTCAGTCATCGATACCCACCGATAACATATTTGGAATACTCCGATAAGGTTGAACTGGCCAGTAAATAAAGAGCTCATATAGATGGAAGTTGTGCATAGTGTCACACTCCGATAAGTAGTTAATAACTTTCTAAAAAAAATCATTAGCTTTTCGATAACAACTCGAAAACTGTTTAATAACATACCGATAACTTTTCGATAAAAATTCGATATTCTTTCGATAATTAGTGGAATTTGTTTTGATATTATCGATATCTTTTCGAGAACAAATCAATAACGCGCCAATAACAAATTGACAACAAGTTTGCTAAACCCGATAACATTTCGATAAAAATTTTACACTTTTTATGTTATATCGATGAAATGCAGATAGTAAAATATCGATAACTGTTTGATAACAAATCGATAACTTTTGGAAAAAAATCGGTATCTCTTCGATAGAGAACACTGCAACAACAAATCGATCATTTTTGATAACACCTCCACGGCAAATCCTTAACTCGTTCATACACTAATAAATCAAATAATGATAACTCATCGATAACAAACCATGGAGACTTCGCTTAAAAATTGATAGCACGCCCCCCTACTTTAATTCCGGCTTCGATTTTGGCCTCTTTTCTTTCCTTTCCTCTCCCCTCCTTTTCTTTTTTGAGTTGTTTTAATTTTTTTTCCTTTTCTCTCCTCTCCTTTGCTCCCCTTCCCTGTGCATTCTTTTTCTGTCATTAACACCTCGCTAGCAAATTGATAACAAGCCCTCGATTTTTATTCCTGCATCGCTTTTGACTTCTTGTTTTTTCTCTACTCTCCTTTCCTTTTCCGCCTTCCTCTTTTTCCTTGATTTGCTGTTCGATTTTGCTCATATCAACTCTACCACGTACCTTAGAGGCATCTATACCTCGAAAAATCAGGGCAACTATCCTTTTTAATAGGGATAGATGCCCACGTATTTTTAAAATAAATTATGAACAAAAACACATATATTTACACCTATGTGCAACGTCAATGAACCAATATATTGAGGTAATAAAAAATATATTGGAATTTATTACTAATTATAAAGTTATACGGCGCAAAATACCAACCTTTAAAACTTTTACGTGTTTTTTAACTTCGCCGCGAAAAATAATACCACACAGCAACTAAACGCGTCGTCATTTCACGAATGTCCTCCGGTAACTAAAACTCGGGTGGACTGTGGTTCATACCTATGTAATTGATTCTTAGTCACGAATTCGTTAACCCTCAAGCGGGCAATAACGCTTTTAAGGGGTCAAGAGTGAGTAAGCGAAATTCATGTAACACGTCATAGATTTTTACTATTTAAAGAAAGTTGAAATAATGCAGCCGTTTTTAAGCTTTTCCAAAAAAAAGTTCTCTCGGTAATTTACTTATTGTTCCATAGTCAGTTGAACTTGTGAAGTCAGTGCATGTGCATGTAAAATCCAGAGTGAAATATTTTACAATTTATTTACCTAAATACAGAAAAATAATTCATTTGTGGAACTTGAAAAAATTATTAACGGTAAGTAAATATTGTTCTTATGAAAATATGTGATTTTTTTTACTGTGATATGTTAATGGAAGACTCACAGATTCCATTTTACAAAGACCGCTTCTAAGCGGTCTTGCCGTTTACAGGCAAATTTTAGCGGTTGAATTATTCAAACAATCATGTTAGTATGGTGATTGGTGATTTTCTTGCAGAGAAATATCCATGAGACGTAATCGAGTTTTGGGGCGGAACGGGTAGACTTTTGAAGAAATCAGTGATTTAACTGATGAAGAAATTAATGATTTGATGGCTGGAGATCCGGAAGGAATTCAGTAGGATGCTGAGTCTAATTGTAAAGGCTTCTTTGAAGACATTGATGATAGTGATGAAGATTATCATCCAGAAAATGAACAAGGAAATGTTAGTCTTTTATTGGAAGACATATCCCAAGAAGACGAAGCACAAATTGGACGATGTGTTTCCGATTTAAGACGATGGAGTTCCTCTGAGTTCCTTGCTCCACCATTGAACCAGATGTTGAATACGAGCAACGTAAGTGATCTCGATAACTCTACCCATGCAGTGCGAACCACCCCGACTGAGGTTTTGTTGTCAGTAACTTCGTCATCTACACCAGTCGTGCACCCATCGACATCAGCAGCAGGGATTGAACGAGAAATAGTAACAGCAACAGTAGTTCGTTTGTCCAAAAATCTCCTAAACGGCTAAGATCTCCCCTACCACAGTATGACGTAGAAGGTCCAGCAGTTCAATCAAATAATCTAGATTTTCCTAGCAATGCTATGGACATAGACACTACATTCAATAATAAATATAATGCGCATATGTGTGGAGTTGACACTATGGATGGACTATTTGGACGGTACAGGATTCGGCTAAAGACATCTAGTTATTCTCATCGCTTGTTTTACCATTTCATCGATATGACTGTAGTTAATTCGTACTTGCTTTATCGCCGAATACACAAGGATGGCGCAGATAATGAACACGTTGAGCTTCCTAATTTCAGGCTTCGCGTCGCTGATGTCCTTACCAGTTTCCAGGTGACGCCGCAAAGAAATACCGTTGACCGTCCGCCGAAAGAAGCTGTTCGTAGTTGCACTCATGGAAATAAGACATAATTACCACCTCCAGAAATACGATTTGATCAATTTGGACACTGGCCGGAGGTAAAGGACGTAAAAAGAAAACGAAAATTAAAAGTTCCTGGCTGTAAATATGAAACATAAGTAATATGCAATATAAACCTTTGCTTGGTCAAAGACAGAAACTGTTTTGTACAATTTCATACAAAATAAATGTTCCTCTTATTGATCTATTCGTGTTTTTATTTAGATAGTTTTCCTCATAGTATATCATAGTATTACCCAATTTATGCCTTCATCAGGCAAGACCGCTTATAAGCGGTGTAACGGTTTTTCCACTTTTCTCGATGAAATATGCACTAAGAGCCGAAAATGGTTCTGTTTCCGTTTTCCTCTACGTAAAATTAGTCTAGGTGAATGTTTTCAACATCGTAGCCCCCCGTAATAAAAATTCGCCTGCTTGAGGGTTAAATTAGGTTTTTTGAATATGAGGCATTTATCCCGTTTGGGCATCTATCCCAGTTTTACCTTACCCCGACATATACCATATTACTTGCAAGGAATACGCTTAAGCTTACACTTCACACCTTGCTAAGATTCCCCCATACGTTAGCAAAGATGTTGACATCAACAAAATATTTTGAGTGTATGTTTTGTTATATTTTTAAATAAAAACCTTAGCTGTTTCGGTCCCTGAGAAATTTATACTTGGTTACTCTCCGGTTGCAGGAATGTAGTGCTATTTAACAGAATTTTGCATAATTTGAGCTGTCTAATTGGTTTTAAATTTATATTACGTTCCATATACAGCAACACATTTCAATTTATATTAAGAAATTTTTTTTTGTGTTTTTTATTTACTAAGTACATATTTCCGGAAGCATCTTTTTGGAATTAAATTTTCTTGTTTCGGGATAAATAACTAGATAACTAGATTGCTTATTATCTTCAAATATAAACATAAAGCAAATAATTTTTGACAGACCAGTGGCGGATCAACGGGGGGAATATGAAGCTACTAAAGACTTCGGGTCCTCTTTTTTTGGAACTTTTTATTTTATTTGATTTCAATCCAAATTTTCTACAAATGTGGTCATAAAGGTTAAAAAAGTATTGAATTATCACACAGTTATATTTTCTTTTAAAATATTATTTGATTTAAAGAAATAGCAAGAATTGCCATTTTTAGCAGGAGTTTTCGTCGTTGTCAGATTGAGTAGTACGTTGAATTCAATCACAATATATTTCCTAGAATTAAAATAATTACAAAAAATATTTGAGAATGACTACTCGGAAGGAAAGGCTGACGGACGGACCGATTAACGGATAAGTAATGCCAATTTTTTTTATACAATACACACAACTTCGGTAACCTAACGGTTGGTTGTACAGGTATAAAGAAATCGAGATAGATATAGACTTCCATATATTAAAACCATCAGTATCGAAAAAAAATAAAATTATTAAGCTGTGTCCGTCCGTCTATGCGTCCGTTAACCACTTCAGCAAATATTGAGGTATCTTCACCTCATTCGGTATACGTCTCATCTGGATACAGAATAGATTAGTATTGAAAATGAACGAAATCAGACGATAACCACGCCCACTTTTTTGATATCGAATAGTTAGAATAATGAAAAAACTGAGATAATTAAAAAAGGAATACCGTAAAGATAATGGAATTTGGTAGGTGGATTGGCTTTATGACGCAAAACTTCAATTCAAACAAATTTTGGAATATCGGTGTGCACCGCCCCTTGTGATAACATCAATTTTACAAATATTATTAATCATAAATCAAAAACCGTTAAACCTGTCATAACTTGATTCGGCAGAGAGTTTGCCTTTACTATAAGAGACGCTTCGAAGATAAATTTTTTAAATCGGTCAAGGACCACGCCCACTTTTATATTAAAGATTTTTAAAGGGGTCATTTACAAACAAAATTAGCTATATATTTGCATCATACCGCTTTATATCAATGCCATTTCTTTACCCAAGTGAAATTATAACAAGATATAAGAAATTTTTGAAAATGGGCGTAGCACCGCCCCTTTTATGACCAACCAATTTTCTATGTTTCGAAAAAAAAACGCTAGACACTACCACCAATCAAATTGAAAGACGCTACGGAAAAAATCAGATTTTTTCCTGAAGTTCCTCCTACCCCCATTAAAATGTCTTTCCGGATCCGCCCCTGTGATAGACAAAATAGGATGTAGCACGTTTCGTAATAAATGACAATACGTTCGTGCAGGTAATTGGATTAATCTACCAATTATAACCTGACTTTATTGAGAGTATCGGTCTTAGGTTTCTATAGCTTAAATAATTACCTATTCGAATGCTTAGATGTGCAGATGTAAGTATGTGTAGAATTTGAAATAGATATGTATGCACAAAATAAGCAAATACATACATACATATATGTATATGCGTAGTTGTTACAACAACGTTTGCAAATTTAATTACGTTATATTTCATATTTGTTTTATGAATTAAAATTTTTATTTCCCGATACTGATTTTGTTGATATTGCTTTTTATATTTACACAGTTTGGTTCTTTTAAACAAAACTAAAAGCCGGCCGCCTTTCACACGGAAGATCGTGGGTTCACGCCCCTGGCGCAGCAACATAAAAATTTAAGAAGAAATTTTTTATACTCAGTTGAGCAGAGCTCACAGAGTATATTAAGTTTGATTGGATAACGGTTGGTTGTACATATATAAAGGAATCGAGATAGATATAGACTTCCATATATCAAAATAATCAGGATCGAAAAAAAATTTGATTGAGCAATGTCCGTCCGTCCGTCCGTCCGTCCGTCCGTACGTTTAAACGATAACTTGAGTAAATTTTGAGGTATCTTGATGAAATTTGGTATGTAGGTTCCTGAGCACTCATCTCAGATCGCTATTTAAAATGAACGATATCGGACTATAACCACGCCCACTTTTTCGATATCGAAAATTTCGAAAAACCGAAAAATCGCTATAATTCATTACAAAATAACTTATGACGCAGAATAGAAAATTAGTAAAATTTTGGACAATGGGCGTGGCACCGCCCACTTTTAAAAGAAGGTAATTTAAAAGTTTTGCAAGCTGTAATTTGGCAGTCGTTGAAGATATCATGATGAAATTTGGCAGGAACGTTACTCCTATTACTATATGCACGCTTAATAAAAATTAGCAAAATCGGAGAAGGACCACGCCCACTTTAAAAAATAATTTTTTTTTAAGTAAAATTTTAACAAAAAATTTAATATCTTTACAGTATATAAGTAAATTATGTCAACATCCAACTGCAGTAATGATATAGTGCAACAAAATACAAAAATAAAAGAAAATTTCAAAATGGGCGTGGCTCCGCCCTTTTTCATTAAATTTGTCTAGGATACTTCTAACGCCATAAGTCGAACAGAAATTAATAAATCCTTTTAAAATTCGGTAGGGCATAGATTTTATGACGTTAACTCTATTCTGTGAAAATGGGCGAAATCGGTTAATGCCACGCCCAGTTTTTATACACAATCGTCCGTCTGTCCTTCCGCATGGCCTTTAACACGATAACTTGAGCAAAAATCGACATATCTTTAATGAACTTAGTTCACGTGCTTACTTGAACTCACTTTATCTTGGTATGAAAAATGAACGAAATTCGACTATGACCACGCCCACTTTTCGATATCGAAAATTACGAAAAATGAAACAAATGCCATAATTCTATACCAAATACGAAAAAAGGGATGAAACATGGTAATTGGATTGGTTTTTTGAAGCAAAATATAACTTTTGAGAAAACTTTATAAAATGGTTGTGACACCTACCATATTAAGTTGAAGAAAATACTCATTCATACCTTTAATTTGATACCCATATCGTACAAACACATTCTAGATTCACCCCTGGTCCACCTTTATGGCGATATTTCGAAACGGCGTCCACCTATAGAACTAAGGCCCACTCCCTTTTAAAATACTCATTAACACCTTTCATTTGATACCCATATCGTACATACATATTCTAAAGTCACCCCTGGTCCACCTTTATGGCGATATCTCGAAAAGGCGAACACCTATAGAATGAAGGCCCACTCCATTTTAAAAATACTTATTAACACCTTTCATTTGATACCCATATCGTACTAACAAATTCTAGGGTCACCCCTGGTCCACCTTTATGGCGATATCTCGAAACGGCGTTCACCTATGGAACTAAGGATTACTCCCTTTTAAAATACTCATTAACACCTTTCATTTGATACCCATATAGTACAAACGCATTCTAGAGTCACCCCTAGTTCACCTTTATGGCGATATCTCGAAAAGGCGACCACCTATACAACAACCACCACTCCATTTTAAAACCCTCATTAATACCTTTCATTTGATACCCATATCGTACAAACGCATTCTAGAGTCAACCCTGGTCCACCTTTATGGCGATATTTCGAAAGGGCATCCACCTATAGAACTAAGGCCCACTCCCTTTTAAAATACTCATTAACACCATTCGTTTGATGCCCATATTGTACAAACAAATTCTAGGGTCACCCCTGTTCCACCTTTGTGGCGATATCTCGAAACGGCGTCCACCTATGGAACTAAGGATTACTCCCTTTTAAAATACTCATTAACACCTTTAATTTGATACCCATATAGTACAAACGCATTCTAGAGTCAACCCTGATCCACCTTTATGGCTATATCCCTAAATGGCGTCCACCTATAGAACCATGGCCCACTCCCTCATAAAATACTCTTTAATGCCTTTCATTTGATACACGTGTCATACAAACGCATTCCAGGGTTTCCCTAGGTTCATTTTCCTACATGGTTATTTTCCCTTATGTTGTCACCAAAGCTCTCAACTGAGTATGTAATGTTCGGTTACACCCGAACTTAACCTTCCTTACTTGTTTGTAATTAGAAGTAATTTTTTCTAAGCGGAGTCGCTCTCCGGCACTGGTTTGACAAGCACCCCGAGTGTACTTCTGGCATGAAAAGCTTCTCAGTGAAAATTAATCTGCTTTGGAGATGCCGTGTGGAGTCGGCATAAAATATTTAGATCCCGTCCTGCCAATTTGTAGGAAAACCAAGTAAGAAATCTAAGTTCGAGTGAAACCGAACATTACATACCCAGCTGTGCACTTAAGCTCAACCATACAATTACTGATGAATATGTGTCAAATGTAGTTAAATATCATAGAGTAATTGCAAACTTTTCGGAGACTCATGTAGGCCGTTGTGGCCCGTTGTAATACCACGAAGGAGCCCAAGTTTCTTTTCTGTGAATGTGGTTCATACGTCCATAAAGTCTATCCAGTGCGTTTGCCTAAGATAGCGCAGAATTTTGTTTATATTTGCGGATTTAACTCCAAATGCACCCAAATAAGTGTCTGTGGAGACATCGATACCTGGTCTTCGACAGTGCGGGACAATGGCATAGATAATGCGCAACGCTTTATTTTTCTTCCTCGTCCCTGCAGCTATGATTTTATAGCAGCTTGGCCATCGTGAAGGCGGAGATTTCTTGGCTTCGCGGTTCCACGTAATTTTCCCACTCGCTCCTCTCTGGGATCTTCTTTGAAAATATGTTGTTCCAGCGAGGGGACGGTATTGTATGATCTAGCTTGCAAAATATATAGAGGACTTGTTTCAGGATCTGTGCATGTCCAAACCGGCAGTCCATTCAAGGTTCAATTGCATTCAGCGTCACAGGTGGCAGAATATTTTCAATAAATGTCAGTAATGAAAATAAATAACATGGTTTCAGGAGCTTTGTTGGGAGTGGGTAGGAGGGTACCGCAAGTTAGCATAGCCACCATCCGCTGCACCTTTGTTGCTTTGTTCTTGTTAGCCTCGATATCGATAGCCGTCCACCATTCGACGACTGCGTAGAAGAGTATGGGTCATACCACTGGCATGTAGATCCAATGTACAAAGTGAGGCTGAAGACCTCAACTTTTCCCAATTGCCCACCTACAGGGGGAAGTTCTGGTATTTTGCATCTGCGCATGAAGAGCACCATCTCAGTTTTTTTTTACTGCTGATGCTGAGTCCAAAATCAGACCAAGTTTTTGTTAGATTCATTGCTTTTTTCAAGAGGTCGCTAAGCACCGGAAGATGTTTACCACTAACCATCAGGACTATGTCATCAACATATGCAATGACCTGGCAGCCGGTCGACTGAATCTTGAATAAAGCCTGGCATGTAGATACTAAGATCTGGCCATTCTGCCGCCGCTAGTAATTGAGGCCTTGACCTGTCGAGGGCAGTACATAAACACAGAACATGTACAACCGTGTTTTCTTGCAGCTCGCTCTTCATGCATCCTCTAGAAGGCAGAGTTCAGTTAGCATTTGTTTATTTAATTGCCTATTATTTCTCATTATATTTCGTTCATTTAGTGACTCATTATTACAAGGACTCTTCTCTAACAATTTGTTTCACTCTAAGTCCTCAATACGTAATCCTTCCAAAGACTTTACCTCTCGAACGCCAAAGTAAATTGATGTCACTTCTACCGGACTGTATGTAATATTTGTGCCAAATATGTGCCAAATCGTACCACAAATGCGTTTTTTTGAAATACTTCGGTCTATGCGCCACCTATCGGAGTTTTTTTCTTATTACTGCATTGTCATCGGGTTCTGAACTATATTCCAAGTTTAAAGTTTGTAGTTTATCGGGAAGTTACTTAAATTTCAATTACAAAATTCTGTTCGCTACACAAAGTCAAGCTAATTAAAACCGTTTAAAAATATCGTTACTTTTCATCACCTTAATATACTCATACATTCATATCGCTCATTTACTTCAATAGTGTCATAACTCAAAAAACATGACTTTTGAGTTAATAACATATAAACTTACCCAATAACATTATCTATGTTGTATAAAAAAATCTTTGTGATCCCCTAAAAATTTACCACGTGCTATACAAATGAAAATATGTCTTTATATGCGCACCATATGGCAGTTAAAATCTTTGAATGGCTCTCCTCGAAAATTGTACTTTTTGAGTTATGACACTATTGAAGTAAACGAGCGATATATGTTTATTAGTAAACAAAAAAGTCTAAACAACAACTTTGAAGTCCAAAGGCGCCAATGCGTGAAATCGCCTTTCCGACGGATATGCTGCTATGTACCAATTAGGTCAGTATACACTGGCAAATCGATTTCGTGATACGCTTATCTAGAAAATTTTCGCAAACAAAAAAAATGCTCCGAAAAAATCCATTTAGCTATGCCAAGTTCAGTATTTAACGCGCTTTCACGCACAACTGATGGAATGTGAACTTTTTTGTTCGTCAGTAACTGATGCACAAGTAAGATCGGAAAGGAACGCAATGAAAAGAAATTTCAGTGATGTGCTGTGATAATGTCATGCCGTGGCGTATGAGTAACTATTCACAACAACAAAAAGAATAGTTGACACAAAAAAAGTAATTATGTAGATCGGGGTGTCATTGCTTTTAATTTGTTATATCGGTGTCGCTCAACATGAACAGATAATAAAAAAAATTTTTGTTTCAATACCTGGAAAAAATTAGCTTTGTAAATTCAGTGACATTCATGCGAAAAACAAAAGAGTGAAAATTTTAAAAATCAAATGTATGGCAATGCAGTTAATTGCTGTCATCTACTCTATTACAAACTTGTTATCTCATCAAATATGCTAATGTAAAGCATTCGGGGTTAACTAAGAATTAACACTGATTTCGTATGGAATTTGTATTATTAAAAAATTTATTTAAATTTTGAATTAACACATTCAGCGAATATTTGTTGGTAAACGTCTGGTCAATTAGCGTACCATTTCGGTTTTGAGAGCAATTTAAATGAAAATTTATTGGAAATGTTTTGGATGCTAAAGGTAGAAAAAAAGGTTTGGCTTCAGTTGTGCCGCAGGGCTTTCACCAAGCCAATGAGGCCAATTCGGTTAAAAATTCTTGGAATATATTTTTGAATTAATAAACTAAATAAATGTAAGGCGCGATAATCTCTGAAGAAATTTTAGGCCGAGCTTCTCTTCCAATTTGCTTCGCGCCCTTTTTAATCTTTCCTACAAATTGGCGGGACGGGATCTACTTGTTTTATGCCGACTCTGTATGGCATCTGAAAAGCAGATGAGTTTTCACTGAGAGCTTTTCATGGCAGATATACACTCGGAGTGTTTGCAAAACACTGCCGAGCGTCGATCCCGCTTAGAGATATTTTCTTCTAATTGAAAAACCTTGTCTCTAAATTTTGATGTAGCTTTACCCGGTGTGTGAGCCCAGGGTCTTTGGTATTGTTGGCGGAGCACGCTACCGCCATGTAACAGACTTTGCTGGATGGTCCAGGGATCTTGAAAATTCAAAAAACCGTCCGCAGATGAAAATTTTGCTATCGAGTTTTAAGGAACTTTCCGGTAACCCAGTGACCTGAAACTTTGAACTTAATATTTCAGTTCGTTTAAATATTTAGGATAAAAAAGTTTTCTTCTTTGAACAGAGGTCGAGATATTAAGAGATATTTAGAAAGTTCATTTACAACATATGGAATCTTATCACCGCTATTTGAGTAACTTCCCGTATAACAAGATTTTTCAAATAGAGAACGTGCTTCAGAGGCCCATGAAAATGCAACATAGTGTAAGAAAAAATGCTCGCTTGGTGGTCAAGGCATCGCGAAAATTCAAAAAGTCGTCCGAGCTTTGAAATTTGCTTTCGAGTTTTAAGAAACTTTTCGATAACCCAGAAACCTGAAACTCTAAATGAAACTTTAGGCTCTATTAGCAATACCTAGAAAGTCCATTTACATACTCTGCTAGAATTGAAAGGGTTCAACGTAAATTCATTCGATTCGCCTTCCTACCCCTTCATTTTGTTAATCCCCTACCACCTTATATAAACAGGTGCATGCTTATAAATGTTATGCCACTGCATGTCAGACGCTCAGTACAACATTTAATGTTTATTTACGATATTATCTCTGGTACTATTGATTGCTCAGCTCTGTTGGAGCAGTTAAATTTTCTAGTTCCTAGTAGATCTCTACGCTCTCATAATATATTCTACGGTGAAGTTCTGAGAACCAATTACCTTAGCTTTGCCCCTCTCACAAGAGGTCACGAAGAGTTTAATAAAATTTCCAGAATGCTAAATCTTGACTTTGCAATGCCCAGGCCTTTGTTTAAGTTACGGATTGAGTCTTACTATCGAGAAAATTTATCTCATCCTTGAATTAATTAATTTTAGTTGCTTAGCTTTAAGTTAATTTGCAAACATGTAAATCTAGTCAGTAAGGTTTCTGCCATTGACCCAATAAATATGAATATGAACACGCGGAATCTTGCGACCGCTATTTGAGCTACTTCCCGTAAAGCTAGATGCTTGCAATTAAGAACATACTTCAGACAATGCAGCATCAGTGAAACAAATTTCTGCTAGTCGCCAGCGATCGTGAAAATTTAAAAAATCGTCCGAAACTTTAAATTTTGCTTTGGAGTTTTAATGAAATTTTCGACAACTTAGAGACCTGCTACATTTCACAAAACTTTTGGATCTATTGGGTTGTAATATTAAGGATAAAGGAGTTTATTAGACGAACAGGGATCCATATGTTTAGAGTAATTAAAAAGTCTATTAGGAATTTTGGAATCTTGCTATCCATTTTTAAGTAACTACTCATGTTTAAAGATACATTCTTCGTTTCTTCTGATCTATTTATAAAGAGAATGTGCTTAAAAAATTGTTATCCCCTTTATATTTTTCATTCAAAATCGACGAAGTAGAGTTTCATACATAATTGAGCCATTTTCGTGCATCCGTTGACAAGGTCCCTTTCTTCAAACTCTGTCTTCTCTTTTCGGGTCGAAAGGGAGAAAGAATGGCTGTTGCAACTAACGAAGGCCACGCGAATTTCCCACAATAACCGAAGAAACAATTAATGCATTCACAAAACTGCTGCAACAATGTTAACCCATAAGTCGAATAGAAGATCTCCTTGCCAATAACTTCTTTTTTAAACATACAATGCAATTGAAAAGCAAAGACCATCTTTATAAACAAAAGTCAGCTTTTACAAGAATGACATCACAAATATTAGATATACTCGAATTCTACCAAATTCAGAACATAAATTTTTTAAAAGAGTTTTCTCTTCTCCCATTCCCAACACCACAAACGAAATTTAAAAAAAGTGGTTTGGTAAAAAAAAAAACATTACGAACACCAAACAATTTTATTTGATTATTTTGAAAGGTAATTTCCAAGTAAAAATAAAAAAAACAAGTAATAAAGCCTAAGTTCGGGTGTAACCGGATATTACATACACAGTTGAGAGCTATGGAATCAAAATAAGGGGAAATCACCATGTAGGAAAATGAACCTAAGGTAACCCTGGAATGTGTTCGTATAACATTTGTATCAAATGGAAGTTACTAAAGAGTATTTTAAGAGGGAGTGGGCCATAGTTCTATAGGTGGGCGCCATTTAGAGATATCGCCATAAAGGTGGAACAAGACTGACTCTAGAACTTGTTTGTACGATACGGGTATAAAATGAAAGGTGTTAATGAATATTTTAAAAGGGAGTGGGCCTTAGTTCTATAGGTGGACGCCTTTTCGAGATATCGCCATAAAGGTGGACCAGGGGTGACTCTAGAATTTGTTTGTACGATATGGGTATCAAACGAAATGTGATAATGAGTATTTGAAAAGGGAGTGGGCCTTAGTTCTATAGGTGGACGCCTTTTCGAGATATCACCATAAAGGAGGACCAGGGGTGACTCTATAATTTGTTTGTACGATATGGGTATCAAATTAAAGGATTAATGCGGGTTTTAAAAGGGAGTGGTGGTAGTTGTATATGGTGAGGCGTTTTCGAGATATCGACCAAAATGTGGACCAGGGTGACCCAGACCATCATCTGTCGGGTAGCGCAAATTTATTTATATATGTAATACCACGAACAGTATTCCTGCCAAGATTGCAAGGGCTTTTTATTTCGATCTGCAGAACTTCTTCATTTTCTTCTACTTAATATGATAAGGTCTCACTCAATTTACAAAGTTTTTTTCTAAAGTTATAGTTTGCGTCAATAAACCAATCCAATTACCATGTTTCATCCCCTTTTTCGTATTTGGTATAGAATTATGGCATTTTTTTCATTTTTCGTAATTTTTGATATCGAAAAAGTGGGCGTCGTCATAGTCGAATTTCAGCCATTTTTTATACCAATTCAAAGTGAGTTCAGATAAGTACGGGAACTTAGTTTAATACAGATATACCGATTTTTGCTCAAGTTATTGTGTTAACGGCAGAGCGGAAGGACAGACAGCCGGCTGTGTATAAAAACTGGGCGTGGCTTCAACCGATTTTGCCCTTTTTCACAGAAATAAGTTATTGTCCCAGAATCTAAGCCCCTACCAAATTTCAAAAGGATTGGTCAATTTTTGTTCGACTTATGGCACTAAAAGTATCCTAGACAAATTAAATGAAAAAGGGCGGAGCCACGCCCATTTTGCAATTTTCTTTTATTTTTGTATTTTGTTGCACCATATCATTACTGGAGTTGAATGTTGAATAATTTACTTATATACTGTAAAGATATTAACTTTTTTTTTTTTGACAAAAAAAAATTGTTTTTAAAAGTGGGCGTGGTCGTTCTCCGATTTTGTTATTTTGTTTGGAATACTTATAGTAATAGTAGTAACGTTCCTGCAAAAGTTCATCATGATATCTTCAACGCCTGCCAAATTGCAGCTTGCAAAACTTCTAAATTACCTTCTTTTAAAAGTGGGCGGCGCCACGCCCATTGTCCAAAATTTTACTAATTTTCTATTCTGCGTCATAAGTTCAACTCACCTTCCAAGTTGCATCGCCTTATCCGTCTTTGGTAATGAATTATCGCACTTTTTCGATTTTTCAAAATTTTCCATATCAAAAAAGTGGGCTGGGTTATAGTCCGATATCGTTTTAATTAGCGATCTGAGATGAGTGCCCATGAACCTACATACCAAATTTTATCAAGATACCTCAATATTTACTCAAGTTATCGTATTAACGGACGGACGGATGGACATGGCTTAATCAATTTTTTTTTCGATGCTGATGATTTTGATATATGGAAGTCTATATCTATCTCGATTCATTTATACCTGTACAACCAACCGTTATCCAATCAAAGTTTATATGCTCTGTGAGTATAATAAAGAATTTTTTGTGAGATTTTCTCGAACCTTGGAATATTTTCGTAAAGCTTTTTGGAATTTGGTTTGAATAGTTTAATCTACGAAATTCATGGAAATTTTTTCTTTAATTATCTAAAATTGACAAATACTCCATTCAATTTAAAAAAAACTTTCATAAAACTTTCTCGAATCTAGGATCATTTTCGAAAACTGCTTACACATCAGTTTATAGTTTACTTTACAAAACTCATGGATTTTTTTTTTTTTCCATAGTTATCGAATATAGAAAACTTGAGTTAAAAAATTTTAATACAATTTTCTAGAATCTTCGAATTTTTTCAAAAACATTTTTGTAATTTGTGTGCATAGTTTCACTCATAGAACTAATTCTTATACTATCGAAAAAATAAAACTATTTACTTTAGGATATTTGGCTTTGAAGAGATTTACAAGGTATAATCGAAACAGCTGTCGCCTTGTCCGTCCTGATGTCACGTTGTTTAAAATTTTCCCAAATTATTAAATAAATTATAAAATTAAAAAAATTGCTTCAAATAAATGTTTTCATACATTTAAAAAAAAAAAAAAGCAATATGGGCAATCCCCGATTATTAAAAATCATACAAACAGACAAAATTGGTTAATCCGTTGTAGTTCTATAAATAGAACGAAAACAGCAACAAAACCAAAGTTTCTTTGAAAACCGCCGTACCAAGCATAGCTTTAACACATAATTGCATACGAAGTATGCAATGTGTAAAAGATTAAAATATGCAAAAAAGAAGGCAATTGGGAAAGACTTCACAACAGGCATGACGTAGCTGAATGCGTTTACAACCATTTCAACTATCGTAGGGGTGCGAGTTCGACTCCCACTCCCGGGAGAAAAGGCTTTGAAGAGATTTACAAGGTATAATCGAAACAGCTGTCGCCTTGTCCGTCCTGATGTCACGTTGTTTAAAATTTTCCCAAATTATTAAATAAATTATAAAATTAAAAAAATTGCTTCAAATAAATGTTTTCATACATTTAAAAAAAAAAAAAGCAATATGGGCAATCCCCGATTATTAAAAATCATTTTCGTAATAGTTTCTCTAATTCGACTATTTCGTAAACGGTTTTGAAATTGGTTTGCATAATTTCGGCTAAAAAATTCACAGAAGTTTTTTCTTAAATTTTCTAAAATAGAAATGCCGGCACCGTGGTGTGATGGTAGCGTGCCCCGCCTGCCACACCATATGCCCTGGGTTCGCACCCCGGGCAAATAACACCAAAATTTTAGAAATAAGGTTTTTCAACTAGAAGAAAATTTTTCTAAGCGGTATCGTCCCTCGGCAGTGTTTGGCAAGCGCCCCGAGTATATTTCTGCCATGAAAAGTTCTCAGTGAAAACTCATCTGCCTTGCAGATGCCGTTCGGAGTTGGCAGGTCCCGTCCGGCCAATTTGTAGGGAAAATCAAGAGGAACACGACGCAAATTGGAGGAGAAGCTCGGCCTTAGATCTCTTCGGAGGTTATCGCGCCTTACATTTATTTTCATTTTTAGAAAAATAAGGAATATTATAGTATTTTCGAAAACTTCTTTCACGTCAGTTTACATAGTTTCAGTAACAAAATTCATAGATTTTTTTTATAGTTATCAATCAAATATAGAAAACTCTTATTAAAAATCAACTTTTAAAAAATTCAAGCAGTTTTTTATAGTTATCAAATATAGAAAACTTTTATTGAATTTTTTTTTTCATAAAGTTTTCTCGAATTTTCGATTTTTTGCAAAAACCCTTTTGAGATTTGTGTGCATCTATCGAATATAAAAATTATTTACAATAAGAAAGTTTCGTAATAGTTTTCGATTTTTCGAACTATTTTGAAAACGTTTTTTAAATTGGCTTGCATACTTTCAGTTATAAAATTCACGCAAGTTTTTTCTTAAACTATCGAAAAAAGCAAAAAAAAGTCTAATTTATTACAAATATTTTTCGTAAAGCTTTCACGAATTTTCGAACTTTATCGACAACAATTGTGAGATTCGTTCAGATAGTTTAATTCACAATATTCATGGCAGTTTCTGCCTAATTTATCCAGGAAAGAGAAAAAGTTATATAACTTAAAACATTTTATGTAAAATTGTCTCTTATCTTCGAATTTATTCGAAATATTTTTTTATAGTTAAACTTTCTCGAATCTTGGTATATTTTCAAAAACGTTTTTCACATTATTTTACATAGTTTACGTTACAAAATTCATGCATTTTTTTCCTAGTTACCGAATATAGAAAACTTTAGTTAAAAACTTAATAAAATTTTCTCGAATCTTCGATTTTTTTCCAAAACACTTTTGAATTTTGGGTGCATAGTTTTACTTAAAAATTTCATTCTTGTACTATCGAATAAAAAAAATTATTTACCTCAAGAAATTTTCGTAAGAGTTTATCGAATTTTCTATTTCGAAAACGTTTTTGAAATCAGTTTCAGTTACAAAATTCACGGAAGTTTTTTCTTAAATTTTCGAAATAAGAAAAAGAATTTATATGATTTAATCGGGGATTGCCCGTATTGCTTTTTTTTTTTTAACTGTATGAAAATATTTATTTGAAGCAATTTTTTAATTTTATAATTTATTTAATAATTTGGGAAAATTTTAAACAACGTGACATCAGGACGGACAAGGCGACAGCTGTTTCGATTATACCTTGTAAATCTCTTCAAAGCCTTTTCTCCCGGGAGTGGGAGTCGAACCCGCACCCCTACGATAGTTGAAATAGTTATAAACGCATTCAACTACGTCATGCCTTAGTTGTTGTAAAGTTTATGAAAAAGAATTTAATTTAAAATATTTTTCGTAAAACTTTCAAGAATTTTTGAACTTTTTCGAGAATATTTTTGAGATTGGATTGAATATTTTAAGTCACAATATTTATGGTAGTTTTTGCCTAAATTATCGAAGAAAGAGAAATAATTATTTAACTTGAAATATTTTTTGTAAAATTTTCTCGAATCTTCGAATTTCTTTCGAAATATTTATTTATTTATATAAAGTAAATTATGCTTTACTGGTGCTATATACACATCTAATACCTTTAAAATAATTTAAAATTTTTGGTACCTTAATTGCAAAAAACAATAATATAAAATTAAATAAACAATAAAGGATCTGCCTTTTACGGTAAACCAACACACACAACCGAATTTGTGCAAACATTACCTACTTCCTCTTTGATTAAATTAATGTTTAAACAAGATTTGTAATAATTTCTAAGTCAACATAATTTTGATATTTATTTTGTCGTTAAGGTAAGTAAACCAAACAATTGGATACAGCTTTTTGTGAGTCATATATATGTAGTTTGGGGTGGAGCTAATTTTTTCGAAAAAAAAGTATATGGCATAGTCTGGTGGAAGGAGCTACATGAGATGAACAATCAATATGGGTTGGGAAGGTGCAAAGGTTGGCATGCTTGTATTTGTCCGACGCATTAGATTACATGATAAGGGGATGACTAACGGAATCACCACTGACCTAACATCCGAAAACAACCACACCATAGCGGTTTTTTGACTTCCAAGTGCAGAACATAAGATATCTTTCAATAATTGAATGGGAGACAGACTTGACAGTGTAAGGGGAATTACTATCTACACAGATGGCTCAAACATGGAAAAGGGAACTGGAGCTGAAATGAACTCAATGCATCTGCAGGCTAATAAAGTGGAGGTATATGCCAAATAGAAAGCAGCCAGACTGCTCAAGTACAGTATGGCCCCAGCCATCAAAGTAACGATATTTTTCGACAATCAGGCCGCTTTAAAAGTACTAGGATCCCACGTGATAAATTCGGATATCGTGCGGATGCGTCGAGCTTCGCTACCGTCGATCAAGCAAAGATCATAAATGTCTCCCCTTGCTGGGTCCCAAGGCACAGCGTTATTGAAGGGTATGCATTTTTAAGGAGATTGCCAGGAAAGGTTCTGAAATGTAAATAAGCGAAGGGGGCCCTCCGTTTGACCACAACTGGGTTATCTCCTGAGAAAAATCAAAGAATATGAGACTAGAGCAACGGACTCGCCATGGAACAACCGGAATGACTGCGAGGTCTCAAGGTGCTTATGGCCATATGTGGATAGGAAATCTGCAGAGAGATTACTTATGGTTGTCATCACAGTACAATGAGTTATTGCACTAATGCTCAGACGGTGGCGTATACAAACAAAATCTCTGCAGAAGCTATCAGGATGAGGAGGAATCGGTAGCGATTAAAAACTTTCACTGCCGCTGTCCAGGACAAAACAAAAGACGGTACAAATTTCTGGCCGCGGTTTTTCGACAGTCGAACAGATGGTGGATTCTTCACTCCTACTTATTGTGGTATTTTGGTAATTTTTTTTTTTTTTTTGTTAAAGGACCGCATTTTCTTTCGAAATTAGGAAGGTAAAATTTAGAGTGCGGAATATGCTACACAAAATTTCATAGATACTGGCTATAACAATTTACTTAGCACTAAAATATGCACATTGGGGTGGTCCTTAAAAAACAACAAAACGGGTTTTTGCAGGCGCTCCACTTTATACATAACTTCTAGGTTAGAAAATATCACATAGTATGAATACTGGTGCCGATTAGAGACTGTTGAGGGGTGTCGCCTAAAGGTGTAAATTATGATTTGTGTATGGGGGCAAAAACAAATTTAAACTAAAATTTTTTGATTTCTTTTAACAAAAACCAACAACACTGTAGTTGGCGATATTATATTCAAAAGTATTACCCGTCAAAGGGATAAGATTGGAAAAATCGTTCACCGGTTTATAAGGACCACCCTAAAACACATATATATATGCTATCTACATGTATATCTACCAATTGAGTTTCTGCTATTATATCGAAAATTGTGTGTACATTTGTTAATATCAACTGCACACAATTCCTAAATCTGCTATGGAAATTATCGAAATTTAACAGATATTTACGATAATACAAACATCTACATTTAAGCCGTGGTTACTCACGAACGTACGTAGAAAAAACGTGTCAGCTGACACGACCTATCTTATGAGTGTGCAATGTAAACGAAAACTCACCGACGTGCAACGCCAGTACGTACGTAGCCCGGACCGTAGAAATCAAAACAATTTTGATTTTTTCCGTAAGAACGTGTCAGCTGATCGCTCTCTCACTAGACAGAGTTGCCCAGTAAACTTTTGTGCGCTAACTTTTGACCGTTTGCAGTCTTATACAAAAACACCTAATTAAAGTTTGAAAAATTGTGAAAATAATTCGAAATAATTATGTAAAAGTGCAGATTAGAAATATGTAATCTATATATATTTAATTAATATTAGTTCCAGCCTTTTACAACATCAACAAGTAAGGAAGGCTAAGTTCGGGTGTAACCGAACATTACATACTCAGTTGAGAGCTATGGAGACAAAATAAGGAAAATCACCATGTAGGAAAATGAACCTAGGGTAACCCTGGAATGTGGTTGTATGACATGTGTATCAAATGGAAGTTATTAAAGAGTATTTTAAGAGAGAGTAGGCCATAGTTCTATGGATGGACGCCATTTAGGGATATCGCCATAAAGGTGGACCAGGGCTGACTCTAGAATGTGTTTGTACGATATGGGTATCAAATGAAAGGTGATAATGAGTATTTTAAAAGGGAATGGGCTTTAGTTCTATAGGTGAAAGCCTTTTCAAGAAATCGCCATAAAGGTGGACCAGGGGTGACTCTAGAATATGTTTGTACGATATGGGTATCAAATGAAAGCTGTTAATGAGTATTTTGAAAAGCAGTGATCCTTAGTTCCATAGGTGGACGCCGTTTCGAGATATCGCCATAAAGGTGGACCAGGGGTGTCTCTAGTTGTACGATATGGGAATCAAATGAAAGGTGTTACTGAGCATTTTAAGAGGGAGTGGGCATTAGGTCTATAGGTGCACGCCTTTTCGAAATGTCGCCATTAGGGTGGGCCAGGGGTGACTCTAGAATGTGTTTGTATGATATGGGTATCAAATGAAAGATGGTAATGAGTATTTTAAAAGGGAGTAATCCTTAGTTCTATAGGTGGACCCCTTTTCGAGATATCGTCATAAAGGTGGACCAAGGGTGACTCTAGAAAGTTTGTACGATATGGGTATCAAACGAAAGGTGCTACTGAGCATTTTAAGAGGAAGTGGGCATGAGGTCTATAGGTGGACGCCTTTTCGAGGTATCGTCATTAGGGTGGGCCAGGGGTGACTCTAGAATGTGTTTGTACGATATGGGTATCAAACGAAAGGTGTTACTGATCAATATAAGAGGGAGTGGGCATTAGGTCTATAGGTGGACGCCTTTTCGAGATATCGCCATTAGGGTGGGCCAGGGGTGACTCTAGAATGTTTGTACGATATGGGTATCAAACGAAAGGTGTTACTAAGCATTTTAAGAGGGAGTGGGCATTAGGTCTATATGTGGACGCCTTTTCGAGATATTGCCATTAGGGTGGGCCAGGGGTGACTCTAGAATGTTTGTACGATATGGGTATCAAACGAAAGGTGTTACTGAGCATTTTAAGAGGGAGTGGGCATTAGGTCTATAGGTGGACGCCTTTTCGAGATATCGCCATTAGGGTGGGCCAGGGGTGACTCTAGAATGTTTGTACGATATGGGTATCAAACGAAAGGTGTTACTGAGCATTTTAAGAGGGAGTGGGCATTAGGTCTATATGTGGACGCCTTTTCGAGATATTGCCATTAGGGTGGGCCAGGGGTGACTCTAGAATGTTTGTACGATATGGGTATCAAACGAAAGGTGTTACTGAGCATTTTAAGAGGGAGTGGGCATTAGGTCTATAGGTGGACGCCTTTTCGAGATATCGCCATTAGGGTGGGCCAGGGGTGACTCTAGAATGTTTGTACGATATGGGTATCAAACGAAAGGTGTTACTGAGCATTTTAAGAGGGAGTGGACATTAGGTATATAGGTGGACGCCTTTTCGATATATCGCCATTAGGGTGGGCCAGGGGTGACTCTAGAATGTTTGTACGATATGGGTATAAAACGAAAGGTGTTACTGAGCATTTTAAGAGGGAGTGGGCATTAGGTATATAGGTGGACGCCTTTTCGAGATATCGCCATTAGGGTGGGCCAGGGTGATTCTAGAATGTGTTTGTACGATATGGATATCAAATTAAAAGTATTAATGAGGGTTTTAAAAGCGAGTGGCCTTAGATGTATATGTGAAGGCTTTCTCGCGATATCGACCAAAATGTGGACCAGGTGATCCAGAAAATCATCTGTCGGGTACTGCTAATTTATTTATATATGCAATACCACTAACAGTATTCCTGCCAAGATTCCAAGGGCTGTTGATTTCGCCTTGTAGAACTTTTTCATTTTCTTCTACTTAATATGGTAGGTGTCACACCCATTTTACAAAGTTTTTTCCAAAGTTATATTTTGCGTCAATAAACCAATCCAGTTACCATGTTTCATCCCTTTTTTCGTAGTTGGTATAGAATTATGGCATTTTTTTCATTTTTCGTAATTTTCGATATCGATAAAGTGGGCGTGGTTATGGTCGGATTTCGGCCA
Organism: Eurosta solidaginis; assembly: GCF_040869045.1. Lineage (NCBI taxonomy): Eukaryota > Metazoa > Arthropoda > Insecta > Diptera > Tephritidae > Eurosta > Eurosta solidaginis. Next base: position 180,286,888 of record NC_090323.1, read on the forward strand.
TTTTTTATACCAAGATAAAGTGAGTTCAGATAAGTACGTGGGCTAAGTTTAGTAAAGATATATCGATTTTTGCTCAAGTTATTGTGTTAACGGCCGAGCGGAAGGACAGACGGTGGACTGTGTATAAAAACTGGGCGTGGCTTCCGCCGATTTCGCCCATTTTCATAGAGAACAGTTACCGTCATAGAGTCTATGCTCCTACCAAATTTGAGAAGGATTGGTAAATTTTTGTTCGACTTATGGCATTAAAAGTATTCTAGACAAACTAAATGAAAATGGGCGGAGCCATGCCCATTTTGAAATTTTCTTTTATTTTTGGATTTTGTTGCATCATATCATTACTGGAGTTGAATTCTGACTTAACTTACTTATATACAGTAAAGATATTAACTTTTTTGTTAAAATTTGAATTTAAAAAAATTTTTTTTTAAAAAGTGGGCGTGTTCTTCATCCAATTTTGCTAATTTTTATTTAGTACATATGTAGTAATAGTAGCAACGTTCCTGCCAAATTTCATCATGATATCTTCAACGACTGCCAAATTACAGCTTGCAAAACTTTTAAATTACCTTCTTGTAAAAGTGGGCGGTGCCACGCCCATTGTCCAAAATCTTACTAGTTTTCTATTCTGCGTCATAACGTCAACCCATCTACCAAGTTTCATCGCTTTAACCGCCTTTGGCAATGAATTATCGCATTTTTTCAGTTTTTCGAAATTTTCGATATCGAAAAAGTTGGCGTGGTTATAGTCCGATATCGTTCATTTTAAATAGCGATCTGAGATGAGTGCTCAGGAACCTACGTACCAAATTTCATCAAGATACCTCAAAATTTACTCAAGTTATCGTGTTAACGGACGGACGGACATGGCTCAATCAAATTTTTTTTCGATCCTGATTATTTTGATATATGGAAGTCTATATCTATCTCGATTCCTTTATATATGTACAACCAACCGTTATCCAATCAAACTTAATATACTCTGTGAGCTCTGCTCAACTGAGTATAAAAATTAAATTGGAAAAAGTTCCATAAACATGCATGCAAAATGGTCAATGGCAACAGTGCTTATCTGTAAACAATACACACACAAATATATTATGTACATGTACACAGACGCACACAATGATTCCTACGGGCTTGAGAGTTCGGTCAAACGTGCTTCGTACGACAAACGGCCGTACGTACGGCACACGTCGGTGGGTAATTGCCGCATTATACAGTCTCAATATGTATGTATGTATGAACGCATGTGTAGATTTTATATAAACAGATTTCAAAATCGTGCACTCACCATACAGGAGCGTGCGCAGGAATTGTCTAGGGGGATTTTGAACATATGGAAGCTCATAGTAAGCATCCGTTATTGTCAAGACTAATTTTGCGATAAAAATTAATAGAAACGGGAAGCAATCCAATAATGAACGATTTTTTTATTTATTTCGTATTTCATTGACAAAGCATTATTACAATGCAATCTTGTATAGTACAACAATACAAAGTAATAATTACATAAAGTTCATTTAAAAATATACAATATAAAGCGAAAAACATATACACATAAAATAATAAAAAAAGTAGATGAAGTAAAAAATTGCGTATTTATTCACTGTTGAGTAAAGAGAAAAATTTACCATATTTATTTGCTAGCAGTCAACAAATGCACTCTTCTAGATACCGAAAAAAATTCTTCTACAACATTTTGGACATCAATCTTGACATCCCGATGTATATTCACGTGCAGATTTGAAATTCATATATGTATAAGTACATATATATTTTAAATTAAAAACAGAAACTATATTGAAAGAGTGGTTGATTGATGTATGCAAAATTTACACTAAAGATGAGCTTTAATTGCAGAAAACATTAGTTATTCACAAGACTTGCTCTTTGTGTAGAATTTATGATATTTACCGATAATGAACCCCCAACCTCGTTTGAACCCTCAAAATCCCCCCTTGGGCACGACCCTGTCACCATATTTACATTAAAAAAATTTACCTTTCTAACCGGTGTGAGACTTTTGTGCAAACTTCGTGTTTATAAAGAAGCAGCGAACCCTAAAGCTTTTTTTCTCAAAATTTTCGTTTATTTAACCATTAAGAAAATCTGAGGGGAGTATAAGCAAAAAATGTGTGGAGGGGTGTTATATGGTCCACGGCCGTAACATCAACTGACCTAATGAAATGGTCATAACGTCAAATTATAAGTGACTACAACGTCAACGACATTGACATTAGACCATTCTGCTCTTCTGTAATGGTTATAAATCCAACACAAAGTTTCTCATGTAACAATAATATCAATAACGAAAACAATTTGATTAATTAATTAATTAATTAAATACAGATAATATTATTAAAAAAATTGTGAACAGCGGAAGTACTGGTTATAAAAGCACTATTATAACAAGTAAGGAAGGCTAAGTTCGGGTGTAGCCGAATATTACATACTCAGCTGAGAGCTTTGGAGACAAAATAAGGGAAAATCACCATTTAGCAAAATGAACCTAGAGTAACCCTGGAATGTGTTTGTATGACATGAGTTTCAAATGGAACGTATTAAAGAGTATTTTAAAAGGGAGTTCTAAGGTGGACGCCATTTCGGGTTATCGCCATAAAGGTGGACCAGAAGTCACTCTAGAATATGTTTGTACGATATGGGTATCAAATTAAAGGTGTTAATGAGTATTTTAAAAGGGAGTGGACCTTAGTTCTATAGGTGGACGCCTTTTCGAGATATCGCCATAAAGGTGGACCACGGGTGACTCTAGAATGTGTTTGTACGATATGGGTATCAAATTAAAGTTATTAATGAGGGTTTTAGAAGGGAGTGATCCTTAGTTGTATATGTGAAGGCGTTTTAGAGATATCGACCAAAATGTGGACCAGGGTGACCCAGAGCATCATCTGTCGGGTACCGCTAATTTATTTATATATATCACACCCATTTTATCGACCAAAATGTGGACCAGGGTGACCCAGAGCATCATCTGTCGGGTACCGCTAATTTATTTATATATATCACACCCATTTTACAAAGTTTTTTCTAAAGTTATATTTTGCGTCAATAAACCAATCCAATTGCCATGTTTCATCCCTTTTTTCATATTTGATATAGAATTATGGCATTTTTTTCATTTTTCGTAATTTTAGAAAGCGAAAGAGTGGGCGTGGTTATAGTCTGATTTCGGTCATTTTTTATACCAAGATAAAGTGAGCTCAGATAAGTACGTGAACTAAGTTTAGTAAAGATATATAGATTTTTGCTCAAGTTATCGTATTAACGGCCGAGCGGAAGCACAGAAGGTCGACCGTGTATAAAAACTGGGCGTGGCTTCAACTGATTTCGCCCATTTTCACAGAAAACAGTTATCGTCATAGAATCTATGCCCCTACCGAATTTCACAAGGCTTGGTAAATTTTTGTTCGACTTATGGCATTAAAAGTATTCTAGACGAATTAAATTAAGAAGGGCGGAGCCACGCCCATTTTGAAATTTTCTTTTATTTTTGTATTTTGTTGTACCATATCATTCTGGAGTTGAATGTTGACGTAATTTACTTAAACTACTATAAAGATATTAAATTTTTTGTTAAAATTTGACTTAAAAAAAATTTTTTTAAAAGTGGGCGTGTTCGTCATCCCATTTTGCTAATTTTTATTTAGCACAGATATAGTAATAGGAGTAACGTGCCTGCCCAATTTCATCATGATATCTTCAACTACTGCCAAATTAAAGCTTGCAAAACTTTTAAATTAACTTCTTTTAAAAGTGTGCGGTGCCACGTCCATTGTCCAAAATTTTACTAATTTTCAGTTTTGCGTCATAAGGTCAACGCACCTACCAAGCTGCATCCGTCTTTGGTAATGAATTATCGCACTTTTTCGGTTTTTCGAAATTTTCGATATCGAAAAAGTGGGCGTGGTTGTAGTCCGATTTCGTTCATTTTAAATAGCGATCTAAGATGAGCGCCCAGGAATCTACGTACCAAATTTCATCAAGATACCTCAAAATTTACTCCAGTTATCGTGTTTACGGACGGACGGACGGACGGACATGGCTAAATGAATTTATTTTTTCGCCCAGACCATTTTGATATATAGAAGTCTATATCTATCTCGATTAGTTTATGCCTTTACGGATTACCGTTATGCGAACAAAGTTAGCTCAGCTGAGTATAAAAATCCAAAGTTACTAAACTCTTTGCGCGCCTATAATTATTCCACACAATTAGGACTAAAATGCATATAGAATTAGTATGTACCTAAATGGTAAATAAAAGGAATTGCAACAAAAAGGCAATACTTAGGACCAATTGCAAAGGGAGCAGCGGGGCATTCATATAACTGAGTGGTTAAAGGCATCTACCTTTACGCTAGTATAAAGTATGTTTGTTGGAGATTTCGAGTTCAATACTCAGCTCCCGAGAAGCTAGCTGATGAAGAAGTAAAATTCAGAAATATGTCCTAGTAACCATCGCTGTTTGTAAACTGTGCAATTTTTCTCTAATATCAATAGAGCTTAGTAACCATAGATTTTTACAGTCTTGCTTTTTTATGAGCATGACTCGCTAATTAAATACAGATGATAATATTGCTATAATAGTTAACAGCGGAAGTTCTGCGATTTTTCTCTATTAATCTCAATATCGAAAAGATGTTGATGTTGTTTTAATAGCAAAAACATTACGTACTTCATGCGCCACATTGAATTAAACTCTTAAACATGCTTTTTTTATTAAAAAAAATATATATATATATATTAAAAACAAACATACACCACACCAACACAGATAAGGGGAGAGCTTGTCCTATTTTCCTCATCATAAATCTTATCAAATCCTTATTTTCTAGAAAACCAGACCAATAATTTTTTTACTTTGATACTTCCAGAAAAGAAAAACAAAAAATGTTGCAAACTTTTTTAAGAGCAAAAAGAACATACTTTTCAATGTAAAACCATTTGCGTTCATGCACATAAACTTAAGCACATTTCTACATTCCATTACATCTGCCAGCACAACATGGATGAGTTCCCAGTAATTTCAACAACAGCAAATGAGATACTGAAAGAAGAAGAATTCGGTAAGTAATTGGTTGGAATTCGTTGAAGTTATTCAAGAGTACCAGCATTACGTTATATTTTCTTATATCTAATTACTTTTATGCTAAATTTTAGAGAAGCTTTATTCAGCACCGACTGGTATCGTTGTATTACTTTCCCTTTTCTATGGCACAATAAGTGGTTTGGCAGTTGTGGGTAATGCATTCGTTATATGGGTGGTAGTAACAACTCGTCAAATGCGTACCGTTACAAATATGTACATTGCCAATTTGGCATTCGCTGATGTTGTTATTGGATTATTTTGTATACCATTTCAGGTGAGCGTTTTTTTTTTTTTTTTTTGTGTATTTGATATTATAAACATATCATACCCCACATATGCATATGATACTAGAAACGTTGCAATGGCAACGGATTGTGAACAGAGTTGCCGCTAATTTAAATTTTTAGTAAACAGAATATTCCCAAAAATAACCAAAAGTGGAAAATGGTAACCAAACAGAAAAAGTTTGTGTTTTTGCTGGCAGCATTGATATTTATTTTATTTTAGCATATATGTAACGTAAAAACATTTAGAAAGAAAATTAAGAATACATTTTTTTTTACATAACATTTGATAAAACAAAAACATAAAATCATGTTATTACACATGCTGTGTGTATGAGTATGAAAAAACATTTGTTTAACATTATAAGTAATTACATACCTAAATGTGTAATGAGATCAAAAGTAAATGCAATTAAAACAAGTAAGGAAGGCTAAGTTCGGGTGTAACCGAACATTACATACTCAGTTGAGAGCTATGGAGACAAAATAAGGGAAAATCACCATGTAGGAAAATGAACCTAGGGACACCCTGGAATATGTTTGTATGACATGTGTATCAAATGGAAGGTATTAAAGTGTATTTTAAGAGGGAGTGGGCCATAGTTCTATGGATGGACGCCATTTAGGGATATCGCCGTAAAGGTGACCCACGGCTGACTCTAGAATTTGTTTGTACGATATGGGTATCAAATGAAATGTGTTAATGAGTATTTTAAAAGGGAATGGGCCTTAGTTCTACAGGTGAATGCCTTTTCGAGATATCGCTTTAAAGGTGGAACAGGGGTGACTCTAGAATGTGTTTGTACGATATGGGCATAAAATGAAACGTGTTAGTGAGTATTTTAAAAGGGAATGGGCTTTAGTTCTATAGGTGAACGCCTTTTCGAGATATCGCCATAAAGGTGGAACAGGGGTGACTCTAGAATGTGTTTGTACGATATGGGCATCGAATGAAAGGTGTTAATGAGTATTTTAAAAGGTAGTGATCCTTAGTTCCATAGGTGGATGCCATTTCCAGATACCGCCATAAAGGTGGACCAGGGCTGACCCTAGAATGTGTTTGTACAATATGGGTATCAAAAGAAAGGTGTTAATGAGTATTTTAAAAGGGAGTGGACCTTAGTTCTATATGTGGACGCCTTTTCCATACATCGCCGTAAAGGTGGACCAGGGCTGACTCTAGGATTTGTTTGTACGATATGGGTATCAAATGAAAGGTGTTAATGAGTATTTTAAAAGGGAATGGGCCTTAGTTCTATAGGTTAACGCCTTTTCGAGATATCGCCTTAAAGGTGGAACAGGGGTGACTCTAGAATGTGTTTGTACGATATGAGCATCAAATGAAAGGCGGTAATGAGTATTTTAAAAGGGAATGGGCTTTAGTTCTATAGGTGTACGCCTTTTCGAGATATCGCCTTAAAGGTGGAACAGGGGTGACTCTAGAATGTGTTTGTACGATATGGGCATCAAATGAAAGGTGTTAATGAATATTTTAAAAGGGAATGGGCCTTAGTTCTATAGGTGAACGCCTTTTCGAGATATCGCCATAAAGGTGGACTCTAGAATATGTTTATACGATATGGGTATCAAATGAAAGGTGGTAATGCGTATTTTAAAAGGAAGTGATCCTTAGTTCTATAGGTGGACGCTTTTTCGAGATATCGCCATAAAGGTGGGCCAGGGGTGACTCTAAAATGTGTTTGTACGATATGGGTATGAAATGAATGGTGTTAATGAGTATTTTAAAAGGTAGTGGACCTTAGTTCTATATGTGGACGCCTTTTCCATATAACGCCATATAGGTGGACCAGGGATGGCTCTATAATGTGTTTGTGCGATATGGGTATCAAATTAAAGGTATTTATGAAGGTTTTAAAAGCGAGTGGTGTGAAGGCGTTTTCCAGATATCGACCAAAATGTGGACCAGGGTGATCCAGAAAATCATCTGTCAGGTACTGCTAATTTATTTATATATGCAATTCCACGAACAGTATTCCTGCCATGATTCCAAAGGCTTTTGATTTCGCCCCGCAGAACTTTTCCATTTACTTCTACTTAATATGGTAGGTGTCACACCCATTTTACAAAGTTTTTTTCTAAAGTTATATTTTACGTCAATAAACCAATCCCATTGCCATGTTTCATCCCTTTTTTCGTATTTCGTATAGAATTATGGCATTTTTTAATTTTTCGTAATTTTCGATATCGAAAAATTGGGCGTGGTCATATTTGGATTTCGGCCATTTTTTTAGTAAAGATATATCGATTTTTGTTCAAGTTATCGTGTTAACGGCCGAGCGGAAGGACAGACGGTGGACTGTGTTTAAAAACTGTGCGTGGCTTGAACCGATTTCGCCCATTTTCACAGAAAACAGTTACCGTCATAGAATCATTGCCCCTACCAAATTTCAGAAGGATTGGTGAATTTTTGTTCGACTTATGGCATTAAAACTATTCTAGACAAACTAAATGAAAATGGGCGGAGCCACGCCCATTTTGAAATTTTCTTTTATTTTTGTATTTTGTTGCACCACATCATTACTGGAGTTGAATGTTGATATAATTCACTTATATAAAGTAAATATATTAAATTTTTTGTTAAAATTTGACTTTAAAAAAATTTTTTTTAAAAAGTGGGCGCGTTCTTCATCCAATTTTGCTCATTTTTATTTAGCACTTATATAGTAATAGGAGTAACGTTCCTGCCAAATTTCATCATGATATCTTCAACGACTGCCAATTACAGCTTGCAAAACTTTTAAATTACCTTCTTTTAAAAGTGGACGGTGCCACGCCCATTGTCCAAAAACTTACTACTTTTCTATTCTGCCTCATAAGTTCAACTCATCTACCAAGTTTCGTCGCTTTATCCGTCTTTGACAATGAATTATCGCATTTTTTTGGTTTTTCGAAATTTTCGATATCGAATAAGTAGGCGTGGTTATAGTCCCATGCCGTTCATTTTAAATAGCGATCTGAGATGAGTGCCCAGGAACCTACATACCAAGTTTCATCAAGATACCTCAAAATTTACTCAAGTTATCGTGTTAACGGATAGACGGACGGACGGACGGACATAGCTCAATCAAATTATTTTTCGATCCTGATGATTTTGATATATGGAAGTCTATATCTATCTCGATTCCTTTATACCTGTACAACCACCCGTTACCCAATCAAAGTTAATATACTCTGTGAGCTCTGCTCAACTGAGTATAATAATAGCAAGTAAGGAAGGCTAAGTTCGGGTGTAACCGAACACTACTTACTCAGTTGAGAGCTGCGGAGACAAAGTATGGAAAAATCACAATTTTGTAAAAAGAACCTAGGGTAACCCTGGAATGTGTTTGTATGACATGTATATCAAATGGAAGGTATTAATGAGTATTTTAAGAGGGCGTGGGCCTAAATTCTATAGATGGACGCCTTTTCAAGATATCACCATAAAGAAGGACCAGGGGAGACTCTAGAATTTGTTTGTACGATATGAGTATCAAATAAAAGGTGTTGATGAGTATTTTAAGAGAGCGTGGGCCTTAGTTCTATATGTGGACGCCTTTTCGAGATGTCGCCATAAAGGTGGGCCAGGGGTGATTCTAGAATTTATATTGTACGATATGGCTATCAAATGAAAGGTGTTAATGAGTATTTTAAGAGGGCGTGGGCCTAAGTTCTACAGATGGACGCCTTTTCAAGATATCGCCATAAAGAAGGACCAGGGGAGACTCTAGAATTTGTTTGTACGATATGAGTATCAAATGAAAGGTGTTGATGAGTGTTTTAAGAGAGCGTGGGCCTTAGTTCTATATGTGGACTCCTTTTCGAGATATCGCCATAAAGGTGGACCAGGGGTGATTCTAGAATTTATATTGTACGATATGGCTATCAAATGAAAGGTGTTAATGAGTATTTTAAAAGGGCGTGGGCCTAAGTTCTATAGGTGGACGCCTTTTCGAGATATCGCGATGAAGGTGGACCAGGAGTGATTCTAGAATTTATATTGTACGATATGGCTATCAAATGAAAGGTGTTAATGAGTATTTTAAGAGGGCGTGGGCCTAAGTTCTACGGATGGACGCCTTTTCAAGATATCGCCATAAAGAAGGACCAGGGGAGACTCTAGAATTTGTTTGTACGATATGAGTATCAAATGAAAGGTGTTGATGAGTGTTTTAAGAGAGCGTGGGCCTTAGTTCTATATGTGGACGCCTTTTCGAGATATCGCCATAAAGGTGGACCAGGGGTGATTCTAGAATTTATATTGTACGATATGGCTATCAAACGAAAGGTGTTAATGAGTATTTTAAGAGGGTGTGGGCCTAAGTTCTATAGATGGACGCCTTTTCAAGATATCGCCATAAAGAAGGACCAGGGGAGACTCTAGAATTTGTTTGTACGATATGAGTATCAAATGAAAGGTGTTGATGAGTATTTTAAGAGAGCGTGGGCCTTAGTTCTATATGTGGACGCCTTTTCGAGATATCGCCATAAAGGTGGACCAGGGGTGATTCTAGAATTTATATTGTACGATATGGCTATCAAATGAAAGGTATTAATGAGTATTTTAAGAGGGCGTGGGCCTAAGTTCTACAGATGGACGCCTTTTCAAGATATCGCCATAAAGAAGGACCAGGGGAGACTCTAGAATTTGTTTGTACGATATGAGTATCAAATGAAAGGTGTTGATGAGTGTTTTAAGAGAGCGTGGGCCTTAGTTCTATATGTGGACTCCTTTTCGAGATATCGCCATAAAGGTGGACCAGGGGTGATTCTAGAATTTATATTGTACGATATGGCTATCAAATGAAAGGTGTTAATGAGTATTTTAAAAGGGCGTGGGCCTAAGTTCTATAGGTGGACGCCTTTTCGAGATATCGCGATGAAGGTGGACCAGGGGTGATTCTAGAATTTATATTGTACGATATGGCTATCAAACGAAAGGTGTTAATGAGTATTTTAAGAGGGTGTGGGCCTAAGTTCTATAGATGGACGCCTTTTCAAGATATCGCCATAAAGAAGGACCAGGGGAGACTCTAGAATTTGTTTGTACGATATGAGTATCAAATGAAAGGTGTTGATGAGTGTTTTAAGAGAGCGTGGGCCTTAGTTCTATATGTGGACGCCTTTTCGAGATATCGCCATAAAGGTGGACCAGGGGTGATTCTAGAATTTATATTGTACGATATGGCTATCAAACGAAAGGTGTTAATGAGTATTTTAAGAGGGTGTGGGCCTAAGTTCTATAGATGGACGCCTTTTCAAGATATCGCCATAAAGAAGGACCAGGGGAGACTCTAGAATTTGTTTGTACGATATGAGTATCAAATGAAAGGTGTTGATGAGTATTTTAAGAGAGCGTCGGCCTTAGTTCTATATGTGGACGCCTTTTCGAGATATCGCCATAAAGGTGGACCAGGGGTGATTCTAGAATTTATATTGCACGATATGGGTATCAAATGAAAGGTGTTAATGAGTATTTTAAAAGGGCGTGGGCCTAAGTTCTATAGATGGACGCCTTTTCATGATATCGCCATAAAGAAGGACCAGGGGAGACTCTAGAATTTGTTTGTACGATATGAGTATCAAATGAAAGGTGTTGATGAGTATTTTAAGAGAGCGTGGGCCTTAGTTCTATATGTGGACGCTTTTTCTAGATATCGCCATAAAGGTGGACCAGGGGTGATTCTAGAATTTATATTGTACGATGTGGGTATCAAATGAAAGGTGTTAATGAGTATTTTAAAAGGGCGTGGGCCTAAGTTCTATAGATGGACGCCTTTTCAAGATATCGCCATAAAGAAGGGCCAGGGGAGACTCTAGAATTTGTTTGTACGATATGAGTATCAAATGAAAGGTGTTGATGAGTATTTTAAAAGGGCGTGGGCCTAAGTTCTATAGATGGACGCCTTTTCAAGATATCGCCATAAAGAAGGGCCAGGGGAGACTCTAGAATTTGTTTGTACGATATGAGTATCAAATGAAAGGTGTTGATGAGTGTTTTAAGAGAGCGTGGGCCTTAGTTCTATATGTAGACTCCTTTTCGAGATATCGCCATAAAGGTGGACCAGGGGTGATTCTAGAATTTATATTGTACGATATGGCTATCAAATGAAAGGTGTTAATGAGTATTTTAAAAGGGCGTGGGCCTAAGTTCTATAGGTGGACGCCTTTTCGAGATATCGCGATGAAGGTGGACCAGGGGTGGTTCTAGAATTTATATTGTACGATATGGGTATCAAATGAAAGGTGTTAATGAGTATTTTAAAAGGGCGTGGGCCTAAGTTCTATAGATGGACGCCTTTTCAAGATATCGCCATAAAGAAGGGCCAGGGGAGACTCTAGAATTTGTTTGTACGATATGAGTATCAAATGAAAGGTGTTGATGAGTATTTTAAGAGAGCGTGGGCCTTAGTTCTATATGTGGACTCCTTTTCGAGATATCGCCATAAAGGTGGACCAGGGGTGATTCTAGAATTTATATTGTACGATATGGCTATCAAATGAAAGGTGTTAATGAGTATTTTAAAAGGGCGTGGGCCTAAGTTCTATAGGTGGACGCCTTTTCGAGATATCGCGATGAAGGTGGACCAGGGGTGATTCTAGAATTTATATTGTACGATATGGCTATCAAACGAAAGGTGTTAATGAGTATTTTAAGAGGGTGTGGGCCTAAGTTCTATAGATGGACGCCTTTTCAAGATATCGCCATAAAGAAGGACCAGGGGAGACTCTAGAATTTGTTTGTACGATATGAGTATCAAATGAAAGGTGTTGATGAGTGTTTTAAGAGAGCGTGGGCCTTAGTTCTATATGTGGACGCCTTTTCGAGATATCGCCATAAAGGTGGACCAGGAGTGATTCTAGAATTTATATTGTACGATATGGCTATCAAATGAAAGGTGTTAATGAGTATTTTAAGAGGGCGTGGGCCTAAGTTCTATAGATGGACGCCTTTTCAAGATATCGCCATAAAGCAGGACCAGGGGAGACTCTAGAATTTGTTTGTACGATATGAGTATCAAATGAAAGGTGTTGATGAGTGTTTTAAGAGAGCGTGGGCCTTAGTTCTATATGTGGACGCCTTTTCGAGATATCGCCATAAAGGTGGACCAGGGGTGATTCTAGAATTTATATTGTACGATATGGCTATCAAACGAAAGGTGTTAATGAGTATTTTAAGAGGGTATGGGCCTAAGTTCTACAGATGGACGCCTTTTCAAGATATCGCCATAAAGAAGGACCAGGGGAGACTCTAGAATTTGTTTGTACGATATGAGTATCAAATGAAAGGTGTTGATGAGTATTTTAAGAGAGCGTGGGCCTTAGTTCTATATGTGGACGCCTTTTCGAGATATCGCCATAAAGGTGGACCAGGGGTGATTCTAGAATTTATATTGCACGATATGGGTATCAAATGAAAGGTGTTAATGAGTATTTTAAAAGGGCGTGGGCCTAAGTTCTATAGATGGACGCCTTTTCATGATATCGCCATAAAGAAGGACCAGGGGAGACTCTAGAATTTGTTTGTACGATATGAGTATCAAATGAAAGGTGTTGATGAGTATTTTAAGAGAGCGTGGGCCTTAGTTCTATATGTGGACGCTTTTTCTAGATATCGCCATAAAGGTGGACCAGGGGTGATTCTAGAATTTATATTGTACGATATGGGTATCAAATGAAAGGTGTTAATGAGTATTTTAAAAGGGCGTGGGCCTAAGTTCTATAGATGGACGCCTTTTCAAGATATCGCCATAAAGAAGGGCCAGGGGAGACTCTAGAATTTGTTTGTACGATATGAGTATCAAATGAAAGGTGTTGATGAGTATTTTAAGAGAGCGTGGGCTTTAGTTCTATATATGGAAGCCTTTTCGAGATATCGGCATAAAGGGGGACCAGGGGTGATTCTAGAATTTATATTGTACGATATGGGTATCAAATGAAAGGTGTTAATGAGTATTTTAAAAGGGCGTGGGCCTTAGTTCTATAGGTGAACGCCTTTTCGAGATATCGCCATAAAGGTGGACCAGGGGTGACTCTAGAATTTGTTTGTACGATATGGGTATCAAATGAAAGGTGTTAATGAGTATTTTAAAAGGGCGTGGGCCTTAGTTCTATAGGTGGACGCCTTTTCAAGATATCGCCATAAAGGTGGATCAGGGGTGACTCTAGAATTTGTTTGTACAATATGGGTATCAAGTGAAATGTGTTAACCCATCAAGTCCTGAGCATAGAAAGGCTGGAGCAATTTCAATGAAATTTTCAGTGGTCATATAAATTGGTCCAATTAAGAATAAAAAATCAAAACAATTTGCGGTCCTAACCCATTGGGGTGGTGGAGCACGTTGCGTACACGCAACGTTAGGCCTTAATGATATACAAATTTTTAATTGTAAGTAAATAAAATATGTTTATGTTGAAAGTAAATAAAATATGTTTTAAAAATTTGGGAAAATTTTAAACAACGTGACATCAGAACGGACAAGGCGACAGCTGTTTCGATTAAACCTTGTAAATATCTTCACAGCCTTTTCTCCCGGGAGTGGGATTTGAATCCGCACTCCTACGATGGTTGAATTGTTACAAACGCATTCAGCTACGTTTTGGGATAAAGTTTACAACAACTAAAGCATGACGTGCCTGAATGCGTTTGTAACACTTTGAAGAGATTTACAAGTTATAATCGAAACAGCTGTCGCCTTGTCCATCCTGAAGTCCCGTTGTTTAAATTTTTCCCAAATTATTAAATAAAAATTATAAATTAAAAATTGCTTCAAATAAATGTTTTCATACATTTAAAAGCAATGAGGTCAGTCCCTATTTAATTCATAAAAATATGTTTTAATTGTGATATTTCTCAAAAAATTTTGGATGTAGCCCGATTTCGCATATATTGCATACATATTTGGTTTGATTTGTGCAAGATCTGTAAAAACAGGTAGGTGAACCAAGCGAGGTTTTTTGGAGCAGTGCTGTCAGCTTGTTTGTGTTTAAGCTTCCTTACAGGAGCTTCAAGCAAAGTTTCGGCAACAAAAACTCGAAACATAGCTGTCCCATAATAGGAGCGTTTTCCAGTTTTTTCAACAGACAGTGTATTTTCCTGGCATTCACCATAGCTGAGTTTAGTGCATTTGTTATAAGTGGCCAATACCGTTTTTTTTTTTCCACGAATACGAATTCTGTAATTGCTCATTGCGTTGTCAAAAAGGTCCACACCACACATGTTTCTATTACACTCATGTATGGGAAATGGGATCGATATTGCCGTGTTTTTTCACCATTCTATCATATCGATATACATTATTAGTAGCGCTTTTCTCCAAATGATTGGAAAGAATAGACACCACAGAATTATCATTCCATCATACCGCACTTATTTTATTATTTTTATCGAATGCATCCGCGACGAATTTTCTTGAACTTTTTAATATCTGTAAGTTCTGCACCAACCGCTCGATTTTCAATTCCAGTAACCCATTGTAGTTAGTTGAGACATAAACTTAAAAGATGTAAAAAAGGTTTGGTTTCGCTTACACGTGTCAATGTTTTCAAGAAATTGTAACACAATAGATTGGCCAAGACATAAGTTTGTATCTCTGATAAATTAAGCCCTGGAATAGGGTATAAAAGCAAAACATAGACAAATATTTGGTTTGGATTTCAAAAACATTTTACATGAATGCCTGGCGAATTATGCTATCATTTGTTCATCTAAGCTCGTAAGGGTTTAGTGTTTCTAAAATTTAAGCGGTTACATATTGCACCACCACCGTAGTGGTGTGATGGTAGCGTGATTCGCCTAAGATCCTGGGTTCACACCCCTGGAAAAGCAATATCAAAATCTTAGGAACAAGTTACTTCAATTAGGAGAAAAGTTTACTAAGCGAGGTCGTCCTTCGGCAGTGTTTAGCAAGCAGTGAAAACTCATCTGCCTTGCAGATTCCGTTCGGAGTCGGCATAAAACAGGTAAAAAAAAAGGTTAAAAAAGAGCACGACGAAATTGGAAGAGGGCCGAGCTTCTCATCCACATCTTCTGTGTCACTAACTGCATCTACAGTCTCAGGCGGCAATAAAATCATATGAACCGAAACCGCGTTTTTTATATTATTTACGACTTCATCCTCCTCGTCCCATTCATTAACAATATTTTCTATATCTCTTTTAGATAAATATTTTCTAGAAAACATTTTGCAAAGAAAGAACGTCAAATTTTTCTTAACAGAAAATGTAAATAAACAATATCAGCTGCTCACAAGGCTGAGTGCTGCCGGTTGAAAAATGCATAGCGTTAAGTCCTAACGTTGCATTTGCGCAACGTAAACTTTTGCAATATAAAATTTTGCAAAATTAATTTTCACGTAATTTGCTTAGCCAAAATACTGTTAACAAGGCGATTTTTTTTACTTTTAAATCGAAAGTATTTTTTAATAATTTAACAAAAAGCACCCAAAAAATTGCGGGAATTCAAACGAAAATAAATGTGTATAAATATTTACTAGATTCAAATATAAGTATAACACATTTTACATAAGTTCAATTTTATTAAATTTTAGTCGTTTTTTCGTAAAATTTTCTCAAAATCTGTGTAATATATGCGAAGCCGCAAACGTTGCGCAGACGCAACGTGCCGGGCTTAATGGGTTAATGAGTATTTTAAAAGGGAGTGGGCCTTAGTTCTATAGGTGGACGCCTTTTCAAGATATCGCCATAAAGGTGGATCAGGGGTGACTCTAGAATTTGTTTTAAAAGGTAGTGGTGGTAGTTGTAAATGTGAAGGCGTTTTCGAGATATCGACCAAAATGTGGACCAGGGTGATCCAGAACATCATCTGTCGGGTACCGCTAATTTATTTATATATGTAATACCACGAACAGTATTCCTTTCAAGATTCCAAGGGCTTTTGATTTCACCCTGCAAAAGTTTTTCATTTTCTTCTACTTAATATGATAGGTGTCACACCCATTTTACCAAGTTTTTTTCTAAAGTTATATTTTGCGTCAATAGACCAATACAATTACCATGTTTTATCCCTTTTTCGTATTTGGTATATAATTATAGCATTTTTTTCATTTTTCCTAATTTTCGATATCTAAAAAGTGGGCGTGGTCATAGTCGGATTTCGACCATTTTTTACACCAATACAAAGTGAGTTCAGATAAGTACGTGAACTGAATTTAGTAAAGATATATCGATTTTTGCTCAAGTTATCGTGTTAACGGCAGAGCGGTAGGACAGACGGCCGACTGTGTATAAAAACTGGTCGTGGCTTCAACCGATTTCGCCCATTTTCACAGAAAACAGTTATCGTCCTAGAATCTAAGCCTCTACCAAATTTCACAAGGATTGGTAAATTTTTGTTCGACTTATGGCATTAAAAGTATCCTAGACAAATTAAATGAAAAAGGGCGGAGCCACGCCCATTTTGAAATTTTCTTTTATTTTTGTATTTTGTTGCAACATGTCATTACTGGAGTTGAATGTTGACATAATTTACTTATATACTGTAAAGATATTAACTTTTCTTTTAAAATTTGAATTAAAAAAATTTTTTTTAAAAAGTGGGCGTGATCGTTCTCCGATTTTGCTAATTTTTATTAAGCAGATATATAGTAATAAGAGTAACGTTCCTGCCAAATTTCATCATGATATCTTCAACGCCTGCCAAATTACAGCTTGCAAAACTTCTAAATTACCTTCTTTTAAAAGGGGGAGGTGCCACGCCCATTGTCCAAAATTTTACTAGTTTTCTATTCTGCGTCATAAGTTAAACTCACCTACCAAGTTTCATCCCTCAATCCGTATCTGGTAATGAATTATCGCACTTTTTCAATTTTTCGAAATTTTCGAAATCGAAAAAGTGGGCGTGGTTATTGTCCGATATCGTTCATTTTAAATAGCGATCTGAGATGAGCGCCCGGGAACCTACATACCAAATTTCATCAAGATACCTCAAAATTTACTCAAGTTATCGTGTTAACGGACGGACCGTCCGGACCGGACCGACGGACATGGCTCAATCGAATTTTTTTTCGATACTGATGATTTTGATATATGGAAGTCTATATCTATCTCGATTTCTTTACACCTGTACAACCAACCGTTATCTAATCAAAGTTAATATACTCTGTGAGCTCTGCTCAACTGAGTATAAAAAATACATTCGATTAAAAATAATTTTAAGCCGACCATACGTAATCCTTTTCATTTCCTTTTGAACACAACTCTTTTGTTGGCATTATGCTGTTTATAGTTTTAAAATCTAAATTGTTTCTTAGCTTCGTTTTAATTAAAGCTAAGTCGGAAAACTTTCTTTCTGCCACCGCTGAACTATGTGGCGATGACAATAACTTCATTAAAAATTGCGTAAGATTAAACAGGTCTCTCCCAATCCCGTTCTTTTAACATGCAACTTTTTCCCAAACAAACCTATAATAACTAGCGATGACAAGAATTCGTCAAAATAGATATTTAAATATTTGCGATAACGAATATCTATAGATGGCAGTGTCGCCGCTTTACATAGAGGCTACACCATTGAATTTTAAATCAAATTTCCCTTAATATATCAAAATCATCCTACATGTTACTTGTTGCAAAATAAAGCTCGAAAATATAATTTATAAGTATCAAAGTGGACAGTTTAAACGGTAACCAAAATAGACGAGCGGTAACCACGTAACCAAACGAAATTTCGGTAACCAAATTTGGTTCATTTAACATTAGTGAGTTCAGAATTTTGTGTATGTTATGTTGGAAACATTATTATAGCAAATGAAAGCTATGCATCGTGAACAACTTTTTATAAGCTTTTATTTAGTTTCACTTTTGTTGTCTGTAATGGAATCTTGCAAGTTAAATTTGATACACTTTCCGGTGTCCGATTGAGCTGAAATTTTGCACACATGTATAACTCCGATGACAATGCAATATAACTTTGTTAGAATTCGATAAATTAATCGATAACAGAGTTATCGGTAAAGATTTGTATTTACTTTGGCATAACAGCCTAAGTCCCATACAAACCCGCTGGTACCTATCCGTGGATTGTGATATTTGGACGTGGTAAATCACGCGTATCACGCGTGGTGAATCTCAACGCTTACGAAAAACGGAGACACAAACCTCTGTTGTATTTCTGTGTATAACCAACATAGCTGAATTTTTAAGGCTGTTTAACTCTGTAATCTTTTCTGTAATTTATTTTGCTTTTGGAAAAATTACCTATTTGAAAAAAACTGGCAGAAAAATATTGGCATAACAGCTTAAGTTAAATCAAGAATGGAAAAACTTGGAAAATTTGAGCAGATGTGGCAATTACGCGTGCCCGTTGAACGAAATATTGACAATCTGTTGATAATCGCTAGGAAATTAGCGACATTTCATCAACTTAGCAGCACTTTAGCAATACTACTGTTATTATTTGGCCGCTCAAACACACCCATATTAATTGTGCATTAAATTTAAAATATACAACTCAAAAATGACTCCGGTTGTTATGTCCGCAGCATTTATTTGGTGCAAATACAACATAATAATTTACACGGCCAAAGCCATAATAATTTGCACGGGTCATCAATTCTTTCTCTGATTCAAAAGCTGAACTACCAGCGCTACCGCCATTAGCTCAGTGTCATCATTGCCAGTAGCTCCAATAACACCAAACTCGTGCCTGACACACAAAAGTCGTTTCACTCAATAGCGCAAGTGAAATGTACTACGCACTCACTACTAAGTAACGTCAAATATTCGATTGGAGTCATTTCGTCAATGAGCTACCATTGAGCTGGCACCGCATTGGCGCTGGCGCCATGCAATTTACATCACTAAAATTGCACGAATGTCCAGGCTCATGACTTTTTTAATCCAGATGGTGAAAACGAAGACTCAAAGGAATGCAACCTTGCAAACAACAGCCGCCATTTTCAAAGTGTAAAAATTCTGTGATACAACATACGCTAACGTTGTTAGGCTGTCATCGGTAAGTGTTGCATACTTTTCTGCGCACTTGATTTTGTTTTACAGATTTTTGGCGATGGAATTTTAGCTAAGCGAAAGTGGAATTTTATTTTAAAACAGATTTAACCCACAGATGAGAGATCTGCAATAAGTAGTTGTAAACTGAACGCGGCATAGGCAAAGTTAAGTTATTTAACACTGTTTGACATAATTTTATATGTGCTCTCTGTCAAAAATGCTTCAACTAACTAAGTCACATTTTATTTCGATTATGAATATGCCCCAATATATTCGGATTATGATATAATAAAATTAAAGAAAAAAATAAAATTAAAGAAAAAAAACTTTTTTAAAAATAAGCTTTTATTATTGGCTAATAAAATTAACTAAAAAGTAAGTTGGTGCATTAAAAGAAATGGATAGAATGAGAAACGTTAAAAATAACTAAGTAAAGATTACGTAACTAATTTAAACAATATTTTACCCTACTAAAAATTTAAAAAAATTCCTATTTAAATTAAATTTAAGAAAAAGGCTTTTCTAAGAACAAACTTCTATTACTTGTTAATAAAACGAACTAAAAAGTAAAAAATAAAATTAAAGAAAAAAAACTTTTTTAAAAATAAGCTTTTATTATTGGTTAATAAAATTAACTAAAAAGTAAACAATAAATTGACTCTAAAGAAATATAACACTTTACAAGTTCATTGTAAGCTTTAACGATAATTAGGCTTTTTCGTCTGCGACAAAATAATTCTATATTGTACATAATTATATATTTTTAACATTAAAACTTTACACCTAAATTATTAAACCTTACAGTTTATATCACAGTCCTAATTGTTCTAATAAAAGCGTGTTACATTGCGATAGCAAGAAAAGGAGATCCTAAATGTTCTTAATTATACCATCAAAATTCAACACGTTTTTAATAATTTAGGTGTAACGTTTTAATGTTAAAAATATATAATTATGTACAATATAGAATTCTTTTGTCGCAGACGAAAAAGCCTAATTATCGTTAAAGCTTACAATGAACTTATAAAGTGTTATATTTCTTTAGAGTCAATTTATTGTTTACTTTTTAGTTAATTTTATTAACCAATAATAAAAGCTTATTTTTAAAAAAGTTTTTTTTCTTTAATTTTATTTCATTTTTAATTTTCTCTCTGCATATTTTGTTTTGTTTTGACAGTTATTGATTTTCTATTCAAAAATGAAAAATGGCTGGGTTTCCGGTCTTTCTTTGTTATTCTGAAATCGCAAAGGCTTTTAACTACAAGTACAAAAAATGTGCTAGGCTGTTGATGCCCTCATGGCCAAGGTGTTTTGGCATCGGATAGATTTTCCACCTGGAACTATTGATATTGAAGGCTTGGCCTTTTCAATGGCTTTTTTAACCTCTGTTGGAGTAACGATGAGGTGCGACGCGAAATGCTTGTGCTTATGTGCCCGTTAATTTGGACGATATCTAGCATTGTGAACTGAAGTATGCATTGCAAGTTGGCTACAGGAAGCCCTCGCGCATTTTCTCGAGTCCAACAGACGAAATTCTACTCGAATAAATTATTTAAATACTAACTATTATGAATAGCACCAAAAATTTCAATGAACTAGATTATTTGCTGACTTTGGCTTTTGACTGCAGGGATGCCGTACAATTTTCAATGCAATGATGCTAGACCATTTGCACAAAATCCTAAACTCCCCAATTGTGTATTTAAAGATTATCTTCCAGGCCAGTAATAAATAATCGAAATTTTCGAATATTCGAAAAAGATAAAAGAAGGCTCATATAAAACAATAATCGTTATCCCTATCTCTTTCACTCTCGCTTATAGTTTCACTTTTCAAGTAACATTTTTAAACAAGAAAGGTATAAGAACCAATTACCCTTGAAGTTCGATGTATAAACATGCCGATCTAAGTATGAAAAATTACATTTTGCAATTAACTATAACTCGCTCATTAGTTAAAGTTAAATCCTGAAAAATATAAACAATATTAAAGTGTACATCCAGGCAAAATAATTTATAACTTGTAGATAACACACCTATAACACTTCAATAACAGAAAATGTTTCGATAACTCACCGATAACAAATCGACAAACCGATAACTCGTCGATATTGAATCGATAACAAGTCAATAAGGTGTTGATTACAAACCAGCCACTAACTCTTCGATAACAAATCAGCAACACTCCAATATCAAATCGAAAGATTTTAGAGAGCTGGTGGCCGATAACATGCCGATACCTTGTCGCTAACAAATCGGTCACACTCTGATAACAAATCGATAACTTTTCGATAACAATGCTTGGTGGTTGATAACACATCTTTAACTTGTCGATAACTAATTGGTAATACTCCGAAAACAAATCGATACATTTTCGATAACGATAGTTGGTGGTCAATATAGCGCTCTTAAATTTGAGTTTTGCTCTTTATCAATTGGAGAGTCGCTTTTGCCGACACTGTAGGCGATTCTGCACATTCCACATATAGACCTGGTGCATAGCGTTAACAGCTGAAACGAGGTTCAATGCCTCGGGTCACCTTGAGCGCTGAGTGTATGGCCATAGTAGTATAGTGTCATCAATTATAGGACGAACAGACCACCTGATTTCGCATCTGCGCTTCAAAGGATCTCATGGAGCCACAATGGAACTGGATGATTTAAATGGCTTAAACTGCAACGGCGTCAGCTTTTTAATTGACAACCAAGCAGCAGTCAAAGCAGTACTGTACCCTAAGTCACTTAAAATGGCGTTAAATTCGTTAAGATCAAATCCAAATGAGTCCAAAATACTTATCTTAAGTAACAAAAAAAAACATTATATATTGGAATATTACAAACAGTTCACTATGTCAGTTTCAGTAAACATGTAGATACATACATTCTTGTTTGTCATGGAAGCATTTTCACGAAGTAACATAACATCGCATAACATAGTATAAACAGTCCATGAAAAAAATCGAGATAGCGAGAAACATACAACTATATTGGGTGCCAACACATATGGGAATACATGGGAGTGAAAAAGCGGATGAACTAACTAAAAAGGGCGGATCCCTCAAAGCTTGTTCCATAGACGTCGCAGTTAGATTGACTGAGATTAAGAAAAGCTGAGAGTTCCACATGATCGACCAAACAGGAAGGCGTGGGCACAAGCAAGGGCTGTAAAGGTCTTGCAAAAAAAGTTGCTTCTATTATTACAAAGAAAGAAATTTAGACTAATGATGGTTTTTCTGTTTGGACACTGCCTTCTAGCGTCACACGCCTTTAAATAAAGCTTGTGATAGCAGATGTAGGAATTGCGGTTTGCAGAAGGAAACAATCGAGCCTGTTACAAGTGGCATAGGTCCTAGAAAGTTTTTAGTATTTTCCAAGAGAACGTAGTTATTTTATAAGGTCATGGTTTTTGATAGGCTTTTTCAACCAGTTCAACCTTACCTAACCTGACCTAATCTATCTGCGCATTACTTTTAGAGTATATGCAAATATGCATGTACACGTCTTGCCCCGTTGCTTGTTAAGAAACGACTAGCTCACTATCTCAACGATGACTATACTCTAACAAGTGCAGACACAGCTTCAATTTTGGTGTACACTGTCATATGTACTCCGCATTTAATCTAGCAGGTGTGCTATCAATGCACTTGCGAAAAGCACTAAGTTCTTTATTTGGGAGGCCCTTGCTTACAGTTGATAAGTAAAAAACTCTTCAAGATAAAAAACTCGCTCTCTATAAATATTTTATTTTTCTTCTCCTTATTCATTTTACCTCGTCCATCTTTTCGGTTGAAACTATACTTGAAACATTTGATAGAATATATCCCTGCCGGATTTCTGGGTCTTTTCTTACACCAACGGAGCATACTGAAGGTAATTCAATGCTGAGCGTTGTAAGATTTTTGTAGATGGGGTTACGATTAACCCTCCGATAGGTTGTGGCGTCTGGCCAGACGGGAAGGCTTTATTTTCTTGAACCACCCGATCATGAAAAGCTTTAGTGACTTTTTAAGCTTAGTCTTTTTTATAAGCTTTTATTTAGTTTCACTTTTGTTGTCTGTAATGGAATCTTGCAAGTTAAATTTGATACACTTCCCGGTGTCCGATTGAGCTGAAATTTTGCACACATGTACAACTCCGATGACAATGCAATATCACTTTGTTAGAATTCGATAAATTAATCGATAACAGAGTTATCGGTAAAGATTTGTGTTTACTTTGGCATAACAGCCTAAGTCCCATACAAACCCGCCGGTACCTATCCGTGGATTGTGATATTTGGACGTGGTGAATCACGCGTATCACGCGTGGCGAATCTCAACGCTTGCGAAAAACGGAGACACAACCCTCTGTTGTATTTCTGTGTATAACCAACATAGCTGAATTTTTAAGGCTGTTTAACTCTGTAATCTTTTCTGTAATTTATTTTGCTTTTGGAAAAATTACCTATTTGAAAAAAACTGGCAGAAAAATATTGGCATAACAGCTTAAGTTAAATCAAGAATGAAAAAACTTGGAAAATTTGAGCAGATGTGGCAATTACACGTGCACGTTGAACGAAATATTGACAATCTATTGATAATCGCTAGGAAATTAGCGACATTCCATCAACTTAGCAGCACTTTAGCAATACTACTGTTATTATTTGGCCCCTCAAACACACCCATATTAATTGTGCATTAAATTTAAAATATACAACTCAAAAATGACTCCGGTTGTTATGTCCGCAGCATTTATTTGGTGCAAATACAACATAATAATTTACACGGCCAAAGCCATAATAATTTGCACGGGTCATCAATTCTTTCTCTGATTCAAAAGCTGAACTACCAGCGCTACCGCCATTAGCTCAGTGTCATCATTGCCAGTAGCGCCAATAACACCAAACACGTGCCTGACACACAAAAGTCGTTTCACTCAATAGCGCAAGTGAAATGTACTACGCACTCACTACTAAGTAACGTCAAATATTCGATTGGAGTCATTTCGTCAATGAGCTACCATTGAGCTGGCACCGCATTGGCGCTGGCGCCATGCAATTTACATCACTAAAATTGCACGAATGTCCAGGCTCATGACTTTGTTAATCCAGATGGTGAAAACGAAGACTCAAAGGAATGCAACCTTGCAAACAACAGCCGCCATTTTCAAAGTGTAAAAATTCTGTGATACAACATACGCTAACGCTGTTAGGCTGTTATCGGTAAGTGTTGCATACTTTTCTGCGCACTTGATTTTGTTTTACAGATTTTTGGCGATGGAATTTTAGCTAAGCGAAAGTAGAATTTTATTTTAAAACAGATTTAACCCACAGATGAGAGATCTGCAATAAGTAGTTGTAAACTGAACGCGGCATAGGCAAAGTTAAGTTATTTAACACTGTTTGACATAATTTTATATGTGCTCTCTGTCAAAAATGCTTCAACTAACTAAGTCACATTTTATTTCGATTATGAATATGCCCCAATATATTCGGATTATGATATAATAAAATTAAAGAAAAAAATAAAATTAAAGAAAAAAAACTTTTTTAAAAATAAGCTTTTATTATTGGCTAATAAAATTAACTAAAAAGTAAACAATAAATTGACTCTAAAGAAATATAACACTTTACAAGTTCATTGTAAGCTTTAACGATAATTAGGCTTTTTCGTCTGCGACAAAAGAATTCTATATTGTACATAATTATATATTTTTAACATTAAAACTTTACACCTAAATTATTAAACCTTACAGTTTATATCACAGTCCTAATTGTTCTAATAAAAGCGTGTTACATTGCGATAGCAAGAAAAGGAGATCCTAAATGTTCTTAATTATACCATCAAAATTCAACACGTTTTTAATAATTTAGGTGTAACGTTTTAATGTTAAAAATATATAATTATGTACAATATAGAATTCTTTTGTCGCAGACGAAAAAGCCTAATTATCGTTAAAGCTTACAATGAACTTATAAAGTGTTATATTTCTTTAGAGTCAATTTATTGTTTACTTTTTAGTTAATTTTATTAACCAATAATAAAAGCTTATTTTTAAAAAAGTTTTTTTTCTTTAATTTTATTTAGGTTAAGTCTTTATAATAATTCCGAAATCGATATTTGTTTCTTTTTATTTTTTCTGTTTCTTTGTACCAAAGTAGATTATGCCACATTTTAGCGTTGTCGTCTGGATAGACGAACATATTTTTATGCCTATAAAACCTCATAGATCGAATTCATTGCAAAATTTATCAATAAAAATTCAAACATATCACA
Source organism: Eurosta solidaginis (assembly GCF_040869045.1). Classification (NCBI taxonomy): domain Eukaryota; kingdom Metazoa; phylum Arthropoda; class Insecta; order Diptera; family Tephritidae; genus Eurosta; species Eurosta solidaginis. The sequence goes on from NC_090323.1 coordinate 180,312,509, forward strand.
GTGTGCGCCGAGCTTTCTTCAAAATTAAAATAAAAATTTAAATATTTCTGGATAAAGTTCAAAGTGTAAAATTTCGTTTGGTCAGACGACAACGCTAAGATGTGTTGAATTTATTCACCGCTAATCGAAGGGTTAAGCACATCAGTTAACGTATGTGATTATTCGTTTGACAGAGTAAGGAAATGCTCGAGCCAAGAGAAAAGAGACGATTTGGGACTTGAATTTATTTTGAATTCCTTATCGGAATTAATTATTGCAATAAAAAATGTAGGTCCTCATTGCTTGCAAAACGACGAAAGTTATCAAAAAAATGTTCGCCAATCACCAAACAAATTTATTTAGATTTATTGCAGACTATTCTTTTTTACACCAATAAGCCAACGAGTAATCTGTCAGCACTTAGGACTTGGCAGCCGCCGTGGTGTGGTGGTTGTTGTTTTTGTTGTTGTTGTTGTTGTAGCAGTGCTTCGCCACGTCCAATAGGTGCGACCCATCACAAATTTTCATCAATATCCTCTAACGGAAGTCCAAGGAAACTTGCTGTTTCAACAGGGGTGGACCATAATGTGAGGGGTGGTACAGGCGTTGGTTCCACATTACAATCGAAGAGATGGTTGATGTCATGTGGGGAAACATTGCAAGCAGGGCATACATTTTGTATATCGGGGTTGATTCTGGATACGTAAGAGTTTAACCTGTTATAGTTTCCAGATCGAAGTTGCGCTAGAGTGACTTGCGTTTCCACGGGGAGTATGCTTTCCCCTTCCACAAGTTTTGGGAACTGTTCTTTAAGTACTGGATTCACCGGGAAAGTCCTGGCATAAAGGTCCGACCCCTGTTTGTGGAGTTCACTGAGGACCTGCTTGTGTGTTTTTTGCTTCATACGGCTGAGTTGTTAGGTGCTGTATTTCCTCATAATGCTTACGGGGATGACTCCTTAAGCCCCTGGGCGGTGCTGGCTCATCAATCAGATGTCTGTTGGGATGCACAGGTTTCTGGGTATTCAACAGGAACTGTTTGGTTAGCATCTCATTTCTCTCCCTGATGGGGAGTATTCTCGCCTCATTATAAAGATGGTGTTCTGGGGACACAAGAAGACAGCAGGTGGCGGTTCTGTGAGCAGTATTTTGGCACGCCTGTAGTTTCTTCCAGTGAGTAGTTTTTAGGCTTGGCGACCATATAGGGGACGCGTAACATGCAGTCGGCTGGCCAATTGCTTTGTAAGTGGTAATGAGGGTTTCTTTGTCTTTTCCCTAAGTACTGCCAGCAAGAGATTTGAGGATTTTTTACGGCTCTGGATTTTCGGCACAATTGCTGCTGCAGGCTCACCAAAATGTAATCCTGATCAAACGTCACACCCAACATTTTGGGGTGTCGGCAGCGAAGGGCCATCGACGTGGACGTTCAAAAGGGTGGACATTTGGGGCGTCCATCTTGTAAAAAAGGTCGCGGAGGATTTAGTCGGTGATAATGCCAGGTTTCGCGAGTCAAAAAATCTGGAGAGATCAGGGAGGTAGCCGTTTATTCTGTTGCAAAGCCCATTCATCTGTGGGTCTGGGCCTGTGGCCGTTATTGTGCAGTCATTGGCGTAGAAAACGATAGTAACTCCTTCTGGTGGCGAAGGTAGCTTTGATATGTAGAAGCTAAAGAAGAGTGGGCATAGGAAACCATCCTGTGACACACCTTGTTTAATTCTTCTTGGTTTTGAAGGTTCGTTTCTAAATTGCACCGATGCCTGCCGACCACCAAGATAATTAGCGGTCCACCTTTTAAGACATGGGGGAAGGGTAGACTCTTACAGGTCTTCCATGATTGACCGTATCAAAGGCTTTTGGTAGGTCTAGCTCAACGAGTGCTGTTCTATGGTGGGGGTTTTGATTTCAACCTCACTTTATCTGAGTGCTAATGGCGTTTAGCGCGGTGATGGTGCTATGGAGTCTTCTAAAGGCATGCTGATGACAGGCTAGCTGCAAATTTGCTTTGAAGTAGGGGAGCAAAATTGCTTCAGGCGTCTTGACTACTGGCGATAGGAGAGATAGCGGGCGATATGACTCTCCTATGTTAGCTGGTTTCCCGGGCTTCAGGCGGGACAACCTTGGCCATTTTCTATATTTCGGGAATAACAAAGGTGGAAAGAGACAGGCTGAGGACATGCTATAAATATTTGAAACCCTCTTTCCGTTTAAGCATCGGTATGGCTATGCCGTCTGGGCCCACCTCTTTGAATGGTTTAGCATGGCCGATGGCATCCGATGGCATCCTCTTTGGCGGTTATGGTAATTGGAGGCGCGCTGAATTTGTATTTATATGCGTATCTGTTGACCCTCCGGCTATTTTTGTCGACCGTGGAATGCATTATATATTGTCGGCAGAAAGCGCTCTCGCATTTTTTCGTATCCGACAGCACTTTATCGCCAAAGGCGATGGAAATTTTGTCATTGTGCTTAGACGGATTCGATAGGGGCTTTACGGTGGACCAAAGCTGACCTACACCGGCAGAGTGGTTACAACCGCTTAGGCACTTGTCCCATTTCGCCCGCTTGTGTTCATCCACAAGCAATCTGATGCGTTGGTTTATATCCCTTATTTGGGGGTCGCCGGGATAGAGCTGCCTTATAAGCTCACGTTCTTTCGCTAAATTTGGTACCTCCGCCGGAAAGTGAGGCCAAATTTTGGCAATTCCACCGGCGGGAATGAAGCGAGCCGAGGCGGTAGCGTGCTCCACCTACCACACCGAAGATCCTCGGTTCACGCCCCGGGCAAAGCAACATCAAAATTTTAGAAACAAATTTTTCAATTAGAATAACATTTTTCTAAGCGGGGCACCCCTCGGCAGTGTTTGGCAAGCACTTCGAGTATGTTTCTGGTATGAAAAGCTTTTCAGTAACAACTTATCTGCTTTGCATATGCCCTTCGGAGTCGGCATTAAACAAGTAGGTCCCGTCCCGCCAATTTGTAGGAAAAACTAAAAATTGGAAGAGAAGCTCGGCCTAAAACCTCGTCGGAGGTTATCCCGCCTTACATTTATTATGCCATTCATGAAAATTAATTGGTATATTAACTTTGGCACGAATCTCAAAATTATAATTCCTTAAAGGAAAATGGATAGACCCACCATTATGTAAACCGAAATAATCAGGATGAAGAGCTGAGTTGATTTAGCCATGGCCGTCTGTCCGTCTGTCTGGGAAGTAGACCAGAGACGGACTGGGACTGGAATTAGGACTAGGACTGGGACTGAGACTCGGAGTGGTACTGGGACTCGGAATGGGACTGGAACAAAATAGATACCACCCTCTAGGACTGGGAATAAGGGATGAAAAAGAATGAGAAGAACTTGAGAGAAGAGAAAAGAGGGAAGGAGAAGGAGACTGAGAAAAAGATAGAGTGAGACGAAGATAGAGATATATGAAACGAAAAAGACGGAGGGTTGAGTGGATAAAAGGATTACGAAAAAGTGAAGAGGGGTAGGGCAGAGTTAGAAGGAAAAAGCTTATTAAAATGTATGCAGATAGACCAAATTTAGGGCAGAACAATGACTGCGGGTCTGCTAGTATATATATATATTTTCGCAATTTTAACCCCATTTTAACATCTAGAAGCTTCAAATTTTACCAAATGCTTACGTATATAGCATGTATTTTTGTCTACAAAAATCATAGAGATCGGTGGTATATATATTATATACCCCATATAAACTGTAATTTTTGCCCCTTTTTTACGTCTAGAAGCTTCAAATTTCAACAAATTTCATCAAATACTTACGCTTACGACATACATTGTTAAAGTGCGCAATTCGTAGTCTTAGTTTTGACATGCAGACCACAAAAAACGTGAAACTTTGCATCCTCACACAAAGTACCTACCTATTTTGTTTATTTTATATTTATCTTAAAAATCGCTTAGGTATGCACATCTGTTCACTGTATATCTTTTATCTTATACAGCTGATTATTTGGAGGTTAGGAATGGGATAAGTTTATTGTTCATCCCCATTCATGAAAGGTATGAAGGTATGTCCCGTCCTTACTTCTTTTTATTTTTACTTAGGACCCAAGAATGCATAACATAGTTGTTTCCATTAATCGATTTCTTGACTTAATGCATCTTATTGTCATTTAATTTGTGTTTCAGTTTCAGGCTGCCCTTCTGCAACGTTGGAATTTGCCATGGTTTATGTGTGGCTTTTGCCCTTTTGTGCAAGCTTTAACGGTAAATGTGTCCGTATTCACGCTAACTGCCATTGCAATAGATAGACATCGTGCCATTATTAATCCACTCAGGTAAGGTTATCATTTTCGTGATTATTTCGGATTTATACCAGCGTACTTTCGAAATTATTTGAAGAAGTTTGGGATTTTTTCTGTACTTTTTTTATTTTTTCTGTGCCATCTTTGGAGCATATCGGGATTGCCTTCGGCACCCTTTCGGGATTATTATGGACTGTCTGTGTACCAGACAGGAACTGCTTTTCGCATATTTTTGAGATTATTTAGAATTATGTATGGTATTATATCCGCAATTTTTCGGGATTGTAAGCGGGATGACATTGTGACTAGTTCTGGACAATTTCGAAATTGGATTTACTCATATCGAAACTGGTCTGGGATCATTTCGAAACTGTCTTCTTATCATCACGGCATGTTTTTGATATAAGTTTTAAATCATTCAAGAAATCATTTCAGTTGTTTTTTGTTTCATAGTAAGCGAACTTAGTTTAAGCTTAGCTTTACCAACTACTGACAAACCGAGCCTTAATATGCTAACAAGTGTTGAATTGCAATTACGTTTTATTGTTCAGTCGAACGAAAAAAAAGTCTTTTGCTTTTGTGCTGATCTTAAATTGTTGCAATGATTATGGCCATTTATCTCGAAATGTTCATAAGATCAAATGGAAATTTTATGAATGCCTATAAAGGCGAACTAGGAAAGGCCATAAAGTCAATTAACCTTATGAATATTGGAAAAGGACTTAAGTCCAATTGATCATATGACAACTCAAAGTCGGTATAACGTCAACTGACCTTTTGGTATTTGATATTATGTCATTCGCCACCGAATTTGAACAATTTCTGAAAATGCTAAATGTAGGCCAGTAGTTGAGTAGAATATGCAAGCCTAGGTTCTTAAAGAGAGAAAAACTGTTCACTTCCGTTGATTTTTTGCAACGTGATTGACAAAAGAATTCGGGTTTTATACAACCAATGCGCTGAGTTGAAATTATGTTTGCTTTAATTTTCTCTCTACCATTTCCACATTAATTTATTTTCCATCATTTTAAGAGCGCGCCCAACAAAATTAATGTCCAAATTAATACTAATTGGTATTTGGTTCGTGGCATTCATTTTTGCAACACCATGCGCCATCGCTTTTCGTGTTGAAGTGCAGTATGAACGTTACAGAGGTACATGAATAATAACACCATTTGTTTATTTACGTTCAGATTTCCAACTAACCGTTTTAATTATTTTAAATTTACACTTTTCTACTCGTATATTTCTTGATTTGTTCACTCTTTTCTCCAGAAAATGATACAATTTTCAATGTAACACGACCATTTTGCATGAATAAAAATCTCACTGAGCAACAATTACAAACATACCGTTATATGTTGGTGTTTATGCAGTATTTTGTACCGTTTTGCGTCATAAGTTTTGTTTACATACAAATGGCTGTTAAATTGTGGGGCACTCATGCCCCAGGCAATGCACAAAGTACGCGTGATATCACATTGATGCGCAATAAAAAGAAAGTAAGTATGTTCGCTTTTAAGAAAAATTTAATATATTTTGTTTTTTTTTTTTCAGCTATTTGAATATTGTATTTCATTTCACTAAGTGCTTAGTGTAGTATGTTAGATATTTTTTTTATCATTCATTGACACATATGGGAGCTGTGAACGAAATAATTTCTGATAGTTATGGCAAAATCATTTGTGATTGATAAATCTTAGTGAGTTCTATAACTTCCACCTTCCATCCATTTTTTTGTCCTAAAGATCTCTCTGTTCTGCAATAAGTATGTCCGCGCAGCTTTTTCTTAGCTGACTCGAGGCATATCTGTACAGAGTCAGAGCACACGTGACTAGCTGTGCTCTGAATGCTTTACAGCACTCTACATTATTTTCAATTATTTCAATGTTGGCTTTAAAGTCAACATGACCATAGTAGTACAGGATTACATTCCATTTTTGAAATTGCAGCTTACATCGTTCTCTTGTCAAAAAAAACTTACATTAACCCTACATTCCAGCTTAAAACTGTGCATGATACAGCTAACTAGTACACTGCTCCAGGTGACTTGGAACTTGCATAGGAGGAAGTTATCGGGTAAGAATATGTAATAGACAAAAATGATGAAGATGAGAAGATTTATTTACAATAATACAAAGGAACCGACATTTTCCAGCCCTTTCCTTCAGCTTGAACTTCCAGAAGACTTTCTTAACTTAAATAGTTCCTCTCTATGAAGGAAGTCATAAAAGCAGGGGATTTATGCCTCCACGCTATGAACCCGTTCTATTTTACCATGGTGGTGAGTCATGTTTTCAGCAGAAATAGCAAGAAACGGTTTGGTCGGTTACCTTTAACATGTTCCTGGACTTTTGCATGTAGCCTAGCTCAGGGCAATCAATTTATATTGTGAACTCCGTCGCCATTCTCCTTTCTTCTTCTCTTTCTTCCTCTTCCTATTTTTAATTTTTCCTTTGCTCTCGTCTTCTTTTTTTTGTCATTTTCTTCTTTTTTCTTCTTCCTTTTGCTTATTTAAACCTTCGGGTTCGTTTTCTTTGTGTTCATTTTCTTGTTGTTGTTATTATTCTTCTTCTTCTTCATCTTCTCCTTCTTCCACTTCTTATTCTCCTCCTACTCCGTCTTTTTCTTCTTCCTCTTTCATAATCTTAAAGTTTCTTATTTTTTATAGATCTCCTTTCTCCACTGCTTTTTAATCTTTTTCTTCCTCTCCGTCGCTTTGTTTTTCTTTTTAATATAGCTTCTCCAATACAATTGTCAACCTCACCTACCCGTGGCGAATCCTGTTACTTTCACAGTCGAGGCTCTGTCGAGGGAGGGCGGTATGGCTTTGAACGTTTCATGTGGTCATACTAAATCGTCCCGAGGTGATCGGGCTGGTGCCTTAATGGTGCTTGTTACCGGGACGGACCCCATCTGCATCCGGCAAGGACCATCAACATCGATAACATTCCCCAAGGCCTTCGGGGAGTATCTTTATCGCTACAACAACAACAACAACATCTTCCTTCAATAATTTTACTATTTTTCTAATATCTCATTCATACCCTTCCTCTTCTTGTCGTTTTTCTTTTTTTACTGCTACCTTTTCCTGTTCTTATTTTACCTTTCTCTTGCCTTCTTATTTCTCTTCCTTATATTTTCTTTTTTCTTTTTATTTTTCCTATACTTTTTCTTCCTGTTATAAATTCTCTTTTTTTTCTTTCTCTTATATTTCTTTTTCTTATTTTTGCTTTGCTTTTTCTTTTTTGTTGCCTTTTTTCTACTCTCTTTTCTTCTCGGAAAAATATTCGGCAAGGGATCACCGTCATCGAGAGATTATTTACCAGCACCGAACTCAGAACATATAATGACTTTTGGCCCAAGTGATATTTTCTCGGTAAGAATGCCTGTCGTGAGAGGCGACTAACATGAATAGGATAGAATGTTCGAGGTGGTCTTCGTTCCCGATATGGTCGGCTTAATACCTTGATGGTGCTTATTTTCGGAACAAATTGGATTAAAAAGGCCACCATCATCGAAAAAACTACTTTACTTCTTCGGAAAGTGTCTACATGGCGGAAGAACGTGAGTAGGCTCGTAACCACATTCATATCACATCAATAAATTTCTTTGTCAAAACATGCTTGCTGAACTTCGTTACTGCAACCAAACTCCCGAATATTTCAAAAAAGAAAAGACATCAGTCTTATAAGGCAAGCGTGTGTGAATTTTGCATAGCTTCGATCTGGACACAATTAAATTTTAAATTGACATTTTTCTTTACCAAACAGCGACGTACCCAATGCAGTGCTTGTCTGTAAGCTGACTCCATATGATACAAAGCATAGCTTTTTGAAACTGCTTGTTTACTTAAAGTTCAATGGGGAGATTCTCATGGCAATTCTTTGATGGTTCGATTTGATTTCGATCAGGCAGAAGTGGGAACGCAACAAAAAAAACCAATCATCTCCATCTTAAACGCGAATATCTGCCATTATCACAGAGTCAAGAAATGTCGAATCACATTCGTGACTATTTCTCAGGAACCATTAAACAAACATAAGATCAAACTGGTTGGCCTCATACTTACTGAATTTGTGTGAAACGAACATTAGCTCTTTAAACCTTTAGCAATATTTTTTAACAAAACAGAATATTTTTACATAGAGATACATGTAGCTTTTCTCACCTTAGCGAGGATGTAACATACGTACAGTTCTTTTCTTATGACAGCAAATTTATTATCAAATTTAGCCTTAAATTATGATTCAATTATTAGAGGTTTGTTCTCCAATGATAACAGAGCTTTGACTCTCCCAAGTTGAAAAATGTGGACGGGTTACTTTTACGGAGTAGGGAAAACGGGGAGTAATTCCATCCCCTTCAGCGAGAATAGTGTTAACAAGTAAGGAAGGTTAAGTTCGGGTGTAACCGAACATTACATACTCAGTTGAGAGCTATGGTGACAACATAAGGGAAAATAACCATGTAGGAAAATGAACCGAGGGAAACCCTGGAATGTGTTTGTATGACATGTGTATCAAATTAAAGGCATTAAAGAGTATTTTATGAGGGAGTGGGCCATAGTTCTATAGGTAGACGCCATTTAGGGATATAGCCATAAAGGTGGATCAGGGTTGACTCTAGAATGCGTTTGTACGGTATGGGTATCAAATGAAAGGTATTAATGAGTATTTTAAAAGGGCGTGGACCTAAGTACTATAGATGGACGCCTTTTCGAGATATCGCCGTAAAGATGGACAAGGGGTGACTCTAGAATGCGTTTGTATGATATGGGTATCAAATGAAAGGTGTTAATGAGCATTTTAAAAGGGTGTAATCCTTAGTTCCATAGGTGGACGCCGTTTCGAGATATCGCCATAAAGGTGGACCAGGGGTGACCCTAGAATTTGTTTGCACAATATGGGCATCAAACGAAAGGTCTTAATGAGTATTTTAAAAGGGAGTGGGCCTTAGTTCTATAGGTGGACGCCGTTTCGAGATATCGCCATAAAGGTGGGCCAGGGGTGACTCTAGAATTCGTTTGTGCAATATGGGTATCAAACGAAAGGAGTTAATGAGTATTTTAAGAGGGAGTGGGCCTTAGTTCTACAGGTGGACGCATTTTCGAGGTATCGCAATAAAGGTGGACCAGGGGTGACTCTAGACTTTGTTTGTACGATATGGGTATCAAATGAAAAGTGTTAATGAGTATTTTTAAAAGGGAGTGGGCCTTCGTTTTATAGGTGTTCACCTTTTCGAGATATCGCCATAAAGGTGGACCAGGGGTGACTTTAGAATTTGTTTGTACGATATGGGTATCAAATGAAAGGTGTTAATGATTATTTTAAAAGGGCGTGGGGCTTAGTTCTATAGGTGGACCCCTTTTCGAGATATCGCCATAAAGGTGGACCAGGGGAGACTCTAGAATTCGTTTGTGCAATATGGGTATCAAACGAAAGGAGTTAATGAGTATTTTAAGAGGGAGTGGGCCTTAGTTCTATAGGTGGACGCCTTTTCGAGATATCGCCATAAAGATGGACCAGGTGTGACTCTAGAATGCGTTTGTACGATACGGGTAACAAATGAAAGGTGTTAATGAGTATTTTAAAAGGGAGTAATCCTTAATTCCATAGGTGGACGCCGTTTCGAGATATCGCCATAAAGGTGGACCAGGGGTTACCCTAGAATTCGTTTGTGCAATATGGGTATCAAACGAAAGGAGTTAATGAGTATTTTAAGAGGGAGTGGGCCTTTCTGGACCAGGGGTGACTCTAGACTTTGTTTGTACGATATGGGTATCAAATTAAAGGTATTAATGAGAGTGTTAAAAGGGAGTGGTGGTAGTTGTATATGTGAAGGCGTTTTCCAGATATCGACCAAAATGTGGACCAGGGTGACTCAGAACATCATCTGTTGGATACCGCTAATTTATTTATATATGTAATATCTGCCAAGATTTTAAGGGTTTTTTATTTCGCCCTGCAGAACTTTTTCATTTTCTTCTACTTAATATGGTAGGTGTCACAACCATTTTATAAAGTTTTTTCTAAAGTTATATTTCGCGTCAATAAAACAATCTAATTACCTTACCATATTTCATCCCTTTTTTCGTATTTGGTATAGAATTATGGCATTTTTTTCATTTTTCGTAATTTTCGATATGGAAAAAGTGGGCGTGGTCATAGTCGGATTTCGTTCATTTTTCATACCAAGATAAAGTGAGTTCAGATAAGTACGTGAACTGAGTTTAGTAAAGATATATCGATTTTTGCTCAAGTTATCGTGTTAACGGCCATGCGGAAGGACAGACGGACGACTGCGTATAAAACTGGGCGTGGCATCTACCGATTTCGCCCATTTTCACAGAAAACAGTTAACGCCATAAAATCTATGCTACTACCAAATTTCAAAAGGATTGATTAATTTTTGTTCGACTTATGGCGTTAAAAGTATCCTAGACAAATTAAATTAAAAAGGGCGGAGCCACGCCCATTTTTAAATTTTCTTTTATTTTTGTATTTTGTTGCACCATATCATTACTGGAGTTGAATCTTGACATAATTTACTTATATACTGTAAAGATATTAAATTTTTTGTTAAAATTTTACTTTTAAAAAAAATTTTTTTTTAAAGTGGGCGTGGTCCTTCTCCGATTTTACTAATTTTTATTAAGCGTACATATAGTAATAAGAGTAACGTTCCTGCCAAATTTCATCATGATATCTTCAACGACTGCCAAATTACAGCTTGCAAAATTTTAAATTACCTTCTTTTAAAAGTGGGCGGTGCCACGCCCATTGTCCAAAATTTTACTACTTTTCTATTCGCGTTATAAGTTCAACTCATCTACCAAGTTTCGTCGCTTTATCGGTCTTTTGTAATGAATTATCGCACTTTTTCTGTTTTTCGAAATTTTCGATATCGAAAAAGTGGGCGTGGTTATAGTCTGATATCGTTCACTTTAAATAGCGATCTGAGATGAGTGCTCAGGAACCTACATACCAAATTTCATCAAGATACCTCAAAATTTACTCAAGTTATCGTGTTAACGGACGGACGGACGGACATGGCTCAATCAAATTTTTTTTCGATCCTGATTATTTTGATATATGGAAGTCTATATCTATCTCGATTCCTTTATATATGTACAACCAACCGTTATCCAATCAAACTTAATATACTCTGTGAGCTCTGCTCAACTGAGTATAAAAAGTACCTTTAGTAGTATATTAGTAGATATAATAAATTTGTAAATGCCAACAGGTTTTGGGGGAAATAATTCATTTCAGTGAAAACTCATCGGCCTTGCAGATGCCGTTCGGAGTCGGCATAAAACAAGTAGGTTCAGTCCCGCCAATTTGTAGGAAAAATTAAAAGGAGCACGACGCAAATTGGAAAGGAAGCCCGGTCTTAAATCTCTTCGGAGGTTATCGCACCTTTCATTTATTTATATTTAATTAATTTTCTACTAAATATTTCGTGAATTTATGAAGAGTTATTTTGGTTTCGTCATTCTTTCAGAATTTGTTTGAAGAATGAAGTACGTTAGAATTTTATTCAAAAATAGATTATCTCAAAATTTGTTTCAAAAACTCCCTATCTGAGCATAAGTTCAATGCATTTTGACATAAGAGGGAGTTAATGAAAAGCATTCTGAGATAAGGCGTTCTTCAATATAATTCTCACATAGGGAGTTTTTGTGACAAACCATCAAATAGGACATTTTTGAAAAATATTTTGAGATAGGACAATTTTGTACAGGAAGCCGACGTGGGGTGATATTCTACTCAGAAGCCGCATTGAACTGACAAAAAAATAAAAGAAAATGGCTTATTGTTTTAGAACTTTATAATCCGCCCTCGACTTTGACAGAAGAGTTAAGCTTTTTTGCGGTGTAGGGGACACAGGGTGTATTCACCTTTTTATTCTGAAATTTCGGAAAGCTATTTTCCGTTAATAGATAAACCGTTGATTTAGAATGTTCGGAATACGTCCCATTGATACTACCTCACGAGGTCCGAATATATCTAATAAGTATATACATAATCAGGCCTGTTCTGAAACGAGGCTGATTCCGAGTCGATTTCTTTTTGGTGTTCTCAATTCCGATTGAAACAAATCCATTCGATGTCGATTTCGAATCGTTTTCATTTGGAGTCGATAATGAAACGAAACAGCTGTTTTTATTTATTTTGGTTTTAGTTAAATTAAAATTGCGCAAAAATTTGAAAAAATGCCAGCACCAATGGTTTTCGGAAATGCAGACGCAAGCAGGCGTGCAATTGTGCATAAAAATCGCAAAAATCGATCGATCGAAATTGAGAACACGTCGGTTTTCTTTCGACCAGAATCGCTTTGTTTAGCTTGGAAAATTGTTGATAGGAATTTTCAAATTAAGATTTGTTATATTAAATAAACAAATAGTCCAGCAAAAAGTTGTTATAAATCATCCAAATAAAATGAACAATTTAATAAAACGTATTGTGGGAAAAATAATGTAATTATCTGGGCTTATTAGGCTAATTAATTTCGATTCCGTCTGCTCAGAGCCAAAACTTTTCAAATCGACCAAATCTAGTCGGAATCGATATTCAGAACGCCAATCCATTTCGATTCCGAATAAGTTGGTCGCAATCGAAATCCAGAACAGGCCCGAATATTCCAAATATAAACCGATTCTCCAAATTCTTAAATGGAGACGAATGTTCTGAACATACGGAATGAATAAGTTAACATGCTCAATGAATACATAAAAGTCGAGTTTTTGACGTTGAACGATGAATTTTGAATTGGTTTGGGTTTCGCATGTTCATAGGTTTAGGATAATGCAGGATTCCTTGCGTACTTTTCATAAAATTACCGATTTTCAGCCACACTAATAGATCATGGCATAGTTAATAAATTCATCACAAAATTTAAAAAAATGCTCTAAGGAGTTATGCAGTTCAGTACTTATAGGGTATTTATAAACTGATTGCTTCCTATTTGTACTACTACTATTTTTCGAAAAATCGCAGAGAAACAACACAGTTAATGAATGTCAATTCGATTTGGGAGTGAAATGGCTGCAATTGTCAAAAAATGTGTCAGCCGAGCAAATCTCTTTTGATTGAATCATGGTCTAAAATTATTTTTTTGATTTCAGTTGCATTTTCTTTTTAATTGATTTTGACAGGTAATCAAAATGCTTATTATTGTTGTGGTCGTATTTGGTTTCTGCTGGTTACCTTTGCAGTTATATAATATTTTATATGTAACATTTCCAGAAATTAATGAATATCATTTCATAAATATTATATGGTTTAGCTGTGATTGGTTAGCTATGAGTAATAGCTGTTATAATCCATTCATTTACGGCATTTACAATGTAAGTAGAAAAATCGATGTATTAAGCTTCAATTACAGATGTATAAAAAATAAATAAGTATATTTAAATTTATATACAGAATTGTGTACATGTTTTTTGTAATAACAGAGAACATTCGTTTTGTTTTTCCATCAATTTTCCTGTGTACTTTTTTAAAACGGATATAAGTCTCTTATTTTGCTTAAAACCTATTTATCACTTTATAAACAGAACGTTGTATCATGTTGGTGTTATAAAAATGAAGTCAGGTTTTGGAATGTCATTTTGAATTTTATAAAATTGAACAACTACGTTACAAGTTTTGAGGGATCAGCCCTGTTTAGCTGGATCATCCGCTTTTTCATTTCCATCTATTCTCATTGTTTCAAGAACCCAATATAGATGTTAGTTTCTGTATACACTGAACCGATACGTACACGGTATTGTCACGTCTGTAATTTCAATGCCCTTGCACAATACTTTTACCTCTATCGTTGCTCTAGGAGACCCATCGAAGGTTAGGTACGGAATTATGTAGTATGTTCGTCCAATATTTGATGATGCTTTACTATTATGGCCGTATGATCTGCGCACAAGGTGTCCCAATGCATTGCAAAAAATGATAATAATATGTAAGTGGTACCAAAAATGTCCTGAAATTATACCGAAAGCACTCCCAGGATACAATTAAAAATTTTACTACGTGCTCCTTTTATTTTTTTCTATAAATTGGGGGACTTGTTTAATGCCGACACCGGGCTGCATCTTCAAAGCAGATGAGTTTTCACTGAAACGCTTTTCATGGCAGGAATACATTCGTAGCGCTTGCCAAACACTCGTGAGGGGTGACCCCGCTTAGAAAAATATTCTTCTAATTGAAAAAACTAGTTTTCTAAAATGTTCATGTAGCTTTACCTGGGACGCGAATCCAGGACCTTTAAAACCAATCCCAATATATTCTCAACATAACAATCACGAAATGTTCAATAAATAGTTTCATGTTCAAGAAAGAAATAGGAGCTTGAAAAGATTATTCTTAAGGAAATAATTTAAATATATAATTGTTAGCGAAAATGCTCCGAAATCATGCCGAAAATACTACGACAACATGTGCTCGCAACAGTCGCAATATGTTCCCAACATCACGGTCATCAAATGATCATTAAATTGTTCCAAAATCAATCCCAGAATTATTTTGTAATAGTCCCGAATCGAACGCGAAAATAATTCTAAATTCTTTCTAAATATGCTGAAATTATTAACAAAAGATCGTGCTACAATCTCAAAATAGTCTTGAAATATCTCGTGTTAACTCAAAATAATTCCGAATAAAATGAATCGGATTTTGAAATATTTTTGTGAATTTTATAAAATGTAAATAGACAATCTTGTATACTAATATAGGAGAGCTAGAAAAAGTGGAATCCTGAAAGTAATAATCAAAATATAAAAATGGTATCGAAAATATTTCCAAATTATGTCGAAAAATTTCCGAAATATAGTCCAAACACTCCCAATATGCTCCCCACGTAATGGCTGTGAAATGGTCAACAAATAGTTCCGAAAATAATTCGTAAATCATTCTGAAATAGTGCCAAACTGATCCCGAAAACAATACCAAATTATTATCAAATATTCTGAAACTATTTTTAAATATCTTGAAACAATCACAAAATTGTTGTGAATGATTTCGTGTTAACAAACAAAAATCATAAAAAAGTCCCTAAATGGTACAGGAGTAATCCCGAAAAAGCTTCGCAATAATTAAAAAAAATACCACTAAGGCTTTAACGAAACTAATTACTACAACAATCCCGAAAGGAACTTCTCCAAACGAAACACGGAAACGATCACAAGTTCATGTTTGTCCCACCTATAATTCTTTAATTTTGGCAGACATTTGATATTTCCTGTGACACCCCTATAGCGGTGACTAATACTTTTTTTAATACAAAGAAGTAAGGAAGGCTAAGTTCGGGTGTAACCGAACATAACATACTCAGTTGAGAGCTATGGAGACAAAATAAGGAAAATCACCATGTAGGAAAATGAACCTAGGGTAACCCTGGAACGTGGTTGTATGACATGTGTATCAAATGGAAGGTATTAAAGAGTATTTTAAGAGAGAGTAGGCCATAGTTCTATGGATGGACGCCATTTAGGGATATCGCCATAAAGGTGGACCAGGGCTGACTCTAGAATTTGTTTGTACGATAGGGTATCAAATGAAAGGTGTTACTGAGCATTTTTAGAGGGAGTGGGCCTTAGGTGTATCGGTGGACGCCTTTTCGAGATATCGCCATTAAGGTGGACCAGGGGTGACTCTGGAATGTGTTTGTACGATATGGGTATGAAATGAATGGTGGTAATGATTATTTTAAAAGGGAATGGGCTTTAGTTCTATAGGTGAACGCCTTTTCGAGAAATCGCCATAAAGGTGGACCAGGGTGACTCTAGAATATGTTTGTACGATATGGGTATCAAATGAAAGCTGTTAATGAGTATTTTGAAAAGGAGTGATCCTTAGTTCCATAGGTGGACGCCGTTTCGAGATATCGCCATAAAGGTGGACCAGGGGTGTCTCTAGAATGTGTTTGTACGATATGGGAATCAAATGAAAGGTGTTACTGAGCATTTTAAGAGGGAGTGGGCATTAGGTCTATAGGTGGACGCCTTTTCGAGATATCGCCATTAGGGTGGGCCAGGGGTGACTCTAGAATGTGTTTGTACGGTATGGGTATCAAATGAAAGGTGGTAATGAGTATTTTAAAAGGGAGTAATCCTTATTTCTATAGATGGACGCCTTTTCGAGATATCGCCATAAAGGTGGACCAAGGGTGACTCTAGAATGTTTGTACGATATGGGTATCAAACGAAAGGTGTTACTGAGCATTTTAAGAGGGAGTGGGCATTAGGTCTATAGGTGGATCCCTTTTCGAGATATCGCCATTAGGGCGGGCCAGGGGTGACTCTAGAATGTTTGTACGATATGGGTATCAAACGAAAGGTGTTACTGAGCATTTTAAGAGGGAGTGTGCATTAGGTCTATAGGTGGACGCCTTTTCGAGATATCGCCATTAGGGTGGGCCAGGGGTGACTCTAGAATGTTTGTACGATATGGGTATCAAACGAAAGGTGTTACTGAGCATTTTAAGAGGGAGTGGACATTAGGTATATAGGTAGACGCCTTTTCGAGATATCGCCATTAGGGTGGGCCAGGGGTGACTCTAGAATGTGTTTGTACGATATGGATATCAAATTAAAGGTATTAATGAGGGTTTTAAAAGCGAGTGGCCCTTAGATGTATATGTGAAGGCGTTCTCGCGATATCGACCACAATGTGGACCAGGTGATCCAGAAAATCATCTGTCGGGTACTGCTAATTTATTTATATATGCAATACCACTAACAGTATTCCTGCCAAGATTCCAAGGGCTGTTGATTTCGCCTTGTAGAACTTTTTCATTTTCTTCTACTTAATATGGTAGGTGTCACACCCATTTTACAAAGTTTTTTCCAAAGTTGTATTTGGCGTCAATAAACCAATCCAGTTACCATGTTTCATCCCTTTTTTCGTATTTGGTATAGAATTATGGCATTTTTTTTTCATTTGTCGTAATTTTCGATATCGATAAAGTGGGCGTGGTTATGGTCGGATTTCGGCCATTTTTTATACCAAGATAAAGTGAGTTCAGATAAGTACGTGGGCTAAGTTTAGTAAAGATATATCGGTTTTTGCTCAAGTTATTGTGTTAACGGCCGAGCGGAAGGACAGACGGTGGACTGTGTATAAAAACTGGGCGTGGCTTGCACCGATTTCGCCCGTTTTCACAGAGAACAGTTACCGTCATAGAGTCTATGCCCCTACCAAATTTGAGAAGGATTGGTAAATTTTTGTTCGACTTTTGGCATTAAAAGTATTCTAGACAAACTAAATGAAAATGGGTGGAGCCACGCCCATTTTGAAATTTTCTTTTATTTTTGTATTTTGTTGCATCATGTCATTACTGGAGTTAAATTTTGACTTAATTTACTTATATACAGTAAAGATATTAAATTTTTTGTTAAAATTTGGATTTTAAATTTTTTTTTAAAAAACTGGGCGTGTTCTTCATCCAATTTTGCTAATTTTTATTTAGCACATATATAGTAATAGTAGTAACGTTCCTGCCAAACTTCATCATGATATCTTCAACGACTGCCAAATTATAGCTTGCAAAACTTTTAAATTACCTTCTTGTAAAAGTGGGCGGTGCCACGCCCATTGTCCAAAATCTTACTAATTTTCCATTCTGTGTCATAACGTCAACCCATCTATCAAGTTTCATCGCTTTATCGGCCTTTGGCAATGAATTATCGCATTTTTTCGGTTTTTCGAAATTTTCGATATCGAAAAAGTGGGCGTGGTTATATTCCGATATCGGTCATTTTAAATAGCGATCTGAGATGAGTGCCCAGGAATCTACGTACCAAATTTCATCAAGATACCTCGAAATTTACCCAAGTTATCGTGTTAACGGACAGACGGACGGACATGGCTCAATCAAATTTTTTTTCGATACTGATGATTTTGATATATGGAAGTCTATATCTATCTCGATTCCTTTATACCTGTACAACCAACCGTTATCCAATCAAAAATAATATACTCTGTGAGCTCTGCTCAACTGAGTATAAAAATGGTAACCTTTAAAATAATTCTTTCGATGTTACAGATATATCATCGATTTTATATAGGCTCATTCCATTTCAAGACACTCGGTCCGCGCAGGTAATGATTTTTGATTTCGATCAAATTTTAGTATGTTGTTCTTTGGTCAAAATAATGAAACACGTGTTTTTTTTTTTGCCTCAAACAAAATTTTTTTTTCGGATTTATCGGTAATTGATTTCGATAAAATGCAATCGATATTTTATTCACCTATTTTTTCAACTGTCAATAACCTTGTCAAAAATTAACCGATTCTCTTGATTTTTTCTTTGAAATGTTCGTTATTGCTTTTACTTTTATATAAATTTATAAACAATAGCATATCGAGCCTATAGTAGAGTTGAATTGGTGTCTGTTTTATAAAAAACCGATGAGTCGTCGATAACAAATCGATAACATGTCGATAACAAAATAGTCACACCTCCATAAAAAAACATAACTTTCTCCTATAAATTCAATAAGTTCTTGACGAACAATCCATTTCTCTCTGCAACCAATCGTTAACTTTTCACTATCAAGCGGCCGCCGTGATGTGATGGTAGCGTGCTCCGCCTACGACACCGAGGGTCCTGGGCTCAAATCCCGGGCAAAGTAATTAAATTAAGAAAAAGTTTTTCAATTAGAAAATATTATCGATTTTTTTGTTAATATATCGATAACTTTTCGGGAGTAATTGGATATCTTTTCGATAAAACATCGATCACTTTTTGATAACAAACTGATACATTTCTTATATCAAATCGATAACTTTTCTTTTATAAAATAAATTTGGAAAAATTATAAAAAACGTGACACCAGGATCGACAAGGTGACAGCTGTTTCGACAATACTTTGTTAACCTCTTCAAAGTTTTTTCTCCCGGGAGTGAGATGTAACCTACTCACTCATCTAAAGGGTTGCCTTTGTTGTTGTAAAAAACTCTTTCATCCAAAGCTATATTTTTGTTGCTGTGCAACTTTTCCTAATAGCTTTTTTCGCTTTGGACAATACATACTTTTGTAAGTTTGCTTGTACCAAAACTATGCTTTGCTGTTGGCAAGTTCGGTTTATGAGCTTGTTTTAGAGTGTTCTCTATATAGAAATACACAGATTTGACCAATTAATGTTTATTTGTATTATCATACTTTCAAAGAAATAAAAGGTACTTGCCGCTTAGTAATAAAAAAACACAATAACTTTTCGATAAAATATGGATAATAATAACTCCACTGTAACTAGCGCGGTTTGAGAGATAAGCTTTCTTGTGGACTGTGCTGAGAAGCTTAAATTCCACGCTGGAGGCCTGCAACCCATCCGACCATATATTGCATAGGAGGTGCTGCCTGCTATTTACCAATTCTTCCCTTCGGTATTTACATAGCTCATTGGTTAACCCGATATTCTCTGCCGCCTTGTGATTTTTCAACTGGGATATTTTTTTTCTTATTTCGTCAAAATCGGGTGGCGGAACGTGTTTTCTATCATCGGCAACTAGAGTATCGGGTCGCGTTGATGAGAAGTGTTCCGCAGAATCTGTACGTCACTTATCAAGTCGCCATTATAATTTCTGCAGGAAACAATCCCTGTTTAGGAAGTTTATTTTCTGGTAGAGCTTTCGGGCATAATTTTTTTTGATGCGGCATCTAAGACTCCTCGCACTTACGCCGCCCCATGGAACTCACGTTTTTTTTTTCTTCTAAATAGGCATTTCTTCTTTTATATTTGGCTGAGCAGAGCTCACAGACTATATTCATTTTGTTAGCAAAACGGTACCCCCTAACGTCATAAACTAATCGATATAGATATAGACTTCTATATATCAAAATGATTTGGACGAAAAAATAAATTCATTTAGCTAATTCCGTCCGTCCGTCTGTCCTTAAACACGATAACTTGAGTAAATTTTGAAGTATCTTGATGAAATTTGGTATGTAGGTTCCTGGGCACTAATCTCAGATCTTCGTTTAAAATGAACGAAATCGGACTATAACCACGCCCACTTTTTCGATATCGAAAAATCGAAAAAGTGCGAAAATTCATTACCAAAGACGGATAAGCGATAAAACTTGGTAGGTGGGTTGCCCTTATGACGCAGAATGGAAAACTAATAAAATTTTGGACAATGGGCATGGCACCGGCCACTTTTGAAAGAAGGTAAAATACCTTTTGTTTGCAAGCTGTAATTTGGTAGCTGAGTATGCAATGTTCGGTTACACCCGAACTTAGCCTTCCTTACTTGTTTCATCTCACGAAAACACTCCAAGTTATTCGTGGTATCAGTTGTGCGAAACAGGTATAGCTGGCGTAACTTGTTACGAAATGGCCAAAATCGCTTAGACCATCGCCCTATATTGTCTTAAAGGACCGAATGATGAACATGGCCCAATCAAAATCCTTTTCGATACTGATAGCTTTGAACCAAGCAAGGCTAAATTTATCTTGATCTCCTCACACCATTACAAACAACCGTTATCCCATTAAATTGCAATCCCTTGTTTACAAGTACACGCTGGGAAAATATCACTACATGGCATAAAATCAAATAAAGGGTAAATATGACATGAAATGACAGCCACATAAATTTTTTTTCACGCTGCCCCTCCCCTTTCTGCCACACAACTAAATATATCAATTCACAAAATTTTAGGATATATGGAAATGACAAAGGCCTTTGTTCCGCATTTAATATATTTAAATTTAATGTGAATTTCTGTGTATCCGCCCATCCTCAAATCAATAACACAATGAAAAACAAACACGATGCTCTCACGTACAATCATAACATAACACATATGATGTACATGCGTCTATAATACAATTGTTAGCTTGAAACCATCAATATATAATCGAAATGCTATATTTACCTACCCACATGCATAATTTATTATTTCTATTTCCCTTTGCAGGAAAAATTCAAACGAGAATTCAATAAACGTTTTGCATTTTGCTTTTGTAAAACTCATACGCTACTCGATGCTACAGAACGTACATTTTCTATGCATACACGCGTCAGTTCGATACGTTCCAGTAGTGGTCCCAATTCATCTATACGTATACGTAATAATAATTTTAATAACTCTACATGTGGAGTGGTTTCTTGTGGTGAGGCGATAGCAATGAAAGCTGTTTGTATAACAAATACAATTCCGAATGCAAATAGCACACAAAACACCAACAATCAATATAATGCTGTGACCACTACAAATAGTAGTAGCCGGTTTAAAAATGCTAAGGTCAATTTAAGTTCAATGGCATTCAATTCCCAAAAACAAAGTCGTTTAAGCAACAAAAATAACAACAGCAACAAAACTCAACCAAACAGTATTACAGATGATTAAGGCGAAAAAAGTGGTCCATGGATTTACACATACCATTAGTTGAAGGGGGGTGTGCCCATAAATATTTAGAATATAATTCTATAAATGAATGCGAACGAAGCAAAAGATTTGCTTGTTTGCAACAGTAAAGTTTTTTTAATCTGGGATTTTATTGTTAAATAAAACTAAAAATCTATTTAAGCTGCTAAAACAATATTTTCTATGAAGAACAATTTCAAACTAAAAATTCTATATTAATTTGATGTTAGCTTAGATGCCTTAAAGGCATATAGAATTAACAATGCTAGTAATAGACGAGCATATTTTCGATACCCTTTTGGAGGGTATTTAGTACATATTGCATTATGCGCTGTAATTCGTTCTAGGTAAATCAATACAACATTTTTTTTCTTCATAAAAAAATCTAAAAAATATATCTCTCTACGGGTGACGCGCAATTTTCACAAAAATTTACAATCAACTTTGCATTCTCACTTTGAACTAGGTATTTATGTAAGTGCCAGAGTTTTAATGAAGTACTTCAATCACTTTCAGTAACTTGATACACCAACGAAAGAGATAAGCAAATATTTTAAATATCTCTCTCTAAACTCTATGTTGAGATATGAAAAAGAAACACAACACCTGTCATAAGTTTAAAAAGGAGTGTGAGCCAGTATATCCATTAGGGTGAGACAATTTGAAAAAAAATAAAATAAAATTGTTTCGATGTGTAAACAGCTTTGCTCACGGTACAAGGGGATCCATACTGTAAACATAAGATAAATATAAGCGTAGTATTTGAAAGTGGTATAGCACATGAGGAAATATATAATGTAAGCGTAGTCGTAGTAAGTGGTATTGGTATGCTGTATGGGGCAATACATATTAACACGTAATGCGAGATCAATGATACAGAACGAGAAGATGAAGAAAAAGAAGAAGAAGAAGGGGAAGAAAATGGGCAGTGTAATAACAACATAGATAATAATGTAGATGATAAACTCAAAAAAATGTATCGCTATCATTTTAATACACGATGTGCAAAAATGAAACTATAAACGGTATCATTTTCGTGGTATCAATGCAACGATAAATATTATAAAAAGTATAATTAAAAGTGTCAAGTATGTATCTTGACTATTGATTTGCTCATGGAAAATATTTGTTTCGCCCTTAAAATGTATCAAAATGATAACTGTATAAATTTCCTAGTTTCATTATGATAACATTTAACACTAGATTGATTATAAAACGCATTACATTTGTATGTAGTTTATTAACTTGACAAATACAAGTATCAAACTAATATTTCGAAAATGTCAATAACACAAGATCATTGATGACGAAAAAAGATAAGCAAAAATTGCATCGCCTTGATGATAACTTTTTTTTTTGAGTGTAGTTATGATACTTATGGTTATTGTCGCAAGTACGGGATCTCATACCTTTCATGAATGGAGCTAAGCAATAATCTTATACCATTCGTAATATCCGAATAATCGGAAGAAATGTTGTTGTAGCTATAAAAATACTTCCCGAAGGTTTTGGAGAATGTTATCAATGCTGGTCCTTCGTCGGATATAGATTCGATACCTTCTGGTAACAGGCACCATTAAGGTACAAGCGCGGCCATCTCGAGGAAATCCGGTATAAGGTACAAGATATGTAATATATAGATGTACATATTTGAGGGAAGTTTTCTATATACATATATCAATACAATAATATGCGCCATATATATATGGGGAATATATGTTTTAATAGTCCTCTCCGGTCCGTTCCAACAAATGTATCTTCGGACGCCATATTTTGTTAAGATATCCCAAACATTGAGAGAAGCTCAACCTAAATCACCTCGGAGGTAAACCTCGCCAAGTATTATTTCAAATGTTAGAAATCGTGTTATGTTTTTGTTTCCCAAGTGTCGAATCAGTGAGTTATCGGTTTGTTATTGAAGAGATGCGGGGGTGTTATCCACTTCAGAACGACGAAGTGTAGACGATTCATTGATTTGTTGACGAGTTATCGATTTTCCATCGACGAGTTATCAGTTTTTATCGAAAAGTTTATGTAATGGTTTTTGTTCTATCCGCCTATTGGCCTAAGAAGTTCAGGTTCTAATTCGAGCTCAAAGCCTATAACAAGATTTTTTTTTTTACCAGCGCTATAAAGCTTAATACGTATATACTTAGCGCAGTAGGCTTAGCAACCTTCGAAATGGTTTCATCTGCGCAGCTATGGCAGGTGTCTGAAAATTTATCCATCTTCTATTCCAAATTTAAAAAAAATGTTCAAGTACAGATAAAATAAAAAAACTTTAATTACCATAAAAAATAGACCTTAAGCTCGAATTCGAAACTGAGAAGTTTTAGATTTGAAAAATTTTAAGCCCTTAAGATGCTGTTCGAGAAAAAAATACTTGTACGTAAATAGTTTTATTTCTGGATGTATAAAACTAACGTTTTTATTTAAAAATTGAGGGCATAGTTTTCCGTGCGAGTTTAAACTACAGACAAAGGTGAGCTCTAAATTAACCTCGCCATTTTAGCTACTGAGCTTTCTTACTTCTCCTCTTAGCAAAAGCACCCAAATTGAGTTCAGCTCGAGTTAACTCAAACAGCTCACACAAGGAACAACGTACAGGATGAGTTGGTTGTTTCTTGTTGGAAACACCAGAAGTCACAGAAATGGATTGATTAAGCGCTATTTTAAACCTTTCTTTCTTCTCGTACTGATTGGTGTACTGAGGGTTTCTCGCAGCAATATTCCTGAGCTGCCTTCGGCGTACTTCACTGCCTCGTAGCGAATGCCAAGCATTCACTCTCAATGTATTTTGGATCGACCACTGCTTCTAAGCGCTACACAATTCTTAATGCTGCACGGTACTATGTGAGGGCTCTTTTCCTTCCTATGATCCGTATAGTGCTCCATTCTTCTTCTCTGATTGCCGTTCTATCACGGAGCTCGTTGAATTTCTCCTAATTTTTATTTCCAAGTCCGACGCATACCTTGTAGCGCTTTTGAATTCTCTCGTTTTTGACGCTATTCTACCTCTGTTCGCTTTGTTATCAATACAAGATATCGGAAATTTTGAATATAAATACAACCGAGTGTACCCTCAGGCTGCAAGTTATCGGATAAATAAAGTTATTGGTCACTCTCTCGCTCTCCTATGAGGCAGAACGGCTTAGCTGGATTGACCTTAAAGCTCTTAGCCACATAGTCGGCAGCTATGGAGTTCGGCTAAGCCAATACACCGTCGACTAGTAATAATAACAAATGAAAAATTATGACAGGTGGTGTTTTTTTAACAGGATCTGAGCACTTAATTGACTTAGAATTGATAATTTGGTAGCTTTTGAAAACTTAGGCGCTGTTGTTTATTTTTATTTATTTATTTATTTTTTTCTCAGTTACTTCAAATATATAGTACAGGTTACATGAGAAGTTCCAAACCAACGAAATGTATGTTAACTTCGTCACGAATCTTAAAATTGTAAGTCCTTAAAGGAAAATAGATAGGCCCACCATTAAATATACCGAAATCTTCAGGATGAAGAGCTGAGTTGATTTAGCCATGACCGTCGGTCCGTCTGTTTGTTTGTATGTTCACTAGTCCCTCAGTTTTTGAGATATTACTTGATAAAACTTTATGGGTGGGTATATTTTTGTGTCCGATCAGACATTTGTCGGAATCGGTCGGATCGGAGCGCTATAGCATATATCCCCCATATAACCGATTTTTCAGAAAAGAGGATTTTTGTCATATCTTACTCAATTTACCAGATTCAAACTTCACAAAATTCTTTCCTATTGATGAGATCGGTCGTATACATAGCAAATATCCCCCACAACCGATTGTTCAGATAAGAAACGTTTCGTAATTACTGCCCCAGTTTAATAGCTAGAGGCTTCAATTTTCACCCAATTCTTACGTATAAAGCATTCACTGTTTTCTGAAAAAATTGTATAGATCAGTAAAATAAATAGTGTATATCTCATACAACCGATTGTTCAGATAAGACACTTTTCGCTATTTCTGCACCATTTTAACAGCTAGAAGCTTCAAATTTCACCAAATGCTTACGTATATAGCATATATTGTTGACTGAAAAAATTATAGAGATCGGCGGTTTATATAGTATATACTAGGGCGGTTCAATTTAAAAATCGCTCATTGCTCTGTGAAAATCGTATTCTAGGGATCAAAATAAGAAATTTTGCCGAAGGAACCATACCTCTAAAACGAATTCTGACGTCCCCCTCTTTGGGTCGAACTTTTGGGTAGGGGCAATTTCAATTCTACCTGCTGTGTCTTGTGGTGGCTTAAAAAAAACAACACAAGCAATTTTACGATCTGCAATTGTGTCACAGTAATACCTTCATTTTTTAAAACGGTTGAACAAAAAACCCACACAACTATGTTTACGACATGCAAATGCATCACAGTGATGCCTTGGTTTTAAAAGGGGGTTGTAAAAACGCTAATTTCTAATAATTTTTTTAATTTCTTTTCTATTACTAAGTTAAATTCATTTTTTCATTTACATATGTTCTGACTAAATAAATTTCTAAAGAGAAAAATAAACTCCAAAAAGAAAAAACATAGGCATTTCAAAGTGGGATTTTTCAAAATTTGCCCCTACGACCCAAAGGGGGGACATCAGAATTCGTTTTAGAGGTATGGTTCCTTCGGCAAAGTTTCTTATTTTGATCCCTAGGATATGATTTTCGCAGAGCAATGGGCAATTTTGTTGCCTCCCCACAAATCGACCCGGCCTAGTATATACCCCATATAAATTGTCATTTCTGCCTCCTTTTTTACGGCTAGAAACATCAAATTTCATCAGATTTCATCAATTACTTACGCTTACGTCATATATTGTTGAAATAAGTGATTCGTGGTCATAGTTTTTATATGAAGACCATGAAAAACGTGAAACTTTGCATCCTCACACAAAGTACCTACCTATTGTTATTACTTCCTTTATATTAGGTCGGTTGAATGTTTGTCCGCTTTTCATACAAATCTTTCAATCGATTTTTAAGTAACTTCTCATTGAGTTAGAAACGTGAAACTTTGCACATAGGTTAGAACACCGTGACAATGCAACAAAATAAAAAAATCCGTTAGGTGACGCACGGATCGAAATAATTAGATGAGAAATTTAAAACCAGTTTTTAAGTAACTTCTCGATGAGCTAGAGACTTCAAATTTCAAACTTAATTCAGAGGTCGATGACAGCCGATGACACGATACAAAAAGGTTCGCTAGGGGCGCACGGGATGAGATATTTAGAAAAATCGTACGAAACTGAGGGAATTTTGGGATTGATTTTTACGAAATTTCTCATTTAACTACGACTGTAAAACTTCACAGATAGGATAAGATGCTGAGAAAATTTAAGAAAGGGTGAGCAAAATAAGAATTTGGAAATTTGATCTTTTGAGATCGATTTTAATGTAACTTCTCATTGAGCTACAAACATGAAACCTCAGAGACAGGTTAAGACACCGAGGCAAAGGAACAAAAGGAGAAAAAAATTCCATTAGGTGGCGCACGGATGGCAATAATTAGGTAATAATTTGGAAATTTGAAACCGGTGCGGAGGGAATTTTGGGGTTGATTTTTATGTAAGTTCTCATTGAGCTACAAGCGTAAAAATTAAGAGATTGATTAAGACAACGAGAAAATGTAAGAAAGGGAGAAAATAAAAATAAAATAATAAAATTTTAAGGACTTCCTTTATATAAATGGACAAAAACAGCGAAAAATGTCTCCTTATATAAAGACATATTCGTGCTAAACTTTGATTTTTAAATTTTGACATAGAAATTGCAAAAATATTTATGAGAAGTAAAAATATAAAGGTGGAGCGCAATTGATTGACTAATAATATCTCCTTTCCTACCAACTTTCCAATCCAAATAATGTGCGCTCCACTTTTATATTTTTAATTCTCATAAATATTTTTGCAATTTCTATGTCAAAATTTAAAAATCGAAGCTTAGCAAAAATGTGTTTATATAAGGAGACGTTTTTCGCTGATTTTTGTTCATTTATATAAAGGAAGTTCTTTTTATTTTATTTTATATTTATCTTAAAATTTGCTTAGGTATTGTATCTATTCACTATATATTTCTTATCTTATAAAGCCGATTATTTGGATATTACGAACGGGATAAGATTATTGTTCAGCCCCATTCATGAAAGGTATGAAGTCTTCGGCACAGCCGAAGACAGTACCGTTCTTATTTGTTTTGAGTTATCGATGTGATTTAACTTTACTTTCTAAAATCGATGTAATAATATTTATGAGAAGTAAAAAGCAGCCACTTAAGCCATTCTGGAACATTCTGAAAAATATCTCTTATAGCAAAACGCTATAATTTTGTACAGTGTTTACATTTTTTGAGTTGAAAATTTTGTTATGTTTATATTAATGGGTATAAGTTGGTAAGTACTAGTATATTCCTTGAGAATAATTTGGGAAGTACTTTGGAGTATTAAAAATGTATACGAGCACTCCATAACTGATATATGACATTAAAAAAAACCTCTCAACCTAATGTACATATGTATTATGACAGTTTGGCCTCTGAACAATTTAGTATCTTAGATAATTTCTTAATATTTTGATATACCTAAAGCTATACTTAATAATTTTATATTTTATAAATAACTTTAAGTTAAGGGGGGGAGGGGGGGGGGGGGGGGGGGGGGGGTTAAATATATATAGTGATAACGTAAAATAGTAGACCAAGCAAGAAAAATTAGAAATTAGTAAAAAACCGTTTTGTGATAAGAAACTACTATGTAGATTAATATTTCATTAGTCAATATTTACACTGTATGTTATCGACGTGATCCTATTTTCGCAAATCTGTCAATGACATTCTCAGGTGTTACTTCAATGTCGAAATACGTATGTAGTAGTGCCAAACCAATCAATCTTTCTTGTAGCATAGTAGTTCTGAGCCATGTTTTCAAACGGCGAAGGGCGGAAAAAGAGCGTTCAGAGCTCGCGTTTGTCACAGGAAATGTGCAGAATATGCGAAGAAAAACGTTAATTATTGGATATATATCGACATAGCATTACTTTAACGTTTCCCATGCAGAGGTCGGCAACTTATTCGTTTTCAAATTTTGCTGGAGCTGCCATTGAATTTGCCACTGATTCAAGTCGCCCTTTAGCCTTAAACGTTGAACGACGTTGTCATAACTCAGAAGACCGTTGAATCTTGTAATCAAGCAGCTGATCAGATTTTCAATTTCATTTGCCTTAAGAGTACACACTTTCTCAGGAAGCAGCGAACATAACTGGAATCCATCCAAAACTTCTTTTGAAAAACGAGTTTTCAAATTTTCACTGATACTGTCCAACAGAGGAATATACACAGAGACCCTGTAGTAATCTTCACAAGTTGGCATGCTGTAATTGTTGCGTCCTGTTTGTCTGCTAGATGTTTTTGGTTTTCCCTCGTTGACATCTAGTTCTTCCGCCAATTTGTTTGCATCTGAATAAATAACCTTGAAGGTTTGATCTGCTGTCTTTCTACGATTTTGAAACGACACAATCAGCATATCAATCATCATCGATGCTTTAACCAAATCGATATCCTCCTTTTGAGTATGACGCTGAGTGAATGAGTGAGCGACAATACATCACACAGTCAAAAGAGCCCGACAATGAATTAAAATTTGCACACAGCTGCGATAAGAACCGTTCCTTTACCAGCTGTTTCTCTGTTCCTCCACTCACTTATTTTTGTCAAAGCATCCACAATCAGTGGGATTTTCGCAGCAAACTGAATCACTGCATCATGACGTTGCACCCATCGTGTTTCACATAATTGAACAGGTTGTTCCTCAAGTAAATTATATAACGCTGTGGCACGCTTAGGATACGACTTTTTAAAGAACTTGTCGACCTCTCGTATGGTACTGCAAACCATCTCGATTACTCGTACTTTTACAGATTTGGATATGCTGCTGTTGAGTTTATGAGAGAAACAGGGACTTACTACAGCATTTTCTGCTTCTTTTCGGATTTCGTTGACGGCTCCGCAATCTGAGAGCATGGCGGCACACGCATTGGTTCCTATTGATGCACACAATTTAATGTTAAGTCCCATTTTCTTCATTTCCTTCAAAACCATTTGCCCGAGACCGACTCCCGTTAAAGATAATGATCTGTCAGTTTGGTTGTCTTCTTTAGCAGTCGTAGGCGATGAATTTTCATCTTCCACTTCGGAGTCATAAGCATATGCAGTAGTATTCTTGGATAGCTCATCAAAAGCATCCAACAACGTGCAGAAGTCCTCTGTAATGCTGGGTCTTTCTTCAGAAAAATCAATATATAGAAGTACTATACTAACCTGTAACCACCCAAAACCAAAAAAAATTATATTAATAAGTATTAAGTATTTTTTAAAATTCAAAAAGAAAATTAAACTGGACATCGGAATGTCAAAAATTGAGCTGAAACCAAACATGCTACTATTCAAATTATCACGCAAAATGCAGTGTGAAATTGGAATGGATATTTCTTCCTAATAACTCTATATGAAACGAATTAATGACAAAGTAAATTTAAAAAGCGTTTTGAAATAACCGCAATGTATGCAAGACGATTACTTGTTTAAAAAATACATTTCGGCAAACTATTTTTCAAAATTACGACACAGGTTTTCTCTAATTATAACGTAAAAATATGTATTACCTGAGCTTTTCCTGAAAGATCTGGAGATTCATCAAAAACAAGCCAGTAGTATTCAGCTCGAGTCACTCTCATCAAAATTGTCTGTAATATTTCAGCCCTGCAACACTCAATTAGTTGATTTTGCATGTCTTTACTTATATATGTTTCTCTCGAAGACGTGCTATTGAGATGAGATTCCAGAAGTTTGTCACCTGAATAAACTAACAACCTGAGCACTGCCCTAAAGTTTCACTCATTCTGCTTACAAGTTTGATCCAATAGCAACGGCCCATAATCTCTGTGACCACGGAGTGCAATGTTCTGCCTTCCTAAAAAAATAATAGCCTTCGTAATTCGTACAAGTTTTTCTCTATTCTCTTGTTTCGCTCTAAGATAATTATTGTCGAGAAGACTTATTACTTCATTTTGAGGGTTATGATGGTTTCTCAAGAAGTCCTTTCCCGAGCCATTGCATTTTTGTGGTAAATATTTTGTGCGTGTACTTCTAAATCGTTTCTGGTTCCAACTATGTTCTTGAAATTTGTTAATGGCTTAGCTACGAGAGCTCCCAAAGAAATTTTGCCACCATCTAGGGGCGTGAACCATGGGCAATATTTGCAGAAGAGGCCCTTTTTCACATTGGATAGTACAAGCCATTCTATGTAAGCATTTAAATGTTTATGGGTTATATAATTTGTAATCTCTTTACCAGAAACCATTCTCGTTGAAAATGGAAAAGTATAATTTTCTGGAGGAACCCAAGGATTTTCAAGCAAAGATTTCTTTGTGTAATCGTCGATTCTTTGTCCTATATAATCACCTACGTCGTTCGAAACTTTTACTGGATCATAAAGAATTTGCTGAAGTTGTGCAGCTTTTGGGGTATATGGTATGCTAGCGTGCGAACTCTCCATTTCACATCTAGAATTGTCTGCTTCAGTGACAGAACTTGCGGGTTTCTCATGAGACATCAATTCGAGTTGAGCATTTGAGTTATCGGCATCTTTCTTACTCTTTTTTTGCAGTTGGAGAGTACGACAAAATGGACTTCGGGCGGTCTGTCTGTAAAGCATGTATGTACTTAAATAAGAATTTCATTCGGGTATTCCACAGCTTATCACGAAGAGTTTATAAATTGTTGCAGCCAAAGCGTGGGCAAAGCACTAACAATATTTTTACTCCTCTTCAAAAATTAAACCCCTTATTCATAAAAAAAATAAATAGGTTTATAAAGCTCTTATGATTGGAAATTTTAATGGGAATGTCATTTGGAAATGGAATTTCAAACTATAACTTGTAAGTTCATGTTTGTTTTCAGCTGCTTTGCCCAACTAATCTCTGGCATAAGTTTAAACTATTCTACTTTTCTTAAGAAAAATAAATATTCTTCTCAAAATTACGAAGCACTTCACATTCAAACTGGGCTTTTGCACTAAATACTTTTAATTTTCTCTAGGGAAATTGTTAAACTTCCTCAGTAACAGAAATGGGAAGTATCAATAAATTAAGTATTATTTTAATCAATTGCCAAAAGTCACACAATTAGATATCGGCGAATATTCAAAAAAAAATTAGTTTATACGAAAAACTATACTTACCATTATAGTCTCTTTTGTTTACAGGAATTGTTCCTAAATAATTAATTTTCACAGTACAAAACCCATAACGCAAATAAAATCGCAACACAATGACTCTCTACGACCCGCAATTACAATTTAACTTGGTTTAGCTTTCACAAAAAAATAGATTTCGCTAGAATTCCGCTATAAATTATCACAGCATGCTTTGCAACTCAAATTCCAATTTTGAATTGTATTGCTGACGCAATGGCTTAGTGGTTGTTGCTGTAGCAGCACATTTACTTGACTCGCGCTGGCTAACACGGGCTAGCAATGTTATCTGCATAAGTGGCTTTTTTCGTGAATGCTGCTCATATAATTGATGCGTTTAAACTTCACTTCCAAATTTCAGTGCGTTTAATTAAAAATTATATGTTTAGTTTGATTCCAATGCTTGAACGGTGAACAAGTGTCACACGCACTCTTTGGTACGCGTGCGACACTTCCTCACCGTACGACCATCGAAATCAAATTAAAGAGCTGTCGTTGATTTTCACGAAATAGCCATTGTGCTATCGCTTATCGTATACATATATGGTCGCTTACAAACCAACCTAATAAAACCGCACTGCGTTTTTTTAGCGCACGAAAACAACCCGCGTTTTTTGCCCTAACCCAAATAAAGCCGGAGTCATTGGTGCCGTATGTCGTATCGCTGTATCCGTATCCCTAACGTAATCAGCTGTTTATCGTTACGACGGTTAACCAAAACCCAATTGGTTGGCTACGATACGGTTACGACCTTAGCGGCACCAATAATCGATTGCATTGATTCTCATAAGGTTGGTCGAATCAGCTGTTAAAAGGTTACCGATACGGTTACCGATAAAGCACCAATGTCTCCAGCTTAAGCATGCGTTGCGACAATGTAAAGCATGTGTGCAAACGTCAAATCTAAATGTCACGCAGAACAGAATTGGAAATCGAGTTAGGTTTTCACGCAGCAAATTCAATTTGAGTTGCTCTCATACAAGTTGTATGTGCATGAGACATTTTTGACAGAAAATAATTTGCGTGCGTTTATATTAGGTTGGCTTGTTAGCAGGTGCTAAGCTCACGCCGACCCCGGATCATAAAGTTAAAGTTAAAGTTAAAGTGAATGTTAAAGTTAAAGCGAAAGTTAAAGTTAAAAATAAAGTTAAAGTTAAAGTTAAAATTAAAGTTAAAATTAAGGTTAAGGTTAAGGTTAAAGTTAAGGTAAAGTTGAAGTTAAAGTTAAAGTTAAAGTTAAAGTGAATGTAAAAGTTAAAGCGAAAGTTAAAGATAAAGTTAAAAATAAAGTTAAAGTTAAAGTGAAAGTTAAAGTTAAAGTTAAAGTGAATGTAAAAGTTAAAGCGAAAGTTAAAGTTAAAGTTAAAAATAAAGTTAAAGTTAAAGTGAAAGTTAAAGTTAAAGTTAAAGTTAAAGTTAAGGTTAAGGTTAAAGTTAAAGTTAAAGTTCAAGTTAAAGTTAAAGTTAAAGTTAAAGTTAAAGTTAAAGTTAAAGTTAAAGTTAAAGTTAAAGTGAATGTTAAAGTTAAAGTTAAAGTTAAAGTGAATGTTAAAGTTAAAACGAAAGTTAAAGTTAAAGTTAAAAATAAAATTAAAGTTAAAGTTAAAAATAAAGTTAAAGTTAAGGTTAAGGTTAAAGTTAAAGTTAAAGTTAAATTTAAAGTCAAAGTTAAAGTTAAAGTTAAGGTTAAGGTTAAAGTTAAAGTTAAAGTTAAAGTTAAAGTGAATGTCAAAGTTAAAGCGAAAGTTAAAGTTAAAGTAAAAGTTAAAGTTAAGGTTAAGGTTAAAATTAAAGTTAAAGTTGAAGTTGAAGTTAAAGTTAAAGTTAAAGTTAAAGTTAAAGTTAAAGTTAAAGTTAAAGTTAAAGTTAAAGTTAAAGTTGAAGTTAAAGTTAAAGTTAAAGTGAATGTAAAAGTTAAAGCGAAAGTTAAAGTTAAAGTTAAAAATAAAGTTAAAGTGAAAGTTAAAGTTAAAGTGAATGTAAAAGTTAAAGCGAAAGTTAAAGTTAAAGTTAAAAATAAAGTTAAAGTTAAAGTTAAAGCGAAAGTTAAAGTTAAAGTTAAAGTTAAAGTTAAAGTTAAAGTTAAGTTAAAGTTAAAGTAAAAGTAAAAGTTAAAGTTAAAGCAAAAGTTAAAGTTAAAGTTAAAGTTAAAGCGAAAGTTAAAGTTAAAGTTAAAGTTAAGTTAAAGTTAAAGTTAAAGTAAAAGTTAAAGTTAAAGTTAAAGCATAAGTTAAAGTAAAAGTTAAAGTTTAGGTTAAAGCTAAAGTTAAAGTTAAAGTTGAAGTTAAAGTTAAAGTTAAAGTTAAAGCGAAAGTTAAAGTTAAAAATAAAGTGAAAGTTAAAAATAAAGTTAAAGTTAAAGTTAAAGTTAAGGTTAAGGTTAAAGTTAAAGTTAAAGTTAAATTTAAAGTCAAAGTTAAAGTTAAAGTTAAAGTTAAGGTTAAGGTTAAAGTTAAAGTTAAAGTGAATGTTAAAGTTAAAGCGAAAGTTAAAGTTAAAGTTAAAGTAAAAGTTAAAGTTAAGGTTAAGGTTAAAATTAAAGTTAAAGTTGAAGTTAAAGTTAAAGTTAAAGTTAAAGTTAAAGTTAAAGTTAAAATTAAAGTTAAAGTTAAAGTTAAAGCGAAAGTTTAAGGTAAAGTTAAAGTTAAATTTAAAGTTAAAGTGAAAGTTAAGGTTAAAATTAAAGTTAAAAATAAAGATAAAGTTAAAGTTAAAATGAAAGTTAAAGTTAAATTCAAAGTTAAAGTTAAAGTTAAGGTTAAAGCTAAAGTTAAAGTTTGTTGAAGACATGATCCAATTTTCGGACTAAGTCCGCCCCCCTCCGTCTGGCAACACCCGGCCAGTGCGGCCAAGCGCAAACAGGGCATTTCAACTGTGCGACACTCACCGCGCTCTCAACCATAAATGTTAGTTTATCGAAAACTGCCCACCAACACGTATCGTTCGTGCCCGATAGCATGCATCGCCGAACCGCAATCGCTCTTTTTCTTTTCATCGCATGCCCGTCGTCGCGCAAATATCTAATATTTTTATTTAATATCTTTCTAAAATTTGCAATTTCCGTTTACGATATTGTTTTCAAAGTGAAAATAATAAATACATTACCTTAAATTTTAAATCCCTTTTTCTTTTGACAAAGTGCACAGTGCTGTGTTAGTGCTAAACTTATACATGGTCCTTTCGCGGCCAAAGTTCACCAGCGACCAAAAATTAAAAGTTAAAAGAAAAGATTTAATTAAAATTCAAAACAAACAAACACAAATTTGTATATAAAAACGAAAAAAACGCGATCGGCAATAAAAACACAAAGTGAGAACAAATGCTAAAAACAAATGCTAAAAACAAAAATCATTTAAAATAAATTAGACAAAATATACGTACATATATGTGCATGCAAAAAAAAACATTAAGGTGTGAGAAAAAAAAATAAAATAAACTGAGAAATCAAAAAATTTAATAAGACAAAAAGAAAAATAACAAATTTTACATAAAAATAAATAAAAACGCGGGCCGGTACGGACACCGTAACTACAAAAAAAATAAAGTGCTTAAATTTAAACATAAAACTATGTACTTAAATATACATATACAAAAAAGTGAAAACAAAATCTGAAACACGAAAGAAATTTGTGAAAAAAAATACTTAATTTGAACAAGCAACAAAAGTATTAAAACGAAAATTATTTAAATAAAAAACAAATACGCACATACATGATTCAATCACAAGAGAAGAAAGACACATTAGGGTGAAAAAAAAAAAATATATATATACATAATTTTGAGGAAAAGAATATAAAATCCTTGCAAAAATACAAAGGAGGAAAAAGTGGGGATGTTTCAAAAAAAATAGCAAAAGAAAAGAAAATTTTGAGGAAAAGAAAATAAAACCCTTGCAAAAACACAAAGGAGGAAAAAGTGGGGATGTTTCAAAAAAAAAATAGCAAAAGAAAAGATAGAAATAAAATTTTCGGAAAAATATATAAAAATTTTGCACAAAAACACAGAACATGGAAAATATAAAAATATTAATACAAAAAAAAAAAGTGAGAGTAAAGTGAAAAAAAGGAGTTTGGTGGAAACAGAAAAGAATTTTTTTAAGAAAAAGAAAAATACGTTGAAAAATTTAAATTATTTGAGAAAAAATTTAAGTATTTGAACAAAAGGGTTTTTTTTTTTGAGGAAAAAAAAGAAAAATTCTCGTTTTATAAAAAAAAAAAAAAAAATTTAAGGAAAAATGCAAATTTTTAAAATAAAATAAAAGTTGAAAAAACATAATTGGAAAAAACACATACATACATCAAAAGAACATCACCATTACACCAAAAACACACAACATCAAGGAGGAACAACACAGCATATCACAAGTCACACATAAAACCAACGAAAAATGTCAGAGTGAGTACACCGTTTACCCAATATATTCCCATATATATTCCCTCCGTCTAAAGTACGGACCCCAAATATAAAATCCCCAAATTTATATACCCCTCCGATCTAAAGATCCGGCCCCTGGGTATACAACCCACATCAAAAGCCTAAACGGCAAAATATTTCATTTGCTTACTCACTGTTACCAACAGGTACAGTCCCTTCAAAAAACCCACATAAATTTTTAAACAAATAAATTTGCATTCCCGTATCAACGGAGAATCCACTGTCCGGTTCTATATACCCAAGAAGTTCGTTGCGCTAATTATCGACTTAATTATAAAAATATATACGTATATATGTAATATATGTATATACCCACTTAGTTCGGTAATATCACCCGAGCTACATATTTTTCCGGCGTGAAATTCAACAACAAACTTTGCCAAATTTTTGTCACTTTTCCTAAATTTTATTTTACCGGTGCACCCAAGATTAATTTTGCATAAAAACCTACAACTATATGCACCCATAATACCCACACGCACTTGTATATCTTTCTGCATAAGCCAAAAACCCACCCTCAACAAAGTAATTGCATGACCATATGTAACGCCATAATAGAAGGAAGCAACAAAAAAGATCATCGGTTACATATTGTAACGAATTTGCTTGCAAATCCTCTTATTTGCAATCCTCTGCTAAGTTCGAATCACCAAACTGTTGAATAAATAACTCCAATATTGAATAATGGAAAAATAGCCTTTATTAAAGTACTTCACAATGACACTTATCAATTGCTACTCGCAGGCTTAATAACCAAACTGATTGATAACTCAAATTGAACTCTACTATTGGCCGCCAGATCGCGTGCTTAATCAATAACTGATTGATTGCTCAACTCAAACTGAATTACTTCTTACTCGCCTGCCCCGCTTTTATAGTTTACGCTGCATACTTCTAGGCTCTTCGATTTCCAGAACTTACTAGTTATTTTCGGCTACAAAATCGCCAGCCACAACAACGTGCACAAATTATTGCTCTCTCTTGTGACAACTGTGGCGGCCACCGTGGTGTGATGGTAGCGTGCTCCGCCTACCACACCGTATGCCCTGGGTTCGCACCCCGGGCAAAGCAACATCAAAATTTTAGAAATAAGGCTTTTAAATTAGAAGAAAATTTTTCTAAGCGGGGTCGCCCCTCGGCAGTGTTTGGCAAGCGCTCCGGGTGTATTTCTGCCATGAAAAGCTCTCAGTGAAAACTCATCTGCCTTGCAGATGCCGTTCGGAGTCGGCATAAAACATGTAGGTCCCGTCCGGCCAATTTGTAAGGAAAATCAAGAGGAGCACGACGCAAATTGGAAGAGAAGCTCGGCCTTAGATCTCTTCGGAGGTTATCGCGCCTTACATTTTTTTTTTTTTTATTTTTTGTGACAACTCAGATAAGATATATGCATGTGTTTGTGCATTGCCGCTCCGCTGCTCGTATACGTACATATTTGTAGACGCAATTATTTATTCGTTTATGTAGATACATAATGACTGAATTATTGATATGACTGTTTGTAGTTTACAGTCTCTCGCGCATACATAGGCGTATAAGTAAATGCATCTGTGTGTGACATCTTTCGGCTGCCTTATATATGTGTATACATGATTTGATTATTGACGTAAATACTGCTTATCGTGGCCTTGGCATCGCCTTAGTGATGGTATAACTTAGTGATGTTAATATCCGTGACACTGCCCTCCACCTAAGTCTGATCGTCCCGATCAGACAAATCTCTCGATGTAAACGCTGCTAATCTCTCCAAATGAACCACTTTCATTTTGGTTCGTGGTTTGGTAGTGGTTTGTATGCGGTACACTACATCGTTGATCCGTTTTACAACTTTGTATGGACCTTCCCAGTAACACTGCAATTTTGGGGACAAACCTTTTTTTCGTTGTGGGTTGTATAGCAGCACCAAATCTCCTTCCTGAAACCCTTCCGAATTAATTGCTTTATCGTACCTTGCTTTCATCTTGTCACTCATAATCTTTGCTCGTTGCCTTAGCTGATTGTGTATCTCTCTCAGCTCTTCTTCCAAGACACCAGTGGATTTCTTGACAATCCTCTCCGCATCGACATCTATCCCATACTTCAAATCAGCTGGCAGTCGAAGGTCATTGCCAAAAATTACCTTTGCGGGAGTTTGGTCCGTTGTGTCATGTACTGCCGATCGGTAGGTCATCAAGAATAATGATATGTGTGTATCCCAGTCCTTATGGTACTTGTCTACTACTTTCCTTAAATGCTCCTCCAATGTTCTATTGAAACGTTCCACCATACCATCGGACTGAGGATGCAATGCAGTTGTCCGTGTTTTCCGAATGCCCAACTTCTTGCACATTCCTTGGAACACAGCTGATTCAAAATTCCTGCCTTGGTCAGAATGTAACTCCATTGGTACACCATACCTTGCAACACAATCGTTTTTAACCACTTCTGCTACTGTTTCTGCTTCTTGGTTTGGGATTGGGTATACCTCTGGCCATTTACTGAAATAATCCATAACCACCAGTACGTATTTGTTTCCGCGGTTGCTAGTAGGAAATGGACCTGCGATATCCATGGCGATCCTTTCAAATGGTGCACCTGAAATATACTGCTTCATCTGGCCATGACTTCGGGTTTTGGGCCCTTTCGCTCTGTTGCATACCTCGCAATTGGCAATCCACTCGGTGACCGACTGACGGCAACCAACCCAATAGAATCTGTGCTTAATTTTCTCGAGTGTCTTGGTGATTCCAAGATGACCTCCACTTGGACCATTGTGCAGCTCGCTGAGCACGTCAGGAATCCTCTTTCTGGGAACAACTATCAGTTTCTTCTTGCATTGACTATCCTCACTCTCCCATACTCGATGCAAGCAACCGGATATCAATTCTAAACTGTTCCATTGTGCCCAATATGACTTCGCAATGGGACTCTCTGCTGACATCTCCTCTCTGCTTGGTCTTTCGTTTCGTTCGAGCCCTTGCTTAACATGTGACAGATCTGTATCTTATAGCTGACACTTTCTTAGTTGTTCCTTGTCCCATTCATCTGTACATGTTATAATCATTAGCCGGACATCTATAATGTCTTCTTTAGCCTCGGCTTTTAAACAGTGCTTGCATTCCAAACTACATGGTCTTCGTGACATTGCATCAGCATTTCCATGGGTACTACCTTTTCGATGCTCAATGGAAAAGTCGTAGCTTTGTAGTCGCTCGATCCACCGTGCCAATTGTCCTTCCGGATTACGGAACTGCAGAAGCCATTTCAACGCTGCGTGATCTGTCCTGACACGGAATCGCTGGCCGTAGAGGTATTTGTGAAAATGTTTAATGCACTCTACCAATGCCAACAGCTCTCTCCGCGTAACACAGTAGTTCCTCTCTGGTTTTCCAATCGAACGGCTGTATTATGCAACTACCTTCTCCTGTCCATCGACCAGTTGTGATAAAACGCCTCCTATAGCATATCCACTCGCATCTGTATCTAGAATAAATGTTGCTCCTGGAATCGGATATGCCAACATTGGGGCAGTGCACAAACGCTCCTTCAATGTTTGGAAAGCCACTTCTTGCTCCTTCTTTCATTCAAAAGCTTTGTTTTTTCTTGTAAGCTCATGGAGGCTATGGGCTACGCTGGAAAAATTTGGTACAAATCGGCGGTAATATGTGCACAGCCCAAGAAAACTTCTCAATTCATGTAGGTTCTGTGGTCTTGGCCAATCCTTTACAGCCTCTATTTTTTCGTTCGCAGTGCAGATGCCCTCTGTCATTACCTTGTGACCCAAATAATTGACTTCCTTTTTAAACAGCGCACACTTTTTGGGACTTAACTTCAGACCAGCGCCAGCTATTCTCTGGAAAACTTCTTCCAAGTTCTTAAGATGTTCATCAAAGTTCTTGCCCAATACGATGATGTCGTCCAGGTACACCAAGCATGTTTTCCAATGTAGTCCTTTCAGTACCTGGTCCATGAGTCTCTCAAAAGTAGCTGGTGCATTACAAAGTCCAAAAGGCATCACTGTAAATTGCCAAAGACCATCACCGACACTGAAGGCTGTTTTCTCTTTATCTTCCTCCTTCACCTCCACTTTCCAGTAGCCGCTTTTCAAGTCCAGCGTGGAAAACCATTTCGTACCAGATAGCTAGTCCCGAGTGTCGTCAATTCTTGGCAATGGGTAGCTATCCTTTTTCGTTACGTCATTCAACTTCCGGTAGTCCACCCAAAACCTCATTTTTCCATCCTTCTTTTTTACAAGTACTACCGGCGAGGCTCCATGGACTAGCTGATGGTTCGATGACGCCGCTGTCGCTCATTTCTTGAATGATTTGACTCACAACTTCCCGCTTCGCCAGTGGAATACTACGTGGAGCTTGACAGATCGGCCTCGCATCTCCAGTGTCAATTTGGTGTTTGACAACGTTGGTGCGGCCTGGTTTAGAATCATCCTGGTCAAATATGTTCGCGTACTTTAGGAGCAGTTGTTTTGCCTTACTCTGATAGGCTTCCTCTAGCCCATGCGTCCATGCCGTGATATCATTTGAAAGATCAGTATTACTAGATGAAACGTATTCCTGGAGCTGTTCACAGTTAATAACTACTTCGGGCTCTTGGCATCTTCCCAAAATAGCTCCTTTGGTCAAATTGAATGGTGAATTGAACTCATTGAGTACTCTTACCGGAATACGTCCATCTTGTTTTGTCATAGCCAGGGTTTTTCCTACAAGTATGTTCAGTGCTGATTTATTTGCTGCTTCGACAACCCACAATTTGTTTGTCCCACAATCTCCATCTACCTTCGCCCAGATGACTGCTTCTGATTTTGGTGGTATTTGCTGACTCTCTTCCACCAGCACTCGTTTACTGCTGTAGCCTCTCTCGTAGCCGAAATTAAGTGGCACATCCATGTTCTTATATCGCATCGTCTTGCTTTGCATATCGATCTTGATGCCTTGGTTGATTAAGAAGTCCACTCCAATTATGATTTCATCAACAATACCTGCCACTATAAAATTGTGAAGTACCGTGACGTTCCCAATTGCTACTTCACATTCTACTTCTCCAATTACCTGGGTGTCCTCTCCCGTGGCTGTACGTAATCTTGCTGCAAGCAATGATCTTATCTCCTTGTTGACTAAATCTGATCGAATGATAGAAAGGGATGCACCCGTATCTACAGTTAGTAAACGTTCCTTTCCATCCACATGTCCTCCGACAGTAAGATTGCTTGACCTTCTTCCAATTTGCGAGATAGAGATTATGGGGCATTCAATTGAGGGAGCCAGCTGTCGCCCCTTGCGGCTGACTCGCTTTAGTTTAACGATTGAGTGGATTTGGAGATTTGCTCGTCTCCTTCAGCTTTGCGTTTACGGCCACCCACATTGTTGGAACTATTGGAATTGCTACTGCAATGACATGCAATGTGACCTGGGTTACCGCACTTGAAACATTTCATAACTCCGGCATTTTTCTGTTGTGATCCCTTCAGAGCTTCCAAAATTGTATCTACCCACTCCGGCCTTTCTACTTCCACACGATGAGCTTTGTATGCTGGTTTACTCAATAATGACGCCGTTTCCTGAGTCAATGCATGGGATACCGTTTCAGAAAATGTTTGCTTTGGGTTCGCGTATGTGGCTCGCTTCGTTTCGACGTCCCGTATGCCATTTATAAAGCTCTAAATCTTCACTCTTTCCGTGTATTCCACGGGTGCATCCGCATTTGCAAGATGAGCCAATCTTTCAATGTCCGAAGCAAACTCCTGCAAAGTCTCGTTAGCTTTTTGGTAGCGGTTTTGCAATTCTATTTGAAATATCTGTTTCCTGTGTTCGCTTCCGTATCGTCGTTCTAAAGCAGCCATAAAAGCGTCATAACTGTTCCGTTCGTACTCTGGAATAGTCTGTAAGATTTCAGCAGCTGGTCCTTTCAATGATACTAAGAGTGCGGCAACTTTATCTTCCACATTCCAGTTGTTCACTGCTGCGGTCTTCTCAGACTGTAGCTTAAAAACCTGGAAAGGAACAGAACCGTCAAAGGATGGTGTTTTTACCTTTGGATTACTCGCTGAAACTTCTTGACGATTTAATTGTAACTGCTGAATCCGATCTTTCAAAGCATCCACCTCAGCTTCCATTTTATCTTGTCGTTCACTAAAACCCTCCAACTGCGATGATATGCGATCCTCTTGCGCTTTCAACTGCTGAGCCAACTGAGATATCATATATGTCTTCTGTTCTTCCAGTTGCGATGCCATATATGTCTTCTGTTCTTCCAGTTGAGATGACATTTGCGACGACATTTCTGAAATACGCGTTTCTTGTGCTTCCATTTGTGATGACATATACGTTTTCTGTTCTTCCAATTGTGATGACATGTTGGTAGATATTTGTGATGACATTTCGGACATTTGTGCCGATATTGCAACCAATATCATGTTCAGGTCTGTGTTCGCCATTGTCTGCGGTGTTTCATTTTTCTCTTCAATTTTTGTTGTTGTCTCGTCCTCATCAAGATAAAAAACATACTCGTCCACATCAATTCCTTCTGCTTCCATTGCCTCTCTTAGCCGTGCCTGAAGTTCGAGTTTAACGCCGCTTGTATTCAATCCACGGGCTTCCAACTCCTTCTTTAGTTGCTGGATCTTCAATTAACTGAACTTTGCCATGTCCTTGTTGTCCTCTGGAATTTATTCAACAATTCCTCTTCTGACACCAATTGTAACGAATTTGCTTGCAAATCCTCTTATTTGCAATCCTCTGCTAAGTTCGAATCACTAAACTGTTGAATAAATAACTCCAATATTGAATAATGGAAAAATAGCCTTTATTAAAGTACTTCACAATGACACTTATACTTTGCTACTCGCAGGCTTAATAACCAAACTGATTGATAACTCAAATTGAACTCTACTATTGGCCGCCAGATCGCGTGCTTAATCAATAACTGATTGATTGCTCAACTCAAACTGAATTACTTCTTACTCGCCTGCCCCGCTTTTATAGTTTACGCTGCATACTTCTAGGCTCTTCGATTTCCAGAACTTACTAGTTATTTTCGGCTACAAAATCGCCAGCCACAACAACGTGCACAAATTATTGATCTCTCTTGTGACAAC
Source organism: Eurosta solidaginis (assembly GCF_040869045.1). NCBI lineage: Eukaryota > Metazoa > Arthropoda > Insecta > Diptera > Tephritidae > Eurosta > Eurosta solidaginis. The sequence goes on from NC_090323.1 coordinate 180,355,933, forward strand.
TCAGATAAGTTATATGCATGTGTTTGTGCATTGCCGCTCCGCTGCTCGTATACGTACATATGTGTAGACGCAATTATTTATTCGTTTATGTAGATACATAATGACTGAATTATTAATGTGAATGTTTGTAGTTTACAGTCTCTCGCGCATACATAGGCGTATAAGTAAATGCATCTGTGTGTGACATCTTTCGGCTGCCTTATATATGTGTATACATGATTTGATTATTGACGTAAATACTGCTTATCGTGGCCTTGGCATCGCCTTAGTGATGGTATAACTTAGTGATGTTAATATCCGTGACAATATTTTGCATACATTTTCTTTGTCAATACAGATGAAGTACATTGGCATTTGCAACCTAAAAGTATTGTTGGTACACCACAGTTAACCGGCAAATATATTTTACCCATATATATATATATATATACATACATATATACCCATATTACTTGTACTCAGGAGTGCTGAGACAAGTACATATAACAAAAAACCCAGCATACATTAGGCGGGTATCAAAAAAAAAAACCCCACCCATTTATATACTCACATTACTTGTACTCAGAAGCGCTGAGACAAGCCCGTATTAAAAACCAAGCGTACATTAGGCTGGTTTCAAAAAAAATTTTTTTTTGCCCTTATGACAAAATTTTTTTCGACCTTCACAGCCTAATAAAAGCTCCCATTTCTTGGTAAACTACATTAAATTATAAAGCCAAAAACAAACGAAACCCAAAAATTGACAACTGCAGACCAATGCCTGCAGGAATTTATATATGACGGTAACCAATTAGAGGTTTACTGCTCAAGATGGTCACCCTCCAAAGCTACCGATTTATCAGAGTGTATGCTTAAAGTCAAATTAGAAGTCCTTGATAAAATATGGGCAAAGGTGCTAGAGTCCCATCGAGAAGTAAGTTTCTCAGATAATTACACAGATGTTAGCGGCTCGGTTGAGCAAAAATTCGCTAAATGAATGGAAACCTATCAAACATGCAAATCTGAAATTATGGAGGCCTTACAAACTTTCAACACTGCTAGCACCAACCAACAACAAATACCCTCGCACCCAATAAATGACTCAAACTCAAATGGTTGTTATTTGAAAGTACCAGTATGTGACACCGAAGTCTTTCATGGTGGATACGAAGACTGGCCATCCTTCATTGATATGTTCACAGAAGATGCAGACAACAATCAACAGCTGCATATCAACCCTTAACACCCAAGGAATCCCGACAACGGACTGGGACCCAATCCTCGTTTATCTCTGCTCATCCAAGCTGCCAAGTGAAAGCCTTTCACTATGGGAACAACCCCTCAGCTCCCGAAAAGAACTCCCACTTTGGGATGATATGGATAAATTTTTGGCCAGCAGATACGAGGTAGTAGAGAGAATAAGTACCTAAAGACCAGGCAAGGCGAAACCCAATTTTCCGAGTTTTACACCACGAACGGTGAGTCAAAACTCGACCCAATCTAACAATAATAGAAGCCATGCATATCATACGGAGTTCAATAAAACAGCTTCGTGTAGATTATGCGACCAATACCACGCAGTCAAATCTTGCGTCAGGTTTAGGAATTTATCGGTACCAGACCGAATAAAATTTGTGAGAGAAAATAGTTACTGTGAAAACTGTTTATCAATGTCACACCCCAAGAACGAATGTAAAAGTAGTTTCACGTGCGTTTATTGCCAAAAGTGTCATCATTCGCTACTGCATTTGCAGCCCAAACCCCAACAATCACAACCAAACCCCAGAGCTCAAAATGCCTAAGCCGGCACCCCTAGAACGGACGACGAGCGAGCCCCAACATCGAAAGCCGCCGCAAGAGCCACCTCCTCCCAACAGTCTCAGGACAAAACCCCGGTTTCTACACTCTTTTCGAGTAATCATGGAACCACCCTGCTACCCACAGCAGTAGTATCAGTATACTTTGCTGGCGAATTTCATAAAATCCGTGCCCTAATAGACCAAGGTTCACAAAAAACTTTTGTATCATCCCGTATACAAAAGGTTCTTGGTCTACCCACAAAAGAGTCTCTCCACCAGATATCTGGAATGGGTGGAATGGTTGTGAAAAATGCCAATAATATCTGCCAGATAACATTCTGTTCAGCAGACTTAACCCAAATGATAGACGCACAAGCAAAAATTTTGCCGAAGCTAACTAAGTTCTTGCCCACAGTCAGAGTTTCAAGCATCGATCTCGAAGAACTGTCCCATTTACCGTTGGCCGATCCACAGTATTCGATACCATTGAAAATCGATGTGGTAATCGGCAGCGATATCACCCCGCAGCCCCCGAAGGGCTTCTACGAAATGTGAGTGGAACATTACTTGCCCAAAACACAATATACGGATGGATATTAAGCGGCCCTGTAGCTGAAAAGGTATCAACCTTCAGCACTCATGTCACGGAATGCACCGACGACCCCATCAATCAACTTTTGAGATAATTTTGGGAACAGGAAGAAGTTCACCAAACCCAACAACGATCAGCAGATGATGAATACTGCGAGGCACTCTACCGGGCAACCACAATTCGTGAGGAAGATGGACGCTACAGAGTCAAACTACCATTCAAATCGGAATTTCCAGCCAATATGGCACTCGGTCATTTACGACCCGCAACACAACAGCAGTACATCAGCATCGAACGCACCCCCGAAAGAAAACCAGAATTAAGAGACAAATATTTTGAAGTCCTTAATGAATATTTAACCATGGATCAAATGGAACCCGCCTCCCAACAAGAGATAATTAGAAATGGTAAATATCTATCATTTTATCTACCCCATCATGCTGTCATTAAACCCGACAGCAAAACCACAAAAGTGCGAGTCGTCTTCAACGCATCAAAAATGTCGCTTTCTGGCAACTCGTTGAACGACGTGCTACATACAGGCCCCATTCTACAAAATGACTTAATGCTCGTCATACTTAAATGGCGACTTTATAAGTTTGTTTTCAACGGCAATATTGAGAAAATGTATAGCCAAATACTCATCCATGAAGAAGATAAAGATTTTTATTGAATCGTTTTTCGGAAACACCCAACTCTGCCGATACAAGATTTTCGACTAAAAACAGTTACCTTGGTGTAAATTGCGCGCCATATTTGGCGATTCGAACCCTACACCAACTCGCCCACGACTGTCAAGACGAATATCCGCTCGCTAAAAATATTTTATTGAATGAAACTTATGTTGACTATATTTTGTCCGGCGGTCATAATATACAGTCCACTTTGAACTCTATGACTCAAGTTATCAAAGCCTTAAAATCGGCAGGGTTCCCCTTGAAGATGCCGGCAAATCAACCTGAAATTTTAAAACCCGTTCCCGTCCCTGATTTGCTAGACGCCGACTTCCTTAAATTCCATGATACGAGCTCCACAAAAACCCTTGGAATTCAGTGGAACGCGCTAACCAACACCTTCACCTACACGTATGATCCACCATCAGCAGAAAACACGACTACAAAAAGGCAGATTTTATCAGCAGTTGCAAAACTGTTTGACCCCGCAGGATGGCTTTCACCAATAATGATTCTTGCAAAAATGTTGCTGCAACAACTCTGGATGGAAGGAACGGATTGGGACGAAGACGTGAAGCCCGGAGCTCTCCAAAAATGAACCTCAATTTATGAAAATTTACCTCATATTAGAGACATTAAAGTCCCTAGGTGGGTACAGTATTCCCCCTATAAACTAATCCAGCTGCATGAATTCTCAGATGCTTCAGAAAAAGCATTTTGTGCCTGTATATATTTACGAGTACAAACCCATGAAAATAATGTTTCATCCCATTTGCTAGCTGATAAAAGCAAAGTAGCACCCCTCCAAACCGTGAGTCTTCCATAGTTGGAACTCTGTGGAGCAGTTTTACTCTCTAAGTTAGTGAAACAGCTGCGAAATGAGCTAAATCTACCTCCACACGAACTCATTCTCTGGTGCGATTCTGCCGTCGTACTGGCCTGGTTAGAAAAACCACCCCATCCCTGGAAAACGTATGTCGCCAACAGAACCTCTGAAATTCTTAAGAACATCGACAACGCCACTAGGAGGCACGTTTTTAGTAAGGATATCCCAGCGGATTTGGGCACTCAAGGCTGCAAGCCTCAGGATTTAGTCCAATGTCCATTATGGTGGGAAGGACCAGCAACTTCATGGCCAAAGGATATATCTCACCAGCCAACTCCCCCGAACAACGACATGTGGAAGTATTCCACACCCTGCAGGAAGAAAATATAGACATACTCGACCGTTTTTCGTCATTTTCTCGAGCGCTTAGAGTCGTGGCCTATATGTTGCGGTTTATCCGAAAATCAAGAAAACTAGAAGTTCCAGCCACGCTCAACCTCACCCATGCCGAAGTTAATGACCCCAAAATCAAAATCATCACTCAAACTCAACGAAATTATTACGGAGATACGATAGAGCTGCTTCAAACAGCAGGAGCCTTACCCAAGAAGAACACCCTTCGGACATTAAACCCTGTGCTAGATGATTCAGGAATCACGCGAGTTTCCGGAAGATTAGCCTATGCCACAGGTAGCTTTAATGAGCGGCACCCAATCATCCTACCCGGAAACTCTCGATTTTGTTCTCTTCTGTTGGACTTTCTCCATTCGAAACTGCTGCACGCCGACAAACAGCTTATGATCCGAATGGTACAGCAACAGTACTACATTCCACGTTTGAAGCAAAATGTCAAAAAGCTCATCCTCCACTGCAAAACCTGCACCATCTACAAACAGCAGATGAAAACGCAGATAATGGCACTCTTGCCACCTGCGAGGTCAACATATTCTCTACCCTTCCATACAAGAGGAGTCGACTTTGCCCTTTTTTGGTAAAAACTTCTTCCCTTCGCCGAGCTTCGTATGTGAAAGCTTACGTGTGTATGTTCGTCTGTTTTTCCACAAAGGCTGTTCATTTAGAAGTGTGCTCTGATCTCACCACGAACGCCTTCAACGCAGCCTTTGCCCGATTCACTGTCCGCCGTGGCCTACCTCACCAGATATATTCTGACAACGGAAAGACGTTCGTCGGCGCACATCGAGAATTCACCACATTTCTCAAGGAAGTCGCTACAGACGTCGCCGAAAAGTATGCAACTCACTGATTCTCATGGAAATTCATCCCACCTTACGCTCCCCACATGGGTGGTCTATGGGAAGCGGCCGTGAAAAGTTTCAAGATACACTTTACGAAAGTAGCAGGAAACCATAAGTTCTCCTTCGAAGAGCTTACTACCCTCTTAGTACGCATAGAGGCGGTCCTCAACTCCCGACCGTTCTCCCCTATGTCCGAAGATCAAATAGATCCCCTATTCCTAACCCCAGGGCATTTCCTACATGGCGCGCCGCTCTTGTCGTTACCGGAGCCAACTGCAGAGCATCTCCCTTGGTCAACAAATGGCAGAAACTGAAAGTGCTTCACCACCAATTCAGCACACGATGGAAGAGCGAGTATCTCAAGGAGCTGCATAAGCGGTACAAATGGAAATGCCCTCAACGCAATATTCAAGTTGGAGATTTAGTGGTTGTAAAGGATGATTTACTACCCCCGAACGAATGGCGTTTGGGACGGGTAATCACTTTACACCCTGGATCGGATAACCATGTTCGAGTTGTGGAACTCAAAACCCAAAATGGACTAATAACCCGTAATGATGCCAAACTGTGCGTGCTACCAACTGCCTAGTAGTGCCAACCCTACCTCTGGTACCCTCTGCTTCATGCCCCTTGCAATCTGGAAAGTTATCTAAGCTATCCTCACCAACGTAGTTTTCTAATGTTGAAGACATGATCCAATTTTCGGACTAAGCCCGCCCCCTCCGTCTGGCAACACCCGGTCAGTGCGGCCAAGCGCAAACAGGGCATTTCAATTGTGCGACACTCACCGCGCTCTCAACCATAAATGTTAGTTTATCTAAAACTGTCCACCAACACGTATCTTTCGTGCCCGATAGCATGCATCGCCGAACCGCAATCGCTCTTTTCCTTTTCATCGCATGCCCGCCGTCACGCAAATATCTAATATTTTTATTTAATATCTTTCTAAAATTTGTAATTTCCGTTTACGATATTGTTTTCAAAGTGAAAATAATAAATACATTACCTTACATTTTAAATCCCTTTTTCTTTTGATAAAGTGCACAGTGCTGTGTTAGTGCTAAACTTATACAAAGTTAAAGTTAAAGTTAAAGTTAAAGTCAAAGTTAAAGTTAAAATTAAAGTTAAGGTTAAAGTTAAAGTTAAAGTTAAAGTTAAAGTTAAAGTTAAGGTTAAAGTTAAAGTTAAAGTGAATGTTAAAGTTAAAGTTAAAGTTAAAAATAAAGTTAAAATTAAAGTTAAAGTTAAAGTGAATGTTAAAGTTAAAGTGAAAGTTAAGGTTAAAGTTAAAAATAAAGTTAAAGTTAAAGTGAAAGTTAAATATTAACTTCTCATTTACTCAATAAAAGTAAAAAATTTGTTTTCTTATCGGTCACCACGCTTAAAAAGGTTAACTTGAATTAATATCAAAGACAAAACTTGAATTAATATCAAAGAAAATAAAATGTTACATAAATATTATAATTGCATAAGTTGATAGTATGCAGTAGCTCCCCGAGTGCCACACGTCCTTTTCATTTTTATTTTTTTTTTGTAGATAGCCCTTTTATCAATCATATGTACAATACAAAAACTCACATCATCGAATTTTTGGTAGTGTGATGGTAGCGTGCTCCGCCTACCACACTGTATGCCTTGGGTTCACACCCCGGGCAAAGCAACATCAATATTTTAGAAATAAAATTTTTCAATTAGAAGACAATTTTTCTAAGCGGGGTCGCCCCTCGGCAGTGTTTGGCAAGCGCTCCGGGCGTATTTCTGCCATAAAAAGCTCTCAGTGAAAACTCATCTGCCTTGCAGATGCCGTTCGGAGTCGACATAAAACATGTAGGTCCCGTCCGGCCGATTTGTAGGGAAAATCAAGAGGAGGTTATCGCGCCTTAAATTTATTTAAATCTAGAAACTATCGAACTACGCCCTTTTTCAGTTAAAGTTCAAAAATTTGCAATTGAAGCTCAGAATTTTCAATTGAAGTTCAGAAAATTAAAATTCAAGTTCAGAATTTTCAATAGAACTTCAATTAAACTGTTTCTAGCTACAATTCTATTTTTCTGAACTTCAATTGTAATTTTCTGAATTTCCAATGAAACTTTTGAACTTCAGTTTAAATTACCCTCACTAAAACTAAAAAAGATATAGTACTTATTTGGTACCTGTACATCAGGTCGTGTTCTGAAAAAAAAATTTGTATCACTAGTTACTGACTTCCCTACAGGGTTCTTTGTATAAAAGATTTCTCCGATGAAAGGAAACAATTTTTATAAATTTTTAGTAAATATGTATATGTTAACCTTATTTTTAATTAATTTTTATTAAGTTTTTTTATTTTTTTTTAATAATTTGGGAAACATTTTAACAATGTGGTATCAGAACGGTACCAAGTGACAGCTGTTTCGAGTATACCTTGAAAATAGCTTTACTAACTTCTCTCCCGGAAGGGGGATTCAAACCCGCACTTCTATGATGGTTGAACTGTTACAAGCACGTTCAGCTCAGGGCATGCCTTTGTTGTTGTGTAACTTTTACCAATTTCACAGCAAATACTTTGTACATAAGTGTGTACCAAAGCTATGCTCTTTATTGATCGTTCACTGGAACTGCTTATGCTTTATTCTATTTACAGAAATACATAGAAACAACCAATGATGCCTATTTGCCTATTTGTATTGTTAAGCAGGAAGTGTCATTATTGCTGTTATTGGTGCGGGTAAAGTTTTAAAACTCTTAGCAGCCGTTTTGAATTTAATAAAATACTAGGAAATCATTAATATTTCTGAATGCATAGAAAACACAATGAAAACGTATGTTAGAAATTCTCAAGAACATAAGCTTAGTAATGATGATAATATTGCAGCACCAAATTGATGGAGGTAGAGAATTAAGAAATATATTTCTGACCAATATTCCAGGAAATTGAAATGTTAGCCTCGCATTCCAATTAAGCAATTAGTATTCAGAAACTACCTCGAACGATTATGGAGATATTTTAATGGAAATATGTTAACATCTGTGAAAAGCATTCCTGAACAAGTAAGGAAGGCTAAGTTCGGGTGTAACCGAACATTACATACTCAGTTGAGAGCTATGGAGACAAAATAAGGAAAATCACCATTTAGGAAAATGAACCTAGGGTAACCCTGGAATGTGGTTGTATGACATGTGTATCAAATGGAAGGTATTGAAGAGTATTTTAAGAGAGAGAAGGCCATAGTTCTATGGATGGACGCCATTTAGGGATATCGCCATAAAGGTGGACCAGGGCTGACTCTAGAATTTGTTTGTACGATATGGGTATCAAATGAAAGGTGGTAATGAGTATTTTAAAAGGGAATGGGCTTTAGTTCTATAGGTGAACTCCTTTTCGAGAAATCGCCATAAAGGTGGACCAGGGGTGACTCTAGAATATGTTTGTTCGATATGGGTATCAAATGAAAGCTGCTAATGAGTATTTTGAAAAGGAGTGATCCTTAGTTCCACAGGTGGACGCCGTTTCGAGATATCGCCATAAAGGTGGACCAGGGGTGTCTCTATAATGTGTTCGTACGATACGGGAAAGGTGTTACTGAGCATTTTAAGAGGAAGTGGGCATTAGGTCTATAGGTGGACGCCTTTTCGAGATATCGCCATTAGGGTGGGCCAGGGGTGACTCTAGAATGTTTGTACGATATGGGTATCAAACGAAAAGTGTTACTGAGCATTTTAAGAGGGAGTGGGCATTAGGTCTATAGGTGGACGCCTTTTCGAAATGTCGCCATTAGGGTGGGCCAGGGGTGACTCTAGAATGTGTTTGTATGATATGGGTATCAAATGAAAGATGGTAATGAGTATTTTAAAAGGGAGTAATCCTTAGTTCTATAGGTGGACGCCTTCTCGAGATATCGCCATAAAGGTGGACCAAGGGTGACTCTAAAATGTTTGTACGATATGGGTATCAAACGAAAGGTGTGACTGAGCATTTTAAGAGGGAGTGGGCATGAGGTCTATAGGTGGACGCCTTTTCGAGATATCGTCATTAGGGTGGGCCAGGGGTGACTCTAGAATGTGTTTGTACGATATGGGTATCAAACGAAAGGTGTTACTGAGCATTTTAAGAGGGAGTGGGCATTAGGTCTATAGGTGGACGCTTTTTCGAGATATCGCCATTTGTTGTTGTTGTTGTTGTTGTAGCGATAAGGTTGCCCCCGAAGGCTTTGGGGAGTGTTATCGATGTGATGGTCCTTTGCCGGATAAAGATCCGGTACGCTCCGGTACCACAGCACCATTAAGGTGCTAGCCCGACCATCTCGGGAACGATTTATGTGGTCACATTAAACCTTCAGGCCATTCCCCCCTCCCCACCCCCAAGTTCCATGAGGAGCTTGTGGTCGCCAGAGCCTAGTCTGTTAGTGAAACAGGATTCGCCGCGGATAGGCGAGGTTGACAATTGGGTTCGGAGAAGCTATATATTGCGCTGGCAACCTGAAGGGTTGCGTTACACAACCCCTTGAATCTGGTATTTTAGTCGCCTCTTACGACAGGCATACCTACCGCGGGTATATTCTGATCCCCTAACCCGCTGGGGCAGATATCGCCATTAGGGTGGGCCAGGGTGACTCTAGAATGTGTTTGTACGATATGGGTATCAAATGAAAGGTGGTAATGAGTATTTTAAAAGGGAGTAATCCTTAGTTCTACAGGTGGACGCCTTTTCGAGATATCGCCATAAAGGTGGACCAAGGGTGGCTCTAGAATATTTGTACGATATGGGCATCAAACGAAAGGTGTTACTGAGCATTTTAAGATGGAGTGGGCATTAGGACTATAGGTGGACGCCTTTTCGAGATATCGCCATTAGGGTGGGCCAGGGGTGACTCTAGAATGTTTGTACGATTTGGTATCAAACGAAAGGTGTTACTGAGCATTTTAAGAGGGAGTGGGCATTAGGTCTATGGGTGGACGCCTTTTCGAGATATCGCCATTAGGGTGGGCTAGGGGTGACTCTAGAATGTTTGTACGATATGGGTATCAAACGAAAGGTATTACTGAGCATTTTAAGAGGGAGTGGACATTAGGTCTATAGGTGGACGCCTTTTCGAGATATCGCCATTAGGGTGGGCCAGGGTTGACTCTAGAATGTTTGTACGATATGGGTATCAAACGAAAGGTGTTACTAAGCATTTTAAGAGGGAGTGGTCATTAGGTCTATAGGTGGACGCCTTTTCGAGATATCGCCATTAGGGTGGGCCAGGGGGGACTCTAGAATGTGTTTGTTTGATATGGATATCAAATTAAAGGTATTAATGAGGAGTTTAAAAGCGAGTGGCCCTTAGATGTATATGTGACGGCGTTCTCGCGATATCGACCAAAATGTGGACCAAGTGATCCAGAAAATCATCTGTCGGGTACTGCTAATTTATTTATATATGCAATACCACTAACAGTATTCCTGCCGAGATTCCAAGGGCTGTTGATTTCGCCTTATAGAACTTTTTTATTTTCTTCTACTTAATATGGTAGGTGTCACACCCATTTTACAAAGTTTTTTCCAAAGTTATATTTTGCATCAATAAACCAATCCAGTTACCATGTTTCATCCCTTTTTTTGTATTTGGTATAGAATTATGGCATTTTTTTCATTTTTCATAATTTTCGTAATTTTCGATATTGATAAAGTGGGCGTGGTTATGGTCGGATTTCGGCCATTTTTTATACCACGTTAAGTGAGTTCAGATAAGTACGTGGGCTAAGTTTAGTAAAGATATATCGGTTTTTGCTCAAGTTATTGTGTTAACGGCCGAGCGGAAGGACAGACGGTGGACTGTGTATAAAAACTGGACGTGGCTTGCACCGATTTCGCCCGTTTTCACAGAGAACAGTTACCGTCATAGAATCTACGCCCCTACCAAATTTGAGAAGGATTGGTAAATTTTTGTTCGACTTATGGCATTAAAAGTATTCTAGACAAACTAAATGAAAATGGGCGGAGCCACGCCCATTTTGAAATTTTCTTTTATTTTTGTATTTTGTTGCATCACATCATTACTGGAGTTGAATTTTGACTTAATTTACTTATATACAGTAAAGATATTAAATTTTTTGTTAAAATTTGAATTAAAAAAATTGTTTTTTTTAAAAGTGGGCGTGTTTTTCATCCAATTTTGATAATTTTTATTTAGCACATAGTATAGTAATATTTGTAACGTTCCTGCCAAATTTCATCATGATATCTTCAACGACTGCCAAATTACAGCTTGCAAAACTTTTAAATTATAAATAAATAAATGTAAGGCGCGATAACCTCCGAAGAGATCTAAAGCCGAGCTTCTCTTCCAATTTGCGTCGTGCTCCTCTTGATTTTTCCCTACAAATTGGCCGGACGGGACCTACATGTTTTATGCCGACTCCGAACGGCATCTGCAAGGCAGATGAGTTTTCACTGAGAGCTTTTCATGGCAGAAATACAATCGGAGCGCTTGCCAGACACTGCCGAGGGGCGACCCCGTTTAGAAAAATTTTCTTTTAATTGAAAAATCTTATTTCTAAAATTTTGATGTTGATTTGCCCGGGAGTTGAACCCAGGGCATACGGTGTGATAGGCGGAGTACGCTACCATCACACCACGGTGGCCACCTACTTTTAAATTACCTTCTTGTAAAAGTGGGCGGTACCACGCCCATTGTCCAAAATCTTACTAATTTTCTATTCTGCGTCATAACGTCAACCCATCTACCAAGTTTCATCGCTTTAACCGCCTTTTGCAATGAATTATCGAATTTTTTCGGTTTTTCGAAATTTTCGATATCGAAAAAGTGGGCGTAGTTATAGTCCGATATCGTTAATTTTAAATAGCGATCTGAGATGAATGCCCAGGAATCTACATACTAAATTTCATCAAGATACCTCAAAATTTACTCAAGTTATCGTGTTAACGGACAGACGGACGGACGGACGGACATGGCTCAATCAAATTTTTTTCGATACTGATGATTTTGATATATGGTCTATATCTATCTCGATTCCTTTATACCTGTACAACCAACCGTTATCCAATCAAAGTTAATATACTCTGTGAGCTCTGCTCAACTGAGTATAAAAATGTTTAATCAAATGGTGAGCAAACCTACCCATGTTCAAATAACGGTATAGGAGGAATGCCATTTAAGTGTCTAAATCAGAGATAACCATTTCAATTTGTGTGGCTCTGTGAGTAAACCTAAAATTATATTATTGGTGGGGGGTTAGTTGTTGATGAAAAATCAATGAGGTAGGACGTATGCGCGCATGTTTGTTAATACACAAAAAGTAGTTCGTAAATATGCCTTATAAATACCACTTTATTGCTTGAGTCTAAGGAAAAATTTAAACAAAATAAATTGCTAACATTACACCATGACAACATTCTGCGCATGACCGCTTGTTTGCAAAATATCTTTTCGCAAATGCGCAAATAAACAACAGCCTTAACCGATGTTGCTACTCTGCTTGTTCAGCGACAACTAAATACGAATACAGACGAAAGAGCATAATAATACGTGTGAAGTGGCGCCAATAATTATTCAACTAAATGGTATCCCTGGTCAAAATTGAATAAAATATTGTGAAAATAGTATTTGGAAATGGTATACCGTATGGGGAATAGGAGGTGTAAGCGTGTAGTCAATACACTCTAAAACGAGAGGAAGAGGAATGAAAGGAAAGGAATGGAATGGAAAGGAATGGAAAGGAAAGGAAAGGAAAGGAAGGGAAAGGAAAGGAAAGGAAAGGAAAGGAAAGGAAAGGAAAGGAAAGGAAAGGAAAGGAAAGGAAAGGAAAGGAATGGAATGGAAAGGAAAGGAAAGGAAAGGAAAGGAAAGGAAAGGAAAGGAAAGGAAAGGAAAGGAAATAAAAGTAACGGAAAGTAAAGGAAAGAAAAGGAAAGGAAAGGAGAGGAAAGGAAAGGAGAGTAAAAAAAGGAAAGGAAAGAAAGGAAAGGAAAGGAAATGAAACGAAAGAAAAGAAAGTAAAGAAAAGGAAAGGAAAGGAAAGGAAAGGAAAGGGAAGAAAAGAAATAAATGGAAAAGAAAAGAAAGGAAAGGAAAGGAAAGGAAAGGGAAGAAAGAAAAGAAATGGAAAGGAAAGGGAATAAAAGGAACTGAAAAGAAGGGAAAGGAAAGGAAAGGAAAGGAAAGGAAAGGAAAGAAAAGGAAAGGAAAGGAAAGGAAAGGAAAGGAAAGGAAAGGAAAGGAAAGGAAAGGAAAGGAAAAGAAAGGAAATGAAAGGAAAGTAAATGAAAGGAAAGGAAAGGAAAAGGAAGAAAAGAAATAAATGGAAAAGAAAGGAAAGGAAATGAAAAAAAGAAACGGAAAGGAAAGGAAAGGAAATGTAAGAAAAGAAAAGGAAAATATAAAAGGAGGAGAGATAAAAGGAAAGATGAGAAGTCAATACCAAAGCCAAAACCGAAACGGAACCGAAACAGGATGGCTTGATATCAGAGTGCTAACGGTTGGATCTCGATGAGTTAATGATTTATTATCGATGGCTGTGTTATTCAAATCTTATGGGCGAGTTATCGATTTTTTATGGAAGTGTTATAAATTTGCTATCAACAACAAAGGTTTGGAAAACACTACGATTGTATTTCTGCCATGAAAAGTAACAGGAAGTACATATATTCGAAAATATGCTCGACATAAGTTTTTTCGGAGGTATATCAATCCGCGATTTGGCTTTTGTTTTTGTAAAGTTGTCGATGTATTAGCGAAAATTCATCTATATAGTATAGTTTAATTAAAACTATTTCATTTAAAAAAATATTTTATATTTAATTCACTTGAAATTTATTTTAATAAACTTAAATTATAAAAGATATTTTATTAACTGGCAATATTTTAATTTTTTTGATACTTAACAATAAACAATCTAATAATAATAAATTTAAAATATAACAGAGTATACTTATTACAAGTATATACATAAATAACCCTACATCTACTCCCCCTCCAGTGACCTGAAAATTGTATTTTTTAAATGTTAATTTACAGTATATGTTGATTACTATAAGTTGTTGTTGTTGTTAGTGTTTATTTGTTGCAGTAGTTTTATGTGAATTAATATTAGTTAATTATAATATAATATATATATATATGTTGTTATGTATAATAATGCGATTGAAGAACCTAGAATGAGGTTGATAGATTGCAACTTTGTGTGCACAATCATTAAAAAATTAAAAACTTGTATTATGCAGAATATATGTTCAATATATAATTGTACTCTGCATAATTTATGTCCAAGTTGTTGATAAGGAATGAAAAGTTGATTCTTTTATTCGTTTGAGGGTGATATGAAATTGTTATTGATTCGTATCATGTTAATGAGTATAATATTGAGTTTTTAATATGATTTTAATTTCAATATAAAATAACACTGGTCGACGGCCAAAATTTACCAGAGACGCCGTTATGAAATTCGTATGTAGAACCACCCCCTGATTTCGAAAATCGAGTTCGTTTTTGATTCTATGGTACCGTTTTTGAGATATTTGCAATTTACCGTTATTCGAAAAAACCAAAAAGATGGCTCCCTTTAATTACGTATATCTCACGAACGGGTCAAGCAATTGCAAATAATTTACAGAATCGGAAACACGATAAAATTTGCTATAAATGCATTATACATTGTTTTTTGCTCAACCATACAGTTTTCGAGATATTAGCTCATCATTTCAGATTTTTGTTTTTTTTTTTTATGAAAAAATATGAAAAAAATTAAATTTTGCGAGGGCAGCATTCCAAAACCACAACTTTTTTCCAAATATTTTTTATTTACGTAAAGCTCTGTTTAATTAGAAAAAAGATAAGCTATTATCGAAGAAAATCGATGCAAAACTACGTAAGTTATAAGCGATCAAATAAAAATACCCAGGTTGCGCAACTTCAATGTATGTATACATACATATATTAAAGGTATAAAAATAATTTTTCTTTAAATAAATCAAATAGTACTTTTAATACTCGAATTGTTTTTTAATAGGTAGAGTGGTTGCATCAAAAGGAAGAGTGGTTGGGTTCGAAAGCTGCTGTAGGTATGTAGTTATAAACATGTATTTCCGTCACTTATGGGTAAGTATGCAGGTAGATTTTCAAAATTATAAGACACAGAAAATTTTTAAAGCCTACATCTAAAGCAGGTAGTATTTTCTTTTCCCGGCTTCGTATAAAAAGGAGCCTTTCTGTCTAGGTAAGATTTGATTTTTTTAATTTTATTCTTGTTCCGAGTATAAATATGAGTTAATGCGCCTTGAAGCTTCATAATATCTGCAAGGCTCGCCGGAGATAGTTCAGTTCATAAGTCAAATTTCAAAACCGTGATTAAGTAAAAAAAATAAAATGAGTAAAAGGACGCGAGAATTTGAGTGTAATAACGATCCAGATATGTTCTGTTTCATGTGTGGCCAATATACTATCATAAGGCGACGACGAGTGTTCTCAGATCATATCAAAACTTTATACTCCAAGTATTTTGGCATTGAGCCTACAAATGTTGAAAAACCATGGACACCGAGCACTTTGTGTACATCATGTCGAGTAGAATTGATTCAGTAGGAATCCGGACAACAAATAAAATTTGATACACCAATGATATGGAGAGAACCTACTTGCCATTCAATAGAGTGTTATATTTGTCAAACAAAAGTACTTGGCGTTGGAAGATCAAGAAGAGTAACCTATGCCAGCGTACCTACAGTGACATTACCAGTACTACATTCAACGGCAGTTGCGGATCCAGTTCCATTGTCAACAGTAACATCTGAGTGCGGGGAATCAAGTTGTACTGAATTTCGCATGGGAAAGGAGAGAAACGTTCTATCACAAGCACAACTTAATGATTGGATAAGAGATTTGGAACTATCCAAGGAAAAGGCCGAGATGCACACTTCTCGTATGCAACAATTTAAATTTGTATCATCCCATGTTAAGGTGATATATTGTAGAACTCGTCACGAACCATTTTCCAAACACTATACCAAGAAAGACAGTATATGCTACTGCAACGACATTCCTGGTTTATTCAAAGAGTTTGGTCAAACATATGATTCAAAAGAGTGGCGATTGTTCATAGACAGCAATAAACTGAGTTTAAAGGCTGTATTATTGCATATTGGTAACAAAAAGCCTTCTATCCCGCTAGCACATGCAGTAAATACAAAGGAAGCCTACGAGGAAATGCAAAAACTACTCAAATTTATCAAATATGAAGAGCATGATTGGAAAATATGTTCTGATCTCAAAGTCGTTGCAATGCTATGCGGTCTACAAAGTGGCTACACCAAGCACTGCTGCTTCCTCTGCAAGTGGGATAGCCGAGCTCGTAAGGACCACTACGTCAGAAAGGATTGGCCGGAAAGAGTCGAGTTTACCGTTGGTGTGGATAACATCAAATACACCCCTCTTGTCAAGAAAAAGAAAATCATACTTCCACCCTTACACATCAAGCTCGGTCTCATTAAAAACATTGTTAAGGCTTTGGACAAAGAAGGCGAAGCATTCGACTATTTGAAAACAATTTTTCCAGATATTTCTCAAGCCAAGATAAAGGAAGGTATTTTTGTCGGACACAAATAAAAAAGTTGATCAACAATAATCAATTCAAAGGACTACTCTCATCAGTTGAGACAGCAGCGTGGGAATCCTTTGAAAACGTCGTTGCTTCTTTTCTCGGTAGACACAAAAGCCCTAACTACGAGCAGATAGTGAACGACTTAATCAATAATTATGCGAAAATGGGTAAATATTAAGGGCTTATTAAAATTAATTTCCCAAAATTCTATAACTTGTTTACCTAACTAATATTTTCTTTCCAGGCGTAAATATGTCGTTAAAAATTCACTTTCTGCACTCACATTTGAGCTTCTTTCCTGCAAATCTTGGCGACGAAAGTGACGAACATGGAGAAAGGTTTCATCAGCAAATGAAATTAATTGAAAATCGATATCAAGGATTCTGGGACGTCGCAATGATGGGTGATTACTGCTGGTTTCTCATAAGAGAAACCGATCCTAAACTGAATAAGCGTCAAAGTCGAACACATAATTATTTCGACTACATAGTAAAATAAAATTAAGATAAAGATTGTTAGAATATAGTACAAACATAAATAAATTAAAAAAAAAAAAGTAAAAAATATGGGTAATTTCATTCATAAATTGAACTTCTAACTAAATAGAAACAGAGCATAGCTAGATATTTCAGTCTTCTTTATACCATACATACGTTTTGAGGTATACGTTGAAATTGCGCAACCTGGGTATTTTTATTTGATCGCTTATAACTTACGTAGTTTTGCATCGATTTTCTTCGCTGATAGCTTATCTTTTTTCTAATTAAACAGAGCTTTACGTAAACAAAAAATATTTGGAAAAAAGTTGTGGTTTTGAAATGCTGCCCTTGCAAAAATTATTTTTTTTCATATTTTTTCATAAAAAAAAACAAAAATCTGAAATGATGAGCTAATATCTCGAAAACTGTATGCTTGAGCAAAAAACAATGTATAATGCGATTATAGCAAATTTTATTGTCTTTCCGATTCTGTAAACTTATTTGCAATTGCTTAACCCGTTCGTGAGATATACGTAATTAAAGGGAGCCATCTTTTTGGTTTTTTCGAATAACGGTAAATTGCAAATATCTCAAAAACGGTACCATAGAATCAAAAATGAACTCAATTTTCGAAATGAGGGGGTGATTTTACATTCGAATTTCATACCGGCGTTTCTGGTAAAGAAAAAAAAGTTGAAATTCGTGGTCAAGTGTAATTGATATATGTCAATAAAAATAATTTTAAGAAATCTTTTGGTATTTTTTAAAATTGATTGTACTAATTAATTTTATAATTTATTTAATGATTTGGAAAAAATTTAAACAACGTGACATTAGGACGGACATGGCGACAGCTGTTTCGATTGTACCTTGTAAATCTCTTCAAAACCTCTTCTCCCGGGAGTGGGAGTCAAACCCGCACTCCTACGATAGTTGAAATGTAGAAATATTGTAGACAACATTTGGTTAATTGGTTGTAGTTCTATAAATAGAACAAAAACAACAACAAAATTCCAAGTTTCTCTGAAAACCGCCTTACAAACATGCATAACTTTAACACATAACTACATACGAATTAAGTGATGTGTGGAAGATAATATATGCGATAGAAGGCAATTGGGAAAAACCTTACAACAACTAAGGCATGACATAGCTGAATGCGTTTATAACCATTTCAACTATCGTAGGAGTGCGGGTTCGACTCCCACTCCCGAGAGAAAAGGCTTTGAAGAGATTAACAAGGTATAATCGAAACAGCTGTCGCCTTGTCCATACTGATGTCACGTTGTTTAAATTTTTCCCAAATTATTAAATAAATTATAAAATTAAAAATTGCTTGAAATAAATGTTTTCATACATTTAAAGCGATACGGGCAATCCCCGGTTAACTCATATAAGTAGACAACATTTGGTTAATTCGTTGTAGTTCTATAAATAGAAGAAAAACAACAACACATACCAAGTTCTCTGAAAACCGCCTTACAAACATGCATAACTTTAACACATAACTACATACGAATTATGTGATGTGTGGAAGATAATATATGCGATAGAAGGCAATTGGGAAAAACTTTACAACAACTAAGGCATGACGTAGCTGAATGCGTTTATAACCATTTCAACTATCGTAGGAGGGCGGGTTCGACTCCCACTCCCGAGAGAAAAGGCTTTGAAGAGATTAACAAGGTATAATCGAAACAGCTGTCGCCTTGTCCATACTGATGTCACGTTGTTTAAATTTTTCCCAAATTATTAAATAAATTATAAAATTAAAAATTGCTTGAAATAAATGTTTTCATACATTTAAAGCGATACGGGCAATCCCCGGCAAACTTATCTAATTATTTTTATATTAAAGATTTTAACAATTTTTGTTGTTATATCGGCCTACTGATTTTAAGATCGCGGGTTCGAATCGAGCTCAAGGCCTAACAATAATTTTTTATCATTATTATTGTTATGATAAATTTTTTCTTAATCAATTGGCACGAACCAGAATAGAAGTGGGATTAATGAAGACAAACATAAAACCGCTGTGATGGCTGAATGGTTATAGCAGCGGCGCCTAAACGTTGCCGATGAAGGAATTTAGCAGTTCCCGAAATGGATCTATACAACGAGCTTTGGCAGTTGTCTAATTTTTCCTTTCTTCTATTCTAATTTAAAAATTTTTTCAATTAAGAAAAAATTTATCATAACAATAATATTGATAAAAAATTATTGTTAGGCCTTGAGCTCGATTCGAACCCGCGATCTTAAAGATTTTAAGTTGTTTGTTGTTTTGAATTGGAAATGAGATTGGTTAAATATGAAATTGAGTGTATATGTCTGTTGTTGTAAATTTGGTATTGGTTTGTGTTGCATTGCTGGTAATAAAATGGAATGTACCAAAGAGTAAAACTAATAAACGTTGAGTGTATTTCGGCAGTGATGTAAATAATTAGAGCGTCCAAAAATTGCATTAGGTATTGTACGTAGAAAATTGTTTTTTGAGTATACTTGTAATTGTATAAACGGAGTAATTGTCCACATTGACTAACTGGCCAGTTTGCAGAAAATGAATTAATTTCATGATTCGAAGCGGCATCGCCATTATAGTTTAATTAAAACTATTTTATTTAAAAAAATATTTCATATTTAATTCACTTGAAATTTATTTTATTAAACTTAAATTATAAAAGATATTTTATTAACTGAAAATATTTTAATTTTTTTGATATTTAACGATAAACAATCTAATAATATCAAATTTAAAATATAACAAATTATATTTATTACAAGTATATACATAAATAACCCTACTATATTATCGATTTGTTATCAAACATTTAGCGATGTGATGTTGGAAAATTTTCGATTCATTATCGAAAATATATCGATTATTTATCGAAACTTTTATGTTATCAAAAAGTTATCGAAAACTCATTGACGTGCTACCAGTTTGTTGCCGGCATATTATAGATGACTTATCGGATTGTTATGTAACAGATACCGATAAAACTTCATAAAAAATTAATGACCACCTGCAAACCGTTGATATCAAGCCCACAAGACATTATTAACAAGTAAGGAAGGCTAAGTTCGGGTGTAACCGAACATTACATACTCAGCTGAGGGCTTTGGAGACAATATAAGAGAAAATCACCATGTAGGAAAATTAACCTAGGGTAACCCTGGAATGTGTTTGTATGACATGTGTATCAAATGGAAGGTATTAAAGAGTATTTTAAAAGGGAGTGTTCTATAGGCATTAGTTCTATAGGTGGACGCCTTTTCGAGATATCGCCATAAAGGCGGACCAGGGGTGACTATAATGTGTTTGTACCATACGGATATCGAATTAAAGGTATTAATGAGGGTTTTAAAAGCGAGAGGCCCTTAGTTGTGTGTGAAGGCGTTTTCGAGATATCGACCAAAATGTGGACCAGGGTGACCCAGAACCTTATCTGTCGGGTACCGCTAATTTATTTATATATGTAATACCACGAACAGTATTCCTGCCATGATAACAAAGGCTTTTGATTTCGCCCTGCAGAACTTTTCATTTTCTTCTACTTACAAAGTTTTTTCTAAAGTTATATTTTGCGTCAATAAACCATTCCAATTACATTGTTTCATTACTTTTTTCACATTTGGTATAGAATTATAGCATTTTTTTCATTTTTCGTAATTTTCGATATCGAAAAAGAGGGCGTGATCGTAGTAGGATTTCGGCCGTTTTTTATACCAAGATAAAGTGAGTTCAGAAAAGTACGTGAACTAAGTTTAGTAAAGATATATCGATTTTTGCTCAAGTTATCGTGTTAACGGCCGAGCGAAAGGACAGACGGTCGACTGTGTATAAAAACTGGACGTGGCTTCAACCGATTTCGCCCGTTTTCACAGAAAACAGTTATCGTCATAGAGTCTATGCCCCTACCAAATTTCACAAGGATTGGTTAATTTTTGCTCGACTTATTGCATTAAAAGTATTCTAGACAAATTAAATGAAAAAGGGCGGAGCCACGCCCATTTTGAAATTTTCTTTTATTTTTGTATTTTGTTGCACCATATCATTACTGGAGTTGAATGCTGAAATAATTTACTTATATACTGTAAAGATATTCAATTATTTGTTATAATTTGACTTAAACATTTTTTTTTTTTTTAAAGTGGGCGTCCTCGTCATTCGATTTTGCTAATTTTTATTTAGCACACATACAGGAATAGGAGTAACGCTCTTGCCAAATTTCATCATGATATCTTCAACGACTGCCAAATTACCGGTTGCAAAACTTGCAAATTACCTTCTTCAAAAGTGGGCGGTGTCGCGCCCATTGTCCCAAATTTTACTAATTTTCTATTCTACGTCACGTTCAACCCACGTACCAAGTTTCATCGCTTTATACGTCTTTGGTAATGAATTATCGCACTTTTTGGGTTTTTCGAAATTTTCGATATCGAAAAAGTGGGCGTCGTTATAGTCCGATTTCATTCATTTTAAATAGCGATCTGAGATGAGTACCCAGAAACCTACATACCAAATTTCATTAAGATACCTCAAAATTTACTCAAGTTATCGTGTTTACGGACGGACGGACGGACATGCCTAAATAAATTTCTTTTTCGCCCAGATCATTTTGATATATAGAAGTCTATATCTATCTCGATTAGTTTATGCCATTACGGATTACCGTTATGCGAACAAAGTCAATATACTCTGTGAGCTCTGCTCAGCTGAGTATAAAAATGCATGTACTAAACGGGATTTGTTTGCACTTAATTAATTTAAAAATACCAACATACATAGACTTCTTCGAATTTAAGTAACAAAAGTCTTGCAACTCAAACAAAATGTTATATTTTTTTATAAATGCTGAAAATTGTTTGCTTCTTTCCAAATAGTCCCACACGAACATTACCGTAATACTTATTAAGTTCTAAGTGCATAGAATACATACGCAATATTTTTATACAGTTAAGTACTGCACACGCTTACGCAGTTCTGTATAAATTTATAAATGTATATGAAGCTTTAAAAAGAGGGGAACAACACAAAAGAAAGTATTTTTGAAAAACCGCATAGAAAAGCAAGCGTTCCTTCTGGTGACCCCTAAAGTCGCCCTACTATATTATTCGTCAAACCTTCACAACGCACAACTTCAGTTAAATAGCGCTGTGGGGGTGAAATAACGTCATTCAACACCCTTAATCCCATTTTACTCACGAAATTAAACGAATACTGATTCAGCATTTTGCTAATTGCCAGTGTTGGGTGTCTTTCGAATTGCTATGCCTTTACGAAAAAGTGCGATAATTTATTACCAAAGACGGATAAAGCGATAAAATTTGGTAGATGGGTTGACCTTATAACGTAGAATAGAAAATTAGTAAAAGTTTGGACAATGGGCGTGGCACCGCCCACTTTTGAAAGAGGGCAATTTTGAAAGTTGCAAGCCGTAATTTGGCAGTCGTTGAAGATATCATGATGAAATTTGTCAAGAGCGTTACTCCTATTCCTGTATGTGTGCTAAATAAAAATTACCAAAATCGAATGACGAGCACGGCCACTTTAAAAAAAAAAATATTAAGTCAAATTATAACAAATAATTGAATATATTTACAGCATATAAGTAAATTATGTCAACATTCAACTCCAGTAATGATATGGTGCAACAAAATACAAAAATAAAAGAAATTTTCAAAATGGGCGTGGCTCCGCCCATTTTCATTTAATTTGTCTAGATTATTTTTAATGCCATAAGTCGAACAAAAATTAACCAATCCTTGTGAGATTTGGTAGGGGCATATATTCTATGACGATAACTTTTTCCTGTGAAAATAGGCGAAATCGGTTGAAGCCACGCCCAGTTTTTATACACAGTCAACCGTCTGTCCTTCCGCTCGGCCGCTAGCATGATAACTTGAGCAAAAGTCGATATATCTTTATTAAACTTAGTTCACGCACTTATCTGAACTCACTTAATTTTGGTACAAAAAATGCCCGAAATCCGACTATGACCACGCCCACTTTTTCGATATCGAGAATTACGAAAAATTAAAAAAGATTCCATAATTCTATACCCAATATGAAAAAAGGGATAAAACATTGTAATTGGATTGGTTTATTGACGCAAAATGTAACTTTCGAAAAACTTTGTAAAAAGGGTGTGACACCTTCCATATTAAGTAGAATAAAATGAAAAAGTTCTGCAGGGCGAAATCAAAATCCTTTGGAATCTTGGCAGGAATACTATTCGTGGTATTACATTTATAAATAAATTAGCGGTATCCGACAACTACCACCACTCTAAAACCCTCATTAATACCTTTAATTTGATACCCATATCGTACAAGCACATTCTTGAGTCACCCCTAGTCCACCTTTATGGCGATATCCCGAAATGGCGTCCACCTATAGAACTATGGCCCACTCCCTTTTAAAATACTCTTTAATACCTTCCATTTGATATCCAGGTCATACAAACACATTCCAGGGTACCCTAGGTTCATTTTCCTACATGGTGATTTTCCCTTATTTTGTCTCCAAAGCTCTCAACTTAGTATGTAATGTTACACGCGAACTTAGCCTTCCTTACTTCTTATATTTATAGTCTTACACGTTAACACTCACTTAAGTACATATGTCCTGATTTACAATATGTCCTCACTTACGTCGTAAGTATGTACCTGTGCGAATGGCCACACGATATTATTATATGTTAAGGCTTAATGATGAACGATACTGAGCATGAAGGCAATCGAGCATTGGGGCATCTACCACAATGCAAAAGACGTAGTAACGGTGTGGGTTTACTGATAGGAAAGCGACTTCAGCCTCAATTAATGTCGGCTATGAACGAGCGTCTCGCTTCGACATCAATCGATGTTTAACAAGGAAGCGTTTATCAGCGTCTTCTCACCAACGGATGAGAAGACCAACATGGGTCCTTATCCATATTTTGTTAGCTGGGACAGACATACGACCGTTTCCTTGACTATGACATAAAAAGTGTTGACAACTAGGGAATTAATCCCAAGGATTAAGATTGAAACTATTTTTCAGACCTGCATAGAAAGGGAAGCATGGAAACAGGGAGCTTGGTGAGGGAGCGGTCCCTGTGTTTTGACCCAGATAAAATTAGTTAAGAAGGGAACAAGATAGTGAGGACAGTGCCTAACAATATGGATCAGCATCAAGAATTGTCAAGCGCGACCTAACTGATCGTGAGAGCAACCACTTGAGTGGTAGTTCGCTGACACGAATTTCGCTGTGAGCAATTCTCGATTAAGCTACTGTAATGAGGAGGCAGAATCTCCGGACAGCAGGAATCCTCCAATTAAGGAAAATGTCCAGCCTTAAGAACTGGTACAGAATGTTTTGCAAATTTAGAACCCCCAATAAGTTTTTTTAGTAATAACAAGGTAAGCTTTGAATTAATTATTTCTGAAGTGGTGTTTCAGAAAATTTTTAAAAATATATTAGCTTCTAAGGTGAAGCTTTCAACAACGAGGAAAATTAGTAAGAGGAAGAGCTACGTAAAAAATTGTTTACATTTGGACGAATACTGTTAAGATGTTAGAAACAAAAAGTTGACAAAACTCACAAGGGAGGATACGACGCTGCCCCAAAAATGGTTTTGCACTTCAAGGAAGGCTTAGTTTATCTCGAGCCAAGAAGTGGCCGCCCAGGTGGAGAATGATATTCTATACCCAATTAGAAAAAGTCGATCCATGTCAACAAGAAATAAAACCTACAGAAAGAAAAAAGTTCCAAAACGATGTGAAAAAGAGACGTCTTATTCGCAGACTAAGCTGCGCCTCCAATTCTTCGTGAGATAATAAACAAAACAGCAAGGCAGTCTCTGACTGCTACTAATAGATCTCAGCAGCCCTTTTTGGAAAAAGTCTGCATCTGGAGATCTTTAACAAGAAAGCGGATTATAGTCGGGATCAGAATAACACAGCACTAACCAAATAAACCGTTGGCATCTTTCGGTTTAGGGGGATGGCACAATTGGGTTGAGCTTATGAACTTATACAAAAACATGTCCTTCTAAAGGGAGCTCTTCAAGACTGTCAAAGGTAAAACACAAGCTTCCGGTTCGAGACAGTACAGTAAGTAAGGCAGTACACCAAAAGTAAGTAAGGCATGCATGGTAAAATGGAAGTATGCGCTGAACTTGGTACAGTGTCATAACCCCATTATACCTGCAAGAGATTGGAAGGTATTTGATGTTCTCAGTGTTGTCAGCATAAGACCTTGGAACTTGAAATACTTATTTGTGCCTCAGGAAGATCTATAGGAGTTGATTTCTTGGTACAATTTTAAGGTGTTGTTGAAGGTAATTTCAATCGAACCAAATTAGACATTTTGCAGTAAGTAGATACTAAATCGAGTTGACCCGCTCAAACATGTTTGGGACAGAACCAGAAAGGCTAAAACTGTACCTACGCTTTTTAAAAATCCGTTGCTAAAACGTCTTGCCTAAAGCCAAAGAAAATGCACTGGCTGTAACCCGCCGTCATAAAGCTTACATAAAAGACACTCCCTAACGATTTTTGAAGGCTTTGTCGGTGCTGTTGTTGTATTAACGATAACCCGATGGTTGTGATAGTCCTTTGCCGGATACAGATCCGGCACGTTCCAGTAACAAAGCAACATACAGGTACTAGCCCCACCATCTCTGAAACGATTAATATGACCACATTAAACCATGAGGAACTTGGGGTCGCCAGAGCCTCGCCTGCTATACATGTGTATGATATATTCATATTTGTCACAGGATTCCCCTCGTGTTTGGGTTGCCAAAGCTTTGAAGCTATAAAGCATTGCATTGCGCTTATTAATCCCTTAAATCCCTTTATCGGTGCTGATGGCCCTTATCGGATATTTATCTCGTACATTCCATAAACTAACACCAAAAACATACTAGCCCAACCTTTTCACGAACAGATTGATACGAACACGTTTAACCTTCTGAGTTATTCTACTCTCAACAACCGTAAGAGACATTTGGCTGCGAAAGCCCTGCCTGCTACATATGAGAATGCGGTGAAGTTGACAATTGGATTGGAGAAGGTATAAATTGCGCCGACAACCTCTTAGAGTGCTTTCCCAACATAACCAATTGAATCCCAAAACCCTTCTTATTCTTTGACATCCTAATTTGATGGAAAGCACTCGAATGCAAAAATATATTTGCCAAGATGACCATAGTACAGCGGTCAGCCACAATCCTTAGATCAAGGGAACTTTCTTCTACAGCAACAAAAGTTGTGAAGGTTATGTTCAAACTAAATCTGATATACCTGCTTTTAAGTAATAATGTAGTAAAGCTGACTGTAGTCCGGCTCTTGAGCGATGTCATATTTAGCCCTTCCATCGTTCTGACGATTTTTTTTAGATAAATTACATAAATTAGAAGCCTGGAGCCATATGATTGGGACCATTTGTCTCCTGTGTACTCACATTCAACGGCCGTCTTAATGTCCCGACATGGTAAAAAGTGCAGTGCTATCTACTCTTAAAATCTGCCGCTCTCCTAAAGAGTAGTGCTGTCGAGACATTAGAGTGCCTTTCAAACGGGGTTAGCAGCCATGTAGTAGGCTGCTCGACGGCCGCTATCTAAGAGTCCATGGCGCGACCAAAGGGCGTGAACAATTCACAGATGGTAGCAATAGATTGCAGTCAGCTGCTAAACGAGCTGTTCTCTCGGTGCAGTGCAGAAATGATATGGGTTCATAACTAAAGTAGTGCTACAATGAGCTATGCTGCCGACGAACTAGCGAGAAAAGCCCTTAAGCACACCAAGTTAAACCAGTGGAGGGAAATTGCTTCCCCACAAGCTACATGCAAATACTGGCTAGCTTCTGATTTCTCCACGAATTCCAGATAAACCCTAGAAGCAAAATTTAAGGTGTCCAGTCCAACTTTCTCTGGCTAAGCACAACATCGACTATTTTTCTGAGATTGGATCCACTGACATTTTGAGTTTTACAACCATACAAACCGCTGAAAGTGGTGCATTGATATGAGAGTGAGTCAGCTGGGCCATTTGCTCCTATTTTTCTAGAGGAAAACCACTATAACATTACCTAACCTATATAACACTTATTTACTAGCTTTGGTGGCCTCCGTGGAGTGGATGTAGTATGCTTGCTCGTGTACCATATCGAAGGTTCCAGACCGGAAGAAAGCAACAGTAATTTAGTTTAAAAAAGTGTTTGTAATCGGGGTCGTCTCTCGGCAGAGATTTTGCAAAACACTCCGAGTGCATTTCTGCCACGAACAGCTTTTCAATGAAAATTCATGTATCTTGCAGATGATCGGAAGAGAAGCTCGGCTTTCGGGCGGTGTTCGTGGCACTGATCGATACATCGAAACCTAGGAGAATTAAACAGGTGGCGGCGCAGGGTGGTGTCCTTTCCCCGCTTCTGTTTATTTTATACATACCAAATCCTCTTCGCCAGAACGAGCTACCAACACTTCGCACGCCGATAACTGCACGTTATGGTAATGAGCCTAGACCCCTCAATAGACAAATTAGCTACCAAAATAAATAGTTATATCCCAGTCTTTCTATTTTTTTTTTTTTCACCTTGGCCGATACGAACAAATTCTCGGCAACTCTGTTTAAGATGTGGAGGAACCAATGACGCAAACATTGGGCATTCACGTCGGGCTTTACGCTATGAACTGTCAGTCACCCGAAGATCTTAGGTGTAACGCTCGACAGCATTTTCCCCTTTAAGGCACATGTATCTAAAGTACAACGCCGCAAGAAAAGCTCCAAGTCACTTGCCGGCAGCACAACTTACAAGGCAGTTAGTCGGCCATGTATGTTTTCATCTTGACTTAGCTCAGGCTATAGAGCATTCGGCTGAAAAGACGATGATATTGGAGTATGGCGTGTAGCAACTGTTATCGACAGAGCTACAAAAAGATTGAATCAACTGAGTGTGCATTCTCTCAGCATTCTTTTAAAAATTTGTAATTTTTTGGTTACAAATTATCGTCCTCCTACTTTAGGAGGGGTTTTTAAAAAATAATAAGAATTTTGTATGGTTAGTTACAGAATGTAACATTGACACCAAACTCAGAAACCAAACTGCCTTTATTTTCCACAATTGCTCTTATTTATTACTTAATTTAATATTTACAATATAAGCATTGCATCGGATTTGATGCGTGGGAAATGGAATTTTATTAACTGAAAATGCTGTGTTTTCCACATCACTATCCTTCAACAAAATTTGATGAAATCCCGACTCAAGGTCAATTGTAGAAAAGTATTTAGAACCCCCCAAATTAGACAGTATGGCATTGCTGTCTGGAATTGGATATTTATCCGAAACTGTTACTTCATTTAATTTTTTGAAGTCCACAACCATCCTCAACTTTTGTGTACCATCTTCATTTATTTATGCCTTTTTTTGGTACAACCCAGATTGGTGAATTGTATGCGCTTTTACTTGGACGAACCACACCATCTTGCAACAAAACCCTGATCTCCTCATTAACAAAGCTATTTGCACCTAGCGTATATTGATACTGCTTACTCCAGAACAGAGTATTAGTCGTAGTACGATTCTCCGCTCTAAAATTTGTCCTAAACGGTAAATTCATATCTATTTCAGAATGAATTTTCTTAATTTCCGCTATTATTTCCTTTTCCATAACAATAAATTTATTTGACCCTTTCCTACTACAAGGTTTGTAATTATCTTCTGCATTGCCGCAACATACATCGGCTGGTGCTTCAAAGGATTCTTCCTCCAAAATAATTGTATTCAACGCTCCCTTTTCACTATTTATCTTGTCGGATAATTCAACGACTGGATTTTCAGGATCTTCTCCCGAATTTTTTGTATTCAAATTATTTTTATTAACGTATTTTATTTTAAAACTTGCCGGAATTCTCTTCCGCGTCTCAGGATTTCTTTGTCCCGAGTGTTTTCCTTTTTATCTTCCTTTCTTTTGCCGGTATTGCCATCGGCTGGCACTTTAGAAGTCCTTGCTCCCAAAGTATTTTCATTTTCTAAATTTTCCTGTCGCTCGGATTCACTTTCCAGGCTAAATATTTCTTCTTCTTTATCGTTATTTATTACCAACCTCTTCTTTTCAAGATTAATTACCGCTTTTTTATCTCTCAAGAACTTATATCCGATTAGCAAATCTGCTTCTAAATTTTCAATTTCATAAAAAACTTGCTTTTTACCGAAAAAAGTTATAAAATGATAGAAACGTATTATTGAATAGCCGTTAATTGTTTTAACTCTTTTTTGTATAGCCAATTCATTTCTATTCTTTTAAATGCCTGACTTTATATAACAGCTAGTTGCTCCTGTGTCAACTAAGATTTTAAAATTTTTACCTATTGCCCTGTCATACAAGAAAATGTATGGCAAAGCTAATTTTGGTCTAAAAAATGATCCTAATTTATATTATTAACACGCAATGCCTTATTGGGTGGTTGCACGGTCTGCTGAGTGCTTCCATGTGGCCTTTTTTCTATATTACCACTTTGATTGTTATTACTTTGGTAATTATAAGCAGGTTTTAGCTGCGGCCGATTTTGTACCCTGATGCTGGAATCAACATCTATTGGGGTCGGTCGTGGTTGCTCCCTTTCAATTCTTTGGTCGAAATTTCTTTGAGGCTGTTTATGTGCAAACCTCAGATTATTATTGAAGTTTCTTCTATGGTTATAATTATTTTGCCCATTAGTTGCTGAAGGCGAAAAATGGGTCGGCCTACCGAACTGTAAAGCAAAATTTGCTCGCATATTATTGGACTCCAATTCTTGGG
Source organism: Eurosta solidaginis (assembly GCF_040869045.1). Lineage (NCBI taxonomy): Eukaryota > Metazoa > Arthropoda > Insecta > Diptera > Tephritidae > Eurosta > Eurosta solidaginis. The sequence goes on from NC_090323.1 coordinate 180,385,905, forward strand.
CCTTCGTCAAAGCGTTCGGCAGATCACTTGGCGACAATGAAAACAGGATATTTGATAAATTCCCATTCAGTTCGGTTATAAATATGCGTAAAGCATCTCGCCTATTCTTGGCATTAAGTTCCCTAGTAACTGAACTCTCAGTACCGTAGGTCTTGATCGTTTTGTTTATCAACAACGTTAATTTCTCGTTAACCTTATTATAATAATCAATTATTGAATTAGAGCCCTGTCTCAAAATGCTCATCTCTTGTTCAATAATGTGGGCTGGCCTCTTGTCGGCGTATGCGAAATCTAATCGTGCCAAAATGGCATCAAAATTAAGCACTGTCCCATGATTTGATAGCAAATCATTGGCTTCCTGGGTGATTTTATTTCTTAATATCGTTAGTGCATTGAAATACCTACGGCTGCCTCTAACGTATAAACTCATTGTGTTATTAGCGGATTCCCTCCAAATAACATATTTATTTTGCTTTCCCGTGAATTCGGGCAACGACTTTATTATCTCTAAAGACTCCTCGCACTTTATTTGCTGGTTGATGATCTCAGGCTTGTTTTCTGCAATGGTAGCTGCCTGAGTCATCCCCTAGATGTGCCTGCGCAATTCCGCTACGACTAATTTTAATGAAGCGTTAGTCGCGGCTATTAACCTAGCCACTAGGGCTTCATTTTCACTTTCTAACGACATACTTCTAAATGTTTGTATCAACAAATCCACACTTAAATATTTTTAGTAATTGTTTTTAAATAGCGTAAGTACAAGAATGAATTTTTAGTCACTAAATAGCATAAAAATTAATCTTACTTCACTGCCGTACTGCTGCTCTCACTGGTCCTGTAACATCAAATTTATATACAGCTTCCTTTTTTTCCTCTGCTCCTTTTAGAACTGCTCTTCTCCTCTCATTTACTTCTTCCTCTTATTTAACATTATGGTTGTATGTTTTCTTTGTTGTTGTTGTGATACGAGTAATTCAAGAATTAGATTTTTAAATTTGTTTTTGTTTTTGCACACTTTATTAAATTTATTTCTCCATGGACTTATTTTGCTGTTAGCTGCTCACTTGCATTTTTCTTGTCAATTTTCAAGTTTCAACCCACGAACTTCACATTAAATGATTTAAGTATTCGAACAGCGATTCAACAGATGATTGAAGCTGTTTACTATTATCAATGTTTCTTCCAAACCACTTGTATGAATTCAAAATGGTAGTTAGTTAAAGTTTCGAAAACAATTTTTATTGTTTTAATTTTGTGTTTTTTGTTCTTTCTCGTCCAGTGACGATACTTATTTAAAAAATTTTGTTGTTTAACTTTTGTGTTTTTTTTCTTTTTTCTCGTCCTTTGACGATACTCATTTTTTACAACGCATGCCCCACGTTGGGCGCCAATTATCGTCCTCCTACTTTAGGAGGGGTTTTTAAAAAATAATAAGAATTTTGTATGGTTAGTTACAGAATGTAACATTGACACCAAACTCAGAAACCAAACTGCCTTTATTTTCCACAATTTCTCTTATTTATAACTTAATTTATTATTTACAATATAAGCATTGCATCGGATTTACCCTTGAAAACCGCTGCGTGAGAAATGGAATATTTATTCAATGAAATGCCAGTGGCTTGAGAAATATAATCTTTGTTTAGTCTGCTTACTGAAATACCAGTGGCTTGAGAAATATAATCTTTGTTTAGTCTGCTTACTGAAATGCCAGTGGCTTGAGAAATGGAATATTTGTTTATGATTGCCATAAGGGCACTATGGGAAGTATACTGTTAACCTGCATATTATAAATCTCCATTCCTGAATGGTTTTAAATACTTTAACTCAGAGCTAAAGTATGTGTGTTATTGAATGGTAAAATTTAATTCAATATTGAGTGTGTATGTAGAAACCATTCCCAATCTTTAATGAATGTAAACTTGAAATGAATGCACACTTTTTTCCATTCAGTACTAAATACTTTTTCCCCAAGGTTATTTTTTTGTATACTTTCATTGCCATCAGATATATTAAATCAATTTAGGAGTTGGGTGCAAAAAAGGTATAAAATTGGTCAATAGGAAAAATAAAATAAAAAATAAAAAATAAAATAAATGTAAGGCGCGATAACCTCCGAAGAGATCTAAGGCCGAGCTTCTCTTCCAATTTGCGTCGTGCTCCTCTTGATTTTTCCCTACAAATTGGCCGGACGGGACCTACATGTTTTATGCCGACTCCGAACGGCATCTGCAAGGCAGATGAGTTTTCACTGAGAGCTTTTCATGGCAGAAATACAATCGGAGCGCTTGCCAGACACTGCCGAGGGGCGACCCCGCTTAGAAAAATTTTCTTCTAATTGAAAAATCTTATTTCTAAAATTTTGATGTTGCTTTGCCCGGGAGTTGAACCCAGGGCATACGGCGTGATAGGCGGAGCACGCTACCATCACACCACGGTGGCCGCCAATAGGAAAAATAGCCCCTTATAATTATTAAAATAGTTTAATATTTTAGAATTCATGGGCTTAATACCGGCTTTTAATTATTGAATATCACTTATTATGTTTGTTTATGAGAAACTGAAAAGAAAGAAGCATTTACTGGAATATTGCGATGGTATCATTTCGAAAACAAACAAACAAGTAGTTAGTTATAAATGAGGAAAGTCTTAAATCATCTTCATGGTATCCGAACATAAGACATACAAGAAATAGTACTTCATACCAGATTTTGTATACTTCGTATTTGGGTTGATTTTTCTTTAATTAATCGTGTGAGATCAAAAAATGTTAGGCTCTTGTGAGTTGATTGATTTCCTTTTTAAATAAATCTCACGGATAACTCGCTTACATAAAACCATAGGGCTCTTATTATATAAAGTATTCCAAAGACATGAAGATATAGTCGAATTTGGCTGAAACTTCGCAAAGACAATATATTGCTTTCTTGCTATATGTCAAAATGTTACTGTATGTCCTACTTATTTTGCTATTATTATAAAATGGATTTTGTAAATGAACACATTGTTCATTGACCAAACAGAGTAAATTGTGGATATTTTTTGTGCATTATATAACTAAAACAGATACTTGAGTTAAAGTCATTTAAATACATCAAAGTGCATAGGTCTATCGGCAATTTCGTTGGAGCTTCCTAATTCCGAGAATTTCGATAAACATATGTCTATTTCCATGGCATCATCCTGCGGTGATTCAGGCTTTTTCTATTCAGCTGATTCACCTACCCCGTTTTCCTTCATCTGTGCCACAAAAAAAAATGTTCCATTGAGAGAAACTCTTCAGAGGTTATTAATTTCCTTTCCCACAAAGAGATTGACTGGCTCCATAGGACTGCAGTTTTTTTACAGCTGTTGTTTTAACAGTGTTTGACGGAATGTAAATATAGGATCCGGGTGGTTGAGAAGGACCATTAGTTTGTCTGCCTATTTGCACGGCATTGGTAAAAGATTGAAATTGTTATGGTTGAATTCTATCTTACTTGAGCAGATTTCTATTCAAAATTAATATCCTTGCTATCAAAAAAGCTACAACTACCTACAGAGCCTACTTTAAATAACTGTATTTAAAAACTGTTGTGTTTAGAAGAATATTTTGCTTAGAAAATAGTATATTGCTATTGAAATTTGCAAACTCACAAACCAGTATAGATACAGCATTCGACCATATACCGCTAGGAAGAATATATAGAGGAACTTAAGAGCTATTATAATGTATTGCCTTTTCTTCAATTGTTTAATCACCAATTGAGGACGTGCAAATTTAGGCTAGTTCTTTTTATTGCAAGTATGGCACATTGGCAACACTTATTTAGAACGATGACAATTTTCGGAACAGGTATGTTGAAATAATTATCATTTGCTTTATTCTATTATTAAATTTTTAGGAATATTTCAATATGAATACTTTTCCAGTTAGCTTCTTCGTACTTTATTGTCATTTAAATATGGAAAAAACTGGCCATCACGGACAATAATTAAATTTGTATGTTGATATTTTGAAGTGGCTTTAATTAAATGCAACCATGCGGCCACCGTGGTGTGATGGTAGCGTGCTCCGCCTATCACACCGTATGACCTGGGTTCAACTCCCGGGCAAAGCAACATCAAAATTTTAGAAATAAGGTTTTTCAATTAGAAGAAAATTTTTCTAAGCGGGGCAGTGTTTGGCAAGCGCTCCGGGTGTATTTCTGCCATGAAAAGCTCTCAGTGAAAACTCATCTGCCTTGCAGATGCCGTTCGGAGTCGGCATAAAGCATGTAGGTCGCGTCCGGCCAATTTGTAGGGAAAATCAAGAGGAGCACGACGCAAATTGGAAGAGAAGCTCGGCCTTATATCTCTTCGGAGGTTATCGCGCCTTACATTTATTTTTTTATTTTTTGTGCATGTTCGACATTTTTCACAATTGATTGGTACTAGAAAAGTGTTTGCACACTCAGCAAAGGCTGCATTAATTTGAATGCTTAATTTGTGTTGAAAAATGTTTGTGTTTCATTCAATTACTTCATTCCTTCTTCGAATGAGTTCAGGAGTGCAGTCTTTTTTTCCACTATTGAATGAAGAATGTGTTGACTTTTAAGGCACATTCCTTAGCAAGGAATGAAAGAAAGAAGAGCAAGCATTCTCTCATTCAATGATTTAAAATTTCAAATGATTGCACAGTTTTACAGCTCTGGTTGTCGAAAAAGTTAAAAACAAAATTTTTTTATTTGTTTTTTTCTCGATATGAACAAAAAATTGTACATTTCTAAAAATGTATAGTTTTTCCGATCAGTTTGTTGGTAAATTTTTAGTTTTTTATAAGCTACTCTGATCTATTAATTTCCACGGTGCAAATAAAACACGATTATTCCACCTTCAGCCCGACGTTTCGCCAAATTTCCTTGGCATTTTCAAGGGCATAACGCTATATTTATTTTTTTCCAAAAAACAACAAGGTACATAAATTTTATTAATTTTACATGTATATAGTTGTATGACACTGAACATAAAAGTAACAACAATGAACAAAAATTTGTTTGTGAATTTTTATTTTAACTTACAATAAAATGTGGTGGTTGAAATTATATTAGAACATTTAAAACTGAACTAAACAAACAATCAACAGTATAAAAAAGGAAAGAGATCGATACCATCTTGTGTGGTACACTTGTCACACTAAACTTAAATTATAAACAAACTAAATATGCAGCGGCATTATTGTCACTGTCCTCTCTTAAATTTATGCTCTTTTCTCTTTTTTGCAGAATTCATAAGCTCTCTAATGTATATCTGGTTTTCATTCTTATTTCTTTATCTATGATTTTCGCGTTATCAAAGTCGAATATATGATTGTTTTCTATTGCATGCTGTGATAATGCTGTACTGGGCTTTTGTTTACGTATGTCGGCTTCATGCTCAGCTATTCGCGTGCCGAATTTCCTTTTGGTCGTGCCCAAATAGACTTTGTCGCAAAAATTGTTGTTGTTTTGGTTCCCTTTACATGGTATTTCATACACTATGTTGCTTTGTTGGTTTATCTCTATTGGGCTTTTTGTTTTTGTAAAACAAGTAGCCAAAGTGCAATTTGATCTGTATGCTAGTGTTGTGTTAGGTGTATTTATAATGTCGTGTGCTAAGTTTTCTGTGAACCTAGGAATATATGTGATGCTAAAGTATTGCTTTGTCATTATTATCTATATTTGGTGTTTTTTGTGTTGTGTTTCTTATGCTCATTTGTTTTTGTTCAATTAAACTATTTATTAAGTAGTCGGGGTAGTTATTAGTTTGAAATGTCTTTTTAATTTTCCTTACGTTGGCGTCATGATAATGTTGATGGCTAATTGAGAATACTTTATGTACAAAGTTTTTTGCCGTATTTATTTTGTATTTTAAAGGCTGCGATGACAAAAAGTTTATGAGGCGCCCAGAAGCAGTTCGTTTTGAATACCAATCTAATGTTATGTTGTTGTTGACTCTATATACGCGTGTATCTAAAAACGGGATGCTATTGTTTTCTTCGTTTTCGATGGTAAATTTTATTCTCGTATGATATTTATTGAGTGTATCTAAAATAATATTCGCGTCTGCTCTTTTTATTATTGCAAAAATGTCATCCACATATTTCACTATGAATTTAATATTAATATTGCGTTGTTCTTTTAATTCCATGACGGAGTTGATGAGTACATCGTCCATTACTACATCGGCTATAGTTGGGGAAAGGGGGTTGCCCATGAGCATTCCATATGTTTGGGTGTATGTTTTGTTGTTGTATGTAAAATAATTATTTTCTTGGAGACAGAAGTCCAGAATGTTGCGGAACTTACTTTTCGGTATGCTTGTACCTTTCGCAATTTCTTCCCATTTACGCATTATAATTTTCGAAGCTAAGTTAATAGGTATGTTAGTGAATAGGGAGACGACATCAAACGACACTAACATTTCTTCATCACATATATTTGTATTGTTTAATCTCTCTTTAAATTCTAAAGAATCCTTTATGTTGTAATCAATCGAAATTACAGTTTTGAGAATATTTCCTACATGTTTGGACAAATTGTAACATGGAACATTGGTGGACGATACAATAGGCCGCAAAGGATAATCAAGCTTATGAATTTTCGGCAATCCATACAGACGTGGGGCGATTGCTGCTGTACTGTTCAATTGATATTTTTCTCTTAAACTGATATATTTGTGTTTGTAGAGTTCGTTTACCATGTTGCTGTTTTTCCTCTGTAATGTGTTAGTAGGATCGGCTGTTATTACTTTGTAAGTGTTCTTATCACCTAGTAGTTTGTCCATTTTCAGTTTGTCCATCCGATTTGTATAGAACAACGGTTTTGTTACCCTTGTCCGCGTCTGTCACGACTATGTCTTCTTTATATTTTCTTAAAAAAGCTTTCGTTTTTTGTATGTTTCGAGTATGAACTTTTCCCCGGGATTATGTTTGATGTTGCGTTTAAACTGCATTATTCTACTGTACAATTTGTTCCTTGCTACCTCTTTTTCATTTTCTGATTTTAATGTCTCAAAAACTTGTTCCATCTCGGCTATCGTGTGTATGGCTGAAAAATTATCCTTGGTTGTTGGTACAGTGAATTTTTTGCCTAAAGACAACAACCACTTAACATCTTCGGGAAATTTTATTTCTGTAGTATTAACAAACCATTCGCTATTAATATTGATTCCTAGCTTTTGTATTTGTTCCTGCTTGAGTCTCCCTATTTTGGAGGGCAGTGTTTTCTCTTTCTGCTTGCTTATCTTTTTGCTAAGGATGTTTTGTTTTGCGATGACTGCATCGAATTCGTCCTTGCTGAGGGTCTTACGTATTTGTTGTTGCGCGTGGTATAATGCATCTTTGTTAGTTTTTATGTTAATATTTGTTTGAGTAATTTCGATGTTAAGTATTTTTAGAAAGAAATTGTGTTTAGTTTTATCTATTTGTTGTTTCAATTTACCCGACATTGTTTCTATTATGGTGCTTTTTATTGTGTTGGATACACATTACAGAGGAAAAACAACAACATGGTAAACAAACTCTACAAACACAAATATATCATTTTAAGAGAAAAATATCAATTGAACAGTACAGCAGCAACCGCCCCACGTCTGTATGGATTGCCGAAAATTCATAAGCTTGATTGTCCTTTGCGGCCTATTGTATCGCCCACCACTGCTCCATGTTATAATTTGTCCAAACATGTAGGAAATATTCTCAAAACTGTAATTTCGACTGATTACAACATAAAGAATTCTTTAGAATTTAAAGAGAGATTAAACAATACAAATATATGTGATGAAGAAATGTTAGTGTCGTTTGATGTCGTCTCCCTATTCACTAACATACCTACGAACTTAGCTTCGAAAATTATAATGCGTAAATGGGAAGAAATTGCAAAAGGTACAAGCATACCGAAAAGTAAGTTCCGCAACATTCTGGACTTCTGTCTCCAAGAAAATAATTATTTTACATACAACAACAAAACATACACCCAAACATATGGAATGCTCATGGGCAACCCCCTTTCCCCAACTATAGCCGATGTAGTAATGGACGATGTACTCATCAACTCCGTCATGGAATTAAAAGAACAACGCAATATTAATATTAAATTCATAGTGAAATATGTGGATGACATTTTTGCAATAATAAAAAGAGCAGACGCGAATATTATTTTAGATACACTCAATAAATATCATTCGAGAATAAAATTTACCATCGAAAACGAAGAAAACAATAGCATCCCGTTTTTAGATACACGCGTATATAGAGTCAACAACAACATAACATTAGATTGGTATTCAAAACGAACTGCTTCTGGGCGTCTCATAAACTTTTTGTCATCGCAGCCTTTAAAATACAAAATAAATACGGCAAAAAACTTTGTACATAAAGTATTCTCAATTAGCCATCAACATTATCATGACGCCAACGTAAGGAAAATTAAAAAGACACTTCAAACTAATAACTACCCCGACTACTTAATAAATAGTTTAATTGAACAAAAACAAATTAGCATAAGAAACACAACACAAAAAACACCAAATATAGATAATAATAACCCGACAAAGCAATACTTTAGCGTCACATATATTCCTAGGTTCACAGAAAACTTAGCACCCGACATTATATATACACCAAAAGCAACACTAGCAACAGATCAAATTGCACTTTGGCTACTTGTTTTACAAAAACCAAAAGCCCAATAGAGATACACCAACAAAGCAACATAGTGTATGAAATACCATGTAAAGGGAACCAAAACAACAACAATTTTTGCGACAAAGTCTATTTGGGCACGACCAAAAGGAAATTCGGCACGCGAATAGCTAAGCATGAAGCCGACATACGTAAACAAAAGCCCAATACAGCATTATCACAGCATGGAATAGACAACAATCATATGTTCGACTTTGATAACGCGAAAATCATAGATAAAGAAATAAGAATGAAAACCAGATATACATTAGAGAGCCTAAAGCCCCAATTACTGATACTTAGCATAGACTTGACTTGACTTGGCGTAAACTTGGCAACTTAGCCACGATTATACTCCACTTGGCGCATAAAATCTGGCATCATAATCAGCGTTGAAATTTATTTTTAAATAAATGTCAATTTGTATGACAAAATGTCAAAATGAAAAGGAAACAAACAAATGGCATCTCAAAATGTAAACGTCACTTAGAACTTGCATAGAAAATCAAAATTCAACAGACTTCTAAGTCAAGTTAAGTTTTGAGTAATCAGCAACATGCAATATTCATTTAACAGAACTGTAAGTGACAGTTCGCAAGCCAAGTCAAGTCTATGCTAAGTATCAGTAATGGAGCCTTAAGAATTCAGCAAAAAAGAGAAAAGAGCATAGGACAAGAGGACAGTGACAATATTGCCGCTGCATATTTAGTTTGTCTATAAGTTTAGTGTGACAAGTGTACTACACAAGATGGTATCGATCTCTTTCCTTTTTATAAGCTTTTATTTACTTTCACTTTTGTTGTCTGTAATGGAATCTTGCAAGTTAAATTTGATACACTTCCCAGTGTCCGATTGAGCTGAAATTTTGCACACATGTATAACTCCGATGACAATGCAATATTACTTTGTTAGAATTCGATAAATTAATCGATAACACAGTTATCGGTAAAGATTTGTATTTACTTTGGCATAACAGCCTAAGTCCCATACAAACACGCCGGTACCTATCCGTGGATTGTGATATTTGGACGTGGTGAATCACGTGTCACGCGTGGTGAATCTCATCGCTTGCGAAAAGCGGGGACACAAGCCTCTGTTGTATTTCTGTGTATAACCAACATAGCTGAATTTTTAAGGCTGTTTAACCCTGTAATCTTTTCTGTAATTTATTTTGCTTTTGGAAAAATTACCTATTGGAAAAAAGCTGGCTGAAAAATATTGGCATAACAGCTTAAGTTAAATCAAGAATGGAAAATCTTTGGAAAATTTGAGCAGATGTGACAATTTCGCGCGTCCGTTGAACGAAATATTGACAATCTGCTGATCATCGCTAAGAAATTAGCGACATTCCATCAACTAAGCAGCACTTTAGCAATACTACTGTTATTATTTGGCCGCTCAAACACACAAATATTAATTGTGCATTAAATCTAAAATATACAAATACACCATAATAATTTACACGGCCAAAGCCATAATAATTCACACGGGTCATCAATTATTTCTCTGATTCAAAATCTGAACTACCAGCGCTACCGTCAACAGCTCAGTGTCATCACTGCCAGTAGCGCCAATAACACCAAACTCGTGCCTGACACACAAAAGTCGTTTCACTCAATAGCGCAAGTAAAATGTACTACGCACTCACTACTAAGAATCGTCAAAAATTCGCTTGGAGTAATTTCGTCAATGAGCTACCATTGAGCTGGCACCGCATTGGCGCTGGCGCCATGCAATTTACATCACTAAAATTGCGCGAATGCCCAGGCTCATGACTTCAATACTTATATTTACAATGCTTTAAACTTTAAATACACCTCTGAAGTTGCTGCGCATAAAATGTGTACTAATAAATTCCAATACGCATTATACGCAGATGTAACTGATATATGTGTTTTTGTTTCACCCCCTATACTTATATTTAAAGCTTTTATAAGAACAAGCTTCTATTACTTGTTAATAAAACGAACTAAAAAGTAAAAAATAAAATTAAAGAAAAAAAACTTTTTTAAAAATAAGCTTTTATTATTTTGGTTAATAAAATTAACTAAAAAGTAAACAATAAATTGACTCTAAAGAAATATAACACTTTATAAGTTCATTGTAAGCTTAAACGATAATTAGGCTTTTTCGTCTGCGACAAAAAAATTCTATATTGTACATAATTATATATTTTTAACATTAAAACTTTACACCTAAATTATTAAATCTTACAGTTTATATCACAGTCCTAATTGTTCTAATAAAAGCGTGTTACATTGCGATAGCAAGAAAATGAGATCCTAAATGTTCTTAATTATACCATCAAAATTTAACACGTTTTTTATTAGAACAATTTGGACTGTGATATAAACTGTAAGATTTAATAATTTAGGTGTAAATTTTTAATGTTAAAAATATATAATTATGTACAATATAGAATTTTTTTGTCGCAGACGAAAAAGCCTAATTATCGTTTAAGCTTACAATGAACTGATAAAGTGTTATATTTCTTTAGAGTCAATTTATTGTTTACTTTTTAGTTAATTTTATTAACCAAAATAATAAAAGCTTATTTTTAAAAAAGTTTTTTTTTCTTTAATTTTATTTATACTGTTGATTGTTTATTTAGTTCAGTTTTAAATGTTCTAATATAATTTTCAACCACCACATTTTATTGTAAGCTAAAATAAAAATTCACAAACAAATTTTTGTTCATTGTTGTTACTTTTATGTTCAGTGTCATACAACTATATACATGTAAAATTAATAAAATTTATGTACCTTGTTGTTTTTTGGAAAAAAAATAAATATAGCGTTATGCCCTTGAAAATGCCAAGGAAATTTGGCGAAACGTCGGGCTGAAGGTGGAATAATCGTGTTTTATTTGCACCATGGAAATTAATAGATCAGAGTAGCTTATAAAAAACTAAAAATGTACATTTCTATGTCAAATGCCCATTCGTATTTTCGCTCATCAAATATGTTCAGTTTTCCGAATTATTTTTTTTTTCAGTCCTATAAAAATAAGTAAGTCCGTTTAATTGAAACAAGTTTAATGCTTTGTTTACGTATAACAAAGCGAATGTTCACCTTACAAAATTTTGTGAGAAATTTTAAATTTTCATTTTTGTCCCATTAAATACTGCAAATTAAACAAGTTGAAACCATTTAAACCTTCAACATTGGGAAAGCTTTTAAGAAATACAAAAAACTTCAAATTAATACTAAAAAAGTTCGTTTTTACAGCATTACCAACAAAAGTTCGCTTAGCTGGCTACCCTTTACTTAGAAAATCAACAGCAACCAAAAACAAATCCTCGCCTATAAACAAACGAAAATATTTTTGGGAATCTTATCTCATTTTGGTTTATTGGCTTCATTGTCTCTGTAGCATAATTTTCAATTTTTTTGCAAGGACTGGCCCTAAATATGGTCTTCGAATGTTTTCCAAGTAGGCAAAGATTTACAATGGGTACATGAAAGTTTAGCCCATAAATTGAGAGGAAGGTAGTGAACTAACATCCGATATAACTTGTAAAGTGGTATGGTATCGAAGCGTCTGTAGACATTTTTTTAGTATATTTTTGTAGAATAATTTAGCTCACCTAACCCAACCTGTTTATTGTATGATAATGAAACTGTTCAGCTAAACTTGAAAGGCTTTACCTATGACGCCTCGCTTCGCAAAGTAATGAAGAACTTTGCTTCGAACAATGCTAGATCGAGCAATCGAAATGAGGACGCAGAATTCTAGTTCCAGCAATGGGAATGGATATGATATTGAAGATTGAATAGACGTAAAGCGAAGAGAGATAACAACAAGACTCTGCCTAATTCGGAGGTTCTAAAATAAACTTAACCTGTGACTCCGATTGCACAAGAAAATATGAACGTATCGCGAGGCATTCCTTGACTTTGTCACTTCTAGATCGAAGTATCCCCGCTTGGAGTGATGTCTGCTGAAAGGAGATGTGAAATCTTGATATGAAATAAATACTTAACGCGATTAACTTTCGAGGAGATTTAGGCTGAGATTCTCTTGCAAGTTGCGTCAGCTGCGAGGTAGAAATACAATCGGAGTGTTTGCCAAGTCACTGTAGACGGGCGACTGCACTTAGAAAAAAAAAATCCTAAATAGTTTACTATGTTTTAAGCGGGACTTGCACCCAAGACCTTCGGTGTGGTTGGCGGAGCATGCTACTATCACACGTATAATTATGGGAGTGTTACAGATAAACCTTCAAAACATTAAACAGCGTTTAGCGAATTCCCCTTGACTTTTAAGGAGCGCTCATTTGGTTTTGTTCCGTCAGTAAACATCTTCTGTTAACAGGGACACATTCCGTCTAAACGAGTCTACATTTACCTTCCAATTTAAAAAAAGCCAACTCACAACTGTTAGAAAGTCCATATAAATACGACTTTTAGCATATTTTAAAAAGTCCGGTCAATCAACTGATTATCTTCCTCTTATTAAAATAACTACACAATTGAAAATTTTGGTTTAAATCTTAAACTTTTAGTCTACATATATGACCAAATTTTTGTTGGTTTTAAATACAGACCTTGCAAAATTGAAAAAGAAACGAGCTCATATGACTGGTTTTGAATTAAAACATATACACATATAAATACATAAAAAATTGGGTTTAACACCTCATAGTTTTTAACATAGACCAAAAAATTTAAAAACATGGTACGGATAAAACTTTTTGGTTTTAATTTTAAACTCTTCATCGAGATTTATATTTTTCAAGTGTCTGGACCAAAACTAAAACCAAGATATCTTAGAAATTGCTCAAAACGATTTAGTGGCTTTAAAAGCAGTATAAAAAAACTTTAAATCACTAACTTTGCTAAGTTCAAAAATTAAACTAAAATTGTTTACCATATTAAAAAAGCATACGTATCTCGAACTATAAAAAGATTAAATTAAAATTTGTTTGGACCATCGAACATGCATACGATATCACGTCAAAAAGGAAGCACTAATAGGTAGGCACTAATAGGTAGTCATGAAGTACTGTTTAACTGTTTAATGAAATTAAAAAAAAAAAAAATAAATGTAAATGTTTTATGCCGACTCCGAACGGCATCTGCAAGGCAGATGAGTATTCACTGAGAGCTTTTCATGGCAGAAATACAATCGGAGCGCTTGCCAGACACTGCCGAGGGGCGACCCCGCTTAGAAAAAATTAATGAAATAACCATTTACCGTTAATGCATTCTTTAAAAGAAATATCCAACTATTAAATTTGATATACAGAAGCAAAATATATATTGACAAGCTTTTTGAATGAAACAGCACAGTCTGATCACAGACCATTTTACGTCAATCATCGGCAATACTTAAATCAATAGAACATTTTAAGGTTATACACAACCTCCTTCTGTTAGACCTAGGTGGTAAGTAATAATGCAGTTAAACTAAATACATTCTAGCTCTGAAGCAATATTAGGTATGACCTTTCCTTCACTCTGCTTATCATTCAAGAAAACTTACATTATTTAGAACCGTAAGCCACGCGATTGGAACTAAGTCTTATCTGAATCCATAGTCAACGGCCGTCTCATCGCCCCGACATGGTAATGAAGGCCGCTCTATATTCTGGGAAGATCGTTTTTTCTCATTAAGTGTAGTTTTGCCGAGCTATTCAAGCGTGCTTCAAGTGAAACTAACAGCCATACGGGAGGCTGTTTGGCGGCTACCATCTACGAATATGATATACTTATACCTGGCAATTTGTTTTGACAGTTAAACAGCGATCAAAATGCTACAGGAGCGAAATCTTTAGCGAAGCTGGGAAAACATTACAGTCAGTCACTAAACGAACTGGTCTCTTGCTGCGCCACATCAGTGATATGTGTGCCCGGTCACATTAGATTTGCTGTCAGTTGTGCTGCCAAGGAACTAACAAAGGCCACTGAAGAGATTAATATAAATCAACAAATGCTTGCTTGGATCGCTTTCCCCAAGAATTCTAATGCAGATGGATACTGGAATCCACGTGTGAGGTTTGCAGTCAAATATGCCCTATTCAAGACACATATGGAATATATAAACAGGCATTTAATCGACTGTTGGCAAAGCAAAAGCTTTAATATCCAACGCTAGCTTGCACCGAAAGTTACTTAAATTGAAGAACAGACTTCAAGAGGTTTTGTTTGTATGGAAAGCCCCACAGAATCCAGATCACTGTAACATTTTTCAGGCGGAAGGAATAGTCGTAACCAAAGCGGTAGAAACACTGAAAGCACTGAAGAACAAAGCTTAAACTGCAGCTGCCAAGCCGCAATTAAGGTAAAAATTTCTCATAGCACGACATCTTGTTGGGTACAAATATTTGTGTGTGTATGTTTCACTTTTCAAAGCTGAGTCAAATCAAGATTATTGACAGGTACGTTTTCCATGTAACTGTCAGTTTACTCTGTGGGTAGACTGTGATGTGCGACGTTCTGTTTCGATACATGCATGAATGGAGTACTCGCGATTTTTGCAGGGAAACGACAAATCATCTCGTTAGCTGAATATATAAAGCTCAGTTGATTACAAGCACATTTCTTTACGCTAAAGCATTGAATTTCCGTTCGTTCGTAGCAATGTTTTGCCTAGTCCAAAAAACTTCAAAACTTCATCTCTTTGTATTTCCGAAATAGATGGGATAATTTGTGTTTTCTTTAAGAGCTAAATTTAAGAATCTGTTATATAAAATTGCAACAAAAAACGTTCAGAAATGGCCTCATTCTAAAATAAAATAAATAGATTACCCTGCAATAATCGTTGGATCATGTGGTCCACTGGAGTACTTACCATTATACTCCACTGTAATGCAGCAATGGACCCACTCGTGTTTCTACATGAACATATTGTAAGCCGATCATTGCTCGTTTTTAACGATTGTAATCAGTACACGATGTTTATTGGACTGTGGGTACTCCATGGGTTACTATGATGTAATGCGGAGCTGGAGTATATGGTCCAGTCCTAGGACATCGCAATGTTAATTGGACCATATTTTTTGTATGAATTGTGGTTAATTTTGGAGCACTCGGTTGATCCATAGCGAGTACTCCATACATGCTTGCATGGAGTAATCCCCTGCAAAAATCGTTGGATCATGTGGTCCACTGGAGTACTTACCATTATACTCCACTGTAATGCAGCAACTGACCAACTCATGTTTCTACACGAACATATTGTAAGCCGATCATTGCTCGTTTTTAACGATTGTAATCATCACATGATGTTTATTGGACTGTAGGTACTCCATGGATTACTCTGATGTAATGAGGAGATGGATTTTATGGTCCAGTCCTAGGACATCGCAATGTTAATTGGACCATATTTTTTGTATGAATTGTGGTTAATTTTGGAGCACTCGGTTGGTCCATAGCGAGTACTCCATACATGCATGCATGGAGTACTCGCGATTTTTGCAGGGTCGCGATTTTTGTAGGGTAATAAAAAATGGCGTGCCTACCAAGTACTCTTGGAGTTCGATATGCAAACATAAACGACCTATAACATTGCGATAGTAAATCAATAACATTTTATTAACAAGTTGATAGTTTTTGATAACATTTCGATAATTTGTCCACTAGTTACGTAACATTTTGATAAAAAATCGGTAACTCACCCTTTGTCGTTGGTAACGAAAATATAACACTCCGCTAAAAATCGATAGCTTCTTTACACCTTGTCGATAACAAACCTATAACAATCCCTTCCTTTTCTTGCATTTTGTTGTTCCCACATATATTAATACTATAATATAGTGACGACATTTATGCTTACATCCTGTACTTGCCCATACAACATGTTAATCCCATACACTGCGCCTACACTTCAAAAATGTCAGGTCATTCGAAAAAATTTCTTTCATGCATCACAATTTGCAAGTCACAATTTGCAGTGCAAAAAAATTAAGTAAAATAAAATAAAATTAAATTAAATTAAACATAATATAACAAAATAAAATAAAGCGAAACAAAAACAAGTAAGGACTGGACTGTCTTCGGCTGTTCCGAAGACTTCATATCTTTCATGATTGGGGCTGAACAATAATCTTATTCCATTCGTAATCTCCAAATAATGCGCTGTATAAGATAAGAAATATTGAGTGAGCAGATGTACATACCTAAACGATTTTAAGATAAATATAAAAAAATGTCAAAAAACCCCCTTATCTGAAGGATCGGTTGTTTGGGATATATATTATATGTAGCTCCGATCGAAATGATTTTTACAGGAAATCGTCCATGATATATTAAAATATATATCACCGAGTTTCACGTTTATACTTTCTAAATTGCGGCAGGAATGACCAAAATCGTCTTATCCGAAAGATCGGTTGTATGGGAGATATATGTTATAGTGGTCCGATCCTACCGGATCCGACAAATGTCTAATATAATACAAAAAAACATCCTTGTGCCAAATTTCATTGAGATATCTCAAAATTTGAGGGACTAGTTTGCGTTCAAACAGACAGATGGATGGCCAGACGGACGGACGGACAGACGGACATGGCTATATCAACTCATTTCGTCGCCCTGATCAATTCGGTATACTTAATGGTGAGTCTATCTTCCATATTTCTCAACGTTACAAACATCGAACCAAAGTTAATATACCATTTCATGTTCATGAAAGGTGTTGAAATTCTATTTCATGTGGCAACTCTGTTTTTCATTTGCAACTTGTAATCGCATTTTTGCTTTGCGAATTCTTTCTTTGTATTCGCCATTTTAACTTACGAATAATTTCTTTTCTAGCTGTGTGTATCTAACCGACGTTGAAGTAAGTCGAAATAAACATTCTTTATTGTTCAGAAGAGCGGCTGTTTTTATTTTAAATTAGAGGACTTCCAACAGGTTATGGGCCCAGCCCCTACATAAAGTGCTAAGAAAAATGAACAATTCCTCGTTTTTTAATGTTGAGAAGTTGGATGAGTCCAACTATGACGCATGGTGCGTTCAAGTAAAAAGTATACTTGTATACAAGGAGCTCTGGGATGTGGTGTCAGGTGCACTTATGCAGCCAGCTACAGAAGCCGAAGACACTGAACAAAAAGCATGGAAATCGAGTGATGAGAAGGCCATGGCAACAATTGTGTTAAGCCTAACGCCAATACAAATTGCCTACGTGAAAAAATGCAAAACAGCAAAAGAAGCATGGAGTGTGTTGCAGGATATACATCGACCAAAAGGCCCTGCGCGAAAGGTGTCTTTATTTAAGCAGCTACTGGATATGCGCATGGCAGAAAGTGATAAGGTACAACAATATCTAAGCAATTTTTCGAGTATAGTTGAGAAGCTAGCAGAAATTGGTATAGATCTGCAGGAGGAGTTATTTGTAATAATGCTCCTAGCTAGTCTTCCGAAGTCTTTCGAAAATTTAGTTGTCGCGTTAGAGTCACGCGATGAGCTTCCAAAGCTGAGTTTGTTAAAAATTAAATTGCTTGAGGAAGAGCAACGTCGAAAAATGAGTGTGTCGCCTATTGCAGAAAGTAGCGTGCAAGTTTTCATGGCACATGAAAAGGGTAAAAGCAGTGGCAGCAAGTCGTCGCAGCGAAGTAAATGTTCTAGAAATCGATCGAACTTAAAATGTTTTAGTTGTGGACGCACGGGTCATTTTGCTGCACAATGCAACAAAAGCAACAAAAACCAGGAACAGACAGATAAAACAAACGAGAAACCAAAAGCATTTACTCTGTTCTCAGCGTTTGAGTCAAACAACTTGCAGTCGAACGTATGGTGTATCGATAGCGGAGCCACGTCACATATGTGTTGTGACAGAAACATGTTCGATGAGTTGAATGAATACAATGAAAACATTTTGTTAGCTGGTAACAAATGTATAGAAGCAATGGGAAAGGGAACAGTTCGACTAAAAGCAGAAGGGAAAGAAATCCAGCTGATTGATGTACTTTATGTTCCTGTATTGCAATGCAATTTTATTTCAGTATCGAAAGCAGTGAAAAATAACCTTTGTGTTAAATTTGCAAAAGATTTTGTCACGGTATATGAAAACAACGGCAGCGTAATATTGCGTGGAAACAAAGTTGGTGGTATATTTTTGTTCACAGAAAATAAGAAAATGTTATTCTTTGCAGGCCAGCAGAATGAAGCAATGAAGTGGCATGCACGGTATGGTCATTTGAACTATGACAGCATGCGTATGCTTGTAAACAAAAATTTAGTGAACGGGCTTCAAGTAAATGTGCCAAAATCTATTCAGTGTGTTGTATGTATGCAGAGTAAATGTGTAACAAAACCATTTACATCAAGTTCAAATCGAGCAAGCGAATTACTTGAACTAGTACATACAGATGTATTTGGGCCAGTAAAAACATCGGCTGGTGGTTCGAAATACGTATTGACATTTGTAGATGACAAATCAAGATATGGTTTTGTTTATTTAATGAAGCACAAAAGCGAAGTTTTCAGTAAATTTAAAGAATTCAAGGTTTTCGCTGAACGTCAAACTGGGTGTCTAATTAAAGCCATTAGAAGTGACAATGGCACTGAATACACAAATGATTTGTTTCAGCAGTATGTAAAAGATTGTGGCATTTTGCATCAGTTCACGGTACCCTACACTCCGCAGCAGAATGGTGTAGCTGAACGCTATAACCGGACATTGGTAGAGATGGCACGGAGCATGCTAATTGGTGCGAATTTGAGTGATACATTATGGGCAGAAGCTGTAAATACTGCAGCCTACTTGCGAAATAGGTCACCAACAAAAGCAGTCGATGAAATGACGCCTTATGAGGCATGGTATAAAAGAAAACCAGTTGTGTCACATCTAAGAACATTTGGATCAGTGGCTTACGCCTTAGATAAAAAACCTAAAAGTAAATTCAATGCTAAGGGAAAAGCGTATGTAATGGTTGGTTACGGTAGTGCTACCAAGGGCTATCGCTTGTATGATTCTGCCACAAGAGGAATTATTTTAAGACGTGATGTATCATTTATAGAACCAACTATTCCGAAAGAAAATCTAAACGTTGATTTATATATTTTAAAGTCAAATCAAGATAAGCCAGAAGGTGAATGTGTAAGCACTGAAGACAAGCTAAAGAGTGAGTGGGTTAGCACTGAAGACAAGCCAGAGAGTGAATGTGTTAGCACTGAAGACAAGCTAGATAATGAACGTGTTAGTGCTGAAGACGACCCAGAGAGTGATTATAAATCTGCAAAAGAAGAAAGTGATGAAGAGCCTGCTACTAAACAAGTAGGACCTGGTCGGCCTAAGTTGGTGCGGTCAGGGAAACCAGGAAGGCCAAAGAAAGAATACCATTATGCAAATTTTCTCAATGATGTTGATATTCCGAATACAGTGGGTGAAGCCATGTCTAGTGACCATGCAAGTGAGTGGCGTAAAGCAATGTGTGCTGAATATCAAGCTCTTTTAGACAACGATACATGGGAGCTAGTAGATTTACCAAAAAATCAGAAAGCCATAAAGTGCAAATGGGTATTTTCGATCAAGAAAAACAAGAACGGTGAAATTGATCGATTTAAGGCAAGGCTAGTAGCCAAAGGGTGCAGCCAAGTATATGGGGTGAACTATACCGATACGTTTTCACCTGTGGTGCGGTATTCTACGATCCGTACAATTTTCGCGTTAGCTGCAGAGTACCAGCTATACCTACACCATGTTGACGTTTCATCTGCGTTTTTAAATGGTATCATAGATGACGAAATATATATGGTGCAGCCTGAAACATTTACAAACAGCGAGTATCCCAATAAAGTCTTAAAGTTAAAGAAAGCTTTATATGGTTTGAAACAGGCAGGACGTCAATGGAATATGAGGTTGCATGACATTTTAATTAATATTGGTTTTAAACAATGTGTAACAGAGCCTTGCGTATATACGAAGCATCACGACGGGCACATCAATTTGTTAGCAGTGTATGTAGATGATTTGCTAATAGCCAGCTCAAACAAGAAAGAGATGAGCTCTATTAAACACGAAATTTCGAAAAGACTGCAAGTGGTAGATAAGGGTCCTGTTCAATTATTTCTTAGTATGGAAGTCGAAAGAGAAGGTGAAAGGGGCGCAATAGCTATACGACAAAAAGGGCAAATCAAAGAATTGCTGCAACAACATGAAATGTTAGACTGTCGTCCTATAGCAACACCACTCGATCCTAAGCAACAAATATTATGCGCTGATTCTAGTTGCAAGCGCGTTGGCAAACAAGAGTACCAGTCGCTGATAGGCTCGTTGTTGTATCTGGCGTTGTGCACAAGGCCAGATATTATACATACAGTGTGCAAGCTTGCGCAGCATAATAATGAGCCACATAGTGAACACTTGGCAGCGGCAAAAAGGGTGTTAAGATATTTATGTTCTACGATTGATTTATCGCTCACGTACAGTAAGAAGGGAACGCCGATACAATGCTATGCTGATGCTGATTGGGGTGGAGAGTCACTCGAGCGCAAATCGTTCACTGGCTATGTATTTCTTTTAGCCGGTGGTGCGGTGTCTTGGGAGTCGAAGAAGCAATCAACAGTGGCCTTGAGCAGCACCGAAGCGGAATACATATCGTTGTCAACTGCCGCAAAAGAGGTTATGTTCATAAAACAATTTTTGGACGAAATAAATGTACATAGGCCTGACAAAATTGTTGTAAATGGTGATAATTTAAGCTCATTACATCTTATCAAAAATGCTGTATACCATACAAGATGTAAGCACATAGAAATTAAATATCATCATATAAGAGATATGTATCAGAAAAATTTAATTGAATTACAATATTGTTCAAGCTCAGATAATATTGCAGATGTATTTACGAAAAATCTAAGCAAGTTAAATCATAACAAGTTTGTAAAATTGTTAGGTTTAATCTAGTACATGTAAAATAACTTCAAAGTTTTTTTTTTTTGAGTTAAATTATTAATTTGTGACTGCAAATGAATACCAGATTTGAGGAGGAGTGTTGAAATTCTATTTCATGTGGCAACTCTGTTTTTCATTTGCAACTTGTAATCGCATTTTTGCTTTGCGAATTCTTTCTTTGTATTCGCCATTTTAACTTACGAATAATTTCTTTTCTAGCTGTGTGTATCTAACCGACGTTGAAGTAAGTCGAAATAAACATTCTTTATTGTTCAGAAGAGCGGCTGTTTTTATTTTAAATTAGAGGACCTCCAACAAAAGGTATAAAAAAAATAATCAAAAAAATAAAAGAAAATGAAATAAAAAAAATTTTACAATTATTTCTTCAAACTGGCTCTAGGTCAATAAATTAAACAAGTTGTTGTTGTTGTTTCTGTTCCAATATATTTCGATCTCAAACGGAGATCGTCATCGGGGACTACAAAATTTGTTAAAAAAAAATTTAATAAAACAAAATAAAATTTAATTAAATAAAACATAATAAAAAAAGCGAAACAACACATAATAAAATTAAATACAACAAAACAAAAAAGAAACGAATAAAAAAACAAAATAAAATGAAATAAATCAAAATAAAGTTAAACAAAATAAAATAAAACCAAAGTAAAAAAAAAATATAGTAAAATATGAAAAAATTAAATAACATAAGGCAAAGTAAACCAGAAGAAAATAAAATAAAATAGACTAAAAAACTTAAATTAATTAAATAAAAAAAAAAATCTAAACTGTTCTAATTAAATAAAAAAATTAAATAAAATATAACAAAATAAAATAAAATAGAATAAAACAAAATAAAATTAAAGAAATGAAATAAAACGAAATAAAATAAAATACAAACAAATAAAATAAAATAAAACAAGATATAATAACTTAAAATGGAATAAAATAAAACAAAATAAAATATCTTAAAATAAGATAAAATAAAATAAATGAAAAAATTAAGAAAAAGAAAATAAAATTGAATAAAATAAAATAAAATAAAATTTATTTAAATTAAATTAAATTAAATTAGTATGAATTAAGCGTGTACTGCCCTCATTGCTTTTAAATGTATGAAAACATTTATTTGAAGCAATTTTTAATTTATAATTTATTTAATACTTTGACAAAAATTTAAACAACGTGACATCAGGACGGACAATGCGACAGCTGTTTCGATTATACCTTTAAGATATCAGATTATGCCTTATAAAGTAAAACAAAATAAAGTTAAACAAAATAAAATAAAACCAAAGTAAAAAAAAATATAGTAAAATATGAAAAAATTAAATAACATAAGGCAAAGTAAACCAGAAGAAAATAAAACAAAATAGACTAAAAAAACTTAAATTAATTAAATAAAAAAATTAAATAAAATATAACAAAATAAAATAAAATAGAATAAAATAAAATAAAATTAAAGAAATGAAATGAAACGAAATAAAATAAAATACAAACAAATAAAATGAAATAAAACAAGATATAATAACTTAAAATGGAATAAAATAAAACAAAATAAAATATCTTAAAATAAGATAAAATAAATAAAAAAATTAAGAAAAAGAAAATAAAATTGAATAAAATAAAATAAAATTAATTTAAATTAAATTAAATTAAATTAGTATGAATTAAGCGTGTACTGCCCTCATTGCTTTTAAATATAAGAAAACATTTATTTGAAGCAAATTTTAATTTATAATTTATTTAATACTTTGACAAAAATTTAAACAACGTGACATCAGGACGGACAATGCGACAGCTGTTTCGATTATACCTTTAAGATATCAGATTATGCCTTATAAAGTAAAACAAAATAAAGTTAAACAAAATAAAATAAAACCAAAGTAAAAAAAAATATAGTAAAATATGAAAAAATTAAATAACATAAGGCAAAGTAAACCAGAAGAAAATAAAACAAAATAGACTAAAAAAACTTAAATTAATTAAATAAAAAAATTAAATTAAATATAACAAAATAAAATAAAATAGAATAAAATAAAATAAAATTTAAGAAATGAAATGAAACGAAATAAAATAAAATAAAATACAAACAAATAAAATAAAATAAAACAAGATATAATAACTTAAAATGGAATAAAATAAAACAAAATAAAATATCTTAAAATAAGATAAAATAAAATAAATAAAAAAATTAAGAAAAAGAAAATAAAATTGAATAAAATAAAATAAAATAAAATTAATTTTAATTAAATTAAATTAAATTAGTATGAATTAAGCGTGTACTGCCCTCATTGCTTTTAAATGTAAGAAAACATTTATTTGAAGCAATTTTTAATTTATAATTTATTTAATACTTTGACAAAAATTTAAACAACGTGACATCAGGACGGACAATGCGACAGCCGTTTCGATTATACCTTTAAGATATCAGATTATGCCTTATAAAATCAGATTTACAAGGTATAATCGAAACAGCTGTCGCCTTGTCCGTCCTGATGTCACGTTATTTAAATTTTTGTCAAAGTATTAAATAAATTATAAATTAAAAATTGCTTCAAATAAATGTTTTCATACATTTAAAAGCAATGAGGGCAGTACACCCTTAATTCATACTATTTAATTTAATTTAAATTAATTTTATTTTATTTTATTCAATTTTATTTTCTTTTTCTTAATTTATTTATTTATTCTTAATGTTTTCATACATTTAAAAGCAATGAGGGCAGTACACGCTTAATTCATACTAATTTATTTTAATTTAATTTAAATTAATTTTATTTTATTTTATTCAATTTTATTTTCTTTTTCTTAATTTTTTTATTTATTTTATTTTATCTTATTTTAAGATATTTTATTTTGTTTTATTTTATTCCATTTTAAATTATTATATCTTGTTTTATTTTATTTTATTTGTTTGTATTTTATTTTATTTCGTTTCATTTCATTTCTTTAATTTAATTTTATTTTATTCTATTTTTTTTTTATTTTGTTATATTTTATTAAATTTTTTTATTTAATTAATTTAAGTTTTTTTAGTCAATTTATATTTTATATTTTTTTTATATATTCTATATTTTTATTTTCTTCTGGTTTACTTTGCCTTATGTTATTTAATTTTTTCATATTTTACTATATTTTTTTTTTTTACTTTGGTTTTTTTTATTTTGTTTAACTTTATTTTGTTTTATTTCATTTTATTTTGTTTTTTTATTCGTTTTTTTTTTATTTTGATGTATTTAATTTTATAATGTTTTGTTTCGCTTTTTTATTATGTTTTATTTAATTAAATTTTATTTTGTTTTATTAAAATTTTTTTTAAAAAATTTTGTAGTCCCCGATGACGATCTCCGTTGGAGATCGAAATATATTGGAACAAAAATAACAACAACTTGTTTAATTTATTGACTTAGAGCTAGTTTGAAGAAATAATTGTAAAATTTTTTTTATTTCATTTTCTTTTATTTTTTTGATTATTTTTGTTTAGGCCACCAAGCTAAATTCCTTTATCATGTCTTCGCGGACGACCCTCCCTAATCCTACACTCCTTTGGGCATATCGCCAGTCAGCTAACGCTAGCCCCATGGCACCCACAAAGAAATCAGTCCCGCAAGAAAAGCACAGCTAATGTGCATTATTCTGGTAAGGCTAATGCCTTAACTTATAAAACATACCCAACTTCTAAGTCCGATGTAAGACTCATATAAACCGTTTAGGCAAAAATACTAAGGCCTCACTGAGGCGTTCGTTTTTCGCATCGGCATTGCACAAGCAGGTTGGTATTCAGCAGAATAACTAATATACCATTGTTTTGTTATGTTTTCAAAAGCCTACAAATAACATGCACGAACATATCCATGCCTGCTTAGAGCAATGAACGTACGGTACAGTTCTTAGGTTTAGCATAATAACACACGCTCAAACCTATTGCCACATATGTAAGTATATGGATGGACATATCAGTAACTATTTATATTTTTTGTGCTAGCATTCCTCTGCTAAGGCATCTGCCTGAATGCAAGGCGATGTATGTACATCCATATACGTGCATATATACCTTACGGATTTCCTCCTATTGTGTGCGCTTTGAGCAAAAGTAATTTCCCCTCAAAACGGTTAGCTGTGTCGACTGCGGCTCGAGGGTTTTATGTCTTTTGCGAAGAACTTAACTTTTACTTTTCTGTCAACATTCAGCGGATCAGCAGCAGCCACACCACCGGGTAAGCCTATATATATATCCAACTATAACTTATAATAAAATATCATTTTCTATAACGCATTTTATATCATTTACATGAATTGAATTTTAGTAAAATTTATAACGATTATATTACTAAAACTCGCTTTCGTTCTTTCATTCTCGATATCGACACAATCCACGGGGAGCCTGAGTTATAAAATCCCTCTGTATTCTGTATTCTGTATTCTGGTCCTTACTCACCAGGAACTATAGAGATCGGCACCAAAATCCACCATCCATCGAATTGGTTAATAGCGACAAAATATATTAAAAGCGTTCAGAGGATACGAACATAAGATATTGGAAAAGCGGATACAAGGCATGTTAATTGACCTCCAGCGTCCTTCAGAGTCCTCCAGCAACGAAATAATTACAAGGTACGTGGTTATATTTCAGTGGCACTTAGGCTATATAAACGGTGTATAAGCGAAAATATATTTTTTATTATAAGCGAAAATACGGCCCAGAGCCAAGAATAAAACCCGCGGTAGTGTTTTTTTTTTTGTCTTTCTTGCGTAAATTTCTAGCACTTCACCCCACCAGTGGTAAGGGGTGCCAGAACTTGCGCAAAACATTCTTTAGTTTCGGCCAATAAAGGCAAAACCTTGCGTCGGTCTGTTGCTTCCCCCCACCAGCGGTAAGGGGTATCAAGCAAGACACTTCGTCTTCCACTCCGTTCAAGTCGCAAATAATTTGGAGAAACTCTAGTACTTCCCCCCACTAACGGTAAGGGATATTGGCTATTGGTCAGGTTAGCGAATCGACTCCCTAGTGCTCTAAACCTCTGGGTCGACGAAACTTTGATTCAGTCTGGTACTTCCCCCCACCAGTGGTAAGGGGTTCCGGATACTGCTCAAAGTGAAGGAATTAAATTCCGTCATCCTCCCTCTGTCTGCTTATTCGGGAACGAATTCCCAGCCCCTCGTATCAGAGCACTCATAAAAACGAATCAGCATAGCAAGCCCCCGAAAGGCACATTTTTTTGCTTTTAAAAGCAAACAAAAAAGTAAGATCCCTCTCCTTGATTAGAATCGTGTCCTTTATTCAACCGAAATTATGGAGTCATATATCAGGCTGGCTGATGCCGTCATCTAATTCGAGTCGGACTACAATGACATGCCTGAGGCTAACCACACAAAACACACCCTTGCAATCCAACAGGAAGAGTTAAAAGCCATATGGAAAAGGGCGAAGGTATCGTGCGAAAACCTTTTAAACTCAGACACATTGGAGGCAAAAAATATTTCGGCTGTAAAAATAAAGCATAAAGCAGCTTATGCAATTTTCTTCCGCTGTATGTCCAATATGGCCGAGCTTCAGGCAACATTAAATAAGAAAGAAACTGATGGAGAGGAACGACCCGAGCGCGAGGCGAACGAAATATCCGTTTACCTCCTTGCGACAAAGAAGTCTTTAAGGGAGACTATCTCTCATGGCCAACATTCCGTGATATGTTCACGGCCGTATACATTCAAAACAAGAGCCTTTCAAATGTTGAGAAATTGTACTACCTTAATCAGAAAACTCAGGGGGAAGCAAAAGAAATCGTGCAAAAATGCCAGTTGACTAACGATGGTTTCGCCACGGCGTGGAAAAATTTAACAGATAGGTACGAAAATAAACGCATTCTGATAAACACACAATTGAAGATTTTATTTAGCTACGGAAAAATTGAAAGTGAGTGTGGCACCTCGATCAAAAAGCTGCAACGCGAAATAAACAATTGTATCGCGTCTCTGAAAACCCATAAAATCGACATCTCTAACTGGGATGCGATCATCACATATCTCTGCTCGACTAAGTTACCAGAAAGCACCTTGGCGCTCTGGGTACAAACAGTGGAGAATAAGACAGAAGTCTCCAAATGGGTGGACATGGACAAATTCTTGTCCCATAGGTTTCAGACATTAGAAACGGTCTCGGGCATTACAGGTAGCAAAAGCACCACAGCCCCGAAACAACAACCTGGTAAACAAACTACCGATACTTCGCACCGCAAGCTTGGCGCATTCCAAACGAGTGTGTCCAAGGGTTCGTGCAAGATGTGCACATCAAATGAGCACAGGCTTCAAAACTGTCCGAGGTTCAAGAATCAAACACCCCTCGACAGACTTAATTTTATTAAAAATAATAATAGTTGCGTCAACTGCCTATCCTCGAGACATACTGTGTCTAAGTGCACGAGCTCGTACAATTGCAGCACTTGCCACCTACGACACCATACGCTCCTCCATATCCAGGCAGTTGTACCAAAACCAGCGGGTAGGGCAACAACGTCGTACTCCCATAACAACCCCCCAACCACTTCGGCCCAGGCACAGCAGAAACGTGATGTTGCAAACAAGCATGTAAATAACGTCAATAACGTAACATCATGCTTCTAAAATACTAACAAAGGGGTCTTACTAGGTACAGCACGCGTTAACAGCTATTACAACGATACCAATTTTTCAGCGCGCGCCTTCATAGATTCTGGGTCCGAATTTACGTTTATAACGGAAAGGCTTAAGCGCCGTATTAAC
Source organism: Eurosta solidaginis (assembly GCF_040869045.1). Classification (NCBI taxonomy): domain Eukaryota; kingdom Metazoa; phylum Arthropoda; class Insecta; order Diptera; family Tephritidae; genus Eurosta; species Eurosta solidaginis. The sequence continues at coordinate 180,414,185 of NC_090323.1, forward strand.
TTGCCGCCTAAAAAGATGTCTGCCCAAGTGTCGGGCATCACTAATCAGGTGTCTGCGCAAGTTAAGGAAGCGTGCCTTCTCCAACTGCGATCACCAGTTGATCCTTTAGTACAAATTAGTACAACTGCATTAGTTTTACCACAATTGACAGAGGACCTTCCAACCTGTAAGGTGAATCCAACCACTATGCAAGCTTTCCCTGACCTAATATTAGCAGACAAGCGCTTCTTTATTAACGAACCGGTCGACCTGATATTAGGCGGCGACATCTACGCGCAGGTGTTGCTAGGGGGCATCAAGAAGGACGTATTAGAAACTCTAATCGCCCAGGAAACAGTATTCGGCTGGATACTGACCGGCCAAACTGAAATAGCACCCCCCTCGGAAAAGTGTGTATCATTTGTTAGCAACGTAACACTAGACAAAACTCTACGTTCATTTTGGGAATTAGAAAATGTCCCTAATAAGAGGCCATACAGTGAAGATGACGCTTATTGCGAAGAACTACTTACAAAAACACGAAAAAAAAAAAATCTATTGGTTAACATGTTTTCGAGTTTCAAGTCATCTTCAAAGGCGTATGAACATGGAGGAGAATGACTGCGTCAAACCGCTCTTTCCATTATCCAAAAACCCGTTGCTTTCAGGACGAATCGTACCCAGTTATATCCAAAAAGGATCGGTAGGACCAATCTTCCCTGTAGCCATATGGGATTATAAGAAGACTAGTCCCCTTTCGGTTCTATAAGCACTCAAATAGGGCCCAGACGCTTTTTTCATGACAGAAACACAATCGAAGGGGTTGCCAAGCCACAAAATCTATTTGAGCGCGGGGAACCGCTTTTCTAAATGGAATAAAAAATATTATCCCGAAATTTAACCCCAACTACGGTGTAGTCGTTAAGCCCTAGTAATGCAGGTTCGGTTTGTGATTCCGCATTTTTTATAAATAATTCGATTCAATCACCTGTAATCTTTATTTTACTTGTAATCTTTTTATTCAATCATTTTTCTTTGGGTTTTAATATTTCTTAAAGTGTATGTCAAACTGATTAACCCCAACTGTACCCGAAAGGGGCTATAGGGGTTCAATGATGTCCAAATGTAGACAAAGGAGGTCAAGCGGAGACCACGCTCCTTTGGGATTAATCGCACGATTTTTTGCAGGGGTACGCTTAAATATATATACCTGTATGTAGGTACATACATATAGCATGGACATTTTAGTTAATGTCGAACGTGAAACCCACACAAAAAATAAGCAGTCTTTATGTTCACAGTCGCGACAAATTATGAAACTAAAAGACTTACAACCAAAAACACTCTTTAGTCAGAGCAACCCGAAAGCCTTCGCGTACCAACTGACCCATTTGGTAGAGTTTCTCCAGCAATCTCCAAGGCCTTTCTGATATGCCGCAAAATTTGTTTTATTCTGCGGCACTACATTTTGTTTCTTAAAAGGTTCCCAGCCAGCATTTTTTTGAAACTTTTAATCAAAAAATATCCAAGTATCATGCCCCAAGAGGGTTATAAACGTTCAAATTTAAAGGCATTTTCTGTTCGAAAATTAACGTATCGTCGGGAGGAAAATGTACCATAAATGTGATTATTCTTTAATAATCGTTTATGATCCATATTTCGAAACGCTTTTGTTCACATTTGATATCATTGTAAAATTGGGCTTTAATTGTTTTGGAGTAATATTTGAATGCTTTTCACTGTCATTTTCTGATCATATTCGTGACCATGTTTCAATCATTTTGGTTGAGATTTGTTGAATAATTTCATTCTTCATATTTCATACACAATTTAATCACCGAAATGCTGAGTGGGTTGTGTAAGGTCATGTGTATATATGTATATTTATGTACACATGTGGGTATATATATATATATATATATATACAGTGGAAAAGATCTTGGGACACTTAACTGGCGTTCACCTTGCCGGTTGGGAACTGTCGGCAGCCTTTAGAGGTACTCCCACAGAGAAACGGAGAACAGAAATAAACTTGTGCTAAACGCTTAACTTGGCAGGTGTGACGTAAAGAACTTTCGTAGCACGATTGGACAGCGACCATAAAATGCCAATTTCTCGCAGTTATATTGTTGAACGCTCGAGTTGAACCAAAAAAAAATTCTTTTCACACAAGTTTTCGCTTCTCATCAAATACTCTTAAATAAAATATTGCCACAACTTTAAGGAAGGTGTTATGAGGTGGGTTTTGTCTAAGGCTGGGGTAACGCTCAGTCAATCCAGAGTCGAGTAAAGGTCCCACAAACCCCTACTGAATAAATGCACGATATTTATGTGTTACGAAAACACGCACACACGGCTGGAGATATTAGGCGGACAGAAGCTTTCCATCGCAAGATGGCGAGGGGGCGGAGCGTCGACTAACGGAGGTTCGGTAGGGCGGCTGTACGGTCGGGTAACGGACGGACTGGTACGACGGAAGCAGCGGCGGGATAGAAGCAACGGCTTACTGCGGTAGGATGGCAAGCGGCCAACGGTCGTCGTCGCAGTGGCGGGACGGATGCAGCGGCTTACGGCGGTAGGATGGCGGACGGCCAACGGACGTCGTAGCAGCGGCGTGACGGATGCAGCGGCTTAACGGAGGTAGGGTGGCGAACGGCCAACGGTCGTCGTAGCAGCGGCTTAACTGCGGTAGGATGGCGGACGGCCAACGGACGTCGTAGCAGCGGCGGTGGGCTACGGAGCGCGTACCAGGGCCGTGGTGAGAGGGGAGATGGGCTGGCGACGGGGTTTACCTGGACAGCGGCTGCGTGTTCCGGGCGGGATAGAATGGGCGTACCAGCGGACTTGTATTGGTCGGTCGGTCGGCTTCGGCAGGATCGGGCTGATCGAACGTCTTTGGCAGGCTCGGTAATCGGCGGGGTCAGTCACCTGCGGGAGAAACTGCGAGGACTCGGGTTAGTGCTGGTTTCACCGCTGGACACCCCCGCCTCCCTACTTGCACACTAGAAGAAGGTGCGTAAGGGGGGTGGGGTTGTACCAGCCGAGACGCCGTGGGTCGACCCGTGGCGGAGGGGAAGTGCACCTTACCGGCACAGCGGTAGCCCCTTGTGCACACGCATCGGCTCACGGTCGAAACCAGAGCTGCGGAGAGGGGGTCGTGCGGTCGTTCGGGCGGCGAGTCATTCCTTACCAGACCAGGACGACGGAGGGAAGGGTAGTCCGAAGACACCACTCGCGTCATCCTGGTGCAGCAGGGGGTGACTCGCGCCACGGCCGCACCCTCTTCTCCCCAGCTAACTAGAGGGAGTGGTTCCTCCGCTCCGGCCAGCCTACTAAAATCAGAGCTGAGGGGGGAGGGGGTTATTTGGTTATTAAGGCAGCGGGCCGCTCAACACCAGGGTGGGCGACGGAGGGAAGGATAGTCCGAAGACACCACTCGCGTCGTCCAGCCCAGGTGAAGGGTGACTCGCGCCATGACAGCGCCCCTTCCGCTCAGTCCGAGCCGCGGGGGAAGGGGGATATTTGGTCATTAAGGCAGCGGGCCGCTCAACACCAGGGTGGGCGACGGAGGGAAGGATAGTCCGAAGACACCACTCGCGTCGTCCAACTCTGGTGGAGGGTGACCCGCGCCATGACAGCGCCCCCTTCCACTCGGCTATCTAGCCGGAGTGGCAATTTTGTCTTTAAAAAGACAACCACTCCCGCTGGCTCACCTGCGAGGACTGAATTGCAAAAATGCAAATTCAATGTTTATATGGGTGGTGCCGCAAACTGGTTGAGAAGTCAACGCACCATTATTGTGCTTTTTCATTTGTTTGCTATCAGTTGCTATCAGTGGTTGTTGACTATGCTATACAAGTGGTTTTTGGCTATGCTATAGAAACTGGTTAAGAAGTCAACGCACCATTATTGTGCTTTTTCATTGGTTTGCAATTAGTGGTTGTTGACTATGCTATACAAGCATAAGTACAAGTGGTTTATTGTAACGCTACGTTACAGTCCCCCTCCCACTTCGGTTGACGGAAAGCTGCGGTGGGGAAAGATGGATCTCCAGGCATGGCCTAGGTCTTGTGCCGGTGTGCATGTGGGCGAAGCACTTTATTTAAAAAAAAAAATTTTTTCCCAAAAATATACAGAGTCATTCCACTTATATCTAACAGAGTTAATGTTATTGTAATTGTTCAAAAAAAATGTTCCACTGTTTTGTTGTTGTTTTTTTTTTTTTTTTTTTGTTTTTTTTGTTTTTTTTTTTTTTTTGTCGGGGGTGGAGTCGTACTAAACTGTGTCCGTTGTCGTACTTCTCTTGTTCCCCTTTTAATGTTATGTAGATATGAAGGTATTTATATATATATATATATTTATTTATTTTTTTTTTTTTTTTTTTTTTTTTTTGTGAAAATAATTTACAATTCATTTCTGACTTAAATCTAACAAGTTTTTTTAGAAGGTATGAAAATATAAAAATATAAAAAAGAAATGCTCTTGCTGTCTCATTCGACTTGTACCATTCGGTTGATTCCCATCAGCGAGACTTTCGCCCGGTTCTCGCCCATCATCTTCACCTTGACGCGCTGGTTCTTCCAATAGAATTTCCAGCACTTTTTGCACAGTTTTGTCGGGCGTTTTAGTTTTAGTTCCCCGAAAAATTGTTCGGGATCGGGGTGCCCCTCTTCGTATGACGTTTTCTTTGTTTCGATGTATTCGGTGTCGCCCCGTCCCTGTGGCTCTGGTTGTGGGTCTCCTTTTATGGCCATTAGTTGCTCTATTAGTGGCCCATGAAAAATTTGGATTCTCTGAATCTTCGGTTTGTTTGCCGGCCACACTGTTGCCTCAAACGGCGGGCGCCACGGGCGTATCGGTTTCGGTGAGTCCGGTGGTGTGGGTTGCCGCTGTTTTCGACTCATTGTTGGACGGTTGGTTCCTGCAATGAGTGAGCAACACGAGGGCTGTTTAGAATTTGTACGGCTTTAAATCTTGCAAGTGCGCGTGTTGGTGCTTTGTTTGCCCCGGGTGGCCTACTTTCACCGTGTTCGTGGAAACATATTCCATCACCAAATATGGGCCGGAAAATTTTGGTGCAAACTTCTGGGCGAATTTGTCGGCCGCGGATGAGAGTGGGTGGTCCCTTCTCATCACCTGCTCGCCTATGCGTGGCTTCCATTGCCGTCTGCGTAAGTCGTAGTGTTTTTTCTGTTGCTTTGAAGCTTTGGCTAGGTGCCCTTTTATCTCGTCCCATAACTTGGTGATGGACGGTGGTACGGTTGGTGGCTCTGCTGGTACTGCTCCCTCCGTGCGCACTTGCTGCGGTGCTGTAAGGTCTCTATCGAAGTTGATTTCTGCTGCTGATGCTGTTGTCGATTCGTGGCTAGCCGTGTTTATCGCGAATGCTATTTTCGGAATCTCCTGGTCCCAGGTGCGATGGTCGTCCTTGCATCGCTGAGCTATCATGGTTTTCACGACTCGGTTGGTTCGCTCGGTGGGGTTTTCGTGCGGGGCGTAAGCTGCCGTAAACTTGTGATCGATGCGGTGGTCGTTCAAAAACGCTGCTAATGCCTTCCCGACGAATTGTTTACCATTGTCGGTGAGGAAGGTTTTCGGGCAGCCAAATCGGTATATGACTCTTTCTTGGAGTGCTTTGATTACGCTTGTCGTTGTCGCTTGGCGCACTGGGATCAACTCCACCCACTTGGAGAATTTATCCACCATGACGAGGAGACAAGTATTTCCTTGCTTGGAACGGGGCAGTGGTCCCACGAAGTCAGCGGTTACTATTTCCCACGGCCGTGATGATTGCATGGTTGCCATCAATCCTGCTGGGCGTCTTTGCTCGACTTTGTATTCTGCGCATCTGATACACTTCCGTACGTGTTCGAGAACATCGCGGAACATCCCGGGCCAGTAATAGTTCTGTTGTGCTCTCTTAAGCGTCTTCTTCACCCCGAGATGTCCGGCGGCGGCGGCGTCGTGGACTTCTTGTAGTACGTCCTTTCGTCGGTCGGCTAGGATGCACAGCTTCCATTGCGGTGACCGCGAGAGTTGATTTCTCGGGGAAATATGGCGGAAGAGTCGGTTATCGACGATCTGGTAATCTGGATGTGCTTGAGGTTTTTCCCGCACCTGTCTTGCTTTCCTCTCGTGCCAGTCGTTTGTTCCGTTGGTTATGGTGTACAAAATGTCGTCATCGGCGTGTTGCAGCGGGCAGCGGGAGAGTGCGTCGGCTACCACGTTCTGTGCTCCTTTTCGGTATTCTATCTCGAAATTATATTGTTGCAATTCCAGTGCCCATCTTGCCAGACGTCCAGAGGGGTTTTGGAGCGAGTGCAGCCATTTTAGTGAGTGGTGGTCGGTGACGACGGTGAAGTGATACCCCTCCAGGTACGGTCTCATCTTACGGATACCCCATAGCACGGCGAGGCATTCCTGTTCGGTGGCCGAGTATCGTTTTTCCAGCTGGGTTAGGCTTCGGCTGGCGTCAGCTACTACGTTTTCGTGGTCGGAATGGCGTTGATAGAGCACGACGCCCAGGCCCTCTCCGCTCGCGTCGGTCTGGAGAAAAAACGGTCGAGAGAAGTCCGGACAACAAAGTATTGGCGCGCTGGAAAGCTTATCCTTGAGTGCTTTGAAAGCGTGATTTTGTTGCGCCTCCCATTTCCAGACTTGTCTCTTTTTCAGCAGTTGGTTAAGCGGCGCGGCGAGCGTAGAGAAGTCTGCCACGAAGCGGCGGTACCAAGACGCGAGTCCAAGAAAACGGCGGAGCTCTTTGAGCGTTTTCGGTGCGGGCATCTCCTGTACAGCGGATACTTTTGCTGGATCGGTGTGAATTCCTTTCGAACTGATGATGTGTCCTAGGTAATGGAGTTGTTGCTGGACGAAGCTGCACTTTTCGAAGTTTACTTGCATCTTGTGTCTTTGCAGGCGCTCGAACACTTCCCTCAAGATCGCCAAGTGTTCTGCGAAGGTATCTCCCAATACGATGATATCGTCCAGGTAGGCGAAAACTTTTGGTTGGAGTTCGGGTCCAAGTATCGAATCCAGAGCGCGTTGAAAGGTAGCCGGAGCAGAGTGTAGGCCAAATGGCATGACTTTCCACTGGAACAACCCTCTGCCAGGAACTGTGAATGCGGTGTATGGTCGGGATGCTCTGGCGAGCGGGATTTGCCAGTAGCAGTTCTTCATGTCAATGGTCGAGATGAATTTCGCCTCTTTCAGCTGGTCGAGAATGGCTCCAATTTGCGGCAACGGATAAGCGTCTGGTTCGCTGGCGGCGTTGAGCTGACGGTAATCTATGCACATCCTCCACGTGCCCTGTTTTTTGCGGACTAGCACGATTGGCGAGCTGTAGGCGCTTCGTGATGGTTCTATTCTTCCTCCGGCTAATAACTCGTCTACCTCTTCGTTGATTACTTGTTGCATGGCCGGGTTGCGGTGGTAGTATCGTTGCTTCAGCGGTCGGTTGTGTTTGAGATGAATCGTATGCTCGGCTGCAGTGCTTGGTCCGATGATTTCGCCAAACCGCTTTTGGTGATGCGCCAGGAAGTTTCCCAGTTCCGTGTTTTGTTCGTCGCTCAGGTGTTCTCGGCTCGTCAATGTACATAGCGTATCCAGTTCGGGTGCTCTCTTGGTCACGGTGGCCTCTAGCGGCTGGCCATCCAGCGTGAGGATGATTCCCCTCTTTCTTAGGAAGTCCATTCCGAGGATTACCTGTTCGGCCAAGTTTGGGATAACGGACAGCATCGCGTCTGTGGCTCGTCCTTGATACACAATCCTTGCCGGGTAGGAATTCGAGGTAAAGACGCACGTTTGGTCTGCCAGCTGGATACTTCGCTTGTTGGGGCGTGCCTTGATATTTTTCTTTTCTAGGTGTTTCCGTACGGTGTCATCTACATAGGATAGGGTGGCGCCGGTGTCCACTAGTGCGCGCACGCTCATGTCCTCGATGACCACTGGTATATAGAATCGGCCATCTACCTGTGTTTTTGCGGTTGATTTGCTGGCGGGATCTGGATTGAAGGGATCGGCTTTGTTGTTGGCTGGGGTAGCGTAGCGAACTTCCCCTCTTCCTCGTTCACTTCTCGTTACAGCTCTTTCAACAGGTCTTCACTGGATTTCCTGGCGCGTTTCGCTCGCACGTAAGTACTCAGTGCGCGACGCAGCTCAGCTACGGTTTGGCCTTCCACGTCGATTCGGTTTTCCTTACACTCCTCGATCAGCTTCTCCTTCCTAAGTAGGTAGATCCAATTGAGCGAGTCGGTGTTCAGCAGCGTGCCTTCCGGAGCCTGTGTGTGTGTTGTTTCTAGCGATGTGTTCGTTGAACCCGCCCCGGCAGTGTTGGTGGTGGTTGTAGTTGTTTTTCCACGGTCATCTGCGGAGGAGGGTCCCTGCTCGGGCGCCATTTATGAGGTGGGTTTTGTCTAAGGCTGGGGTAACGCTCAGTCAATCCAGAGTCGAGTAAAGGTCCCACAAACCCCTACTGAATAAATACACGATATTTATGTGTTACGAACACACGCACACACGGCTGGAGATATTAGGCGGACAGCAGCTTTCCATCGCAAGATGGCGAGGGGGCGGAGCGTCGACTAACGGAGGTTCGGTAGGGCGGCTGAACGGTCGGGTAACGGACGGACTGGTACGGCGGTACGGAAGCAGCGGCGGGATAGAAGCAACGGCTTAACTGCGGTAGGATGGCAGGCGGCCAACGGTCGTCGTCGCAGTGGCGGGACGGATGCAGCGGCTTACGGCGGTAGGATGGCGGACGGCCAACGGACGTCGTAGCAGCGGCGTGACGGATGCAGCGGCTTAACGGAGGTAGGGTGGCGAACGGCCAACGGTCGTCGTAGCAGCGGCGTGACGGATGCAGCGGCTTAACGGCGGTAGGATGGCGGACGGCCAACGGACGTCGTAGCAGCGGCGGTGGGCTACGGAGCGCGTACCAGGGCCGTGGTGAAAGGGGAGATGGGCTGGCGACGGGGTTTACCTGGACAGCGGCTGCGTGTTCCGGGCGGGATAGAATGGGCGTACCAGCGGACTTATAATGGTCGGTCGGTCGGCTTCAGCAGGATCGGGCTGATCGAACGTCTTCGGCAGGCTCGGTAATCGGCGGGGTCAGTCACCTGCGGGAGAAACTGCGAGGACTCGGGTTAGTGCTGGTTTCACCGCTGGACACCCCCGCCTCCCTACTTGCACACTAGAAGAAGGTGCGTAAGGGGGGTGGGGTTGTACCAGCCGAGACGCCGTGGGTCGACCCGTGGCGGAGGGGAAGTGCACCTTACCGGCACAGCGGTAGCCCCTTGTGCACACGCATCGGCTCACGGCCGAAACCAGAGCTGCGGAGAGGGGGTCGTGCGGTCGTTCGGGCGGCGAGTCATTCCTTACCAGACCAGGACGACGGAGGGAAGGGTAGTCCGAAGACACCACTCGCGTCATCCTGGTGCAGCAGGGGGTGACTCGCGCCACGGCCGCACCCTCTTCTCCCCAGCTAACTAGAGGGAGTGGTTCTTCCGCTCCGGCCAGCCTACTAAAATCAGAGCTGAGGGGGGAGGGGGTTATTTGGTCATTAAGGCAGCGGGCCGCTCAACACCAGGGTGGGCGACGGAGGGAAGGATAGTCCGAAGACACCACTCGCGTCGTCCAGCCCAGGTGAAGGGTGACTCGCGCCATGACAGCGCCCCTTCCGCTCAGTCCGAGCCGCGGGGGAAGGGGGTTATTTGGTCATTAAGGCAGCGGGCCGCTCAACACCAGGGTGGGCGACGGAGGGAAGGATAGTCCGAAGACACCACTCGCGTCGTCCAACTCTGGTGGAGGGTGACCCGCGCCATGACAGCGCCCCCTTCCACTCGGCTAGCTAGCCGGAGTGGCAATTTTGTCTTTAAAAAGACAACCACTCCCGCTGGCTCACCTGCGAGGACTGAATTGCAAAAATGCAAATTCAATGTTTATATGGGTGGTGCCGCAAACTGGTTGAGAAGTCAACGCACCATTGTTGTGCTTTTTCATTCGTTTGCTATCAGTTGCTATCAGTGGTTGTTGACTATGCTATACAAGTGGTTTTTGGCTATGCTATAGAAACTGGTTGAGAAGTCAACGCACCATTATTGCTATTAGTGGTTGTTGACTATGCTATATAAGCATAAGTACAAGTGGTTTATTGTAACGCTACGTTACAGTGTCAATCAAAATTTTCGAGGCGATCGCTAGAGCAGAGTTTAATCCGTAAGACATGTGGTATAGAGGGGGACTTCCTGTCTCAATGTCGTATCGGGAATTATCGATTTTTTTTGTTTGATACTTTCATTGTTGCCCACCACCCGTAAGAGACAAAGGTGCATGCGACATTAAGCGACGCGACACTTAGCAACGCGACAGTAGCGGCGCGACACTAAGCGGCACGCCCTACAGGGGCTCAATTCACTAACTGTTAAAAACTGAAGAACGTGCATTCATTGAAAACTCAGTTGCACACATAATTTACACCTTAAATTTTTATGCGATTCCGTAAATTGTTGTGCACATGGTTTTTCTCAATGAGCGCTGAATGTAAGAGCCCTATGTCAGTGAGAAAATATTCATCAAACGCCATGAAAACAAAAGGTCATTCCGTAACAGTGCGTATGAATTTTGAAGGTCACAAATGTGTACACTGACTGCCAAGAACACTCACGAAGTCTTATCAGTGAGTTCTTTTGGTTCATAGTTTCGCTTTACTGAATCATAACTCAAAGTTTATACAATTTCTTGAAACCTGCAATGGGCGAATAGGGCCCCAGAGCACTCGCGGCATTTTTGCCTAATAGGGGCGTGTGCACTCTATGCGGCGCGACACTGCACGGAAAATTGTGTCGCTACACATCGCGTCGTATGGTGCGCACTCTGCTTAGTTGGTCAACGTGGTTGCGTCGTGTCGTCTGACGGTCGTTAGATCTGGTTCTATAAGAATACGTGCGGGACAGTCCCGTCGCTACATGTCGCATCGTATAGGCGCATTCAGCTTGCACGAACCCGATCGTTGAAGGCACACGAGAAATCAGGGACCATAGCCAATGATAACGTAAAGCAATATCCTGATGGCCCGCATGCTAGGTCGCAGCATTTATTATGCAAAATTAACCACCAACTGCCCAATAATTCCCCGTACCTCTCACGATTCCTGTCAATCTCTGACTGGCTCGCCACCCAACCCATCGTCAAATATCGACGGTCATGCATTGGTTTATCTAGCGAACCTCTCTTTCCAGATTCAACAAGACTCGCTTTACGGCATTGCGTGAAAAGGCAGAGAGCATTTATTTTATTTTGTTTAACTTAATTTTGTTTTATTTTATAAGGCATAATCTGATATCTTAAAGGTATAATCGAAACAGCTGTCGCCTTGTCCGTCTTGATGTCACGTTGTTTAAATTTTTGTCAAAGTATTAAATAAATTATAAATTAAAAATTGCTTCAAATAAATGTTTTCATACATTTAAAAGCAATGAGTGCAGTACACCCTTAATTCATACTATTTAATTTAATTTAAATAAATTTTATTTTATTTTATTCAATTTTATTCTCTTTTTCTTAATTTATTTATTTATTCTTAATGTTTTAATACATTTAAAAGCAATGAGGGCAGTACACGCTTAATTCATACTAATTTATTTTAATTTAATTTAAATTAATTTTATTTTATTTTATTCAATTTTATTTTCTTTTTCTTAATTTTTTTTATTTATTTTATTTTATCTTATTTTAAGATATTTTATTTTGTTTTATTTTATTCCACTTTAATTATTATATCTTGTTTTATTTTATTTTATTTTATTTGTTTGTATTTTATTTTATTTCGTTTCATTTCATTTCTTTAATTTAATTTTATTTTATTCTATTTTTTTTTTATTTTGTTATATTTTATTTAATTTTTTTATTTAATTAATTTAAGTTTTTTTAGTCTATTTTATATTTTATATTTTTTTTTATATATTCTATATTTTTATTTTCTTCTGGTTTACTTTGACTTATGTTATTTAATTTTTTCATATTTTACTATATTTTTTTTTTTACTTTGGTTTTATTTTATTTTGTTTAACTTTATTTTGTTTTATTTCATTTTATTTTGTTTTTTTTATTCGTTTTTTTTTTTATTTTGATGTATTTAATTTTATTATGTTTTGTTTCGCTTTTTTGTTATGTTTTATTTAATTAAATTTTATTTTGTTTTATTAAAATTTTTTTAAAAAATTTTGTAGTCCCCGATGACGATCTCCGTTGGATGTCGAAATATATTGGAACAAAAATAACAACAACTTGTTTAATTTATTGACCTAGAGCTAGTTTGAAGAAATAATTGTAAAATTTTTTTTATTTCATTTTCTTTTATTTTTTTGATTATTTTTAGGCCACCAAGCTAAATTCCTTTATCATGTCTTCGCGGATGACCCTCCCTAATCCTACACTCCTTTGGGCATATCGCCAGTCAGCCAACGCTAGCCCCATGGCACCCACAAAGAAATCAGTCCCGCAAGAAAAGCACAGCTAATGTGCATTATTCTGGTAAGGCTAATGCCTTAACTTATAAAACATACCCAACTTCTAAGTCCGATGTAAGACTCATATAAACCGTTTAGGCAAAAATACTAAGGCCTCACTGAGGCGTTCGATTTTCGCATCGGCAACGCACAAGCAGGTTGGTATTCAGCAGAATAACTAATATACCATTGTTTTGTTATGTTTTCAAAAGCCTACCAATAACATGCACGAACATATCCATGCCTGCTTAGAGCAATGAACGTACGGTACAGTTCTTAGGTTTAGCTTAATAACACACGCTCAAACCTATTGCCACATATGTAAGTATATGGATGGACATATCAGTAACTATTTATATTTTTTGTGCTAGCATTCCTCTGCTAAGGCATCTGCCTGAATGCAAGGCGATGTATGTACATCCATATACGTGCATATATACCTTACGGATTTCTTCCTATTGTGTGCGCTTTGAGCAAAAGTAATTTCCCCTCAAAACGGTTAGCTGTGTCGACTGCGGCTCGAGGGTTTTATGTCTTTGCGAAGAACTTAACTTTTACTTTTCTGTCAACATTCAGCGGATCAGCAGCAGCCACACCACCGGGTAAACCTATATATATATCCAACTATAACTTATAATAAAATATCATTTTCTATAACGCATTTAATATCATTTACATGAATTGAATTTTAATAAAATTTATAACGATTATATTACTAAAACTCGCTTTCGTTCTTTCATTCTCGATATCGACACAATCCACGGGGAGCCTGAGTTATAAAATCCCTCTGTATTCTGTATTCTGTATTCTGGTCCTTACTCACCGGGAACTATAGAGATCGGCACCAAAATCCACCATCCATCGAATTGGTTAATAGCGACAAAATATATTAAAAGCGTTCAGAGGATACGAACATAAGATATTGGAAAAGCGGATACAAGGCATGTTAATTGACCTCCAGCGTCCTCCAGAGTCCTCCAGCAACGAAATAATTACAAGGTACGTGGTTATATTTCAGTGGCACTTAGGCTATATAAACGGTGTATAAGCCAAAATTTATTTTTTATTATAAGCGAAAATACGGCCCAGAGCCAAGAATAAAACCCGCGGTAGTGTTTTTTTTTTTTTTGTCTTTCTTGCGTAAATTACTAGCACTTCACCCCACCAGTGGTAAGGGGTGCCAGAACTTGCGCAAAACATTCTTTAGTTTCCGCCAATAAAGGCAAAACCTTGCGTCGATCTGTTGCTTCCCCCCACCAGCGGTAAGGGGTATCAGATCCTGCGCAAGACACTTCGTCTTCCACTCCGTTCTAGTCGCAAATAACTTGGAGCAACTCTAGTACTTCCCCCCACCAACGGTAAGGGATATTGGCTATTGGTCAGGTTAGCGAATCGACTCCCTAGTGCTCTAAACCTCTGGGTCGACGAAACTTTGATTCAGTCTGGTACTTCCCCCCACCAGTGGTAAGGGGTTCCGGATACTGCTCAAAGTGAAGGAATTAAATTCCGTCATCCTCCCTCTGTCTGCTTATTCGGGAACGAATTCCCAGCCCCTCGTATCAGAGCACTCATAAAAACGAATCAGCATAGCAAGCCCCCGAAAGGCACATTTTTTTGCTTTTAAAAGCAAACAAAAAAGTAAGATCCCTCTCCTTGATTAGAATCGTGTCCTTTATTCAACCGAAATTATGGAGTCATATATCACGCTGGCTGATGCCGTCATTTAATTCGAGTCGGACTACAATGACATGCCTGAGGCTAACCACACAAAACACACCCTTACAATCCAACAGGAAGAGTTAAAAGCCATATGGAAAAAGGCGAAGGTATCGTGCGAAAACCTTTTAAACTCAGACACATTGGAGGCAAAAAATATTTCGGCTGTAAAAATAAAGCATAAAGCAGCTTATGCAATTTTCCTCCGCTGTATGTCCAATATGGCCGAGCTTCAGGCAAAATTAAATAAGAAAGAAACTGATGGAGAGGAACGACCCGAGCGCGAGGCGAAAGAAATATCCGTTTACCTCCTTGCGACACAGAAGTCTTTAAGGGAGACTATCTCTCATGGCCAACATTCCGTGATATGTTCAAGGCCATATACATTCAAAACAAGAGCCTTTCAAATGTTGAGAGATTGTACTACCTTAATCAGAAAACTCAGGGGGAAGCAAAAGAAATCGTGCAAAAATGCCAGTTAACTAACGGTGGTTTCGCCACGGCGTGGAAAAATTTAACAGATAGGTACGAAAATAAACGCATTCTGATAAACACACAATTGAAGATTTTATTTAGCTTAGGAAAAATTGAAAGTGAGTGTGGCACCTCGATCAAAAAGCTGCAACGCGAAATAAACAATTGTATCGCGTCTCTGAAAACCCATAAAATCGACATCTCTAACTGGGATGCGATCATCACATATCTCTGCTCGACTAAGTTACCAGAAAGCACCTTGGCGCTCTGGGTACAAACAGTGGAGAATTAGACAGAAGTCTCCAAATGGGTGGACATGGACAAATTCTTGTCCCATAGGTTTCAGACATTAGAAACGGTCTCGGGCATTACAGGTAGCAAAAGCACCACAGCCCCGAAACAACAACCTGGTAAACAAACTACCGATACTTCGCACCGCAAGCTTGGCGCATTCCAAACGAGTGTGTCCAAGGGTTCGTGCAAGATGTGCACATCAAATGAGCACAGGCTTCAAAACTGTCCGAGGTTCAAGAATCGAACACCCCTCGACAGACTTAATTTTATTAAAAATAATAATAGTTGCGTCAACTGCCTATCCTCGAGACATACTGTGTCTAAGTGCACGAGCTCGTACAATTGCAGCACTTGCCACCTACGACACCATACGCTCCTCCATATCCAGGCAGTTGTACCAAAACCAGCGGGTAGGGCAACAACGTCGTACTCCCATAACAACCCCCAACCACTTCGGCCCAGGCACAGCAGAAACGTGATGTTGCAAACAAGCATGTAAATAGCGTCAATAACGTAACATCATGCTTCTAAAATACCAACAAAGGGGTCTTACTAGGTACAGCAGGCGTTAACATCTATTACAACGATACCAATTTTTCAGCGCGCGCCTTCATAGATTCTGGGTCCGAATTTACGTTTATAACGGAAAGGCTTAAGCGCCGTATTAACTTGCCGCCTAAAAAGATGTCTGCCCAAGTGTCGGGCATCACTAATCAGGTGTCTGCGCAAGTGAAGGAAGCGTGCCTTCTCCAACTGCGATCACCAGTTGATCCTTTAGTACAAATTAGTACAACTGCGTTGGTTTTACCACAATTGACAGGGGACCTTCCAACCTGTCAGGTGAATCCAACCACTATGCAAGCTTTCCCTGACCTAATATTAGCAGACAAGCGATTCTTTATTAACGAACCGGTCGACCTGATATTAGGCGGCGACATCTACGCGCAGGTGTTGCTAGGGGGCATCAAGAAGGACGTATTAGGAACTCTGATCGCCCACGAAACAGTAGTCGGCTGGATACTGACCGGCCAAACTGAAATAGCACCCCCCTCGGAAAAGTGTGTATCATTTGTTAGCAACGTAACACTAGACGAAACTCTACGTTCATTTTGGGAATTAGAAAATGTCCCTAATAAGAGGCCATACAGTGAAGATGACGCTTATTGCGAAGAACTACTTACAAAAACACGAAAGAAAAAAAATCTATTGGTTAACATGTTTTCGAGTTTCAAGTCATCTTCAAAGGCGTATGAACATGGAGGAGAATGACTGCGTCAAACCGCTCTTTCCATTATCCAAAAACCCGTTGCTTTCAGGACGAATCGTACCCAGTTATATCCAAAAAGGATCGGTAGGACCAATCTTCCCTGTAGCCATATGGGATTATAAGAAGACTAGTCCCCATTCGGTTCTATAAGCACTCAAATAGGGCCCAGACGCTTTTTTCATGACAGAAACACAATCGAAGGGGTTGCCAAGCCACAAAATCTATTTGAGCGCGGGGAACCGCTTTTCTAAATGGAATAAAAAATATTATCCCGAAATTTAACCCCAACTACGGTGTAGTCGTCGGTTTGTGATTCCGCATTTTTTATAAATAATTCGATTCAATCACCTGTAATCTTTATTTTACTTGTAATCTTTTTATTCAATCATTTTTCTTTGGGTTTTAATATTTCTTAAAGTGTATGTCAAGCTGACTAACCCCAACTGTACCCGAAAGGGGCTATAGGGGTTCAATGATGTCCAAATGTAGACAAAGGAGGTCAAGCGGAGACCACGCTCCTTTGGGATTAATCGCACGATTTTTTGCAGGGGTACGCTTAAATATATATACCTGTATGTAGGTACATACATATAGCATGGACATTTTAGTTAATGTCGAACGTGAAACCCACACAAAAAATAAGCAGTCTTTATGTTCACAGTCGCGAAAAATTATGAAACTAAAAGACTTACAACCAAAAACACTCTTTAGTCAGAGCAACCCGAAAGCCTTCGCGTATCAACTGACCCATTTGGTAGAGTTTCTCCAGCAATCTCCAAGGCCTTTCTGATATGCCGCAAAATTTGTTTTATTCTGCGGCACTACATTTTGTTTCTTAAAAGGTTCCCAGCCAGCATTTTTTTGAAACTTTTAATCAAAAAATATCCAAGTATCATACCCCAAGAGGGTTATAAACGTTCAAATTTAAAGGCATTTTCTGTTCGAAAATTAACGTATCGTCGGGAGGAAAATGTACCATAAATGTGATTATTCTTTAATAATCGTTTATGATCCATATTTCGAAACGCTTTTGTTCACATTTGATATCATTGTAAAATTGGGCTTTAATTGTTTTGGAGTAATATTTGAATGCTTTTCACTGTCATTTTCTGATCATATTCGTGACCATGTTTCAATCATTTTGGTTGAGATTTGTTGAATAATTTCATTCTTCATATTTCATACACAATTTAATCACCGATGTGCTGAGTGGGTTGTGTAAGGTCATGTGTATATATGTATATTTATGTACACATGTGGGTATATATATATATATATATATACAGTGGAAAAGATCTTGGGACACTTACCTGGCGTTCACCTTGCCGGTTGGGAACTGTCGGCAGCCTTTAGAGGTACTCCCACAGAGAAACGGAGAACAGAAATAAACTTGTGCTAAACGCTTAACTTGGCAGGTGTGACGTAAAGAACTTTCGTAGCACGATTGGACGGCGACCATAAAATGCTAATTTCTTGCAGTTATATTGTTGAACGCTCGAGTTGAACCAAAAAAAATATCTTTTCACACAAGTTTTCTCTTCTCATCAAATACTCTTAAATAAAATATTGCCACAACTTTAAGGAAGGTGTCAATCAAAATTTTCGAGGCGATCGCTAGAGCAGAGTTTAATCCGTAAGACATGTGTTATAGAGGCGGACTTCCTGTCTCAATGTCGTATGGGAATTATCGATTTTTTTTGTTTGATACTTTCATTGTTGCCTACCACCCGTAAGAGACAAAGGTGCATGCGACATTAAGCGGCGCGACACTTAGCAGCGCGACACTTAGCGGCCGCCCTACATGGGGTCAATTCCCTAACTGTTAAAAACTGAAGAACGTGCATTCATTGAAAACTCAGTTGCACACATAATTTACACCTTAAATTTTTATGCGATTCCGTAAATTGTTGTGCACATGGTTTTGCTCAATGAGCGCTGAATGTAAGAGCCCTATGTCAGTGAGAAAATATTCATCAAACGCCATGAAAACAAAAGGTCATTCTGTAACAGTGCGTATGAATTTTCAAGGTCACAAATGTGTACACTGGCTGCCAAGAAAACCCACGAAGTCTTATCAGTGAGTTCTTTTGGTTCATAGTTTCGCTTTACTGAATCATAACTCAAAGTTTATACAATTTCTTGAAACCTACAATGGGCGAATAGGGCCCCAGAGCACTCGCGGCATTTTTGCCTAATAGGGGCGTGTGCACTCCATGCGGCGCGACACTGCACGGAAAATTGTGTCGCTACACGTCGCGTCGTATGGTGCGCACTCTGCTTAGTTGGTCAACGTGGTTGTGTCGTGTCGTCTGACGGTCGCTAGATCTGGTTCTATAAGAATACATGCGGGACAGTCCCGTCGCTACATGTCGCGTCGTATAGGTGCATTCAGCTTGCACGAACCCGATCGTTGAGGGCACACGAGAAATCAGGAACCATAACCAATGAGAACGTAAAGCAATATCCTGATAGCCCGCATGCTAGGTCGCAGCATTTATTATGCAAAATTAACCACCAACTGCCCAATAATTCCCCGTACCTCTCACGATTCCTGTCAATCTCTGACTGGCTCGCCACCCAACCCATCGTCAAATATCGACGGTCATGCATTGGTTTATCTAGCGAACCTCTCTTTCCAGATTCAACATGACTCGCTTTACGGCATTGCGTGAAAAGGCAGAGAGCATGGCACAACGATATCCCGCACCATGCCACCTATGCGAAGGCAATCACCCCCTTCGTCTATGCCCAAGCTATAGGGCGAAAACTCCCGAAGAGAGGCTAAGGGAGGTACTCGTCGAACGGCTTTGCAGCAACTGTTTGTCAATATCGCACAGCGCCGACGCATGTACCAGCCAAGGACGGTGCCATAGGTGTCAGGGAAAACACCACACAACCCTACACATCGACGGAGAAGACCAGCCAGAAATCGACACACGACCGTGGCGTGTGCGAGTGGAGAGCGAGGAAGAAGATGAAAACTGGCTGACCCTAGATGCATCTGGCATTGAAACCGACGACCTGGAGGAAGGGGAGATTGTAGAAGTCGGAGCGGAATCTCGGACTTTCCGCTCGCCCCCCCCCCCCCCCCCCCCCCCCCGAGGGAAACGGAAGACAGAACTTTCCGACCTCTTCTTGCGCACGAGAAGCGCCGTGGCGCGGAATCGCGGCCTTTCCGCCCATTGCTACAACAACAACAACATCAACGTGGAGTGGAATTTCGGACTTTCCGCCCACCCATACGAAAGCAACATCAGCGTGGAACGGAATATCGGTCTTTCCGTCCACCCATAACAGAGCAACGCCAGCGGGGAGCGGATTCGCGATCCTTCCGCCGCCCTACGAGAGAACGACGCCAATCTGGAACGGAATCTCGGACTTTCCGTCCACCACCTCGACAACAACAACGGCATGGAGCGGAATCACGGACTTTCCGCCCATCCAACCAACTTCGACGCAAGCCGACCGAAAAGAAATCGTCACATCGCCAAATGATTCCTGTCCGCACGGTAGCCAGAACGACCTCTCGAGCCTCGCAGCTACCGGCATCCTTCAGAAATGGGCACATCATTCGAGAAACGGTCGCCTTGAGGCCGTTCGCTTCAATCTCTCCAACTGCATTGGTAAAAATAGAGGCACTAGGACGCCTTCACATGGTCCGAGCGCTGATCGACGCCTGCGCCCCAACTTCCATCATCGCGCACGACCTAGCGCGAGAACTACACTTCGCGGACGACGCCCCTGGTACTCTCCGAGGGTGCCTCCTTCGTATACGAGGTTCGCAAGGAGTAAATAAGCGGTTGACAGTGCACGCCGTTATCAAGCAAAACTTCGCGGTGATAAGTCCAACCGCAAATGTCGATCCGTCGATCGCCAGCACGTTCACGCATATGAGACTTGCGGACCCCAATTTTCACACCTCCGCGCCTGTTCGACTGATCTTCGGAGCCGCCGCATACGCCGAAGTGTTGCTAACAGGAGGGCAACCAACAACGATGGGCCCCTTTTTGGCTCAAAGTAGCATCTTTGGGTGGCTCTTGTCGGGATCGTGCCCCGCATAAAGAGCAACCAGCAAACTTCTACTTTGAAAGCAAAGAATCGAACGCGTACACATACGCAAAACCACACATGTTAAAGTGAAGTAAAGAACCAATACAACGTATACGCACACGCATACGCAAACACAAAACACGCAATCGCCTTGAAGAATGAATTTATGAATTTTCAATGAATTAGTAACTTGTACATAAAAAACCAAAATAAAAGAATGTGCCAAACAAACTGAAATATCAACCATGTCTTGTTTTCGTAATTTTGCTTACTCTTTCATTCCAGCGCAAGAACCAAGGATGCGAACGAAGACGAGTCGACACGTTGGGTGAAATCTCCACCTAAGCACACATCTGTTAGAAATTAAGTTATCCCGACCAGGTTTTGTGGCTGCGCTGATCCATAGCCGTTGCTTTCGCAAGGGGCCGGCATGTTTAGGCCACCAAGCTAAATTCCTTTATCATGTCTTCGCGGATGACCCTCCCTAATCCTACACTCCTTTGGGCATATCGCCAGTCAGCCAACGCTAGCCCCATGGCACCCACAAAGAAATCAGTCCCGCAAGAAAAGCACAGCTAATGTGCATTATTCTGGTAAGGCTAATGCCTTAACTTATAAAACATACCCAACTTCTAAGTCCGATGTAAGACTCATATAAACCGTTTAGGCAAAAATACTAAGGCCTCACTGAGGCGTTCGTTTTTCGCATCGGCAACGTACAAGCAGGTTGGTAGTCAGCAGAACAACTAATATACCATTGTTTTGTTATGTTTTCAAATGCCTACCAATAACATGCACGAACATATCCATGCCTGCTTAGAGCAATGAACGTACGGTACAGTTCTTAGGTTTAGCTTAATAACACACGCTCAAACCTATTGCCACATATGTATGTAAGTATATGGATGGACATATCAGTAACTATTTATATTTTTTGTGCTAGCATTCCTCTGCTAAGACATCTGCCTGAATGCAAGGCAATGTATGTACATCCATATACGTGCATATATACCTTACGGATTCCCTCCTATTGTGTGCGCTTTGAGCAAAAGTAATTTCCCCTCAAAATGGTTAGCTGTGTCGACTGCGGCTCGAGGGTTTTAGGTCTTTTGCGAAGAACTTAACTTTTACTTTTCTGTCAACCTTCAGCGGATCAGCAGCAGCCACACCACCCGGTAAGCCTATATATATATCCAACTGTAACTTATAATAAAATATCATTTTCTATAACGCATTTAATATCATTTACATGAATTGAATTTTAATAAAATTTATAACGATTATATTACTAAAATTCGCTTTCGTTCTTTCATTCTCGATATCGACACAATCCACGGGGAGCCTGAGTTATCCAATCCCTCTGTATTGTGTTCAATTTTTTTATACCTTCCATGAACATGAAATGGTATATTAACTTTGGTCCGATGTTTGTAACGTTGAGAAATATAGAAAATAGACTCACCATTAAGTACCATCCTGATGTCACGTTGTTTAAATTTTTCCCAAATTATTAAATAAATAAAATTAATTTAAATAAAATAATATAAATAAAATATAGTAAAATAAAATAAAATCAAACAAAATTAAATAAAATATAATAAAATAAAAAAAGTTGGATAAAATAAAATAAAAATTAAATAATAAAACAAAATAATATTAAACTAATAGTCACAATAAAATAAAATATAATAAAATAAAAAAATATAATAAAATAAAATAAAGTAAAGTAAAATAAAACAAAATATTATTTGATATCATTTATACCTTTGGTCTCAGCCGCAAGTAAATTAGATACAACAAAAAGTCTTAAAAATGAATTATAAAATGTCCCAGCATTCATAATAAAGCGATTAATGTCATAGAAAAAATGAAAGTAAACATATTTTCTGAGTAGCAGAAAACTTTACCAGTCAGTATCAGATTTACCTGCCAGTATGGGATTTGTTTAACAAAAATTTGTGTTTACCAAGTGCGCTGTCAATTACTTTTACAGCAAATGAGAGAAATGAATTCGCCTTTATTGTGACTTTTTGATCAATAAAATCAATTTGTAAGCCTTTCTGATTTTGTTTATTTTAAATTTCTATGACCTTTATTTTTTTATTTCTCTATTCAATTATATTAAACTTTGATTTTTCCCGTCTTACTTTAAGATGTTGAGATCAAGCATATTGTTGTATGTGTAGATAACTAAATCGTATTTTCATTTTATCATTTTGATAGGCTCACATTCTTTGCGTATGTATGTATTACAAATAATAAAACGAAACGCAATATACGTGGCTGGAATAGACAGCATTTTGCAATATTTTAAATTATTTTTGCTATTTTGGTAACATGCGCTTCGAAGGGACTGTTATAGCCGCGATAGAAGTGGATGTTTGGCGCAAGGGAGCCAACATGGAAGACGAGGCAACGCACGTGCAGCGGTGTGAAGTTAGCCCCCCCAACTAAAAATTTTTAATTTTTTGAAATGCTAATCGTTTGATAGTCGTTTGATAATGATTGATACGCTTCTATTTTCGTTTGATAGTTATTCGTTTGTTAGAAAAAAAAATTTAAATATCTATGTAAAGTTAGCCCCCCCAACTAAAAATTTTTAATTTTTTAAAACGCTAATCGTTTGATAGTCGTTTGATAATGATTGATACACTTCGATATTCGTTTGATAGTTATTCGTTTGTTAGAAAAACGAAATTTTTTAAAATATCTATGTGAAGTTAGCCCCCCCAACTAAAATTTTTTAATTTTTTAAAACGGTAATCGTTTGATAGTCGTTTGATAATGATTGATACACTTCGATATTGGTTTGATAGTTATTCGTTTGTTAGAAAAACGACATTTTTTAAAATATCTATGGGAAGTTAGCCCTCCCAACTAAAAATTTTTAATTTTTTAAAACGCTAATCGTTTGATAGTCGTTTGATAATGATTGATACACTTCGATATTCTTTTGATAGTTATTCGTTTGTTAGAAAAACGACATTTTTAAAAATATCTATGTGAAGTTAGCCCCCCCAACTAAAAATTTTTAATTTTTTAAAACGCTAATCGTTTGATAGTCGTTTGATAATGATTGATACACTTCGATATTCGTTTGATAGTTATTCGTTTGTTAGAAAAACGACATTTTTAAAAATATCTATGTGAAGTTAGCCCCCCAACTAAAAATTTTTAATTTTTTAAAAAGATAATCGTTTGATAGTCATTTGATAATGATTGATACACTTCGATATTCGTTTGATAGTTATTCGTTTGTTAGAAAAACGAAATTTTTTAAAATATCTATGTGAAGTTAGCCCCCCCAACTAAAAATTTTTAATTTTTTAAAACGCTAATCGTTTGATAGTCGTTTGATAATGATTGATACACTTCGATATTCGTTTGATAGTTATTCGTTTGTTAGAAAAACGAAATTTTTTAAAATATCTATGTGAAGTTAGCCCCCCAACTAAAAATTTTTAATTTTTTAAAACGCTAATCGTTTGATAGTCGTTTGATAATGATTGATACACTTCGATATTCGTTTGATAGTTATTCGTTTGTTAGAAAAACGACATTTTTTAAAATATCTATGTGAAGTTAGCCCCCCCAACTAAAAATTTTTAATTTTTTAAAACGCTAATCGTTTGATAGTCGTTTGATAATGATTGATACACTTCGATATTCGTTTGATAGTTATTCGTTTGTTAGAAAAACGACATTTTTTAAAATATCTATGTGAAGTTAGCCCCCCCAACTAAAAATTTTTAATATTTTAAAACGCTAATGGTTTGATAATGTTTGATACGCTTTTATATGCGTTTGATAGTTATTCGTTCGTTAAAAAAAAATTGAAATATCTACATATGTCAAATTGCCCCCATTTGATAATTTTTCAGGCTCTAGAGGCCTAGGAGCTCGAAGCGATGTCTATGTCATTCTCTGGTTGATAATACGTGATAATGCAACTGGCTGCACTCCCCTCGTTGCGGCTCTTAAGTTAGAAGGGCATACAAATTTTATGTCATTTTTATATATAGGAAGAAGATAAACATTAATTTCAGGGTACCTATTATCCGTAGTTTTGATTATATCTGTTAAACGGCTTTAAATAAACCAAATAGTTTACTTTTATGTCATCAGCATCTTTATTTGGTATCCATTTTGTACAATTACATAAAAAATTCCGGGGTCCCTAATATGGGTTTCGACACCATAGGCAATAATAATAAAAAAGACTTTAGCCAATTGTCATATCCAATAGGTATACAAAATTTCATGACAATCGGTCCAGCTATTTCGGAGGAGTATGGTAACGAAAATTGGGCCACGAGAATTTTATAAGGAGAGTTACATACAAATGTACAAACTTACATACAGGTTCAATTAATAAAAGAGTGTTAAAAATATTAAAATTTCATGTGAAGTTAATCCCCCAATTGATAAGTTATAATTTTTTCGAGTTGGGTACATGTATGCATATTTTTCTGAGTTTTGGTATTTTTTCATAACGAATTTTGGTCCCAAAAATAAACGCGTTGTGGCAACAATATAATGGAGTAGAATTCAAAACTACATACATATATTAAAATTTAAACCTATATTTTTGCATTGATTGTTGTGCCGTTAACTTCAAGTGATAGCCACGTCGGCGCCGACGAAAATCAACATACTGTAGACCATTTAGTTGAATAATTAGGGCTGATCACATTCAACACGGCGTCTACAGACTACAACCACAATAAAGATAAGCTTGGCGACAACCGTAGCGAATGTCAGGGTCAAATAGATTATATTGCACAGAGTAGTGGGTGATGAAAGCAAGTCTTTTCTGTGACGTTGTAACCGTGTGCAACTCCAGAACTTCTAGGAAAGTCAGACCGCCCAAGGCAGGAACTGCACTGGAGGGATGACGCAAACGTATATATTCTGTAGTTGCAAACAGTGCACAACGGGACAGGTACTAAGAGATTGTGTCCACGACGTGCTTGTGTGTTTTTGCTGGAAAAGATAGGGGAAGATGGGCCGGGGGCTGATGCTCGGCATTGCTCCTGACTGTGCTACTATGATTGTAGTGATGGGTTGGAGCGGCCGTAAGAGCAGGAGGCGCCGATTGGCGCCAGCAACAGCGGGCAGTAGATATAGTATGCAAAGCAGGGTTGCTGCTGGAGTGTTGCACAGGTACGCTTCTGCGTCGGCCGCGGGTCGTCGTTAGACGTGAACAGCAGGGAGCCACAAATGCGTTGAAAATTTTTCGGGGACGGGTATGGAGCAAACCAGCTGCAGGGAACTGCTCCGAGGATAACAATTTATGGGAGGGACGCAACAAATAAAATGGAAAGTGCAGTTATGCTAGTTTCGAAATTAAAAATGAAGTAAATGTAAAATTATCAATATTTGTGATTATTTAGAAAATAAAACTATGTAACACATTGTTTTAACACGAAAATAAAATAATTAAAAAAAATTTTTTAAGTTAAACGGTTTCATTGAAAACAATACTTACATGAAGTAATAATAATACGAAAAGCTAGAAAATAATTAGGTAGGTCCTAGGTACTAGTCATCACACTCCTTATCAATCTATGGCATAGATCAGACAATTAAATAAAAGCGTTGGGCGCGCAAAATTTCTAAAAATGTGAGGCGTAGCATAACCTGATTAAGATTCAGTTGGCTTTACTTATGACTATATATAGAAATATGACGCGGAAGCAGAAGCGTACCTGTGCAACACTCCAGCAGCAACCCTGCTTTGCATACTATATCTACTGATCGCTGTTGCTGGCGCCGATCGGCGCCTCCTACTCTTACGGCCGCTCCAACCCATCACTACAATCATAGTAGCACAGTCAGGAGCAATGCCGAGCATCAGCCCCCGCCCCCATCTTCCCCTATCTTTTCCAGCAAAAACACACAAGCACGTCGTGGACACAATCTCTTAGTACCTGTCCCGTTGTGCACTGTTTGCAACTACAGAATATATACGTTTGCGTCATCCCTCCAGTGCAGTTCCTGCCTTGTGCGGTCTCACTTTCCTAGAAGTTCTGGAGTTGCACACGGTTACAACGTCACAGAAAAGACTTGCTTTCATCACCCACTACTCTGTGCAATATAATCTGTTTGACCCTGACATTCGCTACGGTTGTCGCCAAGCTTATCTTTATTGTGGTTGTAGTCTGTAGACGCCGTGTTGAATGTGATCAGCCCTAATTATTCAACTAAATGGTCTACAGTATGTTGATTTTCGTCGGCGCCGACATGGCTATCACTTGAAGTTAACAGCACAACAATCAATGCAAAAATATAGGTTTAAATTTTAATATATGTATGTAGTTTTGAATTCTACTCCATTATATTGTTGCCACAACGCGTTTATTTTTGGGACCAAAATTCGTTATGAAAAAATACCAAAACTCAGAAAAATATGCATACATGTACCCAACTCGAAAAAATTATAAGTTATCAATTGGGGGATTAACTTCACATGAAATTTTAATATTTTTAACACTCTTTTATTAATTGAACCTGTATGTAAGTTTGTACATATGTATGTAACTCTCCTTATAAAATTCTCGTGGCCCAATTTTCGTTACCATACTCCTCCGAAACAGCTGGACCGATTCTCATGAAATTTTGTATACCTATTGGATATGACAATCGGCTAAAGTCTTTTTTATACTCAGTTGAGCAGAGCTCACAGAGTATATTAAGTTTGATTGGATAACGGTTGGTTGTACATATATAAAGGAATCGAGATAGATATAGACTTCCATATATCAAAATAATCAGGATCGAAAAAAAATGTGATTGAGCCATGTCCGTCCGTCCGTCCGTCCGTCCGTCCGTCCGTCCGTCCGTCCGTCCGTCCGTCCGTCCGTTAACACGATAACTTGAGTAAATTTTGAGGTATCTTGATGAAATTTGGTATGTAGATTCCTGGGCACTCATCTCAGATCGCTATTTAAAATGAACGATATCGGACTATAACCACGCCCACTTTTTCGATATCGAAAATTTCGAAAAACCGAAAAAATGCGATAATTCATTGTCAAAGGCGGTTAAAGCGATGAAACTTGGCAGATGGGTTGACGTTATGACGCAGAATAGAAAATTAGTAAGATTTTGGACAACGGGCGTGGCACCGCCCACTTTTACAAGAAGGTAATTTAAAAGTTTTGCAAGCTGTAATTTGGCAGTCGTTGAAGATATCATGATGAAATTTGGCAGGAACGCTACTACTATCACTATGTATGTGCTAGATAAAAATTTGCAAAATTGGATGAAGAACACGCCCACTTTTTTAAAAAAAATTTTTTTAAATTCAAATTTTAACAAAAAATTTAATATCTTTACTGCATATAAGTAAATTAAGTCAAAATTCAACTCCTGTAATGATATGATGCAACAAAATACAAAAATAAAAGAAAATTTCAAAATGGGCGTGGCTCCGCCCATTTTCATTTAGTTTGTCTAGACTACTTTTAATGCCATAAGTCGAACAAAAATTTACCAATCCTTCTCAAATTTGGTAGGGACATAGATTCCATGACGGTAACTGTTCTCTGTGAAAATGGGCGAAATCGGTGGAAGCCACGCCCAGTTTTTATACACAGTCCACCGTCTGACCTTCCGCTCGGCCATTAACACAATAACTTGAGCAAAAACTGATATATCTTTACTATACTTAGCCCACCTACTTATCTGAACTCACTTTATCTTGGTATAAAAAATGGCCGAAATCCGACCATAACCACGCCCACTTTATCGATATCGAAAATTACGAAAAATGAAAAAAATGCCATAATTCTATACCAAATACGAAAAAAGGGATGAAACATGGTAACTGGATTGGTTTGTTGACGCAAAATATAACTTTGGAAAAAACTTTGTAAAATGGGTGTGACACCTACCATATTAAGTAGAAGAAAATGAAAAAGTTCTACAAGGCGAAATCAACAGCCCTTGGAATCTTGGCAGGAATACTGTTAGTGGTATTGCATATATAAATAAATTAGCAGTACCCGACAGATGATTTTCTGGATCACCTGGTCCACATTTTGGTCGATATCGCGAGAACACCTTCACATATACATCTAAGGGCCACTCGCTTTTAAAACCCTCATTAATACCTTTAATTTGATATCCATATCGTACAAACACATTCTAGAGTCACCCCTGGCCCACCCTAATGGCGATATCTCGAAAAGGCGTCCACCTATTGACCTAATGCCCACTCCCTCTTAAAATGCTCAGTAACACCTTTCGTTTGATACCCATATCGTACAAACATTCTAGAGTCTCCTCTGGCCCACCCTAATGGCGATATCTCGAAAAGGCGTCCACCTATAGACCTAATGTCCACTCCCTCTTAAAATGCTCAGTAACACCTTTCGTTTGATACCCATATCGTACAAACATTCTAGAGTCACCCCTGGCCCACCCTATTGGCGATGTCTCGAAAAGGCCTCCACCTATAGACCTAATGCCCACTCCCTCTTAAAATGCTCAGTAACACATTTCGTTTGATACCCATATCGTACAAACATTCTAGAGTCACCCCTGGCCCACCCTAATGGCGATATCTCGAAAAGGCGTCCACCTATAGACCTAATGCCCACTCCCTCTTAAAATGCTCTGTAACACCTTTCGTTTGATACCCATATCGTACAAACATTCTAGAGTCACCCTTGGTCCACCTTTATGGCGATATCTCGAAAAGGCGTCCACCTATAGAACTAAGGATTACTCCCTTTTAAAATACTCATTACCACCTTTCATTTGATACCCATATCGTACAAACACATTCTAGAGTCACCCTGGCCCACCCTAATGGCGATATCTCGAAAAGGCGTCCACCTATAGACCTAATGCCCACTCCCTCTTAAAATGCTCAGTAACACCTTTCGTTTGATACCCATATCGTACAAACATTCTAGAGTCACCCTTGGTCCACCTTTATGGCGATATCTCGAAAAGGCGTCCACACATAGAACTAAGGATTACTCCCTTTTAAAATACTCATTACCACCTTTCATTTGATACCCATATCGTACAAACACATTCTAGAGTCACCCCTGGCCCACCCTAATGGCGACATTTCGAAAAGGCGTCCACCTATAGACCTATTGCCCACTCCCTCTTAAAATGCTCAGTAACACTTTTCGTTTGATACCCATATCGTACAAACATTCTAGAGTCACCCCTGGCCCACACTAATGGCGATATCTCGAAAAGACGTCCACCTATAGACCTAATGCCCAATCCCTCTTAAAATGCTCAATAACACCTTTCGTTTGATACCCATATCGTACAAACACATTCTAGAGTCACCCCTGGCCCACCTTAATGACGATATTTCGAAAAGGCGTCCAATTATAGACCTAATGCCCACTCCCTCTTAAAATGCTCAGTAACACCTTTCGTTTGATACCCATATCGTACAAACATTCTAGAGTCACCCTTGGTCCACCTTTATGGCGATATCTCGAAAAGGCGTCCACCTATAGAACTAAGGATTACTCCCTTTTAAAATACTCATTACCATCTTTCATTTGATACCCATATCATACAAACACATTCTAGAGTCACTCCTGGCCCACCCTAATGGCGACATTTCGAAAAGGCGTCCACCTATAGACCTATTGCCCACTCCCTCTTAAAATGCTCAGTAACACTTTTCGTTTGATACCCATATCGTACAAACATTCTAGAGTCACCCCTGGCCCACCCTAATGGCAATATCTCGAAAAGGCGTCCACCTATAGACCTATTGCCCACTCCCTCTTAAAATGCTCAGTAACACTTTTCGTTTGATACCCATATCGTACAAACATTCTAGAGTCACCCCTGGTCCACCTTTATGGCGATATCTCGAAACGGCGTCCACCTATGGAACTAAGGATCACTCCTTTTCAAAATACTCATTACCACCTTTCATTTGATACCCATATCGTACAAACACATTCTAGAGTCACCCCTGGTCCACCTTAATGGCGATATCTCGAAAAGGCGTCCACCGATAGACCTAAGGCCCACTCCCTCTTAAAATGCTCAGTAACACCTTTCATTTGATACCCATATCGTACAAACAAATTATAGAGTTAGCCCTGGTCCACCTTTATGGCGATATCCCTAAATGGCGTCCATCCATAGAACTATGGCCTACTCTCTCTTAAAATACTCTTTAATACCTTCCATTTGATACACATGTCATACAACCACATTCCAGGGTTACCCTAGGTTCATTTTCCTACATGGTGATTTTCCTTATTTTGTCTCCATAGCTCTCAACTGAGTATGTAATGTTCGGTTACACCCGAACTTAGCCTTCCTTACTTGTTATTATTATTGCCTATGGTGTCGAAACCCATATTAGGGACACCGGAATTTTTTATGTAATTGTACAAAATGGATATCAAATAAAGATGCTGATGACATAAAAGTAAACTATTTGGTTTATTTAAAGCCGTTTAACAGATATAATCAAAACTACGGATAAGAGGTACCCTGAAATTAATGTTTATCTTCTTCCTATATATAAAAATGACATAAAATTTGTATGCCCTTCTAACTTAAGAGCCGCAACGAGGGGAGTGCAGCCAGTTGCATTATCACGTATTATCAACCAGAGAATGACATAGACATCGCTTCGAGCTCCTAGGCCTCTAGAGCCTGAAAAGTTATCAACTGGGGGCAATTTGACATATGTAGATATTTAAATTTTTTTTAACGAACGAATAACTATCAAACGCATATAAAAGCGTATCAAACATTATCAAACGATTAGCGTTTTAAAATATTAAAAATTTTTAGTTGGGGGGGCTAACTTCACATAGATATTTTAAAAAATGTCGTTTTTCTAACAAACGAATAACTATCAAACGAATATCAAAGTGTATCAATCATTATCAAACGACTATCAAACGATTAGCGTTTTAAAAAATTAAAAATTTTTAGTTGGGGGGGCCAACTTCACATAGATATTTTAAAAAATGTCGTTTTTCTAACAAACGAATAACTATCAAACGAATATCGAAGTGTATCAATCATTATCAAACGACTATCAAACGATTAGCGTTTTAAAAAATTAAAAATTTTTAGTTGGGGGGGCTAACTTCACATAGATATTTAAATTTTTTTTTTTCTAACAAACGAATAATTATCAAACGAAAATAGAAGCGTATCAATCATTATCAAACGACTATCAAACGATTAGCATTTTAAAAAATTTTTAGTTGTGGGGGCTAACTTCACACCGCTCGCACGTGCGCACCGATGGTTCCAATGTAATGCATGGAATAAGGTATGCGGTATACCGATCCCACATGCTGCTAGATGACTGTACTGTTTTTCAGGTGGAAGTAGTAGCCGTGATAAAGTCAGTAGACACACTGGAAGAAAATAGCTTATTCTGCAGCGTCAACTTTTTCTTGATAGACAAGCAGTAATTAAGGCAACAATCTTGCATAGCACAACATCTAAAAGTTTATTAGAGTGAAGAAAATCGTTTAAAAGATTCAGAGATGAAAAAACGGATGACCTTGCTAAACAGGGCGCATTCTTGAAACTTGTACCTTATACGTGCTATTAAAAGGGATCCACATTTCCTTAGCATGCAGGCCAAGTAGCCAATGTCCTGCTTTTTTGATTCAGTGATCCTGAAGATTTCTTTGCTTGACCAATTTCTCCTACTAACGTAATTCGGCCAGTTTTGCTTATTTATCTTGCAAATGTCCGAGGAGTACCAGTTGTGGACCGCTAACTTTTTGAATCTGCTATGTATATTTCTTTTGAGTGATGCCAGTAGATGATGCGTTTCGACCACTTCCGCAGAATCCAGCAATGCCGCTACCTTGTAAGTTCATCTGCCTTCTCTTTTCCCTCAATGTTCTTGTGACCTGATACCCACAAAAGAGTTATGCTTGCGAAGTTTGCTGCGGCTCGAAGGGACCTCTTACAGCCTAAGACGGCGTGAAGTGAGGAGCAAATTCATACGGCGCCTTCTTACCGAGTAGTCCGGCAGGAGCGTACATTCCCTCTCTTCTGCAAGGAAGATTCTGACAAAGTTAGGAACACTGACTAAAACCGACACCACTCCCACATCGCTGTTCATTTTGCACCCGTCGGTGTAAAGTTAAATTGCGTCCTTCCTTTGGAAGCCGTCTCCCTCCAATCTCCTCTTGAGAGGAAATAAACCTGTCACAACTTGCTGATGGTGTGATGTGACAATTTGATGGCGTAGCCATACGGAGAAGCCTTATGAGGATACTACTATGACCATACTGCCTTGATTTCCAGTAGTTATAATCACGAAGTCTTATTGCCGAAAAAGTTGTGAAGGTCACAAAAATTTAATGCAGAAGTTGGACACGACTTTATTACACCAGTCCCCCACGAAGGCTGCCCGCTCTACCTTTCACCTTTTTACTACCTTTATATTAAGTCCCCTTCATGTTTGTCCCTTCATTTCCATACGAATTTTTGACCCACGGAAAAGTCTTTTTCGGTAACTTCCCGTTGAGATTGACACTTGATACTTACAACATAGTTCAGATCTGGGAGACATTACAATGCAAGTGAAAAAAATCCGCTAGGTGGGGCACGGATCAAGATATACAGAAAATTAATTTTAAAATGGAAATTTTGTGATCGACTTTTAATTAACTTCTCGGTGATCCAGAGACTTGAAACTTAGCACACAGTTTGCGAGTCGATGGCACTACAATTCGTAGAAAACAAAATGCCGCCAGGTGGCATACGAATCGAGATAAACGATAATTCCTGAAAAAACGCAGGGAATCTTGCAATCGATTTTTAGGTAACTTCCCGGTGAGCTAGAAACTTGAAACTTGGGCCTTGAGTCACAACCCGGTGACTATGCAATACTTGATCAAAAAAAGTTTCTAGGTGACGCATGGATCGAGATATTAAGAAAATTTGTTTTAATTTGGGAATTTTTCAATCCATTTTTAACTTCTCGGTGACCTAGAGACTTGAAACTTGGCGCACAGTTCGAGGCTTGGTGACATACAATTTACAGAAAACAAAATTCCGCTAGGTGGGGCGCTAAGTGAGATAACTACAAATCCTTGAAAAACGAGGGGAATCTTGGAATCGATTTTTGAGTAACTTCCCGGTGAGCTGGAGATATGATACTTGAGCCGTAAGTCAGAACCCGGTGACAATGCAATATTTTATCAAAAAAATTCCGCTAGGTGGCGCATGGGTCGAGATAGTAGGAACATTAATTTTAATTAGGGAATCTTTCAATCCATTTTTAACTAACTTTCCGGTTACCTAGAGACTTGTAACTTAGCACATAGTTCGACACCCGGTGACAATACAATTTATAGAAAACAATGTTCCACTAGGTGGTGTGCTAATTGAGATAACTACAAATACCTGAAAAACGAGGGGAATCTTGCAATCGATTTTTGAGTAACTTGCCGGTGGGCTAGAGATTTGAAGCTTGGGTCGTGGGTCAGAACCCGGAGACAATGCAATATTTAATCAAAAACAAGTAAGGAAGGTTAAGTTCGGGTGTAACCGAACATTACATACTCAGTTGAGAGCTATGGTGACAACATAAGGGAAAATAACCATGTAGGAAAATGAACCGAGGGAAACCCTGGAATGTGTTTGTATGACATGTGTATCAAATGAAAGGCATTAAAGAGTATTTTATGAGGGAGTGGGCCAAAGTTCTATAGGTGGACGCCATTTAGGGATATCGCCATAAAAGTGGATCAGGGTTGACTCTAGAATTTTTTTGTACGATATGGGTATCAAACGAAAGGTGTTAATAAGTATTTTAAAAGAGAGTAATCCTTAGTTCCATAGGTGGACGCCGTTTCGAGATATCTCCATAAAGGTGGACCACGGGTGACCCTAGAATTTGTTTTTACAATATGGGTATCAAAAAAAAAAGGTGCTAATGAGTATTTTAAAAGGGAGTGGGCCTTAGTTCTATGGGTGGACGCCTTTTCGAGGTATCGTAATAAAGGTGGACCAGTGGTGACTCTAGACTTTGTTTGTACAATATGGGTATCAAATGAAAGGTGTTAATGGGTATTTTAAAAGGGAGTGATCCTTAGTTGGCGGCCACCGTGGTGTGATGGGTAGCGTGCTCCGCCTATCACACCGTATGCCCTGGGTTCAACTCCCGGGCAAAGCAACATCAAAATTTTAGAAATAAAATTTTTCAATTAGAAGAAAATTTTTCTAAGCGGGGTCGCCCCTCGGCAGTGTTTGGCAAGCACTCCGGGTGTATTTCTGCCATGAAAAGCTCTCAGTGAAAACTCATCTGCTTTGCAGATGCCGTTCGGAGTCGGCATAAAACATGTAGGTCCCGTCCGGCCAATTTGTAGGGAAAATCAAGATGAGCACGACGCAAATTGGAAGAGAAGCTCGGCCTTAGATCTCTTTGGAGGTTGTCGCGCCTTACATTTATTTTTTGTTTTTTTATCCTTAGTTTCATAGGTGGACGCCGTTTCGAGATATTGCCATAAAGGTGGACCAGGAGTGACCCTAGAATTTGTTTGTACGATATGGATATCAAATTAATGGTATTAATGAGGGTTTTAAAAGGGAGTGGCGGTAGTTGTATAGGTGGTCGCCTTTTCGAGATATCGCCATAAAGGTGGACCAGGGGTGACTCTAGAATACGTTTGTACGATATGGGTATCAAATGAAAGGTGTTAATGAGTATTTTAAAAGGGAGTGATCCTTAGTTCCATAGGTGGACGCCGTTTCGAGATATCGCCATAAAGGTGGACCAGGATTGACCCTAGAATTTGTTTGTACGATACGGATATCAAATTAAAGGTATTAATGAGGGTTTTAAAAGGGAGTGGTGGTAGTTGTATAGGTGGTCGCTTTTTCGAGATATCGCCATAAAGGTGGACAAGGGGTGACTCTAGAATATGTTTGTACGATATGGGTATCAAATGAAAGGTGTTAATGAGTATTTTAAAAGGGCGTGGGGCTTAGTTCTATAGGTGGACGCCTTTTCGAGATATCGCCATAAAGGTGGACCAGGGGTAACTCTAGAATGTGTTTGTACGATATTGGTATCAAATTAAAGGTATTAATGAGAGTTTTAAAAGGGAGTGGTGGTAGTTGTATATGTGAAGGCGTTGACCCAGAACTTCATCTGTTGGAGACCGCTAATTTATTTATATATGTAATACCTGCAAAAATTTCAAGGGTTTTTTATTTCGCCCTGCAGAACTTTTTTCTACTTAATATGGTAGGTGTCACAACCATTTTACAAAGTTTTTTCCAAAGTTATATTTCGCGTCAATAAACCAATCCAATTACCATGTTTCGTATTTGGAATAGAATTTTGGCATTTTTTTCATTTTTCGTAATTTTCGATATCGAAAAAGTGGGCGTGGTCATAGTCGGATTTCGTTCATTTTTTATACCAAAATAAAGTGCCTTCAGATAAGTACGTGAACTAAGTTCAGTAAAGATATGTCGATTTTTGCTATAGTTATCATGTTAACGGCCATGCGGAAGGACAGACGGACAACCGTGTATAAAAACTGGGTGCGGCTTCAACCGATTTCGCCCATTTTCACAGAAAACAGTTAACGTCATAAAATCTATGCCCCTACCAAATTTCAAAAGGATTGGTAGATTTTTGTTCGATTTATGGCATTAATAGTATCATAGACAAATTAAATGAAAAAGGGCGGAGCCACGCCCATTTTGAAATTTTCTTTTATTTTTGTATTTTGTTGCACCATATCATTTCTGAAGTTGAATGTTGACATAATTTACTTATATACTGTAAAGATATTAAATTTTTTGTTAAAATTTTACTTTAAAATTTTTTTTTTAAAGTGGGCGTGGTCCTTCTCCGATTTTGCTAATTTTTATAAGCGTACATATAGTAATAGGAGTAACGTTCGTGCCAATTTCCATCATGATATCTTCAACGACTGCCAAATTACAGCTTGCAAAACTTTTAAATTACCTTCTTTTAAAAGTGGGCGGTGCCACGCCCATTGTCCAAAATTTTACTAATTTTCAATTGTGCGTCATGAATATAACTCACTTACCAAATTTCATCGCTTTATATGTCTTTGGTAATGAATTATTGCACTTTTTCAGTTTTTCGAAATTTTCGATATCGAAAAAGTGGGCGTGGTTATAGTCCGATATCGTTCATTTTAAATAGCGATCTGAGACGAGTGCTTAGGAACCTACATACCAAATTTCATCAAGATACCTCAAAATTTACTCAAATTATCGTGTTAACGGACGGACGGGCGGACGGACGGACATGGCTCAATCAAATTTTTTTTCGATCCTGATGATTTTGATATATGGAAGTCTATATCTATCTCGATTCCTTTATACCTGTACAACCAACCGTTATGCAATCAAACTTAGTATACTCTGTGAGCTCTGCTCAACTGAGTATAAAAATTCGCTAGGTGGCACGCGGATCGAGATAGTAAAAAAAAAAATTTTAATTTGGAAATCTTTCAATCCATTTTTAACTAAGTTCCCGGTTACCTAGAGACTTGAAACTTGGCACTTGGTTAGAGGCCTGGTGACGATACAACTTATCGAAAACAAAGTTCCGCTAGGTGGCGCGCTAGTCAAGATAACTGGAAATCCTTTAAAAACGGGGGGAATACTGCGATCGATTTTCGGGTAACTTCCCAATGAGCTAGAGACATGGAACTTAGGTCGTAAGTCAGAACCGGTGACCATGCAATATTTTATCAAAAAAAAAAAAAAATTCCGCCAGGTGGCGCATTGATCGCGATATTAAGAAAAGTACTTTTAAATTGCAAATCTGGCAATCGATTTTTAACTAACTTCCTGGGTATCTAGAGACTTGAAACCTGAAATATAGTTTAAAACTCGGTGACATTGCAATGCTTGATCAAAAAATTTGAGCTACGTAACGCACGTCGAACTATTTAGAAGATTAGGCCATACCTTCATGGCTAGCCTCCTGAGTGTTGCAGGCGTTGTTGAATTACACCTCGTTGAAGGCCCAACACAATGCACGTCCTTGTATACTTTTAGGCGTACGCGACTTTCACCACGATTCTTTTAGACTTTCAGGCGTATGCGAATTTCACCACGATTTTCAGCACATTCACCACATTCATCCTCTTTGTCCAACTCACCCGCTCCAACAATAGCCGTGTTTTTTAACACGCGTATATCCGTTTACGCTTAAACTTTATATTGACTGCTAAGGGACAAACTATAAATACACCTCTGAAATTGCTGCGCATAAATTTTGTCCTACTAAATTTCAATACGCATTATACTCAGATGTAACTGAAATATGTGTCTTTGTGTCACCCTCTACACTAATTCTATGTATTCTATGTGTGTCCACAATTCATCGCAACTGATTCAGCTATATGTTATACCCTATGGCCATCAGAGCGTTGCGTCTCCGCTTTTCGGTACACCGTGTTGCTGTAGCTAGTTGTTTAACCACAGCCGCTAGATGGGTCTCCTAAGCATTATCTAAGCGAAGATAGGCGTTTTTTAACACGCGCAAACGAAACGTATACGCGCGTGTTAAAAAACACGGCTAATATCAAGAAAATCGAACAGCTATAATAATTCACCGATTTATATGTAGCACACAAACATCTTTATTCAGTCAGCTAAGCCGAATATAGATATAGATAGACGTAGTACATCCGAGCAACGCCATAGAACGGGTAGCTATTTTGAACAAATAAATTAAGATAAGAATTTTCATTTAGGAATTAGTTAAATTACTAATCATAGTTTCAATTGCCTTTTTGTAGGCAGTGCTAAAAAATTTAAAATAAAAAGATGATAAAAAATTTTTTACGGACTACCTTTATATAAATGAACCAAAAAATGGAAGGCAATTTTTTCTTTAATACAGACATAGTCTTGTTTAATTTTGACTAAAACACTTTAACAATAGCTCTTGTAAAATAATTTTGGGATTTAAAACTGTAAAGGTGGAGCGCAATCTTTCAATTTAAGGCAAAACATGTATTTGGAATTAACTAATTGATTATTTAAAATTTAAACCCGCGATCTACCTTTATAATTATAAATCCCAAAATTCTTTTACAAGAGCTATTGCTAAAGATTTTTAGTCAAAATTAAACAAGACTATGTCTGTATTAAAGGAAAAATTGCCTTCTATTTTTTGGTCCATTTATATAAAGGTAGAGATTAGAATTTTTTATGATCTTTCTATTAATATTTCTGGTCACCATGCCATATCTCCATACGCTAGTATGTGTCTAGAGACGTATATAGCCACATCATGAGTTTGGGAATCTCTTTTACACGAGTGGAAGCCTTTGCGAGCCTTTTCGATCTCACGTTGTTATAAAGCCTTTGTTTTTGGTAATAAGTTGATATCAAATAATACAACACTTCTACCAAGTCTCATCAAAATGGGCAATATAAAAAATGTTGGGTGGTACACTGGGGAAATTTTACCGAATATATCCACACTAAATCAAGACAAGGATTTGAAGAAACGGTTCTCATGGCTTAGAAAGTTCAATGTGGTCATATTAAATCGTTCCCGAGATGGTCGGGCTTGTACCTTTATGGTGCTTGTTACCGGAACGTACTGGACTTTCATTCGGCAAAAGACCGCTCGCATCGAACATAACCCCCGGATGTTCAGGGAGTGTCTTCAATGCAACAACAACAAAAACAATAACAACGGATTTTTTTTTCACATTCAGTAAAAAAACGAATAGTTTGCAAGAATCTATAGTTCATGTAATCACGCGAACCGCAAATCCTTTGGAATAGTTATTATTATTATTTTATTAAAAGGGAATTGGTCTTGTGAATCGAGGTCGAGTGAACAATGACTTTATTCACCTTCCTCCTTTCTTTGTACTGACCCTGAGTCCGATTGGCTTGTATCATTTTTTTTTTGGTATATGGGGCATTTAAATACCTAGTTCGAGGTCTAAGCAATTTTGGATAAGTGTACAGTACCTGCACCAGATAGTGTAAAAGTTTTCCCTGTTGTAACTCGTATGTGGGAATGCATCTTAAATTACTTGAAAAAGAGTATTGTGGACGCTGTGTATCATTTGCGCGAGCCTACCACGGTCATTAAAATATCTAATGCAGGGAGCAGAAAAAGCCAGTTGTGACCTGTATATATTGTGCGATTGTATATTTGTATACAGTTAACGTCTCCTGTCTTCGGGCTCG
Organism: Eurosta solidaginis; assembly: GCF_040869045.1. NCBI lineage: Eukaryota > Metazoa > Arthropoda > Insecta > Diptera > Tephritidae > Eurosta > Eurosta solidaginis. Next base: position 180,453,659 of record NC_090323.1, read on the forward strand.
GCTCCGCATTCTCTCTCCCCAGCATTCTCTTAACAGCTATGCCGGCTCTTCTGGGTTTGAAGGGATCAAAAATTCATTCTCTAAGGAGTATTGCGATATCTTCGTTCTGTACCTACATACGTTGACAAAAAAAGGTTGCCTTGATTTCTGCGTACAAGGGTTAATCGTGCACTTCATCTTTCTTAGTTATTCTTATATATATGCATCTGATGTAGGACGTGCTTGAATGTAGTGGTTTCCTGGCTAAGGGACAGAACACGATGCAGCATGCAATTTAAGAGTTTCCAGTGTTGGTGATGGAACTTACGGTTGCAGTGCCAATGGGATACCATTATAAATAAAAAGGAAGGTATTGTTACGAATATTAGCAAAACTAAGGGGTGCTGCTATCTCTAAGCCGATGCTAAGCAGTGACGCGAATTCACATCAATAATTCAATCATTATGTATCTACATAATCGAAACAATAATTGCGTCTACACATATGTACCATGTACGTATACGAGCAGCGGAGAGTCAAGTATCTGAGATCCTCCTGAAAGTATGGAATGAGAAGCTATAAAATCGTGCAATTGTAGTTACACTGAGAAGTTTGAGAGCTGATGGACTAGAAGATTCTGGAAATGGAAGCGCCTAGAAGATGCAACGTTGAAATCAGAGAGTATAAAAGGCAGCAAATGTAGAGGCGCTGAAATTCAGTTTGAGTTGAGCTATCAAGCAGTTATTGCTTAAGCACGCAATCTGGCGGCCAATAGTAGAGTTTCATTTCAGCTATCAATCAGTTTGGTTATTAAGCATGCTGCTCGTTGCACAGTTTGCGTGTTATTGTGAAGTACTTTAATAAAGGCCATTTTGCATTATTACTTATTGGAGTTATTTTTTCAACAGTTTAGTGATTCGAACTTAGCAAAAGGGCAAATAAGACGATTGCAAGTAAATTCGTTACAATATTTTATTTTGTGATTGTACGTACATCCGACTTCAAACTGCTTGGTACCAACATTGTACACTTAGGTGTTTTCCCAGCAACGTGGAACCTTCCTAGGCCGTTGATCTGGGTAAATAGATCCATTGTGCGTTTGACACCATGAAGTTGAGTCATATAACGACAGGTATGTTAGAAATATTATAATTGTTTTTTTTTTTTTTTTTGCAAGCTAGTTTGAAAAAAACCGCTTCAACCAGCTAAATGATTCGTGATGGCGGAACCATACGGGTATTAAAACTTTTTTCCATTTGTCTTCTATTTCTACCTTCGTACAAAACTGCTTTATATATTTGAATGAACGGAAGCAATACGTTGTTGTATGTCACCTTTTTGGTGTTATTACTAAGCATGGAGTGCCACACAGTTTACTTGTGAGTTAAAAGTAAAACAGGAACTTACCTTGCTCTCAAATGTCTTAATGAAATCAATCTGCCGCTTGAAAATTACTTTATACCAAATAGGTATATTTCTGTGTAAATTTTTATTATATATATATATATTTTTTTTTTTTTTCAATGAAAACATGTATCGTAAACATTTTTACATTGTTATAGAAAATAATCATTAGAATCTAGGCTTATAACAATATACCATATACCAATTTAACATAATTGCTGGTAACACTATGGACACATTCAGTCTAAGTGAGGTCGTTATATACAGACCAGTTCAACGTAAGCGCACCCTATACCGAAGCCTCAAAATAAAGGCAAATATTTTATGATGTTCATATTTCCTCGGAATCTATCACGAGATTTGATGTACAAACTTAGCAATGGCGTGACTATCTGTAGTCGCAATTTGATCGGGTCTAAACTATGAAAGGCCGAAATTTAGCCGTATCTGGATTATGCATTTCTAAATTCTGTATTCCCGCATTATGTAAGATTATATCTTAATAATAATTTATATCTATTTTTGTTTATTTTATTAATAACAATTGTCAATATCACATCAAAAAACCGATAAATTTATTTGGCATAAAAATTCTTATAATATATAATGTATATTTCCTTTTTATTTAAAAAGAAATCATTGCTGCCAACACTTAGCCGACGAAAATTGTTTGCCTCTGACAGCATTTCTACGGCCACTACAGCTCCGCAAAAATGTTTTTAGTTCTTGTGGTCAATATTGATAATACGTCAGCTCATTTGGTAATATGTTGAGATAAAAAAGTTAGTAAGCCCCTAGCAGTTTTCGTAAAAGCAGCGATATTTATTAAAAGTGTTATCCTTAAGAAAGAAATTTACATAAATGTCTACAAAGCACAAACAACCTCAAATATGAATAGTGTAGCCGACTTACATTGCAATAAATCACCCTTTAGCAGATTCTGGATGAAATATATAGAATAGGAAATTTTATCCCGTCATTTTGAAACGGCATGACCACGAAAGGCCACTGAACACGATGATAAGGATATCATCCAGATGTTTATCCTGAACACATTTAAAACTTCTGCAAAAATTGTCGTTGAGTTGAAGGATAGGGGCTATTACATTCAACACGGCGTCTACAGACCACAACCACAATAAAGCAAATCTCGTCGACAACCGTGTCCAAGCATTGGCTTCTTTATTACTTTGAAATGTATAAAAATATATTAATTATGTTTAAAAAAAACGCCGAAAAGAATGATTTTAACTTTTATTATCAGTTATTTACTTATATTTTAGTTTTTATTGACAAAATAAAAAGGACGCCACTCACTGTCGCTTCCCAAAAATAGAATTCGGTTTAATCTGGCTACAACGGCTTTCGTGATTGATTGTTGTACTGCTCTGTCATGCCGAAAATAACGACCCCCTTAAGAACATGTGCAAAAATAATTTGACAGATGTCGCTTCGTAGCCGCCGTCGTGAATGTAATCAGGCCTGATAGTATAAAAATTAAAATTAGAGTCGCAGCTGTACAGCGTCTCTTGAGGAAAACTAATTTCATGGTCCATGGCTAAAAAAACCCCCGCTTTCCACCACAAAAAAAGCGATCCCGCACGCTAGCTGGTATTACGAAAACATAAATTTGATAGGAAACGATGGGCTATGATTCATATTCTCTTATGAGTGCAAAATAAGTTATATTCAGTTAAGGTTCGCGATGCGTAGTAAGACCGAAAAATCAGGAAGATTGGGTAAAAACTGCGTTAAGGAAACAGTGAAGGATTCTCCGTATATAACGGTGTGGAGAGCATTAAAAACCGTGAGAGTTGCTTGGATTTAATGGGGAGTTAGGCTAACTCCGCCGCCTACACTGACAGCATTCAAGACGACACCCCACCAAGAATTGGAGGGCTAATCGTGCACGGTAATCTGAACGCTGCTGTGAATCCATATTTTTGTATTTTGGGGCTAACCACGCATTACAAAACTTAATTGAATATATTTAGTTTGCGCTAATCACAGAATACGACTCATACCCAGTAGCTCCGAGGCCAGTTTTTTTTTTTTTTCGTAGAACCAGCTTAGGATTTTTGTGGTAAGAATATGGGTTTATTCTAGTCAGGGACTATCTAATCCACAAGTAACGGCGGACCAACAATATTAAAGTTTTCATGCTAATACTATCCTTTAATTCCGCGAAAGTTTCTGAAACAGTTTTAAATGTATTTAGAAGAGCTATCGTGACGATATTCCTATTAACACGTTCAGTGGCCTTACATAGGCGTCCACTTCGATAACGGGTAGATAAAGTGACCTATTCAATATATTTCGTCCAGAATTTCCTTAGGGATAATTCATTATAATGTTCTACGCCTACGCTTTCCATATTTTGCGTGATTTGTTCTTTTCAGACAATTATATTAATTTTTTCTCCAAGGATAAAACTATTGCTTATATGAAATTTAGTTGAACTTTTAGGGACTTTCTAACTTTCTCGCCTTAACTGTATTTAATTAGCGAGACATGCTCATATTGCTTTATACAATTGTTTTTGTAATTAATATTAGAGAAAATTTCATAGTTTACAAACGGCGATGGTTACTAGGACATGTTTCTGAAAATCACTTATTCATCAGCTAGTTTAGCAGGAGCTAACTATTGAACTCGAAATCTCCAACATTCATATTTTATACTAGTGTATAAGCAGATAGATTCCTTTGACGACACAGCCATATGAATTCCCCGCTGCTCGCTTTGCAATTGGTCTCTAAGTATTGCATTGTTGATGCTATTATTTTATTAAGATACATAATGAGCTAACGAATTATCAATGTTAACCGCAATAACTAAACATTTTCGTTACGCAGCTGTAGTGATTGTACAAACGCCGTACCAGGAAACAATTTTTCCCCGGCTTTTTTTTTTTTGACCGTAAGTTTATGTAGCACTTGCATATACAGCAGCCACGACGAAAATAGTAGCGGCAATTTAACTGAAATTTCGTCAATGGAATTGTTCGTCAATGGAATTATTCGTTTTTCATTCATTCATTTGAGAAAAAAAATCTTGAGTACCAAGTACTCGTGAAGTTCGATGTGTAAATGCACTTCTAGAGGAGAGAATGTTTTTGAGTTAACTACAGCTCCCACTTTAGCAGAAACAAATAGTTTCAGGCTTTTTAATAAGACTTTGCTGGATTCTTATCGGGAACAATCAATGTCGACAAATTACTGTTTTATAATCGATTTATTTTTGATACCTAATTATTATTTTCGACATTTAAATTTGTTATTAGTTTGTCGTTGTCTTCTTATTGGTTTCTTAACGGCTATGTATGCCATCGATTTTATATTGAAATTTAGAAGGTACAAGTTTAATAACAAATCGATAACCTGTATATAATAAATTGGTAACACTTCGATAAGAAATTGATGACTCTTTGATACCAAATCGATACATTTTTGATAACAAAATCGATAACTTTTCGATACAATACTGATAACAAATTGCAAACCCTCCAAAAACGAGACCATAATTTTTCGAAAAAACTATTGATATCCTTTCGATAATAGACGGCTACGATTTATAAAAACCGATCTAACTAAATCTAATTGAATTTAAATTAATTTAATTTAATTTAATGGATATTATTTTTTATTCATTTAGTATATCTTATTTTATTTCTCTTGAATATATTTTATTATTTTTTTTTTTTCTATTTTACTTTGCTTTATTTTGTTTTATTTTATTTTACTTTATCTTATTTTTTAATTTTATTATTATACTCAGTTGAGCAGAGCTCACAGAGTATATTAAGTTTGATTGGATAACGGTTGGTTGTACATATATAAAGGAATCGAGATAGATATAGACTTCCATATATCAAAATAATCAGGATCCAAAAAAAATTTGATTGAGCCATGTCCGTCCGTCCGTCCGTCCGTCCGTCCGTCCGTCCGTTAACACGATAACTTGAGTAAATTTTGAGGTATCTTGATGAAATTTGGTATATAGGTTCCTGAGCACTCATCTCAGATCGCTATTTAAAATGAACGATATCGGACTATAACCACGCCCACTTTTTCGATATCGAAAATTTCGAAAAACCGAAAAAATGCGATAATTCATTGCCAAAGGCGGTTAAAGCGATGAAACTTGGTAGATGGGTTGACGTTATGACGCGGAATAGAAAATTAGTAAGATTTTGGACAATGGGCGTGGCACCGCCCACTTTTACAAGAAGGTAATTTAAAAGTTTTGCAAGCTGTAATTTGGCAGTCGTTGAAGATATCATGATGAAATTTGGCAGGAACGTTACTACTATTACTATATATGTGCTAAATAAATATTAGCAAAATTGGATGAAGAACACGCCCACTTTTTAAAAAAATTTTTTTTTAAATTCAAATTTTAACAAAAAATTTAATATCTTTACTGTATATAAGTAAATTAAGTCAAAATTCAACTCCAGTAATGATATGATGCAACAAAATACAAAAATAAAAGAAAATTTCAAAATGGGCGTGGCTCCGCCCATTTTCATTTAGTTTGTCTAGAATACTTTTAATGACATAAGTCGAACAAAAATTTAGCAATCCTTTTGAAATTTGGTAGGAGCATAGACTCTATGACGGTAACTGTTCTCTGTGAAAATGGGCGAAATCGGTGGAAGCCACGCCCAGTTTTTATACACAGTCCACCGTCTGTCCTTCCGCTCGGCCGTTAACACAATAACTTGAGCAAAAACCGATATATCTTTACTAAACTTAGCCCACGTACTTATCTGAACTCACTTTATCTTGGTATAAAAAATGGCCGAAATCCGACCATAACCACGCCCACTTTCTCGATATCAAAAATTACGAAAAATGAAAAAAATGCCATAATTCTATACCAAATACGAAAAAAGGGATGAAACATGGTAACTGGATTGGTTTATTGACGCAAAAAATAACTTTGGAAAAAACTTTGTAAAATGGGTGTGACACCTACCATATTAAGTAGAAGAAAATGAAAAAGTTCTACAAGGCGAAATCAACAGCCCTTGGAATCTTGGCAGGAATACTGTTAGTGGTATTGAATATATAAATAAATTTGCAGTACCCGACAGATGATTTTCTGGATCACCTGTTCCACATTTGGTCGATATCGCGAGAACGCCTTCACATATACATCTAAGGGCCACTCGCTTTTAAAACCCTCATTAATGCCTTTAATTTGATATCCATATCGTACAAACACATTCTAGAGTCACCCCTGGCCCACCCTAATGGCGATATCTCGAAAAGGCGTGCACCTATAGACCTAATGCCCACTCCCTCTTAAAATGCTCAGTAACACCTTTCGTTTGATACCCATATCGTAAAAACATTCTAGAGTCACCCCTGGCTCACCCTAATGGCGATATCTCGAAAAGGCGTCCACCTATAGACCTAATGTCCACTCCCTCTTAAAATGCTCAGTAACACCTTTCGTTTGATACCCATATCGTACAAACATTCTAGAGTCACCCCTGGCCCACCCTAATGGCGATATCTCGAAAAGGCGTCCACCTATAGACCTAATGCCCACTCCCTCTTAAAACGCTCAGTAACACCTTTCGTTTGATACCCATATCGTACAAACATTCTAGAGTCACCCCTGGCCCACCCTAATGGCGATATCTCGAAAAGGCGTCCACCTATAGACCTAATGCCTACACCCTCTTAAAATGCTCAGTAACACCTTTCGTTTGATACCCATATCGTACAAACATTCTAGAGTCACCCTTGGTCCACCTTTATGGCGATATCTCGAAAAGGCGTCCACCTATAGAACTAAGGATTACTCCCTTTTAAAATACTCATTACCACCTTTCATTTGATACCCATATCGTACAAACACATTCTAGAGTCACCCCTGGCCCACCCTAATGGCGATATCTCGAAAAGGCGTCCACCTATGGACCTAATGCCCACTCCCTCTTAAAATGCTCAGTAACACCTTTCGTTTGATACCCATATCGTACAAACATTCTAGAGTCACCCCTGGCCCACCCTAATGGCGATATCTCGAAAAGGCGTCCACCTATAGACCTAATTCCCACTCCCTCTTAAAATGCTCAGTAACACCTTTCGTTTGATACCCATATCGTACAAACACATTCTAGAGTCACCCCTGGCCCACCCTAATGACGATATCTCGAAAAGGCGTCCACCTATAGACCTAATGCCCACTCCCTCTTAAAATGCTCAGTAACACCTTTCGTTTGATACCCATATCGTACAACCATTCTAGAGTCACCCTTGGTCCACCTTTATGGCGATATCTCGAAAAGGCGTCCACCTATAGAACTAAGGATTACTCCCTTTTAAAATACTCATTACCATCTTTCATTTGATACCCATATCATACAAACACATTCTAGAGTCACCCCTGGCCCACCCTAATGCCGACATTTCGAAAAGGCGTCCACCTATAGACCTAATTCCCACTCCCTCTTAAAATGCTCAGTAACACCTTTCATTTGATTCCCATATCGTACAACTAGAGACACCCCTGGTCCACCTTTATGGCGATATCTCGAAACGGCGTCCACCTAGGGAACTAAGGATCACTCCTTTTCAAAATACTCATTAACAGCTTTCATTTGATACCCATATCGTACAAACAAATTCTAGAGTCACCCCTGGTCCACCTTTATGGCGATATCCCGAAATGGCGTCCACCTTTAGAACTATGACCCACTTCCTTTTAAAATACTCTCTAATACCTTCCATTTGATACCAATGTCATACAAACACATTCCAGGGTTACCCTAGGTTCATTTTCCTACATGGTGATTTTCCTTATTTTGTCTCCATAGCTCTCAACTGAGTATGTAATGTTCGGTTACACCCGAACTTAGCCTTCCTTACTTGTTTTTATATTGTTTAAATTTTTTTTACTCTACTTTTCACTTTACTTAATTTAATTCATTTTTTTATTTTATTTAACTTTATTCCATTTACAATTGTTTTTGTTTTTATCGGCCTATTGATAAATAATTCAAGGTTTGAATCGAGCTCAAGGCCAGAACAATAATTTTTTTCCAATGATAATTATTGTTATTTTTTAATGATTTATCAATAGGCCGATAAAAACAAAAACAATTGTTAATAAACCATGAACACTTGGGAATGTCAAACAAAGTAATTGACAATAAACAAAAATCCAGCATTATCAGTGATTTGCACCAGATGGCGCAACACTGAATAAATATAGTTGGTAAAAAGGAATAGAAGTAGCAAATTTGCCAGTCAAACAAACCACCGCTATATAGCTAAATGGTTAGCGCAGCATGCCTAAAGCGTACTGATGATGAAGACTTAGCACCCTTCGAAATGGATCTATCTGCGCAGCTATGGCAGGTCGGCTGAAGAATTTTCTACTTACTATTCCAAAAACAAAATACAATTTTTCAAATTTAGAAAAATTAAAAAATAACAATAATTGTCATTAGAAAAAATTATTGTTCTGGGCTTCAGCTCGATTCGAACTTTGAATGGTTTATTCCATTTATTTTTATCTTGTTTTATTTTTTATAAATTTTTCACTTTATTTTATTTTAACTTATATAATTTCATTTTATTTTTATTTATTTAATTTAATTTAATTTTAGTTTATTTTATTTTGTTTTATTTTATTTTATTTTATTTAATTTTATTTTATTTTATTTCGTTTTATTTTATTTTGTTTTATTTTATTTAATTTAATTAAATTTTTTTTATTTTACTTTATTTTATTTTATTTTATATTATTTTATTTTATTTTATTTTATTTTATTTTGCTTCATTCTACATAATTTAATTTTTACTTTCTTCATTCTAAAAAAAAAAATAAATGTAAGGCGCGATAACCTCCGAAGAGATCTAAGGCCGAGCTTCTCTTCCAATTTGCGTCGTGCTCCTCTTGATTTTCCCTACAAATTGGCCGGATGGGACCTACATGTATTATGCCGACTCCGCACGGCATCTGCAAGGCATATGAGTTTTCACTGAGAGCTTTTCATGGCAGAAATACACCCGGGGCGCTTGCCAAACACTGCCGAGGGGCGACCCCGCTTAGAAAATTTTTCTTCTAAAAATCTTATTTCTAAAATTTTGAGGTTGCTTTGCCTAGGGTGTGAACCCAGAGCTATGGTGTGGTAGGCGGAGACGCTACCATCACACCACGGTGGCCGCCATTCTTCATTCTATTTAATTTATTTTAATTTATTTCATTTTATTTGATTTTTTTTTATTTTTTTGTTTTAATTTTATAATTTTTTTTTAAGTTTCCTATATTTTTTTCACTTTATTCGTTCAATCAAATTTTTATACTCAGCTGAGCAGAGCTCACAGAGTATTTTAATTTTGTTCCCATAACGATACCCCGTAACGGAATTAACTAATCGAGATAGATATAGACTTGTATATATCAAAATGATCTGGGCGAAACAAGAAATTCATTTAGCCATGTCCGTCCGTCCGGGACCCCCCCCCCCCCCCCCCATAAAACAAATATTCAAATATTCAATATTAAATTTTGGCATTTCACGATGCACGGCAATTTATACATGAATACCGCTTTTATAAAAATGAAACAAAATTTATGAAACTTTTTGATACCATTCCCCTCCCCCCTCCGCACAGGCAAGCTCACGATCCACTACTGTATACATCTAAGGGACTCTCCCCTTTAAAACCCTCATTAATACCTTTAATTTGATACCCATATCGTACAAACACATTTTAGAGTCACCCCTGGTCAACCCTTATGGCGATATCTCGAAAAGGCGTCCACCTATAGAACTAAGCCCCACTACGTTTTAAATAATCATTAACATCTTTCATTTGATACCCATGTAATATAAACACATTCCAGGGTTACCCTAGCTTCGTTTTCCTACATTGTGATTTTCCCTTATTTTCTCTCCAAAGCTCTCAACTGAGTATATAATGTTCGGTTATACCCGAACTTAGCCTTCCTTACTTGTTTTATTTTATTTTAATATATTTATTTATAATTTTTTTTTTATTAAATTTATTTTCCTTGTTATTCTATTTATTTTTTTATTTTGCTTCATTTCCTTTTATTTTATTAAATTTTTAAGATTTGTCTGCATAGTTTCACTTACGGAATTCGTGGAAGTATTTCTTCAACTTTATCGCTTCAACAACAACAATAATTGCTATGTTACTATTCTGATATGATCTAGGCGATTCATGAGTTCTCCTATTCGTCATATGTGCTATGTTTTGATCAAATTTTATTTACAAAACTATGCCAACAACCAAACCTTTAAAACTTTACAATGTATACGATATTTTTGTGAATTACTTACTTACTTCATTGTTTAGTACAGTTAATTACAGTACGTTTCAGCGAAAAATATTTTTTCTCACTTTGCCTATAAGATTTAGATTCCACAAAACTCCTGAAAAAAGACCACCTGAGCAAAGTTTAAAGTCAATTTCGGTTATCTGTTCAACATTTGTTTCTATGGCTTCGAAATCAATATGTTTTTTAATTTAACATCCATTTTGTGTCTATACAGTTCTTACCTAAATAATTATCCATATTATACCGCATATGGCGCAAATTTTTCTGTATGTCTGCAAACCCTCTTGTCATATCGAAAATTGTGAGAATTTCGTAAATTTTGTACTCATTTCATAAAGGACCTCACAGTGACTTGTTGAGTAGTTCTAAGTTTGTCTTTGTACCCATATTATACCAAAAGCTGAATTAAGGACTCCCTCGGTCACAGTTGAGTTCATATTATAAAACAATTCGATGTATGGAAACACCCTTTTACCAATATCCTTTTCTGAATCCTTCAAATTATGCTACTCACTTTCTCACTAGCCTTGTATAATGTAAAGTTAAATAACGATTAGCTTATAACTTTGTGTGGTAGAAATGGAATTATGAAATTATGGACTTTGCTCTGTCATATAAAACCCTATTATGCTTGGAAAGATATTATTGAAAAAATAGTCCAACCTAATATATACACTCGTTTGCATTCCATGTATTGTGCGTAAGTATTTCTGTAAATTTTTAATTAAAATATTATTAACTCAATAAAAAATAAAAATTAGCAAACCACTTACACAAAATAACTAAAAAAATCGCTGAAATATGCGACCAATATCAGGCAATTGTGATTTTTGAAATCAATTATAAGAATTTATTGTCAACAATCAACAAATTTCTTGGTACAGCCGATGTGCCAGCATAGTACGACTCAGGTTAAGCCACTGCACTCGGTGAACTTTGCGACCATGCATTGACGTAGCACTGGAGCTCAATTGTTAGTTTCCATTTCCAGGTTGCCCTGCGCTATGGAATTTATGTAATCCGGTCAGTATAGAAAGCCACTTAGTTATCCTAAAAAAGAAGAGAATATATGTATGAAATTGAAAAATTGTATTGCAATTATTTTTGTTTTTTTTTTAATAGACAACTTCATTTTAAATTGGCCAGTAGTAAGTTTGTATGGATATTTTGCAAAACCGAAATAGCAATGGAAACTGTTAGCCAAAACACGAAATGATAGCCGAACTGCCAGCAAACAGAAAGTGAGACCGAAAACAGGTATCCAAATCAAAGCCCAAACCGAAGACGGATTTCAAACAGAACCAAAGTCGAATCTTGAATCCATACTTAAAATAGATCTGGCAGCGCAGAAAACGAAAACTGAAACCAAAAACTGAACTGAAACCGAACCGAGACTGCTTCCGAGTTTAAAATCGTAATAAAAAGTTAAAGGAGAGCCAATAAGGAAAAGAATAAATGTCGAAATTGCAAGTTCAGAAAAATAGCCCAAATTGCAAGAAACCCAGACCGAATCAATAACCGAACCAAAACGAAAACCAAAGCCTGAACCGAAACCGGAATACAAGTGAAAAAAGGAGATGAAACCTAAATCAAAAATGAAGCCAAATCAAAAATAAGCCCGGAAACGATGCTAAAATGAAAACCGAAACGGGAATGAAACCCGTAGGTTAGGTTAGGTTATGTTAGTTGGTAGCTGCCCTGATGAGGAAAGCTCACTTGGACAACACGAAGGTCCGCTGTGATACCACATACAACAAAAATAACGGTGACGTAGATCTAGCTACTTAGAGAATCGTTGGTTAGCAACGATGAAGTTTCGAATGATACCGATTTCAACCCTAGATAAATCCTCGGGAGATCCAAGTTAATCGCGGCCGAAGTACTTTCGCCTAGTTCTGGCAAAATCTGGGCAATCAAGCATAAAGTAATTTGGTGATTCCATCTCATCATCCTCCATACAGCTACAGCAGGATGGAGTTTCCAGTATATTGAGACATACCGCATGGATACCCATGGGACAGTGCCCCGTCAAAACCCCAATGACCATTGATAGGTGAGCCTTAGTGAACCCAATTATTTCGGCAGAATTTGGAAATCTTTCAATCCATTTTTAACTAACTTCGCGGTGACATAGAGACTTAAAGCTTGGCGCACAGTTCGAGGCTTATTGGTAATACTATTTACAGAAAACAAAATTCCGCTAGATGGCGCGTGGATCCTGATATTAGGAAAATTAATTTTAATTTGAGAATCTTTCAATCCATTTTTAACTAACTTCCCGGTTACCTAGAGACTTATAACTTAGCACATAGTTCGACACCCGGTGACAATACAATTTATAAACAAGTAAGGAAGGCTAAGTTCGGGTGTAACCGAACATTACATACTCAGTTGAGAGCTATGGAGACAAAATAAGGAAAATCACCATGTAAGAAAATGAACCTAGGGTAACCCTGGAATGTGTTTGTATGACATTGGTATCAAATGGAAGGTATTAGAGAGTATTTTAAAAGGAAGTGGATCATAGTTCTAAAGGTGGACGCCATTTCGGGATATCGCCATAAAGGTGGACCAGGGGTGACTCTAGAATTTGTTTGTACGATATGGGTATCAAATGAAAGCTGTTAATGAGTATTTTGAAAAGGAGTGATCCTTAGTTCCCTAGGTGGACGCCGTTTCGAGATATCGCCATAAAGGTGGACCAGGGGTGTCTCTAGTTGTACGATATGGGAATCAAATGAAAGGTGTTACTGAGCATTTTAAGAGGGAGTGGGAATTAGGTCTATAGGTGGACGCCTTTTCGAAATGTCGCCATTAGGGTGGGCCAGGGGTGACTCTAGAATGTGTTTGTATGATATGGGTATCAAATTAAAGATGGTAATGAGTATTTTAAAAGGGAGTAATCCTTAGTTCTATAGGTGGACGCCTTTTCGAGATATCGCCATAAAGGTGGACCAAGGGTGACTCTAGAATGGTTGTACGATATGGGTATCAAACGAAAGGTGTTACTGAGCATTTTAAGAGGGAGTGGGCATTAGGTCTATAGGTGGACGCCTTTTCGAGATATCGTCATTAGGGTGGGCCAGGGGTGACTCTAGAATGTGTTTGTACGATATGGGTATCAAACGAAAGGTGTTACTGAGCATTTTAAGAGGGAGTGGGAATTGGGTCTATAGGTGGACGCCTTTTCGAGATATCGCCATTAGGGTGGGCCAGGGGTGACTCTAGAATGTTTGTACGATATGGGTATCAAACGAAAGGTGTTACTGAGCATTTTAAGAGGGAGTGGGCATTAGGTCCATAGGTGGACGCCTTTTCGAGATATCGCCATTAGGGTGGGCCAGGGGTGACTCTAGAATGTGTTTGTACGATATGGGTATCAAATGAAAGGTGGTAATGAGTATTTTAAAAGGGAGTAATCCTTAGTTCTATAGGTGGACGCCTTTTCGAGATATCGCCATAAAGGTGGACCAAGGGTGACTCTAGAATGTTTGTACGATATGGGTATCAAACGAAAGGTGTTACTGAGCATTTTAAGAGGGAGTAGGCATTAGGTATATAGGTGGACGCCTTTTCGAGATATCGCCATTAGGGTGGGCCAGGGGTGACTCTAGAATGTTTGTACGATATGGGTATCAAACGAAAGGTGTTACTGAGCATTTTAAGAGGGAGTGGGCATTAGGTCTATAGGTGGACGCCTTTTCGAGATATCGCCATTAGGGTGGGCCAGGGGTGACTCTAGAATGTTTGTACGATATGGGTATCAAACGAAAGGTGTTACTGAGCATTTTAAGAGGGAGTGGACATTAGGTCTATAGGTGGACGCCTTTTCGAGATATCGCCATTAGGGTGAGCCAGGGGTGACTCTAGAATGTTTTTACGATATGGGTATCAAACGAAAGGTGTTACTGAGCATTTTAAGAGGGAGTGGGCATTAGGTCTATAGGTGCACGCCTTTTCGAGATATCACCATTAGGGTGGGCCAGGGGTGACTCTAGAATGTGTTTGTACGATATGGATATCAAATTAAAGGCATTAATGAGGGTTTTAAAAGCGAGTGGCCCTTAGATGTATATGTGAAGGCGTTCTCGCGATATCGACCAAATGTGGAACAAGAGATCCAGAAAATCATCTGTCGGGTACTGCAAATTTATTTATATATTCAATACCACTAACAGTATTCCTGCCAAGATTCCAAGGGCTGTTGATTTCGCCTTGTAGAACTTTTTCATTTTCTTCTACTTAATATGGTAGGTGTCACACCCATTTTACAAAGTTTTTTCCAAAGTTATTTTTTGCGTCAATAAACCAATCCAGTTACCATGTTTCATCCCTTTTTTCGTATTTGGTATAGAATTATGGCATTTTTTTCATTTTTCGTAATTTTTGATATCGAGAAAGTGGGCGTGGTTATGGTCGGATTTCGGCCATTTTTTATACCAAGATAAAGTGAGTTCAGATAAGTACGTGGGCTAAGTTTAGTAAAGATATATCGGTTTTTGCTCAAGTTATTGTGTTAACGGCCGAGCGGAAGGACAGACGGTGGACTGTGTATAAAAACTGGGCGTGGCTTCCACCGATTTCGCCCATTTTCACAGAGAACAGTTACCGTCATAGAATCTATGCTCCTACCAAATTTCAAAAGGATTGCTAAATTTTTGTTCGACTTATGGCATTAAAAGTATTCTAGACAAACTAAATGAAAATGGGCGGAGCCACGCCCATTTTGAAATTTTCTTTTATTTTTGTATTTTGTTGCATCATATCATTACTGGAGTTGAATTTTGACTTAATTTACTTATATACAGTAAAGATATTAAATTTTTTGTTAAAATTTGAATTTAAAAAAAAATTTTTTTAAAAAGTAGGCGTGTTCTTCATCCAATTTTGCTAATATTTATTTAGCACATATATAGTAATAGTAGTAACGTTCCTGCCAAATTTCATCATGATATCTTCAACGACTGCCAAATTACATCTTGCAAAACTTTTAAATTACCTTCTTGTAAAAGTGGGCGGTGCCACGCCCATTGTCCAAAATCTTACTAATTTTCTATTCCGCGTCATAACGTCAACCCATCTACCAAGTTTCATCGCTTTAACCGCCTTTGGCAATGAATTATCGCATTTTTTCGGTTTTTCGAAATTTTCGATATCGAAAAAGTGGGCGTGGTTATAGTCCGATATCGTTCATTTTAAACAGCGATCTGAGATGAGTGCTCAGGAACCTATATACCAAATTTCATCAAGATACCTCAAAATTTACTCAAGTTATCGTGTTAACGGACGGACGGACGGACGGACGGACGGACGGACGGACGGACGGACATGGCTCAATCAAATTTTTTTTGGATCCTGATTATTTTGATATATGGAAGTCTATATCTATCTCGATTCCTTTATATATGTACAACCAACCGTTATCCAATCAAACTTAATATACTCTGTGAGCTCTGCTCAACTGAGTATAAAAACAAAAATCCCCTAGGTGGTGTGGTAAATGAGATAACTACAAATACCTGAAAAACGAGGGGAATCTTGCGATCATTTTGAGTAACTTGCCGGTGAGCTAGAGACTTGAAACTTGGGTCGTGGGTGAGAACCCGCTGACAATGCAACATTTGATCAAAAAAAAATTCGCTAGGTGGCACGCGGATCGAGATAGTAAGAAAACAAATTTTAATATGGGAATTTTTCAATCCATTTTTAACTAACTTCTCGGTTACCTAGTGACATGAAACTTGGCACTTAGTTAGATGCCTGCTGACAATACAACTTATAGAAAACAAATTTCTGCTAGGTGGCGCGCTAGTCAAGATAACTGCAAATCCTTTGAATATGGGGGGAATCTTGCGACATGAAATTTGGCCCCGAAGTCAGAACCTGGTGACAATGCAATATTTTATCAAAAAAATTCCGCTAGGTGGGGCATGTATCGAGATATTGAGAAAAATAGTTTTTAATTAGGAATCTTGCAATCGATTTTTAACTAACTTCCTGGATATCTAGAGACTTCAAACCTGAAATATAGTTTAAAACTCGGTGACAGTGCAATGTTTGATTAAAAAATTTGAGCTACGTAACGCACAAGTCGAACTATACAGAAGATTAGGCCATACCTTCATGGCTGGCCTCCTGAGTGTTGCAGGCGTTGTAGAATTCCACCTCCTTGAAGGCCCAACTCAATACACATCTTTGCATACTTTTAGGCGTAGACGACTTCACCACGATTATTTTAGGTTTTCAGGCGTATGCGAATTTCACCACGATTTTCGGCTGTGCAAATTAAGTAGCTGACAAACGATGATGGAGGTGGAATTCTGTTGTCTTCGCCAGTGTTGTCAGCGAAAATTCCACTAATTCTCCTAAATCTTGCTATTCTGAACAAATAAATAAAGATAAGAATTTTCACTTAGGAATTACTTAAATTACTAATCAAAGTTGCAATTGCCTTTTTGTAGGCAGTACTAAAAAAATTTAAATAAAAAGATGATAAGAAAATTTTAAGGACTACCTCTATATAAATGGACCAAAAAATAGAAGGCAATTTTTCCTTTAATAGAGACATAGTCTTGTTGAATTTTGACTAAAAAACGTTAACAATTGCTCTTGTAAAAGAATTTTGGGATTTAAAATTATAAAAGACTATTCAACAAGACTATGTCTGTATTAAAGGAAAAATTGCCTTCTATTTTTTTGTCCATTTATATAAAGGTAGTCCTTAAAATTTTTTTATCATCTTTTTATTTTTTTTTTTTTATTTTATTCACGAACAATTATTAAATATCAGAAACGGCGGGAATAATCGAAAAAGATGCTGGCCATTCAAGTGAACTGAATCTCGTCGAAATGTTCAATATATACAAAGTTCTTGGGGAAGAGCCTTCCACGAGAAATTTAGTTCCGCCACTGTGCAAAAATTGCTCCAGTTTATTCTAGAAGAATGTCTCGCTTCTTTATATTTAGTTTAAACTCTGCATGGGCAGTATTAAACAGAGCTTACGATTTCTTCTCGAACATAAGCGAGAAAAGAAATAATTAGCTCTACATATTATAATGTCAATGCAGCTACTAATTGAATTTCGAGAAGCTCGCGTGCTTTACGAATATTTACAGATTCGAGAATTTCGCAAGAAGTCAAGCTTTCGAATTCTTGAGTTTGAAAATTCTGGTCTGTATTCGAGGAGAAATTGTAAGCTCCAGTGCTCTGAATCCTTTAGTCCGATCAGATTGACATCTTTTGCTCTAAAATCAATGGATAATATCATGGATCACGAGATCAGATGAAACACTCTTGACAAAATAATGCTTATAGGTGAGCATGCATATACGACGGGCAGGTCGACAGACAAAATGTTTTATCAGTTCACCATGGAAATACAAATTGCGACCAAAAACGGGGAGGCAGTGCTATGCGAGTATTTAGAAACAAAGGGGACTTTTAACAACAGGGTCCACGATAGTGCAAATCCGGCATTCTAGAGAAGAGAGGTTCAATCCAAACAAACGATTTTATACGTACAAAAATGACCGAAACCTCAATTAGGCATGGCATAGTACAGATAAAGAGAACGAGAGAATGTCCACCAGGGGGCACGCTATCATCCTTGCCGTGGTCCCTGCTAGTACATGAACCCCTTCGGAGACTTTCCGGGAATGAAATCCGCTGTCAGAGCTATACAGACTATATTGACATCATTGTAAGAGGCTTATTCGAGATCACCCTTTGTGACATAGTGCCAAAGAAAATTAAAAAGAGGTAGGGAAAAGCATCAACCCCAACAAGATGAACATTATAATCAGGAGAATAATACTAGATAGGATGGGATAATCATAATGGATGAGATACGGTTGGAGCATGTGACCGAAGTAAAGTATTTAGGAGTCACGATCGACTCTAAGCTATTAGGGAGAAAGCACACCGACAGCAGCGTGCCAAGGAAAATTTACAACGAGAATACAATAGTGATATAACTTTTATACTCAGCGACAGTCAGGCTGCACTTAAGGCATTATCTACAGTTAGGATTAGATCATCAACAGTCCTTGAGTGCATGGAGAGCTTAAATCGCTTAGAGGCTAATAACACCTTTCGTTTGGTTTGGGTACCTGGCGAAAGAGGGGTGCAAAGAAACGAGCAAGTGAAGAGGCTGGCCGGGAAGGCAGCTGCCGAAAAACCAAACGGTACTGAGTACATCATGACCATAGCTTTACACAGGCGCACAGAGCCCGGACAAGAGTAGGCATTCCTCAAATAACGACATTGTCACGAAAGTCCAGGACGGCGACAGGCAAAGGAACTTATAGGAAAAAGAAACACAAACCGTTATAACTAAAGCTATTTTAAACTTTCCACAAAGTATGCTTAGAATTTCTACAGGCGCACGCACAAGTCACTGCAGACTTAGACGCCACATACACAAACTTGGCGTAAGGTCTAATAGCCTCATTCGGTTGTGTGATAACGAGATGAGACAACAAAACACATCCTTGTCGATTGCAAAGGAGTCTTCAGTAGAATACTTAAGAATTTTGGATCGCTTGAATAAGAAACTATACACAAAAGCTCTCAAAATCTGGATTTTCCCATGGAACTCGGTTTGGACGAGTTGGTGTGAAGAGAATGAGGGCACACCAATTATTTAGGTCACCTTACATATCCTCAAAACAGCCAATCTATCAATCTTAGCTCTGCTTCAAATACATTGATTTTTATAAATTGCTTTGAGGAAAATGGCGTTTATCATTACCACACGATGGATGATAGAGCGCAAAGAAATGCGCATGCATTTTTTATTAAAATTCTTATCTAAAATCATTTACTGAAAACCGTTGAAAATATTAATTGTTTTCCCCCTCTTATCATCAATCAATTTTTAATCTTTATTCTGGCACTTACTTTCCTCCAGCGTTTTGAGTGCAAAACTTTGTTCAGCTGCTACACCAACATTATTACTTATAACCAAACTGCTATTCACTTCTTCCGATGTCGGCGTACTTGAATGCATTAACGTATCCATATCTTCTTCACATTCCGTTACATTGCCATACAATGGTTTCGAATTTTTATGTCGGAACTCAATCAAATGACTTCTATTCGATTCATTCAATTGTACAGCGGTCGCATTGCTATCTCCATCTCTATTTGTATATGTGATTATATTGTATGTGATATTATTGCCGTTTCTCATCGCATTTCTCATACCATTTGTATGACGTGACGTAAAATAGATATTCGTACCACCAACACCAGCTGCAGCCGCTTCAGCATATAAATTATTACGTATACGTATTGATGAGCTGGCAAGATGTGAACGTACGGATGTAACTCTTGTTTGCATGGACAGTGTACGTTCGTGTGTGCTTGAACTTTTGCGAAACTTAGAAAAGCATGTTGCAAAACGTTTATTGAATTCACGTTTGAATTTTTCCTGTAACAATAATACATAAATTTTTATTAAAAGTATTTGAGAAAAATCAGAAAAATGTAGAGTATCGTACATAATATTTGTTGTATATTGTATTCCCCCTTAAATTGTTTTTTATACCCATTTGTACCTATATACAGGGTTTTATAACTTTGATAGGGTAACGGTTCGTTGTACAGGTATAAAGAATTCGGGATAGTTATAGACTTCCATATATCAAAACCATCAGTATCGAAAAAAATTGTTGATTAAGCCATGTCCGCCCATCTGTCCGTCTCTTCGTCCGTTAACACGATTATAGATTGCTATTGAAAATGAGCGAAATCATGCGATAACCACACCCACTTTTTCTTTATCGAAAATTTAGAAAAATGGGAAAAATGAGATAATTCAAAAATGAGTACCGCTAAGAAAATGAAATTTGGTAGTGGGATTGGTTTTATGACGCAAAACATAAATTAAAAAAATTCTCGGGTGTGGCACTACCCACATTTAGAAGATGAAATTTTGGATGGTTACAAGCCGTTAATCAAAAGATGTTATCGATTTTACATTGAAACTTGGCACGGACTCTATCTCTGCCAAATTATATAGATTGAATGTAGATAATCAAAATCGGTTACAAATCACACCCACTTTTCCTAAAGGTCTTATAACGCAGCCTTATACACTATAAACAAAACAAAGCAAACAACAACAACGTTTCAAGTGCACAGCTGGGTATGTAATGTTCGCTTTCACGCGAACTTAGACTTTCTTACTTTTTAATATAAAATTTGGTTAGATCATGGCAAATGCGACGAATTGCTCAGAATAAGAAAGCCTTTTTCTTAACTTAACTTCATAAAAATGTATTTACTTGCTTATGCCTGTGCGTTTCATCACACGTTGCTATAAAAATATGCAAAATAAATTTTAAACTTATTTCAAAGTTGTGTATTTGCCAACTTAGGTATTTTTGAAAGCCATAGGATATACGATATATTTGTTAGATTATTTGTAGTATAAATAAACAGATTCTTTGATGAGCCAACTCTGGAGCATTCTACGTACAATTGGGCATGGGAGAAATATGAGTTGGTAAGATTGACTTCTGCTCAACCAACTGTTCAGGCGCTTGGTGAGGTACCCGTAAATCTTACGGCATATTACGTCGCAATTGTCATAAGTGGAAGGTGCCATCCAACGATTAGCTCCTTGATGTATCGGGCGATTCGAGATATTCATATCTGGGCAATTAATGCCGGGTTGAAAGCCAACGCGGAGAATACGGATGTGGTCTTGTTTATAAGGAGGTACAAGGTCCCAAATTGGACCAGGCCTAAGTTAGAAGGGGTTACCCTACAGGAGAAACCTTGCACAAAATATCTAAAAATCATGCTAGACAGTAAGTTGTCATGGCAGCTCCACGTGGAGGAGAGAGCGAAGGTGGCCTCAACGGCATTTTATGCATATAAAATAATGCTGCGGTGTACGTGGGCTTATCGCCCTCTCTTTCTCATTGGGCTTTTACAGCGATTGTAAACCCTATTCTATACTATGGAGTTCTTGTTTGGTGGAAAGCCAAAAAACAACCTACCTCAAACAAGTAAGGAAGGCTAAGTTCGGGTGTAACCGAACATTACATACTCAGTTGAGAGCTATGGAGACAAAATAAGGAAAATCACCATGTAGGAAAATGAACCTAGGGTAACCCTGGAATGTGTTTGTATGACATTGGTATCAAATGGAAGGTATTAGAGAGTATTTTAAAAGGAAGTGGGTCATAGTTCTAAAGGTGGACGCCATTTCGGGATATCGCCATAAAGGTGGACCAGGGGTGACTCTAGAATTTGTTTGTACGATATGGGTATCAAATGAAAGCTGTTAATGAGTATTTTGAAAAGGAGTGATCCTTAGTTCCCTAGGTGGACGCCGTTTCGAGATATCGCCATAAAGGTGGACCAGGGGTGTCTCTAGTTGTACGATATGGGAATCAAATGAAAGGTGTTACTGAGCATTTTAAGAGGGAGTGGGAATTAGGTCTATAGGTGGACGCCTTTTCGAAATGTCGCCATTAGGGTGGGCCAGGGGTGACTCTAGAATGTGTTTGTATGATATGGGTATCAAATGAAAGATGGTAATGAGTATTTTAAAAGGGAGTAATCCTTAGTTCTATAGGTGGACGCCTTTTCGAGATATCGCCATAAAGGTGGACCAAGGGTGACTCTAGAATGGTTGTACGATATGGGTATCAAACGAAAGGTGTTACTGAGCATTTTAAGAGGGAGTGGGCATTAGGTCTATAGGTGGACGCCTTTTCGAGATATCGTCATTAGGGTGGGCCAGGGGTGACTCTAGAATGTGTTTGTACGATATGGGTATCAAACGAAAGGTGTTACTGAGCATTTTAAGAGGGAGTAGGAATTAGGTCTATAGGTGGACGCCTTTTCGAGATATCGCCATTAGGGTGGGCCAGGGGTGACTCTAGAATGTTTGTACGATATGGGTATCAAACGAAAGGTGTTACTGAGCATTTTAAGAGGGAGTGGGCATTAGGTCCATAGGTGGACGCCTTTTCGAGATATCGCCATTAGGGTGGGCCAGGGGTGACTCTAGAATGTGTTTGTACGATATGGGTATCAAATGAAAGGTGGTAATGAGTATTTTAAAAGGGAGTAATCCTTAGCTCTATAGGTAGACGCCTTTTCGAGATATCGCCATAAAGGTGGACCAAGGGTGACTCTAGAATGTTTGTACGATATGGGTATCAAACGAAAGGTGTTACTGAGCATTTTAAGAGGGAGTAGGCATTAGGTCTATAGGTGGACGCCTTTTCGAGATATCGCCATTAGGGTGGGCCAGGGGTGACTCTAGAATGTTTGTACGATATGGGTATCAAACGAAAGGTGTTACTGAGCATTTTAAGAGGGAGTGGGCATTAGGTCTATAGGTGGACGCCTTTTCGAGATATCGCCATTAGGGTGGGCCAGGGGTCACTCTAGAATGTTTGTACGATATGGGTATCAAACGAAAGGTGTTACTGAGCATTTTAAGAGGGAGTGGACATTAGGTCTATAGGTGGACGCCTTTTCGAGATATCGCCATTAGGGTGAGCCAGGGGTGACTCTAGAATGTTTTTACGATATGGGTATCAAACGAAAGGTGTTACTGAGCATTTTAAGAGGGAGTGGGCATTAGGTCTATAGGTGCACGCCTTTTCGAGATATCGCCATTAGGGTGGGCCAGGGGTGACTCTAGAATGTGTTTGTACGATATGGATATCAAATTAAAGGCATTAATGAGGGTTTTAAAAGCGAGTGGCCCTTAGATGTATATGTGAAGGCGTTCTCGCGATATCGACCAAATGTGGAACAGGTGATCCAGAAAATCATCTGTCGGGTACTGCAAATTTATTTATATATTCAATACCACTAACAGTATTCCTGCCAAGATTCCAAGGGCTGTTGATTTCGCCTTGTAGAACTTTTTCATTTTCTTCTACTTAATATGGTAGGTGTCACACCCATTTTACAAAGTTTTTTCCAAAGTTATTTTTTGCGTCAATAAACCAATCCAGTTACCATGTTTCATCCCTTTTTTCGTATTTGGTATAGAATTATGGCATTTTTTTCATTTTTCGTAATTTTTGATATCGAGAAAGTGGGCGTGGTTATGGTCGGATTTCGGCCATTTTTCAGATAAGTACGTGGGCTAAGTTTAGTAAAGATATATCGGTTTTTGCTCAAGTTATTGTGTTAACGGCCGAGCGGAAGGACAGACGGTGGACTGTGTATAAAAACTGGGCGTGGCTTCCACCGATTTCGCCCATTTTCACAGAGAACAGTTACCGTCATAGAATCTATGCTCCTACCAAATTTCAAAAGGATTGCTAAATTTTTGTTCGACTTATGGCATTAAAAGTATTCTAGACAAACTAAATGAAAATGGGCGGAGCCACGCCCATTTTGAAATTTTCTTTTATTTTTGTATTTTGTTGCATCATATCATTACTGGAGTTGAATTTTGACTTTATTTACTTATATACAGTAAAGATATAAAATTTTTTGTTAAAATTTGAATTTAAAAAAAAATTTTTTTAAAAAGTGGGCGTGTTCTTCATCCAATTTTGCTAATATTTATTTAGCACATATATAGTAATAGTGGTAACGTTCCTGCCAAATTTCATCATGATATCTTCAACGACTGCCAAATTACAGCTTGCAAAACTTTTAAATTACCTTCTTGTAAAAGTGGGCGGTGCCACGCCCATTGTCCAAAATCTTACTAATTTTCTATTCCGCGTCATAACGTCAACCCATCTACCAAGTTTCATAGCTTTAACCGCTTTTGGCAATGAATTATCGCATTTTTTCGGTTTTTCGAAATTTTCGATATCGAAAAAGTGGGCGTGGTTATAGTCCGATATCGTTCATTTTAAATAGCGATCCGAGATGAGTGCTCAGGAACCTATATACCAAATTTCATCAAGATACCTCAAAATTTACTCAAGTTATCGTGTTAACGGACGGACGGACGGACGGACGGACATGGCTCAATCAAATTTTTTTTGGATCCTGATTATTTTGATATAAGGAAGTCTATATCTATCTCGATTCCTTTATATATGTACAACCAACCGTTATCCAATCAAACTTAATATACTCTGTGAGCTCTGCTCAACTGAGTATAAAAATTAGAGGGGGTATGCAGACTATCAATGCTTAGCATAATGAAAACAAACCCAACGGCTGCACTGTATGCCATTCTGCACATCCCACTTGTAGACGTGGTAGCAAATAACATAGCCATAACAACTGCAACCAGGCTCGGTGCCTCGGGCCAGCTTGAGCGCCGACCATACGGCAATAGTACTATAGCGTCATCAATCACTAGATGAACAGACTACCTGATTCCCTACCTCCGCTTCGAAGGAGATCTTAAGGCCACAATAAAGGAGGACGGTTGGCGCAATGGTGCTCAAATGGTAGGCGAGGCGATACATATGTACACAGATGGTTCCAAAGTAGTGGAAGGAGTAGGGTTTGCGTGCTTATCCGGAAATCAACAGATCCTACAGGCTGCCGGATTACTGTAGCGTTTTTCAAGCGGAAATATTATCCGTAACCAAAGCAGTAGAAACCCTGGAAGAGAATACCTTAAGCTGCAACCGTGCTAACTTTTATATTGACAGTGTCAAGCAGCAATTAAGACAATAATCGCGAATAGCGATGTGTTAGAGTGTAAGCAGTCTCTGGAGAGAATCGGGACGGGAGAAGCATACATCTACGGCTGTGGCTTTCGGCATA
This sequence comes from Eurosta solidaginis, assembly GCF_040869045.1. Classification (NCBI taxonomy): domain Eukaryota; kingdom Metazoa; phylum Arthropoda; class Insecta; order Diptera; family Tephritidae; genus Eurosta; species Eurosta solidaginis. The sequence continues at coordinate 180,479,088 of NC_090323.1, forward strand.
ACTGGCAAAATTTGTCAGATATCGCCAGCAAGTTAGAGAAAAGCACCACCCATGGGGTGATCATTCCCTCTTAATTCGTTAAGGGTTCGGTCTAAAGCTACCAGTGATTGTTTATGCGCCATAGTGCACTCATATCACACGATAAACTTACCTGTCTTTAGAACCCCACTTTGGCCTCACCTTTTGCTTATGATACACATCGTTGTATCATATGTTTACAAAGACAGTCGTAGTTCAAATGCGGCGTAAGCTGTACGCCCATCACATAAAAGGGTAGCCGCGATTCCTGAGACAGCAACTGCCGTAGTGATTTCTTTCTTTGCTCTTAAATCAGCTAATATCAAATTTAGCAGAAATGTTTTCCCGGTTCCTCCAGGCGCATCCAAAAATGTCAATCCCGATATCATAATTCATCTCGCATGATTGCCGAGTGATGCGACAATTGCATAATAGGTAGTGTGCACTTCGAATTTTTCACGGGCAAGCTTTTCCGCATGTTAAACTTGCACTTCTAGTTTATTCAGAATTTAACAACATTTTTTACCGCGGCAGATTACTAAACGTCCAAAAGGAATAACAGCCAAACCCAATTTTGCAGTTTGGGCGGGAGGCATAGTTCTGAAAAATCTTATTTGTAGGGAAAGTGCCACTGAAGGTATTTTCATTTATCCACCATTACTAGATCCAGAGATTTGCCGTATGAAATATTCCATTTGTATGTGAGGTGACATGCCCCCTTCGTCCTCATCCCACATTTTCTTGGTGATGTTGGGGATTGATCTCACTGACATTCAATGTTCTAAAAAGAATACATCCAGAGCTATGCAGTACCAAAGACTCCATTTCTATGGGAGGTGTCACGCCCCTTTTAAAAATCAAAATTATTTTTACTTTCTCTTCTGGGAAGGTTGCTAATGGGTGTATCAAATTTGGATGTGATCAGTCTATCCGTACATTCATTCATATATATTTTGAATTTTATACGCATACATAGATAAGTAACCCTGTAGGCGCGCTTCTATTTCGTTACAACTACTAGTTCACCCTTATCTTTACATGATTTAGGTGAATTTAACATGGTGATGTCCTATTCAGTGGACATTGTCCTGAGAAAACGTTTCAAAAGTGTGTTTTTACAGGCAATTAGTATTGCGAATTTCCCAAAATTGTCCCGTGAAGGACTTAAATATAAGTTGCCTGTCATTGTATAAAAGTACTCTGTTGAATTTATTCTAAAAAAAAAATCCCTTATACTATAAGAGAAAGGCTTTAAAGTGCAGGGAAAGAAAGTCGAAACTTCTTAAGGGAGGACCACTTTTTAAATAGAGGCAAACAAATATTCTGGCAGAACAACGTCTGCCCGGTAAATATTAATCTTAAACAAATAAGGCCGGGACTGACTTCATACCTTTTAAGAATGGGGCTGAACAATAATCTTATCCCATTCGTAATATCCAAAGATATGAAATATATAGTGAACATATGTACATACCTAAGCGGTTTTTAAGATAAATATAAAGTGAACAGATAAAAGTGTATAAGTTCGGGTGTAACCGAATATTATATACTCCGCGTGAGCTTCGATTGTATATTTCATTTCAGATAAATTACTTTTCCACATAACACGTGCCGCTCGTTTAAAAAAAATGTCTCCCCATTTCCTCTTACAATAAAACTTGATTAGTGAAATATCATTAATTCAAAACTATTTTTTTGCTAAGTTATAGCTTATTATTCTAGTGTACGACCCTTCTAAACTTGTTTTGTATCTAAGTTGCCGTGGTATTTAACCGATCTCGTCCATTTTTTCTAGAAATATTTCCTGCTATAGGGAAAATTTTTTTACCCAATTTTATTACGATCCGTTAATTTTTCTTCGAGTTATGGCCCCCTAAACATAGAAAATTGCTTAGTCATAAAAGGGGCGGTGCCACGCCCATTTTTTTAGTTTGAAGATTTTCCTATTTGCTGTTACAAATCCACTTGGGAAATGAAATACCCTTGATATAAAGCTCTTTTTTGCACAGATATAGCTTATCTTATTCGTCCACGACCCTTTTAAAAATATTTTATATAAAAGTGGGCGTGGTCCTTAACTGATTTCTTCATTTTTTCATCAAAGCTTTCCTTATAGTAAAGGCAAACTCTCTGCCGAATTTTGTTACGAGAGGTTTAACGATTTTTGATTTATGATTACTAATATTTGTAAAATTGATTTTATCACAAGTGCGCGGTGCCACGCCCTTTTTAAAAGAGTTTTGCATGCTTTTACCAGGAGTCTCAATATCAGTCCACATGTCAAATTTCAACATTCTAGGTGTATTATTTACTAAATTATCAGGTTTTTTGTGTTTTCCAAAATTTTATATATATAAAAAGTGGGCGTGGTTTTCATACTATTTCGCTCATTTTCAATACCAATCTCTTCTTGGTCAAGATAAGCTAGTTTACCAAATTTGGTCAAGATATCTCAATACTTACTCAAGTTATCGTGCTAACGGACGGACGGACATGGCTCAATCAAATTTTTTATACTCACGAGTGCTTGGCACACAGAGTATACTGTAAGGAATTTAGTGCAATTCCCCTTATTTGCAATCTCCTGCTAACTTTCGAATTACTAAACTGTTGAATAAATAACTCCACTATTCAATAATGCAAAATGGCCTTTATTAAAGTTCTTCACAATAACACTACTATTGCTCGCCAGATAGCGTCTTAAATAAAACTGATTGTCGCGCCTCTACTGTTGCTGCCTTTATACTCTATGATTTCTCGTTTGCATTCTTCTAGGCTCTTCCAGAATTTACTTAGGTACTGCCATATAATTACAACTACAGATGAACGTATATAGCTTCTCATATGTGCGTGTATTTGTGAGCGACACTTCCCCAATTATAATTGCATAACTTTGGGAGCATCTCAGATAAGATATCTGCATGTGTTTGTGCGTCTCTTCTCCGCTGCGTGTACGTACATATGTGTAGACATAATGATTGATCTACTGATGTGCATACAAGTCACTTCTTGGCATCGGCTTAGAGATGATAGTATCCCTTAGTGTCGCTATGGCTCAATTAAACTTTTTTCGATACTGATGATTTTGATATATGGAAGTCTATATCTATCTCGATTCCTTTATATCTGTACAACCAACCGTTATCCAATCAAAGTTAATATACTCTGTGTGCAAAGCACGCTGAGCTTAAAAATAGGTAGGTACTTTGTGTGAGGATGCAAAATTTCACTTTTTTTGTTGTCTGCATCAAATACCTTTGGCAATGAATTACTTATCTCAACAATATATAACGTCAAATTTTAAGTTTTAGCCGTTAAAAAGGGGGCAGAAATTGCAGTTTATATGGGGTATATAATATACATATATACCACCGATGTCTATGATTTTTTCAGACAACAATGACTGCTCTATACGTAAGCATTCGGTGAAATTTGAAGTCTATAGCTGTTAAAATGGGGTAGAAATTACGAAAAGCTTCTTATCTGAGCAATCGGTTGTGGGGGATATATGCCAGGGGCGTAGCTATGGGGGGAGTGGGAGTGAGAGAGGGGGGTTCGGGTTTAAACCCCTTCCTCAGGATAATTTGATTTTTTACAATTCAAATATTTGATGTTTTTATGTCCATGTTAATAAATTTCTTTATAATTCTGCTACGTATTTACTTTGTTGGTCATATTATATTACATATAAAAGAATATGTACCAGAAAGTTGAAGCAGTATGCTCTTCTAATGAAATCCCTATTGTTTTGCCTAGAAAAGGTGCTCAAAAAACGCGGAGGATCACTACAGTATACAAATTTTTATCCCATTTCTAGACTCAGCAATTCAGAATTTGGAATTACGATTCAACATTTTAAAATGTAAAAAAACATTAGTGTTTTTTCGTGTATATAGGACTTTTTATACTCTGTTGAGCAGAGCTCACAGAGTATATTAAGTTTGATTGGATAACGGTTGGTTGTACAGGTATAAAGTAATCGAGATAGATATAGACTTTCATATATCAAAATCATCAGGATCGAAAAAAAATTTGATTGAGCCATGTCCGTCCGTCCGTCCGTTAACACGATAACTTGAGTAAATTTTGAGGTATTTTAATGAAATTTGGTACGTAGGTTCCTGAGCACTCATCTCAGATCGCTATTTAAAATGAACGATATCGGATTATAACCACGCGCACTTTTTCGATATCGAAAATTTCGAAAAACCGAGAAAGTGCAATAATTCATTACCAAAGACAGATAAAGCGATGAAATTTGGTAGGTGAGTTGAACTTATGACGCAGAATAGAAGATTATTAAAATTTTGGACAATGGGCGTGGCACCGCCCACTTTTAAAAAAAGGTAATTTAAAATTTTGCAAGCTGTAATTTGGCATTCGTTGAAGATATCATGATGAAATTTGGCAGGAACGTTACACCTATTACTATATGTACGCTTAAAAAAAAATTAGCAAAATCGGAGAAGGACCACGCCCACTTTTAAAAAAAAAATTTTTTTAAGTAAAATTTTAACAAAAAATTTAATATCTTTACAGTATATAAGTAAATTATGTCAACATTCAACTCCAGTAATGATATGCTGCAACAAAATACAAAAATAAAAGAAAATTTCAAAGTAGGCGTGGCTCCGCCCTTTTTCATTTAATTTGTCTAGGATACTGTTAATGCCATAAGTCGAACAAAAATTTACCAATCCTTTTGAAATTTGGTAGGGGCATAGATTTTATGGCGCTAACTGTTTTCTGTGAAAATGGCCGAAATTGGTTGAAGCCACGCCCAGTTTTTATACACAGTCCTCCGTCTGTCCTTCCGCATGGCCGTTAACACGATAACTTGAGCAAAAATCGACACATCTTTACTGAACTTAGTTCACGTACTTATCTGAACGTACTTTATCTTGGTATAAAAAATGAACGAAATCCGACTATGACCACGCCCACTTTTTCGATATCGAAAAATGAAAAAATGCCATAATTCTATAACAAATACGAAAAAAGGGATGAAATATGGTAATTGGATTGGTTTATTGACGTCGATATCTGGAAAACGCCTTCACATATACAACTATCACCACTCCCTTTTAAAACTCTCATTAACACCTTTAATTTGATACCCATATCGTACAAACAAATTCTAGAGTCAACCCTGATCTACCTTTATGGCGATAACCCTAAATGGCGTCTACCTTTAGAACTATGGCCCACTCCCTCATAAAATACACTTTAATGCCTTTCATTTGATACACATGTCATACAAACACATTCCCGGGTTTCCCTCGGTTCATTTTCCTACATTGTTATTTTCCCTTATGTTGTCACCATAGCTCTCAACTGAGTATGTAATATTCGGTTGCACCCAAACTTAACCTTCCTTACTTGTTTAAATTAAATTTTTTTCTATTCGATCAGTTAATTTCTTTTGAATTTTATATACGTATACTTTAGATCTCATGCGTAGGCCCAAAAAGCATGAATTCTGCTTATTCTTGAAGGAGGTACTTCGGTTTTTTTTATCAATTTATCTATGATTAATATTACAGGAATACGATTCTGTGGCTTTTCCTAATGTTCACATGTTGTTGAAAATCTTGTGTATGCTTCCAGTAAGAACGGCAACGAACGAGAGGTCTTTTTCAACTCTTAGGCTGATTAAAAACTATTTGAGAAATACGATGAGTGAAAATCGATTAAATGGCTGTGCATCACGAAGCATCCAGCATTTTAGATGAAATAGCAAAGAAAAGCCGACGCATGCGCTTGAGTTTTTAATGTAACCTTTTCCATATCATATTCTAAATACACGTACTTTAATGTTAAAGCTAAAGACAACATTTTTTTTGAACCCCTCCCCCCAAGGCAACTTTCTGGCTACGCCCCTGTATATGCTATATATACGACCGATCTCATCCACTTTTTCGGACAATAATAGGTGCAATATACGAATGCAGATGGTGAAGATTAAAGCTTCAATCTAATAAATTGAGGAAGGTATGACAAAAATCCTCTTTTCTGAAAAATAGTTGTAGGGGGGATATATGCTATAGTGGTCCGATCCGGCCGGTTCCAACAAATGTCTAATAGGACAACTAAATGTACTTGCTTATAGAATTTTATCAAGATATCTTAAAAATTGTGGGATTAGTTTGTATACAAACAGAGAGACGGACATGGCTAAATCAACTCCGCTCTTCATCCTGTTCATTTCCGTATACTTATTGGTGGGTCTATCTATTTTCTTTTAAGGACTTACAATTTTGAAATTCGTGAGAAAGTTAATATACCATTTCATTTTCATGAAAGGTATAAAAAGGGTGCATCTCATAATCCCGACTTTCAGAGTCTCGACAATTCACAATCCCAAAAATTTTCAAAAATCTCGACAACACACAATCCAGACACAATAAAGTAATGACATAACGCGATCTAGTGAACATACTATCACGACTAGGCGAAGTTCCGACAACTCTTAATCCCGACAATATACAATGAAGACAAATTTACTAGAATTTTATTATTACACATCACGCATAAAGGTGTTCTGCGCAAAAATACTGTGAATTGCGTAGTTGGTGTTGAATCGGATAAGTGTAAGTAGAATAATGCCGAAGAAGTGCCATATCTGGATTTTGAATGGTCGGGATTTGGTTCTGTCGGGAACATGAACTCTTGGGTTTTTGTCGCACCGCGATTGTGAGCTATTGGGATTTGGTCGTGTCTGGCTTATGTGTTTTTGAGATTTTGTATTTCGGTATTTTTTAAGTCGGGATTGTGTTATACACACCAATGTAAAAAAACAAAACTACTCTCATATACAATGCAATTAATTATTATTTATTTATTTATACTCACATTGTAGATGCCATAGATGAAAGGATTATAACAGCTATTGCTCATCGCTAGCCAATCGCAACAAAACCATATTATATTAATAAAATGATAGTCATTGATTTCAGGTATTGTCACGTATAAGGCATTATACAGCTGGAGAGGCAACCAGCAAATACCAAATACAATAACAACAACAATCAACATTTTTATGACCTGCAAGAAGAGAAAAAAGGAGATGTGGAATAAAAAATGCTATTAATTTATTTACGCATTAAAATAAAGATATTTATTTATTTGTAGATGCATTTTCCTTAAGTTTTTTAATTCCAATTTAATGTAATTATTTCCGTCGTCCGTTTACTTTATTTCTGATACTTTATTATTGCTTCAATAGCTCAGCATAAATCCTAAATGCAAGCGCCTCCATTTGTAGTGATTTAATTTTACCACAACTTTTATACGCACAGATTAGGCATAGGCCAAAGTTCGAAAGAAAACAAAAAACATACTGGAATACTAGGAAATCGCCTTATTTGTTGTGAATAAAAACAAGCAAAGAAGGCTTAAGTTCGGGTGTAACCGAACATTACATTCTCTGCTGAGAGCTTTGGAGACAAAATAAGGGAAAATCGCCATGTAGGAAAATGAACCTAGCGTAACCCTGGAATGTGTTTTTATGACATGGGTTTCAAATGGAAGGTATTAAAGAGTATTTTAAAAGGGAGTGGGCCGTAGTTCTATAGGTGGACGCCATTTCGGGATATCGATATAAAGGTGGACCAGAGGTGACTCTAGAATGTGTTTGTACTATAATTGTATCAAATTAAAAGTATTAATGAGTTTTTTTAAAAGGGAGTGGCCCATAGTTTTATATGTGAAGGCGTTTTCGAAATATCGACCAAAATGTGGACCAGGATGACCCAGAACAACATCTGTTGGATACCGCTAATTTATTTATATATGTAATACCTGCCAAGATTTCAAGGGTTTTCTATTTCGCACTGCAGAACTTTTTCATTTTCTTCTACTTAATATGGTAGGTGCTACAACCATTTTATAAAGTTTTTTCTAAAGTTATATTTTGCGTCAATAAACCAATCCCATTACCATGTTTCAACCCTTTTTTCATATTTGGTATAGAATTATGACATTTTTTTAATTTTTCGTAATTTTCGATATCGAAAAAGTGGGCGTGGTCATAGTCGGATTTCAGCCATTTTTTATACAATGATAAAGTGAGTGCAGATAAGTATGTGAACTAAGTTTAGTAAAGATATATCGATTTTTGTTCAAGTTATCATGTTAACGGCCGAGATGAAGGACAGACGGTCGACTGTGTATAAAAACTGGGCATGGCTTTAACCGATTTGCCCTGTTTTCACAGAAACCAGTTACCGCCATAGAATCTATGCCCCTACCAAATTGCACAAGGATTGGTAAATTTTTGTTCGACTTATGGCATTAAAGGTATTCTTGACAAATTAAATGAAAAGGGCGGAGCCATGCCCAGTTTAAAATTTTCTTTTATTTTTCTATTTAGTTGTACCATAGCATTACTGGAGTTGAATGTTGACATAATTTACTTATATACTGTAAAGATATTCAATTGTTTGTTAAAATTTGACTTTAAAAAAAATTTTTTTTTAAGTGGGCGTGTTCGTCATCCGATTTTCCTAATTTTTATTTAGCACACATACATACGGTAATAGGAGTAACGATCCTGCAAATTTCATCATGATATCTTCAACGACTGTCAAATTACTTGCAAAAACTTGCAAAACTTTTAAGTTACCTTCTTTTAAAGGTGGGCGGTGCCGCGCCCATTGTCCAAAATTTTACTAGTTATCTATTTCGCATCATAAGGTTAACCCACCTAGAAAAATTTCATCGCTTTATCCGTATTTGGTAATGAATTATCGCACTTTTTCGGTTTTTCGAAATTTTCGATACCGAAAAAGTGGGCGTGGTTATAGTCCGATTTCGTTCATTTTAAATAGCGATCTGACATGAGTTCCCAGGAACCTACATACCAAATTTCATCAAGATGCCTCAAAATTGACTCAAGTTATCGTGTTAACGGACAGACGGACGGACGGACATGACTAAATGAATTTTTTTTTTCTCTCAGATCATTTTGATATATAGAAGTCTATATCTACCTCGATTAGTTTATGCCGTTACGGATTACCGTTATGCGAACAAAATCAATATACTCTGTGAGCTCTGCTCAGCTGAGTATAAAAATTCTCCCAAATAGTAAATAAAATACTTTTAATGTTTTTTTTTTTCTATGAAATATTCATTTAATTTAAAATCAATGTTGAATGATTGCTTATATTTTTCGTAGTGCTCTCTTCACCTATCATTTAGAAAGTAATTTTTTGTTGAAAATGGTTTTAGCTAGAATTAAAAACTTCAATTTCAATTTCATTTCGCCTACATAATGCGTAGTGGTATTTTCCTATCGTTATTAATTTAAGTATATTTTAAAAATTACACTGCACAGCAACAATTTGGCAAAAATGTAACCATTCTCATTTTCTGCAAGGTGGCATCAAACAGATTACTTTTCTGAAAAAACTTGCAATTTTTATCAGATTTTGTCATTCAAATTCTTTTACTAATTTCGAAATTGTAAGAAATTTTAAGAAACGTTGCAAACAACCCCAAAACTGTATCCGAATAAGTTTGAAAATTTGGCGAAAATATCAATTAAGGTCCGATAAAGACCAACTTATTAGAGCTCGTGACATTCGGTTAATTGAATAATTGAATCAGTCAAGTGCTCGAATATACGATTTTCAGAATTCGATTAGTTAATATAGAATAGAATATAGGCTGCTGAATGATTATTAGAACGTTGAAATAGAGACAAATAAAATTTAAACTCAATATTTTTCATTTAAAACCAATATTTGTAGTTGCAACTCCAGAGCAGCAATGGGAGCGAAAGATATACGCTGATACTACTCCGGCAAAGAATATGGACACATTTAACAGTGGACCCATTGCATAAAAAGTGATAGTAGTACTTTTGTGGTGCTATGAGATACGTCGTGTTTAGAGCACCGCAAAGAACAATATAAAAACTACTTGCTTTTTGTAGTTAATTGAGAGGGTCGGTAGGGCAATACTTTACGTGGTCATTTAGGTCGTTCCTAGAAAGTTTCATGGACTATTTCGTTGTCGTTTCGCAATGGCCTTAGATGCCATATAATATTGCGATGATTTTAAGGACTGTCGGCATCATTTGGGGATCATTTCGTGGTTCTTCAGGAGCCATAAGGAGGTTAATCTGTAATAATTTGCTGATGATCTTGGCGAGTATTTCCGTACTCTCCCGTGGTCATTTGGTATCACTTCAGGTTTTGAAAACTATTTTAAGGTCATTTTGGGGATATTTGAGTATCATTTTGTGTTTCTTCCGGGGTCATTTTGAGATCAATTTTGTGCTAATTTTCTGATGAACCTGAGGACAATTTTAGTATTCTCCCAAAGTCATTTAGGGACAACTTCGGTTAGTTTCGTTATGATCCTGCAGACGATTTCTGGGCTCTTTCGGAATAATTTTGGGATAAATTTGTGGTCATTTCATGATCATGAATATTTTAAGGCTTTTTCAGGGTCATTTCTATATCATTCGGGAGTAATTTAAGTATCACTTTGGGGTATTTTTTTTATAGTTCTTTTCGGAATGGTTTTTGGTAAATTTCGGGGTCATCCCGGTGTAATTTTACAATGGCTGTGAAGACTTTTTTAGACCCTCAGATGATAAAGAAATAGCTCCTTAAACCCAAATTAGCCTCATAGCAGATTTAGAGCATTGCTATCACTTTTTAAGCTATCGCTCTGTTTTATGCTCTAGTCATGCCCAGAGCCAGTGAAAAAAGAAAAAATACAAAATAGCATAGCATTGCCAATCACTGTTTGAAACACGTTCTGTTAAAAACTATTTTGAGTGCGTAATACAATACGTAAATAGTTTTGTTGTAAAAAAGTAATATTATTTAATAAGTAAATTTATATCGTTTCCACAATATCTTTCATAAGCCGCTTATATCTATAAATTTTTTTATGCTTACTTTCTATATCAACTATATAATCGATCAAATTAACAAAGATCCAACAAAGAAGAAATATTTGGTACATACATGGCGTATACGAATTTTTTTGTTGTATGTGCACGTCATATCATTCAAGCGAAGTTAATTTTGAATATCGACTAATCATTGAATTGCGATTACTCGAATAATGTAAATAAATCAACTATTCAAAAACGTACAAAAATCTATATTGAATAATCTTTTATTTTTAAGAGCCTTACAATTTAAAATTGACATTGAATTTTCAACATTTTTTTACAAAGTTTGCTTTAGGTTTTCCTCAACACAATGTGTGAAAATTTTAAAACACCTTACGGAAAAAAAAATTGTCAAAAATCAATGCCAATTTTAGGAGACCTACAACTTGGTCTTTGTTAGACTAAAATTGATTGAGCTACAAAACTACATATTAACCCAAGTACCGATCATTATATACCCAACGTGAACGCTCAAAAAGGATTGCCACGAACAAAAAACGATATGAAAAATGAAATAAACTACTTGCACACGCGCAAATACCGGCAGCGCTGTGAATAGCTATAAAATCGCTACTGTTATAGAAACAATGCTATTATAAAATCTCTCTAAAATATGCGGTTTTTTGTTCAACTTTGGTACTGAAAATTTTGTGTGCTTACCATAAACAATATTTTTAAAGTTTGCGTAATTTGCACTAACATATCTATAATTAAAATCTAGTTTCGTGTCATAAATATATTACGAATTTTGTGATGGCTAGAACAATAAAAAATTGGGCGTGGTGATAAGTGAATATTCCTCAGATTCACTGAGAAGAAATATCAATATAATTTAGATACATATATCAAGGGTGATGAAATTTCTGTCATCATTAGAATTTGAAAACATTTTTTTGTTTAAGTGGGCGTGGTCTACAACGGATTTTGTTCACCCATATGTAGGCGGTGCCACACCTATTTTCCATTATTTTTTTCTGTTATAAAGTCAAACAAGCGTTTAAAGCTTCGTGATATTATCGATCTTTTTAAAAACATGTTTCATATTTATCGAAATTTTGATATCGATTTTTTCTAAGTGGGCGTGGTTACGAGCGATTCCATTTGTTTTCACATTATATACATATAATAGTTGGGATAATTATTATTATTTGGGAACCAGCATCAGCTCATAAACCCAGCGAAGAATCACCCTTGCCAATAAACGCTACTTTGAACTAGGTAGGCAATTGAAAAGTAAAGTCCACCCTCTCGGCAAACGAAAATCATACGATAAGTGCCCGTCCTGCTATATGGTGCAGAAGCCTGGACCATGACAACACCAGGCGAAGCGGCTCTTGGGTGTTCGAGAGAAAAGTTCTTTGAAAGATTTATGGACCTCTACGCGTTGGCGATGGCGAGTACCGAAGAATTTTTAACGATGAGCTGTACGAGCTCTACGCAGACATTAATATAGTCCAGCGAATTAAAACGCAGCGGCTGCGCTTGCTAGGCCATGTTATGCGAATGAAAGATGACGCTCCGGCTAAGAAAGTTTGGCAAATTGCAGTTTCACGGTGTGATTCGCGGTTCGAATCTCGGTGAAACCTTTGATAACATAACGAAATTGCCTGATGATGATTACGTGGCGGTTTTCGAAAAGGTACCATCGCAATGTGCCAGTAAACATTTCTTTCTTTTCAGTTTCTCTTAGAAAAACAGAATAATTGAATATTCAATCATTATAAGCCGGTGTTAAGCTCATGAATTCTTAAATAATAAGTATAAATTGAACACGCCATTAAAAAACATAAATAGTTTTATTTATTTTATTTTATTTTGTTTTATTTTATTTTATTTTATTTTATTTTATTTTATATTATTTTGTTTTATTTTATTCTATTTTATTTTATTTTATTTTATTTTATTTTATTTTATTTTATTTTATTTTATTTTATTTTTTCATTGTATTTTATTTTATTTTACCCGTATTTAATTAGCGAGACATGTTCAAATTGCTTTATACAATTGTGTTGTTATTGATATTAGAGAAAATTTATTTTATTTTATTTCATTTTATTTTATTTCATCATATTTAATTTTTTTTATTTTTTTTTTTTATTCTATTTTACTTTATTTTATTTTATTTTATTTTATTTTATTTTATTTTATTTTATATTATTTTGTTTTATTTTATTCTATTTTATTTTATTTTATTTCATTTTATTTTATTTTATTTTATTTTATTTTATTTTATTTTATTTTATTTTATATTATTTTGTTTTATTTTATTCTATTTTATTTTATTTTATTTCATTTTATTTTATTTTAATTTATTTTATTTTATTTTATTTTAATTCTTTTCTTTTCCGTTCCTTTACGTTCCTTTCCTTACTTTTAATTTCCTTGCCTTGCCTTTCCTTTCCTTTATTATTATTTGTTTACATATTTTACCTAATTTTATTTCAGTCATTTTTTTTTAAATTTATTTTATAAAATTTTTTAAAATAATAAGAGCGGAGTGTATGCATTTCTAAATGCTCTTCCCTGTGCTCTGACACTTTAAGTTTTATGGGGGACATTTGTGTTTTACACAAAAGCAAACCACTCCCCCAAATAAATCAGGGTGCTGTGTAGCGCGATTTATAGCTTCTCCAACCCAATTGTCAACCTCACCTACCCGTGGCGTAAACTTTTCCTTTAGCAGCCGAGGCTCTGGCGACCCCAAGCTCGTCATGGAAATAGAGTATTGGGAGCGGGATAGCCTTGAAGGTTCAATGTGCTCATGTTTAATCGTTCTCGGGCGTGCGCCTTAATGGTACTTGTTACCAGAACGTTCTATTCTATATCCGGCAAAGGACCTTCAACATAGATAACACTCCCCAAGTTTTTTATTGCTACAATAACAACAGCTGACCTCTTACTGAGAAAATACTATCTTTTTATGCACACAACCAACGTATTGCTTTAGAACTCACAAACACAGCGTCACCATATAGTTATAGGTATAGCCTCTGTGCAAGTTACTTACCTTTTTCTTATTACGCATCCATGCTAGATCTCGTGTATCCTGCGCATTTCCCGGTGTCTCTGTTAGCCACAATTTAACTGCCATTTGTATATAAACAAATGAGATCACCAAAAATGGTACACAATATTGTACAACAACAAGTGTGTAGCGATAAGCTTTAAGCTGTTCATCTGTTAGATTGATATTCATGCAGAAAGGACGTGTAACATTGTAGATAATACCATCCTCTTTTTTATTTGTTGATGAATTTGCCGTAACAAAACGAATTAAAGAAAGAAGAAGAATAAAGCAACCATGTCAAACGTGTCAAACAAGGGAAAGGTTATGAAGGAAATGTTGTACATTGGGGTTGATTGTTGATTCAGTAAATAAAGTGTTTTAGGCCATATTAAAATGTGTAATTTAATGCTTATCATTGTACTCACACTCACCCCTGTAACGTTCATTTATCAACTCAACACGGAATGCAATACCCGAGGGTGTGGCAAAAAATAACGCTACAATCCAAATTCCAACTAAAATGAGTTTTGAGAAAAATTTTGATGGACGCGCTCTGTAAATAAAAATAGCACAATTAAATTATATGGTTTTTGGATTTTGCTGATTCTTTTTGTAAGGGCCCTTCAATTTTTTACAAGGAAATATGTATGTATTTACATATTTGCTGACCTTTCGTTTCTATTTATACTTTTTAAGTACCAAGTGTATTAGGACGGATGTTATTTAACATAAATTTGTGGTGGGTAACCAGATGCAAGGCTCAAGGGGGTTATTAAAAGAAAATATGTAGAAACAAACAAAAATGTATTTGCTTAAAGAGTGAATATGTACCGATGAGTGTATAGCGTTGGCTCCAAATAAACGAAGGGGAGGTGTCTGCTTTATACTTTGTCGATCCAGAAATAAGAAAATTGTTTAGGCTGCAAGCTCACTGCAGTATTTTTCACGCGAAAAATGTAGCCATTAAAAAGCAGCAAAATTCTGGAGGCAAGGCAATAATATCACACAGTACTTCATTATGAGAGTGTCCAAAATTGCCAAGAAGCATTGGAGAGACTATGCTCAGCCAATCCAGAGTTGTTTAAAGGTCCCGCAAACCCCTACTGAATAAAAACACAGTATTAATGTGTTACGAACACACACACGGCTGGATTGTGGGGAAGGAAGGAGCGCGGCAGCTAAGGGTCGTCGAAGCAGAGGAGGGATCGGCAGGAAGGTTGAATGGTGGTAGAGTAGTAAGAGAGACGGCCAATGGTTTTCGTAGCAGTGGTGTGATCAGCACAGCGGCTGAACGCCGGTAGGGTAATGGACGGCCAACTGTTGTCATAGCAGTGGTGGGATCAGCGCGCCCGCTGGACAGCGGTAGTGTAGCGGACAGCCAACGGTGGTCGTAGCAGTGGTGGGATCAGCAACACGGCAAGGTAGTGGACGGCCAACGGTCGTCGTAGCAGCGGTGGGATCTGTACGACGGCTGAACGGTGGTAGGCTGGCGGACGGCAACGGTCGTCGTAGCGGGGGCGCACGGTGGGGTATTTGATCAATCTAGCTGGCCAAAATTAAAACAGCAGTTATTTATGTTAAAAAAAGTGGTTGTCTAACTTCATTGCTTTGAAAGGATATATTTGACAGCAAATTTGGTTTCGGATGCACCCGGGGTAATTTTTTTTTTGGCGTTACATGAGATATGTAAATATGGGTATCAAACGAAAAGTATTTTACTCCGCATTTCTATTGACATTTTTAAGAAGGGTTACCACTTGGGGTTGCCATCTCACCTACTTTTTTATATTTCTTTGTATATCCACTACCGGAAACGGCTTAACCGATTTGAATCAAAGTTGGTACATCAAAATAGTATTACATTTAAAGACTTTTCACCAAGGTGTTGTCACTGAGGATATTTTTACAAGGTTGCCAACTTTTGCTAATAAGGGTATCAGTATCTCACAAAATTGATCACCACTCAAAAAATCGCGGGTATGCGTAGCCGTTTTTGTTATTAAACTTTGAAACAAACACAAGCTTTTGTATTGCCAAAAAATTACTGACATGATATGCCATGAAATGAAGATATATCTTTTTGTTTCCAAAGTTTTTAAAAAATTTAATATTGAACAGTAGTACTATTACAAGTAGAATAACTCAGTTACAACATGGGGTATAAAAAATCTAACATATGAATTAAAAACATATTTACCTATCCTAAAAGAAAATGTAACTAGATTTTATTTAGGCTAAACTAGTGAACAAGTATTTAGGTTAGAAAGGTATATTGCTTTTTAATCCAAAAATACATCGAACTGCACACAATTTTTATAAAACTTTAGATGTGCGCCTAGCTCCGTTGACGTTGCAGAAAAAAATTGGAATATTTTGAAAAATCGACTTTTGACCAGCTAGATTGATCAAATACCCCACCGTGGGCGGGATCAGCCGGACAGTGTGAAAGCAGTGGCGGCACCAGATGGGCGGCGATGAGACAGAGGCGGCAGTGGGCTACGGAGTGCTTACCAGGACGTAGGTGGAGGGGGATGGATAAGGGTGACGGGTTTTACCTTTGAAATTTTAGGTTAAAGGGCATAGATGTTATCACTGTTAGGCACAGCGGTGTCACCGAAAACAGCAGCGAGGACTGTATTTTGCGTTACTCTGCACATCACACCTTTATACCTGATGGCGAAGAACATTCACTCATTCATTCATTGGGACTTAACTGCCTATTTTGCTATAACTGACTCCAATGGGGAGCACCAACGGAGATCAAGTCTTCTTCTACCTTCCTCTCTCAACTCAGTAGAGGTCCCCTCTACCTGATCCCGCCCCTGCGCTTTGATGCAAATATAAGAGTCACAATACAGTCAAAAAGGCTGTGAGGTTGCAGCTGCCATATTACTATGTCTTTTAGGTAAAAGTATTAGCAGTGACCCAAGCATTCCTTCTGCTGGAGCTTAAATTGCAACCGCGTTAGCTTTTATATTTACAACCAGGAGTAGCATGCTCCGCTGAATGGTATATATATAGAACAACAATATTAATATTACTATATTGCCGTGTTTGTAGCCAACTACCGCTATATGGCTTGACGCACTATTGTGGATTGGTTAAATTATATGAACTTATCTAATATTTAAATGAACCAATTGAGTATAGGTAAACAAGCTATTACTAATAACCGTATCATCATGATCATCTAAAATTATGTTGTGGCTATGTGCTGGAGACTACTATATGAGTTATAACAAGTAAGGAAGGCTAAGTTCGGGTGTAAACGAACATTACATACTCAGCTGAGAGCTTTAGAAACAAAATAAAGAGAATGAACCTAGGGTAAGCCTGGAATGTGTTTGTATGACATGGGTATAAAATGGAAGGTATTAAAGAGTATTTTAAAAGGAAGTGGGCCATAGTTCTATAGGTGGGCGCTATTTCGGGATATCGCCATAAAGGTGGACCAGGGGTGACTCTAGAATGTGTTTGTACCATATGGGTATCAAATTAAAGGTGGTAATGGGTATTTTAAAAGGGAGTGATCCTTAGTTCTATAGGCGGACGCCTTTTCGAGATATCACCATAAAGGTGGAACAGGGGTGGCTCTAGAATGTGTTTGTACGATATGTGAATCAAATGAAAGGTGCTAATGAGTATTTTAAAAGGGAGTGGGCCTTAGTTCCATATGTGGACGTCTTTTCGAGATATCGCTATAAAGGTGGACCAGGGGTGACTCTAGAATTTGTTTTTACGATATGCGTATCAAATGAAAAATGTTAATGAGTATTTTAAAAGGGAGTTGGCCTTAGTTCTATAGTTGTACACCTTTTCCAGATATAGCCATAAAGGTGGACCAGGGGTGACTCTAGAATGTGTTTGTACGATATGTAAATCAAATGAAAGGTGCTAATGAGTATTTTAAAAGGGAGTGGGCCTTAGTTCCATATGTGGACGTCTTTTCGAGATATCGCTATAAAGGTGGACCAGGGGTGACTCTAGAATTTGTTTTTACGATATGCGTATCAAATGAAAAATGTTAATGAGTATTTTAAAAGGGAGTTGGCCTTAGTTCTTTAGGTGGACGCCTTTTCGATATATCGCAATAAGGGTGGACCAGGGTTGACTCTTGAATGTGTTTGTGCGATATGAGTATCAAATGCAAGGTGTTAACGAATACTTTAAAAGGGAGTGGGCCTAAGTTCTATAGGTGGACGCCTTTTCGAGATATCGCCATAAAGGTGGATCAGGGGTGACTCGATATATCGACCATTCGAGATATCGACCAAAATGTGGACCAGGGTGACCCAGAACATCATCTGTCGGGTACCGCTAATTTATTTTTATATATAATACCACGAACATTATTCCTGCCAAGATTCCAGGGGCTTTTGATTTCGCCCTGCAGAACTTTTTCGTTTTCTTCTACTTAATATGGTAGGTGTCACACCCATTTTACAAAGTGTTTTCTAAAGTTATAGTTTGCCTCAATAAACCAATCCAATTACCATGTTTGACCCCTTTTTTGGTATTTGGTATAGAATTATCGCATTTTTTTCATTTCTCGTAATTCTCGATATCGAAAAAGTGGGTGTGGTCATAGTCGGATTTTGGCCATTTTTTATACCAAGATTAGGTAGGTTCAGATAAGTACGTGAACTATGTTTGGGAAAGACATATTGATTTTTGCTGAAGTTATCGTATTTACGGCCGAGCGGAAGGACAGACCGTCGATTATGTTTTTTAGTTGGGTCATTGCATAAATTGCTAAGCGTATATGGTGCCAAAAACTTTAACAAATGAGAGAAACTCAATGCTTCGGGTGGCTTGAAAGCAGATGATATTGTAACGAATTTTGGGAAATTCCACTTATTCCACACCTTCTGCTAACGTTCGAATCGATAAACTCTTGAATAAATCACTCCAGTGTTCAATATGGTATTTATTTAGTCTACTTGGGTCTTTATTTAGTCTACTTGATAGTAGTATAATTATACTGCAATATCACGTACTTCACAACAGCGTGTTTAAATCAAAACTGATTCATGATTACTCAGCTTGCGTTGCTTTTATACTCTCCGTTGCTTCACTCGCATATTTCTACTAAAGTCTAGATGTTTCGCCTTCTAGAACTGCTGTATCTCCTGCTTGGTAATTGAGCTACATATATACGTGTGTATGTGTGAGTAACAACTTCTGCTGATGACTACATCTGTTTGTGTGAGGTATCTCTTCGTTGCCGTGTACATAAGTGTGGCTAGCTTTAATGTGTGCATGCACATAAGAGTGGCTGCTTCATGTTTTTTGTTATTGAGTGATTATTAACTAGCCTGGTGATATCAACATTCTCCACAATCTGGAGAAGAACATTGCGTTAACAAATGAGAGGGACTCAATGCTCCTGAGAAGCTTGAGCGCAGACCATATGGCCATTGTAGTTTAGCCTCATCAAAACTGGACAAACAGACTACCTTCTTCTCTACCTGTTCTTCGATGGGACTCTTAGAAGAACAGTTAAAATGGGGGCTCCAAAGAAACGGACGAGCTATGCACCAAGTGGCAAAGGCGAACCAAGCGTTGGCTACAAAGTGTCGTAGGTCATGTGCAAGTTTTACTATCTTAGACCAACAAAGTTACTGTTATCACTATAAAAGAGAGACTGTAGGTTTACGATAGGTATTCTGACTTGACCCTGCCTCCTGGCGTCGCATGTTTACATATTTACATAATAGACCTCGTCAGTGATAACAGCTGTAAGATGTGCGGTTGCAGAAAGAAACGATCAAATACTCAAACTCTCCACCGCTAGTCATTCCATGTGTTTTTTTGTTTTGGTTAGTGACATAAGATAAACAGGCATTAAATCAATAAACCTTTTGACTACTACAAATTCCTACAAAGGCATTTGAAGTAATGACCATATGAAATACATAGTCGATATTTACATTAACACCATCCTTATTTGCCGGAATCTCCATAAGGTCAACTCCTTTTTTCTTTAATGGCGATAAGGTCTGTTTTTTTTGCACCCCGCGCATTAAAATATAACAACGTTTGAATTACAGTAAAGTTTTATAATTTGCGCATTTTTCTCACAATTTCCAGTATGGTGCTTCCTTTCCTTTATATTGGAGCCATTAAAGTGAAAAATCGAATTAATTCGAACCAAATGAGGTCCTCTCTATAAAAAGTTTAGTGAAATTTTGGAATAAAAAATAGCAGGCATCCTGCGCTACTTTTGTTAATTCTTGTTTCATTAAAGTGCAGAAACGGATTAAGAGATGGGTAGGAGAAAATTCCTTGGAAACTGAAAGAAAATATTCAACTAAGCGTCAAAGAAATCCCACAGCAGATTTTTGCATTTGTGCCGATCTTTAATTGTTGTATATTGTAATGGTCTTTTGCCAAAATGGTCTCAAGGTCAAACCAAAATTTCCCAAGTAGCCATAAGTTTAAATTAATATAGTTCATAAAGTCATTCGACCTTTTAACTATATGAAATAAACAGAAGGCTAATTGACCATATGGCCATTTTAATATACATATGGTAATAACATCAACTGACCTTTTGGCTGTTGACCTTATGTTACCCCACTGGTGTCTAATATCACATAAGGAATATATATTACAACTACATAGTACATTAATTTAAGAACTTTTTCTAGCAAAAGAATAACTACTTTTGTAACTTTTGTATTTGTACTTAAGAATACGAGGGTGATGGTCGACCAAGGACCATCAACATCGATAACACCTCCCAGCAACCTTCGTGTAGTGTCCTTATCGCTACAAAAATAACAACAACATGGTGGCAAAGGGTTCTTTGCTAAGTTTTGAAATATCTGGAAGAGTTACAATTTTTGGTATCCTTGAAAATATTGCTTCCTCTTTACAAATTTTTATATTTCATACAAACACTTCAACCTTCTACGATTTGTTCTTCCATGTAGATTTTATCACAGAAATTTGAAGGCCGAGTAGGTCTTTAGCAACATGTTGCATCAACACGTAGCAATATCCCAATGACTTTGTACAAAATTTTAAAAGTGGTAAAGGGAGAAATGGTGGTTATTTGAAGGGTTAGTATAGATTGTGGCATATTTTTAAAGGATCAATATTCCTTAAGAACGAAAGCCTAAACTCTTCAGGTTTCTGTATACATGTCCGAAGGATACCTTGTCATCAAATTGCCCTTTATATGCAAACTAAGCATGTACTTGAGTAGATGGACTATAGGTTGACGCGGAAAAATATATCGCTTTTCACAAAAATACAATGGCTAATGAGTTAGGAAATTGTTGTTATACATCGCTATCAACCATATTTTGAGTTAATACCTAAAAGAAACGCAATTCCATGAATGAGACTCGTATCCATTTCAACCAAATAAAGAGTACTTTTTTTCACAAAACTTTGCTTACCTTAGAGGATTTATAATCGCACGATGCCGATCAATCGCAATCGCTGTTAGCGTAAATACCGAAACATTTACGCTCAAAACCTGAACGAATGGACAAAATCCGCACATAAACCAAGGCAAATTCCAGCGCTGCAATAAGGCTGCTTGAAACTGAAAAATAGAAACAAAGCAACCATTTTTTTTTTAAATATTTAGGTACATGCCTTGTAGTTCCAAGCATGCATACACACACACAACACAACGCGGCCATTCACTCTAACTTTTTAGGCTTATATACGTCAGGCTTACGATCTATTTGGTAGTCTTTGTGAATTGGTCTAATTATTTTGCTTTTGGCACATTCTTTATGGATAATGGAAGTAGAAGAAAGTGCCTTCACTTATTATAATATTAAGTTTTTAATTTAGCAAAAGTTTTAAGTGAAAAGGAAAAATATTTTTTTTATAAATCAAAACTTTTATAGCAAAATATTTAAGTATACTTTTAATAAGTCATTAAAGGTACATTAGGCTAACTAAATAGCAGAATGCCTAAGGCTCTTTTGTTGATATTAATTATTATTTTTTTTTTTTTTTTGTGTTTTTCGTTTTTCCATTAGCCTGCTGTATAGTACAGCCCCAAGCGTCAGTTATGCGTAGGTATTACCCAACAAACATTTGATGTCACATTCGAGTTATAATATTGTAACGAATTTACTTGCAAATCCTCTTATTTGCCCTTTTGCTAAGTTCGTATCACTAAACTGTTGAATAAATAACTCCAATATTGAATAATGGAAAAATGGCCTTTATTAAAGTACTCCACAATAACACTTATACTTTGCAACTCGCTGGCTTAATAACCAAACTGACTTTCAAAATAATACTGATATGGCTCGCTAGATAGCGTCTTAATCGAAACTGCTTGATAGCTCAAATCAAACTGAATCCCAGCGCCTCTACAGTTGCTGCCTTTTATACTCTCTGATTTCAACGTTCGCATCTTCTAGGAGCTTCCATTTCCAGAATCTACTAGTTGGCATCAGCTCTCAAACTTCTCAGCTGTAACTACAATTGCACGATTTTATAGCTTCTCTCATTGCATACTTTCAGGAGTATCTCAGATATATGCATGTGTTTGTGCATTGATTCTCCGCTGCTCGTATACGTATATGGTACATGTGTGTAGTCCCAATTATTGTTTCGTTTATGTAGATACATAATGATTGAGCTATGAATGTGCATGATATCACTGTTTAGCATCGGCTTAGAGATAGCAGCACCCCTTAGTTTTGCTAATATTCGTAACAATATGAATAATCTCTATAGAGTAGGCATCAATTCGATAGTGTGAGAGCTTAGCCGACCTCCATAGCAGCCGAATATCTAGCTGAGCGATTAAGGGACTGCATCTACGCCATTCAACCTATCATGAGGGGGAAGGGATATCAGTGAACACGAACTGTCTACCTCCCGCAGCTAGGGGGTTCATTCACTGTATTCCAACGCAGCCTTCCAGGGCCGTTCCGGGATATGATGATATCCTTACTACATTAAACGGTGCTGATATGGCGGAGAGTTTTTTATGTTTAATATAACACCACTGAGCCCGCCTTCTCGGGAATGTGTTCGTACTATCAGGGTAAATGACTCAAGATCTGTTGTAATTTTTTTCTTTTTCGATCAGTTCAAGTTAAGATTTGTAAGAATTATTTCAGGCTTGGCAGATCCATTTATTTTGGTGCAAATGAAAGAATTCAATTCACCATTCTGCCCAACGTTTCGCTGAAAATTTTCAGCATCATCAGGGGCGACTCTGTTTATTTTTAAAAAACAAAAGGCATATATTAATTATACATTCGCACAAACAAAGGAAACAATTATATTAAATCTTAAAACTAGTTACATCGGTACCACTTCTTGTGGTAATCTTGTCTAAATTAAACAACAACTAAAGCGCCAAAATACTACGCTTGCATACAAATCGAATTCAACAATGTCCAGCATTTATACGAAAACGAAAAGCCCAATAGAAAACCAACAACAGAGCGACGTTGTTTATTAAATAAAATGCAAGGGCAGCGACAACGAACGCTGTGATAAAGTGTATATCGGGACAACAAAAAGAGCATTAGGCTTCCGTTTAGCCGAACACGTATCGGATATAAAAACGCAAAAACAAAGCACGGCCTTGTCCCAACACATTTTGGCCACGCATCTGACTTTACCAGCACCAGATCATTGACAAAGACAAGGGAGAAATTACGCGATACACATTAGAAAGTCTAAGAAGGGAGGAGACGATAAACAAAAAATAGGACACCGATAATATAACTTCAGCTTACTTGTTATGCATAAGAAAATGAACAGCAATTTAGTTTAGACAAGACTGCCACAAGAAGTGGTACTGATGAAACTAGTTTCAAGCTTTAATATAATTGTTTAATATTGTAGTGAGTATTGCGAAAATTCAAGTGCATGTATTTTCTTTGTTTGTGCGAATGTATAGTTAATATATATATGTCTTTTGTTTTTTAAAAATAAACAGAGTCGCCCCTGATGATGCTGGCATTTGTCAGCGAAACGTTGGAAAGAATGGCGAATTTAACTCTTTCATTTGCATCAAAATAAATGGATCAGCCAAGCCTGAAATAATTCATACGACTCAAGATCTTATTTTAACAAGGAGGATGAGAGAGGGAGAACGGAGTCGCAAGAAAAGGAAGATAAAAGAGATGCATCGGATCAAATGTAGTGGAGAATGAATGAACTCAAACGAAGAAGTAGAGGGGGGAAATGTACGGAACAGAGGCAATAAAAGAGCTATCTCGCAGTACCGTGTAGCACCAAGAATTTTTCAACGCTTGTAAGCAGTGGTCGACCCAACGGACTTGGAGAGTAAGCGCTTCGGGTGGGCCCGTGAAGCGATACTAGGTCGAAAGGAGTTCAAGAGGTTAGTTACGAAAAACCATTGGTACTGTAACCGGTAAGAGGAGGAAGAAGCTTCAAGCGACAGAGTAAAGAAGCAACGTTTGGCTGAAGGTGAAAAGCCCCCTTTCAAGAGGCAAAAATAAGCCAGTCTCAAAGCTAAATGAGCAAGACAAGCCAATATCGAGCTAGTAAGAAACAGCCATGAAAGCTGCAAGTCAAAGAGAGGACGTTTGAAGTGGCGATTTGCCAACAACCAGTGTTTAAGGAGAAGATATGTGAAAAAAAACTATTGCTGGGGCTAATTCTTTCGCGCTGGAGCACACAGGAGGTAATACCAAGATTCTGACTGTGCCCGAAAGAATGAGTGATATATCGAAGCAGTCACTGGCTGAGGCGCTAATTGATCGAGGCAGTCCTTGCGGTCAGGTGTCTACTGAAGGGTGGAAAACTATAGAAAAGGACCTTATTGCTTAACCTGATGCGGGAATAACTAAGTAAGTACCCTCCAACTTTTTACTCAGTGGGTTGTTACAACGGTGTAAAGATGATAGCGTACGATAACATCGCTAGCTTGCGATGGCTAGAGAAAGTAGGTCCAAAATTCCAAAGCCAAAGCATGAACGCGCATATTGAAGTGGTGGATAGAGCGCAGATCCCACGAAACCAAAGTCACAGTATAAATAACATGGGTGATGGAGTCGGAACACGACCCGACACAGGATTGAAAGATACTTATGATATCTCCGCCTACGTAGTCTAAAAAATGCATTTGATTTTATGCGGGTCCTTCATCTTACAACAAGTCTATTTAGTTAGTGCCATACATATTACTTGATGATTTGATGATGCCTATGTTCGGTTCAAAGATGTTCTCTACTGCAGCACTGCGGGAGTTTATTGAGCGTAAACTGAGCAAATAAATCAACTTTTGACTCCTCTTTGAGTTGCAACTTCTCGATGGCGTAATTTTAATATGTCACTGCGCTTGCATTATGTTGTGAGGAATACTAGCAACAATAAGGGGTACTATCATCTCTAACCCGATGCTAAGCAGTGACCAGACAGTATAAAAGGCAGCAACAGTAGGGGCACGAAAATCAGTTTCATTTAAGACGCCAACTGGCGAGCAATAGAAGTGTTATTTTGAAAGTAGTCTAATAAATGCCATTTTGCATTATTGAATAGCGGAGTTATTTGTTCAACAGTTGAGCGATTCGAACGTTAGCGGAATGTTGCAAATAAGAGGAATTGCACTAAATTCATTACAATATGTTGAACAAATATGGGTGCGAATCTTGGCCCAGGTACATGGCCTTAGCCATAATCCTCAAAACATTTGCCGTATATATCAGAAAAACATAGTTATCTTACTGACCCTGTTAATATTTCGCATTGCAAAGGGGTTTTACTGGACTCGCCCAAACTTAACCCGTGTGTGGGAAAAAATCTAATAACACACTTTACTTAATGGATAACAAGTGCAAACTCTGTCGCGCCTTTAAACCGATTAAGCCGAAGTGCTCTATCCCAACGGCAGCCTTAAATTTGTACGATAGTTGTTGTTGTTGTTGTTGTTTTAGCGATAATGTTGCTCCCCAAAGGCTTTGGGGAGTGTTATCGATGTGATGGTCCTTTGCCGGATACAAATCCGGTACTCTCCGGTAACACAGAACCATTAAGGTGCTAGCCCGACCAACTCGGGAACGATTTATATGGCCACATTAAACCTTCAGGCCATCCCTCCCTCCACACCCCCAAGTTCCATAATAGTCCTTAACATTGTTGTTGTTTTAACGATAAAGGCACTCCCCGACGGTTTTTGGGAGGGTTATCGATGTTGACGGTCCTTTGCTGGATATAGATCCGGTATGTTCCGGTAAAAAAGCATCATTAAGGTACAAGCCTGAATATCTCGGGAACGATTTAAATTATTGATTATTAATGAATGATGATGAATACTTGATGTCACACTGGTTTGTTGCCCTACAAATGCACCCAACTCATGCAGAAGGCAGGAAGATAATTTTAGATTTTATGTCTTCATTGCTAACATAGTATCTATATTAGATAGTTTACAAAACTCCCAAGCCTTAGGTGCTCAAACTTGTTTGTTAAAATGTTTACTGGATACTTTTAACAAAACATTCATGTGTACATTTCTACAATGATAAAATACTACATAAAATACATAAATATTTTTAATCTTGTATCATAGTTACGCACCTGGAAAGGGATACAAAAAATCCCAATAATAACATCGGCAACAGCTAAATTCGCTATGTATGTATTGGTGACGGTGCGCATATGACGTGTTGTTATAACAACCCATATCACGAGCATATTTCCAATTACAGCCAAAACGCTAATACTACCATAGAAAATGAATAACAAGATGATAATCTCAATAGGAGCAGAATAGAGGCGTTCTGAAATAGAAATTGAATTAAATATTAATTAAATTATTGCAAGAGTAAAATGTATATACTAATACGCTAAGAAATTTTTCACACAATCAATTGCCATTCTGCTTCGCATACTTAAAATCATATGAAAGTTATATGAATCAATTCGTATGGATCAGCCGCAGTGCATAGGCCTATTTTTGTTAACAAATGTTGAAAGAAAAAGCTATTTGCAAATTCGAACAATCTCTCCAAATATCGAAATTTACTATCGTGCCCAAAAACACATCATTTGTAGGATCGAAAAATTTTCATGGCATCTTTCCGAAATTCAAATACTCACACAAATTATTTAGGCCCGATTTTTCAGTACAAGTTTAACTTAGTTTGTCAGCTGAACTACGCTTAAACTTATTGTGCAATTTTTCAGTGTACTTTAATTGAAGTTTAAGCTGAGCTTAAGCGGCTAATCTGGTAGGATTAAACTCTAGTTAACTTATCGGTGATTTGATTTCGTTCGAAATGGCGTCGAATATACCCAATCAAGTTGAGAATCATAGTGTACTCAGTAAAAGAGGGAATTTTTATAAAGCGAAACATGATATTACTTAAGTTGAAAAAATTATACACTTACGGTAAAAAAAAAAAAAAAAGCCGAAGAACGGCGTTTCTACAGTCACTACAGCTGCGTAACGAAACTTTTTAGTTATTGTCGTTCATATCGATAATTCCTTAACCCATTATGTGGTATTTTAAGGCGATAAAATTAGAAAGTCCCTAGCTTTTTTCGTAAAATCAACTATATTTCTTATAAGTAATAAATTTATCCCTGAAAAAAAAAATAATTTAATTGTCTAAAAAGAACAAATCACGCAAAATTTCGAAAGCGTCAGCAGAAAACATTATAATGAATTATGCCTAAGGAGATTCTGCACGAATATATTGAATGGGGGACTTTATTCACACGTTATCAAAGTGGATGACCACGAAAGGACACTGAACGCATTAATAGGAATATCGTCAGGATTGCTCCTGTGAATACATTTAAAATTGTTCCAGAAACTTTCGCGGAATTAAAGGATAGTATTAGCATGAAAACTATAATATTGTAGGTCCGCCGTCACTTGAGTGACAATAATTAGATGACCCCTGTCTAGAATAAAACCAGCTTCTTAGTACAAAAATCCTTCCCCCTAGTAAACTGGTTATACGAAAAAAGAAACTGGCCTCGGAGCGACCAGTAATATTCTCAGAATAGCGCAAAATAAATAAATTAAATTCAGTTTTGTAATGCGTGGTTAGCCCCAAAAATACCAAAATATGGACTCGCAGCTGCGTTCAGATTACTGTGCCCCCGATTAGCCTCCAATTCTTGGTGAGATGCCGTATTGCTTGCTGCCAATGTAGGCGGCGGAGTTAGTTTAACTCACCATAAACAAAATCTATGCGACGCTCACAATGCTTTTCACACCATTATATACTGAGAATCCTCCAGTGTTGTCTTAACGCAGTTTTGACTCAATCTTCCTGATTTTTGGGACTTGCTACGCATTGCGAACCATATCTGATTAAAACTTATTATACACTCATAAGAGAACATGAATCATGGCCAATCGTTCCCTGTCCAATTGATGTTTTCGTAATACAAGTTAGAGTGCGGTATCGCTTTTTTGTGGTGGAAAGTGAGTTTTTTTTAGCCATGGGCCATCAAATTCGTTTTTCTCAAACAGTGCCGTTGCTATTGTAGTTTATTATCTTTCAATTCCGCGGAAGTTTCTGGAGCAGTTTTAAATGTACTCAGAAGAGCCATGATGACGATGTTCCTATCAACGCCTACATTGGCCTTTCGTGGTCGTCCACTTCGAGAACGAGATAATGAAGTCACCTATTTAATATATTTCGTCCATAATATTTTTAAAAATAATTTGTTGTAATGTATTCCGCCTACTATTTCCATATTTTGCGTGATTTGTCCTTCATAAGCAATTATATTAATTTTTGTCTGCAAGGATAAAACTATTACTTTTATGAGACATTTTTGATTTTACGCAAACTGCCAGGAACTTTCTAGCTTTATTTATTTTTTTATTTAATTCATTCAGTCTAAAAGTACATGCTTTCTTACAGACTAGTTAAAAATAGAAAACAGTTCAAGCTTTAGCTTATATAAGCTGCTAATAAATTAAGAACATTACTGAATCGATTTGCTAGATGTATAGTCCTAGTTATAGGTTAATTCATTGCATAGTTCGTTTTATGAGTTATTTCGATAAATAATCTGTTATATCGAAGATCACGCAGTGGAATATATGGAATAATCAAATCAGATAAATCGGAGCAATTTATGCTCAAGTTTATTACATTATTGGCAAGCATGAGTGAGATACAAGTTCTTCTGTCGTGCAAAGCCTGAAGACCTAGCAATTTGCGCCTGCTGGTATACGAAGGGAGGCCATCTGGCCAGTGAAGCATCCATAAAGCAATTTTCGTAAAAGCTTTTTGAACTCTCTCAATTTTATAGGAGTTAGATTCATAAAAAGGGGTCCATATTATTGAACAATATTCATGGCGACTTCTGACCAAGGAGATATAAAGTGCCTTCAACGTCATAGCGTCCTTAAAGTCGCAGGTGTTTCGTCTAATGAACCCAACCATTGCAAAGGACTTTGCAACAATAAAGTCAATATGACTGGAAAAGAGAGTTTGGAGTCAAAAATGACACCCAAATCTTTAACCTCTTGGCAACGATTAAGAGATTTAGCATTTAGTTTGTAGTTAAAATATGTCGCAGTTGTCTTTTTGGAATAAGACACAACGCAGAATTTGTTTGTATTTAAAAATAAATTATTGTCTGCGCACCAACCGGCAAAAGAGTCCAGATCATATTGCAAGTTAGTGCAGTCAGAACTATTACGGATCGTCAGAAATAGTTTGACATCGTCCGAAAACATCAACCATTTTGCGAATTTGAATTGCTGGGGCAAATCATTTATAAAAATTAAAAATAATAGAGGGCCACAATGGGTACCCTGTGGATGTGACTCGTCGGCTCCAATGCCACATAGAGCTTTCTGTTCGATAGAAAACTCGTGAAGAATTTCAACATGTTTCCATTGATTCCATACTTGGCTAACTTGCGTACTAGAATAGTATAATCAACCTTGTCGAATGCTTTCGAGAAGTCAGTGTACATGCCGTCAAGTTCCTCATAGTTCTCTAAAGCACCCACACTTTGATTAGTAACTAAAGCTAAATTTGTCGAAGTAGACCTACCTGGGAAAAATCCATGCTGACACTCCACTACAGCCTTGCCTACGTAATCGAGAAATTTACGTTGAAGTACGTAGTCGAATATTTTTGCCAGAGTACTCTGTTTAACAATCGGTCTGTAGTTGCAAATGTCATTGCGGTTACGAGACTTATATATGGGATTTATGGAGCATAATTTCCACGAGTCCAAAAAGATGCCGCTGTTCAAGCAATTTTGAAAGGGATGAGCTAAGGGTTCTGCAATGAAGTTTGCGCATATTTTGAAAAATATCGGAGAAACCCCCCCAGTATCTGATTTTGCTCTACTTGTCAATTTAGAGATTGACAGAAGAACATCATCTGCGGTAGCACCGAAATTAGAAATTTGGCATTGGTACCCAGAGTGAAATAGAGGATTAGGTGAAGAGGTAAACTTTGAATAAACTTTTTTGAATGATTTAGTAAATAAGTTCTAGGCATCCTGTGGATTACTGGACTCTTCGCCATCATACTCAATGGTCGTTGGAAAGCCATTGGTTTTTCTTTTGGAGTTAATAACCGACCAGAAACTGGACGGATTTGACTTTAGTTTTGATAAGAGTTTAAGCATATATTGCTTAAATAGGCACTTTTTAAGGCAATGGAACTGCTTTTTAAGTCTTATATAGCTAAGTCGATCAATTTCTTTACAGCTCTTCCTATGCTTTTTAAAAGCTTTATTTTTTTTCTATTTTTACGATTATTTAGTTTTAGATTAAACCGGAATGGCCTATTCAATAAGACCTTATTTTTTGGAGGTACGAAACTCGGAAGGGCTAGTAAAGGCCTCCCCCTAAAAATTTCATTGGATGCCTCCGGGTTTCCGGAGAAGTTAGGAAATGTCCAATCCGTAGCTAAGAAGAGCTCGTTTATCGCCACACGATCGGCCTTGAAATAATTATATTCCAATGAAGATTCGGCTGGTTTTTTATAAAAATCATAAAAGCAAAATTTATAGCCAAAGCATTATGGTGGAAACTATTTTCCAAAATTGGAAATGGACACTCAAGGCATGAAGTTTTTAAATCAGCAGATCCAAAAACTAAATCTAAGAACCTATCATTCTTATTTGGTTGGAGTTATATTGTTTCAAACAGTATGAAAATAAGGTGCTAACAACTAGCATATCGATGTCGGATTTAATATTTGAAGGTAAAGTATTACAATCATTAGACCAAGATTTATTACTTAAATTGAAATCGCCTAAATATATAATTTCATCAGACGGATTAGCATTATAGACAACTCGACTTAAATTATCTATATGCTTCTGATACATAGCAATGTCACTACTTGGTGGAATGTAGGACAACAGAAAAATATTTTTTTTATTACTAGTAAACGTAACTTTCTCCCTTAAGACACCATCTAATGAGTTAAGGAATTGTCTATGGTAATAACAATAGCTAACAAGTAAGGAGGTCTAAGTTCGGGTGAAACCGAACATTACATACCC
Organism: Eurosta solidaginis; assembly: GCF_040869045.1. Lineage (NCBI taxonomy): Eukaryota > Metazoa > Arthropoda > Insecta > Diptera > Tephritidae > Eurosta > Eurosta solidaginis. The sequence goes on from NC_090323.1 coordinate 180,510,485, forward strand.
AGCTGTACACTTCAATTGCTGTTGTTGTTTCTTTTGTGTGCTTAATAGTGATACAAGGCTGCGCAATAATACATATACATGTGGTTCTATTCTGAACTAATTTTCATTTAAAAGAGCAACAAGGTTACATAAGCTAACACCAATGATTTTGAGCGGGTAATAATGCAGTTTTCCTTCAGATATGGCGATTTTCCTAATGTTTATTTTAAAATAAATATATGACAGAGCAATAAAAATACGATTGGTACACAACTATTTTTCGCTAACATTTAACTTATTATTTTTGCCTACGACCCTTTTTTTTGTCATTTATATAAAAGTGGGAGTGGTCTTTGGCCGACCTCGTCCATTTATTTTAGAAATATTTCCTGCCATAGAGAAAATTTGTGTACCCAATTTTATGACGATCCGTTAATTTTTCTTCAAGTTATGGCTCCCGGAACATAGAAAACTACTTAGCCATAACGAGGCGGCGCCACGCCCATTTTTTTAAATTTGGAGTTTTTCCTATATATTGTTATAAATCCACTTGGGAAATGAAATACCATTGATATAAAATCCTTTTTTGCCAAGATATAGCTCATTTTATGCATCCACGATCCTATTAAAATTGTTTATATAAAAGTGGGCGTGGTCCTTAACCGATTTCGTTAATTTTTCTTGAAAGCATTCCTTAAAGTAAAGGAAACCTTTCTGTGGAATGTTGTTACGATAGGTTCAACGATTTTTGGTTTATGATTAATTATATTTGTAAAATTGATTTTATCACGAGTGGGCGGTGCCACATCCATTTTAAAAAAATTTGTCTAATTTGTATGAAGAGTCTCAATATCAGTCCTTGCGACAAATTTGAAAATTCTAAGTGTATTATCTAATAAATAATCAGGTTTATCGAGTTTTCCAAAATGTTATATATATAAAAAGTGGGCGTGGGTTTCATCCGATTTCGCCCATTTTCAACACCAATATATTCTGGCCCGAGATAAGCTGGTGCACCAAATTTGGTGAAGATATCTCAATACTTACTCAAGTTATCGCGTTAACGGACAAGCGGACGGGCGGACGGACGGACACGGCTCAATAAAATTTTTTTTTATGTCTTTATATAAGGAGACATATTTCGTTTAATGTTGCCCATTTATATAAAGGAAGTGCTTAAAATTTTTTTAATTTATTTCTATTTTCTCCTTTTCTTAAATTATCTCGGTGTCTTAAGCTATCTTTTAAGTTTTACTTACATAAAAATGAATCCCAAAATTCCGTCCGTTCCGTTTGATTCTTATAAATATCTCAGTCTGTGCGCCCCCTAGCGAAACTTTTTGTATTGTGTCATCGGCTGTCATCGACCTCTTAATTAACCTCTAAATTTTTTGCCTCTAGCTCATAGAGAAGTTACTTAAAACCGTGTTTCGAATTTCCAAATTACTATAAAATGGTTTCGATCCGTGCCGTACCTGAAGGAATTTTTTTCTCCTTTTGTTCCTTTGTCACGGTGGGTTAACCTATTTCTGAGGTTTCATGTTTGTAGCTGAATGAGAAGTAACTTTAAAATCGATCTCAAAACACAAAATTTCCAAATTCTTATCTAACTATTTCGATCCGTGCGCCACCTGACGGATTTTTTTCCTTTTGTTGCATTGTCATGGTTTTCTAACCTATGTGCAAAGTTTCACATTTGTAGCTCAATGAGAAGTTACTTAAAAATCGATTGCAAGATTTGTATGAAAAGCTAACAAACATTGAACTGACCTAATATAAAAGAAGTAAAATATAAAGTATCTTCGATTTGAAGTTGGATTTTATATCAAAAAGTATTTAGAATATGCCTTAGAATAATCCAAAAATGTGAGAAAAGCGCTAAGATTACAATCAATTTGCTCGCAAATGTCTCCTGTAGCGCTTAAGAGTGCCGTAATGCACCCTCTTTTCTGTCTAAAGCCAAACTGGCATTCTGTTAAAAGTTTGTTATCTTGTACATAAGAAGCGATCTGTTGATGACGAAACAATTCAACGGCCTTTACAGAAAAGGAAGTACAGCTATTGGTATGTATATTGGCAGAATTTCAGTATTAGGAAAAAATATAGGTTGTACGAATGAAGTTAATCAAATAGCAAAGATATTTTTTTTAAATCTATCGATTATTCCATCAAACCGCACAGCATTGAACTTTGTAGAAAGAAGGTCTTACACAATGCCACAGTCATCAACACACATAAACTCTAAAGTACTAATCAGTATATACATTATCTCCTAAGCTGGCAGCCTAACAAAATTTTCATTTAAATCATTTTCATTTAAACGTCGACATCAGGGAGTACATATTGACCATACTTGGCTTTCAAATCAAAAACGCGTTAGTATCGGGATATAAATCAAAACGGAGTCCGTAAATTATGTAAATCACTTACCAAATTCTTCTTCTTCCAACACTTCTTCTGATGATATATGCACTACTGGATGCTCATCCATGCCTCTGTGTTTTTTGTCTATATAAAGTCTTCTTTATATATACGAGTTCAATAATTGCGCCCGAACCTAATGTATTGTAGGATTCTTGGTGTACCTGAAAAGGATGAATAAAAAAGTGTTTAACAGAATAAAAATGGCTTCATGTTCATAAAGACTTAAGTGCAAATATAAAGGTTTTAAATAGAAATTGGGGTAATGGTATAATAACGTTAGGCTATCATTACGATAATGAAGTAATTAATGTAGCTTGTTAGCTCAGATTCAAAAAGGGCACCCACAGAAATAAGTAACAGCGCTCATATTAAACTTTTCAATATCAATCTTGTTAGAGTGCCTACATTGGGTGTTATTTGTTGGTCTAATATTTGGGCTAATAGTTGAATATTTCAAGTCAGTTGCATAGCCCTTACACTTCATAATTGCAGCAAACCTATTTGGCATTGAGTCAACAACTGTTTGGTATCTTCCAACCGAAATCGACACCCATGCACTTTTTACAACTTCACATAGTTGCATATTCGATGGTGGCTTATGTTGGATTACTGCATTCTTGACATGAAACCACAAATTTTGAATGAGGTTTATGTCTAGTGTCTGTGGCTACCATTCCATGGCATTGATCTGGCTTTTCTCAAACCATTGTCTTGCTACTTTGCTCGTTTCTTTCGGGCCTTTGTCCTGCTGGAACTTCTAAACAAGTGGCAGTTCGTCTCTTGCATAGGGCAGCGTGATTTTCTATATATATATATATCAATATATGAAGCGCAGGTCATAATTTACCTAACCCAAGGAATGGGTCCCACGCTTGGCCTAGAAAAGCATGCCTAGACTATAATACTGAAACCTCCATGCTTTACGTTTTTCCTTTTCCTACTTCGGGTGGTATTCGGTATCAGGTGGCACCTTAGATATTCGTGTGATCCCTCTCTATCATACATGAAAACCATCGACCCGCCCGACCATAAAAATGTTGCGGCATTTTGCCGACGGCCAACTTAAATATTCTTTGGAAAATCGAAATCTCTTTTATACTAGCGTTTCAGCTACCAGCAGTTCTTTTCTTGGACTGTTCGCACCCAAATTATGCTCACGCAAGCGACGGCGAAGAGTCTCAGTGCTTGAAGATACTTTTAGGGCATCTTTGATCTCAGTAGCTGCCGCAAAACGAAACTACTTTGAGTATCTATTGACGGACTCAACTTCTCTTACGGATATTGCTGGCTTTCTTCGGCGTTTTTTGCTACTTGATTGGTAATTGATGGCGTAACGATTACGCAACTTTTGTTGATGAGCAACCAATGATATTTTGCACTTCCACATAGTACGTTTTGCAATCAACAATCAATTTTGTTGCTTAAGGCACGCTATTCGGGTTTCCAATTCCTTCTTCCTTCGATACTATTTATTGCATGTTTGGAGCCAACTTTTCAGTTGAAAATATTTTACAGTGGATACCGAATAACTTTTGCAACGAAAAATAAATAAAAAATTTGGCAACTTAAATGAAATGAGCGATAGGCACTACTAAAGTTTTGACCACGACTGTATAAATAGGTTTTGAGCAGCTGTATATACGTATGTTCATCATATTTAAGGAGCTTGTTAGGTAACGTTTGTATGATAATGATAAGATGATAAAAGGATTTATGCTACCATGGATGAAACATACTGTAACGAATTTTGGGAAATTCAGTTTATTTTGCACCTTCTGCTATCGTTCGAGTCGCTGAATTGTAGAATAAATAACTTAAATATTAAGTATAGAATTATTTTACTACCTTATTAAGACCTCTTTGGGAGTAGTACTACACATTTCCAATAATCGCGTACTTCGCTAAAGCGTGTTAGTATCAAACTGATTGATTATTCCTCCGCTTGCGCTGCTTTTATACTCTCTGTTGCTTCGTTTGCCTATCTCCCCAAATTTCGAGACGTTTCCCGAACATGCCTCTTAGTTCAGTTTTATCTCTTGCTTGGTTACTTAGCTACATATATACATGTGTATCTGTAGTTTATGTAAGGCCATATGCTTTATTGCCGTCTATGTGTGTGAAATATTCTCTTCGCTTCAAGCTGCTGGTTATATGTGTGCATGTACTTCGCGTCGCTTTCCATGTATGTATGTAAATGATGATTGATGTGTTCATGTACAAAAGAGTGGCTTGTTTCATGTTTTTGTTGTTGCGTGATTATTTACCAACAGCCTAGTGATGTCAGCATTCGCCACAATACGTTTGTCTTTACTTCTGAAATTTGCATTTTTTAGTTACTTAAGTACAAATGCTTTTTCATAGAAATACCGCTTAGGCCCAGCTGTGGCTCTTTTTTCATTTTGGACAAAAGTTTACTGCCATAGCAGGCAAAAACTAACTCCGTAATTCAGACCGTCTTAAAAGCATAAATCACATATATTTCCACAGAAATAGGTTAGATTAGGCTGAAGTGGCTGCCCGAGGGCCCGTTTAAGCCAGTAATATAAAGCCCGTTTGTGACACAACAAAAATACACCATTATCTTTCCTCTTCGAACCACTTTGAAGACCTGATGAAATCTATTAGGTCCTTCGCATCATGCTCCGCAACCTGGTTCATATTATCAAGATATGGAGCACACAGAAAGAGCTGCCGCACGCAAGTTAGTGCCGGGCAGCTGCATATTCTCCTCATCCTCTTTACAACTCCTGCAGCATCCACGATAAGGCGCTACTAACCTTTCTGCATGCCTACCCATAAGGCAATGCCCAGTCAGTTGCCCCACAAGCGTTGAAATTGTATCTCTACTTAGGTGGTACATGTGACAATTTCCTTCGATGTCGCTATGTCCAGAAACCCATGTGAGGTGTACACGGTTCTGTTTGGCCATCTATTGAAGAGACCGGCTACAGTTTAGTGTTAGTTCAAAATTAAACGAATAGGATCCAAGACATTTTTTGGCAGCCTGACTGTCCCTGAAAATAAAGATTTCTTTGGCGACATTGTGTGTCCCTATCGTAACTGGAGTTTCCGTGTTGGCTAAAACTTCTGCCTTAAATACGTTGCAGTTGTCGGGTAGTCTGAAGGAGAGCTAGAGGTCAAGTTCCCTTAAGTATCCACCTCCAACTCTACCATTTAGTTTAGAGCCGTCCGTGTATATGGAAATACTACCGTCAACAGCAAGGCACCTATCCGACTCCGTCCAGTCATCCCTCCTTGCACAGCGATCCGCGCTGGGAGGAAGAAAACTGTATTTGTTTAGTATATGTACTAGAGTGTCATGTGGTCTTGTTTTAACATGACAACTCCCTTAACCGCAGGGCTGACGTTGCTCCCGCTCAATAACCAGCTAGATCCAATGGCAGGATGTCAAGAATGACTTGAAGAGCTTCGAAGAAGTAAATAACGCCCTTATATCACTCCAAGTGTGATGTGCTATCTCTCGATTCACTGGCAAAGTTAAGCCTGCAGGCGGATGCTCTTGCGTATACGTAACATTTTTAATGTGTAAACATGGGAAACCAGAATGTAAATATTGATGTGGTGGTAATGTGAGAACAATGTGCGTGTGAGAACGTATACATTTTTATCGATAACAAAAGAAATCGACGATTTATACATGTTTCATCTTTATCGGCAAATTATCGGTTCTTTATCGATTTATTGACTTGCTATTAAAAAGCTATTTTATCGAAGAGTGATGTATTATCGATATGTTATCGAATAGTTATTGAATTGTTATCTATTTGTTATCGGAATACTAATTAGTTGCCAGCGATATATCTTTAGGTTTTCGTTTACTTACTTACTTACATAATTGGCACTTAACCGTCTAAACGGTTATGGCCGTCCAACAAATCGCGCCAGTCGCTCCTTCGCTCCCCCAACCGGCGCCAATTGGTTACACCAAGGGAGTTTAAATCGTTTTCCACCTGCTCCTTCCAACGGAGTGGGGGCCGCCCTCTACCTCTGCTTCCATAGGCGGGTACCGATAGAAACACTTTCTTGGCCGGAGCATCATCTTTCATTTGCATAACATGGCCTAGCTAGCGCAGCCGCTGCGTTTTAATTCGCTGGACTATGTTGATGTCTGCATATAGCTCGTACAGCTCATCAATAAATCTTTTTCTGTACTCGCCATCGCCAACGCGTAGACGTCCATAAATCTTTTGAAGAACTTTTCTCTCGAACACTCCCAAAGCCGCTTCATCTGCTGTTGTCATACTCCATGCTTCTGCCCCATATAGCAGGACGGGTACGATAAGTGACTTGTAGAGTATGATTTTCGTTCTCCGAGAGAGGACTTTACTTTTCAATTTCCTACCTAGTCCAAAGTAGCATTTATTGGCAAGATTGAATCTTCGCTGGATTTCAGTGCTGATATTATTGCTAGTGTTGATGCTGGTTCCCAAATAAACGAAGTCTTTTACTATTTCGAAACTATGGCTGCCAAGAGTAGCGTGGTTGCCAAGGCGCGTATGCGCTGACTCTTTGCTCGATGACAGCAAGTACTTCGTTTTGTCTTCATTCACCATCAAACCCATCTTTGCCGCTTCTTTTTGCAGTTTGGAGTAAGCAGAACTTACAGCGCGGGTGTTTAGGCCGCTGATATTAATGATATCAGCATATGCCAGTAATTGCACGCTAAAATATTGTTCCAGTGCGGTTAAGTTCTGCAGCTAGTATAATTTCCTCAAGCATCAAATTAAAGAAATCGCATGATAGGCGGTCACCCTCTCTGAAACCTCGTTTAGTTTCGAACGGCCGGGAGAGGTCCTTCCCAATTCTGACTGCGCTGATGGTGTTACTCAACGTCATTTTGCACAGCCGTATAAGTTTTGCGGGGAAACCAAATTCACAAATAGCGGCACATAGGCAACTCCTTTTCGTGCTGTCGAAGGCGGCTTTAAAATCGACGAAGAGGTGATGTGTGTCGATTCTCTTTTCACGGGTTTTTTCCAAGATTTGGCGCATTGTGAAAATCTGGTCGATGGTAGATTTACCATGTCTGAAGCCGCACTGATAAGGTCCAATCAGCCGGTTCACAATACACTTGAAAGAACCTTATATGCGATATTAGGAAGGCTGATTCCACGATAGTTGGTGCTTTTTGCAGTATACCCTTTCTTGTGGACTGGGAAAAGAACACTTAAATTCCAATCGCCGGGCATGCACTCGTCCGCCGATATTGTGCAAAGAAGCTGTTGCATGCGCCTTACCAACTCCTCGCCGCCGAACTTGAATAGCTCCGCTGACAATCCATCAACGCCCACGGCCATGTTGTTTTTCAATCTGGTTATTGCTATTCTAACTTCGTCAAAACCGGGCGGGGGGACATATATTCCATCATCATCGATTGCGGAATCGGGTTCGCCATCCCTGCGAGGTGAATCGCTGCCTCCAATTAGGAGAGCAGAGAAGTGTTTCCTCCATAATCCAGGTACTCCCTTGACTTCAGTTACAAGGTAACAGTTTTCGTTCCTACAGGAGTTTGCCCCGGTCTTAAAACCTTCCGTCTGTTGCCGTATTTTTTGGTAAAATTTTCTGGCGTTATTCCTGGTAGCTAGCAGCTCAAGCTCCTCGCACTCACGCCTTTCTGCTTCTGCTTTTTTCTTCCAGAAAAGGCGTCTCGCTTCCCTTTTCAACTCACGATAGCGTTCACACACTCCTCTTGTTGCGTTCGCTTTTAACGTAGCCCTGTAGGCAGTGTCTTTTCTTTCGGTTGCAACGCGGCATTCTTCATCGTACCATTTGTTTTTTCGTGGCCGCTGGTAACCAATTTTTTCCTCGGCGGCAGTACGACTTGCTTTGGAGATATGCTCCCACTGCTCCTATATTCTTTCAGGCTGAGTTGTGCTCACAAAGAGCGGGTGTGAGAGTTGAGTAGCGAAATCGTTGGCAGTCTGTTGTGATTGAAGCTTTTCGACGTCTATCTTTCTTTGTTTTTTTTTTTTGTTTCTTGGTTTTAGCCGCGCTGCGGGGGCGTATTTTGGCTGCAACGAGATAATGGTCCGAGTCGATGTTAGGTCCTCGGATCGTGCGTCTATCACAACGTGATCGATCTGATTGCGAGTATTTTATATAGTTATGGATATGTTATCGAAAAGTTGCGGTTATTTATCGAAAAGTAGTGGAAATTTTATCAAAACGTTATCGTTTCTTAATCGCAAAATTATCAATATTTTTTTGGGAATTTATGGTTTTTCTATTCATTTGATAGCGAAATGTTATCGATTTGATAGCGAAACGTTGTCGATATCTTCATAGAATGTTATCGGTTTGTTAATGACTAGTCGAAGCCATGACAAAAGCATTCTGAAGGAAACGTAATTTTATTGGCGTCGTGTGAAATCAAAATGTATATTGATAGTAGGCGACCGTTTAGACAATACTCTCACAATGAACTTCATCAAGACGTCTCTTACGATAATTCTTTAGGGCCCGGTACATCAAAAATTAAAGGGTAATGAAAATTCCGACGAGGTGGAAGATGGATCAACGACTCAGAGAAATAAATTGAAGATAATAATTGCATATGATAATTCAAGCAGGAAAGGCATATACCGAAATACGGGATTGCATCATTTTTAAAATCGCGTGCAAGTTTTAGAATATTGGACTCACATAGATGCTCATATCACAAAAGAAAGAAGAATTTCAAAGCTCAGTTTGGGCAGACTAGGGCGATACGGCTGATGTCACAAGCTTAAAATAAGGACTCGTCAGCAACGGCAATTGAGAGAGGTGTGGGCTGCAGGAAAATATAGTTGATCCCGTTATGTATTTGTATGCTACGCTGGCAAGGTCAGCGTTATCCGTTTTCGAGGTAACAGTTGAGTTGGAAAACTTCTGCATATTGTGGACAGGCGAAGTTTTTTTTATAACAGTCCCGATGCCGAAGTGGGATTTTCTGCTACGAAATGCCACAATTTCTTTTCTCATGTAAAAAACGAGACTTATACCATGCAATCTGTATTTCGGAATCGACCTCTGGCTGCTGTTAGGTACCACTAGAGTTTAGGAAAAGTATTTTAAGGAAATGGATCATATGAAAAATCCATTGATGGAGTTGTTACCAGGATTGTAACTAGGATTTTTACCCTACCACTTTTGGCGTATAAACTTATATTGGACAAATTGGCTACTATATACCGAGTTTAACTTTCTTTGTGTGGTGGTAGTGTGCCCCGCCTACCACACCGAAGTTAATGGTTTTAGCCCCGGGCAAATCAACATCAACAAATAAGAAACCTTATTTTATTCCGGTCAATTTTTTGAAGATTTATGGTGTTATGTAAGGCTACTTGACCTATTACGTTGTTAGTGCAAATAAAAGAAGTCTATTCACTGTTACAGCCCGGCGTTTCGCTAGTCATCGTAGCATTTTCAAGGGTGAAATCTATTTTCAACAACAAACAAAAAAATGTTTACATTATTTTGATGTACGTGCTATGTAAAAGCTAATAGTATATATAAAGTTATTAAGTTAACAAATATTTTAAACACACAGGAAGCTCCATACAAACATGTACTTAAGTATAAACAAAAACACCACTTACTTTAATTATATTTTAAATGTTTAAAACTATTAAAAATAAGTTAGGGTCATCGCTACAACTCATGTTGTATATCATTGTCATACTAAATCTATATCTTCTATGTATAATAATAATAAATCTTATAACATAAAGTCGCTAAATGCAATGTAAGCACATAAATTCAAACAGAATACTCCGACTTTAAAACGGTTTTTTCATTTGAAAGCTTAGCTACGTGATATGGTACAGTTAATATAATTTGAAGGTATATATTATAGGGACGTGGAAAATTGCCAAAATGTAGTAAAAAATTATAAAATTTTTGTTTACACAGCTATAACTCATAAACGGATGGATGGATTTAAAAAATTCTACTTTTCATTAAAACTTTGAAATATTTACCTTCGTTCTGCATCACAAAAATACTTGATTAAATTCTTATATCAGCCAAATTGTTTAAACAAAAAAGTAACATTTTTAACAAAAAATCCGCGTGTGTGGTTGTTCGGTGTCAACTGTGCGCGCAAATTACTTTTGAGTGAGGCGACACATAGCATTCGCTGCGTTATTTAACTTCGGGAGTACATTTATATGTATGTATGTATTTTCGTATCATATCAGCTTGACATATCGCTCATTTGCTGCAACGTCGTCATAACTCAAAAAACATGACTTTTGAGTTAATAATACATAAACGTACCCAATATCATGATCTAGGTTGTATAAAAAAATTTTTGTGAAAATATGCCTTTATATACGCAACATATGGCAGTTAAAACCTTTGAATGGCTCTCCTGAAAAATTGTGTTTTTTGAGTTATGACGACGTTGCTGCAAATGAGCGATATGTATGTACATATATATTTATGCGTTGTTGTCAATTTAACGCAACATAAATGGTTAAGAATGCAAAAATCTCTTCAAAAGTACTCTTTCGTTAAAAAATATTGAACATTTCCTTAAAATTCTTAAACAAAAGTTTTATTTTTTGGTGTTTTTGCATGTATATTAGACTGTATATGCTGATATTTGTTCACTAAGGAAATTTAATTCTTCAATATATTTTTATACTCAGTTGAGCAGAGCTCACAGAGTATATTAAGTTTGATTGGATAACGGTTGGTTGTACATATATAAAGGAATCGAGATAGATATAGACTTCCATATATCAAAATAATCAGGATCGAAAAAAAATTTGATTGAGCCATGTCCGTCCGTCCGTCCGTCCGTCCGTTAACACGATAACTTGAGTAAATTTTGAGGTATCTTGATGAAATTTGGTATGCAGGTTCCTGAGTACACATCTCAGATCGCTATTTAAAATGAACTATATCGGACTATAACCACGCCCACTTTTTCGATATCGAAAATTTCGAAAAACCGAAAAAGTGCGATAATTCATTACAAAAGACAGCTAAAGGGACGAAACTTGGTAGATGAGTTTAACTTATGACGCAGAATAGAAAATTAGTAAAATTTTGGACAATGGGCGTGGCACCGCCCACTTTTAAAAGAAGGTAATTTAAAAGTTTTGCAAGCTGTAATTTGGCAGTCGTTGAAGATATCTTGATGAAATTTGGCAGGAACGTTACTTCTATCACTATATGTACGCCTAATAAAAATTAGCAAAATCGGAGAAGGACCACGCCCACTTTTAAAAAAAAATTTTTTTTTTAAGTAAAATTTTAACAAAAAATTTAATATCTTTACAGTATATAAGTAAATTATGTCAACATTCAACTCCAGTAATGATATGGTGCAACCAAATACAAAAATAAAAGAAAATTTCAAAATGGGCGTGGCTCCGCCCTTTTTCGTTTAACTCGTCTAGAATACTTGTAATGCCATAAGTCGAACAAAAATTTACCAATCCTTGTGAAATTTGGCAGGGGTATAGCTTCTCTTACGATAACAGTTTTCTGTGAAAATGGGCGAAATCGGTTGATGCCACGCCCAATTTTTATACACAGGCGTCCGTCTGTCCTTCCGCATGGCCGTTAACACGATAACTTGGGCAAAAATCGACATATCTTTAATGAACTTAGTTCACGTGCTTACTTGAACTCACTTTATCTTGGTATGAAAAATGAACGAAATCCGACTATGACCACGCCCACTTTTTCGATATCGAAAATTACGAAAAATGAAAAAATGCCATAATTCTATACCAAATACGAAAAAAAGCATGAAACATGGTAAGGTAATTGGATTGTTTTATTGACGCGAAATATAACTTTAGAAAAAACTTTATAAAATGGTTGTGACACCTACCATATTAAGTAGAAGAAAATGAAAAAGTTCTACAGGGCGAAATAAAAAACCCTTAAAATCTTGGTATTACATATATAAATAAATTAGCTGTATCCAACAGATGATGTTCTGGGTCACCCTGGTCCACATTTTGGTCGATATCTGGAAAACGCCTTCACACCACTCCCTTTTAAAACTCTCATTAATACCTTTAATTTGATACCCATATCGTACAAACTCATTCTAGAGTCACCCCTGGTCCACCTTTATGGCGATATCTCGAAAAGGCGAACACCTATAGAACGAAGGCCCACTCCCTTTTAAAATATTCATTAACACCTTTCTTTTGATACCCATATTGTACAAACAAATTCTAGGGTCACCCCTGCTCCACCTTTATGGCGATATATCGAAACCGCGTCCACCTATGGAACTAAGGATTACTCCCTTTTAAAATACTCATTAGCACCTTTCATTTGATACCCATATCGTGCAAACGCGTTCTATAGTCACCCCTGGTCCACCTTTATGGCGATATCTCGAAAAGGCGACCACCTATACAACAACCACCACTCCCTTTTAAAACCCTTATTAATACCTTTCTTTTGATACCCATATTGTACAAACATATTCTAGAGTCACCCCTGGTCCACCTTTAGGGCGATATTTCGAAACGGCGTCCACCTATAGAACTAAGGCCCACTCCCTTTTAAAATACTCATTAACACCTTTCGTTTGATGCCCATATTGTACAAACAAATTCTAGGGTCACCCCTGGTCCACCTTATTGCGATATCTCGAAACGGCGTCCACCTATGAAACTAAGGATTACTCCCTTTTAAAATACTCATTAACACCTTTTTTTTGATACCCATATTGTACAAACAAATTCTAGGGTCACCCCTGGTCCACCTTTGTGGCGATATCTCGAAATGGCGTCCACCTATGGAACTAAGGATTACTCCCTTTTAAAATACTCATTAACACCTTTCATTTGAAACCCATATCGTACAAACGCATTCTAGAGTCAACCCTGATCCACCTTTATGGCTATATCCCTAAATGGCATCCACCTATAGAACTATGGCCCACTCCCTCATAAAATACTCTTTAACGCCTTTCATTTGATACACATTCCAGGGTTTCCCTCGGTTCATTTTCCTACATGGTTATTTTCCCTTATGTTGTCACCATAGCTCTCAACTGAGTATGTAATGTTAGGTTACACCCGAACTTAACCTTCCTTACTTGTTTATGCTAAGATAGTCCTGAGATTTGTTTCTACAATATGGCTATCAAATGGAAACTGTTTATTATTACTTTGATACGGGGAATTTTTCGTACCCCTGGGTGACTAGGGTCGTGAGATATAGGCCAAAACGTGGACCCGGTTACCCCTAGAATGCGTTTATACAATATGGATAACAAATGAAAGCTGGTGATGAATGCTTTAGTACAGGGTAGTTTTCATACCTCTTGGTGACTAGGGTCTCGAAATATAGGCCAAACCGTAGATCAGGGTAATACCAGGATGTGTTTTTACATTATGTGTATCTATTTGGAGCTGTTGGTGTGTGCTTTAGTACAGGGTAGTTTTCAAACCTATTGGTGACTATGGTCTCGAGATATAGGCCAAAACGTGGACCCGGATACCCCTGGAATGAGTGTGTAATGTGGATATCAAACGAAAGCTATTGCTGAGAGCTTTAGATTAATTTTCATTGTGATATTCGATTTAGTCGCATCAACCTGGCAATACTGATAAATATGCATGCGAAGCCGAAATATAGACATGAATTAATGATACCCACATACCTACTTACATACGTACTATTCGATTTTCCTGAAATTTTGTATATAAATTTGCCTATATTAGTATTTACGATCCTTTTTTCAGGGAAGTAGACCAGAGACGGACTGGAACTTAGACTTGGAGTAGGACTTGGGCTCGGAATGGGACTGGAACAAAATAGATACCACCCTCTTGGACTGCCAATAATGGATAAAGGAACATGAGAACTTGAGATAAGAGAAAAGAGGGAAGGAGAAAGAGACTGAGAAAGAGATAGAGTGAGACGAAGATAGAGATAGATGATGCGAAAAAACGAAGGGAGGAGTGAATAAAAGGATTAAGAAGATTAAGTGAAGAGGGGGGAGGGCAGAATTAGACGGAAAAATCTTATTAAATTGTATGCAGATAGACCAAATTTAGGGCAGAACAATGTCTGCCGGGTCTGCTAGTTTGTTATAAACATAAAAGGTAAGTTCAGCGATATGTGCGATGTCTTCTTTTTTTGTTTCCTGTGTTTTCCCTCTTCTGCAGTATTCTCAAGCTTTCTAATGTGTTACTGGCTCTCCCACGTTTGTTTTTGTCTATAGTTTTCGTATTTGCCAGATCAGCTTTATGTCCACTAGCTGGGATGTGCTGTGATAAGGCAGTATTGTTTCTGTGATGTCAGCTTCGTGTTCTGTTAGTCGAACGCCCAATGCTCATTTCGTAGTTCCTATGTACAATTTGGGATAGTGACTAAAGTCTGTATTTCAAAATGATGTTGGGTCAAACTTCTGGCAAAAACTAAAAAAAATTCTGCGCGACTTAATAATTTCGAATCAAGATTCTGGGTGGACATAATGACTAAGGGTCATAATCCTGAAAAGTAAAATTCTGGTTTCCAAATAATTTTAGACAAAAATTCTGGTTGTTTTTATTGTTGAAAATAAGGCAGACATATTCCGATTTTTAAGAATCAAATATATAATTCAAAAATAATAGACATTATAGGTAATATATGTATGTATGTATGTAGAAAAGAAGTTGTTGAACAATTAAATTTTTAGCAATTCTTTTTAGGAAACAAACACATTGTTTCTTCGCTATTTTTCTAATTTTTTTATTTGCTTTTAATGTTTTCAAATTTCGTTTTACGTTTTGGCCCTCTTGAACTCTGGCAATCTGCGCTTTCGCATAAAGCATCTCGCTTTTAAATCGTTTATGAGTTTATACAGCCCACAATTTCGTTTCACAACAATAACCTTAAGGCGACGATGCCAGGCTTCAACATTGTTTTGTGTTCTTGGGGAATGTATGCTCGTAGACTCCTCGTGCGCTGACCAAAATTTGGGCGAATATTCCGGTTGCGATTAGACTCCGTATATATAATTTGCTTCGAACCATGAGCAAATATTCCTCATATGCGTGTCATCAACATTATTCAACAGATGATTATAGTACTCAGAGACTTCGTCGTAGGGAACAAAAGACAGGCTCTTTAACATTCTAATTTGTAATGAAAAGCACGTATCAGTACCATATTTCTGAACCAATCTGTAAAACAAAATTTTAGATTGTAAGTAGATAGTTGCACTATTTTAAAAATGTATACTTAGGTTACTATTTATACCTTTCTCTTTGTATTTTTCTCCAAATTATTTGATTAAAATGAGAAAAGCATCCCTGTAGTCTCGCTTCTGGAAAAAATTTGTTTGCCGCAGATACTAAACCCAATTCAAAATCACTTAAAATATGTTCTGGATGTAATTGTATTCCATATCCTTCATCTATCTCTATAAACTCATAAAACAGCATTTCGTAGCTAAAAAGCGACTTTTTGCTCATTATACAGAAAACAAGGGGAACTATTTGCCCTTCAACATGGCCGTGTATCGAGAAAAGTAGTCGCATTATAGAAGCGCCACGTCGAAAGTTCCATCCATAATCCAACAGTCGCTTTTATCAAATAATTCTATTGATGACTTAGTGCCGAAGTTTCATTTTGAAGGTGTTTTTTAGATAAAATGAAAAGTTCGTTTTCCAAAACATACAAACTAAATGGTATATCTATTTCTTCTAGCGATCTCGGCTCATGAAGGATTGCCGTTGACCTTCTGATTCTGTTAATTTTTTTTTTTTGTGCTACGGTTCTTGGTAAGTAATCGCGGCTCTGGGTGTTCCCACAACAGATTTCTGGATTATTTGGTGTGTATTTAAGAAACTTTTTTTCGCTAGCTTTTTCACCAAATTATTTGCTTTTACTACGTTAATACTATCGGCAAAAGGTTTATGAGAGTGACATTCAGAATGCTTAATGATATGATGCAGGTTTTCACTAAATTTTGTGATAACGCGGGAAGACATTTATATCGTATTCTTTTGGAGCAGACCCAATTAAATGTTTTTTTTTTTCTGGATCGCTCAAGATATTAAAAAAATTCCGCAACACATAACATATCCTTTCTTTTATTTGATTTAACTAGAGACAAGTTTGCCATATTTATCAGAAGTTGTGTTCGTTTCACTGGTAACACATAAAAATTAAATTATTTAACATTTTTAACCTTCAAGTAATCACGCTGATCAGCTACTATCAATGGAAAAGCAAACTCTCTAAGCAAAGCATTTCCATATGCTATAAACGAAAAATAAAAACAAATCAATCACAGTTATGTTTTTATGTTTCTATTCTTATTTAATCTTTTCGTAGGTCTGGTGATTTTTGTAAAACTTACAATAACATGATATATATATAAATGAAAGAATGTAAATTAACGGTAACACTCGTGTATTTATTATGGGTACACTAAACGCAAATTAGTTTCATATTCTGATATGAAAAGGTGAAATACATATATTATGTTTAGTAATTTATACATATTTTTTTAGTTTGTGGTGAAATACAAATATATTTTCACTAGAAGTCTCGTCTAAGTTTGTTTTTGTTTTTCAAAATGCTGTATTGAAAAATCGGAAAAGCATATGGATAAAGAAAAAAGTGCGCACTTTTTTTCTTTATCCATATACTTTTCCGATTTTTCAATACAGCATTTTGAAAAACAGAATATTGACTATCCAGAATCTTTTTATACGGAATTATGAAAAACAGAATATTGGGCACGGCATTTTAACACACAGTATTTTATAACTCAGAATTTTGAATCCAGAATTTTGGATACAGAATTTTGTCTTATAATCAACCCGTACAATTTGTTGCAGTCCTCATTCTCTTTTCCTTTACATGTGATCTCGTCCACTACTGGGACTGGGACTGGGAAAATTGTAAAAGTAACAAGAATGCCAGGAATGTTTAAAGTTTGTAAAATATATACAAAAAAAATTGCTTCGCCTAGCATAGCTTATTGCGAGCTCTCTGCCGCCAGCCTAAGAATAACATTAGTATACGATAAAGAGTAAGAGACAGAGTAAGACTAAGATAGGAGAAGGAGCAGGAAGTGTAAGAGGGTAAATATTTATGGAATATTGAAAGGGATAGGGAAATTGAGTTGACCGACTTAGGTAAACAGTTAAGACAGCGTAGAGGTTGAAGTGTACGAGCCATAAAGACTTCCCACAAACTGAATATGTATATAAAGTGCACGCAGAAGGGAGAAGAAAGAAAGAGCGAGGTAGTTGGATAGATAAAGAAAGACAGAACAACGTCTATCGGGTTTGATCATAAGGCTTTGATTATTTCATGCTTTTAACATTTCTACGGCTAGCCAGAACTGTTAGATATGAAGATCTGATAAGCCACAGATTAATATTAAAGCTTTGATTATTTGGAACATCGTTGCTGTAAAACCTCTGGTATTATATATTTTCACACCAGAGATAGACTTACCTCTTAACGTTTGGTTAACATAGGTAAATGTAGATTATTGGGACCGTTCAACGTCAATCATATTCATGAAATCATTTCCATTGATACACATTTTTTCATATCGTCTCAAGATCTCGGTAATTCTGATGATTAAAATAATATCTGCGAAAAACGAATTTTATGCACGCGGGTCTTACTCATTGAAAAACCAAATAAAAATAAATAGTTGGCGCGGTTTACCTTCGAAGAGATTAAGGCAGAGCTTCTCTTACAAATTGCACCGTGATCCTTTTTAAATATTCCTACAAATTGAGAGCCGGGTTCTACATTTTTTATGCCGATTCCGAATGGCACCTTTAAGGCAAATTAATTTTCACCGAGCAGCTTTTCATGGCACAAATATACTTGGAGTGTTTGCCGAGAGGCGACGCCGCTTACTTACTTACTTAATTGGCTTCTTCGTCCTGCCAACTGGCGCGAATTGGTCACAACAAATCATTTCAATTCCTGGTCCTTCCAGCGGAGTGGGGGACACTCTCATCCTCTACTTCCATAGACGGGTTCCGATGGAAACACCTTCTTAGCCGGAGTGTCATCCTTCATTCGCATAACATAGTCTAGCCAGCGCGGCCGCTGCGTTTTAATTCGCTGCACTATGTTGATGTCTGCGCAGAGTTCCTACAGCTCATCTTTAAATTTTCTTCAGCACTCGCCATCACTAACGCGTAGAGGTCCATAAATCTTTCGTAGAACTTTTCTCTCGAACACTCCCAGAGCCGCTGCGTCTGAAGTTGTTATGGTCCATGCTTCTGCACCATATATCAGGACGGGTGCGATAAGTGTCCTGTAGAGTATGATTTTAGTTTGAAGAGAGGGGACTTTACTTTTCAATTGCCTACCTAGCCCAAAGTAGCATTTATTGGAAAGAGAGATTCTTCGCTGGATTTCAGAGCTAATGTTGTTGCTAGTGTTGATACCGGTTCTCAAATAAACGAAGTCTTTTACTGTTGTTGTTGTTGTTGTTGTAGCAATGCTCGCCCCACCTAATAGCCGCGACCGATCACAAATTGTCATCAATATCCTCTAACGGGAGTCCAAGGAAACTTGACGTTTCAACAGGGGTGGACCATAAGGAAAGGGGTGTTAGAGGCGTTGGTTCCACATTACAATTAAAGAGATGGTTGGTGTCATGTGGGGACACATTGCAAGCAGGGCATACATTTTGTATGTCGGGGTGGATTCTGGATAGGTAAGAGTTTAACCTGTTACAGTATCCAGAACGAAGTTGAGCAAGAGTGACACGCGTTTCCCTGGGGAGTATGCGTTCCTCTTCTGCGAGCTCTGGATATTTTTCTTCAAGTACTGGATTCACCGGGCAATTCCCGACATAAAGGTCCGACGCCTGTCTATGGAGTTCACCAAGGACCTGCTTGTGTTTTTCCGCTTCATACGGCTGGGTTCTCAGGTGCCGTATTTCCTCAAAATGCTTACGGAGATGACTCCTTAGGCCCCTAGGCGGTGCTGGTTCGTCAATCAGATGTCTGTTGGGATGCCCAGGTTTCTGGGTATTCAACAGAAACTGTTTGGTCAGCATCTCATTTCTCTCCCTAATGGGGAGTATTCTCGCCTCATTATGCAGATGGTGTTCTGGGGACATAAGAAGACAGCCCGTGGCGATTCTGAGAGCAGTATTTTGGCAGGCCTGTAGTTTCTTCCAGTGGGTGGTTTTTAGGCTTGGCGACCATATGGGTGACGCGTAGCACGTAATCGGCTGGCTAATTGCTTTGTATGTGGTCAAGAGCGTTTCTTTATCTTTTCCCCAGGTACTGCCAGCAAGGGATTTGAGGATTTTATTACGGCTCTGAATTCTTGGAACAATTGCGGTTGCGTGCGCACCAAAATGTAGATCAAACGTCACGCCCAAGATTTTGGGGTGTAGGACAGTCGGTAGCGTAGTGCCATCGACGTGGATGTTCAATATGGTCGACATTTGGGGCGTCCATGTTGTAAATAAGGTCGCGGAAGATTTAGTCGGTGACAATGACAGGTTTCGCGAGGCGAAAAAACTGGAGAGATCAGGGAGATAGCCGTTTATTTTATTGCATAGCTCATCGATCTTTGGGCCTGGGCCTGTGGCCATTATTGTGCAGTCATCGGCGTAGGAAATGATTGTGACTCCTTCCGGTGGTGAAGGTAGCTTAGATATGTAGAAATTAAACAAAAGCGGGGATAGGACACCACCCTGTGGCACCCCTTGTTTAATTCTCCTTTGTTTTGATGTTTCGTTTCTGAATTGCACCGATGCCTGCCGACCACCCAGATAATTTGCGGTCCACCTTTTAAGACATGGGGGAAGGGTAGACCCTTCCAGGTCTTCCAGTAACGAGCCATGGTTACCGTATCAAAAGCTTTTGAAAGGTCTAACGCTACGAGTACTGTTCTATGGTGGGGATATTGATTCAAACCGCAATTTATCTGGGTGCTAATGACATTTAGCGCGGAGGTAGTGCTACGGAGTTTTCTGAAGCCATGCTGATGAGGGGCTAGCTGCAAATGTGCTTGGAAATGAGGGAGCAAAATGGCTTCAAGCGTCTTTGCCACTGGCGATAGGAGAGATATCGGACGATATGTCTCACCTACGTTAGCTGGTTTCCCAGGCTTTAGTAGCGGGACCACCTTGGCCATTTTCCATTTCTCGGGTATGACAAAGGTGGAAAGAGACAGGTTGAAGACATGCGCTAAATATTTGAAACCCTCTTTCCCTAGTTTTTTAAGCATCGGCATGGCTATGCCGTCTGGGCCCACTGCTTTGGATGGTTTAGCGCGACCAATGGCGTCCTCAACCTCTCTAGCGGTGATGGTAATTGGTGACGCGCTGATTTTGTGTTTATGTGCACGTCTATTGGCTCTCCGTCTATCTTTGTCGACCGTAGGATGCATTATATATTGTCGGCAGAAAGCGCTCGCGCATTTTTTCGCATCCGACAGCACCTTATCGCCAAAGGCGATGGAAACTTTGTCTTTGTGTTTAGTCGGATTCGATAGGGACTTTACGGTGGACCAAAGTTTACCTACACCGGTAGAGAGGTTACAACCTCTTAGGTGCTCTTCCCATTTCGCCCGCTTGTGTTCGTCCACAAGCAATCTGATGCGTTGGTTTATATCCCTTATTTGGGGGTCGCCTGGATCAAGCTGTCTTATAAGGTCGCGTTCCCTCGCTAAGCTCGCGGCCTCCGCCGGGAAGTGGGGCCGGATTTCGGGAATTCTCCCGGCGGGAATGAAATGTGCCGAGGCGGATTCAATGAACTTACGGAAGGCACGCTCCCCTTGGCGGGCATCAGTCGGGATAGGGAGGGCAGCAAAGCTGCTGTCTGTTGCAGATTTATATTCTTCCCACTTTCCTTTTTTGAAGTTTATGAAAGTGCGTTTTTCGGTGACGATGAAGTCGGCGGTACGCCCGAACGAAATAAGTATGGGCAGGTGGTCGGATGCCAATGTTACCATCGGCTGCCAGTTGACGCAGTTTACGAGTTCTGCGCTCACGATTGAGATATCTTGCGAGCTATGACAGCTTCCTACCATACGTGTGGGGGCGTCTCCGTTAATTGTGCAGAACGTCGTTTCGTCTATTTGATCCGCCAACATCTCACCCCTACTGTCCGCCCGCAAGTTTGAATCCCATAGGTCGTGATGGGCATTGAAATCGCCTAAGATAATGCGATTGTTGCCAGTGAGTAAGGCCTCGATATTAGGGCGGTATCCACTGGGGCAACAGGTTACAGGAGGGATGTAGATGTTGATGATTTCTAGATTTGCATCGCCTGACCGGACAGATAGGCCTTGACGTTCTAAGACATTGTCACTGCGGTCGATGCCAGGATCAAATATATGATATTGCACAGAGTGGTGTATAATAAACGCGAGGCCGCCTCCATTTCCGCTCTCGCGGTCTTTCCTGTGGACATTATAACCAGAGCAGGTCTGCAATGCAGATCTTGCTGTGAGTTTAGTCTCTTGAATCGCAGCAATGCGGATATTGTGCCGCTTCATGAAATCGACTATCTCCGTAATCTTCCCAGTTAGTCCATTACAGTTGAACTGCAGAATTCTGAAGTGCATGAGGGGTGACGCCGCCACTCTAGGGGTAAGTGAGGGGTGACTACGCCTAGGTTGTGGAAGGCCAGGACGCAATTGCTGTTGTGGCCTTGGGACTGGCGCCCTTGGGCAAGCATTGGGGTACCCGGATGATTTGGGTTTGCGACCTGGCAACATGGCGCGATGAAACCCGTCGAGGGGTTGCCGTCGCGGAGACCAGAACATCTAGGAAAGTGGCACCACCCAAGGCAGGAGCTGCATTGGGCGGATGTCGCAAACCTATATATTCTGTGCTGGCAGACGGTGCAAACGGAGGCAGGGACTAAGAGTCTGTTTCCCTGACCTGCCCGATTGCTGCCAGAAAAGAGGGGAGGAGAAGAAGACGGGGGCAGGGGCTGATGCTCAGCATTGCTACCAGCTCTACTACGAAGGTAGTAGTTATGAGTGGTATCAGCTGTTTGAGTTGTTGGCGCCGTGGGGCGCGAGCAGCAGCGGGTACTTGTTGTGGCTTGCTGAGCAGCGAAGCTGCTGGAAGGTAGCGGGGATACGCTTAGGCGTAGACTACGGGACGCCCTTGGGCGTGAGCAGCAAGGAGCCACAAAAGATTTATAAAAGTTACGTGGACGTCGGGTTTTGGGATCAAGCCCAGAACAACCTGTCCGATGCAACCATCCCTTGCACGAGACACACTGAACAGAGTATGACCGTCCTAAAAAGATTCTTTTCTGGCAAATGCAGCAAAACCATTTCTCAGGACCGGGGTGAGGAGACGGACCCGGATTGGGTTCGATACCTTCCCGGAGTAAGAGAATATGTAGCAGTCCTGCTGCAAGGAGCTGCTGGGAGGATGACAATTTGTGGGAGGGACGAAACAAATTAAATGGGGTCACACTGAAATGACAGTCCTTGGTCGGGAAAAATCCCGAGTCGCTCCGGTACATAGAACCGACTGCCTTGGGAAGCGAAGTCTTTTACTATTCCGAAATTATGGCTGCCAACAGTAGCGTGGTTACCAAGGCGCATATGCGCTGACGCTTTGCTCAATTGTACTTCGACGTCGCTTAGAAAAACTTTATTCTAACTAAGTAAACACCTTTTTTCTAAGTTTTTGATGTTACTTTGCTAGCGGGTTTAACCCAAGGCCTTCAGTGTGGTAGGCGGTGCACGCTGCCACCAAACCACAACGGTTCTTATTCATATACCAAAAGGAGAAACAGACCGCCAGCGTGATTTTCCTGCGCATTATTTCATATTTTAAGATGATATGAATATATTATATTTTATGGTACTGAAAAAAAATTATTTTGTAAGCAATTTCAAGAAGCAACACTTCAATTTAAGAAAATTGTTCACAATTGAACTATTTGCTGCACGTATATAAATTTTAACAGCAACGTGCAAAACTTTCTACATTTGCTGTGCCTTCTAAAAGAGGGAATACCGTAGCCAAATGAAAAAAAAAATTATTAGAATCAAATTAGTGGAATTAACTAGCCACTTACAAAAATTGATAAGAGCACTTCAAATGTAATGTACTAGGCCCATATCTGAGCTCATCACTTTCGTAATGATTAATTATAATCAAGTATAAAGTTTATATCTCTTTCCATTAATATACCCACTCCCCTCATTAAGTAACGGGCATCCAGAATCATGAATTAAACAAACATCATCTGTGCGAAGATTTTCCCTCTCCTGCATTAAATTAAACTTTCGTTAAGGATAGTTTGGTTAGTGGCAAAGATAAATTACTCTACTATTTATATAAAGCAAAATTTGTACATACATACATATATGACAAAGAACGCAAATGACAGCTCCCGAAACCAAAATTTTAAGTGAAAACAACTACATACATAAGGAATTTCCTTTAAACAACTGTTAAATGTCAGTACTGCTGCTTTTGGTTTCTCACAAAGAAAGACCGTTTTCAAGCTAAATAAAGGGAATGGTCAGTGAAAGAGAGCAATTGATTACTAAAAGAAATATAGATCACGCTTTGATAAGATTAACATAAATGGATGATAGCTAATATAGTTGTTGTGAACAGGGGCGGATTAAAGATTTACGAGGCCCGCGACTAAAATGAATATAGCGCCCACTTATGGGGAACAAAATATGATCATTTTTTTCAGAATTATAGAATTTCATTTTCATTTCATTCAGAATTATAGAAATATATACCACTCGTATTGTTGTAAACAGTTTAATACTGTTTTCACACAGTCGGCTTATTGAATAATAAAGGCAGTTTTCTACATTAAGACGCTTATTGAGCTCAATCTTCCCTACAAAATTCGAATATATTATTATTTCATTAGTAGCTAATCGAATGCCTAATGAAGTTAAAAGCACAATGCAACTCTGTTGGCAGCGTTCCGCTTCCGTTTCCGCTTCTTAGTTTTTGGTGTGTTCAGTGCTTAAAAATTTCATTTGTCAAAGCAAATGTCATTGTCTGCATGGCGGAACGATACAAGGTGGCCGCATCGAACAGCTGATTATAACCTTTTTTATTTGATTTGATACATCAACTACCGGCGCAGTACGATTTTGACATTTTTCCATCGAATTTACAAGTACATGGAATTTTTTTTGTTTGTAGGTATGTCACCATGCTCCCACCTTGTATCGTTCCGTCATGATTGTCCGTCTCATCCTTCATACTAATCGAGGAGTTACTTCTGTGTGAAAGCACAAAAACTTACGATTTCATTAGCAGGTGAAATGAGATAATTAAGTTTCTGTGTGAAAACAGTATAACTCAAAATTTAAGTTTTTTGAGAATGCAATTCAAGTTTTGTCATATTATATGGTTGAATTCTCCGGCTAATTTCTAGGGCACAGAAAATGGTAAGTCAATTTCTGTTAAAAATATTTTTATAATAGTTTGAAAAATTTCTGTTAAAAATATTTTTATAAAAGTTTGAAGAATTTGCTATATTTTTGCTCTGCATTTTTCATTAAAAATTATTCACTTTACTATAAAGGCATTATGCAGCCAAATACAACTTTCAGAATAGATTCATACGGAGTATTTCTTAATACATCGGTGTAGTATAAAAATAATAGTAAATAAATCATGTTTTTATGGTGTTATATTTATAGATTTATTTCGGGTTGATTCATCTTACATTTAAAAATCAAAGCACTTTCAATTAGCAAAATTTATAAAACAAAGATGCATAAATATCTATTTCCGCTAGTTTCATCTCATTGAGTGTAATACGAAACTGAATATAATGTCGTCAACCAGTTAATAATATATCATAATATCTCAGAAAATTAGAATTTCACGTTACATCAGTTTACAATAAAAGGTACATGTCTTTTTCTTTTTATTGCAATTTTGGTTCATATATTCTGTATACTAAACTAATGTATAACATTGAATCTACTCCGGTAAACAAACTTATACATTCCCTTTTTATACCCAAGAAAACAAATTGTACATTCGCTTGTTAAAAATCGCTATAACTATAAAAAATAGGCGCGATTCAAAAATCGCCATATCGTCCATTGTGAATCAAACTAAGTGTGATATCTTATCTGTCTACTGCCTGAAAGGATGTTCAATATGGTTACTTTTTAGCGTTTTGACAGGGTGTTCAATATGGCGGCGCATAGGGCCGGCTTCAGCGGGTGATAGAAAGAGATACAGAATGAGACAGCGATAGACAATTACAAATCAGGTGATCCAATCACTTTGGAATTTTGAGGTCTATACAGAAGATATCACACTTAGTTTGATTCGCAATGATTTCGTCTTTCGTTGTTTTTCCGCCAAAATAAACATTACACAAGTATCGAGTCATGGCGGAACAATACAAGGTGGCAGCATGGTGACATACCTACAAACATAAATACAAATTCCATGTACCTGCTTTGTTTTCGTAAATTCGATGGATAAATGTCAAAATCGTACTGCGTCGGAAGCTGATGTTTCAAATCAAATAAAAAAGTGTATAATCAGCTGTCCCATGCTGCCACCTTGTATCGTTCCGCCATGTATCGAGTGGTGCCCGCTCGCCGCAACTATGACGTTTTTAAAAACTCTTTGGTTTTTCGCGAAGTAAAACATGCATCGACGTTCGAACGGCTTCTGCGGTAAACCTCCATGTGCCATCGATAGTGTTTTTGTGATAATCTAAGCAAGTGGGTTCAGATTACAATGAGTATATGTCATGATATACTTACTATAGTCTGAACTCTGAATGTGCTTGCTTATATTATCTTATTCTTAACGAGTGCATGTATTTTTTTCCATATTACTATTGTATATAAATTTTGAGGTGCAAAATTGAATTATGTGTACGCAAATACGTAATATATTAGTTATTCGAGCTCGCGGAGCCCTCCAAATGCTGCGGCCCGGGCTATAGCCCCTGCTAGCCCCTCCTTTAATCCGCCCCTGGCTGTGAACTAATAACATAACACCAAAATATGGAAAAGGAAAGGATAAGAAACAATAATAACCGTAAGGTTCATGTTTCCTGGTATGAATTTATTTTGTATGAGATATCGGTTTGTTATTCATTTGTTTTTGGCGCGCTGTCGGCGAGGTATAGACAAGATAGCGATTCGTTATCGAACAGTTATAAATTGATCATCGATAGCAAACAATATAGATGATATATCTGTTAAATATCGAAAAGTTATTGGTTCTCTATTTTAAAAATATCGATTTGTTGTCTTTAAATATGGATGTTATGGACAGGTAGTAGGTTTTTTTATCGAAAATATATCGATTTTCTATTTTTCTTTCGAAAAAGTATCGATGTTGTCGAAAAGTTATCGCATTTTTATCAAAAAGATATAGATTTGTAATCGGAAAATATTTGTTACCAAAAAAATGTTTTCGAATATCATTAGTGTCACCTCCGAAGTTCCTCAGGGCAGCCATCTTGGCCCGATTCTGGTTTTGCTATTTGTAAGCTGTACCTGTGCAACTACAAAATATTCTCTAAAGTTGATGTATGCTGATGATGTAAAACTTTTTAAGACTTATTCGTCGATTGAAGAACGTTTTTTGCTCCAAATGAATTTAAATTGCTTAGCTAATTGGTCAAATGTGAGCTAGATGCCGCATAATCTTAAATGTAAATTTATGTGTTTTTCGCGTAGGAATTTACAACCAGTTTCTTACACAATTAACAACCAAAACCTTGAAAGTGTTAATGTTTTTGTAGACTTCAGAGTTACAATCAACTGCAAACTTAGATTCAACTGTCATATAAGTGCCACTGTCAATAGAGTTAAAGGTGGTTTAGCATTTGTGAAAATGTGGTCAAAAGAATTAAGCGACCCCTACGTTGCAAAAACTCTCTTCACAGCATTGGTTAGACTGATATTACAGTATAGCTCAATAGTCTGGAATCCGCGTTTTCAAGTAGATACTGACATGCTCGAATCAAAACAAAAACAGTTTTTGCTATTTGTCTTAAGGAATTTTCAATGGGACTCTTTATTTAATCTTCCACATTATACTAATCGATTAAACCTTATCAATCTTCCAATTCTTGCTAGTCGAAGGGAAATGCCCGGCGTAATTTTTATAAAAAATCTACTGAATGGATCGATTCCAAGCCTATTTCTTCTCAACGAAGTGAACTTTAGTGTTCCTTGTCAATGTAAACGAATTTCGAACTTAACGAATTTCTCCTGTGCTTGTGCCAAGATTATAATTCTCACTCAAACATATTTGATATGTCGCACTCCCTTTTTTCTTTAAAAAAATACCGTTCTTTCTGACTGCCCTTCAATTGAATTCGATATAATAGGCCAATAATAACCCGGTAATAGTCCCAGCCCCATAAATTTTCCTACTCAAAAATTATTTTTACTGAATACTACTGAACGATTCCAAATAATTTCGAAACTAGTTGCTAACTTTATTACAAAATTATCTCGAAACGGCTTCAGAATGATGGCATAGCGAAAATCGAAATAGTTCCAACATAATCTCAAAAGAGTGCCGAGAAGAGCCTTCACAAAATCATCAACCTAAAAAATCCCGAAAAAACAAAAATAGTCCCAAAATAAAATAAAAATAGTTCTAAAATGATCCCAACATTGCTACAAATAAGTTTTAAACTATACCAAAATTACATCCAAAATAGTGCAGAAATAATCTGAAATATCTAGGTTTCAGGAGTAGTCACTATATGACCCGGAAAATAAACGATCGGGACGGAGTATGGTCTTTCTCTCTTAAATTTTGTGCAATAACAATTATTTGCAGAAGTTTGTTGACATTAAGTTATGTTAAATTTACATTAATTTCAATAAAGCAGAAGAGAGAGCAGCGGTCACCGTGGTGTGGTGCCAGCGCAATCCGCCTATCACAACATCCTGGGTCCATGCTCAGGGCAAAGAACAAACAAGTTTTAGAAACAAGCTTTTTCAATTAAAAGACAGTTTTCTAAGCGGGGTCACCCCTTGCCAGTGGCTTGACAAACATACCAAGTGTATTTCTGTCACGAAAAGCTGCTCAGTGAAAACTCATCTGCCTTCCAGGTGCCCTTCAGAGTCGGCATAAGACATGTAGATTTCCACCAATTTATAGAAAAAAAATAAAAGGAGCACGACGCAAATTATATGAGAAGCTCGGCCTAAAAGCCTTCGTAGACTATCGCGCCTTACATTTATTTTTTTATTTATTGTTAATTTAGAAGAGAGATTCGCCTCCCTTAAATATACCTCAGCCACAAAGTAACAGTTTTAAAAACAACCTTAGACACTAAATCACATTATATGATTTCTCTGATAGCGATGAATATTTGAAAATAAAAATTAAAAAGTAAATGTAAGGCGCGATAACCTCCGAAGAGATATAAGGCCGAGCTTCTCTTCCAATTTGCGTCGTGCTCCTCTTGATTTTCCCTACAAATTGGCCGGACGGGACCTACATGTTTTATGCCAACTCCGAACGGCATCTGCAAGGTAGATGAGTTTCCACTGAGAGGTTTTCATGGCAGATATACACCCGGAGCGCTTGCCAAACACTGCCGAAGGGCGACCCCGTTTAGAAAAATTTTCTTCTAATTGAAAAACTTAATTTCTAAGATATTGATGTTGCTTTGCCCGGGGTGCGAACCCAGGGCATAAGGTGTGGTAGGCGGAGCACGCTACCATCACACCACGGTGGGCGCCAGTAAAGATACAAATTACTCACTAGGAAAAACCGAAAAAGTTGTTGACTTGCTTCCTCAAAATAACACTTTGTAAAAACACTTAATGCAATTTGTTAGTAAAAACTTGTGTTTGCATTATTCTATATAATATTTACTTCCCTGTATGGGATTTATCTAGATATTTGTTCTAGTCTGTAAGGTATTTGGTACTGTAGACTTAAATAAATAAATATTGAGATATCTTCACCAAATTTGGTACACGATCTGGACCCAGAATAGATTGGTATTGAAAATGAGCGAAATCGGTTGATAACCACGCCCACTTTTTATATATATAACATTTTGGAAAACACAAAAAACCTGATTATTTAGTAAATAATACACCTAGAATGTTGACATTTTACGTTGGACTGATAATGAAACTCTTGACAAAAATTTGAAAAAAAAAATTTAAAATGGCCGTAGCACCGCCCACTTGTGATAAAATAAATTTTACAAATAATATTAATCTTAAATCAAAAATCTTTAAACATATCGTAACAAAATTCATCAGAGAGGTAGCCTTTACTATAAGGAATGCTTTGAAGAAAAATTAACGAAATCCGTTAAGGACCACGCCCTTTTTATATAAAAGATTTTTAAAAGGGTCGTGGACAAATAAAATAAGTTATATCTTTGCAAAAAAGAGCTTTATGTTAATGGTATTTCATTTCCCAAGTGGACTTATAACAATAAATAGGAAAAACTTCGAATTCTGAAAAAGGGGCGTGGCCACGCCCCTTTTATAATTAAGCAATTTTCTATGTTTTGGGAGCCAAAGCTCGAAGAAAAATTAGTTCAGAATAGAACCATATTGTATATGTATTATTGCGTAGTCTTGTAACACTATTAAGCACACAAAACAAACAACAACAGCATTTCAGATGTAGAGCTGGGTATGTAATGTTCGTTTTTACCCGAATTTAAACTTCCTTACTTGTTCATCTACATTTTTGTGCATGGATATATACATACATGTATGAATATATGTTTTTGTATATGTGTGAATATATGTTTGTACCGCAGGGGCCATTATAGCTTTTTAAGATGTATGAGGTAAAAACGAAAGTATATGACCCTTTGACCCCTTTAATAATTTCATCTACAGATTTTTCAAATCTTATTTAGAGACTAAAGTAGCCAGCAGACTTGGGTCTGCCCAAATTTGTGTGCCTATATTTAAAAACTTAGCCTCACTTTCGCTGTTTGCTATGTGTTTCATTTTCTTTCACTCTGTCATTTATTTTGCTTCCCACCCCTACCCCTACTCCGCATTCCCACCTCCACCATGTAAACATATTTCTACTTCCAAACACAGTCCTACTTCCACTATACCTCAAATTCCCTTTCCCACTTCGAGTTTTAGACCCACCCCTACTACAACTCCTTCTCATACTCCCATTACCCCTCCCTATATTACCACAATTTCCTCATATATCTCTATACCAAATATAAACTTATCTCAGTGCTTCATATGGCTGACCGATTTCATTATCTTTGTTTGTATAGCCTTTACGAAACTATATGAGACTAGCCCATTTTTCAAAAAGCTCCCATTTTTGAAAACTCTTTTATTTAGAAAAGGTCGATCGCTGGTCCACTTCCAGGAAAGAAATATATCTCAACATACTAGTGATGAAAGTATCCTTATACCGAATTTCAAGCGAATCGCACCATAAATTAGATATTTTTGATACATTACTAATTCTTCAATTTTAAATCTAAACCATCCTCTGACCCGTTTGAACACTCACAAAATTTCATCAAAATCCGTTCAGTAGTTTAGGAAGAGTTCAGTGACATACACACGTACGCGAAGCAATATTTATCTAATATATAAAATTCTTATATCACGGTGTAAGAGGCTTAACTCCTCCGAAACGGCTGAGCCGATTCTCATGAAATTTTGTGAGCATATTGGGCAGGTCTGAGAATCGGCCAACGTCTACCTTTTTTTCGCTACGTGCCTAGGGTCTTGAGATCAAAACGTGGACCCCGGTACCCCTAGATTTTGTTTTACATTATAGGTATCAAATTTAAGCTGTTGAAGTATGCTTTAGTACAGAGTAAGTTTTACACCACTGTTTGACTACGGCCTCGATATATAGGCCAAATATGCACCCGGAGACGGACTGGGATTAGGATTAGGACTGGGACTGGGACTGAGACTGAGACTCGGATTGGGACTGGGACTGAGACTCGTAATGGGACTGGAACAAAATACATACCACCCTATGGGACTAGTAATAAGAGATGAAGAAGAAGGAGAAAAACTTGAGACAAGAGAAAAGAGAGAAGGAGACTGAGAAAGAGATAGAGTGAGACGAAGATGGAGATGAAGCGAAAAAGACGGAGGGACGAGTGAATAAAAAGATTGGGAAAAAGTGTAGAGGGGTAGGACGGAGTTAGACGGAAAAGCTTAATAAAGTGTATGCAGATAGGGCAAATTTAGGGCAGAACAACGTCTGCCGGGTCTGCTAGTATATATATATAGATATCTAGTATATAAATTCTACAAAAGAGAATACAAAGAAGCTGTAAATTAAATGCCAACTTTACTTGATCCAATTTATATTGTTGACGATGTTTTGATGGTATGTTGATATGTTCGAAATGATTACGTTTCAATCTATTATCCCTTTCTGGCAATTGAAAGCTCTAAATATGCAAGTTAAAGCAAACGTGATTAATATTAATTTGGTAAAAAAATGTATAATTGTTAGTTGATTATTGAATTTGTTGTCACACTGAATCACATCTAATTGATTTATAATGCTGTCGTTATGGACGTTAGCATACGCAGCTTATAAATACCTATCACACAACAATAAGGGCTATATTGTGTGGGAGCCTGGAAGGGAAATTCTTCCAAGCCACCCGCCCGAACTATTCAAGGCAGTAAGTATGTGACTTTTAACTGACACAAAATACTGAAAGGTTCGTGAATTTCATAATTTTATCTACAGATGCTTCATAAAACTGGTCAAAAGTGCCTAGATGGTCTATAGGGGACGATAACCATAATCTCACTAAGTCAAACAGGGCTGTTCACCATTCCTGTTGTTAATTTCACAAAGAATAAAACACCGAGCATCGGCCTGTGACTCCGTAATAGCGGTAAGTTTTTAAGTTTCAATCTACTACAATGGCAAGAAACAAATGGCGCTGGTTACTAGGACATGTTTCTGAATTTCCCTTCTTCTCCAGCTAGCTTCTCGGGAGCCGGGTATTGAAGTTGAATTCCCAACATTCATACCAATAAAAGGTGGATGCGAGTAGTTAACTCAGCCATATGAATGCCCCGTTGCTCGCTTTGCAAATCGTCTCTAAGTGTTGCCTTTTTGTTGCTATTCCTTTTATTCGCCATTTGGGTACATACTAATTCTGTATGCTATTTAATCCTTGACCTTGATTTCACCTAATCAACGCAGTTTTATGTCTGGCAGATCGACTGTAACTAATCTAGCAGTATTTTCTGCATTCTGTATTTCATCGTTTAATAGATCAAAAGTTGATACCATCTATACCGATTTTTCGAGGGCTTTTGACAAAGTCAACCATTTATTACTAATATCCAAACTTGCTGGTTTGGGCTTCCATGCTATTATGCTATCTTGTGTGAGGTCTTTCTTGGCAGACCGTAGCTGTGTTTTTGTGGTTGAAGGTATCTGTTCACGGTCGTTCAATACCACCTCTGGTGTACCCCGAGGGAGTGTGCTGGGACCCTTATTATTGCTTATATTTATTAATGACATACGTCATTTTTTCAGGTATACTAAAATCTTACTGTATGCTGATGATTTGAAGATTTTTGTGTCAATCACGACTCAATCTGAGTCCACTTTGCTCGAAGTCGATCTTGATTTTTTTCACTCCTTGGCAGTGATATGACAAATACTCCCAACGTATTTCTGCCATGTAAAGCTTCTCAGTGAAAATTAATCTGCCTTACAGATGCCGTTCGAAGTCGGCATAAAACATACAGCTCCCGTCCCGCAAATTTGTAGGAAAAATTAAAGAGCAAAGTTGGAAGAGAAGCTCGCCCTTAAATATCTTTGGAGGCCATGCGTCTTGTATCTATTTATTGATCTAACAAACATACAAACATATAACGGCATCTGAACTATCTACATATGTATATACTTCAATTTTATCGCGCATTGTGCACGTTTGACAATAAGCCAATATTAACTAAACAAATTAGCATAAAATAACGTGATTTTATCACCACATCAACTCATCATAATTGATTCTGAATATGATCTAAATGTGCTAATATTTATCTGATGTCTGAAATGGAAGTAAAAATATTCAAACACATAAACAAACAATCGTGTGCCGGTTTTTATCACTTCACAAAAAAAAAATAATAAATAGAACTTAAAGCATATTTAGCATACAAAAAAGCTCGAAATACGCTTTATTTTGATTTATCCAATGATGTGAGTTTAGCATTTTTAATATGTTATTTTTAACACGAAAAATAATATTGATTTTGCACTACTTTTTTCAAATAAAACTGAGATGTACTAAGCATTTTTTGTATATCTATAGTCGTAAATTAGATTACAATGTGCTGAGTTGAGGTGAATTCTTGCAGGCGTTTGCTACGTCCGGCTGAGGCTATCGAAAAAGCTCCGGCAGTCAAAAGAACGTGTACAGGGTGGGGTGACACAAGGGAGTGTTTTTTCTGCTCTATTTTCAGCTGTGATAGGTACACTCGTTTGGTGCGTAATGGTAAATTAGTCAGTCGAGCCATGTGAATTAGGTGCCAGCCTTGTCAAAACGAAGATTGCTTCCTCTCTTGATGGATGAGCACCGTTGATAGTTTCTTATCTTATATCTCAAAATTCTACGGGACATAAATCGGTTGCCTTGTACTGCTGTTGAGTAGGCATGAGCTGAAACCTCCACAAATCTGCAAGTTCCAACGTAGTTATAGCATACTGTTCCGAAGATGGTCGGACTTGCACTTTAATGGTGCTAGTTTACGCAACATACCAGACCGATATCCGGCAAAAGACCATCATTATGAAAAATACTCATCAAGTCAATCGAAGAGTGACTTCGTCGGTACAAAAAGTAGCAGAGGTTGCAACTATGACATCTTACCAAGATCCGTGTACTGTTTTCACGCGATATTAGGCAAGCCGCCATTTCTCTATGGGGTTTGAAACTACTGAAACGCACTGACACGGAGAGCAATACCAAAATATTGGGGTATTTGCAGCGAATAGCTAATGTCTGTTATATATGTATGTTGATCAAGCTTCGTGATGTCGGATATGCGCATCTTTTCTTCGGTCTCTCAAGCAGTCTTTCGATTTTCGTTTTTATCGCAGGCAAGGTAGGCTAGGTTGAACTGGCCCGTCAAACAATACCACTTAAAATCTAAATATGTCTACAGTGTTAACAGAATTTGTTTGGCGAACACACAAAGAGCCCTAATTAGCTACCAGGACTTATGTTATAGAATAACTCCGTCCTATTGTCAACTACCAGAAGTTTTTTTTAGCTAGCTTAATTACTGGCTCGAGATTTGCCAACTCTTCCGCCGAGAGGAGGATATGAACACAGAACGTACTCAACCATTCCTTTCTGCACCTCATACATCTGCTGGTACTGACTCGACCTAACTTATAAGCATGTGACGCCAGAAAGCAGTGTCCAGTTAATATGTCCATCGCGAGACTTAAGTTCACTCTCTTCACGCTGTGAGTCTAATATTGTAGGACTTGCAAATAATCTGAGAAAATTTGGCAGCCCGGCGCTTCTGTCCACGTCTTTCCTACTTGATGGATGAAATGAAACTGCTGCCTCCTTTCGATTTTTCCCAAACGGATTGGGCCGTATATTTTCGATTCGACGAGTATTAGATCCGCCTAATTAATATGCCTTTTCGTTACCTTTTATCTTTTTATGACCTGGGACCCAGCATAAACGTACGATTCTGACTAAGCGAAGTTTTTCCAATGCTTCTTTGCATACCGAGACACCTCTTGATGAAATACTGTGTAAGATTTTTGCCTTAAAGATGCTGCAGTAATCTGGCAGCGTGGAAGATCTACTACTTTCTGCATCGACACAGTAAAGAGCCGAGCCGACCTCTTCCCTTAATTAAGAGCCCTCGGTATATGAGTATTTAGCATTTTCAGCACCTTGGCAACAACTATTCAACTCAATTGTTGGCGACTTGCTTCACCTGGTTATTCCACCATGAGGCAGGGCAGGAAAATATCTTGGATTTTAAATTTTTAGAAGTGAATAACCAATCTTCAGTACTTCTTAAAGAGCTTGGAAAACAAGGCCATAATCAAATATTCAGATTCCACTAAATAACATTTCTTAAAAAAGGTAGGGTGACTGCTAAAACCGTTTGAAGTAAATGCATCAAGTTGTTAAATTGGGCAAAGCACTGTTAACACAACAAGAGCTAATTCTATTCGCAAGCGCCGCGTAACCAGCTTTTTGATATAAAACGAAAAAGAAGTCCCATATCTGTTATTGGAGAGAAGAGCAGAGGTTCAAACAAAATAATAAGGTGTGAGCAGTAAAGTAAGGCGTGTTAAGAATTTTCCCTACATTAATAATGCGATTTGTTTATCTTGGTTTTGCCAAAATGCAATAAATTGATTCAACGTCAATAATTTATGTTATTTTTTTTGGTTTTTTGATCATGTGAGTATAAATAAATTCTTATCTTTTCGCAGGTTGATTCTGCAACGGGTGAAGTTTTATCGCAAAATTGTGTTGCTAATAAAATGGTATAATCATATGTACATACGTGAATGCTATCGCTTTGTCTAGCAATTGATTTTTGTGATTGTGAATTATCTAACAAAATTACGTCAATAAAAATGGCCATCAACCAAAAATGCGACGAGTCTTAAATCTTTATATGTAAATAACAAAATTATTTGCTGTAGCAGTTTTTATAAGCTTAGTTTTTTGTTTGCCACATGGTTGCCAATTTGATCCATTTGGACCAAAAATGGCCCTTTCAAACCCCATTGGTCCGCTGATCCGTTTTTTCCAATTTTGTTCCTTTTTAGGCTGTAATCAAGATTGTTTGTTTTCAATGAGGAAAAAATGTTCCACACCTTCATTAACCTTTATATAATTTATCTCAATGGGTTTCTTACAAAAAACTTCCTGTCATCAAAATGT
This sequence comes from Eurosta solidaginis, assembly GCF_040869045.1. NCBI lineage: Eukaryota > Metazoa > Arthropoda > Insecta > Diptera > Tephritidae > Eurosta > Eurosta solidaginis. The sequence continues at coordinate 180,546,739 of NC_090323.1, forward strand.
GTTGGAGTTTGAAGCAAGCCAATTTTCGTTAATTATTGATGAAACAAATAAATAAAAAAAGATTCAAGGTTCGATTCGAGCTGAAGGCCAGAACAATAATTTTTTTCTAATGACAATTATTGTTATTTTTTAATTTTTCTAATTTTGAAAAATTGTATTTTGTTTTTGGAATAGTAAGTAGAAAATTTTTCAGACAACCTGCCATAGCTGCACAGATAGATCCATTTCGAAGGGTGCTAAGCCTTCATCATCAGTACGCTTTAGGTACGCTGCGCTAACCATTTAGCTATACAGCGTAGGGGTGCGGATTCGACTCCCACTCCCGGGAGAAAAGGCTTTGAAGAGATTTACAAGGTATAATCGAAACAGCTGTCGCCTTGTCCGTCCTGATATCACGTTGTTTAAATTTTTCCCAAATTATTAAATAAATTATAAAATTAAAAAATTGCTTCAAATAAATGTTTTCATACATTAAAAAAAAAAAAAAGCAATATGGCCAATCCCCGATTAAATCATACAAACAATAATTGTCATTAGAAAAAAAATTATTGTTCTGGCTTTCAGCTCGAATCGAACCTTGAATCATTTATCAATAGGCCGATAAAAACAAAAACAATTGTAAATGAAAAAAATGTAAGACGCGATAACCTCCGAAGAGATCTAAGGCCGAGCTTCTCTTCCAATTTGCGTCGTGCTTCTCTTGATTTTCCCTACAAATTGGCCGGACGGGACCTACATGTTTTATGCCGACTCCTAACGGCATCTGCAAGGCAGATGAGTTTTCACTGAGAGCTTTTCATGGCAGAAATACACCCGGAGCGCTTGGCAAACACTGCCGAGGGGCGACCCCCCTTAGAAAAATTTTCTTCTAATTTAAAAACCTTATTTCTAAAATTTTGATGTTGATTTGCCCGCGGCGCGAACCCAGCGCATACGGTGTGGTAGGCGAAGCATGCTACCATCACACCACGGTGGCCGCCAAAACTGATGAATCAAGTGGTCAATTGGAAAATCCTGTTTTGGTGGCTAGATATTTACATCGGTTATAAAACACCTATCGTGATAGATTTTTATCACTCTTTGAGCTTAAAAAGAGTTGTTGCAAATGCACGTGCATCCCAAAAAAATTTGACGCAATTGTTCATTGATGAAGTCATTCTTGTATTGAAAACTTAATAAAAGAATTAGACTAATCTGTTTTATATTAAGTGCACTTACCACTGTTTTATGTTCAAGTTATGCGTGCAAGTAAACGATAGGTAGTGAGAGTTTGTGAAACAATATATCGACATACCAAAAAAAAGCAACCCGTAAAAAGTAAAGCAGGAATATTTTTGGAAAGCGATAACTTAAAAAATGCTCAACGTAGATCTGATATAAACGCTTTGTGCCAAATTATTCCCGTTGGAGAGCAGAACCCCAGAAACTTTATTTATAACTAATTTCTCGTACCATGTCAAATATAATTTCGACCATTACTACACAGTTCAAACTTTTAAGAATTTTCAGTAGTAAATCTGAGAACTGTGGCTAGATTCAATTAATGTGAGTTTTGAAGTATGCATTTTTCTCCAACACAAATAATATGGAAAAATGTACATTTCAAAACTCGCACTTACTTAGTCTAGGCCATAGATAACAAAATTGAAGCGTGAGGGTGCACTGGTAAAAAAAAATAATTGGGGCACCCAGCTATTGGAAATAGTTTTTTTTTTAACTTTTAAACTGATTTTATAATAAAATTGATACAACCCAGCTATTGAGAAATTTAGTTTAAAAATAAGATGTAAATAAAACAGAACTATCTTGGCTTGCGGCAGGGGTTTTCCTCTAAGGTTTTTCGTTAAAACAATTACTAATATAAGGCTTTTTGTTAGAATGAAAGTGTGTGTGACTTTGCACTTTACCACACACTGAAATTAAAGATTTTACAAAGAATTCGACACATTCGTGAATTGCCAAATTTTTTGTAAGCCAACTGAAACTACAAAAATGGTCCACTTCTTTGAGATTTGTTCCTTTTTTCGATGAATTTTGGTTCAAAATAAAAACATGGTGTGGCAACCGTGGTAGCAAAGCAAATTATATGCTCTATTTTATATAAAATCTATCTCTCTCTCTCTGAAGAGAGAAGACTTAAGGCTCACGATGGGCATGCTGACAGGACACTGCCTTCTGGCGTCACATGTTTATAAGTTACGCTCATCAGTAACAGCTAGTGCAGGAAGTGTGAGCTGCAGGAAGAAACAGTTGAGCACGTTCTGTGTGCGTGTGTTGCGCTCGCCAGGTCAAGGCTCCAGCTATTAGAAGCGGCAGAGTTGCCAGATATCGAAGGTGTGATTAAGCTAGGTCCATGAAAACTTCTACTATTCGCCAAGAGGACGGAGTTACTCTATAACATATGTCCTGGCACCTGATTGGTGTTCTTCAGTTTGGTCGTCAAACAAATTCTGGTAACACTATGGACACATTTAGTCTATGTGAGATCTTTATTGGCCAGTCAGTTCAACCTAATCTATATACACTGATATATCATGTCAATATATGAATACGCAATATTTTTATGACTTCCAAAAATAAAAAAACAGATTCGTTTAGATGAATGTTCCAAAGGCAAGATATTCATTCTTAATTCTAACTAAATTTCAACTTTGAGCTGCGTGGAAATTAAATATATCAAAAATTTAATTTTGCTGCAGTCCGACAGATCCGATTAAGATTTATGAAGTTTATAATTTATTGAAAAAAAAAATAAAAATTAAAAACGAAGATTAGATCTCTTCCATAATTGTGATTGATGCTGCTATTGTATTAGTAGTGCTTGGTTTCGACCACTCACAATCTGTCATGAAATTCCTCTAATGAGAGTCCAAGGAAACAATCAGTTTGTACTAGGGTATGCTGGTTTGTGACAATGAAGCAAAAACTGCCTGTTCAGCATTTCGTTGTGCTTTTTAATGTTTAGCTCTTTGAACCTGCTATGTAGGTGGCGTTCAGAGGTCATAAAGAGACATCCTGTGGCAGTTCTGGGTGATGTTATCAACGTCATTGGAAATAGGTATAATTCAGATATTAAATATATTTGTGACTAGTATATCCGACAGACTTTGTTCTTATTCTATTCTACGTTATCTTCTATATTTCTTATTCTCCGCTACACCATATCCCATTTATTTTCACTACCACTCCCAATCCCGCACCCACGCACACACCCACCCTTTTTTAGCTCCCATTTCTTCCCTCTACGCGTCTCACGTCAATTTCCTAAACCAAATATTGAATACATGTTTCAAGTAATATCAGAAATAAATCGTAACACACAACAATTCATTTATATATGTGACCAGGTCGATGAAAAGGTGGCTTATGACTCAAAAAAAAAAAAAACAGCTGTTAACAACTGTTTCTCGCAATTTCTTTTTTGAGTCATAAACCACCTTTTCATAGACCGGGTCACATATATAAAGATGTATGTTTATGTATTGGAAAGATTTTTCGACATAAATATCTTGTAAAATTTGTCTCGGTTTCGACATTGTGCCATTTTCAGTGTTATTTTTCATTTATTATTAGTATTAAGCATTAATGATATTACCCTAAGTTAGGTATTTAATATAACCGAAACTGTGCAGATGTCTTTTATACAACCACGATCGTAACCACCGTGATTGTAACCATAACCGTAAAGACGACCGTAACCATAACCATAGCCATACAGTTGACCATACCGTTAAAGTATTCGTAATCATTACCATTATCAACACATATACTGTAACCATAACCATAATTGTAACCGTAATCACAACCATAACTCTACACATAGACCGCAGTCGTGATTTTCATTAACAACCGTAACCCTATTTTTTGCCCGACCCGAACATTAAGGCATATCTTAAAAAGTAATTGTAATTGTAACATATCTAACGAATGTGAAATATTTTACCGTTAAATATTTTTTTTTTTCTTTTTTTATTTAATAATTTGTGAAAAATTTAAACAACGTGACATCAGGACGGACAATGCGACAGTTATTGCGATTATAGCTTGTAAATCTCTTCAAAGCCTTTTCTCCCGGGAGTGGGATTCGAACCCGCACTCCTACAATGGCTGAACTATTACAAACATATTCAGTGACGTCATGCCTTAGTTGTTGTAGCTTCCTTGCATTTTATTTTCTATTTCGTCCTTGTTTTCGCTTTGTCAGTTTCTACATGCTTACAGCATAGTTTCTGTAATTTTCCTCAGCATTACTCTTTCCAACCTTGTCCTATTTGTTTCCAACTCATTTCTGTAAAAGGAACTCCAACCGTAGCTATAGCTGTAATTATTACTGTAACTATAAATGAACTTAATGGAAAATTTCTCTTTGTCTTCAGCTCTTCTGCAGCAACACCACAATCCGAAACAACATCATCATCATTATGATAGTACTTCTTATTTTATCCTACTTTCTGTTACATTTCTTTCTTTTTTCTCCTTTACTCCGTTTTCCATTTTCCCCTTCGTTTCTTTTTCCAGTTACCCTTCTGGATACGCTTTGATTTTTGCTTTTGCTTTTATTTTTACTTCTAGCTTCATTTTCACTTTTACTGTTGCTTCCAGTTTTTTTTTACCTTTATTTTTATTTTTGCTTTTACCTTAACTTTAACTTTTAATTTTACTTTTACTTTTGCTTTTATTTTTAATTTTAATTTTAATTTTACTTTTTCTTTTATTTTAATTTTACATATACTTTTACTTTTACTCATTCTTTTACTTTTACTTTTTCTTTTACTTTTACTTTTTATTTTACTTTTACTTTTACTTTTACTTTTTTTTTCTTTTACTTTTACTTTTATTTATAGTTTATGCTTTTATTTTTGCTTTTGCTTTTATTTTACTTCTACTTCAATTTTGACTTTTACTTTTGCTTCTAGTTTTTCTTTTACTTTTATTTTTACTTTTACTTTGACGTTTACTTTTACTTTTCTTTTACTTTTACTTATACTTTTCTTTTTCTTTTACTTTTAGTTTTAGTTTTAGTTTTACTTTTACTTTTAGTTTTACATTTATTTATACTTGTCTTTTACTTTTAGTTTTACTTTACTTTTACTTTTAGTTTTAGTTTTACTTTTACTTTTACTTTTACTTTTAGTTTTACATTTATTTATACTTGTCTTTTACTTTTAGTTTTACTTTACTTTTACATGACCTTTAACATGACCTTTACTTCTACTTTTTCTTTTACTTTTCATTTTACTTTTACCTTTACTTTTCTTTTACTTTTTCTTTTACTTTACCTAACCACAGACTCTACCGCAGCCGGGTCTTTTATCAGCAACCAAAAAATCATCTTCACCTAACCTTTTATTTTCGCTCACTTCACATTTTGTTCCCACTTCCCTTTCTCTCAGTATTAAATACCGTTCCTCTTTCTTTACCTTTTTATACCCAGCTATACTTGTACACAGGGTATTATAACTTTGATTGGATAACGGTTGGTTGTACAGGTATAAGGGAATCGAGATAGATATAGACTTCCATATATCAAAATCATCAGTATCGAAAAAAATAATTTGATTGAGCCATGTTCGTCCGTCCGTTAACACGATAACTTGAGTAAATATTGAGATAAGTTCAGCAAATTTGGAACACGAGCTTATCTGGATCCAGAATAGATTGGTATTGAAAATGAGCGAAATCGAATGATAAACACGCCCACATTTTATATATATAACATTTTGTAAAACACAAAAAACCTAATTATTTAGAACCTAATTATTTAGAACCTAATTATTTAGAATGTTGAAATTTGACGTGTGGACTGATATTGAGGCTCTTGATAAAAATTTCGCCGCCTCTTGTCATAAAATCAATTTTACAAATATTAATCATACATCAAAAATCGTTAAACCTATCGTAACAAAATTTGGTAGAGAAGTTTCTTTTATTATAAGGAATGATTTGAAGAAAAATTAACGAAATCGGTTAAGGCCCACACCCACTTTTATATAAAAGATTTTTAAAAGGGTCGTGGACGAATAACATAAGCTATATCTTTGCAAAAAAAAAATATTTATATCAATGGTATTTCATTTTCCAAGTGAATTTATAACAATAAATAGGAAAAACTTCACATTTTAAAAATGAGTGTGGCACCCCTTTTATAACTAAGTAATTTTCTATGTTTCGGGAGCCATAACTCGAAGAAGAATTTGTTCCGAACCATATGAATATGTATTATTGCGCAGCCTTGTAACACTATTAAGCACACAAAACATACAACAACAGCCCTTCAAGTGTACAGCTGCGTATTTAGTGTTCGATTTCACCCGAACTTAGACTTCCGTGTTACTTCTATTTTCAAATCCTAAATCATTTTAAATCAAAATCCTTTTCTGGTGCTAGTCTTTTTTTATACCCAGCTGTACTTGTACAAACTGTATTATAGCTTTGATTAGATAAGAAATAGAGATAGATATAGATTTCTTTATATCAAAATCATCAGTATCGACAAATAAATAAAATTTGATTAATCCATGTCCGTCCGTCCGTCTGTCCATCCGTCAGTCCTTTAACCCGATAACTAGAGCAAATATTGAGATATATTCATCAAATTCTGTATACAAGCTCATCTGAAACCAGAATAGATTGGTATGGAAAATGAGTGAAATTGGATCATAACCACGCCCACTTTTTCGATATCGAAAACTTAGAAGAATGGAATAAATTAGATAATTCAAAAACGAATACAGCAAAACTAATGAAATTTGTTATGTGGATTAGTTTTATGACGAAAAACATAAATTTTAAAGAGTTTAGAATATGGGCGTATCACCACCCACATTTGGAAGAAGAAAATTTGGAAGTTTAACAAGCCGTGAATCAAAAGCCGTTAAAGATATTATATTGAAATTTGGTAGAGACGCTATCCTTGCCAAATTACATAGACTGAGTGAAGATGATCAAAATCGGTTAAAGACCACGGCCACTTTACTTAAAGGTCTTACAAAGCAGTACTATTAACCACACAAAGCAAAAAAACAGCGTTTCATGAGCATCGTTGGCTGTGTAATATTCGATTGCACCCGCATTAATATACTTCCTTACTTGTTTTTACTTTCACTTTTAAATTTAATTTCTACATTTACTTTTACTTTTATCCTTCTCCTTTACTCTGTGCTAGAAAATTACATTCCCACAAAAATCTCCATAAAAATCATTTGTTTATAAAATAACGTAAGTACATTCAAATACAAGAGTTCACGTTTTTCGGTTTTTATTTTTTTTAACACCACCCGTTTAACTTTAAAAGTAACGCTTAACACACAGATATATATATTTTTTGTTTCTTCTTTCATCATTACATAACTCTTTCCTAAGTGAAGCGTGAATTTGCACCTATCAGTATGTGGGATTTTCTAGAAATTCGGTAATTGCATGCAATGAAGTAGAAAATCGTTTGGATGTTTATTAAGCTTTAACATATTTATTTGTCTTAAATTTTATTATATGCGAAGTTCATTAAGCGATAGAAAACATCCAAGGTGATGAAATTGTATGAAGCAATATTGGTTTTTGTTCTTACAGGGTTGTATAAAAGGTATGGTAGTAAATTAATTTTCAAGAATAAATGTGTTATTGCAAAGAAATTAATATTTTCAATATACCTTTGAAGGCATGCTGATATAGAAAGTGCTCTGCATATGCTATTGCCTAGAAACTTAAATAAGGGCATCGACATTGACATCAAAGACCTTCTGGCTTTTTAATAAGCAATCATTAAATGAAAAGGGGTAACGCTACTTTATGTAGTTGCTAATAATTTAGAGCACATTTATTCTTAACATATAATATTCCTCCTGTTACAGCTTAAAATTTGTCCAAATTTCACTCATGTCCGAAAATTTTATGGAAAAAGAAAAAAGTCCGAAATATTGTGCCGAATATTAGTGACACTAAGTGATACTCCCATCACTAATCGGATACTAAGTAAATAAAACCAAAACAACAATGAAGCAAGCTGCTACACTTGTATTTACGTAAACGAATAAATTATTAAGTATGTCTATACATATGTAGGTACACGCAGCAGAGAAGAGATGCACAAACACATGCAGATATCTTATCTGAGATGCTTCCAAAAGTATGCAATTGTAATTGTGGAAGTGTCGCCCACAAATACACGCATATGAGAAGTTATATACGTGCATCTATAGGTATAATTATATGGCGGTAACTAAGTAAATTCTGGAAGCGCCTAGAAAATGCCACGAGGAAATCACAGAGTATAAAAGCACCAGCGATAGAGGCGCTAGAAGTAGTTTCAGTTAAGCACGCGATCTGTCGGGTAATAGATCAGTTTCATTTGAGCTATCAATCAGTTTGGTTACTAAGCAAGCTATTCTTTGCAAAGTATAAGTGTTATTGTGAAGTACTTTAATAAAGGACATTTTTCCATTACTCAATATTGGAGTTATTTATTCGACAGTTTAGCGATACGAACGTTCGCAGAAGATTGCAAATAAGGGGAATTGCAGTCAATTCGTTACAACACAAAAAGTTTCACTTAAAAGACAACGTTTTGTACCTTTCGAAAAATGTTCCAAAAACTTTCTTTCAACTTGTCAATGACCACAATTTTCCGATCAGATAGTCAAGAACAGAATGATACCAGTACTGACGAGTATTGACTAAGACCTATGCGGGTTAGGGGGTCAGAATATACCCCCGGTAGATATGCCTGTCGTAAGAGGCAACTAAAATACCAGATTCAAGGGGCTGTGTAGCGCAACCCTTCAGGTTGTCAGCGCAATATATAGCTTCTACAAACCCAATTGTCAAACTCATCTATCCGCGGCGAATTCTGTTCCACTAACAGACGAGGCTCTGGCGACCCTAAATTTCTCATGAAATTGGGGTTGGGGAGCGAGGGGATGACCTGAAGGATGACGAGATGGTCGGGCTAGCACCTTAATAGTGCTGTGGTACCGGAGCTTACCGGGTCTGTATCCGGCAAAGGACCATCACATCGATAACACTCCCCAAAGCCTTCGGGGGGCAACTTTATCGCTACAACAACAACAGTACTGAGTAAGTAGTATCGATACTTTTCCAAAAAATACTCAGGTATTTCGTACTCGATGCTTTTTTCCAAGTACTGAGTATAGTGTATATATTTTACCTCGATATTTTTCCCCGATACTTTGCCAAATGCCGATGGTCTACTTGCTTAATATCAACAAAGTTAAGTCCATTAACAGCATAACTTGAGATCGTCGACGATGCGGTAAAAGCTCCCTAATTAATTTGAACCAACTTTTTGATAATGGTGGAATTTAACACGATTTCTGCATATGGTGGTTAAAGTACGTGTTTATTGGCCAGAATCGCTAGCTCCAAAAAAATTATGAAAATCTACTAACTACATAAAATTTCAATACATTTTACCTTGTCGTGCAATAGAGGTTTTTCATTCTACTGTGAAATTGTACCTAGAATCCAGAGCCGTGATAAAATCCTCAAACTTCTCACCGGTAGCACTTGGAATAAAGATAAAGAGATACTCATTACCATTTACAGAGTAATTGTATGTCCGCTTGTAGGCTACGCGTCGCAGATATGGTCGCCGAACCTAATGGCTACTCACTGGAAGAAAATACAGGCGTGTCAAAACACCGCTCTCAGAACCGATACAGACTGTATTCTTATATCCCCAGAGCACCACCTGCATAGTGGGACGAAAGTACTCACCATTAGGGTGAAAAATGAAATGCTGGACAAACAGTTTCTGTTGAACACATACAAAGCCTAGCATCCCATAAGACATCTAATTAAATGACTCAATTCATCAGGGTCTTAAGAAGTCATCCCCGCAAGCATTGTCAGGAAATACGGCACCTGATATTCAATTCGTATGTAGAAGGAAAAGACAGAAATGTCTTCATTGATATCTACAAAAGGGCAACTGCCCTTTTTTGGATGGGCCGAAGCAATGTTACAACAACCACAACCAGTAGAGATTCTATCTAGTTAATCTCTCCCCAAAACCATGCCATGAAAAAATTCTTGACGCGATTTATCTCGGAGGAGACTTTTCTTCCAATTAGCTTCGTGTTACACATTTCATGGCACCTGCAAGGCAGCTGAATTGTCACTGGGAAGCTTTTCATGAAAGAAATACATACGAACTGCTTGCAAAACCACAGCCGAGGTAGCCCCTCTTTTAGAAAATCTTTTTTGTAACTGAAAACCTTTTTTTTAATGCCCAAAGTCGATCTAAAGTCTTTTAAATCATTTAATGCGTTTTTTCTCTTTAAATGTATCCCTAAAATATATGTCAGAGCACATAAATGGGTATATAATATTCGTTTTCATCTAAACATAAACTTCCTTACTTGTTTTCTATTAAACTCAAAACATACGATCTCATTTAAAAATAGTTCCTTCACTTTTAGTAAAAGTTTCAAAGTGCTCTCTTGGATCGAGTAAACTCGATACCTTTTACTGAGTATGATTACTGATATCGATACTTTGATCCGAGTATTTTATATCAGTACTAGTGTCGACACTTTTATCACTATCAGTTTTATCACTATAAAGGAATACGATGTTGAATGCTTAGTACCGTTACAGCACTCAATTCCGGTATCGCTCTACGAGTATCGAATAAAATAATATAATATAAAGAGAGAGAGAGAAAAGATACTGAATTGAAAAGAACATGTTTAGCTCAATAATGCATCTTGAAATGTAGGTCTCAATATTTCCGTGGATGAGTAAGACGCATGTTCGAAAATATTGCCAAGGGCTCTGACTAATAAGTGCGCTCATGATAAAAGTATCTCAAATTTTGTAAACCAGGAACATATGAAAATCAGGTATAAGAATGATAAAAGAGTTCAACCATCGCAGGAGTACGAATTCGAAAAAATCTTTCAAGATCTGACAGCTGTTTAACTCCTACTTGTTGGAGTCTTAGCCTGACAAGGTATTAAATAAATAAACAAATGTAAGGCGCGACAACCTCCGAAGAGATTTTAGGCCGAGCTTCTCTTCCAATTTGCATCGTGATCCCAATTAGTTTTTCCTAAATATTGGCGGGAGGGGACCTACTTGTTTTATGCCGACTCCGAACGGCATCTGCGAGGCCGATGAGTTTTCACTTCGGAGTGCTTGCCAAACACTGCCGAGGGCCGACCCCGCTTAGAAAAATTTTCTTCTAATTGAAAAACCTTATTTCTAAAATTTTGATGTTGACTTGTTTTGAACTATTGTTGCTGTAAAACATCTGCCGCTTTATATTTTAACGCCCGCCCCCATTTTCTGCTCAATGAACTTACCTGTTATCGCTTGGTTTAAATAGATACATGTTGGGTCTCGGGACCGTGTACCACCGATTCCTAGCTTTCATATTACAAGCCTCCCAGATACTCTTCCGTGATTTCATGACATTGTTCTACGTTACCAATAATCTCATTGACATTAAATTTACCCCGTCAGATCCAACTGTACCTTTTCAGATGACAAGAAAACAGTTTTCGTTAAAAGTAGCTTTCGCTATGACAATTAATAAAGCACAAAGGCAAAGCCCAGCCGGTTAGTGGGTCAGAATATACCGGCGGCAGGTATGCCTGTCGTAAAAGGCGACTAAAATGCCAGATTAAAGGGGCTATGTAGTGCAACCCTTTCAGGTTGTCAGTGCAATATATAGCTTATCCAAACCCAACTGTCAACCTCACCCATCCGTGGCGAATCGTGTTTCACTAACAGACGAGGCTTCTGGCAGCCCCAAGCTCCCCATGGAACTTGGGTGTGGGGAGGGAGGGATGGCCTGAAGGTTTAATATGGCCATATAAATAGTTTCCGAGATGGTCAGACTAGCACCTTAATGGTGCTATGTTACCGGAGCTTATCGAATCTGTATCCGGCTAAGAACCATCACTTCGATAACACTCCCCAAAGTCTTCGGGGAGTAACCTTATCGCTACAACAACAACAACAACAACAACCTTTGACACAACTAGCTTATATTTGCCAAGCCCTGTATTTTCACACGGGCAATTATATGTAGCTTTTTCTAGAGTAAGGCGATTTGAGGATATTACCCTTTCAGTGCAAGAATCACTCAAACAAAAAATATGAAATGATTTTATTTTCACGTCTAATATTGTATTCAAAGAAGTATTGTAAAAATATTTCAATACGTAGCCAGAATCTTTAATATCAATGTGTAAATAGCTATAATATGAGTATATGGGAAAGATTAATTTATATATTTTCATAACTCGCAACTATGTTTTGTATTTTGTTGCGAAAGATGCGCACGTATCCGGCTAGTAATCTTTTATTTAATATCTTCAATGTGCAGACAGACGTCGAACTCTAGATGGAAATTTATTACTCATACGCCATGGCCAACGTCTTACCTGTAAAATCTATTTAAGTTTATATCCAAATGTAAATACTTTTGATTAGTACTGAAAAATATGAATGCCTATTAATTAAAAATCTGTCTAGATAAGAAATTTGATCTTAAAATTTTCTCTTAAACCAAAAATTAAACATTGCTATTGCTACTAAACATTTAAAAGAGTTTTGACTAGTGTAAAATATGTAATACAATTTTCTTGAAGCATTATCGCAACAATGAAAATTCAACAAAAGTATATGACGACAAAACTCCTAAATTAAAATCCGACCACAGAGCCCAGTTGAAACCGAGGACAAGTGTTTGTTGAAAGCCTGCGAAGAAGAAGAAAGGCATGTGGATGAAGAGTTTGGGCAGATCTCTGAATGATGGAAATGCATGGCAACCTACATAGTAGCTAAAGCAGCGGGCATACTTGAGTTTATTATGAAGTACAAATGACAAACTCAAGCGCACATTTTAATTTTGTTCCACCACGGATGTTAACTGCTTGTCTGCAAAGCTAATCAAGTGCAACATAGAGCAAACCATGTTTGATTTTATGCCCGTTGGGCATTTGATGTTTAGCGTTACGAGGGGAAACTTGCCTGCATTGCACAGTGAACTCAGCTGGTAAATAAACTCAGAACAAACAGGCATTAATATATGCCTGCTTAAGCCTAAGCACATAAAATTAACAGACATCTTTTAATTCATCCAAAGGTGACCTTCCAAAAGTTATCTGCCCTTTCTTCATCGGTGTTGGATTATATTCTATTATGAAGCTGTGGTGCATGTTTTATTTCAACATGCCGCTGGCCAGAGCTTTTGTTAAGCGTTGACGTTTACGTCGCTGAAGATATGCTCATGCAAAAGATGTTGAAGTATTCCTTGTACGAATTTTTAATTTATTTATTGTATGCATATTAGATATCCCGTGTAAGCCTTGCAGAAACCTGTGTTTTTTTATATTTGAGAGCTTCTTGAAGCATCAGTTGAATACTTTTCTTAACAAAAAGATATGAAAAGATGTAACATAATATGATGTGGTGATGATCAATTAACGTTGTATGATATGTAATAACTTTTGAATTTTATATAATAACAAGTAAGGAAGGTTAAGTTCGGGTGTAACCGAACATTATATACTCAGTTGAGAGCTATGGTGACAACATAAGGGAAAATAACCATGTAAGAAAATGAACCGAGGGAAACCCTTGAATGTGTTTGTATGACATGTCTATCAAATGAAGGGCAAAGTCTATAGGTGGACGCCATTTAGGGATATCGCCATAAAAGTGGATCAGGGTTGACTCTATAATTTGTTTGTACGATATGGGTATCAAATGAAAGGCGTTAATGAGTATTTTAAAAGGGAGTAATCCTTAGTTCCATAGGTGGAGGCTGTTTCGAGATATCTCCATAAAGGTGGACCAGGGGTGACCCTTGAATTTGTTTGTACAATATGGGTATCAAACAAAAAGTGCTAATGAATATTTTAAAAGGGATTGATCCTTAGTTCCATAGGTGGGCGCCGTTTCGAGATATCGCCATAAAGGTGGACCAGGAGTGACCCTAGAATTTCTTTGTAAGATATGGATATCAAATTAAAGGTATTAATGAGGGTTTTAAAAGGGAGTGGTGGTAATTGTGTAGGTTGTCGCTTTTTCGAAATATCGCCATAAAGGTGGACCAGGGGTGACTCTAGAATGTGTTTGTACGATATTGGTATCAAATTAAAGGTATTAATGAGAGTTTTAAAAGGGAGTGGTGGTAGTTGTATATGTGAAGGCGTTCCCAGATATCGACCAAAATGTGGGCCAGGGTGACCCAGAACATCATCTGTTGGAGACCGCTAATTTATTTATATATATAATACCTGCAAAGATTTTAAGGGTTTTTTATTTCGCCCTGCAGAACTTTTTCATTTTCTTCCACTTAATATGGTAGGTGTCACAACCATTTTAAAAAGTTTTTTCTAAAGTTATATTTCGCGTCAATAAGCCAATTCAATTACCATGTTTCATCCCTTTTTTCGTATTTGGTATAGAATTATGGCATTTTTTCATTTTTCGTAATTTTCGATATCGAAAAAGTGGGCGTGGTCATAGTCGGATTTCGTTCATTTTTTATACCAAGATAAAGTGCGTTCAGGTAAGTACGTGAACTAAGTTCAGTAAAGATATGTCGATTTTTGCTGTAGTTATCGTATTAACGGCCATGCGGAGGGAAAGACGGACGACCGTGTATAAAAACTGGGCATGGCTTCAACCGATTTCGCCCAATTTCACAGAAAACAGTAACGTCATAAAATCTATGCCCCTACCAAATGTCAAAGGAATTGGTAAATTTTTGTTCGACTTATGGCATTAAAAGTATCCTAGACAAATTAAATGAAAAAGGGCGAAGCCACGCCCATTTTGAAATTTTCTTTTATTTTTGTATTTTGTTGCACCATATCATTACTGGAGTTGAATGTTGACATAATTTACTTATATACTGTAAAGATATTAAATTTTTTGTTAAAATTGTACTTTAAAAAAAATTTTTTTTTAAGTGGGCGTAGTCCTTGTCCGATTTTGCTAATTTTTATTAAGCGTACATATAGTAATGGGGGTAACGTTCCTGCCAAATTTCATCATTTCAATTCTACGTCATAAATTTAACTCTCCTACCAAATTTCATCGCTTTATCTGTCTTTGGTAATGAATTATTGCACTTTTTCGGCTTTTCGAAATTTTCGATATTGAAAAAGTGGGCGTGGTTATAGTCCGATATCGTTCATTTTAAATAGCGATCTGAGAGGAGTGCTCAGAAATCTACGTACCAAATTTCATAAAGATACCTCAAAATTTACTCAAGTTATCGTGTTAACGGACGGACAGACGGACATGGCTCAATCAATTTTTTTTTCGATCCTGATGATTTTGATATATGGAAGTCTATATCTATCTCGATTCCTTTATACCTGTACAACCAACCGTTATGCAATCAAACTTAATATACTCTGCGAGCTCTGCTCAACTGAGTATAATAATAAGGTATATGTAGCTTTTTGCATTAATGCGATTTTTGAAATATATTACAGTATGAACGTTGTTGCGTTATTGCACAAGATAGTTAACGTGAGTTGATGCACAAAGTCTTTGCGTGACATGAAGTTATGTGATTGGATATAGTTTTATGGTATGATATGGTAAGTATGGTGTAACATGTTATGTGTCATCACTTTTGCGTTGATATGATCTAATATGTTATGTATTGAAGTAGATTGGGTGTGAATGATATGATATTACCTGCTGTGATCTGATGTTGTAATCATATGCTATAATATACTCTGATAAGTTATTATGTGATCCCATATGCATTTTTTACAGCTTTTGCTTTCATCAATTACTTACGAAGTTTTCCTCATACTCTACTTTTTGTTTACCTCATTTTTTTTACTTTGTGCCCTTCTAAGGACTTGAACATGCAAATTTACTCCTTACCACTCAATAAGTTCAAGGATTTTTAGTAAAATCATGGAACTTTACTTTCAGTCCATTATGTTGTTTCTTGAACTTTTATCTTGCACGTATTTTTTATTTTACTCAGGACACTATTGGATAACTTCTTTAGACAACTTCCCGAAAATAGTGTGCTCCTTAAGAAAGGAAATGCACAACGATGTATATTGGAACGATTTTCCGTCATCCCTTGTCAAATTTGGTTTTGATACAAACCGGTTTCGGCGTTGTGCCATCATCAGTGTCGATTTTCGTTCTGCACAACTTTTTTCAGTCAGACGTTACGTCACAAAATTAACTTATTGGTTTGCATCACTTTTGATACACTGTAATACCGTTCAAAAATGCTCTCTCTAACAATTAGCGTCGTTTGAAAAGAAAGCTTTTCTATCCAGTAAGGTTCGAGTCCTAATATTGTACTCCTCAATTTTCTTCAGAAAATAATTTTAAGCCAAAACAATGTTTTCTGCCCCGTTTTAATCTATTTTAAAAATTGTGTACAATAGCAAAACAAATTATAAATGTTTGTACGTCTCATCGGAGATGACTGAATTGTTTTACCTGTTATACTCTCTATTTCAATTTAGCAAGCCCCCAACATTTAGCCCCCCACTTTCGTATCTCGGTATTGGTTCAGTATTTTTCTGGCTTGTTCTGCCTTTATGTACATACATATGTATGAGTAATTCGGACATCACAATCCGTTCGTATGTAAGATCATGCAATTAAATCTGTGCCGTCATTGAAAGTGAAAACAATTTTCAAATTTGTTGGAAAACAAATAAAAAAAAAATATGTTCTATATACTTTAAATCAATTGCGTGAATGCACACTATTGCCATTTGTTGGGGTGAAAACTTAGTTTAAATTTTAATTTTTTGCAGCAAATTTAATGTGCACATAACTCTATCATAAAGGGTCTTCATGTCTAGTGGAATCAGCAAGACACAAGATTCGTTAGTTTAATAAATGAACACAGCAGTTGATTTACGACTCACACAATAAGAATTCTTACCGCTACAGCACAGAGTTTGCTTTAGTTCATTAATTTTAAAATATTGCAGAAATGGATAGGCCAATTTTTTATTTTATATAGCTGTTTTTTTTTAGAACTAAATGTAAAAATTTGTTTAAGGAAGTTATAGTCCAATATATTCAGTAGTGTTCAAGATTATCTCTATCTAAAACCGAGAACCCATCTACTGCACAATGCCTCTTCCATTGCCTAAGTCTCACTGCCATTAGTTCCATGAAAATTTCGTTATCTTTCGTATTCGTAAGTCATTTTTGACAAAGTTAAGTTAAGTTAAATATGACCGTTATAAAAACAAATGCAAGGCGCGACATATTTCCGAAGAAAATTTGAGTCGAGCTTATCTTCCAACAAATTGGGGGCACGATACCTACATAGTTTGAGCACTCAGAAGCTTCTCTGAGCCGGCTGAGATCAGAAAAACTTTTTTCTAATGGAAAACACTCGTTTTGAAAATGTTTGATGTTTCTTTGCCTGGCAATCGATCTTGAGTGTGGTGATTCGTTCACACCATATATACATATATATAACCACACCACGGTGGCTGTCCATTAGTCCAACGTAAAAGTCACCCTATTCATAGTGAAATCAACAGCAAACACGACAAGCCGATTCGTTAGCCGAATAAGCGCAGGGAAGTTGATTTACTACTCACACAATAACAAGTCTTGCTACTACAGCTTCGAGTTTGCTTTCGTTGCTTATTTCATTCGAATCTGCGTATATTCTTTATTTTTTTTTTCAGCAGCTAACTTTACATATTAAGATCTATTCGAAAACCTAGAAAAGAATGGCATTAAGGTGAAACAATATTTTAAAGGCCACGTGTTCGTCAATTGCGTTCACCATAGAGCAGACTCTTTGCCATTTTAAAGACATACAAGACATAAAGATGGTACTGCAAAATCCGGAAGTGATTAGCCAGTTTGAAATCTAACCCATGTTCAATTTTCTATTGCTCTCGCAGAGAGACAACAACTTCCGTAACTTGGTCTTTCTGAGGAGGTAAATTTTGACGCAGTTTATTTGCACGGTCTCTACCTTTAAGCATGTTAGTAAGTGAATGCACCCTGCATAAATATTACTCATTAAAGGCGACCACAGCAGTGTGTTTGTGCCAGGCATGCTTAACCAACGAAACGATATCATTTCGTTACGATAATCAACGTTAATAAACGAAACGAAGTCATTTCGTTTCGTTTATTAACGTTAAGATCGTCAAATTAACGAAATGATTTCGTTTCGTTTTCTGCCATATCAAAACGAAATCAAATCGTTTATGTTGATTATTAATTTCAAACTATGCTGGCAAAGCTGATTGATGGCGGAGTCATTAAAGGTGAAAGCATTAGCCAAGCTGATTGCAACTTTTCTCATGAATTTTGACAGTACAAACATTTCTCAGAGTATTTTTGACATTACCACCAACGAATTACACAAACAAATTACATAGAGTTTGTGTGTGTATGTGCGCTCGTTGTTGCCACCTTACGGCTTCACCATGGCTATAGCATTGCCAGCACAATTCAAACATAAAGTATCACGTTTTTGTTAACGTTTTTAACGTTAACGAAAGCTTTTCGTTTCGGTTAAAAACGAGATACAATTTATCTTGATAATTTCTTTATCGATAATATTTCGAAGTGTTGCAACGGAAACGGTGGAAATTTTTTGATAAACGATTAGCTTAACGTTAAGGTGCATCCCTGGTTTGTGCCTTTTGTCGTTTTATTTGATCTTTGAATTTTTCACGCGCTGCACGCAAATAAAACTTATCTTTTAATTACATTTTTATATTTTAGCTTTTAACTGCTTGTTGTTTTTTTATCTTTCGGCTCTGCCCTTTATTTCACATAACTTTGTGTTGACAAAGTAGTGCATACAAAACTTTTAAGCAACTTACCACTAACTTGATAAGAGCTAAAAAAAATACCGTTTGTTCTGTTTTAATCCCGTACAGCATTGAATGAATGCATTGGCGGCGAAGAGCACAGCTGCTGTGCAAACAATTAAATCAGTACCACAAAAGCATCCAACTGAATTGTAACAAATGCAACACACGTAGAAACTGATGCAGAAGTCGTTTTTAATAGTCATTAAAAGCATGCCTTCTTTTTTTAAAAGTAAAAATTAATTTTTAATAAAAAATTTCTTTTTTTTTCTTTTGAATTTATAATAAATTTTTTTTTTAGCAAAAATTATTTCACACTTTTTATGTTGATTTTATATGCAAAAATATTTTTCAGAATTTTTCAAAAAATTTAATTTTTTATTTTATTTATTTTTTTTCACCTTTTATGGCACTCAATATCTAATCACGTACTTCTGTTCAATTGTTACTTAGTTTTTATTTCTCCGTTTATAGACCATTTCGAATTTTCCGACGAAACGTGTTAACACTGCGGCATTGCGTTTTGAACTGAATTTAAATTGTCTGCTTTAACTTTGTTAACACCATTTATTGCGCTTCACTTGTTGTTGCTGCTGCTGCACAGGCGAATGCTTCAAGCATGTTGCTTACAACATTCGTTCAAAGCACACCCCATAAAATTTGGTCCACCCATATTCATAGGCACCTAACATATTTCTTTCATTCATGTTTACTGTGAGTTTCGTGGAAGGATTGGCAAGAGTAATACATATATGTATATAATTTATAATTTTGTTATTTTAAATGACAAATAATTACCGTGTTTCAATGGCTTCGTTCACTTAAGATTTCAAAGCGTGCTTCTCAAGCAAGTTCGGTAGCAATTCTGTAGAAGCGAAAGCTTTTTCGTTACTAATAATGCTTCTAATTTTTGCCTATATACCAAGGACTATTCGAAAGTGAGGTGTTTAAATGAAATCAAGTATTTATAGAATACTTGAAAACTTACTTAATTGGCGCTTAACCGTTTAACCCTAAGCTCCTAATTTAAAAAAGTTACACAAATCCTAAAGTGATTCTCATATAGAGAAAAGTGCTTAAAAACATAGTTTCTGTAATTTATTTTATATGTACAGATGAAATAATGAATTCCAAAACGTTTCCAGTCATATTTATTTAATTTTTATACTCAGTTGAGCAGAGCTCACAGAGTATATTAACTTTGATTGGATAACGGTTGGTTCTACAGGTATAAATGAATCAAGATAGATATAGACTTCCATATATCAAAATCATCAGGATCGAAAAAAAATTTGATTGAGCCATGTCCGTCCATTCGTCCGTCCGTTAACACGATAACTTGAGTAAATTTTGAGATATCTTGATGAAATTTCGTATTTAAGTTCCTGAACACTCATCTCAGATCGCTATTTAAAATGAACAATATCGGACTATAACCACGCCCACTGTTTCGATATCGAAAATTTCGAAAAACCGAAAAAGTTCAATAATTCATTACCAAAGACGAATAAAGCGATAAAACTTGGTAGGTGAGTTGAACTTATGACGCAGAATAGAAAATTAGTAAAATTTTGGACAATGGACGTGGCACCGCCCACTTTTAAAAGAAGGTAATTTAAAAGTTTTGCAAGCTGTAATTTGGCAGTCGTTGAAGATATCATGATGAAATTTTGGCAGGAATGTTACCCCTATTACAATATGTATGTTTAATAAAAATTAGCAAAATCGGAGAACGACCACGCCCACTTTAAAAAAAAAATTTTTTTTTAAGTCAAATTTTAACAAAAAATTGAATACCTTTACAGTATATAAGTAAATTATGTCAACATTCAACTCCAGTAATGATATGGTACAACAAAATGCAAATATAAAAGAAAATTTCAAAATGGGCGTGGCTCCGCCCTTTTTCATTTAATTTGTCTAGGATACTTTGAATGCCATAAGTCGAACAAAAATTTACCAATCCTTGTGAAATATGGTAGGGGCCTAGATTCTGGGACAGTACTTATTTCTGTGAAAAAGGGCGAAATCGGTTGAAGCCACGACCAGTTTTTAAACACAGTCGACCGTCTGTCCTTCCGCTCGGCCGTTAACACGATAACTTGAGCAAAAATCGATATATCTTTACTAAACTCAGTTCACGTACTTATCTGAACTCACTTTGTATTGGTATAAAAAATGGCCGAAATCCGACTATGACCACGCCCACTTTTTCGATATCGAAAATTACCAAAAACGAAAAAAATGCCATAATTCTATACCATATACGAAAAAAGGGATGAAACATGGTATTTGGATTGGTTTATTGACGCAAAATATAGCTTTAGAAAAAAACTTTGTAAAATGGGTGTGACACCTACCATATTAAGTAGAAGAAAATGAAAAAGTTCTGCAGGGCGAAATAAAAAGCCCTTGAAATATTGGCAAGAATCCTGTTCGTGGTATTATATATATAAATAAATTAGCGGTATCCAACAGGTGATGTTCTGGGTCACTCTGTTCCACATTTTGTCCGATATCTGGAAAACGCCTTCACATACACAACTACCACCACTCCCTTTTAAAAGCCTCATTAATACCTTTAATTTGTTACCCATATTGTACAAACGCATTCTACGGTCACCCCTGGTCCACCTTTATGACGATATCCCGAAAAGGCGTTTACCTATAGAACTAAGGCCCACTCCCTTTTAAAATGCTCATTAACCCCTTTCATTTGATACCCATATCGTACAAACAAATTCTAGGGTCACCCCTGGTCCACCTTTATGGCGATATCTCGAAACGGCGTCCACCTATGGAAGTAAGGATTACCCCCTTTTAAAATACTCATTAACACCCTTCATTTGATACCCATTTCGTACAAACAGATTCTAGAGTCACCCCTGGTCCACCTTTATGGCGATATCTCGAAAAGGTGTCTACCTATAGAACTAAGCCCCACGCCCTTTTAAAATACTCGTTAACACCTTTCGTTTGATACCCAAATCATACAAACACATTCTAGAGTCACCCCTGGTCCACCTTTATGGCGATATCTCGAAAAGGCGTCCACCTATAGAACTAAGCCCCACGCCCTTTTAAAATATTCATTAGCACCTTTCGTTTGATAGCCATATTGTACAAACACATTCGATAGTCACCCCTGGTCAACCTTAATGGCGATATCTCGAAAAGGCGTCCACCTATAGAACTAAGCCACACGCCCTTTTAAAATACTCATTAACACCTTTCGTTTGATAGCCATATTGTACAAACACATTCTAGCGTCACCCCCGGTCCACCTTTATGGCGATATCTCGAAAAGGCGACCACCTATACAGCTACCACCACTCCCTTTTAAAACCTTCATCAATACCTTTAATTTGATACTGATATCGTACAAACACAATCTAGAGTCACCCCTGGTCCACCTTTATGGCGATATCTCAAAAAGGCGTCCACCTATAGAACTAAGCCCCACGCCCTTTTAAAATTTTCATTAGCACCTTTCGTTTGATAGCCATATTGTACAAACACATTCGAGAGTCACCCCTGGTCAACCTTAATGGCGATATCTCGAAAAGGCGTCCACCTATAGAACTAAGCCCCACGCCCTTTTAAAATACTCGTTAACACCTTTCGTTTGATACCCAAATCATACAAACACATTCTAGAGTCACCCCTGGTCCACCTTTATGGCGATATCTCGAAAAGGCGTCCACCTATAGAACTAAGCCCCACGCCCTTTTAAAATATTCATTAGCACCTTTCGTTTGATAGCCATATTGTACAAACACATTCGATAGTCACCCCTGGTCAACCTTAATGGCGATATCTCGAAAAGGCGTCCACCTATAGAACTAAGCCACACGCCCTTTTAAAATACTCATTAATACCTTTCGTTTGATAGCCATATTGTACAAACATATTCTAGCGTCACCCCCGGTCCACCTTTATGGCGATATCTCGAAAAGGCGACCACCTATACAGCTACCACCACTCCCTTTTAAAACCTTCATCAATACCTTTAATTTGATACCGATATCGTACAAACACAATCTAGAGTCACCCCTGGTCCACCTTTATGGCGATATCTCAAAAAGGCGTCCACCTATAGAACTAAGCCCCACGCCCTTTTAAAATTTTCATTAGCACCTTTCTTTTGATAGCCATATTGTACAAACACATTCGAGAGTCACCCCTGGTCAACCTTAATGGCGATATCTCGAAAAGGCGTCCACCTGTAGAACTAAGCCACACGCCCTTTTAAAATACTCATTAACACCTCTCGTTTGATAGCCATATTGTACAAACACATTCTAGCGTCACCCCCTGTCCACCTTTATGGCGATATCTCGAAAAGGCGACCACCTATACAGCTACCACCACTCCCTTTTAAAACCTTCATCAATACCTTTAATTTGATACCGATATCGTACAAACACAATCTAGAGTCACCCCTGGTCCACCTTTATGGCGATATCTCGAAACGGCGTCCACCTATGGAACTAAGGATCACTCCCTTTTAAAATACTCATTAACACCTTTCATTTGATACCCATATCGTACAAACAAATTCTAGAAGCAACCCTGATCCACCTTTATGGCGATATCTCTAAATGGCTTCCACCTATAGAACTATGGCCCCCTCCCTCATAAAATACTCTTTAATACCTTTCATTTGATACACATGTCATACAAACACATTCTAGGATTACCCCCGGTTCATTTTCCTACATGGTTATTTTCCTTTATGTTGTCACCATAGCTCTCAACTGAGTATGTAATGTTCGGTTACACCCGAACTTAACCTTCCTTACTTGTTTTTTTTTTTTTTTTTTTTTAATTTTTAAATACATAGCATTCCGTTTTGTAGTCAGCTCTGCTGGTGTAATTATTCCTTACCTGGAGGTAAAACAATTGCATCAGCCTTTCCTTTGAGGATATTCGTCGATCTAATTTTAGATGAAGGTGGTGAAGACTTGTACCAAATAATAGAATATTTACCAACGTAGAAGTTGGCTTCATTGTTTTCCATATCTGCGTTTCCGTTTTCATCCGAAATCTCATATTCTTCTTCAGATGCTTCAGTCATCTTGTCCACTTCGGAATCATTATAATCACCATCATTGTTGTCACTGACTTCACTACCAGACTCATATTGCGTTTCCCAATATTCCAAAATTTCTTTCAACTCCAAATCATTCAACCGTCTTTTATCCCTCGTAAAATAAAATTTTGCCACAGTTATATAATTACGTATTTATACAAATGAGAAATAACATACTAAAAGTATACCCGTGAGCACAATCAGCAAAACTATAAAGAATTTGAATCTGTATATTTCTTCATCTGTCCAAAAATGCAGTGACTACTACGAATTTTTGCATTTTACGAATTCAAATTTTCATGTTATTTAAAAATGATAGGTCTACTATGCGAAGAGTTAGTCCCTCAGGCTCATTTAAGGATTAACGTTACAATTGCAAAAAAAATGGTAAAAATACGTACGCAATCCAAAAAATAATAAATACGTCACAATAATTACAATCAATTAGAGAAATACCCAAAATTTCAAATCAAAATATTATTTGGTGCGGGAATAATCAATGCTTAAATTTCAAAGTGAGACTGAAAGGGTTAAATGGGTATGGCCGTTCAACAAGGTGCGTCAGACGCTTCTTCGCTCTGTCAACTGGCGCCAAATAGTCACACCAAGAGAGTTTAAAACGTTTTCCACCTGGTTTTTCCGGCGGAGTGGGGCCACCGTCTCTCCCTGCTCCCATAGGCGAGTTCCAATAGAAACACTTTCTTAGCCGGACCGTCATCTTTTATTCGTATAACATGGCTTAGCCAGCGCAGCTGCTGCATTTTAATTCGCTGGACTATGTTGATGTCTGCGTAAAGCTCGTACAGCTCATCATTAAATCTTCCTCAGTACTCGCCATCGAAAACGCGTAGAGATCCATAAATTTTTCGAAGAATTTTTCTCTTGAATACTTCCAGAGCCGCTTCATCTGATGTTGTCATGGTGCATGCTTCTGCACCATATAGAAGGTCGGGTACGATAAGTGACTTGAAGAGCATGATTTTAGTTTGTGGAGAGAGGACTTTACTTTTCAATTGCCTACCTAGTCCAAAGTAACATTTATTGCCAAGAGTGATTCTTCGCTGGATATCCGATATGATGTTGTTGTTAGTATTAATGCTGATTCCCAAATAAACGAAGCATTTTACTATTTTGAAATTATGGCTGCCAACTATGAATATTTGAGTACCATGCCCTATTTTGAACCATCCAAAGAAACTCATGAAAAATCTTTGTATTTCGGATAAGGAAGTGTTTCTAGTCCTTCTGAAGCTTTGAATCGAACTCAAGTGCTTCAGATGATGAGTGGATAGATATCTTATATATTTCTTCTATATGTATGTTTGTCACTGAACTACTCTTAAACGACTGGAACGATTTCGCTGCAATTTTTTTAGTGTCTTCTCTAGGGTTTGAGGATGCTTCAGACTCACGACTTTTGGGCTTGGGGCCAACCAATTCTAAATACCCTTATTTAATGTGCTATTTGCTTGAAGTTCGGAAAAGGAGCTCCTTTTCGACAAGATTTATACTTGGAAAACTTTCTTTTCGGCATATGAACCATGATGCAATTTGTGTAAAATGTATTGTTTCAGGTTCACCTCGAAAAAAGGAGTGGGAATTGAAATGGGGAGGAAATAGAAAGGAGGGTTAGATATAAGAAAGTGTGAGTAGAAAAAGGAGATGAAAATGAAGAAAACTCGAGTGAAAGATGGGAAGTAGAGGGAGCATGTGCAAGGAAGGGTATGAAGAGCAATAGAGAAAGGTTGAGGGAGAGGAAAGAGAGTGGGAAGATAGAGAGAAAAACCGAAAATTTAAAAGTAGGGATATACGGTGGAGAGACAGGGATCAAATATGGAGAGAAGAAGGGAGTTCCTATCTTTTCCTATTTTTTTTTATCAGAGAGAGTAATATTATGAGGCAGGAGAACGGGTCAATTATCTATCTATATTTTATTTATATAAATTTACGCAATTCTAAAAACTGCGTTAGTTTCATATAGTTTCGTAAAAGTTTATACAAAAAAAGATTTTGAGATCGGTCGGCTAGGTGAAGCAGGTATTCGATATTTGGTATAGAGATACCATATATGAGAAATTTGGGTAGAAGGTGATGGGACAGATAGTGAAGGGAAGGAGCGAAGCTAAACTTGTAAATGTAGGTGAGCCAATTTTCGGGTACAAAAAAGTCTTCGGGTTGCTATAGAATGTTATAATAATTCAATAAAAATTTTAATTAAAATTATACTAGTATCTTTAAAATGGAAAGAACTCATAAAAACACAATGAAAGGCCGACCAGAGAGTACTCGTAGGGTTGAACTTATCAAAAGCCTTTAATACAGCGAATCGCAGCACGTTATTGCAAGACTAATAAAGGTATTCCCTCCCTCCCAATCTAAAAAAGTAGACTGAAAATTATTTTTGTGGTCTGCAGACATCCGGTGCAGCTCAGGTATGTCACAGCAAACCCCAGAAGAACTAAATAACACGTGCCACAGGGTGCTAACATAATCCGAGTTTTATTTCACTTTTATGTATCGATGCTTCCTTTCCTACTAGAAGCAGTTTCCATTATAATAATGGCAGCTGGTGCCTCGATGAGCATGCTATAAAATGAACGACTATCACCCCGTTTTCCCACCTCGCTAAATATGTCATTGACATCGATCAAATCCTAGGCGACTTTATATAAAACATGAGCGTGGTATATGTCGACAAGGTTTGACATCCACGTTGATGATATTACGCTACCGACTGCTTTAAATCCTAAAATATTGGGAGTAGCGTTTGATCAGGATATATATTTTGGCGAGCATACAACCGCAATTATTCCCATAAGTCCAGAGCCGTAACAAACTCCTCAAGCTTCTTGCCGACAGCACTTGGGGCAAAGATTAAAAAACGCTCTTAACCACTTCTAAAGCTATTGGCCGGCCGCTTGTATTGTACGATTAGAGATTCAACACATTTTTGATATGCATAAATAACTTTTTTTTATATAAAAAAAAAAATGTTTCATTAAAAATAGCAAATTTTTTTTATACAAAAATTTCGTTTTTCTTTATTCTTAAAAAAAATAATAATAATGAACCAGTACCACTGCTTTTTTTTATGCAAAAACAACTTTTTTTTTTTTAATCATTAATTATAATTTTTTTTTTTATAATTAAACAACTGTGTTTTTTTTTTGTTGTTATATCGGCCAACTGATTTGTAAGATCGCGGGTTCAAATCGAGCTCAAGGCCTAACAATAATTTTTTATCTTTATTATTGTTATGATAAATTTTTTCTTAATTGAAAAAATTATTAAATTAGAATAGAAGAAAAAAAATTTAGACAACTGCCAAAGCTCGTTGTATAGATCCATTTCGGGAACTGCTAAATTCCTTCATCGGCAACGTTTAGGCGCCGCTGCTATAACCATTCAGCCATCACAGCGGTTTTTTGCTTGTCTTCATTAATCCTACTTCTATTCTGGTCCTTGCCAATTGATATTCACAACACTGCGACATCTGTTGCAGAATGAATGTGAAAATTGGACTTGTTTGATGGTAATGCTGCCATAGTGTCATATTTTATTGACACTTTTTCCCCGTGCCCTGGGATGTATTAACAATTTTTGCTTTTGTATTGGCCTACTGATTTGTAAGATCGCGGGTTCGAATCGATATATAAAAATATTTTCTAAAAAATTTTCAAATTTTTTTTAAGAGATAATTTTAAAAATATATTTTTTAACGTGTTCTTTTCCTAAAATATTAGTTACGGAATAAACTCGAATATACTTCGTTAAGTTCCACTTCACGAAAAGCAGGGTTTCGCTCCCACGTTTTTAATACACATAATTTAAACTTCGTTTTATAGGTAACAAGTGCGTGAACAGCTCACGAAGACCCTCGCCTCCGCTCTTTACTTAACTTTCTTATCGTTCTAAGAAAAGTTTCAATAGAGTGATGCGCCATATCTTTTCTGGTATTACCTTCAACCTTCAAACTTTTTCCTATATAAAAATATTTTTACTTCACTGAATCTAACTTTTTTGTTTTCAACGAGAAAAACTTAATTTCGGGTCAAGCTAATGTGCATATATATGTAAATCTTTTAGAGGAGCATCCTTTATTCTAGCCCACCGTGTCGTATGATGAACATACTCTTTGTTCTTATCAGGGATGCACCTTAACGTTAAGCTAATCGTTTATCAAAAAATTTCCACCGTTTCCGTTGCAACACTTCGAAATATTATCGATAAAGAAATTATCAAGATAAATTGTATCTCGTTTTTAACCGAAACGAAAAGCTTTCGTTAACGTTAAAAACGTTAACAAAAACGTGATACTTTATGTTTGAATTGTGCTGGCAATGCTATAGCCATGGTGAAGCCGTAAGGTGGCAACAACGAGCGCACATACACACACAAACTCTATGTAATTTGTTTGTGTAATTCGTTGGTGGTAATGTCAAAAATACTCTGAGAAATGTTTGTACTGTCAAAATTCATGAGAAAAGTTGCAATCAGCTTGGCTAATGCTTTCACCTTTAATGACTCCGCCATCAATCAGCTTTGCCAGCATAGTTTGAAATTAATAATCAACATAAACGATTTGATTTCGTTTTGATATGGCAGAAAACGAAACGAAATCATTTCGTTAATTTGACGATCTTAACGTTAATAAACGAAACGAAATGACTTCGTTTCGTTTATTAACGTTGATTATCGTAACGAAATGATATCGTTTCGTTGGTTAAGCATGCCTGGTTCTTATACCCGTACTTGAAGGCACGCACAACTTGCAACATGTTCGATGCGCATTTTCTGCGCATGTACAAACAAATGTTTTGTAACTTTCATTCATAAAAATTATATTTACGCACACACATACAAATAACATTTTGGAACTTAACTTACATACACACACGTAAGACTATGTATGTATAATGAATGTACGTAGGTAAATCCCAACATTGATTTGCAGTCAAGTTGGTTTACCTTTGTACACTTTCTGTATGACTACATAGTTGAGTTCTTTGGATTATTTTACGTAAATACTGTTTGTCATTGCAGACAAAATTTTAAGATTTCATCTTGGCATGTGTGCATTAATTACGTGCGTAAGCATAAATAATTGTAAACAACACCACCATAATTATGCAAGCAACTAAAATTCGAAGCAGTTGTATATACAAGGGAAACGCAGTGAGGAATTTTGAGGTTAATGAAGCAAAAAAATCAACAAGTAGTAGGAATTTTGAGTTCAACCAAAGTTTTGTAAGTATAAAGATAATGAGAAAGAACTTCAGGAAATTTCATTTTAAAGCTGTGCCAAAACCTTGCGGGAAATATTTTTTTTTTAATTTGCTGATTCTTTTTTTTAATTAGCAGCATTAGCATTTTCTCTTGAGGTCTTATTATCCTCTTTGTAGTGGCAGCTGTTGCATGGTTTTTCACGAGCGTAAGTGCCCTATGGCTATAAATATTTTTGGAGTTTAAAAATTCCAAAACTTTTAATTTCATTATCCTACTGAAAAATTGCAGATCAATAAAAGGTTGTCTATTCCTATTGTTGGCATAGTTAACAATTCTCTTTTTGATTAAGTGAAGAAAAAATAGCAGAACAAAATCGCATGAAATTTCAAACATTCCATTTTACCCTTTGCAAAAGCTTTTAAGAAAACTAGGTTTTACCAAGAAAAATTATGGCATGTTTACAACATTCACGCCACTTCATACTACGAATGAATTTTTCATGAACGATTTCATTGAAGTTCGCTTTACTCCATTCAATAGTGGCTTATAACTTTTTTCCATCGGCTGGATGCCTACGATGCTAGAGCTGCATGCTTCGATTGTATATTTGTTAATTAACATTGTATTAGCTTTTATAAATAAATGAAAAAAGTTTGCCTACCAGGTAGAACGATATATGTACATTTTCAAAAAATTTTAAAACGGACACTTATAAGCTTTTGGGAAATTAATTTCACGACTTTTTAACACACCTGTTAATTTAAAACAAAACAAAAAAAAAATCATACTCTACAAGTCACTTATCGTACCCGTCCTGTTATATGGGGCAAATAAAACAAATACAATTGTCAATAAACCAAGAGCACTTGGGAATGTTAAACAAAGTAATTGATTTCCAACAGATGGCGCAATGCTGATTAAATATAGTTGGTAAGGAGGAATAGAAGTAGCAATTTGTCAGTCAAACAAACCACCGCTGTATAGCTAAATCGATCTCTCTGCGAGGCTATGGCAGGTTGTCTGAAAAATTGTCTACTTACTATTCTCAAAACAAAATACAATTTTTCGATTATTGAAAAGTCTAAAAAATGCCTTTTATCTAGCAATACAATACAATGGTAGTAGAACTTCACAATTTAATGCCACTCGGTTGTTTCGTCAATATTTCTTCCACGGTCTAGACTTTTCGCGCACAACCCACTCGAGTAGTTGCTTATTTACCGTTAGTTTTCCTGTGCCTCATATTCACTGGACTATATATATATATATATATATATGTGTAGTTTATATAATGTCGGTTTAAACTAACTGGGTTCCCTGATGTCTTTGCTGGGTGTGTAGGGTGTTTTATATCTTTCTTTATATAAAAGAAAATCTTAAACACCCTACGAAAAAAAATGTATCAAAAATCAGTGCGAATGTTCACACATATATACTTTGTTTGACTAAACTTGATTTGGTTACAAAACTGCATGGTCCAAAAGCTCAGAAACCTCTAAATAATAAGCTCGAAATTTTCGTAAAATTTTCTAAAATTTTTGAACTTTTTCGAAAACAATTTTTTGATTGATTCGCATAGTTTCAGTTAATAAAACAAATTTTATTGAATAGTGTAAATTTGTATTTCAACTGGTCTAAAAAGCATCTGACAACCCTCAGCATGCAATGTGCCTTTGTGAGGTCATGCATTGGCCAAACTCCACAATGTAGCGCAACTGTCATGTCTTTCCAATAATTCTTGCATTTCACGTATTTCAATATTAATTTCTGTTCACACTCAATACTTACAATCAGTAAAACTAGCAAGTTATGACTTTTCATCAAATTCAACAAAGAAAACTATATACATGTGGATATTGTCAAGATATCACTACTGCAAATATATTTTTCACCAACGGATACAAGGTGAGCCAGGATGTCATAATCAGTTTCTTACCACATTTCTCTCTAAAAGATTGGTTTGAAAGCATAGTGCACCATTAAGATCATAAATCTTGTTGTTAGTTAATACGGAACAATTAGAACCATGCAGGGGAAACTATAGTCAAGGGCGCAAGTAGCAAGGCAAGACAGTATTTGCACAGTTAAAAGAGCTACCGAAAAAGACTGTAGATGAACGCAATCAAAGCTGAAGGACAGGGTTGCATAAGCGGGTCAGGGATGTAGAGGAACACACTCATTTGCGAATAAAATCATTTGAAGTCACAATCAATAAATTTAAAATTCGAGTGTAGCCGACGTCTTGCCTTTGGATAAAAGTTAAAAAAAAATTAAGTTTAGAGTCTTTGACAAGGCTCCCACTAATATCATTCTAACGGAGAAAATCTACCTTTGGATTTAAGAAAGATGTTTATATATGACTCTTCATCCTTTTTTTCACCTATGCTTTTAAACAACGGTCACTATCGCGACTGCATTTCTTGCTATCTTTGTTTTGTTTTTTTGTTTCTTGTTTAATAGTAATGCGCCCAACCGACGCGAGGGGCACATCCGCATTGCACACGGATTTGATTTTTCCGAGTTGTTGATAGGCCGAGGTTTATTAAGCATCGAGATCTCAAACTGCTCAGCTACAGAATAAAAATCATCAGCTTAATATTATACAGTTAGACATTGTTAGATAAATGAATATTTTTAGTACGTAAAATTTTTATTTTTGTTGATATTAGAGAAAAATTCTAAGTTTACAAACGGCGATGGTTACTAGGGCATGTTTCTGAATTTCACTTCCTCATCAGCTAGCTTTTCGGGAGCTAAGCGTTGAACTCGAATCTCCAACATTCATATCAGTGCAAAGGCAAATGCCTTTAGCTGCTAAGCCATATTAATGTCCCGTTGTTCGCTGTACAATTGGTCTCTAAGAGTTGCCTTTTTTGTTTCTATTCCTTTTTGATCACCATGTAGGCACATACACTCTGTATGTAGATTATTCCTAATAGTGTGGATATGATTTTTAGGCGCGCTTTTGAAAGCTTAGTAACATTTGCTCGGATTTTTACAGTATTTGTTTTTAATACTTCCGCTGTTACTATTATATCAATATGATCATATGTATTTAATTAGCGAGCTTTGCTCATATTGCTTTATACAATGGTTTTTGTTATTGATATTAGAGAAAAATTGTAATTTTACAAACGGCGATTCTCTAATATCAATAACAAAACCATTGTATAAAGCAATATGAGCAAAGCTCGCTAATTAAATACATATGATTTTTATTTTTATTTAATAAAATTTTTTTTTTTGTGACGAGTTAAGATAGGATAGGACACTTTTCTTTAAGCTAAAAAGTGAATACGTTATATCAAATGAATTCGAATAAGAGCTAGAATCATGACACAAACACCGAAAAGGCTTATTTAATTCTAAATTAGTTCTGCACTCAAAAGAAGAGGTTTGTAATGTCTTGACACTCGTGATGGGACGTTAAAGTTTCATCATCATCATCATCATCCTCCTCAACTCCTATTGGAGCATAGGGCCTCGACCACCGACTTAAATCTTATTCTGTTAGGTGCAGTTCTTGTGATGTCATTCCACGTATATCCTACGCCTTCGAGTTCTTTATCCACAGTTCTGCGCCAAGTTTTCGCAGGTGCACCAGGTCGTCGGCTTCCTTGTGGATTCCATCGCAATGCTTGTCTGGCTATATTTACTGGAGGTCTTCTGAGAGTGTGACCAATCCACGACCATTTACGCTTGGTTATTTCTGTGGTAGCCTTAGGTTGATTTGTTCTAGACCATAAGTCGTCATTTGAAATTCTTTCCGGCCATCGAATTTTCAGGATTCGGCGCAGACATTTATTAATAAAAACTTGTAGACGTTTCTGAATTGAAGTTGAGCTTTTCCACGTCTCGCAAGCATAAAACAGTACTGATTTAACATTCGAATTAAACAGTCGAAGCTTCGTTTTTAAAGATATTTGGCTGGACCTCCACACGTTTGCCAGTTGCCCAAAAACCATTCTTGCTTTGTTTATGCGAGACTGAACGTCCTCTTCTGCACCGCTCTTATTTGAGACAATACTACCAAGATAAACAACGGACTCTACACCTTCGATTTCATTTTCGTCAACCGTAAGCGTCAATGGCCTTGATGAAATATTGATTAGTCTATGGGAGAATATTATACGCAGAGTCCCAGTGAAAATTCCTTAAAGTGAATAGTAGAAATTGCTTTTTAAAGTCTATCTGCATAAACTCGATATTTTGAATTACATACTATTGATCCATTTTCTAGTATCGGTCTAACTAAAGTGATGAAAAGAACCTTAGTTAGAAAAGGGCCACTAAATTGTTTGTACAACCGTTTCATGAATGATAGAACACCTCTAACCTTATTGACTCTAGTCCAGGGATGCACCTTAACGTTAAGCTAATCGTTTATCAAAAAATTTCCACCGTTTCCGTTGCAACACTTCGAAATATTATCGATAAAGAAATTATCAAGATAAATTGTATCTCGTTTTTAACCGAAACGAAAAGCTTTCGTTAACGTTAAAAACGTTAACAAAAACGTGATACTTTATGTTTGAATTGTGCTGGCAATGCTATAGCCATGGTGAAGCCGTAAGGTGGCAACAACGAGCGCACATACACACACAAACTCTATGTAATTTGTTTGTGTAATTCGTTGGTGGTAATGTCAAAAATACTCTGAGAAATGTTTGTACTGTCAAAATTCATGAGAAAAGTTGCAATCAGCTTGGCTAATGCTTTCACCTTTAATGACTCCGCCATCAATCAGCTTTGCCAGCATAGTTTGAAATTAATAATCAACATAAACGATTTGATTTCGTTTTGATATGGCAGAAAACGAAACGAAATCATTTCGTTAATTTGACGATCTTAACGTTAATAAACGAAACGAAATGACTTCGTTTCGTTTATTAACGTTGATTATCGTAACGAAATGATATCGTTTCGTTGGTTAAGCATGCCTGCTCTAGTCATAATATGAAGGTTGAAACTAAGTTGAGCGTCCATCGTGAGTCCCAAGTCAACAAAATAATTTACTGATACAAGACAATAATTATTAACTAAGTAAGAGGCTGCTGGCAAAGATCTACGAGAGAGGCAGATTGATTTGCATTTATTGAGGTTCAGCGGCATTGAATTTACATTGCAACATGTAACTAAGTAGTTTAAATCCGTTTAAAGCAAGGACCGTTCTTCGATGAACGCATAGGACCTAAAAAGTTTTACATAGTCAGCATACATTACGATTTTTGAATATTTTATAGTAGTACGAATATCATTAATAAATAGCAAGAACAGAATTGGCGTTCCACAGGGCAGTCACGCCAGAGGGAACATCAATGACATATGAAAAATATTTTTTAAAATAACTTTTTTCGTTCGACAGCAGAGATTCGACGAGATCCACTGGGTGAGACCAGGTTGGAAGCCAAGGTTAAATTGGCTGGTCCGTAGGAGCCTCACATAGACTGAATGAGTCCAAAATGTTACCAGATATTTGCTCAATGACTAAACTGACAGACCCTATTAGAAACCCGGACCAACGTTATAAAATAACTCCGTCCTCTTGGTAAATACTAGAAGCTTTCTAGGTCCTATGCTACTTGCTGCTTCTAGATCTGATATCTGGGTCACTCCTTATATATGTGGCCTTAGCCTTGCCAGCGCAGATCACGATCCAAAATACTTCTCCATCTTCTCCATCTCTTCCAACCCGCACTTCCTATTTTTGCTATCACTTACAAGCGCTTATTTAAAATCGTGTGACTCCAGAAGGCAGTGTTCAGTATTCATAAGCACACATTCCTTTCTTTTCAAAGGTAAAAATAACTTTTTTAGTTCAAGGTAGTAAGACCTGCACCTGATATTCGGCATATTTCATATCCGTGCTTAGTTCCACATCCTTCCTGCTAGGTCGATCCAGTGCAGCTATCGCCCTATTTTAATCTCGCCTAATTTGATTGAAACGTCTAGGGCACAAGCTTCTAGCGATTTGCTCCAAGCTAGCTCATTCGCTCCATCATTTACATTTTTTTTTTTTAATTCTTTTCAGGGATTGCACTTACACATTTTTAGATGTTGTAATTTGGAAGTTGAAGCTTTTATCCTCCTGTGTATCTACTGCTTTAGTCGGCTACTACTTCTGCCTTAAAAATACTGCAGTAATTTGGTAGCTTGCAGATTTTGCTTACTTTTGGATCTGCGCAATAAACAGCAGACCCTATTCCTTTCATTACTTAGAAACCAACACTAAACACATGTATCGCCATTTGTGTGCCCTTGCGCCTATTTGTATAGGGAATTAGGTAGTCTATCCGTCTACGTCATGGAGTATCGTTACAGTAGTTAACGTTGTAGTCTTCGTCACTTATTCCACAAGTGAAATGAGCAAAATAGCATACAGTACATATACTATGGACTGATTCAGTCTATGTGCAGTTCTCGCGCACCAGTCAGCTCAATCTAACTTAACCTGCTCCAGCAGCAATTTCACAGCAACTATATCTATCAGGGTTTAGTAACTTAGTAATACTAATAGCATCGTGATATTACTAAGGTAATCAGTATGCATCGCAATCTCTTAACAAAGCTTTAGCACCCTGTACTATATATGGGTATATGAAATGATATGTCGAAGTAAGTGAAGCAAAATAATGTTGTGAAGCTGATATCAGTTAAGTTTGTATTTAGTATCGTTATATAGAACCCAAAAGCTTCATTAATTCACAATTTGTATAGCAACGCACAAAGCTATGTGGAAGTAGAAGAAAATGTTGATTCTATGTTAATAATCCTTCGATGTTTCTTTGTGAATTAAAGAATTTGTTAGAAAGAGAATTGGAGAACATTGTGAACTTGCAGCATTTTTTTGGATTTCAGTTGTATGAAATTTTCAATTGATTGAGTTTGTGAAAGGGAGGGTGGAAAATAAATTTGGATGTTTATTTTCTTTGTAAGTATACATCAAGTAATATATAATTATATATGGACAAGTAAGGACGGGACTGTCTTCGGCTGTGCCGAAGACTTCATACCTTTCATGAATGGGGCTGAACAATAATCTTATCCCGTTCGTAATCTCCGAATAATCGGATGTATAAGATAAGAAATATATAGTGAACAGATCTACATACCTAAACGATTTTTAAGATAAATATAAAATAAAAAATAGGTAGGTACTTTGTGTGAGGATGCAAAGTTTCAGGTTTTTTGTGGTCTGCGTGTAAAAACTATGATTACGAATCACGTATTTGAAAAACATATGACGTGAATGTACCTATTTGACGAAATTTGATGAATTTTGAAGCTTCTATCCGTAAAAAGGGGCAAAAATGACATTTTATATGAAGTATATAATATATATACCACCGATCTCTATGATTTTTTGACACAACAATATACAGTATATACGTAAGCAATCGGTGAAATTTGAAGCTTCTAGCTGTTAAAATGGGGTAGAAATTGCGAAAAGTTTCTTATCTGAACAATCGGTTGTATGAGATATATACTATATATACAGCCGATCTCTATTATTTTTTCAGACAACAATATATGCTATATACATAAGCATTCGTTGAAATTTGAAGCCTCTAGCTCTTAAAATAGGGCAGTAATTACGAAAAGTTTCTTATCTGAACAATCGGTTGTGGGGGATATATACTATATATACGACCGATCTCATCAATTTTCTCAGGCAATAATATGTGCAATATACGAAAATATATGGTGAAGTTTGAAGCTTCAATCTGTTAAATTGAGTAAGATATTACAAAAATCCTCTTTTTCTGAAAAATCGGTTGTATGGAGGATATATGCTGTAGTGGTCCGATCCGTCCGGTTCCGACAAATGTCTATTCGAACACCCAAATACACCCGCTCAGCAATTTTTATCAAGATATCTCAAAAATTGGGGGACTAGTTTGCATACAAACAGACAGACGGACAGACGGACATGGCTAAATCAACTCAGCTCTTCAACCTGATTATTTCGGTATACTTAATGGTGGGTCTATCTATTTTCCTTTAAGGACTTACAATTTTGGGTTTCGTGATGAAATTAATATACCATTTCATTTTCATGAAAGGTATAAAAATAATTTGTGAACTTTGAGTAGCCTTAAACCCAATGTGGCTTTGACCGATATTACGTGCTATTTTTCTTTTGATCGATCTGTCAATTAAAATAAAAGGTCTTTTTAAAAAATTACTTCAATTTATTATCCCTTAAGCTAATAGAAATTGAAAAGGCTATGTTATTCCTGTCGCTACTAATATTCAGATCCATTTTAAAGTATTTTATTATTAAGTATATTTTAAAGCTTCGAGGGCGATGTTAAAACCACAATAGAGGTGGACGGTTGGCGCAAGGGTGCTCAAATTGTGGACGAGGCGATACATGTGTACACAGATGGTTCCAAAGTAGTGGAAGGAGGTCTGCGGTATAGTGTGCTGATCCGGAAATAAACAGATGCTACAGGCTGCCGGATTACTGTAGCGTTTTCCAAGCGGAAATAGTAGCCGTAACAAAAGCAGTAGACACCATGGAAGAGAATAGTCTAAGCAGCAATCGTGTTAGCTTTTATATTGAACGTCAAGCAGCTATTAAGGCAATAATCTCGCATCGCACCGCAACTAAATGCGTGTTAGAGTGTAAGCAGTCTCTGGAGAAAATCGGGTCAGGAAGAAGCATACATCTATATTGGGCCTCAGGGCATATGGGCATAGATGGGAATGAAAAAGCGGAGGAACTAGCTAAAAAGGGCGCATCCCTTGAAGTTTGCTCCGTAGACGTCCCAATTAGACTGGGCGAGATTAAGCGAAGGCGATAGATGCATATGATCGACCACGCGGGAATGGTGTGGGTTCAAACGCGGGGCTGTAAATTGGAGACTAACAAAGTTGCTTCTATCATTAAAAAGAGAGGACTGTAGAATAATGACGGGTATTCTGACTGGAAACTGCTTTCTGGCGTCACATGCTTTAAATTAGGCTTGGTCAGTGATAGCAGATGTAGGTAGGCTAACCCTCCAGCTATTAGGAGTGATACAGCTATCAGATCTAGAAGCAGCAAATGGCTTAAGTCCTATGAAGCTTCTAGTATTTGCCAAGAGGACTTAGTACTTTTATAACATAGGTCCTAGTTTTTGATAGGATTTTTCAGTTTGGTCGTTAAAACAAACTTCTGGTAACACTGCGGACTTATTCAGTCTATGTGAGGTCCTCATGGACCGGCCAGTTCAAGCTAACCTATATTTTAAAGATGTCCAATGTTTGTTCAACTTTTGTTTTGCAAAGCCTAGCGGAGATCGGTATAGCGCATACTGTGGCCGTCAAAACTGTTGGAGAAAAAGGAGAAGTAATAAGTAATAATGAAAAGAAGTCTGTGCGGTAAAGCAAGGTAGATCGGACGAAAGTAGAAATATGTGAAACCAAGAGGTGGTGGGTAATAAGGGCTGCAAAAAATTAAGAGATGTAGGCATTTTTGAAGCAATTATAAAAATTTTTCTTAGCCAGCTTATTTAAGTAGATATTATAATTTATTTATTGCAAGATCTCATATTTATGCTCCATTCTCTACGCTTCAATAGTTTTTTATCATACCGTAGTAGGACGGTGGAGAGTTGTGATGGCCTTTCCCTTTTGGAATAATAGCTAGCTGTGGTGTTTTCCATCCAGTATAGGAAAGTTTTTTCTTCGGGACATTTGTTGTACATATACAGCCTTAGTTCTGGTCAGCTTTTAGAAGCTGTTCATATTGGTTCTGCGGCTATTCCGTCGAGTACTGGCGCTTTTCTAGTTTTCACAGTGCACAGGACTCGTTCATATCCGCCCTGTGTTTTTGGGTGATAAGCACAATGTCGACAATGTTTCTTATTTTGTCCTCCTTTGAAAGCTGGTTTGAGGCACGGAACTTATTCATTATTATTCTACATCCATGCCACTAGGCGTTCGATCCACTTCCTGGAAAAGCGCCTTCCAGCAAGTAAGTTTGCTTTGCTTATTGCCAGCACCGATATCCTAAGTCGCTGCTTTCAATACTAATCGCTCGTATTTACCTTAACTTAAGTTAACTTTTCTTTTACTTTTTATTTCTTCCCATTTATTTTTCTTTTTCGTTACTTTCTTTTTCAGTTTGTCTCATTTCTGTGATGGTAAATTTGAACATAATTATCGTCAGTACCTTTTAGATTTTTGTCGTCATCTTAATTACGCAGCTTGTTTTATCTCCTCTTCTTTTTCTTTCTTCACCCCTTTCTATACTCAGTTGAGCAGAGCTCACAGAGTATATTAACTTTGATTGGAGAACGGTTGGTTGTACAGGTATAAAGGAATCGAGATTGATATAGACTTCCAAATATCAAAATCATCAGTATCGAAAAAAAAATTGATTGAGCCATGTCCGTCCGTCCGTCCGTCTGTCCGTTAACACGATAACTTGAGTAAATTTTGAGGTATCTTTATGAAATTTGGTATGTAGATTCCTGGGCACTCATCACAGATCGCTATTTAAAATGAACGATATCGGACTATAACCACGCCCACTTTTTCGATATCGAAAATTTCGAAAAACCGAAAAAATGCGATAATTCATTGCCAAAGGCGGTTAAAGCGATGAAACTTGGTAGATGGGTTAACGTTATGACGCAGAATAGAAAATTAGTAAGATTTTGGACAATAGGCGTGGCACCGCCCACTATTACAAGAAGGTAATTTAAAAGTTTTGCAAGCTGTCATTTGGCAGTCGTTGAAGATATCATGATGAAATTTGGCAGGAACGTTACTACCATTACTATATATGTTCTAAATAAAAATTAGCAAAATTGGATGAAGAACACGCCCACCTTTTAAAAAAAATTTTTTTTTAATTCAAATTTTAACAAAAAATTTAATATCTTTACTGTATATAAGTAAATTAAGTCAAAATTCAACTCCAGTAATGATATGATGCAACAAAATACAAAAATAAAAGAAAATTGAAAAATGAGCGTGGCTCCGCCCATTTTCATTTAGTTTGTCTAGAATACTTTTAATGCCATAAGTCGAACAAAAATTTACCAATCCTTCTCAAATTTGGTAGGGACATAGATTCTATGACGGTAACTGTTCTCTGTGAAAATGGGCGATATCGGTGGAAGCTACGCCCAGTTTTTATATACAGTCCACCGTCTGTCCTTCCGCTCGGCCGTTAACACAATAACTTGAGCAAAAACCGATATATCTTTACTAAACTTAGCCCACATACTTACTTCACTCACTTTATCTTGGTATAAAAAATTGCCGAAATCCGACCATAACCACGCCCACTTTATCGATATCGAAAATTACGAAAAATAAAAAAAATGCCATAATTCTAAACCAAATACGAAAAAAGGATGAAACATTGTAACTGGATTGGTTTATTGACGCAAAATATAACTTTGGAAAAAACTTTGTAAAATGGGTGTGACACCTACCATATTAAGTAGAAGAAAATGAAAAAGTTCTACAAGGCGAAATCAACAGCCCTTGGAAACTTGGCAGGAATACTGTTAGTGGTATTGCATATATAAATAAATTAGCAGTAACCGACAGATGATTTTCTGGATCACCTGGTCCACATTTTGGTCGATATCGCGAGAACGCCTTCACATATACATCTAAGGGCCACTCGCTTTTAAAACCCTCATTAATACCTTTAATTTGATATCCATATCGTACAAACACATTCTATAGTCACCTCTGGCCCACCCTAATGGCGATATCTCGAAAAGGAGTCCACCTATACACCTAATACCCACTCCCTCTTAAAATGCTCAGTAACACCTTTCGTTTGATACCCATATCGTACAAACATTCTAGAGTCACCCCTGGCCCACCCTAATGGCGATATCTCGAAAAGGCGTCCACCTATAGACCTAATGTCCACTCCCTCTTAAAATGCTCAGTAACACCTTTCGTTTGATACCCATGTCGTGCAAACATTCTAGAGTCATCCCTGGCCCACCCTAATGGCGATATCTCGAAAAGGCGTCCACCTATAGACCTAATGCCCACTCCCTCTTAAAATGCTCAGTAACACCTTTCGTTTGATACCCATATCGTACAAACATTCTAGAGTCACCCCTGGCCCATCCTAATGGCAAATATCTCGCAAAGGCGTCCACCTATAGACCTAATGCCTACTCTTAAAATGCTCAGTAACACCTTTCGTTTGATACCCATATCGTACAAACATTCTAGAGTCACCCTTGGTCCACCTTTATGGCGATATCTCGAAAAGGCGTCCACCTATAGACCTAATGCCCACTCCCTCTTAAAATGCTCAGTAACACCTTTCGTTTGATACCCATATCGTACAAACATTCTAGAGTCACCCTGGCTCACCCTAATGGCGATATCTCGCAAAGGCGTCCACCTATAGACCTAATGCCCACTCCCTCTTAAAATGCTCAGTAACACCTTTCGTTTGATACCCATATCGTACAAACATTCTAGAGTCACCCTGGGTCCACCTTTATGGCGATATCTCGAAAAGGCGTCCACCTATAGAACTAAGGATTACTCCCTTTTAAAATACTCATTACCACCTTTCATTTGATACCCATATCGTACAAACACATTCTAGAGTCACCCCTGGCCCACCCTAATGGCGATATCTCGAAAAGGCGTCCACCTATAGACCTAATGCCCACTCCCTCTTAAAATGCTCAGTAACACCTTTCGTTTGATACCCATATCGTACAAACATTCTAGAGTCACCCCTGGCCCACCCTAATGGCGATATCTCGAAAAGGCGTCCACCTATAGACCTAATGCCCACTCCCTCTTAAAATTCTCAGTAACACGTTTCGTTTGATACGCATATAGTATAAACACATTCTAGAGTCACCCCTGGCCCACCTAATGGCGATATCTCGAAAAGGCGTCCACCTATAGACCTCATGCCCACTCCCTCTTAAAATGCTCAGTAACACCTTTCGTTTGATACCCATATCGCACAAACATTCTAGAGTCACCCCTGGCCCACCCTAATGGCGATATCTCGCAAAGGCGTCCACCTATAGACCTAATGCCCACTCCCTCTTAAAATGCTCAGTAACACCTTTCGTTTGATACCCATATCGTACAAACATTCTAGAGTCACCCCTGGCCCACCCTAATGACGATATCTCGAAAAGGCGTCCACCTATAGACCTAATGCCCACTCCCTCTTAAAATGCTCAGTAACACCTTTCGTTTGATACCCATATCGTACAAACATTCTAGAGTCACCCCTGGCCCACCCTAATGGCGATATCTCGCAAAGGCGTCCACCTATAGACCTAATGCCCACTCCCTCTTAAAATGCTCAGTAACACCTTTCGTTTGATACCCATATCGTACAAACATTCTAGAGTCACCCTTGGTCCACCTTTATGGCGATATCTCGAAAAGGCGTCCACCTATAGAACTAAGGATTACTCCCTTTTAAAATACTCATTACCATCTTTCATTTGATACCCATATCATAGAAACATATTCTAGAGTCACCTCTGGCCCACCCTAATGGCGGCATTTCGAAAAGGCGTCCACCTATAGACCTAATGCCCACTCCCTCTTAAAATGCTCAGTAACACCTTTCATTTGATTCCCATATCGTACAAACATATTCTAGAGTCACCCCTGGTCCACCTTTATGGCGATATCCCTAAATGGCGTCCATCCATAGAACTATGGCCTACTCTCTCTTAAAATACTCTTTAATACCTTCCATTTGATACACATGTCATACAACCACATTCCAGGGTTACCCTAGGTTCATTTTCCTACATGGTGATTTTCCTTATTTTGTCTCCATAGCTCTCAACTGAGTATGTAATGTTCGGTTACACCCGAACTTAGCCTTCCTTACTTGTTAAAATATGCTATCCCTCTATTCTCAAAATCACTGAACTGAAAAATTATTCATTGCAAAAAAAACCTCTTTAAAATTTTTATATCAAGAAAACTTCTTTAGAACTGACAAAAAATTCTTTCGGAATCCTTGAGTAGGAAATATGCTTAGTAAGAAAAATATAAGTACATAGTTATTTTCCTAAATTCCTTTGCGCTTGTAAATTTGCTGCATAAATAAGCAATGAAAAACAAACAAAAAGTTTCTTTTAAGTTCTTTTCACAGTTACGCAATTGATAAATGCAAACAAACTTAGGTACATACAGAGGCAGAGGTACTTA
Source organism: Eurosta solidaginis (assembly GCF_040869045.1). NCBI lineage: Eukaryota > Metazoa > Arthropoda > Insecta > Diptera > Tephritidae > Eurosta > Eurosta solidaginis. The sequence continues at coordinate 180,590,050 of NC_090323.1, forward strand.
GATACGTACGTATGCGAATATTAAGTAGTGAATTGTGTGTGGTATAAACATATGTACAAATACATAAATGTACATTAGGATACCTAGCAGAACCGTCCTGCTTGACTCTGCCGGTAAAAGAAAATATAATCGAAGAGGTGTCGGGCATATCCAAAAACCAGTTTGGTTTTAGAAAAGGAAAGCCCACTATTAACGCAGTTAACGTGGCTAGAAAACTTTCTAAAGAGCACATTAGTGTGAGTCGATGTTCCCAAGGCTCGAAAAAGTCAAGACAGTACAGTAATTGCTTTAGATCATAGGTCTCCAAAAATTTAAAGTGAGTGCCTTTTATGTGCACCATTAGAGAAAAATTGTGCTACTTAATGAAGACCCCTGCTTTGAATGTGATGAGTTTCCTCAAAACCGCTAACTGGGTTAATCAGCTGGTACTGAGACGCTCCAATGCAAAGGAATGATGGAGTACCCAAAAGACTATTATAATATTTGCTTAGAACAATGCTTTGGTTGTCATAGCACAGCACTTGAACGAAATATGCGAAAAAATTAATACTAGCATAGCCAGCGTGCAATCGGCAACACGGATTACAGGTCACGAAACCAAAACCGGAGACAGCGCTCATTAAGTAAGAAGAAAGTAGAGCAAGTCCTCTAAATATCGGTAGACATGACATCGACACGCGACCAACAGTAAACTATTTGGGGATTATGATAGTCAGAAGCTTAGCGGCTTTGAAGCGCTAAATACTCTACACAGCTCAGGTTTGGCACCACGCCACAGAGTATTTGTCATACTGCTGCGAAGTAAAGTCAATGTACTGTCTATGGGCTCAACGAGTATGCAGTGTATTAAATAGCAGGACATTTTCAATCGATATTTTGGCAAATAAAGCAGAGATATATTATAAGAGGGAGGACAAGAAATTAAATAAATAAAAATTACGGCAAGGCGCGATAGCCCCCAACGAGATTTTAGGTCTAGTTTCTCTTCCAATTTATGGATGGGACTTGAATGTTTTACGCCGAATTCACTGAAAAGTTTTTCAATGAAGAATACTCTCGAAATGCTTGGCAAATCACTGCCGAGGGGCGAAAACGCTCAAAAAAAATTGTCTTCTAATTTAAAAAATGTATGTCTAAAATTTTATTGTTGGTTTTTTCCGGGCCGTGAACCCAGGATCTTCGGTATGGTAGGCGGAGTACGCTACCTCCACACAACGGTGGTCGCCGAGGGGGAACAAGAAATCTCCACACAAAACTGGCTGCTGAGATGGAACAACTCGACAAAAGAGCGCCGATCAAATCGGTACATCTCCGCCATGAGACGCTTGCTGACACATATGCACATATGATTTCTATATTGTCCTGGCACGGATGATCATCATAGCATACCCGCAAAATAGAGGATGTTTACCAAGTTTTTTTTTTCTTTTGTTTGTAACGCGCAATGTCTTATAGCTTCAAGTGTACACTGTGCAGCATATTTGGGAAAAAATACAATCCCGACACAACTGTGGTTGATATGCTCCAAATAATCCAAAAGTGGACGGATGCGTGCGATGTCATCGCAGACCCAATTAGGTGGTTAAGCAATCTGGAAAGGCTGCGCGGCAGAGGTTGAGAAATAAATTATCAAAAAGTATTATAGGCACGGATTGGACACAAAGCCTCTTTAATCATCCAAATAGCAACATCGGAGTGACCTATTTCTACTAACTTAGATCAGCTGTGGGTCGGATTGAGGACTAGGCCTCTTCAACCATCCATATGACAAAACGATTTTATTCTCACCTACATAGATAGTCCATGCTTAGACACGGATTGGAGAGAAGGTCTCTGCAACCATTGGAACTTCAAAAAAATTTAATCTAAGATAATTGAAACAAATGACAACACTATTTTATAATTTGTAATTTTATTAATATGGTTATCCTGGCATAACAATTTAACAAAAATTATTTTACAGTGTCAGTCGCTTATGATATAAATACATTTCCTTAGATTTATAATTGGTTAATATAGTATTGGCAAGGAAAGAGAAGGGAAAGAGAAACAGAGGAATAAAACAATGGCAAGAGGGAGTACAGTATTTAATAATAATAATAACAACAATATGAGAACACGATTACATAAGTCGTGGCAGGTTCGAGAAAAGTATATATAACTAGGAGTGCTGTAGTGATTAACGAGTATTAAAACAAGTAAGGAAGGTTAAGTTCGGGTGTAACCGAACATTACATACTCAGTTGAGAGCTATGGTGACAACATAAGGGAAAATAACCATGTAGGAAAATGAACCGAGGGAAACCCTGGAATGTGTTTGTATGACATGTGTATCAAATGAAAGGCATTAAAGAGTATTTAATGAGGGAGTGGGCCATAGTTATATAGGTGGACGCCATTTAGGGATATAGCCATAAAGGTGGATCAGGGTTGACTCTAGAATTTTTTGTAGGATATGGGTATCAAATTAAAGGTATTAATGAGAGTTTTAGAAAGGAGTGGTGGTAGTTATATAGGTGGTCGCCGTTTCGAGATATCGCCATAAAGGTGGACCAGGGGTGACTCTAGAATTTGTTTTTACGATATGGGTATCAAATTAAAGGTATTAATGAGAGTTTTAAAAGGGAGTGGTGGTAGTTGTATATGTGAAGGCGTTTTCCAGATATCTACCAAAATGTGGACCAGGGTGACCCAGAACATCATCTGTTGGATACCGCTAATTTATTTATATATGTAATACCTGCCAAGATTTCAAGGGTTTTTTATTTCGCCCTGCAGAACTTTTTCATTTTCTTCTACTTAATATGGTAGGTATCACAACCATTTTACAAAGTTTTTTCTAAAGTTATATTTCGCGTCAATAAAACAATCCAAATACCTTACCATGTTTCATCCCTTTTTTCGTATTTGGTATAGAATTATGGCATTTTTCATTTTTCGTAATTTTCGATATCGAAAAAGTGGGCGTGGTCATAGTCGGATTTCGTTCATTTTTCATACCAAGATAAAGTGAGTTCAGATAAGTACGTGAACTAAGTTCAGTAAAGATATGCCGATTTTTGCTTAAGTTATCGTGTTAAGGCCCATGCGGAAGGACAGACGGACGACTTTATATAAAAACTGGGCGTGGCATCAACCGATTTTGGCCCATTTTCACAGAAAACAGTTAACGTCATAAAATCTATGCCCCTACCAAATTTCAAGAGGATTGGTTAATTTTTGTTCGACTTATGGCGTTAAAAATATCCTAGACAAATTAAATGAAAAAGGGCGGAGCCACGCCCATTTTGAAATTTTCTTTTATTTTTGTATTTCGTTGCACCATATCATTACTGGAGTTGAATGTTGACATAATTTACTTATATACTGCAAAGATATTAAATTTTTTATTAAAATTATACTTTAAAAAAAATTTTTTTAAAAGTGGGCGTGGTCCTTCTCCGATGTTGCTAATTTTTATCAAGCGTACATATAGTAATAGGAGTAACGATCCTGCCGAATTTCATCACGATATCTTCAACGACTGCCAAATTACAGCTTGCAAAATTTTAAATTACCTTCTTTTAAAAGTGAGCGGTGCCACGCCCATTGTCCAAAATTTTACTTTTTTTCTATTCTGCGTCATAAGTTCAACTCACCTACCAAGTTTCATCGCTTTATCTGTCTTTGGTAATGAATTATTGCACTTTTTCGGTTTTTCGAAATTTTCGATATCGAAAAAGTGGGCGTGGTTATAGTCCGATATCGTTCATTTTAAATAGCGATCTGAGATGAGTGCTCAGGAATCTACATACCAAATTTCATCAAGATACCTCAAAATTTACTCAAGTTATCGTGTTAACGGACGGACGGACGGACATGGCTCAATCAAATTTTTTTTCGATCCTGATTATTTTGATATATGGAAGTCAATATCTATCTCGATTCCTTTATACCTGTACAACCAACCGTTATGCAATCAAACTTAATATACTCTGTGAGCTCTGCTCAACTGAGTATAAAAACAAGTAAGGAAGGTTAAGTTCGGGTGTAACCGAACATTACATACTCAGTTGAGAGCTATGGTGACAACATAAGGGAAAATAACCATGTAGGAAAATGAACCTAGGATAACCGTGGAATGTGTTGTTTGTACGATATGGGTATCAAATGAAAGGTGTTAATGTGTTTTTTATGAGGGAGTGGGTCATAGTTCTATAGGTGGACGCCATTTAGGGATATAGCCATAAAGGTGGATCAGGGTTGACTCTAGAATGTGTTTGTACAATATGGGTATCAAAAGAAAGGTGTTAATGAGTATTTTAAAAGGGAGTAATCCTTAGTTCCATAGGTGGACGCCGTTTCGAGATATCGCCACAAAGGTGGACCAGGGGTGACCCTAGAATTTGTTTGTACAATATGGGTATCAAAAGTAAGGTGTTAATGAGTATTTTAAAAGCGAGTAATCTTTAGTTCCATAGGTGGACGCCGTTTCGAGATATCGCCACAAAGGTGGACCAGGGGTGACCCTAGAATTCGTTTGTGCAATATGGGTATCAAACGAAAGGTGTTAATGAGTATTTTAAAAGGGAGTAATCCTTAGTTCTATAGGTGGACGCCTTTTCGAGGTATTGCAATAAAGGTGGACCAGGGGTGACTATAGACTTTGTTTGTACGATATGGGTATCAAATTAAAGGCATTAATGAGAGTTCTAAAAGGGAGTGGTGGTAGTTGTATATGTGACGGCGTTTTCCAGATATCGACCAAAATGTGGACCAGGGTGACCCAGAACATCATCTTTTGGATACCGCTAATTTATTTATATATGAAATACCTGTCAAGATTTTAAGGGTTTTTTATTTCGCCCTGCAGAACTTTTTCATTTTCTTCCACTTAATATGGCAGGTGTCACAACCATTTTATAAAGTTTTTCTAAAGTTATATTTCGCGTCAATAAACCAATCCAATTACCTTACCATGTTTCATCCCTTTTTTCGTATTTGGTATAGAATTATGGCATTTTTTTCATTTTTCGTAATTTTCGATATCGAAAAAGTGGGCGTGGTCATTTTCCGATTTCGTTCATTTTTCATACCAAGATAAAGTGAGTTCAAATAAGTACGTGAACTAAGTTCAGTAAAGATATGTCGATTTTTGCTCAAGTTATCGTGTTAACGGCCATGCGGAAGGACAGACGGACGACTTTGTATAAAAACTGGGCGTGGCATCAACCGATTTCGCCCATTTTCACAGAAAAAAGTTAACGTCATAAAATCTATGCCCCTACCAAATTTCAAGAGGATTGGTTAATTTTTGTTCGACTTATGGCGTTAAAAATATCCTCGACAAATTAAATTAAAAAGGGCGAAGCCACGCCCATTTTGAAATTTTCTTTTATTTTTGTGTTTCGTTGCACCATATCATTACTGGAGTTGAATGTTGACATAATTTACTTATATACTGTAAAGATATTAAATTTTTTGTTAAAATTTTACTTAAAAAAAATTTTTTTTAAAAGTGGGCGTGGTCCTTCTCCGATTTTGCTAATTTTTATTAAGCGTACATATAGTAATAGGGGTAACGTTCCTGCCAAATTTCATTATGATATCTTCAACGACTGCCAAATTACAGCCTGCAAAATTTTAAATTACCTTCTTTTAAAAGTGGGCGGTTCCATGCCCATTGTACAAAATTTTACTAATTTTCAATTCTGCGTCATATGTTCAACTCACCTGCCAGGTTTCATCGCTTTATCCTTCTTTGGTAATGAATTATTGCACTTTTTCGGTTTTTCGAAATTTTCGATATCGAAAAAGTGGGCGTGGTTATAGTCCGATATCGTTCATTTTAAATAGCGATCTGAGATGAGTGCACAGGAATCTACATACCAAATTTGATCAAGATACCTCAAAATTTACTCAAGTTATCGTGTTAGCGGACGGACGGACGGACGGACATGGCTCAATCAAATTTTTTTTCGATCCTGATTATTTTGATATATGGAAGTCTATATCTATCTCGATTCCTTTATATATGTACAACCAACCGTTATCCAATCAAACTTAATATACTCTGTGAGCTCTGCTCAACTGAGTATAACTAGTCACGTTATTTTTAAATTACAGTGTATCAGAGAGAAATCTTAAACTAACTGGGAGTGGGTTCCAAAGACGTACCGCATTAATATAGAATTGACGTTCAGATATCAAAGTTCTGTGCCTAGTGTAAACAAGCTGAGCTGACCTAATTTATTGTAGGAACTGAAGCCTCTGGTATAAATAGTTAGGTTCCTTTGTATGAATAACTTTGTGTATAAGCAACAGTGTTCGGATTTTTAACAAATTATCGAAAGAAATATTAAGCAACTTTTCAGCAAACGCAGACACATTGTCAAGTCGATTTAGCCCAAATACATATCTGGCAATGTTGTTATAAACAACATTAAGCTTGTTTTTACATACAGAGTCACAATTAGCATAAATCTCACAGCCATGCAGTAGCGTAGTTACTAAGTACGCTTTTGCAAGAAGAAGTCGGATGTGTAAAGGAGTGAAATACTCTGCTAGCCATAGTCTACGAAGCATTCCATACACTTTACCAACTGCAGTAATGATGTGGTTATTTAATGTCAGAGTTTTGTTAAATACTAAAGCAAGATGTTTCGCTGTGTCAACATTTTCAATAACTGCTCCGTCCAACAATACTTTTATCTAAATATATTTTATCGACGGCTTTTCTGCGAATGACAATACTCTTAGATTTTTCAGGATTTATTGATAAACCATTCACAAATGCCCATGTACTTATTTGCGTCAGGTCAGAGTTAAGGTCGTCAATACACATACTAACGCGGTCAATTGGACAGCACACATATAATTGAACATCATCAGCATAAATATGGAAACTGCAATGCCTTAACATATTAGGTAAGTCATTAACATACAACACAAATAGCATAGGGCCCAAGATAGAGCTTTACGGAACACCCCTGAGTACAGTTACAAAGTTAGACCTTTGTCCACCAGCGCACACGGCCTGAAATCTGCCAACAAGGAAAGACCTGATCAAGTCAATGGTATAATAATAATAATAATAATACCCAACGGATTAAACCCTCCAAAGCCCGCCCGACCGGCGCGAGGGGCGCATCCGTATGACATGAGAAGCTAAACAAATTTTTTAAATTGCGACATAGAAGCTCATGATCGAGTGAGTCAAATGCCTTAGAATGGTCGAGAAGAGTTAAAAAAGCTAAATTATTACCATCAACTTCTATCCGGATGCTTTCGATTACATCTAGTAGCACCGAAGTGCAACTTCGTTTCAGTCTGAAACCGGACTGACAGTCAGTAATGAGTCTGTTATCATGCACAAATGACATTATTTGCCTATGCAAAATACGCTCGACAACTTTAGGGAGAAAAGTTAGGATAGCAATGGGTCTGTACTCATTATTTTTCTTAAGTGCAGGAATAATCTTGGTAGCTTTCCAGCACTTCGGGAAAACATATTTTGTTAGTATAGAGTTCACTAAATATGTCACATATGGCAGAATCTTAGGCAGTATTATTTTTAAAAACTACGCATTGATTTCATCAAAGCCAATGGCGTTAGACTTGACCGAAAGGATGGCTTGTACAACATCACATTCGTCAACACACATAAATTCTAAAGGACTGATATGAATATTTACACGATTACAATAGCTATCAGGGCATACACGAGGGTTTGATACAGGCAAACAAGTAAAATGTTTGTTCATTTCGTCTAAGTCACCAAAAACAGGTGCTCTTTCTCTGGGTTTTCCCAAGCCAATTTCCCTTAGCTTATTCCATGCTTGACGCGAATCCATTGCTTGGCTAAACTTAGCCTTATAAAACAGAGTTTTGGTACTGTTAATTGCTTTGGTTACGGTGATTCGAGCCGGTTTAAAGCTGGAGACATTGGTGCTTTATCAGTAACCGTATCGGTAACCTTTTAACAGCTGATTCGACCAAACTTATGAAAATCAATGCAATCGATTATTGGTGCCGCTAAGGTCGTAACCGTATCGTAGCCAACCAATTGGGTTTTGGTTTACCGTCGTAACGATAAACAGCTGATTACGTTAGGGATACGGATACAGCGATACGACATACGGCACCAATGACTCCGGCTTAAATTGTGTAAGTGTTTCTAAACTACGATACCCCTTCCACCGAAAATGAGCCTTATTGCGCACACCTATTAAATTTTTATACTCAGCTGAGCAGAGCTCACAGAGTATATTAACTTTGTTTGTATAACGGTAATACGTAACGGCATAAACTAATCGAGATAGATATAGACTTCTATATATCAAAATGAACTGGGTGAAAAAAAATTCATTTAGCCATGTCCGTCCGTCCGTCCGTCTGTAAACACGATAACTTGAGTAAATTTTGAGGTATCTTAATGAAATTTGGCATGCAGTTTAATGGGTGCTCATCTCAGATCGCTATTTAAAATGAACGAAATCGGACTACAATCACGCCCACTTTTTCGATATCGAATATTACGAAAAACCGAAAAAGTGCGATAATTCATTACCACAGACGGATAAAGCGATGAAACTTGGTAGGTGCGATGACCTTATGACGCAAAATATAAAATTTGAAAAATTTTGGACAAAGGGCGTGGCACCGCCCACCTATAAAGAAGGTAATTTAAAAGTTTTGCAAGCTGTAATTTGGCAGTCATTAAAGATATCATGATGAAATTTGGTAGACACGTTACTCCTATTACTATATGTGTGCTAAATAAAAATTAGCGAAATCGGATGACTTAAAAAAAATTTCTTTAAGTCAAATTTTAACAAAAAATTTAATATCTTTACAGTATGAAAGTAAATTATGTCAACATTCGACTCCAGTAATGATATGGTGCAACAAAATACAAAGATAAAAGAAAGTTTCAAAATGGGCGTAACTCCGCCCTTTTTCATTTAATTCGTCTAGAATACTTTTAATGCCATAAATCGAACAAAAATTTACCAATCCTTGTGAAATTTGGTAGGGACATAGATTCTATGACGATAACTCTTTTCTGTGAAAATGCGTAAAATCGATTGCTGCAACGCCCAGTTTTTATACACAGTCGACCGTCTGTCCTTCCGCTCGGCCGTTAACACGATAACTTGAGCAAAAATCGACATATCTTTACTGAACTTAGTTCACGTACTTATCTGAACTCACTTTATCTTGGTATAAAAAATGAACGAAATCCGACTATGACCACGCCCACTTTTTCGATATCGAAAATTACGAAAAATGAAAAAAATGTCATAATTCTGTACCAAATATGAAAAAAAAGATGAAATATGGTAATTGGATTGGTTTATTGACGCAAAATATAACTTTAGAAAAAACTTTGTAAAATAGGTGTGACACCTACCATATTAAGTATAAGAAAATGAAAAAGTTCTGCAGGGCGAAATCAAAAGCCCTTGGAATCTTGGCAGGAATACTGTTCGTGGTATGACATATATAAATAAATTAGCGGTTCCCGACAGAAGATGTTCTGGGTCACTCTGGTCCACATTTTGGTCGATGTCTCGAAAACGCCTTCACATATACAACTAAGGGCTACTCCCCTTTTAAAACCCTCATAAATACTTTTATTTTGATACCCATATCGTACAAACACATTCTAGAGTCACCCCTGGTCCACACTTATTGTGATATCTCGAAAAGGCGTCCACCTATAGAACTAAGGCCCACTACATTTTAAATAATCATTAACATCTTTCATTTGATACACATGTCATAAAAACACATTCCAGGGTTACCCTAGGTTCATTTTGTTAAATGATGATTTTCCCTTATTTTGTCTCCAAAGCTCTCAGCTGAGTTTGAAATGTTCGGTTACACCCGAACTTAGCCTTCCTTACAGATTAATTAATTTAGTTTTTAAGAGACGTGGTAATCGAAAAACCAGCCGAGTTTATCTACCAGCAAGCAAGTTTGATCATCAACTGGTGTGAAACACCGGATGAGACTCCATTCTACCGACTCTACCGCAGAGTTGAGCAAATCATAAGGAATTATCTTGAAGTCGCGATAAGTAACGGAGCAAGGTATTCTAGTAGTCTGGAATTCGTAGGTCATGAAGATTAAGTCGTGTTTAGAAAAACTAGGGGCAGACAGTTTGTTATAGTGGAGAGATCACTTGCAAATAATAAATTTAGAAGATTACTATTTGTGCGGGTCAAATGTGTAGGTGAAGAGATGTTCACAGGATATAGTCCAAGAGATTCTATACATAGTTTCAAGTCGGAATTGTTGAGCATATTGCTGTTAAAATCCCCGGCTATTATAATGTTACAGTAATTGCCTAGTAATCGCTGAATAAATTCTGTGAAATCCAAAAAGTTAACTTGACAATTGGGACGGTATACACATGCTATGAACAGAAAATACTTCGACAAACACATATTCTATGGGGTCGCCCCCTCCAGAAACACAGCATAGTCTACAGGACAAGCTATTTTTACATAAATTGCGACACCACCACCATGACCATAGCGATCAGCTCTGTACAGCTGGTAACCATTTACCCTCAACAATTTGTTACTGTGGCGAGACGTTAACCATGTTTCGGATACACAAAGAACGTCAATGGCAGAGACTTTAAAGAGTTATCTAAATTCATTAATCTTTTTGAATAAACATTGCGCATTTATGTGAATTATGTTCAGTCCGCTCGCTTGCCTGCATAGGATACGCAACATAGTAAAAGTAGAGTCTTTGGAACTCATAACATTAATAGATGACGAAGTCATAACAAAGATTTTAAAACAGGAACCTACAAATTACACTACTGTACAACTCACACAAGAGCAAATATATACTTAAAGAGGAATTTATGGAGGAAAAGAACATAGGTGAATACAAACTAGACGTAAAAGAACAATAGAATATGAATATATAGAAAGTAAATTGTATGTAATTATTTATGAACATCCTTGTGGGCGCCACAAGTATTCTGTCCTTCACGAAAGGATTTGCCGCTATTTGGGTCAGTGCATTCAAGTTCTTTCACAATATCCAAAGAGTGTATAGAACAAGGATCGTCGGTTCTGATGCTTTTGATGTAAACGACGCTCCTTCTCGTGAACACGGAAATGATTTTTTCCGTTTTCTAAGGCTAAGCGCATATTTTAAAATCTCGTGATTAAGCCTAGTCAGTGACTCGTTAATATAGATGCGCGCATCGGAGTTAATTCCCACATGCGTCAGACGTTGCCCATCCTTGGTACTTTTGGCGCCTGTAATCGGCCACGGCTTTTAGCAGCAAGTTCTTATCCTTAGGGGATTGAAAATTCATGATAACAGTGGGATCAACTTGGCTACCGGGGACATTACGGGCTCTAAATATGCCACTGAGTGGGAGCGGTTGAATATTTTGAGCAAAACAGAGGTGGTTGTGCATATTATGAAGGTTTTCAGAATCTACGCAAGGAATGCCGTGTACTCTGACTTCACGTGCAGCTGCACGATTTTCATGGACCGATAAACTCGCTTTTAAATCTGCGATTTCGGCCTCATGAACCCCGATTCTGTCCGTTACATTATCCAGACGTGTGGCACTTTCACTCAATTGACATAAGGCACGTTGAAGAATATCAAAATTTCCTCGAACTTACTCCGGAAAACCTCCGTGCTTCTGGTTTCAGACTCAGAAATCTGTTTGGCAACCAACTCCCTCTCCTGGTTTCGGACTGCAGGATTTGTTTTGCTACCAACTCATTGCTTTTGGCTAAACGTTGTTCAATATTACGGATTATGTTGGAAGATGAGTCGCTCATGCGCGGGGTTTTAGGATCGGTGTCTTTGCTCATGGCCTCACCATTACGCTTCCAAGCAGCAGAAGACATTTTAGGAATTTTGAAAGTTAATTTTATTCTTTATAAAAAACGTAGGTGGCAGCCTCGCAAAAGCAGTTAAAAAATACACAGCAGAAAAACGCACAGGTGTCGCTGTTGTCGGGAGTCTAAGACAAACACCAAGATCAGGGGTGAAAGAAAATAAAAAAGTAATAAAAAAAAAACTTTTTTTTAAAAAAATTCAAAAATTAGATTTATTTAGACAGGCGTTATCAACAAGTGCGAAACCATGAAGATTGGAGATATCTTCTCTTGGACTGTAAAAAACCATCACTGAGCGACCAATTCTTCGCCTTTGGAGCGATATACAAGCAATAAATTCCGTAATTAATCACGAATAGCTACTAATTCTCTGTATGATAAGCATCAATACATATGTGTATGCATTTGGTTAGGGAGGTCGAGAATCAACTGGCATTCGCGTATGTGAACACTATCCCCAACTTATAGAATAGCGAGTGGTTATGAAAGAGTTTCATGTAACCCAGCAGACTAAGAACTAGTGTTCAACCCACCTCACAAATCTAATCGCACTAAGCTCCATTGAAGCGCGCCTATAAATATTCCACAGCTTGCGCTGCTTTAAAATGTCTCTGTTGCCTCGTTCGCATATTTCTCCTAAGGTCTACACTTTTCACGAACATGCCTTCTGGAACCGTTGTATTTCATACATCGTTATTTAGCTATATGCGTGTGTAAATGTGAGTAACAACTTCTGTTCTAAGCTGATGTCTACATATGTGTATGTGAAATAATTTCTTTGCTTCAAGCTGCTGGTTATGTGTGTGGAATATTCTGCATTGCCTTGTACATACATAAGTGTGGCTGCTTGTTTTAATGTGGGCATGTACATATGTGTGGCTGCTTGCTTTTTTTGTTGTTGTGATTACTTACTAACATCATAATGATGCTAATATTCGCCACAATATATACCAAATTTTGCATAAAAGCAATATAAACAAAATGAAAATATTTAGAGACAATTTACAATGCGTGCAGTTGGTAATTCATACGGCTGAGTGGATAAAGTATAATGTTGCAAATTTAGAGTTCAAAACTCAGTGTCCAAAAAGTTAGCTAATGAGGAAGTGAAAAACGTGCCCTAGTCACCATGGTGTTTAAATTTTGTAATTTCTCCCTAACAATTACAACAATAACAAGTCTCGCATTCACTTTGAGGCTTTTGCTGCTTCCTCCTGTGAAAAATAAATTATAATAGAGAAGAAAAAAATATGTATATTGAACAAACAACTGCTTTCACTATGCTGCTGAAAATTTTTAATGAACGAATGGCCGCTGAGTGGTGAGGCACTGTCGTGCATCCAAATCAATTATTGCAAAGCAGCAGCAAATAGACGCAATATATTGATGCCAGTTATTGCCAAATACTTGGTTTGGCTTTCGATTCCGAGAACTCATTTTAGAGTACTAAGCATACCAAAAAACAAATATACAATGGGCAATTCTGAGAAGTTTAAATTTGAAATATGTAGGTTGCACATAAAAAAGCACGCGTGCATTGCAAAATCCAATAAAAGCCAATTAAAGCCTGAAAATTGATAATATACTTAGTTAATTAGTCGTCAAGTGTTAATTGATTTCTCTGCAATATGTATGTGATTCTTCGAATACCAAATCAATCAGTTTTAACTCAAATTTTCAGAGCAAACTGGTAAACTTCTGTGTAAATTGGAGAAAGGAAATCAGCAATAATTTTTTAATACTCCCCCATTCTTTCAATAGGGTCTTGCTAGCCCTTCGAGTAAACTACTGTCCTTAATTGGCACACCTAGAATTGTTAGCTCAGTTCATAGAGCAATTCATTTCGTGGAAGTTTTTTTGTGAACCCATCAATTTGGATGAAGAAAAAGCAGTGGCAAATTTTTATTAAGCTTCATCTGTGATTTTTTCTTTCTTTTTCGTATTTCGCGAGATAGGATGTTGCTGTTGTAGGGATGACGACACTCCCCGAAGGCCTCGGGGAGTGTTACCGATGTTAATGGTCCTTTTCCGGATGCAGATCCGGTACGTTTCGGTAAGAAGCACCATTAAAGTACTAGTCCGACCATCTGGGGAACGATTTGGTATGACCAAATTAAACCTTCTAGGGCATACTACCCTCCGACCCCCAGTTACATAATGAACTTGGGCTCATATTGCTTTATTCAATTTTGTTATTATACTATCGTATCCAGCAGACATTGTCCTTCTCTGTGTTTGAAAAGTGGGCTTCCCTTCGCTCTACCACTGTCTATGGCATCGAATAGCCTTAGATATTACTACTTTTCTTCTATTTCTCCTTCTTATTTCTGTCCTTTCCTTATTGCCGTTATCTCCACTCCCTTCTCATTCTAATTCTCCCTCTCACCCCAAGCCCATTCCCACTTCCTCTGCCGTTTCATTCCTATCCCCACTCTCATTTCCACTTCCACTCTTATACTCAATTGCCAATGCTTTGAGGCAAATATACTCGGGTTTTCGACAAAACGAAATTTTATTGGTTGTAGGCGTGGCACCGACCACTTTTGCAAAATTTTATATAGCCAGCAAAGTACGAGGTGATTACGCAAACCTACCCTGAAAATTTTGTGAAGATCGCTTCGGCACATTGGACTCCTATAAAGCACACACACACATCCATTTTTATACTCAGCTGAGCAGAGCTTACAGAATATATTAATTTTGTTCGCGTAACGGTACCCCGTAACGGCATAAACAAATTGAGATAGATATAGACTAGACTATATAGATAGATATAGATATAGATAGATATAGACTTCTATATATCAAAATGATCTGAGCGAAAAAAAAATGTATTTAGCTATGTCCGTCTGTCCGTAAACACGATAACTTGAGTTAATTTTGAGGTATCTTAATGAAATTTGGTATTTAAGTTCTGGGCACTCATCTCAGATCACTATTTAAAATGGACGACATCAGATGTGGTTATAATCCGATATCGAAAATTTCGAAAAACCGAAAAAGTACGATAATTCATTACCAAAGACAGATAAAGCGATAAAGCTTGGTAGGTGGGTTGACCTTATGACTCAGAGTGGAAAATTATTAAAATTCTATACAGTGAGTGTGGCACCGCTCACTTTTAAAAGAAGGTAATTTAAAAGTTTTGCAAGTTCTAATTTGGCAGCTGAATATGTAATGTTCAGGTTCATTTGGAGAGGCTAGCAGCGGTTAAATCGAGAGATTTGTGTGATCGGTGATCAGACTTAGGTGGAGGGCAGTGTGACGGATATTAACATTACTAAGTGATACTAGCATCCCTAAGCTGATACTAAGCAACCACTCGTATGTACGTAAACAAAGCAATCATCATTCACACATGCACACAAGGCAACGGAGAGATACTCACCATCAGCCGAAGTAGTACTAACATATACACACACATATGGCTACAAACTACAAATATACATGTATATGGCTGGTAACCAAGCGCGAAGTTCACAAAATTACTAGACATTAGCAGAAATGGATGAACGAGGAAACCAAGTGTATAAAAGCAGCGCAATCTGAGACATGACTAAGCATTTTCGATTTATGCGCGCTATTGGTTGTGAAGTATAAGTGTTATTGTGAAGTACTCTCAAAGTAGTCTAATAAAGCCCATTTTGCACTATTGAATATTGGAGTTGTTTATTCAACAGTTTAGCGAATCGAACGTTAGCAGAAGGTTTGGCATAAGCGGAATTCTCCAAAATTCGTTACAATTTTGATATTTTTTTGTGTATTTCAAAAAATAAATTAATTAGCTGAGACCATGCAAATCAATCTCAAAGATGTTTTCGGAAGACCATGAAAGTTTACAAAGTTATTGAACTTATTATTTAGACTTTTTGGAATTCTTTTGTAGCCCACTCAATTCTAGTAAACAACGGACAAGTAAAGGTCTCTCAAAGTTCACATTCATTATAGACAATTTTTTATCCGAAGGATATATAAATATATGAAAATATAAAATAGCCTTCGGGAGATTAATTTCAAAAATCAATGAGAAATTTTGAAAACCATACAACTTGAAATTTTTAGAAAAAAAATTTATTAGGCCTCAAAACTGCGTACACGACAAAATACAGAAAACTAAATGAAAAATTTTGCATTTTCTTAAAACTTTCTCGTATTTTAAAATTTTTTTGAAATGTTTTTTTTTTAGTTTGCTTTGTTTAAGTTACGACATCAATGAGAGTATGTCTTAAATTATCAAAAATAAAAATAAGCATATTGTTCTATTAAAATCCAATCAATTACACACATACATATCCATACCACCAGAAAGTAAGGCTACCGATGCGTATACGTAACAGTTTTGTTTAATTATTTGTTATAAAAAAGGTAAGTAGTCCAGCATTAACTATTGGATATTCCTTTTATAAACTCGCAGTGAAATACTGAAGAGGCACGCGGATGTATTGAAATTGGCCGGGAAGTATTGCGGGTGCTTGATTCTCTATGTAGGTCGCAAGTTCAAGCTGCCCAGTCATTGTTGTGTTTAGGATGCAATAAATGGAATAATATCCTGTGCTACTTCATTTAGAGTATATTTACTAAGATTGTCAAAACGAAATTAATGCTTAACATTGATACAATTGTTGGTAGTTTGAAGTGCTTAACCTCAACCTAGTTCACTAGCGGTATTGCAGGCAACCATCGCGTTGATACTTTGGCCTTGGGTACTTGTGAGGCTAAATGGGCTTGGAGGTGGTAGGCTTTATAGGCTGACTTGTAAATATGAGCTTCAAATCAGCTGACCAATCTGTGGTCTTGTGTATTGCAGGACAGCGAGATCATTCTGACAGGCGATCCATCGAAATCATTGTTTTCACAAGATTGGGTATTGAGGTTGTTACTCGTTTTTCATTGCAATTGAGGATAAGGAGCAAAGTCATAAATTTGACGACCGCTCTTCTTTTCCGCGCTATATATAATTTCACTAAAAATACATCCATGATACTATCATAGGTGCTCAGTATTGATGTGGGTATAGCTGCGATACAAGCGAAGAGCATACCCCAGCGGGGTAGGGGACTTAGAATATACCCGCGACTAAAATACCAAATTGATTCAAGGGGTTGTGTAGCGCAACCCTTTCAAGGGGTTGCCAGCGCAATATATAGTTTCTGCAACCGAATTGTCAACCTCACCTATCCGAGTCCTGTTTCATTAACAGTCGAGGCTGGCGACCCCAAGTTCCTTATGGAACTAGGGGGTGGGGAGGGCGGGAAGGGTTTAATGTGGTCATATAAATCGTTCCCGAGATGGTCGGCGAGTACCTTAACTGTGCTCTGCTACCGCAACGTACCGGATCTATATATATCTAGGACCATCAACATCGATAACACTCCCAAAGCCTTCCGGGAGTGTATTTTACGTTAATATAACAACAACAACATCGGGACAAGCATCACAGCTTCAATATAAATGTTTTAAGAGTTTGCTTCTGGAGTTTTCGAAGCTATGCTCATAGCAAATATAACGGTTTTAGCATGAAATCAAGCTAACAAAAATATACTTTTTTATTTTTGTTATGAAATAATTTTTCCTTCATTGAACAAGTTTTTAAATTTAAATGGAAGAATGAAAATTTTAAGCCAAGCGTCATAGCTCATTATTTAGTTACATTTTACGAGGTGCTATTCCAACCATTCCGCTATTACAGCGGTGACTTGATCGTCTTCATTCATTGTTTTATGGGGTATTGGCCTTAAGACCATATACCACATACTCTGACCCAGCTATCATATAGTCTTGGTCTGAATCCAATAGATCCAGACTTGCAATGATTCGATATGGGAAGGATTGATACTTAAATCGCCCCGAAGGGATCCTGAAACAGTGCCGTAACATACCCGAAACCAATGTCTAAGCGTTCGTTTATAAAATCCCCCAATTTTCGACAAGAAAATACTGAGAGAATAATCTAAAACAAGTAAAGGTGTCTAAGTTCGGGTGTAACTGAACATTATATACTCAGCGCGAGCTTCAATTTTACATTTCATTTCAGATAAATTACTTTTCTACATAACACGTGGCACCGCCCTTTAAAAAAAATGTCTCCCCGTTTCCTTTTACAATAAAATTCTATAAGTGAAATATCATTGATTCAAAACTATTTTTTGCTAAGTTATAGCTTATTATTCTAGTCTACGACCCTTTAAGAATTGTTTTATATCTAAGTTGCCGTGGTCTTTAACCGACCCCGTCCATTTTACTAGACATATTTTCTACTATAGGGAAAATTCATGTACACAATTTCATTACGATATGTTAGTTTTTCTTCGAGTTATGGCCCCCGAAACATAGAAAATTGTTTAGTCATAAAAGGGGCGGCACCACACCCACTTTCAAAAATTCTAGTGTTTTCCAATTTAAGGTTATAATTCAATTTAAATTCTATGATACAAAGCTCTTTTTTGCAAAGATATAGCTTATTTTATTTGTCCTCGACCCTTTTAAAAATCTTTTGTATAAAAGTAGGCGTGGTCCTTAACGATTTCGTAAATTTTTCTTTAAAGCATTCTTTATAGTAAAGCCAACCTCTCTGCCGAATTTTGTCACGATAGGTTTACCGATTTTTGATTTATGATTAATAATCTTTGTAAAATTGATTTTATCACAAGTGGATGGTGCCACGCCCATTTAAAAAATTTTTTTCAAATTTTTATCGAGAGTCCCAATCAGTCCACACATCAAGTTTCAACATTATAGGTGTATTATTTCCTAAATAATGAGGTTTTTGTATTTTCCAAAATGTTATATATATTGTTACGATTTCTATTTTTCCAACTGAATCGTTTATTTAAAAAAAAATAATGTTTTGCTAATTATTTAAAATCTATGAGCACTAAACTAGTCGAATACAATTATAACAAGTATAAAAATTGAAAAGTATAAAAAGTTGTTTAAAGCTGCAAATAGTAGTGCCCTATTCAAAGTTTGTTACACTGCTCTGCACCTAAGTCTGATCGTCCCGATTAGACATACAATCCTTTGACCCATATGGTGTCAATATTTCCAAAGAACTACTTTGGCTCTTCCTTTTCCGGGCTGGGTGCGCTTTTATACGATACGCAACGCCGTTCAATCTTTTAATAACCTTATATGGACCTTCCCAAGATGCTTGCAGTTTTGGATAAATGCCGTTCTTTCTCTGTGGATTATACAGTAGTTCAAAGTCACCTTCTTTGAACCCATCTGAATTTACAGCTCTATCAAATCGATCTTCTTGTCACTCTTTGTCCGCATATGTTCCCTCACACTACGATACAACTCATCCATTTCACTCTGCACCATTTCCAAATAACTGTTGTCTCCCATTTCAGGGGCAATACCCTTTCCAAATACTAAATCACACGGAAGACTCAAATCACTACCAAGAAGTGTTCTTGTTGCCGATTGTCCAATAGTCTCGTGCACAGCGGAGCGATAAGCTAATGTAAATATTTGGATGTGTTTTTCCCAATTTTGTTGACACGTTTCCCAAGTGTTCTATGGCTGGTAACCAAGCGTGAAGTTCACAAAATTACTAGACATTAGGAGAAATGGATGAACGAGGAAACCAAGTGTATAAAAGCAGCGCAATCTGAGACATGACTAAGCATTTTCGATTTATGCGCGCTATTGGTTGTGAAGTATAAGTGTTATTGTGAAGTACTCTCAAAGTAGTCTAATAAAGCCCATTTTGCACTATTGAATATTGGAGTTGTTTATTCAACAGTTTAGCGAATCGAACGTTAGCAGAAGGTTTGGCATAAGCGGAATTCTCCAAAATTCGTTACAATTTTGATATTTTTTTGTGTATTTCAAAAAATAAATTAATTAGCTGAGACCATGCAAATCAATCTCAAAGATGTTTTCGGAAGACCATGAAAGTTTACAAAGTTATTGAACTTATTATTTAGACTTTTTGGAATTCTTTTGTAGCCCACTCAATTCTAGTAAACAACGGACAAGTAAAGGTCTCTCAAAGTTCACATTCATTATAGACAATTTTTTATCCGAAGGATATATAAATATATGAAAATATAAAATAGCCTTCGGGAGATTAATTTCAAAAATCAATGAGAAATTTTGAAAACCATACAACTTGAAATTTTTAGAAAAAAAATTTATTAGGCCTCAAAACTGCGTACACGACAAAATACAGAAAACTAAATGAAAAATTTTGCATTTTCTTAAAACTTTCTCGTATTTTAAAATTTTTTTGAAATGTTTTTTTTTTAGTTTGCTTTGTTTAAGTTACGACATCAATGAGAGTATGTCTTAAATTATCAAAAATAAAAATAAGCATATTGTTCTATTAAAATCCAATCAATTACACACATACATATCCATACCACCAGAAAGTAAGGCTACCGATGCGTATACGTAACAGTGTTGTTTAATTATTTGTTATAAAAAAGGTAAGTAGTCCAGCATTAACTATTGGATATTCCTTTTATAAACTCGCAGTGAAATACTGAAGAGGCACGCGGATGTATTGAAATTGGCCGGGAAGTATTGCGGGTGCTTGATTCTCTATGTAGGTCGCAAATTCAAGCTGTCCAGTCATTGTTGTGTTTAGGATGCAATAAATGGAATAATATCCTGTGCTACTTCATTTAGAGTATATTTACTAAGATTCTCAAACAGAAATTAATGCTTAACATTGATACAATTGTTGGTAGTTTGAAGTGCCTAACCTCAACCTAGTTCACTAGCGGTATTGCAGGCAACCATCGCGTGATACCTTGGCCTTGGGTACTTGTGAGGCTAAAAGGGCTTGGAGGTGGTAGACTTTATAGGCTGACTTGTAAATATGCGCTTCAAATCAGCTGACCAATTTGTGGTCTTGTGTATTGCAGGACAGCGAGATCATTCTGACAGGCGATCCATCGAAATCATTGTTTTCACAAGATTGGGTGTTGAGGTTGTTACTGGTTTTTCATTGCAATTGAGGATAAGGAGCAAAGTCATAAATTTGACGACCGCTCTTCTTTTCCGCGCTATATATAATTTCACTAAAAATACATCCATGATACTATCATAGGTGCTCAGTATTGATGTGGGTATAGCTGCGATACAAGCGAAGAGCATACCCCAGCGGGTTAAGGGACTTAGAATATACCCGCGACTAAAATACCAAATTGATTCAAGGGGTTGTGTAGCGCAACCCTTTCAAGGGGTTGCCAGCGCAATATATAGTTTCTGCAACCCAATTGTCAACCTCACCTATCCGAGTCCTGTTTCATTAACAGCAGAGGCTGGCGACCCCAAGTTCCTCATGGAACTAGGGGGTGGGGAGGGCGGGAAGGGTTTAATGTGGTCATATAAATCGTTCCCGAGATGGTCGGCGAGTACCTTAACTGTGCTCTGCTACCGCAACGTACCGGATCTATATATATCTAGGACCATCAACATCGATAACACTCCCAAAGCCTTCCGGGAGTGTATTTTACGTTAATATAACAACAACAACATCGGGACAAGCATCACAGCTTCAATATAAATGTTTTAAGAGTTTGCTTCTGGAGTTTTCGAAGCTGTGCTCATAGCAAATATAACGGTTTTAGCATGAAATCAAGCTAACAAAAATATACTTTTCTATTTTTGTTATGAAATAATTTTTCCTTCATTGAACAAGCTTTTAAATTTAAATGGAAGAATGAAAATTTTAAGCCAAGCGCCATAGCTCATTATTTAGTTACATTTTGCGAGGTGCTATTCCAACCATTCCGCTATTACAGCGGTGACTTGATCGTCTTCATTCATTGTTTTATGGGGTATTAGACTTAAGACCATATACCACATACTCTGACCCAGCTATCATATAGTCTTGGTCTGAATCCAATAGATCCAGACTTGTAAATGATTCGATATGGGAAGGATTGATACTTAAATCGCACCGAAGGGATCCTGAAAGAGTGCCGTAACATACCCGAAACCATTGTCTAAGCGTTCGTTAATAAAATCCCCCAATTTTCGAGAAGAAAATAGTGAGAGAATAATATGAAACAAATAAAGGTGTCTAAGTTCGGGTGTAACTGAACATTATATACTCAGCGTGAGCTTCAATTTTACATTTCATTTCAGATAAATTACTTTTCTACATAACACGTGGCACCGCCCTGTAAAAAAAATGTCTCCCCGTTTCCTTTTACAATAAAATTCTATAAGTGAAATATCATTGATTCAAAACTATTTTTTGCTAAGTTATAGCTTATTATTCTAGTCTACGACCCTTTAAGACTTGTTTTATATCTAAGTTGCCGTGGTCTTTAACCGACCCCGTCCATTTTACTAGACATATTTTCTACTATAGGGAAAATTCATGTACACAATTTCATTACGATATGTTAGTTTTTCTTCGAGTTATGGCTCCCGAAACATAGAAAATTGTTTAGTCATAAAAGGGGCGGCACCACACCCACTTTCAAAAATTCTAGTGTTTTCCAATTTAAGGTTATAATTCAATTTAAATTCTATGATACAAAGCTCTTTTTTGCAAAGATATAGCTTATTTTATTTGTCCTCGACCCTTCTAAAAATCTTTTATATAAAAGAAGGCGTGGTCCTTAACGATTTCGTTAATTTTTCTTTAAAGCATTCTTTATAGTAAGGCCAACCTCTCTGCCGAATTTTGTCACGATAGGTTTACCGATTTTTGATTTATGATTAATAATCTTTGTAAAATTGATTTTATCACAAGTGGATGGTGCCACGCCCATTTAAAAAATTTTTTTCAAATTTTTATCGAGAGTCCCAATCAGTCCACACATCAAGTTGCAACATTATAGGTGTATTATTTCCTAAATAATGAGGTTTTTGTATTTTCCAAAATGTTATATATATTGTTACGAATTCTATTTTTCCAACTGAATCGTTTATTTATAAAAAAAAATTCTTTGCTAATTATTTAAAATCTATGAGCACTAAACTAATCGAATACAATTATAACAAGTATAAAAAGTTGTTTAAAGCTGCAAATAGTAGTGCCCTATTCAAAGTTTGTTACACTGATCTCCACATAAGTCTGATCGTCCCGATTAGACATACAATCCTTTGACCCATATGGTGTCAATCTTTCCAAAGAACTACTTTGGCTCTTCCTTTTCCGGGCTGGCTGCGCTTTTATACGATACACAACGCCGTTCAATCTTTTAATAACCTTATATGGACCTTCCCAAGATGCTTGCAGTTTTGGATAAATGCCTTTCCTTCTCTGTGGATTATACAGTAGTTCAAAGTCGCCTTCTTTGAACCCATCTGAATTTACAGCTCTATCAAATCGATCTTCTTGTCACTCTTTATCCGCATATGTTCCCTCACACTACGATGCAACTCATCCATTTCACTCTGCACCATTTCCAAATAACTGTTATCTCCCATTTCAGGGGCAATACCCTTTCCAAATACTAAATCACACGGAAGACTCAAATCGCTACCAAGAAGTGTTCTTGCAGCCGATTGTCCGGTAGTCTCGTGCACAGCGGAGCGATAAGCTAATGTAAATATTTGGATGTGTTTTTCCCAATTTTGTTGAGACGTTTCCCAAGTGTTCTTCGAGAGTATGGTTAAATCTTTCAACCATTCCATCTGAGTGCGGGTGCAAAGGTGTTGTGCGCGTTTTCTTAATTCCCAACAAACAACACATCCTACTGAATACTGCGCTCTCAAAGTTTCTTCCTTGGTCTGAATGTATCTCAATTGGCACTCCAAACCTAGCTACCCAGTTTTGCACAAAAACCTCTGCAATGGATTTTGCCTCCTGGTTTGGTAACGCGTAAACTTCCGGCCATTTACTGAAGTAATCCATAACGACTAATACATATTAGTTGCCAGAGTCACTAACTGGAAACGGACCTGCAGCATCCATTGCTACTCGTTCAAACGGTGCCCCCGCATTGTATTGTTGTAATTTACCTCGGCTTCTGGTGGGTGGACCCTACGCTATCATACACCGTGCGCAGTATTGAATCCATTCTTCAATTGATTTTCTACAGTTTACCCAGTAAAATCGCTGTTTAATTTTCTACAGGGTTTTAGTCACACCCGAATTACCTCCTCTGGACCCGTTATATAATTCCTCTAATACGGTTTGAACTCTGCATTTTGGAACTATGATGAGATTACGAGTATGTTTTCCGTGTTCACTTTCCCATAAGCGATGAAGAACTCCATCAATTATTTTAAGGCTATTCCACTGGACCCAGTATGCCTTAGGTTAGGTTGAATTGGCCGATCCTTGAGGACCTCACATATACTGAATAAGTCGGTAGTGTTACCAGAAGTTTGTTTTAACGACCAAACTGAAAAACCCTATCAAAATCCAGGACCTATGTTATAAGATAACTCCATCCTCTTGGCAAATACTAGAAGCGTCCTAGGACTTAAGCAACTTCCTGCTTCTAGATCTGACATCTGTATCACTCCTAATAGCTGGAGTCTTAGCCTGGCAAGCGCAGGGCACGAGCACAGAACGATCTTTCTTCCTCCAGCCCGCACTTCCTACATTTGCTTTCACTGACCAAGCCTAATTTTAAGGCATGTCACGCCAGAAGGCTGTAGCCAGTCAGAAAACCTGTCATGAATCTACAGTCCTCTCTTTTTCATGATAGAAGCAACTTTGTTAGTCTAAGGTTGTAAGACCTACACATAATCTTCTTCGACACTTCACAGCCCCGCGCTTTAACCCACGCCTTTCCCGCTTGGTCGATCATGTGTACATCTCGATTTCGCTTAATCTCGCCCAGTCTAATTGGGACGTCTACGGAGCAAGCTTCAAGGGATGCGCCCTTTTTAGCTAGTTCATCGTTTTCATTCCCATCTTTTCCCATATGACCTGGGACTCAATATAGATGTATGCTTCTCTCCAGGGACTGCTTACACTCTAACACGCATTCAGACGCTGTGCTAAGCGAGATTATTGCCTTAATTGTTGCTTGGCTGTCAACATAAAATTTAACACGATTGCAGCTTGGGCTATTTTCTTCCAGGGTTTCTACTGCTTTGGTTACAGCTACTACTTTCGCTTGGAAAACGATACAGTAATCCGTCAACCTGTAGGATCTGTTTATTTCCAGATCAGCACAGTATACCACAGACCCTACTCCTTCCACTACTTTGGAATCATCTGTGTACACATGTGTCGCCTCGTCCACCATTTTCGCCAACCGTCCACCTCTATTGTGGCCTTAAGATCGCCCTCGAAGCGCAGATAGGGAATCAGGTAGTCTGTTGGTCTTGTGATTGATGACGCTGTACTACTATGGCCGTATGATCGGCGCTCACGTTGCCCCGAAGCACCGAGCCTGGTTGTAGTTGTTAACGCTATGTTCTTTGCTACCAGGTCTACAGGTGGAATGTGCAGAATGGCATACAGTGCAGCTGTCGGGGTTTTTTTCAGGGCTCCCGTAATTCTAAGCATTAATAGTCTGCATACCCCTCTAATTTTTTCAGGTAGGTTGCTTTTTGTGTTGCTTTCCACCAAACAAGAACTCCATAGTATAGGATAGGGCTTACAATCGCTGTAAAAACCCAATGAGAAAGAGAAGGCGGTAAGCCCCACGTACAGCACAGCATTATTTTACATGCATAAAGTGCCGTTGAAGCCTTCTTCACCCTCTCCTCCGTGTTGAGCTTCCATGACAGCTTACTGTCTAGGATGATTCCTAGATATTTTGTGCAAGGCTTCTCCTGTAGGGTCACCCCTCCTAACTTAGGCCTGATCCAATTTGGGACCTTGTACCTCTTTGTAAACGAGACCATATCCGTCTTATCCGCATTGACTTTCAACCCGACATTTGATGCCCAGATACAAATATCCCGAAGCGCCCGATCCATCAAGGAGCTAATCGTTGGAAGGCACTTTCCACTTATGACAATTGCAACGTCATCTGCGTAAGCCGTAAGTTTTACGGGTCCCTCATCGAATTGCCTGAGCAGTTGATTGATGACCAGCGTCCGCAGCAGAGGTGATAGCACCCCTCCCTGCGGCGTTCCCTGTCCACTGATTTCGTGGCCGCGTACAATCTCCATTGTGATGTAATCTTTCTGCAATTTAACATTCAGCCGATCCATCTGATTAAGGCAGGATGTACTTTAATGTAATTAAGGCCATCCATAATCGCCCATTTTGCAACATTATTGAAAGCCACGGCAATGTCCAAGAAGACTACTAGAGCATACTCCTTATATTCCAGGGATTTCTATATGCTTATTATCACCCTATGCAATGCGGTGTCTACCGACTTGCCTTTGATGTACGCATGCTGTGTTGTGGAGAGCAGCTTTTCATCCACGTTGGACTTTATGTACACATCTATCAGCCTCTCAAAGGTTTTGAGCAGAAATGATGTCAAGCTAAAGGGTCTATAGTCTTTGGGATACACGTACCGATCTTCCCCGCCATTGGTAGGAATGCTACACCAGCAGTTCTCCAAGAGTGCGGTACATGATTCAGTCTTATGGACCCATCGAATATTATTTTAAGCCATTCCACGACCGCTCTACTTGAAACTTGTAGCATGGCCGGGAATATACCATCTCAGCCCGGCGATATAAACTTAGAAAACGGCTTCACTGCCCATTCGATCTTGGTATCGGTCACCAAGCCCGGCACTACCCGCTCCGTGATCGAAGTATGAGTGCTGTCTGTTGGCTCTTCTAAACCATCTGCCGATGAGAAATGTTTACCAAGAAGCACCTCAAGGGATTCATCACTATTACGTGACCATTCGCCGATTTCTTTCTTTATTAGTTCCTGGACTATGTTTCCCCTTGCTAGGACTTTCCTCAACCGTGCTGTTTCGCTTGAGCACTCTATGTCCGTACAAAAACTTTTCAATGAGATTCTCTTCGCCCTGGAAATTTCACGCCTGTAGATCCCTATACTCGTGCCGACACGCTTCGCTTTCCGCGGTCTTTGCTAGCTTATACATTTCTTTTACCTGTCTTCTTAGAAGGCTCAGCTCATTGCTCCACCATGGCGGCTTTGCTTTTCCTCTGAATCTTTTTAGAGGGCAAGCTTTGTTACACGCAGTCATAAGCGTCCTTGTTAGGAATTCATTAGACTCATCCAGTTCTTCCACATTGGCAACCTCTTTGGGTTGTCACAGTTTCGTTTCTACCTGTTTCTGGAATTTAGTCCAGTTTGTTGAACTAGGGTTTATAAAGGTTCCTCCCTTCTTTACCCTCTTTAGGGGGATGCTGAAGCTGATATACGCATGGTCCGAGAAGGAGGGTCTATCAAGAACCATCCAATCATACATTGATATATCACGTTCGGAGCTCAATGTAATAGCCGAAACATTGCTGGATGTTGGACCAATGTATGTAGGGACATTTCCCCTGTTGGCTATCTGCAACTTGGTTTGAAGGATGTAACAAAATAGAGATTCGCCTCTCTCGTTCGTATCTGCTCATCCCCACGCATTGGGTGACCATTTGCATCCGCGCCTATTACCAACCGCCCTTTGCGCCCTTCGTCCTGTACTAGCCTCTTGCACTCCATCGGTGGATCCTCCGCAGCATGGGCCATGTAGCAGGATGCCAGGATAAATGCCTGCTTATTCCTTTGCTTAACGGCCCCTGGATCAGCGCCACGTCAAACGAACCCTCCTCAAGGTTTAGGAGGAGTTCCCTCAACGCCACTTTACTGTGATGGAAGCTTATCTGCAGTAGTCGCAGCCCATTGGGCTATTTGTCCCCCTCCATCACCTTCGTCGTGATGTCGTCGTGTGCTGGATGTTGCTCTGTGCGACTCACAGCACCATATGGTTGTTGATCCTCTTCTAACACCTTCGTGGTGACGTCGGCTACCTCCACCTGTTTTTTTCCCTTAGGTCTTTAGCGTGTTAGGATTTTTTCCTCGGGAAATTTTGCCTGTACCAAAGGACATTTTGCCAAGCTGCGTGTACAAAATATCCTCCGCCTGCTTGTTTAATTGGAAGATGTAGAACTGACCTTTATCTGTAGGCCGAGATACAGTAAGTACCTTCCAATCCTGTGTCGGTATGTTCGGATTCTGATTCTGCAGAAGTCGCAGAGTATCCTCCGACTTCATCACGCATGGTATCTATACCTTAACTTTTGGTGGGGATTTGCGCTTTAGCCACCACTTCAAACCGCGCGTTCGCTTTAGCCGCAGAACTTTGTGGTGCAATTCCAATTTTAGATGGTCTATCTCCAGCTTCTTCGGCTTCCATATTTTGGCCTATGTCCATATCACTCATTTGACTATATTTTATTGCGCTGAAAGTCCATTCATCATCGGGTTGTAATTGCATTAGCCTTATGTCTATTTTTCCTTTGGATCTTACAACCTTGGAACAATGCTTACACCCTATGGCACACGGTCCTCGAGATAGCGCATCAGCATTTCCATGTTGTTCACCATTAGGATGCTCAATATCAAAGTCATAATTTTGCAGTCTTTCAATCCAACGTGCAACTTGTCCCTCGGGTTGCTTAAACTGGAGTAGCCATCTCAATGCTGCGTGCTCCGTTCTAAGATGAAATCTTTGTCCATAAAGGTATTTGTGGAAATGTTTTACCCAGTCCACCATAGCTATCAGCTCTCGTCTAGTCACACAATAATTCATTTCTGGCTTTCCAAGGACCCTGCTGTAATATGCGATCACTTTTTTTTGACCATTTGTTATCTGGGATAATACTCCTCCTATGCCATATGCGCTAGCGTCTGTATCTAAAACCCCCTGCACCGGATAAGCTAGCATAGGCTTACCGCGGAATTCTTCCTCTTGTTCCTTGTGCCAGACAAAGGTGCAATTATTCTTGGCGAATCCAGCTACAAAACGTCGGTAGTACGTACACAGTGCTAGAAAACTTCGAACTTCGTGGACGTTGTCCGGTCGGGGCCAATCCTTCACTGACTGTATGTTATCCTGATCTCTCTGAACACCTTCAGTTGTCACCTTATGTCCAGGATACGTAACCTCTGACTGGAAAATTAAGCATTTCCTCGGATTTAGTCGTAGTCCTGGGGATGCTATGCGCTGAAAAACTTCTTCCAAATGGTCATTGAAATTTTTACCCATAACGATGATATCATTCAAATAGACTAAGCACGTTTTCCAGTGGAGTCCTTTCAGCAAGTCCTCCATCAGTCGCTCAAAGGTTGCTGGGGCATTGCACAACCCAAATGGCATCACGGAAAACTGCCACAACCCTTCACCTATGCTCAATTCTGTCTTCTCACGGCCGCAATCCTCAATCTCCACCTGCCAGTAACCGCTTTTTAAATCCAGTGTTGAAAACCATTTCGCGCCGGATAATGTGTTGGGAGCATTATCTATCCGTGGTAAAGGTAGCTGTCCTTTTTCGTGACCTCGTTAAGCTTCCGGTAATCAACACAGAACCGAGTGCTACCATCTTTTTTTTAACCAACACAACAGGTGAACTCCAGTGACTTACTGATGGCTAAATTACTCCATTTTTTTGCATGTCCTGGATAATTTGTTTTGCTTCTTCACGTTTTGCTAGTGGAATTCTGCGTGGAGCTTGGCGAATTGGTTTTGAATCTCCTGTATCTATTTGGTGCTTCACAATGGCAGTTCTACCAGGTTTCCCACTGCCCACAGCGAATATGCTGCTGTATTTTTCCAAAAATCCCTTAGCTTTTACCTTATAATTTTCTATCAAACTAAGCAGCCAAGTCTTTAAGAAGGCAGAAGTCTCTCCGCTTGCTTCCTAGAGTTCGCCGCCTCCTGTTGGAGGGCTCTCGCAATTCACTATGGCTTCCACAGGCTGGCATTTGCCAATTACAGTCCCCTTATTCAATATAACTGCTGACTTAAAAGTATTTAGTACTCTTACCGGAACCCGAATACCGTTTCCAATATGCACCAGCGTTCTTGCAATGGCTACACTTGTGTTTCCTTCAGCGGCTTCAATAACGCAAACTTCGCCCACTCCGCAGCTTCCTTCCACATTAGTCCATACAACTGCTTCAGACGTTGGCGGAATCCGTTGACGACGACTTAAGCTGACCTTCTGTACCTGAACACTGTGCGCACACCCGGTTACAAGAGGTGTTTCAATATTTTGACACAATAGCAGTTTCTTTTTCAAATCCAACGTAAAACCATGATGCAGCATAAAATCTACGCCAATTATAAGTTCATCCACAATTTCAGCTACTAAAAATGTGTGAGAAACTAACAAAGCTCCAATAATAACATTGCACACTACCCTACCGGAAATTGCAGCATCCTCACCTGTACCAGTTCGGAGCCTGAACCCAACTAATGGTTCTACAATAGCCTTTATTACATTTGACCGGATGATTGAATCCGTTACACCTGTGTCCAAAGTAAGTACCATGCATCGATCATTTACAGTTCCCCTCACCGACAAGTTATTGCTTTCCCGTCCAATATGCGAAACGAGAACTATGGAGTATTATGTTGTGGGAACCAACTCAAGCTCCTTTGAGGCGGTTCGTTTTAGTTTAACGGCTGCTGTTTTGGGATATCGCCATTATTAGTTCCACCGCTTTGTCTTCTTTCACCAAAGTTCACCTTGGATTGGCCCCGTGTTGTACTACAATTTCGTGCGATGTGGCCAGTCATCCCGCATTTATAGCACTTGACATCTGCACTGCTGCGCCGGTTATATTTAGATAATGTCCCTTGTATTACATCTTTTATGATTGCTTCCATGGAGTTGGACTTTTCAATCTCAACCCGATGAACTTAGTGTGCTCGCTTACTAAGAAGTGCTGCTGTCTCTTGCGTCAGTGCAAAAGATACTGTTTCAGCAAACGTTCCTTTCGGTGTTCAGTACGCTACTCGTTTCGTGTCGAAATCTAGTATACCTCTCACGAATGCTTGACACTTCATCTTTTCTATGAACTCTGCAGATTCCTTAGTGTACGCTAAGTGCGCTAGATGCTCGATCTTTGTTGCGTACTCCTGCAGAGGTTCACCTACTTTTTGGAGGCAGTTAGCTAGCTCTATCTGGAATACTTGTTGCCTATGTTCACTTCCATAGCGCCTTTCTACTGCCGCCATTAAAGCATCGTAATTATCTAGATCGACTTCCGGAACAGACTACAGTACTTCAGCAGCAGAACCTGTAAGTGAAACAACCAATGCAGCGACCTTGTCTGCGGTACTCCTACGATTTGCTCTTGCTGTTGTCTCGAACTGAAGCTTAAAGATTGTGAAAGGCATACCATAGTCTAAATTTGGAGGTTTTACCTTGAAACCATTGAATAAAACGTTGGGTTGAGTTGATTGTACCTCACCGAGACAAGTTTTCATTGCATCTACTTCAGCTTCAATACTTCATGCGTTCTCTTGTAATTGTACAATTTGTGCATCTCGTGTTTGCAGTTGTGACGTTACATGCAACTTATGTGCTTCTAGCTGGGAAAACATTTGCGAAATACGAGTATCCAGCTGCGAGTTTATCTGCAACGATACCTCCGATGATATTTGAGAAGTCAACTGAGATATCTTTGAGGAAGTTTGCGATATTGCATCCATAATCATATTCACGCCCATACCTATTGAATAACTCATATCTTCTACTTTTTCCTCATTTCCAGTGGGGATCGCCTTTGTTTCCAGCTTGAACACATATTCGTCCACCCTAAGGTTCTCCGACTCCATAGCTTCACGCAATCGTGCTTGCAATTCTATTTTATTTCCAGAAGTAGATAGGTCGCGTAACTCCAATTCCTTCATGAGTTGGGGAGTCTTATGCTCACTCAACTTTGCCGTTTTCATAAAAATAAAATTATTTTGACTATCCCAATTCGACACCAATTGCTACGATTTCAATTTTTCCAAATGAATCGTTTATTTTAAAAAAATTATGTTTTACAAATTATTTAAAATATATGAGCACTAAACTAGTCGAATACAATTATAACAAGTATAAAAATTGAAAAGTATAAAAAGTTGTTTAAAGCTGCAAGTAGTAGTGCCTTATTCAAAGTTTGTTACAATATAAAAAGTGGGCGTGGTTATCATCCGATTTCGCTCAATCTATTCTGGGTACAGATAAGCTCGTGTACCAAATTTGTTGGAAGATATCTCAATATTTACTGAAGTTATCGTATTAACGGACAGACGGACGGACGGACATGGCTCCATCAAATCTTTTTTCGATACTGATGATTTTGATATATGGAAGCCTATATCTATCTCGATTCCTTTATACGTGTACAACCAACCGTTATCCAATCAAAGTTAATATACTCTGTGGGCAAAGCACGCTCAGTATAAAAATTCGTATATATGTATGTATCTGCCATGTACAAATATGTAGACTTTTATAGTAATAATTTAAAGCGAGAAACTTCTATGGAGATTAACTTGCAATTCGTGGTATACCTCTCTTTAATTATTCATACAAATCGGATGTCTTTAGTGTATTAAGCGTACTCGGAAGTCCATTGGCAGATGAGTTTCTTCTGAGAAGGTTTCAAAACAGAAATGCACTCTGTTTGAAAAAGTTCTTAAAGTAATTTATTGTTTGTTGTTTATCACCTAAACTTGGAATCTTTGGCATAGTAGTCTAACACATTTCCTCTGCACCATTGCTTCCTTTTGTATCATGTTAATATAAGAATTATATTCGACAACTTGTTTACGTTGAAAATTATGTTTGTTGTTTTTTCGTGTTGCTGCCGTTTAATGATGCATAAATTGAAAACTTAAATTTTAAATCGTTTATTTACTTTTCTCGCACTGTTACATTAAATTCGAATAAAACCTGAATATATATGTAGTGGTAACATTGAAGCTTCAATATTTTTGCTCGCAGATACAATGAAATGAGTTGTGCGCAGGTAAACTGAGGAGACAAATTTGAGGCGTTAGATATCAAAAAGCAATAAGTAGGCATAGAATTTGTCTTTCCTATTTGAAATATACATACATAACAGTTCTTAAATGGAATGTACACACTTTTGTATAAACATTTATGTTCACCGTATCGAAGCCACGGTATTTTGAACTTTCATAATATTTGTTGTTTTGCTAGAAGCGTTGCCACACCATCACTGTTTAAGGTGAAGTTGTGGATTTTAGGGATGGAAATTTTCTTCAGGATGAAAAGGCAATGGTCATCTGAAACAATAATAGTATGCTTTAGCACGATTTATGTGCATACATATCTATTCAGAATGCATTAAGACATGCAATTTTATTGAAAAATAGTGGATAATGACTCATACGTTGGTTAATAACTCATATCTTTCTGGCAGCTTGGCCCCTAAACAGAAAAAAAAACAAGTAAGGAAGGTTAAGTTCGGGTGTAACCGAACATTACATACTCAGTTGAGAGCTATGGTGACAACATAAGGGAAAATAACCATGTAGGAAAATGAACCGAGGGAAACCCTGGAATATGTTTGTATGACATGTGTATCAAATGAAAGGCATTAAAGAGTATTTTATGAGGGAGTGGGCCATAGTTCTATAGGTGGACAACATTTAGGGATATAGCCATAAAGGTGGATCAGGTTGACTCTAGAATGCGTTTGTACGATATGGGTATCAAATGAAAGGTGTTAATGAGTATTTTAAAAGGGAGTAATCCTTAGTTCCATAGGTGGACGCCGTTTCGAGATACCGCCATAAAGGTGGACCAGGGGTGACCCTAGAATTTGTTTGTACAATATGGGTATCAAAAGAAAGGTGTTAACGAGTATTTTAAAAGGGAGTAATCCTTAGTTCCATAGGTGGACGCCGTTTCGAGATATAGCCATAAAGGTGGACCAGGGGTGACCCTAGATTTTGTTTGTACGATATGGGTATCAAATTAAAGGTATTAAGGAGGGTTTTAAAAGGGAGTGGTGGTAGTTGTATAGGTGGTCGCCTTTTCGAGATATCGCCATAAAGGTGGACCAGGGGTGACTCTAGTATGCGTTTGTACGATATGGGTATCAAATGAAAGGTGTTAATGAGTATTTTAAAAGGGAGTAATCCTTAGTTCCACAGGTAGACGCCGTTTCGAGATATCGCCACAAAGGTGGATCAGGTGTGACCCTAGAATTTGTTTGTACAATATTGGTATCAAAAGAAAGGTGTTAATGAGTATTTTAAAAGGGAGTAATCCTTAGTTCCATAGGTGGACGCCGTTTCGAGATACCGCCATAAAGGTGGACCAGGGGTGACCCTAGAATTTGTTTGTACAATATGGGTATCAAAAGAAAGGTGTTAACGGGTATTTTAAAAGGGAGTAATCCTTAGTTCCATAGGTGGACGCCGTTTCGAGATATAGCCATAAAGGTGGACCAGGGGTGACCCTAGAATTTGTTTGTACGATATGGGTATCAAATTAAAGGTATTAAGGAGGGTTTTAAAAGGGAGTGGTGGTAGTTGTATAGGTGGTCGCCTTTTCGAGATATCGCCATAAAGGTGGACCAGGGGTGACTCTAGAATGCGTTTGTACGATATGGGTGTCAAATGAAAGGTGTTAATGAGTATTTTAAAAGGGAGTAATCCTTAGTTCCACAGGTAGACGCCGTTTCGAGATATCGCCACAAAGGTGGACCAGGTGTGACCCTAGAATTTGTTTGTACAATATTGGTATCAAAAGAAAGGTGTTAATGAGTATTTTAAAAGGGAGTAATCCTTAGTTCCATAGGTGGACGCCGTTTCGAGATACCGCCATAAAGGTGGACCAGGGGTGACCCTAGAATTTGTTTGTACAATATGGGTATCAAAAGAAAGGTGTTAACGAGTATTTTAAAAGGGAGTAATCCTTAGTTCCATAGGTGGACGCCGTTTCGAGATATAGCCATAAAGGTGGACCAGGGGTGACCCTAGAATTTGTTTGTACGATATGGGTATCAAATTAAAGGTATTAAGGAGGGTTTTAAAAGGGAGTGGTGGTAGTTGTATAGGTGGACGCCGTTTCGAGATATCGCCATAAAGGTGGACCAGGTGTGACCCTAGAATGCGTTTGTAAAATATGGGTATCAAATGAAAGATGTTAATGAGTATTTTAAAAGGGAGTAATCCTTAGTTCCATAGGTGGACGCCGTTTCGTGATATCACCATAAAGGTGGACCAGGGGTGACCCTAGAATTTGTTTGTACAATATGGGTATCAAAAGAAAGGTGTTAATTAGTGTTTGAAAAGGGAGTGATGCTTAGTTCCAGAGGTGGACACCGTTTCGAGATATCGCCATAAAAGTTGACCAGGTGTGACCCTAGAATTTGTTTGTACGATATGGGTATCAAGTTAAAGGTATTAATGAGGGTTTTAAAAGGGAGAGGTGGTAGTTGTATAGGTGGTCGCCTTTTCGAGATATCGCCATAAAGGTGGACCAGGGGTGACTCTAGAATGCGTTTGTACGATGTGGGTATCAAATGAAAGGTGTTAATGAAATTTTAAAAGGAAGTTATCCTTAGTTCCATAGGTGGACGCAGTTTCGAGATATAGCCATAAAGGTGGACCAGGGGTGACCCTAGAATTTGTTTGTACAATATGGGTATCAAAAGAAAGGTGTTAATGAGTATTTTAAAAGGGAGTAATCTTTAGTTCCATAGGTGGACGACGTTTCGAGATATCGCCACAAAGGTGGACCAGGGGTGACCCTAGAATTTGTTTGTACAATATGGGCATCAAACGAATGGTGTTAATGAGTATTTTAAAAGGGAGTGGGCCTTAGTTCCATAGGCGGACGCCGTTTCGAGATATCGCTTTAAAGGTGGACCAGGTGTGACCCTAGAATTTGTTTGTACAATATGGGTATCAAAAGAAAGGTGTTAATGAGTATTTTAAAAGGGAGTAATCTTTAGTTCCATAGGTGGACGACGTTTCGAGATATCACCACAAAGGTGGACCAGGGGTGACCCTAGAATTTGTTTGTACAATATGGGCATCAAACGAATGGTGTTAATGAGTATTTTAAAAGGGAGTGGGCCTTAGTTCTATAGGTGGACGCCGTTTCGAAATATCGCCATAAAGGTGGACCAGGGGTGACCCTAGAATTTGTTTGTACGATATGGGTATCAAATTAAAGGTATTAATGAGAGTTTTAAAAGGGAGTGGTGGTTGTTTTATAGGTGGTCGCCTTTTCGAGAAATCGCCATAAAGGTGGACCAGGGTGACTCTAGAATGCGTTTGTACGATATGGGTATCAAATGAAAGGTGTTAATGAGTATTTTAAAAGGGAGTAATCCTTAGTTACATAGGTGGACGCCGTTTCGAGATACCGCCATAAAGGTGGACCAGGGGTGACCCTAGAATTTGTTTGTACAATATGGGTATCAAAAGAAAGGTGTTAATGAGTATTTTAAAAGGGAGTAATCCTTAGTTCCATAGGCGGACGCCGTTTCGAGATATCGCTTTAAAGGTGGACCAGGTGTGACCCTAGAATTTGTTTGTACAATATGGGTATCAAAAGAAAGGTGTTAATGAGTATTTTAAAAGGGAGTAATCCTTAGTTCCATAGGTGGACGCCGTTTAGGGATATAGCCATAAAGGTGGATCAGGGTTGACTCTAGAATGCGTTTGTACGATATGGGTATCAAATGAAAGGTGTTAATGAGTATTTTAAAAGGGAGTAATCCTTAGTTACATAGGTGGACGCCGTTTCGAGATACCGCCATAAAGGTGGACCAGGGGTGACCCTAGAATTTGTTTGTACAATATGGGTATCAAAAGAAAGGTGTTAATGAGTATTTTAAAAGGGAGTAATCCTTAGTTCCATAGGTGGACGCCGTTTCGAGATATCGCCATAAAGGTGGACCAGGGGTGACCCTAGAATTTGTTTGTACAATATGGGTCAAAAGAAAGGTGTTAATGAGTATTTTAAAAGGGAGTGGGCCTTAGTTCTATAGGTGGACGCCGTTTCGAAATATCGCCATAAAGGTGGACCAGGGTGACTCTAGAATGTGTTTGTACGATATGGGTATCAAATTAAAGGTATTAATGAGAGTTTTAAAAGGGAGTGGTGGTAGTTGTATATGTGAAGGCGTTTTCCAGATCGCGACCAAAATGTGGACCAGGGTGACACAGAACATCATCTGTTGGATACCGCTAATTTATTTATAATTGTAATACCTGCCAAGATTTTAAGGGTTTTTTATTTCGCCCTGCGGAACTTTTTCATTTTCTTCTACTTAAGATGGTAGGTGTCACAACCATTTTATAAAGTTTTTTCTAAAGTTATATTTCGTGTCAATAAACCAATCCAATTTTTTTTTAAAATTATCTTCTTTTAAAAGTGGGCGGTGCCACGCCCATTGTCCAAAATTTTACTAATTTTCTATTCTGCGTCATAAATTCAACTCATCTACCAAGTTTCGTCGCTTTATCTGTCTTTGGTAATGAATTATTGCACTTTTGCGGTTTTACGAAAATTTCGATATCGAAAAAGTGGGCGTCGTTATAGTCCGATATTGTTCATTTTAAACAGTGATCTGAGATGAGTGCTCAGGAACCTACATACCAAATTTCATCAAGTTACCTCAAAATTTACTCAAGTTATCGTGTTAACGGCCATGCGGAAGGACAGACGGACGACTGTGTATAAAAACTGGACGTGGCATCAACCGATTTCGCCCGTTTTCACAGAAAACAGTTAACATCATAAAATCTATACCCCTACCAAATTTCAAAAGGATTGGTTAATTTTTGTTCGACTTATGGCGTTAAAAGTATCCTAGACAAATTAAATGAAAAAGGGCGGAGCCACGCCCATTTTGAAATTTTCTTTTATTTTTGTATTTTGTTGCACCATGTCATTACTGGAGTTGAATGTTGACATAATTTACTTATATACTGTAAAGATATTAAATTTTTTGTTAAAATTTTACTTTAAAAAAAATTTTTTTTTAAAAGTGGGCGTGGTCCTTCTCCGATTTTGCTAATTTTTATTAGGCGTACATATAGTCATAGGAGTAACGTCCCTGCCAAATTTCATCATGATATCTTCAACGACTGACAAATTACAGCTTGCAAAAATTATAAATTACCTTCTTTTAAAAGTGGGCGGTGCCACGCCCATTGTTCAAAATTTTACTAATTTTCTATTCTGCGTCATAAATTCAACTCATCTACCAAGTTTCGTCGCTTTATCTGTCTTTGGTAATGAATTATCGCACTTTTTCGGTTTTACGAAATTTTCGATATCGAAAAAGTGGGCGTGGTTATAGTCCGATATCGTTCATTTTAAATAGCGATCTGAGATGAGTGCTCAGGAACCTACGTACCAAATTTCATCAAGTTACCTCAAAATTTACTCAAGTTATCGTGTTAACGGACGGACGGACGGACGGACGGACGGACACGGCTCAATCAAATTTTTTTTCGATCCTGATTATTTTGATATATGGAAGTCTATATCTATCTCGATTGCTTTATATATGTACAACCAACCGTTATCCAGTCAAACTTAATATACTCTGTGAGCTCTGCTCAACTGAGTATAAAAAATACACGAAAAGTCCTATTGTTCTAGCATGGCCCTATTTTCATGCCTCTATAGCAGATATTTCCCAGACATGTTGAGAAAAACTGTACCTTTAAAGTCTGGAGTGAGTGATAGGTGTCTAACCTGTTACGTTTGTGGGGCGCTACATCCGTGTGAAAGCTAAAAGGGGATTGAATGTGTATAGACGAGGCTTGTCCTAAGGTGACCATGGTACAAAGGACTTGCAGAGCTACATGGCAATGTTCTCCCAAAAAATGGTTGAACAATTCTCTCCAAAAATACTACGCTTGAGTTATACAATATATAAAAAAATGTGGACTCGTAGTCAATTTATCACCATTCAATTTCATAAAAATTGCGTTTAAGTATGCTATGCTCTTTAGAAATTGCGGTGTCTGTTTATAAGGACCTCTTATGGGCAATCAATTGACAAACGTATATGTTTTGTCAACATATTCTAAGCAAATGTACGGACACTTAGGAAGGCTATGTTCCTTGCTTTGTATACTTCAAATCATATTTCTTCCACCAAAGCCATTTTCGGGAGCTCGAAAAACTTATCAAAAACCTTCTTCTCTAGGCTCATATTTCGTATTAAAATATTTCCAACGCATGCGGCTCATTTTTATTTTTCTTTTTTTATTTAAAATAGCTGCGAAAGTAATTTTTAGTCGTATCCGTTAATATGAGATCCATCAAAATTAGAAAAATTCGTAACAAATTTCAATCTTGTAGCTTGCTTTTGGTGAAGTTGTCATGGTCCCCGCAAAACTCAAGTGGCTAACGTCACACTAATGGAACTAGCTCCATTTTTTGTATCATGATTAAACCAAGGGCTATTGAAAATGGACCGATCAAAACGCTATCGATATAACATCACAAATATATCGATTTATTATCGAAAATAGTAGTGCTAGAAATTTTATCGATTGGCTATAGAAAAGTCAACGCTTTGTTATCGAAAAGGATTTCTTATATGAGATTTATCAATTTGCTATAGAAAAGCTGTCGATCAAAAATGTACCGTTTTGCTATCGCAAAGTCATCAACTTATTATCGGATAAGTAACTCATTTGTTATCGGCGTGAAAAATAATATATTTTCTTTAGATATGTATGGTATCTTCAAGTTATTCGATTTTTTATTGATTTGTTATTAGAGTATATTATATATATATTTATATATACTCACTGGAACCTGTCACACAATTTGATTTGTCCCGCCTTGTCCTTACTACTCCCATTCAACATAGCTTACCTTTCATTACGTCCCCCGACCTCTACTAATCCAAATCTCTTCGCCTATACCAATTCCTCACACTCTATCTCCCTTGTAACTTTTCTTCTATATCGCCTCTCTCTTTGCTTCCATTCACTTTTTAGAATATCTCTCGAAATATCGTTTTCTTCTTAGAGATATAAATACAAGATTTTCCAGTAGATACATACATATGTCCCACGTCCATATCCAATAAATATGGAATTGTATACCTAAATCGAAATAAAATCGGTCACTATTCGAATCTTGGTTGAACAAACCACTTCACTTTATCTCACGCAAACTATCAA
This sequence comes from Eurosta solidaginis, assembly GCF_040869045.1. Lineage (NCBI taxonomy): Eukaryota > Metazoa > Arthropoda > Insecta > Diptera > Tephritidae > Eurosta > Eurosta solidaginis. The sequence goes on from NC_090323.1 coordinate 180,629,909, forward strand.
ATCTCCGTTCTTTCATTTCCGTCCTTGATTTCGGCTACGAACAATTTTTGTGACGTCAACGTACTAAAAGTGAATGTAGCCTACGATTCGTAACAGCAGCATCCCTAAGGCAATGGTGTATCAGTCTTCAATGTACGTACAGGTTAAGGCCACTTAACAACTTTGTATTTCATTAGTGAGTAAATGTTCATCGTGCAGCGGCCTAATGGCTATAGGACATGGCCTCGGTAGTTACTTTTCGACCGATTAGTTAGTCATAGATTCATCTAACATTCATCTGCGTCCACAGGCAGTATTGGTACAAATGAAGTTATTCCCACCTCCACATCCATCGACCAGCTCTCAATTTTTCACTTTCCATCATCTACTTGTCAACACCAACTATGAACGGAACAACGTCCAACAGCTTCCTTGTTGTACGTCTTCTTGTAACTTTCCCTGCGCATAAGGTGCTTAGAATAGGTATACTGGTCGTAAAAGGCAAGGACATTTCTAATAGGTTTTCCAATCATGATTGGTGATAACTCGAAAGGCACCAATATGAACACGGTAAAGCCAGTATGTGACCTGTATGAGATGTATCGCTTGACGCTTGTATCAGGTTTCATCTTCTGTGCGAAATTCATTACACGCTCTGGTTTCATCTCACATGTTTTGTTTTTTTTTACTTGCGCGGGAGTTCCCTTTTGGGGATATTGACATTAAAGCATACTTAATGAAGCCAGCATTCTCCGCCAGCATTCTCGTCAGAATAATGTGGTCTCTTTGGCTTTCGAAGCAGACAAAAAAATCTTTTTTCGGGAGTGATGTGGTCTTATTTTTTGGAAAGTTGGCTATCAAGTTTTCTCTTTCCAGGAAAGTAAACAAGTTGAATATCATTTGTGAATAACAATTGTGGTAATTGAAAGAGTGGCGTTAGTCCTCCCCCTTATTTTTAAATCATTTCAAACTGCGTTACTGGCTATGTTGAATGATGGCATCGGATCTAGTATAAATTCGCTTAGTAGCTGAGTAGTTCGCCTATTCTACAGCCAACGGAAAACGATGTGGTGCGATTTTGTTATTGCATCGCTTAACTGCAAGATATCCTGGTCTTCAGAAAGGGTTGTTCACATCTTAATACTTGTATTTAAGTTGTAAAATGGTATAGTGTATCTCGCGGTCTCCCAAGCTTCAGAACCAATGCACGAGTTATTTATGCTTAAGGTAGAATGATAATGGAACTCAAGGTGGAGTTGAGTTTCAACTGGATGCCACTATCTTTTAAATGGTAGAAGGTTTGATAGGTTCCATATTTTACCAAGATAACATCTTGTAATTGTACATCCGAATACAAGCTAATTTTAATGATTTGGCTACGAAGTTTTTTGGTCTGGAAACATGGAGCCGATAGTTGGGCTACTGACCATGCAGTTAGGTACGTGGTTTGATACCGTGAGATTGAGCCTAAAGAGGCAGGTAATCATGTTAAAAGTATATATATATATATATCTCACTATAAAAAAAAAATTACCCACCATGTTTCATAATTTACCGGCCGACCTCCACAATCCATAATTTCACATATCAGTCAATGACTAATCATTCACCGCCAACCTCCCGTTATTCGGAACACCAGCCTACTGTCCACTAATGCACGGTTCCACCGGTAGCTTTGGTTATCTGGGTTATCTGCCAACTGCTTAATCAACCGACTTCACAGCTTAGATTTGGCATCAGTCATACGACCACCAATTCAAAATATTTTACTTCTACCATCTGGTTTGGCGCTGAATTTATCGATAGCCGTACATTTATTCTCTCATTTTCAACGGGTGGCTTAGTCATGTATCGCCCATCGCATCATCATTCTTACTAGTTGCAAAAACAATTTAATGTATATTCCTTATTGAATAAAGTGGAAACTCTACTCACCTCTGGATTTATTCAGACCTACTCCCAGCCTTCAACTAAACTCATCTTTCAAATGGCGCTCGAGCAGAGACCCATTCACCAAAGTAGGTGCGAATTGTTCTGTTTGTCACTTAAGATATTATGTTGTTTTACGAGATGCCACATTTATGTCTCCTTTATCTAAAATGTACATATTCTAATATCCTTCCTATCTGATAAAAAAAAAAAAAAAACAATGTTTAACCTGAGCTTTTGGAGGCTCACAAATCTTTATTTAAATGTTTAACCAGTCGATAAAATAAATGTGTGCAGTAAAAAATCCATAATTTATTTATCTTTTTTGTATGCCTACATACATACGCGAGTTACATGTCATTAATCCCATCCCTTTTCCACATTCAATCTATATGATAAATTCTCTTAAGTTTTCTCTTAGATTTTAAGTACTCGTAGTTTTAAGTACTCGTAGTATTAAGCTTAGTTAATAAGAATATAAATAGATGTACTTGTTGGAAACTTTCTGCTTCTTGAATAAACCTCCAGAGTAGTAAGTTCGTGCTTTATTTAAATGGCTTAAGCTCACAAATGTTATTGGCGCAGTCTCGTGAAAAGAACCAACAAAGAAATTAAATTTATTCGATTTCCAGAAAATTGAAATATAAATTGAAAGGCTGGCAGTTTTTGTCACATTTTGAGTAAACAAGTTACCGCTACACGACGGTTATAATAAGAACCTCAATACTTTTTGCCAACTTTGGTAAACAAGTTCCTGTTACATGACAACGGTTAACAACATCAAGCATTTTACTTGAGAGCATTTTATTATATTTAAAGTAAAAAAATAAAAACTTCTAAAAAAAAAAGTGTATAAAACTAGTTATAAATGAATAGTGAAGAAAAGTTTTATTTTTGAAAAATTATGAATACATATATGAAACAATTATAAACAAAATACAAAGAAGTTATAAAGAAAAAGAGAAATTAAAAAAAAAGAGAACATGTGGAAGTTTTTTTTAACTTAACAACAACAACCAATCCAAGCGAAAGGGAGGTGTCAAACAAATAACGAATGCAGTGTGAAAATAAAACAACAAATATATATACGTAATAAACCGGTTCGAACTACCCTGTATAAACAAATAAAGCCGAAAACAAAAACAATACATGTATGGTTGAAATAACACACAAAAAAGCAGCACGAAGTAAAATAACTAAATAAGAAACATTTAATGAACAAAAGACAAATCATCCTTGATCGCAATAGAAAATTGTTAAATATGGAAGATCTTGAACAAAAAATTGCCCATTTAACTGAGGTAGATACTAAACAAGCTTTGGTTTTCCAACAACAACAAATAGCAATGCAGCAACTACAACAAGACGCAGCAATTCAACAGCAACAGCAAATAACAATGCAGCAACAACAACAAAATACAGCAATACAACAACAACAACTGGCAAGTCACTGTTTTCAGCTGAGTGCAAAGGACGTTATACAGTAATTTCGGCAATTACGTCCCTTAGATGAGACACAATTTGTAGGCTCATTCATAAGGTCAGTAGAAAAAACTTTTGAGCTTTGTGCAGATAATGTTCAGCTTAGGGAATACGGCCTTCACATAATTAGGAATGAAAAAATTTTGGGGGATGCTGGGAGAAGTATTCGTGAATTGAGCGAAAATTCCGATTGGGAGCAAATAAAAAGTAACTTAAAACAGCATTTTAGACCTCGTCAAACTTATGACGAGATATTTAATTATTGTAGAATGGTCAAAGTATCAAATTTAAGAGAACTATTTAATGTTTTTGAAAAAGCCAAATTCGACTTAAGCGAATGGTACGAGTTTGATGGCAGACAATCGTCACTATATTCTCCAGTATGCGTTAATAGAGATTTAGTGGACAGTTTATTAGAAAAAATAGATGGTCCAATTCGGGCTCACATAAATCCAAACAGTAGTTTAAGTGAAGTAGTTCGTAGATATTCTGAATTAAAACTTCTTGATGATTCAAGATGCATTGATTTTAAGCACAAAAAAGAAGTAAATAAGTTTAAAGTAAATAACAATACTAACTACCGAATAAATACGCAGCTGTCAAATAACAATAGGCCTAAGACAAAATTTTCTAGTAATAACCAACAAGATATGCAAAGTAGCTATCTTGATCAAAAATATTTATATGGACAATCGAATAGATTCCAAAATACGTATCAACCTAGTGGTAGGAATTTACAACCACCTACTAGAAATAATTATTCAGCGCAATCGCGAAATACTTATAGTACAAATAAACAACATTTTTCAGATAATACAATTGAGACTATGGATGTAACTAATATTAAACAATCGGTAAATTTTCTCGAGGAGAGTACTACCAACTGCTACCGGTGATAACTATCACTATTGAAAATGAAAGTATAAATTGCTTAATAGACACTGGTTCTACAACCAGTTTAATAGGGCCAAATGTTTTAAATAACTTTTTCGTTGAATGTTTTGAAAAAACATATTTTAAAACTATAAATGGTATAAATAAAGTAAATAGTAAAATTATTACACCATTTCCTAAAGAATTCAAGTCGTATGGAACAATATCTTGGAAAGTTGTAGATTTAAAAAACGAAAACTATAATGCCATTATCGGTCAAAATATTTTAAGGCCTTTTAAAGCGAGAATCGATTTTGAAAACGATTGTCTTGAAATTGATAAAAACAAAATATTTTTCCATAAATATCTTTCGATATCCACCATATATATGCATTGAGACCAGTTCCTGATAATATTATTGAAAAATTGAGTTTAAATCATCTTAATGCGGAAGAACGCAAAAACCTTACAGCTACACATAATATTCAACACGACATTGCAACAGCCACTAATAATCAAATCTATTCAAAAATGTATCGCTATCCTAAAGTCCATGAGAAGGAAATCAGCAAACAAATCAATGAAATGCTACAGCAAAATATAATAACCCCGTCCTGTTCTCCATATAGTAGTCCTTTATGGATTGTCCCGAAGAAAAATGATAAAAATGGCTTAAATCAATGGAGAGTCGTGATAGATTATAGGAAATTAAACGAAAATACAATTTCTGACAAATTCCCAATTCCTAATATTGATGCGATATTAGTCAAATTGGGCAGAGCCATGTACTTTACCACGCTGGACCTTGCCAAAGGTTTTCATCAGATTGTGGTAAAGCCGGAGGATTGTGAAATGACCACCTTTTCCACTCCTGATGGGCATTTTGAATTTGTGCAAATGCCTTTTGGGCTAAAAAAATGCTCCATCGACTTTTCAAAGGCTTATGAACTCCGTGCTCCAAAAATGCATAAATCGGGTATGTGTCGTCTATTTAGATGACATCTTAGTTTTTAGCTCTTCTTTAGAAGAACACTTTACAAATCTTAAACTTATTTTTGAAGCTTTGCGTAAGGCGGGTCTTAAGATCAATGCTAATAAATGCAATTTTTTATATAGGGAGACTGAGTATTTGGGTCATGTCTTAACCTCGGAAGGAGTTAGTCCCAACATAAACAAAGTCGATGTTATTCAAAAACTAAAACTACCAAAAACCGACAAGCAAATAAGATCTTTCTTAGGGATAATGGGATACTACATTAAATTTATCAAGGATTATGCAAAAGTGGCCTATCCTATGATATATTACCAAAAAAAGGTATTAAAATAAATGTTAATGATCCTAATTACATATCTGCTTATAAAAAGCTTAAATAATTAATAACTGATCACCCGATTTTAAGATACCCGAATTTTAGTAAAAGATTTAAGCTAACTATGGATGCCAGTAATTTTGCCCTAGGGGCTGTACTCTCTCAAGATGGTCACCCTATATGCTACGCTTCAAGGACATTAAATGACCACGAAAAAAATTACGCTACCGTAGAAAAGGAACTTTTGGCTGTTGTGTGGGCCGTTAATTATTTTAGACCGTATTTGTATGTTGTCGAGTTCGATTTACACACGGACCATCAACCACTTAAGTGGCAGCAAGCTAAATATAATGGAAAAAGTATTAATCCTCGTCTCCAACGATGGCTTATACAGCTTGGAGAATATGAAGCGAAAATAGATTACATACAGGGGAAGGATAATACAATCGCTGATTTCTTAAGCAGGATAAATTCATATACAAATGAAATCAAATTATTTGAAAACGATGATGGTAACTTTTCAACCATGGCCACAATTAACTCTCAACAGGAAGATTTTAACGATCATTTTCCTATCCTAGACACGGTCGTAAACCGATTTAAATCGCAAATATTTATTGTCAAAAGAAAAGCTGTTGAAAAGGAAATGGTATTAAGAAATCAAAGAGTATTTATTGAGGAAAACGCTATCCCTGATAAAATTTCTGATATAGTAAGGAGACATATAAAATCCGGTAAATCAGCAATATATTCAGAATTATCTGAATCGCTTTATAATATAGTTCAAAATACTTTAATACAACTTTTTCAAAATAGTAGCAATATTAAATTTATGAAATGCTCATATTATGCAAGGGATTTGAGAAACGAAGATGAAGCAACAAAACAAGAGGCATTATTTCACATAAAAGAGTCAGGACATTCAGGGATAATACCTAATTATCAAGACCTTAAGTGAAAAATTCATTATCCTAAACTTAAGTACATCATTCATAAAGTAGTTAATAATTGCGATATTTGTAGTTCCTCAAAGTATGATAGAAACCCCGTTAAAAAGAAATTTTTAATAACCGAAACACCATGTGATACGAGAGAAATAATCCGTATAGATACATATGTAAATTCAAAACACTCCTTTATAGTTTTTGTTGATAAATTTTACAAACATGCGGCGGTATTTTGTTTGGAGAATCGGAATAACAAAACATTAATCGAGAAAATTAGATTGAAAATCTCAATATTCGGTAAAATGCACAAAATAGTATGTGATAATGAATTCAACTCTGTCAATGTTAAACAGTTTTGCCAGGAGGAGGATATAAGTATCCATTTTACAAAACCTAATAGCCATACTGGCAACTCTGATGCTGAAAGATTTAATAATATTTTGACAGAAAAAATACGAGCTTTAAATATTGAAAACAAATTACCAATCAAAGATCAAGTAAGTAAGCACAATAACACATACCATTCAACAATAGAGACAACTCCGAACAATGTCCATATGAATATTATTGATAAGAACGTAATAAAAACAAGTAACGAAGGCTAAGTTCGGGTGTAACCGAACATTATATACTCAGTTGAGAGCTATGGTGACAACATAAGGGAAAATAACCATGTAGGAAAATGAACCGAGGGTAACCCTCGAATGTGTTTGTATGACATGTGTATCAAATGAATTTAAAGAGTATTTTATGAGGGAGTGGGCCATAGTTCTACAGGTGGACGCCATTTAGGGATATCGCCATTAAGGTGAATCAGGGCTGACTCCAGAATTTGTTTGTACGATATGGGTATCAAATGAAAGATGTTAATGAGTATTTTAAAAGGGAGTGATCCTTAGTTCCATAGGTGGACGCCGTTTCGAGATATCGCCATAAAGGTGGACCAGGGGTGACCCTAGAATGCGTTTGTACAATATGGGTATCAAACGAAAGGTGTTAATGAGTATTTCAAAAGGGCGTGGGGTTTAGTTCTATAGGTGGACGCCTTTTCGAGATATCGCTATAAAGGTGGACCAGGGTGACTCTAGAATGTGTTTGTACGATATGGGTATCAAACGAAAGGTGTTAATGAGTATTTCAAAAGGGCGTGTGGTTTAGTTCTATAGGCGGACGCCTTTTCGAGATATAGCCATAAAGGTGGACCAGGGGTGACTCTAGAATTTGTTTGTGCGATATGGGTATCAAATGAAAGGTGTTAATGAATACTTTAAAAGGGAGTGATCCTTAGTTCCATAGGTGGACGCCGTTTCGAGATATCTCCATAAAGGTGGACCAGCCTAGAATGCGTTTGTACAATATGGGTATCAAACGAAAGGTGTTAATGAGTATTTCAAAAGGGCGTGGGGTTTAGTTCTATAGGTGGACGCCTTTTCGAGATATCGCCATAAAGGTGGACCAGGGGTGACTCTAGAATGTGTTTGTACGATATGGGTATCAAGTTAAAGGTACTAACGAGGGTTTTAAAAGGGAGTGGTTGTAGTTGTATAGGTGGTCGTCTTTTCGAGATATCGGCATAAAGGTGGACCAGGAGTGACTCTAGAATGCGTTTGTACAATATGGGTATCAAACGAAAGGTGTTAATGAGTATTTTAAAAGGGCATGAGGCTTAGTTCTATAAGTGGACGCCTTTTCCAGATATCGCCATAAAGGTGGACCACCGGTGACTCTAGAATGTGTTTGTACGATATGGGTATCAAAATAAAGGTATTAATGAAGGTTTTAAAAGGGAGTGGCGGTAGTTGTATAGGTGGTCGCCTTTTCGAGATATCGGCATAAGGGTGACTCCAGAATGCGTTTGTACAATATGGGTATCAAACGAAAGGTGTTAATGAGTATTTTAAAAGGGAGTTGGCCTTAGTTCTTTAAGTGGACGCCTTTTCGAGATATCGCCATAAAGGTGGACCAGGGGTGACTCTAGAATGTGTTTGTATAATATGGGTGTCAAACGAAAGGTGTTAATGAGTATTTTAAAATGGTGTGGGGATTATTTCTATAGGTGGACGCCTTTTCGAGATATCGCCATAGAAGTGGACCAGGGGTGACTCTAGAATGTGTTTGTATGATACGGGTATCAAATTAAAGGAATTAATGAGGGTTTTAAAAGGGAGTGGGGGTAGTTGTATAGGTGGTGGCCTTTTCGAGATATCGACATAAAGGTGGACCAGGGGTTACTCTAGACTTTGATTGTACGATATGGGTATCAAATGAAAGGTGTTAATGAATATTTTAAAAGGGAGTGGGCCTTAGTTCTATAGGTGGACGCCTTTTCGAGATACCGCCATAAAGGTGGACCATGGGTGACTCTAGAATGTGTTTGTACGATATGGGTATCAAATTAAAGGTATTAATGAGGATTTTAAAAGGGAGTGGTGGTAGTTGTACAGATGGTCGTCTTTTCGAAATATCGCCATAAATGTAGACCAGGGTTGACTCTAGACTTTGTTTGTACGATATGGTTATCAAATGAAAGGTGTTAATGAGTCTTTTTAAAAGGGAGTGGGCTTTAGTTCTATAGGTGGTGGCCTTTTCGAAATATCGCCATAAAGGTGGATAGGGGTGACTCTAGAATATTTTTGTACGATATGCGTATCAAATGAAAGGTGTTAATGAGTATTTTAAAAGGGCGTGGGGCTTAGTTCTATAGGTGGACGCCTTTTCGATATATCACCATAAAGGTGGACCAGGGGTGACTCTAGAATATGTTTGTACGATATGGGTATAAAATTAAAAGTATTAATGAGGCTTTTAAAAGGAAGTGGTGGTAGTTGTATATGTGAAGGCGTTTTCCAGATATTGAACAAAATGTGGACCAGGGTGACCCAGAACATCATCTGTTAGATACCGCTAATTTATTTATATATATAATACCACGAACAATATTCCTGCCAAGATTTCAAGGGTTTTTTATTTCGCCCTGCAGAACTTTTTCATTTCATTCTACTTAATATGGTAGGTGTCACACCCATTTTACATAGTTTTTTTCTAAAGTTATATTTTGCGTCAATAAACCAATACAAATACCATGTTTCATCCCTTTTTTCGTATTTGGTATAGAATTATGGCATTTTTTTAATTTTTCGTAATTTTCGAAATAGAAAAATTGGGCATGGTCATAGTCGGATTTTGGCCATCTTTTACACCAATACAACGTGAGTTCAGATAAGTACGTGAACTGAGTTTAGTAAAGATATATCGATTTTTGCTCAAGTTATCGTATTAACCGCCGAGCGGAAGGACAGACGGTCGACTGTGTATAAAAACTGGGCGTGGCTTCAGCCGATTTCGCCCTTTTTCACAGAAATAAGTTATTGTCCCAGAATCTAAGACCCTACCAAATTTCACAAGGATTCGTAAATTTTTGTTCGATATATGGCATTAAAAGTATCCTAGACAAATTAAATGAAAAAGGGCGGAGCCACGCCCATTTTGAAATTTTCTTTTATTTTTGTATTTTGTTGCACCATATCATTAATGGAGTTGAATGTTGACATAATTTACTTATATACTGTAAAGATATTATATTTTTTTTTTTTAAATTTGACTTTAAAATTTTTTTTTTTTAACAGTGGGCGTAGTAGTTCTCCGATTTTGAAAATTTTTATTAAGCATACATACAGTAATAGGAGTAACGTTCCTGCCAAATTTCTTAAAGATATCTTCAACGACTGCCAAATTACGGCTTGCAAAATTTTAAATTACCTTCTTTTAAAAGTGGGCGGTGCCACGCCCCTTGACCAAAATTTTACTGATTTTCTATTCTGCGCCATAATTTGAACTCACCTACCAAGTCTCATCGCTTTATCTGTCTTTGGTAATGAATTATCGCACTTTTTCTGTTTTTCGCAATTTTCGATATCGATAAAGTGGGCGTGGTTATAGTCCGATATTATTCATTTTAAATAGCGATCTTAGATGAGTGCTCAGGAACGTACATACCAAATTTCATCAATATACCTCAAAAGGTACTCAAGTTATCGTGCAGACGGGCGGACGGACATGGCTCAATCAAACTTTTTTTCGGTCCTGCTGATTTTGATATATGGAAGTCTATATCTATCTCGATTCCATTATACCTGTACAACCAACCGTTATCCAATCAAAGTTAATATACTCTGTGAGCTCTGTTCAACTGAGTATAAAAAGAATCAACAAAAAAACATAAAAATATATCTAAAGCGAATTTATGTAGAGAAGATTTTGTGGAAAAAAGGTCTGAAGGTTATATAAAAAATTATTTGAATTTGAGGCATAAAGAACAACCAAAATTCAGAAAGGCAAAATTAAAAAATTTCCACGAGTCTAATATTAAACGTCCTTTAAAATTTACGAATACTGTGTAAATAAGGTCTTTATATAAAAAATTTGAATATATTTTGTAGCTATGAAACAATGAAATTAAAATGTATATTTAAGTGTAAATGGAAATTAAAAATTTAAAAACATTGTATAAATATTCATATATGTATGCATTTAAATTAAAAATCAAACTAATTACAATTTCCGCTAATTTTTCCTTTGTTTGTAGAATTAGTTAATGAAAAAGTATAAATACATTTAAATTTAATTTATATTTTTATTAAAATTATTCGCTTTAAAATCCAGGAGTATTTTAAAAACAAGGGGTGGAGGAGTTACATGTCATTATTCCCTTCCCTTTTCCACCTTCAATCTATATGATAAATTCTCTTAATTTTTCTCTTAGGTTTTAAGAACTCGTAGTATTAAGCTTAGTTAATAAGAATATAAATAGATGTACTTGTTGGAAACTTTCTGCTTCTTGAATAAACCTCCAGAGTAGTAAGTTCGTATTTTATTTAAATGACTTAAGCTCACAAATGTTATTCGCGCCTATATGAATACCGTACATGCAAATATTGAACCAAAAGAAAAATATTTATTTACATGCGTTTTACAATTTTACGGAGCAACGTACATCAAAGGAGATGGCCAAACTGAAACACATTTCTTTTTTAGACACTTTTATTTAAAAAAAAATATCAAATAGAAATTCTACATTAATGCAAAATGAACTTAATTTACCAGTTGGGTACAAAAACATTGAAAGCCATTTATTAGATGTTTAAATTAAAGCTTTTGAAAGCATTTAGTTTTTTTCGTAGAAGAATTTTAAAGAGAGGTTTAATATGAGGAGTATCTCATAGTATACATATAGCAATGAAATGTGGAAATTTATGACCAATGTGAGCACCAACATATATCGTAACTTCCTCCACATGTATTTCAAAACTCAGTGGATTTGTCCCACTTCCATCCATTCATTAATTTGTGCTTAACCGCTTTTGCAATTTCGTGTCTTTCGTAACAAACCACGCCAATTGGAGGCACTAAGGGGGATTAAGCTGCCTCTTCCATTTCAATACTTTCGTTCACCTGCATAACATAACCTATACAGCGAAAGAGTTTGAATTTTGTTCGCTCATACAGCTAATCACTGTACTCTCTTCGATATTTGCCGCGAGCATCACGGACAGAACCACATACCTTTTAAAGAACTTTTCTCTCGAGCACTATAAAAACTATCTTATCTTCCATTTACCACTTCCTCTCAAAATTAGTCATTCAACTTTCTTCAAAACACACCGCTGGAATCACGAGAAGGACTTGAAATATTCCAAAAAACCTTTTTTGGATTACTCCAAGAGCCATCCGATTTTACTTAACACCATAAATTTCCCCAATCCATGCATTAGGAGAGGCAAAATGGGAGGGTTATAGAATGGGATTGGTCGTTTGGAGGGGAATAACTGTCGTAGTAAATGATAAAAATCCACAGATCTGCAGGTGGGAGAGGTGAAGCCAACGGCTTTCGGGGTAGTGGCACATGGTGCTTGTATTGCAGCATACTGGCGCATGTTCGGCAACGGGCTGCTCAAATTCACAGCACTCTCCTAAACTCTCAGGAGCGTTTTCGGCGATACGACAATAGTAACAACAAAGCGACCATCCGCTCTGCACTACTACGTCCGTCGTATACCATACATGAGCCAGGACATCACGCCCTCTGGGCTCCGACTCTCTTGTGGTTGTTGTTTTCAGCAGTGCATCGAGCAGGTGGGATCACTTATCAATATCCTTTATCAGGAGTCTGATGAAACTTGCTGCTTCCACAGAGTCGGACCAAAGAAATAAGAGCTAAGGTATTGGTTTATGGTATTTCTACTTGGCGCTGGTTTGATTAAGAACTACCTCAGGCTTCATCGAAACCCACCTTATTAAGCTAATTTTGAACTCGTGGCGTACCATTATCCAGAACTGTGTCAATCGACCTGAACCCGTTGGAAGATCTAACATCATGGAGGCTAAATATTTGAACTTTAGGACCAACTAACGGTAGCGTTGAGGTCGAAAAAAATGAATGTGTATTTTCGACTTAGTGCATTATAAAAAGAATTCGTACCTACTTCGTTTTAATCGTCTATTGAGATATATTCGTTTCGTTAAGCAATTTCATCTTCCTGCAGATCGCAAAGAGTCGCTCTTTGACAAGCTTAAACTACTCTATTGTGGTGGAGTCTCTTTCCTACAAAAAAGAATATAATTACAATCTCTTCAACTTTCCTTTTCCTGCCCTTTCTAATAGGAGTCGCAATAGTGGTATATACGTGATATATATGCATCTATATCTATTATATAAAAATGAGGCGCTGAAGGAGGGAAAAGTGGACCAAGGACGTGGACCAGGGGCCGATCTATTCTAACTAAAAAATTCGGTACAGGGGCACCTCTTTGGCAAAGATAATATTTGTGAAACTTTTCATTCCGGGAAGTGGACCAGGGGCCCACCTTTTTCACAAAATCTCATTTTTGGTGAAATTTGTCCAAATTTATTGTTTAAAAAGTTTTCGAAAAATGTAAATAAGTGATTCTAGTATAAATACAAGAGGGTAAGAAGCAGAAGGTCGGGTTTCGGAGATGGAAGAAAGTGTGAAAGAGAAAAGAGAGTGACGAAGAAAGCACTAGGGGAAGATGGGAAGCAGAGGAAGCATGTGTAAGGAATAAGAAGAAGAATAATATAGGAAGGTTTAGGGAAGGGAAATAAAGTGGGAATAGGAGAAAAATCGAGAATTTAAAACAGAGAAAATAGGGAGGAGATACAGGAATGAAATAAGGAGAGAAGGTGGGAGAGGTAAAAACTTAAATTTTTATTTTGCAAATTCTACAATGCACTATGGCCGAAATTGCGATTTTAGCGGCAAAAACTACTTCCCGACAGGCTAGCTTCACCAAATTTGGTGTGTAGACTTCTAATGATAAAGAAATCGATTTGAGAAAAGAATGGGCGGGCCACGCCCCCTTTTTTCAAAGTAGTGGCAAAACGTACTTCCTGGCAAGCTAGCTTCACCAAAATGGTTACACGGACAAAAAAGCAACTTGAGAAAAAATTGAACGGTCCACGCCCTCTTTTTCCTATATCCAAAACCCAAATTGTCGCCAAAAATACTTACCAAAAAGCTGGCTTCATCAAATTTTGAAAACGGACTTCTTCTGACAAAAAAAACTTTAGAAAAAATGGGCGGCCCGCGCCCACTATTAAAAAAATATTGAATGCTACCAAGAAATTAATTAATTTTTTAATCTCAATCTGTTTCTTTATGTTGTGGTTTTCAGTTAAAATGTGCTCTTTTGTTTCTTTAACAAACTCCACTTTTAAAGGTCTACAAAAGCGTACTGACTAAGGTGTACGGTTTACCCAAATGTTATACCCTGCTGATGAAATTATTTTTATTGGAATGACTGATGTCACGAAAAGGGAATGATCGAAACTTTCCGAAGTATTTTCCACAAATTTTTGTTTAAACAAGCTGTGGCCGGTAGAACCATCAAACCTGTAGCTCGAAATTAGGATCGATTCTTCAACATCCATTGTACACAATACTTCATCTTGATACTCAAGAACTCTTTTAGCTGTGTGGTCTAACAAATTTTGCAACGACACTTCGACAGAGCTTTCACTCGCTTTGATTTTATCCGGTCTACATTTCAATTTGCTTTTATAAACTTTATCATAAGTCGGATAAATACTACAATTGTATTTTACGTTTAATTGCCGCATATTTGAGTACACCTAAAACCTAATCCGTTTTCTATCACAAACATTAGAGCTTCATCAGGTGATACTGGCGTAACTTCTTTATGGCTAGTATTAAGAACTTCTCGAATTTTGGATGGCCGATTTGGAGATATAGCAACTTGTTGTAGGACAAATTTCAAATCCGTTGCGTGGGATTTTTGGCAGATATAGAGGCACCATGAACTAATAATTGCGCATTGTCTCCTTGCTGGGATGCTAATTCGGAAGCTAATCTCCTTTTATTTCTTTCGCAGCTATCATCATACGTCAGTTTTGGTCGCCCAATAGTATTAATATTTTTCGGTATTACAAAAATTGTTTCTCGACTCAACCATTTCTTATTATATTTTCTAAATGCATTCTCATTTCTGGTTTGTTTATTCCATTTAAGTTTAATAAAATTAGATAAGTTCCGAGCTTTAGTACATATCAATTTACTTAATTCACTGTCAATTTCGTATGAAATCTTTCCTTTTATGTAATTCGAAACATTCCTGTTGTTTCTCAACCAAAACTCAAATATTTCAGAATTTTTGAACCTGAGTGTTTCTACAAAAGTATTAAAAATTCGTTCATTAGCAGTCAAATGCATACACTTTTACCAAGACATAAAACTTGAGTTTTCTACAAACAATCACATATAAATAGTTCCAATGACAATTCAAAACATTTTTAGTTTTACTCCACGAAAAACGATAAAAATCTTCAGAATTTCACAACAAAATACAAAAAACCACCAAAAACAAGTAAGGAAGGTTAAGTTCGGGTGTAACCGAACATTACATACTCAGTTGAGAGCTATGGTGACAACATAAGCGAAAATAACCATGTAGGAAAATGAACCGAGGGAAACCCTGGAATGTGTTTGTATGACATGTGTATCAAATGAAAGGTATTAAAGAGTATTTTATGAGGGAGTGGCCCATAGTTCTATAGGTGGACGCCATTTAGGGATATCGCCATAAAGATGGATCAGGTTTGACTCTAGAATTTTTTTGTACGATATGGGTATCAAATGAAAGGTGTTAATGAGTATTTTAAAAGGGAGTAATCCTTAGTTCCATAGGTGGACGCCGTTTCGAAATATCTCCATAAATGTGGACCAGGGGTGACCCTAGAATTTGTTTGTACAATATGGGTATCAAAAAAAGGTGTTAACGAGTATTTTAAAAGGGAGTGATCCTTAGTTCCATAGGTGGACGCCGTTTCGATATATCGCCATAAAGGTGGACCAGCGGTGACCCTAGAATTTGTTTGTACGATATGGGTATCAAATTAAAGGTATTAATGAGGGTTTTAAAAGGGAGTGGTGGCAGTTGTATAGGTGGTCGCCTTTTCGAAATATCGCCATAAAGGTGGACCAGGAGTGACTCTAGAATGCGTTTGTACAATATGGGTATCAAATGAAAGGTGTTAATGAGTATTTTAAAAGGGAGTGTCCCTTAGTTCTATTGGTGGACGCCGCTTCGAAATATCTCCATAAAGGTGGACCAGGGGTGACTGTAGAATGTGTTTGTACGATATGGGTATCAAATTAAAGGTATTAATGAGGGTTTTAAAAGAGTGTGGTGGTAGTTGTATAGGTGGTCGCCTTTTCGAGATATCGCCATAAAGGTGGACCAAGGGTGACTCTAGAATGTGTTTGTACGATATGGGTATCAAATTAAAGGTATTAATGAAGGTTTTAAAAGAGTGTGGTGGTAGTTGTATAGGTGGTCGCCTTTTCGAGATATCGCCATAAGGGTGGGCCAGGGGTGACTCTAGACTTTGTTTGTACGATATGGGTATAAAATGAAAGGTGCTAATGTGTATTTTAAAAGGGCGTGCGGCCTTTTCGAGATATCGCCATAAAGGTGGACCAGGGGTGACTCTAGAATGTGTTTGTACGATATTGGTATCAAATTAAAGGTATTAATGAGAGTTTTAAAAGGGAGTGGTGGTAGTTGTATATGAAGTCGTTTTCCAGATATCGACCAAAATGTGGACCAGGGTGACCCAGAACATCATCTGTTTGATACCGCTAATTTATTTATATATATAATACCTGCCAAGATTTCAAGGGTGTTTTATTTCCCCTGCAGAACTTTTTCATTTTCTTCTACTTAATATGGTAGGTGTCACAACCATTTTACAAAGTTTTTTCTAAAGTTATATTTCGCGTCAATAAACCAATACAATTACCATGTTTCATCCCTTTTCCGTATTTGGTATAGAATTATGGCATTTTTTTCATTTTTCGTAATTTTCGATATCGAAAAAGTGGGCGTGGTCATAGTGGGATTTCGTTCGATTTTTTATACCAAGATAAAGTGAGTTCAGATAAGTACGTGAACTAAGTTCAGTAAAGATATGTCGATTTTTTCTCAAGTTATCGTGTTAAGGGCCATGCGGAAGGACAGACGGACGGCTGTGTATAAAAACTGGGCGTGGCTTCAACCGATTTCGCCCATTTTCACGGAAAACAGTTAACGTCATAAAATCTATGCCATTACCAAATTTCAAAAGGATTGGGAAATTTTTGTTCGACTTATGGCATTAAAAGTATCCTAGACAAACTAAATGAAAAAGGGCGGAACCACGCCCATTTGAAATTTTCTTTATTTTTTGTAGAGTTGAATGTTGACATAATTTGCTTATATACTGTAAAGATATTAAATTTTTTGTTAAAATTTTACTTAAAAAAAAAATTTTTTTTTATAGTGGGCCTGGTCCTTCTCCGATTTTGCTAATTTTTATTAAGCGTACATATAGTAATAGGAGTAAAGTTCCTGCCAAATTTGATCATGATATCTTCAACGACTGCCAAATTACAGCTTGCAAAATTTTTAAATTACCTTCTTTTCAAAGTGAGTGGTGCCACGCCCATTGTCTAAAATTTTACTAATTTTCTATTCTTCGTCATAAGTTCAACTCACCTAGCAAGTTTCATTGCTTTATCTGTCTTTGGTAATGAATTATTGCACTTTTACGGTTTTTCGAAATTTTCGATATCGAAAAAGTGGGCGTGGTTATAGTCCGATATCGTTCATTTTAAATAGCGGTCTGAGATGAGTGCTCAGGAATCTACATACTAAATTTCATCAAGATACCTCAAAATTTACTGAAGTTATCGTGTTAACGGACGGACGGGCGGACGGACGGACACGGCTCAATAAAATTTTTTTTCGATCTTGATGATTTTGATATATGGAAGTCTATATCTATCTCGATTCCTTTATGCCTGTACAACCAACCGTTATCCAATCAAACTTAATATACTCTGTGAGATCTGTTCAACTGAGTATAAAAATTTTGCTGCTTCACTTGTATTAACACGTACTAAAAAAATTTGGAAACATTACCAGCTGTTTGCACATAAACAGGGTTGCCAACAGTAAATTTTTTTTAATTTTTTCTTATCAATATTGTCACGGATATTAGCACCACTAAGCTATACCATCACTAAGGCCATGCTAAGCAGTATTTACGTCAATAATCAAATCATGTATACACATATATAAGGCAGCCGAGAGATGTCACACACAGATGCATTTACGCCTATGTGTGCGCGAGAGACTGTAAACTACAAACATAAACGAATCAATCATTATGTCTACACATATGTAGGTACACGCAGCTGAGAAGCAAGGCACAACCATATGCAGACATCTTATTTGAGATGCTCCTAAATGTAGGCAATTATAATTGTGGAAGTGTCGCTCACACATACAAGCATGGGGCATGAGAGAAGCTATAAAATCGTGCAATTGTAGTTACAGCTGAGAAGTTTGAGAGATACTGGACTAGTAGATTCTGGAAGCATCTAGAAGAGGCGAACGAGGAAACCAAAGAGTATAAAATCCGACAGATGTAGAAGCGCTGTAATTCAGTTTGAGTTGAGCTATCAATCAGTTTGATTAAGCACGCGATCTGGCGGCCAATAGTAGAGTTTCATTTGAGTTATCAATCAGTTTGGTTATTAAGCCAGCGAGTAGCAAAGTATACGTGTGATTGTGAAGTACTTTAATAAAGGCCATTTTTTCATTCTTCAACAGTTTAGTGATTCGAACTTAGCAAAAGGGCAAATAAGAGGATTTGCAGCAAATTCGTTACAATTGGTGTCAGAAGAGGAATTGTTGAATAAATTCCAGAAGACAACAAGGACATGGCAAAGTTCAGTGAATTAAAGATCCAGCATCTGAAGAAGGAGTTGGAGAGTCGTAGACTGAATACAAGCGGCGTTAAACTCGAACTTCAGGCACGGCTACGAGAGGCAATGGAAGCAGAAGGAATTGATGTGGAAGAGAATATCTTTCACCTTGATGGCGAGGAGACAACAAAAATTGAAGAGAAAAACTAAACATCGCAGACGGTTACCAGCACAGACTTGAACATGATATTGGCTGCAATATCTGCACAAACATCGACAGTAGCATCAATGTCATCGGAATTGGCATCCCAACTGGAAGCGCAAGAGGCACGTATAACAGAAATGTCATCGCAAATATCCACCAACATGTCATCTCAACTAGAAGAACAGAAAGCGTATATGTCATCACAGATAGAATCACAAGAAACGCGTATGTCAGAAATGTCGACACAGATCGAAGATGGAAGCACAAGAGGCACGGATATCCGAAATGTCGGCTCAAATTTCAGCACAGATATCATCGCAGATCTCTGCTCAACTGGAAGAGCAAGAAGGACGTATTTCCTCGAAGTTGGAGGCGCAAGATACAAAAATTTTACAGTTTGAAGAAAAAATCGAGGCCCAGGTGGATGCTTTGAGAGGACGTATCGAGCAGTTGCAACTAAATCGCCCAGCAGTTTCAACTAGTAATCCAAAGGTAAAAACACTATCCTTTGACGGTTCTGTTCCTTTCCAGGTCTTTAAGCTACAGTTTGAGAAGACCGCAGCAGTGAACCAATGGAATGCTGAAGATAAAGTTGCAGCTCTGTTCGTGGCACTGAAAGGGCCTGCCGCGGAAATCTTACAGACCATCCCAGAGTACGAGCGGAACCACTACGAAACATTGATGAGCGCTTTAGAGAGACGTTACGGAAGCGAGCATAGGAAACAGATATTCCAAATTGAGTTGCAAAATCGCTACCAAAAAGCAAATGAGACATTGCAGGAGTTTGCTTCAGATATTGAAAGATTGGCTCATCTTGCAAATGCGGACGCACCTGTGGAATACACTGAAAGGGTAAAAATCCAGAGCTTCATAAATGGCATACGAGATGTGGAAACGAAGCGGGCTACATATGCGAATCCAAAGCTAACTTTTGCTGAAACGGTATCGCATGCACTGACTCAGGAAACAGCCTCACTTTTGAGTAAGCCAGCGTACAAAGCTCATCGCGTAGAAGTGGAAAAGCCAGACTGGGTAGACGCAATTTTGGAAGCATTGAAGGGTACGCAGCAGAAGAATAATGATGCAGTCAAATGCTTTAAGTGTGGAAAGCCAGGGCATATTGCGCGTTATTGCAACACCAACCCTAACAGTTCCAACAATGTGGGTGGTCGTAAACGCAGAGCAGAAGGAGATGAGCAAATCTCCAAGACAAATCAATCGTTAAACTAAAGCGAGTCAGAAGCAAGGGGCGACAGCTAACTCCCTCAATTGAATGCCCCATAATCTCTATCTCACAAATTGGAAGAAGGTCGAGCAATCTTACTGTCGGAGGACATGTGGATGGAAAGGAACGTTTACTGACTGTAGATACGGGTGCATCTCATTCCATCATTCGAGCGGATTTAGTCAACAAGAAGATAAGACCATTGCATGGAGCAATATTGCGTACAGCCACTGGAGAAGACACCCAGGTAATTGGAGAAGTAGAATGTGAAGTAGCAATTGGGAACGTCACGGTAGTACACAATTTTATAGTGGCAGGTATTGTTGATGAAATCATAAATGGAGTGGACTTCTTAATCAACCAAGGCATCAAAATTGATATACAAAGCGAGACGATGCGATATAAGAACATGGATGTGCCACTTAATTTCGGCTACGAGAGAGGCTACAGCAGTAAACGAGTGCTGGTGGAAGAGAGTCAGCAAATACCACCAAAATCAGAAGCAGTCATCTGGGCAAAGGTCGATGGAGATTGTGGGACAAACAAATTGTGGGTTGTCGAAGCAGCAAATAAATCAGCACTGAACATACTTGTAGGAAAAACCCTGGCTATGACAAAACAAGATGGACGTATTCCCGTAAGAGTACTCAATGAGTTCAAGTCACCATTCAATTTGACCAAAGGAGCTATTTTTGGAAGATGCCAAGAGGCCGAAGTAGTTATTAACTGTGAAAAGCTCCAGGAACACGTTTCATCTAGTAATACTGACCTTTCAAATGATATCACGGCATGGACGCATGGGTTAGAGGAAGCCTATCAGAGTAAGGCAAAACAACTGCTCATAAAATACGCGAACATATTTGACCAGGATGGTTCCAAACCAGGCCGCACCAATGTTGTGAAACATCAAATTGACACTGGAGATGCGAGGCCGATCCGTCAAGCTCCACGTAGTGTTCCACTGGCGACGCGGGAAGTTGTGAGTCAAATCATACAAGAAATGAGTGACAGCGGCGTCATCGAACCATCAGCTAGTCCATGGAGCTCACCGGTAGTACATGTAAAGAAGAAGGATGGAAAAATGAGGTTTTGCGTGGACTACCGAAAGTTGAATGACGTTACGAAAAAGGATAGCTACCCGTTGCCAAGAATTGACGACACTCTGGACTCGCTATCTGATACGAAATGGTTTTCCACACTGGACTTGAAAAGCGGCTACTGACAAGTTGAGGTGGAGGAGGAAGATAAAGAGAAAACAGCCTTCAGTGTCGGTGATGGTCTTTGGCAATTTAGAGTGATGCCTTTTGGACTTTGTAATGCACCAGCTACTTTTGAGAGACTCATGGACCAGGTACTGAAAGGACTACATTGGAAAACATGCTTGGTGTACCTGGACGACATCATCGTATTGGGCAAGAGTTTTGATGAACATCTTAAAAACTTGGAGGAAGTTTTCCAGAGAATAGCTGGCGCTGGTCTGAAGTTAAGTTCCAAAAAGTGTACGCTGTTTAAAAAGGAAGTAAATTATTTGGGCCACAAGGTAACGACAGAAGGTGTCTGTACAGCGAATGAAAAGATAGAGGCAGTAAAGGATTGGCCAAGAGCACAGAATCTGCATGAATTGAGAAGTTTCCTTGGGCTGTGCACATATTACCGCCGATTTGTACCAAATTTTGCCAGCTTAGCCCATAGTCTCCACGAGCTAACAAGGAAAAATAAAGCTTTTGAATGGAAGAAGGAGCAAGAAGTAGCTTTCCAAACATTGAAAGAACGGTTGTGCACTTCCCCAATGTTGGCATACCCGATTCCAGGAGCAACGTTTATTCTAGATACAGATGCGAGCGGATATGCTATAGGAGGCGTTTTATCACAACTGGTCGATGGACAAGAGAAGGTAGTTGCATATTACAAGCCGTTCAATTGGAAAACCAGAGAGGAACTATTGCGTTACACGGAGAGAGCTGTTGGCATTGGTAGAGTGCATTAAACATTTTCACAAATACCTCTACGGCCAGCGATTCCGTGCCAGGACAGATCAGGAAGCGTTGAAATGGCTTCTGCAGTTCCGTAATCTGGAATGACAATTGGCACGGTGGATCGAGCGACTACAAAGCTATGACTTTTCCATTGAGCATCGAAAAGGTAGTACCCATGGAAATGCTGATGCAATGTCACGAAGACCATGTAGTCTGGAATGCAAGCACTGCTCAAAGGCCGAGGCTAAAGAAGACATTATAGATGTCCGGCTAATGACTATAACGTGTACGGATGAATGTGACAAGGAACAACTAAGAAAGTGTCAGCTAGAAGATACAGATCTGTCACATGTTATGCAAGGGCTCGAACGAAACGAAAGACCAAGCAGAGAGGAGATGTCAGCAGAGAGTCCCATTGCGAAGTCATATTGGCACAGTGGAACAGTTTAGAATTGATATCCGGTTGCTTGCATCGAGTATGGGAGAGTGAGGATGGTCAATGCTAGAAGAAACTGATAGTTGTTCCCAGGAAGAGGATTCCTGACGTGCTCAGCGAGCTGCACAATGGTCCAAGTGGAGGTCATCTTGGAATCACGAAGACACTCGAGAAAATTAAGCAGATATTCTATGGGTTGGTTGCCGTCAGTCGGTCACCGAGTGGATTACCAACTGCGAGGTATGCAACAGAGCGAAAGGGCCCAAAACCCGAAGTCATGGACAGATGAAGCAGTATATTTCAGGTGCACCCTTTGAAAGGATCGCCATGGATGTCGCTGGTCCGTTTCCTACTAGCAACCGCGGAAACAAATACCTACTGGTGGTTATGGATTATTTCAGTAAATGGCCAGATGTATACCCAATCCCAAACCAAGAAGCAGAAACAGTAGCAGAAGTGGTTAAAAACGAATGGGTTGCAAGGTATGGTGTACCAATGGAGTTACATTCTGACCAAGGCAGGAATTTTGAATCAGCTGTGTTCCAAGAAATATGCAAGAAGTTGGGCATTCGAAAAACACGGACAACTGCATTGCATCCTCAGTCCGATGGTATGGTGGAACGCTTCAATAGAACATTGGAGGAGCATTTAAGGAAAGTAGTAGACAAGTACCATAAGGACTGGGACACACACATATCATTATTCTTGATGGCCTACCGATCGGCAGTACATGACACAACGGGCCAAACTCCCGCAAAGGTAATTTTTGGCAATGACCTTAGACTGCCAGCTGATTTCAAGTATGGGGTAGATGCCGATGCAGAGAGGAATGTCAAGAAATCCACTGGTATCTTGGGAGAAGAGCTGAGAGAGATACACAATCTGGTAAGGCAACGAGCAAAGATTATGAGTGACAAGATGAAAGCGAGGTACGATAAAGCAATTAATTCGGAAGGGTTTCAGGAAGGAGATTTGGTGCTGCTATACTACCCACAAAGAAAAAAAGGTTTGTCCCCGAAATTGCAGTGTAACTGGGAAGGTCCATACAAAGTTGTAAAACGGATCAACGATGTAGTGTACCGCATACAAACCACTACCAAACCACGAACAAAAATGAAAGTGGTTCATATGGAGAGATTAGCAGCGTTTAGATCGAGAGATTTGTCTGATCGGGACGATCAGACTTAGGTGGAGGGCAGTGTCACGGATATTAGCATCACTAAGCTATACCATCACTAAGGCCATGCTAAGCAGTATTTACGTCAATAATCAAATCATGTATACACATATATAAGGCAGCCGAGAAATGTCACACACAAATGCATTTACGCCTATGTGTGCGCGAGAGACTGTAAACTACAAACATAAACGAATCAATCATTATGTCTACACATATGTAGGTACACGCAGCTGAGAAGCAAGGCACAACCATATGCAGACATCTTATTTGAGATGCTCCTAAATGTAGGCAATTATAATTGTGGAAGTGTCGCTCACACATACAAGCATGGGGTATGAGAGAAGCTATAAAATCGTACAATTGTAGTTACAGCTGAGAAGTTTGAGAGATACTGGACTAGTAGATTCTGGAAGCGTCTAGAAGAGGCGAACGAGGAAACCAAAGAGTATAAAATCCGACAGATGTAGAAGCGTTGTAATTCAGTTTGAGTTGAATTATCAATCAGTTTGATTAAGCACGCGATCTGGCGGCCAATAGTAGAGTTTCATTTGAGTTATCAATCAGTTTGGTTATTAAGACAGCGAGTAGCAAAGTATACTTGTGATTGTGAAGTACTTTAATAAAGGCCGTTTTTCCATTCTTCAATATTGGAGTTATTTATTCAACAGTTTAGTGATTCGAACTTAGCAAAAGGGCAAATAAGAGGATTTGCAGCAAATTCGTTACAATATATTTGGTATTGAACACCATCAAAATAATTGCAAAAATTTAAATTTGAAAAATTGACTTTTTGCCGCTAAAATCGCAAATTCGGCTATAGTGCAATGTAAAAATGTGTCACTTTACTGGTAGAGTAATAACATCGCAGGGAAGAATATTAATGAGCAGGAGAATTTGTACATTATCTATCTTTATCTTATTTATATAAATGAAGGCGGTCTTAAAAATTGTGTTAGTTTCATATAGTTTCGTAAACGTTTGTACAAACAAAGATATTGAAATCGGTCGGCCAGGTGAATCAGGGATTCGATATTTGGTAAAGATATTTTATATACGAGGAAATGGAGGCGAAAGGGGGAGAGGGAATGGGACTAGGACAGGAAGTGGATGTGGGAATGTGAAGTTTAGCATTAGTAGGCGTGGATGTGGGAGTTTGAACGGAATAAGACATGGAAAAGAAATATAAAAAAATGGAAGATATAGTAGACGAGAATGAGATATATAGTGAAGAAGGGAAGCGAAGTTCAAGTTTTAAATGTGGGCAAATCAATTTTTGTGCATAACAATGTCTGTGGGGTACTTAATAAAAGGGCAGTAAGAAAATTGTAACGAAGCTTTTCCTTGCCCCAGTGCTTCTTCAGTAACTACTGTGGTATACTCGCCGTGTCCAAGGTTCGTTTACATTGAATTTGTATTTCGGGGCACCTTGCCAATCGTTTTCATATAAATT
Source organism: Eurosta solidaginis (assembly GCF_040869045.1). Lineage (NCBI taxonomy): Eukaryota > Metazoa > Arthropoda > Insecta > Diptera > Tephritidae > Eurosta > Eurosta solidaginis. The sequence goes on from NC_090323.1 coordinate 180,655,182, forward strand.
CACTTTATTGGTAAATTCCCTAAACTATAATATAAAATGTATAAAATGTGTATCTATAATTCACTTAATTTCATTGCTTGCTTTATAATTCGTGATGGGCTAGCGGTCCCTCGTGTCCCGTTAGGGCGCCGTACTGGTCGCCGTCGTGTTCCTATTATGGTTAGTGGCAGTGCTAAGCCTGCTGCGGCCAGCGTCGTATGCCTGCGTATCTCTGCTGGGGCCAACGTCGTGCGTATTCGTGGCTCTGCTGTGGCCAACGTCGTATATTTGCGTAGCTCTGCTGCGGCCAACGTCGTATGTAAGCGTGATTCTGCTGTGGCCAACGTCGTATGTATGCGTAACTCTGCTGGCGTCGTGTGTATGCGTGACTCTGCCGCCGAGGCTTATGGCGATGGCGCGCAGGCTCGTGACGTTGTGGGCCTTCGCTTAGCGGGGAGCGAGCGTAGTTTAAGGCGTTGTATAGCGGTCAAAACCAGCTTACCCACAATCCTCAACCCACGGCTCTCTCCTATGACGGGAACTGTCTTGCGATGGTCAAAACCGATACGCCTTTCAGATGCCCTTCAATTGCTGCTCAGGTGACAGTCGCAACTTTGCGCCCCGTTAGGTGAGATCCGTTAGCCTCGGTACAGTCACGTTGTTGCGTTTCACCTCGACTCACTCCTACTGCGGTGGCCGACGTACTTCTGCCGCGGATGACGTTTGGCTGAGCGCGGGATCACGATGCTGTAGAGGACGTTTGCTTACGAGGGAGCAAGCGTGATCTAAAGCGTTGTAGAGCGGTCAAAACCTGCTTACCCACAATCTTCAGTCCACGACTTTCTCCTATAAAACGCACTGGCTTGCAATGGTCAAAACCGATATGCCTTCCAGAGCGCTCCAATAGTAGCTTCGGTCGCAACCACAACCGCGTGCTGACTGACTCCTGTCTTCTCGTGTTGCCCTTTTTATAGCCAATGCTCTTGATGTTGCTAGCATAGTTCGTTGCGTTGCCATGGTTACGGTGTTGCTGTGGCGTGTTGCGGCAACTTGTTGCGCTAGTGATGTTTCTGACACTTGTTTGTGTCCCGTGTTGTGTTGGCAATGTTGCTAATCGTGTTTTTATGATGTTTCATAGACTTGTTTGTGTCTCGTGTTGTCTGTAGTACTGCTCCTGTGTTATGGGGTGGTGGTTTTGTGTGGGCCAGATTAATGGATTATATTTGGTCCTCACAAAATAACCCTTCAAATCGTCTTATTATGGCAAGAAGGAGGTTAATTTAGTTGTCAACAAAACTTTCCATATTTTAATGTAAGCGCATAAGCAAACATGCATCTGGGAGTAAAAATAATTGGCGACAGAACTTGTAGTTTTTCAGTTGTTTTATACTTCAATGAATTGTGTTGGTAGAACTGACCGATCAATTCACATAGACTGAATGTGTCCAAAGTGCCATGACTTTGGTAACGAAAGCTATATAAACCACTTTCATAATCTTTTACGATCAAGTGATACCTCAAGGAACTTTAAAAATGATCAATAAAAATTTCCATTTTTTTTTTTAGAATCTTAGAAACATTTTACAAATGCAGATTTGTAATCAAATTTGTTGTAGTCAAACAAGTTGGTTATCTGTCGAAGTTCAATTTCAACTTTGACAGTTTTTTTTTTTTTCGAATGATCTTTAAGATTTTAATGCGAAATTTGAGGGTCCTCGAACTTATACTTTGTTAGATTAAAATGCGTTCTATTAAAAATCATCAAATACTTAAGCTCGAAATACATATTAAAAATATTTTCATGAGATTTTGAAGAACCTCTGTAATATACTAAATTTTTTAAAAAGTGTTCTGTGCATTGGTTGAAATAGTTTTCTTTATACATCTCACGGAACTCTTTGTTTTGAAATTTCCATGAAAGATTTTCTAAATTTTTCGAAACTTTTCGTGTTTGCCAAGAGGACGAAGTTATTCTATAACACAGGTCCTGGCACCTGATTGGGGCTTTTCCGTTTGGTCGTCAAACCGATTCTTGTAACAGTATCGACACATTTAGTCTATGTGAGGTCTTTATTGACCGGCCAGTTCAACCCAATTTGTAATATATAATATCGAAATATATTTAGAAATAGTTTTTGCTGCGCTTTTCTTTATACTCACAGCTGTTCATATAGTCTAAGAGAAAAGTACGGTTACATGGCTTCGTGGAAACAAGTAATAGGAAAACCCCACAGGAGCATATTATGTGGAAAAACCACTAAATTAAACTACTCAGATACCGAACTGTGGTGGTGCATCAGGTAATATGGTTGTAAAAATAGGTACAAGGTACTAGTAAGTTTCCAGCAATCCTAAAATGGGAAGAATAAATAGTGCGAAAAAGGACAAGTCTTGAACAAATCCGAGATCCTATCTCAGCTATTCTTTGAAAAGCACATTATTTTAGAACGTGCACGCCTTATCTCATAATTTTATTACAAGTATGTGTTTAAGGATGGTCCTAGAAAATCTACTGAACTTTTATTTCAGTTTTACCTTTTCAAGTCGTCACACCACGGTCAAAAATATAGCGCAAACATTTTCAAATCAATAATGAGCGGTACAAAATATACGCAAATACCTTAAACGTATTCTTAAGGATACGCAACTTCAACGCGTGATTTCCATATTTGATGCTGCCTATTATTATCTGTTATCGAAAGGCTGGAGTAAAACAAATTTAAACTTCGATTTGTGATGGATTATCAATTACAGAACTAAAATACCGCCAATTTTTGAAGATTCAAGAACATATCTAGTACTACTTTAATGATAAAAAAATATATTGCTACATACTTGTTACTTCATGGATGAATGTTGTACTTTAGCGTCTTGACTGTCAGTGAAAACGGCTTTGAATATGAGTACCCAATACCACAGTTCGTTTCAATTCCAATCGGTTATAACAAATATGAAGGCGCACCAATATTTTTAATTTTATTTTTTTTATTTTGTGAAGTGTCAATATAATCTATATACGCAAGCAATTGCACATGCTGAATCGTTTATCATCGAAGACTTGTGATTTTTAATATTCTGCACTTCCACAAGTGGTTAGATTTTTGTTTACAAATAGGGCACATGATTTGGGTTTAAGGCTGCGCAGATTAGAGTGGGCCATAGAAAGTACTGTAAAATATTAAACGCTCTACAAATAACGTCTTACATAGGCTTTTAAAAGAAATTACGAAAAGCTTTTTGTCTGAACAAACCGTTACAAGGGCTACATATATACTGTATATACAATCGATCTGTACGATTTTTTCAGAAATATGAAGCGATGAAATGAGACAGGAACTGTGAAAAGATTTTTATCTGAACAGGTAGTTTTAAGGGATATATGCTTCATATACTACGGATCTCTACGGTTTTTTATACAACATTACGTGCTATACAGGAAAGCATATGGTGAAGTTTGCAGATTACATCCCATTAATTGAGGAAGTTGTGACCGAAAAACCTATTTTCTGCAAAATCGGTTGTATGGGGGATATATGCTATTGTCGTCAGATCCGGCCGGTTCCAAAAAAATTTCTAGTCGGACATCAAAATATACCCGTTGATCAAATTTCATCGATATATCTCGAAAATTGAGGGTCTAGTTCCAACAGCCAACCAGACATAGCTAAATAAAACTGGATTGTCAACCTGCTCAATTCGGTATATATATTGGTGGATCTATCTCTCTCCTTTTAGGGACTTATAATTAATATATACGTGACCAACTTAATATATCATTCCCTTTTTATAAAAGGTATAAATAATTATGCTACGTATACGCACTGGCACCCGTCTCTTCCTGTGGTAGGGACTTGTTTGAAATGTTTTTCTTCCCCATGAACAATCAAAATCTTATCTGAAATTTAAGAACAATCTCCACCTATAATATTTTCAAAATTCAATGGTAGTTTTTAGCGCCTGGGCTGCAAAACGGGGCAAAGACCGATTACAGATGGAACGATTTCACCCCCAAAACTCTTTAGAAGAGCAGACACGGGTCCATATACTCTGTTTGCCCGATATTGGATGGCGCTTTACTGCCTAATGGCAGTGGCTAGCATGATATTGTTGGCCTTTAGGTCTGCAGGCGGGATGTGTAGAATGACATGCAATGCTACTTTTGGGTAGATTTTAGACTGCTCCGCTTATGCTAATCATTGATATGCATATGTACACATGGTAACTTGTAAATGCCAGCAGAGCTACACAGGGTCGCAAAATCAATACTAGATCCCTGGACCACAAGGAGATTTTAGCAAAGAAACTCATAAACCAAAAAACTCAGCGTACCAGAGTGAACTTTGCCATTCACATGCTTAAAAAGAAATACACTACAATAACAATTTCAATTGAGAAATTAAAATGTACAAACAAATAACGCTTCGGACGTGTTATACAAAACTCTTTAATTAGTATGAAAAAAAGAACATAACACAGGCAGCTGCCAGGAGCAACAAAGCACGAAATCAATTCCTACAATACAAACAAACTAAAATTACTGACTTCTACCTGCCAACTTATTGCACACATTTATACACCATACACTCACATAATGAGCGCGTTTCATGAACAGTGAGCGCGTTTCATGAACAAACACGAAGTGTTGCATGAAAAAGACGTATCTAAACGAATAGTTAATACAATGAAAGACCATAAAAACTTACAGATAAATACGATCACTTCAGAAAGTAATTGAATATTGACGATGGCATAACTCCGAAATTGGCACAGAAAATCGTCTTCAATTTATTATAGATCAAAAAACCTTTGAACAATCAGAAATCTTGGTTTGAATCAGGGTACTTGGAAGATAAAAACAAAATTAGGTCTTCTAGTATACTTTTTGTGGTATGAATGAAATGAAATGAGCTACTTTTAAAGGTCAGCCCTTCTTTCCTTATTTTCAAGAAGGATGAAGTACAACTAAATGGTGTCAGCAGGGACCGCTAAAGGTCACGTTTTAGCTTTATCACAGAGGTATCAAACTAAGCTTTTTTTATGACGCCTAATTTACTGTCAAATTTTTTCAAGATCACTTTAAAAGGCCAATATTACCCGGCGTCCAAAATTTAACCAACCAAATATATTTAAGACTTGGGACATACGAATTTTTCTTAATTTGAGATGCACAACAACCACTCTTACATACATCTTATCTTTTGCACAACACTAAGTTTATGTGGAGTTCCAATCAACCAAATTTCATAAACAGGCGTTACTGTTTATAACGATTTATCGTGTTTGGTATTTCATCTCTTTGTAAACAACTTTCAACTTTCGCACTGAAGTCGGTTGTGCTTAACAATTTAAACGGTTATGACCTTCTTACAAATTGAACTAGTCGCTTCTTCGCTGTGTAAGCTGACGGCGATTGGTCATACCAAGGGAATTTAAATCATTTTCCACTAGGCCCTTCCAACGGAGTGGGGGCCGCCATCTTTCTGCACCTGATCCTCATCTTCATTCGCATTAACTTGGCCTAGCAAGCGTAGCCACTATGTTTTAATTCGTGCTTAGAGGTCCAATTACCTTTCGAGCATCGCACACTTCCAGCGCCGCTTCTGATATTGTCAATGTCCAAGCTTCAGCACCATATGGCAGAGGGAAGACTTTACTTTTCAATTGCCTGCCTAGTCCAAAGTAGCATTTATTGGAAAGAGTGATTCTTCGTTGGATTTCGAAGAGATTTTTCTGTTTGTGTTACTGCTGGTTCCCAAATAAGCAAATAATTTTATTATTTCAAAATTATGGCTTGGCTGCCAATGATGGCGTAATTGCGAATGCGCAATTGCGCTGTTCGATGACAGCAGGTACTTCGTTTCGCCCCTAATTAACCATGAGTCTGATCTTTGTTCCAGAGTGGTTAACCTCTGTAACTAGTATAATTTTCTTCTGTCTGAAACGACGGTTAGTTTCGAAAGGCTCGGTGAGGTTCTTTCCAATTCTAACTGATCCGATGGTGTTGCTCAACGTAAATTTTCCGAGCCATATACATTTTTCTGGGAAAGCGAATCCAGACATAACAGTATACAAGCAGCTCCTTTTTGTGCTGTCTAAGCCGGCTTCAAAATCGATGAAGAGGTGATGTGGTCAATTCTTTGTGAGCGATTTTTTCCAAGATTTGGCATATTCTGAACTAGCACTGGTAAGGACAAATCAGCCGATTCACGGTGGGCTTCAATCTTTCGCAAAACACACTTGAGAGGAACTTATGTGAACCTTATATGCGAATAATGTATTAAAAAGGTTGAACCATGCGTATGGGCTAAAAAAAGTAGTTAAAATATCTGTGATATTACGTATTTATATACGTTTATAATAATATAGTTCTATGAGTAAGTACACTTCCTTTTGGAAATTTGATATTGTATGGCAGATGAAACATCCCTCATTCCCATGTACCCTAATTCTCGTTAAAATTATAACTTTATGACAATATCAGCTGTGCCAAGTTTATGTAATGTGACTTTTTAATCTGCTAGGGATATGTGATGGGGAAAGGAAAATTTGTATGCAAAGTACCACACGTTTTTCCAATTCTTCCCACTTTTCTCCGCTGATATAATATGGATGTTGGGCATCTGCTTGCCAAGTAGCATTGCTCTGGTTTAAAGCTCAGAGATATTATTATATCATATGTTTATATGCATCAGACTTCACGTCCCCTACATACCAAAATTACGCCCTAAGCACTGAAAAAATCTATTTTCTACGAATTAGTGTATATTTGCCTGACCCGTGCGCATCTTGCGCAACCAATATAAAGCTCTCTTATCAAATATCAACAGAAATCAGCTGTTCTATTAACTTACAGCTTGCGCTGCCATCTAGCATATAACAACAACTGCCGTCAATCAATTAAAACGTAGGGCTTGCGCTGCGATCTAGCGTATAATACAGCTTGCACTGCCATCTAGCGTACAATAGAAACTGCCGGTAATGCAGTTCACAATAGTGCCATAGTACAAATAGATTTCTTTGATGAACAGTCATGCCCGAAAGGCAAAGCACAAACTAGTTTCTGACCGATATTTTGGCTCCATTGCCATCGAAAAAAATGCTACCAAAATATCTGAGGATGCTTCACCAGCCCCCAAAGTGGCATCGAAGGAACCAAAGGCTTCATCGTCTTTCATTTGTGCTCTTCTTTCTCTAAATTTTTAGTACACTTCTAAGCAAGTTAGGACTTTCTAGTTTTCACCACGTGAAAGAGCGTCTCAAAAACTATCGAAACCAGAAAAAAAGTGGGAAAACATTTTTTGAGTCAAGTTTTCATAGACCGGGTGACATATATGATTTTATCCAAATCGGCCAAATGGTGCGTCCAAAAAAAAAGTTATAGGTGCATCGATACCATATAAGAGTTTTGTTGGTGCTCACTCCCTTTGCAAGGTCTACCACTTTTCATTCAAAGTTTGATAGAATCAATAAAGGCTTTGGTACCAAAGTACAATGATCTACCTGCAGTAGTTTCGAATATGTGTGATACGGAAACCTGAGATGGTAAGTGCCACGCCCCCTTCTTCAAAATACTCCAATTTTCATCAAATGGCTTAAACAAGTGGATTAAACAATTTTAGCAGCTATACGAACTTTGAGTAATTTGACTCAAGGTAGATTCTTTCCAGAAACCTACCATGTAGATCACCATACCATCTACGTAAATGCACAATTTGAAAAGAATATTTATACAAAAGCATATACATACATATATATATATATATATAGTTACATATATAAATTCACTTTTATAGTCAAGCTTTATTTGGCGGTCACCCACGTCATAACAATAAAAACAAAATTGGTGCAATAAATAGCAACACCAAGTAATTTGTTTTCAATTATGAACAAGTTCGCTAATTATCTACATACATACACTATAAACACAAAGACTTGTTGTTGAGTTTTATCTTTCATTCTTTATATTTCAAGGCAATGCACATCTAAGATCGCTTATCAATTTATTTATATACAAGGTGTAAGCAAATATGAATTTAACCTTGAATTGATTTTTTTTATGAGTTCGCATTTTTTTTTTTTACAAAAACGTGATAATCAGCACGTGTACCTATGATTATATATGTGCATGATTTGTATGGATTTACGTAAATAGAAATGTCGTAGCTGTAAACGTTTTATCTCAGCGACGTCATTAATAAAGTCGTAACTCAAGAAGAAGCATTATTTCCAAGAATTTTCCGAAAAATTGTATCCGACTTCAAGAGTACGTTGAACAATTACGAGTTTCACCATTTTTTACGACCTTTCAGATGGAAGCCGCAAGTAATATGAATATGTCACTACTTTACATTTAAGAACTCGAATAAAAGAGCGTTCGTTGTGTGCGGTCGTGTTTTTGTTTATCGCTCTCTCAATTTTACTTTAATTGTTTGTATTTTTTGTCATGGATGATTTCTGTGCAAAGTGCAATAAATGTTTTTCCAAGTCGGATTCTAATATTGTGCCGTGTAATGGCTTTTGCAAAAAAATATTTCATCGTGCTTGTTGCAAAAATATCTCTGAATATGATATTAGGACTAATTAATCTAATCGTCATTTGTTGTACATCTGTGAGGAGTGTGTAGACATGCCGGATAAGCTCTGTAAAGCTATTGATTCTGTGCTCACCGCTCAAAAACTTGGTTTTGAGCTAATCACAAGTGCTATTGATAATAAATTCCTAAAGTTTTCTAAACAATTTGACTCGCTAAAGGAAGAATTAATAAATTCTTTGTATTCGTCCAACAATAATTTGAGTGTTCCTGCAAATTATCCGGATCTCAACATCAGAAATAATGTCAACTCTAATGTTCATAGTCCACTAACAATTTTTATGCAGCACAGTTCCTATTTTAATAATATTCGCGCTCTGCCTACATTTGCCTCTTCTCAACATCCATCTTCTTTCACATCTACATTTGCAAATAAACAAACACAATCTTCGTTTGCTCTCGCTAATAATGTTCCTGAATCCACTTATACATTGGCAGCCTCATCTACTTCTACAATCGCAACTAATACACAATCATCATTGTCAAATGCTCTGACAACTAACATTAATAAAGCATCTATTTCTTCACCTGCACCTATTACACATTCATCATTGTCAAATGCTCTGACAACTAACATAATTAATTCTTCTTCAAATACGTCAGCAAAAAATAAGGTGAGATCGAAAGGTTCTGCACCCCCAGAGGGCGATTCCATACAGAGCGGATTTGTTATTACTCATTCTAATTATTCGACAATTGCTACTAGCAGCAAATACTCTATCATATGCCACTGTCACTGCTTGCCCGACTAGCAAATCACCTAATGCACCTACCACAGCTATTCGAAGCGCACGTGCTCCAAACGAATTAACTGTTAATGGCAATAATAACAATGCTGAGCTGGATGTTTTTGTGCCATATAAATGGATCCATATTTCATCTTTCAGACCCTCTGTCACAGAGGAAAAAATTGTTAAATATATATCCGAGCATATCAAAATTGATACATCAGCCTTGGCTTGTTATACTCAGTTGAGCAGAGCTCACAGAGTATATTAAGTTTTATTGGATAACGGTTGGTTGTACATATATAAAGGAATCGAGATAGATATAGACTTCCATATATCAAAATAATCAGGATCGAAAAAAAATTGATTGAGCCATGTCCGTCCGTCCGTTAACACGATAACTTGAGTAAGGTATCTTGATGAAATTTGGTATGTAGGTTCCTGAGCACTCATCTCAGATCGCTGTTTAAAATGAACGATATCGGACTATAACCACGCCCACCTTTTCGATATCGAAAATTTCGAAAAACCGAAAAAGTGCGATAATTCATTACAGCAGACAGCTAAAGCGACGAAACTTGGTAGGTAAGTTGAACTTATGACGCAGAATAGAAAATTAGTAAAATTTTGGACAATGGGCGTGGCACCGCCCACTTTTAAAAGAAGGTAATTTAAAAGTTTTGCAAGCTGTAATTTGGCAGTCGTTGAAGATATCATGATGAAATTTGGCAGGAACGTTACTCCTACTACTATATGTACGTTTAATAAAAATTAGCAAAATCGGAGAAGGACGACGCCCACTTTTAAAAAAAAAATTTTTTTAAGTAAAATTTTAACAAAAAATTCAATATCTTTACAGTATATAAGTAAATTATGTCAACATTCAACTCCAGTAATGATATGGTGCAACAAAATACAAAAATAAAAGAAAATTTCAAAATGGGTGTGGCTCCGCCCTTTTTCATTTAATTTGTCTAGGATACTTTTAACGCCATAAGTCGAACAAAAATTAACCAATTCTTTTGAAATTTGGTAGGGGCATAGATGTTATGACATTATGTGAAAATGGGCGAAATCGGTTGATGCCCAGTTTTTATACACAGTCGTCCGTCTGCCCTTCCGAATGGCCGTTAACACGATAACTTGAGCAAAAATCGACATATCTTTAATGAACTTAGTTCACGTGCTTACTTGAACTCACTTTATCTTGGTATGAAAAATGAACGAAAGCCGACTATGACCACGCCCACTTTTTGATATCGAAAATTACGAAAAATGAAAAATGCCATAATTCTATACGAAATACGAAAAAAGGGATGAAACATGGTAAGGTGATTGGATTGTTTTATTAACGCGAAATATAACTTTAGAAAAAACTTTATAAAATGGTTGTGACACCTACCATATTAAGTAGAAGAAAATGAAAAGTTCTGCAGGGCGAAATAAAAAACCCTTAAAATCTTGGCAGGTATTACATATATAAATAAATTAGCGGGATCCAACAGATGATGTTCTTGGTCACCCTGGTCCATATTTTGGTCGATATCTGGAAAAAGCCTTCACACCACTCCCTTTTAAAACTCTCATTAAAACCTTTCATTTGATACCCATATCGTACAAACTCATTCTAAAGTCACCCCTGGTCCACCTTTATGGCGATATCTCAAAAAGGCGTCCACCTATAGTACTAAGCCCCACGCCCTTTTAAAATACTCATTAAAACCTTTCATTTGATACCCATATCGTACAAACATATTCTAAAGTCACCCCTGGTCCACCTTTATGGCGATATCTCGAAAAGGCGAACACCTATAGAACGAAGGCCCACTCCCTTTTAAAAATACCCATTAACTCCTTTCGTTTGATACCCATATTGCACAAACGAACTCTAGAGTCACCCTTGGCCCACTTTTATGGCGATATCTCGAAACGGCGTCCACCTATGGAACTAAGGATTACTCCCTTTTAAAATACTCATTAACACCTTTCTTTTGATACCCATATTGTACAAACAAATTCTAGGGTCACTCCTGCTCCACCTTTATGGCGATATCTCGAAACGGCGTCCACCTATGGAACTAAGGATTACTCCCTTTTAAAATACTCATTAACACCTTTCTTTTGATACCCATATTGTACAAACAAATTGTAGGGTCACCCCTGGTCCACCTTTATGGCGATATCCCTAAATGGCGTCCACCTATAGAACTATGGCCCACTCCCTCATAAAATACTCTTTAATGCCTTTCATTTGATACACATTCCAGGGTTTTCCTCGGTTCATTTTCCTACATGGTTATTTTCCCTTATGTAGTCACCATAGCTCTCAACTGAGTATGTAATGTTTGGTTACACCCGAACTTAACCTTCCTTACTTGTTTTAAGTTAGTAAAGAGGGATGCTGATTATAGTAAGCTATTTGATCCTGCTCTGTGGCCCTCCAATGTCACTATCAGGCCATTTCGGTTTTTTCCGAAAATCGGAGAAAACCCATCGGTATCGTAGGTTCACGTAATGTTCAACTTAACAACAATCATAATATCCACACTTGCTCATCGAACGCACGTTTGAGAATATACTTTCAAAATGTCGGCGGCATGCGCACCAAATCTAATGTTTTTCCTTTGCCCTCGTCTCGTATGGACTATGACGTTTATGTCATTGTGGAAACGTGGCTCAATGAAGACTTCTTTGATGAAGAATACTTTGAGTCTAAGTTATTCCTAACCTTCCGGAAAGATCGAGACTCCGTGAAAACTGGTCAAAAGAAAGAGGGTGAAGTGTTGATTGCAGTTAACAGAAACCTGCATTCATCAAGGTTTCAACTTCTACATCATGATTCATTAATAGATCAGCTGTGCGTCTGTATTTCCAGTTCCTCTAGCTCAACTTTCTTATGTTGCTCGTACATACCGCCGAACAGTGGTGATTCCTTATACTCATCTCATGTCGAGAACATCGTCAATCTATGCGAAAGCCACCCTGATGCGAGTTTTTGCATACTTGGAGATTTCAATCTGCCTAATATTGTTTGGACAGACTTTCAATGCAATGGTATTCTAACTCCTACGAATGTCACGCGTTCTTATGAAATCAACCTTATAGATAATATTTTAAGTTGCAATTTGATTTAAATCCATAATTTATTTAATACTCTTTCGAGGTTGCTTGATCTTGTGTTTGTCGGTGAGAATATTTGATCTCTCTGAGAGTACTCTTCCTGTGTGTCCATCCGATAGATATCACTTACCGCTTGTCATTCAATTAAATATCTTTGCTGCTATTCCTACGCTGACGCCATTGGATAACTTACCTTTTATCTTTCGACTTACTGATTTCAGTGAGTTGAACAATGTCTTACTTGCACTTAACTGGGCAAATATATTTCTCTCTAATGACGTCAGCATGTGTTACGATCTTTTCTTATCGAAGTTGTCAGAGATATTTCATAGTACAGTGCCTCGTTTTAGGCCTAGGTTGCATAAATTACCTTGGTATAACATAACTCTTAAGAGGTTGAAAAACAGGCGTAACAAATTCAATAAATTATATAAGGCAAATAGGGAAAACATTTCTCTTGGGGAACAGTACTTTAATAGTGTGCGGCAGTTTAATGTTCTCGACAAATTTCTTTATAATCGCTACATGCGCAGGCTCGAAGATGAGCTTAAAGAAAATCCAATAGCCTTTTGGAACTTTATCCGCTCCAAACGTGGTTCAACGAATATTCCGATCTGTATGACCTTTAATGGGGTAAGCTCCCAGTCGCTAACTGAAACAGTTGCGCTTTTTGCGGAATTCTTTAAATCTAACATTGATGATGCCAATGTAGGTTTGACTGGCTCTCATTCGTGCTCGGGACTTTGTGATCAGATAGATTTTGGCTCCCTCATTATCTCTGAGGATGATGTTCGCAATGATATGCTTTCCCTTAAACCCTCGCTAAGTTGTGACACTGATGGCCTTTGCGCCTTTGTACTGAAGCACTGTAGTTTAACTCTCTGCGCTCCCATTTGCCATATCTTCAATTTATCTCTTTCCACTGGATCTTTTATCGATAGATGGAAAAGGAGCTCAATTTGTCCTATTTTTAAATCCGGTAATAAAAATTTCATCTCTAACTATAGGCCTATTGCCACACTCACAGTATGCTCAAAGCTTTTCGAAAAAATCATAGAGGAGAAGTTGTCTTTTTCTCAAAGGCTTTTGATAAAGTTTCACATCAAATCTTACTACCTAAACTTGAGTATATTGGATTTCATTCTGTATTTTTATCTTGGTTAAAATCGTATTTGTCGAACCGGTCTCTATGTGTTGAAATCGAGGGCTGCAAGTCCCTCCCTTTTTATGCAACGTCTGGAGTTCCTCAGGGTAACATTCCCGGGCCTTTGTTGTTTGTGCTTTTTATAAATAATATTGGTTCCTGTTTTTTTCGTCCTCTTTCCTTCTATATGCGGATGATTTAAAGTTATTTCATAGAGTTAATGGCAAGTCGGATTCCCACCACCTACAAAATTACTTAAATAATCTTATCCAATCGTGTAATGCCAATAATATCTTCCTCAATGTGAATAAATTTTTTCACATGTCTTTCACTAAATCATCTAACTTACATTCCACCCTCTACGAAACCGCAGGTGCTCCACTGATTTCGGTTCATGAATTTATTGACTTATGTGTTATTATTGCACTATGGCGTAAAGCTCATACAGCGCATTATTATACCTCCTTGATACCACTCCTTAGTTCACAGACTAACTCAGTAGGTTTTGCAGTGCAAAATATTCCTGGAATTTTTTCTTCTTAGTTGTCATTCTCATGAATGTTGCTAACGCAGTTATTTTCCATGTAATGTGAAGCGTGTCTAAGTTCAACTGGGCTCATGTCAAAATTAACCTAATTATATTCAGTTTCACTGCAACCAAGACTTATATTACTTTGACTTGTCGACTTCCCATTTATGCAATCACTTTTCAAGCAGTTAAGTTTGAGGAAAATAGAACGTAATGAGGTTTATGGTAACATAATACCAGCAAAATACTTCACTTTTTCACAATCGCCATGTTAATTAGATACAGTTTTTTGCTGTCAGAAAGTTTTAATTTTTTGACAAAGAAAATATGTTTTGACATTAACTTTTTGAAAAAAAAAGTTTAAGATGTACTCTATTTCATTGTGGTACTTACATTTCATATTATGTAACATAAAAAGTTCAGCATCTAACAAACGAAGATATTATTTGATATGTGGAAATGTAAGTACGTACATTTTTGGATGTATGTGGAATTTTTTTACTTCATACATGTACCACCATAATAGTCTAAAGAGCAGCTATTTGTATGAAATTTAATCCTTATTAGTAACAAGTAAGGAAGGCTAAGTTCGGGTGTAACCAAACATTACATAATCAGCTGAGAGCTTTGGAGACAAAAAAGGGAAAATCACCATGTAGGAAAGTGAACCTAGGGTTACCCTGGAATGTGTTTGTATGACATGTGTATCAAATGGAAGGTACTAAAGAGTATTTTAAAAGTGAGTGGATCATAATTCTATAGGTGGACGCCATTTCGAGATATCACCACAAAGGTGGACCAGGCGTGACTCTAGAATGTGTTTGTACGATATGGGTATCAAATGAAATGGCTAAATGATTATTTAAGAGGGAGTGGGCCTTAGTTCATTGGAGGAGGACGCCTTTTCGAGTTATCGCCTTAAGGGTGAACCAGGGGTGACTCTAAAATGTTTTTGTACGATATGGGTATCAAATGAAAGGTGGTAATGAGTCTTTTAAAAGGGAAGGGGCCTCAGTTCTATAGGTGTACGCCTTTTAGAGATATCTCGATAGAGGTGGACCAGGGGTGAATCCAGAATATGTTTGTACGATATGGGTATCAAATGAAAGGTGTTAATGAGTATTTTAAACGGGAGTGGACGCCTTTTCCAGATATCGCCATAAAGGTGGACCAGGGGTCAATCTAGAATTCGTTTGTACGATATGGGTATCAAATAAAAGGTGTTAATGAGTATTTTAACAGGGAGTGGTCCTTAGTTCTAAAGGTGGACGTCTTTTCTAGATATTGCCATAAAGGTGGCCCAGGGGTGACTCTAGAATGTGTTTGTACGATATGGGTATCAAATTAAAGGTATTAATGAGGGTTTTAAAAGGGATTGGCCCTTAAGATTATATGTGAAGGCGTTTTCGAGATATCGACGGAAATGTGGACCAGAGTGACCCAGAACAGCATATGTCGGGTATCGCTAATTTATTTATATATGTCATACCGCGAAGAGTATTCCTGCCAAGATTCCAAGGGCTTTTGATTTCGCCCTGCAGAACTTTCTCATTTTCTTCTACTTAATATGGTAGGTGTCACACCCATTTTACAAAGTTTTTTCTAAAGTTATATTTTGCTTCAATAAACCAATCCAATTACCATGTTTCATCCCTTTTTCTGTTTTTGGTAAAGAACTATGGCATTTTTTTCATTTTTCGTAATTTTCGATATCGAAAAAGTGGGCGTGGTTATAGTCGGATTTCGACCAATTTTTATACCAAAATAAAGCGAGTTCAGATAAGTACGCGAACTAAGCTTAGTAAAGATATATCGATTTTTGCTCAAGTTATCGTGTCAATGTCCCAGCCTAAGGACAGACGGACGACTGTTATAAAAACTGGGCGTGGCTTAAACCGATTACGCCCATTTTCGCAGAAAACAGTTATCGTCATAGAGTCTATGCCTCTACCAAATTTCAGAAGGATTGGTAAATTTTTGTGCGACTTATGGCATTAAAAGTATCCTAGACAAATTAAATGAAAAAGGGCGGAGCCACGCCCATTTTAAAATTTTCTTTAATATTTTTAGTTTGTTGAACCATATCATTACTGGAGTTGAATGTTGACACAATTTACTTATATACTGTAAAGATATTAAATTTTTGTTAAAATTTGACTTTAAAAAAAATATTTTTTTTTTTAAAGTTGGCGTGTTGGTATACCGATTTTACTAATTTTTATTTAGTACACATATAGTAGTAGGAGTAACGTTCCTGCCGAATTTCTTCATGATATCTTCAACGACTGCCAAATTACAGCTTGCAAAACTTTGAAATTACCTTCTTTTAAAAGAGGGCGGTGCCACGCCCATTGTCCAAAGTTTTACTAATTTTCTATTCTGCGTCATAAATTCAACCAACCTACCAAGTTTCGTCGCTTTATCCGTCTTTGGTAATGAATTATCGCACTTTTTCGGTTTTTCGAAATTTTCGATTTCGAAAAAGTGGGCGTGGTTATGGTCCGATTGCGTTCATTTTAAATACCGATTTGAGATGAGTACCCAGGAACCTTCGTACCAAATTTCATCAAGATACCTCAAAATTTACTTAAGTTATCGTGTTAACGGACAGACGGACGGACGAACGGACGGACGGACATGGATCAAAAATTGTTTTTCGATACTGATGATTTTGATATATGGAAGTATATATCTATCTCGATTGCTTTATACCTGTACAACCAACCGTTATCCAATCAAAGTTAATATACTCTGTGATCTCTGCTCAACTGAGTATAAAACAAGTAAGGAAGGCTAAGTTCGGGTGTAACCGAACATTACATACTCAGTTGAGATCTGTGGAGACAAAGTAAGGGAGATCACCATGTTGTAAAAGGAACCTAGGCTAACCCTGGAATGTGTTTGTATGACATGTGTATCAAATGGAAAGTATTAAATGGGAGTAGGCCACAGTTCTATAGGTGGAC
Organism: Eurosta solidaginis; assembly: GCF_040869045.1. Classification (NCBI taxonomy): domain Eukaryota; kingdom Metazoa; phylum Arthropoda; class Insecta; order Diptera; family Tephritidae; genus Eurosta; species Eurosta solidaginis. The sequence goes on from NC_090323.1 coordinate 180,672,239, forward strand.
GCCATTTAGGGATATAGCCATAAAGGTGGACCAGGCCTGACTCGAGAATTTGTTTGTACGATATGGGTATCAAATGAAATGTGTTAATGATAATTTTAAAAGGGAGTGGGCCTAAGTTCTATAGGTGGACGTCTTTTCGAGATATCGCCATAAAGGTGGACCAGGGGTGACTCTAGAATTTATTTTGTACGATATGGGTATCAAATAAAAGGTACGTGGGCCTAAGTTCTATAAATGTACGCCTTTTCGAGATATCGCCATAAAGATGGACCAGGGGTGAGTCTAGAATTTGTTTGTACGATATGAGTATCAAATGAAAGGTGTTAATGAGTATTTTAAAAGGGAGTGGGCCTCAGTTCTATAGGTGGACGCATTTCGGAATATCGTTATAAAAGTGGACCTGGGTTGACTCTAGAATGCGTTTGTACAATATGGGTGTCAAACGAAAAGTGTAATAAGTGTTTTAAAAGGGAGTGGGCCTTTGTTCTATGGGATATCGCCATAAACGTGAAGCAGGGGTGACTCTAGAATGCGTTTGTACAATATGGGTATCAAATGAAAGGTGCTAATGAATATTTTAAAAAGGTGTGGGCCTTAGTTCTATAGGTGGACGCCTTTTCGAGATATCGCCATAAAGGTGGACCAGGGGTTACTCTAGAATTTGTTTATACGATATGGGTATCAAATGAAAGGTGTTAATGATTATTTTAAAAGGGCGTGGGCCTTAGTTCTATAGGTGGATGCCCTTTCGAGATATCGCCATAAAGGTGGGCCAGGGGTGACTCTAGAATTTTTGTGTACGATATGGGTATAAAATGAAAGGTGTTAATGATTATTTTAAAAGGGCGTGGGCCTTAGTTCTATAGGTGGCCGCCTTTTCGAGATATCGACATAAAGGTGAACCAGGGGTGACTCTAGAATTTGTTTATACGATATGGGTATCAAATGAAAGGTGTTAATGATTATTTTAAAAGGGAGTGAGCCTTAGTTCTATAGGTGGATGCCTTTTCGAGATATCGCCATAATGGTGGGCCAGGGGTGACTCTAGAATTTTTTTGTACGATACGGGTATCAACTGAAAGGTGTTAATGAGTATTTTAAACAGGAGTGGGCCTTAGTTCTATATGTGGACGCCTTTTCGAGATATCGCCATAATGGTGGGCCAGGGGTGACTCTAGAATGTGTTTGTACGATATGGGTATCAAATTAAAGGTCTTAATGAGGGTTTTAAAAGGGAGTGGCCCTTAGATGTATATGTGAAGGCGTTTTCGAGATATCTACCAAAATGTGGACCAGGGTGATCCAAAACATCATCTGTCGGGTACCGCTAATTTATTTATATATGTAATACCACGTACAGTATTCCTTCCAAGATTCCAAGGGCTTTTGATTTCGCCCTGCAAAACTTTTTCATTTTCTTCTACTTAATATGGTAGGTGTCACACCCATTTTACCAAGTTTTTTTCTAAACTTATATTTTGCGTCAATAGACCAATACAATTGCCATGTTTCATTCCTTTTTTCGTATTTGGTATATAATTATGGCATTTTTTTCATTTCTTGTAACTTTCGATATCGAAAAAGTGGGCGTGGTCATAGTCGGATTTCGGCCATTTTTTACACCAATAAAAAGTGAGTTCAGATAGGTACGTGAACTGAGTTTAGTAAAGATATATCAATTTTTGCTCAAGTTATCGTGTTAACGGCCGAGCAGAAGGACAGACGGTCGACTGTGTATAAAAACTGGGCGTGGCTTCAACCGATTTCGCCCTTTTTCACAGAAAACAGTTATCGTCCTAGGAGCTAAGCCTCTACCAAATTTCACAAGGATTTGTTAATTTTTGTTCGACTTATGGCATTAAAAGCATCCTAGACAAATTAAATGAAAAAGGGCGGAGCCACGCCTATTTTGAAATTTTCTTTTATTTTTGTATTTTGTTGCACCATATCCTTACTGGAGTTGAATGTTGGCATAATTTACTTATATGCTGTAAAGATATTAACTTTTCTTTTAAAATTTGAATTTAAAAAAAAAATGTTTAAAAGTGGGCGTGGTCGTTCTCCGATTTTGCTAATTTTTATTAAGCAGACATAAAGTGATAAGAGTAACGTTTCTGCCAAATTTCATCATGATATCTTCAACGGCTGCCAATTTACAGCTTGCAAAACTTCTAAATTACCTTCATTTAAAAGTGGGCGGTGCCACGCCCATTGTCCAAAATTTTACTAGTTTTCTATTCTGCGTCATAAGCTCAACGCACCTACCAAGTTTCATCGCTTAATGCGTATTTGGTTATGAATTATCTCACTATTTCGATTTTTCGAAATTTTCGATATCGAAAAAGTGGGCGTGGTTATTGTCCGATGTCGTTCATTTTAAATAGCGATCTGAGATGAGTGCCCAGGAACCTACATACCAAATTTCATCAAGATACCTCAAAATGTACTCAAGTTATCGTGTTAACGAACAGACGGACGGACGGACGGACGGCCTGACATGGCTCAATCGATTTTTTTTTCGATACTGATGATTTTGATATATAGAAGTCTATATCTATCTCGATTCCTTTATACCTGTACAACCAACCGTTATGCAATCAAAGTTAATATACTCTGTGAGCTCTGCTCAACTGAGTATAATATACAGTGGACCGATTTGTAGAAGAACATTTTTTCTGCCGGTTTGAGGGAATACATAATAGTATATAATGTTTAGGAGACCCATCTAGCGGCACCTATCTACAGAACATGTTGTACCGAAAAGCGGAGACGCACACCTCTGGTAGTCATAGTGTATAAACCATAGCTGAATTGGTTGCGTAGAGGTAATACAATGCGTTGTGGAGGTAATACATAGAGGTGAAACATAGACACATATTTCAGTTGCATCTGCCTATAATGCGTATTGAAATTTAGGAGTACTAATTTTCTGCACAGCAATTTCAGAAGAGTAGATAAAGTTTAACGCTAGCAGTCCATATAAAGTTTAAGCGAAACGTATATAGATTCAAAAAAAATAATACTAATTAAAAAAAAAATCTTAAGTTAAACGGTTTTATTGAAAACAATACTTACATAAAGTAAAAATAATACTAAAAGCTAGAACATAATTAGGTAGGTCCAAGGTACTAGTCATCACACTCCTCATCAATTTAGGGCGTTGGTCAGACAATTAAATAAAAGCGTTGGACGCGTCAAATTTTTATTGATAGTTATATATAAGACCAACTGAACCTTAATCAGGTTATGCTACGCATCTCATTTTTAAAAATTTCACGAGCCCAATGCTTTTATTTAATTGTGTGATCAACGCCCTATATTGATTGAGAGTGTGATGACTAGTACCTTGGACCTACCTAATTATTTTCTAACTTTTGGTATTATTATTACTTCATTGTTTTCAATAAAACCGTTTAACTTAAAAATTATTTGTAATTGATATTAGAGAAAAATTGTAAGTTTACAAACGGCGATGGTTACTAGGACATGTTTCTGAATTTCACTTCTTCATCAGCTAGCTTTTCGGGAGCTGAGCGTTGAACTCGAGTCTCCAACATTCATATCAGTGCAAGCCTTTTTTAGCTGCTACGCCATATGAATGTTCCGTTGTTCGCTGTACAATTGGTCTCTAAGAGTTGCCTTTTTTGTTTATATTCCTTTTGATCACCATGTAGGCACATACACTCTGTATGTAGTTTATTCCTAATGGTGTGAATATGATTTTTAGGCGTGCTTTTGAAAGCTTAGTAACATTTGTTCGGATTTTTACAGTATTTGTTTTTAATACTTCCGCTGTTACTATTATATCAATATGATCATATGTATTTAATTAGCGAGCTTTGCTTTTTTGTAAACTTACAATTTTTCTCTAATATCAATTACAAAAACCATTGTATAAAGCAATATGAGCAAAGCTCGCTAATTAAATACATATGATCATATTGATATAATAGTAACAGCGGAAGTATTAAAAACAAATACTGTAAAAATCCGAACAAATGTTACTAAGCTTTCAAAAGCACGCCTAAAAATCATATTCACACCATTAGGAATAAACTACATACAGAGTGTATGTGCCTACATGGTGATCAAAAGGAATATAAACAAAAAAGGCAACTCTTAGAGACCAATTGTACAGCGAACAACGGAACATTCATATGGCGTAGCAGCTAAAAAAGGCTTGCACTGATATGAATGTTGGAGACTCGAGTTCAACGCTCAGCTCCCGAAAAGCTAGCTGATGAAGAAGTGAAATTCAGAAACATGTCCTAGTAACCATCGCCGTTTGTAAACTTACAATTTTTCTCTAATATCAATTACAAAAACCATTGTATAAAGCAATATGAGCAAAGCTCGCTAATTAAATACATATGATCTTAAAAATTATTTTTTAGTTATTTTATTTTCAAGTTTTTAGTCTTTATTTAATTGCCTGTTATTTCTCCTTTATTTAGTGACTCATTATTACAAGGACTCTTACCTGACAATTGGTTACAATCTAAGTCCTCAATACGTAATCCTTCCAAATATTTTACTCGACTCTGCGCCACGTATGCTTGCCCCCCCTCGAACTACAAAATATTTTGATGTCACCTCTACCGGACTATCTGTAATATTTGTTTCAAATATGAGCCAAATCGGACATCATAGGTCGATTTCTATTCATGTATGTATTATGTGACCAAATCCGCGAATACCGCGATCCTTGCACCACCTAGCAGCGATTTATTTTTTTCACAGGCTGCATTCTATTCTTGTATATATTACGTGTTCCAAATATGAGCCCAATCCGACCACAAATACGATTTTGAATATCTCGATCCTTGCGTCCCCTAGCGTCGATTTTTTTTTTCATAGACAGAAAAACAAATCAATGATATACATAAGTACTCTGTAGGGAAAATCCCTAGTTCAAAACCAGTGCGCTTCCAGTGCATTCGGATCCCTACTAGTTTGTCCTTTATCTCTTTAACATGATTTCAACTGTCGAATTTACCATGGCTATCTCCCAGGCGGTGGAAATTGTCTCCGTTGTATAAGCTTTTCTGTAGTGCGAACTAGATAAACACGTTCACTTTAGAACTATTTGGTTTATTGAAACTTTTTCGATAGTTTCGAACGAGTAACGCTTTTAGCTTAGTTCTGATCCAGGCGGAAATTCGAAATATTTTAACTGGTATTTGTATTGCTGGCATTAAACTGCTCTTTAAAAAAATGTTCTTTGAATGGTCTAACACTGGCTATGCTATACAAAGAATTTCCGCGTAGAAACCCTCTGAAGGACTCAAGAGAGTTCTATACTAATTGACTGAAATATTGGTTGCTTGTCATTGTCTAATTGTGCTCTGTTGAACCTATGGCGATAACTTTCCCATGGTGGAACCCTCCTCCTCCCAAATTGCTTACCTACATGCTATGGACTCTACGTACGGGAAAGGTTTTAAAGTGTAGGGAAAGAAAATTTTCTTATAGTCGAAGCTGATTAAAGCCAGTACCCGTATTTTTTAAATGGTACATATGAAAAAATAAAATCCATATTCTCGATTTTTCAACTAGAGAAAATCTTGTTACCACCGAACTAGTTACTTATTTGGTACATTAGTTCTAGTTCTGATTCATAACTTTGTATCTCTAGTTACTGACTTCCCTACGGGGTAGGTATAAAGAAGAAAGTGAAAGCACAAAGGCTAAGAAGTAAATGTAAAATAATACAAAAAAGTAGAAAAAGAGTGTACCATATAATAAGAATGATAATGATGTAGATGATGATTACGATGCTTATGATTATCGTCACATTTTTGAAGTCAAGGCAAGGCAAAAAAGGAAAGATTACAAGTCAAAACGTTAGCTGGCACTGAAACCGGATGGTATGCTATCGATTTGTTATATAAGTGTTAACGGTTTGTCATCGGTAAGTTAATGGTTCGTTATTGTCGTGTAAGTGACAGAATATGGACGAGTTATCAATTTTTTATCGAAGTGTTCTTACTTTACTATCGGTAACAAATATAATCAATGAGTTACTGAGTTTTTATTGACGAATTCACTGAAATTCATTGAAAAGTTATTGATTTATTATAGAAACTATCGATAATTTATCTAAAATCTATCAAAATGTTACCAAAAAATTATCGATATTTTATCAAAAAGTAATAGATAATTTATCGAAAATTTATAGTTTTTTAGAAAAAATATCGGTGTTTTGTTGCAATGTTGCCAGTGAAAATGAAAACGATACAACTTCACCATAACAACTATAAACTGACTATGAAAAGCCGATAAGAAACCACGAAGATGCCGGTGAGTCGGCGATAACAAACCGGGCCCTGGGTTTCTGAGGGGCCCCCGATTCATAGGTACTAAGACATTTTTTTTTTTTTAATTCAGGAGAGTTTTTAGTTGTTCCATGTGCAATTTTTAAGCCGATTTTCGAATTTCTGCATTTCGTTTTAATATTATAGTGAAGTGTGAAAAATAATTTGAAGTCATTTACCTTAAAATTTAAGAATAAATATTTCATTTGGCAGTTGGCTCAAAACGAGTTTATAGAAATTTGTGCAAAACACGTGAGGGAAACTATATTAGATCAACGCAAGAAAGCCAAGTATTTTGCTATTATCGTTGATGCTACGCCTGATGCTAATCATGTTGAACAGACTACGTTCATTTTGCGCTACCTCCATTTCAATTCGAAAGCAAAAAATTTTAAAATTCAAGAATGCTTTTTGGTTTTCGTGGATTGTAACTAAAAAACTGGTCAGAAAATCGCTGATCTAATTTGCCATACTCTAGGTAAATATGAAATCCCATTAAAAGATTGTAAGGGTATGATAACGGCGCCCATATGAAAGGAGCTTACAACGGAGCACTACGTCACATTCTCGACAAAAACCCGAATGCTGATTACTCGTTTTGTGCAACCCACAGTCTCAATTTATGTGGTGTTGATGCTGCAGAATGTTGTACGGCTGCAATTACTTTCTTCGGAGTTGTACAAAAATGTTTTACTATTTTCAGCAGCAGTCCACAAGGATGGGATATCCCCTAAAAAAATGTACCGAGCTCTCTTTGCGGCCTTTCAGACACTAGGTGGTCGGCTAGAATTGAGGCAATCAGACATTCGCAAACTATGTTCATGGATTAACACCAGCATTAAACGCATTACTTAAGCTAAATTTGACTGCACAAGCATACGGAGATATTTCCGGCATTCTCAAGTACATCAAAAAGTTCGAATGTTTCTTACTTTCCTCAATTTGATTCAAAATACTGACTACCATTATTGAAAGAAACGTCGTACTACCAGCTAGAGACACCACCATAGATGTTGACGTCCGACATCTAGATGCCTTGTTAGCTGATTTGAGGTTGATCAGGAACCGATGGGATAAAACTTTAAACGAACGCAAATCACTTCCTATTCAATTGAACATCTCGCCAAATTTTCCGGATATTCGAAAGAGAAAATCCAAAAGACGTTTTGAAGATAATGAAAATGATTCAAGGTTCGAATCGAGCTCAATGCCAGAACAATAATAAAACAAAAACCATTGTTAATAAACCATGAGCACTTGGGAATGTCAAACAAAGTAATTGACAATAAACCAAAAATCCAGCATTATCAGTGATTTGCACCAGATGGCGAAACACTGAATAAATATAGTTGGTAAAAAGGAATAGAAGTAGCAAATTTTCCAGTCAAACAAACCACCGCTGTATAGCTAAATTGTTAGCGCAGCATGCCTAAAGCGTACTGATGATGAAGGCTTAGCACCCTTCGAAATGGATCTATCTGCGCAGCTATGGCAGGTTGTCTGAAAAATTGTCTACTTACTATTCCAAAAACAAAATACAATTTTTCAAATTTAGAAAAATTAAAAAAATAACAATAATTATCATTAGAAAAAAATTATTGTTCTGGCCTTGAGCTCGATTCGAACCTTGAATGCTTTATCAATAGGCCGATAAAAACAAAAACAATTGATAATGGAAATGAGATGATTACGGATGGCCCTTATTTTAAAAACAATACATTTTTGGTCATCATTGATTCGGTAATCACTGGCATTACGGAACGATTTGCAGCTATGAGAAATTTGAACGAGACGCTTTCCTTTTTGTGGCAATTCGAAGACATGGCTGAAACTACGGTTCGGGCGAGCGCAGCAAAATTTTTCGAAAAATACAAGTCGCACGTTTCTCAAAGCTTAGAATGCGAAATAATTCACTTAAAACATATTTACGAAGCAAATTTTGATAAAGGTCTATCACCATTGGAATTGCTAAATGTCATCTGTGTTCAAAATCTGCATTACAATTTCCCCCAACATTTGTGTTGCTTTGCGTATCTCACTATACCTGTCACTGTACCTAGTGCAGAACGTCTTTGCAAGATTCAAAAAGTCCCATAGATCGCGTTGATCTCCAGAGCGAGTTTCAGGACTTGAAACGCTTTTTGTTGAGTCCGTTTTGGCAAGACATTTAAATTTTGATATTATAAAAAATTTTGCAGCGAAGAAAGCAAGAAAAGTCACTATTTGATATCCGAACCTTCTATATTGAATAATTAAAATTTATAATCATCATTATATTTATCAGAAATGTACTAAAAAGTTACCAAATAACTAGAAAAGATTATTTTAAACAATATGCGGCTGTTAAAAGAGAATTTTATTTCTAAGTTATGCCTATATGACACTACATTATTTTGTCTTGGATTCCAAACAAGAAAAAATGACGAAACTTTATCGGAACTTCAAAATACCAAATCAATTTGTACCATGAGAAAACGAGACCACTATTCTTCTCCAAATTAGTAAGTTTGACATTCTTTTGTTTATAATTTTAATTTTATTTTTTATTAACATTTTTAACAATAACAAGTAAGGAAGGCTAAGTTCGAATGTAACCGACCATTACATAATCAGCTGAGAGCTTTGAAGACAAAATAAGGGAAAAGCACCATGTAGGAAAAGGAACCTAGGGTAACCCTGGAATGTGTTTGTATGACATGTGTATCAAATGGAAGGTATTAATGAGTATTTTGAAAGGGAGTGGGCCTTAGTTCTATAGGCGGACGCCATTTCGGGATATCGCCATAAAGGTGGAACAGGGGTGACTCTAGAATGTGTTCGGACGATATGGGAATCAAATGAAAGGTGTTAATGAGTATTTTAAAAGGGAGTGGGCCTTAGTTCTATAAGTGAACGCCTTTTCGAGATAACGCCATAAAGGGGAACCAGGGGGACTCTATAATATATTTGTACGATATGGGTATCAAATTAAAGGTATTAATGAAGGTTTTAAAAGGGAATAGCCCTTAGTTTTATATGTGAAGGCGTTTTCGAGATATCGACCAAAATGTGGACCAGGGTGACCCAGAACATCATCTGTCCGCTAATTTATTTATATATGTAATACCACGAACAGTATTCCAGCCAAGATTCCAAGGGCTTTTGATTTCGCCCTGCAGAACTTTTTCATTTTCTTCTACTTAATATGGGAGGTGTCACACCCATTTTACAAAGTTTTTTCTAAAGTTATATTTTGCGTCAATAGACCAATACAATTACCATGTTTCATCTCTTTTTTCGTATCTGGTATAGAATTATGGCATTTTTTTCATTTTTCGTAATTTTTGATATCGAAAAAGTGGGCGTGGTCATAATCGGATTTCGGCCAATTTTTATACCAAAATAAAGTGAGTTCAGATAAGTACGTGGACTGAGTTTAGTAAAGATATGTCGGTTTTTGCTCAAGTTATCGTGTTCACGGCTGAGCGAAAGGACAGACGGTTGACTGTGTATAAAAACTGGGCGTGGCTTCAACCGATTGCGCCCATTTTCACAGAAAATAGTTACCGTCATAGAGTCTATGCTCCTACTAAATTTCACAAGGATTTGTAAATCTTTGTTCGACTTATGGCATTAAAAGTATTCTAGACAAACTAAATGAAAAAGGGCGGAGCCACGCCCATTTTGAAATTTTCTTTTATTTTTGTATTTTGTTGCCCCATATCATTACTGGAGTTGAATTTTGACATAATTTACTTATACACTGTAAAGATATTAAATTTTTTTGTTAAAATTTGATTAAAAAAAATTTTTTTAAAAAGTAGGCGTGTTCTTCATCCGATTTCGTTAATGTTTATTTAGCACGTATATAGTAACAGTGGTAACGTTCCTGCCAAATTTCATTATAATATCTTCAACGACTGCCCAATTACAGCTTGCAAAACTTTTAAATTACCTTCTTTTAAAAGTGAGCGGTGCCACGCCCTTTGTCCAAAGTTTTACTAATTTTCTATTCTGCGTCATAAGATGAACCCACCTACCAAGTTTCACCGCTTTATCCGTCTTTAGTAATGAATTATCGAATTTTTTCGGTTTTTCTAAATTTTCAATATCGAAAAAGTGGGCGTGGGTATAGTCCGATATCGTTCAGTTTAAATAGCGATCTGAGATTAGTGCCCAGGAAGCTACATACCAAATTTCATCAAGATACCTCAAAATTTACTCAAGTTATCGTGTTAACGGGCGGACGGACGGACGGACATGGCTCAATTAAATTTTTTATCGATACTGATGATTTTGATATATGGAAGTCTATATCTATCTCGTTTCCTTTATACCTGTACAACCAACCGTCATCCAATCAAAGTTAATGTGCTCTGTTTGCAAAGCACGCTGAGTATAAAAACAATGCAAATAACACGGGCAAATGATTTCGGTGTCTGATAGTTCACTTTTTTCTGAAGAAAATTGATTTTAGTTGTGTTTTTATGCACGAAATTTTCATTTGTCAGAAAAAATAAAGAAAAAACGGCCGAAAGTAAAAAAAAAAGCCTATCGAAATACAAACTGGCTCGTTTATTTTTAATGAACTAGTTTGTATTTCTCTTGTATTTCATTAGTTTTTATACTCAGTTGAGCAGAGCTCACAGAGTATATTAAGTTTGATTGGATAACGGTTGGTTGTACATATATAAAGGAATCGAGATAGATATAGACTTCCATATATCAAAATAATCAGGATCGAAAAAAAATGTGATTGAGCCATGTCCGTCCGTCCGTCCGTCCGTCCGTCCGTCCGTCCGTCCGTCCGTCCGTCCGTCCGTCCGTTAACACGATAACTTGAGTAAATTTTGAGGTATCTTGATGAAATTTGGTATGTAGATTCCTGGGCACTCATCTCAGATCGCTATTTAAAATGAACGATATCGGACTATAACCACGCCCACTTTTTCGATATCGAAAATTTCGAAAAACCGAAAAAATGCGATAATTCATTGTCAAAGGCGGTTAAAGCGATGAAACTTGGCAGATGGGTTGACGTTATGACGCAGAATAGAAAATTAGTAAGATTTTGGACAACGGGCGTGGCACCGCCCACTTTTACAAGAAGGTAATTTAAAAGTTTTGCAAGCTGTAATTTGGCAGTCGTTGAAGATATCATGATGAAATTTGGCAGGAACGCTACTACTATCACTATGTATGTGCTAGATAAAAATTTGCAAAATTGGATGAAGAACACGCCCACTTTTTTAAAAAAAATTTTTTTAAATTCAAATTTTAACAAAAAATTTAATATCTTTACTGCATATAAGTAAATTAAGTCAAAATTCAACTCCTGTAATGATATGATGCAACAAAATACAAAAATAAAAGAAAATTTCAAAATGGGCGTGGCTCCGCCCATTTTCATTTAGTTTGTCTAGACTACTTTTAATGCCATAAGTCGAACAAAAATTTACCAATCCTTCTCAAATTTGGTAGGGACATAGATTCCATGACGGTAACTGTTCTCTGTGAAAATGGGCGAAATCGGTGGAAGCCACGCCCAGTTTTTATACACAGTCCACCGTCTGACCTTCCGCTCGGCCATTAACACAATAACTTGAGCAAAAACTGATATATCTTTACTATACTTAGCCCACCTACTTATCTGAACTCACTTTATCTTGGTATAAAAAATGGCCGAAATCCGACCATAACCACGCCCACTTTATCGATATCGAAAATTACGAAAAATGAAAAAAATGCCATAATTCTATACCAAATACGAAAAAAGGGATGAAACATGGTAACTGGATTGGTTTGTTGACGCAAAATATAACTTTGGAAAAAACTTTGTAAAATGGGTGTGACACCTACCATATTAAGTAGAAGAAAATGAAAAAGTTCTACAAGGCGAAATCAACAGCCCTTGGAATCTTGGCAGGAATACTGTTAGTGGTATTGCATATATAAATAAATTAGCAGTACCCGACAGATGATTTTCTGGATCACCTGGTCCACATTTTGGTCGATATCGCGAGAACACCTTCACATATACATCTAAGGGCCACTCGCTTTTAAAACCCTCATTAATACCTTTAATTTGATATCCATATCGTACAAACACATTCTAGAGTCACCCCTGGCCCACCCTAATGGCGATATCTCGAAAAGGCGTCCACCTATTGACCTAATGCCCACTCCCTCTTAAAATGCTCAGTAACACCTTTCGTTTGATACCCATATCGTACAAACATTCTAGAGTCTCCTCTGGCCCACCCTAATGGCGATATCTCGAAAAGGCGTCCACCTATAGACCTAATGTCCACTCCCTCTTAAAATGCTCAGTAACACCTTTCGTTTGATACCCATATCGTACAAACATTCTAGAGTCACCCCTGGCCCACCCTATTGGCGATGTCTCGAAAAGGCCTCCACCTATAGACCTAATGCCCACTCCCTCTTAAAATGCTCAGTAACACATTTCGTTTGATACCCATATCGTACAAACATTCTAGAGTCACCCCTGGCCCACCCTAATGGCGATATCTCGAAAAGGCGTCCACCTATAGACCTAATGCCCACTCCCTCTTAAAATGCTCTGTAACACCTTTCGTTTGATACCCATATCGTACAAACATTCTAGAGTCACCCTTGGTCCACCTTTATGGCGATATCTCGAAAAGGCGTCCACCTATAGAACTAAGGATTACTCCCTTTTAAAATACTCATTACCACCTTTCATTTGATACCCATATCGTACAAACACATTCTAGAGTCACCCTGGCCCACCCTAATGGCGATATCTCGAAAAGGCGTCCACCTATAGACCTAATGCCCACTCCCTCTTAAAATGCTCAGTAACACCTTTCGTTTGATACCCATATCGTACAAACATTCTAGAGTCACCCTTGGTCCACCTTTATGGCGATATCTCGAAAAGGCGTCCACACATAGAACTAAGGATTACTCCCTTTTAAAATACTCATTACCACCTTTCATTTGATACCCATATCGTACAAACACATTCTAGAGTCACCCCTGGCCCACCCTAATGGCGACATTTCGAAAAGGCGTCCACCTATAGACCTATTGCCCACTCCCTCTTAAAATGCTCAGTAACACTTTTCGTTTGATACCCATATCGTACAAACATTCTAGAGTCACCCCTGGCCCACACTAATGGCGATATCTCGAAAAGACGTCCACCTATAGACCTAATGCCCAATCCCTCTTAAAATGCTCAATAACACCTTTCGTTTGATACCCATATCGTACAAACACATTCTAGAGTCACCCCTGGCCCACCTTAATGACGATATTTCGAAAAGGCGTCCAATTATAGACCTAATGCCCACTCCCTCTTAAAATGCTCAGTAACACCTTTCGTTTGATACCCATATCGTACAAACATTCTAGAGTCACCCTTGGTCCACCTTTATGGCGATATCTCGAAAAGGCGTCCACCTATAGAACTAAGGATTACTCCCTTTTAAAATACTCATTACCATCTTTCATTTGATACCCATATCATACAAACACATTCTAGAGTCACTCCTGGCCCACCCTAATGGCGACATTTCGAAAAGGCGTCCACCTATAGACCTATTGCCCACTCCCTCTTAAAATGCTCAGTAACACTTTTCGTTTGATACCCATATCGTACAAACATTCTAGAGTCACCCCTGGCCCACCCTAATGGCAATATCTCGAAAAGGCGTCCACCTATAGACCTATTGCCCACTCCCTCTTAAAATGCTCAGTAACACTTTTCGTTTGATACCCATATCGTACAAACATTCTAGAGTCACCCCTGGTCCACCTTTATGGCGATATCTCGAAACGGCGTCCACCTATGGAACTAAGGATCACTCCTTTTCAAAATACTCATTACCACCTTTCATTTGATACCCATATCGTACAAACACATTCTAGAGTCACCCCTGGTCCACCTTAATGGCGATATCTCGAAAAGGCGTCCACCGATAGACCTAAGGCCCACTCCCTCTTAAAATGCTCAGTAACACCTTTCATTTGATACCCATATCGTACAAACAAATTATAGAGTTAGCCCTGGTCCACCTTTATGGCGATATCCCTAAATGGCGTCCATCCATAGAACTATGGCCTACTCTCTCTTAAAATACTCTTTAATACCTTCCATTTGATACACATGTCATACAACCACATTCCAGGGTTACCCTAGGTTCATTTTCCTACATGGTGATTTTCCTTATTTTGTCTCCATAGCTCTCAACTGAGTATGTAATGTTCGGTTACACCCGAACTTAGCCTTCCTTACTTGTTTGAAATACAGTTTACACACCTACACCAGTACTGAAACTGTATTAGGAGGGAGGGCGACAAAAAATACAGCGAAAATAAAGTAGTGCCACATAGGTATTACAATAGTCCAGTATAAATAGTAAAAAACCTGTGTTAATTTTATTTTCAGCTCTTAGTCCAAAAATCATTTATTTAATGTGGCAATAAATTTGTTTGATGTAATCCATTAATAATGATTCATGAATGAAACGTCATGAATTCAATTTAATCAAATGAATTAGTGGATGTTTTATGGGGCCCGTAAATTGTTTAGTCCCGCGACCGGATTTTCTCTCTGCGGCTCTGGCTGAAAAACGTGTAATGAAGCCTATTGTCTATCTTGTTACGATGAAAATAATTAAAAAACAAGTAACCAAGGGACTGTCTTCGGCTGTGCCGAAGACTTCATACCTTTCATGAATGACGCTGAACAATAATCTTATCCCATTCGTAATCTCCAAATAATGCGTTGTATAAGATAAGAAATATATAGTGAACAGATGTACATACCTAAAAGATTTTTAAGATAAATATAAAATAAACAAGTAAGGAAGGCTAAGTTCGGTTGTAACCGAACATTACATACTCAGCTGAGAGTTTTGGAGACAAATTAAGGGAAACTCACCATTTAGAAAAATTAACCTAGGGTAACCCTGGAATGTGTTTGTATGACATGTGTTTCAAATAGAGGGAATGGAAGGTATTAAAGAGTATTTTAAAAGGGAGTGGGCCACAGTTCTATAGGTAGATGCCATTTGAGGATATCGCCATAAAGGTGGACCAGGGGTGACTCTAGAATGTGTTTGTACGATATGGGTATCAAATTAAAGGTATTAATGAGGGTTTTAAAAGGGAGTGACCCTTAATTGTATATGTGAAGGCGTTTTCGAGTTATCGACCAAAATGTGGACCAGGGTACCCCAGAACATCATCTGTCGGGTACCGCTAATTTATTTATATATGTAATACCAGGAACAGTATTCCGCCAAAATTCCAAGGGCGTTTGATTTCTCCCTGCAGAACTTTTGTCATTTTCCTCTACTTAATGTGGTAGGTGTCACAAGCATTTTACAAAGTTTTTTCTAAAGTTATATTTTGCGTCAATAAACCAATACAATTACCATATTTCATCTCTTTTTTTCATATTTGGTATAGAATTATGGCATTATTTTCATTTTTCGTAATTTTCGATATCGAAAAAAAGGGCGTGGTCATAGTCGGATTTCGGTTATTTTTAATACCAAGATAAAGCGAGTTCAGGTAAGTACGTGAACTAAGTTTAGTAGAGATATGTCGATTTTTGCTCAAGTTATCGTGTTAACGGCCGAGCGGAAGGACAGACGGATGACTGTGTATAAAAACTGGGTGTGGCTTCAACCGATTTCGCCCTTTTTCACAGAAAACAGTTATCGTCCTAGACGCTAAGTTCCTACCAAATTTCAAAAGGATTGGTAAATTTTTGTTCGATTTATGGCTTTAAAAGTATTCTAGACGAATTAAATGAAAAAGGGCAGAGCCACGCCCATTTTGAAATTTTCTTTTAGTTTTGTATTTTGTTGCACCATATCATTACTGGAGTTGAATCTTGACATAATTTACTTATATACTGTAAAGATATTCAATTTTTTGTTAAAATTTGACTTTTAAAAAAATTTTTTTTTTAAGTGGTCGTGTTCGTAATCCGATTTTGCTAATTTTTCCTTAGCACACACATAGTAATAGGAGTAGCGTTCCTGCCAAATTTCATCATGATATCTTACACGACTGCCAAATTACAGCTTGCAAAACTTTGAAATTACCTTCTTTTAAAAGTGGGCGGCGCCACGTCTATTGTCCAAAATTTTACTAATTTTCTATTATGTGTCATAAGGTCAACCCAGCTACCAATTTTCATCGTTTTAGCCGTCTTTGGTAATGAATTATCGCACTTTTTCGGTTTTTCGAAATTTTCGATATCGAAAAAGTGGGAATGTTTGTAGTCCGATTTCGTTCATTTTAAATAGCGATCTGAGATAAGTGCCCAGGGACCTACGTACCAAATTTTATCAAGATACCTCAAAATTTTACGTTTATACTTTCTAAATTAAGGGAGAAATGGCCAAAAATCTTTCTATCTGAACGATTGGTTGTATGGGATATAACTATATATAGCTCCAATCAAAGTGATTTTTTTAGGATATCTTCTATGATATATTAGAATATTTGTCACCGAGTTTCACGTTTATACTTTCTAAATTGCGCCAGGAATGACCAAAATCGTCTTATCTGAACGATCGGTTGTATGGGAGATATATGTTATAGTGGTCCGATCCTACCGGATCCGACAAATGGCTTATATAATACAAAAATACATCCTTGTGCCAAATTTCATTGAGATATCTCAAAATTTAAGGGACTATTTTGCGTTCAAACAGACAGACGGGCAGACAGACGGAAGGACGGACGGAGAGACGGACATGGCTATATCAACTCAGTTCGTCGCCCTGATCAATTCGGTATACTTAACGGTGAGGCTATTTTCTATATTTCTCAACGTTACAAACATCGGACCAAAGTTAATATACCATTTCATGTTAATGAAAGGTATAATAAGATAATAAAGTGATATATATGTCATTAAAATGTGAATAAAAAACTCTGGGTTTCTTCATTTATTGATACAGTTTATTGACGAGTTTTCGATTCTGAAATCCAGCGAATCACCCTTGCCAATAAATGCTACTTTGGACTAGGTAGACAATTGAAAAGTAAAGCTCTCTCCCGGTAAACGAAAATCATGCTACTTTTTCTAATCGCTTAGACAATTTTTTGCTGCGTTTTTTAGCGATATTTCGACATATACCAAACACTGTACCTACATGGCGGAAACCCGACGCACGTTTGATGTACTTATGTAATGATGCATCAATTGTCGTAAGGAAGCCAAATCTGAAGTGCGTGATTTAACAATTAGTTAGATGCGTAGCACCATTGCTGTAGCATTTATATATATTTAAATATTACTTACACAATAACACTTATGATTTAACGAACATAAATATTTTTCCGATAACAGAAATGCAGCATTTTAATACGGTCCCACATCTCAATATCGACTAGGACGTCCATTTTATAGTTGACACGAAAGTAGGACTAGTACCTGGAGGGTAACTTTCCTCAGAATTACTCCACTCATACTCACTATACTTACTTGGCAACACTCTTCATAACCTTCTGATAAAATGTTTTCTTTCAAAGCAGCGACGCCGACATCCATCTTGTGGCTGCATAGAAATCCAAGAAACTGCTAACGCAACCAACTGGCCATATACTCTCCTATTCGTTATTCTTCTATCAAACTTTTGCAGTAAAGTGGTGGAAGCAAATTTCTCAATCAATTGTTTTTCTTATTCTTCTTCTTATTCTTTATCATCGTCTTCCTCACCTTTTTCTCTTCTCTTCTAGCTATAAGGAGATCTCCCAAAGGTTTCGGGGAGTTTTATTGGTGTTGAAAATATTTTGCCGAATACTGATCCAGCACACTCCAGAAAGTATCGGGAATCCAATCCTCTTCTTTCTTGTGAAACTTGAGGTCGCCACACCAACGCTGATGTACAATAAAAAATGTCGAGCTAGCTTGGAGAAAATGAATATCACAAAATGGATACATTGGCTGTCGATATAGGCAGTGTTATGTTGTCGTTTCAGCAGTGCTTCATTCCATCCACTAGGTGCGACTACTTATGAATTGTCATCAATATCCTATAACAAGAGCCTTAGGAAACTTGTAGTTACAACAAGGGGGACCAGAGAGGAACGGATGTTAGAGGACACGTTGTAAGCAGGACATACATTATGTATGTTGAGTTGATTCTGTAAAGGTAAACAATGTACCTATAACAGTATCCAGATCGGAGTTGAGCTAGAGTCTCCCTGGGGAAGTTGCTTTCCTCTACTGCGATTTTAGGGCATTTGACTTTTAGAACGGGATTCACCGGGTTATTCCTGGCATGGAGATCCGCCGCCTTTTTATGAATACTCCTTATGACCTCTTGTGTGTTCTCTTTTACATACGGCTGAGTTCTCAGATGTTGTTCCCATGCATGTTATCATAATACTGACAAATATGGCTTCTTAGGTCCGGGACCTCTGCAATCATCTGTCCGTTTGAATGCGCAGGTTTCTGGGTATTCAGAAGAAACTGTATGCTCAGCATTTCATTTCTCTTACTTACGTGGAGTACTCTCGCCTCATTGTGTAAATGGTGATAGGGGCACATAAGAAGACAACTCGTAGCAATTCTGAGAGCAGTGTTTTGACAGGTCAGTAGTTTCTTCCAGTGTGTATTTTTTAGGATCGGTGACCGTATTGGATACGAGTAGCATTTAAGCGGTCGGCCAGTTGCATTGTAGGAGGTAATGAGCGTTTTGTATCTCAAGTGCTTCCGGCAAGAAATTTAGAGATTTTAATATGACTCTGGATTTTAGTTACAATTGCGAATGCATGCTCGCCAAAATGTGTGATCCTGAACGAACGTCACACCCAGTATTTTTGGAGGTAAGACAGTCGGTAGCGTAATGCGAGATGAAATAATCATTTCGTTTATTACACAGCTCATCAATAGGTAGGCCAAAGCCTGTTGCTTTTATATCGGGAGTCACTGGCGAAGGATACAATTGTAACTCCTTTAGGGGGCGAAGGGAGCTTCGCTTTAGAAGTTAAACAAAAGCGGGGATATGACACCCTCCTCGGGCACCCCTTGATTAATTCTTCTGGGTTTAAATCTTACGTTACTGAATTGCGTTTATGCTTGCCGAGCAGACATTTTCTTTGTAGGCAGTGCTTTCCCTTCAGGCCGTTTGAGACCAAATAAAGTTAAAAGGTCCCAAAAATTTCATAAGGTGACCGCCTATCATTCAATCACCGACAACTTATCTTTATTTCAGCTCTTATGAAAACTTAGTCAAAATTAGTACAAGCTACGGGTACCTAAGAACTATTAGAATAATCCCGAATTCCAAGGATAATATATATAAATTGAGTATGTAATAATCAGTTTCATCACAACTTCCTTATTTGCTTAAATAATCAAAAATTTAATACCGTAGACTCCACATTGAGTTAAGAAAGCTTATAATTGTATTCATAAGGTTATCTATCTATCTATATCTATATTTCTCAGCTGATGAGTTTCTCTGTAGCTGAGCAGTTGGCGCTTAAGAAGCCACTGCCTCTCAAAGACTCGGTAGCAATAGTAACTATAAATTATAAATAAAACATAAATAAGAATTAGTATGTGTTCAATATGTATTAAAACAAGTAAGGAAGGTTAAGTTCGGGTGTAACCGAACATTACATACTCAGTTGAGAGCTATGGTGACAACATAAGGGAAAATAACCATGTAGGAAAATGAACCGAGGGAAACCCTGGAATGTGTTTGTATGACATGTGTATCAAATGAAAGGTATTAAAGAGTATTTTATGAGGGAGTGGGCCATAGTTCTATAGGTGGACGCCATTTAGGGATATAGCCATAAAGGTGGATCAGGCTTGACCCTAGAATGCGTTTGTACGATATGGGTATCAAATGAAAGGTATTAATGAGTATTTTAAAAGGGCGTGGACCTAAGTTCTATAGATGGACGCCTTTTCGAGATATCGCCGTAAAGATGGACCAGGGGTGACTCTAGAATGCGTTTGCACAATATGGGCATCAAACGAAAGGTGTTAATGAGTATTTTAAAAGGGAGTGGGCCTTAGTTCTATAGGTGGACGCCGTTTCGAGATATCGTCATAAAGGTGGACCAGGGGTGACTCTAGAATGCGTTT
This sequence comes from Eurosta solidaginis, assembly GCF_040869045.1. Taxonomy (NCBI): domain Eukaryota; kingdom Metazoa; phylum Arthropoda; class Insecta; order Diptera; family Tephritidae; genus Eurosta; species Eurosta solidaginis. Next base: position 180,692,648 of record NC_090323.1, read on the forward strand.
GTACGATATGGGTATCAAATGAAAGGTGTTAATGAGTATTTTAAAAGGGAGTAATCCTTAGTTCCATAGGTGGACGCCGTTTCGAGATATCGCCATAAAGGTGGACCAGGGGTGACCCTAGAATTTGTTTGTACAATATGGGCATCAAACGAATGGTGTTAATGAGTATTTTAAAAGGGAGTGGGCCTTAGTTCTATAGGTGGTCGCCTTTTCGAAATATCGCCATAAATGTGGACCAGGGGTGACTCTAGAATGCGTTTGTACGATATGGATATCAAATTAAAGGTATTAATGAGTATTTTAAAAGGGAGTAATCCTTAGTTCCATAGGTGGACGCCGTTTCGAGATATCGCCATAAAGATGGACCAGGGGTGACCCTAGAATTTGTTTGTACAATATGGGTATCAAAAGAAAGGTGTTAATGAGTATTTTAAAAGGGTGTGGGGCTTAGTTCTATAGGTGGACACCTTTTCGGAATATCGCCACAAAGGTGGACCAGGGGTGTGTTTGTACGATATGGGTATCAAATTAAATGTATTAATGAGGGTTTTAAAAGGGAGTGGTGGTTGTTGTATAGGTGGTCGCATTTTCGAGATATCGCCATAAAGGTGGACCAGGGGTGACCCTAGAATTTGTTTGTACAATATAGGCATCAAAAGAAAGGTGATAATGAGTATTTTAAAAGGGAGTATTCCTTAGTTCCATAGGTGGACGCCGTTTCGAGATATCGCCATAAAGATGGACCAGGGGTGACCCTAGAATTTGTTTGTACAATATGGGTATCAAAAGAAAGGTGTTAATGGGTATTTTAAAAGGGTGTGGGGCTTAGTTCTATAGGTGGACGCCTTTTCGAGATATCGCCATAAAGGTGGACCAGGGGTGACTCTAGAATGAGTTTGTACGATTTGGGTATCAAATTAAAGGTATTAATGAGAGTTTTAAAAGGGAGTGGTGGTAGTTGTATATGTGAAGGCGTTTTCCAGATATCGACCAAAATGTGGACTAGGGTGACCCAGAACATTATCGGTTGGATACCGCTAATTTATTTATATATGTAATACCTGGCAAGATTTTAAGGGTGTTTTATTTCGCCCTGCAGAACTTTTTCATTTTCTTCTACTTAATATGGTAGGTGTCACAACCATTTTATAAAGTTTTTTCTAAAGTTATATTTCGCGTCAATAAAACAATCCAATTACCTTACCATGTTTCATCCCTTTTTTCGTATTTGGTATAGAATTATGGCATTTTTTTCATTTTTCGCAATTTTCGATATCGAAAAAGTGGGCGTGGTCATAGTCGGATTTCGTTCATTTTTCATACCAAGGTAAAGTGGGTTCAGATAAGTACGTGAACTGAGTTTAGTAAAGATATATCGATTTTTGCTCAAGTTATCGTGTTAACGGCCATGCGGAAGGACAGACGGACGACTGTGTATAAAAACTGGGCGTGGCATCAACCGATTTCGCCCATTTTCACAGAAAACAGTTAGCGCCATAAAATCTATGCCCACACCAAATTTCAAAAGGATTGGTTAATTTTTGTTCGATTTATGGCATTAAAAGTATCCTAGACAAATTAAATGAAAAAGGGCGGAGCCACGCCCATTTTTAAATTTTCTTTTATTTTTGTATTTTGTTGCACCATATCATTACTGGAGTTGAATCTTGACATAATTTACTTATATACTGTAAAGATATTAAATTTTTTGTTAAAATTTTACTTTAAAAAAATTTTTTTTTTAAAAGTGGGCGTGGTCCTTCTCCGATTTTGCTAATTTTTATTAAGCGTACATGCAGTAATAAGAGTAACGTTCCTGCCAAATTTCATCATGATATCTTCAACGACTGCCAAATTACAGCTTGCAAAAGTTTTAAATTACCTTCTTTAAAAAGTGGGCGGTGCCACGCCCATTGTCCAAAATTTTACAAATTTTATATTTTGCGTCATAAGTTCAACTCATCTACCAAGTTTCGTCGCTTTATCGGTCTTTTGTAATGAATTATCGCACTTTTTCGGTTTTTCGAAATATTCGATATCGAAAAAGTGGGCGTGGTTATAGTCCGATATCGTTCATTTTAAATAGCGATCTGAGATGAGTGCTCAGGAACCTACATACCAAATTTCATCAAGATACCTCAAAATTTACTCAAGTTATCGTGTTAACGGACGGACGGACGGACATGGCTCAATCAAATTTTTTTTCGATCCTGATTATTTTGATATATGGAAGTCTATATCTATCTCGATTCCTTTATATATGTACAACCAACCGTTATCCAATCAAACTTAATATACTCTGTGAGCTCTGCTCAACTGAGTATAAAAAAAATTAACAGGTTTAGCCTGGTCTCATCGGTCCACTTGAGGGCAGAGCGCTGCCACAACATCCGAGAAAAAAAAATCAATGTCTGTTCGTTTGAACTTTTTAACTACAACATGGAATGCCATGAAGTCTTATATAGTGATTCAAGGCGTTCCGCGAAGTATTATTATTATTATTAAAAGGCTATTGTGCATGACCTTTCAGCCTAATATTTTATGTGGAGGCTTTTGATGTATCTAAGTACCTCTTCAGGTTTTTCACTCCATATCAGATAGGGATTAAGAGTCACACCACCTAGATGGGAGAGTCTCTGAGCCGGCGTTTCATCCTCCAGCTCACAGTAACCACAAATTTAAAGAAGAGTTTGGTCTGTCTTTACCCTGTGCAGCCAATCCAGTGACGTCTGTATGGTTTTGTTTCCCAGTTACCTATGGTCTCCCTGGTGTGTGCTTTTGTGAGTCCATAAAAGGGCTCTTGGACCATAGAAAGCCGCTGTAGCGCCCTGCTTTTCTAGGCAATCTGGGTGTAAATTACCTTTATAACCCCGGTGTCCGAGAACCCATCCCAACAAAATCTTGTTTTTGGCTCCCAGGCTTAGATTTAGTAATAACATAGGTATGTTTTTGTAATGGAACTTAAAAAAAATATTGTAACGAATTTAGGGAAATTCCGCTTATTTGCAACCTTCTACTAACGTTCGTATCGCTTAACTGTTGAATAAAACACTCCAATATTAGCATTACAAAATGGTCGTTATTAGACTGCTTTGAAAGCACTTCACAATTAAACTTCACTTCGCAACTGTTAGCGAGTTTAAAACAAACTGATTGCTGCTTACTCAGCTTTCGCTCCTGTTATACTCTCTGCTGTCTCGTTCGCATACTTCTAGGCGTTTCTTCTGCTAGAATTTTCTACTTGGTTACCAGCTATAAACTTACCAGCTATAAACTACAGATGCACGTTTATAGCCTCTCGCATAGTCGTATGCGTGTGTATATGTGTGTAATACTTCCACTAATGATCGCATAATTTTGTGAGTATCTCTCCGCTACGAGTATGTACATCTGTGTATACATAACGATTTATTTGTTTACGTACATACAAATAACCGCTTAGTATCGGCTTAGAGATTATAGTATCCCTTAGTGTTGGTAATATACGTCACAATATTTATTTGCGGGCGAAGCCGCATGTTTAGTCTAGTACTCAATAAAAGTATTTAAATAATTTAGAATAATTTTATTAAATCAATGCCAACATACGTATAGAACATTGAATTAACTCAACTTAGTTATTATGTGATCTTAAGTTCAATCCAAATATTTTTCATTTGTATCCCAGTAGCTGTGTTTTGAGTCTATAGCCTGGAAAAAGAGAAAGTAAAAAAGTATTATTAAATAATTTTGTATTTGCATTTTCATCAATAGAAATGAAATAGCTAAAATTCTAGAACTGAAGGTTACGATTATAATGCAATGTTTTCTTATATAAACACCGTACATATTTACAGTTAATTATTTGGTAAATTGTGGTAGTACAATTCAATACAGAAATAGGACAGAGAGGTAAATGATTTCAAAAATTTTACGCAAAACAATAAATTTGCTACTTACCAATGCTATTGTGTTCCATCTGTGATGCTGATTCGTATAGACCAAGATATGAGATATAGGTCCGGTTTTTCAGTACAGGTTCAAGTGAGTTTGTCAGTTACACTACGTTTAACCTTATCTTGCAGTTTTTCAGTCGACTTTAACTGAAGTTAAGGATTAAACTCTAGTTAATATATCACTTATTTGCGTTCGTTCGAAATGGCATCGAGTATGCCGAACAAACATTTAGGCTTGAGTACCATTAGAGCTTATGTTGATAACTAGGCATACTTCTAAGATCTCAAGAGTTGTTTCGAAAGAGTGGCTCAACTCGAGAATCATAGCGTACTCAGCAAAATAGGGAATTTTTTATAAAGCTAAAAAATGCTATTACTTAAATTTAAAAAATTTAATTAACAACTTGTGGTTCTCTAATTTGACTCAAATGTAAGTATTTTCACGAAAATAAAATGAAATATATATAATTTAAAAAATAAATAAATATGACGCGCGATACTCGGAAGAGACTTTGGGCCGAGCTTCTCTTCCAATTTGCGTCGTACTCCTGTCTACAAATTGGCGAGACGGAACCTACTTATTTTATCAGATGAGTTTTCACTGAGAGCTTTTCATGGCAGAAATACAATCGGAGTGCTTGCCAAACGCTGCAGAGAGGCAACCCCGCTTAGAAAAATGTTTTACTAATTGAAAAACCTGTTTTCTAAAATTTTGATGTTGCTTTGCCCGGGACGTGAACTCAGGATCTTCGGTGTTGTAGGCGGAGCACGCTACAATCACACCACGGCGGCCGCTTATATAACTTATTATACCTTTCATGAACATGAAATGGTATATTAACTTTGGTCCGATGTTTGTAACGTTGAGAAATATAGAAGACAGACTCACCATTAAGTATACCGAATTGATCAGGGCGACGAACTGAGTTGATATAGCCATGACCGTCTGTCCGTACCTTTGTCTGTTTGAACGCAAACTAGTTCCTCAAATTTTGAGATATCTCAATGAAATTTGGCACAATGATGTATTTTTGTATTATATTAGACATTTGTCGGATCGGGTAGGATCGGACCACTACAACATATATCCCCCATACAACTGATGGTTCAGATAAGACGATTTTGGTCATTCCTGCCGCAATTTAGAAAGTATAAACGTGAAACTCAGTGATATATATTTTAATATATCATAGAAGAATCAGGTTGAAGAGCTGAGTTGATTTAGCCATGTCCGTCTGTCCGTCTGTCCGTCTGTCTGTCTGTTTGTATGCAAACTAGTCCCTCAATTTTTGAGATATCTTGATAAAATTTGGTGAGCGGGTGTATTTGGGTGTCCGATTAGACATTTGTCGGAACCGACCGGATCGGACCACTATAGCATATATCCTCCATACAACCGATTTTTCAGAAAAAGAGGATTTTTGTAATATCTTACCCAATTTAACAGATTGAAGCTTCAAACTTCACCATATACTTTCGTAAATTGCACATATTGTTGCCTGAAAAAATTGATGAGATCGGTCGTATATATAGTATATATCCCCCACAACCGATTGTTCAGATAAGGAACTTTTCGTAATTACTGCCCCATTTTAAGAGCTAGAGGCTTCAAATTTCAACGAATGCTTAGGTATATAGCATATATTGTTGTCTGAAAAAATCATAAAGATCGGTGGTATATATAGTATATATATGGTGGTATATATAGTATATATATATAGTATATATATATATATTTTTGGCAAATTTTAGCCCCATTTTAACAGCTAGAAGCTTCAACTTTCGCCGAATACTTACGTATATAGCATATATTGTTGTCTGAAAAAATCATAGAGATCGGTTGTATATATAGTATATATCTCATACAACCGATTGTTCAGATAAGAAACTTTTCGCAATTTCTACCCCATTTTAACAGCTATAAGCTTCAAATTTCACCGATTGCTTACGTATATAGCATATATTGTTGTCTTAAAGAATCATAGAGATCGGTTGTATATATAGTATATATCTCATACAACCGATTGTTCAGATAAGAAACTTTTCGCAATTTCTACCTCATTTTAATAGCTAGAAGCTTCAAATTTCACCAACTGCTTACGTATATAGCATATATTGTTGTCTGAAAAAATCATAGAGATCGGTGGTATATATAGTATATATCTCATACAACCGATTGTTCAGATAAGAAACTTTGCGCAATTTCTGCCCCGTTTTAACAGCTAGAAGCTTCAAATTTCACAAAATGCTTACGGATATAGCATATATTGTTGTCTGAAAAAATTATAAAGATCGGTGGTATATATATTATACACTTCATACAAACTGTCATTATTGCCCCTTTTTTACGGCTAGAAGCTTCAAAATTCATCAAATTTCATCAAATAGTTACGTTTACGTCATATATTTTTGAAATACGTGATTCATAGTCATAGTTTTCACATGCAGACCACAAAAAACGTGAAGCTTTGCATCCTCACACAGATTACCTACCTATTTTTATACCTCTCATGAATTAATTTCGTCACGGAACCGAAAATTGTAAGTCCTTAAAGGAAAATAGATAGACCCACCAAAATCGTAATTACTGCCCTATTTTAAAAGCTAGAGACTTCAAATTTCAGCAAATGCTTACGTATATAGCATATATTGTTGTCTAAAAAAATCATAGAGATCGGTGGTATATATATTATATACTTCATATAAACTGTCATTTTGACCCCTTTTTTACGGCTAGAATCTTCAAAATTCATCAAATTTCATCAAATAGTTACGTTTTCGTCATATATTTTTGAAATACGTGATTCGTAGTCATAGTTTTTTCACGCAGACCACAAAAAACCTGAAACTTTGCATCCTCACACAAAGTACCTACCTGTTTTTTATTTTATATTTATCTTAAAAATCGTTAAGGTATGTAGATCTGTTCACTATATATTTCTTATCTTATACATCCGATTATTCCGAGATTACGAACGGGATAAGATTATTGTTCAGCCCCATTCATGAAAGGTATGAAGTCTTCGGCACAGCCGAAGACAGTCCCGTTCTTACTTGTTTTTATTTTATTTTCGAAATTTATCGAAAAGCTATAAATATATGACCAAAATTTCTTTATTTGATACGAAAATTTATCGATTTCTATTAGGGCTTTTACAACTTCATTGCTGGTGTGCTATCAATTTATTATCGACGAATCATCCCTTTGTTGTGATACCAAAAAACTTTAATATATAATCGTTTACACATCGTTAATTCGATGTTTAATAAGCCGATAAGAAACTAATAAAAAATCGATAAGTCGGTAATAAAAAGCAAAAATGGCGTTCCACAACCGGCAGCCAGTCACAGATATCACAGATTTCATTCGACTGCACTCTTACTTTCAAGCCACTTATCTCTGAACTTGCATCTAAAATTAAAAAAAAAACCAATTCTCTTTCTGCCAAAACTTGCGAAAGAATAAAGAAAGGATCTAGCTGTAATTCTGACAAGTTAGTTTTTTGCTAGTTCGGCACTAACCGGGACTTCCCAGCAACCCACTCTTTGGTCTGGCACCACTTTCATGCACAATATTATAAGAAAGCCCTTAGCCTAAACTACACTAAGCCGGTAAATACCTTCGCTAGGTAGTGCCCGTCGAAATATGTTATCAATATACTTCATCTAAACCTTGCAGAAAGAAATCAGACTACCCATAGCGACACGAGTCACTTTGGGCCAACAGTGCTCTGGTATTTATGTGTGATATGTCCCCACTTGACGCCAACTATCTTTACAGTTTCCGATTGGCCGCACCTGCTTAATGGAGTGAAGCACTGTTATCACAACAACAACAACAGACTGCGTTGCTGCGGCCACACGCAATGTAGCCTTCCATGCAGCGTTTGTCTTTCCAAGTAAGCGCCTTTCAGGAAACCTTTGATGTGCACAGCTGCGATATGCATTGGATGAAAAATGTGCTCCAACATCAAAGGTAGCGCTCTGTGTGAGTAGGTGAAGTAATAATCATCGGCCGTCTATTTAGTGTGCTATTCCTTTACAGCTAACTTTACCAGAAATTAACGCGTTTCTTGGCTTTCACAAGGTGTTGATCCCTGCCAATATTTCGACCACGTAGAGTGCGAATATTCAGAAAACCAATGCTATGCCTGCCATCGATCATAGCATGATATATGTGGTGTTGCGTTCTTTCATTAGAGGACAGCCAGTTGGCTTGGTGTTTCTGATCTTGTTACTACTGTTGATCATATTTCAAGCTGCAGCGAAGTCGTTTAACTTCAACATGTTAATGTTTGAGGTGATGATAGAAAAATAGCTCCCTTGCTTACCATTTCAAGCTTAAAAGAAGATACAAATTAGTGGACAAGCTTTTTATGGTATTTATAAGTGGGTATTTAGAGGTACTTTCGGAGTGTTTGCTAAATCATTTCCAAAGGGCGTGCCCACTTGTTTTAAATTGAAAAAAAAAAAAGATTGTGCTGTTACTTTCCCGGGCTTCGAAAGCAGAGAAATTGTATGTGGTAGGTGAGCACACCACCGCCACACCATAGAAAATATGATATCCACTTGAGCCAGTTCAACTGATGGTGTGTAAGCACAGATTAATGTTACATTGAAGGGCATCGCTTAGATACGGATCGCGGAAGTCCTTTTCAATCACAAAACCAACATCTTGGCTACGTCTTATATATCCTTCACACGGTTATGGTCAGAAAAACTGTACTTTCCTAGTTCCTTTAGACGAATAAATCTGTCTTGATCTAAAGTTTTTTTTTTTTGGTCCATATAATCTCTATAGTTATAGCAGATTTAAATTTTAAAGAAACCTGATGTCTACGAATTCAACGAGCCCGTTCAACCTGACGCTGAAAATGCTTAACCAAGTATTTACAGTTATTCATTAAAGTACCATCTTTTAGAAGAGCCTAATGCATGCATATAAGCCAATAAATTCGTAGAAGGCACAACTAATCTCTTCATATCTCACTTAAACACCGTTGGCATGGTAATATTCAGTCAAGCCCATTTAATTTGATTGAATTTTCCGCTTAAAGGCTAAAAATAAAACCTTCATATGAAGTTGAAAGCTCAAGTAGTGGACCAAAGGGTACATCATACCATAATTAGTTGGTAGCAAGACAAATCAAGCATTCCTTGTATATGTATGTAAATAACAGTATAAATAGCAAACGTATAACCGGTTGTAATTAGGTTTAATAATATTTCGTTACAAAAACTTTAAAATTTAGAAACATTTTTGGTTTAGCACATGGGTGAAGCTTTCTCTGTGGGAACTCAATTGTTTAAAGGAAAAAAGCATTTACCTCCGAGAAGATTAAGGACGAGCTTATCTTCTATTTTATGTCGTGCTCCCTTTCTAATCTATCCCATCCTGCGGGACGGGACCTGCATGTTAAACGCAAAATCCGAACACCAGCAGCAAGCCAGATTCATTTTTACTGACGAACTTTACATGACATAAATGCACTCGGAGTGTTTGCAAACCATTGCCGTGGACCGACCCTTCTTATTGAAAAACCTTGTTTTAAATTATTGATTATGCTTTGACCCAGGACCTTCGGTGTGGTAGAATTCATATTTCAGAGTCTTTCGATAAAAATACAAATCAGTTATTGTCCATAGCTTAGTGGCAAGAAGATAAGCCCAATATAATTATGAAATCGATGTGGAGCTAATCATAACTTACTTCTTTCACCAAGTAGAAAGGAATAGATTGGAGATGCAAATGTTTTCGATAGGATTACTTGTTGTTGTTGTTGTATTAACGAAAAAGACACCACACGAAGGTTTCGGGGATTGTTATCGATGTTGGTGGTCCTTTGCCGGATATAGATCCCGTACGTTCCGGTAACAAAGCACCATTAAGGTACTAGCACGACTATCTCGAAAACGAGTAGACTTAGTAGATCGAGGATGCGTGAGAAAATAACATCCGATTGTACGAAACAATATTAAAGTTAGCTTGGATGGCAGTTGTCACTTAGACAAATAAAAGAAATATCGATGTTGGAAGTTTCCTCAGGAGAGTCGATTACGTACAGGCCGATATATATTTATTCCTCGTCTAAGCAGAGGCTGGAGAGCCGAGCAAAAAGAAAATGGATTATAACAGCTAGTGGTTTCCATGCAGCTAAACCAGCTGGGGCTGTCCAGTGTATTAAAGTACACCGCATGGATTTCCACTAGGCAGTGCCCTTTTAACAATCCAATAACAGATACGTTCTATTCGCCCGTGCCTCCCAGGCCAGGAGTTTAGCCTGAAGGTTGCCCGGAATATCCTTATACCCTAGCATTCACATAATTCTTATAAAAGGAGTAGTAAGATGACAACGCATATAAGGGCGCGTAATTCCTCACAGCCCTCGACCCCACTGTGAAAGAGGGGATTAGATGTTTAGTTCCCTCCATCCGGGTTCAGATCCGGCTTTAATTTCAACTTTTAATATATACTTTCTTCTCCACTCGTTTCTTTTTTTTTAAGTTTTATAGGTATTTTGTTAATAACAAAACAATGACTTGGTGTTGGCAAATCGATAGAAAAATCGATAACAAATTGGCAACAATCCAATAAGAACTCGATAAAGCTGCGATAAGAAATGGATAGTTTTCGATAAGAAATCTACAACTTTTCGATAACACGCTGTTATCATATACTCCGTATACTCCGAAAGCTCCGATATCCTTATGAGAACTTTGCTTTAAAGCCCCGATAACTCGTCCATAAAAATTGAGAACTTATTTATAATCTTTGTTATTTACATATTTTTTTTTATTAAGTAAATACATGGTACGCCAATAATCTGTCATTAATAAAAAAACCTTCAACACTTCGATAATAAATTGATAGCCCACCGTCCGGGTTAGGTTGTAGCTTTGATTTCGGCTTCTAATATGATCTTTACTCTCCCCTCATTTTAATTTATTCTTTTCGTTGACTTTCACTTCCTTTCCCTTTTTTAATTTCGTGCCGTTTTATTTCCTTTCCATTCCCTTCCTGACTTTTCCTTTCATTTCCTTCCCGTTTCCCTCTTTTCCAACTGTATCACGTACTTGTTCCCCGCTACGCTACAGTTTAGTGACTACACTTAAGCTTAGATTAAGGACCCCCTTCCACCATACTGTGAGCATACATGTTTACATATCAAAAGCATTGGTAGTAAAGTATAACATGAGAATATAAATATGTATCTACGTATGTTATTATTATCTTCCCATAAACCTGGGTCAATAAATTTAACTCATTAATTTTGAACACATGTCACGAAATTTTCAGTGTAACGCCCTAACCCAATTATCCAATTGGGAGTGTTATCGTATACTTGATATTACAAATAATAGCAGTTCACTTATAGCATATGAGCTATTTGTCTAAGTGACTGAGCAATTAAAAAAATTTAAATTTTATGTCTACTAAGTACAATTTAGACTAATCGTTTAATAAATTTAGATTTCTATTGGCATTGAATTCCACATTTCCCAGCATAACTCGTAGTCACTTACGATTTAGAAAAAAAGTGATTCAGTTCAGATTACGACTACGATTATTAGTATTTTATTACAAGTTCGTGATTTTATGATAATTACAGAAAATTGGCGTAATGCCTCTATTCAATTTGTCACTTAATTCAGTTTGTGCTGCACTTATTACCGCTTCAACGTAGTGAGACGCCCGCCCCTCTTACGTATTGCACGCTTACATTGTGTGACTGAAACATTACATAGTAAATATGTTGTTTCCGTTCGGTTGACAGATAAGACGCATTTTATCTTTTTATCAAATATTTATATAGATAGCAGCAGAAATACGAATTTATTAAGTTTTTAAGCATAAAAGTCAAAATAAACAATAATTATGTACTTTTAAAGTTTGTTAATTAATTTTCTTTCTGGCCCAAAATAAATATATTAATTTTCTGTTATGTTTTCTAACTACGAAATTTAGTGAGTAACTTGGAAAAATGGTTAAAAATTCCAAACTATGTAGGTGTGAACTCAAACGTATAAAATGCGCTTAACCACAATTACACACAAACAATTAACTAGATTTGACAACAAAATTTACGTTAAATAAGCCATACAACAACAATGGAAACCTTAAATCGTACGTATGTACGTAGGCTTGTACAGTTTACTTTGTAGGTAGTATATACATTAAGGTGGCTCTAATATTTATGGCCGAAATTTCAGTAGCAGACACAAATATTTTTAGTCCTGGTTATTTAGTAGTTAAGTGTTAAGCTAAGTTTAAACTAAGTTTAGTTTAACTTTAGTCAAATTTAAACTCCAGTTAAACTATAGGGCAATTTTCCAGTCACAGTTAAAGGCCACCTTTGGAGCAAGTTTTTTTGTGTGGCAACTATGGTTTTTAATTATCTAGATACTCTGTAGAAACGGAAAAGAGCTGGATTTTGTTTACACAACAAAAATTGAAAAAATATATCTCCATCCTTCGAGAAATATATATATCTAGCTCTGGAGTTGATATCCAACATCATTCTCTAATCATTCTCAAAGCCCAAATGCTGGTTGGGTATAATCGACGTTATTGCAAACGAACGTAAATAACTGATGGGTTAACTATAGCTTAACAAGCTAAGTTTAAACTTAACATTGATACAGTTTTAGCTTTCTAAAAAAAAACATTACATATTCCTAATTTCAATCACCATCATTATGAAGCGCACCAAAAGCTAAAATCGATTATTCGGGAACCGGAATAGTCCCTATCACAATAGGCTGACAACTAAAACTATGCCGGAGCTCTCACTAACTTTTTACGATGCGACTTGTCGAAATTTCAACTAACAATTTTTTGCTTGGGATAACCACATGGATGCATAGGGTGATTATAAGTGTATCATAGAGAAAGCCTTGGAATATAAGGAATACTACTTAGTAGTCTTCTAAGATATTTCCGCCCAATTTTACCAATGTCTCTAAACAGGCGATCTAAAAATCAGTGGGCATGGGCACGAAGATGACGTTTCAGTTGTTATAAGTGGAAGGAGCCTTCCTACAACAAGCTCTTTGATGGATGGGGCGCTTCGGGATATATATACCTGGACTTCTAATGTCGGGTTGAGCGCCAGTCCGGAGAAGACGGATATGGTCTTGGTCACTATGAGATATAAGGTCCCGAATCGGTCTAGGCCTGGGCTTGGAGGAGTAATTCTGCAAGAGAAAACTTGTAGCAAATATCTAGAAATCATTATGTACAGTAAATTGTCGTGAAACTTCAACGTAGAGAAGAGAGTGAAGAAGGCCACGACGGCACTTTATACATGTAAAATAATGCTAGGGTGTGCGTGGGGTATATCTCAATCTCTATCTCATTGGATATTTATAGCGATTGTATATCTCGTCCTACTCTATGGAGTACTTGGAAAATTAGAGGAGGTATGTAGCCTTGAAGACAGCACTTACGGCTGCACTGGATGCACCATTCTGAACCTTCCACCTAGTAGCGAAGAAGATATTGTTAACAACTGCAAGGAGAATCAATGCCTTGGGACAGCATGATTGCAGACAGTATGGTCATAGTTGTATAACGTTATCAAATATTGGATCGAAGGGATCAGGATAAGCAAAATCTATTTCCCTACTGGGTCCCTGGCCATATGGGAATAGATGAAGATGCAAAAGCTTAAAAGAGCGCATTTTTCGAAGCTTATACCGTCGACGTTCAAATCAGATTAAAAGAAGGCGAGAGCTGTAAACGATCGACCAAGCAGGAAAGGTGTGGAATTATGTTATGTGTTTATGTTCTGCGCTCACGAGGCTAAGCCTCAAGCTATAAGGAGGAGCACAGCTTTCAGATCTATTTATTTACGAAGAGATCAGAGTTATTTCAAACCCCCCCCCCCCCCATGGAGATGTTGATAGAAAGTACCAAAGTTAAAATGACGGTGTTACTGGTACAACTTAAATAAATTAACATATGCACTTTTATTAAGAATATCAACACTGACCGATTTTGGCTACTAACCAATTTTCACGTCTTAAAAAGGTACGAAAAATTCTATAAATTTGCTTCAGCTTGTAAAATGGGCATCTCAAGCTTGGTAATTACAAAATTGAAGAAGATGGTGTAGATGTGAGGTATTGTTCGTACCTTTTTTACGACATGAAAATTGGGTCGTAGCCAAAATCGGTCAGTAAAATATGGCTGTAAATTCAAGATTTAAACACATTCAGCATTAAGAAACTAACTTTTCCCATAACTATTTCCCAACAATCATTTAGGTTTTTTGAAAAACTCTTCTAGTACTTTGTTTACAGGAAGTGGTATATCACTATGGATATTCTATGAAGCGAGCCCATTCAAACATTCTTGACTGATTGTACTCCGCAAGTATGATTTTAACCGTTTGAGGGTAGAAAATGTACGTTCTGGTGTTGCTGTCGAAACTGGTATAACGGCTAGTATGCCCAATATCTTATTTACATGTTCGAAAGCATTTGGATTGACCATCAGAAAAAATTATATAAATAAGAAATATAGCATACAAATTTTGTTGGTAATCATCAAAATTTTACCCACCTCAAGTGCATCAAACACGTTTTTAAAATTCTGAACATCGACTCGCCTTCTCCACAATTTGACTTCCATTGCAAACTCAGTTTTGGAACAATTCACAACACTTTCATAAAATGCATACAGTTTATTACATTTTTCAGCGTTGTATTAATTTTTGGGGAACAAAATACCGAAATTTTCGAAAATTGATTGGTGTTTCATGTAACGGCTCTTGATATGAGTTACGAATGCACCAAGGAATGGAGTATAGAATGCGCTTCTATAATAATCTTCGACGCTCTCAGTATCAACGTTGGTTGCATCTATTTAATTGATGTTTACTGATGCGTGGTTTCTTGTGTAGCGCAACTCTCTCAAGGGGTTGCCAGCGCATTATATAGCTTCTCCAACCCAATTTCCAACCTCACCTACCCGTAGCGAATCCTGTTTCATTAACAGCCGAGGCTCTGGCGACCCCGAACTCCTGATGGATCTAAGTGGTGGGAGGGCGGTATGGCCTAGAAGGTTTCATGTGGTCATAATAAATCGTTTCCCGAGATGGTCGGCTGGTAACTTTATTGGGCTTGTTACCGGAACTTACCGGATCTGCATCCGGCAAAGGACCATCAACATCGATAACACTCCCCAAAGCCTTCGGGGAGTGTCCTTATCGCTACAACAACAACAGCAACGTTTGGAATTGCACGCTAGAAATAGCAGCTTCAAAATGAGAAGCCTGTGCTGAAGTTTTGTCGTTTTTCCCTTCTGCTATCTCTTGAAAGGCTTCGAATATTGCTGGCTGAAGTTCAATGTAAGTGGATACCGCTTCATAACATTGGCCCATCTTTTGTTTTCGACTTTCTTTTTATACCCAGCTGTACTTGTACACAGGGTATTATAACTTTAATTGGATAACGGTTAGTTGTACAGGTATAAATGAATCGAGATAGATATAGACTTCCATATATCAAAATCATCAGTATCGAAAGAAAATTTGATTGAGCCATGTCCTTCCGTCCGTCCATTTGTCCGTCCGTCCGTCTATCCGTTAACACGATAACTTGAGCAAATATTGATATATCTTCACTAAATTTGGTACACGAGCTTATCTGGACCCAGAATAGGAAATCGGATGATAACCACGCCCACTTTTTATATATATAACAAAAAACCTGATTATTTAGTAAATAATACACCTAGAATGTTGAAATTTGACGTGTGGACTGATATTGAGACTTTTGATACAAATTTGAAAAAAAAGTTTAAAATGGGCGTAGCACCGCCCACTTGTGATAAAATCAATTTTACAAATATTATTAATCATAAACCAAAAATCGTTCAACCTATCGTAACAAAATTCGGCAGAGAGATTGCTTTTACTATAAGGAATACTTTGAAGAAAATTTAAGGAAATCGGTTAAGGGCCACCCCCACTTTTATATAAAAGATTTTTAAAAGGGTCGTGAACGAATCAAATAAGCAATATCTTTGCAAAAAGAGTGGGATTTATAACAATAAATAGGAAAAACTTCAAATTTTAAAAAATGGGCCTGGCACCGCCCCTTTTATGACTAAGCAATTTTCTATGTTTCGGGAGCCATAACTCGAGGAAAAATTAGTCCAGAATAGAACCATATGTATATGTATTATTGCGCAGCCTTGTAACACTATTAAGCACACAAAACAAACAACAACAGCATTTCAAGTGTACAGCCGGGTATGTAATGTTCGGTTTCACTCGAACTTAGATTTCCTTACTTGTTGCATAATCGAAATTTTTTTCTGGAGAACGTTTTGCCTTTTTGGCCATCGGTAAAAATCAAAATAAATGCACCCTGCCTACTTCATGTTACAATCAAATATACGACATAAAATAATGAAGTAACCCCCCCCCCCCCTCCCCCTGGAAGTACAATCCTAGTTCCGCCACTGTCTCACATATTAGATATATTAGGTAAATAAAAATAAATATACGGCGCGATAACCTCCGAACACATTTTAGGCCGAGCTTCTCTTCCAATTTGCGTCGTGCTCCTTTTAGCTTTTCCTAGAATTTAGGGGGACGGGACCTACATGTTTTATGCCAACGCCGAATGGCATTTGCAAGGCAGAGTTTTAATGAGAAGCTTTTCAAGACAGAAATACTTGGAGCACGCTACCATCACACCACGGCGGCCAATATATATTAGGTCGCTGAATTTAAATTTCGGTGTCCCTTTTTTTTGCCACACCTTATCTTTATACATTCATGCTATTTTAACATGTTGTTTTCTTAAGATTTCGTAAGCGGAAATAAATGTTGGTAACTATTTTGGGCGTCAATTCCATTTACTCCTAATTAGTGGTATTAATAGTATTACTTCCGGCTAAATTAAATAATCATTTGACTCGAATAGACTGTGTTTTTTTTAGAATTTAATTTTGTCCTTCAAGTTTTCGGCAAAATACTTTTGCCTTGGTTCCGAATGTCAGTTCACTTGTATGACTTAGCTGAAATTGTTATTAAGGAAAAATTGCACTTACTATATTTCAATATAACATTTTAACAACTAAGGCTGGGACAGAACACTGTGCACACATTGAAACTATGTGAGGTCTTTATTGACGGCCAGTTCAATCTAAAGACTCAACTGTCTTCGGCTGTGCTACTTTTCTCTTTTAAAGACTTATAATTTAGAGATTCGTGACAAACTAAATATACAATTTTATTTTCATGAAAGGTACAAAAAGTTCAAATTTTTTAAATAGAAAAATCTTAAAACACCCAATGGAAAAAAATGTCAAAAATCACTGCGAATTTTGAAAGGCCTATAACTTGTACTTTGCAAGATAAAAATTTATTGAGCTAGAAAAGTCAATACCCAAAAAATTTCAGATAATTAAAAATAAAAGTTTCAACGTTTTTAAAGAGAAAAACCGGAAAACACCCCTCTTAAAAAAAATTTACTTTGAAAGATAAAATTTTATTGAGCTACAAAAGCCAATGCCCAAAAAAGTTCAGAGAACTGAAAATAAAAGTTCAAATTTTTAAAAGGGAAAAATCTTAAAAAAACCTTCTGAAAAATTTTTTTTTTAAATCACTGCGAATTCTGTAAGTCATATAAGTTGCACTTTGTAAGATAAAAATTTATTGAGCTACAAAAGTCAATACCCACAATAGTTCAGAGAACTAAAAATAAAAGGTTCAAATTTTTTAAAAAGAAAAATCTTAAAACACCCTTTTGAAAAAAATTTGCAAACTCACTGCGAATTTTGAAAGGCCTATAACCTGCACCTTTCAAGGTAAAAATGTATTGAGTTACAAAAGTCAATACCCAAAAAAGTTAAGAGAACTAAAAATAAAATATCAACGTTTTTAAAGAGACAAATCTTAAAAAAACCTTCTGAAAAAAAAATTTTGAAAAATCACTGCCAATTTTGTAAGGCCTATAACCTGCACTTTGTAAGATAAAATTTATTGAGCTACAAAAGCCAATATCAAAAAAACTTCAGAGAACTAAAGATAAAAGATCCTAATTTTTTAAACAGGAAAATTTTAAAACACCCTTCTGAAAAAAAATTTGCAAAATCACTGCGAATTTTGAAAGACCTACAACCTGCACTTTTTAAGATAAAAATGTATTGAGTTACAAAAGTCAATATCCAAAAAAGTTCAGAGAAATAAAAATAAAAGGTTCAGATTTTTTAAAGAGAAAAATTCTAAAACAGCCTTCTGAAAAAAGTTTTCAAAAATCACTGCGAATTTCGAAAGGCCTATAACTTGCACTTTGAGCTACAAAAGTCAATGGTAAAAAATGCTCAAAGAACAAATATAAAAGTTTCAAATTTTTTAAAAAGGAAAATCTTAAAACACCCTTCTGAAAAAAAATTTGCAAAATCACTGCGAATTTTGAAAGGCCTATAACCTGCACTTTTTAAGATAAAAATGTATTGAGTTACAAAAGTCACTACCCAAAAAATTTCAGAGAACTAAAAATAAAAGGTTCAAATTTTTTAAAGAGAAAAATCTTAAAACAAGTTTTCAAAAATCACTGCGAATTTATACACCGATGGTTCCAAAGTAGTGGATGGAGTAGGGTTTGCGGTATACTGCGCTTATCCGGAAATAAGCAGATCCTACAGGCTGCCGGATTACTGTAGCGTTTTCCAAGCGGAAATATTAGCTGTAACCAAAGCAGTAGAAACCCTGGAAGAGAATAGCTTAAGCTGCAACCGTGTTAACTTTTATATTGACAGTCAAGCAGCAATTAAGGCAATAATCTCGCATAGTGTTACAGTGTCTATATTGGGTCCCGGGGCATATGGGAACAGATGGGAATGAAAAAGCGGACGAACTAGCTAAAAAGGGGGCATCCCTTGAAGCTTGCTCCGTAGACGTCCCAATTAGATTGGGCGAGATTAAGCGAAGGCGAGAGGTGCACATGATCTACCAAGCGGGAAAGGCGTGGGTTCAAGCGCGGGGCTGTAAAGTGTCGAAGATTATGTGTATGTCTTACAACCTTAGACTAACACAGTTGCTTCTATCATTAAAAAGAGAGGACTGTAGACTCATGACGGGTATTCTGACTGTACACTGGACATGCCTTTAAGTTAGGCTTGGTCAGTGATAGCAGATGTAGGAAGTGCGGGTTGGAGGAGGAAACGATCGAGCACGTTCTGTGCTCGTGCCCTGCACTTGCCAGGCTAAGACTCCAGCTATTAGGAGTGATACAGCTGTCAGATCTAGAAGCAGCGAGTGGCTTAAGTCCTAGGAGGCGTCTAGTATTTGCCAAGACGACGGATTTATTTTATAACATAGGTCCTGGTTTTTGATAGGTTTTTTCAGTTTGGTCGTTAAAACAAACTTCTGGTACACCTAGGGCTTAATCAGTCTATGTGAGGTCCTCATGGACCGGCCAGTTCAACCTAACCAAACTGCGAATTTCGAAAGGCCTATAACTTGCACTTTTTACGATAAAATTTTATTGAGCTACAAAAGTCAAGGGAAAAAATGTTCAAAGAACAAATATAAAAGGTTCAGATTTTTAAAGAGAAAAATCTTAAAACACCCTTTAAAAAAATTCAAAAATCGCTGCGAATATTGAAAGGCCTATAACTTGCACTTTGTAAGACAAAATTTCATTGAGCTACAAAAGCAATACCCAAAAAGTTCAGAGAAATAAAAATGGAAGGTTAAAATTTTTTAAAGAGAAAAATCTTAAGATACCCTTTGAAAAAAATTCTAAAATAACTGCGAATTTTGAAAGGCCTATAACTTGCACTTTGTATGGTAAAATTTTATTGAGCTACAAAATAAATATTCAGAAAAGTTCAGAAAACTAAAAATAAAAGCTTCTAAGTTCGCTGTACATGCTTGCATACAAAAAAACAAAAAAAAAATGGTATATATAATTTTTTTTTTTTTTTTTTTTTTGAAAAATCCAACAAAAAGTTCAATATTTAAATGAAAAAAGAAATTTATATGCATACATATATATGTAAACCAATAGAGATTTTAAACTTGCCAAACACAAATCCATACATATGTACATATTTACAAAATTAGTAATATTTTATTTCATAAAGCAATATAAAAGCAAAATATACAAAGCAACAATAACACATTTTAAAAGCAAAACATTTAATGTACATGCAAATGAAACGCCAGCACTCAAACATCAAAACAACATCAATCGTAGCCACGGTATGCACCATAAACACTACGTCCACCCACATATGGACGATCGTTATAACCACCATCATAACGCGGTAAGCCATAACGATCCGTATTTTTATAGTAACCATAACCACGATTGCGTTGACCGGAGTAGAGTGGATTCTTATAGCCATAATACTGATTTAAACCGCCATTACCTCCATAGCCGCCATAACCCCCATTGCCACCTAATATATTTGTGCCTTGACTGCCAGGATAATATCCGCCTGCTGCTGCGCCTGTATTAGTTGGATAATATCCTGTGCCATAACTAGTGCCATATCCACCAGCGCCATTCCCATAATAGCCACCACCATTGTACGCATAATTAGGATAATTACTGCCACTCCAACCGCTGCTGCTGCTGGCGGGATATCTATTTGGATAGTAGCCATTCGAGTATGTGTTGGTTGGATAATATGTGCTCGGTCTGTCTGTGCCATAACCATATGGATAGCCACTGCCATATCCACTTCCATAACCGTAGCTTGGATTTTGACCAAATAAGCTGCCTAAATTGAATACTAAATACATAAATATGAGAGAACAAAAAACATAAATTAGAATGACAAAAAACAGGAAAAGCAGAAAAAGGAGGAAAGAGGTATTCATATATAACAGAGATGTTAAAGAGTGCATTCAATTTGGAATAATTATTTTCTTTGATTGCAAGTGGTATCTCTCTTCAAGTGGCTTTTGAAAAGAAACGCCTTCCCATTACTTTATCTTTATTAAGGATGGATATTTTACGTATGCATCACTCGTGGTTGTGGGAAATATGCAGATTTTCCAGCAAGACCACCCTAAAAGGTGGTTTTTGAAGAGCTAAGGGCTGAAGCTCAAGTTCGTTGCTATGCATGAGTTTGAGAGACCAGCTAATCCAACAAATAAAAACGTTAAGGATGACAACATCAAAAAGTATTTATTATGGACGGAATCGACAAATACAATATCAAAGATAGAAGCACGGTGAATTATGTCAATCGCCTATGACCACAATGTTTCGTTGGATCTAAAAAAAAAAGCGCAAGCCTTATTTACCTACACTTTATATTAGAATCGAATATAAATGCTCCACAAACGATCTCTGTTAAGTTCCTAGAAACTTTGGCATCCAAACAGACCAGTAAATAAGGTGGATGTGCTTATCGAGCAAATAAGGGAATATCCCCGTAAGGAGTGTGGAAAGTTTCGGTAATTATAACTGAGGAGAGCGTCATGAGCATGACGCTCACAGAGTCGGTAAATTCTTATGTGGGGCTATTCCTGTAAACAACGCTCTCAGAACGTAATAACCACTTCTTGCCGTAGAGGGAAGCAGACTTCTCACGGAGTGGTGTGTTGCTCTGGCTCAAATTTCATCTGTATATTGTTCTATTAAACTAATCTTAACTGCCAACTTGCTTAGACTTTCGTTGGAAGATGTCGGTATAAAATCCTGACTATTGGATTTAATGGAGCTCTGTTAAAACAGCAACAGGCGGAAATGAGAAGGATGGTTCGCAGACGTAAACAATGAGTACTATGGAGGCGAGACATGGTTCTCGCCTGCCGAGTTAATACAACTGTTCAGAGTAAGGGTTACTAACTTGCATTTATCAGACAGGAATAAAAAGTGGCTATACACAGCACTAATCAAAGGAAAAGGCCCACTAGCCTTCATTTTCTACTCTGGGTAAGCTTCACCAAAAGCATGTCAAAATGTTCCCAGCGGAGTTCACATAAACTTTGACGTGCGCCGTAGTCTCTTCATAAAGGGGATGAGGAACCAGGCGGACTAAGGAAGCAACCTCGTGAATAAGTTGCCATTCTCCAACTGAGGTTTTATATAGTGAATTATCCTGCAGGTTGGCTGGATCATATTTAGTTCTGGCGCCAGCTACAGTCTTCCAAGTGGAGAAGGCCATTGAAGTGGAAACGGAATGCTGAAAGGGCTTTTGTCTGGCTTCAAAATAAACCAAAAAGTCTTCAGCGATGGAAAAATTGCTTCAGAATATATCTTGGTCACATTTTGTTACTCGACCAGTCCATGATGGATCGTTAGCTACACAGAGGCATTAGAGTTTTATTAAAAAAGAAAAACATTTCGCAGGTTGTTCTTCCAGTATTACCCTCCAAAGGACAAGAAAGGACTTGAGTGATAAAAAGGATTTCAAATGCAAAAACCGGTTTTCATCATAACTGAATTATATCTGGGGACCTGTGATAGCAGATGTAGGAAATTCAGGTTAGAGAAGGGAACGATCGGGCATGAACCGTGCTCAAGTCCTGGACACGCACGACTAAGATTCCAGCTTTTAGGAGTGGCACAACTACCAGACCTACAAATAGCAAGTGGCATAGGTCCTAAAAACGTCTAATATTTGACAAGAGGAAGAAATATTTTAAAATATAGGTATTGGTTTTTGATGATCTTTATTAACTTGGGCGTTGAGTAAATTTATGATAGCATTATGGACTCATTCAGTCTATACCCCCAGCGGGTCAGGGGGTTATAATATACCCTCGTTAGGTATGCCTGTCGTAAGAGGCAACAAATATACGAAGTAGATTCAAAGAGTTGTGTAGCGCAACCCTTTCAGGTTGGCAGCGCAATATATAGCTTCTCCAAACCCAATTGTCAACCTCACCTCTCCATGGCGAATCCTGTTTCATTAACAGCCGAGGCTCAGGCGAACTCCCAACAGATTTAGTGGGTGGGAGGGCGGTATGGCCTGGAAGGTCACATATGGTCATAACAAATCGTTCCCCAGATGGTCGGGCTGGGTACCGGAACGTACCGGTTCTGCATCCGGCAAAGTACCATCAACATCGATAGCACTACCCGAGGCCTTCGGGGAGTGGCCTTATCGCTACAACAACAACAACATTCAGTCTATATAAGGTCTCCACGGAACGGTCAGTTCAACATAACCTAATTGCAAGACTTAGCCAGGGTGGGCTCTGAACAGACATCGCTGCACATGCAACCGACTTAAGAATTCACTTCATGACCAAACGTATTTGTGGGTATAAACTTCTGATGACAAATATAAATCTTAGAAGGTCCGTCCAGGTAAAACGCAGCTATTAATCAGACAAGAATACCGACATGTAGTGAGATTGCCGACAGGTCGCTTTAAGTGATATAAACGCATGAATGTGATGGACATACATAACACGCAATCTAACAATCCTGCCTTGAGGATATGGTTCATCTGCTTATGATAGAAATTCATATTAACATAAAATGCGTACATTGTTTGACGCAAATAATTTTGGGAACTTTTGGATTAATATTTGCTCTGGTGCACAGATTTGTTAATATGTAACTTAAAACGTTAAAACAAACTTCTGGTAACACTACGGACTCAATCAGTCTATGTGAGGTCCTCATGGACCGGCCAGTTCAACCTACCTAGCTTTAACTTCAAAAATTATTTAAGGTTACCAATTCTATTAATAGTAGACTTGAACCTGATTTCTGGAAACTTATAAAAATGTTCCTAATTTGAAGGCTGTGCATTTTTTAACAAGATGTTTTGACAATGTATTAAAGTATGGTTGTTCTCATGGGCGAATGGCCCGCATTGCGTAGCTTGTTCAAGCCCAACTCTTACATTCCCGTTCGCGCCTTCAGTGTAACGTAAGCTATATAAGTACGATAAAGAGAAAACATCCGTAGGCTTCGGCATACTTAACTTAAGCTCTCATTTAGGCTTACGGCCACCAAAGAATGCGGCTGAAATAACGCATTTGTTTTGCTTTTCGTGTATAACTTGACATGGCTATACTTAGTATATAAACCTTAACTCCAGTTTCCATGCTACGTCTACTTCCGTTCATAAACACAACAGTTTGTAACAAAGATACATATGCCTGCAACGAAATGGGGACAATCACGCACGACTGAACTAGTTAAAAACACGTTGAAAACGCCAGCAAGGGGGGCAAGTGGCATTTCGTAGAACATCATGTCTTTCGAAAGAACTGCAAGGATACAGAATTATAACTAGTACCGTCTCTTAATACGATAGTTCTACGCTACCTCGGAACAAGTTCAATTCACTGCGGAGCGCCTATCGAATCATCCTCCAGTTATACAAACTGATGGCAATCTTCCATATCGGTCCCCTAAGTGCACGTACAGGATCAGGTAGTCTTCCAATTTTAGATTATTCTACAATTGTACCGCCTCAAGATATTGGGTCTCGTTGAATCAACTGACTCTATGAACCTGGCCAAAAGATCTCTTGAGATATGCAGATAAGTTATAATGCACTGGTGTGCGATTTTCAAAAGGGTGGAATTTGATTGACTTTACCGCTGGTAGCCTTAAGTGCGAAGTACCAATTTTAACAAAGCAATTACATCACATCAAACGGCAAGTATAGCTGGATCGTCCAGATAATGAGCCATCTATAAGATGCAGATATCTATCAGATCTTTTTATTCGTAAACTAAATTAACGTATTAGAGCGTATTACTAAAAAAAACAAGTAAAGAAGGCTATGTTCGGGTGTAACCGAACATTACATACACAGCTGCCAAACTACAGCTTGCAAAACTTTTAAATTTCCTTCTTTCAAAAGTGGGCAGTGCCACGCCCATTGTCCAAAATTTTACTAATTTTCTATTCTGCGTCACAAGGTCACCTACTAAATTTCATAGCTTTATCCGTCTTTGGTAATGAATTATCGAACTTTTTCGGTTTTTCGAAATTTTCGCACGCCTATGAATTTAAACTCTAAGGGCTGTTTTCTGAAGTATACTTTAAGGCCCCTTTTGTAAGCAATGCGATGTTTTAATACAGGTAGTGCAAGGCTACAACAGTGTTTGGTAGCGTCCTTTCCCACCACACCAATGCTCAGGAGTTAAACTCCCGGGAAGAGTCGCCCCTCAGCTGTAGTTTGACAAACAATCCGAGTTTGTTGCTGTCATTAAAAGCTTCTCAGCCTTACAGATGCCATCCGGAGTCGGCATTGCACATGCGGGCTTCGCCCCGCCAATTTGTGTAACAAACTCACAAGAAGCACCACGGAAATTGGAAGAGAAGGTCAGCCTAGATCCGAGTTTTTATTACATTGTGCGAGTTTTCGGTTGATTTTTAAGTAGCTTCTCGTTGAGCTATAAATATTAAACTCTAAACACAATTCGGGACACCGTCACAATGCATAGACAATTAGAAATTTCATCCGAGATTTGGACTTTTGGGAACCGTTTTTAAGGAACTTTCCGGTAGTCTTGAGACTTGAAAATTAAAAGGTGGATCAAAGTTAAATGACAGTTTAACCCATGTTGTTCCAGTTGAGGCTAACAAACATAATACCTGATACGTAGTAGAGAATCTGACGACAATGCATTTAATAAAGAAAAAATTTCCGATATTTGGTGCCCGCGGCAAGAAGTTTAAAAATTACGTATCAAACGGTTCGATAAAGTTTAAAGAAACTTCCCATTCAGCTATAGGATTGAAACTCACACACAGTTCCGAAGACCAAGACAAAGGAGAAAAAAAATATGCTAGGCGGCGCTCGGGTGTAGCTAGTTCATGCTAAATTTGGAACCTTTCGTAAGATTTTCATGCAAATTCTAGGAAAGCTAGGTGTTTGAAATTTTAAACTAACTTCAAATTCTAAAGGGCTGTATCTTAGACAAAAAGCTCCGCGAATATGCGTACGGATGGAGGCATTTGGAAAGGGATTCAAGAACTTGATAAGCGCAATACAAAGCTTTATAGCTTCAAAGCTTCCGCACCCCAATTGTCAACCTCACCTACGCGAGGAGAATTCGGTTACAAATATGAATGTATCATACACATATTTAGCAGGCGAGGCTCTGGCGACCCCAAGTTCCTCATGGAGGAGGGATGGCCTGGTGGGAGGCGGGATGGCCTAGAAGGTTTAATGTGGTCATATTAATTGTTCCCAAGACGGTCGGGCTAGTACCTTAATGGTGCCTTGTTACCACAACGTACCACATTTATATCGGGCAAAGGACTACCAACATCGATAACACTCATCAAAATCTTCGGGAAGTGTCTTTGTCGTTAATATATCAATAACAAGAGGCATTTGGAAAACTGTAATATGGCGATCAATTTTAAGAGACTTGCCATTATGCTTCAATCATGAAACTTCTCACATGATTCATAGCACTGAGATTATGCAACAAAAGGACAAAATAAAAGTAACACGAAATAATTTTAAGACTTCCTTCACACAAATGCATCAAAACTCAGCGGAAAATGTACCTATCCTTAAACACAGCCTGATGATTTTTGATTTAGAAATTTTAACAAATGATATTGAGTTACTCTATAGTGACGTATGGGTCATTTGGACTCGAGTTTGACTCAAACTTTTAGTAATATTCTTTTAAATAATAATTATAGAAGTTTTGAAGCTTTATTACTTAGAAGGGAATACTCATTAAATACCAAGCTAATGAAATGTTCCGAAGATCATGAGTAGGTCTTACAACTTTTGACTAGCCCGTTACTAGTATCGTTCAAAAGAGATAACTGTAGGCTGATGACGGATACTCAAACTGAACACTGCTTTTTGGCGTTACATGCTTTGAAATTAGCCCTATTCAGTGACAACAGATGTAGGAAGTATGGCTTGGAGTAGAAAATGATCCAGCAGTTTTGTGCTCGTGCATTCACTCTACAAAAGCTCATCAAGGACTAGCCAGTTTGACCTAACCTAAGCTAATGAAGCAACTTAGGTGTGAAATTTACACAAAAATTACAACTTTCTAAGAGTGATGGGTGACTACGAAATCACTTCACTTTTTAATTTCAAACAAACTATAGAAGTCTTCTTTGAAGTTGGCTGTGCCATATATTTTAATGAGAAATTGACATTCAATATTTACCTCAAGATGCTCTAGGAATTTCACAAAGACAAAGTAGCTAATTTTAGCTTGTGACGAGTGGGTAAGGTTGCATTTGAAGCACATATTTAAAAAAAAATACTTGGCCCAATTTATTTCCGAGAAGATTTAGGCTTGCCTTCCAATTTTTGTGGCGCTCCCTTTTAGTGTTTTCTAAAAATTGGCGAGACTTATGTACATGTTTTATGCTTACTCCGAACGGCAGCTGCAAGCTGAGAAGCTTTTCATGGCAGAATTACATACGGAGTATTTGACAAAGCACTGCCGAGGTCGACCGCGCTTATAAAATTTGTATTCTTATTGAAAAAATTTGTTTCGTGTTTTTGATTTTGCTTTACACGGAACTTGAACTCAGGGCCTTCGGTTTTATAGTCGAAGCACGCTGCGCTTTAATCCTTTCGAACCAAAGGAAGTGCTTTGCAATTTTGTATGTCATTTTCATGTTTCGAATAAGTTTAGGAATTTCGTAGTGCATTCTAAGGCAATGTCTTCTGTAATAGGCAGCCATTGCGGATACTTGCAGGAAAATAAGGGAAACTGGACTTTTTTGAAAGAGGGTTTTAGCACTAATGAACAATGTCGACCATATTGGACATTTACGTCGATGGCATTATGTTACCGACTGTCTTACACCCAAAAATACTGAGTGTGACGTTCGATCAGGATCTACATTTTGTTGAGCATGCATCAGCAATTGTACCTAAAATCCAGAGCCGTAACAAAATGCTCAAATCTTTTGCCAGCAGGTTTTAGGGTAAAGACAAAGAAACGCTCATTACCCCTACAAAGCAATTCACCTGCTGTTTGCATGCTACGCGTCGGCGATATGTTCTCCGAGCCTAAAGGTTTCTCATTGGAAGAAACTACATTCCTGTCAAAACGTCGCTCTCAGAACTGCTACTGGTTGTCTTCTTATATCCCAAAGCACTATTTTATTGTTTATTGTTATAAAATTTACTTAAAATATTAAGTACAATGTTCTTATGGTTACGTATGAACTACTTATAAAGCAGAATATAAAAATAGCAAAAAATTAGCTCTAGGTAGCGACAAGTCCAGAGCAACTGTACTACTCAGCGAGTTAAATTCACGAATAGCTCGATTAATGGGGGCATTATTTGCATAGTTGGTTCAGTTATCACCATAGAAAGGATAAAAATACCGGAGGGTTCGTTGCGGAACGTTGAAATTAATCTTTTCCATCAAATATGGACAGTCAATGAACCTATTAATAATGTTATACATTAAGCATAAGCAAAGTATGGATATACATCTTTCGAGAGACTTCAAACTTAAGAGCATAAGACGAGCTGAATAAGAAGGGATGGGTTCCGAGAAGTTTACATAGTGAGGCGAGATTACTCTTTATAAGGGAAAAAAGTAGCACAAAAAGGTCCTTAAAGGAATCGACTAAATCGCATAGAAACTCTATATCATGTATTGCCCGGTGAATCACGTTCTTAAATTCAAACAACCTTAGCTTGCACCCTAGCCCAACTTTTATCTGCCTACTGTAACAGGCTAAACTCTTACCTATTCAGAATCAACCACGACATACATAATGTATATCGCGCTTTAAGGTGTGACTACATGACACCAACCATCTTTTCAATTGCAATTTAGAATCAACTACTCTAACACCCCTTTCGCTCTGGTCCACAACTGTTGAAACTGCAAAGTTTACATGGACTCTTGTTAGAGGACATTGATGATAATTTGTGAATGGTTGCAACTATTGGTTGGGGCGAAGCACTACACCAAATAATTATTTAACAAGTTCTCTTCTCCCACAAATTTTCAAACCAAAATTTGCTTTGCACATACATATGTGCCAACTAACTCCCCTTCCCTATAATGAAATTTATGGATCTACCACAGAGTCCGCGCCAAAAAAAATAGGGTCACGTCAGGATAATTGAGCATTGTACTTAAATTTATATAAACTGCAACAAATATCACGATACTTACATCTCGCCGATGTGCCCGAGCTCGCCAAATCTTGTTCAATCGTTTCATCTTTTACGTTTGTGCTATCTTCTGCTGAAATTTCCGTGAAAATTAACGCACAAAACCACAGCTAAGAAAGAAATACAATACATTTTTGGTATCAGAACAGAACTTTTAAACCAATTTTTTTTACAAATAATTTAAAATTTAATATTTTCACAAGTTAAATAAATAAAACTGACCAACACAATTGCCAACTTTGTGCTTGAGAACATTTTGAACATTTTTTTTTTTTTTTTTTTTTTTGAAGTTACTTAAGTAATTTCCAACACAACCGATGCGTACCGCACTTTGTTGTTAACTATACAAACAAACAATAAATACACTTTCGTTTTCCACCAACAGAACAACAAAAAACACGCTTAGAACACAATATGAAAATTCTCAAGTTTAAATCGCAACAGCAGACAATTTCAAGTTCATGCTTAACAACCAACGACTCAGTATTTAAGTATTTACACGCTGATAAAACGAATGAATGAGCCAACGAACCTCAAGTTGAGGAGTTTTAAGTATTTTTGATCATTTTTCCCAGCGCACAGCTCAATTTATATATTTTTTCATTTTCCGTCTGAGTTACTCCAGTAAGTATGACAGACATAAATAACTCTCATATAATAACATTAGCTTTAGCCGCCACCCTCAGACGCTGACGCTGACTTTGGGTGAGTAACAGGTGTCGGTTTGTCTGTCTGTTTGTTCACAATATTTAAGCTCATCAAACTGAGCGCAGATGTTTGGCTAGCAAATATAATTATGTTTAATGTGGGATAGGCGTGGAAGTAACATGTAAATACTTAAAAATACTTAAGTCAGTTTGTAAACTTATATTAAATTATAATTCTCGAAATAATTGTAATTGAGTCAGAGCTGCGAAAATTGTTGCCTTTTTGATGAACATTGTTGTTTACAAAACCTTCCTTGTGACAGAGTATTTTTATAAAGGCAAAACATAAATATGACGTTTGTTCATTCAAGGTTCAAGCAACTGAAGACAGTTATTGATTCTAGTAATGAAGTACATATTCATATATTTGAATGAATCTAAATATCATTTACTTAGCTATGGAAAATCCGCCTTATTAGTATGTTAGAAAGGTAGCTGGCAACGCGACTTCAGCTCTACGTGGGAAGATGAACGAAGTGCGAACTAGTCCCTCACTGTGCCCAGAGCACCCACTTGGGCAAATGTCTACCGAAAAGAGAAGATATAGAGGAAGATAGCTGATAATTAACGGAATCATGTGGAAATAGCCAAATAATACAGCTGGATGATATTGTGGTGTTAGTTTGATAACCTGCAACAATGTGTAAATAGAGCACTGAAAAATGGGGTTCAAATGCCAAGGTGTGACTACTGTGTGCTGTGTGCTGAAACCCGAGGATGCTGAACTCGTTGCATCATCAGAATCTGAATAAAAAATCAACACGGTATAGGAAGATGCTTTTTTTTATCTGTACACACGGTATAGGATGAGAGCTTAGAAAGATATTCTGGGGCACCGACAAAATTTATACTCACCTCATGAAGAGATGTATTAGACACAGCAGCCATAGTTCACTTAAAACAGGGGAGATATTGCATACCTAGATCAAAACAGCTATCAACTCTAAGAATCGCAATATTCAGGAAATGGGAAAAAGTTACTGCTTCTCCCGTATGCGCCAATGCAATTTTTATTTTTTACAAAGCCTTTTCTTGCTGAATTCTTTATGTTTTAGTTTATCGAGTATACAGTTCGATAGGTGTTGAGCGAGGAAAATATTCATAACTTCAAAATTTCATATTTTTGAGTTAGGGCCCTACTGATCTAGTGTGTGATATAAACCTTAAACTTCGTGACAAAACTGACGGGTGAGGCGCAAGGGCGTAGATGTTGAAGTTGGATGAATGGCACAATAATTCTGCGAAGCTTACAGTGAAATCGTTTGTGAGTAAAATTAAATATTCCTGGTCTGAACGTTGGGGGGGTTGCACACTGGTCGGTTTTATAAGGAGTTGGTGGCTAAAAATACTTCCAGTAGAGATATCAACGTGAAACTTTGGTCATGGCTTTGCAAAAATGTGATAATAAGGTTTTGAAATGATTATATAGGTTTTTAGCATTTTTAGCATCTGAACCGCATTCCAAGCACCAAATATCAAATATAAACCTGCGCGATAGTTCGCATTGGTAAGATGTGTCTATCGCAAATGAAATGTTCAATAGGATTAAATAAAGAAATTAAAGTTATTAAAAGATCTTGCACACATAACAATAACAAAACAACAAACACATACAAAAGTTTACATTTGCATACCGTCGACTGGATAAAATAATGTCGCATGTTACACGTGATCACATATAACATACGACAATAATTTATCACGGTGACGCTATCAGAAAACTGTCGCAAAACTTAGTTAGTGGGGGAAATTGGCAGCTGATATTAACATTTTGGAATTCTAAAACTTTGACTAATAATAAGATATAAGTCCCAACTTGAGTATCGCTGAGGAACCCAACTAAAACTTTAGCTGAAATTGAAATATTTGTGCCAATAAACACTAATAAAAGCCCTGGTGAAATTTGAAATAACAAAAAAAAGACCCGACAAGCTAAAGACAATAAAATTATTTCAAAATGAAGTAAATACCTTTGGCTTCAATATTCGTTTTTACTTATTTCAATACAATGATATTTTAACAAAAAAACAACTACAAAATACCATAACCTCACTTTTGAAGCTATTCTTAAAGAGTACAGTTTGAATATAACAAAAACATGTTCAAAGGCTCTTCTAATAAGAGATACTAACAATACATTTGGTGACAAACTTTTCACTTTGAGTTTTTTATTTTTGGCCTATTGAACCGACCACTGTGGGTTGTTGCGTTTATAACGGCAATACAGACAATGTTAGAGCTAGAGTCAATGCAATTAAACATGTGCATCTACGTACGCTGCCTTACTTTAGTGCTGAGGACGTAGTGGTTGTACCCACAGAGAGATAGAGAAAAATTATGCTTTTAACATGGCATCCTGCTATACGGCTCATAATGTTATATTCATTTCTGAGCAAGATACATCAGGAATTGAAGTACTGGAGAGTACATCCTTTATATACCCTGCATAAATCATCTTCAACATCGCCCTAAAAAAGATAGCGAAGTGAAGATCCTAAAAAGTCCCAAGGCAGCGGGATGTAGAAATAAAACTTCTATAAACCAAAAAGGTTGCCACTGTTGTAAAACTGGAGGACTCCAATAACATTTCGTCAAAGAATCTAATGACCTCGTATAACAGAGATCTGCAGGAAAACTTAAGGAAAATCAAGGGGAAGATAAGTTGAGTTAAGTCCCCCCAACAGTCTAGTAATTTAATCCGGATTAAGTTGTGATAAACGGAATAGGGGAATATATAATGCAATCGTAGGTTAAGTCACCGCACTGTAGTGTTATTTGGGAAAAATATACTAGGTAAATTTGTTATGAGCGAGATAAGACAGCACATCAGTTGATGGAAACTAACGATGACAGGAAAACATAACAGAACAAATTATATACTTGTTATCGATAGTAAAAGTTATCGATGAGTTACAGATTTTTTTTAGGCAAATGCGCGGGTTGTTACCGGAAAGTTTACGATTTGTTATCAAAAAGTTATCGATTTGTTATCGAAAATAATCATATCAAATTATTGTAGAAATATTAGTTAAAGGAAATAAAACGAAATGTAAGTTATAGATGAGTTACCTATTATTATACGAGTTAACGGTTTTCTATGTGTTTAAGCCGCCTCCAATAAGATCCAGACGGCGGCGAAATTCTTATGCGCAGCCGTGCGCGGCGAGTGGAAAGGCGCAAATTCACAAGCACTGCCATCGTAAGCAACGATCCTTTTTTCAACAAGTTAGTCTTGCACTATCAATCGGCAACCGCGGACGCGATCCTTTTGTATATATTTTTTATACATGCTGAGTTATTGGTATTTGAAGTTACCAATTTGTAAAAAGTGAATTGTGTGAAAGTTTGCATTTTTTCAATAAGAATATTAAAGGAAATTAAAACGTTTTCGAAAAAACTAAAACAGACCCTTTTTATTTTGTGAAGTGGTGCAGCGAAGAAAGACGAAGTGAGTATTCATTTGTTCACTATGGAAAAGTTAGTTACCGAAAAGTTATCGATTAGTTACAGATTTTTTATAGACGAATAAGCAGGTTGTTACCCGAAAGTTTACGATTTGTTATCAAAAAGTTATCGATTAATTATCGAAAATTATCATATCAAATTATTTTAGCATATTAGTTAAAGGAAATAAAACGAAATGTAAGTTATAGATGAGTTACCCATTATTATAGACGAGTTAACGGTTTTTCTGGAAAAGTTAACAATTTATTGTCGAAAATTGTCCGACTGTTTATCGAATAGTAATCACTTTATTACTGAAAATGAAATCGATGACACAACTGAGACCCATAGATAACAAGACAATGAGAGGCAAAAAATAGCCGCTGACTTGGCTTAACATGCCAATAATAAACCGATAACCCGACATCAATTTCGTTTTCGATTAATGGATGTTGTGGCAGCGCGCAGCCCTCAAGTTGCCCAATGAAACCAGGCTAATCCTGTTCACGCGATCTATTTATATATATATATATATATAACAACTTTTTTTTTGTTTTTGTTTTGCAGAGTCTTTGATGGGCAGCGGTTTGTCAAGCGTCGCGATCTGGGACTGCTCAGCTATAGAGGATATTTCATCAGCCAAGTATAATACTTAAAGCGAACAGAAGCAAACGTATTATACATTAATTACTAAGACAGGTGAGAACAGTTTTTTTATAGAAAAAAGGGAGTCCGAGCTATCAAAAATGTTTGAGTGAGGGTTATAATAGTCCGAGCTATCAAAAATGTTTGAGTGAGGGTTATAATCTTGGCAGCACACTTTTTAAGAAAATGTTTCGGGATCCTGTCAGGGTCGTATGTATATGATACTTTTAAAATTTTTAAATAAGATTATACATCTTCTGAAGATATAAATAAAGCTCTGATTGAATAACATGAATCAGTATGGTATGGGTATTCATTAGGCGAAACGTTGGTCTCCATAAAGTAATTTGATTTGAAAAATTCCGCAAAGAAGCCGGGGATCTATTGATCATTGCTGGAAACCCTGCGTTTAGAGTTTACGAATCCGTAAAATGCCTTCGGGTTGCAAGTTATATTTCTTTTCATTTTACAAAGATAAGCTTTGTAACATTTTTTGTTCAATTGAAAATACTTGTAGCGTGAAATCGAATACTGTCGAGACATTTTATTCTTTAAAATTTTCAGCTCTTTAGTGAACCATACTTGGCTTGTATCGGAATGTACTTTAGCATCGAATTAACAGTTTTTAGCAAGGAAATGTGATGCATATAAAAGTACAGTTCAGAAGATGGCGGGATATAACAGATGGGTAAATAAATGTGGATATTTCCTAGTTGAGTGCGTATGCACAAGAACTCAGTTGTATCGATGGCGGGTACGCTAATCCCTTCAGTTGGTATTGAAGAGTGTACAGTAAGCACAAATCCACCTCCAACTCTGTTCAGGCGGTCATTTCTATATATTTTGTAGTCATTACAGAGGATCTCTGAATTAAAGACATGAGGTTTCAGCCATGTTTCAGTAAAAGCAATCATATCGTAACTTAAGTTAAATGATTTTAAAAACAGTTCTCTTAATTTGGTGTTTAAGCCGCTAACATTTTGGTAAAATATATCTAAAGCAGATTTTACGTTCAGATTTTTGACTCAGTATTATTAAGAGCGATCTTTGCTAAGTTAGGAACACTCTTATTCCGCCTATATTCAAATTCCTACACAAGTGCCCCAGTGGGCCAAAAACTGTTACTCAAGATAATGTCAAAATGTTCAATAGGTACATCTTATCTAAAGGAAGATAATTTCTTTCATAACTTAAATTAAATGTCTGCATTGTTACGTGATCGGTTTTCCTTTTAGAGGAGATATAATATTTCAGGTCCTCCTCAGTAGTATCCCTCTCGAATCTTGACACGAATATCGATCTTTTAGGAGGGACTACATCCAACTTCCTAGTTCCAGGCTCAGTCGCCTGAGAACGGTTTGCAGGTTAAATATTTTTTTTAGCTGTTTGTTTTTTTGGAGGTGAGTTTGATGTTGAAAGCTCTACTCTAAGTGGACTTGGAAATGCTAAGTTTATTAATTCTAGCGTGCTGGGTGCGGGAACGATTGGGTTCTGGATGCTTTGGACGGCGTCGAGGGTCAGTAGGCCAGCCGAGACATCAGTTCGTTTTCGTTTGCTATTAGCATTAGCAGCTGAATCGGTAATACAATTAAAAGTTTTAAACAAAGTTTTCATAATAGTTGAATTTATCCCCCAATGTAGAAAGTTCCTCACCGATTTCGAGGCGATAATTAAACAAAAACTTTCGATATCGGTTGTCACCGATAAGAACCGAAAAAGCTCTTATCAAATAAGTAGCCCCACCGTCATGACATTGCCGACTCGTTCACATTTCGCACGAGTTTCCTGTTTGACACTTCAATGCGCGCCATAAGAGTGAGTACTACACAAACAACACCCTGGCTTCATTAGTATCATAAGTTTCTTATTTACATATATACTTAAGCTTAAATTTCACATCTTTTAAAATCAATATTTGACAAAAAAACTGAAATTCTAAAAAGCCTGAAAAGCGCATGCCGTTGGATTTCGAGCTGTAACAAATACATATATTTTTAGCTTCCACATATGAATTTCTAGGAATTCTTTCAATAGAAAATGATATAAAGCAGAAACAGGTTCTAATATCTTACAAGGTAAAACTAATTGCATTTTCTATTTAAATGTGTTTGTGTTCTTATCATAATGTGACGAATATTAGCAACACTAAGGGATACTATCATCTCTTAGCCGACACTAAGTAGTCACTGGTATGTACATAAACAAATCAATCATTATGTCTACACATATGTACGTACAAGCAGCGGAGAGAAACGCACAAACACATGCATATATCTGAGATACTCACAAAAGTATGCAATCATCGGTTGAAGTATCACTCACATATACAAGCGCATATGGCTATGCGAGAAGCTATAAACGTGCATCTGTAGTTTATAACTTGTGAGTTTATAGCTGTAACTAAGTAGTAAATTCTAGAAGAAGAAACGGCTAGAAGTATGCGAACGACACAGCAGAGAGTATAAAAGGAGCGAAAGCTGAGTTAGCAGAATCAGCTTAATTTAAGCACGCTATCAGTTGCGAAGTATAAGTGTTATTGGGAAGTATATTCAAAAAAGTCTAATAAAGATCATTTTGTATTATTGGATATTGGAGTTATTTATTTAACAGTTTAGCGATACGAACGTTAGAAGAAGGTTGCAAATAAGCGGAATTTCACTAAATTCGTTAAAATATATTATGCATATTCATCATCATCATCGTTATCATTAATTAGCGCTTAAATGCCAATGCTATTTTAGCATTTTCATCACAAATAACGCCAGGTATTCAGTGTCGGTAAAATGCTTTTTTGACTGATACCACTTCGTCCATTCGCATAACATGACCTAGCCAGCGAAGCCCAAGGGCTTTGTTCGTTGCACAAACTTCATATTAGCGTGAAGGGGTCATACAGCTTATCAAAATACATCATTCGATACTCGCCAGCGGTATCATGGACTGGTCCATAAATCAACCGGAGAACATGTTTCTCGATGTGATTATTTTCAATTGCTTAGCGGTTAGTACTGGTACCCAGATAGACGAGGTCCTTCACACTCTCGGACTTATATGTGACAGTGACGTAGCTGCAAAGGTGCGAATACGCAAATTTTTTATTGGATGACACCGAGTAATTCATCTTGTCCGCAAGATCTACTCTATATTCAATATAGAGAAGGCATTACTCATGGCGCGTTTGTTAAGGCCAATGATATCAATATCATAAGCTCTGATAAAAGATTGTGCCATCACTGTTTTGTTCTGCCACTAAGATGATTTCTCCTGCGTTAGATTAAAGAAATCGCATGAGAGGAGGTCGCCTTGTTAGAAGCTTCGTTTGCTTTCGAATGGATTGTGGAAATATTTCCTAATATTTATTCAATGACTTTTGCAGGGAATTTCAATTCAGGCATAGCAGCAAACCAGCTACGTCTTTTCACTAAATAGAAAACACGATATAATCCAGGCTTATTCCGCGGTATGAGGAATCGCCTTTCTTGTGGATTAGGCTGAGTCGAATTAAAATCCAGTCTGAAGGCATACACTCTTTTGCTCAAATTTGGCTTAAGAGTTGATATGTTTTTACCAGCTCTTCGCAACCGTTTTTGAAGAGCTCGGCAGGTAGGCCTTCTTTACCTGGTGCCTTGTTATTTTTGTTCCGGAGTATTGCAATACTCACTTCATCATAGGAACGTGTTCTTCTCCTCCTTCTTTAGCTAGCAAAGAAGAGAAATGCTCTCCCCATAACTTAAGCTAACTCTGTACGTTAATTAAAAAAAAAAATAAATGTAAGGCGCGATAACCTCCGAAGAGATCTAAGGCCGAGCTTCTCTTCCAATTTGCGTCGTGCTCCTCTTGATTTTTCCCTACAAATTGGCCGGACGGGACCTACATGTTTTATGCCGACTCCGAACGGCATCTGCAAGGCAGATGAGTTTTCACTGAGAGCTTTTCATGGCAGAAATACAATCGGAGCGCTTGCCAGACACTGCCGAGGGGCGACCCCGCTTAGAAAAATTTTCTTCTAATTGAAAAACCTTATTTCTAAAATTTTGATGTTGCTTTGCCCGGGAGTTGAACCCAGGGCATACGGTGTGATAGGCGGAGCACGCTACCATCACACCACGGTGGCCGCCACGTTAATTACCAGGTTGCATTTATCATTCCAACGCGACATACCCTATCGTACCAGTTTTTTTTTTTTTTTTTTTGTATGCACGTTGGAAGCCTATGGTTTGCATCATAAGATATTTTAAGAACATATTAAGTTTCTATTTTAGCAGACAAAATACGAAAATTGTCAGCAAACATAGAAAGTCAATATTAAAAGTAGTTGGCATAAATAAAATATTTAAGAGTCGCCACAAATGTTTTTTGTACATAGCCGTAGCGAAAATTACGTTAAAATTAGAAACCTAGCGCCTAATCACTATGGACTAAGAGGTAATTGAAAAGTAAGGACCTCTCTATGTAGACCCTCTTGGTATACCCTGGTGCCACTTACGTTTACGGCAAATCGAATTTGTGAAATTCGACAACGATTCTGGCAGCTACGTCGTTATTAGCGGACATACATTCCAGACAGTGAAGGACTGCGTAAATCTGTGCAATAACGGCAAAAACAATGCCAGCTTAGAAAACAGATTAGATAGAATAACTCTTGCCAACAAATACTACTTTGGAGGTAGTAGGCAATTAAAAAGTGAAGTCCTCTCTCGAAGAACACAAATCACGCTCTACAAGTCGCTCATCATACCTGTTCTGTTGCATGGCTCTGTATTGTGGACGGTGTGGAGAGATGGCTCTTGGAGTGTTTAAGAGACAAATTCTTCGGAAGAAGATGATGCCGATGGCAGATATGACAATAGTGCAGCAAATAAAAACCCAAAGGCTTCGCTGGCCAGGTCATGTTATGCGAATGAGCGGAGTCGTTCGGCCAAGAAAGTATTTCAGTCGACACCGCAGTTTGGTGGCAGAGAAAGGGGAGACCTCCTCTGCATTGGGAAAGGCATGTGGAAGAAGACTTGGCCACCCTTGATTATCCCTATTGGCGTGCCTTTTTACGCGACGGCCCGAATCGTTTAGGCGACTAAGAGCCAATTAATGATTATGATGATAACAAGGACTCTGGTAACTAAAAACTCACTTTCGTAACATGCCTTATACCCCATATGCCAAACACAATTAGATACAAATATCAACGTAAGGTAAGCTTAGCGCTTACTAAAGTCATCTTTTTTATTTGTTGGGTTATAGGTCAATACCTGCTGTTAATTATACTCAGTTGAACAGAGCTCACAGAGTATATTAACTTTGATTGGATAACGGTTAGTTGTACAGGTATAAAGGAATCGAAATAGATATAGACTTCCATATGTCAAAATCATCAGTATCGAAAAAAAATTAGATTGAGCAATATCCGTCCGTCCGTACGTTAACACGATAACTTGAGTAAATTTTGAGGTATCTTGATGAAATTTGGTACGTAGGTTCCTGGACACTCAGTTCAGATCGCTATTTAAAATGAACGACATCGGACTATACCTACGCCCCCTTTTTCGATATCGAAAAAAGTGCGATAATTCATTACCAAAGACGGAGAAAGCGATGAAACTTGGTAGAAGAGTTGAACTTGTGTCGCAGAATAGAAAATTAGTAAAATTTTGGACAATAGGCGTGGCACCGCCCACTTTTAAAAGAAGGTAATTTAAAAGTTTTCCAAGCTGTAATTTGGCAGTCGTTGAAGATATCATGATGAAATTTGGCAGCAACGTTACTCTTATTACTATATGTGTAGCAAATAAAAATTGGGAAAATCGTAGAACGGCCACGCCCACTTTAAAAAAAAAAAATTAAGTAAAATTTTAACAAAAAATTTAATATCTTTACAGTATATAGGTAAATTATGTCAACATTCCATTCCAGTAATGATATGGTGCAACAAAATACAAAAATAAAAGAAAATTTCAAAACGAGCGTGGCTCCGCCCTTTTTCGTTTAACTCGTCTAGAATACTTGTAATGCCATAAGTCGAACAAAAATTTACCAATCCTTGTGAAATTTGGTAGGGGTATAGTTTCTCTTACGATAACAGTTTTCTGTGAAAATGGGCGAAATCGGTTGAAGCCGCGCCCAGGTTTTATACACAGTCGACCGTCTGTCCTTCCGCTCGGCCGATAACACGGTAACTTGAGCAAAAATCGATATATCTTTACCAAACTCAGTTCACGTACTTATCTGAACTCACTTTGTATTGATATAACAGATGGCCGAATTTCGACTATGACCACGCCCACTCTTTCGATATCGAAAATTATGAAAAATGAAAAAAATGCCATAATTCTATACAAGATACGAAAAAATTGATGAAACATGGTAATTGGATTGGTTAATTGACGCAAAATAAAACCTTAGAAAAAAACTTTGTCAAATGGCTGTGACACCAACCATATTAAGTAGAAGAAACTGAAAAAGTTCTGCAGGGCGAAATCAAAAGCCCTTGGAATATTGGCAGGAATACTGTTCGTGGTACTACATATATAAATAGATTAGCGGCACCCGACAGATGATGTTCTGGGTCTCCCTGGTCTACATTTTGTTCGATATTTCGAAAACGCCCTCACATATACAACTACCACCACTCTCTTTTAAAACCCTCATTAACACCTTTAATTTCATACCCATATCGTACAAACGCATTCTAGAGTCATCCCTCGTCCACCTTTATGGCGATATTCTTAAATGGCGTCCACCTATAGAACTATGGCCCACTCCTTTTTAAAATACTCTTTAATACCTTCCATTTGATACCCATGTCGTACAAACAAATTCTAGAGTCAGCCCTGGTCCACCTTAATGGCGATATTCCTAAATGGCGTCGACCTATATAACTATGGCCCACTCCCTTTTAAAATACTCTTTAATACCTTCCATTTGATACCCATGTCATACAAACACATTCCAGGGTTAGCCTAGGTTCATTTTCCTGAATGGTCATTTTCAGTATGTAATGTTCGGTTACACCCAAACTTAGCCTTCCTAACTTGTTTTTATTTATATTTAGCAAAGAAATATATTTAGTTTTTTTTCACGTTGATCGATTTCTTTATTGTTTGTTTTTTTTCGGGTATATTTTATTTATCTTTATTTTTGTAAGTTCGTATATTTATAAATGCGTAAATGTTTACTTTTCTTTGCACATCTTTCATAGCAAAATGCTGTTCACTAGCCCTTGAATAGCTTTAAATGAAAATTTTGTTTTTATTTTTTAGCTTTAAGAAGCCGCTAAATTTGTCGATATACGCAATGCGTTTAGAGGTGTGGTCAAGTAGGCCAATGTGTTGATATTTTTTGGTGTAAAGAAAAAATAGTTTTATGGGTTAAAATTTTATTTGTTGCCAATATTATGCAACTTCCGTTGACACTTAGCTTACAACTGCAAAATAAAGTATCTTTACTCAACTGCTTTAGTAGTGACTATATAGAAAATGTTGTTGTGAGGAAGTAGCATAACATATACTGCGTCTCATAATTATAGCATACATTATTCTTCAGAGAACTAACTGGTGAGAAGTTTTTGTCATGCTCTTAGAAATAAAAATAAAAACATGTAAGGAAGGCTAAGTTCGGGTGTAACCGAACATTACATACTCAGCTGAGAGCTTTGGAGACAAAACAAGGGAAAATCACCATTCAGGAAAATGAACCTAGGGTAAACCTGGAATGTATTTGTATGACATGGGTATCAAATGGAAGGTATTAAATAGTATTTTAAAAGGGAGTGGGCCATAGTTCTATAGGTGGACGCCATTTAGGAATATCGCCATTAAGGTGGACCAGGGCTGACTCTAGAATTTGTTTGTACGATATGGGTATCAAATGAAAGGTGTTAATGATTATTTAAAACGTAGTGGGCCTTAGTTCTACAGGTGGACGCCATTTCGAGATATCGCCATAAAGGTGGATCAGGGGTGACTCTAGAATCCCTTTGTACGATATGGGTATCAAATGAAAGGTATTAATGAGTGTTTTAAAAGGGAGTGATACTTAGTTCTATAGGTGGACGCCTTTTCGAGATATCGCCATAAAGGTGGACCAAAGGTGACTCTAGAATGTGTTTGTACGATATGGGTATCAAATGAAAGGTGTTAATGAGTATTTTTAAAAGGGAGTGGGCCTTCGTTCTATAGGTGGACGCCGTTTCGAGATATCGCCATAAAGGTGGACCAAAGGTGACTCTAGCACATTGAATGCCAAGGCATTTTCAGCAAGTAAGATACTGGCGCCACAGCATTTTTTTTTAAATATCATCAGAGACATCAAAATTGGAATTTAGGTTAGCGCAGGTAATATTTTCTGCTTAGAAACAGGCAGTTTTTAACTAATTAGTATGTCAGACACATATGTTCGACGTGGCGCCTACCGTTTTTTTATTTCAGGGCCTTGGCGGACATATATGCACGACAAAAACATTGACTAAACATCAAAATACATCGTCGTCATACAAGCTCCACTTTGAGGAAGGGCGTAAAGTGGTACCGCAAACTGGGTATAGAATATCTGCTTGGATTATCAGTAGTAAATGCTTTTGTAATGTACAAGAAAGCTACGAAAAAAAATACAAAAATATGGTGGTTTAGAGAACAAATTACTTCATCACTCCTAAATTTGCAGAAGCCAGAAAAGCATGTGAAGCCAAAATCAGGCAATATTCATATTTTAAAAATAAAACTAAGTGCAAGTAATACAAAAGTACGTCGAACTTGTAATTTATGTTATATAAAACAAATGGATGGAAAGGAGATCGCCAGAAAGGAGGCTAAAAGAGTATACACGTATTGCCCGGATTATCCCCAAGAGCCATTCATGTTTTTAGAATATTTTGGGAATCACCACAAATAAATTTAATG
The DNA here is from genome assembly GCF_040869045.1 of Eurosta solidaginis. NCBI lineage: Eukaryota > Metazoa > Arthropoda > Insecta > Diptera > Tephritidae > Eurosta > Eurosta solidaginis. Next base: position 180,735,348 of record NC_090323.1, read on the forward strand.
GGTTTATTTGTATAACTACTTTATAAAAATAATATGTAAAAAATTCTTTGTTACTGTAATAAAATGAATTAAATTTTTTCTCAAAACCAATCTTTTCCAATTGTTTTTTGAGCTACGCCGAAGCCACTATAACAGAAATTTCATGGGAAGCCATATAATTTATTATTGCAATAAAATCATATTTATCGTCATCGTTGCTGTGTGACATGGCGAGAGAGAATTATAGTCGTGTCTGACGTGGCGTAAACCGCATAGTACAGTGTCACACATATATGTGCGACGTGGCAGTCAATGTGCTATAATGTGTTTGTACGATATGGGTATCAAATTAAAGGTTTTAAAAGGGAGTGGCCCTTAGTTGTATATGTGAAGGCGAATTATGGCATTTTTTTCATTTTTCGTAATTTTCGATATCGAAAAAGTGGGCGGGGTCATAGTCCGATTTCGTCCATTTTTTATACCAAGATAAAGTGAGATCAGATAAGTACTCTAGTTATCATGTTAGCGGCCAAGCGGAAGGACGCGCGGCCGACTGTGTATAAAAACTGGTCGTAGATTGGACCGATTTCGCCCATTTTCACAGAAAACAGTTATCGTCATAGAATCTCTGCCCCTACCAAATTTCACAAGGATTGGCAAATTTGTGTTCGATTTATGGCATTAAAAGTCTTCTACACGAATTAAATGAAAGAGGGCGGATCCCCGCCCATTTTGAAATTTTATTTTATTTTTGTACTTTGTTGCACCATATAATTACTGGAGTTGAATGTTGACATAATTTACTTATATACTGTAAAGATATCAAATTTTTTGTTAAAATTTGACTTAAAAAAAATTTTTTTTAAGTGGGCGTGTTCGTCATCCGATTTTGCTAATTTTTATTTAGCAAACAAATAGTAATAGGAGAAGCGTTTCTGCCAAATTTCATCATGACATCTTCAACGACTGCCAAATTACAGCTTGCAAAACTTTTAAATTACCTTATTTTAAAAGTGGGCGGTGCCACGCCCATTGTCCAAACTTTTAATAATTTTCTATTCTGCGCCATAAGGTCAACCCATCTACCGAGTTTCATCGCTTTATCCGACTTTGGTAATGAATTATCGCACTTTTTCTTTTTTTCGAAATTTTCGATATCGAAAAAGTGGACGTGGTTGCAGTCTGATTTAGTTCATTTTAAATAGCGATCTGAGATGAGCGCCCAGGACATACCAAATTTCAACAAGATACCTCAAAATTTACTCTAGTTATCCTATTTACGGACGATCGGACGGACATGGCTAAATTAATTTCTTTTTTCGCCCAGATCATTTTGATATATAGAAGTCTATATCTAAGCCAACGTTGATAAAAATGCCGCGTGAAACAAGCTTAACTGAAACCGAAAGTGGCAAAATTTTGGTTTTTGAGGAACAAAATTTAACCCGTCAATTCCCAGTGTCACCTGTAGGTGACATATTTTTTAAAAAATTTTTCGACCAGCTGGTAATTTGGTTTGTGATCCAAATATTATTGAAATGTAGAGGGCGCTTTGTAGTTGTCAATAAAAATTTATGTCAATACTAGATATGCGTTATCTGTAAAAACCGTTAACTTGAGTGAGATTTTAGTGCTTGTTTTCGTCTCGTAGACTGACCTTGGATGAAATTATCGAAGAATTGAATGCCGAAGAAGACCCATGTTATATTATTATATTTACTCCTGATGATGGCGCGTTAACAGACGAAGACAGCTGTGATGAAAACGATGCTGATATTCTCCATCTTCCTAGTCGCATACTTCTGTCTCAAGTAGAATTATAAAATATACATCGTGTATCTGGAAAAAACTACCAGGAGGAAGAGGGAGAAGAAAACGACGTTCCGGCACCGAAAAAGGAGGAGAAAAGAAATCACGGTAAAAAACTGGCAGACCACCACTTCTTTTACTTCGTGCGGTAAATCTCAATGTAAAATCCGAAAACGTAAGAGTATACATTGCAATATTACTACTTACTTGAGATACCTGCGACCAAAATATTTGAGAATGTTATGGGAAGTGAGTAGTGACACCAGCAATACGCTGGTATCTGCAAGCATGCGGCGAAATAGATTTTTCGAGATTCAGCAATATCTTCATCTTTGTGACGGTACGTCTTTACCGCCCAACGATAAATTTGCAAAAGTTGCAAGCATTTCACAAAATTCTGTAGGAATTTTGAAAAAGTACCTGCTTTTATTTCCTGCACATATTCCCATTGATGAAACTATAGTACGAGTGACGTAAGGTCTGCCGGTGAAGCCGAAGAACACAAAGAAATGGACTGTTCCCAGCGACGATGCGGACATTGTCACCATTGCCGGGTTGCACGTAAAGTGTTGGTACATTTTCCATTATAATTGAAGCGTTTCCTTTATTGCATAGTTCCGTAAGTCATTCAATTGCTTGTTTATAAATAAATATTTTAATAAAAAAAAATCAATGTTTTCCTTCAATAGATATAAAAGAAAAATATCTTCAAATATATTACACAATGCCCAGTGTCACCTGTAGGTGACCTCCCCCTTAAAAAGGGGAGGTTAGCTATATAAATTTTATGTTTTTAAACGGTTTTATTTAGCTTGAGTTAACAGGCCGGCCGTTGTGAACGAATCTTGTAATTGAAATTTAAGTAACTTCTCGATAAGCTACAAGCTTGAAACTTGGAATATAGTTCAGAAGCCGATGACAATGTAATAATAAGAAAAAAAATCGCCGCTAGGTGGCGCAAGGATTGAGATATTCGCAAAATTCGCATTTGTGGTCCGATTTGGCTCATATTTGGAACACATAATACATGCAAGAATAGAAATCGACCTGTGAAAAAAATCGCCGCTAGGTGGCGCATGGATCGAGATATTCGCAAAATTCGTATTTGTGGTCCGATTTGGCTCATATTTGGAACACATAATACATGCAAGAATAGAAATCGACCTGTGAAAAAAATCTCCGCTAGGTGGCGCATGGATCGAGATATTCACAAAAATCTTATTTGTGGTCCGATTTGGCTCATATTTGGAACAAATATTGCATACAGTCCAGTAGAAGTAACATCAAAATATTTTGGAGTTGGAGGAGGGACAAGCATACGTGGCGCAGTCGAGTAAAGTCTTTGGAAGGATTATGTATTGAGGACTTAGGTTGTAACAAAATGTCAGGAAAGAGTCCTTGTAATAATGAGTCACTAAATGAACTAAATAGAATGAGAAATAACAGGCAATTAAATAAAGACTAAAAACTTGAAAATAAAATAATTAAAAAAAAATTTTTAGGTTAAACGGTTTTATTGAAAACAATACTTACATGAAATAATAATAATATGAAAAGCTAGAAAATAATTAGTTAGGTCCTAGGTACTAGTCATCACACTCCTTATCAATCTAGGGCGTTGATCAAACAATTAAATAAAAGCGTTGGACGCGTCATATTTCTATTGATAGTCATAAGTAAAACCAACTGAACCTTAATCAGGTTATGCTACGCCTCACATTTTTAGAAATTTCACGCCCCCAACGCTTTTATTTAATTGTCTAATCAACGCCCTAGATTGATAAGGAGTGTGATGACTAGTACCTAGGACCTACCTAATTATTTTCTAGCTTTTCATATTATTATTATTTCATGTAAATATTGTTTTCAATAAAACCGTTTAACTAAAAATTTTTTTTTTTTATTGTTTTATTTTTTTTTTTTTTTTATATATATAAAAAGAAGTGTACATTTTGATTGTCATGAAATTTTTAGGAAAGATACAGGAAGGAGAGATGAAGGTTATTTGATTTTGAAATCCCAAATCGGTTTAGCCATTCTTGAGTTATGATTTTTTTTTAGAAAAAATTCAAAATTTGAAATCTAACATATAAAATTCTTCTGTCACGGTTTTAGAGGCTGAACCGATTCTCATGAAATTGTGTGAGCATATTGGGTAGGTCTGAGAATCGGCCAACGTCTACCCTTTTTTCGCTACGTGCCTCGGGTCTTGAGATCAAGACGTGGACCCGGGTACCCCTAGAATGTGTTTATACAATATGGAAATCAAATGAAAGCTGTTGATGAGTGCTATAGTACAGGATAATTTGCATACCCCTGTGTGACTAGTATCTCGAGATATAGGCCAAAACGTGGACCCGGGTACCCTTAGAATGTGTTTTTACAATATGGATATCAAATGAAAGCTGTTGATGAGTGCTATAGTACAGGATAATTTTCATACAACTGGGAGGCTAGGGTCTCGAGATATAGCCCAAAATGTGGACCCGGGTACCCCTAGAATGTGTTTATACAATATGGATATCAAATGAAAGCTGTTGATGAGTGCTATAGTACAGGATAATCCTCATACAACTGGGAGGCTAGGGTCTCGAAATATAGCCCAAAACGTGGACCCGGATACACCTAGAATGTGTTTTTATATTATGGGTATCAAATTGAAGTTGTTGATGTATGCTTTAGTACAGAGAAAATTTTACACCGCTGAGTGACTAGGGTCTCGAGATATAGGCAAAACATGGACCCGGATACCCCTAGAATATGTGTATTATGGATATCAAATGAAAGCTGTTACTGAGAGCTCTAAAGTTCATTGTGATATTCGATTTAGTCGCATCAACCTGGCAAAACTGATAAATATGCATGCGAAGCCGAAATAAAGACAAGAATTAATAATACCCACATACCTATTTACATACGTCCTATTCGAGTGGCCTGAAATTTCGTATATATATTTGCCTATATTAGTATTTAGAATGCCTTTTTCCGGGAAGTATACCATAGACGGACTGGGACTGGGATTAGGACTAGGACTGGGACTGAGCCTGAGACTCGGAGTGGGACTGGGACTGAGACTCGGAATGGGACAGGAACAAAATACATACCTCTGGGACTGGCAATAAGAGATGAAGAAGGAGGAGAAAAGAGAGAAGGAGATTGAGAAAGAGATAGAATGAGACGAGGATGGAGATAAAGCGAAAAAGACGGAGGGAGCAGTGAATAAAAAGGTTAGGAAAAAGTGTAGAGAGTAGGGCAGAGTTAGACGGAAAAAGCTTATTAAAATGTTGCCGATAGGCCAAATTTAGGCAGAACAACGTCTGCCGGGTCCGCTAGTACTATGTATAACTATTTCATTCAGTTATATAAATTGTTTTATTTTTCGCAAACATAGCTATGGGAATTGACGGGTTAAAAATATGTGAAATGCAAAAAAGAAATTAATCGGAGTCGCAAAGTTGTGAGCGACTTTTTATTAAATACAACCGAGTACGATAAGAAAAGATTTGGTGGGTCCAAAACGAAATTTTTCGTATCGCGAAAGGTGAAAAATAATAACAAACGCCAGGAACTCTTCGCTGAGCTGCCCAAAATTGGCAACATACGTGAGGACCAGCGTAAGCAAATCAACAATATGGAGGGTTCTCCAAGAAGTTCGAAATACAATGCTCCTTTTTTAACAGAGCGACATAAATAGCGCTCGCATTGAGTTCGCCAAGAAACATATGCAAATGGCGTCAAGTAGGGAAGTTTAATTACTTTTTTGAGCCAATATTTATGTCTGGCCTTTTGTTGCAGGTTATATTTTCAGAAAAAAAATGGAATTCGGATGGTCCGGACGGAAATAGGGAATATCGTAGAGAGATGAGGAGAAGAGCCCCAAGTTTTTTCAAAGAGAAATTTCGGGTGGATCGTTGGTGGTTTGGGGAGCATTTACAGGCGACGCCATACTAGAGCTGTAGTTTGTGAGATCAAAAATGAAGAGTTCACATAACGCTAATATACTTCACTGCAGTATTCTCCCTTTTTACAAGCAAATAGGGAAAACGGTGTGAATATGTACATATCAGTCGGGAGACAAAAAATTTTTTTTCTAAAAATACAGTTAATGTTTTAAGTTGGCCAGCTTGCTCGCCCGACCTCAATCCCTTGGAGAATATATCGGTAATATTAGCCCGTAAAGACTATGCCGAAAACCACCAATATAGCGCCACAAATGAACTGGAGTGTGTCATTGTGGATAATGGGAGCAACAGGAGGATAATTTACTTTTATATTTAGTAAATTCTATGTATAATAGAATTTCTATGTATAATAGAATTTCTAAATGTATTCAACAAAATAAAAATCTAATAAATTAAAGAAAATGCTCGAATTTTTGACAATTTTTTAAATGTGCTATAGTTATGAAACGATTTCCTCTACCCAATAAGGGCACTTATTGCTTTTGTATGACGTCAACAATAATGGAAGAGATGGAGGATAAACAGCTGTACTTTTCCACATTTTTATTTTGTTTCTATTGCGTATCCCAAAAATTTCCCAGCAGTTAGCCCTCTAAGGAAAAATGTGTGCTATAGTTATGAGACGCATTTTAGCATAGCTATTTTAGATTTAGTTGCTATATGAGATCCCAAAGATTGAAATATGTTGCTAGCTATCTGTAAAATTTTTATACTTATGGCATACTTATTTCATTTTTATAAATTTCTTATTGACTAAAAGGTCAATAAGCACTAGGGCTATCGCACAGCGGTCAAAGTTATGATTTTTAATTAAAATTATATTTTTTTTTTGTTTCCTACTACTCTAAGCCGGCAATGCCATAAATGCGATACCACATCCAAATTTTTGACGCGATAAGAAACGGTAATGGGTGTCTCACAGTGGTTCAAGCTCAAACTTTAATACATCGACTGCTGCTTAGAATATCTCCTAATCTTGGCAACCTTTCGAAAACGCTTTGTCACATACCATATTCAAACTAACCTCAGCTAATGCAAAAAAGGTTCAATTTGAAGTCAGATAGGGTGAGTTTGAAACAAATTCCGAAATGGCGATGCTTTCAAAACTTTTCTGAGATAGGGTGTTTTTAAACCAACAGCCAAGGAAAGGTTTTATTCCCTCAGCAGTCAATATTTGCGACCAGATAGTGTATGACGCCGTGACACTTTTCGTCGCAGTAACTCACAGTCACCATTGTATCATACCAAACATTTCATAAACGTATTCGGTTAACAGTCCATTCACTGAAAAGAATGAATGCTCTTATATGAGAGGAATTTTGTTTTACACGAGAAAAATTACTCGTTGGTTATAAATAATTCGCCATCAATATAAGTAAATATTTTTACGTAACTTTTTAAAATCAGGTACTTCAATCTCTACCCTCACTAGGGTAGGCATCTTGTCGTTGGTGTGAGGGCTCAGCCGAACTCCATAGCGCCCGACTATGAGGCGGAGCTGTTTAGGACTGACATCTACGCCGTTTCGCCTCATACGAGGGCGGCGGGATGTCGGTGACCAAGAACTACCAACCCCCTAATCCAGGGTGTTATGCGGACCGTGCATATTGGACGATTTGCAGCCAGGGGATAAATTCGGTTATATTCGAACGGAGCCTTCCCGATACCGGGCCACCTCGGGAAGTATTAATGGCAGTACCACAGTACGGGGCGCTGCTGTGGCGGACGGTTCTTTCCCCGTATATAATACTGGACCGCTGAGCCCGCCTTTTTGGGCAGGTGGTCGTACGACCAAGATTAAAGACTCATTACCTGATTGTAATAAGGACGATGTAAAGAGGAGGACTGAGTCGCAATCCAAGGACGACAAATACGAATTAAGCGATGCGTCGGACTCGGGGAGCGAGAGTAGTGCTGATTCAATGAACTCCGTGTTGGAGAAGCACACAAATGAAAATGGAGTAGAAGAGTGGTGAAGGGTACGGAGCAGAGGAAGTAAAAGAGCTCTCTCGCAGTACCGTGCAGCACTAAGAATTGTACAACGCTTGGAAGCAGTGGTCGACCCAACAGAAGTGGAGATCGAGCGCTTGGAATAGGCCCATGAAGCGGTAGAAATAAATCGAACGCAGTTCAAAAGGTTTGCTGCGAGAAACCCTCGGTTCTGCAACCGGTACGAGGAGGAGGAAGCGTCGAATGGCAGAATGAAGAGGCAACGTTCGGCGGAAGGCGACAAGCCTGCTTTCAAGAGGTAGAAAGGGCCCAGTCCTAGAGCCGCGAGGCAGGGCAGTCGCATAGACAAGACAAGTAGGCCCAAAGCTGTAAGACAGATGGGCTCCAATAGCGAGGTAGCAACTACCTCGAAAGCTGCGAGTCATAGGGAAGTTCCAATTAAGGAAGTAGGAAATAAGCCAAAGGGAGATAACGCTAAGACTCCGGCTTTCTCGGAGGCGCTAAAGGGAGTTAACGCTAAGAATCCGGCTTTCTCGGAGGTGCCAAAGGGAGATAACACTAAGACTCCTGCTTTTCACGAGAAGATGAGTGATGTGGCAAAACAGTCACTGACTGTGGCGCTGGTTGATCGTAGCAGTCCTTTCGGACAAATGACTTCTGAAAGGTGAAGATCTGTGGAAAGGGAGCTTATTAGCTTAATGCTTAAGATGATGCGGGAACAACCAAGTAAGCCCCTTCCAACCTTTGATTCGGGGGGATGGTATAATGGTGTGAAGATGATAGCGTGCGGCAACATCGCCAGCTTGCGGTGGCTGGAGGAAGTGGTTCCAAATCTCCAAAGGCAAGGCACGAACGCGCGGTTTGAAGTGGTGGGTAAAACGCAAATCCCCACGGTACCCAAAGTTAAGGTATGGATACCATACGTGATGAAGTCGGAGGATACACTGCGACTTCTGCAGAATCAGAATCCGAACATACCGACACAGGATTGGAAGGTACTTACTGTATCTCTGCCTACCTACAACAAGCATGCGGAGGATATTTTGTACACGCAGCTTGGCAAAATATCCTTTGACACTGGCAAAATTTACATGCGACACAGGAAAAGAAGTCCCGAGGATAAAAACCCTAACACGCTAGGGGTGGGCGAAGTCGAAAAGAACCTCAAAAGCCTAAGGGAAAAAAGACAGGTGGAGGTCCCCGACGTCACCACGAATGTGCTAGAAGAGGACCAACCGCTAATTGGTGCTGTGACTCGCACAGAGGATTACCCAGCAAAACATTCACGAGAGGCTGAAGGGGGCCTCGAATACTCTAAACCAAAAGGGCAAAGGGAGGACGACGACGTCAAGATGAAGGTGCTGGAGGGGGACAAACAGCCCAATGGTGCTGCGAGTCCTACAGATAAACCTCCAACACAGTAAAGTGCCGTCGAGCGAACTCCTCCTAACACTTGAGGAGGGTTCGTTTGACGTGGCGCTGATCCAGGAGCCGTGGCTCTCATCGAGAGGAACGGTTTCTGGACTTAGCACACGCGGGGTTGGCGTTTACTACGCGCAAACGGCAGGACGGGTGCGAGCTGTAGTAATGGTAAGGAAACAGCTGGATTCATATATACTGCCTAATTACACCACTGAGTATCTCGTAGCGGTGGCCGTTGAGCAAAAGAATAAGCACGCATTTATCCTGGCGTCCTGCTACATGGCCCATGCTGCGGAGGTTCCACCGATGGAGTGCAAAAGGCTAGTACAGGAGGAAGGGCGCAAAAGGCGGTTGGTCATAGGTGCATATGCAAATGCGCACCACAATGCGTGGGAGGAGCAGATACGAACGAGAGAGGCGAATCTCTGTTTTGTTACATCCTGCAAACCAATTTGCAGATAGCCAACAGGGGAAATGTCTCTACATACATTGGTCCAACATCCAGCAATGTTCTGGATATTACATTGAGCTCCGAGCGTGATATATCAAGGTATGATTAGATGGTTCTTGATAGACCGTCCTACTCCGACCATGCGTATATCAGCTTCAGCATCTCCCTAAAGAGGGTAGAGAAGGGAGGAACCTTTAGAAACCCTAGGTCAACGAATTGGAATGAATTCCAGAAACATGTAGAAACAAAACTGGGACAACCCAAAGAGGTTGCTAATGTAGAGGAACTGGATGAGTCGAATGAATTCCTAACAAGGACGCTTATGATTGCGTATAACAAAGCTTGCCCTCTAAGAAGATTTAGAGGAAAAGCAAAGCCGTCATGGTGGAGCAATGAGCTGAGTCTTCTAAAAAGACAGGTATAAGAAATGTTTAAGCTCGCCAAGACCGCGGAAAGCGAAGCGTGTCGGGACGAGTACAGGGATCTACTGAGGATCTACAAGCGTGAAATTACCAGGGCGAAGAGAAACTCATGGAAAAGTTTCTGTACGGACATAGAGTGCTCCAGCGAAACAGCACGGTTGAAAAAAGTCATAGCAAAGGGAAACATAGTCCAGGGACTAATAAAGAAAGAGAACGGGTAATGGTCACGTAATAGTGAGGAATCCCTTGAGGTGCTTCTCGATACACATTTCCCATCGGGAGACGGTTTAGAAGAGCCAGCAGACATCACTCACACTTCGATCACGGAGCTAGTAGTGCCGGGCTTGGTGACCGATACCAAGATCGAGTGGGAAGTGAACACGTTTTCTAACTTTAAATCGCCGGGCCCAGATGGTATATTCCCGGCCATGCTACAAGTCTCAAGTAGGGCGGTTGTGAAATGGCTTAAAATAATATTCGATGTGTGCATAAGACTGAATCATGTACCGCACTCTTGGAGAACTGCTCGTGTAGCTTTTCTACCAAAGGCGGGGAAGATCGGTCAAGTGTATCCCAAAGACTATAGACCCATTAGCTTAACATCATTTCTGCTCAAAACCTTTGAGAGGCTGATAGATGTGTACATAAAGTCCAACGTGGATGAAAAGCTGCTCTCCACAACACAGCATGCGTACACCAAAGGCAAGTCGGCAGACACCGCATTGCATAGGGTGGTAATAAGCATAGAGAAATCCCAGGAATATAAGGAGTATGCTATAGGAGTCTTCTTGGACATTGCCGGGGCTTTCAATAATGTTGCAAAATGGGCGATTATGGATGGTCTTAATTACATTAAAGTACATCCTGCCTTAATCAGATCGATGGGCTGCATGTTAAATTGCAGAAAGATTACATCACAATGGGGATTGTACGAGGCCACGAAACAGGACAGGGGCACGCCGCAGGGAGGGGTGCTGTCACCTCTGCTGTGGACGCTGGTCATCAACCAACTGCTCAGGCGATTCGATGAGGCACCCGTAAAACTTACGGCTTACGCAGATGACGTTGCAATTGTCATAAGTGGAAAGTGCCTTCCAACGATTAGTTCTTTACTGGATCGGGCGCTTCGGGATATTCATACCTGGGCATCTATTGTCGGGTTGAAAGTCAATGCGGAGAAGACGGATATGGTCTTGTTTACAAAGAGGTACAAGGTCCCTAATTGGACCAGGCCTAAGTTAGGAGGGGTGACCTTACAGGAGAAACCTTGCACAAAATATCTAGGAATCATCCTAGACAGTAAGCTGTCATGGAAGCTCACCTTGGAGGAGAGGGTCAAGAAGGCCTCAATGGCACTCTATGTATGTAAAAGAATGCTGGGGTGTACGTGAGGCTTATCGCTCTCTCTTTCTCATTGGGGTTTTACAGCGATTGTAAGCCCTATTCTATACTATGGAGTTCTTGTTTGGTGGAAAGCCACACAAAAAACAACATAACTCAAAAAATTAGAGGGGGCATGCAGACTATCGATGCTTAGTATTACGGGAGCCCTGAAAACAACACAGATGGCTGCACTCTATGTCAATATGCACATTCCACCTGTAGACCTAGTAGCAAAGAACATAGTATTAACAACAGCAACCAGGCTCGGTGCCTCGGGGCAGCTTGAGCGCCGACCATATGGCCATAGTAGTATAGCGTCATCAATCACAAGAACAACAGACTACATGATTCCGTATCTGCGCTTCGAGGGAGATCTTAAGGCCACAATAGAGGTGGACGGTTGGCGCAAGGGTGTGCAAATGGCGGACGAGGCGATACATGTGTACACCGATGGTTCCAAAGTAGTGGAAGGAGTAGAGCCTGCGGTTTACTGCGCTGATCCGGAAATAAGCAGATCCTACAGGCTGCCGGATTACTGTAGCGTTTTCCAAGCGGAAATATTAGCCGTAACCAAAGCAGTAGAAACCCTGGAAGAGAATAGCGTAAGCTGCAACCGAGTTAACTTTTATATTGACAGTCAAGCAGCAATTAAGGCAATAAGCAGTCTCTGGAGAGAATCGGGGCAGGGAGAAGCATACATCTATATTGGGTCCCAGGGCATATGGGAATAGATGGGAATGAAAAAGCGGACGAACTAGCTAAAAAGGGTGCATCCCTTGAAGCTTGCTCCGTAGATGTCCCAATTAGATTGGGCGAGATTAAGCGAAGGCGAGAGGTGCACATGATCGACCAAGCGGGAAAGGAGTGGGTTCAAGAGCGGGGCTGTAAAGTGTCGAAGATTATGTGTAGGTCTTACATCGTTAGACTAACACAGTTGCTCCTATCATTAAAAAGGGAGGACTGTATACTCATGACGGGTATTCTGACTGGACACTGCCTTCTGGCGTCACATGCCTTTAAATTAGGCTTGGTCAGTGATAGCAGATGTAGGAAGTGCGGGTTGGAGGAGGAAATGATCGAGCACGTTCTGCGCTCGTGCCCTGCACTTGCCAGGCTAAGGCTCCAGCTATTAGGAGTGATACATCTGTCAAATATAGAAGCAGCAAGTGGCTTAAGTCCTAGGAAGCTTCTAGTATTTGCCAAGAGGACGGAGTTATTTTATAACATAGATCCTGGTTTTTGATAGGGTTTTTCAGTTTGGTCGTTAAAACAAACTTCTAGTAACACTACGGACTCAATCAGTCTATGTGAGGTCCTCATGGACCGGCCAGTTCAGCCTACCTACCTACTTCAATCTCTACGTCCTATTATATTAATTAGTCTAGACTCTCTACACAGTCAAGGCAACTGGTAGTAAACTACCTCGCAACTACATAGTATAAACCTCAAGCCAACTCTCTTTGTTTCACATAAACAGCTTGTATCTTTCATGTTGTTGTTGTTGTAATGTATCTTTCATATTTTGGTTCAGTCTAAAACTATTTTAAATGCAACCAGAAACGTTCTAACTCAATTAACTGAAAATAATTTAAGTTGCGCCCGTCATTGTGGACGAGTATTCGAGCTAGTAGGATTATTCCAACTATGGTCATTTCAGCATTATCCAAAGCTCCAAATATCACTTTACAAGTTTTGACTTCGTCTGGAAGTTATTAGTCAGACAATTTTAGATGTAGATTAGTACTCTTACTGAGTACTTTGGTGTTTCACTACAGAGATGTGCACTGAGCTTTGTGATATGTACTAAAATACAGCTGCATATTTTTAGGCACAACGAGTTGACTACAATTCAATACTCACCACGAGTGTGTTGATCCCCTGTTCCCCTGTGTATTCTGAAACTGGTCTATAAATATCGCCCCACTCAATGCTTTTATGCGATTCCAACAGAAAACTTGTTGTTTAGAGGTAGATCTTAATCTACTATATATCAATTTTCAGAAAAATTTTCCCGAATGTTGGCATATGTCAGTCAAAGTCTTGAGACAACCAGTGCATAATATAGGTCCCTAAACTTCCAATTTTATCTTCGGCAGGTAAAGCCGTTCTGTTTTGTTTACTGTGCGAAATAAAGCTGATGTGTTTCACCTCCAGTCCTGCAATCACTTTTTCTGTCTTCTCTTCTCCAAAGATCTTGATTAATGTGGCTTCCAAGTGGTACCCAGTTTGGACAACTTGACAATGCTCGAAGCGGAACATTTTCACATTGTTTGCGGTTGTTTTTATCCTGTAGACTATCTGCAAACCCCTATAAAACTGAGCAAATTCTATTTAATAAACTGTACAAGATCACAGGTCCAGGCCACCGTCCATTGGTTCTATCGGATAGATTTAAATACATTGTCATTACACTTCATAGCAATCTTTCAGGGAAGCTCAGCATGGAAGACTCACCTAGTAAAGCCGCAGTCGTCTCGTACCGTTGCTGTGGGTGGTCAATGTGGGTCGCCTGCTTTTACGGATCAAAAGCTGGGAATGGTGCAACGAATAACCCTGATTGAAATGCAACAGCAACTCTAGTCAGTTTTTGATGCGAAGCATACAGCTAAGCTTCTATTGCTCCCTGAAGTCTATATCTCAATGGTGATTGGATTATTTCTACCAAGTTCAGGCAGCGTCCAACCAACTCAACCTGACCAAAGCTTGGGTTATATTCAAACTGATTTTTAATCGCCATTATAAGTTATGTTAGGTGGTTACTTGAAGGTCCGTTGTGATACTACATAAGATAACTGTGACATATAAGCTATAGCGATGGAGTCTCGCATAAGATCGGCCTGAATAAGTGCTTTTGAGATCCTAGTGAGCTTCCGGCGAGTTCTGGCAAAAGCTGGACAGTCAAGCAAGAAGTGATTCGATGATTCCACATCATCACCCCCTTTTCCGATGCAGCAAGAAGCATTTTCCAGTATGTTGAGACGTACAGCATAAACTTCTATTAAATAGTTACCCTTAAGAACCCCATTCACCTTTGAAGACAGAGCCTTAGTAAACAAATTAATTTTGGCAGATCACTGCGATCCACTAGCGTTTGCGTAGCTTACTCGAGGCCCATTTATAGAAAAGCATACCACAGTCGCTGCTGTTATTAGGCAACTTAATAAGGCGGCTTACGTCAAGCTCCTGCCAGAAAACTCCCTCTCAAACCTTCCTCAGCCCACCTAGTTACTAAGTTCAAAAACTTGCCGCTGGGAGTGATTAACAGGTCATCCACATAGCCACTGTGGCGATTTTTTTGCCAACCTTTCTCTAGATTATGGCACCTCCCCACTCCGCTGTGAAAATTATGTTGCACAGAAGTTTATTCATGAATTCAACCAGAGCCCCCTCGACTATTAGGGTACCGGGGCAATATCAACGGCCGCCTGCAGGACTTTGTTAAATGCTCCTTAAATGTCAATAATGGTTTTTATAACGACCTTTTTTCAATTACGTCGCTACAGCAAAATCACAGGAACAAAATACTACAGATTCGACTACGCTCTCTTAACGGTACTGCCCTAACTCTGTCAAGGAGAGCCAAGTATCTGGGCATCGAGATAGACAGCATGCTCAGCAGCAAATCTAATATCGAACGTAAGGTCAAAAAAGCTTACATAGCCTTCTTTCGGTCAGAGAATCGTCAGCAGAAAAAACTGCGACCGTGGTCAGACCCATACTAACATATGGAGCCATAGCATGGTTACCCTCGGAAGGGTAACAGGTGCATTAAGGTCGTTTCCAACTGACGCACTAAAAGGGCTCCTAAACCAGCTATCTCTGGACCTTCACACATGAGAAGGCAGTAAGACTTTGTAAGATAAACTACCGTTCGACAGAGTGCAAAGCAAGCACGCAATTTCAATCTTCCCCGACTGTTCCAAATCGGATTGCGGTGTTGGTGTGGGTGTCTTCTGCGAACATCCTAAGGTGCTGCTGTCTATTCGTCTACCCAATTTTTTTTCTCTTAGTCTCGTCGAAGCGGAAGTTCTGGGTATAGGGAGGGCATGTACACTCCTGTCGCAAAAATGAGTGAGGGGGCGCTAGGAGTGCTTTGTTGAGTGTTTACTAAGATAGCCACGCAGCGCTTAGCCGCTGAACTCCCCCATCACTTCTTCTAAGCCCGTCAGCAGCTGCAAGACACCGCTTCAAGTAGCAGCTAACTTCGCAAACATAAGCCTTATATGGTTATCTGGTCACAGGAACATCGAGTCCAACGAGAAGGCAGGCGAATTTGCAAGGTCAGAGGCACTGCTGGAGTCTGCATTTTCAACATACATCAATCAAAAGAAGCATATCTACACAGCAGATTCAAAGAGTAACTAGTCTGTAAATGGTACTATCCGTACAACTACATGATATTCACGCAAACCTTGCCGAATTACGACAGTAAGAGAACAGATGACCTACCAAACAGGTCAAGTAAAGAAATCTTAAAAAAAAAAAAACAGTTTCGCACTACCTGTTTGAATGTCCAGCTCTAGCACACACTAGGTTTCTAACTAAGAGCAGTTTTATACTGTCGGAACATAAGGAAGAATGCCCTGTATAAGATATCAGCAAGTTCCTTGTCTGCTCCAAATGTTTCGAACAATTACCGAAATAAGCAGCAATTGGTTCCAAACGAAGTTTGCATCAAAAGGGCGCCCCGTGCGCTACTTGAGCTGAGAGCTTTGGTACCCTGGTGGCACAGCAACCAACCAACCAACGCCGCCACTGACAGTTCCTCTAATCCAGGTATCAGCATTCCATGGCATAATTGTGCTCTCATTGCGTATGCAAAACGGTTGATTGAACTTGCCGGGCAATCACTTTAAATTTTTGAATGCCCATGCTCTAAAAAATATTTTTCTATCAAAAATGTAAACAACTTTCTTTTGTTTTTTTCACATTTTTTTTTTTTTTATTAATTTCACATTTTTCATGTATTTATTATATTAAAAATTAAATAAGTGCTAATAGCTAAAAATAAAAAAAATTAAATTAAGTAAAAAAGTTTTCAAAATAAAATAAAAATGTAAGTAGACCAAAACATCAAATAGTAAACAATTAAACAAAACATAATAAACAACATTTCTCTACGAAAATAATTTTTCTCATAGCGTTAATATCAAATCGAAAAAAATTTGCGAGCAACTTTTTTAAATACAAATAAGCGATTTCCTGGAAGTTAATTCTATATCAAACAAAAAAATTTATTTAAAACCATTTTTTTTTTTTCGTGGATTAAACAAATATCAAAATAACATAGTAAACAGAACAATTTCCAAATTTTGTTTGCCTTTTTATAAATTAAGTACAGATAAATAATGTTTTGTGAAAAGAAAGAGATAGATTCACACATTCTCATATTATATAATAGCTAATATTTAGGCCTAAGAGTATTTAATAAATTTTTTTTTTTATCAGTTACGTTTTCATCATATTTTCTAACAATCTCTTTCTTAACAACATTGCTCTTTTTTTCTTTCCTTATGCCTTCTTATAGTGCTTTACATAATTCGTTTCCATTATCATACACCGTAAAAAATATGAAAAAAACATGAACTGAACAAATTCGGGAACTGGATGTACAGGAAATTGTTTAACAAAGTGCAACAGCAGGATCAGAAACTGGATAAAGTTGAGGATCACGAACGGGAGCGGAACGGGGATTGCAGGATGAGGATGTGTTGTTGTAGATTTGTATGGCTTTGCAGTGTACTCTGATGTGTTATGTTGTATTAGGAAGCAAGCGTAGGAAATAGAATCAACTCGAAGGCTCGTATTACCCAAGAACGAAAACAGGATATATGGGTTGATGGTTTGGGAAATTGGAGCATTGTTGTTGGCTGGTTGGTGTTGTTTTACGTTGCAGTGATGTCATTTAACATACGACGACAATATCCTTGTTTAACTCAGTTTACTTCAATCCTGAATTGAATAGAATAGATACGAATGGTATGCATGTATGTGTGTGGATGAGTTTTTATTTAAAGTCGCTAGGTCAAAGTTGCGTTATCATGTCGTTATGGCGTTTGTTATGTCGGTAAACTAAGTTTGTATGTCATAGCTCTGCGTTCATTTGTCCAGTTTATTTATGGCATACGGTTAACTAAGTAATTACGTTAAGTCATTAAGTTTTGGGGTTACGTCACTAAGTTATGGCGTTGTGTCATTTAGTTATGGCGTTGCGTTGCGGCATTAAAGGATGTCGTTACGCAACGTCATTACGCTGCATCATTTAGTTATGGCATTACATTATAGTGATACCTGTCGTCATTAATTTATGGCATTGCGTTGGGTCATTTAGATATGGCGTAACGTTTCTACGCTTACTGATGTCGATACGTCATTAATTGATGTCGTTAAAGTACGTAATTACGTTACTAAATTTACGTAAACTATCTACTCTTTTACCTTACGCAGTGACGTTACGTTCCAACGTTAGCGTTTGTCTACAAATTTAAGTTACGTCGTCTCGTTTTTTAATTAGTAAAAGCTTAGTTTATCTTTTCTACTTCAATTCACCGTTAATGCTTTTACGTTTTTCATTAGTTTACATATTTAACGTTACGTAAATACGTAAGTGTTGTTTTACGTATTCAATCTACGTCATTGCGTTTCTTATTTAACAGCACCTAAGTTTTTCTTTTCCTCTTGACTTTCAGATTCCGTTACTGCTCTTACTTAACGCGTTTGCTATTGTTACGTTACGATATTAAGATAGTGTAATTTTACAAACTTAAATTACGTCGTTTCGTTTCTTATTTAACAGCAGCTTAGTTTTTCTTTTCCGCTGCACTTTCTGTTTCTGTTGGCTCTTTAATTTTTGCTTCTTCTTTTGCTGCTTCAGCTGCTGGTTTCTCAACCAATTTCACGTCGGTTGTATCAGTCTCAGTTGGTGCCTCAACTTTTTCGGCTTGTTTCGTTTTCTCGCTCTCTTTTTGTTCATTCTCTGTTGGCTTTTCTTGTGTCTCTTGTGCTTTTGTTTCTTTCGCTTTTGTCTCTTGCGCTTTTGTGTCTTGCGGTTTCGTTTCTTGCGCTTCTGTTACTTGCAGTTCCTTTGTCTTCTCTTCCTTTTTTAACTCGTTCACCACTTTTGCGTTCTCTTTTTCAGTGACTGTCGCCGCTATTGCACTCAATTCCTCAGCCCCTTCAGTTTCGCGCTTCTTTTGTAATTTTTCGGGTATATTTTGTGTACACGAACACGGACACATGCATTGATCTTTACGTGCTCCACTTGTGAACTGACTGAAGCTAAACGGTATAGGTGCCGGTTGTACACCTAATGGGAAAGGATCGACATTTTGCTGATATCTATCATTTGAGTGTATTGCATTATTTTCACCAACACCACTACATTTCTCATAAGCTGATTGTGGTAATATGATGACAGGCATAAATGCTATTACAGCACCTTTAGGTATCTTATCCGGTGCGTAAGATGCTGCATAACCGGGTGTTTGTGGAAATACTGGCAATTGTTGTAGTAAGGACATTGAATTTGTTATACCACCAAAACTGGCTTGACCAAATGATGTTGTGGTTGTAAATTGTTGTTGTTGACTACTTGTTGCTGGTCTACCATCCGTACAGGCGCAAGCTGGTCCGTTGTTCTGGCCTGTTGTTGCATAGGTGGCAACAGCGGGGCGGCGTGATGTTTGATAGTTATTGCTGATGATTACATTTTTCTCTACTTCAGCTAGACTTGGATAACGTGGACCACCTCCAAATGGCTGCGCAGGCTTATAACCTTCACTAGCGATTGTGTTTACTTCTTCAGCAATCTTTTGTCCCTGCTGATTGCTAGTTGTTGTGGTTGTAGTGGTTGTAACTTTTTGTGTGGTTTGTTTTGGTACACTATAGAAACCGGGTATTTTTCCATATGTTGTTTGAGGCATAATTTTATTTAAGGTGCTGGCGCCACTTCCACCGCTAGAGCCAACGCTATAACCGCTGTAGCTGGAACCTCCACTGTATCCAGCACTGCCTTTAGGGCCATCGCTACCAATACCACCAACACCACCAACACCGCCGATACCGCCAATACCGCCTACACCGCCAATGGGGCCGCCTCCACCGATCGCGCCACCGCCTTCAATATTTTGTGTCGTCTGTTTGTCCGTATTTTTATTGAACGTGCTTGTTGTTGTTACTTTTTGAATTGTCTTTGGATTTTCGTATTTGTAACCGTTATCGTTTGTTGTAGTTGTCGTGGTTATCTTGTAGGGCTTCGGTTCTGGTTGTTGGGTCTTCTCAATAGAAACGTCCTGTGGTCGTTGGAAGGTATTCGTTAGAGGACCACGAGTTGGTGGTAGATATTGATTTTTTTGTTCGTATGTTATAAACGGTTTTTTCGTATTCGTATTCGTATTTGTCGTTGTCGTTGTGGTGGTGACGATTTTATTGGTTGTAATGGATTTAGGAGGAGAAGGAGAAGAAGAAGGAGGAATATATGTTAATTTAGTTTTATTAAATTTATTATTATCATAATTAGATTGTGTATTTGTGTTAGTGTTTATGTTGGTGTTGGTGTCTATTTTGATGTTGTTGTTTGGTATGATATTTGTGTTTTTCTGTGGTGTTTGTTGATTTGGGTTGGTGTTTGCTATTGTTGTTGTTGTAACTTTTTTCTGTGCATTATCATTATTACTATTATAATTTTGCCTAACATATGTTGTTGATTGTTTTTGTGCTTTTTGTGTAATTGGTGTATATTGTGTATTTTTCTTTGATATGTCACCACCTTCCAAAACTAATGATGATGATTGTATGGGTTGTGGTGTTATTTTACCAGTTTTTGCGATTGGTGGCAAATAGCCAGGTGTTTGCTTATTTGATTCTCTTGGATTTGTTAGCTGTCCTGGTCTCAATTGTTCCGATAATATATCTGATCCAAATTCAGGTCCGGGTCGTGCTGATCCAGGTGGGCCGGGTGGTCGGGGACGTGTTGGTCCAGGTGGCCCAGGTGGGCCGAATGGTCCGGGACGTGTTGGTCCAGGTGGTCCGGGTGGGCCGAATGGTCCGGGACGTGTTGGTCCAGGTGGTCCAGGTGGTCCGGGTGGGCCGAATGGCCCGGGACGTGTTGGTCCAGGTGGTCCAGGTGGTCCGGGTGGACCGAATGGTCCATTAGGTCCTGGTCCAGTTGGGCCGAATGGTCCTATGGTGAAATACATTAATATTGACACACACAAATTATATTAAGGCTAAATGTTATGTTGACTTATATAAAGGGTGTTCTTTAAACCATTTAAAACAATTTATTGCATTGATTGTTCAACTATATTTTCATGGCAACAAACACCTAAGGCAAATGCTCATTGAGGGAAGTTTTATTAGTACAAACGAACAAGAACGCCCTATTTTAATGCAGAAGATTGGAATTACACCTATCTGCATCACTTGTAGCCGACCCGTATTCAACAAATCAATAGGCCTGTGAAAGCAATTGTGTTTATTTTACCGATGGCTTGCGTTTTCCAGTATCGTCCTAAGTAATGTGAGTTGAAAATCTTTTGGCCTCTCGGATCCTCCATAGAGTGACATAGAAGCAATAAAAAAGATACCACCTAAAAATTATTGTACTAAAGTTAGTAAGGTTATATATTATTGAGGTAGTTCCTAAGCAATCCTGGAAACGATTATTTTATTTTGGAAAATGCTAAAGCTATCCCGTAAAAGTGCTAAAATGGTTCGGAAAAAAATCTCGAAGCCGTCTGTTTACATAAGTCATCATATATGCCAAAGAAGGCTTAAAATAATCTAAAAAAATACTATAACAAGATATCAAAGCCGCTGCAATCTCGCAACGACCTTGAAATAATCTCGAAAAAAATTCCGAAATTGCGCAGAGCGGATCTCGAAAATAATTCCGAATTTCCCGTGGAATAATTCCAAATTTATTTATTTACTAAAATTTATTATAATTTATATATAATTCTAAAAAACATCTTAAATTATCACAAAAACTATCCTGCGCCCCCCATGAAACGATCGGTTCTTAAAACAATCCTAAAACAGTTCAAAAATCATACTCAAATAATTCCAAAAAATACCGCAATATTCCCGAATTTATACAAAAACAGTTTTGAAATTATCCTTGAAACTATTGCATAGAAGTGTAGGAATTACATCAGAAAAACTCGCAAACAACAACGAAATAGTTCCGAAAAAGGTTACAAAATGATTTAAAAAACAATAACGGAACCCTCTTGAAGCGATCTTGAATTTCGAAAGAGTCTAAAAATTTGCAATCCTTAACGACTGTGTATCTATGCCGAAACATTCTTGAAAACGTTTCGATACATTGTGGAGGAAATGGGATGACCTAGAAAAATCGAAGTGTTCATGTCATATGAGTTAGCCGGACTAATAGCTCAATTAGGGCTATCTCTAGAACGTATTACATCTAGAACCGGTGACGTGAGGCGATCAGTTTGATTATTTGAAATTTTATTTAGGATATATCTGTACAGGACACTGCAGACCTAGAAGCCAATGCACAGACTAGGCATCCTTTCGAGACGACTTTTTCAGCTCTATAACATAGCAGATAAGACTCCGGGGCCACTCTTCTCGAGTTCGATGCCATTTCCCTTAAAGGAGTAAAACGTCTTGGCTGACCTTAGATAAAGCATAAGCATATACACTCTTTTAGTCTGAAAAAATTTCCTTATTTTTTAAAGCTCTATATCTGTATGAAGTGCTGTGAGAAGAATTGAACAAAATACATCCGAGTTCTAAGTGCTATCTTCACATCCAAATTCCAAATATAACTATTTGTACGCCATTTTCGCCAAAACTTATTTATTATTTGGCTAATTTTAGCAATTCTGGGTAGTTTAAATAACTGCTAATAGTATTTTTTTATTCGTTGAGATCTATACCCCAGTTGCTCTTCCTATTTTCGGTGGTAGCTTTTAATAGCAGATATATTTTTTCGTAAAATGCAAACTCTAAAAGGAACACCCTTCATAACAAGAAATACATGTAAAATAAACATATAAAAATAACAACCTGGTGGTCCTGGTGGGCCGGGTGGTCCGGGTGGACCCTTTGGACCGCCAGGTCCTTTAGGGCCGCCAGGTCCTTTAGGACCGCCAGGTCCGTTAGGTCCACCTGGACCGCCTGGTCCGATACCGCCGCCATCTCCTACACCGCCATTGCCGCCAAAACCGCCAAAACCGCCATCCGGGCCCATTGTATTAATATTTGGTCCATATGGTCCCACTACATGCACATATGGTGGAGCTGGTGGACCGGTTGGGCCTTCCATGTGAACGTATCTACCTGAATCATCATGAATATATTGACCTTCTCTAATACCTAAAAAAAAGGTAAATTAAAAAGAAAAAGAATAAACATATAAGAGTTTGTTTACAAAACAGCACAATATATATTTAAATTACCTTTAAAACGACGATCTGGGCCTTCATAATTACCTATGTGAAGAAGGAGTAGAAAGGTTGGTAAAGAAAAAATTGTATTAGTAAACCAATTTTCGAAATATAATAAAAGGAAATCCGTAATGTCTATGTATATTTTATTTACGAAATACTTTATCTACTTTTAAAACGAGTATTTATAGAGCTACAATAAACTTACAACATAACTACAACAAAATTATATCAACACTACAACTATGGTTATAAAATGTTCTCTAGAAAATCTACGCATCAAAAACTACTACATTTTTCACTACTCCTTCTAAAAGCTACCTAACCACTGAAATGTTTAATTTACTGTTAAATTAAAAAATATGGCTTTATAAATTAATAAAAAATATTTTGTTTAGAATTTATTTTTTCTACTTAGTGTTAAGATCTAAAAGCTATAAGCACCAGCCACCACTTGACTTAAAAACATATAAGGTTAATATGCATGTGTGTATGTGTATGTATAGAAATTGCGTTAGTAATTAGTAAAAATAATTATGTGAAAGCATAATATAATTTGCCACGTGAATGCACAGTTGTTTACATAAAAGCATGTGCAGCTGATAATATTAAAAAAAAAATCTTCAAATTTTCTTAAGATATTATTTTAAACAATAGTTATTCTCTGACCAAACAAATTTTACAAGAAACAAAAGAAGCATTAATTCAGCGAAAAAAATTAATTATTATATTAATATTTTGTCTTCAAGACCAAGTTTATTATTTTTGTAAAATGTATATTTTACAAGTTATATTATATTAAGTTATTATACATAGGAACGGAGTAAATTAGAAAAAATTAAAGTTCATAGACCGTATAGCCGACTATTTCAAAACCCATGACGGTTTATCATCAGCGATCCACACATGGAAGGTTTCTTGAACTTTGTTTTTGTTTTTTTTTTTTTTTAATTTACTCATTTTCTGTGTATAATTATTTAATATAATGTAACTTGTAAAACATACATTTTACAAAAATAATAAACTTGGTATTGAAGACAAAACATTAATATAATAATTAATTAGATACAGACCAGTAAAACCAAACATAACGAAAAAAATGAATGAAATTAAATTTTAATAAAAATAATATAAGAAAATTTTAAGTACTTCCTTTATATAAATGGGCAAAAGTCAGCGAAAAATGTCTGCTTATATAAAGAAATATTCTTGCTGAAATTTGATTTTTAAATTTTGACATAAAAATTGCAAACATATTTATGAGAAGTAAAAATATAAACGTGGAGCGCACACACTCAGAGAAAAACGCCATTCTAAAATCCAGCACCCCGGACTCAATTCAAGCTTTTCATATTCTTACTTTTTGTTCTTGAAAAACGAACGACCTGTTCTCAAAACGACAACCTTGTTCTTGAACTGACAACCATTTTCTTCAAAATAGAACGGCTGGTCTTAAAATATGAACAAATGTTCTATTAATGAGAACAATGTTCTTAAATTAAGAACAATGTTCTTAAGTTAAGTTAAAGAAAAAAGAAACGGTATAATTCGTGTGCACTACAATGTTAAATACAACATTTGGCACAAGTTACCAAGCAGTTGTATAGGCCCAGTGGCTATGATGTTGCGGTTGTGATCGTGTGACGGGAGTTCGATCGCCGTCAAACTCTTTTGAAACAATTGTTTTATTCTATTTTTTTAACTCTTATTTTTCGTTCAGCTCCATTCACAAATGCACAGGTAATTCTCAAACTTGTTATGAAATGTTCTAAATATATGTATATTCAGATTGCATTATCAAATAAGAAAAATTTCTCGATAGGAGGAATATATGAAAATATGCGTATTATGCGTTTTTTCAAAAATTTTTGGAATTTTAATAATAATTTGTTTTGTTATTAATAGTTTTTATTAATGACGAAAAAATTATTTATTAATAAAAAATAAATGAATTGGTGCCTACTTGAAAAAAATACCTTCTCCACTCCCTCCAAATATGAAGCACAAACCGTTCTTGAACTGACACCGAAAAATGTTAAATCGACCACAAATTGTTCTCGAAGCGTTAGAACGCAAAATCTTAAATCAAGCCCAAGTAGTGCTTGAAATGAGCTCAGAAGGTACACACATCAATACCAAAGTGGTCACAAAATACGAACGGTGTGCTTGGAAAAACTGTTCTTAAAACAAGCCCATCGGTCACGAGTTAAGAAAAAACGTACTTGACCGACTTTTGTCAACGAATGTTCTTAATTTTGAACGTGTTTCGTTCGTTTTAGAACGATTTTTAGTCTGAGTGCATCATTTGGATTGGAAAGCTGTTAGGAAAGGAAATATTATTAGTCAGTCAATTGTGCTCCACTTTTATATTTTTACTTCTCATAAATATTTTTGCAATTTCTATGTCAAAATTACAAAATCAAAATTTAGCAAGAATATGTCTTTATATAAGGACATATTTTTCGCTGATTTTTGCCCATTTATATAAGGAAGTGCTTAAAATTTTTTTATTTTATTTTTATTTAAAATGCTTTTCTTCAGTTTGTCTAGTATATTCATTATTTTGTATGTATTTTTGATTTTTTAGTTTTTAATTGTTTTTAAAATCTTTTGCTACATAATTTGTACGTGTAAAGGTGCAAAAATTAAGTTTTTACTACTTTTTTATACTCAGTTGAGCAGAGCTCACAGAGTATATTAAGTTTGATTGGATAACGGTTGGTTGTACATACATATATAAAGGAATCGAGATAGATATAGACTTGCATATATCAAAATAATCAGGATCGAAAAAAAATTTGATTGAGCCATGTCCGTCCGTCCGTTAACACGATAACTTGAGTAAATTTTGAGGTATCTTGATGAAATTTGGTATGTAGGTTCCTGAGCACTCATCTCAGATCGCTATTTAAAATGAACGATATCGGACTATAACCACGCCCACTTTTTCGATATCGAAAATTTATAAAAACCGAAAAAGTGCGATAACTCATTACAAAAGACAGATAAAGCGACGAAACTTGGTAGATGGGTTGAGGTTATGACGCAGAATAGAAAATTAGTAAGATTTTGGACAATGGGCGTGGCACCGCCCACTTTTACAAGAAGGTAATTTAAAAGTTTTGCAAGCTGTAATTTGGCAGCCGTTGAAGATATCATGATGAAATTTGGCAGGAACGTTACTACTATTACTCTATATGTGCTAAATAAAAATTAGCAAAATTGGATGAAGAACACGCCCACTTTTTAAAAAAAAAAATTTTTAAATTCAAATTTTAACAAAAAATTTAATATCTTTACTGTATATAAGTAAATTAAGTCAAAATTCAACTCCAGTAATGATATGATGCAACAAAATACAAAAATAAAAGAAAATTTCAAAATGGGCGTGGCTCCGCCCATTTTCATTTAGTTTGTCTAGAATACTTTTATTGCCATAAGTCGAACAAAAATTTACCAATCCTTCTCAAATTTGGTAGGAGCATAGATTCTATGACGGTAACTGTTCTCTGTGAAAATGGGCGAAATCGGTGGAAGCCACGCCCAGTTTTTATACACAGTCCACCGTCTGTCCTTCCGCTCGGCCATTAACACAATAACTTGAGCAAAATCCGATATATCTTTACTAAGCTTAGCCCACGTACTTACCTGAGCTCACTTTTTCTTGGTATAAAAAATGGGCGAAATCTGACTATAACCACGCCCACTTTATCGATATCGAAAATTACGAAAAATGAAAAAAATGCCATAATTCTATACCAAATACGAAAAAAGTGATGAAACATGGTAACTGGATTGGTTTATTGACGCAAAATATAAAAATAAATAAATAAATGTAAGGCGCGATAATCTCCGAAGAGATCTAAGGCCGAGCTTCTCTTCCAATTTGCGTCGTGCTCCTCTTGATTTTTCCCTACAAATTGGCCGGACGGGACCTACATGTTTTATGCCGACTCCGAACGGCATCTGCAAGGCAGATGAGTTTTCACTGAGAGCTTTTCATGGCAGAAATACAATCGGAGCGCTTGCCAGACACTGCCGAGGGGTGACCCCGCTTAGAAAAATTTTCTTCTAATTGAAAAATCTTATTTCTAAAATTTTGATGTTGCTTTGCCCGGGAGTTGAACCCAGGGCATACGGTGTGATAGGCGGAGCACCCTACCATCACACCACGGTGGCCGCAAAATATAACTTTGGAAAAAACTTTGTAAAATGGGTGTGACACCTACCATATTAAGTAGAAGAAAATGAAAAAGTTCTACAAGGCGAAATCAACAGCCCTTGGAATCTTGGCAGGAATACTGTTAGTGGTATTACATATATAAATAAATTAGCAGTACCCGACAGATGATTTTCTGGATCACCTGGTCCACATTTTAGTCGATATCGCGAGAACGCCTTCACATATACATCTAAGGGCCACTCGCTTTTAAAACCCTCATTAATACCTTTAATTTGATATCCATATCGTACAAAAACATACCAGAGTCACCCCTGTCCCACCCTAATGGCGATATCTCGAAAAGGCGTCCACCTATAGACCTAATGCCCCCTCCCTCTTAAAATGCTCAGTAACACCTTTCGTTTGATACCCATATCGTACAAACATTCTAGAGTCACCCCTGGCCCACCCTAATGGCGATATCTCGAAAAGGCGTCCACCTATAGACCTAGTGTCCACTCCCTCTTAAAATGCTCAGTAACACCTTTCGTTTGATACCCATATCGTACAAACATTTTAGAGTCACTCCTGGCCCACCCTAATGGCGATATTTCGAAAAGGCGTCCACCTATAGAACTAAGGATTACTCCCTTTTAAAATACTCATTACCACCTTTCATTTGATACCCATATCGTACAAACACATTCTAGAGTCACCCTGGCCCACCCTAATGGCGATATCTCGAAAAGGCGTCCACCTATAGACCTAATGCCCACTCCCTCTTAAAATGCTCAGTAACACCTTTCATTTGATACCCATATCGTACAAACACATTATAGAATCACCCCTGGTCCACCTTAATGGGGACATCTCGAAAAGGCGTCCACCGATAGACCTAAGGCCCACTCCCTCTTAAAATGCTCAGTAACACCTTTCATTTGATACCCATATCGTACAAACAAATTCTAGAGTCAGCCCTGGTCTACCTTTATGGCGATATCCCTAAATGGCGTTCATCCATAGAACTATGGCCTACTCTCTCTTAAAATACCCTTTAATACCTTTCATTTGATACACATGTTATACAACCACATTCCAGGGTTACCCCAGATTGATTTTCCTTATTTTGTCTCCATAGCTCTCAACTGAGTATGTTATGTTCGGTTACACCCGAACTTAGCCTTCCTTACTTGTTTTATTTTGATTATAAGTAGTTATTTACTATATTTACTTTAACGCCTTTTAAAATTTATTATACATTTTAAAAATTTCTATTTTTCTCAATTATTCAGATTTTATAAATTTTCCAATTTAAATACGTTTTATTCATTATCATTACTGAATTTTCAAATTTTTCTTAAATTGTCAAATTTCTCATGTATTTAACATTTTTTAATAATTTTAAATTTTTTATAATTTGTTGAAGTTTTATAAATTGCTAAATTTCTATAAATTTTCAAAATTTGTTAACCCCAATTTTTGCGGGATTTTAACATGCTTTCAGTGAAATTGTAGACACGTAACGTTTATAAATTTTCCTTGTTTTTTTTTCTTTAATTGTTTATTTATTATTTTCTTAATCTGCTGCTTGATTAAATAAAAAGTCTTCCCCAATGATTCTAGTAATGTTTTATAAAAAAAAAATTTTACATTTTTTAGGAAATTGGTATTTTTATATATTTTTAAATTTTTGTGTAAATCTTCAAGTTTTAATAATTTTTGAGTTAACAAGTTTTTAGAAATTTTTATAATTCCTTATATATATTCAAAATTTCTTGTTGCTTTTAAAATATTTTTCTTTAAAATTATAAACTTTTAAAATTCATGGTTTTGTTTGAATCGGCTAAGTAACTAAAGAGGCATTCTAGAATAAATAAATAAAAAAATTATATGATTTATTAATTTAATAAAATTTTTTATTGGATAATTTTTATAAATACTCTTCAAAGCTTGGAATTTAAGTTGCATTGTTGTACAGCATATAAAGGAATATACATATTTTCATTAAAATTAGCTATTACAAAATTGGAAAAGTATTTTAAATATTTTGAGCAATTAT
Organism: Eurosta solidaginis; assembly: GCF_040869045.1. Classification (NCBI taxonomy): domain Eukaryota; kingdom Metazoa; phylum Arthropoda; class Insecta; order Diptera; family Tephritidae; genus Eurosta; species Eurosta solidaginis. The sequence goes on from NC_090323.1 coordinate 180,764,364, forward strand.
AATTTAGGCGAAATTATCGAAGTTTTGGCTAGAAGAGATACAATTACATATATGTATGGTGATAAGGGATGCTGATAAGAGATTTTTATACACATGTGTATGTAAGGCATGTTTACTACCACCATATATGTAATACTTCTATATCACTACTACAGATATACAACGAGAGAAGGATACAGAATATCAAGGCTGTCGTGAAATTTTTGTAAAAAAGGGGCATAAATATATGTATATTTCAACAAGCCGTCTATCACCGATATACTCAATTGCAAAAATTATTTGTCTAAGCATGAATTCAGACGAGCTTTGACGGATGAGTCATATTGCAACTTAAAGACCCACGCGCAGGGATTCGAGGATTATATCTCTTCATTACGAGATGCTAATGGCACCCTTCTGGTTCAGTCTGGCCGGAAAACAGGATTTGTTTTTATGATTGTTGCTTTAAGAAATATTTTGTCCACTATTTGAGAAGCTTAAACAATTTGGCATGACATACCTTTTAACTTATAAGCTTTCACAATACTTCCAGGAAACCTCTTTTGCTGCAGTTAGGGCAAGAGGTGGTTTCAACAACAATCCCAACGCAGTTCAATTTAAAAGTGCACGAGTTAAGTGCGATTGAAAGTGGGAATTGTACCTTCGACGGCGTATCCATTCTAGAGGCGTCATCAGCGTCTACTAGTATCCTTAAAAAAAATAGCGAGGTAATAGATTTCGAGTTAGCAAATGTTTATGTTAACACGATGTGGGGATTGTCTGTATATGTGGACAATGTTCTTCGTACTGCTGGCTATGTTGCTTGGAAGGTACAAAAGAAAATAAAATGTTCCACATGATGAATGAATTTATAGGTGAATAAATGCCTTTACTTTCAGCGCACAAAAATAAAGGTCCGTTTGTCGCACCATCTGAGGACATATGTAATATTTGTAGTGTCAGAGAAAGTTTTAAGACAAGTTCTCAAGGCATTCCCAATTGGAAAGGCAAAATTTAGTTTTATAAATAAAATTTTTCAAAATACAAGAGATGCATTCTCCAATAGTATCATGGACGATCACATAGCCATCGAAAATTTATTTAGCAATGACATCTTTAATAATCACCGGGCACAGCTCTGTAAGGAAGTAATAAGTTTTTATTTGAATATTCGTTTGTTTTTTGAAACGAAAAAAAGCACGGACGAAAAAGAGTATGTTAGAAAAAAATTTACAAAATTGATATTACTTCAACACCAATAGCAGCCAGCCCAGTACTCATATTTTGTTTACTTTATCAAAAATTTACTTCATTAAAAAGCTCAAAATAAGTAAAATTTTGAAACGTTTATATATCGTTTGTTCAAGCTAATTCACTTTAAATTATTTTTAAAAACGTTTAAAGAAATGCTTGTCGGGATGTACATATGTATAAGTGTACTTTTATACATGTATATTTGATTTTTTTTTCATTTCAAAAATATGAATTCTTTGCCCTATTTTTTTTTTTACTATTTATGTAAATAATATACTTTGTATGGCCTTTTCATTGTTTAATCGACTAAACTGAGATTTTGTAACAATTAGTATGCAGAAGTTGGGTTAAGGGGATAGTGACCCGTTGTCTCCCCTTTAATACTTCTTTTACACGCGCTACTACAATTCACTAATCCTAACAAAGCCCGCGCATGCGCAAAACATACATTTGCACAGTTTCAGCAAATAATGATTGACAGAAAATTTGCACATTAGGAAGATAGGAAGGTATTGATATATAAGTATTATATATATGACTACCACCAATAAATGCTTGCACGAAAAATGAATTCAAATGAACGATGGTATGCAACTGCGGTTTGCGTTCATAAGCTTTATAGTGTGTGTGTGTATATGCTTATATGTATGTGTGAATGCAGGGTTTATGTACATATGTGGTGTAAATGGTAATTGCAACCAGTCACAGGATACTGTTGAGTGTTGTATTTGTATGAACAGCTTATTGAGCCTTCCATGCAACGACTATGTGTCGATGTACGAATATGTTTATATTGTACACTCTGTGACTAAATTAGGTATTAAGTGTAAAAAGTGCGATGAGTCTGTGATGGATGCATCACTAGAACGAAACGACTCCAGCAATCGTTCAATATATCTAAGCCACTAGCTTTCCCGCCTGATTTAGTTTTGCCCGAATTTTGGCTTTCATGTATTTTAAAATTTTGTTTGCTCTTCTCTGCCTCTCTCTATCTTTTACTCTCTCCCTCCCCCTCTCTCTCTCTCGCTCTCTCTTTGACACAAACCTAATTTCAAATAGTGCGCTCGAACAGATGCTCAAACCATTGTATAGGTTTAGAGGTGAGATATGTCTATTTCCTTCTCTTTTTAGGACACTGCCGTTTGACGATGTACGAACTGTCAAAATTACTGGAGTTGCTACTAAAAATTAACAACAAAAAGGAGCGGAAATATGGGTTCCTTAATGGTAAAGTTTTTTTGAACAAATTTAGTATCAAATGCATCCAGGGACCTATCGAAAATTTTACACAAGTCTTAGAATGGGGTATCCAAAAACGCGGAGTTAAATCAAAGTTAAGAGTCCAAACACGGAAGTAAAGTTTTTCCACCTGCACAGCTGCTACACACACTACTAAAATACAGCTACTACACTATTTTGTACCAAAGAAGTACAATGCTGACGAATAGCATTAAAATAAGAAGATAGAACAAACATAATGCTCAGGTGAGTGTAGTTGCGAACAAACAGCTGATACATATCTCTCTTTTAAACCACACAAACTACAACGCTCTTGACCCAATGTACAACGATGTTCACTCATCGAACTTCAACAAAGCAATCTATATTCCTCCAATAAAAGCAACACCACAGCAAGCGCATTAGGTAAAAAAGAAATGCTGCACTTTAAAAACACAGCGGTAGATATAAGACTGAATTAAAAATGGGCTCTGGCCATTGCGCACATCTATTCTGTGGGCATTTACTGGAAAACAAACAGTACTAGAGATCTCCGCCTCACAGTACAGGAGGTGGATTTTGTCTGCGGGTGCACATTCGTGTTCACTAATCGTTCGTTGGAATTGAAAAGGGAGGACCACTATAGCATACTTATTAGACTGGGTCGATTTAATAACCGAAATCGCGCCATCGATTTTTCGCTAGGATTTGGGCTCAGGGAAAAAGTTCCACTACGCATACCCAAAAATAATAATTTTCGAGCCTGCGAAAAAAAAATGGCGAAAGGGTCAATTTTTCTACCAAAACACTCCCCAAAATCCAAAAAATATTTTTTTTTTTCAAAAAACTGTTATCGCCAACGCTTTTACAACAGTTTTTTGAAAAAAAAAAAATTTTGGATTTTGCCTTTCGCCATTTTTTTTTCGCAGGCTCGAAAATTATTTTTTTTTTTTGGTATGCGTAGTGGAACTTTTTTTCCTGAGCCCAAATCCTATCGAAAAATCGATGGCGCGATATCGGTTAACTTTCGTCCATACAAATCGACCCAGGTTAATACTTATACTTCTCATATTACACAGTTCATAAGTGCAATCAAATATTGATTGATAATGTCAACTCCAGGTGCTGAATCTTTAAAGTTAGGTGCAAAATGGCCGCCACTTTGTGAACGCATGAATTTGTCAGGAATTTGTAAGACTTTTAAATTTGTCCAATTGTGTCAGCAGCTTGAGCGAATACACAATTAACCTAACTGAGTAGAACAGAGAGATTGGGTCAGCTAAGAAAAAGGCATTTAGACCCAACATTGGAAAAAAAAAATACAACTCCGCAACAAAGTCTTTAAAAGTAATTAATCTAACCTTCTTTTGTGGTAAAACGCTAACCTCTTCATCACAGCCAGCACGCATACAAAACTGGCTCACAAATATACCGTTGTACCAGCTATCAACTCAGATGCAGAGTGCGTTCAAATGCGAGGAAACAGTGCTCTCGCGTTCTTTGCCTGTACCTTCGATGATAGGCCCCACTACAGTGAAAAATACTGCAGACTAGAGGAGTTCCAAGGATTATTCAGAGATTGCTCCCAAAATTGAATACTGTTATCCCTTCCCCCTGGAGTTAGTTAGTTAGTTAGTAGAAGAAAATGCGCGACCTTAGAAAACTTTTGAATAGTGCTCTATTTCAGAATTGTTTTCAAAAAGGCCCTATCTGAACTCAAATTCAATACATTTTGACATTAGCGATGGCGGTTATAAAAAAAATTCTGAGATAGAGATTTCTTAAACCGAGTTCTGAGATAGGGCGTTTTTGAAAGAAATTCTGAAGTCGAGCGTTATTCAAGGGTTTTAAGACATAGGGCGTTTTCAAAACGGCTGCAAAGATAGGGTGGTAATCCACTCAGCAGTCGATATGTAAACTCTTTGAAGTCCATTTAGGGACTATATCGGAGTAATTACGATACAGTTTGAAAGTATCTGTGGTTTATTTCACGAGGAACTATTTCAGGATCGTTTCGGACAATTTCTGGAATAGTTTCCGGGGTTATTTCGGAAATTTTTGTTAAACATTTCGGGACTGTTTTCATGATTTATTCGGGAACGCTTGGGGATTTGTTCTATGTAATTTCGCTATGGTTTTCGATGCAATTCAGGGATTGTCTCAAGAATCGTATACGCTCTTTTCCTAAATTTTTGTGGAACAATTTCAATACTATTTTCGGGATAGTTTAGAAATATTTTCGGATAATTTTCATATTGCTCTGGGAATAATTTCGGAGCTATTTCGAGGGCGTTGCCGGACTATGCATCTCCGGATTATGTATGTATTGTTTCAGTTATCATTTTGTGGCCTTTTTGAGAACGTTTGGAAAAATTTCATAATAGTTTTCTGAGCTATTTTGGAATTCTTCTAGAAATTGTTTGGGCACTTTCTCGCGATTTTTCACAGTAATTGCATTTCGTTTTTCGAGATAATCTTAGAACTATGTTCGGATCATTTTCGTATTGTTCTAGAAATAGTTTCGGGACTTTTTCGAGGGCATTACGGTAACATCAATGGATCACCTCGGGGTTATCTCCGGACTATGATGGCAACGTTTCAATTTTAATGTTGCGGTCATTTTGGGATCGTTTGGAATAATCTCATATTAATTTTGGAATTGTTTTCCGAACCATCTCGTGACCTTTAATAAATAAATATGGGCTATTTCGGGATTTGCTCGAGTTAATTTCGGGATCGCTTTGGGACCGGGATAGTTTTGGTGTTCGATTCGTTCAGGCACTTTTTCGCGTTCTTTAAAGCAATTTCATTACTTTTTTCTGGATAACCTTAGAATTTTTTCGGTGCACTTTGATATTGATCCACGTATAGTTTCGCCGCTATTTCGAAATCATTCCAGGAGCATGTATCGATCACCTCGTAACTATCTCCGGAGTATTTTGAAATTGTTTGAGTTATCATTTTGCGTTTATTTTGGTATTGTTTCGATAGTTAAAATATTCAGAAAATTCGAAGGCATGGTGTGATGGTAGCGTGCTCCGCCTATCACACTGAATGTTCTGAGTTCAAGTTCCCAGCAAGGGACATACACATTTGGAAGCAAGTATTTCGAGTGTATTGCTGGCATGAAAAGATACTCAGTGAAAATTGAGAGACGGCGTAAAGCATGTGGTTCTCACCCTGCCAATTCGTGGGAAAAATTTAAAATAAGCGCGGCAAAAGTTAGAAGAGAAATTCGGCCTAAATATCCTCGGGTGTAAATCGCGCGTATCAATTCTTTTTTTTTAAGCTCAAAATTTCAACTTCTTAACTACAAAGAGAAATTCTTACCTTCAGTTTTAGTTTTTTGAACTAAAACCGAAAAAGGCCTTGTAGTTCAGCACAAAATATATAGAAAATACTATAACGTTTGAAAAATATTTTATATATGTATGTACATATGTAAATATATACAAATAAATGGAAATTAAAAAAAACAAAAAACAAGTAGCAGATCAGGCGAGGATACGTATGTATATATACATACGTTATATTTTTGAATAAGTTTAAATAAATTTTTGAGTGCACGCGTATTTGTGTGTGTGTGTATGTGTGTACTTGTTTACATACAAAACAGCATAAGTAAAATGCATTAGATTTTATTATTTTCATATATCCAGTATAAATATATAAATAAAATAGTTACATACATTAATGTGTATGTTTTTAATGAAGGTGTATGAGCGTTTATTATGCTATGTATGTGTGGGTGTGTTTTGTGCATTTATGCAAAACGAAATTTGAACACGCAATAAATAAATACACTAAACACAAAAAAACCTATGAAAAATAATAAACCCTGTAAAAGCTCTTACTGCTACTTTAAATACTTAAGTGGTTTAAAAAGGCGTGCAAGATAAAAATAATCTTAACCAACAGAGTAAAAGGAGCATATTAATAGTAATTTTTACTGTGCTGCTGCTACTATAACATTAAGGAATGAGTGCTTGCGCCTTTTAAAGAAAGCTTTCACTTAAATGAAAACCGTGACTCGTTTCGCTAAAGTTTACAAGATTATGAATTTAATAGCAATGATAATTATTTTAATTTCAAATAAAAATGCAAAGCCTCTCTTTGAAGTATAAAGTTTAACATGAAAGCTTTCTGTTTAGAACTTCACAATGTACATTTTACTTCAATTAAAAGTATACAAAACAGAAAAACCCCTACTAAATAATACATAAGTTTAAAATAAGAAAGTTTTTGCAAACTATATAGTAAGCTTTCAATAAAATCTCATGTCACATCGGGCCTTAGACACGAAATATATATGAATATTTAAATTTTTCCCAAATTATTAAATAAGTTATGTATGAATATTGTTTTTTTGCTTAATTTAAGATTTGTGTGATTCACTAATTTTTTGAAGGTGTGCACATTTTTTTAAACAAAACTTTCACTTAAGCTTTCCAGCAACAAAAGCTCAGAAGCTTGTGTGAAAACTTTCAGTAGCAACAATGTGCATTCATAGCAGCAGCAGCACAATTACGCATATCCTTACTGTTTTTCTGACTTACAAGTCGACTGTTTGCGCTCTAGTCCTAAACAGACCTAACAGAACTTCCTGTTCTACCCTTTCTTGATACTACGTATCTCTAGAGCGTTCTATAACTTAAAGTGTATATATGTTTTATTTTGGGCAAGCTAACCTTCTCCATCTGAATCCCCAGGAGAGCCGGAATGTACGTATGCCAAGGCGTCCGGCCCTCCTGGGCCGCCCGGACCTACTCCTCCGAGCGATCCAGGCCTGTACGCGCCGCTGTTACCGCTACCATCTTGTCCGTTGCTGCTGCCATCATTGCCACCACGTCCTCTACCTCCGTTGTAGTCTCCTTGACCACTTCCGCCCGTTGAGCCGGAGGATCCGCTTGTATAGTAAGCGCCGTTGGAACCACCATTGCCTCTATCTCCATTGTAGTTTATTTTATTGTCACTGTTAAAGCTTTGTGTTCCACTTGGGTATTTAGGAATATTAATACTGTTATTTGCGCGGTGACTTTGATCATTTCCCCGTTTATATTGACCATCTCCGCCATTATATTTCGTGCTACCTCTGTTATATTGGCCACCTCCGGTGCTGTTTTCACCATTAACGGGATTATATTGACCATTTCCACCATTATATTTGGTGCTTCCTCTATTATTAGATTGGCTATCCCCGACATTGTGTTGTCTTTTTTCGCCATTATGTTGGCTGCTTATGTCAATATTTTGACTGCTTTCGCCATGGTACTGGCCACTTATTTCATTATGTGAATTGCTAGCGCCAATATTTTGACTACGTTCCGGATTATGTTGACCATTTCCTCCAACACTTTGGCTATATGCCACATTATATTGCCCAGTTTCTTCATGATACTGACCAACCTCATTGTCGCCGGTATATTCGCCACTCAGAAACTTCTTTCCAGTGCCAGTACTCGTTCCGGTATTTTTGCTACCATTTCCGCTTGTACCAGGTTTATATTGGCCTTTGTCACCTTGTGAAGATCCGTCGCCAATACGGCTATTCGCTATGCTATTATCAACATTAGTTTGAGTTCCACTGGAAGAAGGTTGTTTTGCTAATTTGGAGCCAAAGCTACCGGCACTATTGCCGGATAGGAAAGTATTATTTGCATCAGGTTTATATTGGCCAATATCATCTTGTGATCCTCTAACATCAATTCTGCCAGTCGCTATGCCATTACCATTACTAGTTTTAGTGCTACTGGAAATAGGTTGATTTGGTAATTTAGATCTACTGCTCCCAAGGCTTTCAGTACTGGGTTTGCTACCGGATAGGAAAGGATTATTTGCAAAATTGCCATTACTGCCTTTACCATTTACAGCTGTAGAAGGACCAGTTGTGAATTTGGTCGCACTGCCTCTATTGACGTCGCTACCTGGAAATTTTGCTGCATTGCCTTTACTGTCGTTAATACTTTCATCTTTAGAAACAGTAGCTGGGAATTTGGCATCATTTAATACATTCACTGCATTACTACCGACATTTGGAATTTTGGCACCAATACCGATGGAATTACTTCCGGGTAGGAAGGGATTATTTGGAACTCCGGCACCAGAACTAAAACTATTACCACTGTCTAAAGGTGGACCAGTGGAGCCTTTGTTGTCAATTCCAATATTTCCTGTACTACCGCTAGCTGGGAAAGAATTTGCTGGAAATTTGGCTGCACTGTCAATGCCGGCAGCATTGCCACTGGCTGGGAAAGAACTTGTTGGGAATTTGGCTGCATTGCCATTTATATTATTATTTAAGCCATTAATTTGGCTACTACCAGCTTTACTTTGGCCATTTGCGGTGTTTAATGTCACTCTGCCTCTATTATTAGGTCCAACTCCGCTGAAAAATGGTCCTTGTATGACATTATTTGCACCATTTCTTCCATCATTTTTACCATTATTTACATTTTGTGATCCAATAGCACCGCTTTGTGATGCATTAGCACCACTGGGTGTGCCATTGACATTACTTTCTGGTCCACTAGCACCACTCGCTGAGCCATTTGTGCCTTTATATTGGCCATTATCTTTATCGTCGCGATGTGGACCATTTGTGCCGGGTCTTACAGCTTGCACTACATTCGCTGAAGGTGCCGGTACACGTTCGCCATCAGCATAACGTGAAGGGTTGAGGTTGGAAGCACCGCTCAATGAGTCTGGTGAAAATGAAAAAGCTGGCGCGAAACCGGCATTTTTATTCCGCTTTAATGTACAAGTTGAAGAAACAAATGTAGATGCAATGGAAGAGGGAGATATAGACAAATATATTTGATTTCGTAATAACTCAAAATTTGTTTAGTTAACGTACTTCACCCAAATTAAATACTGGAAAATCAGGTCTCGCTCCACCTTCAAACTTGCCACAACCAATAGGGAAGTATAGCTGATCCCACTGCAGCATAACACCATCAGTCTTTTCGCCCAACAGCGGATACACTTCAACCGGCTTTTTTGGTTCAACGGTACGATAACCATTCGTATCGGCAACATAATGTGTTGCTCGCAATGTATGTTCGGGATCGACATAACCATAACAACCATAAGTGACGCCATCAGGACCGCGTGTTTCATGATGAAAATTACCCGTCTTACCAATATCATAACCATACCGGTAAGCACCTTATAGGTTTTTTATAAGGAACATTGTGTATTGTTGTTGTGGGGGGTTTGTATTGCGGTTGATAATGATATCGGATTGTGTTGAAGCGGATGTGACATTTGGGGTGGTGATAGTTGTTGTTGGTGTGTTAATAATTCGGGTTTTTCAAAAATGTGATAAATATTTTAAAATTTTCAAAAAAATTACAAAAAGAGGGTTTAATATGTGGTTTATATAAATTGTACTAGGGCTGGGATTTTTTGAATATTACGAAGGTTCGAACAAGCTAACAGAACTCTCAGACATACTTTCAAACCTTATACATATAAACTTAGTACATTGGTCTGAAGGTTTACGGTTGGTAAAATATTAGAATTATATTAATTTTGTCAAAATTTAAAATTACTAGTTTAAACGCTACTGCTTCTTCTTTAAGGAGTCTTGTTTTTATTTAAAAACGAAACGAACTTGTAACACTTTATAATAAATAATTCAACAATTTATTTCAATTGCGTTGTCATAATATTTTAAAATTATATCAAAAACTTATTTTTGATTAGCATAAACATATACAAGGAAAAGACTCCCGAAACGCGTAGATGATTAAAAAAAAACTTTAAATATTGCACAATCGACTATTAACAAAATAATTGCGGAAATATGGACTGCTTTAAATCAGATAATCAGCTCATAGCTGAATTTTAATAAACCGTATAATCAACATTAACCAAAAATATGCGCGTCTGCGGCTACGGATAAATGGATAACAAAATATACATTTCATTCCATTACTGCGATACTCAAACATTTTTGGACATTTTTAATTTCAGATAAATCGGATAATCGACGTGAAGAATATTAATCAGTCTGTATGCATATTAATTTGGGTAAATTATTTCTAAATATCGAATTACTCGGATAATCATTATTACTTCATTTGCATGTGATTCATTGTTCCCCGGATAATCAATAAATGTAAGTATTTGCATATCCAATAGCTCGGATTATACAATCTGTCCATTCGTAAAAGCTACCCAAGTAATTTAAATAACAACATGTAACAGAAAAAAACGAATATTTATTTCTATGACAAATCGGATAAATAACGCACTCACACATACGAGATTTCGGGTAGCTCGGATATTCTGGATAATGAATAACTCAAATATTTTCATTTACCGTAGCTCGGATAAGCAGATTTCTCTATACGGAAATGTTTTCTTACTAATTTAAACATATGTGCCTCAAACAACAGAACATCTGTTTGTTTGACAATGCCTGTAATGTACTAACAAAATATTGGTATGTACAATATTTAGGATAATTCGGATGATCAGTGTTATTGATGTGTGTGGTTTATTGTTCGGATAACCGGAATATCCAATTAATAATATTTTTATATCCAATAATTAGAATAACCGGATATACTCCTTGTAAATTTTGTTAAGTTTTTTAACTAATTTAATTAGTTATATGAATCGAAAAATCGAATATTTATTGGTAAGATAGTTCGGATAAATAGTATTAACACGAACATGTTTACTCGAATAGTAAAAACCTATGACGTATTTGAGTACCTGGTGGTTTTGCCGAACCAGGAGTATCAAAAAAAATTATTTGTAGTTATTTCTTTTATCCGAATAGTATCTGAACTTTATCCAACTATTCGGATACTATCCATAGACTATCCGAATATTATCTACTTTAAATGTAAATTTAAACAATTCAACCCTTGTCTCTGAGAACTAGGATAACCAATATCATTTACATATGCGATTTTTTCGATTATTATCGCGTTAAGAATAGATGAAACTTGTTCGAATTCGACTATTCGGATAGCCCGCTTTATAGAAAATTCAAATCAGTTTTCTAACTTATATATCTTAGCAACACAATAGGTTAGCTATAAACACCTGAAATAATATATATATCGATTATTCGTTTTATGTTGGTGTGTGTTACCAATTTTATCCGAGATTTATTCGTTTTATCCGTATACTATGCTAATGAAATCCAAGCCCTACTACTTAAATAAAAGTATTTCAGTTCATACATACATGTAGGTAGGATGGAGAAGAAGAAGAAATCGAAATCGAATTGTTTTTGAGCATATATACGTAAACGATTTACCTATATTCCTTCTGATTATAGAACTTAGATGAGTTTATGTGCATATATCAGATGCTTTCATATATACATACATCCCTAGTAAATATCACAATACGTATTTATACCGGTTGCGCATATTTTTCTCATAAATTTTTTTCAGCTTAAAAAACTAATTTATACACTTATACTGTAACGCTTGTCTTCGGCTTGATTAAATCAGTCGTCTTATTCATTCCTTTCGGAAGCACATGAGTACGTACCAGGGATTGTGGGACTGGGATGAGCTGGAATGGATTTGAATGATTATGTTGAAGGAATGATAAATGAGAGTGTATGGCAAGAAAGATATGGTGGCTTTTATTTATTTTTATAAAAGCTTGAAGCTCTTCAATGTAAGCTTGCTAAAAAAATAAACTTTTGGGAAAGCTTTTAATGTTTTTAGCAATAAAAAACCCACTTTAAATTTAATTTAATATTTTTTCTGGGTAAAGAACTATCTTTTGATGTAAGTAAGTTTTCTTAAAAAATTGTTTAGCATATACAAAAAAATGGATATAAATAAAATAATTCAAGCTTTTTAATTCTAATTCGCAGCTTAACGCAAGCTTACTTAAACCGACACATTAAAAAGTTAGATTAATGAAGTGAGCAATGTAAGCTTGAGGCAAATTGGTTAAATGAAGAAATAATTTCCTGTGAAATCTGATTCAAAAAACATTTCAAGAAGGTAAATTTTCGATGGAATTACGAAACATTGAAAAAAGCGTTTACTAAAAGATGGAGCAACGCAGTGGAAAGTGAATGCTCAAAGCGAACACCGATTGAGCACTTCACATTGAAAGCAAGTATCTCAAATGAAACAACAATTTCAATTTTCAAATTTACTGTAAGCGAGCAACTATGAAAACCTACTAAAAATCATTTCGAGATAGTATGTTTTTTTATGGAATTACGAATCTTTGAAATAACATTTTTTCCTCAGCGTTCTTTGCACACAGAGTATATTAACTTTGATTGGATAACGGTTGGTTGTACAGGTATAAAGAAATCGAGATGGATATAGAATTCCAAAAATCAAAATCATCATTGTCGTCCGTCCGTCTGCCCGTTAACACGATAACTTGGGTATATACTGAGATATCTTCACCATATTTGGCACACGAGCTTATCTGGACCCAGAATAGATTGGTATTGAAAATGAGTGAAATCGGATGATAATCACGCCCACTTTATATATATATAACATTTTGGAAAACACAAAAAACCTGATTATTTAGTAAATAATACACCTAGAATGTTGAAATTTGACGTGTGCACTGATATTGAGACTCTTGATAAAACTTTGAAAAAAAAAATGTAAAATGGGCGTGGCACCACCCACTTGTGATAAAATCAATTTTACAAATATTATTAATCATAAATCAAAAATCGTTAAACCTATCGTAACAAAATTCGGCAGAGAGGTTGCCTTTACTATAGGGAATGCTTTGAAGAAAAATTTACGAAATCCGTTAAGGACCATGCCCACTTTTATATAAAAGATTTTTAAAATGGTCGTGGACGAATAAAATAAGCTATATCTTTGCAAAAAAAAAAAGATTTATATCAATGGTATTTCATTTTCCAAGTGAATTTATAACAATAAATAGGAAAAACTTCAAATTTAAGAAAATGGGCGTGACACCGCCCCTTTCATGACTAAGCAATTTTCTTTGTTTCCGGAGCCATAACTCGAAGAAAAATTAACGGATCGTAATAAAATTGGGAACACAAATATTTCTAGTAAAAATAGATCGGTTAAAGACTACGGCTACTTAGAAATAGAACAAGTTTAAAATGGTCGTAGACTAGAATAATAAGCTATAACTTAGCAAAAAATTGTTTTGAATCAATGATATTTCACTCATCAGGTTTTATTGTAAGAGGAAATGGGGTGACATTTTTTTTTTTTTTTTAACGGGCGGTGCCACGTGTTATGTAGAAAAGTAATTTATCTGAAATGAAATATGCAATTGAAGCTCACGCTGAGTATATAATGTTCGGTTACACCCGAACTTAGACACCTTTACTTGTTTGCTGAAACATTTAGTAGTTAAAGCAACAGTAAGAGTAGTGAAAGCTCAAAACAATACCTTGCAACTTTGAAAGCTTACGCGAAAATCATCTCAACAAAGTCAATTTTTTTAAGAATTACGCGGTATTTTAAATTCGCAAAATAAAAAAAGCGCTTTCAAATATGAAATTTTACGCAAAATAATATCGAGAAAGTATTTTATTATGAAGTTACAAAAGCTATAAATTAAAGCTTATGCTGAAAGTGAAAGCTCAATTTAAGGTCGCTGCCAGTAAAAGTCCACCTAGAAATATAAGCGAACGACGAAAGAGAAACACTTTATTTTACCTGCTTCTCATAAAAAAGTTTGGCTAGTCAAAGTCAAAGCTGCTTGCAACAAGCTTACAAAAATAGTAATTAAGTGAAAGCTTTATTTTACTAAACTTTTTATTTTAATGAAGGAAAATTTTAAGGAATTTTTTAAGAAAAAATACGCATACTAAATTTTATGATCAAAACTAATTATTATTACCATGAAAAATTGCTAGCAAATACTAATACAAACGAGGTACGTTTGATAAATACAAGAGTATGAAATCAAAATTAATTTCAGTTTCCGAGTTTGCTGTCTTTCACACGTAATTGCATGAAATTCAGCATGTAAAAGTGGAATAGTGAGATGTGGGATTGAATAGCATTGATTTGGTGTGAGTATGAGGTGAGTCGAGTTGTGTGTATGTATGTATTTCAGTACGAAAAATATTTACAATTTGAGTCGAGGTTTTTTATTGACGAATTTTATTATTACGATATCGATTACTAAATTAATGTAAATATTTTTTAAATTGTGTGCGTTTGTTTTTTTATCGAACTACTTTTACGCATTTTTTTAAGATCTGTTTATGCTTTTACTGGGTTTTAGTACGAAAAGCTACAAAAAAAATAAAAAAATGTAAACAATAATAAATATGTATGCATGTTTTAGAATATATTTTTTTATTATTACTAATGGGCCATCAAATTTTTTTTATAATAAATGAACGAACATTCTAAAATTTTACTGGCTTTGTTTAGTGATTTTTGTGATTCTTTTTTTTTTAATAGAAGCTACAGCGCGCGCTACTGTTGATTAATTAATTAATTAATTAATATAAACAAATGTGTATATTTTCCAATAAAAATTTTGTATGAAGTCAGACCAAAATGTTTCTATTATAATTGATGTATGTAAATTTATACCACGAGTTTAATTTTTATATATATTAATTTCTAACTACATACAAAACTACATTTTGTACTGCAAAACGAACAAAAAAAAATAAATTACAGTAACAAAAAAATCAATATTGTAGCTAACTGCGCATTATATATAAGCGGAAAGGACGCTTTTCGACGAAAGCTCTACGGCGAATGAGTCCTTGCGATATTAGCTCTTAGGTCTGCATTAATCATAAAAAACATACTTATGGTTTTATTAAAGAGCACATATATATACATATAACAGTAAATTATGCAATGTTACAGATGCTACTAACAAAACAACTACTATGTTGTGAACTGCAAGAACTTAAGTGTAAAGTGAATGAAATAAGTACAAGAGAAGTCAGAAAGAGATAGATATGCAGCAGCTACTAGCCGGATATGAAAATAGCAAGAGAAAGAAAGAATTATGTAGAGGATGAGTATAAAATGCAGCATAGTATTTAGATAGGTGAGAGATTAAGAATAAAAGAAATACCAAAGGAATAAGAAGTAAGTAAGATATAGAGAAAAGCAAAATCGGCAAGTTTAGAAATAAAAAGAAAAGGAGACAACTTAAAAAATATTATAGTGAGAAAAGTGTATAATAAATAGACGACAATATGTGTCAAAATATCTATAGAGAGAGAGAGAGAGGTAAAGTGCTAAGTGCTGTTATGTAATGTTTTTTGGTGCAGTAACGGTAAACACAAATCAATTATTGGAAATTATGTGTACTTACTTGTATCGAAATTTGATGAATAATATTGTCGATTGGTCGTCTTTTGGTCTTTAATTTGTAATATAAGCCGACGGTTCTCCTTATCGATGGTTTGACAGAGTACGCATTGCAGTAATATGCAAGCGATGGCCTATTTGTAGGAGTAAATAAAAAAAATTTAATAAATTTGTAAAATATGGAGAAGTAGTGGGAAGAGTTAGGGGGAGAAGTTATGTACTCAAGTCGTACGTAAGTAAACCGATATTTCTGCTGTTGAGTGGAATATCTCCCTATCCTGGCTGAAAGTTCGAAAACGCCCTATCTAACCTCAAATTGTATTGAATTTACGCGCAGATAACAAGTTCTAAAATAGAGCATTTTTTAAAAGTTTTCTGAGATACGGCGTTGTTCCACTTATCAGTCGATTTGTAGCAGATTGAGCTGGAATAAGTACTTATGGTAAAGAGAGTTAAAAGTATATGGGAAACAATTAAGAGTAGAAGGAAAGTGTTGAGAGAATAGGGTATATGTTTTCTAAAGATAAAATAGTATGCAGTTTTGGGTGGCACATCTTTTACGAAAACAATCACTATATCTTCGAAAACATTTCAAGTACTCGCATATTTCTATAAATTGGTTCCGAAAAAAAAGAATATAAAAACATAGTAAACTTATATATAATGGGAAAAGTAAAGAGGAAAACGGAGGAGAGATAAATTAGCAAAGAAGTGAGAAAAAAGAGGGTACAAATTAAGGCAGAGAGAAAGGAAGTAAAGGGAAATAGGAACAGTGAGGAATAAGGCTTAAAAGCAGGGATGAAGAAAAAGAGACAGAATGGGTAGGAAAGAAGGAGAGCGAGAATAAGAGGTATAATAAGAAGGATATGAGTAGAAAAGAATAATGAAAGGCAAAATGCAAGAGGATAAGGAAGTTGAAAAGGGTGACGGGCAGAGCTTACGGGGTGTAGAGAGTGAGGGTGGATTGTTAAAAACAAATAGGCAGAGAAGTTAAAATGAAGAGGAGGAGGAAGAGAGGAAGGAGAAGATAAATGGTATCGAAAAAAAGAAAAGAGCAAAGGAAGGGGAATTAAAAACAATATAGTGATTTAAGGGAAAAAAGCAAGAAAGGAGTAAAGCAGAAAGTTATCTCTCGACGACGGGAAGCCGGAAAACGAGAGGGAGCAAGAGGGAAGGTCGTGGCCAAAATTTTAAAGAAGAGAAAATAGACAGGAGAGGGTAGAGATATGTAAACGGGGGCAGAAAAGAAGTGGAAAAGAAGGTTTTAATCTAAGAGAAATAGCAATGGAGAAAACAAGGTAACAAATGAAAAATAACGGTGAGAAGCGGAAGGGATGACTGGAAACAAGCAGAGGAATATGAGGAAAAGAGATAGAGTAAGAAAAAAGAAAAACAAGCAGAAGATGAAAAAGAACTAAAAGAAGAAGAAAAAGGACAAGGAGTAGAAAAAAGGAGCAGACAAAGAAATAGAAAAATGAAAGGGAAGGCAGAATAAAAAGATGGGAAAAGAAGTAAATATTACTTTGAAGTTATTTTATATTAGTCTTATTAAAGCAACGGGAGGAAGGGTTTTCTAGTAGAGGTATATGCGTTGGGATAGTCGTACGAGGGCTGTTTGACATTTAACTGACTTTTTCAAATTAAGTATAAATATAACACTGTATCATCAAAACGCTTATGAACGACTATGTGAAGTTTGTAAAACGAATGTTTATAATTAAGAAATTGTTTAGGTAGCTCCATTGTAGTTGTGGCAGCGCATGTGGTGCTGAAGTTTTAGAGCGCCCAGAAATCGCCACGTCATAAATTTTCGATAAAATTCATAGAATGATATAGGTTGATGTTGGATGCTTAGGCCACATCCATCTTAACTGAGTTGATATATACCATTTAACATTATTATTTCGGCACAAAAATATAATCTGCGTGTAACGCAATCGCGTGACCGTTTGAAGGAAGTTTCCATTTTCTTCAACACAAAGTGTGCACAGTTTTATTTTTTATTTGGACGAAATACAAGTTTTGAGATACCCACAACTAATGCTTTATTAGACTAGAAGTGGTTGGGCTACAAAACTTCATATTTAAAAAATTCTGCAAATTCAAAATAAAAAAAATTTTAAATTTTCGCAAAATTTTCTTGAATTTTGATTTTTTTTCTAAAACATTTTTTCTAGTGGCTTGCATACTTTCAGTTACAGAATTCATACACGTTTTTTCGAAAGTAAAGAAAAAAAGAATAGAATTGACGAAATTTAATTAAACAAGTAAGGAAAGTTAAGTTTGTGTGTAACCGAACATTACATACTCAGCTGAGAGCTTTGGATACAAAATAAGGGAAAATCACCATATAGGAAAATGAACCTAGGGTAACCCTGGAATGTGTTTGTATGACATGGGTATCAAATGGAAGGTATTAAAGAGTATTTTAAAAGGGAGTGGGCCATAGATCTATAGGTGGACGCCATTTCGGGATATCGCCATAGAGGTGGACCACGGGTGACTCTAGAATGTGTTTGTATGATATGGGTACCATATGAAAGGTGTTAATGAGTATTTTAAAAGGGAATGGGCCTTAGTTATATAGGTGGCTGCCTTTTCGAGATATCGCCATAAAGGTGGACCAGGGGTGACTCTAGAATGTGTTTGTACGATATGGGTATCAAATGAAAGGTGTTAATGAGTATTTTAAAAGGAGTGGGCCTTAGTTCTATAGGTGGACGCCTTTTCGAGATATCGCCATAAGGATATCAAGTGAAAGGTATTAAGGAGTATTTTAAAAGGGAGTGGGCCTTAGTTCATTAGGTGGATTCCTTTTCGAGATATCGCCAAAAGGTTTTGAAAGGGAGTGGCTCTTAGTTGTATATGTGAAGCCGTCAATAAACCAATCCAATCAACATGTTTCATCCTTTTTTTCGTATTTTGGTATAGAATTATGACATTTTTTTCATTTTTCGAAACTTTCGATATCGAAAAAGTGGGTGTGATCATAGTCGGATTTCATCCATGTTTAATACCAAGATAAAGTGAGTTCAGATAAGTACGAGCGGAAGGACAGACGGTCGACTGTGTATAAAAAATGGACATGGCTTCAACCGATTTCACCCATTTTCACAGAAAACAGTTATCGTCATAGAAGCTATGCCCCTACCAAATTTCACAAGGACTAGTAAATTTTTGTTCGACTTATAGCAGTAAAAGTATTATAGACAAATTAAATGAAATAGGGCGGAACCACGCCCATTTTGAAATTTTCTTTTATTTTTTTATTTTGTTGCACTATATCATTACTGAAGTTGAATTTTGACATAATTTACTTATATACTGTAAAGATATTCAATTTTTTCTTAAAATTTGACTTTAAAAAAATTTTTTTTTTTTTTTAAGTGGGCGTGCTCCGCATCCGATTGTGCTAATTTTTATTAAGCACACATATAGTAATAGGAGTAATGTTCCTGCCAAATTTCATGATGATATCTTCAATTACTGGCAAATTACAGCTTGCAAAGCTTTGAAATTACCTTCTTTTAAAAGTGTCCGAAATTTTACTAATTTTCTATTCTGCGTCATAAGTTCAACCCACCTACCAAGTTTCATTGCTTTATCCGACTTTGGTAATGAATTATCGCACTTTTTCGATTTTTTCGAAATTTTCGATATCGAAAAAGTGGGCGTGGTTATAGTCCGATATCGTTCATTTTAAATTGCGATCTGAGATGAGTACCCAGGAACCTACATACCAAATTTCATCAAGATATCTCAAAATTGACTCAAGTTATCGTGTTAACGGACAGACGGACGGACGGACATGGCTCAATCAATTTTTTTTTCGATACTGATGATTTTGATATATAGAAGTCTATATCTATCTCGATTCTTTTACAACCAACCGTTATCCAATCAAAGTTAATATACTCTGTGAGCTATGCTCAACTGAGTATAAAAAGAATTGAATTGACGAAATTTAATTAAAAACTGCTATTTTCGTGTTCACTGCTGTATATCTTCTTGGTCTCCTAGATATATTTGTATGTGATCCCTTACAAATTGATTTAGTAAATATTTTGCTACGCAATGTGTATTATCTAATTAAGTTCATACTGTCAAATATCTTCCAATTATTCGCAGAATTATAGATGCATCACTGTCACAATTAGTTTTCAAAACGTATATGACTAATTGCTCAAATATGAAATTACGTTATGTCAAAAATAAATCTTTGAAATCGATAGCATGACTTGTGCTTTATGTAGAAAGCAATAGTGGTTTTAACACCTTCACCTTTGTGCAACAATTTATATGTGCTACATACAGGTACATACATATGCTGTGCGTCACTTGAATAGAAACACCTATTGAGATTGTGGTGACTTCATCTTTTCTAATTGAAAAAACTTTGTTCTATATATTTGTCCGGGATTTGGACCCAGGACCGTCGGTGTGGTAGGCGAAGCACGCTATCAAAGTTTTAGATACATTCCTTAAGGCTAAGTCAAACTGTTTTAAATTTTCTATTCCCAATCCACAAATTAAATAATAATTTTTCAATTATAGAAAAAAAGTTTAAAAAACAATCATTATCATAAAAATCATTGTCATATGCCTTGAGCTACAACTCGAACCATGAATCCAAATCCACATATTTCTTAAGCTAGTTTTCAATCAACTCCATTTTATCCTTCGAAAAGTATTCCCATTTAAATGACGCGCAGTCTATAGGCAAATACACACATTCCATAGTTACCAATTTCAACACTTCTTGTCGCAGCGACATTGCGTTGGTTTGTCACGCATAAGTTTGTATGTTGTTAGTTGTGTTGTTAATTTGTTGTATTTAATGACTTTGAATAGTTTTTGTGTTCGAATAACAATGGAGAAAGAAGAGTAAAACGTCCGCAATAAATGCGTAGAAGTTTCCACACGCAAAATTCCACAGTTAATATGGAGCAAATAACAAATAACAATACACAACTGAAAAAAAACAGTAATAAAATTTAAGCTATTTATATTTATATTACTCCATTGCTCGCTAATTCCGCCTTAAATGAGATGACAACTTTTTCGCTTAGAAACACGTTTAATTAAGCAACGCGCAGAAACGGTAAATTGCGGATTATATATTTATACGGAAGATTTTGTTGAAAAGAATTGATTGACTAATTAGCCAAAACGAAAAATAAATATGACCCAAAGATGAGCTTGAATTCAAGCGGACGGGTTTTGAAGATGTTTTAAGAAAATTTTGCATGGTGCCAAGTCTGTAGCTGATTTTAATAAAACTGAGTCAGGGGTTTTTTTTTATACTCAGTTGAGCAGAGCTCACAGAGTATATTAACTTTGATTGGACAACGGTTGGTTGTACAGGTATAAAGGAATCGAGATAGATATAGACTTCCATATATCAAAATCATCAGTATCGAAAAAAAATTTGTTTGAGCCATGTCCGTCCGTCCGTCTGTCCGTTAACACGATAACTTGAGTAAATTTTGAGGTATCTTGATGAAATTTGGTATGTAGGTTCCTGGGCACTCATCTCAGATCGCTATTTAAAATGAACGATATCGGAGGCCCACTTTTTCGATATCGAAAATTTCGAAAAATCGAAAAAGTGCGATAATTCATTACCAAATACGGATTAAGCGATCAAACTTGGTAGGCGAGTTGAACTTATGACGCAGAATAGAAAACTAGTAAAATTTTGGACAATGGGCGTGGCACCGCCCACTTTTAAAAGAAGGTAGTTTAGAAGTTTTGCAAGCTGTAATTTGGCAGTCGTTGAAGATATTATGATGAAATTTTGCAGGAACGTTACCCATATTACTATATGTCTGCTTAATAAAAATTAGCAAAATCGGAGAACGACCACGCCCACTTTAAAAAAAAAATTTTAAAGTCAAATTTTAACAAAAAATGTAATATCTTTACAGTATATAAGTAAATTATGTCAACATTCAACTCCAGTAATGATATAAAAAAAAAAAATGATATGGTGTAACAAAATACAAAAATAAAAGAAAATTTCAAAATGGGCGTGGCTCCGCCCTTTTTCATTTAATTCGTCTAGAATACTTTTAATGCCATAAGTCGAACAAAAATTTACCAATCTTTGTGAAATTTGGTAGGGGCATAGATTCTGTGACGGTAAATGTTTTCTGTGAAAATGGGCGAAATCGGTTGAAGCCACGCCCAGTTTTTATACACAGTCGACCGCCTGTCCTTCCGTTTGGCCGTTAACATGATAACCTGAGCAAAAATCGATATATCTTTACTAAATTTATTTCACACACTTATCTCAACTCACTTTATCTTGGTAAAAAAAATGGCCGAAATCGGAAATTACGAAAAATGAAAAAAATGCCATAATTCTATACCAAATATGAAAAAATGGATGAAACATGGTAATTGGATTGGTTTATTGACGCAAAATATAACTTTAGAAAAAAACTTTGTAAAATGGGTGTGACACCTACCATATTAAGTAGAAGAAAATGAAAAAGTTCTGCAGGGCGAAATAAAAAACCCTTGAAATCTTGGCAGGAATACTGTTTGTGGTATTATATATATAAATAAATTAGCGGTACCCGACAGATGATGTTCTGGGTCACCCTGGTCCACATTTTGGCCTATATCTCGAAAACGCCACTCCCTTTTAAAACCCCCATTAATACCTTTAATTTGCTACCCATATCGTACAAACATATTCTAGAGTCACCCCTCGTCCACCTTTATGGCTATATCTCGAAAAGGCGACCTTCTATAGAACTAAGGCCCACTCCCTTTTAAAAAGACTCACTAACACCTTTCATTTGATAACCATATCGTACAAATAAAGTCTATAGTTACCCCTGGTCCACCTTTATAGCGATATCTCGAAAAGGCGTACACCTATAGAACTAAGTCCCACTCCCTTTTAAAATACTCATTAACACCTTTCGTGTGATACCCATATTGTACAAACGCATTTTAGAGTCACCCCTGGTCCACGTTTATAGCGATATCTCGAAAAGGTGACCTCCTATACAACTACCACCACTCCCTTTTATAACCCTCATTAATACCTTTAATTTGATACCCATATCGTACAAACACATTCTAGAGTCACCCCTGGTCCACCTTTATGGTGATATCTCAAAAAGGCGTACACCTATAGAAATAAGGCCCACTCCCTTTTAAAATACTCATTAACCCCTTTCGTTTGATACCCATATTGTACAAACGCATTCTAGAGTCACCCCTGGTCCACCTTTATGGCGATATCTCGAAAAGGTGACCTCCTATACAACTACCACCACTCCCTTTTATAACCCTCATTAATACCTTTAATTTGATACCCATATCGTACAAACACATTCTAGAGTCACCCCTGGTCCACCTTTATGGTGATATCTCAAAAAGGCGTACACCTATAGAACTAAGGCCCACTCCCTTTCGTTTGATACCCATATTGTACAAACGCATTCTAGAGTCACCCCTGGTCCACCTTTATGGTGATATCTCGAAAAGGCGTCCACCTATAGAACTAAGGCCCACTCCCTTTTAAAATACTCATTAACCCCTTTCGTTTGATACCCATAATGTACAAACGCATTCTAGAGTCACCCCTGGCCCACCTTTATGGCGATATCTCGAAAAGGCGTCCACCTATAGAGCTAAGGCCCACTCCCTTTTAAAATACTCATTAACCCCTTTCGTTTGATACCCATATCGTACAAACAAATTCTAGGGTCACCTCTGGTCCACCTTTATGGCGATATCTCGAAACGGCGTACACCTATGGAACTAAGACCCACACCCCTTTAAAATACTCATTAATACCTTTCGTTTGATACCCATATTGTACAAACGCATTCTAGAGTCATCCCTGGTCCACCTTTATGCCGGTATATCGAAAAGGCGACCACCTATACAACTACCACCACTCCCTTTTAAAACCCTCATTAATACCTTTAATTTGATACCCATATCATACAAACAAATTCTAGAGTCAACCCTGATCCACCTTTATGGCGATATCCCTAAATGGCGTCCACCTATAGAACTATGGCCCACTCCTCATAAAATACTCTTTAATACCTTTCATTTGATACACATGTCATACAAACATATTCCAATGTTACCTTCGGTTCATTTTCCTATATGGTTATTTTCCCTTATGTGTTCACCATAGCTCTCAACTGAGTATGGAATGTTCGGTTACACCCAAACTTAACCTTCCTTACTTGTTCAAGCATTATTTTGGATATATACATATGTGAAGCAAAAATTGCATCAGAGACTAAGCTGGCTTTACGCATATTTGGTGCTTAGCGTCTAAAGAGTCAGATTTTTTTGTATAAGTCATCTTCATTCTGCTTGAAAACTTAGATAAAACAAAACAAAACGAAAAGTGTACAATTTACCAAGACTCTTTGATTCAAATTAATACCACAATCATATATGAGAATGACTTCATCTATAAGAAGATCCCTGTTGGAAATGGTCATGTATAATCGAGGATGTGTTGGGGTGATGTATCAATTGAAATACATATGCTAGAAAAATGCAGAGGAATGTTTCAGCGTTAATCATAAAATAACATTTTTTTCTTTTTAAGCTGTTTATCACTCTCTCCAAAAAGGGAAAAGCGGCAATTACCCACCGACGTGTGCCGTACGTAGGGACGTTTTGCGGCAGTTACCCACCGACGTGTGCCGTACGTAAGGACGTTTGTCGTACGAAGCACGTTTGACCGAACTCTCAAACCCGTAGGAATCAATGTGTGCGTCTGTGTACATGTACGTAACATATTTGTGTGTGTATTGCTTATAGATAAGCACTGTTTCCATTGCCCATTTTGCATGCATGCTTATGGAAACATCAACTTTTTCCAATTTAATTTTTGATGTTGTAAAAGCCTGGAATTAATATTAAATAAATATAAATAGATCACATATTTATAATCTACACTTTTACATAATTATTTCGAATTATTTTCACAATTTTTCAAACTTTAATTAGGTGTTTTTGCCTAAAACTGCAAACGGTCAAAAATTAGCGCACAAAAGTTTACTAGGCAACTCTGTCTAGTGAGAGAGCGATCAGCTGACACGTTATTACGGAAAAAATCAAAATTGTTTTGATTTCTACGTTCCGGGCTACGTACGTACGGGTGTTGCACGTCGGTGAGTTTTCGTTTACATTGCACACTCATAGGATAGGTCGTGTCAGGTGACACGGTTTTGGTACGTACGTTCGTGAGTAACTGCCGCAAAACACTTTTACGGGCCGATTCTGAGCGTTATCGGTAAAATAGTACCCAGAACATTATGTAACCGAAAATCGTGACCAGTTCTTTTATTCGCGATTCTGGCCAAAGTGGTAACGCTGTCATCAACGAAAAACTCACCAATGTCTGTGGTGAAATTTAAAAGTTGGTTCTCTTCGCTTTACCCATGGCGGAACGATACAAAGTGGCAGCATGCGACAGCTGAATATAAACTTTTTTATTTGATTTGATACATCAACTTCCGGCGCAGTACGATTTTGACATTCGTCCATCGAATTTACAAAAGCAAAGTACATGGAATTTTTATTTATGTTTGTAGGTATGTCACCATGCTGCCACCTTGTATGGTTCCGCCATGGCTTTACCGAAAATGTATCACTCGTAGATACGAGGTTAACGAATAAACGAGACGATGTGTATATATGTACATACATGCATAAGATTTTTCATAGCTATATTGTAATTTATTCTGTAAAAGTACATAATGTAAACAAATATATAATATATAGCAAGAGGCAACACTTTTTTACTTTTATCTTTACTTATTTGCGCTTACAATTCTTTATTTTTCAGTTTTGCCTTTTTCTAAACAACAGTGTGGGTGGTTATTTCGGTGTAACCACCTACTTTTGTGGTTAAAAAATTATCCGGCTACTTTCGTGGATAGAATACCAAAAGGGTGTAAAAGTTTCCACATGATTTCGTTACCGTGGTGAAGAATGTTGTTACCCACTAGAATCGGGGCGTTAATCTCAGTTTGAGTTTACACTGTAACATATCATGGACGAGTTTTTACCACCACCTTGCATAAAGTTCCATGTAATTTTGATTGGTTCAGAGTAACAAAAACTAAAGCTTTCTTGAGAGAGAAGTTAGAGCATAGATTTTTGGTAATGAGATGTGTGCTGCTTGAAGAATTAGACAAAAGCGATTCACTGCTTGCTTTGCTTAATCTTAGTTGCTGCGCTCACATGGACATGTAGGTGAATGCCGAATAGTTTCATGAAGCTATACGAAGCTCTTGCGTCAATGATAAGAAAAATTTACTAAAAAGATGATTATCTGTAGGCTTGTTGAATAAAAAGTTGGATTTTTCTTCGCAAGTACCTGCTCTTACTCGATAAATCAACTCCGATGGAATATCCTACTGGGTACGCTAGAATGAATGTTTCTATGTACGTGTGTACGCACATTTACTTTCAAAAATATTGCAAACTCAGCATGCATCTACTTATAATAAAATTTTGAACGCTGGCGAAATCCATAACATTTACAAGTACTCATAAACATTCTAAATTGACCTGATTTCATAGACTTTATGCTCGTCTGCATGTTTAGATGCACTTAAGATTGTATTAAGAAAGTTTTACACCGAAGTGTTAAATGAGAAATTAATGAAACTAAATCAAGTCGATTGTTGTTGTTATCTTAATCACAAAAACAATGCCAGAAGGCGTAGTGAGTGTTACGAATACGGGCAGTCCTTTCATTTGGTTTGTTTTGAATTCAGTATGCGCCGTTACCAGAATTTTTTGTTAATAACTCGACTGCTTCAGAAACGATTGGTTTTACCCCTCGAACCTTCGCATCAGGAGATTTTCGTCGCTATTTATGACCCTAATAGGAAGGAAAAAATACTAGAGGCCGAGCCTTGTGAGTGCGTTTACCTGCACATGCTGCTTAATAGAAGTTATTTCCGAAATTTTTATCATAAAATACAAATAACTTAATCCGGGTATTTTTTTGAACATCGGTTCTTTTTCAGAATCGGGAAAATTCTCAGAACGGGCATGTGTGCTTTTTCAGAACATAGTGCTACAAATGCGCCCGTTGTAATTTTAGAACTGGATACTTTTTCAGATCCAGGCCTTTTTTTGGACCTTGGTACCTCTTCAGATCCGGATAAATTTTTAGAACCAGTTACTTCTTTAGGAAGTGGATACTCTTTACAACTGGGCACTTTTTTGGACACTTCTACTTTTATGGACCTCGGTCCTCGGTCTTCTATAGAATCGGTAACATTTTCAGAACCGGGTACTGATTTAGGACTTTGATATTTGCCAGAAGCGGGTGCCGTGATGGATCCAATTGAAATTTAAGAACTGGGTAAATACTTTTAAGGGTCCGAGTACTTTTTTAAAACCTGTGTGCTATTTCAGAGCCATGTCCTATAAACGATCCGGTTGCAATTTTAGAACTGGGTACTTTTTCGCATCCGAGTACTTTTTTGGACCTGCGTCCTTGTTCAGAACCTGGTAATTTTCGTACACGGGTAGTTCTTTAATACGTGGTTTCTTTTTCAGATCAAGTTTTTTTTTAACCGGTGACTTTTTCGGTTCCTGAAATGGTTACAAAAAAGTATCCGCGCACTTTCTTAAAACCGGTTGCATGAAAGTTGTATTTCATTTATTAGACACAAATGACGTAGGCCCTTATTTACGCACTTTTGTTTTTTTTTTTCGATCTCACACATAAATTTGAACTTTTATATCACATATACATATGTATATGGGGTATTCCATCCCATTTCGACCAATTTTGAACCCGACCCTTTAGAATTGGCTGAAAGTTTTTCTTCTTTTTCTAGCTTACGAAACACGTTTTTCAGAATTTTTTCAAATTTTTTCATCCAGCTCAAAAAAAGTTATGAATTTTTAAAAAAAAACACCGTTTTTGTTTTCAAAATGCTATAACTTTTTCAAAAATTGACCCTTTTAGATCTTTTTTTTAATTTGTTTTTAAATGTACTTTTCGGAAAAAATACAAAAAAAAAAAATGGCGAAATTCGAAAAATCTCGAAAAACTGAAAATTTAAAAAAAAAACTTTAAAAATTTTTTTGTATTTGAGACAGGATTCGCCAAGGATAGGTGAGGTTGACAATTCGGTTTGGAGAAGCTATGTATTACGCTGGCAACCTGAAAGGGCTGCGCTCCGCAGACCCCTTGAATCCGGTATTTTAGTCGCCTCTTACGACAGACATACCTGCCGCGGAAATATTCTAACCCCCTAACCCGCTGGTGTGTTGTGTTTATACAATATGGATAACAAATGAAAGCTGTTGATGAGTGCTTCAGTACAGGGTAATTTTAATACATATTTGTGACTAGGGTCTCGAAACATAGGCCAAAACGTGGATCAGGGTAGCACTAGGATTGGTTTTTACATTATGGGTATGAAATTGAAGCTGTTTATGTGTGATTTAGTACAGAGTATTTTTTATACCGTTGGGTGGTTAGGGTCTCGAGATATAGGCCAAAACATGGACCAGGATACCCCTCGAATGTGTGTGTAATATGAATATCAAAAAAAATCTATTGCTGAGAGCTTTAAAGTAATTTTAATTGTGATATTCAATTTAGTTGAATCAATCTGCATGCGAAGCCGAAATAAAGACATAAGTTAATAATACCCACATACTTATTTACATACGTCCTATTCGATTTGCCTGAAATCTTGTATATAAAATTGCTTATATTAGTATTGTAACGAATTTAATGTAAATCCTCTTATTTGCAATCTTCCGCTAAGTTCGAATAACTAAACTGTTGAATAAACAACTCCAATATTGAATAATGGAAAAATGGCCTTTATTAAAGTACTTCACAATAACACTTAGACTTTGCAACTAGCTTGCTTCTTAACCAAACTGACTGATAGCTTAAATGAAACTCATCTTTTGCCTCCACTGTTGTCGCCATTTTATACTGTCCGACCTCCTCGTTGCATAATTCTAGGCATTTCTAATTCCAGAACTTACTAATTAGTTATAAATTTCTCAGCTACAACTACAGATGTATAATTTTTATAGCTTCTCTCATACCCCATGCGCTTGTATGCGTGAGCGACACTTCCACAATCACAACTGCATACCTTTAGGAGCATTTCAGATAAGATATCTGCATGTGCTTGTGCGTTGCTTCTCCGCCGCGTGCACGCGTATGTGTAGACATAATGATTGAATTATTGATGTGAATTCACGTCACTGTTTGGCATCGGCCTAGAGATGGCAGTACCCCTTAGTGCCGCCAACATTCGTGACAGTATTTATGATCCTTTTTTCCGTGAAGTAGACCAGAGACGGACTGGGAATGAAGCTCGGAGTGGAACTGGGATTCGGAATGAGACTGGAACAAAATACATACCATCCTCTGGGACTGGCAATAAGGGATGAAGAAGAATGAGAAGAACTTGAGAGAAGAGAAAAGATGGAAGGAGAAGGAGACTGAGATAGAGATAGAGTGAGAAGAAGATAGAGATAGATGAAGCGAAAAAGACGGAGGAAGGAGTGAATAAAAGGATTAAGAAAAAGGGAAGAGGGGGGGGGGGGGGGGGGGGGGGGGAGGGCAGAGTTAGACGGAAAAAGCTTATTAAAATATATACAGATGGACCAAATTTAGGGCAGAACAACGTCTGCCGGGTCTCTAGTATATGTATATAGGTAAAGGATTGCGAAGTTGCATGCATAAATAATGCTTCAACTAACAACAGCAACAACTTTTCTGAATGGGAAATAAGAAAATCGAAATTAAAAAACTAAATTTTATAGCGGTGCTGTACAAACACGCGCGTGTCCCATAGAAACAATTCTATTGCAACACTACACATTTTTCATGACAGCTACTAGTTATTACAAATATTATTAATTTCTCTGACATTTTATTCGTAAATTTAATGAATTTAAAACGAATTTACAATAATTTCTCTTACTAAATTATTGTATTTTTGCTATGACGGAAAAACTGAAAAGATGGCTGATATTGTAGCTGTTTCGACCCTGCCAAAGGCCTTCAGATATCTTTGTATTTTTAAATTTGAAATTATATTCTTCCCGAGTGAGATTAGAACTCGAATGGTCAAATTTCTAACACGGCGGCCCTATCATTAGGCTAACTATAACTGTGTCTGTATGTATGTGGCTCAGTTTTCCCTGTTTGTTGTTTTTGTTATTTTGATTCATTTTACGAATGTAATAAATGAATAACGATTACATTAAAGATCATTTCTCTGAAATTTCTTCTGACTTACTATCACGAAGATTCATGCAGCAGTGGAGCTATCCCGTACAAACACATGCTTATTCGGAAATTATCATATATACACGTAGGTTCAAGGATTTAGAACTTGCTTTTAGTTTTTATGTTTTAAATGTATTGTTAGTCAAACAGATTTTAACAATTTATCAAATAATTATAAATTAAATTAGATATTTCTATTTCGGTATTCTGAATTGAATTGAAAAAATCTGTTACATTCATAAATTTTCCAACAATCTTATATCTGCTTACTTAAAATCTTTTCAATATTTAACCACATAACAAAGTAAAAGTTATACAAAGTATTTCAGTTTCTATTTCCTACATACATATATACGAATATTTCAACAGCGATTGCTTGCTTATTTATTCCACAATATTAATAGACTAAAATAATTGTAAAGCAATGGTTTGTCTTAAGTCAAGCATGAAAACTGTAAAAAACTGGAATGGTCCATGTCTATTCGTAGAAATATTGAAATTTTTTGTATTAAATAAATATTACATCAATGTTGCTCATTGACAATCATGTTGACAAATATAAAAATGATAACTGCGCAATTTTTGTACATAAATAACATATTTTTCGAGCAAAGAATAATTATTTTGAACTACATAATTGGTAGCTGTTATAGCAGTGGAAATTTTCATCAAATTTCACAATTATATTTTGTATGAATTAAGCGGGTATTGCACTAATTGTTTTTAAATGTGTGTATGTAAACATTTATTTTAAGCAATGTTAAATTTTTAATTTATTTAATAATTTCGGAAAACTGTAATGAACGAATTTTTTATTTAGAGTTTTATGATTTTTTTTTTTTTTTTTTTGTCTGTGCAGCTTGGCAGCACAATCAATATTAATATAATACAAGTTGTAGGTCTCTAAAAATTCGTATTTATTGACAATTTTTTTATGAACTGTTTATGTGTGGAACGCCATTCGGCAAAAAATTTCCAAAAATTTGTGTGAATTTTGAGAGAATTATAACTTGCATTTTGCTACACTAAAATTGATTGGGCTACAAAAATACATACTCTAAAAATTTATAAAACTCTTAAAAATTTCGAAAATTTTCCAAGTTTTTAAATGTTTCGAAAACATGTTTAAGATTGATTTGCGCTGCTATTTTCATTTTCATTGTAAAGGTCAGCTCATAAAATAATTTTTACTTTTTGATCACTCTTTGATCCTTGCAAATACCGCCGAAATCGTTTTCAATATTATAACTTTGTTACTTTGTATCAAATTTTTTAAATTTATATGTGTTTAATTTCGTCTTCAGAAGCTCTACAATATCTCCTTCTTATAACCTACGTAAGTCGTAAGCTTCGCATTTTTCAAACCAACCCAGTCTAATACACATACATATATACAGTGGTGTAAAAAATATTTGCAATAGAGTGCTGTATCAAGTTTTAATAGTTCGTATTCCTTGGTAAGTAGAGAGTTCCAGTCGTTCTCCACTTCTCTTTCGTAACTCAGTGGAATCCTCTCCTCTCCTCTGATGCAAGGTACAGATGTCAATAGGAATAATTTCGAACCCGGAACGTTTTCATTTACTCGCGAAAGATAACTTAACTAGCTGAGCCTACGTGCTTCTTATAGCTACACCAAATTCATATCTGTATATACTTCGTACAGCTCCCCATTCACTTTTTTTTGATACATTTCGTTGACATCACTAATACGTCATAAAAGGTGAATATTATGAGAAACTTCTAGAGCGTGTTATAGGAGCCTTACAAAGGATTATCAATTGTGTAATATAGTGTACATCATTGTGTATGATTTAACCAAAAATTTCATTCAATGGCTATATGCAACTCCTTCTAGAGCAGGCCAACTCTCCTTTTAACTCCACAAGGAGATTGAACGTTGTTCATTCTCTTATCTTGGCTTATCTGTAGTATTTGTCGTATCGCAAAGATCTCATGTGCCCTTTTTACATCTAGGTATCTCCATTCCTTCGCTGCAAACCAGTAAGCATTTGTTTGTTTTTAATGGACGTTGTGGCAGCACGCTACCCTCAAGTGGCTCAATGAAACCAGGCTAATTCTGTTCACGCGATCGATTTATATATATATATATATATATATATATATATATATATATATATATATATATATATATATATATAATAACTTCTTTTTTTGTGTTTTTGTTTTTGCCGAGTCTTTGATAGGCAGCGGTTTGTCAAGCGTTGCGTTCTGAGACTGCTCAGCTACAGAAGAGATTTCATCAGCCAAGCGTAATACTTAAAGAGAACAGAAGAAAACGTATTTTATACATTAATTATTAAGGGAGAAAACTCCGAATTATTCGCAGTAAATTTTTCTCCATCTAACTATTTAATCCATCAATTCAACCTATAGTTACCATCTAATTTTACTACCGCGTCCACCGTGGGGTGATGGTAGCGTGCGCCGCCTACCACACCGATGATCCTGGGTTCACGCCCCGGGCAAAGCAACATAAAAATTTTAGAAACAAGTTTTCTCAATCAGATGAAAATTTTTCTAAGCGGGGGCGCCCCGTATTATTTGGCAAGCATTTTTTTATTTATCCACCTTGTCGGAAAATAACAAACAGCGCCCCTTTAGCTACTTTAAGTGTGGTGGTTGTATCTCTAACTAATCAGCTAATCAAAAAATAGTAGTGGCATATTTGATTCGACCAGCTCCATTCTGATCATAACACTAGCCCTTTCTCTTTAAACTCTACAGATCTCCTCGTTTCAATAAATGTATGTCCATAGGGATTACTGTCGTCATTGAGTCTCAGCTTTAGCTTCCTTTAGAATCTCCGAATAAGCTGGATTATACTTTTCTTTATGTTATCAACTATTTAACCTTCTTTGATCATACTACCGGTATTGCTTTCCCCTTGCTGCTTGGCAGATTTTGAAATTCATAATTCCCCACCAAAATCTTGTGATTTCGGGTGGAGTACCTCAAGGATCGGTGATATGGATGAGTGTGCCGAAATACGCAAAAGCCGTTGGATTAGCCGATGACATTACAGTACAGATAACGGGTTTATTCCTACTTTTGGAGTTGATGGGTCTTGCTTGACCCTTTCAACAACCAATGCCCTGAAAATTGTGTACAGGAAATCAGTGGCTATTTAACCATAAAGTATTTGGTCTGATAGATCTCAAATCAGCAGCTTATGTTTTCTGCTCAAACTAGTTCAATCGATGGTAGCCATACGTTTTAGTAACAAGATAGAGAAACAAAGTCGAGGATTAAGGAATAGGACATTCCAACCACCATATATATATATTCATAAATAATAATTATTTTTTAATTTTTTTAATTCGCTCGAAATATAAGATTTATTTTTTTATTAAATAAAATAAAAGTAATAATATTATACTTTTGCACTAGGAAAGCTTTTAATACGTGTATTTAGAAAACCGGAAAAAAATCTGACGTCAGATTTATACAAAGTACGCCAAAGAGCTTTGCGAAAGTATGGATGGTGCCTAGGCCTTTCCAGCTCATTTCGCCACGCGATGGTAGAAAATTGCATCTCAAAACGCTTGTATGCATATTTATATTCCTTGATTTTTTAAATTATCGAAATATCGTTTTTAATTAATGGGGCTGATGTAATTGTCTATTGGAGACTGGAGTTCAGTGTCTCAACTATGAGCACGCCTCGTAATAATTGTGATGCGTGTTTGAATGGCAGCTATTAAATTCTAGTTAGCACTTGTGGCAGCTGTGCAAATTTAAATTATTACCTACATTGCTTTCGATTTTGTTGAATTTTAATATAAAACACCAAATTATATGACATTTTTTTTATTTCAAGCATTAATTTTGACATATATGTGAAGCAAAAATTGCAACAGAGGCTAAGCTTGCTTTACGCATATTTGGTGCTTAACGTCTAAAGAGTCAGATTTTTTTATATAAGTCATCTTCAATTTACTTCAAAACTTGGCAAAAACAAAACAAAACGAAAAGAGTACAATTTACATAGACTCTTTGATTCAAATTAATACCACAATCATATATGAGAATGACTTCATCTATAAGAAGTTCCCTGTTGGAAATGATCATGTATAGTCGACGATGTTTTGGGGTGATGTATCAATTGAAATATGGTAGAAAAATACAAAGGGGAATGTTTTTAAGCTGTTTATCTCTCTCTCTCCCCAAAAGGGGAACCCATTTTAATCTCAGTTTGAGTTTGCATTGGAAGCTATCACGCACGAACTTTCCCCACCACCTTGCTTATAGTTCCATTGGTTCACAGCTATAAAAAAGAACGATTTCCTGAGATAGAAGGTAGAGCATAGAATTTACTAATGAGATGTGTGCTGCTTGAAGAACAAGACAAAAGTGAGTCACTACTTGCTTTGCTTAATCTTAGTTGCTGCGCTCACATAACATGTAGGTGTATGCTGAATAGTTTCCTGAAGCTCTACGAAGCTCTTGCATGAATGATCCCAAAACGAAGTGTTTTTTCCTTTTGTGTGGTTTTTTTTTTTTTCAAAAATAATTTACTAAAAGGATGAAATTGATATCCGCAGGACTGTTGAATAAAAAGTTGGATTTTTCATCGCAAGTACCTGCTTTTACTCGACAAAACAACTCCGATGGAATTTCCGACTGTGTACGTTAGGATGAATGTTTCGTTGTACGTGTGTACGCATATTTACTTTGAAAACATTTACTTTCAAAAAAATATTGCAAACTTAGCATGCATCTACTTATAATAAATTTTTGAACGATGACCAAATCCATAACATTTATAAGTACTCATAAACATTCTAAATTGACCTAATTTCATAAAATGTATGCTCGTCTGCATGTTTAGATGCATTTAAGCTTGTATTAAGAAATGAGAAATCAATGAAACTAAATCAAGTCGACTGTTCTGTTATTTTAATCACAAAAACAATGCCAGAAGGCTTAGTGATTGTTACGAATACGGGCATTTCTTTCATTTGGTTTGTTTTGAATTCAGTATGCGCCGTTACCAGCATTTTCTGTTAATAACTCGACTGTTTCAGAAACGATTGGTTTTACCCCTCGAACCTTGGCATTTGGAGATTTTCGTCGCTATTTATGACCCTAATAGGAAGGAAAAAAAAAACTATAGATCTGCACATGCTTCCTAATAGAAGTTATTTACGAAATTTCTATCATAAAATACGAATAACTTAATCCGAGTATTTTTTTGAACATCAGTTCTTTTTCAGAATCGGGAAAATTCTCAGAACCGGGACCTTTTCAGATCCGGGTACTAGTTTAGAAAGTGCATACTCATACATCAATTCTTTTTCAGAATCGGGAAAATTCTCAGAACCGGGTACTTTTCAGATCCGGGTACTAGTTTAGAAAGTGCATACTTTTTCAGAACCGGGCACCATAAAGTA
Source organism: Eurosta solidaginis (assembly GCF_040869045.1). NCBI lineage: Eukaryota > Metazoa > Arthropoda > Insecta > Diptera > Tephritidae > Eurosta > Eurosta solidaginis. The sequence continues at coordinate 180,799,790 of NC_090323.1, forward strand.
TCCGGTTGAAATTTTATAACAGGGTACTTTTTCAGATTCGGGTACTTTTTTGGACCTGTACACTTTTTCACAATCGGGTACTTTTAAGGGGCCTAGTACTTTTTGAGACATGGGTGCCTTTTCAAAACATAGTGCTGCAAATGCGCCCGTTGTAATTTTAGAACTGGATACTTTTTCAGATCCAAGCCTTTTTTGAAATTTGGTACCTCTTCAGAACCGGATACATTTTTCCGGTTACTTCTTTAGGAAGTGGATACTCTTTACAACTGGGCACTTTTTCGGACACTTGTACTTTTATGGACCTCGGTTCTTTTATAGAATCGGTAACATTCTCAGAACCGGGTACTGCTTTAGGACTTTGATATTTGTCAGAAGCGGGTACCGTGAAGAATCCAATTGAAATTTTAGAACTGGGTAGATACTTTTTAGGGTCCGAGTACTTTTGTAAAACATGTGTGCTTTTTCAGAGCCATGTCCTATAAAGGATCCGGTTGCAATTTTAGAACTGGGTACTTTTTTGGACCTGCGTCCTTCTTCAGAACCTGGTAATTTTCGAGCTCGGGTAGTTCTATAATACGTGGTTTCTTTTTCAGATCAGGTTTTTTTTAACCGGTGACTTTTTCGGTTCCTGAAATGGTACAAAAAAGGATCCGCGCACTTTCTTAGGTTGCATGAAAGTTTTATTTCATTTATTAGACACAAATGATGTAGGCCCTTGTTTACGCACTTTTGTCTTTTTTTCGATCTCACACATAAATTTGAACTTTTATATCACATATACATATGTATATACATATTTGAAAACACTAATTGAATTTGTTTATCATTGAAATCATTTCTCATAAAATAAAATTTGCATATACAAATGTTACTCATACGCCCATGCAGCACTGGGATTTCCTACATGTTTTCACACCTGTACTTTTCTATTATTATGTTTGGCAATTTTTATAATTTCGATTTCTATTTATAAAAGCATAAATAGATTCAAATAACAATTTTCGTGTGCCATATATGAATGTGGTTAGTAATCAAAACTGCAGTATTTGTAAACGTATTGAAGCGTTCACGTGTACGTCGAGAATTCCATGGAAAATGGTAAATTTCAAAAAAAATATTCTCCGAATTCTTTTTTTAATAATTTTTAGTGGCAATTGTTTTCAAATATCTATCACACCTCGTAATCTTTATATATAAAAATCACGTGTCACTATGTTTGTCCGCGATGGACTCCTAAACTACTAAACCGATTTTGAATTTGTTTTGCAACCTGTGTGTAGTTTGGTCTAACTTGAAATATAGGATAGGTTATATTTCATATATGTATGTAAAGTTAAATAAGCACGTGCACAAACATATCCATACCAACTGAAAAGAGGTGCACCACTGCGTATACTTAATATTTTATCTATATATATAAAAGAAAAAGGTGTTAGTTACACTATTTATAACTCAAGAACGGATGAACCGATTTGGCCGAATATTGGTGGGTAGGTAGCTTAGAACTAGGAGGCGGACATAGGATACTTTTTATCCCGTTCTGGCTATGGTCTTGAGATCAAAACGTGGATCTGGGTAATCCCGGGATGTGTTTGAACCATATGGCTATCAAATGGAAGCTGTTTATGAGTACTTTTATACCCCTGGGCAACTAGGGTCTCGAGATATAGGCCAAAACGTGGACCCGCGTACCCTTAGAATGTGTTTATAGAATATGGATAACAAATGAAAGCTGTTGATAAGTGCTTTATTATAGGGTAATTTTCATACCCCTGGGTGACTAAGGTCTCGAGATATAGGCCATAACGTGGATCAGGGTAACACTAGGATGCGTTTTTACATTATTTGTATCAAATTGAAGCTGTTGATGTGTGAATTAGTACAGAGTATTTTTTATGCCGCTGGGTGACTAGGATCTCGAGAGATAGTCCAAAACGTGGACCCGGGTACCCCTGTTGTTGTTGCTGTTGTTGCTGTAGCGATAAGGACACTCCCCGAATGCCTTGAGGAGTGTTATTGAGTTGATGGTCCTTTGCCGGATGCAGATCCGGTACGTTCCGGTACCAAGCCCGACCATTTCGGAAACGATTTGTTATGACCACATGCGACCTTCTAGGCCATAACACCCTCCCATCCCTAGATCCACGAGGAATTCGGGGTTGCCAGAGCCTCGGCTGTTAATGAAACAGGATTCGCCACGGATAGGTGAGGTTGACAATTGGGTTTAGAGAAGCTATGTATTGCGCTGGCAACCTGAAATGGCTGCGCTACGCAGACCCCTTGAATCCGGTATTTTAGTCGCCTCTTACGACAGACATACCTACCGCGGGTATATTCTAACCCCCTAACCCGCTGGGGACCCGGGTACCCCTAGAATGTGTTTATACAATATGGATAACAAATGAAAGCTGTTGATGAGTGTTTCAGTACAGGGTAATTTTAATACATATTTGTGACTAGGGTCTCGAAACATAGGCCAAAACGTGGATCAGGGTAACACTAGGATTGGTTTTTACATTATGGGTATGAAATTGAAGCTGTTTATGTGTGATTTAGTACAGAGTATTTTTCATACCGCTGGCTGACTAGGGTCTCGAGATATAGGCAAAAACGTGGACCATTATACCACTCGAATGTGTGTGTAATATGAATATCAAATAAAAGCTATTGCTGAGAGCTTTAAAGTAATTTTCATTGTGATATTCAATTTAGTTGAATCAATCTGCATGCGAAGCCGAAATAAAGACATAAGTTAATAATACCCACATACTTATTTACATACGTCCTAATCGATTTGCCTGAAATCTTGTATATAAATTTGCCTATATTAGTATTGCAACGAATTTACTGCAAATCCTCTTATTTGCAATCTTCTGCTAAGTTCGAATCACTAAAATGTTGAATAAATAACTCCAATATTGAATAATGGCCTTTATTAAAGTACTTCACAATAACACTTAGACTTTGCAACTACCTTGCTTAATAACCAAACTGACTGATAGCTTAAATGAAACTCATCTTTTGACTCCACTGTTGTCGCCCTTTTTTACTGTCCGACCTCCTCGTTGCATATTTCTAGGCTTTTCTAACTCCAGAACTTACTAATTAGTTATAAATTTCTCAGCTACAACTACAGATGTATAATTTTTATAGCTTCTCTCATACCCCATGCGCTTGCATGTGTGAGCGACACTTCCACAATCACAACTGCATACCTTTAGGAGCATTTCAGATAAGATATCTGCATGTGCTTGTGCGTTGTTTCTCCGCCGCGTGCACGCGTATGTGTAGACATAATGATTGAATTATTGATGTGAATTCACGTCACTGCTTAGCATCGGCCTAGAGATGGCAGTACCCCTTAGTGCCGCCAACATTCGTAACAGAGTTAGACGGAAAAAGCTTATTAAAATATATACAGATGGACCAAATTTAGGGCAGAACAAGGTCTGCCGGGTCTCTAGTATATGTCTATAGGTAAAGGATTGCGAAGTTGCATGCATAAATAATGCTTCAACTAACAACAACAACAACTTTTCTGTATGGGAAATAAGAAAATCGAAATTAAAAAACCAAATTTTATAGCGGTGCTGTACAAACACGCGCGTGTCCCATAGAAACAATTCTATTGCAACACTACACATTTTTCATGACAGCTACTAGTTATTACAAATATTATTAATTTCTCTGACATTTTATTCGTAAATTTAATGAATTTAAAACGAATTTACAATAATTTCTCTTACTAAATTATTGTATTTTTGCTATGACGGAAAAACTGAAAAGATGGCTGATATTGTAGCTGTTTCGACCCTGCCAAAGACCTTCAGATATCTTTGTATTTTTAAATTAGAAATTATATTCTTCCCGAGTGAGATTAGAACTCGAATGGTCAAATTCCTAACACGGCGGCCCTATCATTAGCCTAACTATAACTGTGTCTGTATGTATGTGGCTCAGTTTTCCCTGTTTGTTGTTTTTGTTATTTTGATTCATTTTACGAATGTAATAAATGAATAGCGATTGCATTAAAGATCACTTCTCTGAAATTTCTTCTGACTTACTATCACTAACGTTCATGCAGCCGTGGAGCTATCTCGTACAAACACATGCTTATTCGGAAATTATCATATATACACGTAGGTTCAAGGATTTAGAACATGCTTTTAGTTTTTATGTTTTAAATGTATTGTTAGTCAAACAGATTTTAACAATTTATCAAATAATTATAAATTAAATTAGATATTTCTATTTCGGTATTCTGAATTGAATTGAAAAAATCTGTTACATTCATAAATTTTCCAACAATCTTATATCTGCTTACTTAAAATCTTTTCAATATTTAACCACATAACAAAGTAAAAGTTATACAAAGTATTTTAGTTTCCATTTCCTACATACATATATACGAATATTTCAAAAGCGATTGCTTGCTTATTTATTCCACAATATTAATAGACTAAAATAATTGTAAAGCAATGGTTTGTCTTAAGTCAAGCATGAAAACTGTAAAAAACTGGAATGGTCCATGTCTATTCGTAGAAATATTGAAATTTTTTGTAGTAAATAAATATTACATCAATGTTGCTCATTGACAATCATGTTGACAAATATAAAAATGATAACTGCGCAATTTTTGTACATAAATAACATATTTTTCGAGCAAAGAATAGTTATTTTGAACTACATAATTGGTAGCTGTTATAGCAGTGGAAATTTTCATCAAATTTCACAATTATATTTTGTATGGATTAAGCGGGTATTGCACAAATTGTTTTTAAATGTGTGTATGTAAACATTTATTTTAAGCAATGTTAAATTTTTAATTTATTTTATAATTTCGGAAAAATGTAATGAACGAATTTTTTATTTAGAGTTTTATGAATTTTTTTTTTTTTTTGTCTGTGCAGCTTTGCAGCACAATCAATATTAATATAATACAAGTTGTAGGTCTCTAAAAATTCGTATTTATTGACAATTTTTTTAGGAATTGTTTATGTGTGGAACGCCATTCGGCAAAAAATTTCCAAAAATGTGTGTGAATTTTGAAAGAATTATAACTTGCATTTTGCTACACTAAAATTGATGGGGCTACAAAAATACATTCTCGAAAAATTTATAAAACTCTTAAAAATTTCGAAAATTTTCCAAGTTTTTAAATGTTTCGAAAACATGTTTAAGATTGATTTGCGCTGCTATTTTCGTTTTCATTGTAAAGGTCAGCTCATAAAATAATTTTTACTTTTTGTTCGTATTCCTTGGTAAGTAGAGAGTTCCAGTCGTTCTCCACTTCTCTTTCGTAACTCAGTGGAATCCTCTCCTCTCCTCTGATGCAAGGTACAGATGTCAATAGGAATAATTTCGAACCCGGAACGTTTTCATTTACTCGCGAAAGATAACTTAGCTAGCTGAGCCTACGTGCTTCTTATCGCTACACCAAATTCATATCTGTATATACTTCGTACAGCTCCCCATTCACTTTTTTTCGATACATTTCGTTGACATCACTAATACGTCATAAAAGGTGAATATTATGAGAAACTTCTAGGGCGTGTTATAGGAGCCTTACAAAGGATTATCAATTTTGTAATATAGTGTACATCGTTGTGTATGATCTAACCAAAAATTTCATTCAATGTCTATATGCAACTCCTTATAGAGCAGGCCAACTCTCCTTTTAACTCCACAAGGAGATTGAACGTTGTTCATTCTCTTATCCTGGCTTATCTGAAGTATTTGTCGTATCGCAAAGATCTCATGTACCCTTTTTACATCTAGTCATCTCCATTCCTTCGCTGCAAACCAGTAAGCATTTTTTTTGTTTTTAATGGACGTTGTGGCAGCACGCTACCCTCAAGTGGCTCAATGAAACCAGGCTAATCCTGTTCACGCGATCGATATATATATATATACATATATATAATAACTTCTTTTTTTTGTGTTTTTGTTTTTTCCGAGTCTTTGATAGGCAGCGGTTTGTCAAGCGTCGCGTTCTGAGACTGCTCAGCTACAGAAGAGATTTCATCACCCAAGCGTAAAACTTAAAGAGAACAGAAGAAAACGTATTATACATTAATTATTAAGGGAGAAAACTCCGAATTATTCGCAGTAAATTTTTCGCCATGTAACTATTTAATCCATCAATGCAACCTATGGTTACCATCTAATTTTACTACCGCGTCCACCGTGAGGTGATGGTAGCGTGCTCCGCCTACCACACCAAAGATCCTGGGTTCACGCCCCGGACAAAGCAACATCAAAATTTTAGAAACAAGTTTTCTCAATCAGAAGAACATTTTTCTAAATGGGCTCGCCCCTCAGCAGAGTTTGCCAAGCCCTCCGAGTGTATTTCTGCCATGAAAAGCTCTCAGTGAAAACTCATCTGCCTTGCAGGTGCCGTTCGGAGTCGGCATAAAACAAGTATATCCGTTCCGCCAATTTGTAGGAAAAATTAAAAGGAGCACGATGCAAATTGAAAGAGAAGCTCGGCCTTAAATCTCTTCGGTGGTTGCTGCGCCTTTCATAAATTTTTTTTTTTTCTTTATTTATCCGTCACTATCTTGAAAACGGCTTGGACCATTAGGATGAAAGTTTTTAGCTGGTAAGACGCTACATTCCTTGCTCCCAAAGCTAGATTTTGCTGCTTAGTATTGCGTTACAATTTGGTCGCCCATTTTAATTTCAATTTTCAAAATCAAGTTGATTCAAGTTGTTGTTGTTGTTATTGTAGCAGTACTTCGCACCATCCAATAGTTGCGACCGATCACAAATTGTCATCAATATCCTCTAACGGGAGTTCAAGGAAACTTGCAGTTTCAACAGGGGTGGACCACAATGAGAGGGGTGTTAGAGGCGTTGGTTCCACATTACAATTAACAAGTAAGGTAGGTTAAGTTCGTGTGTAACCGAACATTACATACTCAGTTGAGAGCTATGGTGACAACATAAGGGAAAATAACCATGTAGGAAAATGAACCGAGGGAAACACTGGAATGAGTTTGTATGAAATGGTTATCAAATGGAAGGTATTAAAGAGTATTTTATGAGGGAGTGGGCCATAGTTCTATAGGTGGACGCCATTTAGGGATATAGCCATAAAGGTGGATCAGGGTTGACTCTAGAATGCGTTTTTACGATATGGGTATCAAATTAAAGGTGTTAATGAGTATTTTAAAAGGGAGTAATCCTTAGTTCCATAGGTGGACGCCGTTTCGAGTTATCGCCATAACGGTGGACCAGAGGTGACCCTAGAATTTGTTTGTACAATATGGGTATCAAATGAAAGGTGTTAATGAGTATTTTAAAAGGGAGTAATCCTTAGTTCCATATGTGGACGCCGTTTCGAGATATCGCCATAAAGGTGGACCAGGGGTGACCCTAGAATTTGTTTGTACAATATGGGCATCAAACGAAGGGTGTTAATGAGTATTTTAAAAGAGAGTGGGCCTTAGTTCCATAGGTGGACGCCGTTTCGAGATATCGCCATAAAGGTGGACCAGGGGTGACCCTAGAATTTGTTTGTACAATATGGGTATCAAAAGAAAGGTGTTAATGAGTATTTTAAAAGGGAGTAATCCTTAGTTCCACAGGTGGACGCCGTTTCGAGATATCGCCATAAAGGTGGACCAGGGGTGACCCTAGAATTTGTTTGTATAATATGGGCATCAAACGAAAGGTGTTAATGAGTATTTTAAAAGAGAGTGGGCCTTAGTTCCATAGGTGGACGCCGTTTCGAGATATCGCCATAAAGGTGGACCAGGGGTGACCCTAGAATTTGTTTGTACAATATGGGCATCAAACGAAAGGTGTTAATGAGTATTTTAAAAGGGAGTGGGCCTTAGTTCCATAGGTGGACGCCGTTTCGAGATATCGCCACAAAGGTGGACCAGGGGTGACTCTAGAATGTGTTTGTACGATATGGGTATCAAATTAAAGGTATTAATGAGGGTTTTAAAAGGGAGTGGTGGTTGTTGTATAGGTGGCCGCATTTTCGAGATATCGCCATAAAGGTGGACCAGGGGTGACCCTAGAATTTGTTTGTAAAATATGGGTATCAAAAGAAAGGTGTTAATGAGCATTTTAAAAGGGAGTACTCCTTAGTTCCATAGGTGGACGCCGTTTCGAGATATCGCCATAAAGGTGGAGCAGTGGGGGCCCCAGAATTTGTTTGTACAATATGGGTATCAACAGAAAGGTGTTAGTGAGTATTTTAAAAGGGCGTGGGGCTTAGTTCTATAGGTGGACGCCTTTTCGAGATATCGCCATAAAGGTGGACCAGGGGTGACTCTAGAATGCGTTTGTATGATACGGGTATCAAATGAAAGGTGTTAATGAGTATTTTAAAAGGGAGTAATCCTTAGTTCCATAGGTGGACGCCGTTTCGAGATATCGCCATAAAGGTGGACCAGGGGTGACCCTAGAATTTGTTTGTACAATATGGGCATCAAACGAAGGGTGTTAATGAGTATTTTAAAAGAGAGTGGGCCTTAGTTCCATAGGTGGACGCCGTTTCGAGATATCGCCATAAAGGTGGACCAGGGGTGACCCAAGAATTTGTTTGTACAATATGGGTATCAAAAGAAAGGTGTTAATGAGTATTTTAAAAGGGAGTAATCCTTAGTTCCACAGGTGGACGCCGTTTCGAGATATCGCCATAAAGGTGGACCAGGGGTGACCCTAGAATTTGTTTGTACAATATGGGTATCAAACGAATGGTGTTAATGAGTATTTTAAAAGGGAATGGGCCTTAGTTCTATAGGTGGATGCCGTTTCGAAATATCGCCATAAAAGTGGACCAGGGGTGACTCTAGAATGTGTTTGTACGATATGGGTATCAAATTAAAGATATTAATGAGGGTTTTAAAAGGGAGTGGTGGTTATTGTATAGGTGGTCGCCTTTTCGAGATATCGCCATAAAGGTGGACCAGGGGTGACTCTAGAATGCGTTTGTATGATATGGGTATCAAATGAAAGGTGTTAATGAGTATTTTAAAAGGGAGTAATCCTTAGTTCCATAGGTGGACGCCGTTTCGAGATATCGCCATAAAGGTGGACCAGGGGTGACCCTAGAATTTGTTTGTACAATATGGGCATCAAACGAAGGGTGTTAATGAGTATTTTAAAAGAGAGTGGGCCTTAGTTCCATAGGTGGACGCCGTTTCGAGATATCGCCATAAAGGTGGACCAGGGGTGACCCTAGAATTTGTTTGTACAATATGGGTATCAAAAGAAAGGTGTTAATGAGTATTTTAAAAGGGAGTAATCCTTAGTTCCATAGGTGGACGCCGTTTCGAGATATCGCCATAAAGGTGGACCAGGGGTGACCCTAGAATTTGTTTGTACAATATGGGTATCAAACGAATGGTGTTAATGAGTATTTTAAAAGGGAATGGGCCTTAGTTCTATAGGTGGATGCCGTTTCGAAATATCGCCATAAAAGTGGACCAGGGGTGACTCTAGAATGTGTTTGTACGATATGGGTATCAAATTAAAGATATTAATGAGGGTTTTAAAAGGGAGTGGTGGTTATTGTATAGGTGGTCGCCTTTTCGAGATATCGCCATAAAGGTGGACCAGGGGTGACTCTAGAATGCGTTTGTATGATATGGGTATCAAATGAAAGGTGTTAATGAGCATTTTAAAAGGGAGTACTCCTTAGTTCCATAGGTGGACGCCGTTTCGAGATATCGCCATAAAGGTGGAGCAGTGGGGGCCCCAGAATTTGTTTGTACAATATGGGTATCAACAGAAAGGTGTTAGTGAGTATTTTAAAAGGGCGTGGGGCTTAGTTCTATAGGTGGACGCCTTTTCGAGATATCGCCATAAAGGTGGACCAGGGGTGACTCTAGAATGAGTTTGTACGGTATGGGTATCAAATTAAAGGTATTAATGAGAGTTTTAAAAGGGAGTGGTGGTAGTTGTATATGTGAAGGCGTTTTCCAGATATCGACCAAAATGTGGACCAGGGTGACCCAGAACATTATCTGTTGGATACCGCTAACTTATTTATATATGTAATACCTGCCAAGATTTTAAGGGTTTTTTATTTCGCCCTGCAGAACTTTTTCATTTTCTTCTACTTAATATGGTAGGTGTCACACCCATTTTACCAAGTTTTTTTCTAAAGTTATATTTCGCGCCCCTGTCCACATGCAAGCTAATGCTAAAAGAGCACATCTACCGTCAAGCCGACGAAAGATGGCTACAAACACCGGGATGTCGAACGTCGAAAGAAACCTGGCCTAAATGGGATCCTAAAAGGTCCCGTCACGTTTACAACCTAAGAAGGGATATAATTTCCACACTTGTAGGGGCACTAACGGGTCATTGCCTCATAGGTAGGCATGCAGAAAGGCTAGGAGCGCCTTATCGTTGTTGCTGTAGGAGTTGTAAAGAAGATGAGGAGGAGGAAACGGTGGTTCACCTCATTTGCAACTGCCCAGCGCTAAGCGGAGCACGGCAGCGCTTTCTGGGAGCTCCATTTCTTGATACTATGAGTCAGGTTGTGGAGCATGATGTCAAGGACCTGGTAGATTTCATCAGGTCCTCAAAATGGTTCGAAGAGGAGAGGTAACGGTGTTTTTCGTGGTATCACAACGGGCCTAGTACTACTGGCCTAAGTGTGCCCTCGGGCAGCCACCCCAACCTAACCTAACCTAACCTATATTTCGCGTCAATAAAACAATCCAATTACCTTACCATGTTTCATCCCTTTTTTCGTATTTGGTATAGAATTATGGTATATTTTCATTTTTCGTAATTTTCGATATCGATATGCCGATTTTTGCTCAAGTTATCGTGTTAACGGCCATGCGGAAGGACAGACGGACGACTGTGTATAAAAACTGGGCGTGGCATCAACCGATTCCGCCCATTTTCACAGAAAACAGTTAACGTCATAAAATCTATGCCCCTACCAAATTTCAAAAGGATTGGTTAATTTTTGTTCGACTTATGACGTTAAAAGTATCCTAGACAAATTAAATGAAAAAGGGCGGAGCCAAGCCCATTTTGAAATTTTCTTTTATTTTTGTATTTTGTTGCACCACGTCATTACTGGAGTTGAATGTTGACATAATTTACTTATATACTGTAAAGATATTAAATTTTTTGTTAAAATTTTACTTTAAAAAAAATTTTTTTTTAAAAGTGGGCGTGGTCCTTCTCTGATTTTGCTAATTTTTACTAAGCGTACATATAGTAATAGGAGTAAAGTTCCTGCCAAATTTCATCATGATATCTTCAACGACTGTCAAATTACAGCTTGCAAAATTTTTAAATTACCTTCTTTTAAAAGTGGGCGGTGCCACGCCCATTGTCCAAAATTTTACTAATTTTCTATTCTGCATCATAAGTTCAACTCATCTACCAAGTTTCGTCGCTTTATATGTCTTTTGTAATGAATTATCGCACTTTTTCGGTTTTTCGAAATTTTCGATATCGAAAAAGTGGGCGTGGTTATAGTCCGATATCGTTCATTTTAAATAGCGATCTGAGATGAGTACTCAGTAACCTACATACCAAATTTCATCAAGATACCTCAAAAATTTACTCGTGTTAACGGACGGACGGACGGACATGGCTCAATCAAATTTTTTTTCGATCCTGATTATTTTGATATATGGAAGTCTATATCTATCTCGATTCCTTTATATATTGTACAACCAACCGTTATCCAATCAAACTTAATATACTCTGTCAGCTCTGCTCAACTGAGTATAAAAAGATGGTTGGTATCATGTGGGGACACATTGCAAGCGGGGCATATATTTTGTATGTCGGGGATGATTCTGGATAGGTAACAGTCTAACCATTTACAGTATCCAGATCGAAGTTTAGCTAGAGTGACTAGCGTTTCCCTGGGGAGTATGCGTTCCCCTTCCGCACGTTTTGGGTACTGTTCTTTGAGTACTGGATTCACCGCGAAATTTGTGGCATAAATGTCCGAAGCCTGTTTGTGGAGTTCGCAGAAGACCTGCTTGTTTTTTTTTTTTTTTTGCTTCATGCGGCTGAGTTCTCAGCAGTTTTAAGCAGCGGCATGGCTATGCCGTCTGGGCCAACTGCTTTGGATGGTTTAGCATGACCGATGGCGTCCTCAACCTCTTTGGCGGTGATGGTAATTGGAGATGCGCTGAATTTATGTTTATGTGCGCGTTTGTCCGTCTATCTTTGTCGACCGTAGAATTCATTATATATTGTCGGAAGAAAGCGCTCACGCATTTTTTCGTATCGGAGAGCACTTTATCGCCAAAGGCGATGGAAATTTTGTCATTGTGCTTAGACGGATTCGATAGGGTCTTTACGGTGGACCACTTAGGTGCTCCTCCCATTTCGCCCGCATGTGTTTATCCACAAGCAATCTAATGCGTTGGTTTATATCGCTTATTTGAGGGTCGCCGAGATCGAGCTGTCTTATAAGGTCACGTTCTCTCGCTAAATTTGCGGCCTCCGCCGGAAAATGAGGCCGAATTTCGAGAATTCTACCGGCGGGAATGAAGGGAGCCGAGGCGGATTCAATTACCTTGCGGAAAGCACGCTCCCCTTGGCGAGCATCAGTCGGGATAGGTAAAGGATTTGTATTTGATTCAAGTCGAGGTATCCGCTACTACAGCTTTACGTTGCAAAATCAATTCATACCACTTCTTTAATTTCAGTATAATCAGCTATGTTATAATGGTCAACCAAATGTTATGACCACAGCTGACAAATAAAGCCACAATTTAATCCATAATAAGAATTCATACCGCACAACCAATTCTATATTTGTGTAAAAAAAAAAAATGATTAAAAGATTTAAGCATTTTATATGCCAAGCTTTTCATATATTGAAAAATATCAAACCAAAAATTGTATTAGATTAAAATGCACGAACATAGATTTGTTTGTGTTTAGTTAAGTGCGAATACTAAATATCTATAAACAAAAATGTGTTTATTAGGAGGACTCATTAAAAAAAAAAACGATAGACACTTACGGTCAAAACAAAAGCCGACGAAAATTTGTTCCCTCTTACAGCATTTTTACAGTCACTACTGCTACGCCACACAAGTTTTTATTTCTTGTGGTGAACATTGATAGTAACTCAGCTCATTGGGTGATATGTTAGGACGAGAAAAATAGAAAGTCCCTGCTTAGGGATAATTGATTGTAATGTAGTACTTCACCTACGATTGCCATATTTTGCGTGATTTGCCATTTGTAGACAATTATGTTAATTTTTTCTTCATGGATACAACTTATAGTTTTATGAAAAATAGTCGCTTTATCGAAAACTGCTGCGGACTTTTTATCTTTCTCGCCTTAAGATGCCAACCAATCAGTTAAAGAACTATAGATGTTAACCACAATAACTAACAAGTTCCGTTTCTTAGCTGTAGTGATAATAGAACACCGTAATAGGGAATAAATTTTCGTCGGGTTTTTTTTTTTTTTTTACCGTAAGTATATATGTGTATTAGGGTGGTCCGTAAAAGTCAGCTGAACATTTTTTTTAGTATAGCCCCATTTTTACACTAATAGCACAGATGAAGATATAATATATAAATAATGGTCACTATTGGAGACGATTAAGACATGTTTCACGAGGTTAATTGTTGAGATTTCGATATGCGAACTTGAAAAATTTCAATACAATTTTTTGATATTTTACGCGAGTAACCTAGATTTTAACAGGACCAAAGTATTAGACTATGATGAGCTCAGCATACCTTATAAAGACAATATATATATAAAAACTTAGAGTGTTATAGCTTCGGGGAAATTAAGGCCGAGTTTCTCTTCCAATTTCCCATATATTTAATGCCAACTCCAAACGGCATCTTCAAGACTGGTGAATTTTCGCTTGAGAATTTTTTCATAGCAGAAATACTTACGGAGTGTTTGCAAACATTTCTAAAGTGCATACGAGAACGTTGATGTTGTCTTTTCATTAGACGAACGATATATATTATATGTGTCGGAGTTGATTCTGGATAAATAAGAATTAAGCTACTTATTAAATGTATCCAAATCAAAGTTGTGCCATAATTACGGACGTCTCCCTCGACGTCTGATTTCCTCTACTGTGAGTTTCGGGTATTGAACTCTGAGAACTGAGTTCGTCGGTCTTTTATCGACATAAGAATTTGTTGTGCTGTTGTTGTTGCTGCTGCTGTTGTTGTTGTTGTTGTTGTAGCGATAAGGGCACTCCCCGAAGGCCTCGGAGAGTGTTATTGGTGTTGATGGTCTTTTGCCCGATGCAGATCTGTTACGTTCCGGTACCAAGCCTGAACATCTCGGGAACGCTTTGTTATGACCACATGCGACCTTCTTAGATATCCCACCCTCCCACCTCCTAGATCCATGAGGAGTTCGGGGTCGCCAGAGCCTCGGCTGTTGATTCGCCACGGATAGGTGAGGTTGACAATTGGCTTTGGCGAAGCAATATATTGCGCTGGTAACCTGAAAGGGTTGCGCTACACAACCCCTTGAATCTGGTATTTTAGTCGCCTCTTACGACAGGCATACTTACCACGGGTATATTCTGACCCACTAACCCGCTAGGGGATGCTGCTGAGAGCCTTTTTATGCCTATCTGACTCAAACGGCTGAACTCTTGTATACGGAATCAATTTGTATTAATAGCGAAGATTACCTGCTATATCCAGTTTAGGCGTGGACTGCCTTTTAAAATGATTATTTAACACAAACTATTTGTTGAGCGGCCGCCGCGGTGTGATGGTAGCGTGCTCCGCCTACAACACCGAAAATCCCAGTTTCACTCCCGGGTAAAGCAACATCGAAATTTTAGAAACAAATTTTTCAACGAGAAGAAACTTTTTCTAAAAAAGAAGCACGACGCAGATTAGAAGAGAAGGTCGGCCTAAAATCTCTTCGGAGGTAATCGCGGCTTACATTTATTTTTTATTTATTTTGACAGGCTTTTGCTTATCTTTTGTTATTTGCGACCATGTAGGAGACGTGTCGCTCACAAGCATCTGTCGGATACTCTGTAGCGTAATGCCATCGAAGTCGATGTTCAACAATGCTGACATTTGCCATGTACACATACGTCGAAAATATAGTCGCCGAAGACTTGTTCAGTGATATTTCTAAGTTACGCACGGCGTAAAAAACTGCAAAGACTTCGGAGATAGTTGCTATTTTCGTGCCATAGCTCATCAGTTCTTCCAGGAGCTGTAGAAGTCATAGTACAGTCATCGGCGCATGAAATAAGTGGAGTTCTCGATTTAGATGTTACGCTGCTGAACTTTACGGAAGGCTGTCGCGTAATCAAACAGTTTGGGCTTATCTTTTTAAAATTTGTTCCTAGCACCACTCATCTTAGATACCGTCCCCAATCGAAAATATTATTTAACTTTTTTGAGGGGTAAGACTGAAGAGTAATTTGAGTTTTTAGAACCACCCTAATATTGTGCATAAATCATCCACGACGCGATAAAAGCTGCTAACTGCACCCTTCACTCAAAACGTCTTTCTGACACGGACGGAATAGAAGAGGATCTCTGCACATTGTGGGAAAAGATAAATATCCAAGGCAGCAAAAAGTTGCTAAAAAAAAGCTGCTGACTCTATAAATTTCCGTTAGATTTTAAAATTTAGAATTTCAGCTGACATTTTCATTTAAGCAAGCCTTTTCGTTCTATAGTAAAATTTTGTTTGATGGAGTTAGCAGCTTTTAGCGCATCGTCGACAAAATTGTTTCAAATAATTTATATTAATCAAAGAACTAAAAATTTCAGGTTTCTAAATTTCGCCAAAAACCTCATATATAATCAATGCTATATCTCATTTTTTGGTTTGCCTAATTCGTTTAATTTATTTTAATTCGATAGAAGTTGAAACATATTATTGGGCAAGCGACCTTCAATTTATGTTAAAAAAAAGAAAAGAAATATTTATTTATTTGATATTCGAATGGCAAATGGCAGATGCGGGTTTTCGCTACAAACCGGACTTCAATTTTTGGCGAACTTTTGTAATTTTGGTGACATTTAAAAAAATTTTTAATTTTTGTTTTAAACATTATGGCTACTTATTACTTGTAAGAGCCTCTATCCATGAAAGAGCTGATCGCTCAATTTTGTTGTTTACTTTGATAATGACCGCTACACTGTGCATATAAACATATGTACAAACATACAAAATTACTTCTAATTATATTTAAATTTCCCTGTAATTGCCGCAAATATTCTGCAAAATAAGTACATATGTATGTACACTCATAAATACGTACACACATATGTATGGGCATACGTTTCTTTCATACCTCGCTTCTAGGCGATCGTATCCACGCGCTAAAAATGTAAGGCGCGATAACCTCCGAAGAGATCTAAGGCTGAGCTTCTCTTCCAATTTGCATCGTACTCCTCTTGATTTTCCCTACAATTGGCCGGACGGGACAACGGCATCTGAGTTTTCACTGAGAGCTTTTCATGGCAGAAATACCCTCGCATCGCTTGCCAAACACTTCCGAGGGGCGACCACGCTTAGAAAAATTGTCTTCTAATTGAAAAATTTTATTTCTAACATTTTGATGTTGCTTTGCCCGGGGTGTGAACCCAAGGCATACGGTGTGGTAGGCGGAGCACGCTACCATCACACCACGGTGGCCTCCAGCTGATATATCAATATAAACTTAAGTTTGGGTTAAGGCAAGCAATGTCATAACCAGCGTTAAGCAACGCATTAAGCAACGTTGGCGATGTATGTGTTTGTATATATACATTAGGGTGATCATTTAAAGATTAAATTTAGAAATGTATTCAGTCGCACTACTTCAAATGGTTTTATTGCGGTCTAAGACATATGCCGGCCGCCATGGAAACAGGTTTTGTCAATTGGAAAAAAATTCTTTTAAGCAGGGTTGGCCCTTGGCAGTTATTTGGCAAGCTCTGCGAGTGTATTTCTGCCATTAAAGCTTCTCAGTGACAACTCATCTCTCTTGCAGATGCCGTTCGGAGTCGGCATAAAACCTGCCAATTTTTAAGCAAAATTAAAAGAAACACGACGCAAATCAGGACGGAAACTCTTTAGAAATCTCTTCGGAAACTATTGCGCCTAGTATTTGCTTTTATTTATATGAGGTATATCATTTGCAATTGGAGACATTTAAGGCATGCCGAAAAGAGTTAAAACGTCATATTTCGGCATGGAAACGCTAAACTAAGAATTTTTTTATGAAATACCAAAAATCCTCCAAGATCGGCCATATATTAACGTTATACCTTTTTAACGTTAGATGAGGCTGAAAAGTTCGTTTTTTTATTTTTTTAAGACCCACCTTAATGTTCGAATATTAGCGCCAAAGAAAAACGTGTTAGCTTTCAATAGCCGGTTACCGGAGTAAAGTTCAATCAACTCTCTGATAGCTTTTTCTTCACATATTTAGTCTAAAACGTCCTTTCTCAGGATTTGCTTCAAAAACGTCATAGTAATAGGAAAAGTAATAGAAATTGGAATAGGAATAGGAATAGAAATATGAATAGCGGTAGGAATAGGAAAAAGAATGGGAATAGCAATATGAACGAGAAAAGCAATAGAAAAAGGAATAAATAGGAACAAGAATATAAATAGGAATTGGCATAGGAATAAGAATAGGAAAAAGAACAGGAATTGGAAATAAGAACAAAAATCCTTAGGATCAGGAATAAGCAAAAAAAAAACTCATTTTGAAAGGAATGGGAATAGGGTTGGGGATAGGAAAAGGAATGCAAATGGGAAGTATTTTGAAGATGGGACTATTATTAGGGATAATTCGGTAGCCATATAAGCCTACAGTAAATATGCTAATTATACCCTTATTCGCACGGTAATGTTATATTAACTACAAAACTGAGGGTATTATTGGTGAAAAGGAGTCCTGATACTTATATGACGGTGTCCAACGACGCGATCCTGGTCCTAGCCCGGAAAATCCCAGAGGCCTTACTGGCAAGCGAAATGGCCGATCTGTATAACACTAATATCGGGCAACCATCTGAGGACGCGAGGACACAAACAATAGCTAAGTGGCAAGAAAGGTGGGAGGCCTCGTAATATCTACACTTCCGTCAGTCCATCCGCCCATCCGTACATCTTCATGTTCGTTACGTTATGTTTCAATAACCTAGCCAAGGAATTAGATATCTTTGCCAAAATTTGGTGCACGGCCACGGCTGGACCGAAAATATGTTTCTATTGAAAGTGTGCGAAATCGGACTTTAATTACGCACACGTTTTTCGATATCGAAAATTTACGCACTAACGATTATCAATAAAACTTTACCAACATATTGTAACGAATTTAGTGCAATTCCGCTTATTTGCAACCTTCTACTAACGTTCGAATCACTAAACTGTTGAATAAATAACTCCACTATTAAATAATGCAAAATGGCCTTTATTAAAGTATTTCACAATAACATTACTACTTCTCGACAGATAGCGTGCTCAAATCAAACTGAATCCATGATTGCTCAGATTTCGCTCTTTTATAATTTTCGATTTCCTCGTTCGCATACTTCTAGGCGTTTATAGAATTTACTTAGTTACCAGCTATAAAATTATAACTACAGATGCGCGTGTATAGCTTCTCGTATGCGCGTGTATATGTGAGTGATACTTGCACAAATAATTGCCTACTTTTGGGAGTATCTCAGATATATGCATGTGTTTGTGCGTTGCTCTCCGCTGCTTGTATGGACATATGTGTAGACATAATGATTAATTTGGTTATGTGCATACAAGTCACTGCTCAGTATCGGCTTAGGGATGATAGTATCCCTTAGTGTTTCTAGTATTCTTCACGGTATTAACTCTATGATGCAAACTACAAGTGCAATAAAATTTTAAAAAGTGGGAAAGACGCAGCCTGGATTTTACAAAAAAAAAATTAAAAAGCTGTACATCAAAAGCCGGATGAGATATTACATTACTATTTGGCAAAAGTGTTATGCTGGAGAAAATAAATTGGGACAGTTTTTTTTCAAATTTCTGGACTGGTCCACGTTTTTAAAGCTATGTAAGGAAATTTCCAATATATTTGTGTTATTTAACTATGTACATTGTATTCACATTCTACATCAGTGACATCAATCACATGTGTAACGAAAATTTTAAAAATTTGAAAGTGAATGTGGCCACGCCCTCGTATGTTTATTCTTCTCGAATACCCAAAATGCCATAATTTGAATTTTCGAAAATTTTCCAGCCACAGCGAAATATGATTAAAATATCATATATATTACTTCTAATTGCTGTCTTTATGTACGGGTCCCTTTTTCGCTCTTTTTTGGAATCCAAATCTATAAATAAAGTTTTGGTTGTAAAGATGGAGATTCGGGCTGCTACTAGCGAGCTTTGAGCAATTTTGGTCGGAGTGCTTTTGTTGAGCTATATTTTATTAAAATAATTTGTTAAAAATAAACGATTGTGAGCATACGAAGAAGTCTATTTATACTATGGCACTATTGTGAATATTTGCACTGCATTACCGGCAGTTGCTATTGTACGCGAGATGGCAGCGCAAGCTTTAAGTTAATAGAGCAGCTGATTTCTGTTGATATTTGATAATAGACTTTTATATTGGTTGCGCAAGATGCGCACGGTCAGGCTTATTAGTGTTTTCTGTGACAACGGGCAACATTGATTTGACCGCCACGCCCACATTTTTGCAGTATATTTATGACATGTGTCGGTAGAATTTTTTAAAGCGAAGCGTTGTGCTATCAGGGTATATATGTATGCTGTTAAAGATAAACAATGCATTTCTTCAGTTTCTTAGTAGTAGTAATTTTTTTTGAGTCATAAGCCACCTTTTCATAGGCCGGGTCACATATATTTATTTTTTATTATCATAAATATACTCCCTCTTTCGAGTGGCCTACATACTAATCAAAGTGTGTGAATTATATAAATGGCTTTAAAATAGCTTGCAATTAGACGGGGAAATCGGAGTAACAACTGTGGCTAAACATTGAACTGGTTGTCCCACTGAAAAATGTTGTCATTTTGCTACTGACTGACACACATTATACCAACTGTCAAAAATTTTATTTTTTGTGATAATATAAAATTATTTGTTATACAAATACAAATAAAATACATACAACCATTTGTGATTGAAATAAACTAT
Organism: Eurosta solidaginis; assembly: GCF_040869045.1. Classification (NCBI taxonomy): domain Eukaryota; kingdom Metazoa; phylum Arthropoda; class Insecta; order Diptera; family Tephritidae; genus Eurosta; species Eurosta solidaginis. Next base: position 180,819,903 of record NC_090323.1, read on the forward strand.
AAAAAATTTAAAATTCCCAATTGAATGCAAACATTTACACACCAATAGAGTAACAAAACTTTGGGATTGCCTTCAGTGAAGCGTCTAAGTCAATGCACATTTATGATAAACCAAATGCGCCGGTGAGCATAGCATATGATTACAATAACGATTACGCCTGTAAGTGTGGTAGACAACGACTTGACAGTGAGAATAATTAATATAAATAAAAACTAGCAAATATTCAAATACATAAACAAATAAAATGCAAATAACGTCACATCATAGGAATTCTCCCTCGAGTTATACGTTGATAAGTAATAAAAGAACAAACCCAACAAGCAAAGTGAACGTAATGTAAATTTATAACAAGTATAAGAACAGGCTTCATACCTTTCATGAATGGGGCTGAACAATAATCTTATCCCGTTCGTAATCTCCAAATAATCGGATGTATAAGATAAGAAATATATAGTGAACAGGTGTGCATACCTAAACGATTTTTAAGATAAATATAAAATAAAAAATGGCAAAAAACCCCCTTATCTGAACGATCGGTTGTATGTGATATATATTATATATAGCTCCGTTGATGCGTATTTTAAAAGGGAGTGGGCCTTAGTTCTATAGGTGGACGCCTTTCCGAGATATCGCCATAAAGGTGGGCCAGGGATGACTCTATATTGTGTTTGTACGATATGGGTATCAAATTAAAGGTATTACTGAGGGTTTTAAAAGGAAGGGGTGGTAGTTGTATATGTGAAGGCGTTTTCGAGATATCGACCAAAATGTGCACCAGGGTGACCCAGAACATCATCTGTCGGGTACCGCTAATTTATTTATATATTTAATACAATGAACAGTATTCCTGCAAATATTCCAAGGGCTTTTGATTCCACCCTGCAGAACTTTTTCATTTTCTTCTACTTAATATGGTAGGTGTCACACCCATTTTACAAATTTTTTTTCTAAAGTTATATTTTGCGTCAATAAATCAATCCATTACCATGTTTATATATAGCTCCGATCGAAATTATTTTTACAGGTAATCTTCTATGATATATTAGAATATATATCACCAAGTTTCACGTTTTTATATTGGAAACTAAGGGATAAATGGCCAAAAATCTTTCTATCTGAACGATCGGTTGTATGGGATATATATCCGATCAAAGTGATTTTTTAAGATATCTTCTATGATATATTAGAATATATATCACCGAGTTTCACGTTTATACTTTCTACATTACGGCAGGAATGACCAAAATCGTCTTATGTGAACGATCAATTGTATGGGAGATATATGTTATAGTGGTCCGATCCTACCGGATCCGAAAAATGTTTAATATAATGCAAAAATACATCCTTGTGCTAAATTTCATTGAGATATCTCAAAATTTGAGGGACTATTTTGCGTTCAAACAGACAGACGGACGGACGGACGGACAGACGGACATGGCTATATCAACTCAGTTCGTCACCCTGATCAATTCGGTAAACTTAATGGTGAGTCTATCTTCTATATTTCTCAACGTTACAAACATCGGACCAAAGTTAATATACCATTTCATGTTTATGAAAGGTATAAAAAGTTTTCTGAAACAAACACCAAGCTTACAAAGCGTTGATTTTTTGTTTAGAATTTGTTTAGAAATAAGCGTGAAATAATCGAAACGGCTCGTTGCTTTGAAGCTTATAAATGTAAACTTATAAAAAATTTCTAAAAGAAAGCTTGTTATAAATGTTTCCAAAAACTTTTTATAAATAATAATTTTTATTTCAATAATTTCCATTATATAAAAAAATACATGTGTGTATTTATCTAAATATACATACGTATTGTGACGAATATTAGTGACACTAAGTGATACTCACATCACTAGTCTGATGCTAAGTAAATGAAGCCACAACAACAATAAAGCAGGCAGTCACTTGTATCTACATAAACGAATAAATCATTATGTCTACACATATGTACGTACACGCAGCGGAGAAGAGACGCACAAACACATGCATATATCTTATTTGAGATGCTCCCAAAAGTAGGCAATTATCTTTGGAAGTGTCACTCACATATACACGCGCATATGAGAAGCTATACACGTACATCTGTAGTTATAATTTTATAGCAGTAACTAAGTAAATTCTGGAAACGCCTAGAAGTATGGAACGAGGAAATCAAAGAGTATAAAAGAGCGCAATCTGAGCACTCAGGATGAGTTCGATTTAAGCACGCTATCTGTCGAGAAGTAGTAGTATTGTGAAGTACTTGAATAAAGGCCATTTTGCATTATTTAATAGTGGAGTTATTTATTCAACAGTTTAGCGATACGAACGTTAGTAGAAGGTTGCAAATAAGCGGAATTGCCCTAAAATCGTTACAGTATGACTAATTCAGAATTTCATGCATGCATTAAACGAAGAATGGCTGCAATTCTAATGGGTTGAAGGAGAATCCAGGAAACGGTTTAAATGCAGCCATTCCCTCTCATGAATAAACGTTTATGAAAATAATTTGAATTTCTTCAAGTTGAAAAATATTGACAAATAGTTTTCTCGTCTTTTTTTTTTTTTTGTAAACATTTACAATTTACTTGCACAGCTAAATTATTTATTAACATTTGCCCTCAAAGCTTATAAAATGTTTTCTGAAAAAACTTTAAATATATTTACCACTCAAAAAGCTTATATAACGTTTAACACAGCAAGTTTACTTTAAGTTACTTTTAAAAAAATTTACAGAAATGCCTATTGGGAAGAAGTATGTATGTAAATATGTGTGTACATAGTGCATTTTGTAAACATGTGTTAAGTGTATAGTCATGATTTGTACACATTTTGTAATTGCAATTTGCAAAATCTGAACATAAAAACTTAATCGTCAAGAATTCAATAAGCTTTAATTATAAGCACAATGCGGCTTGGGAACAAAAGTAGCAACATCCGAATACTGACAGCAGAGCTCCCGCTATGACAGCTACAAATGCGTTTTGATAGACATTCAGAGACTCGTTGGCTGACAGCATGCTCACGCAAGCTCTTATAGTTGTTGTTGTTGTTTCTATGAAAACCCACAGATTTTGCATACGTTACCAAAAACTTTTAACATGAAATTTGTTCTTGGTATTTTATTTTTATAGTAATGAAATGCCATTTCGTTATACTAAAAAGAGAGAACTGAAGAAGAATTGGCAGCTGACAGTGTGTCATATACTTAGAAATGTGGGTGTTCACGTGACAGCGTGTTGGTTGGGGTACCGACCAACCAAAAGAAGGCGACAGCATTTACCAATTTCTCGTAAAGCTCAATGTGTTAACACACATACATACACATATGCATAGAAAACTAAGGTTTTTAAATTAACTATAGCCCGTTCAGGGGTTGAAATCAAACACAACAGAGGTAACTCTACCAGAAACAAATACTTACGAGTTATTTGGGAAGTTGTTGTTTTATTACCATCATATTATTTAAATTGTCTCCGATTTATACGTTTTATTTATCGGCTTGTGTTCGACTGGTAACAGATAAGTAATCGATTTCATATTGAAGTTTCATTTGTCTCTGTCTGATTACAAACCGATGAGTCCTCGATAACAAGTCGATAACACGCCGATAGGAAATTGGTAAAACTCATTACAAGTCAATCACTTTTCGATACAAAATCGATAACTTTTTGATACTACGTATAATAACATGACATATGTACTTACATACAAATTAGAGTTTGAAATATAAATTGTGGGTTGTCTATTGAAAATAGTAATTTTAAATTGTAAAATAATTTCCGTTTCCTTAATTGAGCATTAAAGTGACTATGTTTTATTTCAAAACACATATATATAAAGAAAAACCTGACGAAGAAGAACGCAGAGATTTTTAAGCCCTGAAGAAGACCACAATAAACGGTCGAAACGTCGGCAATAAAATAATAAAGGCGTTTTTCCAATTATTTTGACTGGAAACCCGATTATAGAAAAATAGCATGTACAATGTATGACGTAGAATAATTTATGACTTTTCGATCGACAAAATTTCCAAAACACAACGATTACAAATTGGTAGCACTCCAAGAACAAATCGCTTACTTTTCCATAAAAATCGATAAACTTTCGATAAAACAACACACAGTTTTTTATAATATCGATAGCATCGATAAATAGTTGAGAACTTTTCGATTACAGATCGATATATTTTCGTTAACAAACCAACAACTTGCCGATAAATAATCGATAATCGTCTACATCCCTCTTCAATAAAACACCGACAATAAACTTATAAGTTGGACAGCCAGGGGGCCCTGCGTGCCTTGCAATCCCACACAGTTACATCTAAGCTTGTGGATGATTGCACTGAAATCCTTAATGACTTAGGAGCCAAAAACAAGGTTTTGTTAGGATGGGTTCCCGGACATCAGGGAAATGAAGGTAATGAACATGCAGATTACCTAGCAAAGCAGGGTGCTATAACAGCATTCTATGGTCCATAGCCCTTTTGTGGACTTACAAAAGCACACACCAGGGAAACTATAAGTAACTGGGAAACTAAGGAAATCAGACGTCACTGGATTGACAACCCAGTGCAAAGGCAGGCCAAACTGTTTATACTTCCGGCAAACGAAATTATCAGCCAAACACATTAATATAAGCAGGGAGGACCTAAGAACTCTCACTGGGTACTATACGGGACACTGTGTTCTATGATATCACCTAAGTAAGCTAAATCTATTCGATACCCAAATTTGTCGTTTCTGGTAGCTGGATGATGAAACGCCGGTTCACATTCTCTGCAAATGCATCGCTCTGGCTAGGCAGAGACTCCCCCATCTAGGTGGTGTTACTCTTAATCCCTATGTTATATGGAGTAAAAAGCCTGTAGAGGTACTTAGATACATCAAAAGCCTCCAGATACAAAATTAGGCTGAAAGGTCATGCACAATAGATCTACACAAAGGTCGCAACGCTTCCAGCCCTAGTAATAATAATTGTCATTAAAAAATGTTTAACATGTTCATATAACGTCGATAACAAACCGATAACAAATACTTTTTTTATTCCCTTTCTTTCCAATCTTTCCTTGCCTTTTCCTCGCAACCGTTATGGTAAAAATGAGCATAATTTCCATTTTCCAAATCATTATCCACATTGGCTTTCCCTAGTTCGATAATCGACACTCTTCGGTTTCCGTATCTTCAAATGAGCAGTTAATGTTTCATATTAAAATTGATTAGAAATTGTTTTGGAGCTATAAATATCTTATTTATTATTTCTAATTGCTGTTTTTATGTGCAGGTCTCTTTTCCACTCTTATATGGAATCCAAATCTATAAATAAAATTTGGTTGTAAGGATGGCGATTCGTGCTATTAGCGAGCTTTGGGGATTATTGGTCGTAGTGCTTATATTTAGCTATATTTTATTAAAATAACTTGTTAAAAATAGACGATTGAGAGTACACAAAGAAATCTGTTTGTACTATGGCACTATTGTCAGTATTTGATTAGAACTAACACTGCATTACAGGCAATTCCTAGCATTCGCCAGACGGCAGCGCAAGCGCATGTAATTTATAGATGTTTGATTGATAGAACAGCTGATTTCTGTTGATATTTGATATGAGACTTTTATATTTGTTGTGCAAGATGCGCACGGGTACGGCTCGAAGCATATACATATTCTGAAAAACATTTGTTTGTTAACTTCTTTATAAAAACATTTCCTCAATTAATCTAAGAAGTACTAAAAAATTTCGATTAACGAAATAGCGACTGGACAGGTAATTTACAGTCGAAAAGTTTTTATTTATTTATTTATTTATTTCAATATTAATCTAGAAAATATAAAAAATTTTCACAAGAAGAAAAAGCATCTAAAAAAATAACAACCATTATTATTTTAACTTAAAAACTAATTAGCTAAGAAAAAGTTCATTTAATCTTTGTTTAAATATATCTTTCGTAGAGGAAAAATCAAGATTTTCATGGTTCATAAGCGAAGTAAATTCTTTCAAAGATCTAAAAATCGGAGCACTAATTGCGTAATTAGTTCTAGCAAAGCCCAATCGTGATTCCGTAAACTCCTCTGCGGGATATTGAAACGTATTCTCTCAAGCAAGAAGGGACAGTCAATTACTCCTTACTTAAGTCGAACACAAAAGCGAGGGACAGAATGGACCGTCTAGTATCTAAGAACTTTAAGCTAATAAGAAAACTACGACCCCTATAAGGAGGAATCGGGTCTCTGAAGTTTAAGGACCGCAACACAAAGCGGACAAACACTTTTTGAACACGCTCAAGCTTCTTAATATTACGATCATAGTATGGTCTCCAGATAAAAACAGCGTGTTCTAATTTGGAACGTACAAGCGAGGTGTATAGCAATTTTAAAGTGTAGTGATCAGAAAAGTCAGAGGCAAAACGTCTAATTAATGCAAGTGCTGAATATGCCTTTGCAATTACGTAGCTCAAATGGCTGTGAAACAGAAATTTAGAATCGAATACAACACCAAAATCGATAATTTCACTTAAAGTGGATAGTGGAAGCCCATCAATATTGTAAGATGTAGGCAGAAGACAGCGAGACTTAGAGTAGGAGACATGTGAGCATTTTTTAATATTTTAATTTAGTTTATTTCGTTTAAACCAGTAGTTTATCGAATGCCTGTCTATATTTTGTGTTATGGAGAGAAAAAACGACAACTACATACACGTTCTTGCTCAATATCATATTACAGAAAGCCACTCCTGGCCTATTCTTCTGCTCTCGTTAATTTTGCTTTGCTGTCTGATTTCGCTCATATCAAATCTACCACACAGTACATTGTTCTCACATTATACTTCAGTATAGTATTAATACTAAATTTTTCCAAACAATCTTGAAATGGTATTGTCCGGAAATAATTACAATATAGTCACGAGATAGTCAAAAGATAAATCCAAAATGTCTCCAAATAATCTAGAAGACAGTCACGAAATAGTTCCTTGGAAAGTATGGAATAAATTCTGAAATGGTCCGCGAATAGTTTCAAAATGTTCCCAACAATTTTCAGAGATGACCACGCTTTTCTTCGGGCTGATACCAAAGAAGGCATCAATTCCAAAAGTTCGAAAATTTAAAATAACGGTACCAGGGTAATTTCACAATGTTCCCAAGCGAATCCGAAAATAGTACGACAATCTTCCAACACAAACCCAATGTGGTCCCGTAGGACTCCTGGCATTATTCTGAAAATATCATAATATAATAACTAAAGTCAAGGAATCTCTGCATGATATTTTAATCTTTTGCTAATATAAGCTATATTGCACGTAGGTGAACTTAAAGCCATCAATGAAATTGACTGTGGGATGAGGTCCGTTCTTTCTCATTCCTCTCTGAGTTAAGTATGAGAACTTATAAACAAGAGAAATACCAAATATTTCTTCCGAGGAGATTTGAGCTGAGCCCCTTTTCCAAATTTGGGTCGAGCCACTTTTAATTTTCATTTTCCCTGTAACGGCAGCTGCAAGGCATTTGAGTTTTCACTGAGAGGCTTTTCATTGCATAAATACACGCGGAGTGATTGCCAACTCACTACTGAGAGGCGACCCCGCATAGAAAAACCTTTTTCTTAGTTAAAACCTCTTTTTCTAAGTTTTTGATGTTCAGGCCTTGAATTCGAGACTTTCGGTTTAGTAGAAGGACCACGCTACCACCACACCACCGCGGCCAATACGTTATTTTTAAAATAAAGGGCACCAAAAAAATTCTCCTTAAGTAATTATGTAATTTTGTTTTGGTTAAAGGCAGGAATATCGCCACTGCTCTTCATAAGTTATGTTAAAATACTAAATCTGACTTTTTGAATATACTTAGTATGAAAACTAAAAGCAAATTATGTTTGCAGTTTGTTAGTGGTAGAATATTGCAAGTAGAGTTGTAAGTGTTAGCAAAGCTTTAGAATGTGAAACATAATTTGTTTTTGGTTTTTCGACTAGTCATTAATCCAAAGTAAGAGGTCTGGAAACACCAAAATATTTGAAATTTTTACTCTTGCACTTCTTCTTCTCATTTCCTTGTCCTTTTACCAGTTTTCAATCTAAGTTGTTCTTTCTCTTCTTTCACCTCCATATCTATCTCCCTATAATTATGTCAACATTCGTTTTCCCATCCTCCTCGCTAACACTTGAACTTGTTCAGTCATAGGTAGTCCTCAGCTAGTCGGAGCCCTTGATTTATTAACTTCAATGGCCTGCCCAGCTCTCCCGCCTTTCGTGAAATAACAGGAACATGCTGATGATATTAATATCGTCGGCCTGAACTCCCATGCCGTAAGTTCTGCTTACTGCAAACTTGAAAAAGAAGCGAAAAAGATGGGTTTGATGATGAAGGAGGATAAAACGAAGTACCTGATATCATCGAGCAAAGAGGCAGCGCATTTCCGCCAGCCATTTACGAAATAATAAAAGATTTCGTTGATTTGGAAATCAGTATTAATACAAAAAACAACATCAGCTCTGAACTCCAGCGAAGAAGCAATCTTGTCAATAAATACTACTTTGAACTAGGTAGGCAATTGAAAGATAAAGTCGTCTCTCGAACGAAAAGCATGCTCTACATGTGACTTATCATACTCGTCATGCTATATGGTGCAGAAGCATGGACCATAACAACATAAGATGAAGCGGCTCCCGAAGTGTTCGAGAGAAAACTTCTTCGAAGGATTTACGGACATCTACGCTAGTACCGAAGAAGATACAATGATGAGTTGTACAAGCTATACGCAGACATCAACATAGTCCAGCGAATTAAAACCCACCTATGGATGCAGAGAGAGGGCGGCACCCACTCCTCTGAAAGGACCACGTGGAAAACGATTTACATTCCTTTGGTTTTACCAATTACCGCCAGTTAGCAGAGTGAAGAAGCGACTGGCGCTCATTGTTGGACGGCCCTAATTGTTTAAACGGTTAAGCGCCAATTAAGTAAGTGAGTGGGATATATACACCTTTACCTAACAAAATATTTGTGTATGCAGATTTGCAGATTTACAAATATGTGAAAAAGTGTTTGTAGTATGTATGTAGGTGCAAATCGAAATGTATTGCTGAAAATTGTTGGGAAATTAATAGCTCACATTTTTTTCATGATTTTCTTGCATTCGAGTATTTCCCTGAGTATAATCTCATAGATTAAATACAGAACTAAACAAGTAAGGAAGGCTAAGTTCGGGTGTAACCGAACATTACATACTCAGTTGAGAACTGTGGAGACAAAGTAAGGGAAAATCACCATGTTGTAAAAAGAACCTAGGGTAACCCTGGAATGTGTTAGTATGACGTGTGTATCAAATGGAAGGTATTAAAGAGTATTTTAAGAGGAAGTGGGCCATAGTACTATAGATGGACGCCATTTAGGGATATCGCCATAAAGGTGGACCAGGCCTGACTCTAGAATATGTTTGTATGATATGGGTATCAAATGAAAGGCATTAATGAGTATTTTAAAAGGGCGTGGGCCTTAGTTTTATATGTGGACGCCTTTTCGAGATATCGCCATAGGTGGACGAGGGGTGACTCTAGAATTTATTTTGTACGATATGGGTATCAAATGAAAGGCATTAATGAGTATTTTAAAAGGGTGTGGGCCTTAGTTCTATATGTGGACGCCTTTTCGAGATATCGCCATAGGTGGACGAGGGGTGACTCTAGAATTTGTTTTTACTATATGGGTATCAAACGAAAGGTGTTATTGAGTATTTTAAAAGGGAGTGGGCCTTAGTTCTATAGGTGAATGCCTTTTCGGAATATCGTTATAAAAGTGGACCAGGGTTGACCCTAGAATGCGTTTGTACAATATCGGTAACAAATGAAAGGTGATAATGAGTATTTTAAAAGGGCGTGGGCCTTAGTTCTATATGTGGACGCCTTTTCGAGATATCGCCATAGGTGGACGAGGGGTGACTCTAGAATTTGTTTTTACTATATGGGTAACAAATGAAATGTGTTAATAATAATTTTAAAAGGGAGTGGCTCTAAGTTCTATAGGTGGACGCCTTTTCGAGATATCGCCGTAAAGATGGACGAGGGTGACTCTAGAATTTGTTTGTACGATATGGGTATCAAATGAAAGGTGTTATTGAGTATTTTAAAAGGGAGTGGGCCTTAGTTCTATAGGTGAATGCCTTTTCGAGATATCGCCATAAAGGTGGGCCAGGGGTGACTTTCGAATTTTTTTGTACGATATGGGTATCAAATAAAAAGTATTAATGAGGGTTTTAAAAGGGAGTGGCCCTTAGTTGTATATGTGAAGGCGTTTTCGAGATATCGACCAAAATGTGGACCAGAGTGATCCAAAACATCATCTGTCGGGTACCGCTAATTTATTTATATTGATTTCGCCCTGCAAAACTTTTTCATTTTCTTCTACTTAATATGGTAGGTGTCACACCCATTTTACCAAGTTTTGTTCTAAAGTTATATTTTGCGTCAATAGACCAATACAATTACCATGTTTCATCCCTTTTTTCGTATTTGGTATATAATTATGGCATTTTTTTCAGTTTTCGTAACTTTCGATATCGAAAAAGTGGGCGTGGTCATAGTCGGATTTCGTCCATTTTTTACACCAATACAAATTGAGTTCAGATAAGTACGTGAACTGAGTTTAGTACGATTTTTGCTCAAGTTATCGTGTTAACGGCCGAGCGGAAGGACAGACCGCCGACTGTGTATGAAAACTGGGCGTGGCTTCAACCAATTTCGCCCTTTTTCACAGAAAACAGTTATCGTCCTAGAATCTAAGCCTCTACCAAATTTCACAAAGATTGGTAAATTTTTGTTCGACTTATGGCATTAAAAGTATCCTAGACAAATTAAATGAAAAAGGGCGGATCCACGCCCATTTTGAAATTTTCTTTTATTTGGTTGCACCATATCATTACTGGAGTTGAATGTTGACATAATTTACTTATATACTGTAAAGATATTAACTTTTCTTTTAAAATTTGAATTAAAACAATTTTTTTTAAAAAGTGGGCGTGGTCGTTCTCCGATTTTGCAAATTTTTTTAAGCAGACATATAATAATAAAGGTAACGTTCCTGCCAAATTTCATCATGATATCTTCAACGACTGCCAAATTACAGCTTGCAAAACTTCTAAATTACCTTCTTTTAAAAGTGGGCGATTCCACGCCCATCGTCCAAAATTTTACTAGTTTTCTACTCTGCGTCATAAGTTCAACTCACCTACCAAGTTTCATCGCTTAATCCGTATTTGGTAATGGATTATCGCACTTTTTCGATTTTTCGAAATTTTCGATATCGAAAAAGTGGGCGTGGTTATTGTCCGATATCGTTAATTTAAACAACGATCTGAGATGAGTTCCCAGGAACCTGCATACCAAATTTCATCAAGATACCTCAAAATTTACTCAAGTTATCGTGTTAACGGACAGACGGACGGACGGACATGGCTCAATCGAATTTTTTTTCGATACTGATGATTTTGATATATGGAAGTCTATATCTATCTCGATTCCTTTATACCTGTACAACCAACCGTTATCCAATCAAAGTTAATATACTCTGTGAGTTCTGCTCAACTGAGTATAAATATGCTTATTTGTGCTAACTTAAAGAGCTTATTTACTACAACAAAAATAAGTTACATAAGCTGATGTGCTTATAAGAATGTAAATACTAATTGCATTCTTTCGTCTACAACAATGACTTTTAATATTTTACTTGTCTGGAAGCAATTTCAAATAAGTATATACATAGACAGGTTATTATAGGTTATTGTTGCTGTTTGAATAAGTTTTATAGAAAAAATGTAATCCTGCTTTAAAATGGCTTGTTCACACGTTTGTCAAAAGTTAGACGAGTGTTTTATATTTAAGCCGTTTCATGCAGTGAATATTTATATATTTAATTTGCTAATTGAAGTCATTGTTAAAAATATTAAGACCAACCGCTTAACTGCAATCGGTGAGCAGCTAAGCCATGATCAATCAAACGAATGAAAACAATAGCAGTGTTAATAGCAATATGAAGAGAATAGGAGGAGATTCATAGCTTGACTCCAATTTATACTCCTTTTCATTCATATATGGCACTTTTAGAAATTTCGGCCTTTCATCCTTATATCGATAGTAGTTAAAGCCCAAAAATTGTGTTAATGAGTTCTTAATACATTTCTGGAAAATTAAGACAAATGCGCAAATCTGTTGAAAATGGTGAAACAAAAATAAACTTTTAACGGTTTTTCGAAAGACCGATATTCTTTCAATTTATTTGTATTAAAAATTTATGCACTTTTTGAAAGAAAAATGTATAACTCACGATTCGTTTGATCTAATTTAACTAAATTTATGGGCTAATTTAATGATTTTTTTTTTTTTTCAGAATTCATGAAGCATTCCCCCTAAAACAAAAAAAAATAATAATTTGCAGACAAGAAATTTACAAAAAAGTAACTTTTCAACAACAAAATTGAAACAATTGCAACGTCTTATTCTTCCTTTAAGGAGAATTTTTGAGCCTTTCTGAAGTCATATTTTGTTACTTTTTCTAATACTTTTGTAATGCTCTATTGAAGTCTTGCTTTATTCTAGTCTTATCAGTCGATTTTATTATTATATTTTGATCTTCTTTAAACCATTTTCGAGCCATTTTTTCGGACCTTAACTCAATTTATAAAATCGGAAAAATAAAATAGTTGCAAGATTTTCCATGAGCGTGCCAGTGAAGAACACAATAATATCAATCACATGAGACAGCTTTCGACAGATTTTCAAAACGATTTCGGCGCAGCTATTCCTTAATTTGTTTAATTTGTTGATTGCTGCTCTTTGCTTAGACTTTTTTTACTATACTAGTAAAACTTACGTCACAAGTGGCTTCAGAGTAAGCACGACGTTTTAGAAGATAGCCCCCATGTTTTACAATATTTTGATATTAAATCGAAAACTTTTCTATAACAAATCGATACCTTATCGATAACAAGTGAAAATACGCCGATAAAAAATGTGTTACACTACGATAGCAAATGTATTACTCTTACACAGTAAGTTTTTTAAAGACATATCGATAATGTTCACTAAATAATCGATAATCAATTAATAAATCGTTTTGTGGTTCTATATCGATAACTTGTTTATAATAATTCAATAACTTCTTTATAATAACTTTTGGATACCAAGTCAACAATTTTTTAATAAAAATCGAAAACTTTTCGTTAGCAAATGAATAGAGCAACGATAGGAAATTTGTAATACACCGATATCAAATCAATCACTTTTTGAAAAAATATTGCAAATTTTGGGTTTAATAATCAACGACTTTCCGTTAAATTTTCTATCAGTGATCGATTACTATTTCATAACAAGTCAAAACTTTTTGATAACAAATCGATAAATTTTTGCCAACATATTGTTAATTTCTCGATAAATAATTTATAACTTATCGATAACAAACAAATAACTCGGTGATAAAAAATCGGTTATTCATTGATATTATTTGTTATCGATAACCCGTTTATATCTCGTCAATAACGCACCTTTAACAAAAACACAAACAAAAAACAGATTCATAATGGGAATAAAACTCCAAAAGTGTTTGATCAGAATGAAACACCAGTCGTATGCTCAAACTTATTTTATTCAGACTTATGCAAAAAAATAACAAATTTTACCCTCATGTTGCATTCTTATATTCTAATTTATGAACGAGATCACTTGGTAGTGTGCAAAATGGCTCTAATTATAGGTAATGAGACCACTTTACTTATTCAGTGGAAAATATTTTGTGAAAGAGACACACTACCTCATAAGAAAACTGTGAAGAATCAACAGTTCCACATTATATTCAGAAAAGAAAACGGCAAAATTTCAAATAATTTCTCCCCGAAAATATGGTTTGTTGCCATGCGTACAACGTAGCCGCTTATATGTTTAAATATATTCAGCACATATCAGAAGAGAGAGACAATTTATTACATAACAAGTAAGGAAGGCTAAGTTCGGGTGTAACCGAACATTACATACTCAGTTGAGAGCTATGGAGACAAAATAAGGAAAATCACCATGTAGGAAAATGAACCTAGGGTAACCCTGGAATGTGGTTGTATGACATGTGTATCAAATGGAAGGTATTAAAGAGTATTTTAAGAGAGAGTAGGCCATAGTTCTATGGATGGACGCCATTTAGGGATATCGCCATAAAGGTGGACCAGGGCTAACTCTATAATTTGTTTGTACGATATGGGTATCAAATGAAAGGTGTTACTGAGCATTTTAAGAGGGAGTGGGCCTTAGGTCTATCGGTGGACGCCTTTTCGAGATATCGCCATTAAGGTGGACCAGGGGTGACTCTAGAATGTGTTTGTACGATATGGGTATCAAATGAAAGGTGGTAATGAGTATTTTGAAAAGGAGTGATCCTTAGTTCCATAGGTGGACGCCGTTTCGAGATATCGCCATAAAGGTGGACCAGGGGTGACTCTAGAATGTTTGTACGATATGGGTATCAAACGAAAAGTGTTACTGAGCATTTTAAGAGGGAGTGGGCAATAGGTCTATAGGTGGACGCCTTTTCGAGATATTGCCATTAGGGTGGGCCAGGGGTGACTCTAGAATGTTTGTACGATATGGGTATCAAACGAAAAGTGTTACTGAGCATTTTAAGAGGGAGTGGGCAATAGGTCTATAGGTGGACGCCTTTTCGAAATGTCGCCATTAGGGTGGGCCAGGAGTGACTCTAGAATGTGTTTGTATGATATGGGTATCAAATGAAAGATGGTAATGAGTATTTTAAAAGGGAGTAATCCTTAGTTCTATAGGTGGACGCCTTTTCGAGATATCGCCATAAAGGTGGACCAAGGGTGACTCTAGAATGTTTGTACGATATGGGTATCAAACGAAAGGTGTTACTGAGCATTTTAAGAGGGAGTGGGCATTAGGTCTATAATTGGACGCCTTTTCGAAATATCGTCATTAAGGTGGGCCAGGGGTGACTCTAGAATGTGTTTGTACGATATGGGTATCAAACGAAAGGTGTTATTGAGCATTTTAAGAGGGATTGGGCATTAGGTCTATAGGTGGACGTCTTTTCGAGATATCGCCATTAGTGTGGGCCAGGGGTGACTCTAGAATGTTTGTACGATATGGGTATCAAACGAAAAGTGTTACTGAGCATTTTAAGAGGGAGTGGGCAATAGGTCTATAGGTGGACGCCTTTTCGAAATGTCGCCATTAGGGTGGGCCAGGGGTGACTCTAGAATGTGTTTGTACGATATGGGTATCAAATGAAAGGTGGTAATGAGTATTTTAAAAGGGAGTAATCCTTAGTTCTATGTGTGGACGCCTTTTCGAGATATCGCCATAAAGGTGGACCAAGGGTGACTCTAGAATGTTTGTACGATATGGGTATCAAACGAAAGGTGTTACTGAGCATTTTAAGAGGGAGTGGGCATTAGGTCTATAGGTGGACGCCTTTTCGAGATATCGCCATTAGGGTGGGCCAGGGTGACTCTAGAATGTGTTTGTACGATATGGGTATCAAATGAAAGGTGGTAATGAGTATTTTAAAAGGGAGTAATCCTTAGTTCTATAGGTGGACGCCTTTTCGAGATATCGCCATAAAGGTGGACCAAGGGTGACTCTAGAATGTTTGTACGATATGGGTATCAAACGAAAGGTGTTACAGAGCATTTTAAGAGGGAGTGGGCATTAGGTCTATAGGTGGACGCCTTTTCGAGATATCGCCATTAGGGTGGGCCAGGGGTGACTCTAGAATGTTTGTACGATATGGGTATCAAACGAAATGTGTTACTGAGCATTTTAAGAGGGAGTGGGCATTAGGTCTATAGGTGGAGGCCTTTTCGAGACATCGCCAATAGGGTGGGCCAGGGGTGACTCTAGAATGTTTGTACGATATGGGTATCAAACGAAAGGTGTTACTGAGCATTTTAAGAGGGAGTGGACATTAGGTCTATAGGTGGACGCCTTTTCGAGATATCGCCATTAGGGTGGGCCAGAGGAGACTCTAGAATGTTTGTACGATATGGGTATCAAACGAAAGGTGTTACTGAGCATTTTAAGAGGGAGTGGGCATTAGGTCAATAGGTGGACGCCTTTTCGAGATATCGCCATTAGGGTGGGCCAGGGGTGACTCTAGAATGTGTTTGTACGATATGGATATCAAATTAAAGGTATTAATGAGGGTTTTAAAAGCGAGTGGCCCTTAGATGTATATGTGAAGGTGTTCTCGCGATATCGACCAAAATGTGGACCAGGTGATCCAGAAAATCATCTGTCGGGTACTGCTAATTTATTTATATATGCAATACCACTAACAGTATTCCTGCCAAGATTCCAAGGGCTGTTGATTTCGCCTTGTAGAACTTTTTCATTTTCTTCTACTTAATATGGTAGGTGTCACACCCATTTTACAAAGTTTTTTCCAAAGTTATATTTTGCGTCAACAAACCAATCCAGTTACCATGTTTCATCCCTTTTTTCGTATTTGGTATAGAATTATGGCATTTTTTTCATTTTTCGTAATTTTCGATATCGATAAAGTGGGCGTGGTTATGGTCGGATTTCGGCCATTTTTTATACCAAGATAAAGTGAGTTCAGATAAGTAGGTGGGCTAAGTATAGTAAAGATATATCAGTTTTTGCTCAAGTTATTGTGTTAATGGCCGAGCGGAAGGTCAGACGGTGGACTGTGTATAAAAACTGGGCGTGGCTTCCACCGATTTCGCCCATTTTCACAGAGAACAGTTACCGTCATGGAATCTATGTCCCTACCAAATTTGAGAAGGATTGGTAAATTTTTGTTCGACTTATGGCATTAAAAGTAGTCTAGACAAACTAAATGAAAATGGGCGGAGCCACGCCCATTTTGAAATTTTCTTTTATTTTTGTATTTTGTTGCATCATATCATTACAGGAGTTGAATTTTGACTTAATTTACTTATATGCAGTAAAGATATTAAATTTTTTGTTAAAATTTGAATTTAAAAAAATTTTTTTTAAAAAAGTGGGCGTGTTCTTCATCCAATTTTGCAAATTTTTATCTAGCACATACATAGTGATAGTAGTAGCGTTCCTGCCAAATTTCATCATGATATCTTCAACGACTGCCAAATTACAGCTTGCAAAACTTTTAAATTACCTTCTTGTAAAAGTGGGCGGTGCCACGCCCGTTGTCCAAAATCTTACTAATTTTCTATTCTGCGTCATAACGTCAACCCATCTGCCAAGTTTCATCGCTTTAACCGCCTTTGACAATGAATTATCGCATTTTTTCGGTTTTTCGAAATTTTCGATATCGAAAAAGTGGGCGTGGTTATAGTCCGATATCGTTCATTTTAAATAGCGATCTGAGATGAGTGCCCAGGAATCTACATACCAAATTTCATCAAGATACCTCAAAATTTACTCAAGTTATCGTGTTAACGGACGGACGGACGGACGGACGGACGGACGGACGGACGGACGGACGGACGGACGGACGGACATGGCTCAATCACATTTTTTTTCGATCCTGATTATTTTGATATATGGAAGTCTATATCTATCTCGATTCCTTTATATATGTACAACCAACCGTTATCCAATCAAACTTAATATACTCTGTGAGCTCTGCTCAACTGAGTATAAAAACGTTTAAAGAAAAAACTTCAAACTAGGGGAAAAAAGTTCGTTTCTTAAGTCTTTTGTTGAAACTCGGCAACCTGGATTACCATAAACTGAACAGTACATCTTAATTAAATTGTTTGATCATATCTATAAAAATGATTGCCAAACAAGCTTAAAATGTATTGTCTAGCATAATATTTGAATACTCACTAAGCTCGTTTGCATTAACTGTAATTATTTTAAGTAAGCGGGTGACGCACCAGCAATAGAAATCTTAAATCTCATATCACAATTCAAAATTTACATAGATTGAAAAACATTCAGCATAAACTTGCCTTCAGTTCTTGCATAATTCGTTTGATGAACTGAAGTTTTTTTTTCTTTGTTTGAATTTTCATAAATGTCAAAAACCACAAAAGAGAAGAAACCGCCGCCAATGCGTTGCAGCAAGCATCTTAAACGCACGCATGCGTGACATTCCACAACGAGCTGGGTTAACTGCATACATTTTCACAAACAAGCAACAAATTGACAATCAAATCGTAATTAATACATGTTTGCGAAGGTTAACCGCATTTCGCTTTCAATTTTATGTCTTTTTTGTGGTAAAATTTGCGCTTGATGAGGAAGAAGAACAAAATCAAACTCACGCTAGAATGTGCATTATTCGTGTACGTGCAAAGTGATTATGTTGGCAAGTTTAATTAAAATTAAAAAAAAAAAAAACCAAGCAAATAAGGCTAAGTTCAGGTGTAACCGAACATTACATACTCAGCTGAGAAACTGGAGACAAAATAAGGGAAAATTACCATGTCGAAAAATGAACCTAGGGTAACCCTGGAATGTGTTTGTATGGCATGGGTATCAAATGGAAGGTATTAAAGAGTATTTTAAAAAGAGTTGGCCATAGTTCTATAGGTGGACGCCATTTCAGCCATTGAGCTCTGCTCAGCTGAGTATAAAAACAAAAAGTGGCAATATTCAAAAGCGTCAATCATAAAAATTTGTTACATTAATCGATGCAATCAAGTGAATAATTGCTCACTTAAATGAACGCCCCAAAATGCAAGTCAACTTAAGCGAATTTAATGCTTTGTTAATTTTTTTGCGATAAATGAGTTGCAGCGCTGCCCGCACTTTAAAATCCAGTTTATCGAGGCTACTACATATTTATACTCGCCTGATTGAATTTAAATAAAAATTAAAAACATGCGGCATAAATAAATAAATTTAAACTGGATATTCATTTAGCAGACTTGTTTTAAATGAAGCGCTCAAAATATGTGCTCGACGAAGAGCTAAATTTTATTGAAGGTCACTGCGTTGCATCTTCTTGTGAAATTATTTTTGTATTTTTAAACGGACGTGGTCAACAGCAATATTTATGTTTAAAGTCGTTATCAATACAAATGCGACATTATAGTGATTTGAACTTTCAATTCATTAGAAGTTAAAATTATATAGTAGCTTTTTCAGTTTAACTATACACTTGCAGCAGTTAAATGTTTTTTTTTTTTTTTTTTGAAGATTAGGCACACTTACAAATCCACACTTTCAATACAAAAAAAAATGCATAGCATTCATAGCATTCCCATAAGCCCGCACATATAAATTCGGTTCATATGAAAGTACCTGAATTGCATATGAAAGTGCAAAGAAAAAGCACTTCCAAGCACTTCGGTATGATATTCAAATTTACACTAACATATTGACAACAAAAAATGTTTCTAAAATACTGAAAAAAATTGTTTTTCAAAATTTATTCATTAAGGCACTATCAAAATTCTTTGAACATTTTCTATTTATTTATTTAGGTTTTTTTTTTTCAATTCAAAAAATTTCAAGTGTACATATAATTTTTTATAAATATTGTGATTTGCACTTCAATATAAAAGTTTTTGAGCCTCCCTGTGTCCTACCATAAAAGGAAAAAATGCTAGTTAAAATACTACTTACATATATTATAAAAATTAAAAACAAAATTCCAAACAAGTCTTTTGGCATTTCTTAAATGTACGATAACTGGTCAATGAAAAACCCATAGCATTTTCAGGACAAATTAAACTTTTTGGTCCAATGAAACTTTTTTCGAATCAAATTATACTTTTATCATTTCAAATGAAATTTTTTTCAATTCATTTGAAAAGAAATTTCTTCAAAATGATATTGATAACACACCTATAATAAAGTCGATAGCATTTCGATAACAAATTGATAACACAACGATAACGGATGGATGGTCGATAAACTTTTAATAAAAAATTGACCTTAAATAGTACCACAAAATTGATTCACCTACACCACCACAGCCGTAACCATTGTTGAAGCTCTATCTGTAGCGGAAATTTCACTCTAACTACTAATATAATGGTAGCAAATACCTACATCCCTCAAAATAACAGTTTTTCATCTCATTTCTATCCTTCTTCATTGTCTACCCCTCTTTTTTTTCCATTTACTTATCCTTTCTTTTCATTTGACTTCTCTTTTATCTCTCCTATATAATTTTCCATTTCCTTCTTTTCTTTTCTAGTTCCCTCTTCTTTTCTATTCTGGTTTGGCTTATGACAAGATGTTATCAATATGTTATCAAACAGGCAAGAATTTGTCATCGCTGAGTTATCGGTTTGCTTCCAACTTTTTCTTGAAATGTTATAAAGTTGCTCTCCAAAGCAAAGGTTATAAATAATTAACCAGTTTTTTAGCAACGATTTGTCTGCTTGTTATGGGAAATATGTCGATTTATCATTGAAAATATATCAATTATTTATCGTAAATTTATCGATAGCTAATCGAAAAGTTGTGAATTTTTTATCAAAATCGATTATCGCTTTGTTTGGATAAGCTGTTCAGCATGTTCAGCATTTGAACATACATCTAGTAGATATTGCGGGAGAGGGGGGCGCGGCCCGGTCGCTGGTCAGGCACCGTGATATGGCTATGGACTTTCTGACTTCGGGCACACTAGCCTTCTTACGAAGTTTGACTATATCGCTGACAGGTCGGACTATTGTGTGCCGATATATGCTCCCTGTGCAACCTTCAACCCAGTCATTCCCCTGAGAGAGGAATGTGGAAGGAGACTCATCTGGGGCAAGGGACCAGTTAACTTGTTCACAATGCGTCGAAACTAGGCGGAAAGGTTTGGTGGAAGTATTTTGTCAAGAGCAAAATGTAAGCCGAATACTTAATTTGACTGATCACTGCAGAGTCTTTCAAGCGGAAGTTGCTGCAAAAAAGGGTGCTGTGGATGAAATGCTATCCAGTGCTAATACGGTTAGGGAATTTGACATCTACTCCGACTACCAAGCGGCAATCAAGGCCTTTTGTTCAACAGTACTGCAATCGAAGGTGGTCTGGGCATGGCTGACATCGCTTCCCATTGCATCGAACTATTTTATGATTACGATTATCTTGGTCCAGGACCATAGTGATATTCCGGGCGGATCTCTTAGCTCGCAACGATACAATTTAACAGGATGAAAATGGCTTTAGGCAATTCGAGATTCCGCTGGCCACCTGTGGTCTGCTCCTGCATAAATGGCCTAGAGTCAGCTGGGCAAGGTCTGCCGAAATTATTGGGTTCACTAAAGCTCTTCTATCAATGGTCGCTGTTCAACTCCACTTGAAACCCCGTCCTACCCCAGCTGTATGGAGGATATTGAGGTGGGAATTATCGGGTCGCATTAGAAACTATATCGTTGCCAAGCAGCTTTTCTATAAGTAGCTGTAGCTACGTCACTGTCCAAGTGAGCTTCCTCTACCAGGGCAGCTTCCGCCTAACCTAGCCTATGAAAAATTTGGAGGTTTTTCGAAAATATTTTGAGATAAGACGTTTCCAAACTAGGAACCAACATAGAGTGATCTTCTATTTGGTCGAAGATATTAGGATTCATGTTTTTTGTTATATACAAATTTCAAGTAACAGTAATTGTTTGACCAAAATATCTGATCCACTTTTCTTATGGATCTCATTCATGGCAAATACATATAGTATTGCATAAAATGCTGTAGGATGTAATTTTACTAATAAACATGTTCAATCAATCTTTGTGCTTTTATTAATTCAATAAAATTCCACGGCATTTATTTTTATACTATGTACAGCCTTTAAAAGGAAAGGAATAGAGACAAGAAAGAAAGACAACTTTTTGAAAGTTTGCCAGCCAAAGTAAGGGCAGTAGAACGGCCACCGGGTATTGATAGTATTTTCATAAATAATTCATGCACAAAAAAGAAAAGCCCACATACATTTTAGAAATTCAAAAAACTTTATACCATCTCGACTGTGGGAGTATAAATCCACATTAATATTAACGTTCGTTAGCAACCGACATTTTAAACGTTTTTTCTCGCTTGAAAACAGTTACAAAGATAAATACATATACAACATGCAGGCATGCAAGCATTGTATGAGCAAACCAAAAATGTAGATTTATAAACAGATACAAAAACAAAATTAAAATCTGATTGCACATCAACACCACGCCCAACCGCAATTTAGTTCGTAAGCGCGCTATGGGTTGGCCTTAATGAGATATAGTTGGCGCTGTGGTCGCGACTACGCATCACACATCACATCACACCGTTGCAATGGCATAACCTATGCAACGTTACTAGCGGCGTGATGCTTTTTTTGCTTTAAGTCAAAAGAAGTGTAGGTTGAAAGCCTTGCTTGTCTGCAATAAGTTGCGTGCTACCTCACTCCTGCTGTCATCTCTTCTCTTCCATTTATAAAGATATGTACACAATTACAGTTTGACTGTTGCAAATTCTTCCGCGCTGCCTGTCAATAGGTTATGCAACCCATTATTTGACCATGAAATCAGCCAAGTGAAATTTGTTGCGATACAAACCTCATAAATATCATGTCTGTATGTTTGTGTGTCAATATGTATTTTTGAAGAGGTTTTTAATTATTGTTTAAATATTTATCGATTTAATATTAAGCTAAATGTCCTTGAAATTTTTGGCATCAGACGATTTTAATATTATGGTTTTAAGAAAGGCATATATCATAATTTCATACGGATTGACGTTGGAAATATATGTAAGTAAATAAATTGCGGTCATGTTTGCATAAAGGTAGTGTGCTGGCCTACATTACCAAAGTTCACAGTTCAAGATCCCGGAAAAGAAATTTAAAAAATACTTTAGCAAACCTTTAGGGTGTAAAACTCTCGGCAATGGTGGCTTCTGCCATAGAAAGCCATTTAGCGAAAATTCTTCTAAGAGCAGCTCGGCCTTAATTCTCTCAAAGATGTATCACTCCAAATTATAACTAACATTATTATGTAAATATATATATTGCGTTTCTGTTATTGTAATCAATATCACTTGATTAAATTTACTCACCTGAAAAGAGAAAAAAAAAGTACATATTAGCAACAAAAGCAATATTTGAATAAATAAATTATTATGACATTTAATCACATTTTATTTTAAATTTTAGACATAATTCCTCAAAACAAAAGTTAAGTGTTAGTATACGAAATAAATTGGGATTAGAAATATGTACATCCATCGCCTACCTGAATAATGAGCAAACTTAAACATTTCTGCACATCACTGCACTATTTATAACTGTTTGTCATCACAACGTTCAACAAATATTGCAATCACATTCGATTTTAATCATACTTATCTGATTTCTTTCACACAAAAATTTCAAATAACTTCTGAGTACTTTATTTCAGTCGCCCTTTCTTTACGGACTTTTATCTTGCAATCATTGGTATTTGCAAATATTGCAATCAACAATCATGTGTGTGAATGTGATTGCAAACATTTTTCTGCTACAATCATTGATTGTAGGCATGGCTTGTCTACAATCATTGTTTACAGGTAATTCTCGGTTATAATGATTGATTTTACAGACATTTTTTTTGCAATCAATACCAAAATTAAATATTTATTTAAGCAGTGAAGAAAGCAGCAGAAATTCTGGGGGAAGCGTGCTGAAGCTGCAGTCGCGTCAATTTATATACTGATAGTCAGGCTGCGATTAAGCAATAATCTCACACGGTACTTTATCAGGAAGTGTTCTGGAATGCAAAGAGTCACTGGAAAAACTTCGCTCATGCCGGACCATACACCTTTACTGGGTTACGCTGAGTCGACGATATACCTCACAATCCGTTTGGGAGAAATCAAAAGGAGATAGGCGTGGACAAAAGCGTGGAGCTGAAAAATTTCTAACATCATGTGCAAAGCTATGATATTAGACTCACAAAGTGGCTCATATCTCTGAAGAGAGAAGACTTAAGGCACACGATGAGCATACTGACTGGATGCTCCTTTCTGGCGTCACATGCTTATAAGTTAAGCCTCGCCACGTCAAGGCTCCAGCTATTAGGGGTGGCAGAGTTGCCAAGCAGCAATTAAGCTGGGTCCTAGAAAACTGCTAATATTCGCCACAGGGCGGAGTTATTCTATAACATATGTCCTGGCACCTGATAGGGGTTCTTCTGTTTGGTCGTCAAACAAATTCTGGTAACACTATGGACACATTCAGTCTATGTGAGGTCTTTATTGACCAGCAGTTCAACCTAACCTAACCTAATGTTGTATCAGAATGGTGGTTACCCCACCGTGTTGCTTGATTATAATCAATCACACACTTTCTTTTAACAACAGAAGATAATGTGGCAAGTTCCAAATGATTGCATATTTGACGACTGCAATCATCAGTGTTTTATTCACTGCGATCAGGTGGATTGATTGTAGATTGTAAGTTTTACTCTTCAAAATAAAACCAAGCAAGATGTGTTTTAATAATTGATTGTAAATAGGATTTATGATGTAAATTTTACAATCACAAAAAAAGCAATAAAATTTTATTGCAACGAAATAAGCAAATCAATCGTTGATTGGAAATGAAAATGATTGGAATTTTTCACTGCTTTGTCTGACTATTAGAAAAACTGATTAATCAAAATAGCTTATTTCGCAAAAATACTGGTATAAAAAGTTGGCTATGAAAATTATTTTGAAAAATCTATAACAGATACTTAGTTTAAAAATAGTTTAGCTTAAAAATTAAAATTTTAAAATTAAGATAATTAAAAATAATGTCAAACTGATAGCAATTAGGTAAAGTACAAAAAATTTACGTGATATACTTAATCATTTTAATTCATTAATCAAAAGGGCGATATATAAAATAATATGCTGTTTGATTACTCAAAACACTGATTACTCGGAGAAAAAGGAGTCAAATTGTGAATGATCAACATTTTGTAATTTATCAGTTAATCCCACAGCCCTACTTATAATAAAATATGTATATATACATCAGAAATATAAAGGTATGTTTTGAATTGATTAAAAAAAAAAAAATTGTGCTCCTTATCAACTTGTTAGTGGTGTTTTACATACCGATTTGTTTAGAACGATTTCGGATCGGTTTGAAATCGTTTTTTTTTTTTATTCAAATATTTTTAATATCTTGCAACCAAGTTGAAAAGTTAACTATGGTATTGTGGCTAAAGCAATCAACTCGTGTTCGGAAGGTCATTCAAATTCATATAGTATAATCGTTTGTTAATATTTTCAAATCCTTTTTTATTGTTTTTATTTTTTTTTTTGTTTTTTTTTGTGTTTGCCATTTTGGTGTTGTAAATTTTCATAAAGAGAGCATTTATTAGATTACTGTTGTCTTCCAGGCCAAAGTCGCTGTCTTAGTAATGCAGTTTATGGAAAGATAGCCAGTGCTTTTATGGCTATGGAGATTCCATTTTTACTTGGTTAGCCCAGCTATAAATACTTAGTGGAAATAAGCTCTTCCGAGTCATCACGCACTCAAAAACAAAATTTCTTAAAACTATTTGTACTATTTCGCTATAGAAATCCTTCCCTAAATCTGAACAAGTAATTTTCTTAAACCATTTATAATATTTTTTTCCTTGGTTATAGGAATAATTTTTTTTAGATTGTATAAAAAAATTTAATTTTATAGTGGAGTAGCATTATAGTCGATTTCTCTTATTCTTTGAGCTCGTACATGTAAATATTATGAGAAATATTAAATCAATTATTCTTGATGAGAAAATTGAAGGAAAATTATAGCTCAAATAAATTAAAAGTTCTATAAAAAAATAGCAAATTGCAGCTAATTAAATTAAAACTTCCCTCTTTAACTTTTTTAGGAGATGTTTTCCTGATTTTAGGTGAGTGTTTTTTTCTGTGTGCAAAAAATTTATCTTTGTACCAGTCTTTGATTGTCTCCCTTTAGGAAAATTTTTCTTAAACTATTGAACCCTCACACGAAATATTATTATTCTGAACAATTTCCGAGCATAAATTAAAAAAATAAACATTCTTGCCAATCGAAATAATAAGCTCAAAAAATAGAGCTTGTTTTAGATTTTTAAAGTAAAATTAGAGCATACATATGTGCATTAAAAAACATATTGGTACACTTCTTATGTAAGTGGAATTACCCTATCAGCCAGATTTCTCTGGGTTAAATTTTGGCCAATAAAAGTTATTTGTGGTCCCTGGGTTTAATAATATAAACAAACGAATTTGAACTACCGTCCAAATAACCATATATTGAGTATCTAAAATGCCCCATTTGCTATGTATTTAAATAAATAAACAATTTAACAACTTTACCAGCTTGTGTCAGCATTTGCTATAATAATATTCATAATGATGGTACCTAATAGAATGGTATTTACAGGTCAACTAACTCATAAAACATATTTTAGAATAAATATTACAATATTTTTCTTGAAAAGGCAATTTTTTTTTTTGACGAACTGGATTTTTACTAACGGATGTGGGAAATTTATATGGGAAAATTTTTTTACGAAAGTTGTAAAACAAGTGATGATCACATACTTCATTGTAAATAAGTTACAGTTTACAAAGTATTAAAAAACATTGCTTTAAAATAAACATAACAACAAAAAATTTTTAATAATATGCAAACAATTTCAAAGGAGAAATGTCATAGAAAAAAACCAGATCTATAAAAATATTAATTTACGAGCAGTTAACACCTTAAAGCTACAAGCATTGACGGATTCAAAATTTTCATTCCAGCAATTGCGAAAAGGTTCAGTAGAATGACACATTTCAAAAATGGATATTTTTATTTTTAACAAGAGTTGGTTCTCTAAAAAATATTCATATACATATATGTATAGAAATTCTAGGTTTAACAAAATATATTTAATAATACGCGCTGGAGTTCTGCCACAAGAACGCGGCTACTAACGCAGTTCGTGAAAAAATACAACATTTTAATTCATAATAACGATTAATAATGTTATTGATAAGCTCAGAAGGACGCAAGGAGAACCAAAAAGAAAAATAATAATAACACTTGGATGACTGTGACATATACTGGAAAAGCAACATATAAATTGGCAAACAATTTTTAACACAGCGTTCAAACCATTGAAGAATCTAGGGCCAAAACAAAGAACTCACGCAACCTCAGAGGATCCGCTTAGCGGCGTATACAAGCCTAACTGCGGATACCAGCACAGTTACAGTAGACAAACAAACAGGACGGCAAAAAAGAAGAAGGTATAAAGAACATATTAGGGATTACAACAAAAAAAACACGGAATCCAAACATTATACTAGAGTCCAACTTTGCGAATCATCTGGTCGAACTTGAATGCTACCCAGCAAACATCAATAAAAAAGTAACAGTCCTTCATATACAAACAAAAGGCCGACGCCTGAACATACTCGAAAACATGGAAATAATAAACGAACAGATAAACACAATAATTGAGCCTTTAAATACTTGTTTACAAGAAACAAAATAATCACACAGGTACAACAGACAAACGCACAACAACAAACACACAAAACAATAAAATCACCATAGCAACAACCTAACAAAGAAATCCAAACGACTACAATTACTGACTTCTACCTGCCCCTGTCACACAAATCGATCAAAAAAGGCTACCCTCGCTTCTGAATGAACACACAGCACATCGATAAACACAAACATGCATTTTGACAATTCCTGCTCATGTACCAACGAACTACAAAACAAAATAACACTTTCACTCAGAAACTTAATCGAAACACAATTCTATTTAGTGAAATAATAAAGTTTTCCTTTTCACACAGGGCGCAGAGTGCGCAATCTTACAAAACTGCACAATTCAGTTGTATAGTATTCGACCTTACGTTGTACACCAAACGCCAAACAATAAAATACTTAGCGAAGCTCGAATTGTTTTTTGCATTCTTGCCCAAACTGCCGGCGTATTGAAATACAAAACTCCTGCATAGTGTGCATGAATTGTGCCTGCATTCGTGCATGCACATTAAGTTGCCTGTTTTGTGTAGTTCAGTGCACGCTAAGAGTTTTATGTAATATTGTGCCGCACAAATACAATACATTAAGCGAACATCTGTCGGCGGCCCAAAAATATATTACGCTTTTACAAAGAAAGGATGAAGAGAGTAGCCGTTTCCCCCTTAACTTTAAAGACAATCATAGTAAAATGCAGTCAAAAATACCCAGAAAAAAAATTATGTTCATTTTTTGTGATGCAAATGTTGTGGTCTTATTGTTTGCATTCATAATGAAGCCAAATTTAACTCTTGCTATATTTATACATATACAGTTGCTAACACGAAAAGAGCAATTGCAATTTTTTTTTTATCGTTAGCTAAATTCTCTCCGGGAAAAGTTTCTGTACGGACATAGAGTGCTCCAGCGAAACAGCACGGTTGAAAACAGTCCTAGCAAGTCGAAACATAGTCCAGGGACTAATAAAGAAAGAGAACGGGGAATGGCCACGTAATAGTGAGGAATAGCTTGAGGTGCTTCTTGACACACATTTCACATCGGGAGACGGTTTAGAAGAGCCAACAGACATCACTCACACTTGGATCACGGAGCGGATAGTGCCGGGCTTGGTGACCGATACCAAGATCGAATGGGCAGTGAAAACGTTTTCTAAGTTTAAATCGTCGTGGCCAGACGGTATATTCCCGGCCATGATACAAGTTTCAAGTATGGCGGTCGTGGAATGGCTTAAAACAATATTCGATGGGTGCATAAGGCTAAATCATGTACAGCACTCTTGGAGAACTGCTCGTCTAGTTTTCCTACCAAAGGCGGGGAAGATCGGTCAAGTGTATCCCAAAGACTATAGACCCATTAGCTTAACATCATTCCTGCTCAAAACCTTTGAGAGGCTGATATGTGTACATAAAGTCCAACGTGGATGAAAAGCTGCTCTCCACAACACAGCATGCGTACACCAAAGGCAAGTCGGTAGACACCGCATTACATAGGGTGGTAATAAGCATTGAGAAATCCCTGGAATATAAGGAGTATGCTCTAGGAGTCTTCTTGGACATTGCCGGCGCTTTCAATAATGTTTCTAAATGGGCGTTTATGGATGGTCTTAATTACATTAAAGTACATCCCGCCTTAATCAGATGGATCGGCTGCAAGTTAAATTGCAGGAAGATTACATCACAATGGGGATTGTACGAGGCTACGAAATCAGTGGACAGGGGCACGTCGCAGGGAGGGGTGCTATTACCTCTGCCGTGGACGCTGGTCATCAACCAACTGCTCAGGCGATTTGATGAGGGACCCGTAAAACTTACGGCTTACGCAGATGACATTGCAATTGTCATAAGTGGAAAGTGCCTTCCAACGATTAGTTCTTTGATGGATCGGGCGCTTCGGGATATTCATACCTGGGCATCTAATGTCGGGTTGAAAGTCAAGGCAGAGAAGACGGATATGGTCTTGTTTACAAAGAGGTGCAAGGTCCCAAATTGGACCAGGCCTAAGTTAGGAGGGGTGACCTTACAGGAGAAACCTTGCACAAAATACCTAGGAATCATCCTAGACAGTAAGCTGTCATGGAAGCTCAACGTGGTGGAGAGGGTCAAGAAGGCCTCAACGGCACTTTATGCATGTAAAAGAATGCTGGGGTGTACGTGGGGCTTATCGCCCTCTATTTCTCATTGGGTTTTTACAGCGATTGTAAGCCCTATTCTATACTATGGATTTCTTGTTTGGTGGAAAGCCACACAAAAAACCACATACCCCAAAAAATTAGAGGGGCTTTGCAGACTATCGTTGCTTAATATTACGGGAGCCCTGAAACAACCCCGACGGCTGCACCGTATGCCATTCTGCACATTCCACCTGCAGACCTGGTAGCAAAGAACATATCATTAACAACCGCAACCAGGCTCGGTGCAGCTTGGACGCTGACCATATGGACATAGTAGTATAGCGTCATCAATCACAAGACGAACAGACTACATGATTCCCTATCTGCGCTTCGAGGGAGATCTTAAGGCCACAATAGAGGTGGACCGTTGGCGCAAGGGTGCGCAAATGGCGGACGAGGCGATACATGTGTACACCGATTGTTCCAAAGTAGTGGAAGGAGTAGGGTCTGCGGTACACTGCGCTGATCCGGAAATAAGCAAAATCGAAAAGTGCACATGATGGACCAAGTGGGAAAGGCGTGGGTTCAAGCGCGGGGCTGTAAAGAATCGAAGATTATGTGTAGGTCTTACAACCTTAGACTAACAAAGTTGCTTCTATCATTAAAAAGAGAGGACTGTAGGCTCATGACGGGTATTCTGACTGGGCACTGCCTTCTGACGTCACATGCCTTTAAATTAGGCTTGGTCAGTGATAGCAGACGTAGGAAGTGCGGGTTGGAGGAGGAATCGATCGAGCATGGTCTGTGTTCGTGCCCTGCACTTGCCAGGCTAAGACTCCAGCTATTAGGAGTGATACAGCTGTCAGATCTAGAAGCAGCAAGGGGCTTAATTCCTAGGAAGCTTCTAGTATTTGCCAAGATGACGGAGTTATTTTATAACATAGGTCCTGGTTTTTGATAGGGTTTTTCAGTTTGGTCGTTAAACAAAACTTCTGGTAACACTACGGACTCAATCAGTCTATGTGAGGTCCTCATGGACCGGCCAGTTCAACCTAACCTAACCTAACTAAATTCTTATTTTTTTATTTTCGATTATTTCAATAATACAGTTTCGAAAAATTCGAAAATTCTAAAAAATATTTAAGACAGTTTCAAAATTTTTATTTATAGTTGTTCGAGTGATTTAGAGTATGCAGTTTGGTAGCCCAATATATTTTAGCCCAAAAGGGTCTCAAAAATTGATATTGATTTTTTAAAATATTTTTTCCCAAAGGTTTTTTATATTTTCTTATATACAAAGAGCGCATATCTATCTATTTCTATAGAATATCTTTATATCGATTCAACGTGATAAAGTCGGATATCGTGCGGAGGAGTATAGCCCCACTGGCGTACATAAGGCACTTAAATATCTTCCTTTGCTGGGTCACTGGGCACAGCGATATTTAAGGGAATAAATTTGCGTATGAGATGGGCATGAAAAGTTCCGAAATGAACATATGTGAGATGAACAGATCCGTACGATCGCCGCTGGGCTATCGCCTAAGGACTATGAGGTTAAGGCAGCGGACTTTCTGTGGATCAATCAAAATGATTTCGAGGTCTCAAAGTCCTTGTGCCCATGTTTGGGTAGAAAAAGAACTAGTTTCCTTCTCAAGCTAAACAAATCTGCAGTGAGAGTACCTTTGGCTGTCATCACAAGTTATTGCGCTATTGCACCAATCCTCCGACGGTGGCACCTACCAACAAAGTATATCTGCATAAGTTGTCAGGACAAGGAGGAACCGATTCATCACTTTCTCTGCTGATGTCCAGGAGTCCAACTAAATAGACTCAGATTTCCGGGCGCACGGTATATCGACAATATGGCAGAGGTTGGTAAAGTGGATATTTTACTTCTACTTATGTTTATCAGAGAAAGCAAGTGGTTCGTTGAGGACCGCTAGAAAGTAATCTTATTTTTACAATGTGCATTTCAGCTTCTCCTGTGCATTTCAGTCAAGTTCTTTGCATGTAGTCTTCAGATGCTGATATGCTATGTGTAGGGCCATAGTCGACATCTGTCTTCGTAGAGACTGCCACTCACAAAACTTAAACGGCTAGAATTACTTTGCACTGTGGAGACGTACTTATGCATAACGAATGTGATAGACATCTTATAAGAGCTAACAATACTACACATAGTCATAAAGCAAATTTCTAAACCTACATTGAAAACATACAAGAGGGGGGTTTTAAAAAAGGGAAAATCTGATTACATCATCACGGACCTTAAAAAAACTGAGAAAGGAGCTGCTTTTTTCCAGTTTTCCTAATATCATATTCACAAAATATTATTCCAAATAATGGTTCGAAATTCAATTAGCACGCAAATTTTAAGAAAGTTTCGCTAATGTGGACAGTATCAACACGTGCCGCACCGTCATCACAGGCACAGCATCAGTATTATTGAGTGGTTGAAGCTAGTGGCGGTTTCTGTCTCTCAACCGATCCGACAGTCAATCAATATATGCTCCAAAGATAAAGCACCATTTTCGAATCAATATATCTCACAACCTGCCTAAGTCGTGAAAAGTAAAGGTCAATCACATCCACGCTGTATTCTGAGAACTGCTCAGGAGCAATGAAGAGAAGTTATATAGAGCAGAATAACAGCAACTTGTAGCAGGCTAGCTATTGTGCTAGTTCTATGTGTGATTAGCTGAATAAAATTGACTAGTTTTATAATTTTTCATAACACAAGGACCTTCAGTAACTAAGTGGCGCCCGAGCAGGGACACTGTAACTTACAGCACATTCCTCTGAAACAACGCGCTAACTTTTTTGGACTTCTGACATCGAAAACATATGAACCGCGGCATATATCCTGCATAGTGAGCTACGATCTCTGATAATTCCCCGACTTAAACAAGAAAGCAAAACTAGCTGGTGCTTAACTTTATTTGGTTCAAGAGCCAGGTTGTGAAAACTGTAGGTGTGAATCTATGGACTAAAAAAATATTTTAAAATTAAATGGCGCCCGAGAAGCCAACACAATCTGAAAAAATTTTAAATGTGGTGGAGCACCGGAATTGTAAAGCACACTCTGCAGAAAAATTGAGTCAGAGTTTTTTAATGGCTACCACTGCATTGAAGAGAGCAGCTCCATATTTTCTGTACCAATCAGCTGACTAATGCTACACTTTATTAGACTTAACTCCTAGAATATGAAAACTGTTTTGAAGAGTGAATCTAAAATGAAATCAAGGAAAATAAAAGTTACGAGAAAAGAACAAAAATATTTTTTTTTTCCTAATAAACTAAACAAACGTCTGTTAAAGATTTGAAATAAAACCGGCTACCATATTATGAATGCCATTGATGTCATCAAATAATTTTGTCTGCATGAAAGTGTGAATGCAAATTGAAAGAAGCCAATAGTTTGTTGAGTCCGATTGAAAAAAGAAGTAAAAAAATGTTAGACAAACACAAAAAAAAATTAAGTAACAATAACAAAGTTATGAATATTTAAACGAAACGACCTTCACTAATACAAGCGTGGAGACACAACATCAAATATAAAGTGATAAGTGGACAATCAAGTGATGATCAAATAATGATTAACTAACTAAAACACATACAAAGGTAAATACATACATTCACGTTTAAATAGAGACCACGTGTGAGTGTGTTTGTTTGAAAAAAAACACCAATAGCTGTGATTTATTTGAAAGTGAAACTGGTATTTCCTTTTATTATAATTTTTTTTTTTTAATATTTTGATGCGGCGCTTGCGAAGTTGGAATAAAAGAAGAGGCCTAAATTATGGTGGTGTAGCTTTAACTGGCGAAATTTATTAACATTAAGCACTAGATTTTCAGTTCACATGTCTAGCGCTATTAATATATAGTTGTTCTTACTTTTCTTTTAACATTTTGGTTCCTCATGGAGCGGCCAGTTCAATCTAACCTAACCTTGGTTGAACAGCAACTGCCAATACGAAATTATATGAGATTCCTGACCAAATTATGCTTTGTATCGATTGTAGAGCAGAAAGTAAAACAAATGCAGAGGTGGTTGAGTTGGGGTAGATTTTCGGGTATTTAAACCAACTCCATACATATATATGCATAAATAATAACGTATATGAGGTTTAACTTCTGCACTTCATTTATCGGCCTTCATCGGCATGAACAACTGCGCCGTAAGTTCCGCTTACTTCAAACTGGAAAAACAGAAGCGGACAGGATGGATTTCGATGGTGAATGAGGACAAAACGAAGTACCTTCTGTCATCTGGCAAAGAGTCAGCAGCGCATTTGCGCCTCGGCAACCACGCTATTGTTAGCAGCCATAATTTTGAAATAGTATAAGACTTCGTATCTTTGGGGACAACTACGTCAGCTCTGAAATCCAGCGAAGAATCAGTCTTGCCAATAAATGCTACTTTGGACTAGGTAAACAATTGAAAAGTAAAGTCCTCGTTCGGCAAACCAAAATCAGTCTCTATCAGTCACTTTTCCTTCCCGTCCTGGTATATGGTGCAGAAACATGGAACCTGACAACATGAGATGAAGTGGCTCTGGGAGTGTTCGAGAGAAAAGTTCTTCGAAACATTTACGGAACATTGTCGACGGAGTGTACCGAAGAAGATTTATTGATGAGCTGTACGAGCTTTACGCAGATATCAATATAGTCCAGCGAATTCAAACGCAGCAGCTACGCTGGCTAGACCATGTTATGCGAATGAAAGATAAATCTCCACCTAAAAAAGTTTTTTATCGGAACTCGCCTATGGAAACAGAGGAAGAGGGCTGCTAGAAGGACCAAGTGGAAAACGATTTAAATTCCCTGACCAATTGGTGCAATTTAGCAGAGCGAAGAAGCAATTGCCGCGTCTTTTTGGACGGCCATAACCGTTTGAAAACTTAAGCGCCAATTAAGTAA
This sequence comes from Eurosta solidaginis, assembly GCF_040869045.1. Lineage (NCBI taxonomy): Eukaryota > Metazoa > Arthropoda > Insecta > Diptera > Tephritidae > Eurosta > Eurosta solidaginis. The sequence goes on from NC_090323.1 coordinate 180,854,327, forward strand.
GTAAGGTTCTCGAATATTATCTCATAACATGATCCTAAGTTACGCCTCACCAAGTGCTTGCTAACTGCATTATGCAAGGCTTCTCATAAACACATTTATTTGGTTATAAATGAGCAACAAATAATACTCAGTATTTTCTTTCCCTAAAAATCAAGCGGTCCCTATGGTGCCACTCGAGGAAAGCTGTAGCAGCTTCGTGTGCTTAAATTTCTCGGTGTATAAAGTGAGTAACATTCTAACCTATATTCATGAAAGCTGGAAAAGGATTTAAGTCATGTTAATACCTAAAAGAGTGAGGAAAGTACAAACCTAAAAGTCTTCTGACGGTCCTAGAAATGCTTTTGGATATCTACGCAATAACGATGACCTGTGACGCGATGAGTACTAGGATGGGTTCCGAACTTGACATTTATTATAATGAATGGTTGCATTTAGTTACGGTACCGGTGGGATCGATTGACGATCAGCAATCGATGACAAATAACCGTTGGATCGGTGAATGGTGACTATATAATCGATGAGACGGTGTCCAAAGATAACCGACGCCAAATAACCGGTCTGTTTGCCGGTGGTCGATCAGTGTTCTAACAATTGGTGGATCAGTGAGCAAGAAGTTGATGTCTAAAAGAACCGGTAGGCAGAAGGATGGTGAAAAGCCCAAATTTATTCGGGTATGTACAGTGATGATGGGGCATCAGTGTCTTGGGGAGAAGGAAGGTTGCAACCAACCTCAACGACACAATAAAGAACTAGTTATTAACCAAAGTCACGCACAGCAGAGATGTTGAGATGTTGATGTAGAGTTAAGTGTAACCGGTTCCAAATCAGTAACTTGTTCCAAAAAAGTGGCCGGTTCCAAAACCACAAAAAATCGATTGCATTCAAGTAACCGGCCCGAAAAAAGTACACCTTTCCAAAGTAAGTAGTCAGTAAAAAAAAAATTTGGTTTACAAAATAAAACCAGTTTCGGAAAAGTAAACGGTTTCAAAAAGAAAATTCGAAAAGTGACTGATTTCAGAAAAGTAACCAATTTCGGAAAATAACCCATTTTGGAAAAGTAATCGGTTTTAAAACATGGACCGGTTCCAAAACCGTAATCGGTTTCAAAATGGTAGCCGGTTTCAAACAAGATCCGGTTACAAAAAAGTAACCGTATCAAAAATAGCAACCGATGCAAAATTGTAAGCGCCTTCAGAAACTCCATCGGTTTAGTGAATGTAACGGGTTCCAAAGAAGTAAAATTAAAAAAAAAAAATGTTATCGGTTCAAAGGAGTTGATTATTCGTACTGAAAAAAGTGTCTCGAAGTTCTTCTTGTATATGTATATTGAACTTGATTGGGTTAGTCATAACTGTTAGTGTGATTGGAATGGGAAACCTAATAAGCGATTTTCAAATCACCTAGTGTATACTACCGGTGATCCAACTACATACACATATAATCAGTTTAATAAGAGCTCCGCTATTCGTGAAAAGCATACAGATATTCTCATTTTCTGCACCTTGAGCTGTACTGGATTTTATTTCAATTTTGTATGTGATATATTAGAAAAAAATCGACAATTTAGCAAAAAAAATATTATTTTTTTTTAATTCCAAACATTTTGTTTTAATAATAGAAATCTGTATTTTTTTTTCTCTTTTGTTTTGGTATTACTGCATTATTTCATTTATCGCTTTGATTATTATATTTTTCTTAGTTTCCGTAATATTTAACTATAATGCATATATAAATATTTGCTAATTGAAAACATTGTTTAATATTGACACTTTTATTATTCAATTTTTTTTTTTTTTTTTTTTTTTTTTTGTAAACGCCAACACGGCCACAGCAAAATCACGTCCAAAGATCATATAAAGAGTTTTTTCAGTAGATTTATTATATAATATAAATAAATAATTTTAGCAATAGAATAGAATACCATATAGAATTTAAATAAATATTTATTTACTTTGGACCGTAAGCCCTGGCCCTGTAAAATAATAATTTATTTGTTATTTTTCATTTAATAAAACAAAAATAAAATTAATAAATAAATTAGAAGGAAAATATTATGTTTTCAGTGTCCAAAAAATAATTATTATTTTGCGATCGAAATAAAAATATTAAAAAAATAACTGTTGTTTTCCAACCAAAACCAAAAAATAAAAGCATGCTATATTTTAAGACTTTTTGTAACCATTTTTGAATATTTTTTGTTAAGTTTATAAGTTTTTATTAAGTAAGAGATTTTAGGCCGTCCCAATTTACGTCGTTCTCCTTTTAATTGTCCCCTCCGAATGACATCTGCAAGGCAGATGAATTTTCACTGAGAAGCTGTTCATGGCAGAAATACACTCGGAGTGCTTGCAAATCACTGCCTAGGGGCGACCTCGTTTAGAAACGCTTTTTTCTAATTGAAAAAACTGTTTTCCAAATTTTCGATGAGCACGCTACCACCACACTGCCCTACCACCAAGATTGGGAAATTTGCACACCGCGATGGCTACTGGGACATGCTTCTGAATTTCACTTCTTCATTAACTAGCTTTTTGGGAGCTGAGTTTTGCAATCTCCAACATTCATACTTTATGTTGGTGTTACGGCAGATTCCTCTATCCACACAGCCTTATGAAAACCCCGCTGTATGCATTTATATTGTCTCTAAGTATTGCCTTTTTTTTGCTATTACTTTTATACATAATTTGGTACATATGTATTTTATATGATTTTTAATCCAATTTGTGGAGAATATTTACAGGCGCGCTTCAATAAAGCTTAGTGACATTGAATATGTGTAACTTTAACCACACTAAACTTCCTACCGTCTAAACACCAATTCCCCTGGCACTACTGTCAAATATTCCGCCGGGAAGTGGGTTATGTAAATAGGAAAAAAATGGCACAGTAAATGTTTTTACCTGTTAAAGTCACACATATATTGTAAGGCGTTCACTGCTGCCTCCTCGTACAAAAACACAATATAAATAAATAAATAAATGTAAGGCGCGATAACCTCCGAAGATATCTAAGGCCGAGCTTCTCTTCCAATTTGCGTCGTACTCCTCTTAATTTTCCTTACAAATTGGCCGGACGGGACCTACATGTTTTATGCCGAGTCCGAACGGCATGTGCAAGGGAGATGAGTTTTCACTGAGAGCTTTTCATGGCAGAAATACACTCGGAGCGCTTGCCAAACACTGCCGACGGGCGACCCCGCTTAGAGACATTTTCTTCTAATTGAAAAACCTTATTTCTAACATTTTGATGTTGCTTTGCCCGGGGTGTGAACCCAGGGCATAGATGTGGTAGGCGAAGCACGCTACCATCACACCACGGTGGCCGCACAATATACGTATGCATAAATTATATTTTAAAATCATACGCTTGAAAATATGCTAATGACTTTAATACGTGCGGTCCTCAATTAGCGCGTGGGCCGCAATACTTTATGTATTTGGATGTAGTAGAAAATAAAAATTACTTAAACTTGCTAATCGCAAAGTCGCACTACAAGACTCATGACGTCCATCGCTTTGTTTGTTTTTGTAATTTCTTCCACTTTTACCGCCTCCACGTTCGTACGCATTTACAATTTTAGCTATGCAGCGCATTTCAGCGATAGTTATCTTTAACTACCAGCCAAATGATTTTCCAACAATTTTTCTGCCACTTTTATAAATCCATTTAACCAACGCGATGTTGATGTTATGATGTGATGTTCCTTTTTTTATTTTGTTTTGCATGACTTCACGTTTTTATTTCATGGACGATAATTATTCTGCGTGCATTGTGAAAAATGTCAAGTATAAAGTGGTTAAAGCTCACCGGCATCTGTTCCACTGCAGATAGAATCATCGCATTCGCATTGTTAGCTGTGGCATAAAATGCAGGCATTTATCAGTCAACAACAACAATAATATTTATAAACTGCTTTTGCTCATATGCCAAGCTGTGTGTTGGTTTGTTAATGTTCCAGGAACTAAAAGGAAAGACCAACGTAATTCTATAAACTTTTTCTTCCTTTCTGCCAGAGATCGAGAAAAAATAATTATTATTTTGCGATTGAAATAAAAACTTAAAACATACATAAGTGTTTTTTGACAACCGAAATAAAAATATTAAACAATAACTGTTATTTTCCAAGCAAAACAAAAAAGCTCCAAAAATAATTTCTGTTTTCCAAGCGAAATTTTAAATTTCGGAGAACCGTTTTCCGAATTTAAATCTTCTGATCCAGACGGTATATTCCCTGATATGTTTCATGGGAGGTGGGATGGTGAAAAATGGCTTAGGACCACTTCTTGCACTAATTTGTTAGCGAAATAAAACATACGAGAAAACTATTGTTTTCCGAGAAAAACAAAGCAGTTCAAAAACAGTTAATAAAAATTAATTTTTATAATTTTTGTAATATAATGGTTCCAATCCCTGTTTAATGTATTTCCATAAATGTCAGCATGAAGTGGGTATTCTTGCAATCGAGACATATATAACTTTGCGTGGAACAAAAGTCTTCAAACTAGGCATTTACTCTAGACCCCGAAGACTTTGCAATATGGGGGAAAAAACTTTCAGTAGTTGGCGCATGGATCGTCTGTAGTAGAGCGACGGATACCTAAAACTTTGAGCACGGCTTAAAGCCCAATTAAAATGCAGTACTTAGGATAACAGATTCTTCTTGATGATTCAGGTATCGATAGATCTTTTGATCATTTTTAAAGATACTCCCTATTGAGCTACGGGCTTGAAAACTCACACGTAGTTTATACTTGAAAGCATCTAGGCAATTAAACAAAAGTTTAAAACGTTTCTTACGTGCCGCGTAGATCTAGATTGGAAAACGCATACGAGATTTGTCTTGCGACTAGGAATTTTAAACTTAAAATGTAGTTCAGTGCCCAGTGACTATGCAATACATTGAAAAAAAGGTCTGCTAGCCGCTGCATGGATTTTTAAAAGACATCCCATTTACATGCAGACTTAATATTTAATGCACTGTTAAGAACCCGATGAGATTACATTAAAAGGCAGGAAGTGTCGATCGGTAGCACACGAATCGAGCTATTTAGAGGTTTTGTGCGAAATAGAGGATATTGAGAGGAATTTTAAAATGGCCTCTTGTCTAGCGAGGAAGGTGACATTTTGAACGTTTTTGAAAGTTTCACTATATGTCGCACGGATCAAGATATTATACATAAGACTTAACTCACTTCTGCTAGTTACACTCATAAATCTATCGAATTATTGTACGTCATCCCTCCTTGGTCACACAGCTCTTTCATATCTAGAAACGCCCATGAACTTATGAAATTTTATTTTTATTTAATATTGAAAGTCTACAATATTTAAATTAAAAATTACCGTATGAAGTGGACTATTTTCCCATTATTTATTTTCCCACTCCTTTTAGCTACGTTCATCATCCTCTAAAATGATTGTATCGTCACCGATCTTTGATAAGTTAAAAGTAATCAAATCGTAATGTACAAAATGCGAAAGTTCACCCAACACTCCTCATCCTCTTTTGCTAAGCCCTTGTACTAATCAAAATGTTTGTATTGTTACCGATCTGTAACAAATCTGCAATTTTAAAAGGAAATCTTACTGTATTAAATGGGACCCTCTCTATGCACCCCCTTGATACCGGCCTTGAACTTACCAAGTATGAAAGTACGTAAATCAAAGCGACCCAGTTAGCTGCGCCCTTCGGCTTATCAAATTTTTAAATTTAAAACATTTTAAAATTTGTTTATCAAACCACACCATCAGAACTTTACGAAACAGCAAAGCCCTTTACCCCCTCCGCATCACCACCTCCTGCTGTGATCATGAACTATTAAATTTATTATATTGTTATCGGTTCTAAAAAGTCCTTAGTATTTAAGTCCCATTGTGCAGGAAAGCCTACACTCGCGTTCTTCACCCCCTATCTATGCTTTTGAACTTACAGACTTCTTTTGCTGACTATGCTATTGGCAAGTATACAAAGTTTTCGATGTCATTAGCATTTTCGTCACAAAGGAGTCATATTTGGGTCTTCAATGTTTTTTTTTTTTTATAATTTTTGTAATTCATATTTTCCACATTTCACTCAACTTTATCGCAATTAGTTTTCTTTATAATCCTCACAATAAATTATATTATTCCCTAAATTAAGAAGTTTAAAATAAGTAATTACTTAAAAAATGTGTGTGCAGACATAGAGTATTTGGTTAACTATCGTAAAATTGGGAATCAATTCTTTGATGAAATATTATTTAATTTTGATTCAATTTATATAACCTTTGGTTGAAGTGCACCAAAATATATGAAATGGAAAAATTGTATACGAAAATAATAAATAAATAAAATTAAAACAATCATTGAAGTGTAAAACAAATGAATTGAATTGACAAGTCTCTTTGACAAAAGTAACGGTACTTATATATGTGCATATGTTTCACTTTTTATAGAGGCGTAAATAACTTTCTTTTATTATATTTGCATTCCCTTTCATTTTCTTCTTCAAACGCAGTAGGACACTCAACCACAACATGTTGAATGGAAAAGGTACACAATTTTGAGCTTGAATTGAAGCATACACCAAAAATAAAATATCGAATTGATTGTAGGCCACCGTCATATGACAGTCGCTGTGTTGACACGTTAGTCATCACTATTAAATTCTTTAATGGCCACATCACAATCAACTTTTTTGTATAGATACGTTCAACGCAATAATATACATGATGAGTAAATTGCACGTATTTTTATATAGAACGCCAAATCAAGCGAGACTAGGGCCATCTAACATACAAAAATTGTCAATCTTCAACTTTTGTTACATTTAAAGCATAAAAAGAAGGAGACATCGGCATTGGCTTTGGCAGTGCAATTTCATATGTGGATAAACAAGTCGAAATAAGTTTTGTCTGATAAGTCTGAAGTGCTGTTTATATTTACAAATGCAAACATGTTGCATGATTGTGGCGATGTTAACTGTCATGCATAAGGTTACGTTGAACTAATCTTTATTAAAAAGTTCACTGTGACGTGACCATTAGTGGAAATTTGCTGTTATATAAATTTTAGTAGTTGGTGTTACCAGCTAACGCGCAACAAACTTTGGCATTGCCGCCAAGATGCCGAACTTGTTTCAATAATACCGCTAATAGCTTGTACCAACAACACCCGCCTACGTAAATAATATAAACAATCAGCCGGTAAACAAAGAAAACTGACGGAAAATATGGTAAAAGTTGGAAACACAAAAATTGTAGTCAAAGTAAATAACCAAGAAAAAAGGTTATAATATATATTTAATACAGAAGAACTTACAAGGTATGAGGTCATCGCACTTTTAAGAAACCACTGACCGAAAGGCAAATAATAAATGGATTAAACGAAACGCATGACCTGAAATTGTATTAACTAAAAATGTTTTTCTTCGAAAGTTATGCTATGAAAAATAACTTTATTTGTGTTTGGTTTTTAATATCTAGTCGGTATATCTTCTAATTTTAATGAAGCTGGATATTAGTTTGGTATGCAACTAAACTACTCAGTTCAATTTCAGTCATATTTATCAACTGACATTTTTAACACCTCGATGCCCTACAAAGGACAAAATACCAGCGGTTGTATCGTCATCATACCAGAGTATTCACCTTTCCACCTTTGAATCAACGTTATAGTAGTTCGGATACACAAAAGAGGCAGAATGGAGTCATTAATCGGTGCGTTTATTATGATCAATATGAGCTTATTTAGAAGTCCGAAATGGAATAATTTTTCCGATCTTGCGATAGTTGTACGATATGAGCCCAATGTTATATATCATATAAGACAGTTTAATCAAATCTTACAGGCTATTTGGTTGTTAACAAAATTTACAGATAAAATTTAATATACTGCTTAGTTTACATGCAACATTATCATTGATGATGTCGGGATGGACGGTATTTCATGGATTGTGGTATAAGTTTGATAGTAGGTGTGCAAGGGTTATTTTCCAATCTCTTATTTTTTTCTTGAATTGGAAATCACACTCGTATGACGCATACGACAGCTGAAATTCATGGAAGTTTGGAAAAGCAATCAAGCAATCGTTTTCAATGCTCCTTAACGTCAATTAAAAATTTTTTTAATATGCTATAACCAATATTATCCATGTTCCAAGGCATTACAACTTGTTGCGTTGCGTATTATTAATGAAGCTGTCGGAGTGAACGCTATTCCGAGCAGAAGATGTGCTATCTATGAGAACCCTCCTTGTTCTGCCAAACTCCAGTACCAATCCTTATTTCTATATACATATGTAAACATTTAAAACAACGAGTATATGTGTTTTATTTGGTAATGGAAATTCAGGTTATAAAAATAACTGCAATGCTGATTGAAATACCGATTTAATGTCTCTCAAGCTGAAGATGCGTTAACTTTCTTTAAGATTGATTGATTGACTTCATTTTGTTCCTTAAGTAAACAGGTCTGATTAATATCGAAATGAATAATGCACCAAGTATCTCACTTTGAATCTATTACGTAAATAGGTGTATAAGTTTGAAATGGACTGAATAGGGAGTTAGATTCCGTCCTGGAATTCATAGAAAGCCTCATAAGGTAGAGAGCAAAACTGCGATGAACAGATTTCAGTTTACCACATTGACCCTGATAAAGTGGCCTCAATAAAACTGTAACATGTTTCAAACGACATTAAACCGTTTTTGGTAAGAGGAGGGGAGTCAACTTTTGGGATAATTGTTTGGAGCCAGTTACTTTTTATTTGACCTGTTTCTATTTAAGAACCGGCTACATTTTTGGCAACTAGTTACGTTTTTTGGAACTGCTCGTTATTCTAGAATTGGTTCTTATTTTGGATCCGACTACTGATTTAAAACCGGCAAATATTTTTTAGCTGTTAACTTAATTTGAACTGGTTACTTGTTTGCAACCTTACATTCTTGTGACCGGTTATTTGTTTGGAAACTCGAAACCGGCCTCTTGTTTAGAACCGATTACTGTTTGGAACGATTAACTTTTTCAGAGCTGGTTAATTACTAATGGGTAGTTCTTTGGCATTAGTCTCTTTTTAGAACCATTAACTGAAACCAGTTAATTTTTTTGGAACCAGTTGCTTTTGAAACCACGACAGTTTTCATGTAACTTTGTTTACCTGTGGAGAGCGAACCACGTAAATTTTATATGGGAAAAGATGTGATAATATTAAATCGTTCTCGAGATGGTCGAACTATACCTTAATGGAATTTATTAGCTGGACGTACCGGATCTATATCCAGCAAAGGACCATCAACATCGATAACACTCCCCAAAACCTTCGATAAGTGTTTTTATCACTACAACAACAACAACAACTTGAAAGAAGATGCTTAACCTGACTAGAAAAAAACTAGGAGTATTTCTAATACAAGAATTCGAGGAGCTGCGAAAGTGGGTGATCGAAAATATCCAAGAACTCATACTGACATGTTCCGATTTTCGAATTTGACAAAATTTCTCTTATTCGATTTCAAAATATGTTTTGTTTCTCAAAATATGTTTTGTTTTTGTGAAACCTGGAACATAGCTGTTATTTAAAATTTAATAAGGGAATTCAAAAAAGTAAACTTTTTGCGAATTTTGCAACAAGTATAAGCTTTAATTCAGATTATATGCTAATTTGACTGAAGCGAAATTCGCTTTAAATTTACGACAGTAAATTTATAATAACTTGGCGATATTTAAAGGACCTTCACCGCACCATTGACCGATATGCAAATATATGAATGTAAGAAATATATGCAAAATATTCTCATTTTTTACTTACTACTTCCTTCCATTGGCAGCTATACAAAAAAAGTATTCAACTAACATAGTGGATGACGCAAGGTTATCGCTGCTGGGAAGTTCCAATGAACTACGAATGACAGCTGTTTGACTTATTAATAATTTATAGAAATTGAAAGTATAAAAGGATAAAAATACTGTAATACTGCTCATGCCAAATGCTCAATATGCATGTTGTAGATACGAGAATACCAAAAACTGAAGAAAAAATAAAATTATGAGGGACACAATCATTACAAAGGCACTGCACACTTTTTCAATTATCACTTTGGCATGTGCAAGCCAAAAAAATATGTATTTTGATAGTCTTGAAAACAAACAAAGATGAAGAAGAAACACGAGGATGGTAAATCATCTAACTATAATTACACAACAAATGAGAATAATGTGCAAATTTAGTCAGCATAACTTGTCATCTAACATAAAAAACTTTTTTTATATGAAAATTTAATGAAGACAAATAGCACCAAAACATTTAGGATTTTTTTTTTTTCAAATTGAAGTAGAATTTAACGAAATTTATTTAAGAATGGCACGTTGAATGCGCAACAAAGACACAAATATTTGATAGTTCACAGTCTATGATGGTGGCATACAAACCGGCTTTAAGCGGGACGAAAAAATATGGTAAGTGTTGACCGTGGTATTACCATTTGAAGGGATGAGACTAAATAAAATTAATCGACCTTTTTATCTTTTTAAAGACCACCCTAACGTACATTTATACATGCCTCTTTGATCAAGTTTGTAACACTCAAGAAGTAACAAACGAGCTTGTATTTCATTAATTCTATTTCCTTTATTTACGTTTTTTATGTCGCTGTTTTATGGCTCTCTTAGTGATTTTCTGTCAGTCAAACCAAAATTTTAGAAACAAGTTTTTTCAATTAGAAATAAAAATTTCTAAACGGGGTCACCCCTCGGCAGTGTTTGGCAAGCACTCCGAGTGTATTTCTGCCATGAAAAGCTCTAAGTGAAAACTCATCTGCCTTGCAGATGCCGTTCGGAGTCGTTCCGCCAATTTGTAGGAAAAATTAAAAAGAAGCACGACGCAAATTGGAACAGAAGCTCGGCCTAAAATCTCTTCGGAGGTTATCGCGCCTTACATTTATTTATTTATTTAGTTATTGCCTGTTAGTGAATTTGATTACTTTTTTCAAACCTTCTCTTGTCACATTAAAGCAAAGATCCGTGCAATATAAAAGTTTAAGAAGTTACGTCATTTACAGGAAGTAATGTTTCATGAGTTCACTACAAGCGCTTGAAGAGGTGTAGGAATAAATTTGCATTATTAATGCGTTAGCAAGACATGACTTAAATTATAACGGTTTTACTGTTCACGCAATTTAAATAATAGAGATATAAGAAGGAAAGAAGCAATTTAAGACATAAAAAGCTGCAAAAATGCAAAAGGGGATAACGTCAAAGCTTGACATGAAGTCATGCAACACCGCATCACATCACAGCAAGTAATATCATATCAAGTCACACCGCAATCTACTTCAAGTCATAACATGTCATATCATATCGTGTTAAAGTTATGACACATAACATATTACCATATAGATATCATAACATATTAAACTTAATCATATCACATCACTCCAACCCTTAAACCACATATGATATCACGTCGTAGATACAATATCGCAACAACTTTTATATCATAACACCATAATATCACGAAAATCACATTAATGTAACAAACTATAGTTAATTATATCATACACCATCTTCAAGTTAGTATATATAATATGGCGTTAATTGATCAGCATCTCGTCATATCATGCTATATCATTTCTTATTCTACCTTTCAAAATAAAATGGCAATTGGTGATCCAAGCAAGCCTTAGTTATAAGATAAAACCCTAGTCACTAAGAGGAGTACAAAGCATATCTACCTGCGTACAACAAATAAATCAGAAGATACTATAAGGAAAGCTCTATCACCTTCTGTGAAAGCATATCTTCGAAATCGCAAATACCAACGCTAAAGAAAGCTCTGACCAAAGAGCAAATTGAAAAAAGCAGGCCTTGAAGCTTCATAATGGAACATCGAACTCTAGCATCGAAGAAGGGAGAAGAGAAGCCCTATTAGCAGATAACTTTCGGACCCATTAGAAGAAGTCATAGATCGAAACTCAACAAGGCAGACCAGAAATTGAGCGGCCTAAATTTTCGGGTTGGGTGTTATAAGGGAAAACGAAGGTGCGACCCACAAATCATCCTTGTGGATAGCAGCTGAAGTGATTTCCATACCAAAAGACGAAATTAAGACTACCCTATAGTGAAACACTTTTATCCAAACTAGCATAATTTGTTCTGAAACCAGTGGAGAAAATTAGGAGGCTATTATATTCCGAACTCATGCTCTTAGTATGTGTTTTTATAACGTCAGTCATCTGTTCTCAACGACGGAGATGAAGGGGCCAGCTTCCTAAGCTCCTCAGAGATCGCTTCAAGGTCAAACGTTTAAAAAAAGAGTTATGAGACGAATAGATATGGGATGTCTCTGGAGTTGGCGCTCGAAAACACACGTATGGGATAGTGACCGAACATCTTTCAGGCGTAATAAGTATTTGCGCAGAGGTAAAGTTGCAATACTGAGGAGTAGTCAATCCGTTATTCATGCTATACTTCCATGGTGAGATCAGAGACCCATCGGGTTAAGGGGTTTAACATAATTCCGCAGTAAGGCATGCCTGTCAAAAAAGGGGAATAAAAGACGCAAATACGTAAGTTTGAGAAATCAAAATACATTACATGATAATTTAATAATTTGCTGAAACAACATATATATATTCAATGTAGCGACTTTTAGTTTTGAAAGAATATTTTGATCAAACGTGTGATATGATACGATGTGACATTTATGTGATGATATAATATTACGGTAATGCTATAATATAAATTGATACTGTTTAAGGTGATACTTATGTTGTAATGCGAAACGAAGGAAGAATGAAATGTGAATAATGTGCTTTGCAATTTTGTGGTATAATTTTATATGATAGTATATATATAAGATGTTGCATTTACTAACTGCTTGTTATACAAAGCGATATAAAGGGGCACGACATGATATTTTTTTCTAAATACGTAGCTAACTGCTTTTAAATCAAAAATATTGTTTCTCTTTTTAGCAACTTAACAAATTACCATGAAGTGCCGCCAAGAGCATGATTTACAGCTTAGTAAACGCCACATCACTTTACTAAATATTATGTTACTCCTTATCACATCGTACCGTGTCATGTGTCGAACCGCCTTAAATAATATCATAGGAGGAAAGTATGATAGCGCATCATTTACTTATCATAATTTCTTCCTCTCGAGTCATAGCATGCCAGCTCCAAAGAGCATACATAACAAGAGGCGTCAGTTCGCATTTTTGATATCAAACACTCGCCACAAAAGATTGGGGTTACTGACAGTTGCGTCCCACTTTTCGTTTTAATTTTCGTCGCATGTCAAAATACTAGAGCAGTGTTGCCAGAACTTCTTTGCAGGAAAAGGCTATATAGACAAAAATTAAAGGCTAAAAGAAGCGAAATAAAATGTTTTAAAGCTAAGAATAAATATAAATAAATGTAAGGCGCCATAACTTCCGAAGAGTTTTTAGGCCGAGTTTCTCTTCCAATTTGCGTTTTCTTACAAATTGGCGGGACGCGACCTACTTGTATTATGTCGACTCCGAACGGCATCTGTAAGTCAGATGAGTTTGCACTGAGAACTTTTCATGGCAGCAATACACTCGGAGTGCTTGCCAAACACTGCCGAGGGGCAACCCCGCTTTGAAAAAATGTCTACAAATTGAAAAACCTTATTTATACAATTTGGATGTTGCTTTGCCCAGGGCGTGAACCCGGGATCTTCGGTGTGATAGGCGGAGCACGCTACCATCACACCACGGTGGCCGCCACTAAGAATAAAAGCTAAAAGTTAAAGGCAACTTGTCCATATACATAAATAAGACACAAAATATTTCAAATTCACAGTGCTATTCATCATCTGATGTATGAAAATTAAGAAGATAATTTCTCATAACAAAGTTGTGGCAGCATACAAATTGTGGCATAACAAAATGGTGGCAATATTTCTTACAGAATAAGAAAAGGTGTATAAACTCAGCCATTTTGCAGAGTGACAGGTTACCTAGTTCAAGTCGATTCGATTGAATGCACTAAATGTAAAATTTTATTTTCAATTAATTTTTTCGCTGGCCATCTTATTGGCTGCATCAATGGGAAGCTTTATAAAATTATCAAGAGGCAAACGTGATTTTGAAATACATTTTTAATTTAATCGATCGAAATATCTAACCACCAAAACTTCCTCAACTATCTATAACATTTGTTTTTTGTAAAATCCGACATTACTCCTTTATGTGCCCGAATTGCCTTTGTTCTGCTACAATTAAATGATTGAACGATTTTTGAATCTGTGCAGTATTGAAAAAGACAAAATCAAAATCGTGGCTACTTGCTTAAAAAGCACCAAAATTGACAAAAAGGTACCAGCGCACCAAGCAGAGTCGGAAGTGGCAACCGTGGTTTTCGCCGTGTGCTTGCGAACAGCCTTAAAAGGCAATGTCAGTAACCACAATCTAAATCAGCGAGTAGTTTGGGTTCGAAGCAAACATGTTAAGTGATGTCTCTTGTTGATTTATGCTCTTTGTCAGCTCAGGCTAAATCTAATCTAACTATACCATTATCGTGATATCATACCATCACATAAATGTCACATCGCATCATGTCAAATCAACTAAACAAAAAATCACTTCAAAACTCACATCCTCTAAACATAATATTTCAAAACTAATATCCGTTGCTTTCAAAATGGATCATTCCTTATTTTAGCAAATTAGCAAGTTATCGTGTTTTTTCGCTAAATACCTGGTTAACATTTTTTAAATCCCGCTTAGCAACGAACCTCATAACTGTGCGCTAACGAAGTACATACATATGTGTACAATATTACTTAACTGCCCATAGTAAGGTGAGGGCGATGAGATAAGCATAGCAGCAATTTTAAACAACTTCGAAAGAATGTATTTTATAGCTTAGCAAAAAAAAAAAAAATATGTTAAAACAACAAACAATAACAAAACATTTAGTGCTTAGTATTATTATTTATATTATAATATTAGAAACATTTTAAGAAAACGCCGGTCACACTACATGCTTAATGATTTCTTCTCAAAGAGATATGCGACAACTGCATATCGTTTTCCCTGGCACTTTAGTGACGACTATAAAAATTTCATTTGCATAATTTTTATGCCGAAGATTTGTTCAAGTTTAAACATAAATTGCTGGTTTATTAAAATATTAAAGCTTAACGATGATGCTCATGTCCATTTTACACTTCAAAGCGATAATATACGGAAAACTATAAAAACAAATTATAAAAATGGCATTTCATAACTCAAAAAAAACCAAATGTTTTACTTTATGTTTGCATAAGATGTACGAAAATTTTATTAACATTTTTCTGCTTTTGCTTAACTCTGGGCATGTGCCTAAAAAATATTTGTTTTAATTAATTTTTCAAAACATTCTAGCAACCAGCCACAGCTTCTCAATTAATGCTATTTAAAACGCACCTAAATTTGGCAAATGTTCAGCACATATTCATGATGCAAGGGGTTTCAAAATATGCTTATCTAATTATAGTTGTATTTTTTAAATTTTTGTTATGATTTCTCAAGTTTTTCTTTCATCCAATTTAATATAAAAAGTAGTAATTTTGAAATCCACTTTTATTGATAAAAAAGCTTTCGAATGAAACTCCGATTAGCATTATACTAATGAACCATCATAATGAACAAAAAATTGCATTCAGTCTTTTAATAGAGTTTGCTTTTTAATGAAATCTGTTATTTTTTATGTGTTAACCCGTTGAGTGACCTTATGCGATTTTTTTGCTTTGACATTGAAGCAATGTCTCAATAATTCTATGAAAAAATTCTTTAACTTTTTGTAACAACAAAGAAAAAAATGAGACAAACGGTTGTAAGCAATGAGGAATACGACAGCTGAGCTGCACAGTGGTCGACCTGACCTCACTAGCGGTTGAAAATTAATAAGATCGCAAGTAACTTATATATATACAACGGTTTTTTTCGAAATTTTCACTAAATCTAGAAAAAAAATTGTTTAAAAACATTGTTTTTTGCTCTATATCCGGAATGTTCACTTCAAAAATTTACGATTTTTTTTTTGTTTGCTGTACTTGCTCAAAATTCCTTGCGATCCATAAAAAAAAAAAATTATTTAAAAAATTACTATTATACTTATGGGCGCAATAAAAAATACCTTGATCATCGTAGTAGGTTAGGTTAGGTTAGAGTGGCCACCGGTGCGAGCACCAGTGCACTTAGGCCCAAAAGGTCCCATTGTGATACCACGTGGATCTCTCCGCTACTCAAACCAACAGGTCGATTCAGCAAATGTCAGGAATTTCTTAGGTTCCAGGTTCATCGTAGTAACTCTTATTAACAAAAAACATTTTAATGTTCCCACTCGATGTTTTCGAAAATTTTAATAATCCAATAGTCAAAAGTAATTTGAAAAAATTTAAGATAATTGTTTTCGCCAGTAATCCATTATTTTTTTTGCAGTAAAGTAGCTGAGTCTACTGCAGATGGGTTTTAATGCCAACCTTTTTTTTTTTTTTGTTATAAATTCTTAATTTTTCCCCCTTTTTCCTTTAACATTTATGTATTTATTTTACTCTGCTTGATTTTATTTTTATACTCAGCGTGCTTTGCACACAGAGTATATTAACTTTAATTGGATAACGGTTGGTTGTACAGGTATAAAGGAATCGAGATAGATATAGACTTCCATATATCAAAATCATCAGTATCGAAAAAAAATTTGATTGAGCCATGTCCGTCCGTCCGTCTGTCCGTTAACACGATAACTTGAGTAAATTTTGAGGTATCCTGATGAAATTTGGTATGTAGATTCCTGGGCACTTATCTCAGATCGCTATTCAAAATGAACGATATCGGACTATAACCACGCCCATTTTTTCGATATCGAAAATTTCGAAAAACCGAAAAAATGCGATAATTCATTGCCAAATGTGGATAAAGCTATGAAACTTGGTAGATGGGTTGACGTTATGACGCAGAATAGAAAATTAGTAAGATCTTGGACAATGGGCGTGGCGCCGCCCACTTTTACAAGAAGGTAATTTAAAAGTTTTGCAAGCTGTAATTTGGCAGTCGTTGAAGATATCATGATGAAATTTGGCAGAAACTTTACTACTATTACTATATATGTGCTAAATAAAAATTAGCAAAATTGGACCAAGAACACGCCCACTTTCTAAAAAAATTTTTTTAAATTCAAATTTTAACAAAAAATTTAATATCTTTACTGTATATAAGTAAATTAAGTCAAAATTCAACTCCAGTAATGATATAGTGCAACAAAATGCAAAAATAAAAGAAAATTTCAAAATGGGCGTGGCTCCGCCCATTTTCGTTTAGTTTGTCTAGAATACTTTTAATGCCATAAGTCGAACAAAAATTTACCAATCCTTCTTAAATTTGGTAGGGGCATAGATTCTATGACGGTAACTGGTTTCTGTGAAAATGGGTGAAATCGGTGGAAGCCACGCCCAGTTTTTATACACAGTCCACCGTCTGGCCTTCCTTTCGGCCGTTAACACAATAACTTGCGCAAAAACCAAAATATCTTTACTAAACTTAGTTCACGTACTTATCTGAACTCACCTTATCTTGGTATAAAAAAGGGCCGAAATCCGACCATAACCACGCCCACTTTATCGATATCGAAAATTACGAAAAATGAAAAAAATGCCATAATTCTATACCAAATACGAAAAAAGGGATGAAACATGGTAACTGGATTCGTTTATTGACGCAAAATATAACTTTGGAAAAAACTTTGTAAAATGGGTGTGACACCTACCATATTAAGTAGAAGAAAATGAAAAAGTTCTACAAGACGAAATCAACAGCGTTTGGAATCTTGGCAGGAATACCGTTAGTGGCATTGCATATATAAATAAATTAGCAGAGGATTTCCTGGATCACCTGGTCCACATTTTGGTCGATATCGCGAAAACGCCTTCACATATATATCTAAGGGCCACTCGCTTTTAAAACCCTCATTAATAGCTTTAATTTGATATCCATATCGTACAAACACATTCTAGAGTCACCCCTGGCCCACCCTAATGGCGATATCTCGAAAAGGCGTCAACCTATAGACCTAATGCCCACTCCCTCTTAAAATGCTCAGTAACACCTTTCGTTATTTACCCATATCGTACAAACATTCTAGAGTCACCCGTGGCCCACCCTAATGGCGATATCTCAAAAAGGCGTCCACCTATAGACCTAATGCCCACTCCCTCTTAAAATGCTCAGTAACACCTTTCGTTTGATACCCATATCGTACAAACATTTTAGAGTCACCCCTGGCCCACCCTAATGGCGATATCTCGAAAAGGCGTCCACCTATAGACCTAATGCCCATTCCCTCTTAAAATACTCAGTAACACCTTTCGTTTGATACCCATAACGTACAAACACATTCTAGAGTCACCCCTGGCCCACCCTAATGGCGATATCTCGAAAAGGCGTCCACCCATAGACCTAATGCCCACTCCCTCTTAAAATGCTCAATAACACCTTTCGTTGATACCCATATCGTACAAACATTCTAGAGTCACCCCTGGTCCACCTTTATGGCGATATCTCGAAAAGGCTTCAACCTATAGAACTAAGGATTACTCCCTTTTAAAATACTCATTACCACCTTTCGTTTGATACCCATATCGTACAAACATTTTAGAGTCACCCCTGGCCCACCCTAATGGCGATATCTCGAAAAGGCGTCCACCTATAGACCTAATGCCCATTCCCTCTTAAAATACTCAGTAACACCTTTCGTTTGATACCCATAACGTACAAACACATTCTGGAGTCACCCCTGGTCCACCTTTATGACGATATCTCGAAACGGCGTCCACCTATGGAACTAAGGATCACTCCCTATGAAAATACTCATTAACACCTTTCATTTGATACCCATATCGTACAAACATATTCTAGAGTCACCCCTGGTCCACCTTTATGGTGATTTCTCGAAAAGGCGTTCACCTATAGAACTAAAGCCCATTCCCTTTTAAAATACTCATTACCACCTTTCATTTGATATCCATATCGTACAAACACATTCTAGAGTCACCCCTGGCCCCACCTTAATGGCGATATCTCGAAAAGGCGTCCACCGATAGACCTAAGGCCCGCTCCCTTTTAAAATGCTCAGTAACACCTTTCATTTGATACCCATATCGTACAAACAAATTCTAGAGTCAGCCCTGGTCCACCTTTATGGCGATATCCCTAAATGGCGTCCATCCATAGAACTATGGCCTACTCTCTCTTAAAATACTCTTTAATACCTTCCATTTGATACACATGTCATACAACCACATCCCAGGGTTACCCTAGGTTCTTTTCCTACATGGTGATTTTCCTTATTTTGTCTCCATAGCTCTCAACTGAGTATGTAATGTTCGGTTACACAAGAACTTAGCCTTCCTTACTTGTTTTTCTTTATTTTATTTTATTTTCCTTTCTTAAGTTTTGTTTTATTTTATTTTATTTTACTTCGTTTTATTTTAATTTTAACTAATATATAATTTTTTTGTTTTCTTTTATGCTACTATTTTATTTTACTTAAATTTTTTATTTACTTTATTTTATTTTACTACGATTTTAATATTATATATTTTTTTATTTGATTTTGTTTTATTATGTTTTTGAATTTTATTTGAAATAAAAAACATGAGAAATACCAATAGTATCAAAAAAAAGATATTTGCCGTATTTCAACAAAAAAAATGTTATGTGAGGCTGTCGCCTAAAGTTGCCACCCTATCTTTTGGTCTTTTCTATGTATATTCAATACAAGCTCCAAAACAGATTCATAGAAGAAGAATGGATCTAATTTTACAAATACGATATATTCCAAGCTTTTTTACGTGGTTGCCACCGTTTTAAATATTTTTACTATTTTGTTTACTTTTATATCCTTTGTTATTAATGATGTTTTTTCACTGTTGCCTCCTATTTGGAATTAAAAATGACTTAAAAAAATATACCAAAATAGGTGTCAAGCAAAAGAAACTTCACGTATTCTTTTCTATAAAGATCTTTTTTGTGAAGGTTTGTCGCCTAAATTTATTTCTACACTTGCATAAGTGTATATTTTAAAGTCGAACTAAGTTCATTCACCAAAGTATTTATTATCATTTGAAGATATATTTCAAAATATTTTGTACCAAAAAATTTCCAATGTTTTTATTCTACTATAATAAATTTAACCAGAATGGAAAAAGTATTTCAACTCACCATGCAAAGTACTGCACGCGCCATTTTCTGGGAAATGTAGGTTTTTTTCTTGCAGCAATTAAAATTTATTTTATAATAGTTCTACGCGATCTAATAAAAAATCTTAAAAAAAGAGAAAAGAAAAGAAAAAATTAATAACCAGATATCTAAGCAACGGCAATTACACTATAAATTTGTTAAATTTTTTTGGCACTTAATCCATTTAGTGTTTGTAAAATGTTTTACAATTTTTTTTAAGTTTTTTTTTTGTTCGTATGGTTTGCAATTTTTTCTTTTAGGCAAATTAGCTCATTTCACAGTTTTGTGGTTTACTTTTCACGCTTTTAAAAATCGATTGCTTTTTTGCATATTTTTTAACACAGCGTTATTCAATTGTTTGTAGCAATCCTTAATTGGTTTTGTAGTCACTATTGTTTCTTTTTTTTTTTTTTTTTGTTTTTTTTTTTTTATAAAAATTTTTTGTTCAACCGTTTCTGTTAATTATAACGAAAGAATTAAGTGCTGGCCAATAAATGTGCTTTGTTTAAAAACTTTTAACCGTTGCATAATTTTAAAATTTAACTATTTCCATGTTAATATTTTAAATTACAATTTCAAAAAACCCTTTTCTTTGCTAGTTCGTACCGTTTGGACCGATCTGTGAGAACTGAAGATGTTCGTTGCGCTGCTTGACAATATAAATGAAGACTGCGAAAATCAACAAAAATCCAAAAACTCAAATAACATCTTTGGCATACAACGAAAAATGTAAATACAAAAAATATATATACTCAGACTCGCCAATAATACATACACATACACAGTGCTGCCTTAAACGTTGACGCATGCTTCTCCAACCTTTTCTCATAAGTGTTAAGCGCCCATATCAAAAACGCATCATCGCTGAAGAAGAACAGCCAAGCTAACATCTTGAGTAAAAGCCCAATAAGCACATTTCGCACAAAGCCTGCCGGCCCAGCAGCGATCGAAACAAGTTTTGTACAAAAGATTTAAGAAACGAACTCAGTGCGATGATCGTGAGTGAGTGTTTTTGGTGAGAGTATAAACTGGCGCTCTGGTGCTCTCAGCTAACGCACACATATAAGATGAGCAGGTGATTCTCCCCTATTGATAAATATTCTAGTTCAACAAGTACGAAAAAATCTTAGGGTAATTTTATTTAAATTTCGCAAGTGTGTGTGCGTGTATTATCCAGTCTGTCACCCTAAAGTTTCTTCATTTTTACTATACCCAGTTGTACTGGTATGTTTTTTTTTTTTAATGCTGTGTTATATATAAAATATCAAGGCAGTTGGCATAAGACCAATCAACTATCGAAAGTTTTGATGATCATTTAGCAGATGATGAGCTAGCCTACCTAGCGATAAGCGAAGCTTATCTAGCGAATGGCGATAATCTAGAAGCGGCACTTTGACGTAGCTACCCTTGTAGGAAAAGCCCTTATAACCATATAAAATAACGGCAATGTCAGCTTAATTACTTAAAATGACTCTGCGTAGCGGCCTTGTAGTTTCGGTTATGACAGGAGTCGACCTTGGATATATCCGCCACTGATATCCAAGTACGTCAAAGGAAAACATTTTTACTTTTGCCCAGTTCTAGAAAAAGTAAATCAACAATGAAAACTGGATGATGACGCCTCGTTATCCTCAACGCAACTATTGTTTTCAGTATCCGTTGTCTCCATATATTGCTAGGTGCATACTTATCAACATTTTGCCGCTCGAAGCCAGACGTTCTGTTCACAACTTAATGTTTATCTTCGACATTATCGTTGGTATAATTGACCGCCCAGCTCTTCTTGGACTTTTTTGTTTCTATGTTCCCAATAGAACTCTCCGTTCTTATAATATATTTTACATTGAAGTTCGGAGATCTAATGATCTTAATTTTGCACCTTTCGTAAGAGGGCTTGAAGAGTTTAATCGGATCTCTAGAAGTCTGGATCTTGACTTTACGATGTCAAGGCCTTTGTTTAAGTTACTGATTGAGTATTACTACCGGACAAATACAACTGTTCCTTGAACTCATTGTTAATTAGTTTTAAGTTAATTTATAATGATATTGTAAATCTGGTCAGTAAAGTTTTTGCCATTGACTTAATAAAGATATGAATATAAATATATATGAATATACATTGAGACACTCCGTGTGGAGTTCTAGTTGAAAATGACCTGTTGAAACCTCAGTCCCAGGCATATATGGTCCTTGGTGACCCCAGTGATTTCGGTAGAAAACCTGAAAGCCACTTCCGGCCAAAACGATGTCGCTACCGCGAAAGAGGTAATGTCTGCCCAGCGCTTGCCTAGCTGCATCTCTATTTTAGAGCGAACAACGTGAAGCTTTAATTGTAGCCACTTACGCTGACAGATGATTATATATGTATTTACCTTCCGACCACCCTCGGTCACACACAGTCTGCTCCAGCCACTTAATTGGCTTTCTTTAACAGTATTAGGTTGTAATAGACTACAGTAATCAAGCAGCTTGAACTTTGCGGATTCTTCTAACTTACACCAATCCATGAGCAAGTGCACTGCCCCTCTGCCCCAGTCGAACCACTCGTCCTATTCCTCCTGTGCATCCACAACATAGTTTTCCCAGCTTGGGACAAAGTCGAAGTTTGTAAGAATACTGTTTTTATGTAGTCGGACAGTCTATAACCCTATCACAAAGTCCGGATGTATTTACAGTATTAATTTCAGGGCTAACCTGATTGCGTTTATCTAAGAGATTACCTCTATATTTTCGTTGCAGCCTAAATTGTTTATGCATAAGTTTCTCAATGAATCCTACATTTTACAGCTCCCAGCCAGACGGTAGCTTTGCTGCTCATAGCAGGAAGGAGAAAGAAAAAAAAGGAATAGTAAATAAGAAAGAGAAGAAGAAAGTCGAATATGGAGAAGGGCTAAAAGGGAGGAAATGGAAAAGTTAGTAAAGTATGGGAAACGAAAGGAAGGGTAGGATAGAAAAAGGAAGGAAACCCATAGTAAAGTTAGGGAAAGGAAAGGAGGGGATAGGAAAGGAAATAAGAGGTAACAAAAGGGATGGGAGGGAAAGGGATACATAAGATATGAAAATAGAGATAAGAAAAAAGATAAGAGGGGGGAGAAGAGAGAAAAAAATTAAAGGAAAGATCGAAAATCTAAACCGTATCCTAAACTTTGAACGAAAGTAATGCTGAGCATCAAATCCAGATTCAAAGTCGAAACCGAAAGGAAATTGAATCGCAACTGGAACAAAAAAAATATATTTGACCAGATCCTACACCAAAACCTTTAACCGACCCCGGGACTCAAACTAGAATCGAAGACTAGACCTAAACTTAACCGAAACCTGAAGAAAATCCGTAAGCCTAAACAGGAGCTGAAACCGGGACCGAAACCAAAACTGGAACAGGAACCGAACCCAGAACTCAGACTAAAACTGAACCCAGGAACGAAACCGTAGTGGGAACTAGAGTTAATTTAAACACATAAGTTTTGAAGAGGTATACCCATATGTTTACTCATCACTGTTAAAGAGTACATGCCAATCACCCATTTTTTTCATTAGTAAGGTGGGTTAGAGAATCAATTATATTTTGAAGCCATTTGGGGTGAGTTAGAGGATCATTTTGGAATGGTATTATTTACGGAATTATTGTAAGACTATTTCGAAAGCAATTTGAAACGATCACTCCGATACTATTTCCTCATTCGTTTCGGGAATTTTTCGTGAAGATTTATGGATGTATTCAGGAATACTTCAGGATTGTTTTAGGGTTCGTTTCAAAAATATTTCGGAGCAATTTCAGGATTAATTCTGGACCATTTTTGGAACAATTTCGAGATTATTTCAGAACCAATTTTTGTCAATTTCAGGATCACTTCGGGATTATTTTAGGTATTGCTTTGGGATAGCTCCAGGATTATTTCGGGATCATTTCGGGTTTATTTTAGGTATTGCTTTGGGAGAGCTCCAGGAATCTTTTCGAAACTATTTTGAAATAATTGTGACGTGGGGCTTTTGTGGGATGTGATTTTTTTCAGAGTCACCAAATGAGTATGTTTTGCAGACAAAATTTTACTATATTGACATTTAAACTAGTTCGGTATGGCATCACATCGAAATCGCACTTACAATTCCTTAAAAGACTGTTAAATATAGTAATAAATGTTATGATCCACAACTGGCTATAAAATGTGCGACTTCAACTGAGACCTCTCAACTTGCTTTTAATACATTTTTATTGCCAAGTAACTGTTTAAAAGATGTGACAATATTCAATCTCGTTTTCACCAACGTAAATTATCTACAACTCTTACTCTTCTGCATCTCTTAACCAATCAATCTAGCTATTCCTTTCAAATAAGTACGAATAATTCACTAAAAATGTTAATTAATTTCAAAGTTTCCAGTTTTTCCTGCCTGTCAGTCGAAGTTGATTTTATTAAAGAGATATGAAGTTATATGTTTGCTTTTCAGATACAACAACAACAAAAATCTTTGAACTCTGCCAAAATTAGTTTGTACGTTTGTATAAAAGTTGATTTAACATTTTTTTTTTTTTGTGGTTTCTTTTAATTTGTTTCTCAAAACTTTATAATTAATGTTATTTCAAATTGAAAGTAAAATAATTTCTTAACTTAGCGCTCACAAACCATTGATTTTAATAAAATTAATTTCAAATTATTTCCATAAAATATGGTTTTTGTTCATATTCAAAAATGTATGCGAATAGTGCGGGCAGTTCCGTTGTTGTATTTTAATTAATTTATTCACTAAACAATATGAAATATTTATCAAATATGCCATAGTCGAATGTCATGCAACACCTAATTATAAATCAAATTAATTAGTTAGTACGCTTCTCTATTTCGAAAATCGCCCTCTCAATCTGCCTACCGTAGCCACAAGTCAATTAGTGAATCAAATTTTATTGCTTCCGTCTTAAGATTGACACACGTTAATGCATACTCCGTGACTAATCTTAAGTTATTTAGATTTTGATTTAAAAAGCTCTGATAGGTTCGTGTCTACATTTTAATAAAGGTTTACATATTTGCATATGGTAGAAAAGAAAACGGAGGATCATAAACCATACGCCTTAATGATGCCGAAATTACCCAGATATGTAAAATGAAATTCAGTTAAAGTCGAGTTCAATAGAAAAGTCACCTACTGACATTTTTCAGTGAGTTCCCGAAACTATTTGCAGCAAAATTTACACAGATTGTATATAAACATCTAAATAAACCTGTCTATTTCAAAATCTCCTCCGGTATAATTAACAATCTACAAACAAAAGAAATATATGAACTTCTTTTTATTTTTAAAGCCAACAGGTCTTTGATGCTGCCAGCAGAGAGACGTCCCCGACGCGGCATATTAAGAATGGAAGCAAACGAAAATAGTATCTCCATAGCGGCTGAAGTAGGGAGAGTTGCTTTTTAACCATTTAATGGTGGGATATCGGTCCAAGATGGTTATTTTCGGAGACTTAACGACTATTCGTCTTCAATAGACGATTGCAGTACTTCAAGTTGCGGAGATGTCTCTTCTGAAAAACATATTAAAAAATGTGCCAAAAATGTCGTGTTCATAGCAGAAATACACTCGGAGTGTTTGACCATCAGTGTGGTAGGCGGAGCGCGCTACCACCATACCACGGCAGTCCCCATCACTATCAAAACCCATCTATGTATATGGAGAACAAAAATAACCGATATTTTCGATAAATGTCAAATACATAATGGAGTAGTAATCCTAAAACAAAGTTTCCCGGTTCTAGCTATCTACATTAAGGTGCTCGTTATAAATCAAATTTTCGATTTCCAAGCGGTAATATTAAGGTGAAAAATATCACACATAAATTTTGATCCTGATTGGGGATGGTTAAGAGGTGTCGCACAGGGATGAAACTTAAGATTTATCTATGGGAACTCAAAAAGTTCTAATTTATATTTATGTAATACCCAAAATCGATAATATAATTATAGCCGATATCGTTTACAGATTTTGGTCCTAATTAAAATCGGTAGTTGCAGTACAAGGGAAAATTGATTAAATTGTTCGTTTCTACTCTATCGAGAGCATCTCTGCTCTATTTCTGTTGCTCCCAACTTTAATCCGAACAAATCAAATGAACTTCTTAGCATGTATATTTATTTGTATGTTTATTAGTTAATATCAAAAAAAATTATTTAATATTGTAACGAATTTACTGCAAATCCTCTTATTTGCAACCTTCTGCTAAGTTCGAATCACTAAACTGTTGATAATTAACTCCAATATTGAATAATGGAAAAATGGTCTTTATTAAAGTACTTCAAAATAACACTTATACTTTGCAACTAGCTGGCTTAATAGCCAAACTGACTGATAGCTTAAATGAAACTGATCTCTCGGCTCCACTGTTGTCGCCTTTTTATACTGTCCGACCTCCTCGTTGCATATTTCTAGGCTTTTATAATTCCAGAACTTAATAGTTAGTTATAAATTTCTCAGCTAAAACTACAGATGTATAATTTTTATAGCTTCTCTCATAACCCATGCGCTTTTATGTGTGAGCGACACTTCCCCAATAACAATTGCATACCTTTAGGACCATTCCAGATAAGATATCTGCATGTGCTTGTGCGTTGCTCTTAGCTGCGTGTACCTACATATGTGTAGACATAATGATTGATTCGTTTATGTAGATACATAATGATTGATTTATGGATGTGCATGCAAGGCGCTGCTTAACATCGGCTTAGAGATGGCAGCACCCCTTAGTTTTGCTAATATTCGTAACAATATTATGACCCCGCCTCTTCAAAACGCTTAATAACCGCCTGCTATTTTGGAAGACATAGAAAGACTTTTTTACTTTCAGTTAAGCAATCCAAATTTTCTTAACAAAAACCATAGATAAATATTCAAACTGTTCTACATGCTCATACTTATTTAAATCAGACTTGTTTCCAACTACCAAAAAAGCAATTATTCCCATATTTTAAAAAATCTGGTTCAAAACAAATATTTTGTTATAGCTTGCTTAGATACATTTGGCCAATTTCAATATCGTTTTATACTGTTATGCAAATTAGGAAACTTTAAGATTCTTGAATTTGTATTTAAATTGATTTTGTATTTAATTAATTTCATAATAAAAAAAATTTATATTTTTTGCGCAAAATAACGCACGAAGAAAAGATATTAAACTATTTACCATGATCATAGTATGTATGTGAGTTATATAAGTAGATATTTAGCTATAAATTCTTTATAAGACAGAAACACGTGTAAACAGTGGGCTTTAGGCCAGTTAATAAGGTATGTATCTATTGTGAAAGATTATTATTAATACATATTAATTGTTAGGTCAGGTATGCTAATATGTTCACTTTTATGTTGTATGATCAAGTTTTCTAATATAGAATTTAACTGAAATGAAATTTTGATCTGTAAACATCTCTTCCTGCAGTATGGGAGGAGTAGTGGATGCAAGCTTGTGGCATAAGCGTAACTATAAGTGTAAGCGTAGTCTTTGTAAATGGTGTGCTGTATTGGGGATATATGTAGAATGTTAATGCAGACGTAGTGTGGGTTATTGGTATACTGTATGGAGTACTAGAGAATGTGTAAAAGTAGGCTTAGTGTCACCCCTGCGGGTTATTATATACACCGGCAGGTATCTCTGTCGTAAGAGGCGACCACAATACCGAATTGATTCAAGGGGCTACCACCGCACCTACCCGTGGCGAATCCTGTTTCTTTAACAGCCGAGGCTCTGACGACCCCAAGTTGCTCATGGATCTAGGGGTTGAGAAGTCGGTATGGCCTAGAAGGTTTCATGTGGTCATACCAAATCGTTCCCGAGATTGTCAGGCTGGTACCTTAATGATGCTTTTTACCCGAACGTACCAGATATGCATCCGGCAAAGGACCATCAACATCGATACCACACCTCAAGGCCTGCAAGGAGTGTCCTTATCGTTACAACAACAGTAGACTTAGTGTGTGGTATGCTGTATGGAGAATACAGAAAGCGTATTTATAGTCACTACCGTAACGTAATAGTCACTGATCGGTAATTGATATAAGCGAAATAAGCAACACAGCAGCTCAAGAAAAACAAGTCACTTACATTTAAATGTAAGTAAATTTAGTGTCTGAGGTTATACAAAATGTTTATGTATGCAAGTCCACCAATAGATGTATACACTAATGTTTTGTTCAAAATAAGAGCCAGAGATAATGGTAAACAAAAAGTGCTTACAAAAACAAATCACGGTTGGGTATTCAGGTTTAAGTTAAAAACATCTTATTTTATTTATTATTTTCTTAGATTTATATGATTTTATGAAATACAAGCCAAATAAAATACAACTAAATTAAATTAAATATAAAATATTTTCACGGATATTAACATCACTAAGTTATTCCATCACTAAGGCGATGCTAAGGCCACGATAAGCAGTATTTACGTCAATAATCAAATCATGTATACACATATATAAGGCAGCCGAAAGATGTCACACACAGATGCATTTACTTATACGCCTATGTATGCGCGAGAGACTGTAAACTACAAACATTCACATCAATAATTCAATCATTATGTATCTACATAAACGAATAAATAATTGCGTCTACACATATGTACGTATACGAGCAGCGGAGCGGCAATGCACAAACACATGCATATATCTTATCTGAGTTGTCACAACAGAGAGCAATAATTTGTGCACGTAGTTGTGGCTGGCGATTTTGTAGCCGAAACTAACTAGTAAGTTCTGGAAATCGAAGAGCCTAGAAGTATGCAGCGTAAACTATAAGAGCGGGGCAGGCGAGTAAGAAGTAATTCAGTTTGATTTGAGATTTCGATTAAGCGCTATCTAGCGAGCTATAATAGAATTATTTTGAATAGTAGAGTTTCATTTGAGCTATCAATCAGTTTGGTTATTAAGCTTGCTATTCGGCGCAAATTATTTATTCAACAGTTTAGCGATACGAACTTAGCAGAGGGTTGCAAATAAAAGGATTTGCAAGTAAATTCGTTACAATTGGTGTCAGAAGAGGAATTGTTGAATAAATTCCAGAGGACAACAAGGACATGGCAAAGTTCAGTGAATTGAAGATCCAGCAACTAAAGAAGGAGTTGGAGAGCCGTGGAGTGAATACAAGCGGCGTTAAACTGGAACTTCAGGCACGGCTACGAGAGGCAATGGAAGCAGAAGGAATTGATGTGGAAGAGTATGACTTTCATCTTGATGGCGAGGAAATAACAAAAATGGAAGAAACACCGCAGACAATGGCGAACACAGACCTGAACGTGATATTGGCTGCAATATCGGCACAAATGTCCGAAAAGTCATCACAAATATCCACCAACATCTCATCTCAACTGGAATCGCAAAAGACAGATGGAAACTCAGCTGGAATCGCAGGAGAACCGTATAACAGCGAAGATTGAAGCACAAGAGGCACGTATAACAGAAATGTCATCACAAATATCCACAAATATATCATCACGGCTGGAAGAACAAAAGACATATATGGCAACCCAACTGAAAGAACAAGAGACACGCATAACAGTACAACTAGAAGCACAAGAGGCGCGTATATCATCAAAACTCGAAGCGCGCTTGGACGAAAAAAAAATGCAGTTTGAAGAAAAATTCGAGGCAGAGGTGGATGCGTTGAGAGGTCGTATACAGGAATTGCAACTTAATCGGCCGGCTGCTTCAGCGAGTAATACGAAGGTAAAAACTCCATCTTTTGACGGTTCTGTTCCTTTCCAGGTCTTCAAGCTACAGTTTGAGAAGACCGCAGCAGTGAACAACTGGAATGCGGAAGACAAAGTTACTGCACTGTTCGTGGCATTGAAGGAGCCAGCAGCGGAAATCCTACAGACGATTCCCGAAGGAGAACGGAACAATTATGAAGCATTGATGGCTGCTGTAGAACGACGTTATGGAAGCGAGCATAGAAAACAGATATTCCAAATTGAGTTGCAAAACCGCTACCAAAAAGCGAATGAGACTTTGCAGGAGTTTGCCTCGGATGTTGAAAGGTTGGCTCATCTCGCAAATGCAGACGCACCCGTGGAATACACCGAGAGGGTAAAAATCCAGAGTTTTATAAATGGCATACGAGACGCGGAAACGAAGCGAGCTACATACGCAAACCCAAAACTGACATTTGCTGAAACGGTATCACATGCATTGACTCAGGAAACGGCCTCACTATTGAGTAAACCAGCATACAAAGCTCATCGTGTGGAAGTGGAAAGACCAGATCGGGTAGACACAATTTTGGAAGCACTGATGGGAACACAACAGAAAAATGCCGGAGTGATTAAATGTTTCAAGTGCGGCAACCCAGGTCATATTGCACGACATTGCAGCACCGGTTCCAATAGCCCCAACAATGTGGGTGGCCGTAAACGCAGAGCCGAAGGAGATGAGCAAATCTCCAAGTCCACTCAATCGTTAAACTAAAGCGAGTCAGCTGCAAGGGGCGACAGCTGGCTCCCTCAATTGAATGCCCCATAATCTCTATCTCACAAATTGAAAGAAGGTCAAACAATCTTACTGTCGGAGGACATGTGGATGGAAAGGAACGTTTACTGACTGTAGATACGGGTGCATCTCATTCCATCATTCGAGCGGATTTAGTCAACAAGAAGATAAGACCATTGCATGGAGCAAGATTGCGTACAGCCACTGGAGAAGACAGCACGGTTCTAGTAGAAGTATCATGTGAAGTCGCAATTGGGAACATCACTGTAGTACACAATTTTATTGTGGTAGAGATTGTTTATGAAATCATAATTGGAGTGGACTTCTTAATCGACCAGGGCATCAAGATTGACATGCAAAGCAAGACGATGCGATATAAGAACATGGATGTACTACTTAATTTCGGCTACGAGAGAGGCTACAGCAGTAAACGAGTGCTGGTGGAAGAGAGTCAGCGAATACCACCAAAATCCGAAGCAGTCATCTGGGCAAAGGTTGATGGAGATTGTGGGACAAACAAATTGTGGGTTGTCGAAGCAGCAAACAAATCAGCACTGAACATACTTCTAGGAAAAACCCTGGCTATGACAAAACAAGATGGACGTATTCCGGTAAGAGTACTCAATGAGTTCAAGTCACCACTCAAACTGACTAAAGGAGCTATTTTGGGAAGATGCCAAGAGGCTGAAGTAGTTATTAACTGTTAACAACTCCAGGAACACGTTTCAGCTAGTAATACTGATCTTTCAAATGACATCACGGCATGGACACAGGGGTTAGAGGAAGCATATCAGAGTAAGGCAAAACAACTGCTCCTAAAGTACGCGAACATATTTGACCAGGATGGTTCTAAACCAGGCCGCACCAACGTTGTCAAACATCAAATTGACACTGGAGATGCGAGGCCGATCCATCAAGCTCCACGTAGTGTTCCACTGGCGAAGCGGGAAGTTATGAGTCAAATCATACAAGAAATGGGCGATAGCGGCGTTATCGAACCATCAGAAGAAGGATGGAAAAATGAGGTTTTGCGTGGACTACCGGAAGTTGAATGACGTAACGAAAAAGGATAGCTACCCATTGCCAAGAATTGACGATACTCTGGACTCGCTATCTGGTACGAAATGGTTTTCCACGCTGGAATTGAAAAGCGGCTACTGGCAAGTTGAAGTGAAGGAGGAAGATAACGAGAAAACAGCCTTCAGTGTGGGTGATGGTCTTTGGCAATTTACAGTGATGCCTTTTGGACTTTGTAATGCACCAGCTACTTTTGAGAGACTCATGGACCAGGTATTGAAAGGACTACATTGGAAAACATGCTTGGTGTACCTGGACGACATCATCGTATTGGGCAAGAACTTTGATGAACATCTTAAAAACTTAGATGAAGTTTTCCAGAGAATAGCTGGCGCTGGTCTGAAGTTAAGTCCCAAAAATTGTGCGCTGTTTAAAAAGGAAGTACATTATTTGGGTCACAAGGTAACGACAGAAGGTATCCGTACAGCGAATGAAAAGATAGAGGCAGTAAAGGATTGGCCAGGACCACAGAATCTGCATGAATTGAGAAGTTTCCTTGGGCTGTGCACATATTGCCGCCGATTTGTACCAAATTTTGCCAGCGTAGCCCATAGTCTCCACGAGCTAACAAGAAAAAATAAAGCGTTTGAATGGAAGGAGGAGCAAGAAGTAGCTTTCCAAACATTGAAGGAGCGTTTGTGCACTGCCGCAATGTTGGCATATCCGATTCCAGGAGCAACGTTTATTCTAGATACAGATGCGAGCGGATATGCTATAGGAGGCGTTTTATCACAACTGGTCGATGGACAGGAGAAGGTAGTTGCATATTACAGCCGTTCGATTGGAAAACCAGAGAGGAACTACTGCGTTACGCGGAGAGAGCTGTTGGCATTGGTAGAATGCATTAAACATTTTCACAAATACCTCTACGACCAGCGATTCCGTGTCAGGACAGATCACGCAGCTTTAAAATGGCTTCTGCAGTTCCGTAATCCGTAAGGACAATTGGCACGTTGGATCGAGCGACTACAAAGCTATGACTTTTCCATTGAGCATCGAAAAGGTAGTACCCATGGAAATGCCGATGCAATATCACGACTACCATGTAGTTTGGAATGCAAGCACTGTTCAAAAGCCGAGGCTAAAGAAGACATTATAGATGTCCGGCTAATGACTATAACATGTACAGATGAATGGGACAAGGAACAGCTAAGAAAGTGTCAGCTAGAAGATACAGATTTGTCACGTGTTATGCAAGGGCTCGAATGAAATGAAAGACCGTACAGAGAAGAGATGTCAGCAGAGAGTCCCATTGCGAAGTCATATTGGGCACAGTGGAACAGTTTAGAATTGATATCCGGTTGCCTTCACCGAGTATGGGAGAGTGAGGATGGTAAATAAAAGAAGAATCTGATAGTTGATCCCAGAACGAGAATTCCTGACGTGCTCAGCGAGCTACATAATGGTCCAAGCGGAGGTCATCTTGGAATCACGAATACGCTCGAGAAGATTAAGCAGAGATTCTATTGGGTTGGTTGCCGTCAGTCGGTCACCGAGTGGATTGCCGATTGCGAGGTATGCAACAGAGCGAAAGGGCCCAAAACCCGAAATCATGGTCAGATGAAGCAGTATATTTCAGGTGCACCATTTGAAAGGATCGCCATGGATGTCGCAGGTCCATTTCCTACTAGCAACCGCGAAAACAAATATGTACTGGTGGTTATGGATTATTTCAGTAAATGGCCAGAGGTATACCCAATCCCAAATCAAGAAGCAGAAACGGTAGCAGAAGTGGTTAAAAACGAATGGGTTGCAAGGTATGGTGTACCAATGGAGTTACATTCTAACCAAGGCAGGAATTTTGAATCAGCTGTGTTCTAAGAAATGTGCAAGAAGTTGGGCATTCGAAAGACACGGACAACTGCATTGCATCCTCAGTCCGATGGTATGGTGGAACGTTTCAATAGAACATTGGAGGAGCATTTAAGGAAAGTAGTAGACAAGTACCATAAGGACTGGGATACACATATATCATTATTCTTGATGGCCTACCGATCGGCAGTACATGACACAACGGGCCAAACTCCCGCAAAGGTAATTTTTGGCAATGACCTTCGACTGCCAGCTGATTTGAAGTATGGGATAGATGCCGATGCGGAGAGGAATGTTAAGAAATCCACTGGTGTCTTGGAAGAAGAGCTGAGAGAGATACACGATCTGGTAAGGCAACGAGCAAAGATTATGAGTGACAAGATGAAAGCGGGGCACGAAAAAGCAATTAATTCCGAAGGGTTTCAGGAAGGAGATTAGGTGCTGCTATACAACCCACAACGAAAAAAAGGTTTGTCCCCGAAATTGCAGTGTAACTGGGAAGGCCCATACAAAGTTGTAAAACGGATCAACGATGTAGTGTACCGCATAAAAACCACTACCAAACCACGAACCAAAATAAAAGTGGTTCATTTGGAGAGATTAGCAGCGTTTAGATCGAGAGATTTGTCTGACTGGGACGATCAGACTTAGGTGAAGGGCAGTGTCACGGATATTAACATCACTAAGTTATACCATCACTAAGGCGATGCTAAGGCCACGATAAGCAGTATTTACGTCAATAATCAAATCATGAATACATATATATATGGCAGCCGAAAGATGTCACACACAGATGCATTTACTTATACGCCTATGTATGCGCGAGAGACTGTAAACTACAAACATTCACATCAATAATTCAATCATTATGTATCTACATAAACGAATAAATAATTGCGTCTACACATATGTACGTATACGAGCAGCGGAGCGGCAATGCACAAACACATGCATATATCTTATCTGAGTTGTCACAAGAGAGGGCAATAATTTGTGCACGTAGTTGTGGCTGGCGATTTTGTAACCGAAACTAACTAGTAAGTTCTGGAAATCGAAGAGCCTAGAACTTTGCAGCGTAAACTATAAAAGCGGGGCAGGTGAGTAAGAAGTAATTCAGTTTGATTTGAGATTTCGATTAAGCGCTATCTAGCGAGCTATAGCAGAATTATTTTGAATAGTAGAGTTTCATTTGAGCTATCAATCAGTTTGGTTATTAAGCTTGCTATTCGTTGCAAATTATTTATTCAACAGTTTAGCTATACGAACTTAGCAGAGGGTTGCAAATAAAAGGATTTGCAAGTAAATTCGTTACAATATAATATAATAAAATAAAATAAACAAAATAAAATTTAGCAAATCCAAATAAAATAAAACAAAACAAAAAAAATTTTAATGAAATCAAATAAAATAAAATAAAGCAAAATAAAATTAAATTAATGAAAATAAAATAAAATAGAACAAAAAATTAAATTAAATAAAACATAATAAAATAAAATACAATTAAATCAATTAAAATAAAGTAAAATAAAATAAACTCAAATAACCTTGGTGTTTCCCGGCTTGAGTTCCGATTTTAAATTAAAAATTTTTATTTAAAAATTGGACCTCAAGCTAGCAAAACACCAAGGTAAAGTAGAAAGGTGGCCAACAACTCAGATAAAATAAAATTTAAATGAAATATAGTGAAATAAAATAAAATAAAATTAAAATAAAATAAAATAAAAAAAAAATTTAAATAAAATTAGATAAAATAAAATAAAATAAAGCAGAATAAAATTAAATAATATTAAATACTTTTTATACTAATTATTATAAATTGAACACACAATTAAACAAATAAACAATAATATAAAATAAAAATTAAACTTATAAAAAATAAAATAAAATAATATATAAAATAAAATAAAATAAAACAATATAAAATAAAATAAAATAAAATAAAATAAATAAAGTGGATTAAAATAAAATATAATATAATAAAATAAAATAAAATAAAATAAAGTAAAATAAAATAAAATAAAATGAAATAAAACAAAATAAAATAAAATAAAGTAAAATAAAATGAAATGAAATGAAATAAAATAAAATATAAAATAAAATAAAATTAAATTAAATAAAATTGAAATAAAATTAAAAAAAAAATTAAATAAGATCGAATAACATAAAATATAATAAAATAAAATTTAACTAAATAAAATAAAAAAAAAAAATAAAACAAAGTAAGATAAAATAAAATAAATTAGAAATAAAATAAGATCAAATAAAATAAAATTTAATTAAATATGAAAAAATAACAATAAAATAAAATTAAATAAACTTGAAATAAAATAAAATTAAAATTGAATAAAGTAAAGCAAAATCAAATAAAATAAAACAAAAAATGAAATGAAATAAAATAAAATAAATTATCGATTTTGTTTTCAAATATGTATCGAGTGTTACCAATATTTTATATTATTGCTATCAGAGTACATAAAGGTATATATCAGCGATCGCCTGAAACTTCTTTTGAAACAAAAAAATCTCCAAAAAAATTTAAATACATATTTTATTTTTTAGAACTATTCAAAATTTACTTTATTACTTCAGAATTCAAGAAATACGGTCTGCGCATGTACGTCACAGGATTTGGCCAACAGAGGGACGAAATATTTTACTTTCTGTGCATTTACGCACTAATCAAAAATACGATAAAGCAATCAACGCTTAAGCAAGGTTTATTATATTATTTACAAGAAGACCCGGCAGACGTTGTCCTGCCCTAAATTTGGCCAATCTGCATACATTTTAATAAGCTTTTTCCATCTGACTATGCCCTCCCCCTCTTCACTTTTTCCTAATCCTTTTATTCACTCCTACTTTCGTCTTTTTCGCTTCATCTATCTCCATCTTCGTCTCATTCTATCTCTTTCTCAATCTCCTTCTCTCTTTTCTCTTCTCTCAATTTCTTCTCATTCTTCTGCATCCCTTATTGCCTGTCCCAGAAGGTGGTATGTATTTTATTCCAGTCCCAGTCCCAGTCCCATTCCGAGTCTCAGTCCCAGTCCTAGTCCTAATCCCAGTCCAAGTCCGTCTCTGGATAATATATTACTCTGTACTAAAGCACTTACCCACAGCTTTCATTTGATATCCATATTCTATAAACACATTCTAGGGGTACCCGGGTCCACGTTTTGGCCTATATCTCGAGACCCTAGTTACCCAGGGGTATGAAAATTACCCTCTACTAAAGCACTCATCAACAGCTTTCATTTGATATCCATATTCTATAAACACACTCTAGGGGTACCCGGGTCCAAGTTTTGGCCTATATCTCGAGACCCTAGTTCCCCAGGGATATGAAAATTACCCTCTACTAAAGCACTCATCAACAGCTTTCCTTTGATATCCATATTCTATAAACACACTCTAGGGTACCCGGGTCCACGTTTTGGCCTATATCTCTATACCCTAGTCACCCAGTCACCTATCCTATATTTCAAGATAGATCAAACTACACACGGTGTGCAAAATCGGTTCAGTAGTTTAGGAGTCCATTGGGCTCAATTGTGTGACACGTGTTTTTTATATATTAAGATTATATTCTATTAAATTTTTGTCCGTGCATGTATGTATATTCTTCATTTTGATTTCTCAAAAAAATAACGACAACCAATCGCCGAGCAGAGATGGCGCTGGCACGTACACATACCCAGTCGGACTTGGTAGCTTTCAAAATTAACGTATCGCATTATTTTCTTGAATGCATCTAAATATAATTCTACATGCCTTCAATTAACTAAATCGAACAAAAATGTATTGTTTGCATACAGGTGAACCAAAAATATGTATACCCAAAAATATCACCTCAAAAGCCATTTTATCGAAATTATAGCATTTTAGTTCCTAATGGGTACAGCAGAGTACCTTCGGTTGTAGGAGAGAAGATAGAATGAGTGCGCGCTGCGATGTGTAGTGCGCTTGCCTAAGCATTTTACAAAAACAATTGCGTGAAAGCGCTTATGGGGTGACGTATATATCAATACGTCAAAAGAAAGTATCGCGAAAAATTGAAAAATATTGCGTTTTCAAACGGTATATGTAGATTTGCAGTGAGAATTAGTAAGGTAATAAATTTTTGAAAACAAAAACCATAATGAAAATTATAATTCCTAATCAGATTAAGGAACCTTTCAAAACAAATTTGCCTCATTTTTGGTTCTAGACTTTTTTCAAATGTTCTCGGCTTCTGTGGTCGATGCATTTAAAAGAGCTTTGGTGGATATATTCTTTATAATCACGTTTATCTTTTTATGAAATAAGTAGAGATTTTAAAACATATTTTTCGTATAATCGTAACTTGAAAATCTAGAGTCCCAAACATGCAAAAAACATTATTGCCTAGTTCAATAGAAACAGATCTGTATAATCGATTCAATAACAATTGCTAGACTGTAGCAGAAATGAAACTTTCAATAAATACCTTGTTCAAGGGGGCGAGGCAATGAAGTTTTCGCGTAAATTGATTAAAGATTTGGTTGCTTTTTAGATCTAATTGTATAAATCGATGTGCGATATATTAATCTCGAAACTTGTTTAAGTAACAAATATTTATTACTAAAAACCCCTTAATTGTGAAAGATAAATTGATTTTGAGTTTTAAACCACCAAAAATGCCAAATTGGTAATAGTAACACAAATATTTTAAACAAAAGCCTTGAAATTACAGTCACGATATTTAAAAATAATAATATATCATTATAATTTGCCATGTACATATATAATGTGATTTAAGAAACATAAATATATGTACATAGGTATGCAGTTAAAATACAAAACTAACCTAATACACCACAAATCATAAATTAAACTTAATTTAAATTAATGTCAATACAAATAATGATATGGTATGGTATATGGCAAAGGTGTTGACAAATTACGAATTAAATTTTGTGCGTTTACGCCTTTGCATACCAACTAAATGCGTTCAACATCAGTGATGCCGGCTTTTTGAACTTTAGTTACTTAATTGGGCATTTAAACTTAATAAAATTGGGGCATACATTGTAAATTAAGCGATTGTGGCAAAATTATTATGGAATTTTTAAAACATAGTTGGCACCTTATGACTTTTTAATAGATTAATAAAAACAAGTAAGGAAGGTTAAGTTCGGGTGTAACCGAACATTACATACTCAGTTGAGAGCTATGGTGACAACATAAGGGAAAATAACCATGTAGGAAAATGAACCGAGGGAAACCCTGGAATGTGTTTGTATGACATGTGTATCAAATGAATTTTATGAAGGAGTGGGCCATAGTTCTATAGGTGGACGCCATTTAGGGATATCGCCATAAAGGTGGATCAGGATGCGTTTGTACGATATGGGTATCAAATGAAAGATGTTAATGAGTATTTTAAAAGGGATATATCCTTAGTTCCATAGGTGGACGCCGTTTTGAGATACCGCCATAAAGGTGGACCAGGGGTGACCCTAGAATTTGTTTGTACAATATGGGTATCAAAAGAAAGGTGTTAATGAGTATTTTAAAAGGGAGTAATCCTTAGTTCCATAGGTGGACGCCGTTTCGAGATATCGCCATAAAGGTGGACCAGGGGCGACCCTAGAATTTGTTTGTACGATATGGGTATCAAATTAAAGGTATTAAGGAGGGTTTTACAAGGGAGTGGTGGTAGTTGTATAGGTGGTCGCCTTTTCGGGATATCGCCATAAAGGTGGACCAGGGGTGACTCTAGAATGCGTTTGTACGATTTGGGTATCAAACGAAAAGTGCTAATGAGTATTTTAAAACGGAGTAATCCTTAGTTCCATAGGTGGACGCCGTTTCGAGATATCGCCATAAAGGTGGACCAGAGGTGACCCTAGAATTTGTTTGTACAATATGGGTATCAAAAGAAAGGTGTTAATGATTATTTTAAAAGGGAGTAATCCTTAGTTCCACAGGCAGACGCCATTTCGAGATATCGCCACAAAGGTGGACCAGGTGTGATCCTAGAATTTGTTTGTACAATATTGGTATCAAAAGAAAGGTGTTAATGAGTATTTTAAAAGGGAGTAATCCTTAGTTCCATAGGTGGACGCCGTTTCGAGATATCGCCATAAAGGTGTACCAGGTGTGACCCTAGAATTTGTTTGTACGATATGGGTATCAAATTAAAGGTATTAATGAGGGGTTTAAAAGGGAGTGGTGGTAGTTGTATAGGTGGTCGCCTTTTCGAGATATCGCCATAAAGGTGGACCAGGGGTGACTCTAGAATGCGTTTGTACGATATGGGTATCAAATGAAAGGTGTTAATGAGTATTTTAAAAGGGAGTAATCCTTAGTTCCATAGGTGGACGCAGTTTCGAGATATCACCATAAAGGTGGACCAGGGGTGACCCTAGAATTTGTTTGTACAATATGGGCATCAAACGAATGGTGTTAATGAGTATTTTAAAAGGGAGTGGGCCTTAGTTCTATAGGTGGACGCCGTTTCGAATTATCGCCATAAAGGTGGACCAGGGGTGACTCTAGAATGTGTTTGTACGATATGGGTATCAAATTAAAGGTATTAATGAGGGTTTTAAAAGGGAGTGGTGGTTGTTGTATAGGTGGTCGCCTTTTCGAGATATCGCTATAAAGGTGGACCAGGGGTGACTCTAGAATGCGTTTGTACGATATGGGTATTAAATGAAAGGTGTTAAAGAGTATTTTATGAGGGAGTGGGCCATAGTTCTATATGTGGACGCCATTTAGGGATATAGCCATAAAGGTGGATCAGGGTTGACTCTAGAATGCGTTTGTACGATATGGGTATCAAATGAAAGGTGTTAATGAGTATTTTAAAAGGGAGTAATCCTTAGTTCCATAGGTAGACGCCGTTTCGAGATACCGCCATAAAGGTGGACCAGGGGTGACCCTAGAATTTGTTTGTACAATATAGGTATTAAAAGAAAGGTGTTAATGAGTATTTTAAAAGGGAGTAATCCTTAGTTCCATAGGTGGACGCCGTTTCGAGATATCGCCATAAAGGTAGACCAGGGGTGACCCTAGAATTTGTTTGTACAATATGGGTATCAAAAGAAAGGTGTTAATGAGTATTTTAAAAGGGATTGGGCCTCAGTTCTATAGGTGGACGCCGTTTCGAAATACCGCCATAAAGGTGGACCAGGGGTGACTCTAGAATGTGTTTGTACGATATGGGTATCAAATTAAAGGTATTAATGAGAGTTTTAAAAGGGAGTGGTGCTAGTTGTATATGTGAAGGCTTTTTCCAGATCGCGACCAAAATGTGGACCAGGGTGACCCAGAACATCATCTGTTGGATACCGCTAATTTATTTATATATGTAATACCTGCCAAGATTTTAAGGGTTTTTTATTTCGCCCTGCGGAACTTTTTCATTTTCTTCTACTTAATATGGTAGGTGTCACAACCATTTTATAAAGTTTTTTCTAAAGTTATATTTCGTGTCAATAAACCAATCCAATTACCTCACCATGTTTCATCCCTTTTTTCGTATTTGGTATAGAATTATGGCATTTTTTTCATTTGTCGTAATTTTCGATATCGAAAAAGTGGGCGTGGTCATTGTCGGATTTCGTTCATTTTTCATACCAAAATAAAGTGAGTACGTGAACTAAGTTCATTAAAGATATGTCGATTTTTGCTGAAGTTATCGTGTTAACGGCCATGCGGAAGGACAGACGAACGACAGTGTATAAAAACTGGGCGTGGCATCAACCGATTTCGCCCCTTTTCACAGAAAACAGTTATCATCATAAAATCTATGCCCCTACCAAATTTCAAAAGGATTGGTTAATTTTTGTTCGACTTATGGCGTTAAAAGTATCCTAGACAAACTAAATGAAAAAGGGCGGAGCCACGCCCATTTTGAAATTTTCTTTTATTTTTGTATTTTGTTGCACCATGTCATTACTGGAGTTGAATGTTGACATAATTTACTTATATACTGTAAAGATATTAAATTTTTTGTTAAAATTTTACTTAAAAAAAATTTTTTTTTAAATGTGGGCGTGGTCCTTCTCCGATTTTGCTAATTTTTATTAGGCGTACATATAGTAATAGGAGTAACGTCCCTGCCAAATTTCATCATGATATCTTCAATGACTGACAAATTACAGCTTGCAAAAATTTTAAATTACCTTCTTTTAAAAGTGGGCGTTGCCACGCCCATTGTCCAAAATTTTACTAATTTTCTATTCTGCGTCATAAATTCAACTCATCTACCAAGTTTCGTCGCTTTATCTGTCTTTGGTAATGAATTATCGCACTTTTTCGGTTTTACGAAATTTTCGATATCGAAAAAGTGGGCGTGGTTATAGTCCGATATTGTTAATTTTAAATAGCGATCTGAGGTGAGTGCTCAGGAACCTACATACCAAATTTCATCAAGATGCCTCAAAATTTACTCAAGTTATCGTGTTAATGGCCATGCGGAAGGACAGACGGACGACTGTGTATAAAAACTGGGCGTGGCATCAACCGATTTCGCCCGTTTTCACAGAAAACAGTTAGCATCATAAAATCTATGCTCCTACCAAATTTCAAAAGGATTGGTTAATTTTTGTTCGACTTATGGCGTTAAAAGTATCCTAGACAAATTAAATGAAAAAGGGCGGAGCCACGCCCATTTTGAAATTTTCTTTTATTTTTGTATTTTGTTGTACCATGTCATTACTGGAGTTGAATGTTGACATAATTTACTTATATGCTGTAAAGATATTAAATTTTTTGTTAAAATTTTACTTTAAAAAAAAAATTTTTTTTAAAGTGGGCGTGGTCTTTCTCCGATTTTGCTAATTTTTATTAGGCGTACATATAGTAATAGGAGTAACGTCCCTGCCAAATTTCATCATGATATCTTCAATGACTGACAAATTACAGCTTGCAAAAATTTTAAATTACCTTCTTTTAAAAGTGGGCGGTGCCACGCCCATTGTCCAAAATTTTACTAATTTTCTATTCTGCGTCATAAATTCAACTCATCTACCAAGTTTCGTCGCTTTATCTGTCTTTGGTAATGAATTATCGCACTTTTTCGGTTTTACGAAATTTTCGATATCGAAAAAGTGGGCGTGGTTATCGTCCGATATCGTTGATTTTAAATAGCGATCTGAGATGAGTGCTCAGGAACCTACATACCAAATTTCATCAAGTTACCTCAAAATTTACTCAAGTTATCGTGTTAACGGACGGACGGACGGACGGACGGACATGGCTCAATCAAATTTTTTTTCGATCCTGTATATTTTGATATATGGAAGTCTATATCTATCTCGATTCCTTTATATATGTACAACCAACCGTTATCCAATCAAACTTAATATACTCTGTGAGCTCTGCTCAACTGAGTATAAAAAATCATTATATGCGATACATCTTCCATTTCACTAATTGAAACAGCATAAGTTGCTTTTTTTGCAAGCTAGCTTGAATAAAGCGCTTCAACTATCTAAACCGTTTCATCATGGTGGAACCATACAGATGGTCCAAGTTTATCAGCTAATAGGTACTTTTTTAGCTGCTTTTACATTTCTACTTCTGGCGCAATCCTTTTTTGACACTAAATCAGAGAATTACAAAAACAAAATACATGGAATGCGTTTGTTTGTTTGTGTGTATGTCACCCTGCCGCTACGCTGCCATTTTGTTATTTTCGTTTATCTGCACATTCGTATATACATTTTATTGGCTCGTTCACAATAGTGCCCTTTTTTAGTCGACCGTGGCTTAAGCGATTTCATCTCAACCCGCTTACCCAACTGAACTAACATTCGACGGTAGAATAATAAACGAACAGATAAACGCAATTTCTAACACAATATTTGAGCCTTTAAAACTTGTTTACAAGAAACAAAGTAATCCCACAGGTACAACGGACAAACACACAACAACAAATGAACATAAAACAATAAACGCACCAAAACAACAAATCCACAAAGAAGGTCAAACTACTAGAATTACTGACTTCTATCTGCCTGAGTTAGTCACACAAATCAATTAGTAAAAACCACCCTAGATTCTGAATGAACACACAGCACATGCCCATAAATATACACAAACATCCATTTTGACAATACCTGCTCATGTACTAACCAAAAACCAGAACAACGCCGAAACCGGTTTGTCTCGAAACCAAATTTGACAAGATATGATGGAAAATCGTTTCAATATATGTGACTCGGTGTATGAAAAGATGGCTTATGACTCAAAAAAGAAATTGTGAGAAACAGCTGTTAAAGATAAGCATTGCATTTCTTCAGTTTCTTAGTAGTAGTAATTTTTTTGAGTCATAAGCCACCTTTTCATAGACCGGGTCACATATGTACATAATGAACTAGCTTACTTAGTGCTGTTGCTTTCTATGTGATTCACTAATCTACCTAGCGTCTTATTTCCACTAGCTTGCAAACAAGACCCGCTATAATAAAATATTTATGATTGGAAGCAATTAGCAGATCCAACAAAATATCGCATTTTATCAGGTCGTCAATTGGCTGCATTTTTGTTGAGTTTTAAAAGGCCAATTTAGAGCGGGAAGTTTC
Source organism: Eurosta solidaginis (assembly GCF_040869045.1). Lineage (NCBI taxonomy): Eukaryota > Metazoa > Arthropoda > Insecta > Diptera > Tephritidae > Eurosta > Eurosta solidaginis. Next base: position 180,898,462 of record NC_090323.1, read on the forward strand.
TACCCTGCAGAATAAAAGTGCATATCAACTGCTAAAAAAACTAACTAATAACAAGGTGTGACAAAAACGACAAAGTGGGAATTGCTGGGAAATAATACAATTTACTTCCTTTAAACAAGCTTTCTTTCAGGTTTTTCCAAAATTTCATTACAAAATTGGGAAATCTTGACATCCATTGTTGGGTAATTTCTCGTAGATCTAGAGACTTGAATCACACATGAGAATCCGATGACAATTCAACATGAGAGAAATTTTTCTAGGTGGTCCAGGTACCGTTAAAATTCGTTGCTTACGAGTTTGAGGGACTCACCGATAATACAGAGACTTGAAAGTTTGAACGAACTTTGGGGCTCTATTAGGTTATAATATTTAGAATAAAAGCCCTTTGCATATGGAACAGGGATCGATATATATATAAAGGCCGCATAGAATCAGATGACAATGCAACAAAGTGGAGCAAATGTTTCGCTAGATGGTCCAGGGATCGTGAAAATTCAAAAACTTCTGATTTTTGAAATCTTGCTTTCGAGTTTTTAGGAACTTTCCTATAAGATCTGAAGCATTCAACGAAGCTTCAGGTTTTATTGGGTTGGATTATTTAGGATAAAAGAGTTTTTTAATGGGCCAGACATGGAGATATTTAGAGATATTAAGAAAGTTCGTTTAGAACATGTGGAATCTTGCAACCGCCATTTACTTAATAACTTTCGGTAGAATCAGGTTCTTCAAACCAGCTATACCCTTGAAACAAAGAACGTACTTCAGAGCCCAATGGCAAAGCAACAAAGGGAATAAATGTTCGCTGGGTGGTCCAGGGATCGTGAAAATTCAAAAACTTGGAAAGTTTGTTTTCAAGTTTTAAGGAACTTACCGATAATCTAGAATCCTTAAATTTTATAAACAACTTAGAGCCCTATTAAATTGTAATATTTAATCAACAAAATATTTTCTGTATGAGTCAGGGATCGAGCTATGAAGAAAGTTTATTAAGAGCATTTGGAATCTTACGATCCATTATTGAGTAGCTTCATTCTTTTAAATAACGTACGCTTTTTTTAATTCATGTGTCGACAATTGTGTGAGTTCATTCAACTAACCAAATACTATTTTACTCGTAAGAGTCCAGAATCCTGGTAGCTCACGATTTTAAGGGTGTCCGGGGAAGAAAGATCTTGTATGCAGTTGTTCTTAGATCTTGAACATCTACTTGAATAATGATAAGAATTTGCAGGTATTTTATGGTGTCGCACCGTGTAGCTGACTATTTTACGGGATTCCGGAAAGAAACTGGTTTGAGTTGATTACAAAAAGTCAGCTATTAACTGGTTGTAAAGTCAGTAGTGTAGCTATGGCAAACACTTTATCTGAGAAATTTAATAAAATAAAATCAAAATCGAAGGTAGGAATTATTTGTGAGAAAAGATATAAGAAAATCTTTGCGATTTCACAACCCAATACATGCTGCGAAAGAATAAATAAATAAATGTTTCACCTCTTTGTCTAAACCTTGTTTCATACATCCACATTAGAAGCTACCTGTTGTCAAATTTTGATACAGGGTCAGCTTATGGATTCCCTAATCAATATAGGGAGAAGCGTGCATCTATATTGGGTCCAGGGCATATGGGTATGAAAAAGCGGACGAACTAGCAAAAAGGGGGCATCCCTGTAAGCTCGAAAGGCAGCATGGGACATAGGTTCTAGAAAGGTTCTAGTATTTGCCAAGAGATCGAAGTTATTATATAATATACCTAGGTCCTGGATTTTATAGGGTTTTTTAATTTGGTGGTTAAACAAACATCTTGTAACACTTCTATGTGAGATCCTCACGGGCCGGATAGTTCGACCTAACCTAACCTAGAAAAGCACAGAGTCTTTTAATCAATCATTACGTTTTTAGAATAAACCCTTTTTTCGAAGGCAGCCATCCTGATTGGAATACATTCAAAATTCCTTTTGAAAAATTAGTCTTCAGATCTTCACTGACACCGCCGGATAAATAAATTATGCTGTAATTGTTGAGTTTTGCTTTTAAGTTTGCAATCTTCGTCCCACCGTACTATTATATTCAATTCAAAAACATTCTTTTTAAGGTTAAATTTTCCCGCTTTGATGAATGTATATATGTATGTACATATGTATAACTGCAAAAGTTTAGCTCAGTAACACTCATTAAGGTAAGTGTCCCTAATTTCGTGGTACTAAGGATTTTTCTGATTTTCTACCTCTCTTGCGTTAAAACAAATGAAGGAAAACTAAAAAGGTAAATTTTTCCCATTTAGTTGATCAATTAAGATAAGTTTCCACCTACCTTCAAACAAAACTAACAAATGTTTTAATTTATATAAATCAAAATGTGTGAGTACCTCAAATGTACCTAATTTCGTTGCAAAAATTTTTTGATGTACCTAATTTCGTGGTATTTAGTTAAACTCTAATTTTATGGAAAAAATAGTTATAATTGATTTCAAAGCAAAATTTCCAAAGATACACAAATTGATTTACTGAAACTCATATTCAGAAATTTAAAATTTAAAACTATTTTTTTTTATTGTTAGTTTATTTATGAAAAGAAAGAGTTTCAAGACCAAAATAAATTAGCAAAAATAATTAGTTTAATGTACGTACTTTTCAAAAACTTTATATTTTTATTTTTCTGTTGTTGTTTTCTTTTTAATTTTTTGTTTGTGTTTTTTTTTTATATTTTTTCATTAAATCTAATATTTCTTAGAACTTCGGACATTATTGATATGAAATAAGTAACATTAAATGAAAAAGGTTTAAAAGAAAAATAAACAATAAAAAAAATTTATTCAATTGATGTAACTTGGTGCTTTTCTAAAAATTACTTTTATTTATTACTACTAAAAATTTTTTTTGTTATTTTTGTTTTATATTTTTTTCATTAGTGACACCACTAAGCGCTTCTGTCATTTTTTCTATAAAATTAAGTTATTAACCCAATAATCAGCGAATAGATATCGAACTAAGTTTGAGGCAATTTTCTTAAATTGATTTGAAACAAGTAAGGAAGGCTAAGTTCGGGTGTAACCGAACATTACATACTCAGCTGAGAGCTATGGAGACAAAATAAGGGAAAGTCACCATGTAGGAAAATGAACCTAGGGTAACCCTGGAATGTGTTTGTATGACATGTGTATCAAATGGAAGGTATTAAAGAGTATTTTAAGAGGGAGTGGGCCATAGTTCTATAGGTGGACGCCATTTAGGGATATCGCCATAAAGGTGGACCAGGAGTGGCTCTAGAATTTGTTTGTACGATATGGGTATCAAATTAAAGGTATTAATGAGGGTTTTAAAAGGGAGTGGTGGTAGTTGTATATGTGAAGGCGTTTTCGAAATATCGAACAAATTGTGGACCAGGGTGACCCAGAACATCATCTGTTGGGTACCGCTAATTTATTTATATATGTAATACCACGAACAGTATTCCTGCCATGATTCCAAGGGCTTTTGATTTCGCCCTGCAGAACTTTTTCATTTTCTGCTACTTAATATGGTAGGTGTCACACCCATTTTACAAAGTTTTTTTCTAAAGTTAATAAACCAATCCAATTACCATGTTTCATCCCTTTTTTCGTATTTGTTATAGAATTATGGCATTTTTTTAATTTTTCCTAATTTTCGAAATCAAAAAAGTGTGCATGGTCATAGTCGGATTTCGGCCATTTTTACACCAATACAATGTGAGTTCAGATAAGTACGTGGACTGAGTTTTGTAAAAATATATAGATTTTTGCTCAAGTTATCGTGTTAACGGCCGAGCGGAAGGACAGACGGTCGACTGTGTATAAAAAGTGGGCTTGGCTTCAACCGATTCCGCCCTTTTTCACAGAAAACAGTTACCGTCCTAGAATCTAAGCCCTACCAAATTTCACAAGGATTGGTAAGTTTTTGTTCGACTTATGGCATTAAAATTATCATAGACAAATTAAATGAAAAAGGGCGGACCACGCCCATTTTGAAATTTTCTTTTATTTTTGTATTTTGTTGCACCATATCATTACTGGAGTTGAATGTTGACTTAATTTACTTATATACTGTAAAGATATTAAATTTCTTGTTAAAATTTGACTTTAAAAAAATTTTTTAAGCTATTGCATAGATTTTATCGCGGGCTTGGCGACTAAATCAAAAAAAAACCGTAACGGATATTTGTGAAAAAATATCCGAAAAGGCTGGAAAAGGTTCGAAAAGGTTCTTAAAGGTTCGGTGTTAGCAACAGGCCAGATACATAAAATTGGATCTCTATCATAAACAGCGGTTACCAAATTGAGAATGTGTTAGTAAAGACGAACGCGTAGCGAGCACGAAAGCAGAATCAATTATTTATTTAGTTTGATTTCAATGCTTGAACGATGTACACGTGTCACACGCACTCTTTGGTACCCTGTTTTAAGCGCGCGTGCGACACTTCCACACCATAACACCATCGAAATCAAACTAAAAGAGCTGTCGTTGATTTTCACGAAGTAGCCATTGTGCTATAGCTTATCGTATACATATATGGTCGCTTACAAGCCAACCTAATAAAACCGCACTGCGTTTTTTTAGCGCACGCAAACAACCGGCGTTTTTTGCCCTAACCCAAATAAAAGTTAAAGTTAAAGTTAAAGCGAAAGTTAAAGTTAAAAATAAAGTTAAAGTTAAAGTGAAAGTTAAAGTTAAAGCTAAAGTTAAAGTTAAAGTTAAAGTGCATGTTAAAGTTAAAGCGAAAGTTAAAGTTAACAAGTAAGGAAGGTTAAGTTCGGGTGTAACCGAACATTACATACTCAGTTGAGAGCTATGGTGACAACATAAGGGAAAATAACCATGTAGGAAAATGAACCGAGGGAAACCCTGGAATGTGTTTGTATGACATGTGTATCAAATGAAAGGCATTAAAGAGTATTTTATGAGGGAGTGGGCCATAGTTCTATAGGTGGACGCCATTTAGGGATATAGCCATAAAGGTGGATCAGGTTGACTCTAGAATGCGTTTGTACGATATGGGTATCAAATGAAAGGTGTTAATGAGTATTTTAAAAGGGAGTAACCCTTAGTTCCATAGGTGGACGCCGTTTCGAGATATCGCCATAAAGGTGGACCAGGGGTGACCCTAGAATTTGTTTGTATAATATGGGTATCAAAAGAAAGGTGTTAATGAGTATTTTAAAAGCGAGTGATGCTTAGTTCCACAGGTGGACGCCGTTTCGAGATATCGCCATAAAGGTGTACCAGGTGTGACCCTAGAATTTGTTTGTACGATATGGGTATCAAATTAAAGGTATTAATGAGGGGTTTAAAAGGGAGTGGTGGTAGTTGTATAGGTGGTCGCCTTTTCGAGATATCGCCATAAAGGTGGACCAGGGGTGACTCTAGAATGCGTTTGTACGATATGGGTATCAAATGAAAGGTGTTAATGAGTATTTTAAAAGGGAGTAATCCTTAGTTCCATAGGTGGACGCAGTTTCGAGATATCACCATAAAGGTGGACCAGGGGTGACCCTAGAATTTGTTTGTACGATATGGGTATAAATTAAAGGCATTAATGAGGGTTTTAAAAGGGAGAGGTGGTAGTTGTATAGGTGGTCGCCTATTCGAGATATCGCCATAAAGGTGGACCAGGGGTGACTCTAGAATGCGTTTGTATGATATGGGTATCAAATGAAAGGTGTTAATGAGTATTTTAAAAGGAAGTTATCCTTAGTTCCATAGGTGGACGCAGTTTCGAGATATCGCCATAAAGGTGGACCAGGGGTGACCCTAGAATTTGTTTGTACAATATGGGTATCAAAAGAAAGGTGTTAATGAGTATTTTAAAAGGGAGTAATCCTTAGTTCCATAGGTGGACGCCGTTTCGAGATAACGCCACAAAGGTGGACCAGGGGTAACCCTAGAATTTGTTTGTACAATATGGGCATCAAACGAATGGTGTTAATGAGTATTTTAAAAGGGAGTGGGCCTTAGTTCTATAGGTGGACGCCGTTTCGAAATATCGCCATAAAGGTGGACCAGGGGTGACTCTAGAATGTGTTTGTACGATATGGGTATCAAATTAAATGTATTAATGAGGGTTTTAAAAGGGAGTGGTGGTTGTTGTATAGGTGGTTGCCTTTTCGAGATATCGCCATAAAGGTGGACCAGTGGTGACTCTAGAATGCGTTTGTACGATATGGGTATCAAAAGAAAGGTGTTAATGAGTATTTTAAAAGGGTGTAATCCTTAGTTCCGTAGGTGGACGCCGTTTCGAGATATCGCCATAAAGGTGGACCAGGGGTGACCCTAGAATTTGTTTGTACAATATGGGCATCAAAAGAAAGGTGATAATGAGTATTTTAAAAGGGTGTGGGGCTTAGTTCTATAGGTGGACGCCTTTTCGAGATATCGCCATAAAGGTGGACCAGGGGTGACTCTAGAATGAGTTTGTACGATATGGGTATCAAAAGAAAGGTGTTAATGAGTATTTTAAAAGGGTGTAATCCTTAGTTCCATAGGTGGACGCCGTTTCGAGATATCGCCATAAAGGTGGACCAGGGGTGACCCTAGAATTTGTTTGTACAATATGGGCATCAAAAGAAAGGTGATAATGAGTATTTTAAAAGGGTGTGGGGCTTAGTTCTATAGGTGGACGCCTTTTCGAGATATCGCCATAAAGGTGGACCAGGGGCGGCTCTAGAATGAGTTTGTACGATATGGGTATCAAATGAAAGGTGTTAATGAGTATTTTAAAAGGGAGTAATCCTTAGTTCCATAGGTGGACGCCGTTTCGAGATACCGCCATAAAGGTGGACCAGGGGTGACCCTAGAATTTGTTTGTACAATATGGGTATCAAAAGAAAGGTGTTAATGAGTATTTTAAAAGGGTGTACTCCTTAGTTCCATAGGTGGACGCCGTTTCGAGATATCGCCATAAAGGTGGACCAGGGGTGACCCTAGAATTTGTTTGTAAAATATGGGCATCAAAAGAAAGGTGATAATGAGTATTTTAAAAGGGTGTGGGGCTTAGTTCTATAGGTGGACGCCTTTTCGAGATATCGCCATAAAGGTGGACCAGGGGTGACTCTAGAATGAGTTTGTACGATATGGGTATCAAATGAAAGGTGTTAATGAGTATTTTAAAAGGGAGTAATCCTTAGTTCCATAGGTGGACGCCGTTTCGAGATACCGCCATAAAGGTGGACCAGGGGTGACCCTAGAATTTGTTTGTACAATATGGGTATCAAAAGAAAGGTGTTAATGATTATTTTAAAAGGGTGTAATCCTTAGTTCCATAGGTGAACGCCGTTTCGAGATATCGCCATAAAGGTGGACCAGGGGTGACCCTAGAATTTGTTTGTACAATATGGGCATCAAAAGAAAGGTGATAATGAGTATTTTAAAAGGGTGTGGAGACTTAGTTCTATAGGTGGACGCCTTTTCGAGATATCGCCATAAAGGTGGACCAGGGGTGACTCTAGAATGAGTTTGTACGATATGGGTATCAAATTAAAGGTATTAATGAGAGTTTTAAAAGGGATTGGTGGAAGTTGTATATGTGAAGGCGTTTTCCAGATTGCGACCAAAATGTGGACCAAGGTGACACAGAACATCATCTGTTGGATACCGCTAATTTATTTATATATGTAATACCTGCCTAGATTTTAAGGGTTTTTTATTTCGCCCTGCGGAACTTTTTCATTTTCTTCTACTTAATATGGTAGGTGTCACAACCATTTTATAAAGTTTTTTCTAAAGTTATATTTCATGTCAATAAACCAATTCAATTACCTCACCATGTTTCATCCCTTTTTTCGTATTTGGTATAGAATTATGGCATTTTTTTCATTTTTCGTAATTTTCGATATCGAAAAAGTGGGCGTGGTCATTGTCGGATTTCGTTCATTTTTCATACCAAAATAAAGTGAGTTCAAGTAAGTACGTGAACTAAGTTCATTAAAGATATGTCGATTTTTGCTCAAGTTATCGTGTTAACGGCCATGCGGAAGGACAGACGAACGACTGTGTATAAAAACTGGGCGTGGCATAAACCGATTTCGCCCGTTTTCACAGAAAACAGTTAGCATCATAAAATCTATGCCCCTACCAAATTTCAAAAGGATTGGTTAATTTTTGTTCGACTTATGGCGTTAAAAGTATCCTAGACAAATTAAATGAAAAAGGGCGGAGCCACGCCCATTTTGAAATTTTCTTTCATTTTTGTATTTTGTTGCACCATGTCATTACTGGAGTTGAATGTTGACATAATTTACTTATATACTGTAAAGATATTAAATTTTTTGTTAAAATTTTACTTTAAAAAAATTTTTTTTTAAAGTGGGCGTGGTCCTTCTCCGATTTTGCTAATTTTTATTAGGCGTACATATAGTAATAGGAGTAACGTCCCTGCCAAATTTCATCATGATATCTTTAACGACTGACAAATTACAGCTTGCAAAAATTTTAAATTACCTTCTTTTAAAAGTGGGCGGTGCCACGCCCGTTGTCCAAAATTTTACTAATTTTCTATTCTGCGTCATAAATTCAACTCACCTACCAAGTTTCGTCGCTTTATCTGTTTTTGGTAATGAATTATCGCACTTTTTCGGTTTTACGAAATTTTCGATATCGAAAAAGTGGGCGTGGTTATAGTCCGCTATTGTTCATTTTAAATAGTGATCTGAGATGAGTGCTCAGGCACCTACATGCCAAATTTCATCAAGCTACCTCAAAATTTACTCAAGTTATCGTGTTAACGGCCATGCGGAAGGACAGACGGACGACTGTGTATAAAAACTGGGCGTGGCACAACCGATTTCGCCCGTTTTCACAGAAAACAGTTAACATCATAAAATCTATGCCCCTACCAAATTTCAAAAGGATTGGTTAATTTTTGTCCGACTTATGGCGTTAAAAGTATCCTAGACAAATTAAATGAAAAAGGGCGGAGCCACGCCCATTTTGAAATTTTCTTTTATTTTTGTATTTTGTTGCACCATGTCATTACTGGTGTTGAATGTTGACATAATTTACTTATATACTGTAAAGATATTAAATTTTTTGTTAAAATTTTACTTTAAAAAAAATTTTTTTTTAAAAGTAGGCGTGGTCCTTCTCCGATTTTGCTAATTTTTATTAGGCGTACATATAGTAATAGGAGTAACGTCCCTGCCAAATTTCATCATGATATCTTCAACGACTGACAAATTACAGCTTGCAAAAATTATAAATTACCTTCTTTTAAAAGTGGGCGGTGCCACGCCCATTGTCCAAAATTTTACTAATTTTCTATTCTGCGTCATAAATTCAACTCATCTACCAAGTTTCGTCGCTTTATCTGTCTTTGGTAATGAATTATCGCACTTTTTCGGTTCTACGAAATTTTCGATATCGAAAAAGTGGGCGTGGTTATAGTCCGATATCGTTCATTTTAAATAGCGATCTGAGATGAGTGCTCAGGAACCTACGTACCAAATTTCATCAAGTTACCTCAAAATTTACTCAAGTTATCGTGTTAACGGACGGACGGACGGACATGGCTCAATCAAATTTTTTTTCGATCCTGATTATTTTGATATATGGAAGTCTATATCTATCTCGATTCCTTTATATATGTACAACCAACCGTTATCCAATCAAACTTAATATACTCTGTGAGCTCTGCTCAACTGAGTATAAAAATAAAATTAAAGTTAAAGCTAAAGTGAAAGTTAAAGTTAAAGTTAAATTTAAAGTTAAAATTTAATTTAAAGTTAAAGTTGAAGTTAAAGTTGAAGTTAAAGTTAAAGTTAAAGTTAAAATTAAAGTTAAAGTTAAAGTTAAAGTTAAAGTTAAAGTTAAGGTTAAAGTTAAAGTTAAAGTTAAAGTGAATGTTAAAGTTAAAGCGAGAGTTAAAGTTAAAGTTAAAATTAAAGTTAAAGTTAAAGCTAAAGTTAAAGTTAAAGTGAATGTTAAAGTTAAAGCGAAAGTTAAAGTGAATGTTAAAGGTAAAGTTAAAGTTAAAATTAAAGTTAAAGTTAAAGTTAAAGTTAAAGTTAAGGTTAAAGTTAAAGTTAAAGTTAAAATTTAATTTAAAGTTAAAGTTAAAGTTGAAGTTAAAGTTGAAGTTAAAGTTAAAGTTAAATTTAAGGTTAAAGTAAAAGTGAATGTTAAAGTTGAAGTTAAAGTTAAAGTGAATGTTAAAGTTAAAGCGAAAGTTAAAGTTAAAAATAAAGTTAAAGTTAAAGCTAAAGTGAAAGTTAAAGTTAAAGTTAAGGTTAAAGTTTAAGTTAAAGTAAAAGTTAAAGTTAAAGTTAAAGTGAATGTTAAAGTTAAAGTTAAAGTGAATGTTAAAGTTAAAGCGAAAGTTAAAGTTAAAAATAAAGTTAAAGTTAAAGCTAAAGTGAAAGTTAAAGTTAAATTTAAAATTAAAGTTAAAGGTAAAGTTAAAGTTAAAGTTGAAGTTAAAGTTAAAGTTAAAGTTAAGGTTAAATTTAAAGTTAAAGCTAAAGTTAAAGCTAAAGTTAAAGTTAAAGTTAAAGTGCATGTTAAAGTTAAAGCAAAAGTTAAAGTTAAAAATAAAGTTAAAGTTAAAGCTAAAGTGAAAGTTAAAGTTAAGGTTAAATTTAAAGTTAAAATTTAATTTAAAGTTAAATTTGAAGTTAAAGTTGAAGTTAAAGTTAAAGTTAAAATTAAAGTTAAAGTTAAGGTAAAAGTTAAAGTTAAAGTGAATGTTAAAGTTAAAGCGAAAGTTAAAGGTAAAGTTAAAGTTAAAGTTAAAGTTAAAGTTAAAGTGAAAGTTAAAGTTAAAGTTAAGGTTAAAGTTAAAGTTAAAGTAAAAGTTAAAGTTAAAGTTAAAAATAAAGTTAAATTTAAAGCTAAAGTTAAAGTTAAAGCTAAAGTTAAATTTAAAGTTAAAGTTAAAGTGAATGTTAAAGTTAAAGCGAAAGTTAAAGTTAAAGTTAAAAATAAAGTTAAAGTTAATGTTAAAATGAAAGTTAATGTTAAAGTCAAAGTTAAAGTTAAGGTTAAAGTTGAAGTTAAAGTTAAAGTTAAAGTCAAAGTTAAAGTTAAGGTTAAGGTTAAAGTTAAAGTTAAATTTAATGTTAAAGTTACAGTTAAAGTTAAAGTTAAAATTAAAGTTAAAGTTAAAGTTAAAGCTAAAGTGAATGTTAAAGTTAAAGTTAAATTTAAAGTTAAAAACAAAGTTAAAGTTAAAGTTAAACTGAATGTTAAAGTTAAAGTGAAAGTTAAAGTTAAAAATAAAGTTAAAGTTAAAGTGAAAATTAAATATTAACTTCTCACTTATTCAATAAAAGTAAAAAATTTGTTTTCTTATCGGTCACCACGCTTAAAAAGTTGAACTTGAATTAATATCAAAGACAAAACTTGAATTAATATCAAAGAAAACAAAATGTTGCATAAATATTATAATTGCATAAGTTGATAATATGCAATATCTTTACCGCGGCAGTACCCGAGTGCCACACGTCCTTTTTTTTTAAGTGGGCGTGGTCGTTCTCCGATTTTACTAATATGCAATATCTTTACCGCGGCAGTACCCGAGTGCCACACGTCCTTTTTTTTTAAGTGGGCGTGGTCGTTCTCCGATTTTACTAATTTTTATTAAGCATACATATAGTAACAGTAGTAACGTTCCTGCCAAATTTCATCATGATATCTTCAACGACTGCCAAATTACAGCTAGCAAAACTTTCAAATTACCTTCTTTTAAAAGTGGGCGGTGCCACGCCCATTGTCCAAGATTTTACTAATTTTCTATTCTGCGTCATAAGTTCAACTCACCCACCAAGTTTCATCGCCTTTTCCGTCTTTGGTAATGAATTATCGCACTTTTTGTGTTTTTCGAAATTTTCGATATCGAAAAAGTGGGCGTTGTTATGGTCCGATTTCGTTCATTTTAAATAGTGATCTGAGATTAGTGCCCAGGAACCTACGTACCGAATTTCATCAAGATACCTCAAAACGTACTCAATTTATCGTGTTAACGGACGGACGGACGGACGGACGGACATGGCTCAATCAAATTGTTTTTCGATACTGATGATTTTGATATATGGAAGTCTATATCTATCTCGATTCCGTTATACCTGTACAACCAACCGTTATCCAATCAAAGTTATTGTACTCTGTGAGCTCTGCTCAACTGAGTATAAAAATACGCGAAATTAGGGGCATGCACAAAATTTGGTATACGCAAATTCGTGGTATCGCTTTAAGCGGTAATTTGAGGTTTATATTCAAATTTTTTTTTCTATTATCAATATTCATTCAAAACAATAGTAAAGAAGTTGAAATCTTGATAAATTTTTTTAAATTAAATGAAAAATTTTTGAATAAACAAAAGTTCTATAATGCCATTATTTCGTTAAAATGTTGTGCTTCGCTGAGCTTTTTGATTAAAATATCGACGAATAGATTAATAAAAGTGTACCACGAAATTACATCAAAATCTTCCTCGGGGGTTTATTTAATAATTAAAATACTTAAAAAATAGGGTTTCTTATGAAATGTTAAAGAAAATATGAAAAAAATAAAGTATTATATTACCTTAATTTCGTGGGTACCACGAAATTAGATACATCACAAAAAAGTGTGTCCCTAATTTCGTGGGTTAGAAATATTAAAAAAAAAAAGTTAAAAAAAATTATTGGAATGAGTTTTGCCGTAATATAAACGTTTAAGAAATGTTCACTAAATACAAAAATATTATCATCATAGAAAAAATTTACCGATACAATTTTTACAGGCTTAACAAAATACACTGCACTTCTTAACACTTTACTTAAGAGGCCTCCTTACAACAGGCTCATTTTCCGAGCTTCCAACTTTATATTAATAATTCTATACATTTTGGCACCACACGTCGATTTAACCTTGCAACTGTTTGCCAAAAATTGTATATGCAAAAGATGTTTATCCATATTGATTGTATACTTAATTAGCAATGTAGATCATATCTAAGACGCAAACATATTTGGCAAAACAAATTGTGTGCAAAATTACCTTACATTAAATCAATTCTTAGTTACTGTGCAAAGTAAAATAAAATATTTATATATATAAAATTCTAATTATATATGTATTTATGTATGTATGTAGGTATAGATCGGATCGCATCCCAAACGTGGCGTGGCACCTCCCATACAAATGGAATCTTTGATACTACATAACTCTGGAAGTACCCATGCTAGAACATTGAAATTCAGTAAAAACCAAGAAAATGTGAGGTGAGGATGGAGGGGGCGTGATGGCACCTCTCATATAAGTGGAATATTGCATACGGAGATGTTGTAATGAAAAAATAATGAAAATTGACCTTAAGTCCTAATACCTCCAATAAAATATAGAATTGGGGAAAAAGATGTGTGGTACTTTCCTTACAAATGGTGTTTTTCAGAACTATGACTGCAATACAAATTCAGGATATTTTAAAAGCTAAAATTTATCTGCATAGTTGGGTTTGTCTAAAAATTTTCGTTATCTTCTGTCTATTTACATCTGCAATCTTTGTATATGAAATTCGAACATATAAAGTTGAGATGGGTCATCACTATAAGTAAGTAGAAGAGAAAAACATTACTGATTCATTCAATAGCGAAGAAAGAGATCGCTGTGGCATTGGCTCCCTCAGGAATCGCAGCTACCCTTTTGTGTGGTGGACATACAGGTCACTCCGCATTTAAATTACGACTGTCTTTGCAACTATCTGATAAACTGATGTGCAATATGAGCAAAAGCTCTGGCCAAAATGAGGTTCTAAAGAGATGTAAGCTTATCGTGTGGGATGAGTGCACCATGCCTCATAAACAGTCGCTGGAATATAAAGCTTCCTTACCTTAAATACTTGAGGGGTAATTATCATCCAATGGTTGGTGCTTTCTTCTGACTTGCTGGAGTATTCCGACAAATTCTTCAAGTTATTCCTAAACGAACAACCACATATAAAGTTAATCCGTGTTAAAAATCATTATATCTGTTTCATTACGTACAAAAATCAACTCTTTGTACCAATATGAGAGCGCATTTGGGTGAAGACACTTCAGCATGAGCTTTTGGTAAACAACTTCTTGAAATCGGCAATGAAAAATTTCCTATTTCTTTACCAGATTTCGTTTCATTTGCTCCAAATTTTTTCGAACTCATGCGATGACCTAAAGCTTTAATTGATCCATTAAAGGCTCCAAAATAATTGCGCTTCTTAATTTAGGTCCTCCGCGCTTAATTAATGGGACAAAGCTTATCCTCGAAAAAATTAACCAAATGTCATTGAAGTAATGATTTTATCGAGAAATTTCGAAAACAACAAAGTTTTCATACCAAGGATTCCACTAATGCAATACCTAAATTCGCAAATACACAACCTTAATAAAATTTAAAATATGTTTTATTTATTTTGCATTTTTTTATAGAAACTTGTGGTGGCTCATGAGCATAAGCTAGAAAAATAAAAAAAGAACAAAATTTTTCTAAGCGGTGGCGCCCTTGCGTAATGTTTGGCAAGCACTGCGATTGTATTTCTGCCATGAAAATCCTTGCAGACGTAATGCAGCACACACACATACAAAAACATGCATTTTGCTGATACCTACCTGCTCATGTACGAACTAGAAACGACAACAACAGATCAGCACGAAAATTGACACTAATGATGGTACAACGCTAAAACTGGTTTGTCTTGAAACCAAATTTGACAATGCATGACAGAAAATCGTTCCAATATACATTTTTGTGGCAACTCCGAATAGTTAATATACTTTTAGAACCAATAGGGGCGATTGTTTTGAAAAATATTTTCTAAAGTCCGGCACCTTTGGTGATGTAGGCGAGCACCAGAGGTAGTGTGCGACATCAGTCGCAGTTTGAAAAGCATAAATCTAAATCTCAAAAGAAGACTTATATATACCGCTCTATCTTATAAAATATTTCTTAGTTTCTCTTCTTGCTCTTCTTGGATTTTAGTTCGATTGATATTAGTGCGCATGCATTACTTATTGTTACGCTCAAGGTGACATTCCTTGCTTATTTTTTCCACTTAATTAGAAGATATTTATTAGAACTTAGTTATACTCTGATTTTTGTTAATTTACTTTATGGTTACTTTCACTTTATGGTTACTGTTTGTTCAAAAAAAGTGGTTGGTCCGTATACTCTTTCAACTCGTTTTCGGTCTTATACTAAAAATTTTATTTTTATACCTTTCATGAACATGAAATGGCATATTAATTTTGGTCCGATGTTTGTAACGTTGAGAAATATAGAAGATAGACTCACCATTAAGTATAACGAATTGTTCAGGGCGACGAAATGAGTTGATATAGCCATGTCCGTCTGTCCGTCCGTCTGCCCGTCCGTCTGTCTGTTTGAACACAAACTAGTCCCTCAAATTTTGATATATTTCAATGAAATTTGGCACAAGGATGTATTTTTGAATTATATTAGACATTGGTCGGATCCGGTAGGATCGGACCACTATAACATATATCTCCCATACAACCGATCGTTCAGATAACACGATTTTGGTCATTCCTCCCTTAATTTAGAAAGTATAAACGTGAAACTCGGTGATATATATTTTAATATATCATGGAAGATTTTCTGAAAAAATCACTTTGATCGGAGCTATATATAGTATGTATCCTATACAACCGTTCGTTCAGATTGAAAGATTTTTGGCAATTTCTCCCTTAATTTCCAATATAAAAACGTTAAACTTGTTGATATTTGTTCTAATATATTATAGAAGATTTCATGAAAAAATCATTTCGATCGGAGCTATATAATTAATATATATCCAATACAACCGACCGTTCAGATAGAAAGATTTTTGGCCCTTTCTCCCTTAGTTTCCAATATAAAAACGTGAAACTTGGTTATATATATTCTAATATATCATTGAAGATTTCCTGTAAAAATCATTTCGATCGGAGCTATATATAATACATATCCCATACAACCAATCGTTCAGATAATGGGGTTTTTGCCATTTTTTATTTTATGTTTATCTTAAAAATCGTTTAGTTATGTACATCTGTTCACTATATATTTCTTATGTTATGCATTATTATTTGGAAATTGCGAACGGGATAAGTTTATTTTTCAGCCCCATTCATGAACGGTATGAAGTCTACGGCACAGCCGAAGACAGTCCCGTCCTTACTTGTTTTATTTATTTTTAATCTTTAGAATGAAAGTGATTCACTTTGCTCATCAATATTAAAGTGAAGAAAACAATCAAAGTCAAATCAAGTCATTGCTGGCAAGCAGGGTAAAAATTAAAACAACCTGTTGAGTGAGATAAAGATTCTAGTTTAGAATGAAGTTGCTGCCGTTATGCAATACATTAACAAAAAAACCTCTCTTCTCTTCAAAAAAAAAATTGATTTCTTTCTTAGGTAAACTGTTTTAATTATTGGTGTATATACAAGTTAACGATTGGCTTTTACCAACAGAAATGTAGCAGAACTACTTAATATAGGTAGAGCAGTTTCCATTTACTTTATCTATAGTAAAAAAAATATGCAGCAGCAAAGACGAAATTAGCACTGGAGACTTCGATCAAATTTTGTCAATTTAATCATTTTTTTTCCATTTTCGATAATTTAAGAAAAAGCTTCCATGAAAATCGTAATTGAAACTTTACAACCCAATTTCAAAGGCGTTTTCGAAAAAATTCATAAATTCGGAAAGTCTTTATGAAAATTTTGAAATTTCTTTTAAAAGATTTTTGTATTTTTAAACGGTTTTATTTAGCTTGACTTGACCGTTGTGAACAAATTTTTTAATTGAAATTTAAGTAACTTCCCGGTAAGCTACAAGCTTGAAACTTGAAATATAGTTCAGAACCCGATGACAATGCAATAATAAGAAAAAATCGCCGCTAGGTGGCGCAAAGGTCGAGATATTCACAAAAATCGTCTTTGTGGTCCGATTTGGCTCATATTTGGAACACATAATACATACAAGAATAGAAAGCGACCTATAAAGAAATCACCGCTAGGTGGCGCAAGGATCGAGATATTCACAAAAATCGTGTTTGTGGTCCGATTTGGCTCATATTCGGAACACATAATACATACAAGAATAGAAAGCGACCTATAAAGAAATCACCGCTAGGTGGCGCAAAGATCGAGATATTCAAAAAAATCATATTTTTGGTCCGATTTGGTCCATATGTGTAACAAATATTACATACAGTCCGGTAAAAGTGACATCAAAATATTTTGGAGTTCGAGGAGTGACAAGCATACGTGGTGCCGAGTTGAGTAAAGTCTTTGAAAGGATTATGCATTGAGGACTTAGATTGTAACAAATTGTCAAGAATGAGTCCTTGTAATAATGAGTCACTAAATGAACTAAATAGAATGAGAAATAATAGGCAATTAAGTAAAGACTAAAAACTTGAAAATAAAATAACTAAAATAAAATTTTTAAGTTAAACGGTTTTATTCAAAACAATACTTACATGAAGTAATAATAATACTGAAAGCTAGAAAATAATTAGGTAGGTCCTAGGTACTAGTCGTCACACTCCTCATCAATCTAGGGCGTTGATCAGACAATTAAATAAAAGCGTTGGACGCGTAAAATTTCTATTGATAGTCAGAGGTAAGACCAACTGAACCTTAATCAGATTATGCTACGCCTCAAAATTTTTTTTTTCTTTTTTTCTTTATTGATGGCGTATTTTAAATATAATACAATAGAAATTTCACGCGCCCAACGCTTTTATTTAATTGTCTGATCAACGCCCTAGATTGATGAGGAGTGTGACGACTAGTACCTAGGACCTACCTAATTATTTTCTAGCTTTCAGTATTATTATTACTTCATGTAAGTATTGTTTTCAATAAAACCGTTTAACTTAAACATTTCTTTTTTAATTATTTTATTTTAAGTATTGTGAGCAATTAAGTTTGTAGCGCAATCCATTTTAGTCCAATAAAGTACAAGTTATAAGTCTCTCGAAACTCGCTTTTATTTTTGGCAAATTTTTTTTTTCGAAGAGTAAGATACTTATTATTTGTACGTTGTTATACTAAAATTGATTGGGGTACAAAATTGTAAATAATAAATTAGGAATTTCCGTACAAATTTTCTCGAATTTTGGAAGTTTTTTGAAAACATTTTTATATGAATTTTCTTACAACACTCATAGACATAGCTTCCTTAATTATCAATAATACAAAAAAAATAATAATAATAACAATCAACGTAACTTGAGGAAAGGGTCCACTGCTATTTTCGCGTTCTCTGCAGTATATTACTTGAAGCTCATTACAAGAAAACCCTTTAAAAGTAGTTGGTCTAAAAGTTTTTAATTACATATAATAGACCAAAAATCAATCTTGAGGCGGGTATAAATAAAACATAATTTTAAAGGCTATATATTTCACTGAATGTTCAGGGACTCCCATTGTGTCCAGCCAGGTACTTGCTCTATTTGATATAGAAAGATGTCCGATGAGCGCTTAACTTACTAAAAAACTCCGATCCCTGTCGCAATTTTGTGTCAGCCCAGCACGCGCTTAGCTGCCGAAAGTTTTATCTGTCCGGAAGCAGAGTGGAAGTAGCCAGCGTTTTTCCAAGGCCCAACTGACAGCCACATTCAGTTCGCAATGCAAGAGATACGCGTGACATTTGCCGTGAAATGCCCTAACGTCCTAACACTCATAATTTTTATCAAAAATCTAGCTGATAGCATCTCATTTTCCACATTCTCAGTTGCGGTGTCCTACCTGACACCAATCTCCTTGCGCACATTTAAAAATGTTAGCCTTAAATTTTAAAACTTGTTTGTGCTAATTTGGGAGCCTCCCAATGTACTACTGGGCTTTTTTTTATTTTGTAATAACAACTCTATAATCTCAAGAGAGTTTTAAAACGGAATCGATGGGTGTAAAAAATACTGAAATAGAAACTTGAAGCCACTTCTAATTCCAAAACAAACAGATTTAACCAAATCATATGGCTGATCCAGAGCACCTCGACTCAAAACCTACCGAGCGCGCAATTGTTTCTTTTTGTTTTTTTCTTTGTAAATCCACGGGAGGCTTCCTTGGTTTAAAATTTAAACCAAGCTCTGCGCCGTCATTTTTACAAAACCGGTATAATGTAAATTTTTATTTTTGATCATATATGTAGTACAAAAAAGTTTCAGGTATCGGTTCAAACTGTTAGCTATGTAGAAAACTCCCCGTTCCTCAACCCCCCTCTAGCTTGGATCCATCCGTGAACAGTTTCACCAGGATCCTGTCCCATATCATTTCCCTACTCCATTTATCCTTTGAGATAATATGAGCTATGTAGCGGCAAGAGGAGTGGATTAAATAGCTGGAGAGTGCATAATTTACAAGTTCATATCCGGTATGTCGATGCCTGCAATCATTTTCCATTATGTCTATCGGGTACAAAAACAGTTATGTTCAGCCAGGGTTGACAGCTAGACCGCATGACTCGAACCGCCTGATCACGAGACCCAAATACACCTGTAAAACTTCTCTGTTCAATGTAAACCATCTGCCTCATGGCAGATCCAACAGCAGGTCGTTTACAATCACGACACAATGCTGTAAAGAAAGAACACTCCCTGCGGCGTACTACTTCTCTCCTTTCTCCGAGTTTTCGGCGAATTGTCTAAAATTATATGAAGGCGGCTTCGATCATACTCGAATATTTGGACGCATAGTCCAATTTCAAAACATGATCTAGATAGAAATTAGCCAGATGCGAGGAGTCGTCAGTTAGCAATGTAGATGCACCGAAATCATGCTGTAATAAGAGTTAATAGCCCACAACTGATCGCATGCTCCCAAGGGGAACAGTCCTCTTTGGTCCGCAATCACAACAAATAATAATTGTGTCTTAGAATACAGAAGATTTGCCTGACTGAGAATTATCTTAAGCACATCAATCTATAGCTTGCTCAGCCGAACGGAGCCTCTGGATGCCAAGTATAGGATAGAAGTAATATATTTCTGCTCATAATTGAATCTTAACTATGATGAATTTCCATTGGACATTGTCCTGTCAAAACCCCAATGACCATTGATAGCTTAGCCTTAGTGAACACAATTTTTTTAGCAGACCTCCTGCCATCCACTATCTGTGAAAAGGATCTTCCTATGCACTTCTATGCAGGAGCGGACTACATGTGGCCAGCGAAATCCCTAAAACTTTACAGCCATCTTCATCCGGTTTAGTTGTTATCTTAATCATTATTCATGTGGAAATGTTCACATAATATTATTTGAATGCTGTTGGAATGCATGTGATTCCAATCGGCATAACAAATATCGGCTCAGATATAGAATGGCAGTTAAATGACGGCAGGTTATAACGATCGATTATCTTTTCATTTAGCACAAATGCATAGTATTTTGCTGCTCAGCTATTAACATTCCCTCTTTGTGATCCAGTATCGAATATGTCACAAATTAATTACAAACTCGCCGTGTGGATACCGCGAATCACTTAACGCATTATTCCCAACCTCATTAGGTGCCGTTTGAACAACATTTCATCTTTTAAAGCAAGAGTTAATGCAGAATTAAAGATATGACAGTGTAGTTCAGTGGTGCATAACACGGGCAGAGCTTCGTATAAGCTAGGTTAGGTTATGTTGAACTGGCCGGTCCATGAGGACCTCACATAGACTGATTGAGTCCGTAGTTTTACCAGAAGTTTGTTTTAACGACCAAACTGAAAAATCCTATCAAAAACCAGGACCTATGTTATAAAATAACTCCGTCCTCTTGGCAAATACTAGAAGCTTCCTAGGACTTAAACCACTTGCTGCTTCTAGATCTGACAGCTGTATCACTCCTAATAGCTGGAGTCTTAGCCTGGCAAATGCAGGGCATGAGCACAGAACGTGCTCGATCGTTTCCTCCTTCAACCCGCACTTCCTACATCTGCTATCACTGACCAAGCCTAATTTAAAGGCATGTGACGCCAGAAGGCAGTCAACTTTGTTAGTCTAAGGTTGTAAGACATACACGTATTCTTCGACACATTACAGCCCCGCGCTTGAACCCACGCCTTTCCCGCTTGGTCGATCATGTGCACCTCTCTCCTTCGCTTAATCCCGCCCAGTCTAATTGGCACGTCTACGGAGCAATCTTCAAGGGATGCGCCCTTTTTAGCTTGTTCGTCCGCTTTTTTGTTCCCATCTATTCCCATATGCCCTGGGACCTAATATAGATGTATGCTTCTCCCTGTCCCGATTCTCACCAGAAACTGCTTACACTCTAACACGCGTTTAGATATTGTGCTATGCGAGATTATTGCCTTAATTGCTGCTTGACTGTCAATATAAAAGTTAACACGATTGCAGCTTGGGTTATTCTCTACCAGTGTTTCTACTTCTTTGGTTATGGCTTATATTTCGGCTTGGAAAACGCTACAGTAATCAGGCAGCCTGTAGGATCTGCTTATTTCCAGATCAGCACAGTATACCGCAGACCCTACTCCTTCCACTATTTTGGAACTACTAGGGAATCAGGTAGTCTGTTCGTCTTGTTGATGACGCTATACTACTATGGCCATATGGTCGCCGCTCAAGCTGCCCCGAGGCACAGAGCTTCGAATACAAACGCAACTTTTTTTTGTAGTAGGATGTGTTTATAACGAGAATGTTTGAGCATAAAACTAATGTATGAGATGTTTGCTGCTTGAAGTACAAGCTAAAACTGATTGACTGCTTGCTTTACCGAAACTCTGTCGCTGTGCTCACACGACTTGTATGTGAACGCCTAATAGTTTTCCGACGCTCTATGAATCTCTCGAGTACACCACTGGTGTAGTTTGTGTTTCTCGTACGGCGAATCAGGCTCTATATTGTAAAACAAAAAAAATTGCAAACATGCCAAGTACCTTGTTTTGACAAGTAATACAACTGAATATGTAATGTTCGGTTTCATACCGAACTAAGAGTATGACACACAAAATCAAAAATTAAAAAAGTCATTCATAAATTCGTTCAAGAGTATCATTAAAAGGGTTTAATATCATCACATAAAAAATTCATAATTATTAAGCCGAAACTTGTTCAAATTAAGGCACTTGACCGACTTAATAAATACAGTTACAACTTTTGAATGACGAAACTGCGAAGCATTTTAGGCCGAGCTGCACTGTGGGGACTACTCTAATGTTTCCCTACAATTTGTATGTACAGGTTTTCAAGACTATAAAATACTCGTTGGCAAGGGGCGCTCGCGGTTTGAAAAAAAATGTTTATGAAGCTCTTTTAGTTTGTACGACCTGCTCCTTGATTTGAACCTGGTACTTGTCGCATATAAAGCCAAACACTTTACTCATCACATCTCGCCGACACTGGACCGGCATGCTCTCATCAAAACGAGTAGGTATTATTTTGCCTCTTCAAACTGATTACATTTTCAGAATCACAGCTAAACAAAATCAAAAGATACCGTTGATGTTGGTTCCCCTCCCTACTCGGATTAATGCCAATGATTTGCTTCATCAACTTTTTCCTTACCTTCTGCTGTCAATATATTTAAGCATTTCAACGCTGGTTGCAACATATTTTGGGCCCAAATGGCAAATGACAATTCGATGTGCCGTCACATTGCTGTCTCACGCTCCTACACCACCATATTTCACTTTCATTTTGTTTTACCAACAAAGACGAGCAAAAAATTTGTTTGCTCATTGAAAATGCGCTGAATTAAGCCGCAAAGTCGAAGTTGGATAATTAAGATGCGATTATTGAATGTAATTTGCTTTTGCGATTTTTGAGTTTTTTTTTTTTTTGGTTTTTTTGCGTTTTTTCTTTATCTTATCGCGATTTGGCTGTAATACATAAATCCATTCTCATAAACAAATTATTTAAACTTCTTTATAGGGGGTCGTCGTTGTTGCCATAACATTTAAGGATTGGTATCATCGCCATTGCTTATTACTGCCTTTCAAGGGCAATTCACCAACGCATCTCTGCTGATTTTGTGCTGTTTTGGCTTTGATATTTAAATTGAAGTATTTATTAGTTAAAGTTCCGTGTATTAAGCATAAATTTAGATTGGTTTGTGCCCACTCTTTATTTATATATATTTGGCATGAAATTTTTAAGCGTTAATGAACTAGTTAATATATTTAATAAATAAGGTAGGCTTTTTCGCGAAATTATGCAAATATTTCAGAAGAACTCAAATGACACAAAACAAATAAGAAATTTTCTATAATAAATTAATGAAATATCTTGCTCTATTTTTAAAGGCAAAATCCGGTAATGAAACAATTTATTTAAAGCACAGACATACAAGGACGTAATAAGCTCATCATATCTTTTGTGAATCTGATATAGATGAAAATTATGAACTATATGCCAAGAGTGTTCAGCAAGCAAAGCAACTTTGGTACAAATATTCACATTTTTTAAACTCAGTTGAGCAGAGCTCACAGAGTATATTAAGTTTGATTGCATAACGGTTGGTTGTACAGGTATAAAGGAATCGAGATTGATATAGACTTCCATATATCAAAATCATCAGGATCGAAAAAAAATTTGATTGAGCCATGTCCGTCCGTCCGCCCGTTAACACGATAACTTGAGTAAATTTTGAGGTATCGTGATGAAATTTTGTATGTAGGTTCCTGAGTACTCATCGCAGATCGCTATTTAAAATGAACGATATCGGACTATAACCACGCCCACTTTTTCGATATCGAAAATTTCGAAAAACCGAAAAAGTGCAATAATTCATTACCAAAGACAGATAAAGCGATGAATCTTGGTATGTGAGTTGAACTTATGACGCAGAATAGAAAATTAGTAAAATTTTGGACAATGGGCATGGCACCGCCCACTTTTAAAAGAAGGTAATTTAAAATTTTGCAAGCTGTAATTTGGCAGTCGTTGAATAAATCATGATGAAATTTGGCAGAAACGTTACTCCTATTACTATATGTACGCTTAATAAAAATTAGCAAAATCGGAGAAGGACCACGCCAACTTTTAAAAAAAAAATTTTTTTTAAGTAAAATTTTAACAAAAAATTTAATATCTTTACAGTATATAAGTAAATTATGTCAACATTCAACTCCAGTAATGATATGGTGCAACAAAATACAAAAATCAAAGAAAATTTCAAAATTGGCGTGGCTCTGCCTTTTTCATTTAATTTGTCTAGAATACTTTAAATGCCATAAGTCGAACAAAAATTTACCAATCTTTGTGAAATTTGGTAGGGGCATAGATTATATAACGTTAACTGTTTTCTGTGAAAATGGGCGAAATCGGTTGAAGCCACGCCCAGCTTTTATACACAGTCGTCCGTCTGTCCTTCCGCATGGCCGTTAACACGATAACTTGAGCAAAAATCGACATATCTCGTACTTATCTGAACTCACTTTATCTTGGTATAAAAAATGAACGAAATCCGACTATGACCACGCCCACTGTTTCGATATCGAAAATTACGAAAAATTAAAAAAATGCCATAGTTCTATACCAAATACGAAAAAAGGGATGAAACATGGTAATTGGATTGGTTTATTGACGCGAAATATAACTTTATAAAAAAACTTTGTAAAATGGGTGTGACACCTTCCATATTAAGTAGAAGAAAATGAAATGTTCTGCAAGGCGAAATAAAAAACCCTTGAAATCGTGGCAGGTATTACATATATGAATAAATTAGCGGTATCCAACAGATGAAGTTCTGGGTCACCCTGGTCCACATTTTGGTCGTTATCTGGAAAACGCCTTCACATATACCACTACCACCACTCCCTTCTAAAACTCTCATTAATATTTTTAATTTGATACCAATATCGTACAAACACATTCTAGAGTCATCGCTGGTCCACCTTTATGCCGATATCTCGAAAAGGCGACCACCTATAGAACGAAGGCTCACTCCTTTTAAGAATACTCATTAACACCTTTCATTTGATACCCATATCGTACAAACAAAGTCTAGAGTCACCCCTGGTCCACCTTTATTGCGATACCTCGAAAATGCGTCCACCTATAAAACTAAGGCCCACTCCCTTTTAAAATACTCATTAACGCCTTTCGTTTGATACCCATATTGTACAAACGCATTCTAGAGTCACCCCTGGTCCACCTTTATGGCGATATCTCGAAAAGGCGACCACCTATACAACTACCACCACTGCCTTTTAAAACCCTCATTAATACATTTAGTTTGATACCCATATCGTACAAACAAAGTCTAGACTCACCTTTGGTCCACCTTTATTGCGATACCTCGAAAAGGCGTCCACCTATAGAACTAAGGCCCACTCCCTTTTAAAATACTCATTAACACCTTTCGTTTGATACCCATATTGTACAAACACATTCTAGAGTCACCCTGGTCCAGCTTTATGGCGATATTTCGAAACGGCGTCCACCTATAGAACTAAGGCCCACTCCCTTTTAAAATACTCATTAACACCTTTCGTTTGATACCCATATTGTACAAACGCATTCTAGAGTCACCCCTGGTCCACCT
This sequence comes from Eurosta solidaginis, assembly GCF_040869045.1. Lineage (NCBI taxonomy): Eukaryota > Metazoa > Arthropoda > Insecta > Diptera > Tephritidae > Eurosta > Eurosta solidaginis. The sequence continues at coordinate 180,923,922 of NC_090323.1, forward strand.
TTATGGCGATATCTCGAAAAGGCGACCACCTATACAACTACCACCACTCCCTTTTAAAACCCTCATTAATACCTTAAATTTGAAACCCATATCGTACAAACAAATTCTAGGGTCACCCCTGGTCCACCTTTATGGCGATATCTCGAATCGGCATCCACCTATGGAACTAAGGATCACTCCCTTTTAAAACACTCATTAACACCTTTCTTTTGATACCCATAATGTACAAACAAATTCTAGGGTCACCCCTGGTCCACCTTTATGGCGATATTTCGAAACGGCGTCCACCTATAGAACTAAGGCCCAAACAAATTCTAGAGTCAACCCTGATCCACCTTTATGGCGATATCCCTAAATGGCCTCCACCTATAGAACTATGGCCCACTCCCTCATAAAATACTCTTTAATACCTTTCATTTGATACGCATGTCATACAAACACATTCCAGGGTTTCCCTCGGTTCATTTTCCTACATGGTTATTTTCCCTTATGTTGTCACCATAGCTCTCAACTGAGTATGTAATGTTCGGTTACACCCGAAATTAACCTTCCTTACTTGTTTTTTTTTTAATTTTCTTTCTTATTTCATTTCAACAAAATCAAGGCGAATTCAGTACCAGGCAAGGCGAATCTATACTGAATTCACCTTGGTCCCTGTGTTGTTATCTCAACAGCTGATTTCTTGTTCTTGATTATTTTCCATACCACGCCTTGTATTACAACATGTCAGCTAATCGGAATCAATGTACATTTCTTTTTGACTTGACATTCTTCTGCACGTCGAATTGGTTGAATTCGCTTTGTCACCACCTGATATGGATTTGCCTTGGTTATAGCCTATAATGTGTCGTGCTGTTTCCTTTTCAAATTGGACGCTTCTATCAATCATCTCCGTTAATGATCGGAATTTTAGTATTTCGAGAAAAATTGCCTTCGCAGTCTGTCGAGCCAGTTTTTTTTTTTCAATTACGGCTGACGTCGGTATGCTCTACATTTATGCGTTTCCTCCTAAATTCCTGTCCTACAACCAATATTGAGAATATGCCTCCCCATTCTTAATGGCATGCGTTTAAAATCCGCTCTGATCTACATATTTTCCAGCTTAAGTTCAGAAAATTACAATTCAAGTTCCGAAAATTTCTGAACTTGAAATGAAAATTCTGAACTTTCAATTTCTGAACTTGTATTGTAGTTTTCTGAGTTTAAATTGGCTTTTCTGAACTTGAATTGTAATTTTCTGAACTTTAGTTGTAATTTTCTGAACTTCAGTTGTAATTTTCTGAACTTGAATTACAATTTTCTGAATTGGAAAAGTGTAACCAATCTAATCCCTAATATTTAGCTCATAATTGACTGCGAAAGATTTATATAAGAAGCAAATTATGAACTGTTTCTGAGCTTATTAGTAGTCATATCGGAACTTTATTGAGGCTCATATAATGTATGAAATTAAGCTCATTTTGGTCGACCATTGCCAAAAGGGAAATACATTCATTCAGGACTCATAAATGAGCTCATAATGAGCGTAAACGATCCGAATTAGAACCCCTTTCTGACTCTTTTTTGACTCCGTCCAACTTCTACCCATCCGTGAACAAGTTAACTGGTCCCCTTCCACAGATGAGTCCACTTCCCCATTTCTCTCTCGGGAGAATGACGGGTAAAGGTTGCACATGGAGCAGCTATCGGCACACAATATTCCGTCCTGTCAGGGATAACGTCGAACCTGGTAAAAAGCTAGAGTGCCCGAAGTCAGAAAGTCCATACACAATATTGCGAAGCCTGACCTACGACCGGGCCACGGCCGTCTTTCTTGCAGTATCTGCTGGATTCGTATGTTCAGCATGATATTGAATTCCGAGGTAGATGTCGTTCTAAGAGCGCCGCTAATACCAACCAGCGCGGTCCGTTGTGCTGACATTAATATTTTGGTGGTGCTCGATGTGTCCAGTACATTCCAGACCAGCACCCTATGGAGCAGAATCGGTTTGACTACCATCTCATAAAGCCAGCGTACTACTCTTGGTGGATTATAAAATTTATCAGGACAATCTCTAATTTGTCTATTGCTTCTGTTACTTCAACAGATGGCTATGGACAAAGACGTAAGTACCTACAACTGTTATTTGAACCCAAGGTAAATTAGTATAATATTATTATTATTACTATTATTATTGACTTTTTTTGTTGTGTTACGTGAAAGGAGGAAATTCTTTATGCACTTACCGGGTTGTTAAGCCCCGGGGCTAGCCTAGATGCAAGCCCTGTCAACCTCACCTACGCGGGGGAGTCGTGTTACAAATATGAATGTGCCATACACATATATAGCAGACGAGGCTCTGACGAACCCAAGTTCCTTATGGAATCATGGGGTCAGGGGCGGTATGGCCATATTAATCGTTCCCAAGATGGGCGGTCTAGTGCTTAATGGTGCTTGATAACACTCCCCCTTGTTTTTTAAGTTAAAAGTGACATTGCAGAAGACAAACAAACAAAGTTAAACATTTTTGAAATCAACTGAAATGCAATATTCTATGTGTACTGTGTATGAATCATATCCATGCGATCTATGCTGATCGATTTCGCCTGTGCTCGAAACATGTTCATACCCAGCATGAGGTATAAACAAAAAGATCCATCAGCTACATTGCTCGATTGTAAAACAAACAGCCAGATCGCCCATGATGTGATAAGCAGACGGCATCACTAGAGTGTCGTGTCGTGAATTTAGGTTGTAAAAGTGAAGAGCTTGAGCTATTAAACACGGGAGATTTCAATGCACCCCTGTTTAGACAGTGTTGATACGATGGCGGGAACACTCTCTGCACTCTTGGATGAAGGCAGCAATTCAGCAGCCAAATGCTAATGCGAAGATATTCAAAAATGGCAGCAAATTGAACTAACTGTAGCGGAACCATCCTTTGAACTAATGTTTTGTTACCAGTACTACGCCGCACTCAATAGGTGCGACCACTCACAAATTTCACCAAAGCCTTCTAATGGTAATCCGTGAAACAGGCTTGGATCATAGGGATGTAGTTGTTAGAGGTGTAGGTTCCCTCCTTCGCACGACAGCCAGTTCTATGTACCGGAGCAACTTGGGGTTTTTTCGCCCAAGGGTTGTTATTTAACCTCAGCCTTTTAAATGATTGTACCTCATAAGTGCGGCTTCAGACATAGTTAATCTACCACGAAAAAGATTTTCGCTATGAAATTCCGTACTGAAAATTTTTAAGTATTTATATTATGCTTTGTGTTATATTCGCACCCAGCCATGATTTATTTGTAGGAGTTGCCCAAATGACAGGCGTCATTAGCGTAAAATGCAAATAAGTATGGTAGTCGTTAAAGACAAATCACATTATTCTTAATTTGATTTTATTATTATTTCAATCACACACCGACCACCGAAGCATCGTGACTCTTTCAACCATTTTACATTAGGAACATTGATGAATGTAGATCAATCAGTTATTCATTCTAACGGTTAACCCTAACGAATACAAATTGGTAATAAAGTGTACTGCAGACAATTCAAGGTAAACGAAATATTTTTATACTCAGCTGACCAGAGCTCGGAGAGTATATTAATTTTGTTCGCATAACGGTACCCAGTAACGGCATAAACTAATGGAAATAGATATAGATTTCTGTATATCAAAGTGATCTGGACGGAAAAAGAAATTCATTTAGCCATGTCCGCCCGTCTGTCTGTCCATAAACACGAATAACTTGAGTAAATATTGAGGTATCTTGATGAAATTTAGTATGCAAATTCCTGGGCACTCATCTCAGATCGCAATTTAAAATGAATGAAATCGAACTATAACCACGCCCACTTTTTCGATATCGAAAATTTCGAAAAAACGAAAAGGTGCGATAATTCATTACCAAAGACAGCTAAAGCGATGAAACTTGATAGGTGGGTTGACCTTATGACGCAGAATAGAAAATTAGCAAAATTTTGGACAATGGGCGGAGCACCGCCCACTTTTAAAAGAAGGTAATTTAAAAGGGTTGCAAGCTGTAATTTGGCAGCTAAGTATGTAATGTTGGGTTACACCCGATCTTAGCCTTCCTTAATGGTTTAATTAAGAGTCAACCTGACATTTTTATTTATTTATTTATTTTGATTAAAGTCGACGCAGACACAAAGCGGTCGACTACTAAGATAATATTAATATAAATTGATGTTACAATTAACAAGTAAAGGTGTCTAAGTTCGGGTGTAAGCGAACAGTATATACTCAGCGTGAGCTTCAATTGTACATCTCATTTCAGATAAATTTTTTTCTACATAACACGTGGCACCGCCCGTTCAAAAAAAATGTCTCCCCATTTCCTCTTACAATAAAACTTGATAAGTGAGACATCATTGATTCAAAACAATTTTTTGCTAAGTTATAGCCTATTATTCTAGTCTACGACCCTTTTAAAAATCTTTTATATAAAAGTTGGCGTGGTCTTTAACCGATGCCGTCCATTTTTACTGGAAATATTTTCTGCTATAAGGAAAACATGTGTACAGAATTTCATTCCGATATGTTAATTTTTCTTTGAGTTATGGCTCCCGAAACATAGAAAATTGCTTAGTCATAAAAGGGGCGGTGCCACGCCCATTTTTTTAAAATTGAAATTTTTCCTATTTATTGTTATAAATCCACTTGCGATTGATATAAAGCTCTTTTTTGCAAAGATATAGCTTATTTTATTCGTTCACGATCCTTTTAGAAGTCTTTTATTTAAAAGTGGGCGTGGTCCTTAACCGATTTCGTTAATTTTTCTTCAAAACATTCCTTATAGTAAAGGCAATCTGCGGAATTTTGTTACGATATGTTTAACGGTTTTTGATTTATGATTAATAATCGTTGTAAAATTGATTTTATCACAATTGGGCGGTGCCACGCCCATTTTAAAAATTTTTTTAAATTTTCATCAAGAGTCTCAATATAAGTGCACACGTCAAATTTCAACATTCTAGGTGTATTATTTACTAAATAATCAGGTTTTTGTGTTTTCCAAAATGTTAAGTATATAAAAAGTGGGCGTGGCGTTCATCCGATTTCGCTCATTTTCAATACCAATCTATTCTGGGTCCAGATAAGCTCGTGTATTAAATTTGGTGAAGACATCTCAATATTTAATCAAGTTATCGTGTTAACGGACAGACGAACGTTCGGACGGACGGACATGGCTCAATCAAATTTTTTTTCGATACTGATGATTTTAGTATATGGAAGCGATTTTTTTATACCTGTACTACCAACCGTTATCCAATCAAAGTTAATATACTCTGTGTGCAAAGCACTATGAGTATAAAAATAATTAAATACAGATGTATATATTAAATTCAACCATACATATGAAGGAAAGTACAAAATATCAGCCCAGACGTGAGAGTTTGAGGAGGAGTTATTTTTATACTCAGCGTGCTTTGTACTCAGGGTATATTGACTTTGGTAACATAGTGGTTGGTTGTAGAGGTACAAAGGAATCGAGATAGATATGGACTTCCTCCATATATCAAAACTATCAGTATCGCAAAAAATTTGATTTAGCCATTCCGTCCGTCCGTCTGTCCGTCCACTACCACGACATTCTGAGCAAATATTGAGATATCTTTACCAAATGCGGTATACGGGCTTATCTGGACCCAGAATAGATTGGTATTAAAAATGAGTGAACTCGGATGATAACCACGCCCACTTTTTATATATCTAACATTTTGGAAAACACAAAAAAACTGATTATTTATTAAATAATAAAAATAATAATAATAATACACCTAGAATGTTAAAGTTTTATGTCTGGACTCTTCATAAAAATTTTAAAAACTGTTTGAAAATGGGCGTGGCACCACCTACTTGTGATAAAATATATTTTACAAATATTACTAATCATAAACCAAAAACAGTTATTCCATTATAACAAAATTCAGCAGAAAACTTGCCTTTACTATAAGGAATGCTTCAAAGAAAAATTCACGAAATTGGTTAAGAACCACGCCCACTTTTACATAAAAGATTCTTGAAGGGGTCGTGAATGAATCAAATAAGCTGTGTCTTTTTGCAAAAAAGTGCTTTATACCACTGGCGTTTCATTTCCCAAGTGGAATTATAACAAGAAAAAGCAAAAAATTCAAATTTTTGAAAGTGGGCGTGGTATCGCCCCTTTTTTACCAAGCAATTTTCTATCAGCCCAATTCTAAAAGAAAATTCCGTGCGAGTTTTTTCCCTTCTCCCATTCCTCGTATTCTAAATAAAAATTCCTTGAGAGTTTTTTCACTTCTCCCTTTCCTCCTATTCTGAACAATGTTCGAAAAAGAGGAAACCGGTTATGGGAGAAAAGTAGGTATTATGAATGTGAGGGAGAGGGAGATTTCTTTGTCATTTCATAGGAGTTTTTTCACTAGTTAAATTGAAGGGAATGCATCAAAATAGTTAAAGGAAATTGGTTCTTTTAAGAAAGAACACTTATTTGTACAAATTTGCGCTAAAATATGTATTTACATTCTACCACAATATTCTCACCTTTAATACAACAACAACAGCAACCACAATATTCTTTATTTTAAGTCGAAAATTACATCATAAGCAACGGAAGAGCTCTTTGTATATTTGATGCAGCCATCCAGAAATTGCGCAAGGATTTTTTAAGAAGGCTTAATTAGATTTTGGCATATGGCGAAAGGCGAACTCAACTCGACGTGGCCGCCAGAAAATTGCTTTGCAGAATGAAAGCAGGTAACTCCGGCGGATTTATGTTAACCCGCCGTCTTCTTCTTATGCTCCTCTGTTGATGTTGCTGTGGCACCAATTCATTACTCATTTCAGTGTATACTACATGAAATGCAATAATGTGCATTGTTTATATCTTATTTCTTAATTTCAAACAAATTCGCAACAATAATTAAACTTTTAAATTTTTTAAACAAAATAAGAAATGCGCAGCGAAATTTCAATTGACAAAACAGCTGACTTCGAAAATTCGAAATTCCTATTCCCCAATTTTTCTTCTCCCTAGGAGAAAATAATTGGAGAAATTTTTCGGCGGGAATAAAAAAATCCGCGAGAACAAAATCCCGCGAGAATATTTAGAATTGGTCTGTATGTTTCCGGCTCATAACTCGAAGAAAAATTTACGAATCGTAATAAAAATGGGTGAGCATATTTCCCTATTGTAGGAAATAGTTCTAGTAAAATTGGACGGGATCGGTTAAAGGCCAAGGTAAGTTTTGTATATAACGAATGCTCCAATGCCTCGTAGACTAGAATGATAAGCTATATCTTATCGAAAAATAGTTTTGTATCAATGATATTTCACTTACCAATTTTTATTGTAAGAGGAAATTGGGAGGCATTTTTTTAAATCGGCGTTGCCACGTGTTATGTAAGTAATTTGTCTGAAATGAACTGTACAATTGAAGCTCATGCTGAGTAAATAATGTTCGGTTACACCGGTTAAAACAAGTAAATAACTCTGAGTTAAAAAGTTAATGTAAGGAAAAAATCCGAGCTCGATATATTTCCACATTGGAAACGGGGACATGAAAATAGAAGAGAAAACAGAGAAAATGGGCAAAAAAGTGGAGGAACTTGGAGGAATGTCGAAAAAGTAAAGAGAACAAGAGGAAGATGGAAGGTGAGAGTAAAAGTAAGAATTAGCGTAGTGGCTTGAGAAAAATTTGGAAAAATACGATGAGAGGTAGATTAATAATAAGGATAAGATTAAGAGTTATAGTGAGAGTTAGAGTTAGATTCAAGGAGGGAGCGATAGTATGCGATGTTGGTGCGGGTCCCCCAGATAAACCTGGACCAGAGTAAAGCAGCCTCCGCTGCACTACTGCTCCGACTGGCATTCAAAGGGACACCTGATATCGTCCTCATCCTGAGGCCGTGGGTGGTAGGACAAAACATTTGCGGACTCAAGTCCACCGGCTACACATTGGTAAGTTTTGGCACCTCGGGAAAGCCTAGATCGTGTATACTTGTTAGTACCAAACTTAATGTTTTGTTTCTTCCTCAATTTAGTGATGAAGACACAACAACGATCAGCCTGAGCTTAAGTATGGGTGAAATCAGGCTATCATCAATTTATATAGCCCATGACAAGACGGTGCCGACATCGACCGTCAGGAAGCTGGTAGAAGCTACATTAGGAGCACTGATACTGGGAGGAGATGTAAACGCGCACCACTCCACCTGGTGGAGTAATGACAAAAACGAAAGGGGTGAGTTACTATTTGATTTCATCCTAAAATCTAGATTAAGCATAAGCAATAGGGGAACTGAACCAACCTTTATTACAAAAACAAGAAGGGAAGTTCTCGATGTCACCCTAGTCTCAGAAGATGCGGAGGAGTTGGTCAGAAACTGGAGGGTCCTTAAGGACCACTCATTCTCTGGCCATCGTTACATCCAATTCGACTTAGACTTGGTTAAAAAGCAGAGCGCTGCTACCAGAAGTATTAAAAATACAAACTGCAAGAATACAATAGGAAACTAGTTACGATATTGCCACTTGAGGGCGTACCTGAAACGCCAGGTAGCATACTAGAACTGGAAAGACAGGTAAATAACTTCACGGAGGCATGCCGCAAGGCACTAGATAAAGTATGTCCCAAGAGAATTCAAAGGGGTAAAAAGAAGCCACCATGGTGGAATTCACAAATCGAAAACCTTCGCAGGTTACGTAGGCCCGCTTTCAAAGCAGCTAAGGCCTCTGGCGATGAGCAGCATTGGGAAGTATACAAAGAACGTCTTAGAAATTATAAGTTTGAGCTAAGGAAAGCCAAAAGATCCTCCTGGCGAGATTTCTGTAGCAGCATGGAAACAGTGTCTGAGGGAGGAAACTCAGGAAATTACTTTCCAGATCGGTTAATACGGCCCCAGGATGCTTGCAAAGGCCTGATGGTTCCTGGACCGAAACTGGGGCGGAAACCCGGAATCTACTGCTGAATACACGCTTTCCAGGTGCAACTAGAAACGAACCAGGGGATAAATAAAGCTTGACACAAGCAACAGTGCAACCTACACTGCCCAACCTAATTACAAGAGATAAGATATCTTGGGCCATCTAATCTTTTGAACCATTCAAAACTCCAGGGCCGAACGGAGTTACACCTATACAACTACAACAATCACTGAAATGCAGCACTAACTGGCTATACGCTATAATAGGAGGTGTCGTTGCACTAAACCCACGTATATGGAAAATATCTAAAGAGGTATTTACTCCCAAGGCAGGCAAAGCGTGCCACGCGAAGCCTAAGGACTTCGGACTCATCAATCTATCTTCGTTTCAACTAAAGGTGATGGAGAGGCTGATGGAAACATATATCAGGGAGGCAGTGAATGGCCAACTCTCTGAAGTACAACACTCCTATATGAAGGGTAAATCAACCGAAACAGCATTGCACCAAATTACATCGTACATAGAGAGATCGTTATCCTTCAAGGAATACTGCCTAGTAGCCTTCCTAGACATAGAAGGAGCGTTCAATAACATCAAACCCGACTTAGTCATTAAGGTACTGACTAATCTGGGCAACTGGCGGCCACCGTGGTGTGATGGTAGCGTGCTCCGCCTATCACGCCGTATGCCCTGGGTTCAACTCCCGGGCAAAGCAACATCAAAATTTTAGGAATAAGATTTTTCAATTAGAAGAAAATTTTTCTAAGCGGGGTCGCCCCTCGGCAGTGTCTGGCAAGCGCGCCGATTGTATTTCTGCCATGAAAAGCTCTCAGTGAAAACTCATCTGCCTTGCAGATGCCGTTCGGAGTCGGCATAAAACATGTAGGTCCCGTCCGGCCAATTTGTAGGGAAAAATCAAGAGGAGCACGACGCAAATTGGAAGAGAAGCTCGGCCTTAGATCTCTTCGGAGGTTATCGCGCCTTACATTTATTTTTTTTTTTTTAATCTGGGCATCGAATCTCAGCTGGTGGGTATTGTGCACCAATTGCTGTTATGCAGGATAATACAGGCAGAACTTGCAGGGGTATCGGTGAGCAGGTTCGTCAGTAGGTGGAGTCCTATCCCCTCTGCTGTGGGTCTTGGTGGTGAATCAGCTGCTAAGGGACATGGAGGAGGGGAGGGGCTGTAAAGTTATAGCATATGCTGACTACTTTGCCTTGGTGATAAGTGGGAAGTTTCCACAAACTCTCTGCGATATGATGCAGTTGGAATTAAGAAGGGTCGAAGCATGGGCCGTTGATAATGGTCTGGGCGTTAACCCAAATAAAACGGAGCTGGTGCTCTTTACGAGGAGGTATAAGATACCACCTCTCTCAACTCCAGTGCTGGCAAACACAGTGCTTAAGTTAAGTGAGTCCGCCAACCATCTAGGGCTCACACTTGATAAGAAATTGAACTGGACAAAGAACACCAGGGAGCGTGTCCGTAAAGCTACGGTTGTCCTCTACACATGTAAAGTGGCAATTGGACGGAAATGAGGTATATCCCCTATGATAGTACATTGGATATACATGGGCATAGTTAGGCCAATATTGCTATACGGGGTGGCGGTATGGTGGCCCGCCCTGAATAAATCCTCGACGGTTCTTTCTCTTCAAAAGGTGCAAAGATCTGCACTACTATGCATAAGCGGAGCCATCCGCACAACGCCAACGGAGGCAATGAATGTAATACTGAACCTACTACCCATAGATATAGTAGGCATAAAATATACAGCAAGTGCACCTATTAGGCTGAGGAAACTGACCACATGGTCTCACTGCAACCATACTAAAATTCTCGACAGATTCTGCATACCAGAATGGACAGATTTCTGCAAACCACATACCAACTTTAACAAGGGATACTAGATATTAATCCATGAGAGGGAACAGTGGGTGAATGACCCTGATTGGCCCACTAACAGCATTCAGATCTACACAGATGGTTCTAAACTGGATAACAGGGTCGGAGTGTGTCTCTTCGGAACGATTGGAGATACAAAGATCATTTCGCCTTCCGGATCACTGCGGCCATACAAGATGCTGTGGACTGCCTTAGGCTTTACATAGATAAATTCTGAGTTTTGGGACCGTATACTGTCAATCTCGTGTTTTTGTATTACATTCCTCCGAGATACTCATTCGCAACTTCATGGTATTGTTCCATATCGACAATCACCTCATTGACGTCAGCAGTATGTTTCCATATTCCTTAGTTGTGGACAATGTGATATTTTGAAAATCCATCCATTCATTTCCGTTGCCTAGAACTTTTCCCTTTCCCCTCAGGAAAGAAAATAAACTCTACCACAAAAGGAAATACACACCGCATGCCTTATTTTCCTGGGCGTTACTTCATATTTCAGAAAGGCATGACTGTTATATTCTTTTATGATGCTGAAAAAATCAATGTTGCAGATAAAGCAAATAATTATGAGAGCGAGTATTGTCAAATCCGACTCCATTTTGTAATATTGACTTCACCTGTCTGGTTTATTGCGTCATGGCGCAAGCATACGATCAAAGTAAATTAACTTTAGGCGAAATTCTAGAATTTATGAATTCCTCCTTTTTTGTTAAAAGTTAAATAAAACAAGTAAGGAAGGTTAAGTTCGGGTGTAACCGAACATTACATACTCAGTTGAGAGCTATGGTGACAACATAAGGGAAAATAACCATGTAGGAAAATGAACCGAGGGAAACCCTGGAATGTGTTTGTATGACATGTGTATCAAATGAAAGGCATTAAAGAGTATTTTATGAGGGAGTGGGCCATAGTTCTATAGGTGGACGCCATAAAGGTGGATCAGGGTTGACCCTAGAATGCGTTTGTACGATATGGGTATCAAATGAAAGGTATTAATGAGTATTTTAAAAGGGAGTGGGCCTTAGTTCTATAGGTGGACGCCGTTTCGAGATATCGTCATAAAGGTGGACCAGGGGTGACTCTAGAATGCGTTTGTACGATATGAGTATCAAATGAAAGGTGTTAATGAGTATTTTAAAAGGGAGTAATCCTTAGTTCCATAGGTGGACGCCGTTTCGAGATATCGCCATAAAGGTGGACCAGGGGTGACCCTAGAATTTGTTTGTACAATATGGGCATCAAACGAATGGTGTTAATGAGTATTTTAAAAGGGAGTGGGCCTTAGTTCTATAGGTGGTCGCCTTTTCGAAATATCGCCATAAATGTGGACCAGGGGTGACTCTAGAATGCGTTTGTACGATATGGATATCAAATTAAAGGTATTAATGAGTATTTTAAAAGGGAGTAATCCTTAGTTCCATAGGTGGACGCCGTTTCGAGATATCGCCATAAAGGTGGACCAGGGATGACCCTAGAATTTGTTTGTACGATATGGGTATCAAAAGAAAGGTGTTAATGAGTATTTTAAAAGGGAGTAATCCTTAGTTCCATAGGTGGACGCCGTTTCGAGATATCGCCATAAAGGTGGACCAGGGGTGACCCTAGAATTTATTTGTACAATATGGGTATCAAAAGAAAGGTGTTAATGAGTATTTTAAAAGGGTGTGGGGCTTAGTTCTATAGGTGGACACCTTTTCGGAATATCGCCACAAAGGTGGACCAGGGGTGACTATAGAATGTGTTTGTACGATATGGCCATCAAAAGAAAGGTGATAATGAGTATTTTAAAAGGGAGTATTCCTTAGTTCCATAGGTGGACGCCGTTTCGAGATATCGCCATAAAGGTGGAGCAGGGGTGACCCTAGAATTTGTTTGTACAATATGGGTATCAAAAGAAAGGTGTTAATGAGTATTTTAAAAGGGTGTGGGGCTTAGTTCTATAGGTGGACGCCTTTTCGAGATATCGCCATAAAGGTGGACCAGGGGTGACTCTAGAATGAGTTTGTACGATTTGGGTATCAAATTAAAGGTATTAATGAGAGTTTTAAAAGGGAGTGGTGGTAGTTGTATATGTGAAGGCTTTTTCCAGATATCGACCAAAATGTGGACTAGGGTGACCCAGAACATTATCGGTTGGATACCGCTAATTTATTTATATATGTAATACCTGGCAAGATTTTAAGGGTTTTTTGTTTCGCCCTGCAGAACTTTTTCATTTTCTTCTACTTAATATGGTAGGTGTCACAACCATTTTATAAAGTTTTTTCTAAAGTTATATTTCGCGTCAATAAAACAATCCAATTACCTTACCATGTTTCATCCCTTTTTTCGTATTTGGTATAGAATTATGGCATTTTTTTCATTTTTCGCAATTTTCGATATCGAAAAAGTGGGCGTGGTCATAGTCGGATTTCGTTCATTTTTCATACCAAGGTAAAGTGGGTTCAGATAAGTACGTGAACTGAGTTTAGTAAAGATATATCGATTTTTGCTCAAGTTATCGTGTTAACGGCCATGCGGAAGGACAGACGGACGACTGTGTATAAAAACTGGGCGTGGCATCAACCGATTTCGCCCATTTTCACAGAAAACAGTTAGCGCCATAAAATCAATGCCCCTACCAAATTTCAAAAGGATTGGTTAATGTTTGTTCGATTTATGGCATTAAAGGTATCCTAGACAAATTAAATTAAAAAGGGCGGAGCCACGCCCGTTTTTAAATTTTCTTTTATTTTTGTATTTTGTTGCACCATATCATTACTGGAGTTGAATCTTGACATAATTTACTTATATACTGTAAAGATATTAAATTTTTTGTTAAAATTTTACTTTAAAAAATTTTTTTTTTTAAAGTGGGCGTGGTCCTTCTCCGATTTTGCTAATTTTTATTAATCGTACATGCAGTAATAAGAGTAACGCTCCTGCCAAATTTCATCATGATATCTTCAACGACTGCCAAATTACAGCTTGCAAAAGTTTTAAATTACCTTCTTTAAAAAGTGGGCGGTGCCACGCCCATTGTCCAAAATTTTACTAATTTTATATTTTGCGTCATAAGTTCAACTAACCTACCAAGTTTCGTCGCTTTATCGGTCTTTTGTAATGAATTATCGCACTTTTTCGGTTTTTCGAAATTTTCGATATCGAAAAAGTGGGCGTGGTTATAGTCCGATATCGTTCATTTTAAATAGCGATCTGAGATGAGTGCTCAGGAACCTACATACCAAATTTCATCAAGATACCTCAAAATTTACTCAAGTTATCGTGTTAACGGACGGACGGACGGACGGACGGACGGACATGGCTCAATCAAATTTTTTTTCGATCCTGATTATTTTGATATATGGAAGTCTATATCTATCTCGATTCCTTTATATATGTACAACCAACCGTTATCCAATCAAACTTAATATACTCTGTGAGCTCTGCTCAACTGAGTATAATAAAAAATAAAAAAAAATAAAACAGTTTCGTTTTTTTTAAACAGTCAAAATTATAGAAACAATTTTTTTTTGTCTGAATAAAAGAAACGCATAAAATTTATTGAATTATAAAAAATTTAAATTTGTAATGTCAATGACATAATCTAGCAGTCTGTATTGGCTGCACTTGTATTTCTACTTTTTAAATTTGAACTTAAATGCATGAACAAGTATTTATGAGCACATCGAATTAACACGTTCACAGAGTTCTTGTTGCATTTTTAGTTGCAAATCAAAAAAATAAATAAATTAAATTAAAAATGGCAATTCAACTTGCATATGATTTTTTGTGTGTTGTTACAAGCATTCCGTCAATTGTTTAGACACAAATGGAATTCAGTTGACAAATCATTCTATGGCGCAGCGGGCAAAGGTAAAAGGTCAACAGAAGAAAAATGGAAAGCGATGTATCACAAATGTTTTCATATAATTCAAATGCATATTCGAGATCCGGGATGGTGCAGCTTTGACACGAAATAGTCCTGAAAATATTCCGAAAACAGTCCAAAATGGTCACGAAATAATCTTGAGGCTATCTAGAAATAGTCCCACACAGTCCCAACCCGCCCAAATACTCCCGAATTTATTCCAAAAATGATCCCAAACAGTAATTTGGTGATCCAGAAATATACCCACAATGGCCGAAAACAACATAGAAATGCTGCCGGAATGAGCCCAAAATCTTTTTCATTATTTTGATGCCAGTTATCTCTGGTATGTTCGTAAAGCGCGAAGGCAACATCCGAACGGCGATGCACAGATATGATCGAATGATGCGTTGCAGTATGTGCTTCGGCGACTTTTATTGTATGCGCACGAGAACTTGGAAGTGAAATTGTTGGAAGACGCTTCATATCAGAATACTTAGCAGGCATACATTTTTATTGATTCTATGGAAGCCTGCCTATACAGAACTAAAGTGATAGCATTTTAATCCCTTATAATACAAGTTACATTTGTCTGCTTCAGTTTTATAAGCAGGTAGGTAGGAAGTTATTTTTGCTTCGAGTATTTACAGAATGCATATCTTTTACATATTTGATGTTACTCTTTAAGTACGCCGTCTACTATGTTCTTAATACCGTCTATTATGTTCTTAATAAATTTCATAGTAAAATAAAAAAGTTGCTGTCTAATGCTTAGCCAATTTAGAGCAGAGAGCATGTCTCTGATAGGTGTGTCATAGCGTTTTTTGAGAATGAATCTCATAACTCGGTTCTGTTGCTTTTGTCGCAATATGAGAAATATAGTCGGGCAGTAAATAAAATGTGGTTCGATTATTGATCTGTAAACCATTACTTTGTATTTCTGTTTTAAATATTTGCAGGTTCTCTTTGTAAAATATATTTTTTAGCTATTTTTCCCACTGTATAATCAACATGCTCATTGAAATTGAGTTTATCGTCGATTTTTATTCTCATATATTTAATAGTATTAACTTTTTCGATTAATTCGTGGTTAATATTTAAATTTTGTAGGTCACTATTCCGGAAATTTCGTCTGGAAATGACCATAAATTTGGTTTTGTTGACATTCAGTTTAAGTCTGTTCACGCATAACCATTCATAAACACTATTCACATCATCTTCTTGAATTTTATTATATATTTCAGTTATATTTTCTCCACTAAGCATCAGTAGTGTATCATCCGCGAAGTGTTTAATATCACAGTAGTTTATAGAATTAGTTATATCATTGATATAAATATTGAACAGTATTGGTGGCAGCACCAATCCTTGCGGTAGGCCAACTGGCACCTCTCTTTTCTCCGATAAGGATGTTCTAACTATTGTTCTTTGGTTTCTATTAACGAGGAAGTCTTCTAACCATCTTGACTCATTACCAGTGACACCTATGTTGACTAGCTTTTTTATTAGTAGCTTTTGGTCTATCGTCTCTAATGCACGTTTTAAATCCAAAAATACAGCTATTATATGTTTATTCCTGCTTAGGTCTTCTTTCCAGTTCGCTATAACTAAATTCAAAGCACTTTCACCGGAATGCTTCTTCCGAAAACCAGATTGCTGGGGGATAATAATTTCATTATCTTCTAAGTATTTTACAAGCTGGTTTTTTACCACTGTTTCTAGTATTTTCTCGTCACATTGTAGCGTATTAATTGGTCTGATCTCATCTGCTTTAATGGTATTTTTAACCTTTTCTATCGGCACAACTACGGAACATTTCCATAACTTAGGAACTATACCTGTATCTAAGCTTTCGTTAACAATTTGAGCGTAAAAACCCCTGTATAAGTTATGGAGCCTTTAATAACTCTTTCCGAATGGAGCTTCTTCCCTCCAATTTTATTTTTGAACCTGCTTACTATTTTAAGTACGTCAGTTGTAGTAACTTTTTGAAACATAAAAATATTTGTGCCATTTTGCACACCTAGAGTACTATCATAATTAACGGAAATAACCGGGATATGCATGATCTCCAATATACTGTCAATAAAGTAATCATTTAAAGACTGCGCTATTTCACTTTCCTGATCATTAAAGTTGGTCGTTTATTATTATTTTTTGAATGCCATAATTTTCTTTAGCCATGCTAATGTAATTCTTTAAGCTTTTCCACATGGCCTTGTTGTCACCAACATTACAATCGATTTTGTGTTCCATATACTTCGCTTTTTTAATCTTAATTAGCTGTTTATATTTACATTTTATAGCGATATATTCATTCCATTCCCCAGTTGTTATAGCGACTTTGTAAAGATCTAGTTTATGCTTGTTCAAATTTGAAAGTTCAAAATCATACCACTTGTTCATAAACTTAACACTGACTTCTTTGGAGTATATCAGTGTGACCATTGCATTTGACAGGGTATTATGTAGCAAGGTAGCTTTATTTTCGATACTCAAGTTTTCAAAATCAGTGAAGTTGAATTGTCGTAATTGGTTAATAAGACTGTCACATGTATAATTTTCGCAAGAAATTATGGTTTTCCTAGTTCTCATTTGAAGTAATTTATCTAATTTGATATTAAATTGAATAGTTTCATGATCTGAAATCTGATATTCTTCTAGTTTTGCACATGATATTGAGCTACTATCTGTAAATAATAAGTCTATCAATGTTTCGGTGTTATCGCTTTTTCGTGTGTAAAAATCTATTTAGTTAGACTAAAATCTATATGGATCTGGAACAACATATACACGTATCACAAATGTGAAAGCTGAGATATTTGGATGTCTAGATGATTCGGTTTAGTATGACCATATGTGGTATTTGTGTCTCAATCACTTCATTGAGGCTGTACTAACTCCGATGACTTTGGCTCACAGATAGCTTATATTTTAGAAGAATATGTTTGGCCATATTTTTTAAGGGCGGATGTACCTTGAAGTTATCCCGAAGCAGCCACGCTATTATTCAGCAAAGGAGAGTTAGAAACAACCATACAAACATACATATATACATACAAGTAAAGCTAATATAAGCGTGTTAACAAAAGCGTAATGGTTCGGAAAAGATCAAAATCGCCTTGAAATATTCCTCAATCGATCTAAGTAGAAAACAATCCGAAATGACGACAGTTCAGATTTTCTTTAGAAATTGTACCCGAGGAGCCCTGGAAAGATCCTTAAACTATCCTGAAATTGTTCCAAATAGATCTTGAAACAGTCACAAATAAGTCTTGAAATGACCCGAAAGCAGGCCCGCAGCTATCCGTAAATAATCCGGAAATGCTCACAAAAAAGGTCCCAACAGAATTGCAATATTATACCTAAAACAACCAATAAACTCATCCGAAAATGTCCAGAACGTAGTCCTTCAAAGGCCCTTATTTATTCCTCAAACAATCTTGAAATATACCTCAAAAGATTACTTAAAGAGCCTCGTAACGGCTCATAGATATATCTTAGATAGTTTGAAAATAGCCACAAAATGATTCGGAAACGGTTTCCAAATAGTTATGACATTAATAAAAATAGCCACGAGCATATCTTCGAAATGGCACCAAAAAATCTCGAAGCTATCCCGAAATCATTTGGAGCCACCTCGGGGAGATCTTGAAATGATCTTTATGTGATTCTAAAAACAGAAATTAGTTTCAAAGTTTAACTTAAAAATATATCTCAAAATATAAAAGTTATTTTTGAGCTTAATAAATAAGTCTAAAAACGTAAACGTTATTCTTAGACATAAAAGTAAATATCAAAATAAAACAGTTATTTTTTTACCAAGAAAAAGCATTTGATTTATGGCCTAAAAAATAGGTCTCAAAGATTACCTTTGGATCTAAAAATGATTTAAAAAAAAAAAAAATAAAACAGTTATTCTTGGGCCAAAAGAAACAGTTTTTTTTAACTAAAATTAGTCTCAAAATATAACAGTCGTTTTAAATTGAAAAGATATTTTTGGACCAAAAAAATAAGTCTCAAAACGCAACAGTTTGTTTAGAACCTTAAAAATAAGTCCCAAAACGCAACAGTAATTTTTGAATTTAAAAAATTTATTTCAAAATGTACCAATTATTTTTCGACTTTAGAAATAAGTCTCAGATCGAAATATTCATTTTTGGACCAAAAAAAATTTACCTCAGTATTTTAATAGCTGTTTTTGTCTTTACAAACAAATCTCAAAATTTCGCAGTTATTATTTGCCTTAAAAAATAAGAGGGCCAATCAACGAATCCAATTTAATGATGTTATCTGCTCTAGCGATATCAGCGCCCGTATAACGTGTTACGATCAGTAATGACTGAAACCCATTTGGATTAAAGCAATAACTATGCAACTATCAAACCATTTCTGAAAATTATAATAAATTATGGATCTATCGAGTAATATTTGTCGATGGTTTGCATATGCCATTAATTCGATCCACCTTTTCAGAGCTATTGTGATTTAAAAAATGTGTTCCGATCACGGACCATAACACGTAACACGGGCCCAGAACTCCAACTATTTTTACAAAACATAAATTTTTGATCAAATTATGAACATCGCTCAAATGATTATCTTATAATACTCGTAAATTTGGTATGTGGAGGCCAGAGTTGTTAGGAAATATATTCCATTTGGAATAGTTATTGATTTGATTGAAGCCCCAGAGGATTTAAATACTTTTTTGTTAGTGCGAAAAAAATTAATAAAAAATATTAGTCAGTTCGTTTTTGTATTGCGAACTAATTATTTCTTTTTTTATTCCTGGTTTTTTTTTTTTCACGGATGCCATTCATCGGACTGTAATACTCGGAGGAATGCATTCTGCATTCCTTTGCATTCCTTGGTTCGACTTAAACTACACTTATGTTTGTCTTCATTAATGATGGAATTTTTTTTATTATTTCAATAGACCAACATATGAAAATTCAAATATTTCTGAGGTTAATTATGCCATTGGGTAATGACACTTGGCAAATCATCGATATTGTATCTGTGGCGAAAAGTGAGAGGAGTTCGAAAAGAATATTTGACAACTGCCATACACCTCTCACAGAAGCGTAGAGTTTATCTTAAGTAAAGAGAAATTTACATGCTCGATATCAATAAATCTCTATAAAGTGTTTAATTTTCATATCCCACACTTAGTATATTGAATTTCTCGAATTTTCGACCCCGGGCGATACTAGTATATGTTAATCAAACCAGGGGCCGAATCGTAACATACGATGCGTGATCGAATGCCGTTTTTTAAATCGCAATACGTCCGAAATGGTGTATCGGATTAATGAAATATCTGAACTAGGAACAACGCATACTCGCTAGATCCATAATATATTATTTTTTTTATTAAGTAGTTGGATTGCCTTAGTTTTATCGCTTGAGTGAAAATAGTTTTCGATCCGTCCGTGATCGTATGTTACGATTCCATAGCAGGCTATCTTTTCCATTGATAAGAAAAAGTGTTTTCAATTGTTAGGTATGCCAAACCGCGCACCACAGACCAATAATATAAATTACATATACTGACACAATTAACCAATATTTCCTTAATTAGCATATAAAACATAATAGAAGGTTAAAACAAAACATGACAGACATCTTGAAATAAAAAATTGGTTACCCAACAGCTTACAATCAGCTGTGTTTTCCATGACAACCTTATTTCACTAAATGGCACTGCATTTGCATGTCATAATCCTATTTCATTCTCATTAACAGTAAAGGCCGCGGCACAATGAAATTTTTCATAAAGACGCGTTTAACACAAGCTTATGGATTCCAGTAACATCGCCACAATCAGCCAAGATGTTGCATTTATAAATATGAAGGACTTCAGCTTTGGCAATTGAAGTTTAATTCGCCCTGCGCATTCATATTTAAAATTTCATGGAGCACTGTTTTAAACATGTTCCCTATATAACAATAATGCTCGTTAAAATAATTGCGAAAATGTTAGAAAAGTTACCAACGAGTGGGAAAAATAATTTCACTTGCAAAGTGTGCCAGCAACCTTAGCCAAAGCAAATGTCAAATTCTTCTTCTTATGCTTTGCTTGCAACAAAATTTGAGAGCTGGCTACTTTTTCATATCAGATGACGCCAATGTCGCTCGATCTGTTGTTCTCCATAAAAATACGTGCAAATAACTCATCATGCATTAGCTTGTGTTAAACTCATCTATATGAAAAAACTGCTTATGTGGCGGAGCTATAAGGGCTGCCATTAATCAAAGATTTAAACTTGTTTACCTTTATTAATTTTTTTTAACAATGCTTATCAGTGTACTATAATTTATGGATTTATCGCCAAACACATTAAGCTTATATGTATACATACAAACATATATACCTACATACTTACATACAAATGTCTTAAAAAAGAAACTTATGGATAAACTGCATACAATTAACAACATATTGTAGTATTTGGCAAGTTGCTCGCCTCTTTTCATTTTACAAAAGAAGAAACAATATGCAGTTTTTTACAACACAATTTGACAGCCTATAAGATAATGCAATTAAGCTCACTTTTAATTTTATTATAAAATTTTTGTTGGTAAATTTCCGACTTGACAAGCGTTACAAAATATGTTGCCGGAATACATGAGTGTGGCGATGTAGGCTGAAATAGCTGACAAATTGACAGGGAATATGCTCTATGCATGCAGCGTGAATCTGAAAACTACTTATTTATAATAACTACAATTTAAAATTTTTCCGTACACCTAGCCTGCAGTCAAACCAGCAAGTTGAGTACCAGAAGAATACTAGTTTGCCAAAAATCCCAATTAGTTAAGAGTTCTGTCTGGACAACTGGTATCTTTAACATAGCGATGCCATACGAAATATTACTTGCCAGTCTGGTTTGAATCGTACCAGATACCTTACTTGTCAGTATATGCATCAGAATCATACCAATTAACACTCTACTTAGTCAGCCTCTGCGCCAGCATTATTCCAGATGGCATACTAGTTACTACATATATACATATAAGACTTCAAAATATTAGGGAGTTAAAGCTTGGAAACACGATAGAGCATATTGTGACGAATATTAGCAACACTAAGGGATAATATCATCTCTAAGCCGATACTGAGCAGTGACTTGTATGCACATAGACAAATTTATCATTATGTCTACACATGTGTCCGTGCAAGCAGCGGAGAGCAACGCCCAAACACATGCATATATCTGAGATGTTCCCAAAAGTAGGCAATTAGTTGTGCAAGTATCACTCACATATACAATCGCATATAAGTAGCTATACACGTGCATCTGTAATTATAATTTTATAGCTGGTAACTAAGTAAATTCTGGAAACGCCTAGAAGTATGGAACGAGGAAATCGAAGAGTATAAAAGAGCACAATCTTAGCAATCAAAAAGTTAGTTTGATTTAAGCATGCTATCTGTCGATAAGTAGTAGTGTTATTGTGAAGAACTTTAATAAAGGCCATTTTGCATTATTGAATAGTGGAGATATTTATTCAACAGTTTAGTGATTCGAACGTTAGTAGAAGGTTGCAAATAAGAGAAATTGCAACCCCCAGCGGGTTAGCGGGTCAGAATATTCCCCCGGTAGGTATGCCTGTCGTAAGAGGCGACTAAAATACCAGATTCAAGGGGCTGTGTAGCGCAACCCTTCAGGTTGCCAGCGCAATATATAGCTTCTCCAAACCCAATTGTCAACCTCACCTATCCGCTGCGAATCCTGTTTCACTAACAGACGAGGCTCTGGCGACCCCAAGCTCCTCATGGAACTTGGGGGTGGGGAGGGAGGGGATGGCCTGAAGGTTTAATGTGGCCACATAAATCGTTCCCGAGATGATCGGGCTAGCACCTTCATGGTGCTGTGGTACCGGATCAGTATCCGGCAAAGGACCATTACATCGATAACACTCCCCAAAGCCTTCGGGGAGCAACCTTATCGCCGCAACAACAATAACAACAAGAGGAATTGCACAAAATTCGTTATAATATGAAAGTAATAAAAAAGTGCATAGAAAATCCCACATTACAACTGCGTGACGTAATATCCCCTAAGCTCAGAATCTCACGGAACTTTGAAGTGTCCATTGTGGACAGAACCCACTGCGAAACAGGAAATCCTTATAATGACCCTGACTTAGAGGTCTGGTTCACGGATGAATCGAAATTCGATGACGGAAGAACAGGAGCTGGCATATATGGGCCGAATAAAAACAAAAAATCAATACCAATGGGATGCTACCCCACCATATTTCAGGCAGAGATACATGCAATAGAAGTTTGCGGTAGAGAATGTCTACGGACAGGCTCATCCTCGAAGAACATTACATTATGCCCCTGCGTTCCTTGCAATCCTACACAGTTACATCTAAGCTAGTCGATGACTGCATTGAAATCCTTAATGACCTGGGAGCCAAAAACAAGGTTTTGTTAGGATGGATTCCCGGACATCAGGGATATGAATATAATTAACTCGCAGAATACCTAGCAATGCAGGGTACTACAGCAGCTTTCTATGGTCCAGAGCCCTTTTGTGGACTCACAAAACTACACACCAAAACAATTCAGACGTCACTGGATTGACTGCACAGGGCAAGGACAGGCCAAACTGTTCATACTTCCGGCAACGAAAGTATTAGCCAAATTCATTAATTTAAGCAGGGAGGATCTATGAACACTCACTGTGTACTATGCGGGATACTGGGGTCTAC
The DNA here is from genome assembly GCF_040869045.1 of Eurosta solidaginis. NCBI lineage: Eukaryota > Metazoa > Arthropoda > Insecta > Diptera > Tephritidae > Eurosta > Eurosta solidaginis. Next base: position 180,947,321 of record NC_090323.1, read on the forward strand.
GATATTACCTAAGTAAGTTAAATCTATCCGATACCCACATTTGTCGTTTCTGTGAACTGGATGATGAAACGCCGGTTCACATTCTCTGCGAATGCGTCGCTCTGGCAAAGCAGAGACTCTCCCAGTGGTGTTACTCTTAATCCCTATGTGGTGTTACTCTTAATCCCTATGTGATATTGAGTAAAAAGCCTGAAGAGGTACTTAGATACATCAAAAGCCTCCCATACAAAATTAGGCTGAAAGGTCATGCGCAATAGATCTACACAAAGGCCGTACTGCTTTAAGGCCTAATAATAATAATAACAATAATACTATATACACCAATATCATACCAATTAAAATGTTAGTTAGTTTATGCCTAGTATATTGACAATAGCGTTCACCAGGCGAGACCTATGTAGCCAAGCTATTTACCAACTCAGTGTACCCCAGCGGGTTAGGGGATCAGAATATACCCGCGGTAGGTATGCCTGTCGTAAGAGGCGACTAAAATACCAGATTCAATGGGCTTTGTAGCGCAACCTTTCAGGTTGCCAGCGCAATATATAGCTTCTCCACACCCAATTGTCAACCTCACCTATACGCGGCGAATCCTGTTTCACTAACAGACGAGGCTCTGGCGACCCCAAGCTCCTCATGGAACTTGGCGGTAGGGAGGGAGGGAATGGCCTGAAGGTTTAATGTGGCCACATAAATCGTTCCCGAGATGGTCGGGCTAGCACTTTAATGGTGCTATGGCACCGGAGCGTACCGGATTTGTATCCGGCAAAGGACCATCACATCGATAACACTCCCCAAAGCCTTCGGGGAGCAACCTTATCGCTACAACAACAACAACAACAACCAACTCAGTGTGGATTAGGCTTAGGACCACGTTATATTTACCTGTATCAACCGGCTGAATTAGAAGATGCCGTATCTCATCGGCGTGCTTACGGAGATGTTTCCTTATCGCTCTGGCAGGCGCGGATAGATCAAGCATTTTTTCCCCCGGAATGCCAACGACGTAAATGTACAATATTTGCGTCATCTGTTTCTTGCTAGTCTTAAACAGAGTGGCCGTGAACTTGATCGGATCGCCAGTGGTTAAAAAAAGCATAAATACTGGGTAGATAATGTAGGGTTCTTATTATTTTTATTTAACTTTGTATTTTAGTTACTTTGAACTTTGTAATTTTTAAATGTATTATCAGTATTTTAAGTTTCAATATTAATTTCTCAATTTTCAAAAATTTTCATTGTTGTGAAAAATAAAGAAAGAATTTGACGCATACTTTTAGGCGTGTTTAAAAAAATATAATTTAAAGTTTTGTTAAAAAATAATACGTGGTTTCAATAACTACAGATAACTACATATTTATTTTGTAAACTAGTTCGTTTATTGAGGGCCAGGGCCTACTCCCATCATCCTGCAGTTGTCGTCATAGAAAAAGTTGGTAGCTCGTTCTGGTGGTTAAGGGAGCTTTGTTAGGACACCACCTTGTGCCGCACCCTGTTTAATTTTCTAAGGTTTTGAGGTTTCGTTCTTAAGTTGAACCTAAGCTTGCCGAACACTCAGATTATTTGGGGTCCATCTTTTTAGACAAGAGGGAAAGGGTGAGCCTATGTCTTAGAGTAGTGCGCGGTGATTGACTGTGTCAAAAGCTTTTGTGTGTTCATATAAGTTTGTAATATATTAAGTTAAATTAAATTAATTATTTTATTGACGTTTTGTTTAATGATGATTGACAACAATATGGAAATACAAGAAGTAAATGCTCATTATACTCCTCCTATGGACCTTCTTTTATTTAAATTCAATTTGTTTTATATAATGAACTTGCCAATAACAATATGTATATGTGTACATATATAGATACAAATTGTTACCCATATTTTAGCCTGCACGTAGAAAATACAACTTAAATTGTATGGAAATAAAAAATTTAATTTTATTTGTATTGTATAAAGTCCCGGTATGATAAGCAAAACATTTTCATAGGTAATCTCAAAATTGTCAGAAGATCATGAAATTTTTAACTTCTGAAATGGTCCAAAAATAGTCGCGATATGATCACGAACACAACTGCGATATTATACCGAAGTGGTTACACAATGATACCGAAATAGTTCCATATTGATCCCCAAAATAATGCAAAATGATCCATAAATCATCCCAAAATGATATCGAGACAAACCCGAAATGATCTAAAGATGGTGCCAAAAATATCTCGAATTAATTTCCAAAGAGTGCCGAAATAGTCCCAAATTGATTTCAAAAAAAGCTATAATCACAAATAGTCTCAAATCGATCCCCGAAATAATCCGAGATGGTCCTCAAATCATCCCAAAAGATCTCTTAATAAAACCCAAAATTATTCGCAGATAACATCGAAATGATCTCGAAATTGTTCTTAGATAAACTATGAAATATTCCAAAAATAATCCAAAAACTATACCGACACAACCCGATAATAGTCCTGAAATAGTCGCAATATGATATTGAAAGCAATCCCGATAATAATGCCAAATAGTCCCGGTCATAATTCCAAAATGATCCCCAAATGGTTCCATATTGGTGTCTAAAGAGTCGCCGAATAAAGTTCTCTTTATATATATATTTTATATGACCCTGATACCTAACAAACTCGAAACGGCCGAGTAAAAGTAACGAAAATATTCCAAATACTAATCGTTACTACAGCAAAAGGATCCCGAAAACAACAATCTGCAGATAGTATCCGAAAATAGTTTCAAACTAGTTCCGAATTGATCACGAAATACAAATTTTATAATTCCAAATTGATTCCGAAATAGTCCCGTATTGATCCCGAAAACAGAAATTATTCGAAGATAGTGCCAAAAAAAAATTATTCCGATATAATCCCCTTCTATTAAGAACACGTACCCTAAGTTATCCGAAAATAGCCACTAAATAATTCCGAACTGATTGCAAAATGATCTAGAACTAATATAATAAGATTAAAATCAAGATTAAGATTTTGCTGTTGCTTTTACTGGAGCTTCAGCACAGGATCTGCGATGTGGTGGATGAACACTTCCGCCACATCACGGAGGCCACGCAGAAATAGTCCCGAAAATAATTCCGAACTATACCCAATGGTGTTCGCTTATGATTTCGAGTCACGAAGTGATCCGCAACAGTCCACGAAATGGACCCTGTATGGTCCCTAAACCCGAAATAATACCTTATTTCTTTCTCAGTGGAGGCTGGTGATACTCCCCTTTTTCCAAAATTGGTGAAAGAAAGTTTGGGCATAGTATTTACGCATGACATGTTTACTGCTTGAATTATAAGTAGATGTAGGATAATTTATGTATGCTGGAGGGTTGATTGGTGCCAACATTATTCGTGGAGGCTGATTGGTGACTGATTATCTGATGTCTCAAATAACCGGTGGATCGGCCCATGGTGAGCAGATGTCTAAAGTAACCGGTACATCCGAGAAATGCTGAGCCGGTGTTGAAAGTAACTGCTGAATTGGTGAAACCCAAATATATTCAGTGGTCTGGTACAAAAATTACGATATAAGTCGATTACATTAACCCCCAATCCGAAAATAGGAGATAATTGAAGTCACTAACCAGAGTGTAAGGCTTTTGTGAGATAAAGTAAGTGATCTGTTGATATCATATTTTTTGGTACTGCAATTTTGATACTATTTTTAAGTAGAAATATGTGTACCTTTGTAAGACATAATAGACTCTTTTAGAATTTGATGCTCTCGCGGTAGGCGATCTCTTGAAAATCAAATGCCTGTCGTTATCTATCACGCTGAGCATTTTTACAGTGGAGCTGTGTCTAATGGGAACTATATGTGCGACTGCTCCTGATCCTACTGATTGCGGCATTCCAGCGCCATCATCCATTCAGTATCAAGTGTCACCCAGCCAGACTGACACTGCAACGAAGAGAGGGTCAGAGGGATCAGTGGGGATCTATACACTTCTAGCAGTCTTAACTTGTCTCTTGGCATTGGCATTGTGAATCAACGATTCCAAATCTGCGCTCTAACATTGAGTATGTTTATACTGGCGTTAGAACATTAAAGAGCAGAAAAAAGACCCAAAAAACTGTTGATTTTATTCTTTTGTACTCAGCAAATTTCTTTCGATATTTTTTATATACATACATATATAGTAATCAGTATTGGTTACCTCAAAGCGGACTATGGATGAGTTAGTCCTAACCATAGGAGATTGTCAAATAAATTCGAAGCCTTACTTGCAATATTTAGTAGTAAACATGGACTCAAAACTAACCTTAAAGGAGCATTTCAGGGCGGTGGGAGAGGAAGTTTCTAGAGTAAGGGGAGCCCTAACTCGAATAATGCCTAACATGAGCGGCGGAGGCGAAGCTACCCTTCAGCTTATATGCAGCACCAGTATGGCACGGATTTAAAATTACCCACCAAAAAGATATATTAGCAGCCTACCGTATTACTGCTATTCGAATAGCATGTGCTTATCGGACGGCGTCCGACGACGTGATCCATGTTTTATCCCGGAGAATACCAGTAGATCTACTCTAAAGTGAAATGGCCGATCTGTATGGCATTAAAATCGGCCGACCATGTGAAGATGCCAAGAAAAGCGCAAGGTCACGAACAAGAGTTAGGTCTCAAGAACGGTGAGAATAATCGAGAAAAGGGCGCTGGACCTTCATGCTAGTTCGGAACATAGCGGAATGGTACGAGCGGAGCCACCGCGAATTAAATTACCACCTCACACAGATATTGAGCGGGCACGGCGGTTTCAAGGAATATCTATTTAGGCGTAGGATAGAGGACGATCTCCTTTGTCCACATTGGGCCACCGAATTGGAAAACGCCGAACACGTCACGTCCCTCGTGTTTACGGCGAAGGGCTTCTGTACACAGAGTTTTTGGAGAGGAGCCTTTCCTTAGGAATTTAGTTCCCAGAATGTGAAGACAAATAAGTTGTTGGACTGCTGTGAGCAAGATGGCCTTTCTAGTTAGGACGCAATTGGTGCATGCCGGAAAGGAGCGCAGAGAAATACGCATACCAAGCAGTGCCTCAAATGGCTATTTCCTCTCGTGACATTATGCCTAACAGTGGTCCAACGGAGTGTATTCACATGAACAGGATTATCTTGGTTTCATTGGGCCAATTTAGGGTAGTGCGCTACTACAACGTCCGATAAAAAAAAATATAATAGTAATCATGGACTTCGGAAAGGAAAAAGTGGAAGTGGAAAATGTTCCATTTAGATTCCTTGGAGGTAGTTCTTAAGATGGGAACCTAGTCCTTACGATCCATTTTCAGGTATTTTGTTATTTGTTATTCTAATTTAAATTGGTCGAGTACGGCCTCGGTGACCTGTCCTCGTGTGTCTGAATAATTAGTAATAAGAATAAAAAGATTAAGTAAAATTCAATATATTTTTATGCGAATTTACGGAAATGTAATCGTGTAAATGAATCATTTCATAAGTTCCCTGACACGGAGATGATATACCCATTAATATTACATTAAGGTATATTGGAATGGATATGCTACGTACTTGCGAAGACCGACAAAAGCACATTAAGGCTCATGTAATGCAGAAACTAGATATTTTTTCCTTTCGATTTTAAATTTAACACGATTAAAAAATAGGGGAGAAAAAATATGGACTTTTAAATCAATTTTTTATCTTCCGTTTTAAGCCTGAAGTGAGAATCAAAAACCACAGTAACCAACCACAGTTATTTAAGTTTATGTATCAAATTTTAGTTGTAAGTACATATATTACACATCAACTGCATAGCATGTACCTTCTGGACAAAATTTATATCAGTGAACTGCAAAAGCGGCTTGAATCACGCGAGTTGCTTAAAAACGCCCTGAAAAAAATTACGATTTACAAAAAACCATATTCCAAGCATAAGGAGAGTGGGGGAACGATCCAAAGTTTGAGGCTATGTCGAAGGGATCAAGAAACCAATTCCAAAACAATCTCAAACAATTCCAAACTAGTCGCTAAGTGATAATTCCAAAAATTCTGAAATAATCCGAAAATGATTAAGAACTTATGCCGAACCAGCTCCAAAAAAGTCCCGAAATAGTTTCCATTTAATCCCGAAAAGTTACCGAAAGAGTTTTTAATTTCCGAAGTGATCCCAAAATAGCCCAAGCCAATCATAATGATCGAAAGATAGTCTCGAAATTATCTCGAAAAAAAGAACGAGATCATCCTCAAAGCAATCCCTCAATTGCCACAAAAAAATAAAGAAATAAGCACATAGTCCCGAGTCGTTCTAAAATGTTGTCTAACAATTCTGCACAAAAATAGAATATTTCAAATCGAAGACCTCGAAAGTATTGAAATTTCATGAATAACATAGGAGGAGGTAGTGCTCACAGAGTTAATGATAATAAATCTTTAGGCTCCTATGAAGAGCAATATATTGCCTTTAATGACGCAATTACATCTAGTACATCAGTATTAACTTATTTCTCCAACGCCTGTATCCAAGGAAGCGTGTTCCCCCGCTTGTGGAAATGCCGAGAACTGCTTCTTTTACATTGCGAACCTGGTAAGATTACATCCACTATACAAGCCAGTTTTTATGCTAGATTCGCAAGGAAAGATTGTCGACTGTATTATTAGTGAGCACCTAACACAGACCCTGAAAAGCACAGATAGCTTGTGAAATAATCAGTTTCTATTTCGAAACTCAAGATCCATGATAAATGGAATTTACACAGTTGCCAATATAGCTCGAGAACCCATACTTGAACGTCGAAGTAAAAAGTAGCTCTGCCTACTGATTACTTTGGCCATTAGGAATACTGTTTGAGGATAATGACAGCGCTATGAAGCTTTTGCACACCTGCTTACTTTCGCAAAATAATTGGGAGCAAAGTATTTTAAAGACAAAGTACTCCCCTGTAGCACAGATGAGGAACTAAGAAAGTATACCATCAACGCCGGCGTCTGTTAGAAATGCGTCGTAGGGCCAACGCTATGGAATGTGATGTTGTGCTAAAGATCGGCCTCCCATTAGACATTGTAGGGGTAGCATTGACCAAGAAACTGAATCTGCTTCAAGCATTAGGTAATGACGCTGTGGGAAGAATAAAGGAATGGTTGGGGAATTTGGGGTGGGAAACTGGTAGCACTAAGCCACGAGTGGTATTGGTGAGCTTAAAGCGTGCTGTGAATATAGCCATCGGTTATTAATAATGTTATGCGCAGTACAAGTGTGGAACACCAAATATATTTCAAACACCTAGTTCGAAACAGCGATCAACGCGAACAATCTAACATTGTGAATCAAACTAATTGTGATATCTTATATGTCAACTGCCTGACAGGATGTTCAATATGGCTACTTTTTAGCGTTTTGACAGGGTGTTCAATATGGCGGCGCATAGGGCCGCCTATCTTCAGCGGGTGATAGAAAGAGATACAGAATGAGACAGCGATAGTCAATTACAAATCAGGTGAGCCAATCACTTTGGAATTTTGACGTCTATGCAGAAGATATCACACTTAGTTTGATTTACAATGTAATCTAATGTTCAAACACACGTTTATTAGTGGAGCTATAAGCTAATCGAGCGTATAGCTCGATAGTTATTGCATCATCGAAATTTTAGATTTTTGATTTAGCTCCTTATTGATTTGCTGAGGTCTGCTATATATTAGAACACCACCAATTTACGGCTTTACGTATAGCAAGAGCATCGCGGTTGATATAATAAATAAATAAATGTAAGGCGCGATAACCTCCGAAGAGATCTAAGGGCGAGCTTCTCTTCCAATTTTCGTCGTGCTCCTCTTGATTTTCCCTACAAATTGGCCGGACTGGCCTACATGTTTTATGCCGACTCCGAACGGCATCTGCAAGGCAGATGAGTTTTCACTGAGAGCTTTTCATGGCAGAAATACAACCGGAGCGCTTGCCAAACACTGCCGAGGGGCGACCCCGCTTAGAAAAATTTTCTTCTAATTGAAAAACTTTATTTCTAAAATTTTGATGTTGCTTTGCCCGGGGTGTGAACCCAGGTTGATATGCTTGCTAGTAAAATGGCCGATCTGTATTTCGATACCAAAGCCAAGCCGACTTTCTGAAAACCCTAAGACGCGTTAGTTCGGAATATAGCACAACGGTATGAGCGGACGCTCAGCGAACTAACAACTATCTCATGCAAATGTTGAAAGAGCATGGTAGTTTCAAATCATTAGCATCACTATGCCGTTAGTAAATAATCGCAACAACAAAAACAGCAAGCAGCCACACTTATGCACATGTACACATTAAAGCAAGCACCCACACTTACATAGAAGGCGACAAAGAATATTCCACACACATAACCAGCAGCTTAAAGCAAAGAGATTGAAGCATCAACTAAGAGCAGAAGTTGTTACTCACACATACACAGGTAGAGTAACTTCGGGTTTTATGGAATACCTATTCCTTTTTATGTCATAACTCATAAAATACATACCGGGGGCTTTTAAAATTTCGTACACAGTATCGCTAAAATATGGGCTACAACGAAATTTTACAATTAGTTCACTAAAACATATGAAAAAAAAATCTTGAGGGAAAATTTGAAAAAAGTCGTAAAGTGTCACTTTGAAAAACTTGCGGGTGATTTGGTATATGGGTTCGTTTAAAATGGTATACAGTATATTATATAGTATATAGTATATATTACCAGCCTAATGTTACAATTAAAAAATAAATTACATAAATAATAATACAATTAAAAAGCAAAATATAGTGGAAACAGTTTTATTAAGAACATGAAATGCAATTACAAATAAAGCCTCCTTGGCATCATATCAATTTCAAAAACGCCTTTAAGGCTAACAAAAACCTAAATTCATTAACAAAAATATAATAATTTACTTGGCATCTACGTCAAAAACAAATAATGTAAAGAAAGACAAAGTAGGTAACTATTTACTTTATATACCGGAGTGGCAAAGAAATATTGCACTTCTTTCCGTAAAGCAAATGTCGTGAGCCCAGATTACTTCGCACTGCAAACAATGTTTGAACTTCAGTATCGTCTTCCCAGATTTTATTGCAGAAATTACACAAACTGCCTTTTGATGGAGGAACATTATAGAAATCTTCCTTTCCATCCGATTCTTCTAGAACTACACTTTGATCGGAGTCGGTACTAGATTCCCGCCGTTTCTTTTTATGAGGAAATACTTTCTTAAGCCCAACTGGTTTAGTTTTTTTGGAGAAGTTTCGTCTGGCTATTTTTGACAAGCTAATTTGTAGCTCCGCTTTATACGGAGACGTGGTTAAAACTGTTGGCTTAGACTTCCTATCTCTATTGCTTACGATTCTTCGTAATTTTGGCAGAGGAGAAATCTCCCAAGGTGTAATGTATTTTGCAGCTGCTTGCAAAGAAATATCGCCGGTAAACAAATTAATTGTTGGAAGTTTGTGGAAATAAAATACTTACCTATATTCACAGTTTTCGTAGAATCAGTTGATGAAAAAATACGTGGTGGTAATCCGGTGCTAGTAGTGGCCACATTGTCATTTAATGTGGGCAGCAAACTCTGAGTTTCAGGCATAGCATTTTCCTTATCGATGTCCTGGACTAAGACAGATTCTGCCTGCACATTTTCTATTTCGCCTGCTATAAAATCAGCTTCAGAAAAAATATGTTTATCCCACGGAAATATTCCAGTGCTTCTAAATCCACTGATAGCTATGTGACCACTTTGAACTCGCAAATATGCTTTTGTAAACAGTCCGACCAAATCATATAGTGTCACTTTGCGTCCTTGATCTCGAGTAAAACGCCTTACTTCGTCACTATAATATACTTTAATTGGGCCCATGAAAGTTTTGTCCAATGGCTGCAATTTATGTGTAGAGTGAGACGGCAAGGATAATATAACAACTTCGTTATCACGGGCTAGATCAAGTAATTCGATATTTCGCGTGTGGGAATAATGCCCCTCTAAAATAAGTAGAATAGGTTCTTCTTTTCTTGGCTTTGTAAACTCCAAAAAATGTTTGAACCAGTTTGTGAAGATCGGTATTTGCACCCAGCCAGAGAGATGGCATGACGATTTCGCTCCGGGTGATGCATCCTTCATAAGGAGTGGCTGATTGTTCTTTCTTGGGAAAATAAAATAAGGTGGAACAAGAGAGTCACCAGCGCTCAAGCACGTAATGACAGTTATAAGAGATCCACGTTCTGCGGAAGTCATAGCGCCTATTTGCCTTTTTCCTTTTTGTGCAATAACTTTTGGTTGCCGAGACTGCACAACCGGACAGACCCGTTTCATCCACATTCCAAATGCGTCTTGTTGAAAAGTTATATTTAACATACTAATTTTCTAACAAGTTGTAAAACGAAGCCACATTTTCGTGAGTGAATCCTTTTGCTCGATCAACAGAAGTGCCGGTTGGAGTTCGCAAGCTTAGTGTTTCACTATGGCATTTACAAAATCCATACAGCCCGTCCTTTCCTGCGCATTTTTTCAAGATACTAAATTTATTTGGAATGTTGTTTTTCATTGCAATTTGGTATGCCAGCGATCGCAGGTCGAATCTTGTTAGCCCCCAAAATCGAGACTTCATCTCTAAAGAGTATCTTACAAGTTCGCGTTCGATTTCTTCTGGTTTCTGGTTTTCTGCCAAGCTTTGCTGAAAGAAGCTCCTCAACCGGCTTTTGGCTTCTGGCCATGCGTTGCAGTGTAGTGTGTGAGACTTCAAACCTTTTTAATGCCATCAAAATCCCTATTTCGTCATTTCTCACCGCTGCAATGGCCATGCGCATATTTTCTGCAGTCCATAGCCTTCGTACACCCTTTTTTGGCATTCTTGCTGTAAAATTCCACAATATATTGGTTGTATATTATCGATTAAAAAGATATTTGTACTTATCCGTATATTGTTGCGGAATAAAAAACCGTTTCTACTACATTGTCTTAAAAAGTCGTACATGTGCAACCACGTATTTTCAAGAACTGGAAGAGAACTGGGCAGCTGTCAGCGCTGTAATTTTTTTCATTTTCTTTTTCGTAATTTAACAGCTGTTTTCGTAGCCGGCGTTGCCACATTGCAAATAGCTCATAAGATAGAGGGGTGTACCATATTAGCCGCCTATACCATAATACCCGAAGTTACTCTATATACCTAAATAAAAAAGTACGCGATACAACTGCTGCATGTTCGTGAAAACTGTAGATCTTAGGAGAAATATGCTAACGAAGTAACTAACTAAACAATTTGATATAAACACGCTTTTGTGAAGTACATGATAGTGAATTATAATTGTACTACTCCCAAAGTAATTCAAATAAATACCATTTTACAATACTGGATATTGGAGTTATTTATTCGACAGTTCAGCAATTCGAACGTTAGCAGAAGGTGCATTATTATCAGAAATCCCCAGAATTCGTTACAGTATTTATTCAAGCTTATTTATACAAGTCATCCTATCTATCTCTTCTTATATAAGGACTCAATTACATTTTGAGATTCGTGACAAACTTAATATATAATTTGATTTTCATGAAAGGTAGTGGCTAGACAGAAGGCTAGAGTGCGGAAACACATGACAGAAAGAAGGAGGGTTAGAAGAAATATATGAGGAAGATAAAAGCTAGGTAGAAAAGGAACACTAGAGTTCCTGCCAGCCGCATTCTGTTGTCGGCGAGATATGAGTAATTTTCAGGAAGCTCAAAAGAAAAAGTAGCTTGATGTGTTTCTCTGAAAATGTATGCCATTGCATGCGTACATGTGAAAACATATTTTACTTCGAAACAAAATACCTACCTACATCAGACCTACAATGAGTCAACTTGTGATCCAATTATTTTTAGCCGGCGTAAAATCCCGTTTGCGATTTCAAGAACGAAACTTAATAAAAAGATAAGTAAAATTAAAGAGAAACTACAGATTAGCCTTGAATTTGATCGCACTGCCACATGCAATATTTTTTGGTAGCTTTACACATACACACGATAAATATTCAACTGAATCAACATTGTTTTATTGATACCAGTTTAACTCTCACTTTTTGCAGCTTTCAATATTTTTTTGACTTTGAGTAAGCAATTAAGCCCCTGGCAAGTTGTCCTTTGTGCGGGCAATCAACTCCACATAAATCTTTTATACAACGCATTTAATCATGTAACATGTAAAGCCTGTGTAATCAACAGAAATGTATGTAATTTTGCCCATGTACACAGGATGTATGTACATACGTACGTACATACATATATCCCACATTCATTCAGGATGCGGTATTTCCGATGTTGGCAAAATCAAATATTTCAAACTTTTTGTTATATTTTTATATTGTTTACTTTACTTTTGTTTCATCAGCTTTCCAGCTTCTTAAAAGATTTTTTTTTTCTTCTTTGACATTAGCAGCTAAAGGCCTGTTTGACATCTACTTTTGAGAAAGCTTCTAGAAACCAATAATTACGAGACCGATAGTGAGCTTATCCAGATCAAATATATTGAAATCGGCTAAAACTTTTAACACCGATGAGAAAAGTTAAAAAAACAAGTAAGGATGGGTAAATTCGGTTGTAACCGAACATTACATACTCAGCTGGGAGCTTTGGAGACAAAATAAGGGAAAATCACCATGTAGGAAAATGAACCTAGGGTAAACCTGGAATGTGTTTGTATGACATGGGTATCAAATGAAAGGTATTAAAGAGTATTTTAGAAGGGAGTGGGCATAGTTCTATAGGTGGACGCCTTTTCGAGATATCGCCGTAAAGGTGGACCAGGGGTGACTCTATAATGTGTTTGTACGATATGGGTATCAAATTAAAGGTATTAATAAGGGGTTTAAAAGGGGGTGGCCCTTAGTTGTATATGTGAAGGCGTTTTCGAGATATCGAACAAAATGTGGAACAGGTTGACCCAGAACATCAGGTGTCAGGTACCGCTAATTTATTTATATATGTAATACCACGAACAGTATTCCTGCCATGATTCCAAAGGCTTTTGACTTCGACCTGCAGAACTTTTTCATTTTCTTCTACTTAATATGGTAGATGTCACACCCATTTTACAAAGTTTTTTTCTAAAGTTATATTTTGCGTCAAAAAACCAATCCAATCACCATGTTTCATCCCTTTTTTCGTATTTGGTATAGAATAATGGCATTTTTTTCATTTTTCGAGATTTTCGATATCGAAAAAGTGGGCGTGGTCAGCGTCGTATTTCACCCATTTTTAATATCAAGATAAAGTGACTTTAGATAAATAAGTGAACTAAGTTTAGTAAAGATATACCGATTTTTGCTCAAGTTATCGTGTCAATGGCCAAGAGGAAGGCCAGACGGTCGACTGTGTATAAAAACTAGGCGTGGCTTTAACCGATTTCGCCCATTTTCACAGAAAACAGTTATCGCCATAGAGTCTATGCCCTTACCAAAATAAATTTTTGTTCGACTTATGGCATTAAAAGTATTCTAGACAAATTAAATGAAAAAGGGCGGATCCACGCCCATTTGCAATTTTCTTTTATTTTTGTATTTTGTTGCACCATATCATTACTGGAGTTGAATTTTGACATAATCTACTTATATACTGTAAAGATATTCAATTTTTTGTTAAAATTAGACTAAAAAAATTTTTTTTTTTAAGTGGCCGTGTTCCTCATCCGATTTTGCTAATTTTTATTTAGCACACATACAGTAATAGGTGTAAAGTTCCAGCCAAATTTCATCATGATATCTTCAACGACTGCCAAATTACAGCTTGCAAAATTTTAAAATACCTTCTTTTAAAAGTGGGCGGTGCCACTCCCATTGTCCAAAATTTTACTAATTTTCTATTGTACGTTATAAGTTCAACTCACCTACCAAGTTTCATCGCTTTATCCGTCTTTGGTAGTGAATTATCGCACTTTTTCGGTTTTTCGAAATTTTCGATATCGAAAAAGTGGACGTGGTTTATTGTTCGAAATCGTTCATTTTAAATAGCGATCTGAGATGAGTGCTCAGGAACCTACATACCAAATTTTACTCAAGTTATCGTGTTAACGGGCTGACGGACGGACATGGCTCAAACAAATTTTTTTTCGATACTGATGATTTTGATATATGGATGTCTATATCTATCTCGATTCCTTTATACCTGTACAACCAACCGTTTTCCAATCAAAGTTAATATACTCTGTGAGCTCTGCTCAACTGAGTATAAAAAACCAGTAAGATCAAGCAACAATGCTAATTAGTTTGTAGAATAATCAACAAACAATTTCAGAAATAAAGCTAAATTAAGAGCACCCGAAAATGTTTAAATACTAGTATTAACTATTTATTATTAAACGAGTTTGCAGCATTTCTTTATTGCTTCATCTGTCTTTTGACGTCACTGCGTCGCTGTCAATATTCAAGTTATTGAATTGTCTTTTTATGTGCAAGAGTGCTTAATATAATTTCTTTATTGCTGATAAAATTAAAAAACAAAAAAAATTTTTTTTTTTTTTTCAGTTAAATAAATTTAAAAAAATGTTGTCTTTTGCTTTAACATTAAAGTACGTGTATTTAGAATATGACATGAAAAAGGTTACATTAAAAACTCAGGCGCATGCGTCGGCTTTTTTTTGCCATTTCATCTAAAACTTCATCAACGGTAACAATTTGATCACGGTGGATGCTTAGTGATGCACAGCCATTCAATCGATTTTCACTCATCGTGTTTCTCAAATAGTTTTTAATCAGCCTAAGAGTTGAAAAAGATCTCTCGTTCGTTGCCGTTGTTACTGGAAGCGTACACAAGATTTTCAACAACATGTGAACATTAGGAAAAGCCACAGAATCGCATTCCGGTAATATTAATAATAGATAAATTGATAAAAAAAACCGAAGTACCTCCTTCAGAAATAAGTAGAATTCATGCTTTTTGAGGCTATGCATGAGATCTAACGCATACGTATATAAAATTCAAAAGAAAGAAACTGATCGAAAAGAAAAAAATTTAATTTAAAAAAGTCATATCTACACGGAAAAAACACTAATGTGTTTTTTACATTTTAAAATGTGAAAAACACATTATTTTTCATTTATAAAATAATTTGAATTTTACATTTTTGAAATGTGTTTTTGACATGAAAGAAATGTAAATATTACATTATAATAATGTGCTTTCCACATGGAAAATAATATCAAATTTGCATTATATTTCAAAATAGGAAACGTGTACTTCAAAAACATGCTGTAAATTTAACATTATTTAAATGTTAAAAATATTGCCTTTTCATTCCGATGAATGTAATCGCTGTTGAGGCAAAAGAGCAAAGGCCTGAATTGATTATATTCACGCACGCAATAAGTTGGTTGATTTTAAATCAATGTCGATTATGTTCGTTTAAGCAAGTTGGATCATTGAACACGATCATGTTGCCGTTGTTGCCGAACATTGTTGTGTTCGATTTTTGCTGTTCTCTGATATGTATGTAGATGGTCGTTAGGCAAATTTACAAGGAAACTTCTTTATGAAATTATAGTAAAAGTTAACATGTACATTCGTATATTTAATAAATTGCAGAATTATTATGAAACAGAATATGATTAAAATATTGTTATGAATATTAGCAACACTAAGGGGTATTGCCATCTCTAAGCCGATGCTAAGCAGTGACTGTATGCGCATCAATAATTCAATCATTATGTCTACACATATGTACGTACACGCAGCGGAGAAGCAACGCACAAACACATGCAGATATCTTACTGAGATATGCAATTATAATGTGGGAGTGTCGCTCACAAACATACGCGCATATGAGAGCTATACACATACATCTGTAGTTATAATTATAGCAGATAACCAACTAGTAGATTCTAGAACAGAAGCGCCTAGAACATGCAACGAGGAAATCAAAGAGTATTAAAGGCAGCAACAGTAGAGGCCCACCTGGCTAGCAATAGTAGTGTTGTGAAATACGTTATATTGTGAAGAACTTTAATAAATGACATTTTGCATTATTGAATAGTGGAGTTATGTATTCAACAGTTCAGTGATTCGAACCTGAGTAGAAGATTTGAAATAAGCGGAATTGCAGTAAATTCGTTACAATATATAAGTGTTCACTTCGTACATACATACATATGCTTGCATATTAAAAAGATAATATCACCAACAAAGTAAATACGTAGCAGAATTATAAAGAAATTTATTAACATATACATAAAACATCAAATATTTGAATTGTAATGACCTAAAAAATCAAATGATCCGGAGGCAAAGGAGGGGTTTAAACCCCAAAACGCCCCCCTTCGCCACGCCCCTGACTCAATGAATTTCGCTTAAGATAATAAGATGATAACAAAGTAATAACTTTTCGGCATCAGTAGTTACCTATAAGAAGCCGTCGAATTATTTCTCAAATACCCCGAAATTATTTGTTTCTGGTAAAATAAGCTCTATTGTAGTTTTTGTTTTCACCCTTTGGCGAACTTAGTTAAAAAAAAAGTTTTTTAGACATACACCCGCATATTACACGTCAAACTTCAAGAGGACTTGGTATTCATGTTTACAAGATGTTGAAACAATTTTTGTTCTTGAAGTATTTACAAAGTATTCCGACGAACTGGAAACATTTTCTACTTTTTTCGTGGTACGCTCTAATGATAAGTTTTCCAAAATGCAATAATTACTTGTGTAATACATATGTTTCTAGAACACCAGTGTGATTGCGATAGCTCTATGTACCAAACTTATTTAGGGAATAAAGAATACGACTGATTTCAATCTGCTCGCCACGGACAATTGATACAACATGTCAAACTATTATGAAAAATTCTAACTGTAAATACAGTAGTGATATAGTTTTTTGTGATGGAGCGTACGCTTGTGAGAGTATAGCGATTATTTATATGCAAAGTGCGGATTATCCAAGGCCAGTGTTAAGAAGTAACACTTCCGAGTATAACCCGCTGCTCACCTTGTTATACAGTCTCAAACAGTGAAATAAGGATCAAGGAAACTTATGTATGTATAGGCCTGACATGTTTTGTGAAGTTGTGTTCAAGAGTCCTTAATTAGTCCAAAATATCTTAAAAAAAATTAAAATCGGAGACTGTAACCATGGAAAAGACTTTTTGGACTTCGATATGATGAAACTGATCAGCCAATGCCAAAGTGTCCACGTTTTCGATCGCTGTCTAACATCGAAACAGATTTGGTTTTTTAACCAGTTTTATTTAGCTTCACTTGACATGAATTTTGTAATTGAAATTTAAGTAACTTCCCTATAAGCTACAAGCTTGAAACTTGGAATATAGTTCAGAACCCGATGACAATGCAATAATAAGACAAAAACCCCGATAGGATCGAAATATTTCAAAAAATCGTATTTGTGGTGCGCTTTTTTTCATATTTGAAACAAATAATACATACATGAATAGAAAGCGACAAAGTTAACAAAATTCTGTAAAATTGACAGATTCCTAATCAATCCAACTGAGATTCCTAATCAATCTAACTGATTTTTTTGTTAACACAACT
Source organism: Eurosta solidaginis (assembly GCF_040869045.1). NCBI lineage: Eukaryota > Metazoa > Arthropoda > Insecta > Diptera > Tephritidae > Eurosta > Eurosta solidaginis. The sequence goes on from NC_090323.1 coordinate 180,964,794, forward strand.
ACTGATCTCACTGGTCAATACATGAGCAAATTTCAAAGAGAACTTTACGCTCACTAAGCTCTCTTATTTGTACTTATGACGATGGTGCCACTTGTTAAAAAAACACCAAAATAAGAAAACCACCAAATCGAAAAACAGACAAAATGGGAAAACAAGAAAATACTAGTTTTTCAGTTATCAATACAAAACGAAAAGCCCTTTCTTGAATTTACTGTGCAAAAAATTATGAGATACCGGGACACCTATTTATCGGGTACAATTTTGCAACTTCTCCTCCAAGCAAAACGCCAAATTGCGCCCTCTTGTTGCAAAAGTTCTGTTTGAACGAACAGAATTTTTCCAAAATTAGTAACATTTTGTTCAAGTTTTTACGAATTTTCACTCACGCGAACGTATCTAAAGATAATAAAAAACATCCTTTTTTAATGTTGATGTTTCCGACAACTTAAACGTTGGAGTTGTTTTGGAATCGTTTCAACTTAAAGTGTTACGTAAATTAAACTTGTCGAATTACATGTAAAGTTACTCCAGTGGTGAATTACCTTCCTGCGAATTGATTCTTTACTTTTCTATAACTTACAAGTTCTCTATTTAAAATGTTATGTCAAACATTTTTACTACAAGTTTTGTTCGAAACCATCAAGTGTGGCAACTACATGCGAGAGAAGAATAAGCTGAGGTGCAACTGAAAGAATACTACTATTTTAATTTCTATTTACAAAGCGAAGTTCAACACTATAAATTAAATAAATTATAAAATATAAAATTTGGGGAAAGTGTGTTTAATAAAACAAGATAATAAAGGGTATAATGGTTAATGTGTGCCAGCATATTTGATGTGCGCCAAATTGAAGTTCGATTAGTAAGTGCCAAAGTGGTGTGATGGTAGCGTGCTCCGCCTACCACGCCGAATGCCCCGGGAAAAGCAACATCAAAATTTTAGAAATAAGGTTTTTCAATTAGAAGACAATTTTTTTAAGCGGAGTCGCCCATCGGCAGTGTTTGTCAAGAACTCCGAGTGTATTTCTGCCATGAAAAGCTCTCAGAGGAAACTCATCTGCCTCGCAGATGCCGTTCGGAGTCGGCCTAAAATAAGTAGGCCCCGTCCCGCCAATTTGTAGGAAAAATTAAGAGGCAGCACGACGCAAATTGGAAGATAAGCTCGGCCTAAGATCTCTTCGGAGGTTATGGCGCCTTACATTTATTGTGTGGTAGGGGCGTAGATTCTATGACGATAACTGCTTTCTGTGAAAATGGGCGAAATCGGTTGAAGCCACGTCCAGTTTTTATAGACATTCGACCGTCTGTCCTTCTGCTCTGGCCTTAACACGATAACTTGAGCAAAAATCGATATATCTTTACTAAACTTAGTTCACGTACTTATCTGAACTCTCTTTATCTTGGTATAAAAATGGCCGAAATCCGACTATGACCACGTCCCCTTTTTCGATATCGAAAATTACGAAAAATGAAAAAAAGTCATAATTCTATAACAAATATGAAAAAAGGGATGAAACATTGTAATTGGATTCGTTTATTGACGCAAAATATAACTTTATAAAAAACTTTGTAAAATGGGTGTGACACCTTCCATATTAAGTAGAATAAAATGAAAAATTTCTGCAGGGCGAAATCAAAAGCCCTTGAAATTTTGGCAGGAATACTGTTCGTGGTATTACATATATAAATAAATTAGCGGTACCCGAGAGATGATGTTCTGGGTCACCCTGGTCCACATTTTGGTCGATATTTTGAAAACGCCTTCACATACACAACTACCACCACTCCCTTTTAAAACCCTCAGTAACACCTTTCATTTGATCCCCATATCGTACAAACACATTCTAGAGTCACCCCTGGTCCAGCTTTATGGCGATATCTCGAAAAGACGTCGACCTATAGAACTAAGGCCCACTACCTTTTAAAATACTCACTAACGCCTTTCATTGCATTCCCATATCGTACAAGCACATTCTAGAGTCACCACTGGTCTACTTTTATGGCGATATCCCGAAATGGCGTCCACCTATAGAACTATGGCCCACTCCCTTTTAAAATACTCTTTAATACCTTCCATTTGATACCCATGTCATACAAACACATTCCAGGGTTACCCTAGGTTCATTTTCCTACATGGTGATTTTCCCTTATTTTGTCTCCAAAGCTCTCAGCTGAGTACGTAATGTTCGGTTACATCCGTACTTAGCCTTTCTTACTTGTTTAATTGTCTGATCAACGCCCTAGATATATGAGGAGTGTGATGACTAGTACTTAGGACCTACCTAATTATTTTCTAGCTTTTAATATTATTATTACTTCATGTAAGTATTTTTTGTTTCAATAAACCCGTTTAACTTTAAAATTTTTTTAAATTATTTTTTAATTAAAATTTATTTCCTGATTTCTTTTGACCACAGCATTGCGTCCTGGACATGTTCCACCTTTAATCAAATGTTCTTCTAGTTTTCGTGTTATCACATATGTTTATATGTACATATATGTATATGGAAGTCTTATTCAAAGTTTGGTTTTCATATTTCTTTAGAAACTATTCCCAATCCCTTATTGTAATGCCTACAACCTTTAGTTTTTGAGCCGAAAAAGACAATGTGAAAGACTCATAAATAGCTCGGAAAAGCGTCATTAATCAGTCTTTCATGGGTCCAATATGTGCCGAAAATTAGCTACTTAAGAGAGCAACAGGCGGCATATATGACTCGCAATAAGCCTCATATGAAAGAGTGAGGGCCACCGTCTCCTTCTGCGTCCATAGACGGGTTCCGATAAGAATACTTTTATGGCCGAAGCATCATCTTGCATTCGCATAACATAGCCTAGCCAACGTAGCCACTGTTTTAATAAATTTTTGGTGTTTCCATAAAGTTTGTACAGCTCAACGTTGAATCTTCTTCAGTACTCGCCGGTGCCGAATAGTAAAGGGGCTCTTAAATCTCTCAAAGAACTTTTATCTCGAACATTTCCAGAGCCGCCTCATCTCATGTTGACATGGTCCCCGCTTCTGCACCAAATAGCAGGACAGGAACAAAAAGTGACTTGTAGAGCATTATCTTCGTATGCCGAAAGAGGACTTTAATTTTCAATTGTGTACCTAGTCCAAAGTAAAATTTGTTGACAAGAGTGATTCTTCGCTGGTTGCCTACTAAACGAAATTCTTTACTGTTTAGAAACTATGGCTGCCAACAGTGACGGGGTTGCCAAAAAGCAAATGTGCTGACCCTTTTCTTGATGACAACAGCAACTATTTCTTGTTGTTCTCATTCACCATGAAACCCATCTTTTTCGCTTCTTTTTCCAGCATATGCCGGTCGGACCCGGCAAAGAACATGTAGGGGACCTACACCAATTTATAGGAAAAATTCGAAAGGAGCACGTCGCAAATCTGAAGAGAAGCTCGGCCCAAACCTCTTCGGCGGTAAATCGCGCCAAGCATAACATTTTTTTTTATACTATTTATTCCAAATTCAAAAAAAAATACTGCAGAATTAATTTCTAATGTAAAATACCAACATACCTACCTACATAGTTATTTCTTTTAAATGGATGTAAATACCAATTTAATGATTCATTAGACTTTTTTCCATTGTTAAAGATTTAGTATTATAATTAGCATCTATTTTTAGTCATTTGTATTAAACTTGTTTTTACATTTGAAAAAAGTTATTTTATTACTTTTATTGGCATCCATCAACACATTTGGACCCCGACACTGCATCACATAAGGAGGTGAGAACTATAAAACAACACAAAGTAAACTCAAACAAGAAAGGTTTTTGTTAATAAAACAATGTAGAGGATTATTTTAATTTTAAAACAAAAGAGTAAGCAACTTTTTTTAATAAAAGTTTTAAATTTATACGGTATTATTTATTGAGTTAACGCCCAATGAAGGGCATTTCTATAATAAAGCATGACAGGTTCTTATTAACGAATTGGCAACGAATATTGTAGAATTTATATTCTTTCTCAGCCAATGTAGAGGCACCGCATGAATGTCAACTACAAGGACTGTTAGTTATTTCACGCCCTGCAAGTCTTTTTCGTTTTCTATTTGGGAGCAGAAAGTAAATGAGGGTTGAGCAGAAAACTTTGACAACATTTTAAATTTTCACACTGAGAATAATTTTCTCCACGTAGGTACTAATGACATAGAAGTATCTAAATAATAGTTCTCGGCACTATAGGAATGTTAACTGTATAATGTACTTCTGTTCAAGCCCTACAATTCTCCATAATGGTGTTTTCTCTCTGCGACACTAACTCAATGAAGAACATCCGTCGTCTTTTAAAGAGCAACCCACTAAAACACAACCTTATACGGTCCGCGCAATTGTCTACAGCTATAACTATGTTAAGCATTACTTCGAGCACGGAAGCGCGCTACGTCAGCTCGTGCACTTCTACAAGTCCTGTTATAGCCGCACTGCCCGGGGACTGCTCGCCAAGTGCATCTTCAGCTCTTTTTTCCTGGTGTGGGAAGTCTACCTATCTATCCACTTTCCAGGATACGTCTGCTTCACTGGTGTTGCTAACGTCAGATGGATAGCATATTCCTGTTTTCTCTTCAGTGAGAAGATATATCGGTATGATTTGCGCAATGACAGGGACAGCTTCTGCCGTAACCATGCGATTATGTGAAGCAGCGCCTTTCTTCTATGGATTGAGGAGCAGTTTGCAATAAATCTTCTCAGATCGCTATAGTATGTGCGACCCTTTTGGAGGGTGCTAAAATATTCACCGTGAAATTGAGCTTACTGGTTATTCCAACCACTTAATATTTCAGTACGTTCTATGTTTATATTTGCAGGTGCTCAACCGTCGTTAACGATAGCGGTATCCGTCTCTTGATGAGCCTTGTATCTATTCACTCTGCACTATGCTAGCTCGCAGTTTCGAGATATTAGCCGTGTTTTTTTTACACGCGTTTACGTTTACGTTTGCGCCTAAAAAACACTTATCCTCGCTTAGATAATGCTTAGGAGACCCATCTAGGGGCAGTGGTTAAATAACTAGCTACAGCACAGGGTGCACCGAAAAGCGGAGACACAAACCTCTGATGGCCATATTGTATAACGTGTAGCTGAATCAATTGCGATGAATCGTGGACACGCACCATTTTAAGAGGTGATGCATAGAATTAGTGTAGAGGTGAAACATAGACACATATTTCAGTTGAATGCGTATTGAAATTAGTAGTACTAATTTTATGCGCGGCAATTTCAGAAGAGTATATCAAGTTTGACGCTTAGCAGTCCATATAAAGTTTAAGCGTAAACGTCTATAGATGTAAAAAAAAACACATCTATTATGACAGCGGCTATATTGTCCGCAAAAGTGGAGAGAGGGGTGCCTTCCGCAATGTACAAGCTTAAAATACTGTCATAAGTAACATCGACAAGCAATCCAAGGGCTGCCAGACTTCTATCAGGTATCCTTTCTAGATATATAGCAAATATTGAGGTACATTGAAAGATCGTTCTAGTGTCTGAAGCATGTCATACCTCCTAACTGTTTTGAAATTATTTTTGAATTCCAGTTGGACCAATGAAAGTGGGGTCGCCTTTGGGGTATCAAAACTAGCCGTACTCCGTCTCTATATTTGTGGGCTAACTGGTGTTATTTCGAGTAAACAACATTTGTTTTCTGCGTTAAATATGGAGGTTGGCTATAGCTACACTACGAGGAGACGTGTCTATCCCTGCCAGAGTGGAATTTTTGAATATTAAGAGCCAAACTATCTTGTGGACTGCCTATCAATCCCAATTAAAATTAATCTTGTGCTTTTCAAACAAAAGAAAATACGCAAATAACTATTAAAATGGGCTCTTCATCTTAGCATAGTTTTCAGTTTTTTACTATATGGTACCATGCCTGAGCTTCGAAAGAGTTCTGGGGGCACCAAAACATTGCAAAAACTTCGTTCATGCCGAACCATACATGTATACTGGGTTCCCGGTCATAAAGAGATAGAAGGTAGCGAAAAGGCCGATGTGTTGGCAAAGGATGGTACAACACTCGCTGAAACGACGTTAGACGTCCCGATCTATTTGGGAGAAATCAAAAGAAGACAGAGGTTTTATATGATCCATCAAACATGAAAAGCGTGGACGAAAGCGCGGAGCTGCAAAATTTCTCAGATCATGTCAAAGCCTACGGTATTAGACTCACAAACTGGCTCATATCTCGGAAAAGAGAAGACTTAAGGCTCACTAGCTGGACACTGCCTTCTGGTGTCACACGCTTTTGAGCAGGTTCTGTGTTCGTGTCCTACGCTCGCCAGGTCAATGTTCCAGTTATTAGGGGTGGCAGAGTTGCGAAATCTCGAGGCAGAAATTAAGCTAGGTCCTATAAAGCTTCTAGTATTTTCCGAGAGGACGGATTTATTCTATAACATAAGTCCTGGCGCCTGATTTGGGTTAATCCGTTTGGTCGTCAAACAAATTTTGGTAACACTATAGGCGCATTCAGTCTATGTAAGGTGTTTATTGACCGGCCAGTTCAACCTAACCTACTTTTATACATGACCAGTATCATTCCCCTTTTTTAACATCTTATTTAATTTGTTCAGATGAATTCATCTCAATTATGCTGGGTTGGCATGATTTTGAAGGCTCCGCCTATTTGCTGAGCCTTTCGATATATTTGGCGAAGGATTGAACTGAAGATGGCACAACACAAAAAATACTTTGTCTCTGAACCAAATCTGACAAAAGCTGACCAATTGGATAGTTATGAAAGGCAAACGTCGCGGCCGCGGTTATTCTTCTTTAGAGTACGTTATACCATACCGAATTTCCCAACACTTTTACAGAAATTATTTCCTCAAAGAGTCTCGCAATGAGAAGCATATCAGCAAAAATTCGTCTGACTTGCAAATGTCCTTCGGAGTCGGCATGAACTATTGTAGCAATCCACAAATTTTAAGAAAAAGCACGGCCTAAATCCTCTCGAAAGCATATGACATCAAGTTATTATTATTGTTAAAAAATTAAAGAAAAAACATATTAAAGAGAAACATGTGCTCATCATAAAATTGGGCAAAGTATTTTTTTATGATGTGTTAATTGAAATATTTCAAAAGAATTAAACACCTTAAGCCATCTAAGTATAATCTTATCTATATAGGAAATCCATTGATTAAGTAGTCAATGAAGTTAGCGCAAGCTATGAAATGCTGGTTGGCATTGAAAGTTATCGCCGATGGCTGAATATCAAGAGAAGATTAAATGCATACCAAATCCAATAATATTTAATAATAATAGTTAGCAGGTGATGTTATGTCAAAGTTCATATTAAATACCTACCCAATCTTAAGTCTACTTAGACTTACTTACTTATGAATTCATATTTTTCATAATTTAGACGCCAATTTAGGTTAATGATAAAACAAAATTTCTAACTAATTTTTGTTAATTGAAAAATTAGTTATCGGCAGCAGTTCGAATATGAGTAAATTTAGCATACAAATTTACTTGGCTTTGAATAGGACAGGACTGTTCAAACATTTTTATATTGAAGTGCAAATCACAATACATATACGAAATTTTATGTACACTTAAACTTTTTAAATTGAAAAAAAAATATTTTAAATGTTTAAAGAATTTTGATGGTTCCCTTAATGAATAAATTTTGAATAAACATTTTTCTCAGTGCTACAATATTTTTGAAATTTTTCTTTTTTGTCAATCTGTTAGTGTAAACATGGATATCATACTGAAGTGCCTTGGCTTCATATGGAAGTGTTTTTTCTTTGCATTTTTCTTTGCACTCTCATATGAAATTCAGACACTTTCATATGAATCGAATTTATATGTGATGGAATATGGGAGTGCTACCCCTCAAACATTATAAGAGCGCTCATAATTTCAGGCTCCGAAGTGAGTCCAATGTATGTAAGAAATATGAGACTCAGTCAGTCTTTTATGACTCCTACAACTTACAAATTTATGCGAAGAGCTTTGATTTAACAAACCAACTTAGGTAGAGATATATTTTCTTTACAATTTTTTTCTTTCAAACAAATTTAAAATAGCATCATGTGTATAAAACTTTTTGCTGTTGATATCTTTTACATATATAGTAAGTTTTTATACTCAGTTGAGCAGAGCTCACAGAGTATATTAACTGTGATTGGATAAGGGTTGGTTGCACAGGTGTAAAGGAATCGAGATAGATATAGACTTCCATATACCAAAATCATCAGTATCGAAAAAAAAATTCGATTGAGCCACGTCCGTCCGTCCGTTAACACGATAACTTGAGTAAATTTTGAGGTATCTTGATGAAATTTGGTATGTAGGTTCCTAGGCACTCATCTCAGATCGCTATTTAAAATGAACGATATCGGACTATAACCACGCCCACTTTTTCGATATCGAAAATTTCGAAAAATCGAAAAAGTGGGATAATTCATTACCAAATACGGATAAAGCACTGAAAGTTGGTAGGTAAGTTGAACTTATGATGCAGAATAGAAAATTAGTAAAATTTTGGACAATGGGCGTGGCACCGCCCACTTTTAAAAGAAGGTAATTTAGAAGTTTTGCAAGCTGTAATTTGGCAGTCGTTGAAGACATCATGATGAAATTTGGCATGAATCTTACTCTTATTACTATATATATGCTTAATAAAAATTAGCAAAATCGGAGAACGACCACGCCCACTTTTTAAAAAAAAATTTTTTTTAAGTCAAATTTTAAAAGATATGGTGCAACAAAATACAAAAGTAAAAGAAATTTTCAAAATGGGCGTGGCTCCGCCCTTTTTCATTTAATTTGTCTAGGATACTTTTAATGCCATATGTCGAACAAAACATTACCAATCCTTGTGAAATTTGGTAGAGGCTTAGATTCTAGGACGATAACTGTTTTCTGTGAAAAAGGGCGAAATCCAGTTTTTATACACAGTCGACCGTCTGTCCTTCCGCTCGGCCGTTAACACGATAACTTGAGCAAAATCGATGTATCTTTACTAAACTCAATTCACGTACTTATCTGAACTCACTTTATATTGGTGTAAAAAATGGCCGAAATCCGACTATGACCACGCCCACTAAAAATGAAAAAAATTCCATAATAATATACCAAATACGAAAAAAGGGATGAAACATGGTAATTGGATTGGTCTATTGACGAAAACTTTAGAAAAAACTTTGTAAAATGGGTGTGACACCTACCATATTAAGTAGAAGAAAATGAAAAAGTTTTGCAGGGCGAAATCAAAAGCCCTTGGAATCTTGGAAGGATAATTGTTCGTGGTATTACATATATAAATAAATTAGCGGTACGCGACAGATGATGTTCTGGGTCACCCTGGTCCAAATTTTGGTCGATAACTAGAAAAGGCGTCCACCTATAGAACTAAGGCCCACTCCCTTTTAAAATACTCATTATCACCTTTCGTTTGATACCCATATCGTACAAACAAATTCTAGAGTCACCCCTGGTTCACCTTTATGTCGATATATCGAAAAGGCGTCCACCTATAGAACTAAGGCCCACTCCCTTCTAAAATACTCATTAACACCTTTCATTTGATACCCATGTCGTACAAACAAATTCTAGAGTCACCCCTGGTCCACCTTTATGGCGATATCTCGAAAAGGCGTCCACCTATAGAACTAAGGCCCACGCCCTTTTAAAATACTTATTAACACCTTTCATTTGATACCCATGTCGTACAAACAAATTCTAGAGTCACCCCTGGTCCACCTTTATGGCGATATCTCGAAACGCCGTCCTCCTATAGAACTTAGGCCCACTCCCTTTTAAAATACTCATTAACACCTTTCATTTGATACCCATATCGTACAAACAAATTCTAGAGTCACCCCTGGTCCACCTTTATGGCGATATCTCGAAAAGGCATCCACCTATATAACTTAGGCCCACTCCCTTTTAAAATACTCATTAACACCTTTCATTTGATACCCATATTGTACAAACGCATTCTAGAGTCACCCCTGGTCCACGTTTATGGCGATATCTCGAAAAGGCGTCAACCTATAGAACTAAAGTCCACTCCCTTTTAAAACACTCATTATCACCTTTCGTTTGATACCCATATCGTACAAAAAAATTCTAGAGTCACCCATGGTCCACCTTTATGGCGATATCTCGAAAAGGCGTCCACCTATAGAACTAAGGCCCACGCCCTTTTAAAATACTCATTAACACCTTTCATTTGATACCCATGTCGTACAAACAAATTCTAGAGTCACCCCTGGTCCACCTTTATGGCGATATCTCGAAAAGGCGTTCACCTATAGAACTAAGGCCCACGCCCTTTTAAAATACTCATTAACACCTTTAATTTGATACCCATATCGTACAAACAAATTCTAGAGTCAGCCCTGGTCCACCGTTATGGCGATATCTCGAAAAGGCGTCCACCTATAGAACTTAGGCCCACTCCCTTTTAAAATACTCATTAACACCTTTCATTTGATACCCATATCTTACAAACAAATTCTAGAGTCACCCCTGGTCCACCTTTATGGCGATATCTCGAAAAGGCGTCCACCTATATAACTTAGGCCTTAGAACTAAGGCCCACTCCCTTTTAAAATACTCATTAACACCTTTCATTTGATACCCATATCGTACAAACAAATTCTAGAGGCACCCCTGGTCCACCTTTATGGCGATATCTCGAAAAGGCGTCCACCTATAGAACTTAGGCCCACTCCCTTTTAAAATACTCATTAACACCTTTAATTTGATACCCATATCGTACAAACAAATTCTAGAGTCAGCCCTGGTCCACCGTTATGGCGATATCCCTAAATGGCGTCCATCTATAGAACTATGGCCCACGCCCTTTTAAAATACTCATTAACACCTTTCATTTGATACCCATGTCTTACAAACAAATTCTAGAGTCACCCCTGGTCCACCTTTATGGCGATATCTCGAAAAGGCGTCCACCCATAAACTAAGGCCCACTCCCTTTTAAAATACTCACTAACACCTTTCATTTGATACCCATATCGTACAAACAAATTCTAGAGTCACCCCTGGTTCACCTTTATGTCGGTATCTCGAAAAGGCGTCCACCTATAGAACTAAGGCCCACTCCCTTCTAAAATACTCATTAACACTTTTCATTTGATACCCATATCGTACAAACAAATTCTAGAGTCACCCCTGGTTCACGTTTATGGCGATATCTCGAAAAGGCGTCCACCCATAGAACTAAGGCCCACGCCCTGTTAAAATACTCATTAACACTTTTCATTTGATACCCATATCGTACAAACAAATTCTAGAGTCACCCCTGGTCCACCTTTATGGCGATATCTCGAAAAGGCGTCCACCTATATAACTTAGGTCCACTCCCTTTCAAAATACTCATTCACACCTTTCATTTGATACCGATATCGTACAAACAAATTCTAGAGTCAGCCCTGGTCCACCGTTATGGAGATATCCCTAAATGGCGTCCATCTATAGAACTATGGCCCACGCCCTTTTAAAATACTCATTAACACCTTTCATTTGATACCCATATCGCACAAACAAATTCTAGAGTCACCCCTGGTTCACCTTTATGTCGATATCTCGAAAAGGCGTCCACCTATAGAACTAAGGCCCACTCCCTTCTAAAATACTCATTAACACCTTTCATTTGATACCCATGTCGTACAAACAAATTCTAGAGTCACCCCTGGTCCACCTTTATGGCGATATCTCGAAAAGGCGTCCACCCATAGAACTAAGGCCCACTCCCTTTTAAAATACTCATTAACACCTTTCATTTGATACCCATATCGCACAAACAAATTCTAGAGTCACCCCTGGTTCACCTTTATGTCGATATCTCGAAAAGGCGTCCACCTATAGAACTAAGGCCCACTCCCTTCTAAAATACTCATTAACACCTTTCATTTGATACCCATGTCGTACAAACAAATTCTAGAGTCACCCCTGGTCCACCTTTATGGCGATATCTCGAAAAGGCGTCCACCTATAGAACTAAGGCCCACGCCCTTTTAAAATACTTATTAACACCTTTCGTTTGATACCCATGTCGTACAAACAAATTCTAGAGTCACCCCTGGTCCACCTTTATGGCGATATCTCGAAAAGGCGTCCTCCTATAGAACTTAGGCCCACTCCCTTTTAAAATACTCATTAACACCTTTCATTTGATACCCATATCGTACAAACAAATTCTAGAGTCACCCCTGGTCCACCTTTATGGCGATATCTCGAAAAGGCGTCCTCCTATAGAACTTAGGCCCACTCCCTTTTAAAATACTCATTAACACCTTTCATTTGATACCCATATCGTACAAACAAATTCTAGAGTCACCCCTGGTCCACCTTTATGGCGATATCTCGAAAAGGCGTTCACCTATATAACTTAGGTCCACTCCCTTTCAAAATACTCATTAACACCTTTCATTTGATACCCATATCGTACAAACAAATTCTAGAGTCAGCCCTGGTCCACCGTTATGGAGATATCCCTAAATGGCGTCGATCTATAGAACTATGGCCCACGCCCTTTTAAAATACTCATTAACACCTTTCATTTGATACCCATATCGCACAAACAAATTCTAGAGTCACCCCTGGTTCACCTTTATGTCGATATCTCGAAAAGGCGTCCACCTATAGAACTAAGGCCCACTCCCTTCTAAAATACTCATTAACACCTTTCATTTGATACCCATGTCGTACAAACAAATTCTAGAGTCACCCCTGGTCCACCTTTATGGCGATATCTCGAAAAGGCGTGCACCCATAGAACTAAGGCCCACTCCCTTTTAAAATACTCATTAACACCTTTCATTTGATACCCATATCGCACAAACAAATTCTAGAGTCACCCCTGGTTCACCTTTATGTCGATATCTCGAAAAGGCGTCCACCTATAGAACTAAGGCCCACTCCCTTCTAAAATACTCATTAACACCTTTCATTTGATACCCATGTCGTACAAACAAATTCTAGAGTCACCCCTGGTCCACCTTTATGGCGATATCTCGAAAAGGCGTCCACCTATAGAACTAAGGCCCACGCCCTTTTAAAATACTTATTAACACCTTTCATTTGATACCCATGTCGTACAAACAAATTCTAGAGTCACCCCTGGTCCACCTTTATGGCGATATCTCGAAAAGGCGTCCTCCTATAGAACTTAGGCCCACTCCCTTTTAAAATACTCATTAACACCTTTCATTTGATACCCATATCGTACAAACAAATTCTAGAGTCACCCCTGGTCCACCTTTATGGCGATATCTCGAAAAGGCGTCCACCTATATAACTTAGGCCCACTCCCTTTTAAAATACTCATTAACACCTTTCATTTGATACCCATATTGTACAAACGCATTCTAGAGTCACCCCTGGTCCACCTTTATGGCGATATCTCGAAAAGGCGTCCACCTATAGAACTAAGGCCCACGCCCTTTTAAAATACTTATTAACACCTTTCATTTGATACCCATATCGTACAAACAAATTCTAGAGTCACCCCTGGTCCACGTTTATGGCGATATCTCGAAAAGGCGTCCACCCATAGAACTAAGGCCCACTCCCTTTTAAATACTCATTAACACCTTTCATTTGATACCCATATCGTACAAACAAATTCTAGAGTCACCCCTGGTCCACGTTTATGGCGATATCTCGAAAAGCCGTCCACCTATAGAACTAAGGTCCACTCCCTTTTAAAATACTCATTAACACTTTTCATTTGATACCCATATCGTACAAACAAATTCTAGAGTCACCCCTGGTCCACGTTTATGGCGATATCTCGAAAAGGCGTCCACCCATAGAACTAAGGCCCACTCCCTTTTAAATACTCATTAACACCTTTCATTTGATACCCATATCGTACAAACAAATTCTAGAGTCACCCCTGGTCCACCTTTGTGGCGATATCTCGAAAAGGCGTCCACCTATATAACTTAGGCCCACTCCCTTTTAAAATACTCATTAACACCTTTCATTTGATACCCATATCGTACAAACAAATTCTAGAGTCAGCCCTGGTCCACCGTTATGGCGATATCCCTAAATGGCGTCCATCTATAGAACTATGGCCCACTCCCTCTTAAAATACTCTTTAATACCTTCCATTTGATACACATGTCATACAAACACATTCCAGGGTTACCCTAGGTTCATTTTACTACGAGGTGATTTTCCCTTATTTTGTCTCTCAACTGAGTATGTAGTGTTCGGTTACACCCGAACTTAGCCTTCCTTACTTGTTTTCATTCATTTGCTGTGTGTCCGCAGAATTTCTTTCTGTTTTCTTGTTTTTCGTATATAAAAGTCTAGTGCAGGACTTGTATGCCGGTTTTCTTTTGCAATCCCAATGCAAAAATTGCAGTTCCGAAAATTTTTCATTTAGTAACCAAAACGAGAGTATATGAATAAGGCTCATAAATGGTTTCGAAAAGGGTAATAAAGCGGTCTGTTTGGAGTACAATTCATTCCGAAAATGAGCTATGTATTTAAGATGCCAATACCTTTGAAATATGACTTATATTTAGCCTCATATGATATATGAAATTCGGTTCATATCGTACGACCATCGCAAGAGGGTAAATACGCTCATTTAGGACTCCTTTCTGTCTCTTTTATTACTCCAAATGTTTGTAGGGTATGAACATTTATTTTTATATTTAAAGTGTAAATTTGTATATGTGCCTATTCTTCAAAGCAAAACAAAAAAGTGATATAAGTGTATTGGGGTTGAGCAGCTCTGCAATCGGAGATGCCTTCGAAATGGGTGACATTAAAACTATTTGGGGAAAGTTGATATTGCTAACTACTACTGAAGTTTTCAAAGCTGCTTTGCAATATGACATTATTACCTTTATTGATGATATTCTTTAATGTTGAGTCAAACTTTACTTACTGGTCTCAAGCTGTGATGTATGGCTCAACGCCAAAAACGGTAGAAGACAAACCAAATTTGACAAGTAATAACGGAAAATCGTTCCAATATACATCATTAGTCACCTTGTCGGAAAATCAAACAAACAAAACGAATATGTTATGTTTTTAGAAGAAGAAAATGAAAACCCTTCTCTTTTGGCGAGTAAGTTTCAGTGTTCCCATAATTACTTAACTTACTTTATTGGCGCTTAAACGTTTAAACGGTTTTGGCCGTCTTACAAGGTGTGCCAGTTCCTTCTTCTCTAGGTTAACTGACGCCAATTGGTCACACCAAGGGAAATAAAATCGTTTTCCACCTGGTCCTTCCAGCGGAGTGGGAACAGCTCTTTTCCTCTGCTTCCATATGCGGGTTCCGATAAAAAATACTTTCTAAGTCGGAGCGTCATCTTTCAGACGCATAATATAGCCCAGCCAGCGTAGCCGCTTGTTGATGTTGGCGGCCGCCTTGGTGTGGTGGTAGCAGGCTCCGCCTACCACACTGAACATCCTGGGTTCACGCCTTAAGAAAATCCGCATCAAAATTTAAAAAAGAAGTTTTTTTTCAATTAGAACAAAGTTTTTCTAAGCGGTATCGCCCTCGGCAGTGATTTGGCAAGCACGCTGAGTGTATTTCTGCGTTGAAAAGCTTCTCAGTGAAAACACATCTGCCTTGCAGATGCCGTTCGGAGTCGGCATTAAACATGTAGAGAAGCAATGAGATAGAGGACGAACTAGAATGCACTAGAAGCGCGCAAGTTTTGAACTGGATAACCTCTGCGAATATAATCTAGCCCATTCCTGTACAAAAATTTACTTCAGGGCATTCATACTGACATAATTTTAAGGCCTAACTAAGCTCGCCTAATTGGTCTAGACGGGCTTTGCATCTGACGAATTCGAAAGTCATTGGAGCTTTTCACGGTTGGCACGAGATAAATCGTATGCATGTTTGCACTTTTGGCCGTTAACTAAATACAAATTTTATCAAAGTATTTCGTCTGTCAATATTGTGTGGCACATGTTCAAACAAAAATAGAAACTTGTTTTGTGAATATTTGGATATGGAATATTCCATAGTAGCGGGTGAGACATTTTGATGGACTTTGACTCAAAGTTTACTCAATTTTTCTTTAGATAGTAATTATATAAGTTTCTAAAGTTTATCACTTCAATGCTAAAACTTATTCGATACAAAGTGTGACGAGGGTTACGAAATTACCCGCCTATGTAAGTGAATGACTTCACTTTCCAATTTCAAACAAACTGTAAAAATCTTTTTAAATTTGGCTATATCATATCCCTCACTAGGGTAGGCACCTTGTCGTTGGTGTGAGGGCTTAACCGAACTCCATAGCGCCCGACTATGAGGCGGAGCTGGTTAGGACTGACATCTGCGCCGTTTCGCCTCATACGAGGGCGGCGGGATGTCGGTTACCAAGAACTGCCAACCCCCTAATCCAGGGTGTTATGCGGACCGTGCCTATTGGACGATTTGCAGCAGGAGCCTTCCCGATACCGGGCCACCTCGGGAAGTATTAATGGCCTTACCACAGCAAGGGGCGCTACTGTGGCGGACGGTTCTTTCCCCGTATATAATACTGGACCGCTGAGCCCGCCTTGTCGGGCAGGTGGTCGTACGACCAAGATGAACGACTCATTAATTGACTGTAATAAGGACGATGTAAAGAGGAGGACTGAGTCGCAATAAAAGGACGACAAATACGAATTAAGCGATGCGTCGGACTCGGGGAGCGAGAGTAGTGCTGATTCAATGAACTCCGTGTTGGAGAAGCACACAAATGAAAACGGAGTAGAAGAGTGGAGAAGGGTACGGAGCAGAGGAAGTACAAGAGCTATCTCGCAGTACCGTGCAGCACTAAGAATTGTTCAATGCTTGGGAGCAGTGGTCGACCCAACAGAAGTGGAGATCGAGCGCTTGGAATGGGCCCATGAAGCGGTAGAAGTAGGTCGAAGGCAGTTCAAAAGGTTTGCTGCGAGAAACCCTCGGTTCTGCAACCGGTACGAGGAGGAAGAAGCGTCGAATGGCAGAATGAAGAGGCAACGTTCGGCGGAAGGCGACAAGCCTGCTTTCAAGAGGCAGAAAATACCCAGTCCTAGAGCCGCGAGGCAGGGCAGTCGCATAGACAAGACAAGTAGGCCCAAAACTGTAATAGCGAGGTAGCAACTACCCCGAAAGCTGCGAGTCAGAGGGAAGTTCCAATTAAGGAAGTAGGAGATAAGGCAAAGGGAGATAACGCTAAGACTCCGGCTTTCTCGGAGGCGCTAAAGGGAGTTAACGCTAAACCTCTGGCTTTCTCGGAGGTGCCAAAGGGAGATAACACTACGGCTCCTGCTTTTCCCGAGAAGATGAGTGATATGGCAAATCAGTCACTGACTGTGGCGCTGGTTGATCGTAGCAGTCCTTTCGGACAAATGACTGCTGAAAGGTGGAGATCTGTGGAAAGGGAGCTTATTAGCTTAATGCTTAAGATGATGCGGGAACAACCAAGTAAGCCCCTTCCAACCTTTGATTCGGGGGGATGGTATAACGGTGTGAAGATGATAGCGTGCGACAACATCGCGAGCTTGCAGTGGCTGGAGGAAGTGCTTCCAAACCTCCAAAGGCAAGGCACGAACGCGCGGTTTGAGGTGGTGGATAAAGCGCAAATCCCCACGGGACCAAAAGTTAAGGTATGGATACCATGCGTGATGAAGTCGGAGGATACACTGCGACTTCTGCAGAATCAGAATCCGAACATACCGACACAGGATTGGAAGGTACTTACTGTATCTCGGTCTACCGAGGATGGTCAGTTCTACATCTTCCAAATAAACAAGCAGGCGGAGGATATTTTGTACACGCAGCTTGGTAAAATGTCCTTTGGCACTGGCAAAATTTACATGCGACTCAGGAAAAGAAGTCCCGAGGATAAAAACCCTAACACGCTAGAGGTGGGCGAAGTCGAAAAGGACCTCAAAAGCCTAAGGGAAAAAAGACAGGTGGAGGTCCCCGACGTCACCACGAACGTGCTAGAAGAGGACCAACCGCTAAATGGTGCTGTGACTCGCACAGAGGAACACCCTGCACAACAGTCACAGAGGCTGAAGGGGGCCTCGAATACTCTAAACGAAAGGGCAAGGGGAGGACGACGACGTCAAGATGAAGGTGCTGGAGGGGGACAAACAGCCCAATGGTGCTGCGAGTCCTACAGATAAACCTCCAACACAGTAAAGTGGCGTCGAGCGAACTCCTCCTAACCCTTGAGGAGGGTTCGTTTGACGTGGCGCTGATCCAGGAGCCGTGGCTCTCATCGGGAGGAAAGGTTTCTGGACTTAGCGCGCGCGGGTTTAGCGTTTACTACGCGCAAACGGAAGGACGGGTGCGAGCTGTAGTAATGGTAAGGAAACAGCTGCATTCATATATGCTGCCTAATTACACCACTGAGGATCTCGTAGCGGTTGCCGTTGAACAAAAGAATAAGCAGGCATTTATCCTGGCGTCCTGCTACATGGCCCATGCTGCGGAGGTCCCACCGATGGAGTGCAAAAGGCTTGTACAGGAGGAAGGGCGTAAAGGGCGGTTGGTCATAGGCGCAGATGCAAATGCACACCACAATGCATGGGGAAGAGCAGATACGAACGAGAGAGGCGAATCTCTGTTTTGTTACATCCTGCAAACCAATTTGCAGATAGCCAACAGGGGAAATGTCCCTACATACATTGGTCCAACATCCAGCAATGTTCTGGATATTACATTGAGCTCCGAGCGTGATATATCAAGGTATGATTGGATGGTTCTTGATAGACCATCCTTCTCCGACCATGCGTATATCAGCTTCAACATCCCCCTAAAGAGGGTAGAGAAGGGAGGAACCTTTAGAAACCCTAGGTCAACGAACTGGACTAAATTCCAGAAACATGTAGAAACAAAACTGGGACAACCCAAAGAGGTTGCTAATGTAGAGGAACTGGAGGAGTCGAATGAATTCCTAACAAGGACGCTTATGACTGCGTATAACAAAGCTTGCCCTCTAAGAAGATTCAGAGGAAAAGCAAAGCCGCCATGGTGGAGCAATGAGCTGAGTCTTCTAAGAAGACAGGTTAAATAAATGTTTAAGCTCGCAAAGATCGCGGAAAGCGAAGCGTGTCGGGACGAGTACAGGGATCTACTGAGGATCTACAAGCGTGAAATTACCAGGGCGAAGAGAAACTCTTGGAAAAGTTTCTGT
Source organism: Eurosta solidaginis (assembly GCF_040869045.1). NCBI lineage: Eukaryota > Metazoa > Arthropoda > Insecta > Diptera > Tephritidae > Eurosta > Eurosta solidaginis. The sequence goes on from NC_090323.1 coordinate 180,983,941, forward strand.
ACGGACATAGAGTGCTCCAGCGAAACAGCACGGTTGAAAAAAGTCCTAGCAAAGGGAAACATAGTCCAGGGACTAATAAAGAAAGAGAACGGGGAATAGTCACGTAATAGTGAGGAATCCCTTGAGGTGCTTCTCGATACACATTTCCCATCGGGAGATGGTTTAGAGGAGCCAGCAGACATCACTCACACTCTGATCACGGAGCTAGTAGTGCGGGACTTGGTGACCGATACCAAGATCGAGTGGGCAGTGAAGACGTTTTCTAAGTTTAAATCGCCGGGACCAGATGGTATATTCCCGGCCATGCTACAAGTCTCAAGTAGGGCGGTCGTGGAATGGCTTAAAATAATATTCGATGGGTGCATACGACTGAATCATGTACCGCACTCTTGGAGAACTGCTCGTGTAGCTTTTCTACCAAAGGCGGGGAAGATCGGTCACATGTATTCCAAAGACTATAGACCCATTAACTTAACATCATTTCTGCTCAAAACCTTTGAGAGGCTGATAGATGTGTACATAAAGTCCAACGTGGATGAAAAGCTGCTCTCCACAACATAGCATGCGTACACCAAAGGCAAGTCGGTAGACACCGCATTGCATAGGGTGGTAATAAGCATAGAGAAATCCCTGGAATATAAGGAGTATGCTCTACGAGTCTTCTTGGACATTGCCGGGGCTTTCAATAATGTTGCAAAATGGGCGATTATGGATGGTCTTAATTACATTAAAGTACATCCTGCCTTAATCAGATGGATCGGCTGCATGTTAAATTGCAGAAAGATTACATCACAATGGGGATTGTACGAGGCCACGAAATCAGTGGACAGAGGCACGCCGCAGGGAGGGGTGCTATCACCTCTGCTGTGGACGCTGGTCATCAACCAACTGCTCAGGCAATTCGATGAGGTCAGGTCAGGTTGGGTGGTAGCTTCCCTGATGAGAGGAAGCTCACTTGGACAACATGACGGTCCGTTGTGATACCACATATAATAAACTAAACTAACGGTGACGTAGATATAACTACTTAGAGAATCGTTGGGTAGCAACGATAAAGTTCCGAATGATCCCGATCTCAACCTTGGATAGCTCCTCGGGAGATCCAAGTGAGTCACGACCAAAATACTTTCGCCTAGTTCTGGCAAAAGCTGGGCAGTCAAGCATAAAGTGATTTGGTGATTCCACCTCATCATCCTCCATACAGCTGCAGCAGGATGGAGTTTCCAATATATTGAGACGTACCGCATGGATACCCATGGGACAGTGCCCTGTCAAAACCCCAATGACCATTGATAGGTGAGCCTTAGTGAACCCAATTATTTCAGCAGACCTCCTGCCATCCACTTTCGGCCAGAAAGATCTTGATATCCTACAAGACGTAGTGTCCGCCCAACGTTTGCTGAGCTGACTCGAGGCCCAGCTATGGAAGAGCAATCCACAGGTGGCTAGCGGAATCCCGAAATCCCTACAGCCATCTTCATCCGGTTCAGTTGTACCGATTCGGGCTAAGAGATCCGCTTGACAGTTACCCGGAATATCACTATGGCCCGGGACCCAGATAATCTTAATTGTAAAATAATTCGATGCAATCGCAAGTGTGGTCAGGCACTCCCAGACCACCCTCGATCGCACTGTAGTTGAGCTCAAGGCCTTTATAGCCGCTTGGCTATCAGAGTAGATGTTAAATTCCCTAACCGTAGTAGCGCTGGATAGCATTTCATCCACCGCATCCTTAATCGCAGCAACTTCCGCTTGGAATACACTGCTGTGATCAGCCAACTTAAACTTGCGGCTTACATTTAGCTCTTGACAAAAGACCCCCCCGCCAACCTTTCCGTCCAACTTCGACCCATCCGTGAACAAGTTAACCGGTCCCATGCCCCAGATAATTCCTCTTCTCCACTCCTCCCTCGGGGGAATGACTGGGGTGAAGGTTGTATAGGGAGCGGCCACCGGCATGCAATAGTCCGTCCTGTCCGGGATAAAGTCGAAACTAGTAAGAAGGCTAGAGTGTCCGAAATCAGAAAGCATATAACCCATATCACGAAGCCTGACCAACGACCGGGCCGCGGCTGCCTTTCCCGCAATATCTACTGGATGTATATTCAGCATGACGTTCAGTGCCAAGGTAGGTGTTGTTCTCATAGCGCCACTGATGCCGATAAGCGCCGTCCGTTGCACTGACACTAGCATTTTGGAGGTGCTGGCCGTGTCCAGTGCTTTCCACCAGACCAGCACCCCATATAGCAGAATCGGTTTGACAAACATCTCATAAAGCCAGTGTACTACTCCTGGCGAGAGCCCCCATCTCTTTCCGATAGCCCCCCTGCAGCAGTACAAGGCAACCGCGGCCTTCCTGGCCCTATCTTCCACATTGGGCCTCCAGGACAGCTTCTTGTCCAGAACAATTCCCAAATATTTAACCCTGTCAGTAAGTACCAACGGTACCCCTCCAATCGAAGGAGTTCTGAAGTCGGGTATCTTATATCTCCTTGTAAAAAGAACCAATTCTGTTTTTCCCGGGTTGACCGCCACTCCACATGATTCAGCCCACCTAGCCACAGTATCCAGGTATCCCTGCAGAACATCGCGCAGGGTGCCCAGAAATTTGCCCCTGACTAGGATAGCGAGGTCATCTGCATAGGCAACCACCCGACAGCCATTGGCTTCCAGCTCCACAAGAAGCTCGTTGACTACCACAACCCAGAGCAGAGGAGATAGGACACCTCCCTGTGGCGTGCCCCTGCACACCTTCCTCCTTATTATGGCTCCTCCCCACTCCGCTGCGACAATTCTGCCGCATAGAAGTTTGCTAATAAATTCAACCAGAGCCGCTTCGACTCCTAAACCCACCAGAGCTCTTTCGATTGCCTCCGGTAGAACATTGTTAAAAGCCCCCTCGATGTCTAGAAAGGCACCCAGAGCATACTCTTTATGTTCTAGAGACCCCTCTATTTGCTTTACAATCGAATGGAGAGCCGTTTCCGTCGATCTGCCTTTGCAGTACGCATGCTGTGAAGCCGACAGTAACCCCCCAGGTATCCTTTCTCGTAGGTACAGGTCAATCAGCCGCTCAAGCGTCTTAAGAAGAAACGACGAGAGACTGATTGGCCTGAAATCCTTAGGTGTTACATGAGAGCCCCTGCCGGCCTTCGGAATGAAGATGACCCTAACCGTGTGCCACGACCTAGGGATATAGTTAAGCCTGAGGCAGTTAGTGTAGATGATGGCCAACCAGCGGCAGGAAATCCCTAAAGACCTTTGAAGTTGCGCAGGAATGATGCCATCCGGACCGGGTGACTTATAGGGCTTGAACGAATTTATAGCCCAGGATATTTGACTTTCCCGTAGTGGGATGGCAGGCATTTCTGCATGGCCAGCAACCGCCGACCACGCAAGCGAAGATCCCTGCGCAACTGGGACATCGGGAAAATGATTGTCCAGTAAAAGTCTCAGGGACTCCTCGCTACTCATCGACCAGTCCCCACCATCATCTCTCAGATACCCCCGAGGGGCGGGATTCCTAGAGAGTATTTTTCTAAGCCTCGCGGATTCATTGCAGCCCTCCACGTTTTCACAGAAGCTTCGCCATGAATCCCGCTTGGCTAACCTTATTTCATATTTATAAATCCCCAGACTCACCTTATAGAGCTCCCAGTCCGAGGGTAGTCTACTCCTCCTGGCTCTATTAAAGAGCCGCCTACTGGACGCTCTTAGGTCGTCAAGGGAATCAGACCACCAGGGCGGCTTGCCCTTCCCCCTGTAAGTTTTCAGTGGGCAGGACTGTTGAAAGGCGCTATTGCCTGCCAAGGTGAAGTTTTCCACCAGATCGTCTATTTCAGATTCGGACAGGTCCGAACCAGCGATAGGCGCCTCAGGCAATAGCTCTCCCAACTTCCTACAATACAAGTCCCAGTTTGTACTTTTAGGGTTCCTAAAAGATATTTTACCGGGACGTTCTTCATTCACCGAGAACTGAATATATCGGTGATCAGAGAAAGAGTGCTCGTTGAGAACCCTCCATCCAGATATCCGATCTTCCAGTTCTCTGCTAACCAGGGTAAGGTCCAAGACCTCCTCCCTTACCGCAGTAATAAAAGTCGGGTCATTCCCCCTATTACATATACAAAGTCCCTCATCTACAATAAAAGTAAATAAAGACTCACCTCTGGTGTTCGTATCCGAGCTCCCCCATATGCTATGGTGTGCATTAGCATCGGCACCTATGATTACGCCAACACCTCTCCGCCTTGCTTCAGCGGTGATTTCGCCCAGTATCACAGGCGGTGGTCCCGTTACGTCCCCATGGGGCATATACGCTGAGACCACCCACAATTCGCTACTGCCTCGCTCGAGGCAGACCGTGGTTACGTCAGCATTGCTGAAATTAGAGAGAATAAAAGCTTTAAATTCCTTTTTAATAAGCACACAGGATCTAGGCCTACCTGCCTCCCCATGCACCAAGGTGTTGAATTTTCCCGTCCTTAATCCAGAAATTTTTCCGCCGTTACTACTCAGCCACGGCTCCTGGACAAGGACAATATCCACTCCGCCTTTCTCAAGACAGAGCAACAAGTTTGCGGAAGCCGCCTTAGAATGCTGAAGATTGATTTGACGGATTTCCATCAACACCACTCTTCTTCTTCTGCACCCCATCCTTGGCGGCTTCGCCCTCGGAGACTAGGAGATCCTCCTCCTCCCCCAACAGACGACTTACACTGATGACGGATCCCGCCATCGATGATTCGCCCTCGGAGGCCAGGAGTTCCTCCTCGGCCCTATCAGCCAGACGACTAGCACTGACGACAGATCCCGCTATTGACGGGACGTCAACAGTGCTTTCGCTGTCCAAATTAGCGGAGTCAGCATCCACAACCATGGGTACTGGCTCCCCTGCGGACGCCTCCACCTCCCGAACAGTCTCTGTGGGAGAGGAACCATCCCCCCTGGAATCGGCGTGGTAGATTTTAAGAACCACACGCTCGAGGCCATAGGAGATAACCCCCCTCGTGTCAGAGAGAGGACCGGTGGACTCTGCGTTTAGCAGAATCAGCACTTGCCGACGTGGCCCAACAGCCTCCTCTACTCTGAGGACCCTCCAGTTATGCGTCGGAAGGTTCGGGTTGCAGTAACGCATTAGTTCGAGTATTTTCTCCGGCTGAGATGGCCCGGCAGGCAACCACACCCGAGCCCTCGGTCGAAGGGGGAGATCCCTCCGTTCCACGGCCTCGAGTCTGGCCCCCCTCCAGACCTCCCCTACCAAAGAAATTATTTTCTTAAAGATACAGGCCGACCGCTCGTCAGCACAAGTAATCAGTCTAAAACCATGATACCACCCCGAGTATTCGAAGCATGGCCGCGTACCTGGGCTCTCCATAACAGCGGTCATATAGGCCGCTGATATGGCGCTGGCGACCCACGGCCACTCCTCTCGGGAGATGGCACCATCCTCCCTACTCCTATCCAGGACCCCGAGGGTGATGGAGCCTGCACGTTTAGCGATTTCGCTAAACGAAATTGCGTCCCCACCTCCTCGGGCCCTTTTTGTCGTTGAGGCATTCCGCTCATCCGACCTTTGCCGCTTCATAGCCCCCAAACCCTGCTGCTCACCCGCATCGTTCGACACCGGTGTGTGGTCGTCGCAAGCTACGACGCTCCTGGCCCACTCCAGCGTCCGGGAATGCTTCTCAGACATCTGAGCTGCATCCCTTCCGCCGTAGCGCTCCAAGATCTTCTCAGCTAAGCGCCGATCACCCAGAGCTTTCCTACGCGGCGTCGATCGCCTACCTTTCCCGGCAGGCTTCGACCCCAGGGCTCCCGTTGGGAAAGCTCCTCGCGACAGGGCTTCCTTACTAGTACTGGGCTGCTCCGTCGCATTCGTCGGACCTCTGCCTTTCCCTGTCACAGCCCCATATGGGCCTACATTGGGTGTCGGTTTCGACACCCCTCCACTAACCGAACTACCCGTACCTACGGGGTTTGAAACCAAACCCCTGCGCTGATCCGTCTGATCAGCCCTTTTGACCCGCCGGGAGCTTTCCCGGCTGGCGGCGACCTGCTTCGGAGCACTCTCCGCACCTGTCGCGTCCCCCGCACCATGACGACTTTCGCCGTCACTCCTACCCTCCTTTTTCTTCGTCTTCGTGTCCATTCTAAGAAGTCCCCCCTCAAGGCCGCTATCCGGAGCCGATTGTGTAGTCGCCCTTCAACGGTCCCGTGGTTATCTATGCTACGCAGGGAGGCCACGCGAGGGTTGACGCATTACCTTATGAGTAATGCGTTCAGAGCCAGACCGGACGCAAAGCGGGAAAATCTTCAACCGCACCTACACCACCAACTTAACGGCGACGGAGCCGGAACGTACCTTGAGGCCCGCCACGGTTTTAACGGGACGTGGGCAGGTGCAGCATTAGCCTACCAGCCATTTCGATAGGGTTTCACCCCGACCTACTAAGGTGGCAGAATACTGCACCTACCAGCCCAAAGTCATCAATTCCTATCCATAGTCAAAATCAAGTCCCTAACAATCCGGTTCGTCACCATTGAGTACCGATCTTGACCCTTAACAGGGTCCTCCCTCCCCTGAGCTCGGCACAATGACTCAGGGGTGCGGGTTTTATCGAGTTGTCCTCTCTAGATCCGCCATTATCAGTAGAAGCAGGGGCACCTCGTGCAGGACGTGACAACCAATCACGTGTGACAATTCGTCACTATGGCCGGTCTAAGACTGATACCAGTCCCTGATCCAGAGCCTGGAACCACGTATGATATCCAAGCCAAGTATCTTAACCCCCAATTCGATGAGGGACCAGTAAAACTTTCGGCTTACGCAGATGACGTTGCAATTGTCATAAGTGGAAAGTGCCTTCCAACGATTAGTTCTTTGATGGATCGGGCGCTTCGCGATATTCATACCTGGGCATCTAATGTCGGATTGAAAGGCAATGCGGAGAAGACGGATATGGTCTTGTTTACAAAGAGGTACAAGGTCCCAAATTGGACCAGGCCTAAGTTAGGAGGGGTGACCTTACAGGAGAAACCTTGCACAAAATATTTAGGAATCATCCTAGACAGTAAGCTGTCATGGAAGCTCAACGTGGAGGAGAGGGTCAAGAAGGCCTCAACGGCACTCTACGCATGTAAAAGAATGCTGGGGTGTACGTGGGGCCTATCGCCCTCTCTTTCTCATTGGGTTTTTACAGCGATTGTAAGCCCTATTCTATTCTATGGAGTTCTCGTTTGGTGGAAAGCCACACAAAAAACAACATACCTCAAAAAATTAGAGGGGGTATGCAGACTATCGATGCTTAGCATTACGGGAGCCCTGAAAACAACCCCGACGGCTGCACTGTATGCCATTTTGCACATCCCACCTGTAGACCTGGTAGCAAAGAACAAAGCGTTAACGACCGCAACCAGGCTCGGTGCTTCGGGGCAGCTTGAGCGCCGACCATATGGCCATAGTAGTATAGCGTCATCAATCACAAGACGAACAGACTACATGATTCCCTATCTGCGCTTCGAGGGAGATCTTAAGGCCACAATAGTGGTGGACGGTTGGCGCAAGGGTGCGCAAATGGCGGACGAGGCGATACATGTGTACACCGATAGTTCCAAAGTAGTGGAAGGAGTAGGGTCTGCGGTATACTGCGCTGATCCGGAAATAAGCAGATCCTACAGGCTGCCGGATTACTGTAGCGTTTCCAAGCGGAAATATTAGCCGTAACCAAAGCAGTAGAAACCCTGGAAGAGAATAGCTTAAGCTGCAACCGTGTTAACTTTTATATTGACAGTCAAGCTGCAATTAAGGCAATAATCTCGCATAGCACAGCATCTAAATGCGTGTTAAAGTGTAAGCAGTCTCTTGAGAGAATCGGGAGAAGCATACATCTATATTGGGTCCCAGGGCATATGGGAATAGATGGGAATGAAAAAGCGGATGAACTAGCTAAAAAGGGCGCATCCCTTGAAGCTTGCTCCGTAGATGTCCCAATTAGATTGGGCGAGATTAAGCGAAGGCGAGAGGTGCACATGATCGACCAAGCGGGACAGGCGTGGGTTCAAGCTCGGGGCTGTAAAGTGTCGAAGATTATGTGTAGGTCTTACTACCTTAGACTAACACAGTTGCTTCTATCATTAAAAAGAGAGGATTGTAGACTCATGACGGGTATTCTGACTGGACACTGCCTTCTGGCGTCACATGCCTTTAAACTAGGCTTGGTCAGTGATAGCAGATGTAGGAAGTGCGGGTTGGAGGAGGAAACGATCGAGCACGTTCTGTGCTCGTGCCCTGCACTTGCCAGGCTAAGACTCCAGCTATTAGGAGTGATACAGCTGTCAGATCTGGAAGCAGTAAGTGGCTTAAGTCCTAGGAAGCTTCTAGTATTTGCCAAGAGGACGGAGTTATTTTATAACACAGGTCCTGGTTTTTGATAGGGGTTTTCAGTTTGGTCGTTAAAACAAACTTCTGGTAACACTACGGACTCAATCAGTATATGTGAGGTCCTCATGGACCGGCCAGTTCAACCTACCTACCTGGCTATATCATATTGTAACGAATTTGCTTGCAAATCCTCTTATTTGCCCTTCTGCTAAGTTCGAATCACTAAACTGTTGAATAAATAACTCCAATATTGAATAATGGAAAAATGGCCTTTATTAAAGTACTTCACAATAACACTTATACTTTGCAACTAGCTGGCTTAATAGCCAAACTGATTGATAGCTCAAATGAAACTCCTCTATCAAAATAATACTGCTATTGGTCGCTAGATATCGTCTTTATCGAAACTGCTTGACAACTCAAATCAAACTGAATTCCAGCACCTCTACAATTGCCGCCTTTTATACTCTTTGATTTCAACCTTCGCATCTTCTAGGCGCTTCCAGAATCTACTAGTCCAGTAGCTCTCAAACTTCTCAGCTGTAACTACAATTGCACAATTTTATAGTTTTTCTCATTGCATACATATAGGAGTATGTCAGATATATGCATGAGTTTGTGCATTGACCCTCCGCTGCTCGTATACGTACATGGTACATACATATGTGTAGACGCAATTATTGTTTCGTTTATGTAGATACATAATGATTGATCTATGGATGTGAATTCACGTCACTGCTTAGCATCGGCTTAGAGACGATAGCATCTCTCAGTGCTGCTAACATTCGTTACAATATGTTTTAATGAGAAAATACCACCAAATTTGTAACCTAACGTCACTTGAAGAATAAATAAAAGGTTGCCAGAGAAGCTTTATAATATGTGAATAAATTTTAATTGACAACTTAGCTGTAAATATTTAGTTTGTGGTAAACCTAAATAAAATGTTGATTTTAATCAAGGCGGGGAAATTCTATACGACAGCATGGCACTGCTAATACGTGCCCGAGAGAGGTGTCATAAGACGCGTATTGACATCGACAACAATAATCCGAAGGCGAAAAATAATTAGCTCGTTCAAAAGATATTATCGAAAAACCAAAAAATTACCCCGGAGTGCTCCGTAACGGGGGGTGAGATCCATATTATTTTTGTGCAGAACACCTTTCTGCTTATAAAAAATTACCCTGTGTGGGACCAACACCGGTTTGGAGACCAAAACTGGATCCGCGCAAAACACTTACGTTCACAATTTTTTTTTTGTGGGTACACAAAATCATCAAAATTACAAAAACCACATAGAAACTTTCAATTTCTTTTGCAAATATCTCTTGACATATCCAAAATTTTTGACCTCCGTTTTGAGGTTCGCGATCCTGGATCCAAAACGCATCTTTTGATACCCCTTTTTATATTTCCGGACGTGTATTAAGAGTGTCATGCTGTCGTATAGAATTACCCAAAGGGAATCCATACCAGGTAGTGGCAAAGCGAATTCAACCAATTCTCCCTGCAGAAGAATGTCAAGTCAAAAGAAAATTTAAATTGGTTTCGATTTATTTTTTTAAAAAGGGCGTGGCACCGCCCACTTGTGATAAATTCAGTTTCACAAATATTATTAATCATAAATCAAAAATCGTTAAACCTATCGTAATAAAATTCGGCCGAGAGGTTGCCTTTACTATAAGGAATGCTTTGAAGAAAAATTTAGGGGGTTATGGACCACGCCCACTTTTATATAAAATATTTTTAAAAGGGTCGTTTACGAATAAAATAAGCTATATTTTTGCAAAAAGGAGCTTTATATCAATGTTATTTCATTTCCCAAGTGGATTTATAACAATAAATAGGAAAAAATTCAAATTTAAAAAAAGGGCGTGGCACCGCCACTTAACTCGAAGAAAAATTAACAGATCGTAATAAAATTGTATCAATAGAATTTTACTTTCTAAATTGAATTACAACATTAAATTTGAAAACATTAAAATTTTTGAAAATGGATGTGGCACCGCCCCTTTTATGACTAAGCAATTTTCTATGTTTCAGATCGCGGCAACTTAGATATACAACAAATTTAAAAGGGTCGTAGACTAGAATAATAAGCTATAACTTAGCAAAAAATTGTTTTGAATCAATGAAATTTCACTTATCAAGTTTTATTGTAAGGGAAAATGGGAAGCCATTTTTTTTAAACGGGCGGTGCCACGTAATATGTAGCAAAGTTATTTATCTGAAATGAAATGTGCAATTGAAGTTCACGCTGCGTATATAATGTTCGGTTACGCCCGAACTTAGACACTTTTACTTTTTGTTGATAACTTAGTTTATTTTTCTGTAAATTGAATTTAATTTTGTTCGCATATTTGGTAAGAGTTTCGTTTAAAACAGTTTATTATTGTATCTTATTGCAATGCAAGTGGCTACAGAATATTTTTGGTTTTTCGTTCGGTGCAAAGGTAAACAAATTTTTTGGTGTTCCAACTCTAGAGCAAGCAACATATAGCTGGCCATGGGAAAAGCATGGATCCTCTAAATTTAATCCTGAAACAGTAAGCGATTGTCCTTGTGTTTTGTTGATTGTAATTGCAAAAGCAAGGCGTACAGGAAACTGTAAGCGCTTAAAATTTAATGGCAAATCTGTAGGAATCATTGGGATCCGTGGTATGAGCACATCTTCACCTTTGCTTTTACCGCTGATGATTGTTGCTTCGATTACATTCGGCATTAATTTCTTAACGCAAAGTCTGGCTCCATTGCACAATTTTGGTGGGTCTAAATTCCGAAGAAGCATGATTGGTGAGCCAGTTTTCAAAGTTAATATATGCGCAGACATTCCAGCTGGTTCTAAAGAGTTAAGAAATTCAATTGGATAATTCACAATTTGATCTCCATCTGTAACTGTGTCGATCGATTTACATATATTTCGTCACTTCACCATTAATTTGGTTTTGAATGCGATCATTGATTTTGTTAACATGATCATTTTTAGGAGCTAAGATTGATTGCTCGTCCGCATAGCAAAAAAAAAAATTTTATTTAAAATTCTTAATTCTGAAATATGAAAAACCTTCGTCTTGATCGAAAGAACTTATAGCCAAAATTTAGTGATGATTGGAGTGTGGGAAATACGTTTCCATAGGGAACACGCACACGCAGAATTTGATTTTTATAGAAGATGTAGATAGACTGGTTAGGTTAGGTTGAACTGGCCGGCCCATGAGGACCTCACATAGACTGATTGAGTCCGTAGTGTTACCAGAAGTTTGTTTTGACGAGCAAACTGAAAACCCGTATCAAAAACCAGGACCTATGTTATAAAATAACTCCGTTCTCTTTGCAAATACTAGAAGCTTCCTAGGACTTAAGCCACATGCTGCTTCTATATCTGACAGCTGTATCACTCCTAATAGCTGGAGTCTTAGCCTGGCAAGTGCAGGGCACGAGCACAGAACGTGCTCCATCATTTACTCCTCCAACCCGCACTTCCTACATCTGTTATCACTGACCAAGCCTAATTTAAAGGCATGTGACGCCAGAAGGCAGTGTTCAGTCAGAATACCCGTCATGAGTCTACAGTCCTCTCTTTTTAATGATAGAAGCAACTTTGCTAGTCTAAGGTTGTAAGACCTACATATAATCTTCGACACTTTACAGATAGACTAAAGCTAACAAATTTTTTTAACGGCGGTAGATTACTAAACATCCAGTAGGAATAACAGCCAAACTCAAAAATGCAGTGAAACTTTAGGTATTAAAATAACCTAAGTTTGTACGGCATCCATAGTTCTGAAAAATTCCTCTTTTTCCCAATTCCACATTTTACTGGAGGTGTTAGGACTTAACGTCATATAGCTCCTTACCAATTTTCATTATCCTATCATTACTACATCCAGAGATATGCAGTCTGCCCCCTTTTTCCCAATTCCATATTTTCTTGTTGGTGTTGGAGATTTACCTCATATAACTCCTTACTGAATTTCAATGTTCTCGTATGTATACCTTCAGAGTTATGCAGTACCAAAAATTCCATTTGAATGGGAAGCGCCACGCCTCTTTTATATATCGAAATTATTTTTAGCCTAAAACCTTCTTGTTGATCGAAGGAACCTATAGCCAAACCGAACAGACACACAGAATTTGATTTTTATATATATAGATAGATGTACTAATTATCATAAAAACTAGATGAGATATTTATCGACTCACATGATAATAAATAATTTCTATTGCTTTCTTAAACATCTCCAAAAGCAAGTTTATACTTGAATATTAATTAGAGAACATATCTTATATCAGCTATATCCGGCAAAAGCACATTGGCCTGATAAATGTTTTATGATTTCATTAAGTTTAGTGATTTGAACGTTTAAAGCAGTTCAAAACTTTATTCAGGCTTTCTATATTTACATACACTAAATTATTTGTTTACATATTTATATACTTCACATATTAAATTAATTGAGCAATTTTCACATTTTTATATTACAGATTGATTTATTGAAATTGAGTTAGTGTGGCGGCTTAATTTAGAATAAATTTTTTAATTGTTATTTCTCCTTTGTTGTAATGTGACATAAGTTGGGGGAAAAGAGCTGAGAGCGTATAAACCGAGCGTATAAAAGCAGCGCAAGCTGAGTAATAAAGAATCAGTTTTGATTTAAACACGCCATTGGTTGTGAATTAAATTTGTGAAGTACTATTCCCAAAGTAATCTAAATAAAGCCCAGTTTGCAATACTGAACATTGGGGCGATTTATTCAACAGTTTAGCGATTCGAACGCTAGCAGAAGGTTTCAAATAAGTCGAATTTCCCTAAATTCGTTACAGTATGTATATCAGGGTGCTCCTTACAAATGAAAAAGCGACGCTAAAGTCTCATAGCAGCGCCTTTCGAAATTTTTGATAGTTTGAAAAATACTCTCGATAATCTGCGATAGCATCGCGAACTATCGTTTTGTATATGCAGCTGCGAATAAAATGTATTTATTGGCCGCGTCCTTATTAACTTTTTCATATGGGTGCGTTCAACGTAATCTTATGCATGACAGTAGCATCTCCACAATCACTCAAGATGTTGCTTTTGCAAATATAAAGGAACTCCAGGCTTAGCAATTATTATTTCGTTTGGCCCATTCACATACAAAATTTCGTGAATCACTGTTTTGTAAACATTTCACTTTACAAGAAAAATAATTTTTAACATATTTTGTCTCCGATTCTTTTGTTAATATGTAGTTTTTAATTGTGAAAAATGTTAGAAAACTACCAAAGAGTGGGACAAATTAATTCACATGCAAAATGTGAAAGTACTCATGCCGAATTCTTCTTCTGATGCTTTACATATTTACTTTCTTAATTGGCGCTTAACCGTTTTAACGGTTATGGCCGTCCAACAAGGTGCCAGACGCTTCCTCCCTCTACAAGCTGGCGGAAGGAAGTTGGTCAGACCAAGGGTGTTTAAACCCTTTTCCACCTGGTCCTTCTAGCAGAATGGCGCTCTCCCTCTTCCTCTGCTTCCATAGGCGGATTTCGATAAAAATATTTTCCTATCTGTAGCATCATCTTTCAATCGCATAATATAGCCTAGCCAGCGTACCCGTTGCGTTTTGGTTCGCTGATCTATGTTGATGGCTGCGTAAAGCTCGTACAGCTCATCATTAAATCTTCTTCGGTACTCGCCATCGCCGTAGAGGTCCGTAAATCTTTCGAACAACTTTTCTCTCGAACACTCCCAGAGCCGCTTCATCTTATGCGTTACATGCTTTACCCATGTGTTTTGTGTGTCAGATGGCGCTAGTGTCGCTCAATCTGCCGTTCTACGTACAATCTACTCATCATGTATAAGATTGCGTTGAACTCGTCTATATAAAAAAGTTGATTGTGACGCGGCCATAATGCATAGGATAGGGTAGTTTTAATAAATCAAAGAAACAATTTTCTCTGGTCTCACTCTTTGATTTGGTAATACCAGGTGCAAAAATATCACATATATATTTTTGTTCCGATAGGAGTCGGTTTAAGGGTGCCGCACAGGGGTCAATGTTACGATTTTTCTAAGGAGATTAAAAAAAAAAATTTTATCTAATATAGTATAGTAGTTGACATCATATATACTTTTTAGTCCGGGACTTACGTATTACCGTTTGAATGCATGAGACTTTAGCGTCGCTTATTTCATTTGCAAGGAGCACCCTGATATACATACTGTAACGAATTTAGGGAAATTTAGCTTATTTGAAACCTTCTGCTTTTATACGCTCGGTTTTCTCGTTCACCCATTTCTCCTAAGGTATAGTAATTTCGCGAACAGTTGTGCGTCATGCGTGGTTAGTTACCAGCTATATACATGTATATCTGTGAGTAACTACTTCGGCTGATGACTACATATTTGTGTGTATGACATATCTCTTCGTCGCCTTCTACATAAGAGTGGCTGGTTTAATGTTGTTGTGCATTTATTTAGTAGCAACTTAGTGATGCTAATATTCGTCACAATGCATAAACACACTCAGTGCCACCAAACAATAGGATTTAAACAAAGTAAGGCGGCTGGAAAATTTGGAAGATCAAACAAATAGCTCCCGAGGAAACCGGGCGTGTACCGGATTCATATTCAAAACCTTCGGAGAATTTTATTCGGTTACAGCAACAAAAAGGACTTTTTAAATTAACACGTACCATTTTAAATGCTATCAAAATTTGTTGCGAATCAGCCCTTCCAATAAATAGTTGGAAGTAAAAATATACTTCGAGTAGAACGTTTTCCTGAAAAACTCACAATCGACTATCAACAGGAAAAAACTGATGGTTTTCCAAAAATAAAATAATCGATAGTGTCATCGATAGCATTTCAGCTCTTGGGGAAAGTGTGGTTCGAGCGAAAACACAGCAAAGTACTTTCTGTGCTCGTGTTCTGCCCTCGAAAGAGTATGAATCGAGCTATAGTAGCAAGTAGAAAAGGTCCTAGAAAGTTTTGCATGTTATTATAAATCCTAAATCTAGAAAGAAGTTTTCAGTTTCGGTGTCGAAAAACTTTCTGATAACACTATCAAAACAACTGAAATGGTTGAGTTTTTTCTCTGCCTGTTTCCTTTTATCGTTATTCCTGTGTTTGCTGACTATGTACATATAGAAATTGTAAATATTTCATATCTGAAGTTTTAATGACGTCAAACAATTATTTATTATTATTTTATCATGTACTCAGATACCAACCTCCTCCAACCATTGCACTACATTCGTAACCGTCGAGTAGAAAACGTGAATTTTGTATAGATCTCACAAAAATCGATGTACGACAACCTATATATATTGTCTACACTTTGTGGAATATGATACAGAGTTGCATTGTTTTGGTAATGAAGAGTGTATGTGCCTATGTTGGATTAGATACTGCCTACCATTTTATATTTAGCCATCATCTTCTTAAGCTAAAAATGCCTTAACCAGTTCAAAAAATGTAAAATATATTCAAATTATTGTACTGACATGTCACTATTACTTACTGCACTGAATCGAGGAGCAGTTCAGTAAATTCCTTTGGCAGTACCAGTAACTAAAATTTATAACCAAAATGCTACTGGACCTATCAGAAACAGTACAATTTAGTACTGACGATCTTTGAACACAGGTTTTTATTTCTTTCACTAATGATTTACACCACTATCCAGCGGTTTATTAAAAGTTTATCAGTAGAAAAATCAAGTCTCAGCATTTCCCTACAAAGCGGCATAGAAGGCGACATCTTTAAGAAAGAACAAGTAAGGACGGAATTATCTTCGGCTGTGCCGAAGACTTCATACCTTTCTTAAGTGGAGCTGCACAATGACAGTTTATATGGCGTATACACTATATATACCAACGATCCCTATGATTTTTTCAGCCAACAATATATGCTATATACGTAAGCATTTGTTTAAATTTGAAGCTTCTAGCTGTTAAAATGGTGTAAAAAATTGCGAAAAGTTTGTTATCTGAACAATCGGTTGTAGGGGATATAGACTATATATACCACCGATCTATACAATTTTTTCAGACAACAATGATGCTATATTTGTACGTAAGCATTTGGTGACAACCGTGGTGTGATAGTAGCGTGCTCCGTCTAACACACAGTATGCCCTGGGTTCGCACCCCGGGCAAAGCAACATCAAACATCATTAGAAATAAGGTTTTCCAATTAGAAGAAAATTTTTCTAAGCGGGGTCGCCCCTCGGCAGTGTTTGCCAAGCGCTCCGAGTGTATTTCTGCCATGAAAAGCTCTCAGTGAAAACTCATCTGGCGCCTTACATTTATTTATTTTTTATTTTTATTTGGTGAAATTTGAAGCTTGTAGCTGTAAAAATGGTGTACAAATTTCTAAAAGTTTCTTATCTGAACAATCGGTTTAGGGGACATATGCTATATATACGTCCGATCTCTACGAATTTTTCAGACAACAATATTTCCTATATACGAAAGCATATGGTGAAATTTGAATTGTATTCTACCGGACTGTATGTAATATTTGTTCCAAATATGAGCCAAATCGGACCACAAATACGATTTTTGTGAATATCTCGATTTTTTCATAGGTCGCTTCCTATTCTTGTATGTATTATGTGTTCCTAATATGAGACAAATCGGACCACAAATACGATTTTTTGAATATCTCGATCCTTGCGCCACCTCGCGGTGATTTTTTTCATAGGTCGCTTTCTATTCATGTATGTATTATGTGTTCCTAATATGAGCCAAATCGGACCACAAATACGATTGCGTTATAAGAACCAGGATGTACCACTCAACTTCAGTTTTGAGAAAGGGTTCAGCAGTAAGCGAGTGCTGGTGGAGAATAGTCGACAAAGACCACGAAAGTCAAAGGCTGATGTATCGAATGGGCCAAATAAAGCGAAATCAAAAATACCTGCGACGGAAACACTGACATTGACAAAACCAAATGGACGCACAAAACTGAAGAAACGAATTTCACAAAAAGAATGCGAGGGTAGTTTTAAGCCAGGGCGCACTACTGTTGTGAAACGTGGGAACGATACTGCGATTATGCGAAGCCAATCCGTCAAGTGCAAGCTTTACGAAGTAGTTCATTGGCCAAACAACAGAGTGTGAGGGAACGAATCAGGATAATGAGTACTAGGGGGAAACACAGGTACGTCAAGAACAATAATTCGGAAGGTTTCTTTTAGGGAGATTTGGTACTTTCATCCAAATTTCGGTGCAGATGGGAAGGCCCGTACAAAGTTTTGAAGAAGATCAGTGATACCATCTACCGCATACAAACCATTGGGAAACCACGAAATAGAAGGGTGGTTCATTTGGAGATGCTGGCGGCGTTTATATCAGAAAATTTGTCTGATCGGGACGATCAGACTTAGGTGGAGGGCAGTGTGACGACACTAAGGGATACTACCATCTCTAAGCAATCACTTGTATCTACATAAACTAATCAATCATTATGTCTACACATATGTACGTACAAGCAGGGGAGAGAAACGCACAAACACATGCATATACCTTATCTGAGCTACTCACAAAAGTATGCAATCATCGGTTGAAATATCACTCACATATACACGCGCATATGAGAAGCTATAAACGTGCATCTGTAGTTTATAGCTGGTGAGTTTATAGCTGTTAAACAAGTAATAAATTCTAGAAGAAGTAACGCCTAGAAGTATTCCAACGACACGGCAGGGACTATAAAAGCAGCAGAAGCTGAGTAGTCCGGAATCAGCTTTGATTTAAGCAAGCTATTGGTTGTGAAGTACTTTAATAAAGGCCATTTTGCCATATTGAATATTAGAGTTATTTATTCAACAGTTTAGCGATACGAACGTTAGCAGAAGGTGTAAAATAAGCGGAATTTCACAAAATTCGTTACAATATGAACATTTTTTTAGTAGGACATGAAAAAAACTTAAAAATCAAAGTCGAAAAATAGTCAAAAAATGAAATTTCGCATGCTTGAAAATTATTTTTTTGGGAATGCGTAGTGGAAATTTTTTTCCTGAGCCCAAATCCTATCGAAAAATCGATGGCGCGATATCGGTTAACTTTCGTCCATACAAATCGACCCACCCTAGTACACATATCTAATTAATAACACAATTCAACTCTACGAATACATAGTTATATAAACAAACAATTACTATGAAATTTTCTTTTTAAAAACTAAAGCAAGTGTTTTATTAAATCCGAGCTCATTTTATTTCGTTGGAATATGCGTCAATACCTTTAATTTGTTTGTTTGTTCAACTAATTAGCTTTAATTAAAATTTCGAAGTATTCGTGAAATCTAGAAGAAAAAGTTGTTGTTTATTTTTTATTCACACGACTCAATGAGGTATAAATAGCGCCCACAAAATCTATCACGTAGTAGTTTATACTTAAAAAGTAGTGCAAAAAGTTTTTAACTAAAATGAATTCAAGCATTCATTACGCGATCCTCTCTCTCATGCTTAGCTGTCACTTGACTTTTACGAATGCGCAATTACGCGTTGCAAATGGCGCAGACATAAGAATAGAGCAGAGCCCACATTCGGTGGCAATTTTTTATGAAAACAAATATGCATGCGTTGGCTCATTGGTCAATATGAATTCGGTGGTAACAGCAGCGCATTGCATAATAGGGGGGGAAAGAAGCAAGTTTGACATTATAGCTGGTGTAGCAGATATAAGTGAAATGAACAGAGAAAGAGGGCAAAAACGCAATGTGCGGAGAATACATCATCATCCTCACTTTGATAGACTGTCAGGATATATGGACATAGCTGTGCTTAAAGTGACCGAATGCTTTTCAGAGACAGAACAAGTAAAATCAATATCACTTTGTGAAAGTCTACTAATACCGGACACACCACTGAAAATTAGTGGATGGGGTTCGGTAATACCAAATAGTATAATTAATTATCATCTTCTCCAAACTATGGAATTATATGTAATAGACTTTGGACTATGCATTTATATTTATCAGATTAAACAACCACCGCAATATTTACCAGCCACTATCATTTGTGCAGTATGTCGTGGAAGAATTCCGTGTCATGGAGACTCTGGAGCAGGGGCCGTTGTGGAAGGAAAACTTTGTGCGGTATTAGCTGCTGGTTGTCAGTACTCCGATATTCCGAGTTTATATACAGACATAACAAAACCAATAGTTAATAACTTTGTAAGATCCAAGATGTAGAGAAATCGAAGGGTTTTGTTATAAATTGACTGTTGAGTGGAATATCACCATAACTTGACTGAATTATTCTGAGATGGGGTGTTTTCCAAACAGCAGTTGAAATATTGTGATATTCAAATCAGCACTCGAAATAACGATATTTTATAGTATGTACAAATAAAATTTTATGATTAAAGTAGTCAATA
Source organism: Eurosta solidaginis (assembly GCF_040869045.1). NCBI lineage: Eukaryota > Metazoa > Arthropoda > Insecta > Diptera > Tephritidae > Eurosta > Eurosta solidaginis. The sequence goes on from NC_090323.1 coordinate 181,003,694, forward strand.
AATATTTTTGATTGTTTCCAATAAAAGTGTGACGCATGACGCCTTTAGTTGTGCTAGCTGTTAAAATGGGGCAGAAATTATTAAAAGTTTCTTATCTGAACAATGGGTTGTATGGGATATATACTATATATACCACCGATCTAGAAAATTTTTTCAGACAACAATGAATGGCGTATATTATGGGTATATACTATCAGCCCAATTCTGAATATCCCCTCGTAATTTTGTTCTCGCGGATTTTTTTATTCTCGCTGAGAATAATATTTGGGGAATAGGAATTTCGAATTTTCGAAGTCAGCTATTTTGTCAATTGAAATTTCGTTCCGCATTTCTTATTTTGTTTAAAAAATGTAAAAGTTTACTTATTGTTGCAAATTTGTTTGAAATTAATAAATACAAAATAAACAATGCACAGTATTGCATTTCATGTGGTATTCACTGAAATTAGTAATGAGTTGGTGCCACAGCAACATCAACAGAGGAGCATAAGAAGAAGATGGCATGAGAACACAAATCCGCCGGAGTTGTCTCCTTCCATTCAGCAAAGCAATTTTCTGGCGGCCTAGTCGAGTTGAATTCGTCTTTCTTCATATTTCAGCCTTCTTAAAAAATCCTTGCACAATTTCTGGATGGCTGCATCAAATATACCAAGAGCTCTTCCTTTGCTTATGATATGCTTTTCGACTTAAAATAAAGAATATTGTGGTAGAATGTACATATTTTAGCACAAATTTGTACAAGTGTTCTTTCTTCAAAGAACCAATTTCCTTTAAATATTTTGATGCATTCCCTTTAATTTAACAAGTGAAAAAACTCCTAAGAAATGGCAGAGAAATCTCCCTCCCACTTACATTCATAATACCTACTTTTCTTCCATAACCGGTTTCCGCTTTTTCGAACATTGTTCAGAATAGGAAGAAAGGGAGAAGTGAAAAAACTCACAAGGAATTTTAATTTAAAATACGAGGAATGGGAGAAGGAGAAAAACTCGCAAGGAATTTTTGTTTAGAATTGGGCTGTATATATACCACCGTCTGTATGTTTCCCCATTTTTTCAGACAACAATATGTGCAATATACGAAAGCATATGGTGAAGTTTAAAGCTTCAATCTGATAAATTTTGAAAGATATGGGAAAAATCTCTTTTCTGAAAAATCCGTTGTACGGGGGATATGTGCTATACTGGTCCGATCCGGCCGGTTCCGACAAATGTTTAATCGGACACCTAAATATACCCTCTCCCCAAATTTTATCAAGTAATCTCAAAAATTTAGGGAATAGTTTGCATACAAACAGACACACGGACAGACGGACATGTCTAAATCAACTTAGCTCTTCATTCTGATCACTTCGGTATACTTAGTGGTGGGTCTATCTCTTTTATTTGAAGGACTTACAATTTTGAGATTCGTGACAAACTTAATATACCATTTCATTTTCATGAAAGGTATAAAAAAAACGCCAGTACTACGAGAATCGAACTTTTAAAATTTTACCAGTACCAGAAGGAAACGGCAGGAGCCCTATTTCTTATCCAGATGTATGAAATTCCTATACTTTTTTAAAAGGATATAGAAAATCATAAATATAGAATATTTATAGTCTCAGAAACTCGAACAAGTACTAAAAGGACATGACATGGTGCAGTTTGACTAGTTTTTTCTCTGAAATCAGATAAGTTTTTGCAAATAGAATATTTAAATACCACTTTCTGTACTGATACTGTGAATAACATTGTAACGAATTTCGTGCAATTCCGCTTATTTGCAAACTTCTGCTTACGTTCGTATCGTTAAACTGTTGAATAAATAACTCCAACATTCAATAATGCAAAATGGTCTTTATTAGAGTACTTCACAATAACACTTATACTTCGCAACCAATAGCGTGCTTAAATCAAACTGAATTGCCCATGCTTCAGCTTGTGCTGCTTTTATACTCTTCGGTATCCTCGTTCGCATAGTTCTAGGCGTTTGTTCTTCTAGAATTTATATATGTGAATAATACTTCCACCGATGATTGCATACTTTTGTGAGTATCTCAGATATATGCATGTGTATATGTGAGAACTACTTTGCTGATGATTGCATACTTTTATGAGTATCTCTCCACTGCGTGCATGTACATATGCGTATACATAATGATTAATTTGTTTATGTAAATACAAGGGACTGCTCAGTATCGGCTTAGAGATGATAGTATCCCTTATTTTACCACCACTGAGTCAGATTAGAGCTCTAGTTGATAACTACCCTTCTCCTTAAATCTCAAGCGCTGTTTCTCAACAGTGGCCCAACTTGACAATCATAGCGCTTTTAACGAAGGTTCATCCCTCTTTTTCTTTTCCCTTTTACAGATGTACTATGACTTATCATACTTATACATGTAAGTAAAATGGCTTAACTCATCAAGATTTAAAAAAAAAAACATAATTTGCAAACATGCGTACAAGATTTTTTCCACAAAACTATTTATTATAATTGATGTTATTTTATTATTATTAATTTTAATTGAATTGGAATGTTTCCGAATTTTTTGGATTACAATTAATTAGGAAATAATCTAGTTTCTCATGAATTGTTGTTTTTGCGTACATATTTATATACATTTTAGCAATTTATCAATATATTTCAAATTTGTTGTATAATTTTAAATTTGTATGGGATTCGAATAAATTACTGTCTTATGAATTAAAGTGCTACGAATAAGATCACTAATTTTTTAAATTTTTTTGTAAACGAAGATGCTGTGAGCGATGGAAATTCTTATGAAATATATAACAGTACAATATCTCAGAGCCGCCAAACGTTACTTATTTCCTGACAAACAAAATGTGTTGGATAGAGTAGTGTAAGCGTGTAATATGAAGGTATACACACCCGCTAGTTTGGGCCCTAGGCGAACTTTCTGGTACGGGCCGCTGAATTTGCATAAAAGTATCGCCAACTTTACTTATAGTATCAGTGCTGATTATTAAAAATTTTAAAATAGTATTGCCAGCCTCTTTTCGTGGGATGTTATTTCTGCCAGACGCTTCAAAGTTAACCACTCACGAAAAATGGCTAGCAATACTAGTTTTCAATTTCTAATGATACTATCTACCATACTATGGCGAATATTAGCAGCACTATGATGTTAGTAAATAATCACAACAACAAAAACAGCAAGCAGCCACACTTTTGTACATGTGCACATTAGAGCAAGCAGACCCACTTATGTACAAGGCAACGAAGAATATTCCATACCCATAACCAGCAAGTTGAAGCAGAGAGTTTATCTCACATACATATACATATGTAGCCGGCAGCTAAGAGCAGAAGTTGTTACTCATACATACACACGCATATGGCTATAAGAAAAGAATACACTACAGATGTACATGTATATAGTTAATAACCTAGCATGAGATACAACTGTTCTAGAAAGCATGTTCGAAACGTCTAGACCTAAGGAGAATTGGGCGAACGAGGTAACCGAGAGTATAAAAGCAGCGCAAGCTGAGGAAACGGTAATCAGTTTTGATTTAAACACGCTATTAGTAGTGAAGTGAAGCATAATTTGTAATTGTGAAGTACTACCCCCAAAGTAGTCTAAATATAGACCATTTGGCAATACTGAATATTGGAGTTATTTATTCGACAGTTCAGCGATTCGAACGTTAGCAGAAGGTGCATAATTATCAGGAACTTCCCAAAATTCGTTACAATACATATAGAAATCAGTACTAAGGCTATAAGTAAAGCTAGCGATATTTTGAGGCTTTTTCAGCGGCATGTACCGGGAAATTGGCCCAAACTAGCGGGTGTACATACCTTCATGGTGTTGTGGTTGTATCAACGATAAAGACACTCTCCGAAGGTTTTGGAGAGTGTTATCGATGTTGATGGTCCTTTGCCGGATAAAGATCCGGTACGTTCCGGTAACAAAGACCATTAAGTTACTACTCGGAAAAGATAGACATGACCAGATTAAACCTTAAGCCTCCCCGAACCCCCCCCCCCTACTCCCTACTTCCATGAGGAACTTGGGGTCGCCACAGCCTCACCTGCTAAAGATGTGTATGTACATTCATATTTGTAACAGGATTCCGCTCGCGTTGGTGAAGTTGTCAATTGGGTTGCGGAAGCTCTGAAACTATAAAGGTTTTTTTTTGCGTTTATCAACCCCTTGAATCCCTGCATACCTCAATAGTACTCGCTAACAACTCTCTGAAAAATTTTGTTTGTCAGAAAATATGTAACGTCTGGCGGCTCTGGGATCTTGCTCTATAATGGAATACAAAAATTCTTCAGATATTTTCGTATTATTACCTACTAATTTTTAATGACTCGTTATTTACTATGTAACTGCGAGTTTTAATTTTTTTTTTGCCCAAGAAGTAAGTGATTTTAATCTTAGGACATAAGATAATTTATTAACGTATGTACATATTTAGGGCCATATTTGCAAATGTTTGTAAGCACATATTTATTTTCATTCTATATATGTATGTTGGTATATATTTACATGACCTTTTTTGGGGTACGATAATCTTAAATTTTGTTTACCTTTCGATTGCTCAGTATCCTTTCTACATACTGTCTAGACTATGTTTCCTGAGTTTAAGGCTGACGACAGTGTGTTCGCTATAAGCGAAAACTGCGATTAGTCTAGGATGAGTCCGGGATGAGTCGCAAAGGAGTATGCGAATAATGCCAGTTTTGATCTCTTTGTATGCGTTGAACTGTTCCCTTTTGTTTGAGCAGTTCCTATGAAGAGAATAATTGTACCCATTTATACCCGAACGGAAAGGATAGGGAAAATACACTTTGTACCCATATGGGAGCGAATGAAAACTAATCTCTTTTCTCATCAAAAAGTGTTAGTTTTCGTATGGTACAAGTTAGCGAATTAAAACGCAGTGGCTGCGCTGGCTAGGCCATGTTATGCGAATGAAAGATGATGCTCCGGCCAAGAAAGTGTTTCTATCGGAACCCGCCTATGGAAGCAGAGGTAGAGGGCGGCCGCCACTCCGTTGGAAGGACCAGGTGGAAAACGATTTAAACTCCCTTGGTGTGACCAATTGGCGCCGGTTGGCGGAGCGAAGGAGCGGCTGGCGCGCCTTGTTGGACTGCCATAACCGTTTAGACGGTTAAGCGCCAATTAAGTAAGTAAGTAAGTAAATTAAAACTTTTCCAAAAATTGCTAGATACATTTATGTAAAAAAAATTTTATAAGTCGCCAACTCATTCTAAGAGATATGGGTCAACGATAAGGGAACATATGGTCCAAGTTATTTAGGTTCGGTATAGGGCTCCGCATTTTTCTTAAATAATTCGAATAAATCACCTTTGTATATTATTTTTTATTTCACTTACTTCCTTGATGCTTTTTTTATGTTTCTTAAAATGGGCTACATAGATTTCAGCCTGAATAATCACAGCCGTACCCAAGGGACTAGAGGGGATCAATTATGCCGCAATGTAGACAAAAGAGATCAATCGGAGACCGATATCTTTAGGAACTAGCCGCACTATTTTTTTTTTTGCGCTATGCTAGGCGAGATAGGGATTTCATTTTCATGAAAGGTAAAAAAAAGGTAGAAGTTACGGTTCGTTACTTAAAGGATATCAATATCATCGGCATACGCTAGCTACTAGAAACATTTTTGCCGGCATAAGGTTAAAAAATCGCATGAGAGAAAGTAGCCTTGTTGGGTTCCAAATGGCTTGCAGCAGTCCCTCCCAATCTTTTTGAAGTTGACACCACCTGCTCAACGTCATTTAGCAAAGCTCAAAAAGTTTGAAAGTAACTTAAATTCAACATAAAAGCATAAAATTTGGCTTATCGTAAAATCCAGCCGATTGTAGATTTACTAGGTATATAGCTTTGCTGATAAGATCCCATTAGTTAATTTACTTTAGAATTCACTTGTTTGCGCAATACGCCCAAAAGAACCCTTTACGCAATTTAAAGCAGACTCAGTTCGAAGTACTTAGCGCAGTTTTGGGCCTTTCTTGTGGATTGGAGAGTACACACTTTAGTTCTAATCCGGTTATATGCGCTCGCCCTACCATAATTTGCATTAGAGTTGGTGCATGCTTTTTACCAGCTCTTCGCCTCCATATTTGGGCTTCTCGGCGGGTATTCCATCGTTACAGGGAGCTACGTTATATCTTTTCCCCGATACTGCCATTTTCACTTAGTGATAGCTGGGTGACTGAACTTATATTCTGTCACCAGTGCTAAAAGTATTATGATTCAAGGGATTGTCAAGCGCAACCCCCTCAAGATGTTGCCAGCGCAATTCGTAGCTTCCCCAACACAATTGCCCGCTTCACCTACCCGTGGTGAATCCGTTTTATATAGCAGGCGAAGTTATGGCGGCCCTAAGTTCTTCACGGAAGGAGCGTGCTGGATGTCCTAGAAGGTGCAATGTGACCATATCAAATCGTACGACAGATGGTGTTAGGGATTCAAGGGGGTGTGTAGCGCAATATATAGCTTCTCCTACCCAATTATCAACCTCATCTTCGAGCGCCGAATCCCGTTTCACTAACAGACGAGGCTCTGGCGACCCCAAGCTCCTCATGGGACTTGGGGTGGGGAGGGAGGAATGGCCTGAAGGTTTAATGTGGCCATATAAATAGTTCCCGAGATGGTCGGGCTAGTACCTTAAAGGTGCTGTGTTACCGGGGCGTACCGAATATTTATCCGGCAAAGGACCATCACATCGATAACACTCCCCAAATCTTTCGGGGAGTAACCTTATCGCTACAACAACAACAACCACAGATGGTGTTATCCGCATCAATAAAACTCGCCAAAACCTTCGGGTAATCTCTTTATCGCTACAAGAAGAAGCAGAAGATTTAGGTTTCGGATACATCTTCTTCCTCGCTCTCAAGTAGAAGTACTCCCTTCACAACCTAAGCGCACTCGTACGTCAGTTACGCCGCTTCGGTCTTAAAACCTTTCGTCATCTACCAGATTTATTTTTTTATTAGATTATGTATCTTAGAAATTGCTTAAAACTATTTAGTAGTAAAAAAAAGCTGAAAATCAGCAGAATACTTTGTAGATTAAAAAATTTAAATAAATTTTTGAGCGTATATTGTAATCGGTTAAATTCTTTATTATTGAGAATCAATCCCGACTTCTAACGTGTCCCCATATGACTTACTTACTTACTTAATTGGCGCTTAACCGTTTAAACGGTTATGGCCATCCAACAAGGCGCGCCAGTCGCTCCTTCTTTCTGCCAGCCGGCGCCAATTGGTCACACCAAGGGAGTTTTCCACCTGGTCCTTTCAACGGAGTTGGGGCCGCCCTCTACCTCTGCTTTCATAGGCGGGTTCCGATAGAAACACTGTCTTGGCCGGAGCGTCATCTTTCATTCGCATAACATGGCCTAACCAGCGCAGCCGCTGCGTTTTAATTCGCTTCGTCCCCATATGACACCAACCATCTTTTCAATTGCAATGAGGAACCAACGCCTCTAGCATCCATTTTTCTTTGGTCCAATCCTGTTAAAACAGCAAATTTCTCAGACTCCTGTTAGAGGATATTGTGACGAATATTAGCCACACTAAGGATACTATCATCTCTAAGCCGATACTAAGCAGTCACTTGTATCTACATAAACAAATCAATCATTATGTCTACACATATGTACATACAGCAGCGGAGAGATACTCACAAAAGTATGCAATCATCAGCAAAGTAGTTCTCACACATACACATGCATATATCTGACATACACGTTAGTAGAAGGTTGCAAATAAGCAGAAATGCCCTAAATTCGTTACAATATTGATAACAACTTGTGAGTAATCGCATCAACAGCAACAACAATCAATATTTATTTATTTAGTTTTTTTTTTCGATGATTATCCATTGAAAGTGAAGTTGAATAGCAAAACAAATTCGATTTCGTTTCGTATAAAAAACTTTAATGAAACTGATGGCATCCAACTTCTTGACTAACTTTCAAATGATGACAACATCTTTTGTCTCTTATTTAAATACTTTTTTATTGTATTCTGCCTGTCGTAATTGTCTAAATTTATTATCAGTTAAGAACAGGTTCAAATAAACAAGTTAAACAAATTGCAAAAAAAAATTCTAGTTAAAACAAAAAATTGCCTGGAAGAAGGTTTATGACTGGCGTTCTTTAAAATTATGCAAATGAAAACGAAACTTTTCTAGAGTTTTTTAAAATATGTAGTCCACGGTCAAAAATTCTAGTTTATTTTTGAAACCTAGCAAAGTACTCTGCTAATTTTGTATACTACTTTTCAAACCACTAAAACGTTTTAGGCCATTTCGAAGATATTTTGGTTTCCATTTTAGTCCACATACTTGATAAATATCATTTTCGATGAAAAGTTTAAAATTAAAACCAAAAAGTTTTACCTGTAAACTTGTTTTTAACTATATTATAAACTTACTTACTTAATTGGCGCTTAACCGTCTAAACGGTTATGGCCGTCCAACAAGGCGCGCCAGTCGCTCCTTTGCACCGCCAACCGGCGGCAATTGGTCACACCAAGAGAGTTTATATCGTTTTCCACCTGGTCCTTCCAACGGAGTGGGGGCCGCCCTCTACCTCTGCTTACATAGGCGGGTTCAGATAGAAACACTTTCTTGGCCGGAGCATCATCTTTCATTCGCATAACATGGCCTAGCCAGCGCAGCCGCTGCGTTTTAATTCGCTGGACTATGTTGATGTCTGCGTATAGCTCGTACAGCTCATCATTATATCTTCTTCGGTACTCGCCATCGCCAACGCGTAGAGGTCCATAAATCTTTCGAAGAACTTTTCTCTCGAACACTCCCAAAGCCGCTTCATCTGCTGTTGCTTCTGCCCCATATAGCAGGACGGGAACGATAAGTGACTTGTAGAGTATGATTTTCGTTCGCCGAGAGATGACTTTACTTTTCAATTGACTACCTAGTCCAAAGTAGCATTTATTGGCAAGATTGATTCTTCGCTCGATTTCAGTACTGATGTTGTTGCTAGTGTTGATGCTGGTTCCCAAATAAACGAAGTCTTTTAATATTTCGAAATTATGGCTGCCAACAGTAGCGTCGTTGCCAAGGCGCATATGCGCTGATTCTTTGCTCGATGACAGCAGGTACTTCGTTTTGTCCTCATTCACCATCAAACCCATCTTTACCGCTTCTTTTTCCAGTTTGGAGTAAGCAGAACTAACAGCGCGAGTGTTTAGGCCGATGATATCAATGTCATCAGCATATGCCAGTAATTGCACGCTTTTATAGTATATTGTTCCAGTGCGGTTAAGTTCTGCAGCTAGTATAATTTTCTCCAGCATCAAATTAAAGAAATCGCACGATATGGGGTCACCCTGTCTGAAACCTCGTTTAGTTTCGAACGGCTCGGAGAGGTCCTTCCCAATTCTGACTGAGCTGATGGTGTTGCTCAACGTCATTTTGCACAGCCGTATAAGTTTTGCGGGGAAACCAAATTATTATAAACTATTAGAAGATAAATCCAATTTTTAATATTTTTGGGTTTAAATTTTAGACCGAAATTTGGAAAACATTATTTCTTATGAGTAGTTTGAAACTAAAACCTAAAAGTCCTACATTCTAAACTAGAATTAATTTTTGATATTTTTGGGTTTAAACTTTAGAACAATTTGTAGTTTAAAATTAAAACCAAAAAGTTCTAATCGTATTCACGTTATTACCTAAATGATTTCACATATGTATGTATAATACTACTTTCGTAAAAAATGTAGCACAAGGAAGACGTTTTAATTGTTGAAACTAAATTCTCTGGAAATTATAAGCTTATTTCTTTTGCGAAAAACTGGTTAGTAAAGTAAATTTGTATTCATAAAGAAACTTCTACTAACATCCTCATTTAATTTCAGTGACAGATACTTTTGCAATTGAAAGTAAAGGAATATCTTTTCTCACCGCTCATGGCAGCGAGATTCCAAAATTTAGCAGCTTAAAAGAACGAAAATCGACACTGATGATGTTACAACGCCGAAACCGGTTTGTCTCGAAACCAAATTTGACAAGGGATGACAGAAAATCGTTTCAATATATGTACAGGCTTAAAAGAACTTAACTCGAATAAGAGAATAAAACATTTGTAAGTATATTGATGTTTTAAATAAAAGAAGTTGTTAAACAGTAATCAAAATGTTTTAATTGTGAGTTTTTTTTTTTTTTTGAACATATAAAGTCAAACCAAAAAGTTTTAACTGTAGATTCTGTGGTTCAAAATATGGATAATTTTCGGTCTAAAATTTAAACTGCAATGCTTAAGTTCTAGTTATTGAATTGTTTAAAACCTAGTACATATTTTTTGGTTTCACATTTAAACAGCTTCAGTAATCTTGACCGAAAAGTTTTCAGATTGGTGTTCCTTGACTCGAAAAATGAAAATTTTTTGGATTAAAAACTAAACCAACACATTTCAATTCAAAATCAGTCATTTGAGCCCGTTTATTTTTAATCTTTGCAAGGGCTACATACATTTAAAACCAAAATAAGTTTGGACATGTATGTAGACCAAAAAGTTTAAGATTTAAACCAAAATTTTCAACCGTGTATTTACGTCAAAGCCCTGTTTGTTAAACTTTTGCTCTTAGCATTTTGACAAAACAAACCGGAACACATTTTATGAGCATCAAGACAATTCGCTTTGTTTCTAAACAATTCATTATATAATACATAGTTTGTAGAAGAATATCTATATTGAATATTTATTATTATTAAAATATCTGCTGTGCCGAAAACCTCATACCTTTCATGAATGGAGCTGAACAATAATCTGATGAAATTTCAAAAATTTATAAACTCTGAACAGTCAGTTGCATGGGGTATATATGATATTGTAACGAATTTTGGGGATTTCTGATAATTATACACCTTCTGCTAACTTTCGAATCGCTGTCGAATAAATTACTCCAATATTCAGTATTGCAAAATGGTCTTTATTAGACTACTTTGGGAGTAATACTTCACAATTACAATTATACTTCACTATTAGCGTGTTTAAATCAAACTGATTCCTCAGCTTGCTCTGCTTTTATACTCTTACAAATTGTTCTACTCTAAATTACCACTTCTTCTTAAGTCTAGACGTTTCACGAACATGCCTTTTAGAACAATTGTACGTATATGTATATCTGTAGTTTATAGTTGCGTTCCAATGAAGCGTATTCCAGATGCGCATAGAAATTTAACATGCAAATGCAACAACAACGCTGTGATCCTGATATCTATCTGGATCAGTTTCGGATAGTGATGGACGATATGGCTATTTTGAGCTATCGGTGATAATAGATATGGATATTTTTGAATCACGGCTATTTTTTATAGCTATAGCGATCGCTTTATTTTAACAAGCGATTCTATACAGAAGATATGATGGGCGATACAGCGATTTTGAGCTATCAGTGAATAATATGGCTATTTTTTACAGCTATGGCGATCGCTTTCATTTATCTTTGATAAGCGAATCTGCAATTATTTGTATACTTGGATATAAAAATTGAATGTTTAAGTTTGTTTACCGGAGTAGATTGAATGTTATACATTAATTGAATTTAGTATACAGAATATATGAACCAAAATTGGAATAAAAAGACGAAAATATGTACCTTTTATTGTAAACTGATGTAATGTGAAATTCTAATATGTTCAGTCTCGTATTACACTCAATGAGATGAAACTAGCTGAAATAGATGTCTATGCATCTTTGTTTTATAAATTTTGCTAATTGAAAATGCTTTGATTTTTAAGTGTAAGATGAATCAACCCGAAATAAATCTGTATATGTAACACCATAAAAACATGATTTATTTACTATATTATACTACACCGATGTATTCAGAAATACTCCGTATGAATTTATTCTGAAAGTTTTATTTGGCTGCATAATATTTGTATAGTAAAGTGAATCAATTTTTAATGAACAATACAGAGGAAAAATATAGCAAATTCTTCAAAATATCCAACCACTTCAGTGCCCTAGAAATTAGCCGGAGAATTCAACCATATACAAACCATATGACAAAGCTTGAATTGCATTCTTCCAAAAAACTTAAATTTTGTGTTAATCTGTTTACAATAAGACGAGTGATATACGTTTCTATAATTCTTTTATTTTTCCATCAAAAACACAAATTTTATAAAACTGTTAACGGCTACAGCCTAGAAGTATTAACTTATAAATAACACATGCATTAGTTTCATGTCCGAATCAGTTTTAGCAAGCGTAAAATATGCTATTGTTTCTTTGTTTAGGCCAACGTCCCATCCTATTTCTATACCCTCCTGTGTTTGCGATTCTTTTAAATTTTTATCGTATTCTGTTTCTAGGCGCACAAGTGGACCGAAAACTTTCTCGTATTAGTTCTTAAGACAACTATCCCCATTTTTCGATAATAGCTGGCAAACTTTTGTAAAAGTATATTTTTTCCAATTTTCGATAAAATTCTTCCTTTTTGTAGCCAATAAACTTTTTTAAGGCTCCATTACTGATACTTAGCATAGACTTGACTTGGCTTGCGAACTGTCACTTACAGTTCTGTTAAATGAACATTGCATGTTACTTATTACTCAAAACTTAACTTGACTTAGAAGTCTGTTGAATATTGATTTTCTATGTAAGTTCTAAGTGACGTTTACATTTTGAGATGCCATTTGTTTGATACCATATATAGCATTTTGAGATTCCCAGGCCCCTCCAAAGCCCGGGTCCGGGGGTAATGACCCCCTCAGCCTCCCCCCCCGCTCTCGTCGGGCCTGATTGGTGTCAACCCTTTTCTGTAAAAAAATCACGGAAATTAATGAACAAAAGAGAGGGAAAAGAAGAGGATTAGGAACACGAAGGAGAAGGTATGTGGAAAATGATAGCTGAAAGGGAAGGAGTAGGAGAGGAGTAGAAAATAAATGGGATAGGTTGGGTTGATAGAGGGGGTGAAAGAGGAGAAATGGGAGAGAACCACAGAAACAAAGCCGGAGAGACCGAGGAGATGTACTTGACAAATTAGAAAATCTTTAAAATAGAAGGATATGTATTCTTAGTTTATTTCTCATTTGTTTGAAACGTACAAGGAAAATTTACTTAGTTTATACATAGGTAGTATGTACGAAAATAAGGTTGAGGTCTAAGTTACGCAAATCGGAACTTAGTTGAATTTAAAAATATTGAGGCATATTCATAGTCAAAGTTAAGTAGGAACTAACTTACCTACTTAATTAACGCTTAACCATATAAGCGGTTATGGCCGTCAGACAAGGCGCACCAGTCGCTTCTTTGCTATGCTAAATGGCGCCAATCATTATGCAAGGCTTTGTATGAATCTTCATTTTAGTGTGAATTTATGTGCAGGTCCCAAACCTAGCGCAAAACACTCGCCGCGGGGATGAGGTCTTATGAAATCGTTTGTTTAGCGAGCGGCTCCATTCAAACACAAACGCCCACTTGCAGCCGCACTTTATAGTGATCAGACGCTAATGAAACACTCCAGCTAACCCTTAAACTGATTTCGAAGGAGTAGCCTAACATGGTTGTCGCGTTCCCACATTAGCTCTCCACCAAACGGATGAGTAGTGAGATTCTTAAACTGCATGCAAAAGAATCGCCCTGGCCATTTCCTGGTTAACGGTGGTCAGAAGCTTTCCCCACAGTTACAGATTTTTGACATAATGTCCACTGAAAGAAATGGTGCTAGTAAAATCAACAAATTTATTCTGTTATTCTTGACTTAACGGAGATTCGCCGAAATTGATCGAATTATGGTTAATTCGACCGAGTTCTTTGTCAGGCGAACAAATTAGTTTAGTCATTTCAACAGAAGAGAAATTGTCGCTCTCAAGTTAACAAAATTCTGTAAAATTGACAGATTCCTAATCAATCTAACTGATTTTTCTGTTAAAAAAACTGATCTCACTGGTCATTTCAACAGCGATCAACAGTCAATACATGAGAAAATTTCAAAGAGAATTTTACGCTCACTGCGCTCTCTACTTTGTACTTATGACGATGGTGCCACTTGTTAAAAAAAAAACACCAAACTAAGAAAACCACCAAATTGAAAAAACACACAACAAAAACCTATTTTTTCAGTTATCAATACAAAACGAAAAACCCCCTTTTGAATTTACTGTGCAAAAATTTATGAGATACCGGGACACCCATTTTTCGGGTACAATTTTCCAACTTCTCTTCCAAGCGAAATGCAAAATTGCACCTTCTTCTTGCAAAAGTTTTATTTGAACGAACAGAATGTTTCCAAAGTTAGGAACATTTTGTTCAAGTTTTTACGAATTTTCTAATAAGATAATAAAAAAACATCATTTTTTAATGTTGATGTCTCCGACAACATAAAAGTTTGAGTTTTTTTGGAATCGTTCCAACTTAAAGTGTTACGAGAATTAAACTTGCCGAATTACATGTAAAGTTACTCAAGTGGTGAATTACCTTCCTGCGATTTGATTCTTTACTTTTCTATAACTTACAAGTTCTCTATTTAAAATGTTATGTATGTCAAACATTTATACTACAAGTTTTGTTCGAAACTACTATTTTCATCTCTATTTGCAAAGCGAAGTTCAAAATTATAAATTAAATAAATTATAAAATATAAAATTTGGTGAAAGTGTGTTTAATAAAACAAAATAATAAAGTGTATGTTTATTGTGTTCCAGCATGTTTGACGTACGCACAATTGAAGTTCGGTTAGTAAGTGCGTACATATGTATGTATATGCAGCAAGTATGCGTATTTATGTATTCACATATTTACGTATGCATGTATATATGGCAACATAGGTACTTTCGTACAAAGATGTCGCAACAACTTTTTTTGTTCATTTGATTACTAAAACGGTCAGTTACGGATCAACGATTTGTGCGCAGTTGATGGATAAAAATTGACAGAAATTTCGGTAAAATTGACCCGTAGTTCGGTTGATTTTACCAGTCTTTTTCTTTCAGTATCCATGCTCTATATTAAAAAAAAAAAGCTGTTACCAACTTTTAGTGCATACTAAATTGCGACTATTAATAGGTACATGCCTTTTTTTACTCATCTGCTTTCTTATTTTTCGCGCTTGTATTTAAATTTTTGTTTTATTTTTTACTAATTCGGAAATAAATAAAAAACAAGTAAGGAAGGTTAAGTTCGGGTGTAACCGAACATTACATACTCAGTTGAGAGCTATGGTGACAACATAAGGGAAAATAACCATGTAGGAAAATGAACCGAGAGAAACCCTGGAATGTGTTTGTATGACATGTGTATCAAACGAAAGGCATTAAAGAGTATTTTATGAGGGAGTGGGCCATAGTTCTATAGGTGGACGCCATTTAGGGATATAGCCATAAAGGTGGATCAGGGTTGACTCTAGAATGCGTTTGTACGATATGGGTATCAAATGAAAGGTGTTAATGAGCATTTTAAAAGGGAGTAATCCTTAGTTCCATAGGTGGACGCCGTTTCGAGATATCGCCATAAAGGTGGACCAGGGGTGACCCTAGGATTTGTTTGCACAATATGGGCATCAAACGAAAGGTGTTAATGAGTATTTTAAAAGGGAGTGGGCCTTAGTTCTATAGGTGGACGCCGTTTAGAGATATCGCCATAAAGGTGGGCCAGGGGTGACTCTAGAATTCGTTTGGGCAATATGGGTATCAAACGAAAGGAGTTAATGAGTATTTTAAGAGGGAGTGGGCCTTAGTTCTATAGGTGGACGCATTTTCGAGGTATCGCAATAAAGGTGGACCAGGGGTGACTCTAGACTTTGTTTGTACGATATGGGTATCAAATGAAAGGTGTTAATGAGTATTTTTAAAAGGGAGTGGGCCTTCGTTTTATAGGTGTTCGCCTTTTCGAGATATCGCCATAAAGGTGGACCAGGGGTGACTTTAGAATTTGTTTGTATGATATGGGTATCAAATGAGAGGTGTCAATGATCATTTTAAAAGCGCGTGGGCTTAGTTCTATAGGTGGACCCCTTTTCGAGATATCGCCATAAAGGTGGACCAGGGGTGACTCTAGACTTTGTTTGTACGATATGGGTATCAAATGAAAGGTGTTAATGAGTATTTTTAAAAGGGAGTGGGCCTTCGTTTTATAGGTGTTCGCCTTTTCAAGATATCGCCATAAAGGTGGACCAGAGGTGACTTTAGAATTTGTTTGTATGATATGGGTATCAAATGAAAGGGGTCAATGATTATTTTAAAAGGGCGTGGGGCTTAGTTCTATAGGTGGACCCCTTTTCGAGATATCGCCATAAAGGTGGACCAGGGGTGACTCTAGAATTCGTTTGTGCAATATGGGTATCAAACGAAAGGAGTTAATGAGTATTTTAAGAGGGAGTGAGCCTTAGTTCTATAGGTGGACACCTTTTCGAGATATCGCCATAAAGATGGACCAGGTGTGACTCTAGAATGCGTTTGTACGATATGGGTATCAAATGAAAGGTGTTAATGAGTATTTTAAAAGGGAGTAATCCTTAGTTCCATAGGTGGACGCCGTTTCGAGATATCGCCATAAAGGTGGGCCAGGGGTGACTCTAGAATTCGTTTGTGCAATATGGGTATCAAACGAAAGGAGTTAATGAGTATTTTAAGAGGGAGTGGGCCTTTCTGGACCAGGGGTGACTCTAGACTTTGTTTGTACGATATGGGTATCAAATGAAAGGTGTTAATGAGTATTTTTAAAAGGGAGTGGGCCTTCGTTCTATAGGTGTTCGCCTTTTCGAAATATCGTCATAAAGGTGGACCAGGGGTGACTCTAGAATGAGTTTGTACGATATGGGTATCAAATTAAAGGTATTAATGAGAGTTTTAAAAGGGAGTGGTGGTAGTTGTATATGTGAAGGCGTTTTCCAGATATCGGCCAAAATGTGGGCCAGGGTGACCCAGAACATCATCTGTTGGATACCGCTAATTTATTTATATATGTAATACCTGCCAAGATTTTAAGGGTTTTTTATTTCGCCCTGCAGAACTTTTTCATTTTCTTCTACTTAATATGGTAGGTGTCACAACCATTTTATGAAGTTTTTTCTAAAGTTATATTTCGCGTCAATAAAACAATCCAATCACCTTACCATATTTCATCCCTTTTTTCGTATTTGGTATAGAATTATGGCATTTTTTTCATTTTTCGTAATTTTCGATATCGAAAAAGTGAGCGTGGTCATAGTCGGATTTCGTTCATTTTTCAAACCAAGATAAAGTGAGTTCAGATAAGTACGTGAACTGAGTTTAGTAAAGATATATCGATTTTTGCTCAAGTTATCGTGTTAACGGCCATGCGGAAGGACAGACGGACGACTGTGTATAAAAACTGGGCGTGACATCAACCGATTTCGCCCATTTTCACAGAAAACAGTTAACGCCATAAAATCT
Source organism: Eurosta solidaginis (assembly GCF_040869045.1). Lineage (NCBI taxonomy): Eukaryota > Metazoa > Arthropoda > Insecta > Diptera > Tephritidae > Eurosta > Eurosta solidaginis. The sequence continues at coordinate 181,021,079 of NC_090323.1, forward strand.
ATGCCCCTACCAAATTTCAAAAGGATTGGTTAATTTTTGTTCGCCTTATGGCGTTAAAAGTATCCTAGACAAATTAAATGAAAAAGGGCGGAGCCACGCCCATTTTTAAATTTTCTTTTATTTTTGTATTTTGTTGCACCATATCATTACTGGAGTTGAATCTTGACATAATTTACTTATATACTGTAAAGATATTAAATTTTTTGTTAAAATTTTACTTTAAAAAATTTTTTTTTTAAAAGTGGGCGTGGTCCTTCTCCGATTTTGCTAATTTTTATTAAGCGTACATATAGTAATAAGAGTAACGTTCCTGCCAAATTTCATCATGATATCTTCAACGACTGCCAAATTACAGCTTGCAAAATTTTAAATTACCTTCTTTTAAAAGTGGGCGGTGCCACGCCCATTGTCCAAAATTTTACTAATTTTCTATTTTTCGTCATAAGTTCAACTCATCTACCAAGTTTCGTCGCTTTATCGGTCTTTTGTAATGAATTATCGCACCTTTTCCGTTTTTCGAAATTTTCGATATCGAAAAAGTGGGCGTGGTTATAGTCCGATATCGTTCATTTTAAATAGCGATCTGAGATGAATGCTCAGGAACCTACGTACCAAATTTCATCAAGATACCTTAAAAAGTTACTCAAGTTATCGTGTTAACGGACGGACGGACGGACGGACATGGCTCAATCAAATTTTTTTTCGATCCTGATTATTTTGATATATGGAAGTCTATATCTATCTCGATTCCTTTATATATGTACAACCAACCGTTATCCAATCAAACTTAATATACTCTGTGAGCTCTGCTCAACTGAGTATAAAAATGTCTCATCTTTGCGCGTCATCGGCTAAAATTTGTTTTTATCACTGTATTTTTGTTTCCCATTGTTTTTAAGCTAAAGAAATCATATCCGCATTTGGTAAATTTCGATTCTGCGCACGAACAAACCCGCCAAGCCAACTATAAGTCTAAATATGTTGACTGTGTTCGTGCACACGAAATGCCAAGTGCAATAGATTTCAAATTATGATAATTTTATGCATTCACATTGAGATAAAGCAATTTGGCTTAAAATTTTAGGGTATACAGATATATACGAGTACATTAGATTGGGTCCATCGCAATAAAAAATAATCAAGTTACGCCTTTATTGAGAGGGTCCCCGAACATTTGTTTTAATCCCTGAAATACTTATATCAGTTATATCTAGCCTGTAACGAATCGCACTAAATCCGAACTAGCGCAGAACTATCGCATTAGAGGTTAGCAGTTATGCGTTCTTGGTACAAGCAAGGCTCTAGAGTGAAACTTTATAGCTCAAAAGGATATAGAACGTAGTTTTCGAACTTTTCAAGGACCAAATAATAGCCTATGAATTTTGAAATTTAATGTTAGGATACAATATAAAAATCGACTGTATTTGCAAGTATCAAAAAATATAATAAATAAGTAAATTCTTGGCGTGATCTACCTTGAACGAGCTAATCTTCCTATTTACATCGTGGTTGTTTTTAATTTTTCGTACAAAATAAGCGAACGGGGCCTACACATTGAATGGCAGTTGCAAGGCAGATGAGTTCTCACTGAAAAGTTTTTCATGGCAGAAATACACGCGGAGTGTTTGCCAAATGACTCCCGAGGGAAGACACCGCTTAGAAACATCCATGTCGATGCCGTTCCATCCAAAAATACTGCTTGTGAAGTTCGATCAGGATCTACATTTTGTCGAGCATGCAGTCGTAATTGTACCTAAAGTCCAGAGCCGTAACAAAATGCTCAAGTATCTTGTCGGCAGCAATTGCCCCACAAAGTGCTCTTAAGAACTTATAATTGCAATTGGCCGGACGATTGTATGCTACACGTCCTCAATATGGTCGCCTAACCTAAAATGAACATAACATCACCTACACAGTGAGGTCAGAATACTCCTTAAAAAGCCATCTTCGTAAGCATTGTGAATAAGAATTCAGCTTAATGAACAGAAGGGGCAAAAAAAGCTATTGAAACTGCAAGTTTCCTCGGACTCCCGTTAGAGGAGATTGAAGACAATTATTGAGTGGTCGCACCTATTGAATAAGGCGAAGCACTGCTACAACGACAACAACAAATGCCGAGAATTTTTTTTCTTTTTGCTAATTGAAATTTTTTTATGCTTTTTTGCTCGCCACTTGCACCCAGGACCTTCTCAACATAATCACCCTTATCGCGAGGTTCACACGGAAGTGGAAAGGAACATGAGGTTGGTCTTAGCCAATCTTGTTTCAGTGTGGTGGTGCTGAACATTTTGGAACCGCTGCTTTGTCCACAATGGATAACTTGGCCGACTTTAGAACAGCAACGTGAAACTGCACACGATTTTTATACAAAGTTCGGAATGCCAGGAGTTGTAGGATCTTGGGCCCGCCTCCTATCCCGTTCGCAAAAATTTTATTTTTGGACGCCTTTTTTTGTACATATCATTTTTGGTCATTCCATACCTAAAAAAGATACCTTGTCCTAAAAATTTATTTATTTAACTTTCCAAAAAAAATTACATAACTTACATTTTGTTTTTCTCTCTTTCGCCTGTAAGATATAAGTGAATAAATTTGGGTTTCCCCGCTGTTCATTTCGCCCGAACAAATAGTTGCCAATAAGGCGAAATCTTTTTCGAACATGAAAAATTATTCGCCACCCTCTTCGATAGGGTGAATATTTTCGAGTGAAAATTCAACTAGCGATAAGGCTGAATGTTCAAATTTAGGGACGTCTTTTGCAACTTTTTTTCGACCAAGTATAATTACACTAGGGAACGATAAACTCGTAAGTCGCGAATTGTACAATAAAATGTCTATGAAAAGAGACCTTCTGACTATAAGTCCAGAGTCAATGTTTGGAAAAAAGCTTTGCATCAGTGGATATTCTTGCGAGGCTTTAACTACATTTGGGGTCGTTTTCACTATCTCCGATTTTCAATACGAGTTTAAACTTCAGTTACAGTTGATTCTAGGCATAACTGACCGAAACCCTTAGATTATCGGTCAAATTAAGCGGTTAAGCGTTGGTTCACCCAAATATCGAAAATATTTCAAAATCGCTCAGAATCGAAATGGACTTTACTACCATTCTTTAGTGGACCTTTCTCTTAGAGTTATTTGTGGGATTCTGAAGACGCTAGTAACGCTGTTCAATAAAATCGATTCATAATAAAATAATTGAAAACAAGTAAGGAAGGTTAAGTTCGGGTGTAACCGAACATTACATACTCAGTTGAGAGCTATGGTGACAACATAAGGGAAAATAACCATGTAGGAAAATGAACCGAGGGTAACCCTGGAATGTGTTTGTATGACATGTGTATCAAATGAAAGGTATTAAAGAGTATTTTATGAGGGAGTAGGCCATAGTTCTATAGGTGGACGCCATTTAGGGATATCGCCATAAGGGTGGACCAGGGGTGACTCAAGAATTTGTTTGTACGATATGGGTATCAAACGAAAGGTGTTAATGAGGGTTTTAAAAGGGAGTGGTGGTAGTTGTATAAGTGGTCGCCTTTTCGAGATATCGGCATAAAGGTGGACCAGGGGTGACTCTAGAATGCGTTTGTACAATATGGGTATCAAATTAAAGGTATTAATGAGGGTTTTAAAAGGGAGTGGTGGTAGTTGTATAAGTGGTCGCCTTTTCGAGATATCGGCATAAAGGTGGACCAGGGGTTACTCTAGAATTTGTTTGTACGATATGGGTATCAAATGAAAGGTGTTAATGAGTATTTTAAAAGGGAGTGATCCTTAGTTCCATAGGTGGACGCCGTTTCGAGATATCGCCATAAAGGTGGACCAGGGGTGACCCTAGAATTTGTTTGTACGATATGGGTATCAAATTAAAGGGGTTAATGAGCATTTTAAAAGGGAATATGCCTTAGTTCTATAGGTGGACGCCTTTTCGAGATATCGCCATAAAAGTACCAGGAGTGACTCTAGAATGTGTTTGTACAATATGGGTATCAAACGAAAGGTGTTAATGAGTATTTTACAAGGGAGTGGGCCTTAGTTCTATAGGTGGACGCCTTTTCGAGACACCGCCATAAAGGTGGACCAGGGGTGACTCTAGAATGCGTTTGTACAATATGGGTATCAAACGAAAGGTGTTAATGAGTATTTTATAAGGGCGTGGGGCTTACTTCTATAGGTGGACGCCTTTTCGAGATATCGCCATAAAGGTGGGCCAGGGGTGACTCTAGAAAGTGTTTGTACAATATGGGTATCAAACGAAAGGTGTTAATGAGTATTTTAAAAGGGAGTGGGCCTTAGTTCTATAGGTGGACGCCTTTTCGAGACACCGCCATTAAGGTGGAGCAGGGGTGACTCTAGAATGTGTTTGTACAATATGGGTATCAAACGAAAGGTGTTAATGAGTATTTTATAAGAGCGTGGGGCTTAGTTCTATAGGTGGACGCCTTTCGAGATATCGCCATAAAGGTGGACCAGGGGTGACTCTAGAATGCGTTTGTACAATATGGGTATCAAACGAAAGGTGTTAATGAGTATTTATAAGGGCGCGGGGCTTAGTTCTATAGGTGGACGCCTTTCGAAATATCGCCATAAAGGTGGACCAGGGGTGACTCTAGAATGCGTTTGTACAATATGGGTATCAAACGAAAGGTGTTAATGAGTATTTTAAAAGGGAGTGGGCCTTAGTTCTATAGGTGGACGCCTTTTCGAGACACCGCCATAAAGGTGGAGCAGGGGTGACTCTAGAATGTGTTTGTACAATGTGGGATCAAACGAAAGGTGTTAATGAGTATTTCAAAAGGGCGTGGGGCTTAGTTCTATAGGTGGATACCTTTTCGAGATATCGCCATAAAGGTGGACCAGGGATGACTCTAGAATGCGTTTGTACGATATGTGTATCAAATTAAAGGTATTAATGAGTATTTTAAAAAGGAGTGGGCCTTAGTTCAATAGGTGGACGCCTTTTCGAGATATCGCCATAAAGGTGGACCATGGGCGACTCTAGAATGTGTTTGTACGATATGGGTATCAAATGAAAGGTGTTAATGAGTATTTTAAAAGGGAGTGATCCTTAGTTCCATAGGTGGACGCCGTTTCGAGATATCGCAATAAAATGGACCAGGGGTGACCCTAGAATTTGCTTGTACGATACGGGTATCAAATTAAATGGGTTAATGAGCATTTTAAAAGGGAGTGTGCCTTAGTTCTATAGGTAGACGCCTTTTCGAGATATCGCCATAAAGGTGGACCAGGGGTGACTCTAGAATGTGTTTGTACGATATGGGTATCAAATTAAAGGTATTAATGAGGGTTTTAAAACGGAGTGGTGGTAGTTGTATAGGTGGTCGCCTTTTCGAGATATCGGCATAAAGGTGGACCAGGGGTGACTCTAGAATTTGTTTGTACGATATGGGTATCAAATGAAAGGTGTTAATGAGTATTTTAAAAGGGAGTGATCCTTAGTTCCATAGGTGGACGCCGTTTCGAGATATCGCCATAAAATGGACCAGGGGTGACCCTAGAATTTGCTTGTACGATACGGGTATCAAATTAAAGGGGTTAATGAGCATTTTAAAAGGGAGTGTGCCTTAGTTCTATAGATAGACGCCTTTTCGAGATATCGCCATAAAGGTGGACCAGGGGTGACTCTAGAATGTGTTTGTACGATATGGGTATCAAATTAAAGGTATTAATGAGGGTTTTAAAAGCGAGTGGTGGTAGTTGTATATGTGAAGGCGTTTTCCAGATATCGACCAAAATGTGGACCAGGGTGACCCAGAACATCATCTGTTGAATACCGGTAATTTATTTATATATATAATACCACGAACAGTATTCCTGCCAAGATTCCAAGCGTTTTTTATTTCACCCTGCAGAACTTTTTCGTTTAATTCTACTTAATATGGTAGGTGTCACACCCATTTTACAAAGCTTTTTTCTAAAGTTATATTTTGCATCAATAAACCAATCCAAATACCATGTTTCATCCTTTTTTCGTATTTAGTATAGAATTATGGCATTTTTTCGTTTTTGGTAATTTTCGATATCGAAAAAGTGGGCGTGGTCATAGTCGGATTTCAGCCATTTTTTATACCAATACAAAGTGAGTTCAGATAAGTATGTGAACTGAGTTTAGTAAAGAGATGTCGATTTTTGCTCAAGTTATCGTGTTAACGGTCGAGCGGAAGGACAGACGGTCGACTGGGTATAAAAACTGGGCGTGGCTTCAACCGATTTCGCCCTTTTAACAGAAATAAGTTATCGTCCCAGAATCTAAGCGCCTGCCAAATTTCACAAGGATTGGTAAATTTTTGTTCGACTTATGGCATTAAAAGTATCCTAGCAGAGCTCACAGAGTGTATTAACTTTGATTGGATAACGGTTGGTTGTACAGGTATAAAGGAATCGAGATAGATATAGACTTCCATATATCAAAATCATCAGTATCGAAAAAAAATTCGATTGAGCCATGTCCGTCCGTCCGTCCGTCTGTCCGTTAACACGATAACTTGAGTACATTTTGAGGTATCTTGATGAAATTTGGTATGTAGGTTCCTGGGCGCTTATCTCAGATCGCTATTTAAAATGAACGATATCGGACAATAGCCACGCCCACTTTTTCGATATCGAAAATTTCGAAAAATCGAAAAAGTGCGATAATTCCTTATCAAATACGGATAAAGCGATGAAACTTAGTAGGTGAGTTGAACTTATGACGCAGAATAGAAAACTAGTAAAATTTTGGACAATGGGCGTGGCACCGCCCACTTTTAAAAGAATGTAATTTAGAAGTTTTGCAAGCTGTAATTTGGCAGTCGTTGAAGATATCATGATGAAATTTGGCAGGAACGTTACACTTATTACTATATGCCTGTTTAATAAAAATTATCCAAATCGGAGAACGACCACGCCCACTTTTTAAAATTTTGTTTTTTTTTTAATTCAAATTTTAAAAGAAAAGTTAATATCTTTACAATATATAAGTAAATTATGTCAAATTGAAACTCCAGTAATGATATGGTGCAACAAAATACAAAAATAAAAGTAAATTTCAAAATGGGCGTGGCTCCGCCCTTTCTCATTTAATTTGTCTAGGATACTTTTAATGCCATAAGTCGAACAAAAATTTACCAATCCTTGTGAAATTTGGTAGAGGCTTAGATTCTAGGACGATAACTGTTCTCTATGAAAAAGGGCGAAATCGGTTGAAGCCACGCCCAGTTTTTATACGCAGTCGACCGTCTGTCCTTCCGCTCGGCCGTTAACACGATAACTTGAGCAAAAATCGACATATCTTTACTAAACGCAGTTGACGTACTTATCTGAACTCACTTTGTATTGGTGTAAAAAATGGCCGAAATCCGACTATGACCACGCCCACTTTATCGATATCGAAAATTACGAAAAATGAAAAAATGCCATAATTATATACCAAATACGAAAAAAGGGATGAAACATGGTAATTGTATTGGTATATTTACGCAAAATATAACTTGAGAAAAAAACTTGGTAAAATGGGTGTGACACTTACCATATTAAGTAGAAGAAAATGAAAAAGTTTTGCAGGGCGAAATCAAAAGCCCTTGGAATCTTGGAAGGAATACTGTTCGTGGTATTACATATATATATAAATTAGCGGTACCCAAAAGATGATGTTCTGGATCACCCTGGTCCACATTTTGGTCGATACTCTAAAACGCCTTTACATATACAACTAAGGGCCACTCCCTTTTAAAACCCTCATTAATACCTTTAATTTGATACCCATATCGTACAAACACATTCTAGAGTCACCCCTGGTCCACGTTTATGGCGATATCTCGAAAAGGCGTCCACATATAGAACTAAGGCCCACTCCTTTTTAAAATACTCATTAACACCTTTCATTTGATACTCATATCGTACAAACAAATTCTAGAATCGCCCCTGGTCCACCTTTATGGCGATATTTCGAAAAGGTGTCCACCTTAAGAACTAAGGCCCACGCCCTTTTAAAATACTCATTAACTCCTTTCATTTGATACCCATATCGTACAAACAAATTCTAGAGTCACTTCTGGTCCACGTTTATGGCGATATCTCGAAAAGGCATCCACCTATAGAACTAAGGCCCACGCCCTTTTAAAATACTCATTAACACCTTTCATTTGATACCCATATAGTACAAACAAATTCTAGAGTCACCCCTGGTCCACGTTTATGGCGATATCTCGAAAAGGCGTCCACATATAGAACTAAGGCCCGCTCCTTTCTAAAATACTCATTAACACCTTTCATTTGATACCCATATCGTACAAACAAATTCTAGAGTCACCCCTGGTCCACCTTTATGGCGATATTGCGAAAAGGCGTCCACCTATAGAACTAAGGCGCACGCCCTTTTAAAATACTCATTAACACCTTTCATTTGATACCCATATCGTACAAACAAATTCTAGAGTTACCCCTGGTCCACCTTTATGGCGATATCTCGAAAAGGCGTCCACCTATAGAACTAAGGCCCACGCCCTTTTAAAATACTCATTAACACCTTTCATTTGATACCCATATTATACAAACGCATTCTAGAGTCACCCCTGGTCTACTTTTATAACGTTATTCCGAAAAGGCGTCCACGTATAGAACTAAGGCCCACTCCCTTTTAAAACACTTATTAACACCTTTCGTTTGATACCCATATTGTACAAACGCATTCTAGAGTCAACCCTGGTCCACTTTTATAACGATATTCCGAAAAGGCGTCCACCTATAGAACTAAGGCCCACTCCCTTTCAAAATACTCATTAACACCTTTCATTTGATACCCATATAGTACAAACAAATTCTAGAGTCACCCCTGGTCCACCTTTATGGCGATATTTCGAAAAGGCGTCCACCTATAGAACTAAGGACCACGCCCTTTTAAAATACTCATTAACACCTTTCATTTGATACCCATATCGTACAAACAAATTCTAGAGTCACCCCTGGTCCACCTTTATGGCGATATCTCGAAAAGTTGTCCACCTATAGAACTAAGGCCCACGCCCTTTTAAAATTCTCATTAACACCTTTCATTTGATACCCATATTGTACAAACGCATTCTAGAGTCACCCCTGGTCCACTTTTATAACGATATTCCGAAAAGGAGTCCACCTATAGAACTGAGGCCCACTCCGTTTTAAAACACTTTTTAACACCTTTCGTTTGATACCCATATAGTACAAACGCATTCTAAAGTCAACCCTGGTTCACTTTTATAACGATATTCCGAAAAGGCGTCCACCTATAGAACTAAGGCCCACTCCCTTTCATTTGATACCCATATAGTACAAACAAATTCTAGAGTCACCCCTGGTCCACCTTTATGGCGATATCTCGAAAAGGCGTCCACATATAGAACTAAGGCCCACGCCCTCTTAAAATACTCATTAACACCTTTTATTTGATACTCATAGCGTACAAACAAATTCTAGAGTCACCCCTGATCCATCTTTATGGCGATATCTCGAAACGGCGTCCATCTATAGAACTTAGGCCCACGCCCTTTTAAAATACTCATTAATACCTTTCATTTGATACCCATATCGTACAAAATAAATTCTAGAGTCACCCCTGGTCCACCTTTATGGCGATATCTCGAAACGGCGTCCATCTATAGAACTTAGGCCCACGCCCTTTTAAAATACTCATTAATACCTTTCATTTGATACCCATAACGTACAAAATAAATTCTAGAGTCAGGCCTGGTCCACCTTTATGGCGATATCCCTAAATGGCGTCCATCTATAGAACTATGGTCCACTTCCTCTTAAAATACTCTTTAATACCTTCCATTTGATACACATGCCATACAAACACATTCCAGGGTCACCCTAGGTTCTTTTTACAAAATGGTGATTTTCCCTTACTTTGTCTCCACAGCTCTCAACTGAGTATGTAATGTTCGGTTACACCCGAACTTAGCCTTCCTTACTTGTTAATTCTAATTTTTATTAAGCATACATATAGTAATAGGAGTAACGTTCCTGCCAAATTTCATCATGATATCTTCAACGACTGCCAAATTACAGCTTGCAAAAATTTTAAATTACCTTCTTTGAAAAGTGGGCGATGGCACGCTCATTGTTCAAAATTTTGCTAATTTTCTATTCTGTGTCATAAGTTCAACTCACTTACCAAGTTTCATCGCTTTATCCGTCTTTGGTAATGAATTATCGCACTTTTTGGGTTTTTCGAAATTTTCGATATCGAAAAAGTGGGCGTGGTTATTGTCCGATATCGTTCATTTTAAATAGCGATCTGAGATGAGTGCCCAGGAACCTACATACCAAATTTCATCAAGATACCTCAAAATTTACTCAAGTTATCGTGTTAACGGACGGACATGGCTCAATCGAATTTTTTTTCGATACTGATGATTTTGATATATGGAAGTCTATATCTATCTCGATTCCTTTATACCTGTACAACCAACCGTTATCCAATCAAACTTAATATACACTGTGAGCTCTGCTCAACTGAGTATAAAAAAAATTTAGTTAAACGGTTTTATTGAAAACAATACTTACATTAAATAGTAATAATACTAAAAGATAGAAAATAATTAGGTAGGTCCAAGGTACTAGTCATCACACTCCTCATCAATATAGGGCGTAAATCAGACAATTAAATAAAAGCGTTGGACGCGTAAAATTTCTGTTGATAGTCATAAGTAAGACCAACTGAACCTTAATCAGGTTATGCTACGCTTCACATTTTCAGAAATTTCACGCGCCCAACGCTTTTATTTAATTGTCTTATCAACGCCCTAGATTGATGAGGAGTGTGATGACTAGTACCTAGGACCTACCTAATTATTTTCTATCTTTTAGTATTATTACTACTTAATGTAAGTAGTGTTTTCAATAAAACCGTTTAACTTAAATTATTTTTTTTTAATTATTTTATTTTCTATCTTTTCGTATTATTATTACTTAATGTAAGTATTGTTTTCAATAAAACCGTTTAATTTAAAAATTTTTTTAAGCTATTGCATAGATTTTATCGCGCTTGGCGACTAAATGAAAAAAAACCGTAACGGATATTTGTCAAAAAAGGTTCGACAAGGTTCGAAAAAGGTTCGGTGTTAGCAACAGGCCAAATGCATAAAATTGGATCTCTATCATAAAGTTAAAGTTAAAGTTAAATTTAAAGTTAAAGTGAAAGTTAAAGTTAAAGTTAAAATTAAAGTTAAAGTTAAAGTTAAAGTGAAAATGAATGTTAAAGTTACCTGCATAGGATATCAAGTCTCAAACGTATGTTTCCTATTTCAGTTACCATAAACCTATAATTTCAATTATAAATATTCCTGAATAACCTATGTATGTACATATCTTGTAAGATAATAATAAAAAAAATTTTAACCAGTATTAACTTCTCATTTATTCAATAAAAGTAAAAAAATTGTTTTCATATCGGTCACCACGCTTAAAAAGTGTAACTTGAATTAATATCAAAGGCAACACTTGAATTAATATCAATGAAAACAAAATGTTGCGAAATAATATAATTGAATAAGTTGATAATATGCAATAGCTTTACCGCCGCAGTCCCCGAGTGCCACACGTCCTTTTTTATTTATTTTATTATACTGAAATTTCACTAGCAAAATTTGAATTTATGTGCTCCAAGGTATTCTGACGTCACTTCTACTGCGAAATGAATTTTTGTAATGAAATTTCACTAACAAAATTTGAGCTTATGTGCTCCAAAGTATTTTGATGGCACTTCTACCGGACTGTATATACTATTTGTTCAAAGAGCCAAATCGGACAGACAAGTACGAGTTTTTTGAATATCCCAATTTTTGCGACAGCTAGCGTGAATTTTTTTTACTAAAGCGGTGTCTATTTCTGTATGTCAAATATGATTTCCAAATATGAGCCAAATCGGACCACAAATACGATTTTTGTGAATATCTCGATCCTTGCGCCACCTAGCGGCGACTTTTTTTCCATAGGTCGCTTTCTATTCATGTATATATTATGTGTTCCAAATATGAGCCAAATGGGACCACAAATACGATTTTTGTGGATATCTCGATCCATTCGCCACCTAGCGGCGATTTTTTTCATAGCTCGCGTTCTATTCTTGTATGTATTATGTGTTCCAAATATGAGCGAAATCGGAACACAAATACGATTTTTGCGAATATCTCGATCCTTGCACCATCTAGCGGCGATTTTTTCTTATTATTACATTGTCATCGGGTTCTGAACTATATTCCAAGTTTCAAGCTTATAGCTTATCGGGAAGTTACTTAAATTTTAATTACAAAATTCGCGCTGGCCGGCCAGCCGTGCAGCCTGTCAAGTCAACCTAAATAAAGCCGTTTAAAAATTACCCAGCCTTATGTACATTCCATAAATATGTATGTCCATTGCTATTGTATATAAATTAGTTCAAAACAAAAACATGTTGCCCGATTTCGCGAATATAGCCATTTGTCATTGTTTTTATATGTAAATGAATTAGAAGATTATGCACAGAATGTAAAGTAAGTGAATTTTTTATATATTTAGAAAAGATAAACAAATATAACAAAAATAAAGTATACATACATACATTCATATGTTTACCTTGCAAATAATAGTAATAATAACTTGGCCCACCTCGTTTTAGAAAAATTGTATTTGGTATTTTGATGTTAGCTGCGCAGTCATTTGAACCGGAGGCCTTCGATTAGTTAGGCCAGCACACTACCCCTGTTCTCTGACGGTGTCATCTTAATAACTTTCTACTTTTTTTTTGAAAAGGGGGTGGATATGGTCCAAGGGTTAATGATATGATTTGTACTTGGCCTATAATTTTGTTACTTTCGTCAAATAGATCGAGGTCTAAGCCGTTTTTTACAAAAATCAATGGGATTGTTTTCTACCTATTTCAGGACAAATTTTTTTGGAAGCTGACTATTTCGATATCACTTATGGGCAATCTCCTGGTCATTTTGTTATTTCTCGAACTATTTCGGAGATGTTACGCGATTGTTTTTGGGACTATATCAGCACTATTTCAGTACTATTCTCCAGATCCATTTTCTACTGGGAACTGTTTCCGAACTGTTTAAGGTATGATCTTGGTACCAGTTTGGGATTGTCTTTGGGATAATTTCAGGTATATTTCGGAGTGAATTGGGAATTATTTCAGGATAGTTTCGGAATAGTTTTGCACATCACTTCGAAACTATTTCGTGATTGTTTCGGGACCAGTTCGGAATTGTTGTTGAGATCATAATTTAAGATTTTCTCGGTATAGTTTGGGAATTACTTTGGTGATCAGTTCGCGGCCATTTTATGATTTTTTAAAGACTCATAATAACTATTTTTAAGTAAATAATGTGGCGAATCTTAGTATCACTTAGCTGTTAGTAAATAATCACGCAACAACAAAAACATGAAGCAGCCACTCTTAAAGCTAGCAACACTTATGTGAAGGCGACGAAAAGCTATCTCACACACACAGTTGTACTCATTAGCCGGAGTTCTTACTCACACATACACACGCATATAACTAATTACCAAGCAGGAGATACAAGAGTTCTAGAAGGTGAAACGTCTAGATCTTTGGAGAAATATGCGGACCAAGCAACAGAGAGTATAAAAGCAGCGCAAACTGAGTAATAATGATCAGTTTTGATTTTAACACGCTATTGATTGTGAAGTACTACTCCCAAAGTAATCTAAATAAAGGCCAGTTTGCAATACTGAATATTGCAGTGATTTATTCAACAGTTTAGCGATTCGAACGTTAGCAGAAGGTTTCAAATAAGCGGAATTTCCCAAAATTCGTTACAGTTGGTGTCAGAAGAGGAATTGTTGAATAATAATTGCAGGTGGCACAAATGTCACATGAAGCAAGGGTATCATCAAAACTGGAAGCGCATGATGCAAAAATAGCTCAATTTCAGGCAGAAGTCGATGATTTAAAAGGTCTTATGGAGCAGTTATGACTAAAGCGCCCAGCAGTTTCAGCGAGTAATCCAAAGGTAAAAACACCATCCTTTGACGGTTCTGTTCCTTTCTAGGTATTTAAGCTCCAGTTTGAGAAGACCGCAACAGCGAACAACTGGAATGCCGAAGATAAAGTTGCCGCATTGTTCGTGGCTTTAAAAGGACCAGCTGCTGAGATCTTACAGACCATTCCAGAATACGAACGGAACAGTTATGAAGCATTTAACGTATGCGGACGCACCCGTGGAATACACCGAAACGAAAAAAATTCAGAGCTTTATTAATGGAATACGGGACGTAGAAACGAAGCGAGCGACATACGCAACCCCAAAACCTACATTCGCAGAAACGTTATCACATAGTCTGATTAAGAAGACAGCATCACTTCTGTGTAAGCCAGCTTTCAAAGCACGCAGTGTGGAAGTAGAAAGGCCAGACTGGGTGAACACAATAGTGGAGGCACTGAAAGGATCGCAAAAGCGGAGTGAAAGAGTTATCAAATACTTCAAATGTCGGAAGCCAGGTCACATTGCATGTATTTGCGATCTCGATCCTAGTGTTTCCATCAGCATGGGTGGTCTTAAGCACAAAGCTGGAGAAGATGGGCAAAAGCGAGTCAGACGTAAAGGTCAAGAGCTTGCCACAGCTATTGAGTGTCACAAATCGGAAGAAAATCGAGCAATGTTGCCGTCAGAGGAAATATGGATGGCAAGGAGCGTGTATTGACTATAGATACGGGCGAATCTCATTCCTTAATTCGATCTGATTTGGTCAACAGAAGAGTAAAGCCATTACCTGGAGCAAGAATGCGTACGGTCACTGACGTGTATAACCAAGTCCAGGGAAAAGTGGTATGTGAAGTCTTAAATGGGAAGGTCATGGTTCTACGCAAATTCGTTGTGGCAGAGATCGATGATGAAGTTATATTGGGAGTAGATTTCTTAGCTGACCATGGCATTAGGCTCGATATGCAGAGAAGGATTATGCGATATAAGCACAAGAATGTACCACTAAACTACAGTTTGGAGAAAGTGTTTAGCAATAAGCGAGTGCTGGTGGAGAAAATTCGACAAAGGCCACAAAAGTCAAAAGCAGTAGATCGGGCAAAGGTTGATGGAACGAATGGGCCAAACAAATCAAAATCAAAGGTACCTGCGAGAAAAACACTGACATTAACAAACTCTAATGGACGCACTGAAACGAACGAAAGAATTTCCCAGAAAGAATGCAAGGGTGGTTTGAAGCAAGGGCCCAATACTCTTGTGAAACGTCAGAACGATACCCATTATGCAAAGCCAATCCGTCGAGCGCAAGCTCTACGAAGTAGTTCATTGGCCAAATAACAGAGTGTGAGGGAACGAACCAGGATAATGAGTAGTAAGATGAAACACAGGTACGACAAGAACAACAACTCGGAAGGTTTCTTGGAGGGAAATTTGGTAGTGTTTTACAACCCTTACCGGCGGCAAGGTGTTCATTCAAAATTTCAATGTACCTGATGAGGCCCGTACAAAGTTGTGAAGCAGATCAGTGGTGTCCTTCACCGCATACAATCAATTGGGAAACCACGAAATGGAAGGGTGTCTCATTTGGAGAGGCTAGTAGCGGTAAGGGCAGTGTGACGAATCTTAGCATCACTAAGCTGTTAGTAAATAATCACACAACAACAAAAACATGAAGCAGCCACTCTTATGTGCACGTACACATTAAAGCTGGCAACACTTATGTAGAAGGCGACGAAGAGATATCTCACACACACAAATGTAAGCATCAGCCGAAGTTTTTACTCACACATACACACGCATATGACTAATTACCAAGCAGGAGATACAAGAATTCTAGAAGGTGAAACGTCTAGACCTTTGAAGAAATATGCGGACGAAGCAACAGAGAGTATAAAAGCAGCACACGCTGAGCAATAAGTGATCAGTTTTGATTTGAACACGCTATTGATTGTGAAGTATAATTGTGAAGTACTACCCCAAAGTAATCTAAATAAAGACCAGTTGGCATTACTGAATATTGGAGTGATTTATTCGACAGTTTAGCGACTCGAACGTTAGCATAAGGTTTCAAATAAGCGGAATTTCCCAAAATTCGTTACAATAAGGATGTCAAAACAGATTATGCAAATAAAGTAATGCTCTTTTCATATACGGATTGACACTGATCCTTATTGTTGATCGACTTCCGTTAAAACTTCAATTTCACACAATCCGCTGTTTCTAAAAATAAAGTTGCAGATAGGAATATTTTCTGAGCCGGAGCGTTTTCTTTGATTCCAATAACATGGCCCATCCAGCGAAGTCTTTAGGTTTTTTACTCGTTCCACTATACTAAAATCTTCGTAAAGGTCGCACAGCTTATCATTAAACCTAATTCTAAACACACGATTCCCAACACGTACAAATCCATCCCATTTTCTCTCGACACCATTCATGATTCCGAGCCATATCTAAGGACGGGTTTGATAGAGCTTGATTATCTTATTTTATATATTACATTATTTTTCGTACCCAGTACAAAGTAGCAATTGTTCACAATAGTCATTCTCCGCTAGGCTGACCCTATTTTCGGTGTTAAAGCTGGTTGTTTATATTCCTGAACGGTTCTACGTGTTCTATGTCAACTCCGAAAGGCATATGAATTTTCATTGAACAACTTTTTAAGGCAGAAATACGCACGTAGAGCTTGCGATCCATACGGATCGATGTTGCTTTTCCTAGGGACTTTACCCAGGCCTTTGGTGTGGTGGCCGAGCACGTTTAAAATGTTATCTGCCTTGAACCTGGGACCTTAATATAAAACGGCAACCCAGTCATGTATATTATAACTAAACCACTTAAGCCCATACATATGTATATTACATACAAAATTAAAATAGGAAATAATTAATTATTTAATAAATGAATGATAATTCGTAGTTTAAGCCGCGCCATTAATCAACGTCATCTTAGTTTCTTAATTGGCTGAACTTTAATATTAGATTTTTGACAAATAACTTAAATCTGCAGAAATATTCAAGAGGACAGGTGCTAAGAATATTCATTTCAAAATCGCCTAAAATGCAATTATGAAAAAAAAATATCGCTATGAAAAAATGCCAGTCAAGCAGCAATCAATAAAAACACAGCGGGCTATGTAAGGAGTGGTGGTAACCTTATGAATCACCTCAACACAAGGCTTTTGATACAATTCCTAATTTAAACAAGATCACCGATCAATACACATAATTCCAATTTGCACCCTTTTTTTATACTCAGCGTGCTTTGCACACAGAGTATATTAACTTGGATTGGATTGGTTGTACAGGTATAAAGGAATCGAGATAGATATAGACTTCCATATATCAAAATCATCAGTGTCGAAAAAAAATTTGTTGAGCCATGTCCGTCCGTCCATCTGTCCGTTAACACGATAACTTGAGTAAATATTGAGATATCTTCACCAAATTTGGTACACGAGCTTATCTGGACCCAGAATAGATTGGTATTGAAAATGAGCAAAAATCGGATGATAACCACGCCCACTTTTTTATATATAACATTTTGGAAAACACAAAAAGCCTGTAGTAAATAATACAACTAGAATATAGAAATTTGACGTGTGGATATTCAGACTCTTGATAAAAATTTGAAAAAATTTTTTAAAACCGCCCACTTGTGATAAAATCAATTTTACAAATATTATTAATCATAAATCAAAAATCGTTAAACCTGTCGTAACAAAATTCGGCAGAGAGGTTGCCTTTACTATAAGGAATGCTTTGAAGAAAAATTAACGAAATCGGTTAAAGACCACGCCCACTTTTATATAAAAGATTTTTAAAAGGGTCGTAGACGAAAATATATCTTAGTGAAAAAGAACTTTGCATCAATAGAATTTTACTTTTTAAATTGAATTATAACATTAAATTGGAAAACAATAAAATTTTTGAAAATGGGTGTGGCGCCGTCCCTTTTATGACTAAGCAATTTTCTATGTTTCGGGAGCCATAACTCGAAGAAACATTAACGGATCGCAATAAAATTGGGTACGCAAATTTTCCTATAGTAGAAAATATTTTTAGTAGCAATGGACGGGATCGGTTAAAGACCACGGCAACTTAGATATTGTAACGAATTTACTGCAATTCCCCTTATTTGCAATCTTCTGCTAACGTTCGAATCACTAAACTGTTGAATAAATAACTCCACTATTCAATAATGCAAAATGGCTTTATTAAAGTTCTTCACAATAACACTACTATTTCTCGCCAGATAGCGCCTTAAATCCAACTGATTGTCGCGCCTCTACTGTTTATGCCTTTTATACTCTTTGATTTCTCGTTCACAACTTCTAGGCGCTTCCATTTCCAGAATCTACTAGTTGGTTATCTGCTATAAATTTCTCAGCTATAACTACAGATCAGACCTGTTAAATTTCCATTAACATTAATAATCATTAATTACGTTCCCTTTTTAATTTTAATGATTAATTAATTTTTTGCACAGCGCCTAGCAATTAATAATTAATTAATTAAAAAAATAATTAAAAATAATCATGATTATTGGCCATTAAAAAAATTATCAAAAATAATTAAAAAATTTACCCATTGTTTTAAATCAATAGGGAGGCAGTTCCCTGAGTCAATGCATGTGATACCGTTTCAGCAAATGCCAGCTTTGGGTTTGCGCATGTAGCTCGCTTCGTTTCTACCTCCCGTATGCCATTTATAAAACTCTGGATTTTTACCCTCTCGGTGTATTCCACGGGTGCGTCCGCATTTGCGAGATGAGCCAATCTTTCAACATCCGAGGCAAATTCCTGCAAAGTCTCATTCGCTCTTTGCAACTCAATTTGGTATATCTGTTTTCTATGCTCGCTTCCATAACATCTCTGGACAGCGGCCAACAATGCTGCATAGTTGTTCCGCTCTCCATCGGGAATCGTCTGTAGGATTTCGGATGCTGGCCCCTTCAATGCTACGGATAGAGCTGCAACTTTATCTTCAGCATTCCAGTTATTCACTGCTGCAGTCTTCTCAAACTGTAGCTTAAAGAACTGGAAAGGAACATAACCGTCAAAGGATGGTGTTTTTACCTTTGGATTGCTTGCTGAAACAGCTGGGCGATTTAATTGCAACTCCTGTATACGACCTCTCAAAGCATCCACCTCTGCTTCGATTTTTTCCTCAAACTGCGTTATTTTTTCGTCCATACGCGCCTCGAGTTTGATGATATACGCGCCTCTTGCACTTCGAGTTGTACTGTTATGCGTGCCTCTTGTTCTTTCAGTTGTGTTTCCATCTTTGATGTAATCTGTGTCGACATTTCTGAAATACGCGTTTCTTGTGCTTCTATCTTCGATGTTATGCGTGTCTCCTGCGATTCCAGTTGAGATGCAATACTTGTCTTCTGTTCATCCAGATGAGATGACATGCTGGTGGATATTTGTGATGACATTTCGGACATTTGTGCCGATATTGCAGCCAATATCATGTTCAGGTCTGTGTTCGGTAAAGTTCTTCACAATAACACTACTATTGCTCGCCAGATAGCGTCTTAAATCCAACTGATTGTCGCGCCTCTACTGTTGCTGCCTTTTATACTCTTTGATTTCTCGTTCGCATCTTCTAGGCGCTTCCATTTCCAGAATCTACTAGTTGGTTATCTGCTATAAATTTCTCAGCTATAACTACAGATGCACAATTTTTATAGCTTCTCTCATAGCTCATGCGCGTGTGTGTGTGAGTAATACTTGCACAATTGTTGCATACTTTCAGGAGTATCTCATATATATGCATGTTGTTGTGCATTGATTCTCCGCTGCGTGTACGTACATATGTGTAGACGTAATGATTAATTTGGTTATGTACATACAAGTCACTGCTTAGCATCGGCTTAGAGATGACAGTACCCCTTAGTGTTGCTAATATTCTTAACAATATAAAACAAGTTTAAAAGAGTCGTAGACTAGAATAATAAGATATAACTTTGCAAAAAAAAGTTTTGAGTCAATGATATTTCACTTAAAATAAATAAATGTAAGGCGCGATAACCTCCGAAGAGATCTAAGGCCGAGCTTCTCTTCCAATTTGCGTCGTGCTCCTCTTGATTTTTCCCTACAAATTGGCCGGACGGGACCTACATGTTTTATGCCGACTCCGAACGGCATCTGCAAGGCAGATGAGTTTTCACTGAGAGCTTTTCATGGCAGAAATACAATCGGAGCGCTTGCCAGACACTGCCGAGGGGCGACCCCGCTTAGAAAAATTTTCTTCTAATTGAAAAATCTTATTTCTAAAATTTTGATGTTGCTTTTGCCCGGGAGTTGAACCCAGGGCATACGGTGTGATAGGCGGAGCACGCTACCATCACACCACGGAGGCCGCCAATATTTTTTTATTTCACTTATCAAGTTTTATTGTAAGAGGAAAAGTGGCGGTGCCACGTGTTATGTAGAAAAGTAATTTATCTGAAATGGAATGTACAATTGAAGCTCGCGCTGAGTATGTAATGTTCGGTTACACCCGAACTTAGACACCTTTACTTGTTTGAAATAATTTAGAAGTGATGTTCAATGGAAAGCAGAAGAATTGTTTCAAGCACATGAGCGGACTTGATTAATTCCAGCTTTTTCGTCATAGTACGTTGTTCAAGGGCCATCCCATCTTCTCGTGACAACATCCATGATTCCGAGTGTGAAGGCGAGACAAAGAAAACCTTCGGTATATGTCGGTTCGAACTCTCAAGAAAAATTATGCTCGATATGCATGGAGAATAGAAAAAACAAGAAAGAACACCGAATTAGTATGATAAAAATTCTATTTCATTTATTCGTGAGACTTGTGTGATAACGTAGATTACCTGTTTTATAAGAAACAATATAACTCTAAATTGTGATACTAACTTAGATGACCGACACCTTGTTGCAACAATCGCGACGAATGAACCAGTGAGCAAATACTAAACCATAACAGTATATGCCTCATGGCCTTTTATTAGTTCTAATATCGTAAGAGAGACACCGCTTGACTTTACATAGATCTGCATCTTTGCAGCGGATAGCTGTGCCAACCGTCAAGCAGCGTTTCCCAAACGTTGAAGGCATTTTGGCTTCAACACCGAGCCTTAAATCAGGACCCAGAGCATGAGCGACTTGTAGGGCGTGATTTTTGTTCATCGGGAGAGCGATTGACTCTTCAATTGCCTAGTCAGCTCAAAGTAGCACTTATTGCCAAGAGTTATACTCTATTTGATTTTTAAGCTGACACTGTGTTTGCGGTTAATGCAGATCTCAAAAGATGAAGATAGAATGTTGCCTGTATGAATATTCGTTTGGTTTTAAATGGCTCTAAAAATGCATCCGAATCCTGACAGAAATGGAATTGTTGCTCAAAATTATTTGGCAAAGCATTATAAGCTTTGCACGGATTCTGCGAAGAGAAAGGTATGTATGTATATTCATACATGAGGAAAATCTTTTTTTTATAAAATCATATACATATATATAAGACTGAAACATTCCAAATAACATCTTAAAGCCATAATAGCGATGGAGGTTTACCGCAAAGATGCTGGAATAATATGTTACACGCGTATACCGATGATTCCAAATGAATGGAAGAAACAAGCAGATCCTTAGAGTTGGGATTCTACCGGGTATTTACCATTTTTATGGGTAAATACCAGGAAAATACCCGGAATATTCCTTTTTTGTACCTTTTTTTGGGTCTTTTAAAATCATTTGAATCGAGGCTGCTTGGAATTACAATTCAGCCATTAAATTTATATGTCATTTGAAATTAAAAAATTTTCGTTTTGATTTTAAACAAACAACCCAGCAAACACTCGGGGTCAACAATTAATCTGAAAGGAGTTCACACTTTGGATCGTTTGCACTCGTTATGAACTCATTTAGGACCCTGAAGCGAATGCTATATGCTCATATTTTGCCTCTTTACGCAAACAAAGCTATCCCTCAAACATGCTCACGGCGGTCATAATTTAAGAATCCGAAACGAGTCCAAAAAAAGTGGGCAATATAGGAATCAGAAAACGTCGAAACGCCTAGGAGGGTAAAAGAAAATTTAATTTTTGCCTTTTATTTAACGGCCTAAAATCTCCTAGCATGCAAAAATTATCATATATCAACTATTTATGTTCGTCTCAGCGAGTTTGGAACAAATTTTGATACTTTGTTACGACAATTTTTCATTTTAATACAAAATGAATTACATTTGTACATTATTGTTACCCTTGATATTCTTTTTTCGACGTTTTTCCGCTCATGGATGCTTCTCGATATTTTTAATGTGACCGCAAAGCTGCCACGCTCTGTCCAGGTGTGTCGAACTATATATGACCCCAATAAGCGCTGACGATGCCTAATAAATAGGCCATATAGGTGTCAGATAATCAGAGTTTATTAGAGTTAAAAATGACGCCGAAGAGTTCCAGTAGAATATAATATGAGCTGTTTAAACGCCTTTTAAGACTTATGTCGGACTCTTATTTAGGCTCAAATGATATACGTTAATAGGCTAATATAGGACGACCATTGCAAGAAGGGAAATACATGGGTTTCGGCTTCTCAAATGAGCACATACCATATAGACTGTAAACGCTCCAATTTAGATATTTTCCGACTCTTTTTTGCCTTAACTGGGTAAACATAAATTTTTGCAACGGCATGCATTATTGGCTAAATATTTTTGAAAAACGCTGGATTACAGATTAAAACTAATTCAGCCGATAGCGTAATGGATAACTACCATATATGTAATACACCTATATTGCTAATAGAAAATGCTCGCAATGTGTTTTGAATTTGAAATCAAAACAAGACAGCCTATACAATTTTTGTGATTGTAGCAAAGAGATTGTAGCAACATACATAAGTGTGACAAGAAAAAATTTAAATATAGGTACATTCGATAATTGAATACAAAAACAACAAGTAAGGAAGGCTAAGTTCGGGTGTAACCGAACATTACATACTCAGTTGAGAGCTATGGAGACAAAATAAGGAAAATCACCATGTAGGAAAATGAACCTAGGGTAACCCTGGAATGTGGTTGTATGACATGTGTATCAAATGGAAGGTATTAAAGAGTATTTTAAGAGAGAGTAGGCCATAGTTCTATGGATGGACGCCATTTAGGGATATCGCCATAAAGGTGGACCAGGCCTGACTCTAGAATGTGTTTGTACGATATGGGTATCAAATGAAAGGTGATAATGAGTATTTTAAAAGGGAATGGGCTTTAGTTCTATAGGTGAACGCCTTTTCGAGAAATCACCATAAAGGTGGACCAGGGGTGACTCTAGAATATGTTTGTACGATATGGGTATCAAATGAAAGCTGTTAATGAATATTTTGAAAAGCAGTGATCCTTAGTTCCATAGGTGGACGCCGTTTCGAGATATCGCCATAAAGGTGGACCAGGGATGTCTCCAGTTGTACGATATGGGAATCAAATGAAAGGCGTTACTGAGCATTTTAAGAGGGAGTGGGCATTAGGTCTATAGGTGCACGCCTTTTCGAAATGTCGCCATTAGAGTGGGCCAGGGGTGACTCTAGAATGTGTTTGTATGATATGGGTATCAAATGAAAGATGGTAATGAGTATTTTAAAAGGGAGTAATCCTTAGTTCTATAGGTGGACGTCTTTTCGAGATATCGCCATAAAGGTGGACCAATGGTGACTCTAGAATGTTTGTACGATATGGGTATCAAACGAAAGGTGCTACTGAGCATTTTAAGAAGAAGTGGGCATGAGGTCTATAGGTGGACGCCTTTTCGAGGTATCGTCATTAGGGTGGGCCAGGGGTGACTCTAGAATGTGTTTGTACGATATGGGTATCAAACGAAGGGTGTTACTGATCATTTTAAGATGGAGTTGGCATTAGGTCTATAGCTGGACGCCTTTTCGAGATATCGCCATTAGGGTGAGCCAGGGGTGACTCTAGAATGTTTGTACGATATGGGTATCAAACGAAAGGTGTTACTGAGCATTTTAAGAGGGAGTGGGCATTAGGTCTATAGGTGGACGCCTTTTCGAGATATCGCCATTAGGGTGGGAAAGGGGTGACTCTACAATGTTTTTGTACGATATGGGTATCAAATAAAAGGTGGTAATGAGTATTTTAAAAGGGAGTAATCCTTAGTTCTATAGGTGGACGCCTTTTCGAGATATCGCCATAAAGGTGGACCAAGGGTGACTCTAGAATGTTTGTACGATATGGATATCAAACGAAAGGTGTTACTGAGCATTTTAAGAGGGAGTGGGCATTAGGTCTATAGGTGGACGCCTTTTCGAGATATCGCCATTAGGGTGGGCCAGGGGTGACTCTAGAATGTTTGTACGATATGGGTATCAAACGAAAGGTGTTACTGAGCATTTTAAGAGGGAGTGGGCATTAGGTCTATAGGTGGACGCCTTTTCGAGATATCGCCATTAGGGTGGGCCAGGGTGACTCTAGAATGTGTTTGTACGATATGGGTATCAAATGAAAGGTGGTAATGAGTATTTTAAAAGGGAGTAATCCTTAGTTCTATAGGTGGACGCCTTTTCGAGATATCGCCATAAAGGTGGACCAAGGGTGACTCTACAATGTTTGTAGGATATGGGTATCAAACGAAAGGTGTTACTGAGCATTTTAAGAGGGAGTGGGCATTAGGTCTATATGTGGACGCCTTTTCGAGATATCGCCATTAGGGTGGGCCAGGGGTGACTCTAGAATGTTTGTACGATATGGGTATCAAACGAAAGGTGTTACTGAGCATTTTAAGAGGGAGTGGGCATTAGGTCTATAGGTGGACGCCTTTTCGAGATATCGCCATTAGGGTGGGCCAGGGGTGACTCTAGAATGTTTGTACGATATGGGTATCAAACGAAAGGTGTTACTGAGCATTTTAAGAGGGAGTGGACATTAGGTATATAGGTGGTCGCCTTTTCGAGATATCGCCATTAGGGTGGGCCAGGGGTGACTCTAGAATGTTTGTACGATATGGGTATCAAACGAAAGGTGTTACTGAGCATTTTAAGAGGGAGTGGGCATTAGGTCTATAGTTGGACGCCTTTTCGAGATATCGCCATTAGGGTGGGCCAGGGTGATTCTAGAATGTGTTTGTACGATATGGATATCAAATTAAAAGTATTAATGAGGGTTTTAAAAGCGAGTGGCCCTTAGATGTATATGTGAAGGCGTTCTCACGATATCGACCAAAATGTGGACCAGGTGATCCAGAAAATCATCTGTCGGGTACTGCTAATTTATTTATATATGCAATACCACTAACAGTATTCCTGCAAAGATTCCAAGGGCTGTTGATTTCGCCTTGTAGAACTTTTTCATTTTCTTCTACTTAATATGGTAGGTGTCACACCCATTTTACAAAGTTTTTTCCAAAGTTATATTTTGCGTCAATAAACCAATCCAGTTACCATGTTTCATCCCTTTTTTCCCAGTTGGTATAGAATTATGGCATTTTTTTCATTTTTCGTAATTTTCGATATCGATAAAGTGGGCGTGGTTATGGTCGGATTTCGGCCATTTTTTATACCAAGATAAAGTGAGTTCAGATAAGTACGTGGGCTAAGTTTAGTAAAGATATATCGGTTTTTGCTCAAGTTATTGTGTTAACGGCCGAGCGGGAGGCCAGACGGTGGACTGTGTATAAAAACTGGGCGTGGCTTCCACCGATTTCGCCCATTTTCACAGAGAACAGTTACCGTCACAGAATCTATGCTCCTACCAAATTTGAGAAGGATTGGTAAATTTTTGTTCGACTTATGGCATTAAAAGTATTCTAGACAAACTAAATGAAAATGGGCGGAGCCACGCCCATTTTGAAATTTTCTTTTATTTTTGGATTTTGTTGCATCATATCAATACTGGAGTTGAATTTTGACTTAATTTACTTATATACAGTAAGGATATTAACTTTTTTGTTAAAATTTGAATTAAAAAAAAAATTTTTTTAAAAAGTGGGCGTGTTCTTCATCCAATTTTGCTAATTTTTATTTAGCGCATATATAGTAATAGTAGTAACGTTCCTGCCAAATTTCATCATGATATCTTCAACGACTGCCAAATTACAGCTTGCAAAACTTTTAAATTACCTTCTTGTAAAAGTGGGCGGTGCCACGCCCATTGTCCAAAATCTTACTAGTTTTCTATTCTGCGTCATAACGTCAACCCATCTACCAAGTTTCATCGCTTTAACCGCCTTTGGCAATGAATTATCGCATTTTTTCGGTTTTTCGAAATTTTCGATATCGAAAAAGTGGGCGTGGTTATAGTCCGATATCGTTCATTTTAAATAGCGATCTGAGATGAGTGCTCAGGAACCTACATACCAAATTTCATCAAGATACCTCAAAATTTACTCAAGTTATCGTGTTAACGGACGGACGGACGGACGGACGGACGGACGGACGGACATGCCTCAATCAAATTTTTTTTCGATCCTGATTATTTTGATATATGGAAGTCTATATCTATCTCGATTCCTTTATATATGTACAACCAAACGTTATCCAATCAAACTTAATATACTCTGTGAGCTCTGCTCAACTGAGTATAAAAACGTTTAAACAGCAATATATCGGCACTCTGATGTTTGGGAATTTACCCAGCCTTTTGTAGCAATATAGGAGTATTACATATATGATAACTACCCACCAATATAGGATAAATTGGGTAAATTTTGGATTAAATTTGTGTGTTTGTTTCCAATATTTTCCAAAATATTATTTTTACCCTTTTGCGTAAATATTTGGGTATTTACCCATTTTTACCATATATAACCAATTTACCAGATATTTACCATTAGGGTCTTTACCCCTTTCCCATCTCTACAGATCGTACAACAAATCACCGTAGTATTTTCCTTTAGCAAATTGGAGCAACAGAAATTATGTAGCGGGCTTAAGCTGCAGTCGCATCAAAATTACTATGAATTGATAGCAAGGCCGCTTTTATGGCAATAACCTCACTTAGCACTTCATCCAAAAATGTTCAGGAGTACAAAGAAGCTTATGAGAGGATTCAGTCAGGGTAGAGCGTACAGCTATACTAAGTACCCAGACATAAGGGAATAGAGGTTTATTAATAGGACGATGAGTAAGCAAATACGGTGCAGCACTGGCTACAGATGCGGTAGACGTGCTAATCCAATTGGGAGACATAAGACGCGAGTTACAGATGGTCAATCAAACAGGAATAGCATGGATAGAAGCGCGGAGCTGCAAAATTTATAAGATGGTATGCAAGTCTTACGGCGTCGGTTTAAAATAATTGCTCATATCTCTAAAGACGCGTACTGACAGAGCTTTGCCTTCAGACGTCATACATACTGTAACGAATTTACTGCAATTCCCCTTATTTGCGATGTTGTGTTGCCAGGTTTTGCGATCTTCTGCTAAAGTTCGAATCACTAAACTGTTGAATAAATAACACCACTATTCAATAATGCAAAATGGCCTATATTAAAATACTTCCAAAAATAACACTGCTACTGCTCGACAGATGGAATGCTTAAATCAAACTGATTGATGCGCCTCTACTGTTGCTGCCTAGTTGGTTATCTGCTATAAGTTTCTCAGCTATAACTACAGATGCACAATTTTTATAGCTTCTCTCACAGCTCATGCGCATATGTTTGTGCGTTGCTTCTCCGCTGCGTGTACGTACATATGTGGAGACATAATGATTAATTTGGTTATGTGCATACAAGGCGCTGCTTAGCATCCCTTAGAGATGACAGTACCCCTTAGTGCTGCTAATATTCGTAACACTGCCCTCCACCTAAGTCTGATCGTCCCGATCAGACAAATCTCTCATTCTAACCGCTGCTAGCCTCTCCAAATGAGCCACCCTTCTATTTCGTAGTTTCCCAATTATTTGTATGCGGTAGATGACATCACTGATCCACTTCACAACTCTGTACGGGCCTTCGCAACTGCACCGATATTTGGATGGAACACCTTTCTGCCGGTGAGGGTTGTATAGCAGTATCAAATCTCCCTTCCGGAAACCTTCCGAATTATTTTCTTTGTCGTACCTGTGTTTCATCTTGCTGCTCACTACCCTGGGCCGTTCGTTCACACTCTGTTGTTTGAGCAATGAACTACTTCGTGGAGCTTGCGCTTGCCGGATTGGCTTCGCATAATCAGTATCGTTCCCACGTTTCACAACAGTAGTGCATCCCGGCTTGAAACTACCCTCGCATTCTCTCTGGAAAATTCTGTACCTTCGTTTTGGTGCGTCCGTTCGGGTTTTTCAATGCCAGTGTTTCTCTCGCAGGTATTTTTGATTTTGTTTTGTTTGGCCCATTCGTTCCATCAACTTTTACCTTTGACTTTCGTGGTCTTTGTCGACGCTTCTCCACCAGCACTCGATTACTGCTGAACCCCTTTTCCAAACTGAAGCTAAGTGGCACATCCTGGTTCTTATATCACATAATCTTTCTCCGCATATCGATCCTGATGTCATGGTCAACTAAGAAGTCCACTCCCAATATGACTTCATCAACAATCTCCGCAACAATGAATTTGTGTAGAACCATGACCTTTCCAATTAATACCTCACATACCAATTCTCCTTGGACTTGGTTATACTCGCCAGTGACCGTACGCAACCTTGCTCCAGGCAACGGTTTTACTCTCCTATTGACCAAGTCAGATCGGATTAAGGAATGAGATACGCCCGTATCTACAGTCCTTACCATCCAGCTTTCCTTTGATGGCAAGACTGCTCGATTTTCTTCCAATTTGCGACACAGATATCACAGGACGTTCAATAGCTGGGGCAAGTTTTCGTTCTTTACATCTGACACGCTCTTGCTCATCTCCTCCAGCTTTGCGTTTACGGCCACCCACATTGTTGGAACTATTAAGACCAAGACCGCAATGACGTGCAATGTGACCGGGCTTCCCGCATTTAAAACATTTGATAACTCTTCCACTCCGTTTTTGCGATCCTTTCAGCCCCTCCAATATTGCGTCTACCTACTCTGGCCTTTCTACTTCTACACGGCGTGCTTTGAAAACTGGCTTACACAGAAGCGATGCTGTTTCCTGAGTCAGTGCATGCGATACCGTTTCGGCAAATGTTAGTTTTGGATTCGCATATATAGCTCGTTTCGCTTCCACATCTCGTGTGCTATTTATGAAGCTCTGGATTTTTACCCTCTCGGTGTATTCCACGGGTGCGTCCGCATTTGCTAGATGGTCCAGTCTTTCAACATCCGACGCAAACTCCTGCAAAGTTTCATTCGCTTTTTGGTAGCGGTTTTGCAACTCAATTTGGTATATCTGTTTCCTGTGTTCGCTTCCGTATCGCCTCTCTAGAGCGCTCATCAATGTTTCATAGTTGTTCCGTTCGTACTCTGGAATAGTCTGTAAGATTTCCGCTGCAGGCCCGTTCAATACCACGATCAGGGCAGCAACTTTATCTTCCGCATTCCAGTTGTTCTCTGCTGCGGTCTTCTCAAACTGTAGCTTAAAGACCTGGAAAGGAACAGAGCCGTCAAAAGATGGTGTTTTTACCTTTGGATTACTCGCTGGAACAGCTAGGCGATTTAGTTGCAACTGTTGCATAAGACCTTTCAACGCTTCTATCTCGGCATCAATTTTGTCCTCGAACTGTAAAATTTTTGTATCCTGTGCTTCCAGCTTTGATGTTACCCTTGCTTCCTGTGCTTCTAACTGCGAAGACATTTGTTCCACCTGCAATGATAAACGCTACTCTTGTGTTTTCAACTGCTCGGCCATATACGTTTTCTGTTCTTCTAGTTGAGATGACATATCCGTTGAAATTTCTGATGATATTTCTGAAACGCGTGTCTTTTGTTCTTCCATCTTGGATGTTTTACGGTTCTCCTTGGATTCTAGTTGAGATGGCATATATGTCTTCTGTTCTTCCAGTTGAGATGAGATTTGCGGCGACATTGATGTTACTGTCGATGTTTGTGCAGATATTGCAGCCAATATCATATTCAAGTCTGTGCTCGTAACTGTCTGCGACGTTTCATTTTTCTCTTCAATTTTTGTTGTCTCCTCGCCATCAGGAGGAAAGACATACTCTTCCACGTTAATTCCTTCTGCTTCCATTTCCTCTCGTAGTCGTGCTTGAAGTTCGATTTTAATGCCGCTTGTATTCAATCCACGGCTCTCCAACTACTTCTTCAGCTGCTGCATCTTCAATTCACTCCACTTTGCCATGTCCAAGTTGTATTCGAAGTCTTCGGAATTTATTCAACAATTCCTCTTCTGACACCAATTGTAACGAATTTACTGCAATTCCCCTTATTTGCAATCTTCTGCTAACGTTCGAATCACTAAACTTTTGAATAAATAACACCACTATTCAATAATGCAAAATGACCTTTATTAAAGTACCTTCAAAAATAACACTGCTACTGCTCGACAGATGGAATGCTTAAATCAAACTGATTGATGCGCCTCTACTGTTGCTGCCTTTTATAGTGTTTGGTTTCCTCGTTGACATTTCTAGGCGATTCGGTTCTAGAATCTACTAGTTGGTTATCTGCTATAAGTTTCTCAGCTATAACTACATATGCACAATTTTTATAGCTTCTCTCACAGCTCATACGCGTGTGTTTGTGCGTTGCTTCTCCGCTGCGTGTACGTACATATGTGTAGACATAATGATTAATTTGGTTATGTGCATACAAGTCGCTGCTTAGCATCGCTTAGAGACAGTACCCCTTAGTGTTGCTAATATTCGTAACAATACATAACATGTAAGGCGCGATAACCTCCGAAGAGATTTTAGGCCGAGCTTTTCTTCCAATTTGTATCGTGCTCCTTTTTAATTTTTCCTACAAATTGGCGGGGCGGGACCTACTTGTTTCATACCGTATCCGAACGGCATCTGCAAGGCAGAAATACAATCGGAGTGCTTGCCAAATACTGCCGAGGGGCGACCCCGCTTAGAACAATTTTCTTCTAATTGAAAAACCTTATTTCTGAAATTTTGATGTTGCTTTGCCCGGGGCGCGAACCCAGGATCTTCGGTGGGGTAGGCGGAGCACGCTACCATCACACCACGGTGGCCGCCTTCAGACGTCACATTCTTATAATTTGAGCGCCATTTCCTGCGCTCGCGAGCTCAAGGCTTCGGCTGCTAAGAAGTTTTCAGATCTAGAGGCAGCAATTAACTTGGCCCTTGGAAACTCCTAGTATTGGCCAAAATGGTACTTAATTAGATTTTCCGTTTGGTCGTCACGTTCAGTAAAAACTACTGAAAAACCCGTGTTGTGATGCTTAGGATTGTAATCTTAAAATAGCAGTGGAAGTCTAAATTTTTTTTGAACGACTGAACAAAAGAAGTTTTTTACAGCATCAACCCTTATGCACTGATTTAAAATTTCCTCTAAAACAGAGGCCGAATGCTAATTCTGATACAGGGATTCAAGGTGTTATGCATCGCAATCCTTTTAGGGGGCTGCCAGCGCAGTTTATAGCTTATCCAACCCAAAAGTCGACCTCACCAACCTGGGTGAAACCTGTATATTTAGCTGGCGGGGCTCCGAAGACCCCAAGTTTCTCACGGAAGGAGGGGGTTTGAAGTCTTAGAAGCTTCAATGTGTCTCTTCTTATTCTTCTTCTTGTAGCAATTAAGAGGCACACGCCTGCTAAATGTGAGATTGAAAAAAGGAATGGGAGAACTGTGAAGCTTCACAACTTTGTATTACGCTTAACAAACCTTTGAATCCCGTGGTCATATGAAAACGTTCCTGCCAAGGGAGGGTTAGCACCTTAATGGTGCATTTTCCTTGGTGTACCGGATTAATATCCCGCAAAGGACCATCAAAATCGTTAAAACTCCCAAAACTTCTCCTGATCGCTACAAGAAGGAGAATAAGACTACTTTTACACGTCCAAACATATTGGGAGGCTGACATTGGTATTAATAATCAGAAGACGGAAATTAAAAATAGTTCTTTCAAGAGATGAAAGTTGAAATTGGTCATGTGGTTGTTGTAATTTTGATGATTTTTCTTCAAAAGTATGTTTGGGCGGAAATATTTCGGATTGCGTAGCCGATGTTGGACTCACCCAGAGTTATTATTTAAAGCGCGGTCTAAGTCCGCTAATACGGAAAGGTGATCCCGATTTTATAGCAGTTGTGATATATTTTCGGTTTTTTAGAATATCCCTTTTCATACAGCCCTTG
The DNA here is from genome assembly GCF_040869045.1 of Eurosta solidaginis. Lineage (NCBI taxonomy): Eukaryota > Metazoa > Arthropoda > Insecta > Diptera > Tephritidae > Eurosta > Eurosta solidaginis. The sequence continues at coordinate 181,053,237 of NC_090323.1, forward strand.
GGATTATTCAAATTATGACCAAACGCGTAAGTTACCCTGGGGGGGTCCACCAGCGGTTTTGAGATCAAAATTATATCCGCAGTATATTTGCCGGCCTTGCTTATATTTTATTGCAAGTATCTTTTCACAGAGTTCAAATTTTTCAGATTATAGCTTCCGAGGTTAAGCCGCGTCGTCTGACACCCCATCCGATATTGTGAGGCATATATTAGTAGTCGACAGAGCTGTAAAAGTGTGCAATAATTTGAAATTTTAAATCATTGATTTTGCCCTTCATTTATTCATTCCTTGTTGAGGAATGTGGCTTAAAAGTCAACCCATTCTTCATTCAGTAGTGGAAGAAAAGGCCACACTCCTGAAGTCATTCGAAGAAAGAATGAAGTAATTGAATGAAACACAAACATTTTTCAACACAGAATTAGCATTCAAATGAATGCAGCCTTTTGTGAGTGTGCTAACAAGCTCCCTCTGCAGAAGCTGTCAGGATGAGGAGGAAGAGGAGTCGATCTACCACTTTCTCTGCCGATGCCCGGCGCTTCAAAGAAGAAGGCTCAGATTTCTGGGCTCACGCTTCTTCGACAGCCTGGCAGAGGTTGGGAAGGTGGACGTCTCGCTTCTTCTTGGGTTCATCAGGGAAAGCAAGTCGTTCGTTGAGCACCACTAAGAGGTAATGGGGCTAAACGAATTTGCCGCCACCCTGTACTCACTGAGGGCACTCACAATGGACAAAAATGTCTCCGAGTGGAAGTATGGGTAACACCCACGCACGCCCTCTTAACCTAACCTAACGTTGGTGAGTGTGCACACAATTTTCTAGTACCAATCAATTATGAAAAAAGTCGTACATGCACAAAACCCGCTCAAATATCACATGGTTGCAATTAATTAAAGCCACATATCAACACAAAAATTTAATTATTGTCCGTGATGACCAGTTTATTCGTTATTGAAATGGTAATAAAGCACAAAGAAGTTAACTGGAAAAGTATTTTTATTGAAATTTTCCTAAAAATTTATTAAAGTACTAACCTACATTTGAACGTCCTCAATTGATGATTAAACAATTGAAGAAAAGGCAATTCAATAATAAAAAAAACCCTTAAGTTCCTTCATATATTCTTCTTAGCAGTATATGGTCAAATACTGTATCTATACTGGTTTGTGGGTTTGCAAATTGTAATGGCAATAAAGTATTTTTCTCTATTTCCTAAGAAAAATATTCTTCTAAACACAATAGATTGTAATTACAGTCAATTAACCGAGGCTCTATAGGTACTTGTAGCTTTTTTGATAGCAAATAAAATTGACTTTGAATCATGCAAATAGGCAGATAGACTAATGGACCTTCTCAATCACTCGGGTCCCATCAGAGGCGGATTTAGGATTGCATCTCCGGGGGTTTTTACTTCATTATTTTATGTCGTTTATTTGATTGTAACATGATGTAGGCAAGGTGAATTTATTTTGATTTTTACCTATGGCCAAAAAGGCAAAACGTTCTCCAGAAAAAAATTTCGATTGTGCGACAAGTAAGGAAGTCTAAGTTCGGGTGAAACCGAACATTACATACCCAGCTGTACACTTGAAATGCTGCTGTTGTTTGTTTGGTGTGCTTAATAGTGTTACAAGGCTGCGCAATAATACATATGCATATGGTTCTATTCTGAACTAATTTTTCTTCGAGTTATGGCTCCCGAAACATAGAAAATTGCTTAGTCATAAAAAGGGCGGTGCCAGGCCCATTTTTTTAAATTCGAAGTTTTTCCTACTTGTTGTTATAAATCCACTTGGGAAATGAAATACCATTGGTATAAAGCTCTTTTTGCAAAGATATAGCTTATTTCATTCGTCCACGACCCTTTTAAAACTCTTTTATATAAAAGTGGGCGTGATCCTTAACCGATTTCGTTAATTTTTCTTCAAAGCATTCCTTATAGTTAAGGCAACCTCTCTGCCGAATTTTGTTACGACAGGTTTAACGATTTTTGATTTATGATTAATAATATTTGTAAAATTGATTTTATCAGAAGTGGGCGGTGTCACGCCCATTTTAAAATGTTGTTTCAAATTTGTATCAAAAGTCCCAATATCAGTCCACACGTCAAATTTCAACATCCTAGGTGTATTATTTACTAAATAATCAGGTTTCTTGTGTTCTCCAAAATGTTATATATATAAAAAGTGGGCGTGGTTATCATCCGATTTCGTTCATTTTCAATACCAATCTATTCTGGGTCCAGATAAGCTCATATACCAAATTTGGTGAGGATATCTCAATATTTACTCAAGTTATCGTGTTAACGGACAGACGGACGGACGGACGGACATGGCTCAATCTAATTTTTTTCGATACTGATGATTTTGATATATGGAAGTCTATATCTATTTCGATTCCTTTATACCTGTACAACCAACCGTTATCCAATCAAAGTAATAATAGCCTGTGTACAAGTACAGCTGGTTATAAAAAGAAGGTCGAAGACAAAAATTGTAAAGCGTCTGCCCAACAAAATGGGCCAATGTCATGAAGCGGTATCCACTTACATTGAACTTGAGCCAGCAATATTCGAAGCCTTTGAAGAGATAGCAGAAGGGAAAAATGACAAAAGCACAAGCTTCTCAGTTTCAAGCTGCTATTTCTAGCGTGCAATTACAAACGTTGCTGTTGTTGTTGTAGCGATAAGGACACTCCCCGAAGGCCTTGGGAAGTGTTATCGATGTTGATGGTCCTTTTCCGGATGCAAATCCGGTACGTTCCGGTAACAAGCACAATAAAGGTACCAGCCTGACCATCTCAGGAAACGATTTGTTATGACCACATGAAACATTCTAAGCCATACTGCCCTCCCACCCCCTTGATCCATTTGGAGTTCGGGGACGCCAGAGCCTCGGCTGTTAATGAAACAGGATTCGCCACGGGTAGGTGAGGCTGACAATTGGGTTGGATAAGCTATGTATATAATGCGCTCGCAACCCCTTGAGAGAGTTGCGCTACACAAGAAACCACGCATCAGTAAACATCAATTAAATAGATGCGACGTTGATACTGAGAGCGTCGAAGATTATTACAGAATAACATGCTGAACCCGAACCTCCCGTAAATCGCCAGTGGGTCCTATATTTATATCCCGCCAAACACTGTCAAAACATCAGCTTTAAAAAAACTGTAGTCCGATGGAGCCAGTCAATCTCTTTGTTGGGAAGGTAATTAATAACCTCAGATGAAAGAAAACGGGGAAGGTGATTGAGATGAATTGAAAAGGCCTGAATCGCGCTGTAGGCCGATACCATGGAAATAGACATAATTTTATCGAAATTCTCGGAATTAGGAAGCTCCAAGGAAATCGCCGATAGACCAATGTACTTTGGTTGTATTTACATTTAAATGACTTAAACTCTAGTATCTGTTTAATAATAACCACAATTTACTCTATTTGGTCAATTGTTCATTTACATAATCCATTTTACAACAATAGCAAAATAAGTAGGACATATAGTAACATTTTGACACATAGCAAGAAAGTCTTTGCGAAGTTTCAGCCAAATTCGACTGTGTCTTCATGTCTTTGGGTTACTTTATATAATAAGAGCCCTATGGTTTTATGTAAGCGAGTTATCCGCTAGATTTACCTAAAAAGGAAACCAATCAACTCACAAGAGCCTAACATTTTTTGATCTCACACGATTAATTAAAGAAAAATCAACCCAATTACCAGGTATACAAAATCTGCTACGAAGTACGATTTCTTGTATGTCTTATGTTTGGACACCATGAAGATGAATTAAGACTTTCTAGTTTTATAATAAACTATTTCAATAATTAGAAGGGGCTATTATTCTATTGACAAGTTTTACGCCTTTTTTGCTCCCAACTCCTAAATTTATTTAACATATCTGAAGGCAATGAAAGCATACAAAAAAATAACAGTGGGGAAAAAGTATTTAGCACTGAATGAAAAAGAAGTGTGCATTCATTTCAACTTTACATTCAATAAAGATTGGAAATGGTTCCTACCCTGCAAAAATCGTTGGATCATGTGGTCCACTGGAGTACTTACCATTATACTCCAATGTAATGCAGCAATGGACCAACTCATGTTTCTACATGAACATATTGTAAGCCAATCATTGCTCGTTTTTAACGATTGTAATCACTACACGATGTTTATTGGACTGTGGGTACTCCATGGATTACTCTGATGTAATGCGGAGCTGGAGTATATGGTCCAGTCCTAGGAATTCCCAATGTTAATTGGACCATATTTTTTGTATGAATTGTGGTTAATTTTGGAGCACTCGGTTGGTCCATAGCGAGTACTCCATACATGCATGCATGGAGTACTCGCGATTTTTGCAGGGTACATTCACACTCCATATAGAAATATATTTTACCATTCAATAAGGGAACATACCCAAATTACCTAATACTGTTTTCACACAGAAACTTAATGATCTCATTTCACCTTCTAATGAAATCGTAAATTTCTTGCTTTCACACAGAAGTAACTGCTCGATTAGTATGAAGGATGAAATGGCAAGCGAATAAAATGACAATGCTATATGACAGACAATCATGGCGGAACGATACAAGGTGGCAGCATGGTGACATACCTACAAACATAAAAAATTCCATGTACTTGTAAATTCGATGGACAAATGTCAAAATCGTACTGCGCCGGTAGTTGATGTATCAAATCAAATAAAAAAGTTTATAATCAGCTGTTCGATGCGGCCACCTTGTATCGTTCCGCCATGTAGACAATGACATTTACTTTGACAAATGACATTTTTAAGCACTGAACACACCAAAAACTAAGAAGCGGAAGGCTGCCAACAGAGTTGCATTGTGCTTTTGACTTCATTAGGCATTCGATTAGCTACTAATGAAATAATTATAGATTCGAATTTTGTAGTGAAGATTGAGCTCAATAAGCGTCTTAATGTAGAAAATTGCCTTTATTATTCAATAAGCCGTCTGTGTGAAAATAGTATAACCCCTTTAAAGGGGAGTGGGGTTTCTTTAGGTATTACACCAAGTCACAGGGGGGAGGGGAGGGATTGAGACTTTGTCACGTAGTCAATAATCTCTAGAAAATCTTGCAATTTTTTTGTGGAATTTATTTCGCGTCAAACATTTCCATGAAAAATCATTAGAAAAAAGTGCACAGTAATGCAGTGGACGACATGTCTCGCGTGCGACCTCTGCAGGTCCTCTCCAGAAGACTAAAAGAGATCTTATGTATCGTGGAGCAAAGCGCGGAGTAGATAGATATCGAGGCTATCGACGAGGAAAAAATAATCACGTCTGAGGAAACTCCTGATGCTACTGTTCCCATAATCTACGATATATCCCACTGGCTTGAAGTTGGAAGCGTATTCGTTAAAGTTGAATTAGATAAAAGAAATAAAAAAGAAAAAGACTTAATAAATTAAGTTGTTCGAATATGTTTTTAAATACATTTGTTCTTCTTAATATTATTAATTTATAATTATATGTATGCAAGCACGCTTCTCGTAACGCGACGGGTGCCGAATTAATAAAAACAAATATAAATTAAATAAATTTTTTTTTTAAGTTAGCAACAAATAATTTAAAATCATACTTATGAAGTACTACGTGAAAAGTAAAAGGGGATGGGAGCGGGCCTTAAAATATACTACCGGTGGAAACCGAGGGGGGGAGGGGGATAAAAAGTTGTAGAAAATGGGTCACGTAGTTTGGGTACGTTTCCTAACACACACACACTTTGGATTTGAGTTGAAAGCATTTTAAGGCATTCAGGAATGGAGATTTATAATATGCAACCAAAAAATCAAAATTTTTAAAAGAATGCTGAGAGAATGCACATTCAATTGATTCCAAACTTTGGTAACACTTAGGGATTTCGCCCGGATTTAATTTTAATCCCACTGTTAAGTGTTTAGTTAAGCATATGTGGTACGCCTTAGGCTATGTGTTATGTGCACAGCACTAGATACACATAATAAAGTATCATCACTAAGTATCATCATTAAGAAGAAAACCATTGTAAAAGAAGTCACGTTTTTGTCAATACTTATATAATTAATAAAACCATTTCTTATATATTAAATAAAACTTTTTTCAATACATTTGATAAAACCTTATTATGGTAGCGTAGTCAAGGTTCGATTGACTTGATACGAAAATTAACTTTTGATTAAAGAAAACTCTCTTGCCTTGTGCGTTGCTCCCTACGAAAAAAGTCACGCAAAAAAATTGCAAATACAAAATGGCGACAAAGTGTGACATCAATATACCAATATTTGATGGTCAAAATTATACGATGTGGACGAAAAGAATAATTATGTTCTTAAAAATGAAAAAAATGTAATGCAGTAATCGAACGGCAGAAGGCAGAGACCGACAAGCAGCAAGAATGGGAAGATCAAGATCTAAGTGCTATAAATTATATATATAGTGCGATATCTAATAAGCAACTATAGTTTGTATGCGACAAATAATGCGAAATTTCGACTCGTTATATATGAAAGAGTCTACAGCACTGCAAATCGTTTGCAGAAACAAGCTGGAGCGGCTAAAACTGAGGGAGTATTCCGACTCAGCAACATTTTTTGGGGATTTTGAGCGTTGCGTAAATGACTTGAAAACTGCAGGGGCAAGTGTGTCGGAAAAAGAAAAACTGAATTATATGTTGAATACGTTACCGGAGTCGTATAGTTAATTGGCGACTGGCGGAATTAAAAACTTCAAATGAAGAAAATGGTGGGCGAAAGTCAAATGTATTTGCTGCAAATAAGCGGCAAAATGACCGCCCATGTTATAATTGTGACGAAGTTGGGCATTTCCAAAGAGAGTGCAAAAATGGTGAAAAAAGCATGTGGCGATCAACACGAGGGCGACAAGCAGTCGGAAGAGGAGGTTACGGCAAGGGCCGCGGAAATTATCATGGCAAAAGTACAGCAAGCACGCATAGAAATAGCAAGCAAACCGAAGAGAAAAACGAAAACAGAAACCGCGCATGGGTGACAACGATTTCACGTCATGTAGTGGCAAAGGCAAGCAAAGTAGAAGGTAACGATATCAAATGGTTTTTAGATAGTGGGTGTACGGACCACATAATAAATGATGAAAGACTTTTCCAAAATTGTAAGGTACTTGAAAAACCTGTAAATGTTTATCTTGGTGATAATAGGGTTGTGAAGGCGACCAAATCGGAAATGTGCTAAGCTATTTTGAAACTTTCGGAAAAAACAATCTTATTGAAATGGAAAATGTTTTCTATATATAGGACATGAAATCAAATTTTAAGTAATAGTAAGTTAACGAAAAATAATGTAGTGGTATCAAAAGGTAACTTGACAAAAATTATTAATAAAAAGGGTAAAGTAACTGCAGTAGCGTTTAAAACTAATGGCCTGTATATTATGAAAAGTAAATTAAAGCTTGATGAATATTTTGTCAATATGGCAAATAAAAATACCAAAAATATGAGTGAGAAAGAGAAGCGGCACCGACTGTTTGGTCATGTAAACTTCAAATATTTAAATCACATGTCAAAAAATCAAATGGTAGAGGGAATGCCGAGAGAACTGGAATCTGAATTCATGAAATGTAAGACTTCTATTGAAAGCAAAATGCATAATATTCCTTTTGAAAATAATTGACGAAAGGCAAACGATTTGTTGGAAATTGTACACACTGATGTACATATGTGGACATTTTTCAACAATTGGCTTCCAAGGTGAAAAATATTTTGTTACTTTCATAGATGATTATAACAAAATGGCAAAGGTGTATGTATTGAAATCCAAAGCGGAAGTTTTTATACTCAGTTGAGCAGAGCTCACAGAGTATATTAAGTTTGATTGGATAACGGTTGGTTGTACATATATAAAGGAATCGAGATAGATATAGACTTCCATATATCAAAATAATCAGGATCGAAAAAAAATTTAATTGAGCCATGTCCGTCCGTCCGTCCGTTAACACGATAACTTTAGTAAATTTTGAGGTATCTTGATGAAATTTGGTATGTAGGTTCCTGAGCACTCATCTCAGATCGCTATTTAAAATGAACGATATCGGACTATAACCACGCCCACTTTTTCGATATCGCAAATTTCGAAAAACCGAAAACGTGCGATAATTCATTACAAAAGACAGATAAAGCGACCAAACTTGGTAGATGAGTTGAACTTATGACGCAGAATAGAAAATTAGTAAAATTTTGGACAATGGGCGTGGCACCGCCCACTTTTAAAAGAAGGTAATTTGCAATCGTTGAAGATATCATGATGAAATTTGGCAGGAACGTTACTCCTATTACTATATGTACGCTTAATAAAAATTAGCAAAATCGGAGAAGGACCACGCCCACTTTAAAAAAAAAAAAATTTTTAAGTAAAATTTTAACAAAAAATTTAATATCTTTACAGTATATAGGTAAATTATGTCAACATTCAACTCCAGTAATGATGTGGTGCAACAAAATACAAAAATAAAAGAAAATTTCAAAATGGGCGTGGCTCCGCCCTTTTTCATTTAATTTGTCTAGGATACTTTTAACGCCATAAGTCGAACAAAAATTAACCAATCCTTTTGAAATTTGGTACGGGCATAGATTTTATGACGTTAACTGTTTTCTGTGAAAATGGGCGGAATCGGTTGATGCCACGCCCAGTTTTTATACACAGTCGTCCGTCTGTCCTTCCGCATGGCCGTTAACACGATAACTTGAGCAAAAATCGACATATCTTTAATGAACTTAGTTCACGTGCTTACTTGAACTCACTTTATCTTGGTATGAAAAATGAACGAAATCCGACTATGACCACGCCCAATATAAATAAATAAAAAACCCTTAAAATCTTGGCAGGTATTACACATATAAATAAATTAGCGGTATCCAACAGATAATGTTCTGGGTCACCCTGGTCCACATTTTGATCGATATCTGGAAAACGCCTTCACATATACAACTACCACCACTCCCTTTTAAAACTCTCATTAATGCCTTTAATTTGATACCCATATCGTACAAAATCATTCTAGAGTCACCCCTGGTCCACCTTTATGGCGATATCTCGAAAAGGCGTCCACCTATAGAACTAAGCCCCACGCCCTTTTAAAATACTCATTAACACCTTTCATTTGATACCCATATCGTACAAACATATTCTAAAGTCACCCCTGGTCCACCTTTATGGCGATATCTCGAAAAGGCGAACACCTATAGAACGAAGGCCCACTCCCTTTTAAAAATACTCATTAACACCTTTCATTTGATACCCATATCGCAGAAACAAAGTCTAGAGTCACCCCTGGTCCACCTTTATTGCGATACCTCGAAAAGGCGTCCACCTATAGAACTAAGGCCCACCCCCTTTTAATATACTCATTAACTCCTTTCGTTTGATACCCATATTGCACAAACGAATTCTAGAGTCACCCCTGGCCCACCTTTATGGCGATATCTCGAAACGGCGTCCACCTATGGAACTAAGGATTACTCCCTTTTAAAAAACTCATTAACACCTTTCATTTGATACCCATATCGTACAAACATATTCTAAAGTCACCCCTGGTCCACCTTTATGGCGATATCTCGAAAAGGCGAACACCTATAGAACGAAGGCCCACTCCCTTTTAAAAATACTCATTAACACCTTTCATTTGATACCCATATCGCAGAAACAAAGTCTAGAGTCACCCCTGGTCCACCTTTATTGCGATACCTCGAAAAGGCGTCCACCTATAGAACTAAGCCCCACGCCCTTTTAAAATACTCATTAACACCTTTCATTTGATACCCATATCGTACAAACATATTCTAAAGTCACCCCTGGTCCACCTTTATGGCGATATCTCGAAAAGGCGAACACCTATAGAACGAAGGCCCACTCCCTTTTAAAAATACTCATTAACACCTTTCATTTGATACCCATATCGCAGAAACAAAGTCTAGAGTCACCCCTGGTCCACCTTTATTGCGATACCTCGAAAAGGCGTCCACCTATAGAACTAAGGCCCACCCCCTTTTAATATACTCATTAACACCTTTCATTTGATACCCATATCGTACAAACGCATTCTAGAGTCACCCCTGGTCCACCTTTATGGCGATATCTCGAAAAGGCGACCACCTATACAACAACCACCACTCGCTTTTAAAACCCTCATTAATACCTTTAATTTGATACCCATATCGTACGAACACATTCTAGAGTCACCCCTGGTCCACTTTTATGGCGATATTTCGAAACGGCATCCACCTATAGAACTAAGGCCCACTCCCTTTTAAAATACTCAATAACACCATTCGTTTGATGCCCATATTGTACAAACAAATTCTAGGGTCACCCCTGGTCCACCTTTATGGCGATATCTCGAATCGGCGTCCACCTATGGAACTAAGGATTACTCCCTTTTAAAATACTCATTAACACCTTTCATTTGATACCCATATCGTACAAACGCATTCTAGAGTCAACCCTGATCCACCTTTATGGCTATATCCCTAAATGGCGTCCACCTATAGAACTATGGCCCACTCCCTCATAAAATACTCTTTAATGCCTTTATTTGATACGCATGTCATACAAACACATTCCAGGGTTTCCCTCGGTTCATTTTCCTACATGGTTATTTTCCCTTATGTTGTCACCATAGCTCTCAACTGAGTATGTAATGTTCGGTTAGACCCGAACTTAACCTTCCTTACTTGTTGATTGTATCATTGAGTATGTAAATGAAAAATGAAAATTTGACGGGAAAAAGGGTAAAGTTTTTGAGATGTGACAATGGTTCAGAGTATTTGAATGGACGAGTTTATAAATTTGCAAAGGAAAGAGGGATCGTTATTAATAATTTTCCGGCATATGTTCACGAGCTAAATGGAACCGCGGAAAGGTTTAATAGAACTATAATGAATATGTCTCGTTGTTTATTAGCTGAAGCAAACGTAGGTAAAAAATATTGGCCAGAAATTGTTTGTGCAGCAACTTATTTGAAAAATCGTACGCTAACAACTAAGATAGTAAAGAAAACGCCTTATGAGGTATTTTTTGGAAAGAGAGCGGATGTGTCAAATTTGCGGTTATATGGAAGCAAAGTTTTGTTAGGAAACCAGAACAGAGAAGAACCTCAAATCGGATAAAAAGGCAGAAATGGGTATTTTGATTGAATACAGCAGTGTTTGTTACCGTGTACTGTTGAATAATAAAGTCATAGTTGCTAGGCATGTAGAGTTTGTTGAAGAAGGTGTAAAATGTATTGGCTTGCATGAAGATGAGACTGCAGACGAAAGTAGTGATGCTGAGGAAAGTTCTCGTGATAAATCTTTAGATGAAAGTTTTTAAAGCGCAGATACTAAAGATGCTGACGGTAATGAAGAGGCTGGAACGCAGCCTGAAAAGAGTGAAGAGGAAACCCAAGATGAGGTACGTAAATCAAAGCGCGAGATAAAGAGGCCAAAGAAACTTGACGATTACACATGTGATAGTATTTATGTAAACCTTTGCAGCATAGGTACGCCTACGTCATTTGAGGAGGCGATTGAGTGAAGTGAGGGTACTTTTTGGAAAATAACTATGAATAAAGAAATTGAATGCCTAAACAAAAATAAAACTTGGAAGTTAGTTGAAAATACAAATAATAACAGGGTTTTGTATGTAAAATGGGTTTATAGTAGAAAATCAGAAGGCGCTTACAAAGCGAGATTGGTAGTTAGAGGTTTTCAACAAACCGATGAGATTGACGAAATTTATTCTCCTGTTGCAAAAATGGGAACTTTAAAAATTTTATTATCATATTGTTGTCAAATGGAGTTCGAAGTTGAGCAAATGGATGTAGAAACAGCATTCCTGAACGGAAAGGTACAGTCCGAAGTTTATGTTAAGCAACCAAAGGGTTAGGAGGATGGTACAAACAGGGTTTGTAAATTGGTAAAAGCTTTATATGGTTTAAAGGAAAGTCCGCGAGCATGGTACGAATGCCTTGACAAATTTTTAAATGGCATTGGGTTCGAAAGAAAGAAAATTGATGCTTGTTTATATACTTGTAAAATTGGAAAAGAGCTAATTTACCTTTTAATCTTTGTTGACGATTTATTAATCTGTGCTAGGGGTGAAAATGAAATTAGTAAAGTAAAAAGACAGCTATCTAAAAAATTCAAAATGAAAGATCTTGGAAAAATTAAAGAGTATATTGTTATAACCGTGGACTATGGGCCTAGTAAAAGTGAAATGAAATTGAACCAAACCAAATACATAGAATCATTGGCTAAAACGTACAATATAGAAATAAGCAAAGTATTTCAAACACCTATGGAAGTGAACTATAAACTTGAAAAATCAGAAATATATGAAGAAAACATAAAATATAGAAATTTAATTGGCGCCTTATTGTATATAAGTTCAGCTACCAGACCAGATATAAGCTTTAGTGTTAATTATTTGAGTAGGTATCAAAATTTTTACGACAAAACTCATTATAAATTCTTTGAAATTAACGTACAAAAGAGAAGAAAATGCTAATATCTTTGATTGTTATGTCGACGCCGATTGGGCGGGTGACATTTTGGATAGAAAATCCACCACTGTGTATATTATAAGACTTTTTGGAAATGTAATATATTGGAAATCTAGAAAGCAAAAAACTGTAACAAAAGCTTCAATATTTGCAGAATATGTAGCATTGTCAGAAGCCGTAAGCGAATTGAAATGTATAATAGAATTATTGAAATCATTTGACAAAAAATTTTAAAAACCAATTAGTGTGAAATTCACTATCACTATGTAAATGAATGTGTTGAAAGAAAAATTATAGATGTTGTAAAAGTAAATTCAGATAATAATATTGCTGACATTCTAACAAAGTCGCTTGGCCGAGAAAAATTTGAAAAATTTATAAATATGATAAATGTAAATTAATACAACTAAATCTAAAGAGGCGTGTTAAGTTGTAGATTTAGTTAAGCATATGTGGTACGCCTTAGGCTATGTGTTAGGTGCACAGCACTAGATACACATAATAAAGTATCATCATTAAGTATCATCACTAAGAAGAAAACCATTAGGGGGACTCATGAAAGCATATAAACTTATAAGGTGTAAAATTATATCCATTTACACACACTGCTATATGAACGCACCTAGTAATATTTTTGATAAACTTGATTGTTTTTCAGCTGTATTATTGCCAAACAAAAATTTTTTGATTGTTATACAAATTAAAAAATGCCAAGAATAAGTGAAAAATCAAAACTAAAACGTCTTTACTTGCTGATGGTGGAGATTTCTGATGAAAATGCCTGCTGTAATGTCAGCAAGGTTACATTCCTTTGAGTTTACCGCGTTTACACAATGAAATGTGCGCGTAAATTTATACAAATTGTGTAAATGATTTTTCATACAAAATTTGACAGCTCGTTTACGCACTAGATAAATTTATACGTTTACACACTTTATAAGGCATTTATAAGGTTACATGAGTCACCCTATTGTAAAAGAAGCCACGTTTTTTTCAATACTTATATATTTAATATAGGGTGGAGCCGTGTGTAGAAGTCCACGAAAGTGGGGAAAGCTTCTGACCGTCATTCACCTGGGAATGGCCAGAGCGATTCTTTTGCATGCGGTTCAAGCAGCTCACTACTGCCGGTCGATTGCGGCCAAGTATCCTCTGGGTAGCCGCTAAACATCTGTTTAGCGGTGAGCTAATGGGAGAAGGCGACAACCTGGCTAGGCCACTCTGACATAATCGGTTTAAGGGCTAGCCGGGGAGATCTCATCGGCAGCGTCTGTACACCTCTAGGTGCGGCTGCAAGCGGGCGTCTGTCTTGGAGCAAGCTATATAAACGTGCAAGTAATATTTTCACCCCCGCTGAGCGGGTTGTGCGCTGGGCTTGGGACCCGCCACGTGAAACCATAATCCAATGAAATATAACAACAAGCCTCGGATTAATACACTCTCTATTGATTACGACCATGGCAAACGTTTGAAGGACAATGAATTGCGGGCATGCACCTGGAGCGTCCGCTCCCTGGTGCAGATGCCCGGCTGGTTGATGTCCTCGTCAAAGCAAAATCTGACATCACCGCCATCCAAGAAATGCGTTGGACGAAGCAAGGAAGAAAGAAGATCAAAAATTGTGACATCTATTGGAGCGGCCATACGAATAAGCGCAGTTTCAGCGTCGGATTCGTGGTGGGAGAGAGACTTTGTCGCCAAGTGCTGGCGTTCACGCCTGTGGACGAGCGTCTCGCCGCTATCCGAATAAAAGCAAAATTTTTTAACATATCATTCATCTGCGCCCATGCGCCGACAGAGGACAAAGACACTTTTTATGAACAATTAGAACGCACGTACGAGCGCTGCCCCCGTCATGATTTAAAAGTCGTGCTTGGCGACTTTAACGCCAGGGTGGGCAATGAAGGTGTTTTTGGCCCTACAGTCGGAAAGTTCAGCCTACACAATGAAACTTCTCCTAACGGAGACTCGAAACATGGTCATATCCAGCACGAGGTTCATGCATAAAAAGCTACATCAAGCTACATGGCTGTCTCCTGATCGAAATACTCGCAATCAGATCGATCACGTTATGATAGACGGACGGCATGCCTCCAATGCTTTAGATGTGCGCACGATCCGAGGACCTAACATCGACTCGGACCATTATCTCGTTGCAGTCAAAATACGCACCCGCCTCAACGCGGCTAAAACCAAGGAACAAAAAACACAAGGAAAGCTAGACGTCGAAAAGCTTCAGTTACAACAGACTGCCATTGATTTCGCAACTCGACTCTCACACCTGCTCTCTGAGAGCACAACTCATCCTGAAGGAATACAGGAGCAGTGGGAGCATATCCCCAAAGCAATTACTACTGCCGCCGAGGAAAAAATTGGTTACCGGCGGCCACGAAAAAACAACTGGTACGATGAAGAATGCCGCGTTGCAACCGAAAGAAAGGACGCTGCCTACAGGGCTACGTTAAAAGCGAGCGCGACAAGAAGAGTGTGTGAACGCTATCGTGAGTTGAAAAAGGAAGCGAGGCGCCTTTTCAGGAGGAAAAAAGCAGAAAGAGAAAGGCGTGAGTGCGAGGAGCTTGAGCTGCTAGCCACCAGGAATAACGCGCGAAAATTTTACCAAAAAAATACGGCGACAGACGAAAGGTTTTAAGACGGGGCAAACTCCTGTAGGAACGAAAACGGCGACCTTGTAACTGATGTCCAGAGAGTGCTTAGATTATGGAGGGAACACTTCTCTGCTCTCCTAAATGGAGGCAGCAATTCACCGCGCAGAAATGAAGAACCCGATCCCGCAATCGATGATGATATATGTCCCCCCGCCCGATTATGACGAAGTTAGAATAGCAATAACAACCGTGGGCGCTGATGGATTGCCTGCGGAGCTATTCAAGTACGGCGACGAGGAGTTGGTAAGGCGCATGCGGCAGATTCTTAGCAAAATATGGGCGGAAGAGTGCATGCCCGACGGTTGGAATCTAAGTGTTCTTTGCCCAGTCCAACGCGGGGGATACTGCAAAATGCACCAACTTTCGTGGAATCAGCCTTCTTAATATCGCATATAAGGTCCTTTCAAGTGTATTGTGCGAAAGATTGAAGCCCACCGTGAACCGGCTGATTGGACCTTATCAGTGCGGCTTCAGACCTGGTAAATCTGCCATCGACCAGATTTTCACAATGCGCCAAATCTTGGAAAAAAACCATGAAAAGAGAATCGACACACATCACCTCTTCGTCGACTTTAAAGCCGCCTTCGACAACACGAAAAGGAGCTGCCTATATGCCGCTATGTCTGAATTTTGTTTCCCCGCAAAACTTATACGGCTGTGCAAAATGACGCTGAGCAACACCATCAGCTCAGTCAGAATTGGGAAGGACCTCTCCGAGCCGTTCGAAACTAAACGAGGTTTCAGACAGGGTGACCCCCTATCGTGCCATTTCTTTAATTTGATGTTGGAGAAAATTATACTAGCTGCAGAACTTAACCGCACTGGAACAATATACTATAAAAGCGTGCCATTACCGGCATATGCTGATGACATTGATATCATCGGCCTAAACACGCGCGCTGTTAGTTCTGCTTACTCCAAACTAGAAAAAGAAGCGGTAAAGGTGGGTTTGATGGTGAATGAGGACAAAACGAAGTACCTGCTGTCATCGAGCAAAGAGTCAACGCATACGCGCCTTGGCAACCACGCTACTGTTGGCAGCCAAAATTTCGAAATAGTAAAAGGCTTCGTTTATTTGGAAACCAGCATCAACACTACCAACAACATCAGCACTGAAATCCAGCGAAGAATCAATCTTGCCAATAAATGCTACTTTGGACTAGGTAGGCAATTGAAAAGTAAAGTCCTCTCTCGGCGAACGAAAATCATACTCTACAAGTCACTTATCGTACCCGTCCATATAGCAGGGGCAGAAGCATTGACCATGACAACAGCAGATGAAGCGGCTTTGGGAGTGTTCGAGAGAAAAGTTATTCGAAAGATTTATGGACATCTACGCGTTGGCGATGGCGAGTACCGAAGAAGATTTAATGATGTGCTGTACGAGCTGTACGCAGACATCAACATAGTCCATCGAATTAAAACGCAGCAGCTGCGCTGGCTAGGCCATTTTATGCGAATGAAAGATGATGCTACGGCCAAGAAAGTGTTTCTATCGGAACCCGCCTATGGAAGCAGAGGTAGAGGGCGGCCCCACTCCGTTGGAAGGACCAGGTGGAAAACGATTTAAACTCCCTTGGTGTAACCAATTGGCGCCGGTTGGCGGAGCGAAGGAGCGACTGGCCCGCCTTGTTGGACGGCCATAACCGTTTAGACGGTTAAGCGCCAATTAAGTAAGTAAGTAAGTAGATATTTCATAAAACCATTTCTTATATATTAAATAAAACCTTTTTCAATACATTTGATAAAACCTTATTTCCCACACCTTTGGTGAGCCTGCCGGGTAATTTTATACAAGCACAAAAGCTCTATGGATCCCACCCCCGGTTTTGGAAAGATTCAAGTTCATTTTACAGTTTTTCGGGAATATCTTTTAATAGACGCAACATTTTTATGCCGCATTCGAATTATGGATACTGAGGAGAGAACGCGTCTTTTCACACCTCTCCCGACGTTTCGGGGCGTGTATTAGCGACCTCTTTTCTTAAGTATTACCTAAACTTTTACCGGATTATGGATTAAAAGGTAATTTTATATAAAATTTTGAAACCTTTACGATTTGGTGTGAGACTTCACAACAGATGTTGAAAGTATAAAAAATCACATATAAAATTGACTGATGTGAAAGATGCCTAAGTAGAAATTCTTTAACATTTCAAACAGCATGGTAGCACTCTTCATAAAATGCAACCATAAAAAAGAGCGCTTTGACAGCGGCTGTCAAATAGACAATCCACCACTCCCCAGATATCAAAAAAATAACAGCAACAGCGCATTAACCAAAACAATTCTATTTATCTGCGCCAGCAAAAGTATGCAAAAATCTTCGCATATAGCACGACAAGGTTCACAAGAAAAATTGCCAGTAACAACGCAATACAAAGTTTTTGTACCAACAATGAAGCGACGTACACTAGCAGGAACATGTGGCGTTGGTGTGTTTATAATAGCGTTCGCAGCAATTGTCATTGCATTCGCCACACCCAATTGGCTTGCCAGCGATGATCGGATAACTGGAGCAAAACTAGAACGTCTTGGATTGTGGGTGCATTGCTTCCGTTCATTACCCGATGTCAATGATGATAGTCAGAGGCGCTTCTTTGTCGGTTGCCGTTGGGTATATGATCCATTTACAACAGGTTATGACGAGATCAGAGGCTTTCTGTTACCAGCTTTTATGATTGCAACACAATTTTTCTACACCTTGGCATTCATTGGTGCGCTTGTGTCCTGTATTGGTGTATTGGTATTCTTTTTATGCGCCGGGCCAGATCAAAAACATTTCATAATACTTATACGCGGTATTGGATATATAATGTTGGCTACAGGAGTGTGTGCATCAATTGGTGTTATTGTATTTGCATGCTTTGGTAATCGTAATGGTTGGATGCCAGAGCATGCTAATAATTGGTTTAGTTGGTCATTTATTTTGGCATGTATTGGAGCTGTGTTTTCGTTGGTCACCGCTGTTCTCTTCCTTACTGAAGAAAATGTGCAAGCTAAGAAACGTCGGCAATTTAAGGAATCTCAAACACGTTTCGAATTGGTACAAGGTAAAGCCTAGTGGTGGGATGATGTATCATTGGAAGAGTTACGATTTTTTGATAAAAGTTTACGAAGCAATGGAAAATTAAAAAAAATAAAGTCAGCATTGCACAAATAATGCAAATAGCAGCATTACTTAGGAATAGTCTAAAAGGTTATATATAAGAATTTTTAAATGAAGGTATGTTCTATGTATGTATATATGCATGTACTTCTCGCATTGAGTGTAGTTAATTTATTAAGAAAGCGCATTATCATATTAAATTTAAAAAATTGAATATTTACATTGCAGAGCCTTTGCACAGTGCGATATTTGAAAACGTTTTGGTCCAAACCAATTTTTTTTAAAGATCGAACTAATAAATTTAATACCTGCGTTTTTATAGTTGAGCTTTCGAACTTTGAAATTTGACTCTTCGTAAGCTATTTTTAAAATTATTTAATTAAAAAAGCAAAAAGAAACCATGCGAACTATTTTTATGTTAATGGTATAATCTCAGTATTTGAAATTCGAACCCAACCATAAAACCAGCAAAGCACATACAATATATCATAACATTTTCCTCTTGTTTAATTTTTGTAATAGAATAACTTTAAATATAATGAGAAATGTTGAATTGAGAAGGTTGAAAACTCGAAACAAAATTCATTTTGTAATTACTAAAAAAAAATTTGAATATGCAGCATAATAAATTTTAGAAATTTTAATATCCTCTTTTTCAACTTTCTGCAATGATTCCCAATGTTTATTGAATTGTTGAAACTTTTCGAATTCGATTTCGAACTCAGCAATAACAGAATGTATAGTCGGTAGAATGAAATCAATGTTTGGTTTTTTCTTCTACCCTTAAAACAAAAGTTTAAGGGTCAAAAATACATTTTTCGAAAACTATTTTCAAATTCAATTTAATCGACATTTGCGCATTTTCCCCTTTTTTATTCGCAAATCCATCAATGTTTTTATTTACTCGATTTGCTACCGAAATATCTAATTTTAGTAAAACTAGCTTCGAAATATCCCACTGTGCACGGCACAAACAAAACAAAAAACATCAAACAAGCATTTTTAAGTAAATTTTATCTAGTTTAAGGTTTTACAAAACGTATACATATGTACTCTGCAAGCATGACAGATTTAATATACAAACAAATATAGTATACATTAGGGTGGGTTAAATTTATTGTTGAAAAGGCACACCTAGCTCTGAATCTATGGGTTATACTAAGTAATATTGTCCATGGGACAATGGGTCTGAAATGAATTTCGTGCCTCCCTAATTTTGTTAGAAAGTTTTATATCCCAATCCGAATAGCGGCTCTAACAAATAAAATACATGAAAATAAATGTCAAATTCGGAAGCTCGAAATTCATTTCAGACCTATGGTCTCATGGACAATATTACACAGTATGACTCATAGATTCAGAAACTGAATGTGCACCTGAAGTTGTTTCCCCCTTTTTCCGCATAAAATTTTACCCGCCCTAGTATACATAGTAAATATGTAATTAAATCGTAAGTTTATGCAATTTCGCACATGTTTTTATAACTTAGTACATTGTTCTTACATACTTTGAATGATTTCACATGGCAAAGCTTAAATGGCCAAGAAATGCAGTTGGTACTTAGGAAATGCATTTATATATTTATATATTGCACATCAGCATATTTTTAGTCATTTGAGACTGACTTAAAGAAGTAAATATATACCTACATAACTTCTTGCATTTGTGTCCAACAACGAATTTTTTTATTAGAATATCTCAAGCTGTTGCTTAACTTAAGAACGCATATACGCATTCACTTGGATTTTCGCTGGTTATGTGAAGTTGGAGTTTGAACATAAATTAAGATCGAAAAGTTAATTTTTAGTCCAATGTTGTAATAATAATATGCGACGTTAGTTAGGACCCTATTTTTTTGTTTTGTAAATGTTGCAAATTATTAGAAATGTGCCTTAAGTATTAATTTTAGCATATATGTATGTAAGTAAAACAAATTGTAACTGTCATTAATTAAGAAGTGGCCGTCAAATCTTTGTTAACTTACTATAAAAAAAATTGCATAAACTTTCGCGTTTTGTATTCACATTACCCATTCATAAGTATAAATGTACGCACATACATACAAGAATTACTAAGAATATAAAATAAGTACTAAAGTAAACACGAAGACAACTGTAAATGTTGTCGTTGTTATTGTCGCTACAACAACATAAAAAAGACACTATAATTCTTACAAAGCAACCAAAATCAGATAATGCTAACTTGACGCACAAAAGCGTAGAGCTTTACGAACTCTGAAGAAAATGTTTAGTGCCTTAAGCAAACAACAATGTACAAATTTACCAATGCAAAACAACTTTATGAAGCATTCCATTAGAAGTCTTATATAATTCAATTATACTGTCATACCATTTGAGGCCTTTGAAGTATTCAAAAAAATATATCTATCTACAAGAAACATTTTTTATTTTATGTTCTTATAAGCAAACAATGCTGATTTAACTTAATTAATATCTATGAAATACGTCTCCGTCCATTTATACGTATTAAACATTCCTATAAAGTTATATTTAATACATTTCATTTATTCGAATGCGATATCTTTACACCTTTGTTTGTATATTTTCTAACTTTATTAATTCGACTTGAAAAAAAATAAAATAAAAAAAAACATAAGTACCGTTTTTTGTTGCTTTCATTTTTGCTCGCTGCTCAAGTTGAGTTTCAGAATTGTTCTTTTTCCCATGGCTCATTATTTTGAGTATGTCAATTGTTTCAGCAACCAGTTTACAGTGCATGTGAGAAATTTTTGCAAATACCGTGGGAAAGTTGCAATAATGCAAATACATATATTCACGCTTGTATATATGTACATATTTAGTTGTGCTAACGGTTTTCTTATGAATGCATTCATTCAACCAAAAATTCGCAATTGTAGGCCCAGCAGGCTTTTTTTAAGGCCCAAAAATTGGTTTGTATTTAAAAAATGTTCCTCAATTTCAATATCCTCACCCCTCGTCCTCTATTTCCTATTAAATATTTGTCTCTCCATCCCTTTTACTGTTTCAATCCTCTTCCATATAGATCTCTTAATTCTAATTCCCATCGCTATCCTTAAACCATTGTCTTCATACTTTCAGTTTTCGAGAACATTAAAAAATCCAAAGCGCAAGTTGATTACGAAGCTGATACAAAATTCTGCTGCCTACAAACTTTGTGGAAATGCTAAAATTGGTTGCTGGCCTAGGAAGTGGTTAGCAGTTCCATTCTCAGGAACCCAGCACCCAAGGAATAGTAACCGATTGATAACAGCAGATTATATTGGGGAACCAGGCTCTCACTTCAGATGCAGAAATTCTTGACTTCCTGGCTATATCCAACATATTCAATGGCTTTGACATATGCAAATACTTCAGCATAGCCCCCAGAATAAAATTGAAGTTCCTCTCCTCTTCACAAACAAGCTGGTGCCTGAGTTAAAGCAAAGTTAGGTAGTAAAAAGTTTGATATATGGGTGCCCTGACTCGTTGTTGGGACTATGCCAATATTGAGCGACAACGAAACCAACATTAAGGAATATTCTACCTTAAAACATTGATGGTGCGTACTCCTTCACTTGTGCTGTTTAAGCCTGTGGGACGCTTCAAGGGCCTCCCCATGATTCAATTTCTAGAGGTTTGTTGTCCAAGGCATTGTACAGGTTTACAAGTATGATATGTATGAGAGGGAAACAATTTCTTTCCCTTTCTAACACACGGCAGTTTGACACTTCGGTCAGTGTCAAACTAGCGTGGAACCCAGTGGAACCTGCGTGGAACATGAGTTTTGACACTGAACGAAGTGTCAAAATTACCGGGGTTGCTTCGTCGAAAGCGACACAGGGAAGCAAGAAAGGGATCGGAATATCAGATATGGGTTGCTGTGATGGTAAATTTTTTTGAACGATTTTAGTAGGAAATTTTAAGTGCACCCATATGGGTCCTTTAGAAAATTATAAAAAAGTCTTCAATTGGGGTATCTGAGGACGCGTAGTTATTTCAGAATTAAGAATACAAACACGCGAGTTAAGTTTTTCTACCCGTTCAAAAGTTCTCCGCGAAAAACAGTTTGAAACCGAGGTCGACTGCAATAACCCGTCCAAAAAAGCGGAAAGAAAAATGAATAGACACGTTTTGTCCTGTTGTTAATAGTCCGAAGAGAAAAAGTATTCGAATTATTGGAAGCGAGGCCAAAACGGGTCTATTAATAACTCCCCCGACGGTTTTGGTCGTGTTTTAGCAATCGTACCCGGTAATAAAGTATCACAATTTGTTAATTAAAATTGTCCAAAATATATGGTTATTATAGAGAGATGTAATTAAGTGCTCGTTTGAAAGTAAATAAGTATATTTCTTTGTAATATAAGAAAAAAAAATTTTAAGCAGTTTTCGATAGCAGCTACTAAACTTTTTTTTGTCCTAAGAAGTACAACAGTGCCAATTAGCATCCACAAAAAAAACGAACAAGAACAAGCATTTTATCAGGTGAGCGTGGCTGTGTATGTGCGTGCTGCTACATATCCTACTTGTAGACCTGTACAATGGTCCAAGGATGACAGAGCCTTGACACTCCCAAATTTGAAAATCTGGACGGGTTGCTTTTACGAAGTAAGAAAAAGGGGTAATAATTCAATCCCCTTCAGCGAAATTTTTAGTAGACCAGTAGTACCTTTGGTAGTATACTATTTATGGTAATAATGCCAACAGGTTTTGGGGAAATGATTCATTTTCTGGTTAATATTTCGTGAATTGATAAAGAGTTATGTTGGTTTGATCATTCTCTCAGAATTTTTTTGAAGAATGCCGTACGTTAGATTTTTTTTTTCAAAAATGCACTATATCAAAATTTGTTTCAAAAACTCCCTACATAAGCATAAGTACAATGCATTTTGTCATAAGAGGGTATCAATGAAAAGCATTCTGAGATGAAGCGTTCTTCAATCTAACTCTAACATAGGGCGTTTTTGTAACAAACCCTGAAATGGGAAGTTATGAAAACTATTTTGAGATATGGCGATTTTGAACAGGTAGCTGATATGGGGTGATACTCTACTAATCAGCCGCAACGAACTCCCAAAAAAAAAATAAAAGAAAATTGCCTTTTGTCTTATAACTTTATATTCCGGCCTTTACTTTGCAGAAGAGTTAAGCTTTTGTGAGGTCTTGCTACACAGGAAGTATTCACCATTTTATTCTGCAATTTCGGAAAGCTCTTTTCCGTTAAGTATTCATGGAAGTGTTCCGGATACACCGTTAATTTAGAATATTCGGAAAACGTTCGTTTTACACTACCTCACGTGGTCCGAATATATCAAATAAGTATTTACATATTCCAAATATAAACCGATTCCACAAATTCTTAAATGGAGATGAATGTTCCGAACATACGGAATGAATGAGTTAACATGCTCAATAAGTACATTTCGTTATGGCATCTCCATTATTTAAGGGCTTAAGGGCCAGTTAAACTTCTTTAACCCTAACGCCATAGTTGTAACCATATTTTTACTTATCCCTATCAAATTGGCATCAGTTTTTGGTGCCTTAACCCAAAAATCGTGAAAATTTCATAAAAATGAAGAAAACGCAAAAAATTACAAACATATACCACAATAAATAAGTCTCTTAGTCAAAACATTTCCAAAACAATAAATAAATTCTATAAAAAGTTAATAAATTCTCCAACTCAAATATTTTTAGGTTATGGATATGGCGAAAAACCAAAAACCTATTGGCTGGCAATGGTATGGTTATGGCGTTAGTGTTATGGTATGGCACCATTAATCGATAACATTGATTTCCATAAGGTAGGTTCGATCAGCTGTTTTATCTGGTTATGGTTTTATGGTTATAAGCAACCATTAATTAGCCCTTAAGGAAATATAATTGGCAATTACGGAAGTTTAATTGGCCCTTAACGAAAGTGCACCATTCATTGATGTTCGTACTTTTCATAAAACCTATGTTCAGCCACACTACACTAATAGATCATGGCATAGTTAATAAATACATCATAAAATTAAAATAAATGTTCTAAGGAATTATGCAGTTAAGTACTTATCGGGTATTTGGAAACTGATTGCTTCCTATTTCTACTACTAATATTTTTCGAAAAATCGTAAAGAAACAACACAGCTAACCGATGTCAATTTCGATTTGGGGCATAATGGCTGCAATTGTCAAAAAATGTGTCTGTCGAGCAAACCTCTTGTGATTGAATCATAAATTTCGCTCATGGTTCATGGATTTCGCTCAATACACCATTGTGAATGATGACAAAGTTTGATCTCTTCTGCATAAACGTCAAAATTCCAAAATGATTGGATCACCTGATTCGTATTTGACTATCGCTGTCTCATTCTGTATCTCTTTCTATCACCCGCTGAAGATAGGCGCCGCCATATTGAACAGCCTGTATCATTCACAATGCAATACACAAAGCCCAAAAGTCATGAAAGGAAATTCCAAAATTTGTCTCCTATCAAGGGTTAAGGGTTAAGTGTGCAGGCGTTTCGAACAATTACAGCTATTGACCAATAGATGTCACAAAATTGACATTTGACAGCTGCTGACTTCATAGTTGATTGTTGTTGTTGTTGTTGACCACAGAAAAAAATTGTTAGAACCAGAAAAGTCATGGATTTTCCACCTTGTCCTCCAAGTTTAAAACCAATTCAACATTATTTGAAGATTGCACAAGAGCATGATTCCCGTGATGTTGTAGTTGCGTACTGGGCGCGCCTGTATGCGCTGCAAATTGGCTTGAAAATTTCAAAACAGCAACCAGATGAAACGAAATTACTTTTGTGTATGTGTTTGGAAGGTGGAGGGCTATATACATATGACTCATGTATGTTTTGATTACAGCTATTATGGATTGGTTGGAGACGACCAAAAAGACGCAACTAGAAAATGAGGCAATCACTAACGAAGTGGCGGCACAAGCACATTTGGAAAATTATGCATTGAAACTCTTTTTGTACGCAGATAAACAAGATCGTGAATCAAATTTTGGCAAGTGAGTAGTACGAGCCTAAGGAAATTTGGGTTAGCTTTCCACTAACACTCAAAATACACTTCAGCGTAGGAGCGCTGATACCATTTTTCGGGTAGACGAGAATGTAAAGAAACCAACGGAACGGCACGGATTCATTTACCAGCGAAGAGTACCCTTCTGGCAGCAAGGTTTAAAACTTAATGCTTGGTTTTCACTGGGTCAAATTTGACCACAGACTTAGCCATATTATGACAACGGCTTATCATACAACGTCAAATGCGCTTACCGTTCGTTTTGGCCATTAAATGAAAACGACAATTGTCCAACGGTATTGCAAATTTAATGTTAACATTTCCTTTAGGCCTTATGAAAACCATGTTTAAGAAATGTGTGACGTTCGTACTACGATAACATTTAGTTAGCATGCTTCGGGTGGAATCACCTTGCTCATCTGTTCGCCTACCATAAAGGCATTGATAGCGGTAGGCGTAATAACCGTAGATCAAGCAATTAGTGCACCCATCCAGTTAAGATAACGCTTCACGATTTAAAGTCCCATCCTTGAGCATGATCCATGTAAGCGGCCCTCAAAATCGATTAAAAAAATGTCTTCCCTTGACAGTTGTGCTAAATCGTCTGATAGCACCTCCTACCGTTACAGCTCCACAGTCTTTGGTCAGAGTTCTGGTCGGTAGAAAGCTTTGGCCGTACTGCATTTATTTATATATTATGTACCGTGCTATGTAGCATCAACATCAGTAACCTCCCACTAAACCTTAGCGGATTGCTGTTTTTGGGGTTTTTGTTGTAATTGTATTAACGACAAAGGCACTCCCCGAAGGTTTTGGGAGTGTAATCGACGTTTGTGGTCCTTTGCTGAATGTAGTTCCGGTAACAAAGCAATATTAAGGTACTAGTCCGACCATCGTAGGAACGATTAACATGACCACGTTAAATCCCCCAAGCGGGTTAGGAGGCTCAGAGTATACCTGTGGTAGGTATGCCTGTACTAAGAGGAGACTAAAATTCGAAATATGATCCAGGGAAAGAAATTGACAATTTGACATGTATTCTAGTAACATTTGCCCCGCTAACATCAATAGTCCAAAGCTCTGATAACCCGTCATTTAAGGGGTCGATAGACAGGTTACTCGAGGGGTGTACTTTCACCCCAGCGGGTTAAGGGATTAGAATATACCTGCGGCAGGCATGCCTGTCGCAAGAAGCCACTTAAATTCGGTTTCGAGGGGTCACAGTAAATCGTTCCCGAGACAGTCGGGCTAGTACCGGTATGTAATGGATCCTACAAAGGACTGCCCATTTCCACAACCCTTTCCTAGAGGGCTTTTCAGACATCACTTTCTTATATTATGGGATCGCAGCACCCAATTGTAAAAATGGTATGTCCATGAGGTTAAGGCCTATCAATGCAGGCGGGCTTATGCCGAAACGTGGGTGATTTATAGCCGGCGAAGGACTGGCTGCATCTACAATACTCCCCCAAACCTTCGAGGAGTGTTTTGCGGTCATAACAAGGAGTGTTATTGCTGGACCAAGTGTGATTCCTGTATATCGAAAACATCTCAACGAAAAATTATGACTGAACCCGGAAAAGTGTTGTTCTTTGATTGGTTTTAGGCAAGTCATTCAGGCAAGAGTCCGGTCTAATCGCTGGAAAGAGTAGGAATCTTATTTGTCAGAACTCGACGACTTTAACTTCATTTTATTGAATTGTATTCCTGAAGATTACTGGAAAGCCACTCCCATTAATGAACCTTCATTGTATTTATTATTATTATTATTATACATTAGGCTTAAAATGAATTTTAAGACTAACGAGAAAAAGAGCACTACCTGCTATGGCTATCGGCTCAACTTATAATTAAAGATTAATTTATTATTATTTTATTTTGTAATTGAGAGTTTGGTTGTTGTAAATATAAAAGGAGATTTTTTTTTTTTTTTTTTTTAATTTGGAAATAGAGTCTTGTATTTTTAGGAATTTTATAACTACTTCTATATTTTGTATGGAGGGAATATTAAGGAAGTGGGTTGGATTAAGGCATTGGAAAGTCTGGCTTCTAGAATGATGAAAGGATGGGCATTAGAGGAAGGTGTGTGTTATTGTGAGAGGGGTGTTATTTCTATATTAAGTGCAGGTGTTGGGAAGGTTGTTGTTGAGTATGTATTGATGGGAGGTCTTTGTGTGTCCGAGTCGTAGTCATAGTCGTAGATAGGGTTTGATGGGTATTTGTGTTTGGGAACTGGGTTACGTTAGTTTTGCTTGTGTTATTTAATTTGTACCATGTGGATGTAAAGTTGCAGCTAGTTTGGCGACTTCGTCTGCGTATTCGTTACCGGGTATGTTTGTGTGTCTAGGGATCCAAATTAGAGTTATTTTCGGAAATAAGCCTATGAGCATACTTCTAAATGTTTGGGTAGAATTCGTTGTTGTTTATGTTTTGGATGGCTTTTAAAGATGAGCGGGAGTCAGAGCAGATGGCGTGTTTTCCTTTGTGTAATTTATGGTTGATAAAATTGCAAGCATTTCAGCTGTGTATACCGTTGTGTATGCTGGGCAGTTTGCTATTATTATTGTGGACGTTTTTGTGGTGTCACTTGTTCCTATGATTGATATATAACAGAGTGAATTCCTATTTTATCGGAGTCTTTTGTGAAGTCTAATGAAATGAGGGATGCGTGTTTTTCTTTGTGAGAGAGTCGGTAATCATGTGCTCTACATATAGTAGAGCATCAGTTATCGACTTTCCTCTTTTGAAACCTATTTGGTTGTCATGAATGGGTTTGTTATTGCTAACGAACCACCATAACCTGTTGGCAGTGATCTTGTCCATCAATTTAGCTATACATGAATTTGGGGATATAGGGCGGTATGACCTCGTATGTTCCATTGTAAAATGTTGGTGGACATGTTGAAAGTTAGGAATTGAAGGGGGAGGAAGAGGATATTAAGAAGGGAGATTTAGTTTATGTGTTTTTTCTTAGTTGTTTTTTAATAATAATAATAATAATTTATTTATTTACGGTCTTTAAGACCTAGTTCAAGGTAAAAAAAAAAAATATATATATATATATATATAAATAAATTGTATACATTGCATGCTTAATGACTTACAGTATAAAAATAATTTTGCTTTAAACTTATTAATATTTTCACAGTCTTTTATCGCATTTGGTAATTCATTGTACATTTTATAACCTATATATTCTAAAGTCTTCTTCGCGAACTCCGTTCTTACTCTAGGCAGTCTTATATTTCCGCTGCTTCTAGTTCCATAGTTATGTATTTCATGATTAAAATGTATTCTCCCGTTCAGATAATTCGGTGTTATTCCTAATTTCATATGATGTATAAATTTCAGTGTGAAATAATATATCGACTGTTTTACACTGAGCCAGTTTAACATATTTAGCATTGTAGTTTTTGGTGTTCTAAGCGAACATTTTAAAATTAATCGCATTGCCTTGTTTTGTTGTATCTGCAGTTTTTTTATTTGTGTGTCATTTGCTAATAGCAGGATTGTTGGACAATAGATAAAGTGCGGTTCAATAATTGATCGATACACTAATAATTTGTGTCGTTGACTAATATATTTACAAGTTCTGTACATAAAACCAATTTTTTTTGCAATTTTGTTTTCTAAATAATTTATGTGTTCTCCAAATCTAAGGTTTTTGTCGATCCAGACTCCTAGATATTTGATCTTGTCTACTTGCTGAATTTCAACATTTCTTATCTTCAGAGTAATATTGCTAAGGGTATTGGCACCCATAATGCTTTGATTTTTGCAAAATATCATACTTTTGGTTTTATCCACGTTCACTTTCAACTTTCTATGGCATAGCCATTTGTAAAGGGAGTCTAAGTCTTCTTGCATTTTCGATACCGCAAAGCCCTCACTTCTTTCACTAATGGTTATCAATGCATCATCCGCAAATAGTCGAATATTGCAATATTTCAAGCATTCTTTAATATCGTTAATATATATTGTAAACAATAGCGGTGCCAATACTGAACCTTGCGGTAGCCCAATATGTACATCAGCAACCGGTGAAACTGCACTTCCAATTATCGTCTTCTGTTTTCTATTACTCAAATAGCTTCTGAACCATTCCAAGGATTTTCCTCTTATCCCATTATTAAACATAACATTCAGCAGTTCCTCTCTATCCACAGTTTCAAAAGCACGTTTTAAGTCTAAAAAGACTGAGATCACAACTTTCTTATCAGTTATATCCTCTTTCCATTCCGCAATAACCATATTCAGTGCGGTTTCGCAAGAATGGCTTTTCCTAAACCAAGATTGTTCAGGTATAATAATTTGGTATTTATCTAGATATGCCACTAATTGATTTTTAACCACCGTTTCCATAATTTTTTCATCTGCGGGTAGCGTATTAATTGGGCGCAGTTCCTCTGGCCTTACTGTATTTTTGACTTTTTCCGCAGGTACTATAGTTGATACTTTCCAGCAATTTGGAACAATGCTACTGTTTATTGATTCATTTATTATATCTTTGTAGAAGTGAGCAATGTAAATCATGGCATCTTTAAATACCCCCTCCGACAAAAGCTTTTTTCCACCATATTTGTTTAGTATTGTTGTTTTGATTGTCTCTCTCTCTTTACTGTTGAGTGCACGTTTTAGCTGCGCTTTGAGTCGTTTAGAAGCTTTTGTTGGGAGAATCTTAGTTGTTTTGATTTTGTTTAAGGATGTTGGAAAATCTGGTTGGTCGTCGGACTCGCAATCGGATTCGCTTGTTAGTTCCGGTAGGTCGGAGTAATCTACCTGGTTACGTCTTGTAGTAATTTGTTGCGGAAGTTGTTGTTTTGTTGATGTAGTGTTTTGTAGGTGGCTTGAAGATTTTACTTCGTTTTTTCCTGTTGGTTTGTTGTTTTGCTGGGTTATTATTTGTGTTTGGTTCCGAGAAATAGTTGGGTGTTGCTGGTGTCTTTCGTTGTATATATTTAGGGCTGCTTTGAAGTCAATTTTTTTGGTAGTTTTAATGGCCTGGATCTCTTTTTGTTTTATGAAAACTGGACATTTTTTGTCGACTGCTGTGTGGTCAGGTTGTAGATTTTGTCTGATACAATTTATGCAGGCTTCTTCGTTGGTGCACTTCTCTTGCTTTTCCTCGTTGATGTGATGGTTGTTGGCGCAATTTTGGCAGATTTTTTCGCTTTTACAGATTTTTGCTATATGACCGTATCTAAGGCAATTTTTGCATCGTAATGGTAAGGGGATGTAGGGCCTTACTGGTATTTTTTCGTAGCCTACTCTGATGTCGGAGGGCATATTTGTAGAGCTAAATGTGATGGTTATGAGACCCGTTTCGACAATTTCTTCTTTAAATTTCTTTAATATTTTTTTAACTTCGGTCACGTTTTGGTTTTCCAATTCGGCACAAATATAGTCTTCTGGAAGGCCTCTAAGTGCGTTGCAATAAATTACACCTTTTATTTGGTTAAGGGTTTTATGTTCAGAAATTTCGACTGTTGTGTTGTCGTCTAGGGCTATTAGTGAAGTTAGTTTGTTGGCTTGCAGATTATTTTTAGTTTTAATTAATATTTGACCACTTCGCGTTTTTTTACACTCCTCTATTTCACTGCCGCATGTAGCATCGATGGCTTTTTTTACAAGAAAAGGTGAAATATTTTCCAGTGTTTCGTTGCTGTTTGTTCTGGTCATAATTAAGTATATGGGGCCATTGTTCATGAATTGGGAATTTTTCGTTTTATCCCACGTAAAGTTTGGGGTATTTGATTGAGTTTTTTCCGAATTGGATGGGTAGCCCATTGTATATTCCTGGTATATTGCTTCAATAATTGTAGTAAGACACGTGTTTGGCGTATTTATTTATGAACCTTCATTGTAAAATCTTTTGGCTCTTTTATATCAACAGAAATGTCGTAAAAGCATTTTACTCTAGCGGAGTAATTTACGATGTACTGCAAACATTTGGTGAACTCTCTGAAGAATCTATAAACAATCGAAAATATGCTAAATGGAAGGCTGCTTACATCCATAATTGCCTTAAAAATGGTGAAACACCAATGCCAGGTCCACTACCCGAAGCCGAAGATGAGTTTGGTATGGAAGGTGGTGGTAATGATGCTGGAGCTTTAGGCGGTACTGAAATGAACGCCCGTCCGCAAGACTCAGCCGCAGCAGACGATGACGATCCTGGCCCAACACCAATTCCAGATCCATCGCCATCACATACTCCTCCACCAACAGCTGATGAAGTACTCAAAAATCCGAGCAAATTGCCTAGTCCACCAGTAGATGAGGAGAAACCGGGGGGTTTCGAACCATATGTACCCCAAGCACAACCGAGCCACATCTATGTACCACCAACACCCGTTGCAGATTTGCAACTAACACCTGAACAAATAATGAAAGCTCAGAAATATACCAAATTTGCTGGTACTGCTCTTAATTTTGATGATGTTAAAACAGCAATTGATAATCTGCAAAAGGCATTGAAACTTTTAACCACAGGCGATGATAGTTAAATGTTGTTGCAATATCAACAACCTATATAACTAAATAAGAGAAATTTTTTACGAATTGTAGCTTTACAATTGCAGTTGGAAATTGCTGCTGCATTCACGTGAATATATTGAAACTTATTGATTTTTTTGTTTATGTTATATATGTATACAAATGTATGTATTTATTTATGTACTGCTTGTAAACACATGATGATATTCTATGCTCTTTTATTTTAAGTAATAAACACTGACAATGTTGAATATTCAATAAGGAATAATTAATCGAATATATGGAATGCTTAAAATCCTTAGAAATGTCTTTATATATTATGCCCGGAAAAGGTTGAACAGGACATCATAACACTCAAGAAAAAAGTGCGTGGGATGTTACTGGGAAAGCACCCTACCAGCCGCCTTTTTCAGTTATAGTACAGAAAGTTGCAATTAAGGTACAGAAACTAAGTAATTTTTCATTCAACTTTTCTGAACTTCATTTGTAACTTTCTGCACTAAAACTATAAGGAAGTTGTCAGCAATGTAAGCACTATAGGGATTTCTATGATGTAATCTTTACTTAGTATGACTTTGAACAAAGGATTACAAATCTGTAAATCTCTTGCTTACCTTTCCCTTAGATGGGCATTGTTAACAACTTTTCGAGTACAGATGACCCCCTCTGTAAATCCACCGGTGGGGCGATGCCTTATGACTACACGACAACTTCCCTTCAGCTCTGGCTCCGGCCGTAGTACGATGAACAGGAAGGATATATATTTAAGCCGGTATGTCTTGCACCAAATGGGATATTCTAAGTGAACCCCTAACACTCATCGGTTTCACAGTTTCTTCAAAATATTTGTGGTTGTTTGCTGTTCACGTATAAGGTCGTCCTGCAGTCCGCACTTGAGACCATCTTCTCCCCTTGAAACGTCTATTGATAGGCACGAAATATCTCCCCATGATGCCTGAGCACCACTTACACAGCAAGGCAGAAGTGCTCTAAGTTCAAGAGCGAAATGAAACTTAGCAGTTTTAGCTAAGTTATCACCATTCGGAATATCCCAGCAGACAAATGGGTATTACAGGAATAAGGCCGCTTCCCAAGGCAGCCAGTTCTGTGTTTTGGAACCACTCGGGATTTTTCCCGACCAAGGACTGTCATTTCAGTGTAACCCCATTTAATTTGTTGTGTCCCTCCCACAAATTGTCATCCTCTCAGCAGCTCCTTACAGCGGGACTGCGCCATAATCTCCTGCTCCGGGAAGGTATTGAACCCATTCCGGGTCCGTCTCCTGACCCCGTTCCTGAGAAATAGTTTTGCTGCGTTTGCCGAAAAAGAATCTTTTTAGGACGGTCATACTCTTCTCAGTGTGTTTCGTGTAAGGGATGGTTGCATCGGACAGGTTGTTCTGGGCTAGATCCCAAAACCAGACGTCCACGTAACTTCTATAAATCTTTTGTGGCTCCTTGCTGTTCACGCCCAACGGCGTCCCGTAGTCTACGCCTTAGCGTCTTGGCATTCGACCACCTGTCAATACTTATTTCGCTCGAGCGTACCGCCTACTTCTTCGTCACCGAAAAACCCACTTTCATAAACTTTAAAAAAGGAAAGTGGGATGAATGCAAATCCTTTACAGACAGCCGCTTTGCTGCCCCCCTTATCCCGACTGATGCTCGCCAAGGGGATCGTGCTTTCTGCAAGGTCATTGAATCCTCCTCGGCACACTTTATTCCCGTCGGAAGAATTCCAGAAATTCGGCCTCATTTTCCGGCGGAGGCCCCAAATTTAGCGAGAGAACGTGACCTTATAAGACAGCTCGATCCCGGCGACCCTCAAATAAGGGATATAAACTAACGCATCAGATTGCTTGTGGGTGAACACAAGCGGGCGAAATGGGAGGAGCATCTAAGTAGTTGTAACCTCTCTGCCGGTGAGGGTAAGCTTTGGTCCACCGTAAAGTCCATATCGAATCCGTCCAAGCACAGCGACAAAATTTCCATCGCCTTTGGCGATAAAGTGCTGTCGGATGCGTAAAAATGCGCCAGTTTTTTTTTGCCGACAATATATAATGCATTCTACGGTTGACAAAGTTAGACGGAGGGCCAACAGACACGCACACAAACATAAATTCAGCACGTACCCAATTATCATCACCGCCATCTAAAGCATAGCCCTGACGGCATAGCCATGCCGATGCTTAAAAGCCTAGGAAAAGAGGGTTGCAAATATTTAGCACATGTCTTCAACCTGTCCCTTTCCACCTTTGACATTCCCGAAAATGGAAAATGGCCAAGGTGGTCCCGCTACTAAAGCCTCGGAAACTAGCTAACACAGGAGAGGCATATCGCCCGATATCTCTCCTATCGCCAGTAGCCAAGACGCTTGAAGCCATTTTGATCCCCTATTTCAAAGCAAATTTGCAACTAGCCTGTCATCAGCATGTCTTTAGAAAACTTCATAGCACAACCACCGCGCTAAATGCCATTAGCACCCAGATAAATTGCGGTTTAAATCAAAACCCCCACCATAGAACAGTACTCGTTGCTCTAGACCTATCAAAAGAATTTGATACGGTCAACCATGGCACGTTACTGCAAGACCTGGAAGGGTCTACCCTTCCCCCAAGTCTTAAAAGGTGGACCGCAAATTATCTGGGTGGCCGGCAGGCATCGGCGCAATTTAGAAACGCAACTTCAAAACCAAGAAGAATTAAACAAGGGGTGCCACAGGGTGGTGTCCTATCTTCACTTTTGTTTAAGTTCTACATATCAAAGCTACCTTCGCCACCAGAAGGAGTTATTATCGTTTCCTTCGCCGATGACTGCACAATAATGGCCACAGGCCCAGGCCCACAGATCGATGAGTTTTGCAACAAAATAAACGGCTACCTCACTGACCTCTCCAGTTTTTTCACGTCGCGAAACCTGACATTATCACCGACTAAATCATCGGCTACCTTATTTCATACATGGACGTCCCAAATATCGACCATTTTGAACATCCACGTCAATGGCACTACGCTACCGGCTGTCTTACACCCCAAAATCTTGGGTGTGACGTTTGATCAGGATCTACATTTGAGCATGCAGCCGCAATTGTACCGAAAATCCGGAGCCGTAATAAAATCCTCAAATCTCATGCTGACAGTACTTGGGGAAAAGACAAAGAAACGCTCATTACCACTTACAAAGCAATTGGCCAGCCGATTGCATGCTACGCGTCCCCGACATGGCCTAAAGACTACTCACTGGAAGAAGCTACAGGCATGCCAAAATACTGCCCTCAGAGCCGCCACGGGTTGTCTTGTTATGTCCCCGGAACACCATCTACATCAGGCATGCTTAACCAACGAACCGATATCATTTCGTTACGATAATCAACGTTAATAAACGAAACAAAGTAACAAAGTAATTTCGTTTCGTTTATTAACGTTAATTATCGTAACGAAATGATATCGGTTCGTTGGTTAAGCATGCCTGATCTACATAATGAGGCGACAATACTCCCCATCAGGGAGAGAAATGAAATGCTAACCAAACAGTTCCTGTTGAATACCCAGAAACCTGGGCATCCCAACAGACATCTGATTGATGAGCCAACACCTCCCATGGGCTTAAGGAGTAATCTCCGTAAGCATTATGAGGAAATACGGCATCTGAGAACTCAGCCGTATGAAGCCAAAAGACATAAGCAGTTCCTCAGTGAACTCGACAAACAGGCGTCGGACCTCTGTGTCAGGAATTGCCCGGTGAATCCTGTACTCAAAGAACAATACCCCAATCTTGCAGAAGAGGAATGCACACTCCCTAGGGAAACGCGAGTCACTCTATCTCAACTTCGATCTGGATACTGTAACAGGTTAAACTCTTACCTATCCATAATCAAGCCCGACATATAAAATGTATGCCCTGCTTGCAATTTGTCCCCACATGACACCAACCATCTCTTCAATTGTAATGTGGAACCAACGCCTCTAACACCCCTCTCATTATGGTCCCCCCTGTTGAAACAGCAAGTTTCCTTGGACTACCGTTAGAGGATATTGATGACAATTTGTGATCGGTCACACCTCTTGGATGGGGCGAAGCACTGCTACAACAACAACAACAGGAATAAGGCAACATCTCCCTAAAGACTATCACTGTGACAACACACATAACTCAGCTGTTTGATCCGAATGAGCACGCAACCGTATCAACACAGAGGCATTTGTTTCCTTTAAAGAGTAAAGCCAGGTTCACCCCGTTATTAGAACCATCAAACCATAGCTGAATACCAAATGGAATCACCCCTGGCATACAATATGTATGTCCTGAA
Source organism: Eurosta solidaginis (assembly GCF_040869045.1). Lineage (NCBI taxonomy): Eukaryota > Metazoa > Arthropoda > Insecta > Diptera > Tephritidae > Eurosta > Eurosta solidaginis. The sequence continues at coordinate 181,089,333 of NC_090323.1, forward strand.
TTCTATATGCTCCAACTTTTAATGGTAATGTGGAACTAATAAAACTTTTGTATGCTCCCACCCGGTTTAAACTGCCCGTTTTCTTGGACTTCACTTGGAGGACCTTGATGACAATTTTTGAGTGGTGCTGCCTCTTGACGGAACGAGGCGTTGCTACAACAACAACAACCTCTCTGTAGTCTAACCCGACCCGTACGGCCGATTATTTATGACGAGCAACTATTCCCAAACTACAACAACTCCGGTAAGTGTTTTTTTAAGACCAGTTTGGGTAAACCTTCAAAATTTTGTGCTATTATCGCCTCCTGATAATTACTGTGGTCTAACAAAATTTAATTCGTCAATTGTATTTCAATTTTAGTTATCAAGTTTTTATTAAAATTTAGTGAGTTGCTTGGAATAAAGTAAAAGATGTTTTCTAACCAATAACTTGTGATGTATGAATTTCCATTAAATAGTAAATAGTATTTCCACTACTGAATAGAATATTACCCTATTAGGGCTGGTTGCAACCTACTGACAATTTCCAAAAATTCCCACAATACACAATTCAGGAAGTCCAAAATACGGACGTCAGAATATCAAGACAAATCCAAAACCAGAAGATTGAATCTCGTATTTTTTGTGTTAACAGAACATATCGACTGCTGAGTGGAAGATCCCCCTATTTCATCTGCTATTTGAAAATGCCCTATGCCCTATCTCAGAAAACGTTTACAAAACGCCTTCTCTCAGAATGCGGTTTGAAGGACATCCTATCTCAGGTTTTTTCTTTTCATAAACGCCGAGGCTATTGTCAAGGTGAATTGAATTTGAGCTCAGAAAGGGCGTTCTTCAATCGAAATCTGAGATGGGGCGTTTTCGAAACAACAGCTGAGATAGGGTGATGTACCCCTCAGCATTGATGAAAATTAAAGCAACTTTTTAAAATAAATTTCATATTTGTGTTCGGATTTGCCCTTGTCGGGATTATGCATGATCATGTGGATTATTTGTTACGGGTTTCTATATTTCTGAATTGTGTATGTCGGAATTATGTTATGCACCCATCTCGCCAGCCTCTTCGAAAACGTTCTGCCTCCATTAACTTAAAATAGAAACGCGCTATATCAGAATTCATTTCAAAAATGCTCTACCTGGTAATTGTACCATGATGCTCTATATTAAAATTTTATTGAATAACGACCTCTTTCAGGAATCGGTTCAGGAACTATTCCAAAAATTTGTTTCTGAGAAAAGGAAGTTTTTGAACTGTAATACGGGTTAGGGTAATTCCACTCAGGTGTCGATTTATGTTAATTGGTTATGTTGATGTTGATGTTCTATAACTTTTATGAGACTTTCTACGTTTTCCAGCCCCGTAAAAGGGGGTAAAACTTAGATTAACAGATAATGAGGTAGTTAGCCTTACATATAGCAAAGTTTTGTTTTTTTTAAGACTCGTCACAAGCTTTATAATGCCTTGCGTGTATCTGGGTATATTTTAGGTCAAAGAAACAAATAAAATGTTGTTCTCTGTGCTCAAAGAATGAAACCGAAACTTTTCAATAAACAGCAGTTCAAAAATTCCCAAAGGTTGAAGAAAGTACTGATTCTCAATTTGAATTTCAGAGGCCGTACTGTGTTTACGATCCGTGACCGAAATCCATTTTTCACAATCCCAGTTGTTTTGAAAAAGATAAAGATAGAAGAAAATCTCATACTAATAATGCACCTTTCAGTTTGAAAACGCTGACAACGGTTATTTGAGAAGTTTAAGTTGAGAGTTGAGAACAGGATTAGTGCTCAAGTGGCAGGAGTGTGCTTGCCTAGCATAGCCTAGAACCTAGGTTCAGACCTGGGGGAGATAATGCCAAAAAAAATCAAAAACAAAAAAACAGGTCACTTCGGCAGTGCTAAACAAACCCTCCGAATGTATTGTTTTATTTAGATCAATTTATTTAGCAATAAATGTTTCTACGCAAAATCTGATGGAGAAACTTGGAATTTCGTACCAATTATTATATCAGCTTAATTCGACGTGGATGTGTAAAGATTTTGACACAGAAGGGGAAGTATGTTTCGATAAAGTCATATGATAAATTTAGGAAGAGTTCATAATACCGACTTTCAGAATAATGTTCATATTTCGTCGGGATTTTGTGTATCGGCTTTGCCTCGTCGGGATTGTGTTTAGATGGACAATGGTTGTGTCGGGGTTAGTAGGGGTCAGAATTTGGTCGTATCTAGATTATGATCGGTCTTTTCTGGACTATGGATTTCGGAATTATGTTGTATTGGGAAAATTAAAAAAATGCTTTATTTGGATGAAAAAAGCTGATGCAAACGGTTTCCTCATGTAACCCCAATAAACACCATCAATTTGCTCGAACTCTCTATAACAGATATTGGCATGCCATCTAATAGAGATGTTTTAAGTTTTTTGAATCGAAAAAGATCGTTCGGGAAGACTGATTTGCTCGAGTCTACCCATATATGTATACATACATATATAACAGGTCCACGAGTTGCAATACGATATTATATCGATACTTTTGACAATCGAAACCCATATTACTTTCAATAGATACTTTAAAGAAAGTTAAGAATCGAGTATATAGACAACAGTATCGTTGGTTTTGAAAAAACAGCCGGTTCCTGTACAGTCGGTTGAGAGAAAATCGATCTACATACATATCTCCACCAGTCGTACCATCTCAGAATTTGATTCCAATATGGCATATTTCAACGTAGATTCAAAAAGTTATTAGTCTTGAGAATGTTTAAAAAAACAGGATAGTGCGTTCTTCGCAAATATTTTGAAATAGCCGTTTGGGGTAGCCAGGTGATCCTTCCACTTAAACGATGATGTTCACGAGAATTGTCAAAAGCATAAACAGTGGTTTACCGCAATACTGATCCCATTATTTCAAATTCCAGCCTACAACATTCCTCAACTCCAACAAGTTTATATTTGATGAGGCATGTATTTGCTACTTTTAAAAAGCAGAAACTTTAAATTGGATAACACCCTATTTCCGAATTCGGTAAAACGTCCAATATCAGAATTGATCACAATTTGATTTAATTAAGTACATTTTGAGCTGAAGTTCTCTATACCTATGAAACATATCCTGAGGAAGGACGTTCGTCAATTATATTCTGAGATCGGGTAGTTTTGGAAAAAAGCAGCCGAACTATTCTGCTTTATCAATGTAGTATCGAAAATTTTAGTATCGACCCTTTTTATTTTAGTGTTATTCCTAAATTTTCAGAGGACTACTGTAACGAGTTCGAAAACGAAGCTTTTGATTAATTTCGTTTTTCTTTCTTAAATCGCCTAAATGATTAAGCGGAAATAATCAGAGTAATTTTCTATTTTTTCACCGAATATGTGCTACTACATGCAGGGCCGTAGAGAGAAAATCCGGGCCCGGGACTAAAAAAATTTACGGGCCACCTATAAAAAACCACTAATGCATTTGATTAATTTGAATTAATGACGTCTCATTCGTGAATCATTATTGATGGATTACATCAAAAAAAAATGTTTGCCACATCAACTAAATGATTTTTGGACTAAGAGTTCAGCTCTTATATTATATATAAATTAATAAAATTAACACAGAATATTTACTATTTATACTGTTTTATTGTAACATAGAAATAAAATTCTTTTTTAACAGCCACATATTGTTTCAAATAATCTTTTCTAATGATGTATTTGGTAAAATTTTAGAACATTTCTGATAAATATAATGATGATTATAAATTTTAATTATTCAATATAGAAGGTTCGAATATCAAAGAGTGGCTTTTCTAGCTTTTTCCGCTGCAAAATTGTTTATAATAATATCAAAATTTAACTGTCTTGCCAAAACGGATTAAAACACAAAGCGTGGGAAGTCCTGAAACTCGCTCTTGAGATGAACACGATATATGAAAGTTTTTGATTCTTGCAAGGACGCTGAAAGAACGTTCTGCACTAGCTACAGTGAAAGGTATAGTGCAAAAGATACGTAAAGCAATACAATTGTGGGGTAAAATTGTATACAGATTTTGAACATATGTAGATGGCATTTAGCAATTCCAATGGTGACAGACTTTTATCAAAATTTGCTTCGAGAAACGTCCGACTTGTATTTTTCGAGAAATTTTGCCGCGCTCGCCCGAACCGTAGTTTTATCCATGTCTTCAAATTGCCACAAAAAGGAAAACGTCTCGTTCAAATTTCTCATAGATACAAATCGTTCAGTAATGCCAGTGATTACCGAATCAATGATCACCAAGAATGTATTGTTTTTAAAATCAGACTCTGAATCATCCGCTATTATATCATTTAAATATTCTCAGAACGTCTTTTGGAACGTTCTTTCGAATGTCTGGAAATTTGGCGAGATGTTCAATTGAATAGCAACTCTTTTGCATTCATTTAAAATTGTCTCCCATTGGTTCCTGATCAACTTCAAATCAGCTTATAAGGTGCCCCCTCCCCCCCCCCCCCCCCCCCCCCCCCCATAAAATCAGAAAGACAAAATTCAGAAGTCAAATTGCAGAAGTCAAATTTCAGAAGTGAAAATTCAGAAAGTAATCAGACGACAGAAAAAACATTAAATTTTCTCAAAATTCAGAAACGTTTATTCATTTGGAAGGAATTATGTACATATAAAAAAAGTAGCAAAATGTAAAATTTTATATTGTGTGCAATAGCATGCATGTAATTAATTAAATCTTTTTGCGTTTACCTTTCTCAAATGAATTTACAATATTAAAAAAACGAAGTCTTTATATTTTATCTTGCGTTTCCGATATGGCTCGCCTCCAGCTGAAAATTGCTGCACTTTTGTTTCTGTTATTGCATGATCGTTTTTTATTTAATTTATGAAATTAAATATGTTAGGGTGTGTCCCAAACGCACTTCGAATGACGTTGTGCCACCTTTAGATAGCATTATTTGTACGGACTTCACCCAATTTCCCATAACTCGATTGGATATGACGCCTTCTTTCGACGTTGCTGTGTTCCAGGCTGAAAAAAATTTCAGAAGTCAAAATTCAGAAAGTAATCAGACAGCAAAAAACATAAAGTTTTGCGCAAAATGTTTTTTTTTTTTGCTGTCTGATTAATTTCTGAACTTTGGCTTCTTAATTTTTACTTCTTAATTTTGACTTCTGAAATTTGAATTCTGAATATTGATGTCTGAATTTTTGTTTCCGGATTTTTGACTTCTGAATTTTGGCTTTCTGAAAAAAAGGGTTCCGATTAATGTTTTCTGAAAAAATGTGTTTCCGAATTTTTGTTTTCTGAATTTATGGGGGGGGGGGGGGGGGGGGGGGGGGGGTGGGGGGGGGGGGGGGGGGGGGGGGGGGGAGGGCAGATGTCGGACCTTAACATCTATGGTGCGTCTCTAGCTTGGAGTACGACGTTTATTTTGTTGTTGTTGTTGTTGTAGCAATGCTCGCCCCACCTAATAGCCGCGACCGATCACAAATTGTCATCAATATCCTCTAACGGGAGTCCAAGGAAACTTGCCGTTTCAACAGGGGTGGACCATAAGCAAAGGGGTGTTAGGGGCATTGGTTCCACATTACAATTAAAGAGATGGTTGGTGTCATGTGGGGACACATTGCAAGCGGGACATACATTTTGTATGTCGGGGTTGATTCTGGATAAGTAAGAGTTTAACCTGTTACAGTATCCAGAACGAAGTTGAGCAAGAGTGACACGCGTTTCCCTGGGGAGTATGCGTTCCTCTTCCGCGAGTTTTGGATACTTTTCTTTAAGTACTGGATTCACCGGGCAATTCCCGGCATAAAGGTCTGACGCCTGTTTATGGAGTTCACCAAGGACCTGCTTGTGTTTTTTCACTTCATACGGCTGGGTTCTCAGGTGCCGTATTTCCTCAAAATGCTTACGGGGATGACTCCTTAATCCCCTAGGCGGTGCTGGTTCATCAATCAGATGTCTGTTAGGATGCCCAGGTTTCTGGTTATTCAACAGGAACTGTTTGGTCAGCATCTCATTTCTCTCCCTGATGGAGAGTATTCTCGCCTCATTATGCAGATGTTGTTCTGGGGACATAAGAAGACAGCCCGTGGCGATTCTGAGAGCAGTATTTTGGCAAGCTTGTAGTTTCTTCCAGTGGGTAATTTTTAGGCTTGGCGACCATATGGGTGACGCGTAGCCCGTAATCGGCTGGCTAATTGCTTTGTATGTAGTCATGAGCGTTTCTTTATCTTTTCCCCAGGTACTGCCAGCGAGGGATTTGAGGATTTTGGTACGGCTCTGAATTATCGGAACAATTGCGGCTGCGTGCTCACCAAAAGTTAGATCCTGATCAAACGTCACACCCTAGATTTTGGGGTGTAGGACAGTCGGTAGCGTGGTGCCATCGACGTGGATGTTCAAAATGGTCGACATTTGGGACGTCCATGTTGTAAATAAGGTCGCAGAAGATTTAGTTGGTGATAATGCCAGGTTTCGCGAGGCGAAAAAACTGGAGAGATCAGGGAGGTAGCCGTTTATTTTATTGCATAGCGCATCGATCTTTGGGCCTGGGCCTGTGGCCATTATTGTGCAGTCATCTGCGTAGGAAACGATTGTGACTCCTTCCGGTGGTGAAGGTAGCTTAGATATGTAGAAATTAAACAAAAGTGGGGATAGGACACCACCATGCGGCACCCCTTGTTTAATTCTCCTTGGTTTTGATGTTTCGTTTCTGAATTGCACCGATGCCTGCCGACCACCCAGATAATTTGCGGTCCACCTTTTAAGACACGGGGAAGGGTAGACCCTTCCAGGTCGTGCAGTAACGAACCATGGTTGACCGTATCAAAAGCTTCTGATAGGTCTAGCGCTACGAGTACTGTTCCATGGTGAGGGTATTGATTTAAACCGCAATTTATCTGGATGCTAATGGCATTTAGCGCGGTGGTAGTGCTATGGAGTTTTCTGAAGCCATGCTTATGAGGGGCTAGCTGCAAATTTGCTTGGAAATAAGGGAGCAAAATGGCTTCAAGCGTCTTTGCCACTGGCGATAGGAGAGATATCGGACGATACGACTCACCTATGTTAGCTGGTTTCCCAGGCTTTAGTAGCTTGACCACCTTGGCCATTTTCCATTTCTCGGGTATGACAAAGGTGGAAAGAGACAGGTTGAAGACATGCGCTAAATATTTGAAACGCTCTTTCCCTAGGCTTTTAAGCATCGGCATGGCTATGCCGTCTGGGCCCACTGCTTTGGATGGTTTAACGCGACCAATGGCGTCCTCAACCTCTTTAGCGGTAATGGTGATTGGTGGCGCGCTGAATTTGTGTTTATGACGTGTCTATTGGCTCTCCGTCTATCTTTGTCGACCGTAGGATGCATTATATATTGTCGGCAGAAAGCGCTCGCGCATTTTTTCGCATCCGACAGCACTTTGTCGCCAAAGGCGATGGAAACTTTGCCTTTGTGCTTAGTCGGATTCGATAGGGACTTTACAGTGGACCAAAGTTTACCCACACCGGTAGAGAGGTTACAACCTCTTAGGTGCTCCTCCCATTTCGCCCGCTTGTGTTCATCCACAAGCAATCTGATGCGTTGGTTTATATCCCTTATTTGGGGGTCGCCTGGATCAAGCTCTCTTATAAGGTCACGTTCTCTCGCTAAGTTTGCGGCCTCCGCCGGGAAGTGGGGCCGAATTTCGGGAATTCTACCGGCGGGAATGAAACGTGCCGAGGCGGGTTCAATGACCTTACGGAAGGCACGCTTCCCTTGTCGGGCATCAGTCGGGATAGGGAGGGCAGCAAAGCGGTTGTCTGTAAAAGATTTATATTCTTCCCACTTTCCTTTTTTGAAGTTTATGAAAGTGCGTTTTTCAGTGACAATGAAGTCGGCGGTACGCTCGAGCGAAATAAGTATGGGCAGGTGGTCGGATGCCAATGTTACCATCGGCTGCCAGTTGACGCAGTTTACGAGTTCTGCGCTCACGATTGAGATATCTGGCGAGCTGTGACAGCTTCCTACCATACGTGTGGGGGCGTCTCTGTTTATTGTGCAGAACGTCGTTTCTTCTATTTGATCCGCCAACATCTCACCCCTACTGTCCGCCCGCAAGTTTGAATGCCATAGATCATGATGGGCATTGAAATCGCCTAAGATAATGCGATTGTTGCCAGTGAGTAAGGCCCTGATATTAGGGCGGTATCCACTGGGGCAGGAGGGATGCAGATGTTGATGATTTCTAGGTTTGCATCGCCTGACCGGACAGATAGGCCTTGACCTTCTAAGACATTGTCCCTGCGGTCGATGCCAGGATCAAATATATAATATTGCACAGAGTGGTGTATTATAAACGCGAGGCCGCCTCCACTTCCGCTCTCGCGGTCTTTTTTGTGGACATTATACCCAGAGCAGGTCTGCAATGCAGATCTTGCTGTGAGTTTAGTCTCTTGAATCGCAGCAATGCGGATGTTGTGCCGCTCAGCATTGCTACCAACTCTACTACAAAGGTAGTAGTTATGAGTGGTATCAGCTGTTTGAGTTGTTGGCGCCGTGGGGCGCGAGCAGCAGCGGGTATTTGTTGTGGCTTGCTGAGCGGTGGGGCTGCTGGAAGGTAGTGGGGGGCGCTTAGGCATAGACTACGGGACGCCCTTGGGCGTGAACAGCAAGGAGCCACAAAAGATTTATAAAAGTTACGTGAACGTCGGGTTTTGGGATCAAGCCCAGAACAACCTGTCCGATGCAACCATCCCTTGCACGAGACATACTGAACAGAGTATGACCGGCCTAAAAAGATTCTTTTCCGGCAGATGCAGCAAAACCATTTCTCAGGACCGGGGTCAGGAGACGGACCCGGATTGGATTCGATGCCTTCCCGGAGTAAGAGAGTATGGAGCAGTCCTGCTGCAAGGAGCTGCTGGGAGGATGACAATTTGTGGGAGGGACGAAACAAATTAAATGGGGTCACACTGAAAGGACAGTCCTTGGTCGGGAAAAATCCCGAGTCGCTCCGGTACATAGAACCGACTGCCTTGGGAATCGACGACGTTTCTTTCATTAATGGTAGTCAGTATTTTGAACAAAATTGAGGATAGCAAGATACATTCGAACTTGTTGATGTACTTGAGAATGCCGGTGATATCTCCGTATGCTTGTGCAGTCAAATTTAGCTTAAATAATGCGTTTAGTGCTTGTGTTAATCCTGGAACATGGTTTGCGAATGGTCTAACTGCATCAATTCTAGCCGACCACCTAGGGAAAGACTGGGAAGAGAGCTCGGTACATTTTTTTGAGGATGTCCCATCGTTGTGGACTGCTGCTGAAAATAGTAAAACATTTTTGTACAACTACGAAGAAAGTAATTGCAGCCGTACCACATCCTGCAGCATCAACACAACATAAATTCAGACTTTGGGTTGCACAAGGCGAGTAATCAGCATTCGAGTTTTTGTCGAGAATGTGACGTTGTGATCCGTTGTAAGCTCCTTTCATATTGGTGCCGTTATCGTACCCCTGTGCACGACAATCTTTTAATGGGATTTCATGTTTACCTAGAGTATGGCAAATTACATCAGCGATTTCCTAACCAGTTTTTTGGTCTCAATCCACGAAAGCCAAAACCCGTTCTTGAATTGTAAAATTTGTTGCTTTCGAACTGAAATGGAGGTAGCGCAAAGAACGTAGTCTGTTCACCGTGACCAGGATCGGGCGTAGAATCAACGATATTAGCAAAATTCTTGGCTTTCTTGCGTTGATATAATATAGCTTCCTTCACGTGTTTTGCACAAATTTCTATAAACTCGATCTAAATGTCTGGGGAAAGATAGTGTACTTGTAAACGTTTGTGCTGCTGTTGTGAAATCCTAACTTTCTCCAAATGATCTCTAAGTATCGGATCATAATGGCTTATGAGTTCTAAGATGCCCAAAAAATTTCTATTGTTTCGTTCACCAAGATATATACTTTCGCCTCTGAAAGCTAGGCCTCTTTCACCCAAAAATAAAATAGCGTCCAAAATTCTATATAAAATTTCTCTCCGCTTTTGAGTTTCAGTGATTAGCTGGTCATTGATAAGTGTATCAATTGTAGCCTCCTTTTGAATTAAATTTTGTAAAGATGGCCAATGAATATAACATTTAATGTGATCTTGAGTATTTTCGTGTGCTGGCAGTTTATCGTATAGCTTCTTCCACATCTGCAATTTCGAATATCCGAGAGGACAACAAATTTTAGGTCGATTTAAAGTATTGGTGCTTAACAGACGACATGGTAGGCAATAAAAAGTATTGCTCTGGCACGTAGAAAAATAACAGGACACTTTTGATGACCTCGACGAATTATTTCGTTGACATCTTCAGATCGCAAAAACTCGTTACTCATGGTAACGATGTCGAAGTCTTTTAAATAATCTGGACTTTGATACAGAGTTGGTGGTATTGTCGGAAGACTTTTTGAAGATGAACCTTCATCAGTATCACCACGAAGCTTTACGATTTCGGATTCATGTAAACATACATTTTTGTTTGATGTTTTTATTGTCCCCTCATTGTTCGAAGGCCCAGGCAAAAACCATTATCAATAGTCGAATCGGATGCGGAACCTGAATGGTTTTGAGCCAGCTGCCAAATGAAATATTTATTCTTAAATTTTAAGGAAAAGGACTTTTCAAATTATTTTTCACAATTCACTATAATATAAAAACGAAATGCAGATATTCGTTGCTTTTGAAATTCGGCTTAAAAATTGCACATGGAACAGCTAAAGACTCTCCTGAATTAAAAAAAATGTCTTAGTACCTCTAAATCGCGGGCCCCCTCAGAAACCCGGGGCCCGGGAGGAATCCCCCATTCCCCCTCCCCTCTCGACGGGTCTGACTACATACATCGCCCCTGTTTTTATGGGATTTGAGACTCAAATTGATTACAATTTTATATAGTATGTATGTATAGGTATGTATGTATTTATGCTGAAGTTCGTATCTTAAATCTTTTGTTTTGATGTGCAAGATATTTAATTTAACGTTATGTAGTATGTATTCTTACTTTGTTTTATAATCGGTTAAAATTGCTTTTTTGTGATTCTATTGTTTTGTATAATATTAATACAATTTTTCATTGTCTTTTTTAAAATTTTTAATCCTGCTTCGCGCCATTCGTTTGTGGCTGTGCGGCAGCTGCTAGTTCAGCTTCTTTTCGACTTGTCTGCAATTAAAGGAGATGATATAGAGATATTTGTTATACATTTATAACTATACATGTATAATAAACTTTTTAATTCGGCACATACCTGATACCAAACGACTAAACGTCCACCCAACATAAATGTGAAGACAAGCGCTGGTCCAGATCGTTCAAATGGATCGCTAACCATCCAATGTTGATAGACACCCAAAATCATTAATATAAGCAATGTAACATTGGCAGTATTTTTTACTTTATCTTCAATAACAAATTGATTTCATTAAAAATTATATTTATATAATTATAGTTATAATTATAGTTTCCTATTATCAATACTTACGGTATGGTATGAGCGCCATGGCTAATCCGCAAGTTATCTCAAGAACACCAACAGTTCGACGATACCATTTAGAGGGTACTTTGAAACCAAACATGGTAGCAAGTGGAAAAACTTTGGCATATTTTACGTATTCCGTTCGCTAGAAGTGAGATTAAAATTATATCAATAACAAGGTATTCTTGTAATAAGAGATACTCTAAAAAATTTTAAACAAAGTAATTGCTATAAGCTACGTAAGCTTAAGCTCTTATTTGCGTAATTTAGACCATTTCATTATTTTCGCTCCAAAGTGAAAATATGCTTCAAAAAAAATTAGTGTACCTAACTGGAAATGAAAATATAGTGGACTGTGGCCAACTACATCGACCAATCCTAAAAAAAAGGTCGTAACCTTAACATTTTCTTAGCAAGGGCGTATTTCAGACAATATTGTAACGATTTTTAGGAAATTCAGCTTATTTGAAACCTTCTGCTAACGTTCGAATCGCTAAACTGTTGAATAAATCACTCCACTATTTCGTATTGCAAACTGGTCTTTATTACTTCAAGAGTAGTACTTCATAATTCTACTTCAACACTAATATCGTGTTGAAATCAAACTGATTACGGATTACTAAGCTTTCGCTGCTTTTATACTCTCTGTTGTCTCGTCCACCCATTTCTCCTAAGGTCTGTTAACTTCTCGAAATTCGTGCTTGGTTACCATCCATATATGTACATGTATTTGTAGTTTAAAGCCTCTCGCATTGGCATATGCGTGTGTATATGTGAGTACTACGTCTGCTGATGATTACATGGGTTTATGAGTATCCGTTGCCTTGTATGTATGTGTGTAGATGATGATTGATTTGTTTACGTATATACTGCTTAGTATCGGCTTAGTGATGTTAGTATCGCTTAGTGATACTAATATTCGCCACAATATTTTAATCAGCCCGTATACCAGCGAAGTCATTAATAAAGTCGTATCTCAGGAGACCGGTTATAAAAGTGTTTACTTCATAGCCCTTGTGACAAAAAAATTATTATTTTCATTTAGTACCTTTTAACCAGTATACTGAGATACGAATTTATTAATGATTTCCTTTTTCGAAAGCCTCCATAAACAATACAATTCAAACAAACCGCACTATAAATAAGTTTTTGGAATAATTTGGCCCCTGGTCCACATCCGGAAAAAATTTTTTCAAAGTTTTAAGCTTGCTGAAGAGGAACCCCTGCGCCAAAAATCAAGCAAATCGTCTCATAAATTAGGTTTTGGAAGAAATCAGTCCCTGGTCCACTTTTCGTAAAACGTTCTCTAATAACAAGTCAAGGAAGCAAATTTCAAAGAAATCGTATCATAAATTTTTTATTTTGAATATGTTGGGCCCTGGTCAACTTTCCTAAATGAAAATGTTCTCAAATATTAACTTTGTCAAAGAGATACCCCCGTTCCGAATTTCAAGCAAATCGCCACATAAATTAAATGTTTTGGAAGAAGTCGGTCCCTGGTTAGCTTCCAGGAAAGACAAGTTTCCAAAATAATAAGGTAGTTAAAGAAGTACCCCCGTACCAAATATCTAAGAAATCACATTTTAAATTATTTTGTATATTTGTGTACAAAATTTTCAAACTAAAAACTAAATTTTCATTTGCCAGTAAAAATTAAGAAAAAACAACCGAATGTCAAAAAACCTAACGAAATACAAACTGGCTCGTTTGTTTTTAATGAACTAGATTGTATTTTTCTTGTATTTCGTTAGTTTTTTGAAATATAGTTTACACCCATGGTTCAACTATATGGTTGGCTCATCTGTAAAGTAGCAAATTTTGTCTGTTCAAATTGTCAAAATCTGTTTATTGGTATTAGGCGAATGGAATGAAATGAAAACATAAAGCATAGCAGTTTTTGTGTGTGGTAAGAAAATTTTGTCAATCTGTTAGTTTCATTTTGAGTTTGCCATCTCCTTTTGACAATCCCATCGACCATGCAATGATAAAAATAAAATCAGCTGATGAGATGAGCCAACTATATAATTGAGCCATGGTTTACACCATTGTGAATTCATACAAGTGAAAAACCTTTCTATTCCTCCATTGCCATACCTACCTGTCAAATAATATCTGACAGGGAGAACAGCTGTCGCGAATGGCCAGATAATGGAAAAAAGGTTTTTTTGCTCACGATTATTAATTTGAAGTGCCATGAAATGCCCATTTGTGTTTCAAATCAGCTTTTCTTTTAAATGTCTATACAGAAAATCAAACTACATATTAATATTAATTTCTAAAATCTAGTTAATAGATTAAATGTGAGCAGCCAGTTAAGCAAGCATTTTAAAATATGTAAATATTGCAATGCACCAGTAGTTTACAAAAATGTTTGGAAAACACTATTGAAAAAATAATTTTAGTAATCGAACAGTGGTTGAACAGGTGATCGAGGCTGTTTACTATTGTGAACGTTTTTATCAAACATTCGCCAGTTGTATGAATTCACAATGGACGAAACCGAAGAGGTATATTTTTAGTATAATTTCCAACCTCTGGGGGTGAGTATTTTGTTGAAAGCTCATTCTGTACCGTAGGCAACAGTGAAGGCTTTATGCTTTGGGGGGCATCCGGGTGGAGCTGGATGCACCCGTGCGACGGTTTTCCGACAACTTCTGATTACACGTTGGACATTGTGGTTTATACACATTAAGAGCGCCACATCCATAACAGAAAATACGACGTTGTGCTAGACAATTTTCCCAGGTATGACCAATCTCATCACAGTTCCAACACTTAACTTTTGCTTGGTTTCTGTGAATGGCTGCTAGCTCGACTTCAGCCGTTTCATTCTCCGGTGAAACTAAATCTACTTCGTCAATAGCATATACTTGGCGTCGGTTTCCAGTGGCTTTTGGTTTCCTTAGGCTGTCAGCCTGATCACCAAGTTCCTGCGTCAAATTTTCGCCCATTTTGACCAAACGGCGCAGATGACCAATTGAGTGTACCGACTGATACAGCAGTTTTTGTCGGGTTGCAGGGAGTAGATTATGCTTTAAAATTTCGAGGAGTTCATCTTCCTCGATTCTCACAGAATATTTGTCAATTAGGGAAGCCACTGCATCGTAATATGCTGAGAACGATTCACCGAGCCTTTGTTTCCTAGATCTAACCATTTCTCTACTCATAAAATCGGAACGATAATCTTTATAATGTTGTCGAAGGGACGCACAAATATTAGACCAAATGATGTGATCTACTTGCTTGTGGTATCTCCAATACCACTCTCGAGCTTTTCCTACAAACAGTATGTGTATGTGCTTGCACATAGCAGTAAAGTCGCTATCCAAAGTCTCATCCGTCAGGGATTTTACTCGATATATAAATTCTTCGACTCCTAGGCCATCAGCAGATCCATCGAACTGAAGATTCCACTTTTGCATAGTGTCGGCAACCTTTCGCGGCAACACCGTTGGCGAGGATACCTCGCTAATCGCTGGTAGTATTCCCTGGGCATTGCTTGGACTAGAGCTTGGCTGGGAGTTAGGGTCATTGTTAAAATTTAACGTTGACATGATACGGGTTATGGATTGTTCAATCATTCCTTGGACTACGGTGTAGTCTACCTCATTATTTCGGCGGGTATTTCCAGAACGACGGCCACCGTGGTGTGATGGTAGCGTGCTCCGCCTACCACACCGTATGCCCTGTGTTCACACCCCGGGCAAAGCAACACCAAAATTTTAGAAATAAGGTTTTTCAATTAGAAGAAAATTTTTCTAAGCGGGGTCGCCCCTCGGCAGTGTTTGGCAAGCGCTCCGGGTGTATTTCTACCATGAAAAGCTCTCAGTGAAAACTCATCTGCCTTGCAGATGCCGTTCGGAGTCGGCATAAAACATGTAGGTCCCGTCCGGCCGATTTGTAGGTAAAATCAAGATGAGCACGACGCAAATTGGAAGAGAAGCTCGGCCTTACATCTCTTCGGAGGTTATCGCGCCTTACATTTATTTTTTTTTTATTTATTTATTTCCAGAACGATTGGGTCTACCTCGTCTTCTATTTGGTTGTCTGGGTGGAGGAACGTGAGTATTATCAAGGCAACGACTATTATCTAATGCAGACGACTGCATTGCGCCGGCCTCGTCGTTACGTTGTTCTTGTAAATCCAGGGGCTGTGAAGTCTGAGCTTGATTAAAAGCACTCATCAAACTTCGGGTGATGATTGTTCGATCTGCACTTGAAGCAGAAGGTATCTTTGGAATTGCTCCTGGTGAGCAGTTTCCAACAACTACTTTTAAGTCTTTTTGACTTATTTCCTTGTTACAGATGTAACAAACATTATGGTCTGCTAACCAACTTTCTAAACAAATTTTATGAAAAATATGTTTGCAAAGTAACAGAAAACAAGGATGAGTATTATTTATCTCTTGGCTACAAATAGCACATTGATTTTCTATAGAAGTTCCTAACACTTGCGTTTGCTGGGGACTTCTTTCTATCGGCATTGTTACAAATAACTAACTTGTTCCTGGGTTCGGCATAGGTTGATAACAACAAAAAAAAAGGTAGTATTAATAACCAATAAGACACAATAAACATAAAGACAGTAGTATTTTTAATTGGGTTATTGAAACTAAAACAGAAAGGATACGAGGTGGATTGATTTCGCCAAAATGTACAATTCTCCTTGTTCGGCAAGTGGACGCAGTGCTGCATGCTCACAAGTTCCAGACAACAATTCGAACGGTACAAAATGATTATCAAAACCACATGTAAACCTATCCGACGTTATGACAATTGGAAGTTACTAACTCTCTCCTCCCAAAGCAAGGAAAAATATATTTAAGTGACAATCAGTACTGGTACCGGATACCATTCCCAAATACGCAATATTCTGCAATTGTATAAAACAGTATTTCCAAGCATTGACTTAAAAGAAAGATAATGCTTCCAAAGCATAAGAAGACAAACGAGCAAAAGATTGTGTGAGATTAACTGAAGTTTTTAGCGGGTGTTGGTTGCTATATTATTAATCGATGAAATGCTAGAAAGGACTAATAAGTTTCTCGGCATGGTATCCAGTACGAATCACCAGCATCGTAGTCTTATCAAACCACTCGTTTCATAATTTGTTCTTATATAACATTTTTCCGTAAAACCTAATTTAAACAAGTAAGGAAGGTTAAGTTCGGATGTAACTGAACATTACATACTCAGTTGAGAGCTATGATGACAACATAAGGGAAAATAACCTTGTAGGAAAATGAACCGAGGGAAACCCTGGAATGTGTTTGTATGTCATGTGTATCAAATGAAAGGCATTAAAGAGTATTTTATGAGGGAGTGGGCCATAGTTCTATAGGTGGACGCCATTTAGGGATATAGCCATAAAGGTGGATCAGGGTTGACTCTAGAATGCGTTTGTACGATATGGGTATCAAATTAAAGGTATTAATGAGGGTTTTAAAAGGGAGTGGTGGTTGTTGTATAGGTGGTCGCATTTTCAAGATATCGCCATAAAGATGGACCAGGGGTGACCCTAGAATTTGTGTGTACAATATGGGTATCAAAAGAAAGGTGTTAATGAGTATTTTAAAAGGGAGTAATCCTTAGTTCCATAGGTGGACGCCGTTTCGAGATATCGCCGCAAAGGTGGACCAGGGGTGACCCTAGAATTTGTTTGTACAATATGGGCATCAAACGAATGGTGTTAATGAGTATTTTAAAAGGGAGTGGGCCTTAGTTCTATAGGTGGATGCCGTTTCGAAATATCGCCATAAAGGTGGGCCAGGGGTGACTCTAGAATGTGTTTGTACGATATGGGTATCAAATTAAAGTTATTAATGAGGGTTTTAAAAGGGAGTGGTGGTTGTTGTATAGGTGGTCGCCTTTTCGAGATATCGCCATAAAGGTGGACCAGGGGTGACTCTAGAATGCGTTTGTACGATATGGGTATCAAATGAAAGGTGTTAATGAGTATTTTAAAAGGGAGTAATCATTAGTTCCATAGGTGGACGCCGTTTCGAGATATCGCCATAAAGGTGGACCAGGGGTGACCCTAGAATTTGCTTGTACAATATGGGTATCAAAAGAAAGGTGTTAATGAGTATTTTAAAAGGGAGTAATCCTTAGTTCCATAGGTGGACGCCGTTTCGAGATATCGCCATAAAGGTGGACCAGGGGTGACCCTAGAATTTGTTTGTACAATATGGGCATCAAACGAAAGGTGATAATGAATATTTTAAAAGGGAGTGGGCCTTAGTTCTATAGGTGGACGCCGTTTCGAAATATCGCCATAAAGGTGGACCAGGGGTGACTCTAGAATGTGTTTGTACGATATGGGTATCAAATTAAAGGTATTAATGAGGGTTTTAAAAGGGAGTGGTGGTTGTTGTATAGGTGGTCGCATTTTAGAGATATCGCCATAAAGGTGGACCAGGGGTGACCCTAGAATTTGTTTGTACAATATGGGTATCAAAAGAAAGGTGTTAATGAGTATTTTTAAAAGGGAGTAGGGTTTTGTTCTATAGGACGCCTTTTCGAGATATCGCCATTAAGGTGGACCAGGGGTGACTCTAGAATGTGTTTGTACAAAATGGGTATCAAAAGAAAGGTGTTAATGAGTATTTTAAAAGGGAGTAATCCTTTGTTCCATAGGTGGACGCCGTTTCGAGATATCGCCATAAAGGTGGGCCAGGGGTGACTCTAGAATTCGTTTGTGCAATATGGGTATCAAAGGAAAGGAGTTAATGAGTATTTTAAAAGGGAGTGGGCCTTAGTTCTATAGGTGGACGCCTTTTTGAGGTATCGCAATAAAGGTGGACCAGGGGTGACTCTAGACTTTGTTTGTACGATATGGGTATCAAATGAAAGGTGTTAATGAGTATTTTTAAAAGGGAGTGGGCCTTCGTTCTACCATCACACTTTTGCCATCACTGCACACTTTTGCCATCACTAAAACCGTATTAGGAGAGAGGACGACAAATAATATAAGAGAAAATACAAGAAAAATACAGAGAAGGTAAAGTAGTGTCATATAGGTATAGAAAAAAATTGCAATTGAAAAGCAAAAGCAAATAAAACAACTCGCATAATTTGTTTTTTATTTCCAATTGAAATTTTCTTCCAAGCGAGCAGATGAGATGAAGATTTCGAAAAGAAAAAACCCCCTTTATTATATTTTATTACATTTATTTTTTTATTTTGTTCTATGTCCTTTTACACTTATAGACGTTTACGCTTAAACTTTCTAAAATTGCCGCGGATAAAATTAGTACTACTAAATTTCAATACGCATTTTACTCAGATTCAACTGAATTATGTGTCCATGTTTCACCTCTACACTAATTCTATCTATCACCTCTTAAAATGGTGCGTGTCCACAATTCATCGCAACTGATTCAGCTATATATTATACACAGCAATACATCAGAGGTTTGTATCTCCGATTTTCGGAGCTAGTTGCCGCTAGGTGGGTCCCCTAAGCATTATCTAAGCGAGCATAAGCGATTTTTTTACGCGCAAACGTAAACGTATACGCGTGTAAAAAAAACACGGCTAATACCAGGTTTGATTCGAATTAAATAACAAAAAAAAATTAAATTAAATAAAATAGAATAAATAAAATAAATAAATTTAAGTATAATAAAATTATATAAAATAAAATACTGAGATAAAACAAAACAAAATAAATAATATGGAATAAAAAAATAATTAAAAAAAATTTAATAAATGAAGGATTCCAGGTTCGATTCGAGCTCAAAGTTAGAATAATAATTTTAATGATAATTATAGCTTTTTCTTTAAATCAAAAGTTATTTTTTATTTTTGGAATAGAAGATAGGAAAAATTGCCAGCTGTTTGAAGAATTTTCTATCTTCTATTCGAACTATAAAAAGTAATTTTTCAATCATAGAAAAATTAAAAAAACAGTAATTATCATAAAAATTATTGTTCTGGCCTTGAGCTCGAATCGAACCTGAAACCGTTCACTTATTCAATTTGTTTGCTTTATTTTATTATTTTTTTAATTATATTATTTATTTTATTTTGTTTTATTTCAATATTTTATTTAATATAATTTTATTATACTTAAATGTATTTTATTTTATTATCTTTTATTTTATTTCATTTAATTTTTTTTTTTTATTTAATTCTAGGCCATTTTTTTATTATATTTTTTTTTTATATAAGATCTACGGACTTTGCCTTAAAACGAAACACTCTAATCTATAAACATACATACACATATGTATAAAATAAAATAAATGTAAGGCGCGATAACCTCCGAAGAGATCTAAGGCCGAGCTTCTCTTCCAATTTGCGTCGTGCTCCTCTTGATTTTTCCCTACAAATTGGCCGGACGGGACCTACATGTTTTATGCCGACTCCGAACGGCATCTGCAAGGCAGATGAGTTTTCACTGAGAGCTTTTCATGGCAGAAATACAATCGGAGCGCTTGCCAGACACTGCCGAGGGGCGACCCCGCTTAGAAAAATTTTCTTCTAATTGAAAAACCTTATTTCTAAAATTTTGATGTTGCTTTGTCCGGGAGTTGAACCCAGGGCATACGGTGTGATAGGCGGAGCACGCTACCATCACACCACGGTGGCCGCCAATATTTATAATTAAAATCTAATAAAACCGACTGTTCAGGTAAGAGGATTTTCATCATTTTTTTCGAAATCAATTTTTATTATAAATATGTCCGATCTTGACGATTTTTTCAGACAACCAGTACGTAAGCTTGTGGTAAAAATTGATGTTGCTAGCTGTTAAAATCAGGCCGAATGGGGCAGAAATGGCGAAAACCCTCTTATTGAACAATAGATTGTATGGGAGGTATATGATATAGTGGTCCGATCTGGTCGATTCTGACAAATGTCAAATCCCCCATCAAAATATGCCTGCTTACCAAATTTCATCAAGATATCTCAAAAATTGAGGGACTAGTTTGCGTTCAAACAAATGGACAGACGGACAGACGGACATGGCTAAATCAACTTAGCTCGTCCCCTGATCATTTTGGTGTACTTATTGGTGGGTCTAACGGAAACATATACATAAAAAATGATTTCGAGCCTTGAAAATGAAAAAAATCGATTTCGACCAAAACAAGTCCCAAAAACAAAAAAAAAAATTTTTTTTTTTTAAACTGTTAATGCCAAATTTTTTATCGCATAATTTTAAGTGGGATAGGAACTATGAGGCAAATTCGTTATCATCGGCAACACTTTTGCACGTTTCTGAAGAAACCCTTAAAAAAAAAATGGCGAAAAAATAAATTTTTTCACCAAAACACTCCTCAAAACCCAAAAAATATTTTTTTTTTTTCAAAAAACTGTTATCGCCAAAGTTTTTAGCGGACAATTTTGAGTCGGACAGGGTATACATGAACATTTTAAAATCAAATGAAAATATTTTATGTAGGTCATGAAAAAAACCTTAAAAATCAAAAAAAAAAAGGCAAAAAACTCAAATTTTGCAGGCTCGAAAATTATTTTTTTGGGTATGCTTAGTGGAACTTTTTTTTCCTGAGCCCAAAACCTATCGAAAAATCGATGGCGCGATATGGGTTAACTTTCGTTCATGCAAATCAACCCATCTTAATGTACATACTTTGTTGTTGTACGGGTCAAACATTTTTCTTGCTGAAGGCATAACATTATATCCAGTATACTATAAACGCACTAAGTATTATTTACAAAATCGTTTTCACTAGATCAAAAAAAAAAACAAAAACAGATTGATAAAGGCATGTTCTTGCAGATGTATTGTAAGTCAAATGCACGAAATGTTAAACTTTGAATTTTTCAGAAATTTAACAGTGTTGTGGTTTGTGCGAATTTATCATTAGCTGAGTGAAAAGCTATTACGTTTGACGCACTCCCTATCGTAATGTTTTTTTGTAGAAATGTCTTATTTGAAACTAGATGGCGCATAGATTGATATATTCAGAGAGTTTGCAGTTCTGAGTCGATTTGACTTATAATCGACACACGCTGTTTTACCTCTGAAAGGAATTCTTAGGACCGAGAACCACATAACCGAAAATTCTATGGGGGAAAAATCGTTACCCGGAACTCGGTATAATATCAGCTCCCAGCAAACACAGTATCTAACATTTGAGAATTTTGTATTGTCACGTTAGATAACTATTGTAACGAATTTAGGGTAATTCCGCTTATTTGAAACCTTCTGGTAACGTCGGAATCGCTAAACTGTTGAATAAATCACTCCAATTTTCAGTATTACTGGTCTTTATTTAAATTACTTTGGGAGTAGTACTGGTCTTTATTTAAATTACTTTGGGGGTAGAACTTCACAACCAATAGCGTGTTTTAATCATCTTGCGCTGCTTTTATACTCTCTGTTGCATGGTCCGCATATTTCTCCAAAGGTCTAGACGTTTCACCTTCTAGAACTCTTGTAGCTCATGCTTGGTTACCAGCTATATACGTGTATATTTGTAGTTTATAGCCACATGCGTGTGAATGTGTGAGAATACTTCGGCTGATGACTGCATTTGTGTGTGTGTGAGATATCTTTTCGTCGCCTTCTACATAAGTGTTGCTAGCTTTAACGTGGACATGTATATAAGAATGGCTGCTTCATGTTTTTGTTGTTGTGTGATTATTTACTAACAACCTAGTGATGTCAACATTCGCCACACTATTGTTATCCCGACTCGAGACAATTTCTATAAAGCTACAGTAGTAATCACGTCGAGATTAAGTAGAGAACTATTGCAAATTCAATTTACATTAGAGTTTCAATACATATATTAATTTGAGTAGGATTTAAGAGTTATAAGTTTCGTTTGAGAACGCTATATTGCTCCAGTGTTTATCGTGTCGTGAGCTCCAGCATTAGATATTAGAGAACGGTGGTAGTTGGGATATTTTCCCCTAATATGTATCTAAATTCAGTTTTTGTTTGGCAGCTGCATACTCTACTATGGAAACAGCTTTGGTTTCAATATTACTTTGATAAATCCAAAAGTGTATGAGTGTAAGCAGGGTCCGAATCATAACATACGATACGAAAGAAACTTACGTGACACGTCAGTCGTATAAGTTAAATGGCATTATAACATATGATATCAAACAAAATCTACACCTTTTCCAGTTTAAGTTCAGAAAATTACAATTCAAGTTCAGAATTTCCAATTTAAATTCAGAAATTTACAATTCAAGTTCAGAAATTTACAATTCAAGTTCAGAATTTTCAAGTCAAGTTCAGAAAATTACAATTCAAGTTCAGAAACTCCAATTTACATTCAGAAATTTCCAATTGAAATTCAGAAAATTACAATTCAAGTTCAGAAATTCCAATTTAAATTCAGAAATTTCCAATTCAGAAAATTACATTTTAAATTCAGAAAATTGCAATTTAAGTTCAGAAAATAACAATTCAAGTTCAGAATTTTCAATTCAAGTTCAGAAAATTTGTCGGGTATTTTTTTTTTCATCCAATGGAAAAAAATGTAAGATGGTATCTATGTGTAAAGGAAGCAATGGACACCTTAACTCGTTTAAATCAATTTTGCGAGATAGCGAAGTTAAAACTCTCGCTCATAAGAAGCAATTGCAATGCCATCCAGCTATATTCTTAGTGTCACAACCATTGATCTGAACTGAGTATGACAGCAGTGATGAAGAAGATATGATCACTTAAAAAAACAACGGAGCGTCCACAGTCCAGGAAGTAACGTATAGGTAGTGTCTGCATAGATCTTGGCGCCATATGTCAAAATATCTCAACTTATCCGCCATCATCATCATTATGAATTGGCACTTAATCGCGATTTTGGCAGTTTCGTAACAACAAATCATGCCAGATTTCCCTGTTTCGCGGTAACTGACGGCGATTGGGTGCACCATGAGAGGTCACGTCTTCCTCCACCTTCGCAACTCTGTGGCGGTCTCCCCCTGCCACTGCTTCCAAACTGCTGTTTCGACTGAAGTACTTTCTTGGCCGTAGCGTCGTCATGCACTTGTTGGAAAGAATTATCCTCCATTTGATTTCAAGGTTCGGGATGTACACGCCTTGAAGAAAACTTTGGGTACACTATGTATACCCAAGCCACCATTTTGGCAAGTAACATATACAAATTAATTAAGAAAAATAACTTTTCAAAATTAGCACCCTACTTATAAATTTCTGAATTCGAACTGTAATTTTCTGAACTTGATATGTAATTTTCTGAACTTGAATCGTAATTTTCCGAACGTGAATGGTAGTTTTCTGAATTTAAATTGGAATTTCTGAACTTGAATTGTAATTTTCTGAACTTGAATTGGAAAATCTGAACTTGAATTTAAATTGGAAATTCTGAACTTGAATTGTAATTTTCTAACTTGAATTGCAATTTTCTGAACTTGAATTGTAAATTTCTGAACTTAAACTGGAAAAGGTGTAGTATTATTTTCAATGAGTCGCTCTTTTTAGGACCAAAAGTAAATTCCAACATATTTTGAAGTCATAATAGATATAAAAGCGTCGAACTGGTTGTAAAAATACTAAAAAAATAATCAATTTACTCGTTCACGTATGTTATAATCCGAAAACCCATGTTTTTACGTGAGTCATACGATCACGGTTGTTACGATTTGCCCACAGGTATATATAAGATATTCATAACGCATTTATGTATATATTTCTTTAATATGTAATGGAAAAACGTCACGAATTTTGCGGAAAACATTGAACCACACCATCCAATAACATTGAGGCAAACTGCCAAAGCAAAAGATGTCGTATTTATATATTTCTATAGGTGTAGACATGTAAACATATTTGCTACATATGTATGTATGTATGTACATATATAAAAAATAAAAATATAAATATTTTATAGGATTTTATTTTTATATATGTACATTTAGAAAAGCTCATAGTAGCAAATATTTGCTTGTAAACAGCAATAGCAAATTATTCATCATTTTTATTTTCACCTTCACTGAAAATTATCTTTCGCAAGCCCCCCAAACTATTTTTTGCACTTTCATATATTTTGCAAACAAAAAATTTTTTATTTGTAAACCTTCGAGCTGCCAAATATGTAATCATAGAACTGTTTCTGCAAAATCTTGTTTATACACTAATTAAGTTAGTTGCATGTGCAATTATGCTTCATGAGGATTTTCATGTGGATGCAATAAGATAAATTAGATTTTTATTATATGGTCGATCATATCGTACCGAATAGTGATTGAACGTTTGATTTTTATTTTCCACTCACAAATTTGTAAACAAATGTGAAAGTTATAATTTGGTAAATTAATGACATACGTGAAAAGAAATTTATTTCGCTAATAAAACTTATAATTATTATAAAAAACAAGTAAAGGTGTCTAAGTTCGGGTGTAACTGAACATTATATACTCACCGTGAGCTTCAATTGCGCATTTCATTTCAGATAAATTACTTTTCTACATAACACGTGGCACCGCCCGTTTTAAAAAAAGGTCTCCCCATTTCTTCTTACAATAAAAATTGATAAGTGAAAGATAATTGATTCAAAACTATTTTTTGCTAAGTTATAGCTTATTATTCTAGCCTACGACCCTTTTAAGCTTGTTTTATATCTAAGTTGCCGTGGTCTTTAACCGATCCCGTCCTTTTTTACTAGAAATATATTCTACTATAGGGAAAATTTGTGTACCCAATTTTATTACGATCCGTAAATTTTTCTTCGAGTTATGACTCCCGAAACATAGAAAATTGCTTAGTCATAATAGTGGTGGTGCCACACCCATTTTTCAAAATTTGAAGTTTTTCCTATTTATTGTTATAAATCCACTTGGGAAGTGAAATACCATTGATGTAAAGCTCTTTTTTGCAAATATATAGCTTATTTCATTCGTCCACGACCCTTTTAAAAATCTTTTATATAAAAGTGCGTGTGGTCCTTAACCGATTTCGTTAATTTTTCTTCAAAGCATTCCTTATAACAAAGGCAACCTCTCTGTCGAATTTTGTTACGATAGGTTTAACGATTATTGATTTATAATTAATAATATTTGTAAAATTGATTTTGTCACAAGTGGGCGGTGCCACACCCATTTTCAAAGATTTTAGTGTTTTCCAATTTAATGTTATAATTCAATTTAGAAAGAAAAATTCTATTGATACAAAGCTCTTTTTCGCTAAGATATAGCTTATTATTTTCGTCTACGACCCTTTCAAAAAATTTTTATATAAAACTGGGCGTGGTCTTTAACCGATCTAGTCTATTTTTTCTAGAAATATTTCCTGCTATAGGAAAAATTTGTGTACCCAATTTTATTACGATCCGTTAATTTTTCTTCGAGTTATGGCTCCCGAAACATAGAAAATTGCTTAGTCATAATAGGGGTGGTGCCACACCCATTTTTCAAAATTTGAAGTTTTTTCTATTTATTGTTATAAATCCACTTGGGAAGTGAAATACCATTGATGTAAAGCTCTTTTTTGCAAAGATATAGCTTATTTCATTCGTCCACGACCCTTTTAAAAATCTTTTATATAAAAGTGCGTGTGGTCCTTAACCGATTTCGTTAATTTTTCTTCAAAGCATTCCTTATAGTAAAGGTAACCTCTCTGTCGAATTTTGTTACGGTAGGTTTAACGATTATTGATTTATAATTAATAATATTTGTAAAATTGATTTTGTCACAAGTGGGCGGTGCCACACCCATTTTCAAAGATTTTAGTGTTTTCCAATTTAATGTTATAATTCAATTTAGAAAGAAAAATTCTATTGATACAAAGCTCTTTTTCGCTAAGATATAGCTTATTATTTTCGTCTACGACCCTTTCAAAAAATTTTTATATAAAACTGGGCGTGGTCTTTAACCGATCTAGTCTATTTTTTCTAGAAATATTTCCTGCTATAGGAAAAATTTGTGTACCCAATTTTATTACGATCCGTTAATTTTTCTTCGAGTTATGGCTCCCGAAACATAGAAAATTGCTTAGTCATAATAGGGGTGGTGCCACACCCATTTTTCAAAATTTGAAGTTTTTTCTATTTATTGTTATAAATCCACTTGGGAAGTGAAATACCATTGATGTAAAGCTCTTTTTTGCAAAGATATAGCTTATTTCATTCGTCCACGACCCTTTTAAAAATCCTTTATATAAAAGTGCGTGTGGTCCTTAACCGATTTCGTTAATTTTTCTTCAAAGCATTCCTTATAGTAAAGGTAACCTCTCTGTCGAATTTTGTTACGATAGGTTTAACGATTTTTGAGTTATGATTAATAATATTTGTAAAGTTTATTTTAGCACAAATGGGCGGTGCCACGCCCATTTAAAAAATTTTTTTTTCAAATTTTTATCAAGAGTCTCAATATCAGGCCACATGTCAAATTTCAACATTCTAGGTGTATTATTTACTAACTAATCAGGTTTTTTGTGTTTTCCAAAATGTCATATATATAAACAGTGGTCGTGGTTATCATCCGATTTCGCTCATTTTCAATACTAATCTGTTCTGGGTCCAGATAAGCTCGTGTACCAAATTTGGTTAAGATATCTCAATATTTACTCAATTTATCATGTTCACGGACGGACGGACGGACATGGCTCAATCAATTTTTTTTTTTGGATAGTGATGATTATATGGAAGTCTATATCTATCTCGATTCCTTTATACTTGTACAACCAACCGTTATCCAATCAAAGTTAATATACTCTGTGTGCAAAGCACGCTGAGTATAAAAAATATGTCAAAAATATACGAGTTTAACCCATCACTTCTGGTTAACTCTTAGTTAAAAAGTTAACATGGCCTTTGAAAGTGACCTAGGTAAGTCAATTTTTAATATATATAAGTCGATCTTCCAACGAATTTGTAGCTAGTTTTAAAAAGTTCGAAATACCGCCCCCAAATTACAGTAAATTTAACGAAACCGTTAGATAAAGGAACTTTGCGACCATCTCAACGGTAGCTGTCGCAGTGCAGAGATCTCTAAACACACTTTATATTACTGAAATGCAACCTAATGTGAACTTAAAAAGAGGTTTTAGACAAAATTTTTCACATTTTTCATCGGAAGTTCCGATCTTTCGGAATAAAAGTTCCGTAATAGCACTAAGCACACCGTTTGTGTTAAGTATAATAACAACCCGGTGCAAAACTTCAAACACCTCACAGCATATGTATTTATGTATGACTGTAGGGTATGTTCTTATGCTCGCATATATATACAGAATCATTGATTTTTCAGTTGGCCAATAGTGGGTTTATGATTCGAGCAAGCTGGACTTTGTTTTAATTAAATTTTTTTTTTTCATTTCATTAACAACTTACCAAATCCTTAAACAAATCCTTGCTTATAGCTGGTGTTAGCTTGAGCAGACCGACAAAAATGAAGAATAATCCCAGAAGAATTGAAAGACTTTTCAAAACAATAGTATTCGATGCGGGCATTTTAAAAAGATTTTTGTTGTCGATTTTTACTCAAACAAATTTACATATGTACTTATGAGTTTAAACGTATTGTTGTTGCTTATTTTTATCTTTTCTACTTTTACAAAAAATACTTTATATTTTAAAATTGTTTACTAATTCACTTTATATTAATATATGTATGTATATTCGATAATTTCATAATTTAAATTAATTATATTTGAACACCGAATATTTTGTGTATTTATTGTACATATATGTTTATAAATGTTGTTATTTTTGCCACAGACGCCGCACCACAAATCCCTTATACACGTAATAAATTTTCAGACGGTTTGATCTATTTTTAGTGTTGATCTCTTCAAATAAAAAAATTAAATAAATCCATTGCTTTTTTTCCTTAGATTATTTTTATGTTTTCTTGTATTTTAGATACATATTTCATTAGCGTATTTATTTTTTCTTATTCCTATTCAAATAACAACCGTGCCGGTGCTTATATTTTGATGAAACCAATGGTACTTATGTTCGAAAATGACTGAAATGCTCTGTCGGTCATCGGTTCGCTAAAACTGGCGAAGTGGTGGCTGCTTACGAACCAAATGGGATTTCTCTACTTTTTGCACTAAACAAACAAAGGGCGGTAGATGGTAATGTTTGAGGTGCTTATGTCTATATTGTGATGTATGTTTGTATGTATAAGATGGTGGTGGGGGTTGGTTTTTAACGAAGTCGTATTCGTTTTTATAGCGCAGCAT
Source organism: Eurosta solidaginis (assembly GCF_040869045.1). NCBI lineage: Eukaryota > Metazoa > Arthropoda > Insecta > Diptera > Tephritidae > Eurosta > Eurosta solidaginis. The sequence goes on from NC_090323.1 coordinate 181,117,943, forward strand.
CCTGTATATCGATTGACATATAAATTTCGGAATCTTGAAAGGCTTTAGCGTACAACTAAAGATGAAACAAAATATTCTAATAGCGTTTTCTTTTCTGAAATAAATTGTTGCCTAAGTAATGGTAAAGCCTTAATAGAGTTACTCCTACCCCAGAAAATTTTGAACATTTATAGTACATGCAAAGAACATAAATGGCTTCCCCGTGTATTAGCTGATTTTCACAAACGCGCTGTCAATGATAATAACAAGTAAGGAAGGCTAAGTTCGGGTGTAACCGAACATTACATACTCAGCTCAGAGCTTTGGAGAAAAATAAGGGAAAATCATCATGTAGGAAAATGAACCTAGGGTAACCCTTTAATGTGTTTGTATGACATGGGTATCAAATGGAAGGTATTAAAGAGTATTTTAAAAGGGAGTGGGCCATAGAAGCCTTTTCGAGATATCGCCAAAAAGGTGGACCAGGGGTGACTATAGAATGTGTTTGTACGATATGGATATCAAATGAAAGGTATTAAAGAGTATTTTAAAAGGGAGTGGACCTTAGTTCGAGATATCCCCAAAAAGGTGGACCAGGGGTGACTATAATGTGTTTGTACGATATGAACATCAAATTAAAGGTAGTAATGAGGGTTTTAAAATGGTGGCGGTTAGTAGTATATGTGAAGGCGTTTTCGAGATATCGACCAAAATGTGGCCCAGGGTGACCCAGAGTCACCATATTTCATCCCTTTTTTCGTAGAATTATGGTATAGAATTATGGCATTTTTTTCATTTTTTGAAATTTTCGATATCGAAAAAGTGGGCGTGGTCATAGTCGGATTTCGTCAATTTTTAATACCAAGATAAAGTGAGTCGAGATAAGTACGTAAACTAAGTTTAGTAACGATATATTGATTTTTGCTCAAGTTATCGTGTTAACGGCCAAGAGGAAGGGCAGACTGTCGACTGTGTATAAAACCTAGGCGTGGCTTCAACCAAATTTCTCAAGGATTGGTAAATTTTTGTTCGACTTATGGCATTAAAAGTATTCTAGATAAATTAAAGGAAAAATGGCGGAGCCACGCCCATTTTAAAATTTTCCTTTATTTTTGTATTTTGTTGCACCATATCATTACTGGAGTTGAATGTTAACATAATTTACTTTTATGCTGTAAAGGTATTCAATTTTTTGTTAAAATTTGACTTAAAAAATTTGTTTTTTTAAGTGGGCGTGTTCGTCATCCGATTTTGCTAATTTTTATCTAGAACATATATAGTGTAACGAATTTGCTTGCAAATCCTCTTATTTGCAATCCTCTGCTAAGTTCGAATCACTAAACTGTTGAATAAATAACTCCAATTTGTAATAATGCAAAATGGCCTTTATTAAAGTACTTCACAATAACAAACTGTGCAACGAATAGCTTGCTTAATAACCACACTGATTGATAGCTCAATGAAACTCTACTATTTAAAATAACACTGCTATTGCTCGCTAGATATCGTCTTAATCAAACTGCTTGACAACTCAAATCAAACTGAATTACTTCTTACTCGCTTGCCCCGTTTTTATAGTTTACGCTGCATACTTCTAGGCTCTTCGATTTCCAGAACTTACTAGTTGTTTCGGCTACAATATCGTCAGCCACAACTACGTGCACAAATTATTGCTCTCTCTTGTGACAACTCAGTATATAGTTCTCATATAGTTTCTACTTGTTTACAATTATCTACTTTTTAGCGCTTCTCAGATGTACATATGTGAGTTTGTAGTTTACAGTCTCCCGCACACACATAAGCGTATAAGTAAATTCATCTGTGTGTGACATCTCATCTCTCGCTGCCTTGTATGTAAATGTTGCTCGTCGGAATGTGTACATATGTGTAGACGCAATTATTGATTCGTTTATGTAGATACATAATGATTGAATTATTGATGTGAATTCACGGCACTGCTTAGCATCGGCCTGGGGATTGCAGCACTCCTTAGTTTTGCTAATATTCGTAACAATAGTAATAGGAGTAACGTTCCTGCCAAATTTCATCATGATATCTTCAACGACTGCCAAATTACAGCTTGCCAAAACTTTTAAATTACCTTCTTTTAAAAGTGGGAGGGGCCACGCCCACTGTCCAAAATTTTACTAATTTTCTATTCTGCATCATAAGTTCAACAAACCTACCAAGTTTCATCGCTTTATCCGTCTTTGGTAATGAATTATCGCATTTTTTCGGTTTTTCGAAATTTTCGATATCGAAAAATGGGCGCGGTTCATTTTAAATGGCGATCTGAAATGAGTGACCAGGAACTTACATACCAAATTTCATTAAGACACCTCAAAATTTACTCAAGTTATCGTGTTTACGGACGGACGGACGGACGGACATGGCTAAATGAATTTCTTTTTTCGCCCAGATCATTTTGATATATAGAACTATATCTATCTCGATTAGTTTATGCCGTTACGGATTACCGTTATGCGAACAAAGTTAATATACTCTGTGAGCTCTGCTCAGCTGAGTATAAAAATTCATTAGAAATTATTTTCTTCATTTCAATTTTCTTTGCCTAAAAATATGCGAAGTTACGAAAATAAATTGTCACGATCAGCTAGTTTAGCAGAGTTGCACTGCCACACCGCCATTTTATGCAGATTAAAAGTGTAACGCTTTTACGTTGTGAGCACAAAAGAACAAAATACACCTGCTTTTTAGAACAGAACAAAATATATTTACAACCCTTGCGCAGCGTACAAAAGGCGTAGCACTTTTGCCAGAAAAGAAAACGCTATAACGAGGAAAATTTGTTGTTTGGTAGGTATTTTATAAATTATTCCTTATCGGATGGCAAAAAAACTTGGTCAACTTATTGTTTGCTATTCCAGATAGGATGAGACAGAGTAATTTTTTTTAATGGGGTGGTATGGAAACCAAGTCTTTAATATTACGTCTATATTTTCATATTTATGGTTTGACCTGTCTTGTTTCTTTGCGCTGTCAATTGCGGTTTCGAAGCCGACCAAAAGATGCTGCATGTCGATTAGCTGAACCTGAGTCTTTTCCAGGACATAGCTTTTCGTGAAGATCTGTTCAGTAGTAGATTTACAAGCTCTGGAGGCGATTTTTCTTTATAAAGTCAAATTATATTAATAGTTAGACCGATTCCGCTGTAATTAGCATGCTTTGCGATCCGCCTTCCTTGTGGATTGAACAGAGCACACTTAAATTCGTAACTGAAGGTATACGCTCGTCGGACCATATATGGCATAGAAATTGAGTCAGGCTCTTTACCTCATCGGCTTCGTGTTTAAACAGCTTCGCAGGTACTGCCGCATTACCAGGCGCCGTGTTATTTTCAATCCAGGATATTGATGTGGACGATGGTCGGGTATTGGAGCATATATTCCATATTCAGGCTTTGGGGCATAGGGTTTGTCATTTCCCTAAATAATTTTACTACGCTCTAGACTTCGGTTACAAGGTCACCGTTATCGTTCCAACAGGAATCCGCCCCTATGATGAAATCTTCCGTCATCTTCCCGATTTTTCGGTAACCTTTTCGGTCATAATTTCTATCAGCCAGCTTCTGAAGACCATTGCTCTAACGTTCCACCTCGACTTTTGTTTTTCCGATGCCCGATTACATCATCAGTTCAAAGATTATTCTCAGTGAGTACCAGCTGTCTGTTTGAAGAGTGGTTTCTTGACGGCAAAGTTGCTTTGGTCACTGCGTACTATTTCTTCTTGCACCAGCCGGGCCTACTCGAGAATGATTTTGTTGGCCTCTCGAGCCTTTAGCTACTTACTTAATTGGCGCTTAACACTTTAAACGGTTATGGCCGTCCATCAAGGCGCGCCAGTCGCTTCTTTGTTGGATTAACTGGCGCCAATTGGTCACACCAAGGGAGTTTAAGTCACTTTCGATCTGGTCTTTCCAGCGGAACAGGTGCCGCCCCCTTCCTCTGCTTTCATAGGTGGGTTCCGATAAAAAATACTTTTTTAGCCAGAGCGTAATTTTTTATTCGCATAACATGGCCTTGCCAGCTCAGCAGCTTTGTTTTAATTCGCTGGAATATATTGATGTCTACGTAAAGCTCGTACAGCTCATCAGCTCAAGGGGTTGTCAGCGCAATATATAGCTTCTCCAACCCAATTGTCAACCTCGCCTACACGTGGCGAATCCTGTTTAATTAACAGACGAGGCTCTGGCGACCCCAAGCTCCTCATGGAACTAGGAGGTGAGGGGGGAGGGATGGCCATGAAGGTTTAATGTGGTCATATAAATCGTTCCCGAGATGGTCGGGCTAGTACTTTAATGGTGCTTTGTTATCGGAACGTACCGGATCTATATTCGGCAAAGGACCATCAACATCAATAACCCAAAGTCTTCAGGGAGTGTCTTTATCGTTAATACAACAACAACAACAACAACAACTCGTAGATAAATATTTCGAAGAACTTCTTTCGAACACCCCCAGGGTTAAACCTTAGTTCAATTTAACTGGACTTTTAACTCGCCTGAAAACTCGGACCTAACAATTCCAAGAAAATTGAAAAATATCTTAGCACAAAAACAATTTGTGCATGGTCATAATCAATTTTTGGGTTTTTAAGGCATTTGCCTATTTTGTCTGCTTAGTCCTATCTGTAAATGAAATCAAGAATTACGCGTTCGACATCTTTTTTATTAAAAATATAAATTTATATTTTGCCTTTTTTTATTTTATCGCTTTTCTAGGTGCTTTGACTTTTTCTTACCTTTTTATATTTACCATGCATTGTCTTACGGACTATTTATATAAAATCCTTTTAATTTCAATATTTTCAAGTGCAGAACACATTTTTATTTCAGGACGATTTTAAATTACTTAAAAGTGGGATTTTAGAACGTAGATTTATACCGATCTTCTCCTTTAAATAATAAATGCCTTTTTTTGCCTTTTTGAAAACTCATTTTGCCTATTTGCAAATTTTGTTGCCTTTAAATTTTAAATCCTAACCCTGGTCATAATCAAAGCAGAGAATTTCTAAAACAGTGTCAAGTGCGCCGAAAAGTATAAAACATTTAGTACTATAGGGCCCCCTCACTAGGGTAGGCACCTTGTCGTTGGTGTGAGGGCTTAGCCGAACTCCATAGCGCCCGACTATGAGGCGGAGCTGTTTAGGACTAACATCTACGCCGTTTCGCCTCATACGAGGGCGGCGGGATGTCGGTGACCAAGAACTGCCAACCCCCTAATCCAGGGTGTTATGCGGACCGTGCCTATTGGACGATTTGCAGCCAGGGGATAAATTCGGCTGTATTCGAACGGAGCCTTCCCGATACCGGGCCACCTCGGGAAGTATTAATGGCCTTACCACAGTAAGGGGCGCTGCTGTGGCGGACGGTTCTTTCCCCGTATATAATACTGGACCGCTGAGCCCGCCTTGTCGGGCAGGTGGTCGTACGACCAAGATGAACGACTCATTACTTGACTGTAATAAGGACGATGTAAATAGGAGGACTGAGTCGCAATCCAAGGACGACAAATACGAATTAAGCGATGCGTCGGAATCGGGGAGCGAGAGTAGTGCTGATTCAATGAACTCCGTGTTGGAGAAGCACACAAATGAAAACGGAGTAGAAGAGTGGAGAAGGGTACGGAGCAGAGGAAGTAAAAGAGCTCTCTCGCAGTACCGTGCAGCACTAAGAATTGTACAACGATTGGGAGCAGTGGTCGACCCAACAGAAGTGGAGATCGAGCGCTTGGAATGGGCCCATGAAGCGGTAGAAGTAGGTCGAATGCAGTTCAAAAGGTTTGCTGCGAGAAACTCTCGGTTCTGCAATCGGTACGAGGAGGAAGAAGCGTCGAATGGCAGAATGAAGAGGCAACGTTCGGCGGAAGGCAACAAGCCTGCTTTCAAGAGGCAGAAAGGACCCAGTCCTAGAGCCGCGAGGCAGTGCAGTCGCATAGACAAGACCAGTAGGCCCAAAGCTGTAAGACAGATGGGCTCCAATAGCGAGGTAGCAACTACTTCGAAAGCTGCGAGTCAGAGGGAAGTTCCAATTAGGGAAGTAGGAGATAAGCCAAAGGGAGATAACGCTAAGACTCCGGCTTTCTCGGAGGCGCTAAATGGAGTTAACGCTAAGACTCCGGCTTTTTCGGAGGTGCCAAAGGGAGATAACACTAAAACTGCTGCTTTTCCCGAGAAGATGAGTGATGTGGCAAAGCAGTCACTGACTGTGGCGCTGGTTGATCGTAGCAGTCCTTTCGGACAAATGACTACTGAAAGGTGGAGATCTGTGGAAAGCGAGCTTATTAGCTTAATGCTTAAGATGATGCGGGAACAACCAAGTAAGCCCCTTCCAACCTTTGATTCGGGGGGATGGTATAATGGTGTGAAGATGATAGCGTGCGACAACATCGCGAGCTTGCGGTGGCTGGAGGAAGTGGTTCCAAACCTCCAAAGGCAAAGCACGAAAGCGCGGTTTGAGTTGGTGGATAAAGCGCAAATCCCCACGGTACCAAAAGTTAAGGTATGGATACCATGCGTGATGAAGTCGGAGGATACACTGCGACTTCTGCAGAATCAGAATCCGAACATACCGACACAGGATTGGAAGGTACTTACTGTATCTCGGCCTACCGAGGATGGTCAGTTCTACATCTTCCAAATAAACAAGCAGGCGGAGGATATTTTGTACACGCAGCTTGGTAAAATGTCCTTTGGCACTGGCAAAATTTACATGCGACTCAGGAAAAGAAGTCCCGAGGATAAAAACCCTAACACGCTAGAGGTGGGCGAAGTCGAAAAGGACCTCAAAAGCCTAAGGGAAAAAAGACAGGTGGAGGTCCCCGACGTCACCACAAACGTGCTAGAAGAGGACCAGCCGCTAAATAGTGCTGTGACTCGCACAGAGGAACACCCTGCACAACAGTCACGAGAGGCTGAAGGGGACCTCGAATACTGTAAACCAAAAGGGCAAGGGGAGGACGACGACGTCAAGACGAAGGTGCTGGAGGGGGACAAACAGCCCAATGGTGCTGCGAGTCCTACAGATAAACCTCCAACACAGTAAAGTGGCGTCGAGCGAACTCCTCCTAACCCTTGAGGAGGGTTCGTTTGACGTGGCGCTGATCCAGGAGCCGTGGCTCTCATCGGGAGGAAAGGTTTCTGGACTTAGCGCGCGCGGGTTTGGCGTTTACTACGCGCAAACGGAAGGGCGGGTGCGAGCTGTAGTAACGGTAAGGAAACAGCTGCATTCATATATGCTGCCTAATTACACCACTGAGGATCTCGTAGCGGTGGCCACTGAGCAAAAGAATAAGCAGGCATTTATCCTGGCGTCCTGCTACATGGCCCATGCTGCGGAGGTCCCACCGATGGAGTGCAAAAGGCTAGTACAGGAGGAAGGGCGCAAAGGGCGGTTGGTCATAGGCGCAGATGCAAATGCGCACCACAATGCGTGGGGAAGAGCAGATACGAACGAGAGAGGCGAATTTCTGTTTTGTTACATCCTGCAAACCAATTTGCAGATAGCCAACAGGGGAAATGTCCCTACATACATTGGTCCAACATCCAGCAATGTTCTGGATATTACATTGAGCTCCGAGCGTGATATATCTAGGTATGATTGGACGGTTCTTGATAGACCATCCTTCTCCGACCATGCGTATATCAGCTTCAACAACCCCCTAAAGAGGGTAGAGAAGGGAGGAACCTTTAGAAACCCTAGGTCAACGAACTGGACTAAATTCCAGGAACATGTAGAAACAAAACTGGGACAACCCAAAGAGGTTGCTAATGTAGAGGAACTGGAGGAGTCGAATGAATTCCTAACAGGGACGCTTATGACTGCGTATAACAAAGCTTGCCCTCTAAGAAGATTCAGAGGAAAAGCAAAGCCGCCATGGTGGAGCAATGAGCTGAGTCTTCTAAGAAGACAGGTAAAAGAAATGGTTAAGCTCGCAAAGACCGCGGAAAGCGAAGCGAGTCGGGACGAGTACAGGGATCTACTGAGGATCTACAAGCGTGAAGTTACCAGGGCGAAGAGAAACTCATTGAAAAGTTTCTGTACGGACATAGAGTGCTCCAGCGAAACAGCACGGTTGAAAAAAGTCCTAGCAAAGGGACACATAGTCCAGGCACTAATAAAGAAAGAGAACGGGGAATGATCACGTAATATTGAGGAATCCCTTGAGGTGCTTCTCGATACACATTTCCCATCGGGAGACGGTTTAGAGGAGCCAGCAGACATCACTCACACTTCGATCACGGAGCTAGTAGTGCCGGGCTTGGTGACCGATACCAAGATCGAGTGGGCAGTGAAGACGTTTTCTAAGTTTAAATCGCCGGGCCCAGATGGTATATTCCCGGCCATGCTACAAGTCTCAAGTAGGGCGGTCGTGGAATGGCTTAAAATAATATTCGATGGGTACATACGACTGAATCATGTACCGCACTCTTGGAGAACTGCTCGTGTAGCTTTTCTACCAAAGGCGGGGAAGATCGGTCACGCGTATCCCAAAGACTATAGACCCCTTAGCTTAACATCATTTCTGCTCAAAACCTTTGAGAGGCTGATAGATGTGTACATAAAGTCCAACGTGGATGAAAAGCTGCTCTCCACAACACAGCATGCGTACACCAAAGGCAAGTCGGTAGACACCGCATAGGGTGGTAATAAGCATAGAGAAATCCCTGGAATATAAGGAGTATGCTCTAGGAGTCTTCTTGGACATTGCCGGGGCTTTCAATAATGTTGCAAAATGGGCGATTATGGATGGTCTTAATTACATTAAAGTACATCCTGCCTTAATCAGATGGATCGGCTGCATGTTAAATTGCAGAAAGATTACATCACAATGGGGATTGTACGAGGCCACGAAATCAGTGGACAGGGGCACGCCGCAGGGAGGGGTGCTATCACCTCTGCTGTGGACGCTGGTTATCAACCAACTGCTCAGGCAATTCGATGAGAGACCCGTAAAACTTACGGCTTACGCAGATGACGTTGCAATTGTCATAAGTGGAAAGTGCCTTCCAACGATTAGTTCTTTGATGGATCGGGCGCTTCGCGATATTCATACTTGGGCATCTAATGTCGGATTGAAAGTCAATGCGGAGAAGACGGATATGGTCTTGTTTACAAAGAGGTACAAGGTCCCAAATTGGACCAGGCCTAAGTTAGGAGGGGTGACCTTACAGGAGAAACCTTGCACAAAATATTTAGGAATCATCCTAGACAGTAAGCTGTCATGGAAGCTCAACGTGGAGGAGAGGGTCAAGAAGGCCTCAACGGCACTCTATGCATGTAAAAGAATGCTGGGGTGTACGTGGGGCCTATCGCCCTCTCTTTCTCATTGGGTTTTTACAGGGATTGTAAGCCCTATTCTATACTATGGAGTTCTTGTTTGATGGAAAGCCACACAAAAAACAACATACCTCAAAAAATTAGAGGGGGTATGCAGACTATCGATGCTTAGCATTACGGGAGCCCTGAAAACAACCCCGACGGCTGCACTGTATGCCATTTTGCACATCCCACCTGTAGACCTGGTAGCAAAAAACAAAGCGTTAACGACCGCAACCAGGCTCGGTGCTTCGGGGCAGCTTGAGCGCCAACCATATGGCCATAGTAGTATAGCGTCATCAATCACAAGACGAACAGACTACATTATTCCCTATCTGCGCTTCGAGGGAGATCTTAAGGCCACAATAGAGGTGGACGGTTGGCGCAAGGGTGCGCAAAGGGCGGACGAGGTGATACATGTGTACACTGATGGTTCCAAAGTAGTGGAAGGAGTAGGGTCTGCGGTATACTGCGCTGATCCGGAAATAAGCAGATCCTACAGGCCGCCGGATTACTGTAGCGTTTTCCAAGCGGAAGTATTAGCCGTAACCAAAGCAGTAGAAACCCTGGAAGAGAATAGCTTAAGCTGCAACCGTGTTAACTTTTATGTTGACAGTCAAGCAGCAATTAAGGCAATAATCTCGCATAGCACAGCATCTAAATGCGTGTTAGAGTGTAAGCAGTCTCTGGAGAGAATCGGGACAGGGATAAGCATACATCTATATTGGGTCCAGGGCATATGGGAATAGATGGGAATGAAAAAGCGGACGAACTAGCTAAAAAGGGCGCATCCCTTGAAGCTTGCTCCGTAGATGTCACAATTAGATTAGGCGAGATTAAGCGAAGTCGAGAGGTGCACATGATCGACCAAGCGGGAAAGGCGTGGGTTCAAGCGCGGGGCTGTAAAGTGTCGAAGATTATGTGTAGGTCTTACAACCTTAGACTAACACAGTTGCTCCTATCATTAAAAAGAGAGGACTGTAGACTCATGACGGGTATTCTGACTGGACACTGCCTTCTGGCGTCACATGCCTTTAAACTAGGCTTGGTCAGTGATAGCAGATGTAGGAAGTGCGGGTTGGAGGAGGAAACGATCGAGCACGTTCTGTGCTCTTGCCCTGCACTTGCCAGGCTAAGACTCCAGCTATTAGGAGTGATACAGCTGTCAGATCTAGAAGCAGCAAGTGGCTTAAGTCCTAGGAAGCTTCTAGTATTTGCCAAGAGGACGGAGTTATTTTATAACATAGGTCCTGGTTTTTGATAGGGTTTTTCAGTTTGGTCGTTAAAACAAACTTCTGGTAACACTACGGACTCAATCAGTCTATGTGAGGTCCTGATGGACCGGCCAGTTCAACCTACCTACTATAGGGCCACAAGGAGTAACAGCCTAACTTTTGCATTTTTATATAGGACTTAGATTGTTATTCCTTAAGAGCCTAAGTCCTATGTAAAAGTGCAAAAGTTAGGCTGTTATTCCTTGTAACCCTATAGTACTAAATGTTTCATACATTTCGAGGCACTTGACGCTGTTATTCCTTAAGACCACACGGTACTGAGATTCAAGGGTTGTGTAGCGCAACCCTCTCAAGGGTTGCATTCGCCGTTCATAAAACAAAATTTCTATCAGTCAACTGACGGAAACAGGTTTGCAACATATAGTGTTCTCTGAAAGCGCCCAAAGTCAAAAAGCTGTAATTTTATAATTATGCGCTATTTTCTTTGCATCTTTTACAATCTTCGATAATGTAAAACCCGTTAAAAAATTCTTAGTGGACTTGCAATGGATCTCATATGCTAAACGGATTGTGTTATTGCAGCTTTGAACCCTGTGTTCGCAGCGATCCTGTTCCAGTTCCCGATAAAAATGTAACATGCAAGTGCAAAAACATTCCTTGCGTTCCAATGAAACTTGATCCAGATACGGATAGAGATTTAGCATGCAAATGCACCAACAATGTGATCCATATTGTAACGTACACCTAGCGTGAATCCGCCCCTTTGCGCAATCAAGGTGGATTGCCCCCAGCTAGCTCAGTGTGAGGGGTCGGGGCCCTTAACCCTTGTCCCCCTTGATGCGGGGCGGATGTTACAATCGTCTCTATCTTCTGACTTCCATGCGTACCTCTCGCAGAAAGCCCACCCTACCATGGACCGCTCGATTTGTTTCGCCTGGCAGCGAGTCCCCTTTTACTTCTGCTCCAAATGACCCCACTCACTTACCCTCACGTCATCCTTCCCCACCCCTACCGATTGATTTTAGCCGACCATTTCAATTTCTTTTCCAATTTCAATCTAACATATTATTTATTTGAAAAAATCTTAATTCTATACAAGGAAATCGATAAAAAAAAACGTATCTTATGGCTGTTAAGCCAAATACCAATGCTTATGAAAAATAATGATTTAGATCAGGACAAAAAAAACTTATATCACACTTGCACCAATATATGTATATACTAGCCTTAACCTGAAAGGCACGCTTTCATGAATAGTACAATACAGTTTTTTTCGAATTAAAAAAATACATTTTGTTTTAAATTCAATTAACTGATATGAGAGGGGTGAAAGAATTACTACTCATAGAACAAAGGAGTGAAACTACAATTACCTAAAACCAAAGAGAATTTTTTAGACGAAAATAGTGTTGCTTTTTCGGGTATTTAGTTGGTTAAAATATTACAAAAAGTGTAATTATAGTTATAACAGTTCCTTACACGATTATAGAATGAAAATGCTGTGTTAGATTGAAGATAAAACATACCCAATTTTAATAACGAATAATTAGCAGCAAATCCACGGCCATAAAAGCTCATAATTTAAAAGGACATGTGTGCTAAACTACCGGTTGCGAAGAGACCTAAAATGATCCCGGAAAGGTCCCATGATGATACTAAAATTCCAGGTCAGAACCCGAAAATCATCCAAAAATTAACCAGGAGGGCTCCCAAAATGATTCAGAAATAGCCCCGAAAAAGTCCCGAAATTACCCTTATGGGTTCCCGTACAGATCCCGAAAACCATCACCATGATACCGAAAGGCTCGCCAAATCATCCCGTATTAGTCCCGAAAAAGTACAGGAGTGGCCCAGACGGGATTCCTGACGGATCCCGAAAACCATCCAGAAATTATGCCGGAAGGGACACCAAATGATCCCGAAATGGCCCCGACGGAATCCCGGATGGATCCCGAAGGCCATACTGAAATGATGTCGGAAAATACCCCAAATGATCCTGAAATAGCCCCGAAAAAGTCCCGAAATGATCCCGACGGGATCCCTGACGGATCCCGAAAACTATCCAGAAAAGATGCCGGAAAAGTCCTCAAATGATCCCCTAATAGTCCCGAAATGACCCTGATGGGATCCCGGACGGATCCCGCTGACTATCGAGAAATGATGCCGAAAGGGTCCCCATTTGAGCCCGTATCAGTCGATAAAAAGTCCCGAAGTGACCCCGACGGGATCCAGAAAACTATCTGGAGATGATGCCGGAAGGTACCCCAAAATGATCCCGAAGTAGTCCCGAAATGACCCCTACGGGATGCCGAACGGATCGCGAAAACTATCCAGAAACGATGCCGGAAAGGTCCCCAAATGATCCCCTAATAGTCCCAAAATTACCCTGCTGGGATCCCGAACGGATCCCGAAAACCATCCAGAAATGATGCCGAAAGGGTCTCCAAATGATCCCGAATTAGTCGAGAAAGTCCCGAAATGACCCCGACGGGATCCCGGACGCATCCCGAAAACCATGTAGATCCGACGGGATCCTGAACGGATACCGAAAACCATCCAGAAGTGATGCCGGAAAGGTCCTCAAATGATCACCTAATAGTCCCAAAATGACCCTGATGGCATCCCGGACTGATCTCGAAATCCATCCAGAAATGATCTTGGGAAGGTCCCAAAATGATCCCGAAATAGTCTCGGAAAAGTCCAGAAATTACCCTGACGGGTTCCCGGACGAATCCTGAAAACCATCCTTAAATGATCTCGAAAAAGTCCCGAAATGACCCTGACGGGACCCCGAAAGGATCCCGAAAACTATCCAGAAATGATGCCGGAAAGGTCCTAAAATGATTTCCTAATAGTTGCGAAAAGACCCTGACGGGATCCCGAGTGGATCCCGACAACTATCTAGAAATGATTCCGAAAGGGCACGCAAATGATCCCGTATTAGTCGAGAAAAAGTCCCGAAATGACCCCGACGGGATGCCGGACGAATCCCAAAAACCATCCAGAAATGATGCCGGAAGGGACCCCAAATGATCCCGAAAAAGTCCCGCAATTATTCCGACGGGATCCTGAACGGATACCGAAAACCATGCAGAAGTGATGCCGGAAAGGTCCTCAAATGATCACCTAATAGTCCCAAAATGACCCTGACGGCATCCCGGACAGATCCCGAAATCCATCCAGAAATGATCTTGGGAAGGTCCCAAAATGATCCTGAAATAGTCTCGGAAAAGTCCAGAAATTACCCTGACGGGTTCCCGGACGAATCCTGAAAGCCATCCTTAAATGATCTCGAAAAAGTTCCGAAGTGACCCTGACGGGATCCCGAAAGGATTCCGAAAACTATACAGAAATGATGCCGGAAAGGTCCCCAAATAATCCCCTAATAGTCCCGAAATGACCGTGACGGAATCCCGAACGGATCCCGACAACTATGCAGAAATGATGCCGAAAGGGTCCGCAAATGATCCCGTATTAGTCGAGAAAAAGTCCCGAAACGACCCCGACGGGATCCCGGACGAATCCCAAAAACCATCCAGAAATGATGCCGGTAGGTATCCCAAATGATCCCGAAATAGTCCCGAAATTACCTCGTCGGCATCCCGGACGGATCCCGAAAATTATTCAGAAATGATGCCGGAAAGGTCCCCAAATGATCCCCTAATAGTCCCGAAATTACCCTAATGGGCTCCCGGACGGATCCCGAAAACCATCCAGAAATGATGCCGAAAGGGTTCCCAAATGATCCTGTATTAGTCGCGAAAAAGTCCCGAAATGACCCCGACGGGATCCCGGACGGATTCCGAAAACCAGCCAGAAATGATGCCGAAAGGGTTCCCAAATGATCCCGTATTAGTCGCGAAAAAGTCTCGAAATGACCCCGACGGGATCCCGGACGGATCCCGAAAACCATCCAGACATGATGCCGGAAGAGCCCCCAAATGATCCCGAAAAAGTCCGCAAATTACCCCGACGAGATCCGGGACGGATCCCGAAAACCATCCAGAAATGATGCCGGGAGAGCACCCAAATGATCCCGAAAAAGTCCCCAAATGACCCCGACGAGATCCCGGACGGATCCCGAAAACCTTCGAGAATTGATGCCGAGAGGGTTCCCAAATGATCCCGTATTAGTCGCGAAAAAGTCCCGAAATGACCCCGACGGGATCCCGGACGGATCCCGAAAACCATCCAGAAATGATGCCGGAAGAGCCCCAAAATGATCCCGAAAAAGTCCCCAAATGACCCCGACGAGATCCCGGACGGACCCCGAAAACCATCCAGAAATGATGCCGGAAGAGCCCCCAAATGATTCCAAAAAAGTCCCCAAATTACCCTGACGATATCCCGGACGGATCCCGAAAACCATCCAGAAATGATGCCTAAAGGGACTCAAAATAACCCCGAAAAAGTCCCGTAATGATCCCGGAAACCATCAAGAATTTATCTCTCGAAGGTACGCAAATGATCCCGAAAGTACCCCGACGGGATCCCGGATGGATCCCGAAAACCATCCAGAAATGATGCCGGAAGGTCCCCAAATGATCTCCTAATAGTTGCGAAAAGACCCTGACGGGATCCCGAGTGGATCCCGACAACTATCTAGAAATGATTCCGAAAGGGCACGCAAATGATCCCGTATTAGTCGAGAAAAAGTCCCGAAATGACCCCGACGGGATCCCGGACGGATTCCGAAAACCAGCCAGAAATGATGCCGAAAGGGTTCTCAAATGATCCCGTATTAGTCGCGAAAAAGTCCCGAAATGACCTCGACGGGATGCCGGACGAATCCCGAAGACCATCCAGAAATGATGCCTAAAGGGACTCAAAATAACCCCGAAAAAGTCCCGTAATGATCCCGGAAACCATCAAGAATTTATCTCTCGAAGGTACGCAAATGATCCCGAAAGTACCCCGACGGGATCCCGGACGGATCCCGAAAACCATCCAGAAATGATGCCGGAAGGTCCCCAAATGATCGGGAAATAGTCCCGAAATGATTCCGGAATAGTCCCGAAAATGTCTCAAAATAACCCCGACGGGATTCCGAACGGATCCCGAAAACTATACAGAAATTATCCCGGAAGGGTCCCAAAATGATCCCGAAATAGTCTCGAAAAAGTCCCGAAATTACCCCGGCGGGATCCCGGACCGATACCGAAAACCATCCAGAAATTATCCCAGAAGGGCCTCGATATGACCCTTACGGGAATACAAATAAGGTGAAGCTAATTATAAAACCATATTAATAAGGCAGCAGGCGCATTGGAGCGAATGAAAAGTTACATAGAAACATACACGTAAAGCTAATAAAAGCGTGTGAATAAAAACAATTGAAGTAGGGCGGATGGCGGGTGTAGAAGGAGAGGACTACTGATCGTTCCTCCAAAATTGTCTAGATCTCGATCTATATGTGCCAGATACCAAAAACTATTGTTTTAGGAGAAAATTTATATTGAGTTATAACAATTTATAGATTTTACACCAGAGGGGAGATAAAGGGGGGGGGCGGACTGTTTCGCTGCTTACTTTGTAAGTCCTCGACTTATTTGACCCCTTGAGTCTGTGATATTGGTGAAGGCCAGTATACGTAAAGTTATAATGTGTAAAAATTATTAAAAAGTAATTGCTCGAAGGGGTCGTGGGACACCCACCCCTCTTTCCATGTTCGAAAAAAAATTCGCTAGTAGACTACTGTCTGTGTCGCAAATTTCATCAAAATCCGTGTAGCCATTCTGGCGTGATGCACTCGCAAAGACGAAAAAATATAATAATTAAATTATAACTGTTCCTAGGGGGCGGGGACCACGCCCCTTTTGAAAAATATATAGCTAGTAGATCCTTCTAGACTATTGGCTATATGTGTGCAAAATTTCATCCAAATCGGTCCAGCCGTTCTTGCGTTATTGAGTCACAAAGACAAACATCCAAACATCCAAACATCCAAACATACAAACATCCAAACATCCAAACTTTCCCATTTATAATATACTAGCCTTTACCCGCGGCCCCGTCCGCAGGGAGAAAATTAAATATATGGGATATTCACGTTAGCCTGCTTATCAAGTTATCTGTTTAAAAAGATGTTTCTGTCCAGTACATTTTATTTTCGTAATTGAGTAAAAAAAGAACTAAATGAGCTGATAACCTGACAGGATCCCCAAATGATCCCGAAATTATCCAGAAAAATCCACGAAATGACCCCGACGCTATCGCGGACAGATCCCGAAAACCATTTAGAAATGCCACGGAAGGGTCTCCAAAAGTTCCCGGAATAGTCCCAAAAAACCCGAAATGACAACGACACGATTCTAGACTTATCCAGAGAACCACAAAGAAATGATGCCTGAAAGGTACCAAAATGATTCCGAAGTAGTCCCGAAAAAGTTCCGAAATGACCCTGACGGGCTCCCGGACGGTTCTCAAAAACCATCCAGAAAATATCCAGGAAGGGTCCTTAGGGGATCCACGACGGATCGCGAAAACCATACAGAAATGATTCCGGAAGGGTCCCAAAATGATCCCGTATTAGTCCCGAAAAAGTCCTGAAATGACCCCGACGGGATCCCAGACGGATTCCGAAAACTATCCAGAAATGATGCCGGAAAGGTCCTCAAATGATCCCCTAATAGTCCCGAAATGACCCTGACGGTATCTCGAAAGGACTCCTAAATGACCCTGACGGGATCCCGGACAGATCTCGAAATCCATCCAGAAATGATCTTGGAAACCCAAAATAATCCCGAAACAATATCTGAAAAGTCCAGAAAATACCCCGACGGGATCCCTCATGGATCCCAAAAACTATCCAGAAATGATGCCGGAATGTCCTCAAATGATCCCCTAATAGTTCCGAAATGACCGAAAACCATCCAGAAATTATGCCGGAAGGGACCCCAAATGATCCCGAATACCATACAGAAATGATGCCGGAAAATACCCCAAATGATCCCCAAATAGTCCCAAAAAAGTTCCGAAATGACTCGGAAGGGATCCCGGACGGATCCCGAAAACCATCCAGAAATTATGCCGAAAGGGTCCCCTAATTATCCGATACCAGTCGATAAAAAGTCCCGAAATAACCCCGACGGGATCCCGGACGGATCCTCAAAATCATATAGAAATGATGCCGGAAGGTACCCCAAATGATCCCGAAATAGTCCCGAAATGACCCTGGCAGGATCCCGTACGGATCACGAAAACCATCCAGAAATGATGCCGAAAGGCTCCCCTAATTAGCCCGTATTAGTCCCGAAAAAGTCCCGAAATGACCCCGACGGGATTCCTGACGGATCCCGAAAAGCATCCAGAAATAATGCCGAAAGGGTCCGCAAATCATCCCGTATTAGTCAAGAAAAAGTCCAGAATTGACCCCGTCGGGATCCCTGATGGATCCCGAAAACCATTTAGAAATGATGCCGGAAGGTACCTCAAAGGAACCCGTATTAGTCGAGAAAAAGTCCCAAAATGACCCTGAAGGGATACCGAACGAATCCCGAAAACCACACAGAAATGATGCCGAAAAGGTCCCCAAATGATCCCGTATTAGTCGAGAAAAAGTCCCGAAATGACCCCGACGGGATCCCGGACGGATCCCGAAAACCATCGAGAAATGATGCCGAAAGGGTCCCCAAATGATCCCGTATTAGTCGAGAAAGGGCCCCGAAATGACCCTGACGGGATCCGGACGGAACCCGAAAACCATCCAGAAATGATGCCGAAAGGGTCCTCAAATGATCCCGTATCAGTCGAGAAAAAGTCCAGAAATGACCCCGACGGGACCCGGACGGATCCCGAAAACCATCCAGAAATGATGCCGAAAGGCTCTCCAAATGATCCCGTCTTAGTCGAGAAAAAGTTCCGAAATGACCCCGACGGGATCCCGGACGGATCCCGAAAACCATCCAGAAATGATGCCGGAAGGGTCCCCAAATGATCGCGAAATAGTCCCGAAATGATCCCGGAATAGTCCCGAAAATGTCCCAAAATAATCCCGACGGAATCCCGGACGGATCCCGAAAACTATACACAAATGATCCCGGAAGGGTCCCAAAATAATCCCGGAATAGTCCCGAAAAAGTCCAGAAGTGACCCCGGCGGGATCGCGGACGGATCCCGAAAACCATCCAGAAATGATCCCTGAAGGGTCTCGATATGACCCAAACGGGATTACAAATAGGGTGAAGATAATTATAAAACCATGTTAATAAGGCAACAGGCGCGTTGGAGCGAATGAAGAGTTACAAAGAAACATACAGGCAAAGCTAATAAAAGCGTGCTAATAAAAACAATTGAAGGAGGGCGGATGGCCGGAGGAGGAGAGTACCACTGATCGTTTTTCCAAAATTGTTTAGATCTCGATCTGTATGAGCCAGATACCAAAAATTATTGATTTTAGGACAAAATTTACATTGAGTTATAACAATTTATAGATTTTGCACGAGAGGGGAAAGGAGGGGGGGGGGGGTGTATCACTGCTCACTTTGTAAGCCCTCGACTTATTTCTCCCTTTGAGTTTGTAATATTGGCGAAGGTCAGTATACGTAAAGTTATAATGTGTAAAAATTGTTAAAAAGTAATTATTCGAAGGGGTCGTGGGACCCCCTTCCCCCTTTCCATGTTCGAAAAAAATTTCGCCAGTAGCCTATTATCTCTGTCCCAAATTTCATCAAAATCCGTGAGGCCGTTCCGGCGTGATTCAGTCGCAAAGACAAAAAAATATAATAATTAAATTATAACTGTTCCTAGGGGGCGGAGACCACGCCCCTTTTGAAAAATATATAGCTAGTAGATCCTTCTAGACTATTGGCTATATGCATGCCAAATTTCATATAAATCCGTCCAGCCGTTCTTGCGTGATTGAGTCACAAAGACAAACGTCTGGACAAACATCCAAACATCTAAACATCCAAACATCCAAACTTTGCCATTTATAATATACTAGCCTTTACCCGCGGCCCCGTCCGCAAGGAGAAAATGAAATATGTGGGCTATTCACGTTAGCCTGCTTATAAAGTTATCTGTTTAAAATTTTTTTTCTGTCTAATGCATTTTATTTTTGTAATTGAGTAAAAAAAAGAACTTTATGAGCTGATAACCTGATAGGATCCCAAAATCATAACGAAATTATCCAGAAAAAGCCACGAAATGACCCCGACGCTATCGCGGACGGATCCCGAAAACCATCCAGAAACGCCCGGAAGTGTTTCCAAAAGTTACCGAAGTAGTCCCAAAAAACCCGAAATGACAACGACACGATTCTAGACTTATCCAGATAGCCACACAGAAATGATGCCTGAAGGGTACCAAATTGATCCCGAAATAGTCCCGAAAAAGTTCCGAAATTACCCTGACGGCTCCCGGACGGATCTCAGAAACCATCCAGAAAATATCCAGGAAGGGTCCCTAAATTATCCCGACTAACTCCAGAAAAAGTTCCGAAATGGCTCCGAGGGGATCCACGATGGATCGCGAAAACCATACAGAAATGATTCCGGAAGGATTCCAAAATGATCCCGAAATAGTCCGGAATTGACCCAGATGGGATCCCGCACAGATCCAGAAATGATCCCGGAAGGGTGAAAAAACTATCCCGGAAAAGTAACAAAAAATCCCGAAATGGCTCCTACGGCATCCCGGACGGATCCAGAAATGATCTCGGAAGGGTCCCCAAATGATCCTAAAATGGTCCCGAAATGACCCTGATGGATCCGGCAAACCATCAAGAAATTATGCCGAAAGGGTCCCAAAATGATAAAAACCATGGGACCCGGAAAGGATCCCGAAAACTAACGAGAAATGATGCCGGAAAGGTCCTCAAATGATCTCCCAATAGTTCCGAAAAGACCCTGACGGGATCCCGAACGGATCCCGACAACTATCCAGAAATGATACCGAAAGGGCCCGCAAATGATCCCGTATTAGTCGAGAAAAAGTCCCGAAATGACCCCGACGGGATGCCGGACGAATCCCAAAAACCATCCAGAAATGATTTTGGAAGGGACCCCAATGATCCCGAAAAAGTTCCGCAATTATTCCGACGGGAATCTGAACGGATACCGAAAACCATCCAGTGACGCCGGAACGGTCCTCAAATGCTCACCTAATAGTCCCAAAATGACCCTGAGGGCATCCCGGACAAATCCCGAAATCCATCCAGAAATGATCTTGGAAAGGTCCCAAAATGATCCCGAAATAGTCTCGGAAAAGTCCAGAAATTACCCTGACGGGTTCCCGGACGAATCCTGAAAGCCATCCTTAAATGATCCCGAAAAAGCCCCGAAATGACCCTGACGGGATCCCGAAAGGATTCCAAAAACTATCCAGAAATGATGCCGGAAAGGTCCTCAAATGATCCCCTAATAGTTCCGAAATGACCGTGACGGGATCCCGAACGGATCCCGACAACTATCCAGAAACTATGTCGAAAGGGTCCGCAAATGATCCCGTATTAATCGAGAAAAAGTCCCGAAATGACCCCGACGGGATCCCGAACGAATCCCAAAAACCATCCAGAAATGATGCCGGTAGGTATCCCAAATGATCCCGAAATAATCCCGAAATGACCTCGTCGGCATCCCGGACGGATACCGAAAATTATCCAGAAATGATGCCGGAAAGGTCCACAAATGATCCCCTAATAGTCCCGAAATTACCCTGATGGGATCCCGGACGAATCCCGAAAACCATCCAGAAATGATGCCGGAAGAGCCCCCAAATGATCCCGAAAAAGTCCCCAAATGACCCCGACGATATCCCGGACGGATCCCGAAAACCATCCAGAAATGATGCCGGAAGAGCCCCCAAATGATCCCGAAAAAGTCCCCAAATGACCCCGACGAGATCCCGCACGGATCCCGAAAACCATCCAGAAATGATGCCGGAAGAGCGCCAAATGATCCCGAAAAAGTCCCCAAATGACCCCGACATACTCCAGAAAAGGTTCCGAAATGGCTCCGAGGGAATCAACGACGGATCGCGAAAACCATACAGAAATGATTCCGGAAGGATCCCAAAATGATCCCGAAATAGTCCGGAAATGACCCAGATGGGATCCCGCACAGATCCAGAAATGATCCCGGAAGGGTCCAAAAACTATCCCGGAAAAGTAACAAAAAATCCCGCAATGGCTCCTACGGCATCCCGGACGGATCCAGAAATGATCTCGGAAGGGTCCCCAAATGATCCCAAAATGGTCCCGAAATGACCCTGATGGATCCGGCAAACCATCAAGAAATTATGCCGGAAGGGTCCCCAAATGATCCCGAAATAAAACAGAAAAAGTCATGAAACGACCCCTAGAGGATCCCCAAATGATCCCGTATTAGCCCCGAAAAGGTCCCGAAATAACCCCGACGGGATCCCGAAAGGATTCCGAAAACAATACAGAAATGATGCCGGAAAGGTCCTCAAATGATCCCCTAATAGTCCCGAAATGACCGTGACGGGATCCCGACAACTATCCAGAAATGCTGCCGAAAGGGTCCGCAAATGATCCCGTATTAGTCGAAAAAAAGTCCCGAAAGGACCACGACGGGATCCCGGACGAATCCCAAAAACCATCCAGAAATGATGCCGGTAGGTATCCGAAATGATCCCGAAATAGTCCCGAAATGACCTCGTCGGCATCCCGGACGGATCCCGAAAATTATCCAGAAATGATGCCGGAAAGGTTCCCAAATGATCCCCTAATAGTCCCGAAATTACCCTAATGGGATCCCGGACGGATCCCGAAAACCATCCAGAAATGATGCCGAAAGGGTTCCCAAATGATCCCGTATTAGTCGCGAAAAAGTCCCGAAATGACCCCGACGGGATCCCGGACGGATCCCGAATACCATCCAGAAATGATGCCGAAAGGGTTCCCAAATGATCCCGTATTAGTCGCGAAAAAGTCCCGAAATGACCCCGACAGGATCCCGGACGGATCCCGAAAACCATCCAGAAATGATGCCGGATGAGCCCCAAAATGATCCCGAAAAAGTCCCCAAATGACCCCGACGAGATCCCGGACGGATCCCGAAAACCATCCAGAAATGATGCCGGAAGAGCCCCCAAATGATCCCGAAAAAGTCCCCAAATGACCCCGACGATATCCCGGACGGATCCCGAAAACCATCCAGAAATGATGCCGGAAGAGCCCTCAAATGATCCCGAAAAAGTCCCCATATGACCCCGACGAGATCCCGCACGGATCCCGAAAACCATCCAGAAATGATGCTGGAAGGGTCCCCAAATGATCGCGAAATAGTCCCGAAATGATTCCGGAATAGTCCCGAAAATGTTCCAAAATAACCCCGACGGGATCCCGGACGGATCCCGTAAACTATAAAGAAATGATCCCGGAAGGGTCCCAAAATGATCCCGAAATAGTCCCGAAAAAGTCCCGAAATTACCCCGGCGTAATCCCGGACCGATCCCGAAAACCATCCAGAAATGATCCCGGAAAGGTCTCGATATGACCCTTACGGGATTACAAATAAGGTGAAGGTAATTATAAAACCATGTTAATAAGGCAGCAGGCGCATTGGAGCGAATAAAAAGTTAGATAGAAACATACAGGTAAAGCTAATAAAAGCGTGCTAATAAAAACAATTGATGGAGGGCGGATGGCGGCAGTAGAGGAGAGGACCACTGATCGTTCCTCCAAAATTGTCTAGATCTCGTTCTGTATGTAACAGATACCAAAAACTATTGATTTAGGAGAAAATTTAGATTGAGTTATAACAATTTATGGATTTTACACCAGAGGGGGAGATAAAGGGGGGTAGCGGAGGGTGTCACTGCTTACTTTGTAAGCCCTCGACTTATTTGACCCCTTGAGTCTGTGATATTTGAAGGCCAGTATACGTAAAGTTATAATGTGTAAAAATTATGAAAAATAATTTCTCGAAGGGTCGTGGGACCCCCACCCCTCTTTCCATGTTCGAAAAAAATTTCGCTAGTAGACACTGTCTGTGTCCCAAATTTCATCAAAATCCGTGTAGCCATTCTGGCGTGATTCAGTCGCAAACACGAAAAAAAATAATAATTAAATTATAACTGTTCCTAGGGGGCGGGGACCACGCCCCTTTTGAAAAATATATAGCTAGTAGATCCTTCTAGACTATTGGCTATATGTGTGCAAAATTTCATCCAAATCGGTCCAGCCGTTCTTGCGTTATTGAGTCACAAAGACAAACGTCTGGACAAACATCCAAACATCCAAACATCCAAACATCCAAACATCTAAACATCCAAACATCCAAACATCTTAACATCCAAACTTTCCCATTTATAATATATATTAGAAGATTAGATTAGATTAGATACTAGCCTTTACCCGCGGCCCCGTCCGCAAGGAGGAAATAAAATATATGTGCTATTCACCTTAGCCAGATTATCAAGTTATCTGTTTAAAAATTATTTTGTCTAATGTATTTTATTTTTGTAAATTAGTAAAAAAAAAAAGAACTAAATGAGGAGATAAGCTGAAAGGCACGCTTTCATGAATAGTACAATACAGTTTTTTCGAATTAAAAAAATACATTTTGTTTTAAATTCAATTAACTGATATGAGAGGGGTGAAAGAATTACTACTCATAGAACAAAGGAGTGAAACTACAATTACCTAAAACCAAAGAGAATTTTTTAGACGAAAATAGTGTTGCTTTTTCGGGTATTTAGTTGGTTAAAATATTACAAAAAGTGTAATTATAGTTATAACAGTTCCTTACACGATTATAGAATGAAAATGCTGTGTTAGATTGAAGATAAAACATACCCAATTTTAATAACGAATAATTAGCAGCAAATCCACGGCCATAAAAGCTCATAATTTAAAAGGACATGTGTGCTAAACTACCGGTTGCGAAGAGACCTAAAATGATCCCGGAAAGGTCCCATGATGATACTAAAATTCCAGGACAGAACCCGAAAATCATCCAAAAATTAACCAGGAGGGCTCCCAAAATGATTCAGAAATAGCCCCGAAAAATTCCCGAAATTACCCTTATGGGTTCCCGTACAGATCCCGAAAACCATCCAGAAATGATACCGAAAGGCTCGCCAAATCATCCCGTATTAGTCCCGAAAAAGTACAGGAGTGGCCCAGACGGGATTCCTGACGGATCCCGAAAACCATCCAGAAATTATGCCGGAAGGGACACCAAATGATCCCGAAATGGCCCCGACGGAATCCCGGATGGATCCCGAAGACCATACTGAAATGATGTCGGAAAATACCCCAAATGATCCTGAAATAGCCCCGAAAAAGTCCCGAAATGATCCCGACGGGATCCCTGACGGATCCCGAAAACTATCCAGAAAAGATGCCGGAAAGGTCCTCAAATGATCCCCTAATAGTCCCGAAATGACCCTGATGGTATCCCGGACGGATCCCGCAGACTATCCAGAAATGATGCCGAAAGGGTCCCCATTTGAGCCCGTATCAGTCGATAAAAAGTCCCGAAGTGACCCCGACGGGATCCAGAAAACTATCTGGAGATGATGCCGGAAGGTACCCCAAAATGATCCCGAAGTAGTCCCGAAATGACCCCTACGGGATGCCGAACGGATCGCGAAAACTATCCAGAAACGATGCCGGAAAGGTCCCCAAATGATCCCCTAATAGTCCCAAAATTACCCTGCTGGGATCCCGAACGGATCCCGAAAACCATCCAGAAATGATGCCGAAAGGGTCTCCAAATGATCCCGAATTAGTCGAGAAAGTCCCGAAATGACCCCGACGGGTTCCCGGACGCATCCCGAAAACCATGTAGAAATGATGCCGAAAAATACCCCAAATGATCCCGAAATAGTCCCGAAATGACCCCGTCCGGATCCCGGACGGATCCCGAAAACTATCCGGAAATGATGCCGAAAGGGTCCCCAAATGATCCCGTATTAGTCGAGAAAAAGTCCAGGAATGACCCCGACGGGATCCCGGACGGATCCCGAAAACCATCCAGAAATTATGCCGGAAGAGCCCCCAAATGATCCCGAAAAAGTCCCCAAATGACCCCGACATACTCCAGAGAAAGTTCCGAAATTGCTCCGAGGGGATCCACGAGGGATCGCGAAAACCATACAGAAATGATTCCGGAAGGATCCCAAAATGATCCCGAAATAGTCCGGAAATGACCCAGATGGGATCCAGCACAGATCCAGAAATGATCCCGGAAGGGTCCAAAAACTATCCCGGAAAAGTAACAAAAAATCCCGAAATGGCTCCTACGGCATCCCGGACGGATCCAGAAATGATCTCGGAAGGGTCCCCAAATGATCCCAAAATGGTCCCGAAATGACCCTGATGGATCCGGCAAACCATCAAGAAATTATGCCGGAAGGGTCCCCAAATGATCCCGAAATAATACAGAAAAAGTCACGAAACGACCCCTAGAGGATCCCCAAATGATCCCGTATTAGCCCCGAAAAGGTCCCGAAATAACCCCGACGGGATCCCGGACAAATCCCGAAAACCATCCCGAAATGATGCCGGAAGGAATCCCAAATGGATCCGAAAAAGTCCCGCAATGATTCCGACGGGATCCCGACCGGATACCGAAAATCATCCAGAAGTGATGCCGGAAATGTCCCCAAATGATCACCTAATAGTCCCGAAATTACCCTTAAGGGATCCTAGACGGATCCCGTAAACCATCCAGAAATGATCCCGATATAGTCCCGAAGAAGTCCGGAAATGGCCCTAACGGGATCTCGAACGCATCCCTAAATGACCCTGACGGGATCCCGGACAGATCCCGAAATCCATCCAGAAATGATCTTGGGAGGGAGCCCAAATGATTCCGAAAAAGTCCCGCAATGATTCCGACGGGATCCTGAACGGATACCGAAAACCATCCAGAAGTGATGCCGGAAAGGTCCTCAAATGATCACCTAATAGTCCCAAAATGACCCTGATGGCATCCCGGACTGATCTCGAAATCCATCCAGAAATGATCTTGGGAAGGTCCCAAAATGATCCCGAAATAGTCTCGGAAAAGTCCAGAAATTACCCTGACGGGTTCCCGGACGAATCCTGAAAACCATCCTTAAATGATCCCGAAAAAGTCCCGAAATGACCCTGACGGGACCCCGAAAGGATCCCGAAAACTATCCAGAAATGATGCCGGAAAGGTCCTAAAATGATCTCCTAATAGTTGCGAAAAGATCCTGACGGGATCCCGAGTGGATCCCGACAACTATCTAGAAATGATTCCGAAAGGGCACGCAAATGATCCCGTATTAGTCGAGAAAAAGTCCCGAAATGACCCCGACGGGATGCCGGACGAATCCCAAAAACCATCCAGAAATGATGCCGGAAGGGACCCCAAATGATCCCGAAAAAGTCCCGCAATTATTCCGACGGGATCCTGAACGGATACCGAAAACCATGCAGAAGTGATGCCGGAAAGGTCCTCAAATGATCACCTAATAGTCCCAAAATGACCCTGACGGCATCCCGGACAGATCCCGAAATCCATCCAGAAATGATCTTGGGAAGGTCCCAAAATGATCCTGAAATAGTCTCGGAAAATTCCAGAAATTACCCTGACGGGTTCCCGGACGAATCCTGAAAGCCATCCTTAAATGATCTCGAAAAAGTTCCGAAGTGACCCTGACGGGATCCCGAAAGGATTCCGAAAACTATACAGAAAAGATGCCGGAAAGGTCCTCAAATGATCCCCTAATAGTCCCGAAATGACCCTGACGGGACCCCGAAAGGTTCCCGAAAACTATCCAGAAATGATGCCGGAAAGGTCCTAAAATGATCTCCTAATAGTTGCGAAAAGACCCTGACGATATCCCGGACGGATCCCGAAAACATCCAGAAATGATGCCGAAAGGGTCCCCAAATGATCCCGTATTAGTCGCGAAAAAGTCCCGAAATGACCTCGACGGGATGCCGGACGAATCCCGAAGACCATCCAGAAATGATGCCTAAAGGGACTCAAAATAACCCCGAAAAAGTCCCGTAATGATCCCGGAAACCATCAAGAATTTATCTCTCGAAGGTACGCAAATGATCCCGAAAGTACTCCGACGGGATCCCGGACGGATCCCGAAAACCATCCAGAAATGATGCCGGAAGGTCCCCAAATGATCGCGAAATAGTCCCGAAATGATTCCGGAATAGTCCCGAAAATGTCTCAAAATAACCCCGACGGGATCCCGGACGGATCCCGAAAACTATACAGAAATGATCCCGGAAGGGTCCCAAAATGATCCCGAAATAGTCTCGAAAAAGTCCCGAAATTACCCCGGCGGGATCCCGGACCGATCCCGAAAACCATCCAGAAATTATCCCAGAAGGGCCTCGATATGACCCTTACGGGAATACAAATAAGGTGAAGCTAATTATAAAACCATATTAATAAGGCAGCAGGCGCATTGGAGCGAATGAAAAGTTACATAGAAACATACAGGTAAAGCTAATAAAAGCGTGCTAATAAAAACAATTGAAGTAGGGCGGATGGCGGGTGTAGAAGGAGAGGACTACTGATCGTTCCTCCAAAATTGTCTAGATCTCGATCTATATGTGCCAGATACCAAAAACTATTGTTTTAGGAGAAAATTTATATTGAGTTATAACAATTTATAGATTTTACACCAGAGGGGAGATAAAGGGGGGGGGGGGGGGCGGACTGTTTCGCTGCTTACTTTGTAAGTCCTCGACTTATTTGACCCCTTGAGTCTGTGATATTGGTGAAGGCCAGTATACGTAAAGTTATAATGTGTAAAAATTATTAAAAAGTAATTGCTCGAAGGGGTCGTGGGACACCCATCCCTCTTTCCATGTTCGAAAAAAAATTCGCTAGTAGACTACTGTCTGTGTCCCAAATTTCATCAAAATCCGTGTAGCCATTCTGGCGTGATTCAGTCGCAAAGACGAAAAAATATAATAATTAAATTATAACTGTTCCAAGGGGGCGGGGACCACGCCCCTTTTGAAAAATATATAGGTAGTAAATCCTTCTAGACTATTGGCTATATGTGTGCAAAATTTCATCCAAATCGGTCCAGCCGGTCTTGCGTTATTGAGTCACAAAGACAAACGTCTGGACAAACATCCAAACATCCAAACATACAAACATCCAAACATCCAAACTTTCCCATTTATAATATATATATATTAGATTAGATATTGTCACGGATATTAGCATCACTAAATTATCCCATCACTAAGGCGATGCTAAGGCCATGCCAAGCAGTATTTACGTTAATAATTAAATCAAGTATACACATATATAAGGCAGCCCAGAGAGATGTCACACACAGATGCATTTACTTATACGGCTATGTGCGCGCGAGAGACTGTAAACTACAAACATTCACATCAATAATTCAATCTTTATGTGTTTACATAAACGAATAAATAATTGCGTCTACACATATGTACGTATACGAGCAGCGGAGCGGCAATGCACAAACACATGCATATATCTTATCTCAGTGGTCACAAGAGAGGGCAATAATTTGTGCACGTAGTTGTGGCTGGCGATTTTGTAGCCTTCTGTAACTTCTGGAAATCGAAGAGCCTAGAAGTATGCAGCGTAAACTATAAAAGCGGTGCAGGCGAGTAAGAAGTAATTCAGTTTGAGTTGAGCAATCAATGAGTTATTGATTAAGCACACGATCTGGCGGCCAATAGTAGAGTTTAATTTGAGTTATCAATCAGTTTGGTTATTAAGCCAGCGAGTAGCAAAGTATAAGTGTTATTGTGAAGTACTTTAATAAAGGCCATTTTTCCAGTATTCAATATTGGAGTTATTTATTCAACAGTTTAGCGATACGAACTTAGCAGAGGGTTGCAAATAAGAGGATTTGCAGCAAATTCGTTACAATTGGTGTCAGAAGAGGAATTGTTGAATAAATTCCGGAGGACAACAAGGACATGGCAAAGTTCAGTGAATTGAAGATCCAGCAACTAAAGAAGGAGTTGGAGAGCCGTGGATTGAATACAAGCGGCGTTAAACTTGAACTTCAGGCACGGCTACGAGAGGCAATGGAAGCGGAAGGAATTGATGTGGAAGAGTATGACTTTCATCTTGATGGCGAGGAAGTAACAAAAATTTAAGAGAAAAACGAAACATCGCAGACAGTTACGAGCACAGACTTGAACATGATTTTGGCTGCAATATCTGCTCAAACATCGACAGTGGCTTCTCAACTGGAATCGCAAAAGACAGATATAACATCTCAACTGGCATCTCAACTAGAATCCCAGGAGAACCGTATAACATCCAAGATGGAAACGCAATTGGAAGAACAGAAGACATATATGGCATCCCAACTGGAATCGCAGGAGACACGCATAACATCAAAGATGGAAGAACAAGAAGAGCGCTTATCATTACAGGTGGCACAAATGTCTTCACAGTTAGAAGCACAGGAAGCAAGGGTAACATCAAAGCTGGAAGCGCAGGATGCAAAAATCGCTCAATTTCAGGCAGAAGTCGATGATTTGAAGGGTCGTATGGAGCAGTTACAATTAAATCATCCAGCAGTTTCAGCGAGTAATCCAAAGGTAAAAACACCATCCTTTGACGGTTCTGTTCCTTTTCAGGTCTTTAAGCTACAGTTTGAGAAGACCGCAGCAGTGAACAACTGGAATGTGGAAGATAAAGTTGCCGCGCTCTTCGTAGCATTGAAAGGACCAGCTGCCGAAATCTTACAGACTATTCCAGAGTACGAACGGAACAGTTATGACGCATTGATGGCTGCTGTAGAACGACGTTATGGAAGCGAGCATAGAAAACAGATATTCCAAATTGAGTTGCAAAACCGCTACCAAAAAGCTAACGAGACTTTGCAGGAGTTTGCTTCGGACATTGAAAGATTGGCTCATCTTGCAAATGCTGATGCACCCGTGGAATACACTGAAAGGGTAAAGATTCAGAGCTTTATAAATGGCATACGGGACGTCGAAACAAAGCGAGCTACATACGCAAACCCAAAGCCAACATTCGCAGAAACGGTGTCACAAGCTCTGATTCAGGAAACAGCGTCGCTTCTGTGTAAGCCAGTTTTCAAAGCACGCCGTGTGGAAGTAGAAAGGCCAGAGTGGGTAGAAACAATTTTGGAAGCACTGAAGGGATCTCAACAGAAGAATGCCGGAGTTATTAAATGTCTCAAGTGCGGCAACCCAGGTCACATTGCACGTCATTGCGATCTTGGTCCAAATAGTTCCAACAATGTGGGTGGCCATAAACGCAAAGCTGGAGGAGATGTGCAAGAGCGAGTAAGAGGTAGAGAGCTAGACCGGGCTATTGAATGTCCTGTGATATCTGTGTCGCAAATTGGAAGGAAATCAAGCAGTCACCGTCAGAGGGAATGTGGATGGCAAGGAGCGTGTACTGACTGTAGATACGGGCGCATCTCATTCCTTGATCCGATCTGATTTGGTTAACAGGAAAGTAAAGCGGTTACCTGGAGCAAGGTTGCGTACGGTCACTGGCGAGTATAATCAAGTCCAGGGAGAAGTAATATGTGAAGTCTTAATTGGGAAGGTCATGGTTTTACACAAATTCGTTGTGGCGGAGATTGTCGATGAAGTTATATTGGGAGTGGATTTCTTGGTTGACCATGACATCAAGATCGATATGCGGAGAAGGGCGATGCATTATAAGAACCAGGATGTGCCAATTAACTTCAGTTTGGAAAAAGGTTTCAGCAGTAATAGAGTACTGGTGGAGGAAAGTCGACAAAGGCCACGAAAGTCAAAGGTAAAGGTTGATGAAACGAATGGGCCAAATAAATCAAAATCAAAAGTACCTGCGAGAGAAACACTGGCATTGACAAAACCTAAAAGACGCAGGAAAACGAAGCAACGAATTTCCGAGAAAGAATGCGAGGGCAGTTTCAAGCCGGAGCGCACTACTGTTGTAAAATGTGGGAACGATACCGATTATGCAAAAAAAATTCGTACAGCGCAAGCTCTACGAAGTGATTCATTGGCCAAACAACAGAGTGTGAAGGAACGAACCAGGGTATTGAGTGGTACGATGAAACACAGGTACCATGAGAACAATAATTCGAAAGGTTTCTTGGCGGGAGATTTGGTACTGTTATACAAACCTCACCGGCGGAAAGGTGTTCCATCCAAATTTCGGTGCAGTTGGGAAGGCCCGTACAAGGTTGTGAAGAAGATCAGTAATACCATCTACCGCATACAAAGCATTGAGAAACCACGGAGTAGAAGAGTGGTACATTTGGCGATGCTAGCAGCGTTTAGATCGAGAGATTTGTCTGATCGGGACGATCAGACTTAGGTGGAGGGCAGTGTCACGGATATTAGCATCACTAAATTATCCCATCACTAAGGCCATGCCAAGCAGTATTTACGTTAATAATTAAATCAAGTATACACATATATAAGGCAGCCCAGAGAGATGTCACACACAGATGCATTTACTTATACGGCTATGTGCGCGCGAGAGACTGTAAACTACAAACATTCACATCAATAATTCAATCTTTATGTGTTTACATAAACGAATAAATAATTTCGTCTACACATATGTACGTATACGAGCAGCGGAGCGGCAATGCACAAACACATGCATATATCTTATCTCAGTGGTCACAAGAGAGGGCAATAATTTGTGCACGTAGTTGTGGCTGGCGATTTTGTAGCCTTCTGTAACTTCTGGAAATCGAAGAGCCTAGAAGTATGCAGCGTAAACTATAAAAGCGGTGCAGGCGAGTAAGAAGTAATTCAGTTTGAGTTGAGCAATCAATGAGTTATTGATTAAGCACACGATCTGGCGGCCAATAGTAGAGTTTAATTTGAGTTATCAATCAGTTTGGTTATTAAGCCAGCGAGTAGCAAAGTATAAGTGTTATTGTGAAGTACTTTAATAAAGGCCATTTTTCCAGTATTCAATATTGGAGTTATTTATTCAACAGTTTAGCGATACGAACTTAGCAGAGGGTTGCAAATAAGAGGATTTGCAGCAAATTCGTTACAATATATATATGGATTCACATACGTGCTTTCAAAACTTAAAACGGTATATATGTATATATTCTGAAAAATGTTCGATTTACGACACTGTACCAAAAAATAAGAAATACGTACATGTAACGGAATTATTAAAAATACAATATTACAAAAAAATCAGTTTTTGGTTTATTCTCGAATTTTGGCCAAAAAGAAAATATTATTCATTAGCATGTATATAATTCATTCAAACAAGAATAGTTTTATGTTATAACAATTTCCATCATGGGATATATCCCTACACATGTTTTCCAATCACAGATTGGCAATTTGTTCACGGCCTACTTGGTCACCAAAGTTCATCCAAACGCTTATGTGCTCAATCGGAGCCACTTCAACATTATCCGAACAACCACCCTAATGCCTACCTACAAGAGCGCTCTCAAGGGAGTTCAGGGGTTTGTTGCAGGGTTTATTGGCCACTGCACGATACCAAAAAGAAACGTATTTCCTTAAAATGCTCCGTTTGGGGTGCCCTATAGGTGCTGTTACTTTTTGCAAGGTTCAAATTTACATGAAATTTACTAAATACAGGAAGAAAATATACATATAAAAACACCTAAACTAGACTATTATTATCCATGCAAACGCCTTCCGCCTATTACTTCCGCTCCTCGTCGATCTCGAATTGTTGTTGTTGTTAAAGGTATATATTGCTTGCAGTCTCGACTGCCGGAACCAGATAACATATGGGGATATTTTGTTATCAAATATAGGTGATTGGTATAGGTGACCAGTTTAAATGCATATATGGAAAGTATAAATGTCCGGTAAAATGTAATGAATAATTTCCCTGGCGCTGTTGGAGCTTTCGTCATCCGCGGTGACCAGATGGCATTCACACTAGAGGAATAGAAAAATACCATTCAGCTCGACTTAAATGGGCTAATGGAGGTATTTCACGTCAATTTTGACGTTCACGCGTTTTTATTAGGGTGTTTCTGACACTAACAAAATAGCGAAAACTACCATCGTACAAAAAAAAAAAAATACGTGCTCAATATTATGAGAATTACTTTTATTGAAAAATATATTTAGCTTTTAACTAGGGATATGAACCCAGAAAGACAAAAAAAATGCGGTTAAATTTTTCCGACACAATTAAAATTTCTGAAGAAAATTTATACAACAAAAAAAAGGATAATTATTTCAAAAAAGAAGATAATTAAACTTTACAAAAGGGGGGATTAAAACCTGGAAAATTTTATGACCGAAGTCGACAATGGGGTTGCGTGAACCCCAAAATGGCGCAAAAAAAAGGCATTAACGAAAAAAAATCTTTACACAAAAAAAATCTTTACACAAAAAAAATTTCGGAATATAACACTTACCCATAAAAATTTATTCCACATCCATATGCAGCAGTTGGGTTAAATTAGTTTACCGGCGGACCCGCTATATGTTTTAAGGCCAAAAGCCTTATATAAAAACAAGCTTTTTTTTTTTTAAAAACAATTTTGAACTCGAAAAATTCGATCTAACACTCTCCGCGCACAGGGAACTACTTTTAAATTTAACTTTAAATATTTATTTTATACCACAACGAACCGCGCAGCACAGGCGAACTGGTACAATGTACTTTTGGACTGAGCCCTTTTCTACAGTCACACCCCCTTATATAGATAACACCCCAGTAGATACACCGTTTCCTTGTGCCGTTTTCCCATTGTCATCCTTAATCTCAACCGCAACCATTATAACCTATATCCATCCCTTTCCTGTACTCACCACGCTCGGAGCTACCATATGGCTACCATCTGGCAACCTTCGGAATGGAGCTTTTTATCCATATATATATCCATTGAGACTTGAGCGAGATACGGATAGAAATTTAACATGCAAATGCAACAACAACGTTGTGATCCTGATAATTATCTGGGTCAATTTCTGATCCGTATAGCAGTTCTGTTCGTTTCGTTTTCTGTAGTAGATTTTTTGACAGCTAACCACTTTTGAGTTGGTAGCACTCATGGCTCAACTATATGGTTGGCTCATCTCTACAGCAACAACATACATTTGTTCACATTGCCAAAATCAGAGTGTTGCTGTTAGACGAATGGAATGGAATGAAATCATAAAACTTAGCAGCAATTGTATGTAGTAAGAAAATGTTGTAAATTCGTTGGTTTCATTTTAAGTTTGCCATCTCCTTCTGACAATTTCTACTACAGTGAAATGAAAAAAATAAAATCAGCTGGTGAGATGAGCCAACCATATAGTTGAGCCATTGTAGCACTGAACTAAATATGTGTACATTTGTGTATACATAAAAGAATACGCCATATTTAAAAGCAAAAACACTGAAAGAGTAACAACTTGAAGATGATGTAAGGAAAATAAATAGTTTGTTTACGTGCGAAACTATTTAAATGTTAATAATTCTATCAGTATCTTAAAATTTTGTGTACGTTTCTTCTTATTTTCAACAAAACAGATGTTTTATATTAGTGCTACCAGTTCTCATAAAGTTGATCCAGATCGTTCCAATGAGATTTGAGCCAGAGCTCGATAAACCAATGGAACGGCCCTAATATGGATCAATTTGCTGAATTTGTATGTTAAATTTCTATCCGTATCTGGATCACGATTCATTGGAACACAACAATGGTGATCTACGTGCATGGCGGAACGATACAAGGTGGCAGCATGGTGACATACCTACAAACAAATAAAAATTCTTTGTACTTTGTTTTTGTAAAATCGATGGACAAATGTCGAAATCGTACTGCGTCGGAAGTTGATGTATCAAATCAAATAAAAACACGTATAATCAGCGGTCCGATGCTGCCACCTTGTATCGTTCCGCCATCTCTACGTAAATAAATTTGTTGTTACATTTGCATGTTGAATTTATATCGTTGTTGTTGTTGTAGCAATGCTCGCCCCACCTAATAGCCGCGACCGATCACAAATTGTCATCAATATCCTCTAACGGGAGTCCAAGGAAACTTGCCGTTTAAACAGGGGTGGACCATAAGGAAAGGGGTGTTAGAGGCGTTGGTTCCACATTACAATTAAAGAGATGGTGTCATGTGGGGACACATTGCAAGCGGGGCATACATTTTGTATGTCGGGGTTGATTCTGGATAGATAAGAGTTTAACCTGTTACAGTATCCAGAACGAAGTTGAGCAAGAGTGACACGCGTTTCCCTGGGGAGTATGCGTTCCTCTTCCGCGAGTTTTGGATAATTTTCGTTAAGTACTGGATTCACCGGGCAATTCCCGACATAAAGGTCCGACGCCTGTTGGCTGGGTTCTCAGGTGCCGTATTTCCTCAAAATGTTTACGGAGATGACTCCTTAAGCCCCTAGGCGGTGCTGGTTCATCAATCAGATGTCTGTTGGTATGCCCAGGTTTCTGGGTATTCAACAGGAACTGTTTGGTCAGCATCTCATTTCTCTCCCTGATGGGGAGTTTTCTCGCCTCATTATGCAGATGGTGTTCTGGGGACATAAGAAGACAGCCCGTGGCGATTCTGAGAGCAGTATTTTGGCAGGCCTGTAGTTTCTTCCAGTGGGTGATTTTTAGGCTTGGCGACCATATGGGTGACGCGTAGCACGTAATCGGCTGGCTAATTGCTTTGTATGTAGTCATGAGCGTTTCTTTATCATTTCCCCAAGTACTGCCAGCGAAGGATTTGAGGATTTTTTTACGGCTCTGAATTCTCGGAACAATTGCGGCTGCGTGCTCACCAAAATGTAGATCCTGATCAAACGTCACACCCAAGATTTTGGGGTGTAGGACAGTCGGTAGCGTAGTGCCATCGACGTGGATGTTCAAAATGGTCGACATTTGGGACGTTCATGTGGTAAATAAGGTCGCGGAAGACTTAGTCGGTGATAACGCCAGGTTTCGCGAGGCGAAAAAACTGGAGAGATCAGGGAGGTAGCCGTTTATTTTATTGCATAGCGCATCGATCTTTGGGCCTGTGCCTGTGGCCATTATTGTGCAGTCATCGGCGTAGGAAACAATTGTGTTTCCTTCCGGTGGTGAAGGTAGCTTAGATATGTAGAAATTAAATAAAAGTGTGGATAGGACACCACCCTGTGGCACCCCTTGTTTAATTCTCCTTGGTTTTGATGTTTCGTTTCTGAATTGCACCGATGCCTGCCGACCACCCAGATAATTTGCGGTCCACCTTTTAAGACATGGGGGAAGGGTAGACCCTTCCAGGTCTTGCAGTAACGAGCCATGGTTGACCGTATCAAAAGCTTTTGATAGGTCTAGCGCTACGAGTACTGTTCTATGGTGGGGTATTGATTCAAACCGCAATTTATCTGGGTGCTAATGGCATTTAGCGCGGTGGTAGTGCTATGGAGTTTTCTGAAGCCATGCTGATGAGGGGCTAGCTGCAAATTTGCTTGGAAAATGCAAAATGGCTTCAATCGTCTTTGCCACTGGCGATAGGAGAGATATCGGACGATACGACTCACTTATGTTAGCTGGTTTCCCAGGCTTTAGTAGCGGGACCACCTTGGCCATTTTCCATTTCTCAGGTATGACAAAGGTGGAAAGAGAGGTTGAAGACATGCGCTAAATATTTGAAACTCTCTTTCCCTAAGCTTTTAAGCATCGGCATGGCTATGCCGTCTGGGCCCACTGCTTTGGATGGTTTAGCACGACCAATGGCGTCCTCAACCTCTTTAGCGGTGATGGTGATTGGTGACGCGCTGAATTTGTGTTTATGTGCGTGTCTATTGGCTCTCCGTCTATCTTTGTCGACCGTAGGATGCATTATATATTGTCGGCAGAAAGCGCTCGCGCATTTTTTCGCGTCCGACAGCACTTTGTCGCCAAAGGCGATGGAAACTTTGTCTTTGTGCTTAGTCGGATTCGATAGGGACTTTACGGTGGACCAAAGTTTACCCACACCGGTAGAGAGGTTACAACCTCTTAGGTACTCCTCCCATTTCGCCCGCTTGTGTTCATCCACAAGCAATCTGATGCGTTGGTTTATATCCCTTATTTGGGGGTCGCCTGGATCAAGCTGTCTTATAAGGTCACGTTCTCTCGCTAAGTTTGCGGCCTCCGCCGGGAAGTGAGCCGGATTTCGGGAACTCTCCCGGCGGGAATGAAATGTGCCGAGGCGGATTCAATGACCTTACGGAAGGCACGCTCCCCTTGGCGGGTATCAGTCGGGATAGGGAGGGCAGTAAAGAGGTTGTCTGTAAAGGATTTATATTCTTCCCACTTTCCTTTTTTGAAGTTTGTGAAAGTGCGTTTTTCAGTGACGATGAAGTCGGCGGTACGCTCAAGCGAAATAAGTATGGGCAGGTGGTCGGATGCCAATGTTACCATCGGCTGCCAGTTGATGCAGTTTACGAGTTCTGCGCTCACGATTGAGATATCTGGCGAGCTGTGACAGCTTCCTACCATACGTGTGGGGGCGTCTCCGTTTATTGTGCAGAACGTCGTTTCTTCTATTTGATCCGCCAACATCTCACCCCTACTGTCCGCTCGCAAGTTTGAATGCCATAGATCATGATGGGCATTGAAATCGCCTAGGATAATGCGATTGTTGCCAGTGAGTAAGGCCCTGATATTAGGGCGGTATCCACTGGGGAAACAGGTGGCAGGAGGGATGTAGATGTTGATGATTTCTAGGTTTGCATCGCCTGACCAGACAGATAGGCCTTGACGTTCTAAGACATTGTCCCTGCGGTCGATGCCAGGATCAAATATATAATATTGCATAGAATGGTGTATGATAAACGCGAGACCGCCTCCATTTCCGCTCTCGCGGTCTTTCCTGTGGACATTATACCCAGAGCAGGTTTGCAATGCAGATCTTGCTGTGAGTTTAGTATCTTGAATCGCAGCAATGCGGATGTTGTGCCGCTTCATGAAATCGACTATCTCCCAGTTAGTCCATTACAATTTAACTGCAGCATTCTGAAGTGCATAAGGGGAGACGCCTTCACTCTGGGGGTAAGTGACGGGTGACTACGCCTGGGTTGTGCAAGGCCAGGACGCAATTGCTGTTGTGGCCCTGGGACTGGGCGTCCTTGGGCAAGCATTGGGGTACCCGGATGATTTGGGTTTGCGACCTGGCAACCTGGCGCGATGAAACCCGTCGGGGGGTTGCCGTCGCGGAGACCAGAACATCTAGGAAAGTGGCACCACCCAAGGCAGGAGCTGCATTGGGCGGATGTCGCAAACCTATATATTCTGTGCTGGCAGACGGTGCGAACGGAGGTAGGGACTAAGAGTCTGTTTCCCTGACCTGCACGATTGCTGCCGGAAAAGAGGGAGGAGAAGACGGGGGCAGGGGCTGATGCTCAGCATTGCTACCAAC
The DNA here is from genome assembly GCF_040869045.1 of Eurosta solidaginis. Taxonomy (NCBI): domain Eukaryota; kingdom Metazoa; phylum Arthropoda; class Insecta; order Diptera; family Tephritidae; genus Eurosta; species Eurosta solidaginis. The sequence continues at coordinate 181,156,772 of NC_090323.1, forward strand.
TCTACTACGAAGGTAGTAGTTATGAGTGGTATCAGCTGTATGAGTGGTTGGCGCCGTGGGGCGCGAGCAGCAGCGGGTACTTGTTGTGGCTTGCTGGGCAGCGGGGTTGCTGGAACGTAGTGGTTGGGAGGGGGGGGGTGGGGGGGGGGGGGGGCTTAGGCGTAGACTACGGGACGCCCTGGGGCGTGAACAGCAAGGAGCCACAAAAGATTTATAAAAGTTACGTGGACGTCGGGTTTTGGGATCAAGCCCAGAACAACCTGTCCGAAGCAACTATCCCTTGCACGAGACACACTGAACAGAGTATGACCGTCCTAAAAAGATTCTTTTCCGGCAGATGCAGCAAAACCATTTCTCAGGACCGGGGTCAGGAGACGGACCCGGATTGGATTCGATGCCTTCCCGGAGTAAGAGAATATGGGGCAGTCCTGCTGCAAGGAGCTGCTGGGAGGATGACAATTTGTGGGAGGGACGAAACAAATTAGATGAGGTCACACTGAAATGACAGTCCTTGTTCGGGAAAAATCCCGAGTCGCTCCGGTACATAGAACCGACTGCCTTGGGAAGCGGAATTTATATCGTGATCTGGATCTGTGTTCATTGGAACGTGGGGAAGATTTGTCTCATGGCGAAGAATGCGAACACATTTTGTAAATGCCATATCGAAACAGCTGATTGCAATAGTTTTCGTGTGTAAACAAATTTTACATTAGTAAACTCTTCAATATCAATTTTTTTTTTGGCAAAATAGTTAATAAAAATGTCGTTAGTTGCATATGCAGCCAGCAGTGATGAAGACGAGGAAGACAATATTATTGCTAACGGCAAGGATTTGGGGAAAACTTCACTGGTAGCTACAACAAATGGAAAAGTTACATCAGACTATATAAGCGATGATGATGATGATTACGCTCCAACGGAATTTACAGCTTTACCTACAACTACAAATGTAGAAACGAACAATAAATTACCACTACATGGACTTTCACTACCTAAACCAAAAAACGTAGCTTATGTTATAGATCCGGATAATGATTTGGAGGAAGTAACACCTGCATTTTCACAACTGCCATTACCTAAACGCATAGTGGAAAAGAATACAGTAATAGAAGAGGAGGACGATGAGTTTTTGCATAAGAAAGCAACACTGCCCGCTGAAGAGATGAAACCCACTCTACGTACAGCAGTGGTTTTGAATAAAGGTCCTGTTAAAATTGCAATACCATCACTAAAAGATTTTAAAGATGTTGAAAAAGATATAGGCGGTAAAGCCAAAAATAAGCCATTAACGGGAGAGCAAAAAAAGTCTAGTTTGTTGAGTATGCTACCGCAAGCAAAGTCTGAGCAAAACTTTAGTAAAACTGCAACTAACAAACAAAACAATGCCAATGCTGGTGTTTCTGAAGAGCATGCAAAACCACCTGTAAACGCTAATCGCTTCATACCTGACACTGTAAAAAGTCGTCGTCCTGCACATAACACTGAAGGAGTTGATGTTATAAAGAAATCAACCAAAAAACCAAACGCTTTGACAAATAGCAAACCCAAATTATCATTAGTCGCTTGTAGTGATAGTGACGGGAGTGATAATGATGAAGGCCAAGGTGACTTTTTCTCTTTAAACACTGAAGATAAATTACCAGAGGTTAGTATCAATGAAATCAATGCTATGATAGCGCAACGTGCTGCCAGAATGGCTAATGCTACGACACAATATCTTCAAACAGCTGCTGATAAAAATGAAGAGATTGAAGAAACTAATGAAATGGAAAATAAGCGATTATTGGCGGAGCAACAGCAGGAACAATACCGCGTATTGGATCAGAAAGCAATGCATGCATTGGCTGGTAGTAGTGCAAAGCGTAGAAGAAAAGAGGAAAACATACAAGTAGTAGATATATCAAGCTCTGAAGTGTTGCCGAGTCGAGATGAGTGGATGCGGACAGCATTAGCGTCGTCCACAGCCTACCAACCAACTGGTGTTTTAGTTGATGAAGAACCTGCTGCTGGTACAAGACGAAAACATCAAATCACTTATTTGGCACATAAAGCAAAAGCCAACGAAGCTGAATTACAAGCAATGTGGTCAGTTAATCGACAAAATCGTCGCGCTACACAAAGCAAATATGGATTTTAGAATAAGTTATTTTTTATTACTTACAATCTAATATATTTCTAATAAATAAATATTGGTTTATCACCACGATTGGATTTTATTCAATCGTCCAAATTCATCTATTGTAAACAAGGCATCGGGTGTACTCGGATTTATTAAAAGATGGGCTAAAGAATTTGATGATCCTTATTTAACCAAGACCCTTTACACATCTTTGGTTCGCCCAATACTTGAGTATTGTTCCTGTATTTGGTCCCCGGGGTATAAAAATCATATAGATCGGATTGAATCGGTACAGAAGCAGTTTCTAATCTTCGCTTTACGCGGTCTTAACTGGGGATCAAATCAACATCTTCCACCTTATAGAAATAGACTTCTTCTCATTAGTTTGCCAACTTTAGAGAATAGAAGAACATTACTCGGGGAAATGTTCCTTCATAAACTGATTAGCGGTGAGATAGACTCCACTGACCTTGTAAGCAGACTGAATTTTTCCGTTCCTGCGAGAACTACAAGACACTATGTACTCTTTCATTTACCCATTCCACGGCGTAATTTTGCCAAATATAGCCCTCTTCGCAATTGGTGCTCGCGCTATAACGAATTGTACAACTGCATTAGTTTTGAGTATTCGATTGCTGCTATCCGTAAGGAAATACTCTCACGTCTGGCATGATATTTTTAAATAAGATGTCAATTTTATTTCAATATTAATTTTAACTAATCTTTATTTTTGATTTGATTTATGTATTAATTAAAATTTAACATAATTAATTTGATTGTTTATTATTTAAGTTTTACTTTAAATTTTGTTTTTTACGCTTATGTTTTCTTTCCTTGTTATATTTATTGTATCTTATATTCAGTAGTCGATCGCTTTGTGTCTGTGTTGACTTTAACAAACAAATAAATAAATAAATAAATATACAATAGAAGCCGAAAGCAATATCCATATTGGTATCATAGTAACAAAGATTGATATTTCCCATTGTGGATATTCCAGGCGCAAACATATCATTAATTGGGATGCAATCTTCAAGAGTACTCCGCAAATATACCATTGATAGTAAACCAGCAACTCCTTCAGACGTTTCAAATTACGCCATTTCCGTATAATTTTTATAACAACATATATAATTAATATGCCATCGAAAATCCATAGGGGTATGAATGTGACAAACCAGCTCCAATGTGTTCGTGGATCCAACCGTAGGCATAGTAGGATTAGGAAGACCAGTACAATGAACCATGTGAAAAGTGCACGATGTGCCAACGTCATGACGCGTTAGTTATAGGCACAGGTAATCCACATACTCGATAAATATTTATTTGAGACCGTATTTACATAAATATTGACATTTTGGTCTTTAATTTGTTATAACATCTATGGAATAATGTAAACATGTAAACCAGTATTGCCACCTACCGTGAATTAAAAAAACTGTTGTTGCCACCTTTCCGAAAAGGCGAGATTAAAGCTGCAGACAGGTGCTTTATCGGTGGGGAATATTTTGAATAAGGTGTCACGATTTTCAAACTTTTTTTTTTCGAGGGAAGGAGGGGTCCTAAAAATCACAAAATTATCGTCTGCAACTCTAGGAAACTCTTAGTTTATGAAATATAAGCTTTTTCATTTCCAAAATTTAGTAAGATTTCAACTTAAGTCCTGCACTTAAAATTCAGATCGCACATGCCGATAGCGGTATCAAAAGACACGAATTTGCGTCAAGATTCAGAATCCGAAAGCAGAAACTATATTTTTTATCTCGTTTAAGAGCTCCTAATGGAACTTGGGGGTGGGGCGGGAGGGAATGGCATGAAAGTTTAATGTGGCCACAAAAATCGTTCCCGAGATAGTCGGGCTAGCACCTTAATCGTGCTATTGTACCGGAACGTGCCGGATCTGTATCCGGCAAAGGACCATCACATCGATAACACTCCCCAAAGCCTTGGGGAGCAACCTTATCGCTACAACAACAACAAGGTGGTGAATAGTGTTGCCAGCTCGGCAACAATATCTTTTTATCTTGGTAGAACATTATAAGGTGGTGGCACGTCGACATAAATGCAAACAAACATACACTATCAATGTATTTTGTTTTGGTAATTCTCTGAATAATTTGAAATTAATGTATTTAATTTACCGGAACGCGAGATTTTTAAGTAAATATTAAAATTTTTTATGATAAGAATTTAGAAAAAGGGGCTTAAGTGCAGAATACATACAATTGTCAAAAAAAAAATAACAAATCTGACTTGATAGAGATTTTTGTGCTGATTCCAACGGTATATTTCTATTTTGGTACAAATGAAAAGTTTGGGGTAATTCCATGTCAAAAAGCGAAATTATGAATTTTTTAAATCAAAATATCTCCGAAACTAGTGGATGGATTTCAAGAATTCAAGAATCGAAAAATAACGTATAAAAATACATTTTATCTGATGTATATATATCTTTAAATTGTTTAGTCTTTATTTACCAAAAATTTGAAAAAGCTCCTTTTTGGTGGCCATGCACAGTAATTCTGCGTAGAACAACTTTCTGCATAGGCGGCCTTCGGCCGTGCTTATAAAAAATAACCCTGGGCTACGCCATGCCAAGTCCGGGTGTGTGGTATAACCGTGGCTACCGCCACGGTGATGTCCTTCAGCGTAGTACACTCTTCTGCGTAGGCGGCCTTCGGCCGCACTTTAAAAAAACAACCCTTAGCCGATCCAACACCGGCTACGCCATGCACAGTAATTCTGCGTAGAACACCTTTAAAAAAATTACCCTTAACCGATCCGACACCGGCAACAAGAAAACTAACATAAAAACTCACCTTCAAACAAACCCGGCAAAGAGTTTTACAATTGTTCAGAATAGGAGGAAAGGGAGAAGTGAAAAAACTCACAAGGAATTTTTATTTATAACACGAGGAATGGGAGAAGGGAAAAAACTCGCACGGAATTTTGGTTTAGAATTGGACTGTTTTTTGTTGGGAATGGCGAGATGGATATGGTGAATGTCAAATGAATATAGTACGAAATTTGCAACGCTAATAGACCAGATCCATTTTCGTTGGTCATTAATGCAACCCTACAAAACCGCAAAAATGTTAGTATATCAACAAAAACTTGACAAACAAAATTGAAGTTAACTTGCATGTTTTTCTTGTATTTTATTACTGACAACTTTAGATAAGAAAGGGTTTACTGCAATTATTTGCCAAAATTGAAGCTTAAACTCAAAAGCTATCACAAGAAATTGTCTCCACGTGTTAAATTGCACGCTTGTCGTAGAAAAAGTTAAACAAATACTAAGGCAGTGGAACCGTTCTTTGAGAAAATGAATGAAGCAGCATTGGCTAGCATGATATACAACGATCCCATAGGCATTTATGAGCAACCCAGGTAAGTGCAGACGCATTTCAATATATTGAATGGAATCGATAAGTATGTATTTAATAAATAAATAAATTTCAGACCACGTTTCATATTCAAAATGCCGCGAGTGGTGCCCGATCAAAAGGCTAAATTTGAAAGCGATGAACTATTTCGTCGTTTAAGCCGCGAAAGCGAGATACGTTATACTGGCTATCGCGAGCGCGCTTTGGAGGAACGTCAAATGCGTTTCCACAACGGTTGTCGCGAGGGTCATACCGAGATCTCGTTTGTTGCATCGGGCACCAACTTGCAATTAGTCTTCAATGCCACACAGAATCCATACTTACACGATAAGGAATGCGACTTTGATAAGGAGCACGGTAAAGTTTATATTAAGTCGTATTTCATAATGAATGGTGTATGCGTGCGTTTTCGTGGTTGGCTAGATTTGGAGCGTTTAGATGGATCGGGCTGTTTAGAATTTGATGAACGGCGTGCAATGCATGAAGATCAAATACTACGGGAGCAGATAGAGCGTTACAATTTGAGATTACGCGAATTTGAAGATTCTAAGCGAGCATATCGTGATAGTCGCCCAGAAGTTGATATGGAGGCAGTACGCCGTGGTGTACCATCTGGTGGTATTGGTGTTGGCGCTAGCATGTGGAGACGCTAAGGCGGGAGAGATTGAAATATTTGGACTAATGAAAAATTGTCCTAAAAAATAAAATACTCGATCATCCTTTATATATATACATAGGTTTACCTCATTACTTTTAATAGATACGATTATAATATTTAGTATTTTTCAAGTTAAATGTATTATGTTTCTTGTGCTTTATTTTTTATATGTTTATCTTTCGACATTAAACTGTTTATGTAAGTCAAATTTTAAGTTCTTTAAATTATGGTATGTATCATCTTATATTCAGTAGCGTGCTGCGCCTATCACACCGAAGTCCTGAGTTCACGTCCCCTGCAAAGCATCATCAATATTTTCTAAACGAGGTTGTTGTTGTTGTTGTAGCAATGCTCGCCCCACCTAATAGCCGCGACCGATCACAAATTGTCATCAATATCCTCTAACGGGAGTCCAAGGAAACTTGCCGTTTCAACAGGGGTGGACCATAAGGAAAGGGGTGTTAGAGGCGTTGGTTCCACATTACAATTAAAGAGATGGTGTCATGTGGGGACACATTGCAAGCGGGGCATACATTTTGTATGTCGGGGTTGATTCTGGATAGGTAAGAGTTTAACCTGTTACAGTATCCAGAACGAAGTTGAGCAAGAGTGACACGCGTTTCCCTGGGGAGTATGCGTTCCTCTTCCGCGAGTTCTGGATATTTTTCTTCAAGTACTGGATTCACCGGGCAATTCCCGAAATAAAGGTCCGACGCCTGTCTATGGAGTTCACCAAGGACCTGCTTGTGTTTTTTCGCTTCATACGGCTGGGTTCTCAGGTGCCGTATTTCCTCAAAATGCTTACGGAGATGACTCCTTAGGCCCCTAGGCGGTGCTGGTTCGTCAATCAGATGTCTGTTGGGATGCCCAGGTTTCTGGGTATTCAACAGAAACTGTTTGGTCAGCATCTCATTTCTCTCCCTGATGGGGAGTATTCTCGCCTCATTATGCAGATGGTGTTCTGGGGACATAAGAAGACAGCCCGTGGCGATTCTGAGAGCAGTATTTTGGCAGGCCTGTAGTTTCTTCCAGTGGGTAGTTCTTAGGCTTGGCGACCATATGGGTGACGCGTAGCACGTAATCGGCTGGCTAATTGCTTTGTATGTGGTCATGAGCATTTCTTTATCTTTTCCCCAGGTACTGCCAGCAAGGGATTTGAGGATTTTATTACGGCTCTGAATTCTCGGAACAATTGCGGTTGCGTGCGCACCAAAATGTAGATCCTGATCAAACGTCACACCCAAGATTTTGGGGTCTAGGACAGTCGGTAGCGTAGTGCCATCGACGTGGATGTTCAATATGGTCGACATTTGGGGCGTCCATGTTGTAAATAAGGTAGCGGAAGATTTAGTTGGTGACAATGCCAGGTTTCGCGAGGCGAAAAAACTGGAGAGATCAGGGAGATAGCCGTTTATTTTATTGCATAGCTCATCGAACTCTGGGCCTGGGCCTGTGACCATTATTGTGCAGTCATCGGCGTAGGAAACGATTGTGACTCCTTCCGGTGGTGAAGGTAGCTTAGATATGTAGAAATTAAACAAAAGTGGGGATAGGACACCACCCTGTGGCACCCCCTGTTTAATTCTCCTTGGTTTTGATGTTTCGTTTCTGAATTGCACCGATGCCTGCCGACCACCCAGATAATTTGCGGTCCACCTTTTAAGACATGGGGGAAGGGTAGACCCTTCCAGGTCTTGCAGTAACGAGCCATGGTTGACCGTATCAAAGGCTTTTGATAGGTCTAGCGCTACGAGTACTGTTCTATGGTGGGGGTATTGATTCAAACCGCAATTTATCTGGGTGCTAATGACATTTAGCGCGGAGGTAGTGCTATGGAGTTTTCTGAAGCCATGCTGATGAGGGGCTAGCTGCAAATGTGCTTGGAAATAAGGGAGCAAAATGGCTTCAAGCGTCTTTGCCACTGGCGATAGGAGAGATATCGGACGATATGACTCACCTATGTTAGCTGGTTTCCCAGGCTTTAGTAGCGGGACCACCTTGGCCATTTTCCATTTCTCGGGTATCACAAAGGTGGAAAGAGACAGGTTGAAGACATGCGCTAAATATTTGAAACCCTATTTCCCTAGGTTTTTAAGCATCGGCATGGCTATGCCGTCTGGGCCCATTGCTTTGGATGGTTTAGCGCGACCAATGGCTTCCTCAACCTCTCTAGCGGTGATGGTGACTGGTGACGCGCTGAATTTGTGTTTATGTGCGTGTCTATTGGCTCTCCGTCTATCTTTGTTAACCGTAGGATGCATTATATATTGTCGGCAGAAAGCGCTCGCGCATTTCTTCGCATCCGACAGCACCTTATCGCCAAAGGCGATGGAAACTTTGTCTTTGTGCTTAGTCGGATTCGATAGGGACTTTACGGTGGACCAAAGTTTACCTACACCGGTAGAGAGGTTACAACCTCTTAGGTGCTCTTCCCATTTCGCCCGCTTGTGTTCGTCCACAAGCAATGTGATGCGTTGGTTTATATCCCTTATTTGGGGGTCGCCTGGATCAAGCTGTCTTATAAAGTCGCGTTCCCTCGCTAAGCTCGCGGCCTCCGCCGGGAAGTGGGGCCGGATTTCGGGAATTCTCCCGGCGGGAATGAAATGTGCCGAGGCCGATTCAATGACCTTACGGAAGGCACGCTCCCCTTGGCGGGTATCAGTCGGGATAGGGAGGGCAGCAAAGCTGCTGTCTGTTGCAGATTTATATTCTTCCCACTTTCCTTTTTTGAAGTTTATGAAAGTGCAAATTTCGGTGACGATGAAGTCGGCGGTACGCTCGAACGAAATAAGTATGGGCAGGTGGTCGGATGCCAATGTTACCATCGGCTGCCAGTTGACGCAGTTTACGAGTTCTGCGCTCACGATTGAGATATCTGGCGAGCTATGACAGCTTCCTACCATACGTGTGGGGGCGTCTCCGTTTATTGTGCAGAACGTCGTTTCTTCTATTTGATCCGCCAACATCTCACCCCTACTGTCCGCCCGCAAGTTTGAATGCCATAGGTCGTGATGGGCATTGAAATCGCCTAAGATAATGCGATTGTTGCCAGTGAGTAAGGCCTCGATATTAGGGCGGTATCCGCTGGGGCAACAGGTGACAGGAGAGATGTAGATGTTGATGATTTCTAGATTTGCATCGCCTGACCGAACAGATAGGCCTTGACGTTCTAAGACATTGTCCCTGCGGTCGATGCCAGGATGAAATATATAATATTGCACAGAGTGGTGTATAATAAACGCGAGGCCGCCTCCATTTCCGCTCTCGCGGTCTTTCCTGTGGACATTATACCCAGAGCAGGTCTGCAATGCAGATCTTGCTGTGAGTTTAGTCTCTTGAATCGCAGCAATGCGGATGTTGTGCCGCTTCATGAAATCGACTATCTCCGTAATCTTCCCAGTTAGTCCATTACAGTTTAACTGCAGAATTCTGAAGTGCATGAGGGGTGACGCCGCCACTCTAGGGGTAAGGGACGGGTGACTACGCCTAGGTTGTGGAAGGCCAGGACGCAATTGCTGGTGTGGCCTTGGGACTGGGCGCCCTTGGGCAAGCATTGGGGTACCCGGATGATTTGGGTTTGCGACCTGGCAACATGGCGCGATGAAACCCGTCGAGGGGTTGCCGTCGCGGAGACCAGAACATCTAAGAAAGTGGCACCACCCAAGGCAGGAGCTGCATTGAGCGGATGTCGCAAACCTATATATTCTGTGCTAGCAGACGGTGCAAACAGAGGTAGGGATTAAGAGTCTGTTTCCCTGAACTGCATGATTGCTGCCAGAAAAGAGGGGGGGAGAAGAAGACGGGGGCAGGGGCTTATGCTCAGCATTGCTACCAGCTCTACTACGAAGGTAGTAGTTATGAGTGGTTACAGCTGTTTGAGTTGTTGGCGCCGTGGGGCGCGAGCAGCAGCGGGTACTTGTTGTGGCTTGCTGAGCAGCGAGGCTGCTGGAAGGTAGGGGGGGGGGGGGGGCGCTTAGACGTAGACTACGGGACTCCCTTGGGCGTGATCAGCAAGGAGCCACAAAAGATTTATAAAAGTTACGTGGACGTCGTGTTTTGGGATCAAGCCCAGAACAACCTGTCCGATGCAACCATCCCTTGCACGAGACACACTGAACAGAGTATGACAGTCCTAAAAAGACTTTTCTGGCAAATGCAGCAAAACCATATCTCAGGACCGGGGTCAGGAGACGGACCCGGATTGGGTTCGATACTTTCCCGGAGTAAGAGAATATGTAGCAGTCCTGCTGCAAGGAGCTGCTGGGAGGATGACAATTTGTGGGAGGGACGAAACAAATTAAATGGGGTCACACTGAAATGACAGTCCTTGGTCGGGAAAAATTCCGAGTCGCTCCGGCACATAGAACCGACAGTCATCTCGTCCTCCCACCCCCTACATCCATGAGGAGTTCGGGGTCGCCAGAGCCTCGGCTGTTAATTAAACAGGATTCGCCACGGATATGTGAGGATCTGTTTGGTATTTTAGTCACCTCTTACGACAGTTATACCTACCGCGGGTATATTCTAACCCCTTAACAAGAGTGGCACGCGTCTTTCTTGGTAGGTCACGTTCTTTTTCTGATAGTTCAGTTTTTAATTTGACAAACAAAGTTGCCAACTGTATATCTGAGGTTGATGATGCGCCAGTTTAAATGAATTTCAAAGGTCTGTGTTATGTATTGCCCGATGTTATCTTACTGCTTGCGTTCAAACCCCCTTATTTAAATGGTATATGAGCCGTCGTGTTGTTTTTGTAGCGATAAGGTTGCTCCCGGAAGGCTTTGGGGAGTGTTATCGAAGTGATGGTCCTTTGCCGGATACAGATCCGGCACGCTCCGGTAACACAGCACCATTAAGGTGCTGGCCCGACCATCTCGGGAACGATTTATGTGGCCACATTAAACCTTCAGGCCATTCCCACCCTCCCCACCCCCAAGTTCCATGAGGAGCTTGGGGTCGCCAGAGCCTTGTCTAATGGGGAAACAGGATTCGCAGCGGATAGGTGAGGTTGACAATTTGGTTTGGAGAAGCTATATTTTGCGCTGGCAACCTGAAGGGTTGCGCTACACAGCCCCTTGAATCTGGTATTTTAGTCGCCTCTTACGACAGGCATACCTACCGCGGGTATATTCTGATCCCCTAACCCGCTGGGGGTTATGAGCCGTCGTCAAGCAGTTGTCTGCTAACTTCTTTACAGGCTCAGAAGTATATTATTTCTTCAATTTCAAAATACTCAACTACTAATTTCCAATTAGATTCACGGCATAACGTGTCCCGATGGTATTGTCAGCGGATTCAAGGGGTTGTGTAGCGAAATATATAGCTGCTCCAACCCAATTGTCAAGCTCACCTTCGAGCGGCGAATCCCGTTTCACTAACAGAAGCTGGCGACCCCAAGCTTGTCATAAAATTTGGGGTGGGGAGTGAAGGATGGCCTGAAGGTTTAATGTGGCCATATAAATCGTCCCGAGTTGGTCGGGCCAGCACATTAATGGTGCTGTGTTACCGGAGCGTACCGGATCTATATCCGGCAAAGGACCATCACATCGATAACACTCCCCAAAGCCTTCGGGGAACAACCTTATCGCTACAACTACATGGTATTGTCAGAAGACCTGTCAAAAGTTTGTCACCATTTCTAGTAATATTGTTTCTGTTGGCGTTGTAATAGCCACTAAGGTTATGGTGTTGAAGGTTAGGTTGAACTGACCGGTACGTGAGGACCTCACATAGACTAAATGTGTCCATAGTGTCCTAGCCACTAATAGTCTCTTTGTTAAGGCACAGAGACTTCTGCCGTCTTTCGGTTGAGAATGAGAATCGTATGATTTACAAAATCAAATCAAATACTTCTTGTCAGTAGGATTTGTAATACCAAAGATTAAATAAATAAATACATGTGTTGCTGGTTGAGTGGAAATGCTGTGTTTGTACATATGTACATATGTATATAGAGCATCGCATTTCCAATGTATAGGGTATTCCGAGGGCGCTACACACGTCTTTTTTGGAAGAGTGCTGCTTGTGCACTCTAGATACCACCTTTTAAGTCATAAACTTCGTGTTCAACTTGGATGTTATGGCACAACTGATCAAAAGCTCGCTAGTCCTTAAAGATGTGGTAGTGAATTCTCTGAACAAATTTAAAATTAAAATATTTTTTTTTTTTTAACTTTGAAATATTAAATGGTATTCATATTACTCTATTGGCTTTTTACATCTGCACGAATATAGTCAACAGACAAATGATTTTACATAGCTTCAAGTGCATATATTCAAGAATGCTGAATCTACTAATAAGCTTAGAATAAAAATATCCTTCCTGAAATCGGATCAGGCATAATACATATCTATTAAAATTAAAAAAAGAAGCATTAACTAATTTAATTAACGAAATTGCAAACTCGATATACGCAAACCAATACTATCCTTGCCAATTTGACTAACTTCGCAGACAGTACAAAGTTGACCCTTATATTGTGGATCGTATGACGCAGCACAGAATGGACATGTTACCTCAGGTTTGCCAAGATACAATGGTTTATAGCTTATGCCACAAATATTGAATGGATTAAATTCTTCATATTGTAATTGATGTTCATCAATGGGATTCACCTCACAAGCCTGTAATATTTTGCGTACTTGCTGCGCCACTTCTGGCCGCGGTCCCAACTCAAGCAGGCGGCGCGCAAATGATGCGGCTGTTTTATAGTTTTTCAATTTGAAAAACATATTTAAAGCTGTACGTAAGGTTAGTATCTGATGCACTGGTTGCAGTTTGCAATGTGTGAAATAAGCAGCCATTTCACAGAGGCGCTTTTGTTCGTCGAGTGTAGATTTTGGCATCGCTTTGCGTTCGGTCTCCATTTTTAAGCCAAGTATGTATTCAGAACATATTTTTAATAATTGTTGCGTTTCAGCAATGTCCTGTTTCGTTTCTACCACCAACAGTGGTATGTGCAATAAAATGGAATGGAATTTTTCAATAGCTTCAGTAAACTTACCAGCTGTAGTTAGCTGATAGCCGGCTTGTAAACGTTGCACCAAATCATTCAGTTTTATACCCAAAGCTGGACGCTGATTCTTTATATTTGTTTCACCACTATTACGTAGCGGGTAGGCAGGCAAAGATTGCAAGTTAGGCATGGCTGTGAAACTGGTGCGCGCGCAGGTATAATTTTGCAGAAACAAATTTTTAAAAGGTTTAAAATTGATAACACCCAATTGATCATTGAGTAGGCGGAATGCTGATTCAAATGATCCTGCTTTAACATGATCCAATATAAGTGGTGAATGATTAGCCCAATGTTGTGGTGCAGAGAGTCCTCTATTTGGTGCTGCATAGAATCCATTGTCTAAAACAGAAGCTTTTATTTTCGAAGCAAGTTCCTCTGGCACCACCAAATCATCATCACCCACATCCCAGCCAGCTCCCTCCTCTCCAGCCACACCATCTGCGCCGGGCTCACTATCTAGTGCATCATGCATTTCTTCATCAACATGTTCGCCCAAATCAGCATCTGCTCCCCAACCGTCACCAGCACCAACATCATCCATAATTGCTACATCAGCGTTGGCATTCAATGCTTGTCTAGCGGTGGCACTAGTACCAGCACGCGTTATCATGGCACCTTCAAAGAAACCCTTTGATACAGTGAGCAGAGGCCAGTTACTCTCCACTTGCTGGATCGGTACAGGTGGCTGCAGCAAAGTGGCATTGGGATTGACCTCGGGTAACTCATTGCCTCCTTCGGTAATTACTGTTTCTAATTGCTCTGCTTGTTCTTGTAAACCGTGAGTGGCTGCTGTGAGATATGCCAGCGATAGTTGACCGCAGTTTTTAAGTATGCTAACGCGTTCTTTAACATCACCCAGCAGCAAGGCGCCTTGATACTGTGCTGAGACATCTTTGCGGATTTCAGCGATTTTATTCATTTTTTTTAGTTTTTCCAAATTTCCAGTTATTAAGTATAGAAAACTTAGTTTATCGAAGTTCTTGGTACGTTGATAACACATCTCAACCACTTGATGATTTCCCTGGAAGATATAATATGTTTCAAATTAGTAGCAAATCAGTGAACTTTCTTAAACACAAAAAGTGTTGTGCCGATTTAAGTCACACTTTATAGGAAATTAAAAAGAAAATCAATGGGTGCGACCACTCACAAATTGTCATCAAAGTCCTCTAGTAGTGTGATTTCTTCTTCTGCAAGAGTGGTGTATTGTATATGTAGAGGGGAGATTTTGATATGTAGAAATTAAACAGAAGCGGGATAGGACACTTCCATACCCTAGCGGATTAGGGGGTCAGAATATTCCCGCGGTAGGTATGCCTGTCATAAGAGGCGACTAAAATACCAGATTCAAGAGGCTGTGTAGCGCAACCCTTCAGGTTGCCAGCGCAATATATAGCTTCTCCAAACCCAATTGTCAACCTCACCTATCCGCGGCGAATCCTGTTTCACTAACAGACGAGGCTCTGGCGACCCCAAGCTCCTCATGGAACTTTGGGGTGGGGAAGGAGGGGATGGTCTGAAGGTTTAATGTGGCCACATAAATCGTTCCCGAGATGGTCGGGCTAGCACCTTAATGGTGCTGTGGTACCGGAGCGTACCGGATCTGTATCCGGCAAAGGACCATTATTATTATTATTATTTATTTATTATTACGGCGTTTTAAGCCTAAAACTTAGATTATTACAAATTTTTAAATACATTTTAATAATAATAGGATTTCTAGCGTTTGGGGTGTCGGAATGCATGAGATTCCGATCAGCACGGGAACTGGTGGTCCCAACGGGCGAGTCTTGGAGTCATATCATTGGGAGGTTGGAAGGACGTGTTCTCAATCCTGCCCTACTCCAAGACGTATGATTACCCAGTTTTATTATTTATGCTGTCGGAATGCATTTGATTCCGGTCAACCCAAAAGCTAGCAGCTCAGCAGAATAAGCCACTCTTATCGGACGGTTGGAAAGGACGTGTTTCCAATCCTCCCTGCACCAGCTTTTATGTAAACATAATTAATTATAATATATCATTGTTGTAGGAATATACGTGATTCACAAGAACACTCCAACTGTTTGTCTGGGACGATATTTTCAGGAATTCTTTCCTAATTTGATTGCGAGCAATATATGTATTTGACCTGATGCATAAGGTTCCTCTGTGTCTATTTGGATTGCCGTGTAGGCTCAAGGATCAGTAACATGAAATACAGATACAAAATATTTTATCTTATTGGAAGGGTTTTGCAATATTCTAATAAAATTTTTTTGAAGGTGTTTAAGTTTTCACAATTTTTACATGATTAGGTAGTTCATTAAAACATTTCAGGCCTTTGTAAAATATATTTTGCTTGTCCATTTCTGTTTTGAGAAGAGGTAATCTAAAATTATTATTTTCCCTGATTATGTAAGAATGGGTTTCATTCACATAAACAAGTTTTTCACTTAGGTAGGCTGGTAATTTACCATGCTTGATATAAAATACAAATTTCATACTATGGTAAAATATCAACTGTTTATCAATGTTTCGGGATTCAAGGGGTTGTGTAGGGCAATATATAGCTTCTCCAACCCAATTGTCAACCTCACCTTCGAGCGGCGAATCCCGTTTCACTAACAGACGAGGCTCTGGCGACCCCAAGCTCCTCATGGAACTTGGGGGTGGGGAGGGAGGGATGGCCTGAAGGTTCAATGTGGCCATATAAATCGTTCCCGAGATGGTCGGGCCAGCACCTTAATGGTGCTGTGTTACCGAAGCGTATCGGATCTGTATCCGACAAAGGACCATCACATCGATAACTCCCCAAAGCCTTCGGGGAGCAACCTAATCGCTACAACAACAACAACAACAACAACATCAACTGTTTCACGCTCAGCCAGTTTAGTGCATCAAGCATACTCTTTATGGAAGTGTCGTACCTCACTTTCAATATAAATCTCATAGCTTTGTTTTGCATAATTTGTAACCTGTCTACTTGTGTTTCATTGGCAATAAAGAATATTGTAAGGCAATATAAGAAGTGCGGTTCTATGATGGATCTATAAACTTTCAACTTATATTTCTTACTAATAAGTTTACACGATCTCTTCCAAAATCCAATTTTTTTGCCCATTTTGGCAACAATATAATCAATATGATCTGTAAACCTCAGTTTATTGTCAATCAGGATCCCTAAGTACTTAAATATTTTGACATCCTCAATGCTCGTATTCATTATTTTTAGATCAAAATTAAGTGATTCTCTATTGGTCGTCCTAGATAAAACCATGAACTTAGTTTTGTTAACGTTAAGCTTGAGTTTATTAGTGCAAAGCCATCTATACAATGAGTCCAAATCTTCTTGCATTTTGCTCCTTGCTATTGAAATGTCCGTTTCATTTACTTCAAGAAGCGCATCATCTGCAAACAACCTGACTTTACTAATTTCAGTGCTGATGACAGGTCGTTTATGTAAATGTTGAACAGGATTGGTGCTAATACCGACCCTTGTGGTAAACCTATGTCCACTTGTGCCTCGGATGAGACTACTGACTCGATGGTTGTTCTTTGTTTCCGGTCTGATAAGAAGCTTCTAAACCACTGCAATTCATTTTCCCTAATACCAATTTTTTGTAGTTTATGAGCATTATATTCCTATCAATTGTTTCCAACGCTCTTTTCAGGTCAATGAAAACTGCTACTATATGTTTTTTTATCCTCAGTTCTTTCTTCCAGCTAGATATGACGTAATTTAACGCCGTCTCGCAAGAGTGCCTTTCTCGGAAACCGGATTGTTCTTTTATAAGGATTTTATTATTTTCTAAGTAATTAAGCAGTTGATTTTTTATTACAATTTCCAGAATTTTTTCTATGTTCGGCAATGTATTTATCGGCCTTAGTTCTTCTGCCATTATTGAATCTTTTACTTTCCTAATTGGTACTATTGTCGAAATTTTCCACATGTCTGGCACTATTCCAGTAGTCATGGATTTGTTTATAGCGATTGCATAGAAGAAACCCATGTACGATACCGAATCTTTAATTACGCCTTCTGAAAGTAAATTTTTCCCCCCAGTTTTATTTTTGAACCTTTTTGCTATACGTATAACATCCACAACCGTAATTTCTTCGAATTTTAAACATGACCTAGTTGTAAATTGGAAGTCGTTCTGACTCTGAACAACTTCAATTTCCCTGTTTATATCAAATGCTATCTATAAAGAAGGAGTTCAATGCTTCAGCAATATCGCGGGGTGTATCATATGTGACACGTTTTACGATCACCGTCAAGATCTTTTCTTTTGGCCCCGTTAAGTTTACAGCATGCTTAAGATACTTCCACATTAGCCTGCTATCTGAACAATTGATATCAATATTATTCTCCATGTATTTAATCTTTTTAAATTTGATTAGTTTTTTGTAGTACTTCGCGACCATGTTATATTCGGTATAGTCACCCGTTGCTCTAGCTTGTGAGTGCAACCGGTATTTTAGTTTATTCAATTCTGTCAATTCTTGGTCATACCATTTATTTCTTAACTTTACCGTACTGTTTTTTTCAAACGTTAGTACTCCCATACAATCTAGTAAACAAGTATTTCTATAGTTGACCATGTCGTTGACATTCATGCTTCTTATTAAACTGAGATCGCAATTCCTCAGTAGAGTCGTCAAGTTATCGGCCGAATAATTCTCCCAGGATGTTGATGAAATGACTCTTCGTAACGGGTTTGAATTACTTACTTTTATAGCAAATGAAATAGTTTCGTGATCGGATATTCTGTGGTCTTCAAGATTTACACAAGACAGTATATCAGCGTTTGCATATAATAAATCTATTTTTGTTTGAGAAGTTTCCTCGACTCTTGTATTGAAATTTATTTTTTGTTTCATTGCGCTACGTGCACAAATTTCATTCAGTTTGTAGCTACTCGAAGAGTTAATATTTAAGTTTATATTGAAATCTCCAACGAGAAGAGAATTCGTACCTGATTCTAATACTTCTGATAAAATACTCTATGTGATTTATAAATTCACTGTCACTAGAACTTGGGGAATGGTACAACACACGTATTTGCCACTTAATGTCCACTTGCTTTAATTTTACTATAGCACAGCATCAATTGATCGATTAAACTTGACTTTGTACTTGATTTCCTTTTTCAGTAATAAAACGACCCCTCCCGTATGTCTACTATGAGAGTCGCAGCGAATTAATGTATACGGTGCAATATTAATTTCAGAATCAAGAATATCTGAAGTTATACGTGTTTCTGAGCATAAAACAATGTCCGGATCCACTTCTTCTATAATTTTTTCGAGCTCTGCTTTATTTGCTAACAAACTACAAATATTCAAGTATACACATTTCAAATCAAAAACATTTATTACAGGGCCTGTACGTCTTGGTTGCTAAAAACCAACTCGTTGTCTTTCCAGTTTAAGCTTCCTTTGATAAACTGGGCAGTCATGGCTCATTATGTTATGGTCTATATTGAGCTTAAAACCTAACTGATTATTGGCATCTACGCAATTACCACATTTATTAATGGGCATGCTCTCCTCGCAGTTTTCTGCCCCATGTTCTCCCAGACATTTACTACATCTCTGTTTCAGAGTGCAATTGGCAGCTATGTGGTTAAACCCTAAACATTTGTAGCACCTTTTTACAGTTTGACCGTCATAAACTGGGCAGCGATCCCATCCAACATTAATTTTCTTATGTCTCAGGATGGCCTCATAATATTTATGCTCTATTTCTATAACTGCATTAATATGTTGTTCTCTATTTTCTTTTTTAGCGCGTTTAATTGTAATACATTTCATTTTAGCTTCCCTCAGTGTATCATTCTGCGCAAGGATCCGGCTAACTATTTCGCTCTCGGTATGCTCTGCACTAATATTAGCTACCACAACATTCAAGGGGTTGTGTAGCGCAATATATAGCTTCTCCAACCCAATTGTCAACCTCACCTTCGAGCGGCGGATCCCGTTTCACTAACAGACGAGGCTCTGGCGACCCCAAGCTCCTCATGGAACTTGGGGGTGGGGAGGGAGGGATGGCCTGAAGGTTTAATGTGGCCATATAAATCGTTCCCGAGATGGTCGGGCCAGCACATTAATGGTGCTGTGTTACCGGAGCGTATCGGATATGTAGCCGACAAAGGACCATCACATCGATAACACTCCCCAAAGCCTTCGGGGAGTAACCTAATCGCTACAACAACAACAACAACCACAACTCTAGGAAAATAAACTTTTGGCTCAGCTATATTATACACATTTTTATACAACTTTTCTGTTAGCGTATCTCTAATTTTATCCTTGTCGCCTGCTGTATTAGCGCTTATAATTATCGTGCCATCATTTTTGTTTTGTACCCTTCCTATATTTAAATGGGATGGATCTATTTTGTTTAAATCCGTTTTTGTTTTCTCAATGGCTTGTTTCACTTTGGGCTTAATAACAATTGGAGGGATGCCTTTTGTAACAGTGGCATATGTAGAAACATTTCCACCGTCAAAACCTTTATTCTGATTTGCAGCCTTCTTAACCTCTTTTATAATTTCCTCTTTCTGTTTATTAAATGCCTCATTAGGGATATTAGCAACGTTTTTAACTTCATTAATAATTTCATCCTTTTGCTTAGTGAACGCCTCGTTCGGTATACTTACTTTACTTAGTTTATCCTTATTTTCTAAGCACAAGCATTCTATTTTTTTTTGGTAATAGTCTAGTTGAGGGGTCGACTGCTAAAACGCTACCAAAAATATCGGGAGAGGTGTCGAAAGACGCGTATTAATCTCGAGAACAATAATCCGATGGCGGAAAAGAAAAAATTTATCTCTGTCCGGAGATATTTGCAGTTGAAGTTGGCGATTTCCATGTGGTTGTTGTTGTGTGAGTACCCACAAAAAAATTTGTGCATCACCGTGGCGGTAGCCACGGTTATACCATACACCCGGACTTGGCATGGCGTAGCCCAGGGTTATTTTTTATAAGCGCGGCCGAAGGCCGCCAACGCAGAAAGGTGTTCTGCGCAAAAATTCTATAGATCCGACCCCCGGTTTCGGAGGTACCCGCGGGTCTTTTTTCGGTTTTTTGTTAATATCTTTTGAACGCGTTAAAATTTTTATTTTCCGCCTTCGGATTATTAATACTGATATCAAGACGCGTCGTTTGACACCTCTCTCGATATTTTTGGTAGTGTATTAGCAGTCGACCCCTCAACTAGACTATTACCTTTTTTTTATTAACTCTAGTTTTTCTGAGTTCACCTTATAGATTTTTTCTACTATTATTTTCATCTCTCTTTCGTTGTGAGTTATGGAAGCGCTTATTTCCCTTTTATGCTCACTCATTCAACTTCGCTTTTTTGCTCCTTTAAATTTACTTTGTTTACCTCTGAAATAGCCAAGATTTCCCTTAAAGCCTCATCAACATTGGAAACATAAGTCATGCCATCATCACAAATAAATCTTAAAAGTTTACAACCTTGCAAACAATTAAGGCCATAATCATCGATAGATGCACACGCAATGTTTTTATGGTAAACCTTACCACACACACCCTCACATCTTACACCTGTTTCCCCTCTTAATTTTTTGCGACATTTCCCGCACTGTTCCATTTTCTGCTTAACAGTTACACAAAACTGCACAAGCAAAATATATTTTCACCTTTTTATTTAAATTAAATATAATTGAATCTCACAGGCACTTTATTAATGCTGGTACATCACCTGTCACTAAGTACTTTGCTAGTTTCACAAATTTTTAGTGTTTATCAAAGCACACAGACTTAATAATGTTTATTCTATTTATTTACGAGCTCCAAATACACGTCCGTTCGCACACAATTCACAATAACATCGATAATACTCCCCAAAGCCTTCGGGGAGCAACCTTATCGCTACAACAACAACAACAACAGGACACTTCCATGTGGTATGCTCTGCTTAATTCTTCTAGGCCTTGAGGTTTCGTGCCTAAATCGAACTGATGCTTGCCAACCATTTAGATAATTTGTGGCCCATGTTTTTAGGCAAGGGGGACCATTTTCCATTGTTCGGGAATGACAAATGATTTAAGCAACAGGCTGAAAACAAGCGTTTATTCGCTCCGGGCAAAGGGTTTTTAGTATTGGCATGGATATTCCGTCTGGGCCTATTGATTAAGAGGGCTTGGCTTTTTTTGATGGCTTCTTTGACCTCTATGGGAATGGTGGTAATGGGTGACACGTCGTGTTTGTATTTTATGTGCCCGTCTGACCTTGTCTACTGAGGGATGCATTACAAATTTCCGGCAAAAAGCGCTCACGCATTCTTCGCGTTCGGCAAAATTTAATCGGAAAAGGAGATGGACAAAGTTGACGGTTGACCACAGTTTACGAACAGTCGCAGAAAGGTTGCAGTTCTTTAAATGATCTTCCCATTTGGCACGTTTGTGTTCATTTACCAGCCGCATAATATGTAAGTTGTGTTTCCTAATATGGAGGTTTCTATGGTCGAGTTGTCACACTAGGTCACGTTCTCTTGCTGAGTTTGCAGCCTGAGCCGGGAAATAGGGTATTCTTTCGGGTATTCTGGTCGGAATAAAGCGTGCCTAAGCTAAAGCGATGAACCCTCGGAACGCACGCTCTTCTTGTCGGACATCATTCGGGCTGGGGAGAGCAGCAAAATATTGATTAGTGAAGGTTTTATAGTTTTCAAAGTTATCTTTTCTGAAATTAATGGTGTGGGGGACTTGGAGTTGATGACTCCTTCTTACGGGAGTGCTTTTGCCGTAAAGGAGTGTTAGAGGCAGGTTCGGCATTGCTTCTGAGTATGGGGTTCAATATTTTCCCGGAGCAGGAGGGTATGGATCAGTCCAGCTGCTCTGAGGGTGACAACTTGTGGGAAAGACGCAAGAAATTACATGGGGTTACTCTGAAATGAAAGCCCTTGGTCGATAAAAAAAAAAACCCGCCCTCGCAGTTCGAAATTATGGTTCTAGGAAATTCTAGTTAAACAATCTCATATTTACCTGTAATAAGGCAGCTTGCCCAAGGCGATCCCAGCAATCCTTGTCGTCAAGTGCTTTTGCAGCTTCTAATGCAATTTCTATATTGCCACACTCCAGGGCCAAACCAAAACGAGTCTTCTCATCCTTGACGAAATGTAGTGCAACTTCTGGATATCCTTTCTGTTGCAGATATGCAATAATGCTTTGACCCACCAAACGTGCATTGCGCACCATATGCAGTACCTCATCATATTTGCGATTTATCAAAGCCAATTTGAATTTATATTCAGTTGAATCAATATGTAGTACACGCGTACGGCATTCACGATCCAAACAAAACACTTGATTGCCTTTAACACGTGTCAAGTAAATGGGTAAGTCAAGTGTACGAATAATACCATGATCGCCATTGGTAATAGCATATTTAATATGATTGCTAGTTGTGTAAATGAAGACGCCCGAATCATCCCATGCGCCCGACTTGACACGGCAATTCTCTTGTATGGTGCATAAATACTGAAGGCGGCGATCGCATATGGTCACTGAATGCTTACAGAGTAAAGCGACCAATGACATATCAGCAGACCATACTACATAGCGACATTTTGCCAATTTAATACAACCAACTGACACCAAACGTTGGACTTCATAAAGAGTAACATACTCGGGATCGCGTATAAGTAGCATACCAGTGCCAGCATAGAAAATTTCTTCGCAGAAAGTAGGAATTGTTTTGGTCACCTCATTTTTGAAATTTTTTATAACCAATTGTTGATTACGATCGAGTACAGCGAAGCGATTACGCGCAACCCAAATGGCGGTTATACCCGAAGAACGTTTAGATTCGGTTTCATTTTGTGATTCCGTATCTTTGGGTATTTGATATAGATCATATGTGCTATTCTCCAGATTGTTAGTACGTGTGCAAATAAGCACAGCGTTTAGGGCTGGATTATAAGACATGCTATGTACTGGAAATTTTCCACCGCCACGTAATTGCATTACAACAGTATCTTTTGTTGTGGTGAAATCAAGTTTGCGTAAGAAGCGATCCTTAACATAATACAACAAATTACCATGTACCGCATAAGCTGGTCGTTCACGTTCCAATTTGAATACGACCATACCTACACCGAAATAATTAGGATGAATGAAGGTTAGGCTATTTACATTCATATCTCTTTAATCACATTATGCACTTACCACCATCGTGTCCAGCAGCAAATAAATTCAAAGTAGGATGTGCGGTGAGTATCCAGAAACGTTCACCATCACGACGGAATGTATATAAACACTGTCGCTTAGTCATATCCCAAACACGTATACTACGATCTTCACCGTTCGACAATATCAAATCTTGTCTAGGATGAAATAGTACGCAGGATACATTATTATAATGTCCACGGCATGTGTCCACTTCCCACGCCTTATATTCGTTCATACGCCATAGCTTAACTAGGCGATCATCAGCGCCCGATACAATAAGCGGTAAAGTAGGATGAAAACTAGCCCAGTTAACACCACGATCATGTCCTTCGAGTACATGTTTAACTACGGCATCAGCTTGACCAAAAAGATCGGTAGCACCAGGATGACCTTTCAAATGATCTTCAAGACCGCCGGGTCCAGGCGCAACATTTTTCTTACGTAAGCCTGAAATATCCCACACTCGCACAGTTTGATCGAGCGATGCGGACACAATTTGATCTTCTGTAGGATGAAATTGTGCACTCATCACATAATGATTGTGGCCGGTAAGCACACAAATGCAATTTCTCGATTGCCAATTCCATATACGTATAGTCTGATCGTCGGATGAGCTCAAAATCCATGGATACTCGTGATGAAATGCAACAGTACGTACATAATCTAAATGTGCCAAGAGCGTGAAGATGCAGCGCCTTTGTTTATAATTCCATACTTTAATCTTATAATCATCACCACCAGATACGAATAGAGGCATTTGTTGGTGGAAAGCAACGCTGCGTACTGGTCCATCATGTTCATCAAATTTCTCAAGCAGCGTGTGCATGCGATAATCCCACAATTGTATCACACCGGTGTGTAAACTGGCAAGAATCCATGGTCGTTTCGGATGAAAGGATAGTCCCTTGACACGTGCCGACTTAGATTCAAAGTTGGTTAACATTTTTGAATCTTTATATTTGGCTGTATGTTGGGCCAAATAGATAAAAAGGTTCGCAACTAGTGACGTCCTTTCCCCTTCCCGTAGTTCCGCAAACCCAGACTCAAGTATTTTTTTTTTAGGTGACACAGTTTGCCAGGGCTCAAGGTTCTTTATGAACTTTTGCTAATATTTGCGCAGTTTTTATCAAAAATTGATAAAATTTTTCCAATTAAAATAAAATACACTTTGCCGAAAAAGTGACACGTCAAAGTTACTTCCTTCTATTACAATTTACCGCTGGAAGAATTTCCGATAGGATATCGATAACCTAAAATTATTACCACAGTCGATAGTAGAGCACAAATCAAAAATACAGGTTGTGCACTCACGAGTTCAAAATCGCTTCGTTCTGCGCATATACGTCACACTTGACTGCTGGAGCGAATGAAAGAAGAGAAAAAACAAGAGCTAAGGGAAAATGACGTAAAAATTGCCTATAAAAAATAGCTGATCTTTTGTTTACATGCGCAATGCGCAATCTTGTGTGTGTGATTTGTCAGCAGCAATCAACTACCCTACAAGACAGGTACCCGTTACCTAATCGATTACTTAATCGTCAGCTATTACCGTCTTAATGACTTTTACATTGCTGTCGTGAAAAAGGTAACGCATGCGCTCTCTAAAAATAGTGTACGTGTGACTCACTTTCTCGCTCTTACCTATTGTGTTTTCGACATTCCTTCTCGCTCGATGTTATTAACATTTTTTTTTTGGTTTAAACTTTGTTGGCCAGAGAGTATCCCTTCAAAAAACGCGAGTACTCCATAAATTATGTAAGGAATACTCCTTTTGGAGTATAGGACTGCTCCAAATCTAATCTGTATTCATACAAAAAATGTGCTCCAATAGAGTTGTGCTTTTTCGTTCATTTCAGAGATTCGAATCTTTCGTTCTTTTTCTGATGAACGAACAAGTTGGTCTTTTTGTTCATCTGTTCTTTTTTTTTTCAAGCAAATTTGATCACTGCTGCTCGCACCCGCGAAAAAAGCCAACAAGTATAGATGGGGGTGTGTATGCAGCTATGCTTTGTGTAGGTATATTTCAGTGAGTAATGAATAAATAAGTTAATATATATATGTATAATTAACTTCAAAAAAGTTACAAATTTCGGAAGATCCACGAAATTGAATGAGTACAGACACAACTTGTAGATATGAACTTTTCAAGTTTAATAAATGTAATAATTAGTTTCTTACAAAGCATGTTTTTCATAAAAAGTACATACATATATTGTTGTAGCAGTGCCACACACAAAGATGACCACACATATCTTTAGTGTAAGTGGCATCATCGACATTCGTGCTCACTGTGAATTTCTGCGTTTGTATGTATGAATTTACAATGTTCGCGAACGAGAGGAGAGAAAGAATAACATTAGATAAAACGAACTAAAGGAACAAAAAGAACCGAAATCGAAGATCTAGTTCACTTGTTCAGTTGAGAGACCCGGTCAATTGAACAAGTTCAGAACGAAACGACCCAACTCTATGCTCCAATTAACAATGCGATGTCCTAGGAGAGGAGTAGGTGATCCCACTCTCGCTTTGTTTGTGAGTATTCCATAGAGTACATACGTGAGTGTACTTTCCAAAGTACTTTCACTGTAGTACTCCATGGAGCACCCACAGAGGATCATATGCCAAAGTACTAAAGAGGAATTGTGTCGGAAAGAATTATCAGAGTGAATTTAATTTAAAATGAAGGTAAATGAAGAGGGGCAATACAACTTTTATATTTTTTACTACGAATATTCTTATGTTATTTAGCATTTGCGTGAATAAAGAACCAATATTTCTCTTTACTATAGTATGTATACATAAAACCAGTGCGCGGTTGCATTTTATCAGAGTTTCTATAGTAAAATTTTATTATCAGTTATTTGTATGCAATATTTTATTTTTGGCAACTCTGTTCGATCGTCATCGTGTCGTGATCACGGTCGTTAAAAAACGAGCAATGATCGGCTGATGGTGGTCCGCAAACGCATTGCAAAGGAGTATTGTTAGAGTACTCCAACATGAAGAAAATGGACCACGTAATCCAACAATTTTTGCAGGAATGTCTCCACACGCCAGGTATTTTCTCTTGTTTGGTAAATCTGCGCTTAGATTAACTACACGAAAGTGTAGAATTACGCTTAAATTTGCTAATATGTAACTTCTCTCACTTGTTGTCTAGGTATTTTTCGGAAAATTCTGCTTACTACACGAGCGTGTAAGTGATGTGTTTATATATCCAAATATGAACTAATGTGCTTGCCAGCATGTTTTGCGGCAGTTACTCACGAACGTACGTAGCAAAAACGTGTCAGGTGACACGACCTATCTTATGAGTGTGCAATGTAAACGAAAACTCACCGACGTGCAACGCCCGTACGTACGTAGCCCGGAACGTAGAAATCAAAACAATTTTGATTTTTTCCGTAAGAACGTGTCAGCTGCTCGCTCTCTCACTAGACAGAGTTGCCTAGTAAACTTTTGTGCGCTAATATTTGACCGTTTGCAGTTTCATGCAAAAACACCTAATTAAAGTTTGAAAAATTGTGAAAATAATTCGAAATAATTATGTAAAAGTGCAGATTATAAATATGTAATATATTTATATTTATTTAATATTAATTCCAGCCTTTTACAACATCAAAAATTTAATTGGAAAAAGTTGATGTTTGCATAAGCATGCATGTAAAATGGTCAATGGCAACAGTGCTTATTTGTAAACAATACACACACAAATATGTTATGTACATGTACACAGCCGCACACATTAATTCCTACGGGCTTGAGGGTTCGGTCAAACGTGCTTTGTACGACAAACGACCGTACGTATGGCACACGTCGGTGGGTAATTGCCGCTTTATTAAGGCTTATGCGGCAGTTACTGACGAACGTACGTACCAAAAACGTGTCAGCTGACACGACCTATCTTATGAGTGTGCAATGTAAATGAAAACTCACCGACGTGCAACGCCCGTACGTACGTAGCCCGGAACGTAGAAATCAAAACAATTTTGATTTTTTCCGTAATAACGTGTCAGCTGATCGCTCTCTCAGGAGACAGAGTTGCCTAGTAAACTTTTGTGCGCTAATTTTTGACCGTTTGTAGTTTTATGCCAAAACACCTAATTAAAGTTTGAAAAATTGTGAAAATAATTCGAAATAATTATGTAAAAGTGCAGATTATAAATATGTAATCTATTTATATTTATTTAATATTAATTCCAGCCTTTTACAACATCAAAAATTAAATTGGAAAAAGTTGATGTTTCCATAAGCATGCATGCAAAATGGTTAATGGCAACAGTGCTTATCTGTAAACAATACACACACAAATATGTTATGTACATGTACACAGACGCACACATTGATTCCTACGGGCTTGAGGGTTCGGTCAAACGTGTTTCGTACGACAAACGTCCGTACGTTCGGCACACGTCGGTGGGTAATTGCCGCTTTAGTTCCCATTGTGAATGATGACAAAGTGTGATCTCTTCTGCATAGACGTCAAAATTCCAAAGTGATTGGATCACCTGATTCGTATTTGACTATCGCTGTCTCATTCTGTATCTCTTTCTATCACCCGCTGAAGATAGGCGCCGCCATATTGAAGAGCCCGTCAAAACGCTGTAAAGTAGCCATATTGAACAGGCTGTCAGGCAGTTGACAGATAAGATAACACACTTTGTCATCATTCACAATGGTTAGTTCCAATCCATTGTGTACAATGTTCGAAAATCCCAAGCTGGTGATGCCATATTTTTATTTTTATCTTTTTTATTTTTGATTGTTTATTTGATATTATTAGGATTAAGGGGATACATCCCTGCAAAAATCGTGTAAACAAAAACGCACACAGACACACGAATTTTTGACAGGGGTGACGATTTGGAATGAAAAATTCTCCAAATGAAATAGCATGTTGACAAATTTAGCTTTCCCACAATGTATCGTGCTCTCTCGCATCTATTATTTTTATAGGGATAGCAAAATACGTCATTTTTGCGTGAAAACAAAACCGCCATTTCTAATTCAGCAGAGACAGCAAAACATTTGGTGGTCGAAAATTTTTTCAATTTTGAGAGTTTTAAATGGAATATCTCCGGAAAGATTTAAAATTAAGAGGGAGTTCTCCAGATCACATATATATATATTTTAAAGTGCGCAAACTTATAATTTAAAAGTTATTTGGTGTTAAAGTTTGCAAATTTCTATACAAATTTTATATGTGTATACGTATATATATGTGGCAGCACAGCTTTGTAATGTCATCAATTAAATATATGTATATATATATATGTGCATGTTGCTACAAAAGCGTGATTAATTTAATAAAAACATTTATAATAAGTGAAAACAATGCAAAATGAAATGTGAAATATACAAAAATGCAATTTAAGTTTATCGTTGCCAATTTATATAGATATGTATGTGGATTAAGGTTTTGAAAGATGTGTAAATTGTAATTTAAAGTGCTATAGAAATTTGCAAGATTTGCAAACTTTAACAACAAATAACTTTTAAATTATAAGTTTACACACTTTAAAATATATATATTTGTGATCGGGAGAACTCCCTCTTTCATTTGATGCCAAGTTTTACCCGGGGGTGCTATTCTAAAAATTTCCCAAAGTCCTTAATATACAATGATTTTTGCTGTTTATTTCGACAAAAAATTTTGATTTGAGGGGGCGATGGCCTGAACGTTTAATGTGGCCACATAAATCGTTGCCGAGATGGCCGGCTGGCACTTTAATGGTGCTGTGTTACCGGATCTGTATCCGCCTAAAGGACCATCACATCGATAACACTCCCCAAAGCCTTCGGGGAAAGGTTGCTCCCACAAAAACAACAACAACATTGTGTCCAAATCCGAAAAAAAAACTATAAAATTTGTGTCAGTGAAATGATAATTATTGCTTTTGGTTGTTAGTTTTGAGGCATCGTCATCGAGTTCCTTCTGATCGTATATGCCGGTTCTTTTGCATTCTTTTACATGCATAAAGTGCCGTTGAAGCCTTCCTCACCCCCTCCTCCACGTTGAGCTTCCATGACAGCTTACTGTCTAGGATCATTCCTAAATATTTTGTGCAAGGTTTCTCCCGTAGGTTCGCCCCTCCTAACTTAGGCTTGGTCCAATTAGGGACCTTGTACCTCTTTGTAAACAAGACCATATACAACGTCATCTGCGTAAACCGTAAGTTTTTCTGGTCCCTCGTAGAATCCCCTAAGCAGTTGGTTAATGACCAGCGTCCACAGCAGAGGTGATAGCACCCCTCCCTGCGGAGTGCCCCTGTCCACTAATTTCGTGGCTGCGTACAATCCCCATTGCGATGTAATCTTACTGCAGTTTAACATGCAGTCGATCCATCTGGATAAGGCTGGATGTACTTTAACGTAATTAAGACCATCCATACTCGCCCATTTAGAGACATTATTGAAAGCCGCGGTAATGTCTAAGAAGACTCCTATAGCATATTCCTTATATTCCAGGGCTTTCTCTACGCTTATTACCACCCTATGCAATGCGGTGTCTACCGAATTGCCTTTGGTGTACGCATGCTGTGTTGTGGAGACCAGCTTTTCATCCACGTTGGACTTTATGTACACATCTATCAGCCTCTCAAAGGTTTTGAGCAGAAATGATGTTAAGCTATTGGGTCTATAATCTTTGGGATACACGTGACCGATCTTCCCCGCCTTTGGTAGGAAAGCTACACGAGCAGTTCTCCAAGAGTGGGGTACATGATTCAGTTTATGCACCCATCGAATATTATTTTAAGCCATCCACGACCGCCCTACTTGAAACTTGTAGCATGGCCGGACATGTACCATCTGAGCCCGGCGATTTCACCACCACTACGAGATCCTCAGTAGTGTAATTAGGCAGCATATATGAATGCAGCTGTTTCCTTACCATTACTACAGCTCGCACCCGTCCTTCCGTTTGCGCATAGTAAACGCCAAATCCGCGCGCGCTAAGTCCAGAAACCTTTCCTCCCGATGGAAGCCACGGCTCCTGGATCAGCGCGTTAGGAGGAGGAGTTCGCTCGACGCCACTTTACTGTGTTGGAGGTTTATCTGTAGGACTCGCAGCACCAATGGGCTGCTTGTCCCCCTCCAGCACCTTCATCGTGACGTCGTCGTCCTCCCCTAGCCCTTTTGGTTTATAGTGTTCGAAGCCCCCTTCAGCCTCTTGTACCTGTTGTGCCGGGTGTTCCTCTGTGCGACTCACAGCACCAACTGGCTGTTGGTCCCCTTCTAACACATTCGGGGTGACGTGGGCTACCTCCACCTGTCTTTTTCCCGTAGGCTTTTGAGGTCCTTTTCGACTTCGCCCACGTCCAGCGTGTTAGGACTTTAATACCCGCGACTTCTTTTCCTGAGTCGCATATAAATTTTGCCTATACCTAAGGACATTTTTCCAAGCTGCGCGTACAATATATCCTCCGCCTGCTTGTTTATTTAGAAGATGTATAACTGACCTTCCTCCGTAGGCCGAGATACGTAAGTTGTACCTTCCAATCCAGTGTCGGTATGTTCGGATTCTGATTCTGCAAAAGCCGCAGTGTATCCTCCGACTTCATCACGCATGGTATCCATACCTTAACTTTTGGTGCCTTGGGGATTTGCGCTTTATCCACCATCTCAAAACGCACGTTCGTATCCTGCCTTTGGAGGTTTGGAACCACTTCCTCCAGCCACCGCAAGGTCGCGATGTTGGTGCACGCTATCATCTTCATTCCATTATACCATCCCCCGAATCAAAGGTTGGAAGGAGCTTACTTGGTTATTCCCGCACCATCTTAAGCATTAAGCTAATAAGCTCCTTTTCTACAGATCTCCACCTTTCACTAGTCATCTGTTCGAAAGGACTGCTACGATCAACCAGCGCCACAGTCAGTGACTGCTTTGCCACATCACTCATCTTCTCGGGAAAAGCCGGCGTCTTAGTGTTATTTCCCTTTGGCACCTCCGAGAAAGCCGAAGTCTTAGCTCCCTCTAGCACCTCCGAGAAAGTCGGAGTCTTAGCGTTATCTCCCATTGGCTTATCTCGTACTTCCATAGTTGGAACTTCCCTCTGACTCGCAGCCTTCGAGGTAGTTGCTACCTCGCTATTGGGGCCCATCTGTCTTACAGCTTTGGGCCTACTTGTCTTGTCTATGGGGCTGCCCTGCGTCGCGGCTCTGGGACTGGGCCCTTTTTGCCTCTTGAAAGCAGGCTTGTCGCCTTCCGCCGAACGTTGCCTTTTCATTCTGCCATTCGACGCTTCTTCCTCCTCATACCGGTTGCAGAACCGAGGGTTTCTCGCAGCAAACCTTTTGAACTGCCTTCGACCTACTTCTACCGCCTCATGAGCCCATGCCAAGCGCTCGATCTCCTCTTCTGTTGGGTCCACCACTGCTCCCAAGCGTTGTACAATTCTTAGTACTGCACGGTACTTCGGGAGAGCTCTTTGCTCCGTACCCTTCTCCACTCTTCTACTCCTTTTTCATTTGTGTGCTTCTCCAACACGGAGTTCATTGAATTAGCACTACTCTCGCTTCCCGAGTCCGACGCATCGCTTAATGCGTATTTGTCGTCCTTGGCTTGCGGCTCAGTCCTCTTCTTATCATCGTCCTTATGAAAATTAGGTAATGAGTCGTTCACCTTGGTCGTACGACCACCAGCCCGACAAGGCGGGCTCAGCGGTCCAGTATTATATACGGGGAAAGAACCGTCAGCCACAGCAGCGCCCCTTACTGTGGTAAGGCCATCAATACTTCCCGAGGTGGTCCGGTATCGGGAAGGCTCCGTTCGAATACAGCCGAATTTATCCCCTGGCTACAAATCGTCCAATAGGCACGGTTCGCATAACACCCTGGATTAGGCGGTTGGCAGTTCTTGGTCACCGACATCCCGCCGCCCTCCTATGAGGCGAAACGGCGTAGATGCTAGTCCTAAACAGTTCCTCCTCATAGTCGGGCGCTATGGAGATCGGCTAAGCCCTCACACCAACGACGATTTTCGTTACAATTGCTAGTGCATGCTCTCCAAGATGTAGATCCTGATCGAAAGTCACACCCAAAATTTTAGGGTGTAAGACAGTCGGTAGGGTAATGCCATATGGTCGACATTTGGCGCGGTCATGTTTTAAATAAGGTCACCGATGATTTGGTTGGTGAAAATATCAGGTTTCGCGAGGCGACAAAACTGGAGAGATTGGGGAGATAGCTGTTTATTTTATTACAAAGCTCATCGATGTAGGAAACAATAGCATAGGCGTAGAAGCAATAGTGACTCCTGGTGGTAAAGGTAGCTATTGATATGTAGAAGTTAAGCAGAAGTTTGAATATGAGTTTTTTTAAGTTATAGCAAAAAAAGCGTTGAGGATTTTTAATATCTTACCAGGTACATGTTTCTAAGAATGAAGAATACAACCTATTTAAACTCAATTTTCACCAGGACAAAGCCGCTGAGACTTCGCTATACTTTAACATACAATACGTTACCCCATTTTAACACAACTATCATTTATGATTTTATTAAATTTTATAAAATGTTTCTTCCTCTACAGTTCTATATATGGCTTTCGCATTTTCTCCATCAATAACTGTGAAAAGGTGGAAGAATTCTATGCGTGTAAATCTCACATATTATCTTGGTCGAGCGTTTCTTCAATAGCTCTCTAGTGGTGATGGTGACAGCAGAGAAACCCAACTGTTTACAAATTTTACACTTCAAAAAGAATCAAAATATCTGCCATTGCGTCTACGGCTCAAATACCCACAGTATATGAATGAATCGATTGCACCTAATTGTCTGCCTAACGGATAGCATACATATTCATCAAATCGAAAACATTGCACCAAACGAACTGGGTCTGAATACTGAAACAGTACACATATTCAAAATCGATGAGGAGGCTGTGATGATGGTATAGGGTGAGTTGTTGAATAACATACGAAAACCGCTTTAACCCATCTATATATTTGCATTACAGCTAAAGCTTTACAAACAGCAAAAATTGCTGGCGCCAATCAATTGGAAAAGACAGTGAAGCCGTCATCACACTGTACGGATGGTGTAAAGTTATAAACTGCTGTTGTAACAGCTGCCACCGACACAACTGTCATCTCTACTTCGCCGAGTAGCGGCTCGTCCGACTATCTATCGAAGACAGTATAATCATATCTTTTGCCAACACAGGTTAGCGATGTGCTTGCACAGGAAAAGATTTCAATTGGAAAACAAAAACCAATTAAGAGAGTTTATTTATTATTAAAGTATTTACTTTTCTTTATATCAACAGTATTAATTTAAGTTGCAATATCACGTACATATATAATAAGGGATGTGATACGATTGCTGTCGGAATTAGATTTGAAACCAATCAATACTCCTGCTAAGGGTTGTAGAATTATTGCTTGAATAATTAGATTTAGAACAATAATAAGTCTGACTTAATTACAAGTCGTACATTTTTAAGTTCATCAATTACGACAGCAATCGGATTCCACGACACCTTTGAATATTCTTGATCTGAAAAAAGAGTAAACCTAATCTAAGCTTTAAGTTGTAGATTATTCAAATAATTGGAGTTTTTTCTAAAGCTTAAAATTATTTTCTGCTCGCTTGGAGAAGATTTCAATTGGAAAACAAAA
Organism: Eurosta solidaginis; assembly: GCF_040869045.1. Lineage (NCBI taxonomy): Eukaryota > Metazoa > Arthropoda > Insecta > Diptera > Tephritidae > Eurosta > Eurosta solidaginis. Next base: position 181,190,748 of record NC_090323.1, read on the forward strand.
ACCAATTAAGAGAGTTTATGTTATTATTAAAGTACTTACTTTTCTTTATATCAATTGTATTAATTTAAGTTGCAATATCACGTACATATATAATAAGGGATGTGATACGATTGCTGTCGGAATTAGATTTGAAACCAATCAATACTCCTGCTATGGGTTGCAGAATTATTGCTTGAATGATTAGATTTAGAACAATAATAAGTCTGACTCAATTACTAGTCGTACATTTTTAAGTTCATCAATTACGACAGCAATCGGATTCCACGACACCTTTGAATATTCTTGATCAGAAAAAAAAGAGTAAATCTAATCTGAATTTCTAATTAGCTTTTAGTTGTAGATTTAAATTGATTCAAATTATTGGAGTTTTTTCTAAAGCTTAAAATTATTTTCTGTTCGCTTGGAAAAGATTTCAATTGGAAAACGAAAACCAATCAAGCGAGTTTATTTATTATTAAAATACTTACTTTTCTTTATATGAACTGTATTAATTTAAGTTACAATTTCATGCGCATATATAATAAGGGATGTCTTGATACGATTGCTGTCGGAATTAGATTTGAAACCAATCAATACTCCTGCTAAGGGTTGTAGAATTATTGCTTGAATGATTAGATTTAGAACAATAATAAGTCTGACTCAATTAATAGTCGTACATTTTTAAGTTCTTCAATTACGACAGCAATCGGATCCACGACACCTTTGAATATTCTTGATCTGAATTTCTACTAAGCTTTAAGTTGTAGATTATTCAAATAATTGGAGTTTTTTCTAATGCTTAATATTATTTTTTTGCTCGCTTAGAAGAGATTTCAATTGGAAAACAAAAACCAATTAAGCGAGTTTATTTATTATTAAAGTTCTTCTGTTTTATATGAACTGGATTAATATAAGTTCCAATTTCATGTACAAATATAATAATATTGAAAATAATAAATATTGAAAATTCAATTTTTTTGGTTCATATTTTATTCATATGGCTGCTCTAGGTAAAGTAAATCTGCAGGTAAAATTCACGTTATATGGCGGTTATATAAATGGTAAAACCGCAGTAAAATTGATTGTCAAATGACTCGAAAATGTAGAGTGAAATGACGGAAAAATGGCCGCCATTTGACGAGCATTGTGACGTGTGTGAGCAGCACAGTACTATGCTCACATCCTATAGGTGGGAGCGGAATGCACGATCACATTAATAGGAACGAAACGGAAAATTTGTTCACAAAACCTAATCCGCCCATGCAAAAATGACTATGAATGTCCCCTATTATGAGACAAATTCGATCTTCGACTGTGGTCGAAAGAGCTGATCGAACGAATTTTCATTCGGTATTACGACGCGCGTTCGATGAAGGCAATCATTATTGTGAATTTCGATAAATTCAAAAGTTCACAATAGCACATTTCCAATACTCTGTCAAATAAAATAGAATAAATAAACAAAAGCAGAACTAGTTATTTAATGCAAATATTAAAAATAAAAGTATGACTACAACGCAATTGTGGTTTGATGATTCGTCAGATGAAGAGGAAAGCTTACTGGAGCTAGCCAGAAGTAGGAGACGGGTAAGATGGTTCAAATCCTTTGGAAGTGAATTCCACCACGTAAGTGTAGCTTTCTAAATAAGTTGTTAAATTGTTGAAATTATAAGTTTTGTTTATAGATTTATTCAAAATTTCAGAATGTCCAAAGAAGCGTTCATGGACTTGTTGCCAGTACAGATGAACTGCTGCAGGAATGCAAAAGAGCCGAGTCTATTCCTAATATTTTTTAATTTTGGCAACAGTTCTCCAACTGAGCGTTGGAAACGAAAATGCACTCGGACTTGCCCAGCCGACTGTGTCTGTGGTGCTATCAAAAGTGTTGAATGTCTTGGAAAATTTTATTTGTGAAAGATGAATAAAATTGAATTATGAGGAGGCTGATCTGCATCAAGCAAAGTTGCATTTCTATAATGTGCAAGTTCCTTTGCTATATGGGGATTTTGTTCCATAATTGAAAACAGTCTTTCAAGCTGTTGCTTTGTACTCACGACCTTGGACCTATATAAAATTAATTCAGATAGTTTAAAATTATTAGTAGGTAGTAAAAAAGTAGAACATAAATACAAAAAACTTACATTTTAAACAATTCTTTTTCTATTCGATACAGCATCGACTACAAATTTCTATTCGCTTGAAAATTAGATACACAACGAAAATTTCGACAGAGATGAGTTGTCATAATACCAATTTCAAATTCGATTTTCGATGTTCGATAGCCAGCGAAGATCGAAGATCGAATAATGCTCATAATAGGGGCCAATATAACCGCTGCAGAAAGTCACAATGACCGTAAAATGACTAGTAAAATGACGTGGAGCGTTTTTGCAGGGATGGGAGTAAAGGGCGAATTAATGGTGACTTATAACCATAAAACCATAACCAGATAAATCAGCTGATCGAACCCACCTTATGTCAAGGAATGTAATCGATTAATGGTGCCATACCATAACGCTAACGCCATAGCCAATCAATTTACTTTTTTTAGATTTTCTTCATTGTTTTGGATACGTTATGACTAAGATACTTATTTTTTGTGGAAAATGTTTGTAATTTTTTGCGTTTTCATCATTTTTATGAAATTTTCACGATTTTTAGGTAAAGGCACCATTAATCGATCACATTGAGATGGTTATGGATATGGGTATGGTTACGACTATGGCGTTAGGGTTAAGGAAGTTTAATTTGGCTTTAAGTGATGATGGGTGTCAGCACCGTAGGATACTCAATGGTCTAAATACATATATGCGAAACATCTTTTGATGTTAAATTTAAGTATTTCATTTAATTTAGAAGGTTAATTTTGCTTTCGTATAGAATTCTGCCAGTTGAGTGATTCTTTCCGGGTTAAACCCCTGAAAAATTTGCTCAAAAGTGGTGTAGTTGTTGAAGATGTTAAAGCCTCTTCAGACGTGTTCAAGGAGTCTGCATTCAAAAGTTTTGTGGGTGTAATTGTTTGTTTCCCCACATTCACATAAGTCAGAATCAAGAATGTTAACTTTGTGCAGGTACGCACTGTCATAGGTGCTCCCAACGAGAATTCTTAGGTTGCATTTACGAAACCATGTTTTGTTTGGTTTGTTTGGAAAGAGCTTGGTGAAAAGAATTTGTCTGTCGCGTAGTTTAGTACATCTTCGTACCATTTGTCCATGATTTGGTTTTTTATGAGTCTAAGGGTTTCTTCTTTGGAAAGGTTGACTATTATTGTATTATCACGGTTTAGTGCGTTTTTGGCAAGGGTGTCGGCTTTTTCATTCCCAGTGATACCTTTGTGACTGGGAGTCCATATTACATCAACTTTATCAAAGTTGTTGTCACTTATTAGTTCGTGGATTTTTAAGATATAGTAGTTTTGTGTGCGGTCTTTGGAGAGGAGTTGGCAAGCACCTAGGCTGTATGTGAAAATTGCAACATCGCTATAGTTCTTATCCTTGGCCTGCCGCAGTGCCATATAAACCGCAACTATTTCTCCGAAACATGATGAGGATTTGAGGTTGAGTTTGAAAGTAAATTCGGTATTGTCTGTGTGGTTGTATATTCCACAGCCAGTTGCTGTGGTACCTACAGACGCATCTGTGTAGTTGAGGCTTGTATATTCGTTAAGAAAACTGGCATACATTGATTGTATAATAATGGAGCTTAGGTTGGACTTTTTGTCAGGTAGGGTTGATTTAATTACTTTTAGGTTTGGCGAGGATACGGATGAGTCCACTGTTTGAAATCTGTCAAGAATTAGTTTGAACTCTTTATATATCTGGGCGTAGCTAGATTTGGCATTGTGATTGTTGACTAGCGTTTGCATGAAATTGAAGTCCATGCTAATGTTGTTTGTTATTTCTTTGGCATTGAGCCATTTGCCTCTTTTTTGGGTGGGAGTTCGTTAGATAGTGCGTATATCAATGGCACTGGGGTTGCTGGGGTGAGGCCTAAACATCTCCGAAGAAAGCTGTTTTGGTATGTTTGTATTTTTTTGTTTGTTGTTTTAGCGCAATGTGAAGTGGATTATCTACAATATTCAATTTTACTGTGTTCTATGGATTTGTAGAAGTTTAGAGCAACTTGCGGGTGTAGTCCCGATTTGATGGATGTAATAGATTTGAACAGGTTTGAGTTTCTCCTAGATTGGTTTATTATGTCTTTATAGTGCTCGTTGACCGCTAGTGACGCACTGATGTGCCTACCCAGGAATTTAATGTTTCGTACCAGCTGCAGGGATCTGTTTTGATAAGTGATATCGAAGTTTAAGTTGTTACTTTGGTTTAAAGCCATAACCTTTGTTTTATCGGGATTGAATGACAAATTGAGTTGTTGACATAGATTAGAGAAGTGGGTGAGTTTGTTTTGTAGGTTGGCTGCGGTCTGTTGCAGGTTTTTGTGCGATGACATGAGGATAAAATCGTCCGCAAATTGGTACAATTTTGTGTTTGCGTCCTCAATAATGTGCAAGTTTTTTGTATAGAGATTGAACAGACAGGGGGAAAGGCAGCTTCCTTGTGGGAGTCCATCGTTTGTCATTTTTGTTTCTTTTCCTAGTTGTAAGTTTCTGCAGGCTAGGAAGTTTGTGATCCAACTGATGTAGTGTTCCTCTAGGTTTGTATGTTCTAAAATGCTTTTGAGGCGTTTGATGCTCACACAATTGTACGCATTACTAATGTCCGTCGAACAGATAAGGACTTTGAGGCCCTGGTCTTTAAGAGCTGTAGCTTCATGTAATAGGTAGTTGATACGTACTGTTGCTAATTTTTTTTCCTATAGGCGAAAGAGTGATTGGGAAGAATTTTATTTTCTTCTATGAAATTGGAGATTCTATCCTTGATGCATAGGTTTATGCATTTCATGAACACGGGTATGAGTGAAATGGGTCTGAAGTTATTTAAATTACTTAGATCATTGCCTTTCTTAGGGATGGGAACTATCTTCGTCGTTCTCCATTTTTCGGGTATTTGATTTGTAAGGAAGGCATTATTTAACGCAGTTCTTATGTTATTGAGCATTGGATTAGGTAGGGCTTTTAGCATCGCATATGTAATGCCATCCACCCCTCCCGCAGACTTCTTCCTTTTGCTAGTCAGGATATCTTTGAGTTCCTCAGAGCTAATTGCGAGGGAGTTTATTGGGATTGTTTCAATGTTAATCGGGAGGATTTCAGATTAGGGGACTTGCTCTTTTAGAATTTGAAGGTAGTCCTTATCGTTGTCCGGGGACCATTCGAGCTTTTGGCTTTTATTTCCTGATTGAATTTTTGTGGATGTCATCAAAATCAGGTTCGAAGTCAATTTGTTTGAGATTTTTCATAAGTTTTTTGGTAGAACGGAATTTTATACCTAACGTTACTATTGACTTTGTTTCGATGACAATCGGGAGGTGGTGACTTCCACCAAGCCTCATACTATCCACCTTCCATGAAAATGGGATGTTTGAGTTAGAGAATGATAGGTCTAGTACCGATCCCGTGTTGGACGTTTCGTCAGATATGAAGGTGGGTGAGCCATTGTTGAGGCAGGTGAAGTTGAATTCCTCCATTATATTTTGTAGGTTATTTCCTCTGCAAGTTTGGACCGAGTCCCCCCAAATTCTAGCTCTCGCATTGAAATCTCCCAGTATGAGAACGTTATTTTGATTTTCGAGGAAGAAAAGAAGTTTAGTGATTACCACCTTAAAGGGTTCTATCGTGATTGATTGTGGAAAATATTTTGCACAAATTATTAAATTTGGTTTGAGGTTGGTTGTCCTAATAATAAGGATGTCCTTGTCTGTACTGTAGCTGATTTTATGAAATTTTATTTTCTTTTTTAAAAGAATTGCGACTCCACCGTAGCCGTCATTTCTGTTTTTCTCCAGAATGTTATAGTTTATAATGTTTCTATGTGTTTGTTCCTGATTGGTGAATATCTCACTCAGGCAACCTATATCTATGTCATTCCGATTTAGGTGGTATTCTACTGTGTTTATGTTGGCTTTGAGAGATTGGCAGTTATATTGTAGAATTTTCAGCGCGCCTTTTGTCAAAGAGGATAGATAATAAGAGGCGTCATATCGCCATTTCAGAAAACCGACTGCGTTTTGTATGAAATTTGCCAATGTACCAATTCATGGGCTCGGCCATTCCTCTTTGTGCCTGTCCGCGAAGATTTGGTAAAATGCAGTGAAGAATTAACTCAGTGAGTGTAAAGTTAATATTGTGTTTTTGTGTTAAAATAGTGTAAAAAGTGAATAAAAAAGGCAAATAAATAGTGTAAAAATTTAATATAATTGTGTAAAAAGATATAAAAAAGTGAAGTGAAGTGAAATATTAGCTTAAAATCAAGAAATTGTGCAAAAATTTTTGTGTTTGAGCTAAAACATAAATTGAGTGAGAATGTGAAATGTCAGTGTAAATGAAAGTGTAAAAAAAAACCACACTATAAGAGTGAAGAAATAAAAACAGGTAAATATTCTGTTCCAATTAGTAAAAAGGTGATTAAAATTGTGTAAAAAGTTAATTAAATTGTGTAAAAAAGGATAAAAAAGTGAAGTAAAGTGAAATATTGGCTTAAAACTAAGAAATTGTGCAAAAAGTATTGTGTTTGAGCTGGAAGCATAAATTGAGTGAGAATGTGAAATGTCAGTGTAAATGAAAATGTAAAAAAAGCACAGGATAAAAAGTGAAGAAATAAAAAAACCTAAATATTCTGTGCAAATTAGTAAAAAAAGTGATTAAAATTGTGTAAAAAGTTTATGAAATTGTGTAAAAAAGGATAAAAAAGTTAAGTGAAGTGAAATATTGCCATAAAAATAAGATATCTTCAAAAAAAGAAGTTGTTCATTTGAGCTTAAATGAGTGAAAAGAAGATTGTGTTGTGTTGTGAAGTGTGTGTTGTTTATGCTCAAAAGGCAAATAAGTGGAAATATAAACAAAAATTTTAGAAAAATTAGTTCGGAAAATTGTGCAAAAAAGTGGAAATATAAACAAACATTTTAGAAAAAAATGTTTCGGAAAATTGTGCAGAAAGTTTAGAAAATTCTGAAAAATTTTGTAAAGTGTTAAGTGAAGTTTGAAATCGTGGTATATAATTTCAAAAAGAATTTGTGTGTGATAAAAGAAACTAAAAGGAATTATGCAAGTGTATAAGTTTTCCAAAATGTATATATGTATTATATATATATTGTATATGTGTTTTTAAAATCTCTACAATGTTATATAAATGTATATGTATTTGGATTCCAGCAATAAAGTTATTAACCTCTTATTTTATGGAAATTATCGGAAGAAAATTGCGCCAAAATTGGTAAAATTCCAATGAACATTTAATATACAGAAAACTTCGAAGTAGAAGCAAATCTTATATTTCTGCGCAAATCAAAAGCTGTGAAAAATTGTGAAAATTGTGAAAATCAAAAAAAAATTTACAAAAAAAATTTTAAAATAAATTATAACAAAATTAAACTGTGAAAAAATTCTAAAATCATTCTTGTTCCTTAAGCCGTATGGTTGCACATCTCCTACATATGCTATTTGACTCGTTAAGTACTTTGGTAGTAGGTGATATTTCATTTTAAACACAAAAACAAGTACGTTCATAATTGTTCTTTGATTGATATTTAACCATTTCAGAGTCGAACAGTATTCAAAATGTGGCTTGATCATTATATTAAATATCTTTACTGCGCTGTTGATAGGTATATTTTTGCGAATTCTTCGGAAAAATCTAATTTTTTTCGAGATTTTACTGCAGATATAATCTATATGGTTATCAAAATTTTATTTTTTGTCGATGACAATGCCTAGATATTTAATTACGTCAACTTTATCTATTTTTTCATCATTAACTATAATATTTTATTCCGATTCGCCGTTGATTACAAATGCTTTAGTTTTTTTAACGTTGAGTTTTAGCTTGTTCATACTTAATGATAAATTTTCGATAAACCTTCACGAAATTCTTTTACTCTTGCTGGATCAGCCTTCACATTTGCGTCGCTGGCATCAAGACCTTTTCCCTCCTCCTCAATATACATACGTTGATTGCTGGTTATTTTACCCTCTTTTATGGTAACATTGAAGTTAACTCACATTAGCTAACTTTTACCATTTAAATACAAACTTTCAATGATTAATTTGTTAATAGTTTTGGCTGAAATTTTTGAATAATTTTTGAATACGATTATGATGCATTCATTCCTCATATCTCATTCAAAATAAAATACTACATAATAACTTTATTTCCTTAAGCACGTGAAAGTGAGCTATATATTCAGAAAGCTGAATGAAAAATTATAAAAAAATTTTTAAAAAAATACATTTGATTCAAATATTATTCCAAAATGTGATTGATTAAGTTTTGATTATCAAAAGTATTCATATTTGATTATTTATTTTGTTCAATTGTATCATAACTTATTATCAAATTGTATTGAAATGTAGGGAAATTCAAATTTTTTTCACCAAAATGCTGAGTGGAAAGTTAAATATTAAACTTTGTGTTTGTGTGAGAAAAAACATAAATATGTAGATATACTACAACTGAATAAAATTTTTTATAGACCTCTTGGCATAAGCTTCAAATTTAGAGGCGGATTTTTTCCAACTTTTTTTCGACCCAGTCTAATGTACAAACCATAAAAAAAAATCTTTTAATTCAATGGTTACCTATAAGTTTTGTAGTAAGTATACAATTTCTTCAAGTTTAGCAAAATGCAACCTAAATTACAAATGGAAACACATTCATATACCTACATATGTACATACACCTAACTAAACTCATATTTACTTATCAAAAAATATCCAAACTACAAAATCGTTAACAAAGGCAAAACCAACAAACATTTGCACATATTTGTACAAATGTCGTTTAATATACCGCTACCGCACTAACCCCTCTTCTAACATGCAACATACATACATACATTCCTTCAACCAACCACTAAAATCTGTATCATTTTTACTTATTTGCAAATGAAATAAATTCGTGAGGAAGAAAGAAATGTTGCAACATGGCTTCTTGCAAAAGTCCAAACATTTCATTCATAAAGATGCTTCCTCTTGAATGTTGATTCATAAAAATACTTCTTCTTTACTTCCAAAAACTTCATGATGAAACTTTGCAACACAGCATTCTTACAAAGTCATCAAAAGTCCAATTTTGTGATTTTTATAATTTCCAACTTGACTTCATATTAGGGGCTTTCACTAAACCGCGCATATGAAGCTACCTTACTTTATTTCAGATATTTATTTAGAAATATGCAAGCAAGGTTTAGCTGAGATGTTCACTTTACCAAGTGAATGCAATTTATGGTTTAGGTGCGGTGTTACTACACAAAGCTTTTCAAATGTAAAACGAAGGAAAAAGGTAAAGTATTTTAATATAAAACAAAGTTATCTTTAAAAATGAAAGATTTTTGCAAAGCAATAATGATTAAACGGTCATACGGCTGTGTGGAAGTAAGTATTTCGGAAAAAGTGTATCACCCAAAGAAGCATAGCTATCGCATAGCAAAGATGTATAAAAAATAATGCATAAATTACCCCCTATTATGCGAATAAATTTAAATAAATTGTTTTTTTTAATATTTATGTAAAGTGCATAATTTCGCGGGTTCACCGCTTCATATTGTTCATCTCTTATATGGATACGCTTATTATATTCTTGCCATGATTTTATGCGGCAATGTTGGTGTTGCGGCTGAAGATTTCTAGTTTGCCCTCTTATGGCACAAATTCGCACTGACACGTCGATGTCAAAATTTGCATTTGTTGCTATTTTTTTTCTTTAAAGAGCATATTTGCGCTAATTTTATAATGTAATATACAAAAGAAGGTTGCGAACAGTCTTTCCAGAATAGTATGGATGAATTAAATAGCCTTATTGACAAAACAGCTAGAATTTATATAATTCTAGCAATTATTTAATTCCCTTTTTTGTCTCCCGTTTTCTGAAAGCTGTAAAAGGGCATCACTTTTGACAGCCGACAACTTTGCCAGCCCTTCGTATTCGATTGTATTCGCCATTCGTATACGTAAATTTGTATTTATAAATATTATAAATAGATATATGTATATGTTCAATGGCAGCTGACACATGTCCATATGTACATATATTTAAATGCAGCCATGCAACCACCCCCAAATCCCAATGAAAACGCTTAATTCGTATTGTTTGCGAATAAAATAATTACATTTTTATTTATTATAAGTACATACATACATATATACTTTATGCAATGTATGTCAATTTTAGTGACCAATAATATGGTTTGCCGTCGGCAAAACGCAACACCTCCCCTTGATTAATTAAATTGTAATATGGTATAATTTATTTATTTAAGTTAAAATTTTCAATATTGCATAAATATTGAACATAAGTTGTGCATAAATATTCTAGTAATTTGTAAAAAAATATTAACATGCTATTTTGCATGAAATCGCATTTTGTAAGCATTTGGACAAAGTTAACAAAACTTCAAAAAGCTCAAATGCAGAAAATAACTCAATGTCTCAAAGTCACTCATTTTGACTTATTCTCTACTTAATTTTCGTCAGGCGAAACAAAAAATATGAGACAAGAAATTACGAAAAATAGGAAGAGACGGAATGGCCGAGCCCAAGAAATAGGTACATTGGGAAATTGCAATTCTGCCTGACACTGTCATCTGGTGTCTCTTATTATCTATCCTCTTTGGTTATACTTTGCTTGTAACAAAATTTGGGAGATGGCTACTTTTCAATATCATATGGCACCAGTGTCGTTCATTCTAACGTTCTCCATAAAAATGCGTGCAATGTACTCATAATGCATAAGCTTGTGTTAAACTCATCTATATGAAAAAGTGCTTATAATTCATTACTTATTTCAGTGAATACCACATGAAATGCAATAATGTGCATTTGTATTTGTATTTATTAGGCAATTCATCCCAGCACAACAATTTGGCAAAAATTATTTTACAGTGCTAGTCGGTAAAAGGCATAAAATAAGAACAATTTAATTTTTCAAAAGGAGCTTTTCGGCCGATAAATAAAAAGACAAAAAATTTTGTTTTTTCTTATTCTCCTACGCGTTTCGATGTTTTTTATAACATCTTCATCAGGGAGTCTGGTTTATTCTAATAAAACATAAAACGAAAAAACAAACATTAAAAAGTTATTAATAACTAACATCAAGCAATAACATATTTTCCAACAGTTCACTTAAATTTAACATAATACAATAACATTTGAACTGCAATTTAGTCTTTAGACGTAACATTTAACATAAAACGTTTACCTTTAACATAAAATGTTTCCTTTTTATAAGCTTTTATTTAGTTTCACTTTTGTTGTCTGTAAGGGAATCTTGCAAGTTAAATTTGATACACTTCCCGGTGTCCGATTGAGCTGAAATTTTGCACACATGTATAACTCCGATGACAATGCAATATTACTTTGTTAGAATTCGATAAATTAATCGATAACACAGTTATCGGTAAAGATTTGTATTTACTTTGGCATAACAGCCTAAGTCCCATACAAACCCGCCGGTACCTATCCGTGGATTGTGATATTTGGACGTGGTGAATCACGCGTGTCACGCGTGGTGAATCTCAACGCTTGCGAAAAGCGGAGACACAACCCTCTGTTGTATTTCTGTGTATAACCAACATAGCTGAATTTTTAAGGCTGTTTAACTCTGTAATCTTTTCTGTAATTTATTTTGCTTTTGGTAAAATTACGTATTTGAAAAAAACTGGCAGAAAAATATTGGCATAACAGCTTAAGTTAAATCAAGAATGGAAAAACTTGGAAAATTTGAGCAGATGTGGCAATTACGCGTGCCCGTTGAACGAAATATTGACAATCTATTGATAATCGCTAGGAAATTATCGACATTCCATCAACTTAGCAGCACTTTAGCAATACTACTGTTAATATTTGGCCGCTCAAACACACCCATATTAATTGTGCATTAAATTTAAAATATACAACTCAAAAGCTGAACTACCAGCGCTACCGCCATCAGTTCAGTGTCATCATTGCCAGTAGCGCCAATAACACGAAACTCGTGCCTGACACACAAAAGTCGTTTCACTCAATAGCGCAAGTGAAATGTACTACGCACTCACTACTAAGTAACGTCAAATATTCGATTGGAGTCATTTTGTCAATGAGCTACCATTGAGCTGGCGCCGCATTGGCGCTGGCGCCATGCAATTTACATCACTAAAATTGCACGAATGTCCAGGCTCATGACTGTTAATCCAGATGGTGAAAACGAAGACTCAAAGGAATGCAACCTTGCAAACAACAGCCGTCATTTTCAAAGTGTAAAAATTCTGTGATACAACGAACGCTAACGCCGTTAGGCTGTTATCGGTAAGTGTTGCATACTTTTCTGCGCACTTGATTTTGTTTTACAGATTTTTGGCGATGGAATTTTAGCTAAGCGAAAGTAGAATTTTATTTTAAAACAGATTTAACCCACAGATGAGAGATCTGCAATAAGTAGTTGTAAACTGAACGCGGCATAGGCAAAGTTAAGTTATTTAACACTGTTTGACATAATTTTATATGTACTCTCTGTCAAAAATGCTTCAAGTAACTTAGTCACATTTTATTTCGATTATGAATATGCCCCAATATATTCGGATTATGATATAATAAAATTAAAGAAAAAAAACTTTTTTAAAAATAAGCTTTTATTATTGGCTAATAAAATTAACTAAAAAGTAAGCTGATGCATTAAAAGAAATGGATAGAATGAGAAACGTTACAAATAACTAAGTAAAGATTACGTAACTAATTTAAACAATATTTTACCCTACTAAAAATTTAAAAAAATTCCTTTTTAAATTAAATTTAAGAAAAAGTATTTTCTAAGAACAAGCTTCTATTACTTGTTAATAAAACGAACTAAAAAGTAAAAAATAAAATTAAAGAAAAAAAAAACTTTTTTAAAAATAAGCTTTTATTATTGGTTAATAAAATTAACTAAAAAGTAAACAATAAATTGACTCTAAATAAATATAACACTTTATAAGTTCATTGTAAGCTTTAACGATAATTAGGCTTTTTCGTCTGCGACAAAAGAATTCTATATTGTACATAAATATATATTTTTAACATTAAAACTTTACACCTAAATTATTAAACCTTACAGTTTATATCACAGTCCTAATTGTTCTAATAAAAGCGTGTTACATTGCGATAGCAAGAAAATGAGATCCTAAATGTTCTTAATTATACCATCAAAATTCAACACGTTTTTTATTAGAACAATTAGAAATGTGATATAAACTGTAAGGTTTAATAATTTAGGTGTAAAGTTTTAATGTTAAAAATATATATTTATGTACAATATAGAATTCTTTTGTCGCAGACGAAAAAGCCTAATTATCGTTAAAGCTTACAATGAACTTATAAAGTGTTATATTTATTTAGAGTCAATTTATTGTTTACTTTTTAGTTAATTTTATTAACCAATAATAAAAGCTTATTTTTAAAAAAGTTTTTTTTTTCTTTAATTTTATTACATGTAACATTTATTAACAAAAACGTTCATTCAACAACATACATATATATACAAACTAACACAATTAAAATTTTCGACTGCGTCCATTGCCTCGTCCATTGCATTTGATGGCAGTTGTGTATGCGCCGTTTATATTATTTACGTCTTCTTTGAAGTTTACCGTCTTCTCTATTTTTTGTTGTATGCGTAACCCTTCGAGTGTTAGTCGCGTCCTCTCTCGACTCTAATTTTCCATTGATTTGTTGTCCGTTAGTCCTGGTATGTATGTTACACCTGTATATAGTCTCTTATTGTTTTCATTATTCAAATTTGCATTGTTGGTTACATTGTTAGTGCTGATTGTTTTTGTTGTTGCCAGCCATGTGTCTATTAATTTATTAGGGTACGCATTTTTGTATAAAATATTTTAAATTTTTCGGTTGTTTTCAGTTATGAACTCCTGATCACTTAAGTCGCGTACTTTCTTTATAAAGTTGATTGCCGTGTTTCTTTTTTGTATCCATGGTTGATTAGAATGATAGTTAATTATTCGCGACGATGCTACAGCTTTTGCATACCAATTCGTTTTCAACTTTTTATCCGATTTTATTATTTCCATATCTAGGAAGGCCAATTTATTTTCTTTCTCTTTTTCTACTGTGAATTGGATTTTTGGGTGTTGTGCGTTAAAAGTTTTTAAAATTTCTTCCACGTCCTTTGTTTTAATTATTGCAAATATATCGTCTACATACTTATTTATGTATTTGATATATATATCCCTGGATTTGAGCTCGGTGATGCTGTCGTCAAGTATTTTGTTTAGCACTATATCTGCTACTGTAGGTGATAGGGGGTTTCCCATAGGCATTCCGTATACTTGTTGGTAGAATTTGCCGTCGTATGTAAAATAATTCTTGTCCCTCAAGCAGAATTCGAGGCAAGTTTGAAACTGTTTATTTGATAAAGTAGTGTGTTCTTTTAGTTTTTCCCATTTTCTCATTATTGTTCGAATGGCTAATAGTATGGGAATGTTTGTGAAGAGGGAAACTACATCAAACGATATTAGAATTTCATCTTCCGCTATGTTAACTTCTTGGAGGTTGTGTTTTAATTGGAGGGAATTTTTGACATTGAGGGTACCACATATTATGTTTTTTAAGGTCTGTCCAATGTGTTTTGAAAGTTTGTAGCATGGTACACCTACAGAAGATGAAATCGGTCTAAGTGGAGTTTGTTCTTTATGGATCTTGGGTAGTCCATACAATCTTGGCGCTGTAGCCGCAGTGCAAGTAAGTTGCTTCTTAAATTTTAAAGATATGTTTCTCTGCTTGTAAATGTCATTTATGATGTTGTTGTTTTTCCGTACTAGTTGTTGTGTAGGATCAGTTCTTATTGTTTTGTATGTGTTTTTGTCGTTTAGTAGTTGTTCCATTTTTTGTTTATAGTCTACCTTGTACATTAGTACTGTTTTGTGTCCTTTGTCTGCGGTTGTAATTATTATATTGTCTTTATGTTGTTTCACGAAGTTCTTAGTGTCCTCAAAAACCTTCAATATAAGCTTATCTTTCGGAGTGTTATGGAGTTTGTTCTTGTAGGTATTTATTTTTGTATCCACAGTGCATCTCAGTACGTCTTTTTGTCTCTCATCTTCAATCCTTTGAATGCCTTGTTCAATATCAGCGATCAGGTGTATGGGTGAAAACGTTTTCCTAGAAACTGGCAGTGCGAATTTTTTCCCCATTGACAATAACCAACGGCTCTCTGGGGGTACTGTTATGTTGGTTTTGTTTACCAGCCAGTCCTCATTGGTTCGTAAGCCGAACATTTCAAAATTTTTAATAACATGATTTTGTAATTTTGAACTGAGCTGTTCCTCTGTGCTGATGGCTATTTTTTCTGTGGGCTGTTTTTGGTCCGCTAATACCGACCTAAAATCTTCTTTTTCTAATCTCTTTTTGAGGTCCTCCCTAATGTGCCAAATGTCTGTACTTTACAAGCAGAGAAACATATCTTCAAAATTTAAGAAGCAACTTACTTGCACTGCGGCTACAGCGCCAAGAATGTATGGACTACCCAAGATCCATAAAGAACAAACTCCACTTAGACCGATTTCATCTTCTGTAGGTGTACCATGCTACAAACTTTCAAAACACATTGGACAGACCTTAAAAAACATAATATGTGGTACCCTCAATGTCAAAAATTCCCTCCAATTAAAACACAACCTCCAAGAAGTTAACATAGCGGAAGATGAAATTCTAATATCATTTGATGTAGTTTCCCTCTTCACAAACATTCCCATACTATTAGCCATTCGAACAATAATGAGAAAATGGGAAAAACTAAAAGAACACACTACTTTATCAAATAAACAGTTTCAAACTTGCCCCGAATTCTGCTTGAGGGACAACAATTATTTTACATACGACGGCAAATTCTACCAACAAGTATACGGAATGCCTATGGGAAACCCCCTATCACCTACAGTAGCAGATATAGTGCTAGACAAAATACTTGACGACAGCATCACCGAGCTCAAATCCAGGGATATATATATCAAATACATAAATAAGTATGTAGACGATATATTTGCAATAATTAAAGCAAAGGACGTGGAAGAAATTTTAAAAACTTTTAACGCACAACACCCAAAAATCCAATTCACAGTAGAAAAAGAGAAAGAAAATAGATTGGCCTTCCTAGATATGGAAATAATAATATCGGATAAAAAGTTGAAAACGAATTGGTATGCAAAAGCTGTAGCATCGTCGCGAATAATTAACTATCATTCTAATCAACCATGGATACAAAAAAGAAACACGGCAATCAACTTTATAAAGAAAGTACGCGACTTAAGTGATCAGGAGTTCATAACTGAAAACAACCGAAAAATTAAAAATATTTTATACAAAAATGCGTACCCTAATAAATTAATAGACACATGGTGGGCAACAACAAAAAAAATCAGCACTAACAATGTAACCAACAATGCAAATTTGAATAATGAAAACAATAAGAGACTATATACAGGTGTAACATACATACCAGGACTAACGGACAACAAATCAATGGAAAATTTTATGCGAAACAACAACATTACATTAGCACATAAACCAAACCAAACACTAAATAAAATATTTACACAAACAAAAGACAAAATTAACAAGGAATAACAACACGATGTAGTCTACGAAATAAAATGCAACGGAAAGGAAGGAGAAGTGTGCGAAAAAGTTTATATTGGTACAACGAAGAGATCATTGGGCATCCGAATTAGTGAGCACAAATCAGATGCGAAAAATATGAAAACGACTACTGCTATTGCTGAGCACCTAACCAACAAATGCCATACAGCGGACTTCGATAATGTTAAGATTTTAGATATAGAGAGGAGAGAGAGGACGCGACTAAAGGCTCCATTACTGATACTTAGCATAGACTTGACTTGACTTGGCGTAAACTTGGCAACTTAGCCACGATTATACTCCACTTGGCGCATAAAATCTGGCATCATAATCAGCGTTGAAATTTATTTTTAAATAAATGTCAATTTGTATGACAAAATGTCAAAATGAAATGGAAACAAACAAATGGCATCTCAAAATGTAAACGTCACTTAGAACTTACATAGAAAATCAAAATTCAACAGACTTCTAAGTCAAGTAAAGTCTTGAGTAATCAGAAACATGCAATGTTAATTTAACAGAACTGTAAGTGACAGTTCGCAAGCCAAGTCAAGTCTATGCTAAGTATCAGTAATGGAGCCTTAACACTCGAAGGGTTACGCATACAACAAAAAATAGAGAAGACGGTAAACTTCAAAGAAGACGTAAATAATATAAACGGCGCATACACAACTGCCATCAAATGCAATGGACGAGGCAATGGACGCAGTCGAAAATTTTAATTGTGCTAGTTTGTATATATATGTATGTTGTTGAGTGAACGTTTTTGTTAATAAATGTTACTTGTAAAAAGGAAACATTTTATGTTAAAGGTAAACGTTTTATGTTAAATGTTACGTCTAAAGACTAAATTGCAGTTCAAATGTTATTGTATTATGTTAAATTTAAGTGAACTGTTGGAAAATATGTTATTGCTTGATGTTAGTTATTAATAACTTTTTAATATTTGTTTTTTCGTTTTATGTTTTATTAGAATAAACCAGACTTCCTGATGAAGATGTTATAAAAAACATCGAAACGCGTAGGAGAATAAGAAAAAACAAAATTTTTTGTCTTTTTATTTATCGGCCGAAAAGCTCCCTTTGGAAAAATTAATAAAAACTATACTCTGGCCCAAAATCACTAATAATAACAATTTAAACTTGAAACTTAAAGCTAATGACTATGGCTGAGAAAAGGTTACAATAAGTAATATATTTAATAAATAGTAAATAAATAAAAGAAACAAATAATAGAGTACATTTGCTTAGAAGAAATCAGTATTTTAATTGTCTAGGTTATTATAGAAACTTGTTAATTCTTTATTGAAGAGCAGAGCATTGCTTATAAGCCTAAGTCTAGAAGGGAGCGAGTTCCAAAGACGTATAGAAGTAATGAAGAACTGGCGATCAGATATTAGCATACGATGTCTGAAGTGGGTACGGAGAACAGATCTAGGCGACTGGAGAAAATTTAGCCTCCGATACAAATAGTCAGGTTCCTTCATATATATTAATTTATGTAGCATAGTGAGCGTTTTAAGTTTAATAAGGTTATCGAAAGAAATGTTTAGCAATCTGTAAGCATGATGAGAGACGTGGTCATGTCTTTTCAACCCATAGACGTATCTAGCAATATTGTTATAAACAACATTAAGTTTCCTATTACATACATAGTCACAATTAGAGTAATCCTCATAACCATAAAGCAGCGTAGGTATTAAGTACGCTTTTGCTATTAGTAGATGAATATGTAACGGAGTAAAATATTGTGTAAGCCAGAGTGTACGAAGCATCCCATACACTTTTCCCACTGTGCGGAAGATGTGATCTTTCCATGTCAAGGTTTTGTTAAAAACTACACCTAGATTTTTTGCCGTGTCAACGTATTCTATAATAGTGTTGTCTAAAATTAAATTTTCCATTCCACTTTTATCTAGTGACCTTCTATGAATGACTATACATTTCGACTTCTTAGGGTTAAGACATAAGCCGTTCATAGAAGCCCACGTGCCAATTTGACATAAATCGTAATTTAAGTTATTAATACATGAACTGTTACGATCACTAGGACAGCACATATACAATTGTACGTCGTCAGCATAAATGTGAATATTACAATACTTGCGAACACCAGGCAAATCGTTTATATACAAAACAAATAACAGACGACCAAGGATTGAGCTTTGTGGGACTCCTCTTAAAACACTGACGAAGTCAGACTTTCTGCTACCAACACTTCTACTGCCTGAGTTCGGTCGGCCAAATACGATCTGATTAGGGCTGTTGCACAGTTGGAGAAATTAAATAGGTTGTCCAGCTTCTTGCAGAGAACGGTGTGGTCGACCGAGTCAAACGCTTTTGAATGGTCGAGAAGAGTCATGAAAGCAGTAACATTTTTGTCAACTTGTTCTCGAATATCCTCTATCACCGATAGGAGCGCCGTTTTACAGCTACGATTTGACCTGAATCCAGACTGGGAATATGTGAGAAGGTTATTATCCTGCACATAAGTATTTATCTGGCAGTGTAAAATTCGTTCGACGACCTCGGAAAGGAAAGGCAGAATAGCTATAGGTCTATACTACTTGTTTTGCTTGGGGATTGGGATTACCATAGCAACTTTCCAACATTTGTGAAATACACAGGACGTCAGCACAGAGTTAACCAAGTAGGTTAAGTGAGGAAGGATTTTAGGAAGAATTATTTTTAAAAATTTCGGACATATACCATCGAACCCCATAGCATTAGACTTTACTGAAAGAATGGCTTGAACGACATCACAATCATCGACACTAGCAAACTCAAGAGGACCAAAATCAACATTAGCGCGAATACAATAATTGTCAGCACATATATTGTCAGTTGAGATTGGCAGATTTACAAAATTTATATTTATCTCGTTAATGTCTACATCAGGGAGGACAGAAATATCCCATTTGGATTTTCCGATACCAATATGTTTAATCGACTTCCAGGTTTCCTTCGAACTCAAAGCAGCACTAAACTTGTTATTATAAAATTTCTGCTTTGCTGACCTAATGGCTTTGTTTGCAGCGATCCTAGCTGCTTTGAAGCAGTTGTGAGCTTCCAGGGTTTTGTATCTTTTCCATCGTGAGTAAGCAAGGTTACGCTGGTGAATTAAGTGTTTTCGATTGGCACTAAACCAAGGGGTATTATTGTGTGTAGCGGCCTTGAGTTTCACTGGCACATGGTTGTCGAAAAGCCTAATAATATGGTTCTGTAGGAATGATGCCTGATCATCGAATAAATCCAGCAAAGAAGAATTTGAGTCAGTAAAGTGTGTAGGTGAAGTTAAATTGGTGGGAAAAAGTCCAAGACACTCCATACTTAGCTTTAGAGTTGAGTCGACAAGAAGGTTGGAGTTGAAATCCCCAGCGATGATTATATTATCATAGCTTATAAGTAGAGGCTCGAGAAATTCAATAAAGCCAGATAAGTCAACTCCACGATTAGGTCTGTATGCACAGCCGATAAGAAGCCTTTCATTATTTACAGAGAACACGTCTACGAACACATATTCGACAGAATCACTTGGACTAGCACTGCAGCAAAGTTTACAGGATAAACTACTTTTGACATATATAGCACCACCACCAACATGACCACGTCTATCAGCCCTGAAAACTTGATATCCATTTAGTTGCACCAAATCATTTTTGTGACATGAAGAAAAGCAGGTTTCGGAAATACATATAACATCTATATCAGAACCCTCAGAAATGAATCTCAATTCATCCAGCTTTTTATATAGGCTTTGCGCATTGAGATGGATGACTTTGAGCCCTTTAGTACGTTTGCTGAATACGCGCAACAGTGTATGTAAGCAGTCTTTGGAACTAGACAACCTATAGTCTAGGACCATCACTATCTATGGGATATAAAGAATGCTCTGTGATGCGTAACAATAAAGACAACATAAATGATTGTTTACAAGTA
Organism: Eurosta solidaginis; assembly: GCF_040869045.1. NCBI lineage: Eukaryota > Metazoa > Arthropoda > Insecta > Diptera > Tephritidae > Eurosta > Eurosta solidaginis. The sequence continues at coordinate 181,211,379 of NC_090323.1, forward strand.
TGATAGGGAGAGATAAAGACGGAAACGAAGAGACTCAAGAACTTAAGTAATATATGTACATACATAGAAATAAATTTATTGATCATTATTCGTTGGCGCATCTTCAACTCGAAAGGAACTCGCGCTTTCTTCGCCGGTATTCTCAAGACGCTCTAGAAAATCCAAGCATTGTTTATACCTTATTTCTTAATTTCAAACAAATTGGCAATAATAATTAAACTTTACAATTTTTTAAACAAAATAAGAAATGCGCAACGAAATTTCAATTGACAAAACAGCTGACTTCGAAAATTCGAAATTCCTATTCCCTAATTATTCTTCTCGCTAGGAGAAAAGAATTGGAGGAATTTTTCCGCGGGAATAAAAAAATCCGCGAGAACAAAATTCCGCGAGAATATTTAGAATTGGTCTGTATATAGTTTTGCAGCTTAAATTGAGGTTATGTTGCGAATAGAGTGGAAGGCAGTGAATAGGCAGTCGAATGACATATACAGACCAATTCTAAATATTCGCGCGGATTTTTTTATTCCCGCGGAAAAAATCCTCCAATTCTTTTCTCCTAGGGAGAAGAATAATTGGGGAATAGGAATTTCGAATTTTCGAACTCAGCTGTTTTGTGAATTGAAATTTTGTTGCGCATTTCTTATTTCGTTTAAAAAATTGAAAAGTTTAATTATTGTTGCAAATTTGTTTGATATTAAGAAATAAAATATGAACAATGCACAGTATTGCATTTCACGTGTTATTCACTGAAATGAGTAATGAATTTATGCCACAGCAACATCAACAGAGGAGCATAAGAAGAAGAAGACGGCGGGATAACACATATCCGCTGGAGTTGCCTGCTTTCGATCAGCAAAGCAATTTTCTGTCGGCCAAGTCGAGTTGAGTTCGCTTTTCGCCATATGCCAAAATCTATTTAAGCCTTCTTAAAAATCCTTGCGAAATTTCTGGATGGCTGCATCAAATATACCAAGAGCTCTTCTGCTGTTTATGATATACTTTTCTACTTAAAATAAAGACCATTGTGGTTGTTGTTGTTGTTGTATTAACAGTGAGAATATTGTGGTAGAATGTACATTCATATTTTAGCACAAATTTGTACAAATAAGTGTTCTTTCTTAAAAGAACCAATTTCCTTTAACTATTTTGATGCATTCCCTTTAATTTAACAAGTGAAAAAACTCCTATGAAATGGCAGAGAAATCTCCCTCTCCCTCACATTCATAATACCTACTTTTCTCCCATAACCGGTTTCCGCTTTTTCGAACATTGTTCAGAATAGGAGGAAAGGGAGAAGTGGAAAAAATTACATGGAATTTTTATTTAGAATACGAGGAATGGGAGAAGGGAAAAAACACGCACGGAATTTTTGTTTAGAATCGGGCTGATAATGAAGGAATGGTGTTCGGAGTTTTTTCAAAGTTGAAAAAAAAAAAATAAAAGCTTTAATATAAATAAAAATATTGTTTTAATAACAACAAAAACGCCTTATATATTCTATATATACGAAATTCGTAAGGATTATCTCACTTTAAAATTTGAGATAACTAATCTAAAGTTTTCTTTTGAAACTGAGTCGAGAACTGTGCGTGTGAATCATTGTGAATGATAACTAAGTGTGATATCTTCTGCATAGACGTCAAAATTCCAAAGTGATTGGATCGCCTGATTTGTATTTGAATATCGCTGTCTCATTCTGTATCTCTTTTTATCATCCGCTGAAGATAGGCGCCGCCATATTGAACACCCTGTCAAAACGCTAAAAAGTAGCCATATTGAACATCCTGTCAGGCATTTGACAGATAAGATATCACACTTAGTTATCATTCACAATGGTGTGAAAGTTCGGATTTTCGCCGATCAGCCGTTAGTTGCGATACTTGGTAAAGCGTAAAACGTATCCCTAACGTAATCAGCTGTTTATCGTTACGACGGTAAACCAAAACCCAATTGGTTGGCAACGATACGGTTACGACCTTAGCGGCACCAATAATCGATTGCATTGATTCTCATAAGGTTGGTCGAATCAGCTGTTATAAGGTTACCGATACGGCACCATTGTCTGCAGCTTAAGGGCGAATTAATGGTGACTTATAACCATAAAGCCATAACCAGATAAAACAGCTGATCGAACCTGCCTTAAGCTGGAGTCATTGGTGCCGTATGTCGTATCGCTGTATCCGTATCCCTAACGTAATCAGCTGTTTATCGTTACGACGGTAACCCTGCAAAACTTGTTGGATTACGTGTTCCATTTTCTTCATGTTGGAGTACTCTAACAATACTCCTTTGCAATGCGTTTGCGGACCACCATCAGCCGATCATTGCTCGTTTTTTAACGACCGTGATCACAACACGATGACGATCGAACAGAGTTGCCAAAAGTAAAATATTGCATACAAATAACTGATAATAAAATTTTACTTTGGCAACTCTGATAAAATGCAACAGCACACTGGTTTTATGTATACATACTATAGTATAGAGAAATATTAGTTTCTTTATACACGCAAATGCTAAATAACATAAGAACATTTACTTTCATTTTAAATTAAATTCACTCCGATAATTCTTTCCGACAACACAATTCCTCTTTAGTACTTTGGCATATGATCCTCTGTGGGTGCTCCATGGGGTACTACAGTGAAAGTACTTTGGAATGTACTCTCACGTATGTACTCTATGGAATACTCACAAACAAAGCGAGAGTGGGATCACCTACTCCTCTCCTAGGACATCGCAATGTTAATGGGAGCACATTTTTGTATGAATACAGATTTGATTTGGAGCAGTACTATACTCCCAAAGCAGTATTCCTTACATTATTTATAGAGTACTCGCGTTTTTTGAAGGGAAACCAAAACCCAATTGGTTGGCTACGATACGGTTACGACCTTAGCGGCACCAATAATCGATTGCATTGATTCTGATGAGGTTGGTCGAATCAACTGTTAAAAGGTTACCGATACGGTTACCGATAAAGCACCAATGTCTCCAGCTTTACAATGGCTGTGGCTGTCAAATTAACATTATATTGCACGTGTATTATTTTTTGTTTTGATTTTGCAAGTATAGTTTAGGGCTTTCCTTTCCATATTTTTAGCAAGAACTATAATAAAATGGCACCATCCATTGCGCAAGGAATAAATCTTGCTGCACCGGCAAAAAATAAAAAAATTGTATTTGATGACGAAGGTGAAGTGCCATCCGAAACAGCTCAGGAGGATGCGTTCTACAAGAAGGGTAAAAAGGGGGCCAAACGGGACTCGGTTAAAGTAAAGCTTATGCATAAATCTGCGCCAACCAAAAATAAAAAAATTGTGTTTGAAGAGAAAGGTGAAGTGCTAGCCGAAACAACCATAGGTGATGTGAAGGACAAGAGGTCTAAAAAGAAAAAATATAAGCGAGAGCAGCTAAACTCAGAGGACGAGCACGAGGAAGATGAAAATGATTATTTTATAAATCGCGAAAAGAAGCGCCAACAACAAAAGGAGGAAAATGACGATGGTGACACAAATAAAAAGTGGTTCAATGTGGTAAGTAAATGTAGTTGTAAGAGAAAGTGGAATGGGCCATTAGCCTTGGCTAGATACCTAGAACAGCTACAGAAATTAGATGTTTGAAATATTAATATTCACATTCTAGTATCCAGAGTATCCCTCCACAGAAGAAGTACTGGACATGAAGGATTCGGAGCAAATGGAATTATACGATTTGTGTAAAAAATCATATGAAGCTGAAATGATCAATTTCTCCAAACGTAAGTGTATTGCTTACTTTTTAAATAAATAATTAGGTCTATGTAATACAAAATACATTTATATATATATTCGCTACTTCTAATTGTTTGCATACTTCAACAGGTGATGCTTCAGATGCACGTTGGTTGCAAACCGCCTTGCACAAAGGCACTGCAAAAGATCGTGCCAATGCTGGGGCGCTACTAGTTACCAGCAATCCATTGGGAAATTTAGAAGCATTAGGCACTTTAATTAGTTTTACAAAGTTATCTAACAAATCGTCAAACGAAGTGCTTACAATTTTAGTTGATTTGTGGAAACAGGTTTTATTGCCGCCACATCGTAAACTATTATCCTTACAAATGAGAGGCGCTGATTGGAAATCTTTACGTAAAAATACGATTTTAAGTAAAGAGAAACAGCGCCGTATTTATGCATACTGGTATTTTGAGAATGAATTGAAAGAGCATTACTTTGGTAATATGATGGATAATATTTTATCATATGTTTTATATTATATATATTTTTTTTTTTCTCTTTTCAGAGTTTTTAAGAAATGTGCAACAGGCCATTCAAACAGGTCAAGAACATAATAAAAATGTAGCTATTATTGCCTCGTCACAGTTATTAGCCTTTGGGCCAGAGAAAGAACAAATGTTGCTCAATTTGCTTATTAACAAGTTAGGTGATCCTGTAGCGAAAGTAGCTTCAAAAGCCCTACATCATCTTAGTAGAGTAGCACATCGACATCCGAATATGTGTGGTGTTATTGTCGCAGAAGCTGAAAAGCTTTTATTTCGGAACAACATATCCGAACGTGCACAACATTTTGCACTCTGTTTCTTGGCCAGTATAGCACCAGCTGGTCGCCCAGAAGTATGTTCGAAATTAGTAAATATATGCTTCGCGCTTTTTAAAGTCCTCGTACAAAAAGGTGCTGTTAATAATCGCACAATGCAAGCTATTTTACGCTGCTTACAAAAAGCTATTTTAGACGCAAAGCCCACAGAGGGTTCGACAGAAATTCTCAACAAAGAGATGCAAGATACAATATATCGTCTTGTACATTTAGCAGATATACGCATTTCGGTACAAACGCTTGGTTTACTTTTACAATTAATGACTGTGAAGACGGAAAAATCGGATCGCTTTTATAATGCGCTGTACAAGAAAATGCATGATTTGGAATTAATTAATATTGGTGTTAAAACGGCAGCCGAATTACTTCACATCATACATCGTGCAACACATATAGATTCAAATATACAGCGCGCACAAGCATTTATTAAACGGTTGCTACAATGCGCCCTCTATATGCCACCAAATATCGCAGCAGGCTGTCTAATAGTTATACATAAGCTATTGCGTAGTCGTAAAGAGTTAGCCGGTGGCTTAAGTCCTTATGATACGGCTGAGAAAGCTAACGATAGTAATGAAACCGCTGCCATCCTACCAAAGGTACAAGCAAGTGATGCAGAATTGGATAAATTTGATAGCGATGGTGAGGAAAAGTATGAGGATATACGCGATGATGATGATAATAATACCAAAGTTGAGATTGAGTCTAAAGTTGATATTTCGAAAGTTTCTTCGTGGCATCATGCAAAGGTAGAATCTTCAGTTAAAGATACAAAAATTAAAGACATAGCACCAAACAAATATGATCCTTATCATCGAGTACCGTCGTTCGCTGGCGCTGAGTTTGCATTACGCGACGAATTACTACTCTTACGCGCGCATTACCATCCGACAATACAAGTGTTTGCCGATAATATTTTGCAGCGTAAGTCTTATTTGAGTGAAAGTTTCTTAAGTGAAAAAAATCGTCGTATCAAATCTTGTTGAGCCGTCGTTTTCGAAAACTGAAGAGTTTAATATTTCGTATTCATTTTTATTTAGAGAATCGGTGAATTTAGAGATTGCCATAGTGTAGATTTATTACTTAGTTACTTAATTGGCGCTTAACCGTCGTAAACAGTTATGGCCGTCCAACAAGGCGCGCCAGTCGCTCCTTCGCTCCGCCAACCGGCGCCAAAATGGCACACCATGGGAGTTTAAATCGTTTTCCACCTGGTCATTCCAACGAAGTGGGGGCCGCCCTCTACCTCTGCATCCATAGACAGGTTCCGATAGAAACACTTTCTTGGCCGGAGCACCATCTTTCATTCGCATAACATGGCCTAAATAGCGCAGCCGCTGCGTTTTAATTCGCTCGACTATGTGGATGCGTATAGTTCGTACAGCTTATCATTAAATCTTCTTCGGTACTCGCCATCGCCAACGCGTAGAGGTCCATAAATCTTTCGAGAAATTTTCTCTCGAACACTCCCAAAGCCGCTTCATCTGCTGTTGTCATAGATAGATAATTAATTGAGGATCGCACTGCGACCATTGGTCTATGGGATTCAAGGGGTTGTGTAGCGCAATATATAGCTTCTCCAACCCAATTGTCAACCTCACCTTCGAGCGGCGAATCCCGTTTCACTAACAGACGAGGCTCTGGCGACCCCAAGCTCCTCATGGAACTTGGGGGTGGGGAGGGAGGGATGGCCTGAAGGTTCAATGTGGCCATATAAATCGTTCCCGAGATGGTCGGGCCAGCACCTTAATGGTGCTGTGTTACCGGAGCGTATCGGATCTGTATCCGACATAGGACCATCACATCGATAACTCCCCAAAGCCTTCGGGGAGCAACCTAATCGCTACAACAACAACCATTGGTCTATTGTGCCCTCATCTGCTTCACAACACCTCATCCAAGCTGCTGTTGGCATGGTCCATGCTTCTGTCCCATATAGCAGGACGGGTACGATAAGTGACTTGTAGAGTATGATTTTCGTTCGCCGAGAGAGGACGTTACTTTTTTAATTTATTTAATTTATTTATTATTACGGCTGTTTAGGCCTAAAACTTAAACTACTAAGTACAATTCATTATTATATCATTTATTTCTATTGAATATGCTGTTGGAATGCCATGTGATTCCGATCAGCATATTTACTGGCGTAACAAACGGACGAGTCTGGGAGCCAGTCATTTAAGGAAGGTTGGAAAGGACGCGTTTCCAATCCTCCAGGGCTCCCAGCTTAAGGCAACAAAATTTGGAACATATATTTTTCAATTATATTTGTATTTTAAGCTGTCGGAATGTATTGGTCTCCGATCAACACAGCTAAACATTTCTTTGGATGTTGGAAATTGAAGTGTACCCAATCACCCCTCAACTTTGTTTAGTAAAGACGCTGTCGGAACGCATGAAGATTCCGATCAGCACATCTCAAAATATATTGGGAGGTTGAAAAGGACGTGTTTCCAATCCCCCTGCTCCAACTTTTGTTTGACCTTATTTTGGTTACACATCATATAATTTTATTGTTATATTAATGCTGTCGGAATGCGAGTGATCCCGATCAGCAACAGTAAATATAGGCTGAAAATACCGAATTCCAGCGAAATTTGTTGTTGGAACTGTCTGGAGTTACAGGTGGCGACTGATTTTCTTTTCCTTAGGGCCGGGTGCATTGTATTTTGCTGCTACCAGTATTACCATTCCCTTTTCGCGCTCCAGTATCGGCATGTCATGTAAAAAATAAAAGAAAAAAAAAAAACTTTTATCTCATTGGAAGGGTTTTACAATGTTCCAATAAACTTTTTTTAAAGGTATTGAAGTTATTACTACTTTTTATGTGATTAGGAAGTTCATTGAAATATTTCAGGCCCTTATAAAATATATTTTGCTTGTCCACTTCTGTTTTGAAAAGAGGTAATCTAAAATTATTGTTTTCTCTGATTACGTATGAATGTGCATCATTTACATATCTAAGCTTTTCGCTGAGGTATGTTGGTAATTTACCGTGCTTAATATTAAATACAAATTTCATACTGTGGTAGAATATGAGCTGTTTTATACTCAACAAGTTTAGTGCTTCTATCATGTTATTAATGGGAGTATCATACCTCATGTTTAATATAAATCTCATAGCTTTATTTTGCATAACTTGTAGCTTATCTACCTGAGTTACATTGGCCATAAAGAATATTGTGGGACAATATATGAAATGCGGCTCTATGATGGATTTATACACTTTCAGTTTGTATTTTCTACTGATAAATTTGCATGACCTTTTACAAAAACCAATTTTCTTGCCTATTTTGGCAACTATATAATCAATATGATCATTAAATTTTAATTTATTATCAATCTGAACCCCTAAGTACTTGAAAGTTTTAACTTCGTTAATGTTTGAGTTCATTATTTTTAGCTCGATATTACAAGATTCCTTATTCATCGCTCTAGATATGACCATAAAATGGGTTTTATTAACATTAAGTTTAAGCTTATTGTTACAAAGCCACCTGTATAGGGTGTTCAAGTCTTCCTGCATTTTGCTCCTAGCTAACATGATATCAAGTTCACTTACTTCGAGCAGTGCGTCATCTGCAAACAGCCTTATTTTACTATGTTTTAGCGCCGAAGATATATCATTTATATATATGTTAAATAGGACCGGTGCCAAAACCAATCCTTGTGGCAATCCAATTCCTGTCAATACCTCTTCCGAGACAACCGACTCAATGGCTGTTTTTTGTCTTCGGTTACCTAAAAAGCTCTGAAACCACTGCAGCTCGTTGCCCCTAATTCCAATTTTTTCTAATTTTTTAATCATTATATTTCTGTCTATAGATTCAAATGCTCTCTTCAAGTCGATAAAAACCGCAAGTATACTTTTCTTTTGATTTAGTTCTTCTTTCCAACTCGATATTACATAATTTAAAGCCGTTTCACAAGAGTGGCCTTCTCTGAAACCGGATTGTTCTTTAATTAGTATTTTATTTATTTCCAAGTAACTTATGAGCTGATCTTTTACTACTGTTTCTAGATTTTTTTCGATATTCGGCAACGTGTTGATCGGTCTCAGATCTTCTGCCTTTAATGAATTTTTTACCTTCTTTATTGGCACTATTGTTGATATTTTCCATGCGTCAGGCACTATTCCCTCTACTAATGATTTATTTATGATATCCGCATAGAAATGTCCCATGTATTACACCGAATCCTTAATTACTCCTTCTGATAGTAAATTTGTTCCTCCGATTTTATTTTTTAACCTTTTAGCTACCAATCATCATATATATCATCAACCGTAACTTCTTGGAATTTCAGACATGTGCTAACCGTGTATTGCACACTGTCGCCACTATCCAAAGTTTCGATTTCTCGATTTATGTCACTAATACTATCAACAAAGAAGGAATTCAATGCTTGAGCTATATCCTCGGGTGTTTCATATCTTTTACCATTTACAATCACTGTCAGGATATTGTCACGCACCTCAGTTAAGTTTACTGCTTGCTTGAGGTGTTTCCACATTAATTTCCTATCAGAAGAAGTTAAGGCAATATATTTCTCCATATACTTAATTTTTTTAATTTTGATTAGTTTCTTATAATACTTCGCAACCGTATTATATTCCGAAAATTCACCAGATCTTCTGGCTTGTGAGTGCAATTGGACTTTTAATTTGTTAATTTCGGTCAGTTCATGATCGTACCACTTATTTCTCAACCTCACTATCCTGTCTTGTTCTGATGTTAATAAACCCATGCAGTGTGATAAGCAGGTATTTATATATTCAACCGAGTCATTGAGATGCATATTTTTTAATACGCTGAAATCATAGTTTCTTAATAAGTAAATGAGGTTATCAGCAGAATAATTCTTCCAACACATTGTGGGTATCATTCTCCGCAGATGATTTGAATTACTCACTTTGAAAGCAAATGAAATGGTTTCGTGATCAGAAATTCTGTGATTTTCAAGATTAGTACAGGACAGTACATCAGCATTTGCATATAATAGATCTATTCTCGTTTGGGACCTCTCAGCAATCCTTGTATTGAAATTCACCATTTGCCTCATCGCGCTACGTGAAAACATCTCATTGAGCTTAGAACTCGTTGCGGTATTAACATTCATGTTAATGTTAAAATCCCCAATTAACAAGGAGTTCGTACCACTCTCCAGTTCCTCAGAAAGTATAGCATCCAAGTGATTTAAAAATTCGATATCACTAGAGCTTGGAGAATGGTACAACACACCTATTTGCCATTTAATGTCGAACTTTTTTAATTTAATTATACCACACCAAACATTTAAATCAATAGATCTATTATACCTGACTTTGTACTCGATACCTTTTTTTAATAGTAAGACTACACCTCCTGTGTGTCTACTATGAGAATCGCAACGAACCATTGTATAATAAGGAATGTTTATTTCCGCATCACTAACATCCGGTGTTATACATGCTTCTGAACATGGAACGATGTCCGGATCTAACTCTTATATAACTCTTTCGAGTTCAGGTTTGTTGGCTAGAAAACTACAAATATTTAGGTAAATGCACTGTAAGTTAAAAGCTTTTATCCCCCGATCAGCTAGTTTTGGTGGCTAAAAGCCCACGCGTTGTCTTTCCAGTTTAAGTTTCCTTAAATAAACTGGGCATTCATGACTCATGATGTTGTGTTCTGTATTAATATTTAAACCTAACCGATTGTTACTATCTATACAATTACCACATTTATTTAGGGGTGCACTCTCTGTGCATTCTTCGACTTTATGTTCCCCGCTGCATTTACTACACCTCTGTTTAAGTGTACAAGTAGCCGCTATATGGTTAAACCCTAAGCATTTATAACATCTTTTTACAGTTTGAGCATCGTAAACTGGACAGCGGTCCCAACCAATATTGATTTTCTTACATTTCAACACGTCTTCATAGTATTTGTGCTCAATCTCTATGACTGCATTGATATATGAGGCTCTGTTTCCTTCCTTGATTTGATAACTCTTACACATTTCATTTTAGCATCTCGCAAAAACTCATTTTGGTTAGTGATCTTACCAACTATTTCCTCTTCAGGATGCTCAGTACTAATGTTAGTCACCATAATTTTAGGAAAATATATTTTCGGTTCAGCTATGTTGTACTTACTTTTAGCTAGCCTTTCTGTTAGAGTGTCCTTAATTTTATCCTTATCACTAGCTGACTTCGCACTAATAATTATTGTACCATTGTTTCTATTTTGTACCCTACCTATATTCAAATTGGATGGATCTATTTTATTCAAGTCCGTTTTTGTTTTCTCTAATGCTTGTTTAACCTTGGGTTTAGTTACTATTGGAGGAATTCCCTTAGTAATATTGGCATATGAATTGACTTCCTTAGCAGTAACAGCTTTATTTTGATTTGCAACCTTTTTAACCTCTCTTATAATTTCCTCCTTTTGCTTATTAAACGCTTCTTTTGGGGTATTGATCTTATTAAGCATTTCTTTGTTTGCTTTGCAAAGACTCTCTACATGTTTAATCAACTCTAATTTTTCCGTGTTCACCCTGTTTATATTATCCACAATTCTTTTCATCTCTCTTTCGCTGTGCGTTATGGATGCGCTTATCTCCCTTTTGTGTTCATTCAACATTTTTTCAAGTTCACCCTTTTGCTCCCTTAAATTTACTTTGTTAATTTCTGAAATAGAAAGTATTTCTCTGAGGGCATCATCTACATTGGAGATATCAGGCATGCTTAACCAACGAAACGATATCATTTCGTTACGATAATCAACGTTAATAAACGAAACGAAGTCATTTCGTTTCGTTTATTAACGTTAAGATCGTCAAATTAACGAAATGATTTCGTTTCGTTTTCTGCCATATCAAAACGAAATCAAATCGTTTATGTTGATTATTAATTTCAAACTATGCTGGCAAAGCTGATTGATGGCGGAGTCATTAAAGGTGAAAGCATTATCCAAGCTGATTGCAACTTTTCTCATGAATTTTGACAGTACGAACATTTCTCAGAGTATTTTTGACATTACCACCAACGAATTACACAAACAAATTACATAGAGTTTGTGTGTGTATGTGCGCTCGTTGTTGCCACCTTACGGCTTCACCATGGCTATAGCATTGCCAGCACAATTCAAACATAAAGTATCACGTTTTCGTTAACGTTTTTAACGTTAACGAAAGCTTTTCGTTTCGGTTAAAAACGAGATACAACTTATCTTGATAATTTCTTTATCGATAATATTTCGAAGTGTTTCAACGGAAACGGTGGAAATTTTTTGATAAACGATTAGCTTAACGTTAAGGTGCATCCCTGGGAGATATATGTCATACAACCATCGCACATAAATCTTAAAAATTGGCAGTTGGCAGCCTTGCAAGCAGTTCATGCTATATTCGTCCATAGATGCACATGCAATTGTTTTGTGATACACTTTACCACACACACCCTCACATCTCCCCCTTTATTTTTTTGTGGCATTTTTCGCACACCTCCATTCTCTTTTAATATTTTTCTGTTTTCACTGTTACATATATATATATATATGTCGAACTGAACAAGCAAAATATATTTTAGCACAATACCAATTGAAAATTTCACTTTTCAATTGCCTACCTAGTCCAAAGTATCATTTATTGGCAAGATTTATTCTTCGTTGGATTTCAGTGATGATGTTGTTGCTAGTGTTGATGCTGGTTCCCAAAATAAACGAAGTCTTACTATTTCGAAATTATGGCTGCCAACAGTAGCGTGGTTCCCAAGGCGCATCTGCGCTGACTCTTTGCTCGATGACAGCAAGTACTTCGTTTTGTCCTCATTCACATTCAAACCCACTTTTTCTGTGTCGTTGCAATATTTTACCCAAAACTACAACTTCAAAACACTTAGCACGCCTATTTACTTACAGAAAAGCGCATCGCTTACTATGGCGATCCTTTACGTGATTTCGGCTTACCACATTTTCTTGAACGGTTCGCTTTTAAAAATCCTAAAAAACTGAATAACCAAAAAGACGAAGCGCCAATTATTACGCATAAACGTTATTTACCATTTGGAGCACGGGGAAAACCAATTAAGTCACTGACAAAAGCCAATTGTACTGAAGATGAAATGTATATTTTCAATTTCCTTGAACAAAAACGTCAACAGGCTGCTAAAATAGCACCAAATAATGTAAAAAAGAAAATGAATACAGAAAGTGAGGATGATGAAGAAGAAATAACAGTAGGTGAAGTAGACGATGACGAATTCGAGGAATTTCTTGGCAGCTACTTTGGCAAGAAAGCTAAGGCTGCAGCTGATGCTGAAAAGCAGAAACAGGATGAAGAATTAGATTTCCTTAAAGAATTAGGTGGTGAATTAAAGTCCGATGACAAGAGGAAAAAAAAGCGTGCATCAAAAGGTGATGATGGCGAAGATGATATTGAGGATATTGATGCAGATTGGGGTGATGATGATGGTGGTGAGGAAGGCAATCTTGCTAGTGATAGTGATTTATCTGTTGGCGAAGATGGCTCTATTGATGTAAATTATAATGAAAACGAAGATGATGATGATGGTTCAATATCATTGGATGAAGAGGAAGCGCCAGCTGATTTGAGTGATATGGAGGATGAGGATAGTATGCCTGAAGATATGAGTGAAGAAGATGCTGATACTGACGATGATAATGACTTGTCACCTGCAAATGGTAAGAAGTCACAAAAACGTTCATTGGCATTAAATCAGAAAACTTTTGCAAAGAAACTTAAACATAGCGATGGTGAGTGGTGAATTAAATTATTCTTTATTTATCTCATTTCACACAAACACGTTCACTTTCTATTATATTTTTAGATATGAGTTCACTTTTTGCGGCTGCTGACGATTTTGCCGAGTTACTAGAAGAAACGGGTAAAACGAAAGGTCAAGGTACCTCACAAGCAATATTCAATAAGGACAAATCAACAGCAAAACAATTAAAATGGGAAGAGAAGCGACGCTCTAACTCGAAAACGTATATGAAGCGAATGAAAAAGAGTAGTAGTGCAGCCAAAAAAATTAATAATAAAAAGCGAAAATAAAATAAAGTAATGGTGTTATTTGATAAGGTATGCAAAGATTTAATAAACCAGTTTAAAAAATAAAAATGTATGAGAATCCTGTTGGCATATTTTAACACATTTGTTAATTGTTCTTTAAATAGAAACTACATTTTAGGTAATTTTTTCCTTTACTTCATATGTATATTCATATACTTCTTCTTTGCTTACAATTTACAAAGTTATGTTTCTATGTACATACACATTTTGTTTTAACAACACCTTTCTAACCAATTTTCCTTCATTGTATATAATTCTTACTTACTATTCTTAACTAGTTTCTTTTATTTGTGACGTAATTGCTATAAAGGATGTATTAATAATACTTAGTCCTACTAATTCATCCATACTTTGTGTTTTTTTTTTTAATAATTAGTAAATGTTATTTCTTTACCCCTTTTATGTTAGATATAATAAATAAGTTTATGTATGTTAATATGTATCTTGTTAATATTGAGTACGTGTATAGCAATTACTTATTATTAAAAGTTATTTATTTAATACATATGCACATACTATATAGAAATGGATCCTGATAAATTTGAAATTACTGTAAATGTAACTGTGGGTGGGTCGATTTGTATGGAAGAAAGTTAACCGATATCGCGCCATCGATTTTTCGATAGGATTTGGGCTCAGGAAAAAAAGTTCCACTACGTATATCAAAAAATAATAATTTTCGACCCTGCGAAATTGAATTTTTTAACTTTTTTCGACTTTGATTTTTAAGGTTTTTTTCATGACCTACAAAAAAAATTTAATTTTTTTTTTTCACAAAACTGTTATCGCCAACGTTTTTAGTGGACATTTTTGGGTCGGACAGGGTATACATGAAAATTTTACAATCAAATGAAAATTTTTTTAGTAGGTCATGAAAAAAAACCTTAAAAATCAAAGTCGAAAAAAAGTAAATAAAAAAAGTAAATTTCGCAGGCTCGAAAATTATTTTTTTGGTTATGCGTAGTGGAACTTTTTTTCCTGAGCCCAATCCTATCGAAAAATCGATGGCGCGATATCGGTTAATAAATCGACCCAGTCTATCAGCTATCAGATATTTTAGACACCTATCGTGCGATCCCTTTTAACTTCATGATAAAGAAGATAATTCGAGCAGCAGCGCTATGTCTAACGCTGCTATCAAACAACGAGTCAGCATATTTGTGTCTCACTGTTAACAACATGAAATTTGTGAAACAGCATTAAAATGTATAAAGAAGATATGCCTTAAAAACTATACTGCAACTAGTACTATTTCGAACCTAGTTAAGTCCCGTCGAAGTTGAACAAGCATCACTATCTTTAAACCCTTTATCATACCTTTTCTGACGCCGTCTGGCGCGGTACCGTGGGAGTTATGAGATGATGCCTTGGAGTGTTCGAGGCTAGATCTCTTCCGAATATTTATAGTGGTCATTTGCACTAGTTCCGATACGTGCTAAATAGTATTTATACTATTATAAAGAGCATGTTTACAATGTCTGGTTAAAGTAGATCTGTCATATAATGAGGTTGAACCAAGCGTGAGCTTGGGTTGACGACTATTGGCATCAAAGGTGAATTTAAGGAGTTGTTCCTCTCAGTAGTCGATGTGTTGTCTAGGGCCGAACGAAGTAAACATATTAATAATAAATATCAATCTATCTAATTAACAACCGAGGCTCTGGCAACCCCGAACTCCTCATGGATCTAGGGGGTGCGAGGGCCTAGAAGATCGCATGTGGTCATAACAAATAGTTCCCGAGATGGTCGGGCTTGGTACCGGAACGTACCGGATCTGCATCCGGCAAAGGCCATCAACATCGATAACACTCCCCAAGGCTTTCGGGGAGTGTCTTTGTCGCTACAACAACAACAACACCATCTTCAACACTAGGCGTTCTGCCATTGGTACTCGTGGAGAAATCATCATGTGTGAGTGGCTACTCAGTCAATCCGGCGTTACTTTGAAGAAGGAACCCAACTAGAGCAAACATGCCGAGAACAGCCAGGAAGGCCATAACTGCTTTCTACGCTTCTTAAACAGTCGGGGTTAAAATGTGGACTCTAAAGCCAAAAATAATGTACTGATTTTATATAGTTTTGTAAGACCCATCCTATTATACCATATGGTCAGCCGTAATGCGTAAATCAGGGCAACTTCCTTCAACATCCAGAAACGCTATAGATGGTATTACCAACCTCCCGATGGACGTGTTTGGTAAACTCCTAGGTAATTTCAATGCAGTTATACTGGAGCGACTTCAGATTTGGGTATGTCGACATTCTGGCGCCCATTTTCGAAAACTAACGTCAACTAGAATATTCTACACCGATAATCTCTTCACACACCAAGTTCTTCAGAAATTTCCTGGAAAGTCATGATAAAGATACTTCCCGAATGTTTGAGAGATTTATTTGATGTGGATTGATACGTTACATTCCGGAAACTATTATCATTAAGGTCCTACCACGTCGAACCTTATTGATCAACCCACCCCTTCCTCCGGGAGGAGCTTGCGGTTAGTTAGGTGCGATCTAGATGTCCCGCTTCCGTTCAATATACTCTGACGATCAGGGCCCTCCAGAGCCCTACTTAAGGTGACTCCAAATACTTGCTCGTGTTTCTTTTCACCAAGAAAGCTTGTGCCAGATATACCCATAAGAGAAGCATCCAGACAAACTTGGCCCCGCATGAATGGGAACGGAACTAGGTTCCGAATTAATACTAACCGTCTTTTCTTAGTCTATTGATTTGGATATTAACGTGACACCCACTAGATGTGGGTACACAGCCAACGATTGATTTCTGGTGGAGCTATAGGGTCGAGGAGGAGATCTAAAGTGTTGAGCGCTCTCTCTGCCGATGCACAGCTCTTGTTAGGAATTGTCAAAACAGGTAATTCATCAACTGTTTAAAGGAGCTTGGCTCTGCTGAAATCAAAAACATACTGCGGTACATTTAACTGAAAAATTGGTGCAATTTCCCACATATTTATTAGAGAAAGGGCTTTAGCTCATCCAGTCTTATCATAGTGGAGCACCCCCCTAAGGGAGCCTCTCTGGTCAATGGGGCTACCGCTCTAACCTAAGCTAATCCAACCTGGACCCGTACAACGATAACTATGCAACAGTCAAACTATTTCTTAAAATTAAAACAAGTTATGAATCTAACGAGTTCTATTTGTAACTAGTTCACATATATCATTAATACGATCCACCATTTCAGAGCAATGTGATTTAATATTGTTTTCGATCACGGATTGTAAAAGGTAATACGGGCCATGTGTTGTCTTTTATTATGCCTTAATTCATGTTGATTCCTTATGGTATGTTATGTCATCGGCAGAATTCAGCGGCTACATTGGCTAGGTTATGTTAAATGAAAACGCTACGGACCAGTCGGTTGTCCTATCGAGAAAGTACTTTGGCTTGGGTATCGAAATTTGTGAGACTTCCAAAGTGGTCCAGGACTATGTGACACAAAGAAATGTGAATGAGTTTAAGTGGAGAGCTGTCATTCTACTTAACCTAACATAAATATGTGCCTAGACTCAAATATATCAACTTCTGCTCTCATATAGATTTTAAGAGACCGTAGGATTTCTGTTCGACAATTTTGTAAAATTATATTGTTATTTTTATTTAAAATAATATTGCAAATAATTCATCATAATTACAATACATTGAGAATGAGGTTAGGAGTGAAAAATATGTTTTTATTTTGGAGCTTATGTGAAAATATTAAATTTGATAAAGATTTTTATTCGGTGTTTTAGTTTTAAAGCCAGTTTTCATACTTATAATGTTTTACATTTTGATATTTACTACATTTTTATAACTCTACTAAATCATTTCAAATACTTACATATGGTTTCTGCGATTTACGATTTGACTCGTACCGCCGTTTTTTTTTGTGTTGGATATAAGGCAACATTTTTTTAAAGGCATCATTATTTAAAACATAAATTTCTTTACCTTGTTTTAATGAAATATTTTTTTTGGTTTACGATCTACAAGAGTTTTATATTGAATTTTTTCTCAAGTTCGAATTGCCCTGTCACCCCGAAGTTTTGTTTGTTTTAACACTTACTCCGATATGCATTTGTATATTCTTACAAAAAAGAAAAACACATACTCAATAATTATTATTCTAATTTTTAATGTCCCTAACCTCAATTTATAGCTCTTAACCTCATTTTTTATATACGTTAACACTCTGAAAGGGGAAACCTTAAAGGAGATATAATTTTTTTGCTTCTATTTTTTTTAATATATGTAAGACTACGTTTATGTGTGTATTTTAAAATAGTTGCATGTATATATGTATTTACATGTTTTTTGTTAAAATATTAATTTTTTTTTTGCTCAAAATGTTCTTTTATAAATCTATAAAATTTTCATTTATATATTTTCTATTTCTACTTGGATTTTATGTTTTTCGGGTTCAATATGTATTTTAATATTAATCGCATATCTTCAAACAAATTTTATTTTTAATCCCTCATTAATTCATACAAAGTAGCTAATTTTTTATTTTTTTTTTTTATTTTTTTTCTATGAAAATAGTTTTTTTTGTTTGTTTTAATAAATATTTTTTGATTATTTTTTGCAGTTTTACATTTATACTTACAAATATTCACTAATTTCTAAGCTCGCATAACACAATCTACAATTTTTAATTGGTCGAAGTTTTTTTTTTTATATCCTAAAATTTTTTACAAACTATAGTTAGAAAACATATTAATTGAAATTCAATTATTATAAGCCGGTGTTAAGCTCATGAATTCTTAAATATAAGTATAGTTGACAACTTTTGAATTTTTAATTTTATCGAAAATAAGCATAATGTAAAATTGTCATGGTCATTGTTTGGCGTGAGTTTAGACGGCGAAATAATGCCAACTTTGGATGAAAGACCCAGACCCATATAGTATTGCCTTAAAATGTTTTTGAATTCTGAGTATACATTTTGCTAATCTGCCGCATTGTGTGTTGCAACAATTTTTTGTATACTCAGCGTGCTTTGCACCCAGAGTATATTAACTTTGATTGGGTAACGGTTGGTTGTACATGTATAAAGGAATCGAGATAGGTCTATATCTATATTCCATATATCAAAATCATCAGTACCGAAAAAAAATTTGATTGAGCCAGTAAATTTTGAGGTATCTTGATGAAATTTGGTATGTAGGTTCATGGGCACTCATCTCAGATCGCTATTTAAAATGAACGATATCGGACTATAACCACGCCCACTTTTTCGAAATCGAAAATTTCCAAAAACCGAAGAAGTGCGATAATTCATTACCAAAGACGGAGATAAGAATGAAACTTGGTAGGTGCGTTGAACTTATGACGCAGAATAGACAATTAGTAAAATGTTGGACAATGGCACTGCCCACTTTTAAAAGAATGTAATTTAAAAGTTTTGCAAGCTGTAATTTGGCAGTCGTTGAAGATATCATGATGAAATTTGGCAGGAATGTTATTCCTATTACTATATGTGTGCCAAATAAAAATTCAGCCTTATTGTAAACTTCGCGTGAATGCAATTCCCAATGGAAAAATTCCCACATTTGTTCTGTTCTCATTGTGAACTTCACATGTGAAAAATTTCTTATATTCGAAGAATTACCCTAACCGTCAACAAATTTTTTTCCACGTGAATGTATAGAATTTGTTCGCAAAACTGAAAGTGGGGAACAACACTCGATAAAATGTAAGGATTGTTTATTGCTTATTAAACTTACTTACTTACTTAATTGGCGCTTAACCGTCTAAACGGTTATAGCCGTCCAACAAGGCGCGCCAGTCGCTCCTTCGCTCCGCCAACCGGCGCCAATTGGTCACACCAAGGGAGTTTAAATCGTTTTCCACCTGGTCCTTCCAACGGAGTGGGGGCCGCCCTCTACCTCTGCTTCCATAGGCGGGTTCCGATAGAAACACTTTCTTGGCCGGAGCATCATCTTTCATTCGCATAACATGGCCTAGCCAGCGCAGCCGCTGCGTTTTAATTCGCTGGACTATGTTGATGTCTGCGTATAGCTCGTACAGCTCATCATTAAATCTTCTTCGGTACTCGCCATCGCCAACGCGTAGAGGTCCATAAATCTTTCGAAGAACTTTTCTCTCGAACACTCCCAAAGCCGCTTCATCTGCTGTTGTCATGGTCCATGCTTCTGCCCCATATAGCAGGACGGGTACGATAAGTGACTTGTAGAGTATGATTTTCGTTCGCCGAGAGAGGACTTTACTTTTCAATTGCCTACCTAGTCCAAAGTAGCATTTATTGGCAAGATTGATTCTTCGCTGGATTTCAGTGCTGATGTTGTTGCTTATTAAACTTAGTTAAGAATTATTTTATATCACATTAGGTCTATAAACAAAACTCAGTTGACTTTCTTGGTAAGCACTATGGCCGAAAATCCTGAAATAGGAAAGGGCTTCCAACAAAAAAATAAAGATAAAGTGCTGGCTTTTTGGAAGAAATTGAACAATTCCCTCAATAGCATGGGCCCACCATCAACATCAATCTCCGAATGGAAAAAGGTGACTATCAATACCATGTGGCTATGGAATGTGCCTTAATTTATATAGCCATTGCTTACAGGTTTGGATTGATCAAAAACGATACATACGAAACAAGGCTGTCGAAAATACCAAAAATAGGAAAAAGACCGGTGGAGGACCTTGCAAGCAACATGTTTTTTCTGTATTAGAACAGTCAATTTTGGATATAACTGCGTCAGTAGCAGCTGCGGAAGGTGTCGAAGATGGCAAGCTTTTTGGTTTGAATGCAACGAAATCAACTGGTAAGCTCTAGTGAGGACTCTGAAGTGGAACTTAGTTGCATGGACAATAGCTTGGACGAAAATAGCACCGAAACTGCTGGTGACACGCAAAGGGAAAGTGCTTTGCCTGCACAAAAAACCAGCCAGCAAACTCGCAAAAAAATTAACCCTTCGGAGCTATTAAACATTGAACTAGATGTTCAAAAAGAAATGAATGACAACGTCAGAAAGGGCTTGGAAATCCAGAGTCATCACTATACTGAAATAGAAGGCCACTTAAAGGAATTAAACCAAGGCCTCGAAAACTTTCAAAATATTCAAAACAGTTTACTAAAGGAAACAAAACACCACAATTCCGAAATTGAACGGCTCTGAAAAATTGAAGTTGACCGTAAACTCATACTTATAAACAGCCAAATCGAGGTTCAAAATTTGAAAATACTAGCTGCAAAGAAAAGCTTAGGCATTAATTAGAATGTTTCGAACGTTTTTGTAAAAAAAATGAATTTTATGTACTTTATTTTTTCAAATTGGTAAAGCAAGATTAACAATAAAGCCGCTTTTGAGTTAATACAAATCAGACATTTCTTTGAAGAGTGTCATTCAATTATAAAAACATTTTGTCATAAATTTACATAAGGCAATTGCCTATATTTGCTCTAATACGCTTAGCCTCATTGAGGTATGATGAATGCGATTCAGATTCTTCAAACTGCACGTGTTCAGAAATTTCCGGTTGAGAAGCTCTATTTGAAATAAAAGGTGTGTCATCGCACCGATACTTTAAGCATATATTGTGCAACGCGCAACAGACATTAGTAATTTGAGCTGCTTTCTTAGGCGAATAATGTAGCTCCCTGGCTCCTAGTACACACCTCCATCTATTTTTTAAGACGCCATTGGTCCTTTCCACAATGTTACGTCCACATACATGAACCTCATTAAATTTGCTTTCTGTGGAGCCCTCTTCCGCTGATCTGTAGGGTGTTAGCAACCAAGGCTCCAGTGGATATCCAGCGTCGCCTATGAACAAAATTTGATTTTGGGACTTCCAGATTTCATTAAAATTTTACCTAGCATCCAAACATTTCTAGTGCCTAGCAAGTAATCCTGCTCCATTGAAACCCTCAATTCACTTGTATTCCAAATTAATGAGTCATGGCAGGCTCCAGCGTGTGTAGCATATTAAATTGTTGATGAAAATCCAAAGCAATTTCACGCATTTCGTCTTTAGTAGGCCATTTTATCTACTGATTGCAAAGGCACTCGTCAAAAACATTCAATAGTTCAGACAAGACGTGGCTAAAAATTGACTGCGATAAGTCAACTTCCACTTGCCTCCCTACTCCTTTTTGGTATGCTCCTTCACCAAAAAATCTTAGAGCAGCTGAAAGCTTTACGACTGTGTCTATTGCAAAACGTTTACGTGCCACTGGCAGACCACTATGCAATGCATCCAACAAATATTTGAACGCCGGCTTATTTATTCTATACAATTGGTGAAAGCTATGTATAAATAGTTAAAACGCGATTATTTATTTGGTTTACGAATATAATTATTTGCATGTTTACCTTGCATTGGGTAATTCAAGGGGATTACACTTGTCGCGTAATATCCTCCTGTACACTCGTTCAGCCAATTGCTGACTGGTATTAGTTTCTTCTTCAATTAAACAAAGGCGAAAGTAAGCACTAACCATTACAATTTTAATATTTAACGCAAAAATAAAAATCTTTGACTACACAACAGCAATTTTTTCTGCAAAAATTTGTAAACAAAACATGAGTGATGTTCACAATAGCATATTCGAAATTCGAATATAAGGATTGATTCACATGAAATTAACGATACGAATTTTTTGTTCATGGGAAATAAAAAATTCATGGGATTGATTTATTCACATGAAGTTTACCGGCCCTTAACACGATAACTTGAGCAAAAATCCATATATCTTTACTAAACTTAGTTCACGTACTTATCTGAACTCACTTTATCTTAGTTTAAGAAATGGCCGACTTTTTCGATATCGAAAATTACGAAAAATTCAAAAAATGCCATAATTCTATACCAAACACGAAAAAAGGGATAAAACATGGTGATTGGATTCGTTTTTTGACGCAAAATATAACTTTGGAAAAAACTTTGTAAAATGGATGTGAAACCTACCATATTAAGTAGAAGAAAATGAAAAAGTTGTCCAGGAATCTTGGCAGGAATACTGTTCGTGGTATTACTATATAAATAAATTAGCGGTACCCGACAGATGATGTTTTGGGTCACCCTGGTCCACATTTTGGTCGATATCTCGAAAACGCCTTCACATATACAACTTAGGGCCACTCCCTTTTAAAATCCTCATTAGTACCTTTAATTTGATACCCATATCGTACAAACGCATTCTAGAGTCACCCCTGGTCCACCTTTATGGCGATATCTCTAAAAGGCGTCCACCTATAGAACTAAGGCCAACTCCCTTTTAAAATAATCATTAGCACCTTTCATTTGATACCCATGTCATACAGACACATTCCAGGGTTACCATAGGTTCATTTTCCTACATGGTGATTTTCCTTTATTTTATCTCCAAAGCTCTCAGCTGAGTATGTAATGTTCGGTTACACCCGAACTTAGCCTTCCTTACTTGTTAAATCCTCGTTTTGATATTTTATCACCTACAACGGCGTTATACTGGGGTCAATTCGTTACATCCGTGATCATATAACTCGTCACGTAAAGACATGATTTTCGGATTATGACATACGCGAACATACTACTTTGATCGTAATTTCGGATCGGAACATACGTGACGATTGACTAAACGTACACGTTACGTTCCACTTTCATTCGAACACAAACTGGCGATCGTATACACACAAATTTCATTCAAAATGTAAGAAAATTGTTAAAATAGATGAATAAATAAAATATAATAACATACTTCAAACTTTTTTTATTAACAAAAGTCGAATTCAAACAAGCCTAAAGGAAATATAGGCGGGATTCATGGCGAGACACCCGCTTTGGTATCGACTTGCTTCAAATTTAATTTCTCCAGAAAGTAACTAAAAGCTTCTTAAGCTAAACGAAATCTCTTCAAGAAACTGCAATAATTTTTTGTTACAAAAAAATAATACATAAATGATATGCTTGCGCTTTGTTCGATAAGTCCAAATGGTTACTGTACTCTCATAACCGCCTTCGGAATATCTTTTCATCGCCTTAGCTATTACTGTTGCTCAAAAAAAACAATAAAATTGGATCCATCGCAACCTGGTTTATCAGGGGCTCCAATCGTAACATAAAATCACGGATCGGCAATCATACGAAAGAATATTACGTGATACGTCAAACATATAAACAAAATGGGATTATAACATACGATAGCAAACGGAACGTAATTTATTTTCAAAAATTTTAACTAAATTGTATAAAATTTATTTTAAATTTATAATTTATTAAATAACTAAAATTAGTTTGTGTAAAATTATAAATTTTTTTTACGATCCACATTGGTTTGGATTGTATTTTTAGCTCACAATAGATTTTGAACTATCGAATTGGTTGCCAAAAATATAAAAAAAAAATAAAATAAATAACTGCGATGGATCCAATTTTATTGTTTTGTTTGAGCTCCAATAAATTATTGCAGTTTCTTGAAGAGATTTCGTTTAGCTTAAGAAGCTTTTAGTTACTTTCTCGAAAAATTAAATTTGAAGCAATCCAATGCCAAAGCGGGTGTCTCGCCACGAATTTCGCCAATATTTCCTTTTGCCTTGGATTAAGCTTGTTTGAATTCTACCTTTGTTTATAATAAGAGTTTGAAATTTGGTGTACGTTCAAAGTAGTACGTTCGCGTATGTCATAATCCGAAAATCATGTTTTTACGTGACGAGTTATACGAGCAGGGATGTTACGATTAAGCCCCAGCACACTATCATAAGGTATGTTTAGTTGAAGTTTTATTTGGGAAGAAAGTTGCAAATTCGTGCTGGGAAAATTTCATCAAAACCATAAATTTCTTAAAACTTAAAAATCGCAAAGGACATGATATGTGAGAATTAATAAAACAAACAAGTAAAAATGGGTCGGTCCTCGGCTGTACCGAAGGCCTCACACTCTTCATGAATGGAGCTGAACAATAACACTATGCGAAAAAATCAGCTTTTTTTCTGGGTATTGGACCAAACCCACTCTTTTGTAGAGATTGAGGCTTAAGTAGACAAAGTACTATCTCCGTTTTTCGAAGTTAGCCTCCAAATAATAGATATCGGCTTTCGAAGTTGGAAATTGTAAATTTCGAAATTTTTGTTTTTTTGTTACCGCGTTCAGCAAATTAAAAAGTAAAAATGTGGTCGTGGTCCGCTCTTTTCCCTTATTTGAAGGGCTGAATTCTTTTTTTGAGAAATTTAGTATAACAGCTGTTATAACGAGGTGAAAAGTGAGATAGTCCCATGATAGTGGCTGAACAATCAGTTATGTGGGATATATATTATTTATATCACCGATCTTAACGATTTTTTCAGACAACAATGCATGTCTTATATGTACGCATCTTGTTAAATTCCAAGCTTCTGGCCTTTAAAAAGAGGAAGATATCACGTTAAACCTCTTATCTGAACAATCGGTTGGATCGGATATATAATAAATATATGACCGATTGTAACAATTGTTTTTAGACAAAAATATGTGTCGTATTTGTGAGAATAAGGAAAACTTTTAAGCTTCTAGCGGTTAAAATGAGGAAGAAATTCCGTTAAACCTCTTATTTGAACATATGTTGGATATATATTAAATATATGACCAATCGTTAAAAGCGAGCGCAACAAGATTGTGTGAACGCTACCGCGAGTTGAAAATGGAAGTGAGACGCCTTTTCAGGAAGCAAAAAAACAGGGGCTGAAAGGTATGAGTGCAAGGAATTTGATCTGCTAGCCACCAGGAATAACGCCAGCAATTTTTACCAAAAAATTCGGCGACAGACGGAAGATTTGAGTTCCGGGGCAAACTTCTGTAAGAACGAAAATGGCGACCTTGTCACCGATGTCCAGAAAGTACTTAGACAATGGAGGGAATACTTCTCTGCTCTCCTAAATGGAGAGAGCGATGTACCGCACAGGGATGATGAATCCGATCTCTCAATCCATGATGATGGAATTAATGTCCCCCACCCGATTATGACGAAGTCATAATAGTAAAAAGCAAATTAAAAAACAAGGCCGCGGGTGCTGATGGATTGCCTGCGGTGAGATTCAAATACGACGGCGAGCAGTTGGTAAGACGCATGTATCAGCTTCTTTGTAAAATATAGTCGGATGAGTACATGCACAACGATTGGAATCGAAGTGTTGTTTGCCCAGTCCACAAGAAAGGCGATCCTGCAAACTGCCTCAACTAACGCGGAATCAGCCTTCTTAATATCGCATATAAGCTCCTGTCAAGTGTAATGCGCGAAAGATTGAATCCCACCGTCAATCGGCTGTTTGGACCTTATCAGTGCGGCTTCAAACCTGGTAAATATACTATTGACCAGATTTTCAAAATGCGTCAAATCTTGGAAAAAACCCGCAAGAAGGAATTGACATACATCACCTCTTCGACGATCATAAAGCCGCTTTCGACAGCGCGAAAAGGAGCTGCCTATATGCCGCTATGTCTGAATTTGGTTTCCCCGCAAAGCTTATACGGCTGCGCAAAATGACGCTGAGCAACACCATCAGCTAAGTCATTTTTTAATTTTGAAACAGTAAGAGACTTTGTTTATTTGGGAGCCAGCATTAACAAACAACATCAGCTCTGTAATCCAGCGAAGAATCACTCTTGCCAATATATTCTACTCTGGACTAGTAAAGTCTTCTCTCGGCAAGTGAAAACGAAAAGTTCTTCGAAGGATTTACGGACCTCTACGCGGTGGCGATTACCGAAGAAGATTTAAAGATGAGCTTTACGTAGGCATCAACATAGAGCAGCGATTTAAAATGCTGCGACTGCGCTGGCTAAGCCATGTAATGCGAGTGAAAGATGACGCTCCGGCTAAGAAAGTATTTTTTATCGGAACCCGCCTATGGAGGCTGAGGAAGGCGGCCCCCACTCCGTCGGAAGGACCATGTGGAAAACGATTTAAATTCCCCTAGTGTGGCCAATTGGTGCCAGTTAGCAGAGCGAAGATTCGACTGGCGCACCTTGTTGGACGGCAATAACCGTTTAAACGGTTAAACGTCAATTAAGTAACTAAGAAATATCACCAATCCTAATAATTTTTTTAGACAACAATGCATTCCTTCTATATAAACATCAATGGAAATTTCAATCTTCTACCAATTAAAACGAGGAATAAATGACAAAACCCCTTTTTTATAAAAATCGGTTGTATAGTGGTACGATCCGGTCGGTACCGACAAAAAAATGAATGGGACACCCAAATATACCAGCTCACAAAATTTAATCAAGAAATCTCAAAAATTTAGGTAGTACTTTGCGTTAAAACAGACAGCCAGACAGACACACGGACAGACAAACGGACATGGCTAAATCAACTCGGCTCGTCATCCTAATCATTTCGCTATACTTATTGGTGGGCCTATCTCTTCTTCTTTAAGGACTTACAATGTTGAGATTCGTGACAAACTTAATATACCACTCCATCTTTGTGAAAGGTGTCTATACGCGTGAGTACCAAGTACTCGTGAAGTTCGATGTGTAAACAGAGACAGGTGTAAGTCAAGCAGAGCTCGCCCAGGCGTTAAAGTTAAATCACTACATATGTAACTTTTCCAGAAACAAGTAATTGGGGCTATTTGAGAAGACCTTTGTCAGCTTTTTATCGATAAAAACCGATACCAACAAGTTATTGTCTTATTATCGGCTAGTATTGATAGGGAACTGCTATCGAGTTTTCGATTTGCTATCAGCTTGTCATTGTTTTCGCATTGGTTTCTTATTGAAGGGTTAGACATGTGTCATTGATTTTATATTGAAGTTTTATCGGCATCTGTTTCATAACAAAACGATTTGTTGTCGTTTACGCATCGATAACATTACGATACATAACACTCCGATAAGGAATCGACAGCTTTTCGTCGACAAATCGAACGTTTTGATAACAAAATCGATAACAAATAGATAATACGTCGAAAAAAATTGGTAGCACTCCGATAACAAACCTCCTATAAGCTTTTGAAAACAAGTCAATAAATTTGTAAAATCGATGACAAACCCGTCGATTAAAAATCTATTTTATTTAATTTAAGTTAGTTTGATAAAATTTTGTATTTTATTTTACTTCATTTCATGTTATTTTATTTTGCTTAGTATATTTAATTTTTTTCTTGCACTTTATAATTTCATAAAAATGTAACCAAATAATGTACAAAGATGTTACAACAACTAAAGCCCGTAAATAACTTAAATCTCGAAACCTGACTACACGCTTTATTTTTTTTTAACTCTGTCTCAGTAATTATCACGCATTTGCTCGTGTTTTCTAGCTCTTAATTTCCAGAAAAACAGAAGTTTATACATCTCTACGTGCACTTGCATGCATAAAAATTTTGTATATGCTCAGAGACTTTAATTTATATGTAGGCGACGTGTTTGCTTGAATTGCTATGTTATTTCCCTGACTGTGTTGTTGTTGTGTTAACAGTACTTTGCCCCATTCAATAGGTGCGACCACTCACAAAATGTACTAGCAGTTTCAATAGGGGTGGACCATAATGAGAGGGGTGTTAAGAGGCGTAGGTTACAAATTACAATTGAAAAGATGATTGGTGTCATGTGGAGACGCATCGAATGCAGGACAAACATTTCATATGTCGGGGTTCATTCTTGACAAGTAAGAGTTCAACCTGTTACAGTATCCAGAACGAAAATGGGCCAGGGTGGCTTGTGCCTCCTTGGTTGTGTGCTTTCTCTTCTTATGGGATATTGTACATTGATAACGGGGTTCACCGGGTGCGCCATGGTAAAAGCGTTTACCGATTCTGTGTGGATTTGGCTTAGGGACTTCTCAAACTCGTCTGGATAAAACGGCTGTTTTGGCAGAAGCCGGACCTCATCATAGTGCATATGGAGATGTTCCCTTAACTCTCTTGGAGGGGAGCGTGTTCCACCTACCACATCGAAGTTACTGGGCTCAACACCCGTAACATCAAAAGTTAGAAACAAGTTTTTTCAATTAGAGAAGGTTTTTCTAATCGGGGTCGCCCCTTGGAAGTGATTTGGCAAACACTCTTGAGTGTGTTCTTGCCATGAAAAGATTCTCAGCGAAAATTCATCTAGAAGAGAAGCCTGGCTTAAATCACCTCGGAGGTAAAGCGCGCAAAGCATATTTTTTGTTAAGACTATTCCGACTTTTTCTGTTAAACACTACTTTTGCTCAAATCGTTTCTCTTTTCGTACTTTCACTCTAACTCTCCCTCTTCCTGTTATTACCTTTACTTTTCCGACTTCCCTGTAACTTCCTCTACGTTCGCTTCTCCCTTTCCTCCTTTTTATTCTGCTTTCTTTCGATTTCCTTTCTACAATGTGTATATATATCCAGCTTGGATTTTTTCCGGACATTGCGTTACTAAAGGAGTAAAAAATTAGCAAAATAGTATCAAAAATTTGCCCTCCCTACTACTTCAAAATTCATGACCGGATTATGAGGACGGTAAAATTTTTGTTGTTGTGCTAATGACTTCGCCTGTCTAGTTTTATTGTATCACGAAAGAAATGATGAAAGTTAAAAAATCATATAAAATTATAAAAAAGAAACACAAATTTAAAATTTCTCAAAACAAAATTTATTAAGTAATGCGGTTTTCATTATTTCGCACTTTATATATAGTAAATTGAAATATATTAAAGTAAATGTATGTTTTTGTTGTTTTTTCAAATAATTAATTATTGACTTTAAACAATAAACAATTTAATAATTAATTGCATTATTTGCCAACATAAAAAGTAGATACTTAAATCGCATTAGTAATTATTATATAGTATATATTTCTATGTATTTATTTAGAAATCGGGAAAAATTACACAATCTATTGAAACTTAAAAACAAAAAATATTGCTAAATTCAACTTAATAATAAAAAAACAAAATATATTATATTATTTTTATAATAATAATAATAGTTGATAATAATAATTAATTGATGAATAGATAAAAAAAAATATATATGTATATTAGACTGGGTCGATTTATTAACCGATATCGCGCCATCGATTTTTCGATAGGATTTGTGCTCAGGAATAATTTTCGAGCCTGCGAAATTTCATTTTTTTACTTTTTTTCGACTTTGATTTTTAAGGTTTTTTTCATGACCTAAAAAATTTCATTTGATTGTAAATATTTTTTTTTTTTTTTTTTTCAAAAAATTGTTATCGCCAACGTTTTTAGCGGACAGCTTTGGGTCGGACAGGATATACATATTAACATTTTTTTAGTACGTCATGAAAAAAACCTTAAAAATAAAAGTCGAAAAAAAGTCAAAAAAATGAAATTTCGCAGGCTAAAATTATTTTTTTGGGTATGCGTAGTGGAACGTTTTTTCCTGAGCCCAAATCCTATCGAAAAATCGATGGCGCGATATCGGTTAACTTTCGTCCATACAAATCGACCCACCCTAATGTATATACATAGTATACAAATTAATTGTCAACAGTATAATAAACTGATGAGCCAGATTCCTTTGTTTTTGATTTGTGTAAACAATATTTTTGGTGACCGAGTGTGATCTCTCGTGCAGAAGCATGGACCATCACAAAATCAGACAAAGCGGATCTTGAAGTATTCAAGAGAAAAGTTCTTCAAAAGATTAACGGATCTCTACGCGTTGGTGACGGTGAGTACCGAAAAAGATTTAATGATGAGCTTTACGCAGACGTCAACATGTCCAGCGAATTAAAACGCAGCGACTGCGCTGGCTAGGCCACGTTATGCGAATGAAAGATGGCGCTCTGGCTAAGAAAGTATTTTTATCGGAATCCGCCTATGGAAACAGAGGGGGAGGGGGGCCTCCATTCCGCCGGAAGGACAAGGTGGAAAATGATTTAAATTCCTTTAATGTGACCAATTAGCGCCTGTTAACTTAACATCTCGTGTTGACAAACGAACACCACTTATATGTACATATACATTAACCTGGGTCGATTTGTATGGACGAAAGTTAAACGATATCGTACCATGGATTTTTCGATAGGATTTGGGCTCAGGAAAAAAAGTTCCACCACGCCTACCAAAAAAATCATTTTCGAGCCTGCGAAAAAAAAAATGGCGAAAGGGTAAATTTTTCGACCAAAACACTCCCCAAAACAAAAAAAAAAAATTTTTTTTCAAAAACTGTTATCGCCAACGTTTTTACAACAGTTTTTTGAAAAAAAAATTTTTTTTGTGTTTTGAGGAGTGTTTTCGCCGAAAAAATGACCCTTTCGCCGTTTTTTTTTCGCAGGCTCGAAAATTATTTTTTTGGTATGCGTAGTGGAACTTTTTTCCTGAGCCCAAATCCTATCGAAAAATCGATGGCGCGATATTGGTTAATAAATCGGCCCAGTCTAATGTACATACAGTTGCGTACACGAAAATAGCTCTAAAAATTATTAACAAATTTCATTACTCCTTGTTTTCGTTTATTTTATAAAGAAAAGCTTCAATGAATTCTGTAACTTTAACAATGCGAACTCATTTCAAAAACGTTTTTGAAAAAATTTTAAAATTGGAGCAGTGCATGAAAATTTCACATTTTTTATTTAGAATTTTCGGAATTACAATTTTGTATTCCAATCAATTTTAGTCTAACAAGTTATAAGTCTCTCAAAATTAGCATTGATTTTTATTGTACATGCATGTACACAGGGGTGTTAGAACTTTCGTTGTCTGTCGGCTAACAGGACAACTTGCGTAAAAATTGAGATATCTTTACGAAATTTAATCAGCCCTATTCTGCATTTCGACTTGGATTGGAATTTTTTCGATTTGACAATTTTGGTATTCTGTGTTCCAATCTCTTTCGATTCAACTTCGAATCGTTCGATTTTTTGTATTCTGCATTTCGATCGTAGTTCCGTTTTTCTAAGTTGAAAATTAGTTGGCGGAAAAATATTTTCTTTTTATTTTTTTATTAATTTGTAACAGAATTTTAACAAAAATGTAAGTAAAACTTGTTAAGAAATGTAGAAGGCTTGATGATGATTGTTTTTTATATGTTTCCAGGTCAAAAACAACATGTCGATGTCGAAGTCCTTGGACGTATTTGCCCCGCAAAATTATCTATCACATACTTCAAAGCATCCTTGTTAAGTCGAAAGTTTTTTTTGAACCTAAATAAGAAAATAAGTCATTAAACTTTACCACTTTTAAGTTCAATTTCTTACAATTCGCCACTCATCTCAAATGGATTACACAAATTTCGCAATATTTGCCTTTCCATTCTCGCCTGGCAGTTTTCGTATGCGTTGCTTTCCAACTCCATAAATAATGCCGGGGCTATTGATTCCATTATAATAGACAGCTATAATTTGTGTCTATTCGTTGGGTCCAGTTATATGCCAAAGAAAGCTGCCGGCGTAGAGGAAGGTGAAGCGAAAACGTAAACAATCCTTGCGGAAAGAATAAATAAACCTTTATAAAGTATTTTAGGCCAGTGCAATAAAATTAGCATCCCTAAAATTCAGAAAATGTCAACTATATTCGTGCAGGAATCCGTTTTAACAAAACTTGGTGGCCACGGCAGGGAATTGGCCAAAAGAACGACAAAAACACACTTACAATTATGAAAGCACTTCACTCAAAAAAAATATAACACTGCGGCAATATTTTCTATTGCTTTTTTTTGTACAAAATGGCGTGGATAATAAAATATAAACGTTTTTTAGCATTTTTTACAAATTTTCTTTAATTTATTTTGTTCCAATGTTCACACATTCCGTACCAACAGCTGATTTCGAAAAATCATTTGGTCTTCCTCTTCTCTTTACGATTCCGTCGTAATGCAGAATACCAAACTTCGATTAAAGCGGAGTGTAGAACGGGAACGTAATCGAAATGCAGAATAGGGGTGAATATATTGACTTGGCTATCGATAAAGTGATGAATATTGATATGTGGGTCGACTCTGACTCTAGGAGAAAAATAGAAATTTGATTGTCCATGCCATTATATATATATATACTTTATGAAAATTAACAAAATCAGCTGTCGACCATGCTCGCTTTAAATAAATTGAAAACTTAATTTCGAAAAATGAAAAAAATGCCATAAATCATTACCAAAGAACTGTGCAATAGCCGGCTGGGTATTGGATCAAACCCACTTTTTTGTAGAGATTGAAGCTTATGAAGAGCAAGTACTATTTCCGTTTTTCGAAGTTAGCCTCCAAAAAATAGATATCGGCTTTCGAAGTTCGAAATTCTACATTTCGAAATTTTATTTTTTTTGTTGACGCGCTCAGCAAATTTTTCTTTTATTTGAATGGCTGAATTCTTTTTTTGAAAAATTACAGTACGAGTAATTCCAGTGCAGAGTATGTGCAGACATGAAAGTAGTAGCTACTATCATGGGACTATCTGACTTTTCACCTTGTATAACAGTTGTTATACTAAATTTCTCAAAAAAGAATTAAAATAAGGGAAAAGAGCGGACCACGACCACATTTTTACTTTTTTAATTTGCTGAACGCGTTAACAAACAAAATAAAATTTCGAAATGTAGAATTCCGAACTTCGAAAGCCGATATCTATTTCTTGGAGGCTAACTTCGAAAAACGGTGATAGTACTTGTTTATACTTAAGCCTCAATCTCCTCAAAAAAGTTGGTTCGGTCCAATTCAAAGAAACAAAGTTGATTTTGTCGCATAGTGAGATAGTTGAAGAATGAACTTTCACATGTGTGTTCACGAAAAAATACAAATTTAGCAAAATTAAAAGAAGGAGGTGGCACCGCCCACATTTTGAAGAAGAAAATCAATTCAGCTAATTGTTATACATTATGGCCACCAGAGGTTTGTGTCTCCGATTTTAGGTACACCCTGTTCTGCAGCTAGTTATTTAACCACTGCCGCTAGATGGGTCTCCTATGCATTATCTAAGCGAGGATAAGCGTTTTTTTACGCGCAAACGTAAACGTATACGAGTGTAAAAAAAAAAAAACACGGCTATTGTGAGTAGTCGACCGAACACCAAACCATTATATATTTTTGAAGGTTTCGGTGATATCGTCATCCGAGCGTGGGAGATAATTTCTATTGAAAATCAAAGTGTGATATGCTCATACCTAATGTTTAACTTTTTGCAACAAAAGAAATTTTTTAAACTCTGGAAGAAGAAAAAAATAAATTTTTTGAATCACTCTAATGTACTGTGAACAAAAGTATGCGCTGGCGTATGTATTTTTTGAAAATTTAAATTTGAAACATTTTACTATTTAACTATACTTAGTGATTTAAGTAAACAAAAACAATAATAATAATAAAGAAAGAATTTATTTAACTAAATACAAATAAAATCATTAAAAATTACGTGATTTGCGCTAGGAAGTTATAGATACATACTAAGTATTTATAGTTCATATGGTATAACTAAAAATTTCATTGCCTAAATAGGCACTGACCGCACTAATATTCATTATTTAATATAATGGATTGATATAATAAATTTACTTTCGAACAAAGTTCGACAACAGGAAAATGATTGTTCTTTAATGGCCCAATTTCGATTTAATGTCGTTTTTTTGGTCGACAAAATATGTTCCGTTAATAAACCCAAAAGCGAACACAGCATCAAAAGCAAAGTATAAGTTTAAACTGAATTTTCACCTTTGCTTAAGCTGTTGTTATTCGAGCCCAAATTTTTATTTCTTTTCTTTGATCGTATTGTTCTAATTTAAGAAATGAGACCGAATAAAATCGTTCATTTGATTTTTTAAGGACCACCCTAATGTATATACACCTTAGATTAGAAAATAGCAACAAAATTTACTTACGAAATAATTCAGTAATTTGTGTTTAATTTTCATTAATTGGAACAAAAAATCTTGAATGAATTGTGAAACGAAAACTATGTAAAGCAAATTCGAAAACGTTTCCAAAAAAAAAAAAATCGAAGATACGAAAAGTTTTTTAAATCAGAAAAATTGTTCAATTGTTTAGTTTTTTGGAAAACTTTTGAGTATGTTTTTTTGTAGTGCAATGTATTTTATTCTAACAAAATATAAGTTTAAGACCTAAAAATTCGCATTCGATTTTTGACAAATTTTTTTCCTAAATGGTGCTAGATATTTTTTTCAGTATAAACAGTTTGTTCCCAAAGACTTGTACTTTGTGAGACTAAAATGATTTGAATTTGCGATCTTTAAAATATTTATATTTAAAAAATTTTTACGAATTTCGAATTTTTTGAAAACGTAATCGAAATTGTTTTACATAGTTTTCTTTTTAAAGTTCATTCAAGTCATTCGAAAACAAAAGAATTTTAAAATAATTTGATTAATTTTAAAA
Source organism: Eurosta solidaginis (assembly GCF_040869045.1). NCBI lineage: Eukaryota > Metazoa > Arthropoda > Insecta > Diptera > Tephritidae > Eurosta > Eurosta solidaginis. Next base: position 181,246,303 of record NC_090323.1, read on the forward strand.
TAATGTTGCTATTTTTTCAAGGTGGCTCAATTTGTACCAAGTGATTCAAATAACAACGGTACATTTTCGCTTAAAGGTGCTTAAAAAACAGGTTTAGTCCAAGAGAATATACTCCTTCGGTTTTTAGAAACTTGAAATGTCAAAATTGCGGGCGTTCTTTGTTAGCCATGCTACGATTTTTGAATATTAGAAAATTTATCGATATGGATTCAAACTCGCTTCGGAGATTTTTATGGAAGTATTTACAACAAAAATTTTCATTTCGAATTTTTCTAGTTGTATTATATGCATTTTGTATAATACAAAAAATTTTCTTGAAAAACTTGAAATAGACAAATTTTAAAATTTTGAAAACGACTTTGCTGGATTCTTCTTTGTCAGAACTTCGTCATACGTTGAATGCGAGGTTTTAACTTAGGTTGTTTCTATTCGTTCGTAAATTCAGCACAATAATTTCCGATTTTTGTGTTCTTTTTTTCTGTTTTTTTTTTTATTATGCTTCATTCTAGACAATAAAAAAATTATTTTCCGGATAAACAGCAACTTCCTTTGACTTAAAACGTATCCTCATTTAAAGGTTGTAAATCCAATTATCGGACGGTTATACATGGAACGACCCAAATTTTTAATTACGTTTTGTTGTATCATACTATTTTTTAGAGTTTACTGTGTTAAAATTTGCTTGTGTTTAAAAAAAATTCCCCAAGTTTAAGTCACTTACTTTTCGGTAATTATAAACTTAATATAGATATTTTTTTTGTTTTAAGAAATATGCATATTTTGATGCTGTTATTATCTGCTATTGACATTGAATTTTATTTTAAAAGTTATACAGAGTTGCCCTTTTTAAAAATTTTTTACTCTTCATATACATAGCTTAACATAATTAGATACATCCCGTGTACTGATCATTTCGTCTACGGAATTAAAATAATTTTACTTAAAAATTAGACAGGACAAATTTATTTATTTATTTTTTGTTTTTTTGTTTTAATTTTCAAAGCTTAACTCAAAATCATTATTGCCGAAATGGATAGTTCCAAATCTAGAATTTTCGAAAATATATTGTGTTGTAATGTTTTAAAAATCCTTCAAAGTGTGCTGTACAAATTTTCATGTTGTTCACAACGAAAATTTAAAATATTTTTCGATATTTAAAAACTTTTCTTACTTGGTGGTTAAACATATTTCTGCATGAGTTTATAACCTCAACATTGGTAATATCTAACCATTTTCCTAAGCAGTGTGCACACTTATTCACGCACAATTACAACCTGGATTTCTTCGAAAGTTGATAGTAAACTGAAAGTTGATGGATACTCAAAGCCATAAAAAGTTACACACGTCCTGTGGAAGATATATTGTACGGGGCTTCGCTTCTCCCCCTGCACTTTGGATTGATGTGAAAATCTGTGTGTTTATTTTTGGTTTTACACTTTATCGATCATCACACATTTTTTTTGGTTTACTCACGATTGCAATTTAAAAAATTTCTAGGTTCCAAATTTTTATGAAATTCAAATTTTTTTATTTTTTATTTCTCCCGGTATTTGAAATTATATTCAAGACATGGAACGGTTGTAACTACTTCTCTTTGTTTCAAAATATTTCGAAGTTATTTATTGCATATTCGAAATAAATTTTTCAAAGTTATTTTCAAACCTTTTATAAGTATACCCATTTTTTTAACTTTAAGTCTTCTAAGTAGGTACATTTACAAATTGAAAAAAATTGATTCGCTAGTATTTTTAAGCGCTAATAATTTGTGTAGTAAGTCAGTTTTTTTTTATAGTTTTTTTTTTGTTTGTTTTTTTTGATGGGTAAGTGAATAGTGGAGTGAACTGCACGTGAAAATTAAGCATGAGAAAAAAAGTAGCAAGTCAGTTTATGGATGCGTAAATGTAAAAAAAAAATTATTTTAGAAATTAAGGCCATATACATAATAATGAATGTTCAACTCAGAATTATTTTCAGAGTTAAGGCCGTTTACAATTCTAGGCTGAGGGATTTGCCCTTTAATCCTTTTAAATATCATATTTTCAATAATAAAAAATCAATGATAATTTGGGCCTATATTTGCTATTATAGGTAAGCGTAAGTGCGAAGGCGACGCAGATGCCGTTCGAGTAAGTCACGGCGATTTTTGCTGTTTTATTTTTTAATTAACCCAATATGCTGAGGACGGGCGCATAATCACGATATGAATTACAAAAAAAAAACAGAAAAACATACGTCGCAATTTTTTTTTTAATCAATTAAACTCTTCTTTCTTATTTTCAATAATTTTAAAAATACGAAAATTCAGCGAAAATTTTATGAAAATTGGAGTACCCTGCATAATTTTTTTTTTCGAATAGTGTTTAAAATTTTCTTTCATATAAACAAAATGTTTACTCTGTATGGAAAAAAAATCTAAAACACCCTTAGAAAAAAGAATTGTGATAAACCAGTGCGTAATTTGAGAGACCTAAAACTTGTAATTCGTGAGACTAAAACTGATTGGGCTACAAAACTGCTTACTCAAAAATTTTGAAAGAACAAACAAAAAGTTCGAAAATTTCGCAAATTTTTCGAAAATCTTTTTGAGATTGTTTTGCATATTTTCAGTAACAAAATTCATAGAAGCTTGCATTTTTATAATATCGAAAATAGGGAGAAGAATTTAATTAACGAAATTTGTTAAAAATTTCCACTGCTATTTCTCTGTTCGCTGATGTATATCAAAGGATTTCAAAAACTGAAAACACACGCATTAATATACACCTGTGTTTACAAATATAAGAACAAGCATTCAAACACATTTTATCACTTATTCATTTGTTTTACTTATATTTCATAACTTAAAGGGAGAAAAAATGCTTTCGAAATAGTTCGAAAATCCAGAAGTCTTCATACAAGTTCCAAACTTTACAAAGCGTGTATGATTTTAGATTTAAACAATTTCTTAAAAATCTAAATACAAGTTTAAAAAAATTTCATGAATATTTTTAAAAACTTATTAAACCTTCGATTTTTTTCGAAATTGTTGAACATATTTTTCGGTATAGAAGAAGAAATGAAACAAACCAGATAATATGAGATAAAATTTGCAAATCTTTTTTGCTGCTATTGTTTAACTCGCAGGTGTATATGGGGTATTCAATCCCATTTCGACCAATTTTGAACCCGACCCCTCTTTAGAATTGGCTGAAAGTTTTTCTTCTTTTTCTAGCTTACGAAAGACGTTGTTCAGAATTGTTTCAAATTTTTTTTTCCAACTCAAAAAAAGTTATGACTTTTTAAAAAAACACCGTTTTTGTTTTCAAAATGCTATAACTTTTTCAAAAATTGACCGTTTGGGATCTTTTTTTTTTAATTTGTTTTTAAATGTATTTTTCGGAAAAAATACAAAAAAATTTGTAAAGGGTTTTTTTGTAATTTTTCAGTTTTTCGAGATTTATCGAATTTCGCCATTTTTTTTTCTCATAAAAAACTTCAATCAATTCTGAATCATCCCCACTAATCCCGGAGTGGGCCGATATTTTTTTTTTTTTTTTATTTAACAAAAACTTTAAAAATTTGTTTATTTTTTTTTTTTTCGCCCGAAAACATTCACAGTTTTTGTTCACCCTATCGCAGAGGGTGGCGAAAAAATTTTTCGTGTTCGAAAAAGATTTCACCTTATCGGCAACTCTTTGTTCGGGCGAAATGAACAGCGGGGAAACCCAAATTTGTTCACTTATATTTTACAGGCGAACGAGAGGAAAACAAAATGTAAGTAATTTTTTGTTTTGAAATTTGGTACTCTTATAATTATATGTACTATTATTATTAGAAATAAATCAATAAATAATGCACAAGCGGAAGCTTGGTGGAAAAAAGTGAAATTCCTGTATTGCTAAGTATGTAAATTCTATGTTTTAAGACAACGTATCAGTCGGCCAAGTTATCCATTGTGGACAAAGCAAGGGTTCCGAAATGTTGAGCACCTCGCTGAAACAAGATTGGCTAAGACCCACTCCACGGTCCTTTCCAACGCCTTTCCCTATGCGAAAAAACGAAGACATGTACTCAACTTTACAATTGGTGGAACTCCAAATTTGTGCTTCAATGGGGGCAAGGAGTTGATAAGATATCTAGCGAATGTTAGAATGCCGGCTTGTTTACCCGGCTTGTAATATTGGCAAAAGCTAATTGAAAAAAATATAACTTGTTATACAAAAGTGCTGAAAATAGTAACTTTTAGCTTACAGTGAATCATTTAGCTTCAAAGGGTTAGAACTGTCTCTTAATTGCCTCCGAATCGCTTTCACATTTATATTCTCCTCGCGCTCAATCAATACCAACCTTAGTGCAACACTAAACATTATTTTATACATTTTTTATTTCTATTTTTGTTGTATTTTAAGGAAATATATGCTTGTTTACAAAATTTACACAATTGCAAGTAAATTATTTATTCACTGCAAGTTCACAATAGAGCATCAGCTGTTCCGAAGTGAACTTTTGTTCGCCCGAAATTGCCGATAGGCGGAAAAAGTTCACCCGAACAAAAAAAGTGAAGGCGAACACTTTTCCGCGTGAACTTCGGGATGAGGGTGATTTTGAAAACAAAAACGGTGTTTTTTTTAAATTCATAACTTTTTTTGAGTTGGATGAAAAAATTTGAAAAAATTCTGAAAACGTCTTTCGCAAGCTAGAAAAAGAAGAAAAACTTTCAGCCAATTCTAAAGGGGTCGGGTTCAAAATTGATCGAAATGGGATGGAATACCCCATATACAATATAAACTGTGCCATGTTACAAGAAAATAAGGTAATTCCACTTTGACAAATTTTACACAAACTGTGTTGGTTGTAAGAGAACCAATTTGTCAAATGTTGAACTAGCATTGTCACCTCAACAATATGTTTTAGAAATTTTGCATTTTTATAGGGTATTGTTATCCAACAATCAATATTTAAAGCATCCATATTTACAGAGGTGTATATGTGTGATCTGATTTGAATACAACTAAAATGCCGCATCCAAAAAGTAAAATAAAATCTGTATATTTCTTTAAGGAAAGTAGTGCTTTTTAACTTTGTCCTTTAAGTGGGAAAATTACCATGCAAACCATTGCTAAACAGTTTCTTTCTCTTCCGCCAACTTTTTGGACATTGCGACTACGTTTTCCTTTTACTCTGGTTACAACATTTACTGCACCTCATTGCATATTATGAGAACGGATGTATGCGAGGCACCTTTCAATACTGTCTTGGTATATTCCAGTTTTGATTATGCAACAGATTCGACACATTCTCAGACTTCATCATACATGGGATTATTGAACCGCCTTCGGAATTTTGGAAAAACTCCTTTTATATATTTCAAGGTGTTAGTATTAATTAGCCTTATCAAGGTAACATCAATATATCTGATGAATCGAGTAGTGATAGAAATTAATTTGGTTCATCACGGATTATTCTGATCTTGATTATATGAAGCTTTCTTTCTTCATATCTCCAAATTTAGATAGACATCTGCCCATAAAAGTTCCTGCGATTTACTGATGCAACATCTTGTTTCTCTTAAGAATCTTAGCGTAAAATCGGAGCTACTGTGTTGCCTCACCTTAGCTTATCAATCACTTCGTAGCTGCAGCCTCCTTTGCTGCAACATGGCCACGGCTACTTCGTAAGGCTGTCCAGTGAGGGGAAGGCTCTGTTTAAATAAAGCGCAATTTTCACGCGCAAGCGTCTAACCGACCAACAGTAGGGCTAAGCCTTCACCAATAGTGGAGAAGAAACTATGATATCTGTTTGTTGTAACTCTTGAGCCGGTGTTGGGTTAAATACCTGCTGCAATCAATACATGCTTTACACATCGTATCAATATAAGAAAGAGGTAATATTAGAATTGCAAAACATATCAGCAACGGCCGCCGTGGTGTGGTGGTAGCGTGCTCCGCTTACCACACCGTAGATCTTGGGTTCAATTCCCGGGCAGAGCACCATCAAAAATTTAGAAACAAAAAAATACATTTATAAGCGGGGTCGCCCTTGCAGATGTCGTTCGAAGTCGGCGTAAAACATGTAGGTCCCGTTCCGAGAATTTGTAGGAAAAATTAAAAGAGCACGTCACAAATTGGAAGACAAGCTCGGCCTAAAATATCTTCGGCAGTTTTCGCGCCTTGCATTTATATATATATATTTTTTTTTAGTAGTGCTGTTTCCAACGGGAATGTCAAAACACAGTTTCTTGAAATGGGGGCAATAGCGGCCAAGAAGAAGTGGAACTACCTCTCTATACTTGTATCATGAACTGTGCTCAACATTCCGCTTTGTATTGCTCTAAGGATTGTTTTCGATCCCATTGTAAAGGTCTACATGTAGGATATGTAGCAGCACGCACATACACAGCCACGCTCACCTGATAAAATGCTTGTTCTTGTTCGTTTTTTTTGTGGATGCTATTTGGCACTGTTGTACTTCTTATGTCCAAAAAAGTGTAGTAGCTGCTAATGAAAACTGTGTAAATTGTTTATTGTAAAATTACAAAGAAATATCCTTATTTACTTTCAAACGAGCACTTAATTACATCTCTCTTTAAAATCCATACGTTTTGGACAATTTTAATTAACAAACTGTGAAAGAGAAATGAAAAGACGGGTTTTGTCCTGTTATCATTATCTAAAGGCGAAAAAGTATTCGAATTATTGGAAGCGAGGCAAAAACGCGTCTATTAATACCTCCCCCGACGGTTTTGTCTGTGTTTTAGCAATCGTCCCCGGTTTCAAACTGTTTTTCGCGGGAACTTTTGAACGGGTAGAAAAACTTAGCACTCGTGTTTGTATTCTTTATGCTGGAATAACTACGCGTCCTCAGATACCCCAACTTAAGACTTTTGTATAATTTTCTGTAGAACGCATATAGATGCAATACATTTTCATACTAAATTCGTTCAAAAAAATTTACCATCACGGCAACCCATATCTGATATTCCGCTCCTTTTTTGTTTCCCTGCGTCGCTTTCCACGACAGCAACTCCGTAATTTTGACACTTCGTTCAGTGTCAAACGCATGTTCCACGCAGGTTCCACTGAGTTCCACACAAGTTTGACACTGACCGAAGTGTCAAACGGCAGTGTGTTAGAAAGAGAAAGGAATTGTTTCCTTCTCATACATATCATACTTGTAAACCTGTACTATGTTCGAACCCTGTATGTAATACTTTCTGCAATATTGAAAACAAAAAAATTTATTTGAAAAACTGGGTATATATTATAACATAACTTTTGAAGTTTTTTTTTGTTATAGAACTTTATTACATGTATAGATCATAAACGTTTATTTTTTTGTCGCTATAAATCAACTTCGAAAGAACACTTTACGTTTGCATGTAAATACATACAAATATGGTATGTAGATATATTAGACTGGGTCGATTTATTAAGCGATATCGCGGATTTAGGATCAGGAAAAAAGTTCCACTACGCATACCCAAAAAATAAATTTTCGAGCCTGCGAAATTTCAGTTTTTTAACTTTTTTCGACTTTGATTTTTAAGGGGTTTTTCATGACCTACTAAAAAAATTTTCAGTTGATTGTAAAATTTTCATGTATACCCTGCTCGACACAAAAATGTCCGCTAAAACTTTGGCGATAACAGTTTTTTGAAAAAAAAAAAAAAAATATTTTTTTAGTAGGTTATGAAAAAAACCTTAAACGTCAACGTCGAAAAAAGTAAAAAAAAAAAATGAAATTTCGCAAGCTCGAAAATTATTTGTTTGGGTATGCGTAGTGTAGCTTTTTTTCCTGAGCCCAAATCCTATCGAAAAATCGACAGGCGATATCGGTTAACTTTCGTCCATACAAATCGACCGACCCTAATGTATATACTCAATTGAACAATTATTGTTTGTAACATACATATGCAACATGTACGTATGTGTATATTTTTGATGCTTACTAAACTATTTGTCACTTAAAAACTAATTTATTTTATTAATATATATATATGTTTTTCGAAAGTTATTAATAAACATATGTGTGTATGTATGCATGTATGCATGGTATTTCCCAGTCTGACTTTTTTTGTGTTGTTTAATTTACACGCAATTAAAAGTATTTCGGGGTCTTGTTGTTTAAACAACTTTTATTTTTTTTAGTTTTTGTTATTAGTTATGTTTTACGCTAGAAAAAAATAAAAAATTATGTAATTGCAAATGGTAGAAATTTGCTAAATGTTATTATATATTTGATTTTCTATTGAAATTGTTTATGTTTATATGTATTTGTATATACTTAATTGATTTTTGTTTTGCTGCCACCACTTTTATGTTATACGCGTACATACTTCGGCTTCATTAATGTACATTCCTTTTTTGGTTTCGTGCAAATATTTGATTAAATTAGTATTTCAAAGCTCAATTCACTAAATACAAATAAAAACTATGCGCATTTGTTTTCTTATGTTTTATTTACTTAATAGCAGTCATTATTATAACTTTTTTTTTGTTTTATCATTTTTCTTCGGTACATAGTAATGTTTTCACGTTGTTGTTTTTCATATTCATATTCATTGCTCACATCTTGTTATTAAATTATCGTTTAAATTGAACTATAATAGGTACAATTACTTTAGCATATCAATGCTGCATATATATAGTACATATTGATTAGGTTAAATACTAATTTCTATGTTAGTATTTGCAATATAAGTATGTACATATGTATGTATATATATGTACATGTATAATAAACATATGTATAACAATTTGTATGTATGCATGTATGGAAACGAAAAATGGTCAAATGCATTAGAGCAACAAAATAGATGTGATACTCGTATAGAAACTAAAAACCAATTCTTTAAATAATGCAAAGAAAAGGAAACAGGAACGAGATTGATAAAAGCACAGAATGAAAAGAGCACATTGTATGTAACATTGCACAATAGACAGTAAAGAGCGAATAAAGGAATGAAAAATAAATTTGAGAAATATCATCTTTCAAAAAGAGCCAATAAATTTTCAAATCACTTATTACTTTCGGCATTGAAATTTGTCATGAGTACGGTTTGAATTGTTTGGTATTAAAAAATAATCAAAAAAAAAAAAAATAATAATAATTTAAGCTTCGGGCATGTTTTGAAATTCAAAACATAAGGCATAACATTTTTGAAATTTTTGAAGCTATTTTCGAAGTAATTTTTCGCAACTCGTAATACTTACAACATTCTATATCGTGAAATTTGTTTGGCGACTTCGTTTTAAATTTTTTGGCAAAAAAAAAAATTCGAACCTGTTTAAACAATTAAAACAGGCTGAATGTTATTTATTCCTATTTACTGTTTTTGAAGTTATATTTTTTTTGACTATTGCGAAATACAAACTGGAAATGTTTCGAAATTCGTGATACTTTCAACATTATGTTTTTCAAAATTTATTTAAAGAGTTTGATTTAAATTTTTTGACATAAACGAAAAATTTCGAATATGTTTCAACATTAAAATTATGCTCAATGCTATCCATATTTGAAGTTTTTGCAGCTACATATATCTTATTCGAATAACGCAAAATATAAACTCAAAATGTAGCGGAATACGTGACATTTTGCAAAATTTCTTAGAGAAGATCGCATTAAATATTTTGTTTCTAATAAATACAACTTTAAAGAATTCGGAGTTGCGTTTCTTTCCTACAATTTCAGCATATAACCCTTAGCACATTTTACTATGCATGAATTCGCGAGCAACAACAAACATACATTACTTCGAATTCAAGGGGTTGTGCAACGCAATATATAGGAAGGGAGGATGGCCTGAAGGTTTAATGTGGCCACACAAATCGTTCCCGAGATGGTGGGGCCAGCACCTTAATGGTGCTGTGTTACCGGAGCGTACCAGATCTGTATCCGGCAAAGGACCATCACATCGATAACACTCCCCAAAGCCTTCGGGGAGTAACCCTAACGCTACAACATCAACAAAAACTCCCAATATTTTGCGCTAATTTTCTTTTTTGTGATTAAGTTAAAGCAAAAAAACAACTTCGAAAACTTTCCACAGTCAAATCAAAATCAAGTTATGCTCGTGCGCTGAATTTTTTTTTACGAGTCGTGCAAAAATACCACTTCTTAAATTTTTTCGAAATTCGAAATTATTAAACAGCTGTTGTAAGTGATAATAAAATATATATAATAAAACATAATAACTGTTAAAAGTGTAAGGATTGATATAACAAATCTCACAAAAAACATTAATTTTCGAAATCATAAAAAGTCTATGCTGTAATACCATAGAAAGCTGTTCGAAATACAAAACATTTACGAAGCTGTGCTTTAACTTGAAACAATAAATTTACAAAATAATAACTTAGAGCATTTTTCGAAGTTATTAAAAATACGCCTTTAGAGACATCAATCGTGCAAAACAACTAATAACTGTGCTTTATTTTAACGATTGAATTTATATTTAATAAAAACTTTTGAATAAATACCGTTGACAATTTTTCCCAATCTTACAACTTCGAGAGTTTTCGAAGTCGATTTATTTTTTTAAAGCTTATTTAATTTAAACTCAAGCGTTAAAATAAAAACATTGTTATTAATTTTTCAGCACCACTGCTCATTATTAGCAGTTTCGAAATCCAAGTTTTGTTAACTTATTGTGTTTATATGTTTGAGCCATTCGTGATTAAGTTAAAATGTCATCAAGAAAACTTAACGAAAGACACAGTAATTTACAACATTGAGTTCAGGCGTTAATGATTTGAACAATTCACAATTTTCTATGTTATACTACTTAGAAAAATGTTTTGTGTTTTCAAAAAATGTTCGATTTATTCTCTTTCTCTTAAACCATTCAAAAATGCTTTTTACAATCTCGCTTTTTATAAACAAATAAAAAAATAGTTGCAATTCCAATAGTTTGGAAAAAATTAAATGCAACTCTTACAAATCATATAAAACTGTATTTATGTAACAAAAAAAGAAATCTTTTTATGTATTCTCAACTATTTACTTTTCAGTGCTGCACACAATTTAGTCAACACAAAAAAGCCTTTTATCCCATTGGCTTTATATACATACATACATATAACATAACTAAATTTGCAAACAAAAAGTATAGTAGCTTATAAAAATATGAAAAATATTGTAAATATGTGGTATTCATACGCCATTAATCGACTTCCACATCTATACCCCATTATGAATTCCAAATCCACCATGTTACGTAATAGCTGCGCCAATCATTTATATACGTCACGTTGACGCAACGAACGTAATGAACCAGCTGGTAGTAAATGATTAACCGGCGAAGGCACCATAAATTCCTTGGTTTGGTTGTGGTTGGCATATTGATATCGACTTTGACTGTTGTTGTATTCACTATTATTGTTGTTGCTGTACTTTTGCTGCTTTATATGTTGTTCTATTTTATATGCATCAATTATTGGAAATGTTCTTATTGTTGACGATAATGCTGATGATGTTGTTTTCACTAAGGGCAAAATAATTATGTTGCTTTGATGTTTTGGCGCATTTGCGGCATTTTGAATGCTAAGCTCCCGCTCATTATAATAATTTGCATATACATTTTTCTCATTACCCTTTTGCTCGGGGGGTTCAATATTCACTGCCGCTGCCGATGTTGCAGCAGTATTTGTTGTTGTTTGTGTGGTATCTTTTTCTGGAATTTCTATTGTTTCATAATAACGACGCTCAATTTTAAAATGGCGTAATGCATTCTGCGTGCTGAATAATAAAATCGTAAACATACGATAGCGTGCTTTAAACCGTTGCGCATGTTTAACGCGCACATTTTGCGCCACACCCAACCAATTGTCATCATCATCATGTGTGGGTATGCGTATACTACGTCGATTACGTCGTGCATGTATAGCCTTGGATTGCCGTGATAGGGATAGTTCAGTTTTAATTTTACTGCTATCTATTTCAATGCCGTGCACATCTTCTTCAGCGGCAGCGCTTTGTGTTTCACTTATCTCTGATTTTATTAAGGCAGCCAGCACCACATTATCCTCATCCTCATCCTCCTCATCCTGCTTGTGTTTCATCTTTGCATTTTCTATTTCTAACGCAAGCAGTTGCTTGTTTGCACGTGTCGGTCTTAAGCTTCGGCGTTGACGAGTATTATTTGTACGCGCAGCTGCTGCAGACTTCTTATTAACATATCTTGCAGATCTCTTTGTCATTGGTTTGTTATGTTTTAGTTCATTTATAGTTTGGTCATCGTTAGAACTATCATGATTTTTATTAATTGCACTTGTACATTCATCACCATCATCATCATCGTGCGTCTCTTCTTCTGCCTCGATTTCATTCTTTGTTGGCAATGCCGACTCCGCTACCGCTTCATAATGATTATAATCAATTTCATCTGTCGCTGCTTTAATCTGTTCTATTTGTGCCAATAATATATCGATATAGTTGACTTTACGTTCCACAACTTCATCTTCATCAAAACCACTAAATGCTATCTCATCCACAAGATCAACTTCTCCTTCTTCCAGCATACTATCATTTAATTCATCAGCGCTTACAGTCTTTTCACTAACAACACATTCCTCCATATCTATCATTTCGCTACATTCAATTTGTTCCTCACCGCCTATTTCCAATAAACCATTCAAACTGTTTACACTTAGATGCTGTCTTTCGATCAATGTATGATCTGAAGATTTGCTACGTCCCAGACCGCTGGTTGTGTCACCCTCTGATTCGAGCCTTTCATGAGTATATGTAAATTGTGTATCCGATTCATGTGCTGAATAAAGTGTTGATGTGGTGCCTTCATGCTGATGTTGCTGCAAGTGCCAATCTTTGTAGTCATCCATTTCAGAAGCTACCACCACCAGCTCAGCTGGTTCTTGTACTTCCTCTTCCTCCTCCTGCACTACATTTTCTAGAACTTCATCTTCTACAACAGCTTCTGTTATGAATGGTGTCGTACGGTCTATTTCGTTTGTGTTCATAACTTCTAATTCTTCTTCATATTCAGCATATTCATTTTCGGCTAGTTCTTGCAGTTGCCGCTGCTCCAATTCTTCTTCATCTATCTCATCCATATTAATTATATTACTTTCCTTATTTGTAAATTCATCTTTAATTGGCGCCCTTTCACTTTCATCATCCATTTCTACTACGTGTTCTATTACCTCATCTGTTTCAGTTGATATCACTTCTTCTTCAACTTCCGCGTTCTCTACTTGTTGCTCTTCCTCTTGTTGCTCTTCCGCTTGCTGCTCTTCCGCTTGTTCCTCTTCAGCTTGTTCTTCTGCAGCTGGTTCTTGACTCAAGCGTTCTAGTATCTTTTGAAGTTCATCGTATTTAGCATAAAGGAATTGATGGCCCAGTAAACCTTCAATGGAGGAACGCTTTGTTGGCTCATGTTGTAGACATAACTCGACAATCAGCTGTTTCAATGCTGGTGTAGCATTCTTCCAACGTGTTGACTTATTTTGCATATCACCGTCCAGAATTCGCTGTCTAACTATACGTTCATTGATTTGTTCATTTTGACCGCGTCTAAAGGGCGGATGACCGATATACATGGTGTAAAGAGTTGCACCAAGACACCAAATATCGTAGGCTTTTGAATAATTTGTACATTTTGCGTCTACGATGCTTTCAGGTGGCGCATAATCAAGAGTGTAACGTGGCACATCCTGCCAGGTTTCGGCCGTTGAATTGTAGCTGCATGGGAGAAGAGATTTAAAAATTTAATGAAAATAATAATACGTCAAGTTCGAGTAAACCCGAAGGGGATAGACAAGTGAGAGGGAGAGTCAAATGATGAAAGAGAAAAGAGAGTGTGAGAGAACAGCATTAGATGTGAGAGAGGGGCGAGTGAGACTTACAATGCGAGAGAAGAAAGGGAAAGAAGAGAAAAAGAAAAAAGATAGGGGTAATAGAGAAGATTAAGGAAGAATATAAAAAGAGAGGAGAGTAAGGACGAATAGAGGGAAAGAGGAGAGAGAATTTGAACAAGAGAAAATGGAAAAGAGTACAAACGAAGAAGTGTAAAGATGGATAAAAGTGAAAAAGGGGAAATAGAAAAAAAGGTATAGACAAAACAGAGATGGTAAAAAAGGAGCGATGGAAAAAAGGGGCGAGACACGGAAAAAAGCGAATGGAAATGGAAACAAAGGAGAGTTGGAAAAGGGAGAGTAAAGGAAAAAGAGAGAGACGGAAAGTCTAGAGAGAAATGTATGAAAGAGCGACTTCAAAAAAAAGATATGAAACAAGTAAGGAGGGGTAAGTTCGGGTGTAACCGAACATTACATACTCAGCTGAGAGCTTTGGAGACAAATGTTGGAGTAGAATGTGCACATAATTTATTTATATACTGTAAAGATATTCCATTTTTTGTTAAAATTTTACTTTTAATTTTTTTTTTTAAGTGGGCGTGTTCGTCATCCGATTTTGCTAATTTTTATTTAGAACACATATAGTAATAGGAGTAACGTTCATCATGATATCTTCAACGACTTCAAAATTACAGCTTGCAAAATTTTTAAATTACCTTCTTTTAAAAGTGGGCGGCGCCACGCCCATTGTCCAAAATTTTACTAATTTTCTATCTGCATCATAAGGTCAACCCACCTGTCAAGTTTCATCGCTTTATCCGTCTTTGGTAATGAATTATCGCACTTTTTCGGTTTTTCGAAATTTCGATATCGAAGAAGTGGACGTGGTTATAGTCTGATTTTTTCATTTTAAATAGCGACCTGAGTTGAGTGCCCAGGAACTTACATACCAAATTTCATTAAGATATCTCAAAATTTACTCAAGTATCGTGTTTACGGACAGACGGACGAACGGACGGACACAGCTAAATGAATTTATTTTTTCGCCCAGATCATTTTGATATATAGAAGTCAATATCTATCTCGATTAGTTTATGCCGTTACGGGGTACCGTTATGCGAACAAAATTAATATACTGTGAGCTTTGCTCAGCTGAGTATGAAAATGGGGAGCGAGATGAAAATAAAAGAATCAATTGTCGAAAAGAAAGGAGGAGAGTCGGAAAAAGGACCACAAAAATGAAACGACAGTAGGAATAAAAGCAAATGGGAAAGATTGCGAGACATGTTGCAAAAATGAGAGTTGAAATAAAAAGGAGAAGGCTACAAAATAGGGCAAAGATTAAAAAAACCAGTACGAGTTGAGATGGAGTAATGACAGGAAATTTATAAAATACACATATCGCTCATTTACTTCAATAGTGTCATAACTCAAAAAACACAATTTTCCCGGAGAGCCATTCAAAGGTTTTAACTGCCATATGTTGCACATATAAAGGCTATTTTCATTTGTGTAGCACGTGGTAAATTTTTAACGGATCACAAAATTTTTTTTAGAGAACATAGATTATGTTATTGGGTACGTTTATATGTTATTAACTCAAAATTCATGTTTTTTGAGTTATAGACACTATTGAAGTAAATGAGCGATATGTATGTACAAATATAAAGAGAGAAGGAAATAGACTGCACAACTCTAAATTTCCCAGTTGGTTTCCTTCTTGTTGTTTTTGTAGCTCGATCTGATAGGTTATCAGGATTGTCATCAATATGTTAGATGCGTTGGTTCCACATTGCAACTGAAAATAGTATTGGCGTCATGTGTGGACCCGCTTTAAGGGCGATATCCATTGGGTATGTTGGGGTTAATTATGGATAAGTAGGAGTTTAATATATTGCAGTATCCAGATTGAAGTTGAGTGAGAGTAACGCGCGTCTCCCTACGGAGTTTGCTTTTCCAAACTGCGACTTCAGGGTGTTTATTATTGCGAACGGGTTTGGCCGGCATGATAATTTGCCGACTTTTTCTGGATATCTTTGAGGGCCTTTTAGTGCTTCTTGTTCTTCTTTTTAGCAGTTTTTTCCAGCTCTGCGGAGACTAGGTTTACTTTGCTGCCAAACTTGGGATTCAATGCATTATCCTCACCCTTTGGGCTTTAATTAATCGTAGGGGGTGAGAAATATTCCCAAGAAGTTGAGTCGTTGTAAAGTTGGGGGCATTATGGTATTTTAGATTTTAAATTTAAGACTTCTTAATTATTCAAATTTTGCATTGGGATGGTATGTTTTCCTAAGGAAAAACGCCACTGGCACAACACCCAAAACCCTTTTACCTTCAACCCAATTTTGATAAGGTATTGCGGAAATCGTTACAAAAACAGTTATCATACGGTTTACCAATAAGTTATGGGAATATTGCTTAAACATTGTCGGAATATGTAAGGTAGCGCTATCGGATTTATTTTACCAATGACTTGATTTTTGCTCATTTAAACGTTACACAGACACGCGGATTGACCTGGCCTAATCAATTAACTTTTAAGATTATAATATTAAGCTTTAAAGATAACCTTAGTATTGTGACGAATATTAGCAACACTAAGGCATACTATCATCTCTAAGCCGATACTAAGCAGTATGTACATAAACAAATCAATCATTATGTCTACACATATGTACAAACAAGAAGCGGAGATATGCACAAACGCATGCATATATCTGAGATACTCACAGAAGTATGCAAACATCGGTGGAAGTTTTACTCACATATACACGCGCATATGGCTATGCGAGAGGCTATAAATGTGCATCTGTAGTTTATAGCTAGTAAGTTTATAGCTGGTAGAAGAAACGCCTAGAAGTATGCGAACGACACAGCAGAGAGTATAAGAGGAGCAAAAGCTGAGTAAACAGAATTCAGTTTGATTTAAGCACACTATCAGTTGCGTAGTATAAGTGTTATTGTGGAGTATTTGCAAAGTAGTCTAATAAAGACCATTTTGCATTATTGAATATTGGAGTTATTTATTCAACAGTTTAGCGTTAGTAGAAGGTTGCAAATAAGCGGAATTGCACTAAATTCGTTACAGTATTATATATATTAAGATAACTGGCGGCCGTCGTGGTGTGATGGTAGCGTGCTCCGCCATCCAGCAGAAGAGCCTGGGTTCACACCTCGGGAATAGCAACATCAAAATTTTAAAAACAAGTTTTTTCAATTAGAAGAAAATTTTTCTAAGTGAGGTCGTCTCTCGGCAGTGTTTGGCAAGCACTCCGAGTGTATTTCTGCCATGTAAAGCTCTCAGTGTCGGCACAAAATAAGACGGTCCTGTCGCGCAAATTTGTAGGAAAAGTTAAGAGGAGCACGACGCAAATTGGTAGAGAAGCTCGTCCTAAAATCGCTTTGCAGGTTATCGCACCTTACATTTATTTATTTATAACATAAGTGGTTGTATACTATTTTTGCTCTAACGCTACTATATAAAAACATTGTACAAATTAAATACTTACCAAGCTGAGCCGAAATCAACTAATTTTATGTGCTTCATTTGTGTATCAGCAAATAATATATTTTCAGGTTTCAAATCTCCATGTATGAAATTCTTTGAGTGCAGATATTGCACAGCATCACAAATTTGTAAGAATATATCACAGCATTGAGACTCTGAGAGACCGCCGGATGTGTAAATGAATTGTTGTAGTTCTCCACCAGCTATATGTTCCATTATAATCCAAATATTCGTATCATCACGATATGTGTCAGCATAATTACAAATATTTTGATGATTGCACGATCTCAAAGCATCTACTTCGGCGGGTCGATATAATTTTTCTGGTATCACTTTAGCAACATGATTCACAAGTAGTTCATTGTCAGTGGTGAGTGTGTAGCAACTACCAAAGCTGCCATTGCTTACAATTTGTCCCAATTCAAGTGTGGACGGTTTAGGCGGTGGTGTCTAAAAAGTGAAAAAAAACATAAAGGCGTATAAGTTCGGGTGTAACTGAACATTATATACTAAGCGTGAGCTTCAATTGCACATTTAATTTCAGATAAATTACTTTTCTACACATAACACGTGCACCGCCCGTTTAAAAAAAACTGTCTACCCATTTCCTCTTACAATAAAACTTCATAAGTGAAATATCATTGATTCAAAACAATTTTTTGCTAAATTATAGCTTATTATTGTAGTCTACAACCCTTTTAAATTTGTTATATATCTAAGTTACCGTAGTCTTTAACCGATCCCGTCCATTTTTTACTAGAAATATTTTCTACTATAGGGAAAATTTGTGTACCCAATTTTATTACGATCCGTTAATTTTTCTTCGAGTTATGACTCCCGAAACATAGAAAATTGCTTAGACATAAAAGGGGCGGTGCCACGCCCATTTTCAAAAATTTTAGTGTTTTCCAATTTAATGTCATAATTCAATTTAGAAAGTAAAATTCTATTGATACAAAGCTCTTTTTCGCTAATATATAGCTTATTTTATTCGTCCACGCCCCTTTTAAAAATCTTTTATATAAAAGAAAATTGCTTAGTCATAAAAGGGGCGGTGCCAGGCCCATTTTTTTAAATTTGAAGTTTTTCCTATTTATTGTTATAAATCCACTTGGGAAATGAAATACCATTGATATAAAGCTCTTTTTTGCAAATATATAGCTTATTTTATTCGTCCACGACCCTTTTAAAAATCTTTTTTATAAAAGTGGGTGTGGTCCTTAACCGATTTCGTAAATTTTTCTTCAAAGCATTCCTTATAGTAAAGGCAACCTCTCTGAAATCTAAAATTGATTTTATCACAAGTGGGCGGTGGCACGCCCATTTAAAAAAAATTTTATCAAGTCTCAATATCAACCCACATGTCAAATTTCAACATTCTAGGTGTATTATTTACAAAATAATCAGGTTTTTTGTGTTTTCCAAAATGTTATATATATAAAGTGGGCGTGGTTGTCATCCGATTTTGCTCATTTTCAATACCAATCTATTCTGGGTCCAAATAAGCTCGTGTACCAAATTTGGTGAAGATATCTCAATATTTACTCAAGTTATCGTGTTAACGGACAGACGGATGGATGGACGGACATGGCTCAATCAAATTTTTTTTCGACACTGAAGATTTTGATATATGGAAGTCTATATCTATCTCGATTCCTTTATACCTGTACAACCAACCGTTATCCAATCAAAGTGTGCAAAGCACGCTGAGTATAATAACGATTTTAATATATTAAAAGAATGAAATAAATTTAAATAAATAATATCTTGTAACATCTTACCACAATTGGTTCCTCGCAATACTCAATATCGTAAACCTTTTGTGCTGCCGCTCGTATTGACTGCAAATGTTGTGGTGCCACATATGAGTAGCCACAGAACAATCTATCTGTATTAGCTGGCACTGGTGCTGGGGAGTCGATTACTGGTTGTTTGGTAAATTCTTCGCTGAAATTTTGAGTATCATCCTCACTATCTAATTTTGGTTTGAAGGGCGCTTTTCGCCTTTTACTCTTTAGTTCATCCCAATCGATGCCTTTGAAGAACGGATGTTTTTTGATTTCGGCAGCGTTCTTGTTGTTGCCACCTAAAAAAAGATAATGTGAAAGTGGTCAAAGTATTTTCCAACTAATGGTGTTAAATGCATTATTTCTAAAGGAATGCATCTGTAGATTGTTCTACCCATATAAAATAATATTAAAAATTTTATGTTTTATCTATTGGGCTCGAACAAAAAGAAGGCGAATGGAGATTTATACAAATTGGCACCGAAGTGAAACGACAAGAAGTGACTTGGCCCACTTTGAAAAGTTTGTTTATATTGAGTGTCTCCTACGACTATTAATAGCAGTGCAGACAACAGAAACATAGAAAGCATGTCCTACTGTGGCAGAAGGACTGGAAAACCCATCAAGTGAACAAATTTGTTACCTAAAAGACGGTTCATTCTGTTTACACAAAAACGGGGTATTCACCACTATTAAACCAACCGTAACATCAAGTACCTCCGCCCCGAAGGTTACGAGCAGTGTTACAGAAACTGAAAGTCTTTTGCAGGATACGAATCTGGTGCACTCCAGTACTGGCACCTTTGGATCTGTGCATTTTATTCGCTTCTCACGATAGGCATGCCTTGCCCAACGTATATTCTAAACTCCATAGGAAACTGGGTTTATGCAAACATCTTTGGCCAAATTTTTGCACCACATCTTTTGTTCAGTTATGGCTTGATCCCATTAAAAACAGCACATCCCCTCATTCGTGTCGAAAACTTAGGCTAGCACTTTTCTATTTCTTGCGGCGGAGACAGAAAAATTCCGTTGATGAACTAGATAATACGAGGGTTGCTATTTATATTTTGAGCCTAATAATGAAAAGACAGTAATTTATTATCAACAATGGCTTTATTGCTCCATGATAATCAATACACTTTTGCATGCGTTCAAACCAATTTTCGTAGCACTTTTTCCACTCCGATTGAGGTATTGAGGATTGAGCTTTTATCAAATCATGCGGGATCCAACGCATTTCGCAGCTAAATGTTCATGCAATATCTCATTG
The DNA here is from genome assembly GCF_040869045.1 of Eurosta solidaginis. Taxonomy (NCBI): domain Eukaryota; kingdom Metazoa; phylum Arthropoda; class Insecta; order Diptera; family Tephritidae; genus Eurosta; species Eurosta solidaginis. The sequence goes on from NC_090323.1 coordinate 181,266,661, forward strand.
TTGCTCGTCATACTAATGCTCAGGGATGCCTCAATCTCACGATAAGTCGTATGACGATCTTGCAATATAAGTTCGCGGATAGCGTCAATGTTTTGTTGCACAACAACTGAATCTGGACGACCTTCACGACTTTCGTCCCTGAGTGAAAGGCGGCAACGATGGAATTCGTTATACCAGCGTTTCACAGTGGCAAAGGATGGGGCTTCATTACCAAAAGTGGAAGTAAGTTGTTCAAAGCACTCCTGTCTTGATAATCCACGTCGAAAGTCGTAAAAAATCATCGGACGAAAATTTTCACGAGTTAATTCCATTTTTTCGCTGAGATACAATTTTTTAGTTACTGTAAACAACACAAGTTGTGCTCAAATGTTAACATTTTCTGAAGAAGGTTATGCTTAAAAACGTCAGACTTTCAATTGAAAACGTCAGATGGCGCCGGCAAACAATTAGTGGGGCCAAGGCTCAAAATATAAATAGCAATCCTCTTAATAGTCTCAGATAGGCCAGTTGCTAGTATCTTCTTAGGTTGAAGTTCAATATCTAGGTCAAATGAAAGGAATGCTGAGAGTCCGAGGCTTATAAGCTCAATACTCTACATTGTCTTCCCATTTTTGTGTTCAAGACTACACTGATACTGGCAGGGCAACATGAGAACATTTTTCTTTTCATATTATCTTACAAACTTACTCACCTAAACGCTTTTTAGGATCCTTATGCAACATTTTCAATATAAAGTCTTTAACAGTATCATTCAGCGTCGATGGTAAAACCGGATCGACTTTTTGTATACGACGTGAAATATCGACTTGTGAATTTTGTTGTTCGGCAACGGTAAAAGGCGAAGCTCCTGTGAGCAATTCATAGGTGAGTACACCAACAGACCACCAATCGGCAGCGAGATCATGTCCAGTCGGGCCAGCGCGTATAATTTCTATAAAGAAAATATGAAATACAAAATTATTATTATATATATAAATTATTACAAAAATAAAAAATAAATACCAACCTGGCGCCATATATTCTAATGTACCACAAAAACTATGCGCACGATGATCCGAATCTGGTTCGAAAATTTTCGACAAACCAAAATCGGCCAATACAATATGACCCTGACCATCAAGTAATATGTTTTCGAGTTTTATATCACGATAGATGATACCCAATTTATGTAGATGCTCTAAAGCGAGCACCACTTCGGCAATATAAATGCGTACCGTTGCAACCGAAAAATGTTCGGCTGTATAGAGATGCGTGAATAGTTCGCCACCACTGACATAATCTGTAAAGAAAAAAAATGTATTTTTATTTTTTGCATTGGAGAAAACAAATTCAACTAATTAATCAAAATAAAAGATAAAAACTGAATACCAAAACGGATTTTACAATTGTAACTATTCGTTATGTACTTAAAAGCAATTCTATAAAATTGGAAAAAATACTAAGATCTCATTCAATTTACATATGTGAGATCCCCATAGACCAGACAGTTCAAGCTAAAGAAACATTAGGTTTTGGAAACCAAAAAAACTGTGTAAAAACTTAACCAAAGCGAATCTATACAAGGTGGTGGAGCAAAGTGAGTTCAATGAAAATCGGCGTGCATAAGAATGTCAAATCAGAAAAAATTAGCATTGATTTCGATAAACTGACATATTGATGTACCAAGGCATCGTATGGAAAATATCAAGAAGAAGCAAACAGCTGATGGGATACTACCACCTGGTACTAAATTCGCCTTGAATACAACCAAGTCAAGGCGAATTCAGTACCAGGTGTTGTTATCCCAACAGCTGATTGCTTTTCCTTGATTATTTTTTTTCATACAGCGCCTTATACTTTAATATGTAAGTTAATCGAAATCAATTAAAATTTTCTTTTGACATGACATTCTTCTGCACGGCGAATTGGTTGAATTCGCTTTGCCACACCTCGTATGAATTCGCCTTGAACTAAGTAAACAGTTTTTGAAATTGAGAAAAAGTACTAAGATTATCACACAAAAAAATTATTTACAAAATTAAAAAAAAAATACATTACAGTTACGGAAACTAGTGTGAAAAGAAATCAAAAACTAATTTTAAATCTAAAAAAAAACGTTTTTGAAATTAAGGAGAACAATAAAAATGTAAAGAAAACTTAAGAACAATATGCTTCTGTTTTTGTATTTATTATAATATAGTCTAGGACAATCAGAACCTCCTTATAGACTATTTTCAAATGTATCTTAACTAAGAAATATTAAATAATCAAATTACTTCATTCAATAGCAGATTAAGCCTAAATTTATTTAATGAAAAATTAATATCTATAGAATACAGCAAATTAAACATTAGATAAACAAAAATTTTAGAGACTAAAACAAATATTAACTTTAAAAAAATATATGTAGGTAATTTTAAAATGAAAAAAAAAAACGAAATTTGGTGAATTAAAAATAATTGTTTTAAAAATCAAGAATAAAAACATTTACTAACTCCAGAATAAAAATCACTTTCATAAACTAAAAAACACATATGTTACACAGTCTATGAAAAAGTGGCTTATAACTCAAAAAACAACAGCTGTTTCTTGCAATTTCTTTTTTGAGTCATAAGCCACCTTTTCATAGACGGGGTCACATATTTAAAAATAAAACCACGATTTTTAAAACGAAAAGAGCAAGCTTTAGCTAAAAAATAAAATCAAATTTTAAAAGCTAGGTCAAAACTTTTTGGTAAAAAAAAAAATAACAGACCGAATTTGAAAACTGGAAAGAAATAATAAAATAATTTAAATAAAAACGTTTTTACAATTAATAAAAAAGTCTTTTAGGAAAAAAAACCAAAAAAATTAAGCACAAAAGGCACCAGTTAAAATATGTCAGGTAAACCAAAAATTTTAGAGACTAAAACAAATATTAAGTAAAAAAATATATAATTTGGTGAATTAAAAATAATTGTTTTAAAAATCAAGAATAAAAATATTTAGAAAAAATACAACAAGTTTTAGTTAAAAAAAAATAAAATTTTGAAAGCTAGGTCAACACTTTACGCTAATAAGAAAAAATAAAACACTACATTTATTTGTGTTTCAAGAATGTGTAAACAAAACAAATTGAAGAACGGAAATAAAATTTTAAAAATCGATAACAAATCTAAAAATTAAAAAAAAAAATTAGGAATCAATTATTTTGAATCACCAAGAACTTTTTGAATTACAGAAATAAGTTTTGAAGAAAAAACACATTTAAAAAATAAGACACAATTAGAAAAATAAACAAATTTTAAACGAACAAAAAAACCTAAAAAAGCTGAATAAGTAAAAGAAATCCAACAATAAAAAAAATATTTGTATTCTAAAATTGAAAAGTAAAAAACAAAATATTTAAAAAATTCAGAAAAGAAACACTAGTCAAAAAGAAACAAATTTTATAAAATTACAAACAAAAGAACAAAAATAATATTTATTTTTATAATGGCAAATAAAAACAAATTAAAAATTGGAAAAGTATTACTTAAAGTTGAGAAAAGAGCCATTAAGAATAAAAGAAAAGTTTACGAAATGAGAGAGTATTAAAAAGAAAACATAAACCCAAAAAGGAATAAAAAATATATATTTTGTAAAAAATTTAAAAAAAACGTATAAAAAAGTAAAGCAACATATAAATAAAAAAATGTAATAAATATTCTAACGAGCTATATGTATTTCTCTCTAGAATACGGCTACTATTTGAATAAATGGCGTGTTATATTGTAAGCGCTTTTGTTTAGGCCCAGGCAGCAAATCGCACTAGTTCCGCACTAGCGCAGAACGATCCCAAATATGTAGTTCTAATTTTGTACCCTCGCAGTTCTTTGAAAATTGTGATGTCCTACGAAATGCCAATTGTCGCCCTTTGCAGACCTTTGAATGCATTCTCTACTTGTTCCGTCGTGGGTGGTTCTGAAATTACACGACTTCGAAAGTAGTCTTAAATCTGTATTGCAAAACTGGTGCTTTGCGTGACTGTCTTCCATTGTCGCTGCAGGGAGTGTTGTGATGAGATATTTTAAAATGCTGCCACCTTTTTTTATACTTATATATATAAGGGGTATTCCATCCCATTTCGACCAATTTTGAACCCGACCCGTTTAGAATTGGCTGAAAGTTTTTCTTCTTTTTCTAGCTTACGAAAGACGTTTTTCAGAATTTTTTCAAATTTTTTCATCCAACTCAAAAAAAGTTATGAATTTTTAAAAACACTGTTTTGTTTTCAAAATGCTATAACTTTTTCAAAAATTGACCGTTTGGGATCTTTTTTTTTTTTAAATTTGTTTTTAAATGTACAAAAAAATTTTTAAAGTTTTTTTTTTAATTTTTCAGTTTTTCGAGATTTTTCGAATTTCGCCATTGTTTTTTTTCTCATAAAAAACTTCAATCAATTCTGCAATCATCCCCACTAATCCCGGAGTGGGCCGATTTTTTTTTATATTTTTTTTTTTATGTAATTGAAAAAAAATTTTTTTATTTTTGAATAAATTTTATTAATATAACAAAAAAATTTAAGAAAATGATTTTTAAGTATTCCTGCCTTTATATATTATGATAATCTACGATTAAAATGACTCGTTTACTGTGTCAGCCATTAATCCTGGTTATTTTAATCGTAGATTACCATAATATATAAAGAAAAGAATACTAAAAAATCATTTTCTTAAATTTTTTTGTTATATAAATAAAATTGATTAAATAAAAAAAAATATAAAAAACAAGTAAGAAGGGTTATGTTCGGGTGTCACCGAACATTACATACTCAGTTGAGAGCTATGGTGAAAATAACCATGTAGGAAAATGAACCGAGGGAAACCCTGGAATGTGTTTGTATGACATGTGTATCAAACGAAAGGCATTAAAGAGTATTTTATGAGGGAGCGGGCCATAGTTCTATAGGTGGAAGCCATTTAGGGATATCGCCACAAAGGTGGATCAGGGATGACTCTAGAATATGTTTGTACGATATGGGTATAAAATTAAAGGTATTAATGAGGGTTTTAAAAGGGAGTGGTGGTAGTTGTATAGGCGGTCGCCTTTTCGAGATATCTCCATAAAGGTGGACCCAGGGTAACCTCTAGAATACGTTTGTACAATATGGGTATCAAACGAAAGGTGTTAATGAGTATTTTAAAAGGGAGTGGGCCTTAGTTCTATAGGTGGACGCCTTTTCAGGGTATCGCAATAAAGGTGGGCCAGGGGTGACTAGACTTTGTTTGTACGATATGGGTATCAAATGAAAGGTGTTAATGAGTATTTTTAAAAGGGAGTGGGCCTTCGTTCTATAGGTGGTCCCCTTTTCGAGATATCGCCATAAAGGTGGACCAGGGGTGACTCTAGAATATGTTTGTACGATATGGGTATCAAATGAAAGGTGTTAATGAGTAGTTTAAAAGGGCGTGGGGCTTAGTTCTATAGGTGCACGCCTTTTCGAGATATCGCCATAAAGGTGGACCAGGGGTGACTCTAGAATGTGTTTGTACGATATTGGTATCAAATTAAAGGTATTAATGAGAGTTTTAAAAGGAAGTGGTGGTAGTTTTATATGTGAAGGCGTTTTCCAGATATCGACCAAAATGTGGACCAGGGTGACCCAGAACATCATCTGTTGGATACCGCTAATTTATTTATATATGTAATACCTGCCAAGATTTCAAGGGTTTTTTTATTTCGCCCTGCAGAACTTTTTCATTTCATTTTACTTAATATGGTAGGTGTCACAACCATTTTACAAAGTTTTTTCTAAAGTTATATTTCGCGTCAATAAACCAATCCAATTACCATGTCTCATCCCTTTTTTTCGTATTTGGTATAGAATTATGGCATTTTTTTCATTTTTCGTAATTTTCGATATCGAAAAAGTGGGCGTGGTCATGGTCGGATTTCGTTCATTTTATATACAAAGATAAAGTGAGTTCAGATAAGTACGTGAACTAAGTTCAGTAAAGATATGTCGATTTTTGCTCAAGTTATCGTGTTAACGGCCATGCGGAAGGACAGACGGACGACTGTGTATAAAAACTGGGCGTGGCTTCAACCGATTTCGCCCATTTTCACAGAAAACAATTAACGTCATAAAATCTATGCGCCTGCCAAATTTCAAAAGGATTGGTAAATTTTTGTTCGACTTATGGCATTAAGTGTCCTAGACAAATTAAATGAAAAAGGGCGGAGCCACGCCCATATTGAAATTTTCTTTTATTTTGTTGCACCATATCATTACTGGAGGTGAATATTGACATAATTTACTTACATATATACTGTAAAGATATTAAATTTTTTGTTAAAACTTTACTTAATAAAATTTTTTTTAAAAAGTGGGCGTGGTCCTTCTCCGATTTTGCTAATTTTTATTAATCGTACATTTAATAATTGGAGTAACGTTCCTGCCAAATTTTAAATTACCTTCTTTTAAAAGTGGGCGGTGCCACGCCCATTGTCCAAAATTTTACGAATTTTCTATTTTGCGTCATAAGCTCAACTAACCTACCAAGTTTCATCGCTTTATTTGTCTTTGGTAATGAATTTTCGGTTTTTCGAAATTTTCGATATCGAAAAAGTGGGTGTGGTTAGTCCGATATCGTTCATTTTAAATAGCGATCTGAGATCAGTGCTCAGGAACCTACATACCAAATTTCATCAAAATACCTCAAAATTTACTCAAGTTATCGTGTTAACGGACGGACGGACATGGCTAAATCAAATTTTTTGCCGATCCTGGTGATTTTGATATATGGAAGTCTATATCTGTCTCGATTCCTTTATACCTGTACAACCAACCGTTATCCAATCAAACTTAATATACTCTGTGAGCTCTGCTCAACTGAGTATAAAAATCGGTCCACTCCGGGATTAGTGGGGATGATTGCAGACTTGATTGAAGTTTTTTATGAGAAAAAAAATGGCGAAATTCGAAAAATCTCTTAACTTAAAAAATTTTTTTTGTACATTTAAAAACAAATTTAAAAAAAAAAGATCCCAAACGGTCAATTTTTGAAAAAGTTATAGCATTTTGAAAACAAAAACGGTGTTTTTTTAAAAATTCATACCTTTTCTTGAGTTGGATGAAAAAATTTGAAAAAATTCTGAAAAACGTCTTTCGTAAGCTAGAAAAAGAAGAAAAACTTTCAGCCAATTCTTATGGGGTCGGGTTCAAAATTGGTCGAAATGGGATGGAATACCCCATAAATAAAATGAAGTATGCAAATATGGGCATCAAAAGAACGCATCAAAAGGTATTTTTCACCCACGAACTAACTATTTAATAAAATAAAATAAATTGTGTTACTGTAATCAGAGAAAAAAAGATTAGCACGGCGATGGATACTAGAACATGCTTCTGAATTTCACTTATTATTAGCTAGCTGTTCATGTGCTGAGTTTTGAACTCAAGCTCACCTACATTCATACTGATGTTTAGGCAGATGCCTCTTTCCACTCAAAGCAAAGTATATCAAATAAAATAAATAATATTTATAATCAAATAAAAATCAGTATAAAAAGGTGTTGCAATTACTTACCCAAAATTAAATATAATTTCGAATCAGTTTGGAATGCATAATGCATACCAACTAGGAACGGACTTTGTTGTATAGCCTCAAGAACCTGAAATAAAAAACATAAAAATTGAATGTTGAATATTTTTATTTTACATTCAAAAATCATTAGTAACTTTTGTTAAAAACAGCTGATATCAACTTAAACATAGCTTATTGTTGACGACGCGGTAAAAGCTGCTGACTCCATTAATCAAAACTTTACAGTAGAAAAAAAAACCTCACTCAACATTTTAAATTTCAAAATGCATGCAAACTTATGAAGTTAACAGCTATTCAGAATTTGGCTACATTCTGAACATCAAACACTGGGCTCTTAGTTACAATCGATAGTTTGTGAAAAGGTGGCTTGTGTGGAAGATGCAAAAGAAGCAAAGTACGATATATGTGCGCTGAGGATGGCTAACAATACTTCCACAATGCCTTTACGAATAGCAGAACTCACTAATCGAATGCAAACAATTAGTCGGGTTTGATTACAGATAGCTATCATAGATTATTTTACTAAGCCACTTTTGCTAATCGATTAGTTCTAGTCCAATTCTTTTGAACGAAGTAAACTTTAACGTCCCATCACGAGTGTAAAGACATTACAAACGTCTTGTTGTTGTTGTATTAACGATAAAGACACTCCCCGAAAGCTTTGAGGAGTGTTATCGATGATGTTCATGGTCCTTTTCCGGATATATGTCCGGTACGTTCCGGTAACAAAGCACCATTAAGGTACTAGCCCCATCATCTCGGGAACGATTTATATGGCCACATTAAACCTTTGTGTCATGATTTTATGACTCATTTTAGTTCATTTGATATAAGGGATTCACTTTTACCATAAAAGAAACCTGTATTATCCTATCTAAACTCGTAACAAAAAAGAATCAAATAAACTAAAAATGTTCACTTATTTAACAATGTAGTATGTATAATTTCCAACTGTTATGTAATTTTTAACTGTTCTGTATAGTACTCAGGTGATGATTTTTATTCTGTAGCTGAGCAGTTTTAGATCTCGACGCTTAACAAACCTCCGCCTATCATCAACTCGGCAAAAAAGAAAAAAACAAATCCGTGCGTCAAGCGGATGCGCGCCTCGCGCCGGTCGGTCGAGCTTTGGAGGGTATTAATCCGTTGGGTATTATTATTATCAACAGTTCTACTAAGCACACACCTTTCTTTTAACACCATGCACATTTCATTCCATCATTATCAAAAATTCGTTTCAACAAGTGCTGTGTTCGCGTCATCGACGATATAGACACGTATTGGAGCACATATAATTTTATTTTAAGTTGCAAGACCATGAATAGAGAAGATCTGTTATGTAACTTTTTAGCTAGCTAGAAGTTAAATTTGTTCAATTAATGTTAAAAAAAATCAAACTTTCAGTAAAGCAGACGTTATAATGCAAAAAATAGCAAAACACATGTATTAAAGGCAAAAACATTATCACACTTGACTGCTACGTGCCCTTAAACAGTTGGCAACGATGGCACTGTTTCTTTTTTTTGCATTGTGAATTGTTAGAGTTATATATAGACGCCACAATTTCGACGCTAAGGAAAAAATTGGTTACCGGCGACCACGAAAAAACAACTGGTACGAACGACAGGTACAGGAAGAAACAAGCAGAGGCAGAAAGGCGTAAGAGCTTGAGCTGCCAAACAATTTGGCGGCACGCGGAGGGTTTCAAGTCCGGGCCAAATTTTCTGTAAGAACGAAAATAGCGACCATGTTATCGATGCCCAGAGAGTACTTAGAGCATTAAGGGAACACTTCACAATAAACCCAAACCCTCAATCGATGATGATGGAATTAATGTCGCTCCACACGGTTATGACGAAGTCAGTATAGCCAGTAGCCAGATTAAAAAACAAGGCCGCGGGCGCTGATGGATTGCCTGCAGAGCTATTCAAATACGGCGGCGAGGAGTTGGTAAAGCCCATGCATCAGCTTATTTGCAAGATATGGTCTGACGAGTACGCCTGACGATTGGAATCTATAAAGGGGGACTCTGCAAACTACGCCAATATCGCGGAATCGGCCATCAGGCTTCTTAACATCGCATATAAGGTCCATTTAAGCATAGTATGCTGAAGATTTAAACCCAACTTATAGTCCGACTTCAAACCTGGACCCGTATCGCGTTATACGATCCGTGATCGAAATCAATTTTTTAAATCGCAATAGCAATGAAATGGGTAAGCGGATTAGGGAAATATGTGAAATGGTAGCTTTTAGTACTCATAAGATCCATACCTTACTATAATTGTTATGAATATTTTGACAGTTTCGCATTTATAGATTGAGTCAAATTGCTTTGATACGTGATCGTATAACACGATATGGGCCCTGGTGTATCTACCATCGACCATATTTTCAAAATGCGCCAAATCCTGGAAACCCCCCGAAAAAAGAACACACATCACCTCCTCGTCGAGTTTAAAGCCGACTTCGACAGCACTTAAAGGAGCTGCCTATATGGCGCTATGTAAAACTTATACGGATATGCGTTGAGCAACATGCTCAGTCGGAATTGGGAAGGATTTCTCCGAGCCGGTCGAAACAAATAGAGGTTTCAGACAGGGTTACCCCTATCGTGCGATTTCATTAATTTGATGCTGGAGAAAATTTTACTAGTTGCAGAACTTAACTGCTCTGGAACTCTGGCGTTATTGACATCATCGGCCTGAATACCCGCGCCGTCAGTTCTGCTCACTCCAAACTGTAAAAGAAGCGGAGAAGATGGGTTTAAGGGAGAATGAGGACAAACCAAAGTACTTGCTGTCATAAAGCAAAGAGTCAGCGCATTTGCGGCTTGGCAACTACGCCACTATAGACGTGTGACTTCGTTTATTTGAAATTCAGCTTTTACACAAACAACAAAATTATCTTTGAAATCCAGCAAATAATCACGCTTGCAAATAAATGCCACTTTGAATTACGAAGGCAATTAAAAAGTAAAGTCCTCTCTCTGCAAACGAAAATCGTGGTCTACAAGTCACTTATCGCACCCGTCCTGCTTCATGATGGCGACGGCGAGTACCGAAGAAGATTTAATAATGAGCTGTACGAGCTTTACGCAGACATAAACATAGTCCAGTGAATTGAAACAGCGGCTACGCTGGCTAGGCCATGCTATGCGAATGAAAGACGATGCTCGTATTTTTATCGGAAGCAGATAAAGACTGCTGCTCCGACTCCGTTGGAAGAACCAGGTGGATTTACATTCCCTTGGTGTGACCAATTGGCGCCATTTAACCCAACGAGGAACGACTGGTGCGCCTTGTTGGACGACCAAGCGTAAATTAAGTAAAGTTGACTTTTTATCAAAAAAATACGCATTTGTTATCGAAAAAATGTCGATTTAATAAAAAAAAAATGTTAAGCGCGATAACTCTTTGATAAAAGTGGTTATCGATGACAAGTCAATTACACATCGATAATATACCGATGGCAATCCAATAATAATACCAGCGCCATAAATTTTCGCATTCAGAAATTAATTTTGCCTAGCCCTGCTAAATGATTCCAAAATAGTCCCGAAATGAAGCCGAAATAGTTGTTAGCTTAATTCCGCAACTATATGGAAATGGCTTCGGAATTATCACAAAATATCATAACGGTCACAAAATAGTCCCGATATGTTCCGAAACGCTAAAATAAATTCTAAAAATAGTTTTGCATAACCCCAAAAATAAGGTATCTTAAGCTAGACCAACCTTTCCAGCCCAATCAAAAAACGAGACCGTACTAAATTGCACAATATTTAATGATAATTTAATATGGGTTAATTAAACTTATTACACTTGTATTTTAAAAAATATAAATAAACTTAAGCTAGCCCAACCCTCGATATTTTTTTAAAATATAAGTGTAATAATTTTAATTAACGCGTATTAAATTAGCATTAAATATTGTGCAATTTAGTACTGTCTCGTTTTTTGTCATATGCTGTAATTGAAATACGTTTTCGTTTTTTGATTGTGCATATGGGTTGGGCTAGCTTAAACTTAAGTTAGCCCAACCCTCGATATGTTTTAAAAGACAAGTGTAATAAATTTAATTAACCCGTATTAAATTAGCGTTAAATATTGTGCAATTTAGTACGGCCTCGTTTTTTGATTGGGCTGAAAAGGTTGGGCTAGCTTAATAGACCTCCAAAAATATACGATTGGGACGTACATAGTACGGTGTGTCTCGGGTTACATTTTGAGGAATAACAGCAGACCCGTATAATTATCCAAAGTTATGTTTACACTGTTAACCTAACATAGCAAACGAAAGATTTTCCTATCCCGAAACCTATTTCGCTCGCAAAATAACAGTATTAAAACTACTTTAAAGGTAATATGTGTTATATAGAGTGATAGTGAGGAAATACCGAAAATTTCAAAAGTAAACATATCACTGAGAACGCCGTTTTTTGTTCTTAGACATCATTTTGTTATCCGTGATAAACTCTGCAATCTCTGAAAAATTAATTGATATTTTTCAGATAAAGAATTGCCAGCTATTTGATATTTGGAATACTATAAAACATAAATATATTTTATAAATATATAAAATATTCGCATCCACTTCTGCATACGTATGTATTTTTGAAGCTGATGTAGCTATTATAGCTGCAATTATGGAAATAAGCACACACTTATAATATTATATTTAATTTTTTCTTTTTTACTTTCAATTTTGCTGTACTTGCACTTTACTTTCACTTCTTTATTATTTTCATTGCTTAATATACAAACCTTTTATACATACATACATATACTTAATTGTAGACTTTAAATTGATATTGTATTTCTTTTTCTTCATTATTGTTATTCTTTTTTTTTCGAAGGGCAGCCACCACTTACGTTTACATTTACTCGTGAAGTTTTTTTCATTGTAAGTCATATTAACTTTCGTTTAAGAGAGCAAGCTTTATTTATACGTGGTTTAATATACTCGTAAATGTATGTACATTAGGGTGGGTCGATTTGCATGCACAAAAGTTAACCGATATTGTGCCATCGATTTTTCGATAGATTTTGGGCTCAGGAAAAAAAGTTCCACTACGCATACCACAAAAAATAATTTTCGAGCCTGTTAAATTTAATTTTTTTTACTCTTTTTCGACTTTGATTTTTAAGGTATTTTTCATGACCTACTAAAAAAATTTTCATATGTATACCCTGTCCGACCCAAAAATGTCCGCTAAAAACGTTGGCGATAACAGTTTAAAAAAAAAAAAAATATTTACAATCAAATGAAATTTTTTTAGTAGGTCATGAAAAAAACCTTAAAAATCAAAGTAAAAAAAATGAAATTTCGCAGGCTCGAAAATTATTTTTTTGGGTATGCGTAGTGGAACTTTTTTTCCTGAGCCCAAATCTTATCGAAAAATCGATGGCGCGATATCGGTTAATAAATCGACCCCGTCTAATGTACATATATGTATATGCATAATCGTATACTCGAATATTTTCCTGCGCTTATTGTTTTCCATACAAAATAAGAAGAGAACAGTTTCCTTTACTCTGAATTGAAAACTAATCCTGTTTAAGGTCCTTATACTCGTTATTATTTCCTGTACTGGCATTAAGAACAAACGAATATGTTGAAATAATAGGAACTAGCCTAAGTATGAATCAAAAAGGCGTGAGTACCAAGAACGAGAGTTTCGATGTGTACACATACAGGTGTACGTCTGGAAACTATTATTTTTTTTAACACGCTTATATTAACTTCACTTGTATGTAGACTTGTTTGTAACTCTCGAGGCTGGGCGGACAAATGAGAATTAGACCCAACTAGCGGCAGTGGTTAAATAACTAGCCACCAAACGAGTTGTGCTTAATAGCGGAGACACGAACCTCTGTGCTATCAACTTCAAATATCTAAGTGGATTGTAGATACTAAAACGGCACCACATTTGCTGAATCATGTGGATTGGCGGTCAACCCGGGAAAAACGGAATTGGTTCTTTTGACAAGGAGATATAAGATGCCCGATTTCAGAACTCCCTCGTTTGGATGGGTACCGTTGGTACTTTCTGATAAGGTTAAATATTTGGGAATTGTTTTGGACAAGAAACTGTCCTGAAGACCCAATGTGGAAGATCGGGCCAGGAAGGCCGCCATTGCCTTGTACTGCTGCAGAGGGGCTATCGGAAAGAAATGGGGACTCTCGCTAGGAGTAGTACACTGGCTTTATGAGATGGTGGTCAAACCGATTCTGCTATATGGGGTGCTGGTCTGGTGTTAATGTCCATGCAACGGACGGCGCTGATCGGTATCAGTGGCGCTCTCAGAACAACACCTACCTTGGCACTGAACGTCATGCTGAACATATACCCAGTAGATATTGCGGGAAAGGCGGACGCGGCAAGGTCGTTGGTCAGGCTTCGTGATATGGGATATGGGCTTTCTGACCGCTGACACTCTAGCCTTCTTAACAGTTTCGAGTTTATCCCGGACAGAACGGACTATTGTATGTCGATAACTGCTCCGTTTACAACCTTCACCCCAGTTATTCCACCGAGAGGAGTGGGGAAGAGGAATTATCTGGGGCATGGGACCGGTTAACTTGTTCACGGATGGGTCGAAGCTGGATGGAAAGATTGGTGGGGGATCTTTTGTCAAGAGTTAAATATAAGCCGCAAGTTTTAATTGGCTGATCACTGCAGTGTATTCTAAGCGGAAGTTGCTGCGATTAAGGATGCGGTGGATGGAATGCTATCCAGTGCTACTACGGTTAGGGAATTTAACATCTACTCTGATAGCCAAACGACTATCAAGGCCTTGAGCTCAACTACAGTGCGATCGAGGGTGGTCGGGAGTGCCTGACCTCGCTTGCGATTGCATCGAATTATTTTACAATTAAGATTATCTGGGTCCCGGGCCATAGTGATATCCCGGGTAACTTTCAAGCGGATCTCTTGGCCCGCATCGGTACAACTGAACCGGATGAAGATGGCTGTAGGGATTTCGGGATTCCGCTGGCCACCTGTGGATTGCTCCTCCATAGCTGGGCCTCGAGTCGGCTCAGCAAACGTTGGGCGGACACCACGTCTTGCAGGGTAACAAGATCTTTGTGGCCGAAAGTGGATGGCAGGAGGTCTGCTGAAATAATTGGGTTCACTAAGGCTCACCTATCAATGGTCATTGGGGTTTTGACAGGGCACTGTCTCATGGGTTTCCATGCGGTACGTCTCAATATACTGGAAACTCCATCCTGCTGCAGCTGTATGGAGGATGATGAGGTGGAATCACCAAATTCCTTTATGCTTGATTGCACAGCTTTTGCCAGAACTAGGCAAAAGTGCTTCGGTCGCGACTCACTTGGATCTCCCGAGGATTCATCCAAAGTAGAGATCGGTATCATTCGGAGCTTTATCGTTGCTACCCAAAGATTCTCTAAGAAGCTAGATCTAAGTCACCGTTATTTTTGGTGTATGTGGTATCACAACGGACCTCCGTGTTGTCCAAGTGAGCTATCCTTAGCAGGGCAGCTACCACCTAACCTAACCTAACCACGTACCTTGCTCTCACATTACGCTACAGTGTAGTACTCACGCTCTCATTCTTTATTACTCTATAGATTATACAAGTGCCACACACCACGCCTACATGTATATGTACATTCTCTAATACTCCATACAGTACATATACCAATATTACACATTACGCATTGGCTTACAGTACATATACAATTATTACAACTACGCTAACATTACCGTGAGCATTAAAAATATTTGATAATAAAACTAAGGTTGGCGCCTTGATTTAAATTTTTCTTCCTCGGTACGCTGATATATTTAAAATATGTATGTATATTGGCATTGGAAATTCATAGTGAGAACTATTCGAAAATCGAAGAAAATTTACGATTTTCCATGGAATGCTCGCTGGATGTATGTATGAGAGGGCCTGTTATAACATTTTTCTGTTCACCTGATTGGCACATGCACACGTTATTTAGTTATTCTTAATCAAATTACTCCCTCTACTGCGAGAGATGCCGTATATGACGCACTTAGAATCCATCAAAGTTCCGTTTAGATTTTCATTGTATCTTTAAAACGTTACATACATACATATTTATAAAATAGAAGAGATTTTAGGCCAAGCTTTTCTTCCAATTTCCGTCGTGCTCTACTACAAATTGGCGGGCCGGGACCTACTTGTTTAATGCCGACTCCGAACGGCATCTGCAAGACAGATGAGTTTTCACTGCGAAGCTTTTCATGGCAATATGTCCACTTAGTGCTTGTCAAACACTGCCAAAGGCGACCCCGCTTAGGAAAATGTTCTTCTAATTGAAAAAAGTTTTCTAAAATTTTGATGTTGCTTTGCGCGAGGCGTGAACCCAGGATCATCGGTGTGGTAGGCGCAGCACGCTACCATCACACGACGGCGGCAGCTACATACATATTTAATACATAACAATCTACGATTTCTCTCAGCAACAGGTTGTTTAATGCATATGCATATGAATACAATATGTCCGCCCATACATCCCCATTTTTATACTCAGCTGAGCAGAGCTCACAGAGTATATTAAGTTTGTTCGCATAACGGTAATCCGTAACGGCATAAACTAATCGAGATAGATATATACTTCTATATACCAAAATGATCTACGGGCGAAAAAAGAAATTCATTTAGCCATGTCCGTCCGTCCATCCGTCCGTAAACATGATAACTTGAGTAAATTTTGAGGTATCTCAATAAAATTTGGTATGTAAGTTCCTGGGCACTCATCTCAGATCGCTATTTAAAATGAACGAAATCAGACTATAACCACGCCCACTTTTTCGATATCGAAAATTTGGAAAAACAGAAAAAGTACGATAATTCATTACCAAAGACCGATAAAGCGAGAAACTTGGTAGGTGGGTTGAACTTATGGCGCAGAATAGAAAATTAGTAAAATTTTGTATGATGGGCGTGGCACCGCCCACTTTTAAAAGAAGTTAATTTAAACGTTCTACAAGCTGTAATTTGGCAGTCGTTGAAGATATCATGATGAAATTTGGCAGGAACGTTACTCCTATTACTGTATGTGTGCTAAATAAAAATTAGTGACATTGGATGAAGAACACGCCCACTTTTTAAAAAAAACATTTTTTAAGTCAAATTTTAACAAAAAATTTATCATCTTTACAGTATATAAGTAAATTATGTCAACATTCAACTGCAGTAATGATATGGTGCAACAAAATAGAAAAATAAAAGAAGATCTGAAAATGGGCGTAGCTCCGCCTTTTTTATTTTAATTTATCTACAATACTTTTAATGCCATAAGTCGAACACAAATTTACCAATCCTTGTGAAATTTGGTAGATGCATAGATTCTATGACGATAACTGTTTTCTGTGTAAATGGGCGAAATCGGTTGAGGCCACGCCCAGTTTTTATACACAATCGACCGTCTGTCCTTCCTCTTGGCCGTTAACACGATAACTTAAGCAAAAATCGATATATCTCTACTAAACTTAGTTCACGTACTTATTATCTGAGCTCACTTTATCTTGGTATTAAACATGGGCGAAATCCTACTATGACCACGCCCACTTTTTCGATATCGGAAAATTAAAAAAATGCCATAATACTATACCAAATACGAAAAAAGGGACGCAAAATATAACTTTGGAAAAAAATTTGTAAAATGGGTAGAACACCAACCATATTGAGTAGAAATGAAGAAGAAAATGAAAAAGTTCTACAGGTCGAAATAAAAAGCCCTTGGAATTATGGCAGGAATACTGTTCGTGGTATTACATATATAAATAAATTAGCGGTACCCGACAGATGATATTCTAGGTCACCTTGGTCAACATTTTGGCCGATATCTCAAAAACGCCTTCACATATACAACTAAGGGCTACTCCTTTTAAAACCCTCATTAGTTATTACCTTTAATTTGATACCAATATGGTACAAACACATTCTAGAGTCAGCCCTGGTCCACCTTTATGGCGATATATCGAAAAGGCGTCCACCTATATACTATGGCCCACTCCCTTCTAAAATACTCTTTAATACCTTCCATTTGATACCCGTGTCATACAAACACATTCCAGGCTTACCCTGGTCCATTTTGCTACATGGTGATTTTCCCTTATTTTGTCTCCAAAACTCAGCTGAGTATGTAATGTTCGGTTACACCCGAACTTAGCCTTCCTTACTTGTTCATATTTATTTTTATACACACAAGTAGCCGGTCGTCATTCCCCCCTAATGGAATTACTCTTAAAGCAACTGCAATGAATAGGTTTTTACACATTGGCAATGTTTGCCGACGAACCAATGCAATTATTGCACATTTTATGTAATTGTTTGCAATTTTTTTTAAATTATTTAACGTGGTTAAGAGTCATTCGTGATTTGGCTTATATGACTTTGAAATTGTTGTTGCTCGTACATTTGGTTTATTTTTAGCTTCAATGTGTGTTCAACATTTTTGCAAAGACTTAGTTGCGTTGTTAACAAAAAAAAAATTATAAAAAAGGAACAGCAATACAGTTTTGCATATTTGCAAATTTTTGATGTGTAAACAGCTTTTATCACGATATGAGGAAATTCCGAATGCAAGCGTAAGGTGTGAGCGTAGTCTTTGTAAATGGTATATGTATATATGTATGTAGAATTGAAATCGGGCGTAGTATGGGGTACTGGTATACTGTGAGGCAGAGCTGGGTAAATTCAATTCCATTACATTCCTCAGTAATTGGAAAAAGTAATCAATTCCTTTCCTCCACAGCAAAGAAATTGATTACATTTCAATTCCTCAAAAAAAAAATTACCAAAAGTAATTTCGTTTTTTGTGGCTCAAGTACAAAAAATTGTTTGTTTGTAATTGAAAAAAAAAATACTTTGCTCAAATGTAATTTCTGCCCCAGTACTTTCGAAAGGAATTGCAAATGTAATTGAAAACTTTCCAATTACATTACAAGGAATGGAAAATGTACTTTCGTATTTCCCATTCCATTCCTCAAAGGAATTGCGAAAGTATTTGAAAAACTACAAGTTAGTTTGTGTATAGGAATTTACTCCGGTTTATGTGGGTGACTTTTCGGGTCACACTTTTCATTATTTCATCAGATTTTTCTTGTGAGTGGTAAGTGAAAGCTTTGGAAATACCAGTGAATATAAAATCATTATCCTCTTAAAGTTCACAGCTAAGTAAAGGCATCTCCTTTCCTTCCTCTGCTATCAAAAGGTGGTGGCTATAGGAAAGCAATATACTTTTTAATTTTCTTTGATACATTCTGCTGGCATAACGTAAACAACATTAATTATTTAAAATGCGTTTTCTTTTGTTGTTACATATTTCACAAATGTAATATCATACTCTACAAGTCACTTATCGTACCCGTCCTGCTATATGGGGCAGAAGCATGGACCATGACAACAGCAGATGAAGCGGCTTTGGGAGTGTTCGAGAGAAAAGTTCTTCGAAAGATTTATGGACCTCTACGCGTTGGCGATGGCGAGTACCGAAGAAGATTTAATGATGAGCTGTACGAGCTATACGCAGACATCAACATAGTCCAGCGAATTAAAACGCAGCGGCTGCGCTGGCTAGGCCATGTTATGCGAATGAAAGATGATGCTCCGGCCAAGAAAGTGTTTCTATCGGAACCCGCCTATGGAAGCAGAGGTAGAGGGCGGCCCCCACTCCGTTGGAAGGACCATGTGGAAAACGATTTAAACTCCCTTGGTGTGACCAATTGGCGCCGGTTGGCGGAGCGAAGGAGCGACTGGCGCCCCTTGTTGGACGGTCATAACCGTTTAGACGGTTAAGCGCCAATTAAGTAAGTAAGTAAGTAATATAGAAAACAGGATTCCGGCACAGATGTAAAATGTATTCCAATAAAAACCCATTTGTGTTGATGAAATTGTAAATTTTTCGCATGAATTACTTGGCTTTATATGGGAAAAAGGTTTGGAAGTATGCTTCTGATATCCCTCACTAAGGGAGGTACCTTGTCGCCCGACTATGAGGCGCAGCGGTTTAGGACTGGCATCTACGCCGTTTCGCCTCATAGGAGGGCGGCAGAATGTCGGTGACCAAGAACTGCCAACCCCCAAATTCACGGCGTTATTCGGACCGTGCCTATTGTACGATTTGCAGCCAGGGGATAAATTCGAACGAAGCCTTCCCGATACTGGACCACTCGGGAAGTATTGATGGAATTACCGCAGTAAGAGGCGCTGCTGCGGAGGACAGTTCTTTCCCCGTACATAATACTGAACCGCTGAGCCCGCCCTGTCGGGCAGGTGGTCAAACGACGAAGATGAAATACTCATCATACTAATTCTAATAAGGACGGTGATAATGGGAGGACTGAGTCACAAGCCAAAAACGACAAAAACGCATTAAGCGATGCGTCGGATCCGGAGAGCGAGAGTAGTGCTGATTCAATGAACTCCGTGTTGGAAAAGCATACAACTGAAAACGGAGTAGAAGAGTGGAGAAGGGTACTGGGCAGAGGAAGTAAGAGAGCCCTGTCGCATTACCAATCAGCACTAAGAATTGCCCAACGCCTGGGAACAGTGGTCGACCCAACAGAAGCGGGGATCGAGCGCTTGGAATGGGCTCACGAGGCGGTAGAAGTAGGTCGAAGGCAGTTCAAAAGGTTTTCTGTGAGAAACTCTCGGCACTGCAACCAGTACGAGTAGGAAGAAGCGTCGAATGGCAGAATGAAGAGGCAATGTTCGGCGGAAGGCGAAAAGTCTACTTTCAAGTGTCTGAAAAAACCCAGTCCCAGAGCCCCGAAACAAGGCAACCGCAGAGACAAGATAAGTAGGCCAAAAGCTGTAGGACAGGTGGCCCCAACTACCCTGATGTGAAGAAGATAGCGTCCGCGAGCTTGCTGTGGCTGGAGGAAGTGGTTCCAAACCTCCAAAGCCAAGGCACGAACGCCAAGTTCAAGGTGGTGAATAAAGCGCAAATCCCCACGGTACCAAAAGTTAAAGTATGGATACCATGTGAGATGAAGTCGAAGGATACACTGCGATTTCTGCAGAATCAGAATCCGATTGTACTGCAATGTCACCAGGCTCAGCGCTATGATTCGAGCTCAGCTGATATATGTTTAAAAATTAATTAAAAGATTCTGTAAAGTCCTTATCTAACCAAAAAAAAAAATACAATGATAACACAGGTCGACAGCATCTCAGACCCAGAAACCGGACTATATATTTTCGAAGGATTTTGATGCTATGAATCGAAATCTGGCCTCAAAATTTCTCTATCAGCTCTGGTTTTCGAGATATTCTAACCTAAAGTGTCTAACCCCTAGAAACCACCGCTACCACACGACAAAATTTCAAAATACGATATCTCAGCGAAAAAATATTCGAGCAAACTGAACGCCATTTGAAATAAGAAGACTTGTATTTAAAGATGCCATCCTTTAATTTTGGTGAAAGAAAACATCTACAAGACTACATAACCCCAAAACTGAGCAAAACGGTGTTTTTCAACCAGAGCTGATAGAGCAATTCTGAGGCCAGATTTGGATTCAGCGCATCATAAACCTTCAAAAATATATAGTCCGGTATCTGGGTCTGAATGTTGGTTAAATTTTGTCGGCTTGTGTAATTTATCCATCGCTTTTGGCGATACAACTCTGGTGACTCGAAGACATGCGTCAGCTGTTTTTGCCAGAAATGTTTAATGCCCGGAATTTTTAATTCTTCGGATGAGGGGAACATAGACACAAACACGACGTGTTACCCGTTACCATCACCCCACAGAGGTTGAAGAAGCCATGAAAAAAGCCAAACCTTCTAAATCAATAGGTCCAAATGAAGTAGTCATGCCAATGCTAAAATATCTTGGCGCTGAGGAAGAAAGATACCTGACGCACGTTTTCAAGCTGGGAAACCGGCTAACAAAGGTGAGTTATGACGACCGGTATTACTCTGTTCGCCAGTAGCGAAGACATTAGAAACCTTCCTGCTCCGTTTAGTGCGAATCTTCGCCTAGCCACTCATCAGCATGGCTTCCGCAAAATACATAGCACTACCAGCACTGTCAAAAGCTTTTGACACAGTCAACCATGGTACTATACTCCAAGATATAGAAGATACACCCTTCCCCTTTGTATAAAAAGATAAACTCAAATTATCTGAACCTAGCCGGCCAAATCCACGGTCACTGTTTTGCGACGTGGAATATTGGACGTTCACGTCGATGGTGCTGCGCTACCGATTGTCAGCCATTGAAATATCTTAGGAGTAACATTCGATCACACTCTCACTTTCAAGACGTGTGCCATCGAAATTGTATCTTAACTACAAAACCGCAACAAAATCCTTAAGTCGCTTGCACTTGGTAAAAAAAAAGATGAAGAAACGTTGCTAGCCACGTACAAAGCAATTGGCCGGCCACTCATCAGCAAATCTAAACTACGATGATACAATCCTACCTTAACCTTCCTTATATATGGCGAGAAAAAATTAATTGCAAGTCATTGAAGGCAGTGCTTGTGTTTTAAAAACATTTTCTTATGGTCCAAAAAGTTACTATGGCCTCATAAAATCACTGCTACAATCGCAAAAATATTTTTTATACTAAGAATTTTTCAATTACTTTTGCAATTCCTTTGAGGAATGGGAAATTCGAAAGTACTTTTTCCATTCCTTGTAATGTAATTGGAAAATTTTCAATTACATTTGCAATTCCTTTCAGTACTTTACTTTAACAGCAGTACTTTACTTGGACAGAAATTACATTTGAACAAAGTTTATTTTTTTTTTTTCAATTACAAACAAAAAATTTTTTGTACTTGAGCGTCCAAAAACGAAATTACTTTTGGTATTTTTTTTTTTTGAGGAATTGAAATGTAATCAATTCCTTTGCTGTGGAGGAAAGGAATTGATTACTTTCCTCAAGTACATGTAATGGGGAATCGACGGGTATTGATTACCTAAAGTAATCATTACTACCCAGCTCTGCTGTGAGGAGTACTAGAGAATCTAAGCATAAGTAGAGTTGTGGTGTAATGTGGGAACCAAGTACGTGATAGAGTTGATATCAGCGACTTAATAGAAACACGACAGCTATAAATAAATCAAGGTCACACAATTTTCATACATTCAAGTACACGAAGAGATGTATACTCTCATATTTTTTTGGAAATAAAGAGTCAGAGATAGATATAATTAGAAACAGGAGCGAATGCCTGATTTTTTTTTACTGATACAAAAATTGGTTTAAAGTTTAATTTGAACATTGTTTCTTTTTAGGGTAATATCTTTGTACATTATACTACTTGCTACTTTGGACTAGGTAGGCAATTGAAAAGTAAATTCCTCTCTCGGCAAACGAAAATCATACTCTACAAGACACTCATCGTACCCGTCCAGCGAATTAAAATGCAGCGGCTGTGCTGTCTAGGCCATTTTATGCGAATGAAAGATTACGCTCCGGCTAAGAAAGTGTTTCTATCGGAACCCGTCTATGGAAGCAGAGGAAGAGGGCGGCCCCTACTCCGCTTGAAGGACCAAGTGGAAAACGATTTAAACTCCCTTGGTGTGACCAATTGGCAGAGAGAAGAAGCGACTGGCCCACCTTGTTGGACGGCCATAACCGTTTAAAGGGCTAAGCGCCAGTTAAGTAAGTAAGTAATGTAGAAATAAAAATCGAAGTAGGAGCAAGAGTGAAAGTGGTGGTCGGAATAAGTGAGAGTGAAATAAAATTTTAGAATTCTCTATAGCTGGTATATACTGTTCCATATGTTAGGTTATTTAGCTAGGCGATGTAGAAGGAGTGAGAGTGAGAGTGAGGGTGGATGTGAAAGTGGAAGTGAAAGGCGGAGTAGAAGTGAAACAATACTTTAAATTTGCTTTATCGAGGTAAATATCCGAAGGGGTACACAATATTTCATATATAAAGTGAGAGGAAGAATTATAATGAGAAGTAAATGGAGATAAGGAAGTGTAGGAAAAATAAGGAGGAAAGGAAGTAAAATTGTAGTGCATTCGATGATACAGAGAGTTATAGAGAGAGTGGAAGTCCACTTTTCAAATATATACTATATATATAGTATGAAATAACAAAGTGCAAACCTTGAAAAAAATTTATAAAATAATTAAAATAAAATAGAAAAGAAAAAACAATTGTTTTTGTTTTTATCGGCCTATTGATAAATCATTCAAGGTTCGAATCGAGCTCAAGGCCAGAACAATAATTTTTTTTCTAATGATAATTATTGTTATTTTTTAATTTTTCTAAATTTGAAAAATTGTTTTTTGTTTTTGGAATAGTAAGTAGAAAATTTTTCAGACAACCTGCCATAGCTGCGCAGATAGATCCATTTCGAAGGGTGCTAAGCCTTCATCATCAGTACGCTTTAGGCATGCTGCGCTAACCATTTAGCTATACAGCGGTGGTTTGTTTGACTGGCAAATTTGCTACTTCTATTCCTTTTTACCAACTATAGTTATTCAGTGTTGCGCCATCTGGTGCAAATCACTGATAATGCTGGATTTTTGTTTATTGTCAATTACTTTGTTTGACATTCCCAAGTGCTCATGGTTTATTAACAATTGTTTTTGTTTTTATCGGCCTATTGATAAAGCGTACTGATGATGAAGTCTTAGCACCCTTCGAAATGGATCTATCTGCGCAGCTATGGCAGGTTGTCTGAAAAATTTTCTACTTACTATTCCAAAAACAAAATACAATTTTTCAAATTTAGAAAAATTAAAAAATAACAATAATTATCATTAGAAAAAAAATTATTGTTCTGGCCTTGAGCTCGATTCGAACCTTGAATGAAAAGAAAAAACTAAAATAAAAGAGTAAAATAAAATTAAGATAAACTGAATTAAATTGTAAAACTAAATTTCTTTAATGATTTGGGAAAAATTTAAACAAATTAAACTAAATTAAATTAGGCTAAATTATAATTATAAATTAAATCTAAGTTAATTAAATCGACGAGTGATTCGTTTGTTATAGCAAAGTTTTAAATTTATCATCGAAAATCTATCGATGTTATATTGAATTTGCTACCTATTTCTTATCGGAGCATTATCGATTTGTTGTCAAAAAATTTATCGATAACTTACCGAAAAGTTATCGACGTCTTATAAAAAAATATGTCAATTTATTTTCGGGAACTTATAGATTGTTATTAGTGTTACCAATGTATTATCGGCGTGTCATCGAAAAGTTATCGATTTTTTAACAGTGTTACAAATTCGTTATCGGCATATAATCGATTTATCAACGACGACCCATCGGTTTGGTATGAAATAGAAACTTCAATATAAAACCGCAGACAAATTTTCAACCCTTTGATAACAGGGCGATATGAAAGCAATAAGAAAACGATGACAACCTGGTAACATAGTGATAGCAAGCGGATAACAAGTCGAAAGCTCGATAATAATTATTCGCTATCAATAATATTCCGATAATAAAATAATAACTTTTCGGTATCGGGCAGTACCGATAAGAAGCCGATGAAGCTCTTCCAAAAAGCTCCAAACTATTTGTTTCCTATTAAAGTTACCTCTGCTGTGCTTTAACTTCATAATCTGGGCGAGCTTTAGCTAAAACGCTACTTTCCTAAACATACACCACTCGCGAGTACGAGGTACTCACGCTTTTTATTAACTAAACGATTCATTTTCTCACAAGCTTTCAAGATTGCGGGAGTTTCTTTTGTCATTGCTGGTTTGCAGAGCAACAACAATTCAACCAACCAAACTACATTGCCAACAAACTCTCCAGCCAATCCACCGATAATTTAATCAAAACGCGACAAAGTAATACGAAGACAGTGGCCGGCGAAAAGGCATAAAATTCAAGTGAAAGTGAAGTTATGTAGTTTTTTTGGCATGAATAACGGTATAAATACAAATGTTTCTATGTATATTTCTTTATATGACTTTCATTGATTTTCCTTCTATTAACGTTGCTTTTATTGTTTTTTTATTCGCGTTCGGTATTTCACTTTTAAGTATTTTGTATTCTTCTCAATTTGTCAAGTTCTTGTTTAACAAAAAGTAAATAACAGTATTCAACCGCTTAACTTCTTTGGTTATCTAAAATTTTAAATCGCAATACTACCTACATATGTACTATGCATTTCCGAGGGCCCTATTTTCTTTGTAATTTGACATCCCGTTATATTACGGTTTCTCAGTGAAGGTAACTTATTTTCAAGTTTTTTTGTGATGGTATATGTAAAATTTTATTACCAGGACGCTGTAGTATTGTTTATCGAAGCTACCAGTAGCGAAAACAAACAATGATTGCCACATGTGTATTTATATGTGACGAGCCGGACCCGTGCGCATCTTGCGCAACAAATATAAAAGTCTCATATCAAATATCAATAAAAATCAGCTGTTCTATCAATCAAATATCTATAAACTTACATGCAAACATCTATTAACTTCGCTGCCATCTGGCGAATGTTAGCAACTACCGGTAATGCAGTGTTAGTTCGAATCAAATATTCACAATACACTCAGAGAAAAACGCCGTTCTAAAATCCAGCACCACCGGACTCAATTCAAGCTTTCCATGTTCTCATTTTTTGTTCTTGAAAAACGAACAACCTGTTCTCAAAACAACAACCTTGTTCTTTAACTGATAACCATTTTTTTGAAAAGAGAACAGCTGGTCTTAAAATAGGAATAAATGTTCTATTAATGAGAACGATGTTCTTAAATTAAGAACAATGTTCTTAAATTAATTTCAAGAAAAAACAAGTAAGGAAGGCTAAGTTCGGGTGTAACCGAACATAACATACTCAGTTGAGAGCTATGGAGACAAAATAAGGAAAATCAATCTGGGGTAACCCTGGAATGTGGTTGTATAACATGTGTATCAAATGAAAGGTATTAAAGAGTATTTTAAGAGAGAATAGGCCATAGTTCTATGGATGAACGCCATTTAGGGATATCGCCATAAAGGTAGACCAGGGCTGACTCTAGAATTTGTTTGTACGATATGGGTATCAAATGAAAGGTGTTACTGAGCATTTTAAGAGGGAGTGGGCCTTAGGTCTATCGGTGGACGCCTTTTCGAGATGTCCCCATTAAGGTGGACCAGGGGTGATTCTATAATGTGTTTGTACGATATGGGTATCAAATGAAAGCTGTTAATGAGTATTTTGAAAAGGAGTGATCCTTAGTTCCATAGGTGGACGCCGTTTCGAGATATCGCCATAAAGGTGGACCAGGGGTGTCTCTAGAATGTGTTTGTACGATATGGGAATCAAATGAAAGGTGTTACTGAGCATTTTAAGAGGGAGTGGGCATTAGGTCTATAGGTGGACGCCTTTTCGAGATATCGCCATTAGGGTGGGCCACGGGTGACTCTAGAATGTTTGTACGGTATGGGTATCAAACGAAAGGTGTTACTGAGCATTTTAAGAGGGAGTGGGCATGAGGTCTATAGGTGGACGCCTTTTCGAGATATCGTCATTAGGGTGGGCCAGGGGTGATTCTAGAATGTGTTTGTACGATATGTGCATCAAACGAAAGGTGTTACTGAGCATTTTAAGAGGGAGTGTGCATTAGGTCTATAGGTGGACGCCCTTTCGAGATATCGCCATTAGGGTGGGCCAGGGGTGACTCTAGAATGTTTGTACGATATGGGTATCAAACGAAAGGTGTTACTGAGCATTTTAAGAGGGAGTGGGCATTAGGTCTATAGGTGGACGCCTTTTCGAGATATCGCCATTAGGGTGGGCCAGGGGTGACTCTAGAATGTGTTTGTACGATATGGGTATCAAATGAAAGGTGGTAAGGAGTATTTTAAAAGGGAGTAATCCTTAGTTCTATAGGTGGACGCCTTTTCGAGATATCGCCATA
The DNA here is from genome assembly GCF_040869045.1 of Eurosta solidaginis. NCBI lineage: Eukaryota > Metazoa > Arthropoda > Insecta > Diptera > Tephritidae > Eurosta > Eurosta solidaginis. The sequence goes on from NC_090323.1 coordinate 181,294,055, forward strand.
AAGGTGGACCAAGGGTGACTCTAGAATGTTTGTACGATATGGGTATCAAACGAAAGGTGTTACTGAGCATTTTAAGAGGGAGTGGGCATTAGGTCTATAGGTGGACGCCTTTTCGAGATATCGCCATTAGGGTGGGCCAGGGTGACTCTAGAATGTGTTTGTACGATATGGGTATCAAATGAAAGGTGGTAATGAGTATTTTAAAAGGGAGTAATCCTTAGTTCTATAGGTGGACGCCTTTTCGAGATATCGCCATAAAGCTGGACCAAGGGTGACTCTAGAATGTTTGTACGGTATGGGTATCAAACGAAAGGTGTTACTGAGCATTTTAAGAGGGAGTGGGCATTAGGTCTATAGGTGGACGCCTTTTCGAGATATCGCCATTAGGGTGGGCCAGGGTGACTCTAGAATGTGTTTGTACGATATGGGTATCAAATGAAAGGTGGTAATGAGTATTTTAAAAGGGAGTAATCCTTAGTTCTATAGGTGGACGCCTTTTCGAGATATCGCCATTAGGGTGGGCCAGGTGTGACTCTAGAATGTTTGTACGATATGGGTATCAAACGAAAGGTGTTACTGAGCATTTTAAGAGGGAGTGGGCATTAGGTCTATAGGTGGACGCCTTTTCGAGATATCGCCATTAGGGTGGGACAGGGGTGACTCTAGAATGTTTGTATGATATGGGTATCAAACGAAAGGTGTTACTGAGCATTTTAAGAGGGAGTGTACATTAGGTCTATAGGTGGACGCCTTTTCGAGATATCGCCATTAGGGTGGGCCAGGGGTGACTCTAGAATGTTTGTACGATATGGGTATCAAACGAAAGGTGTTACTGAGCATTTTAAGAGGGAGTGGACATTAGGTCTATAGGTGGACGCCTTTTCGAGATATCGCCATTAGGGTGGGCCAGGGTGACTCTAGAATGTGTTTGTACGATATGGGTATCAAATGAAAGGTGGTAATGAGTATTTTAAAAGGGAGTAATCCTTAGTTCTATAGGTGGACGCCTTTTCGAAATATCGCCATTAGGGTGGGCCAGGTGTGACTCTAGAATGTTTGTACGATATGGGTATCAAACGAAAGCTGTTACTGAGCATTTTAAGAGGGAGTGGGCATTAGGTCTATAGGTGGACGCCTTTTCGAGATATTGCCATTAGGGTGGGCCAGGGGTGACTCTAGAATGTTTGTACGATATGGGTATCAAACGAAAGGTGTTACTGAGCATTTTAAGAGGGAGTGGACACTAGGTCTATAGGTGGACGCCTTTTCGAGATATCGCCATTAGGGTGGGCCAGGGGTTACTCTAGAATGTTTGTACGATATGGGTATCAAACGAAAGGTGTTACTGAGCATTTGAGAGAGAGGGGGCATTAGTTCTATAGGTGGACGCCTTTTCGAGATATCGCCATTCGGGTGGGACAGGGGTGACTCTGGTATGTTTTTGTACGATATGGATATCAAATTAAAGGTATTAATGAGGGTTTTAAAAGCGAGTGGCCCTTAGATGTATATGTGAAGGCGTTCTCGTGATATCCACCAAAATGTGGACCAGGTGATCCAGAAAATCATCTGTCGGGTACTGCTAATTTATTTATATATGCAATACCACTAACAGTATTCCTGCCAAGATTCCAAGGGCTGTTGATTTCGCCTTGTAGAACTTTTTCATTTTCTTCTACTTAATATGGTAGGTGTCACACCCATTTTACAAAGATTTTTCCAAAGTTATATTTTGCGTCAACAAACCAATCCAGTTACCATGTTTCATCCCTTTTTTCGTATTTGGTATAGAATTATGGCATTTTTTTCATTTTTCGTAATTTTCGATATCGATAAAGTGGGCGTGGTTATGGTCAGATTTCGCCCATTTTTTATACCAAGAAAAAGTGAGCTCAGGTAAGTACGTGGGCTAAGTTTAGTAAAGATATATCGGATTTTGCTCAAGTTATTGTGTTAATGGCCGAGCGGAAGGACAGACGGTGGACTGTGTATAAAAACTGGGCGTGGCTTCCACCGATTTCGCCCATTTTCACAGAGAACAGTTACCGTCATAGAATCTATGCTCCTACCAAATTTGAGAAGGATTGGTAAATTTTTGTTCGACTTATGGCAATAAAAGTATTCTAGACAAACTAAATGAAAATGGGCGGAGCCACGCCCATTTTGAAATTTTCTTTTATTTTTGTATTTTGTTGCATCATATCATTACTGGAGTTGAATTTTGACTTAATTTACTTATATACAGTAAAGATATTAAATTTTTTGTTAAAATTTGAATTTAAAAAAATTTTTTTTTAAAAAGTGGGCGTGTTCTTAATCCAATTTTGCTAATTTTTATTTAGCACATATAGAGTAATAGTAGTAACGTTCCTGCCAAATTTCATCATGATATCTTCAACGACTGCCAAATTACAGCTTGCAAAACTTTTAAATTACCTTCTTGTAAAAGTGGGCGGGACCACGCCCATTGTCCAAAATCTTACTAATTTTCTATTCTGCGTCATAACGTCAACCCATCTACCAAGTTTCGTCGCTTTATCTGTCTTTTGTAATGAGTTATCGCACTTTTTCGGTTTTTCGAAATTTTCGATATCGAAAAAGTGGGCGTGGTTATAGTCCGATATCGTTCATTTTAAATAGCGATCTGAGATGAGTGCTCAGGAACCTACATACCAAATTTCATCAAGATACCTCAAAATTTACTCAAGTTATCGTGTTAACGGACGGACGGACGGACGGACGGACATGGCTCAATCAAATTTTTTTTCGATCCTGATTATTTTGATATATGGAAGTCTATATCTATCTCGATTCCTTTATATATGTACAACCAACCGTTATCCAATCAAACTTAATATACTCTGTGAGCTCTGCTCAACTGAGTATAATAAACGGTATAATTCGCGCGTACTACAATGTTAAATACAACATTTGGCACAAGCCGTCAAGCAGTTGTAGTGGGCCAGCGGCTATGATATCGCGGTTGCGATCGTGTGGCGCGAGTTCGATCACCGTCAAACTCTGAAGTTTTTTAAAACAATTTTTTTATATTCTATTTTTTTAACTCTTATTTTTCATTGAGTTCCATTCACATATGCACAGGTAATTCTCAAACTTGTTATGAAATATTTTAGGTATATATACAGATTACGTTTTCAAATAAGAATAATTTCTCAATAAGAGAAATGTATGAAAAAATGCGTATTATGAATTTTTTCTTAAACTTTTGAGTTTCGATAAACATTTTTTTGTTATAAATATTTTTTATTTATGAAAAAAAAATTATTATTATTAAAAAATAAATGGGTACCTATTGAAAAAAATACTTTCGCCTCCCACCAAAGATCGAGCACGAACCGTTCTTGGATTGAGACCGAAAAATGTTAAATCGTTTTCGAAGCGTGAGAACGAAAAATCTTAAATCAAGCCCAAGAAGTGCTTGAAATGAGCACAGAAGGTTCCCATATCAATACCAAACTGGTCATAAAATACGAACGGTGTGCTTGGAAAAACGGTTCTTAAAACAAGCGCATCGGGCACGAGTTAAGAAAAAACGTACTTAACAGATTTTTGTCAACGAATTTTCTTAATTTTTAACTTGTTTCGTTCGTATTAGAACGATTTTTTTTCTAAGTGTAGTGTCATAGTACAAATAGATTTCTTTGCGTGCTCACAATCGCTTCTTTTTAACAAATTATTTTAATAAAATATAGCTAAACAAAAGCACTACGACCAAAATTGCCCAAAGCTCGCTAATAGCCCGAATCTCCATCTTTACAAAAAAACTTTATTTATATATTTGGATTCCAAATAAGAGCGAAAAGTGTCCCGTCCATAAAAACAGCAATTAGATATAATATATATAATAGGGGTACGCAACAATATTAGATGACAGGACAAGGGGAGGATTAAAGTGAATCACAACTGACCCAACGTCCGACACCAACCATATCACAGCGGTTGTTGACTTCCAGAACATACGATATCTTTCATGGAATGGAAGGTAGGCCTAAACAGTGGAAGGTTCATTAGGATCTACGCATACGGCTCGAAAATGGAAAAGGAAACTGGAGCTAGAATATACTCAAAGCATATGTAGGTAAAAAAACGTACCCATTTTCAGAATCATGCAGTGACTTCCAAGCTGAGATCTATGCCAAAGAGAAAGCAGTCAGACTGCTCCACGATATTGCGATAATAGAAATCAATGGAACGATCTTCGTCGGACCTATAGAGCTTCGCTGACGTCCATACTGGGTGAAATGGTCAGAAACGGTTCTATAATGGACATAAGCAAGGTGGACAGATCCGTATGGGCACCGCTGGGTTAACTCCTGATGTATCGAGGAATATGAGATAAGGGTAACAAACTCGCTGTGGACTAAGCGGAATTAGAGGTCTAAAGGTCCTGGGGGCCTACTCTGTATTGCGATGCGAAAGGCAGTGCGATGCGAAAATAAATTGCGATGCGAAAGGTAATTGGAACTCTGTAGCGCTATCGCATCGCTAACAATGTCGCTTTTTTATTTTTCGCTAATTTTTTGCTTGAGTATGCATCACTGACCAAACTCAAAGAAAGAGAACAAAAGAAACAAGGCGATTACAATTTCGGCAAACGATTAATTTTTGTTGAACAAATTAAAAAAAGGATTCTGTAGCATTATGGAACGATTTAAATGAAGAAAGGATTGATTTAAATGAAGAAATCCTCCCAGCTCAGAAATTGAACTGGAAGAAGTGAACGTGATAAATACAGAAAACGTGGAAAATCATAGAATGGGAAATATTGCTAGTTGTATCAGAGAACAAATAAAAAATGACATGATTTCAAATAGAAATGCTTTATAAAAAGTGGTTTCGATTTAATTGTTATTTATTTATGTATTTTAAGTCCACTAGGATTACAAATTGTTGCTTTTGTGTTTGTTTTGTTTTTTGAGTTGTCCTATATATTTTTAAATGAATATAAAGATATCAATTTATAAAATCATCAATCAATACTTACATATTTGAACAATGCGAATGCCTATTACTTGTAGCAAGAAAAATGCGAAAATGAATGCTGTTTGACATTCGCTTTCGCTTTACAGAGTGCCGGCAATGCGAAAAGGGAGAAAAATTTCGAATGGGCAAAATGTGAATGCGAAAGTCAAAATATACATGCGAATGTCAAGATACAGAGTACCGATTTTGCGATTTCGCGTATTTTTTCTTTCGCATCGCAATACAGAGTAGGCCCCCTGATGGCCATATTTGGATAGGAAATGAAATAGTTTCCTTCACAAGGTTAACAAGTCTGCAGTGGGAGTACTTACGGGTGTAATTACAGGTCATTGCGCTATTCCACTAATGCTCCAACGGTGGCGTATGCAAGCCAGTTCCTTCTGAAAAAGCTGTCAGGATGAGAAGGGAGAGGAGTGGATTGATTATTTTTTCTGCTGATGTCCAGGACTGCAAACAAGAACGAATGTGCCGCTACCTGGCACTTACAATGGACAAAAGTACATCCGGGTCGGAGTGTGGGAAATTCCCTCGTACGTCCTCTTAACCTATGTGTGATAACAGACAAAAACCGTAGCTGATATTGAAAAAACCAAATTGCGATAATTCTACAGGTTGTAATTATTTATTTACATAAGAACAGTACATATGCTTAGAAAAATTAGCAGCAAAAATTATTTGCAGTTGTATCTTTTTTTTTTTTTTGCCTTTTAATTTCGGTAGATCATAGTGCATAACGATGGTTCCAAATCAACGGAAGAGGTCGCATCTGCTGTGGACTATATCGATCCAGAAATAAGTAGATCCTAAAGGCTGTTATTGTAGATTCTTTCATGCGTAAATGGTAGCCTTGGAGAAAGCAAAATAAATTCTGGAGGAAGCGTGTTTACGTTGATATTCAAAGAAGCATTGGAGAGCCTTTGCTCAGGACGGACCGGGCCGTACATCTAGCCTGCGTTCCCGATCATAAAGGGATATAAGGTAAGGAAAAGGCCGTTGAGCTGGCATCACTCGATGAATCGACGGTAGACGTCCCAATTCGTTGCGGAGAAATGAAAAGGAAACAGGATTCGCAAATAGTCCATGAGAGAGGAAAGGCGTGGACAGAAGTGCGGGGCTGCACAATTTCTACGGTCATGTGCAAATCCTGCGACGTTAGACTCACAAGGTTTCTCATACCTCTAACGAGGCAAGACTTAATGCCCACGATGGGCATAATAATTGGACACTGCCCTCCGGTGTCACATGGTTATAAGCAAGACCTCGGCAAAGCAGCAGGAAAGTACGAGCTGGAGGAAAAACGATTGAGCACGTTCTTTGTTTGAATCCTACACCGAGGTAAAGGCTCCAGGTACTAGGGCCGGCAGAGTTGCAAGATCTCGAGGCAGCAATTAACCTAGGTCCTAGGAAGCTTAGAGTATTTTGGAGCTATCCTATAACATAAGTCCTGGTGTATAATTGGGTTTATTCCGTTTGGGCGTCAAACAAATTCTGGTAGCACCATGAGTACATTCAGACCTATGGAGGTCTTTATTTACCCGGTCAGTTCAACCTCACCTTGCTGCTATTTTCGCATTCTCGGCTGTATATACATATAGAGCTGTATATATGTACATGTAGAGTTGCACTGGAGGTCATTCGTAAAGTCGTCAGTAAAAATATATAAACATGAGGGTGGGTCGATTTGTATAGAGTGCATTTTTTGCATATCATTCATAACAGTGTTGGATTTTAACTACTCACAATTCAGAGAAAAAACATTCAGAGAGTCGCTCTAGAGCCGGACAGACTTTTTCGCCATTTCGTTTGTTGACCGTGTCGGTCGTCGCTGTACAAGCGAAGTAGCAACATCGGAGGGGACTATTGTTTATTTACGCATTTCAAAATAACATATTTTACAAAGAAAAGGCCAAGCGCAGAACATTTAAGTGGATTAGTATTAGCAATATTTTTTATTTTAATTATTTCGTACTTTAATTTAATAAAATAATCATCATCATGTATATTATTTCTAATTGCTGTTTTCATGTACGGGTCCCTTTTTCGCTTTTATTTGGAATCCAAATCTATAAATAAAGTTTTGGTTGTAAAGATGGAGAGGCGGGCTATTAGAGAGCTTTGGGCAATTTTGGTCGTAATGCTTTTGTTTAGCTATATTTTATTAAAATAATTTGTTAAAAATAAAGGATTGTGAGCACACAAAGAAATCTATTTGTATTATGGCACTAGTGTGAATATTTGCACTGCTGTATTTTACACTAGATGGCAGCGCAAGCTGCAAGTTAATAGAACAACTGATTTCTGTTGATATTTGATAAGAAACTTTTATATTGGTTGCGCAAGATGCGCACGGATCAGGCTCGTATGTCCATATTCACAGTTTCAGTTTTGATCAGCCCTACTCTAAACTCTATTTCTATCCTATAGAAATATGAATGAAGGCAGCCTCAAAAATTGGTCGAATTTCGAAAATCATTTGGCATGCCGAAATGTGTGGTCCTTTGTATCTTTGCCAAGCTCTAAATGGCATATTGTAGGAAACACAAAGAGCTACCTGTCCCACTTTTGACATTTATTTTATGGCCTTTTTTCACAGAATTGTATGTACAATTCCAATATGCTAGGAACAAGCAAAATCATACCACCCTAATAAAGTGCCTATACATATGTGTTTCGTATGTACCCACCAAGTTGTAGGCTAGTAAATGAAAACAAAAATCTCACCAAATTGCCGGTAGGTCAGTCAATACATAATAAATCTAGGTTACTGTGCAAGTGGAGCGCAAATATATCGGAGCATAAAGCAAGTAATAAGTACGTCATTAAAATAAGACACGTGTTTACATTTGTTAATATGTATGTACATACATATAACGAAATCTAGTAGAATCTAGACGACTTGAAGTAATTAAGAATTTTATTCAAACGAAACTTATTGAGTCAACGCATCACTAGCACTGTGTGAGTTTAAAAATATGAATTTCTATGTCTAAACACAATTTGGGCACGCTAACCATTTCACCAGATCAACTAAAATAAAATATTAACTCAAAATACAGAAAGAAATACTACTAATGTTCCTAGGATGCCCGCACCTTTTTAAGGGAAGGTTCCGGTGTTCGCCAGGTTTATATTTTCGTGAGTGCAAATTCAATATACGGCATAAGGCAGGAAACGTGTCGGGTTTGCGACATCTATTACAAATTACGAAGTCGTGGCGTCGGATTTGTGGTAGATAAGATACTATGCTGCCAGTTACTGTCCCCGCCAATGTAGGGCAAAGCAGCAGTCTTTAGTCCTTATATTAGAAAATCTGTTGTTTCACCTCTTTATACTCGTGGGAAGCATAATTCTCATAGGCAGGCTTTGAAAGGGTAACAGGAACCCTAGGATCGTGTCCTTCACAGAACTAACCTTTAATCGGCAAGACTTCCGTGAGTCAGACTGCTAGAATTCTATGCCAACAATGGTTTCCTGAGCAGTATTCGCGATGTAGCTTCGACATCAGATTACCAAGCGCTCTCGCGTTTGGTCATGGGTTATGAGGTAAGATTTCCCTCAAGAATTGACTTGAGGGAAAAAGGGTAAGCAAAAAGCGGGAAGTTTCGGTCTTTACTGCCCAAAATGAACTGGAGCATGGGAGCTACTGTTATATTAGGGCAGCTTAAGGTCTTTCTATCAGTTTGTTTTCTTGAATCGGCTAGTATCTTCCAAGCGGAAGTACTGGGTATGTGAACTGTTGTCTGATAACTCAATTGCAAAGTCCAAGACAGGCAATAACTGCAAGAAGAATGTGCTGCAGCAAATTTCTCAACTATCCCGCCCATATGGGTTCTTAGTTACAGAAGCATTGAGTAGTTGAGATGCATAATCCAATCACATCACTATTACTTTGTAAAAGATATCAGCAGGTTCATCGACCGACCCAAATGTTTCTAACATAATATTTAGAAGTTTTACAGCAGGCAACCACAATATAATGAGAATTCATTAGACGCATTTAGATGAGGGGATTGAAGGGATTCATTAGAGCAATACAATGGTTTATAGCTTCACCTACTCGAAGGGAATCCTGTTACAAATATAAATTATCATACATATGTATATTTAGCGGGCGAGGCTCTGGCGACCCCAAGTTTATCAAGGCTTGAAAGGTTCAATGTGGTGAACCAAATAGTTGTAACATAGTGTCAAGTAATCTCACAGCAGGCAACAGGAAAATATTGTCTCAAAATAGCGTCTCGTGCGATACAGGGTATTTTATAACCGAATAGCACAGCAATCAACTATTTTTTGAAGCTTTAGGAGCACCATTCTATTGTGGCGAAGGTTGACATCACTAGGCTGTTAGTAAATAATCACGCAACAACAAAAATATGAAGCAGACAATCTTATATACATGTCCACGTTAAAGCTAGCAACACCTATGAAGAAGGCGACGAAGAAATATCTCACACACACACACATGTGGTCATCAGCCGAAATAGTTACTCACACATACACACGCATATGGCTATAAACTACAAATATACACGAATATAGCTGGTAACCAAGCATGAGCTACAAGAGTTCTAGAAGGTGAAACGTGTAGACCTTTGGAGAAGTATGCGGAAGATGCAACAGAGACTATAAAAGCAGCGCAAGCTGAGTAATAACGAGTCAGTTGTGATTTAAACACGCTATTGGTTTTGAGGTATAATTGTGAAGTACTACTCCCAAAATAAGCTAAATAAAGCCCAGTTTGCAATACTGAATATTGGAGTGATTTATTCAACAGAACAGCTTAGCGATTCGAACGTTAGCAGAAGGTTTCAAATAAGCGGAATTTCCCAAAGTTCGTTATACTATTTTAGATATTTCTTAATTAAGCACGCAATCAATTGAGTTTTTATGGCATTTAGAGCGGAGGGGTGGTGATCTACATTTTACGGATGTCATACCGAATAATTAGCCAGTTTGTAAGGGAGCAGAAGCCATCAATGTCTCGCTGTTGGCGGAAGATGAGACCCTCCTAGTTTAACCAATATTGAATTATGAGGTTGGAATAACTGCGCGCTTTATTGAATCCAGACCAAAATGTTAAACACCAGTTAAAAACCCAAAAAGACGTTGTTTGGTACAGTCTTTCATTTTGATGATTCTTGATAGAGTATTTTCATACTCTAAGCCGAGTCTATTTACTCGTCCCATCAATATAAAGCTTGATAACAATGCCCCACCAACATGTTCGGACTGGTATTGACCCGGCCACATTTAAGTAAAAAGTATTTCATAATTTTCATTTTACAGCTTGTTTCACTTCTTCATTCATACCTAATACTTGTTTATGGAGGCTTTCTTTTGAATCTATTTCGTAGCTTAAGGCCCGGTTTTTCAGTACAAGTTCAACGCAGTTTGTCAGTTAAACTACGCTTAAACTTATTCTACAGTCTATTTTAACTGAACTTTAAGCTGGGCTTATGCGGCTGATCTGACAGGGTTAAACTCTAGTTACAGTTATTTGCGTTCGTTGGCAATGACGTCGAATATACCCAACACGCATTTGGGCTTAAACCACTACATATCATGTTGATAACAAGGCAAAAGTTGTTTCGAAACAGGACTCAACTTGAGAATCATAAAGTTCTGAGCAAAAAAGAAAATTTTTTATACAGCAAAAAATGCTATACTTAAGTTAAACAAGTAAGGAAGGCTAAGTTCGGGTGTAACCGAACATTACATACTCAGTTGAGAGCTATGGAGACAAAATAAGGAAAATCACCATGTAGGAAAATGAACCTAGGGTAACCCTGGAATGTGGTTGTATGACATGTGTATCAAATGGAAGGTATTAAAGAGTATTTTAAGAGAGAGTAGGCCATAGTTCTATGGATGGACGCCATTTAGGGATATCGCCATAAAGGTGGACCAGGGCTGACTCTAGAATTTGTTTGTACGATATGGGTATCAAATGAAAGGTGTTACTGAGCATTTTAAGAGGGAGTGGGCCTTAGGTCTATCGGTGGACGCCTTTTCGAGATATCGCCATTGAGGTGGACCAGGGGTGACTCTAGAATGTGTTTGTACGATATGGGTATCAAATGAAAGGTGGTAATGAGTATTTTAAAAGGGAATGGGCTTTAGTTCTATAGGTGAACGCCTTTTCGAGAAATCGCCATAAAGGTGGACCAGGGGTGACTCTAGAATATGTTTGTACGATATGGGTATCAAATGAAAGCTGTTAATGAGTATTTTGAAAAGGAGTGATCCTTAGTTCCATAGGTGGACGCCGTTTCGAGTATCGCCATAAAGGTGGACCAGGGGTGTCTCTAGAATGTGTTTGTACGATATGGGAATCAAATGAAAGGTGTTACTGAGCATTTTAAGAGGGAGTGGGCATTAGGTCTATAGGTGAACGCCTTTTCGAGATATCGCCATTAGGGTGGGCCAAGGGTGTCTCTAGAATGTTTGTACGATATGGGTATCAAACGAAAAGTGTTACTGAGCATTTTAAGAGGGAGTGGGCATTAGGTCTATAGGTGGACGCCTTTTCGAAATGTCGCCATTAGGGTGGGCCAGGGGTGACTCTAGAATGTGTTTGTATGATATGGGTATCAAATGAAAGATGGTAATGAGTATTTTAAAAGGGAGTAATCCTTAGTTCTATAGGTGGACGCCTTTTCGAGATATCTCCATAAAGGTGGACCAAGGGTGACTCTAGAATGTTTGTACAATATGGGTATCAAACGAAAGGTGTTACTGAGCATTTTAAGAGGGAGTGGACATTAGGTCTATAGGTGGACGCCTTTTCGAGATATCGCCATTAGGGTGGGCCAGGGGTGACTCTAGAATGTTTGTACGATATGGGTATCAAACGAAAGGTGTTACTGAGCATTTTAAGAGGGAATGGGCATTAGGTCTATAGGTGGACGCCTTTTCGAGATATCGCCATTAGGGTGGGCCAAGGGTGACTCTAGAATGTTTGTACGATATGGGTATCAAACGAAAGGTGTTACTGAGCATTTTAAGAGGGAGTGGACATTAGGTCTATAGGTGGACGCCTTTTCGAGATATCGCCATTAGGGTGGGCCAGGGGTGACTCTAGAATGTTTGTACGATATGGGTATCAAACGAAAGGTGTTACTGAGCATTTTAAGAGGGAGTGGGCATTAGATCTATAGGTGGACGCCTTTTCGAGATATCGCCATTAGGGTGGGCCAGGGTGACTCTAGAATGTGTTTGTGCGATATGGGTATCAAATGAAAGGTGGTAATGAGTATTTTAAAAGGGAGTAATCCTTAGTTCTATAGGTGGACGCCTTTTAGAGATATCGCCATAAAGGTGGACCAAGGGTGACTCTAGAATGTTTGTACGATATGGGTATCAAACGAAAGGTGTTACTGAGCATTTTAAGAGGGAGTGGGCATTAGGTCTATAGGTGGACGCCTTTTCGAGATATCGCGTTTAGGGTGGGCCAGGGGTGACTCTAGAATGTTTGTTCGATATGGGTATCAAACGAAAGGTGTTACTGAGCATTTTAAGAGGGAGTGGGCATGAGGTCTATAGGTGGACGCCTTTTCGAGATATCGCCATTTGGGTGGGCCAGGGGTGACTCTAGAATGTTTGTACGATATGGGTATCAAACGAAAGGTGTTACTGAGCATTTTAAGAGGTAGTGGACATTAGGTTTATAGGTGGACGCCTTTTCGAGATATCGCCATTAGGGTGGGCCAGGGGTGACTCTAGAATGTTTGTACGATATGGGTATCAAACGAAAGGTGTTACTGAGCATTTTAAGAGGGAGTGGGCATTAGGTCTATAGGTGGACGCCTTTTCGAGATATCGCCATTAGGGTGGGCCAGGGGTGACTCTAGAATGTGTTTGTACGATATGTATATCAAATTAAAGGCATTAATGAGGGTTTTAAAAGCGAGTGGCCCTTAGATGTATATGTGAGGGCGTTCTCGCGATATCGACCAAAATGTGGACCAGGTGATCCAGAAAATCATCTGTCGGGTACTGCTAATTTATTTATATATGCAATACCACTAACAGTATTCCTGCCAAGATTCCAAGGGCTGTTGATTTCGCTTTGTAGAACTTTTTCATTTTCTTCTACTTAATATGGTAGGTGTCACACCTATTTTACAAAGTTTTTTCCAAAGTTATATTTTGTGTCAATAAACCAATCCAGTTACCATGTTTCATCCCTTTTTTCGTATTTGGTATAGAATTATGGCATTTTTTCATTTTTCGTAATTTTCGATATCGATAAAGTGGGCGTGGTTATGGTCGGATTTCGGCCATTTTTTATACCAAGATAAAGTGAGCTCAGATAAGTACGTGGGCTAAGGTTAGTAAAGATATATCGGTTTTTGCTCAAGTTATTGTGTTAACGGCCGAGCGGAAGGACAGACGGTGGACTGTGTATAAAAACTGGGCGTGGCTTCCACCGATTTCGCCCATTTTCACATAGAATCTATGCCCCTACCAAATTTGAGAAGGATTGGTAAATTTTTGTTCGACTTATGGCATTAAAAGTATTCTAGACAAACTAAATGAAAATGGGCGGAGCCACGCCCATTTTGAAATTTTCTTTTATTTTTGTATTTTGTTGCATCATATCATTACTGCAGTTGAATTTTGACTTAATTTATTTATATACAGTAAAGATATTAAATTTTTTGTTAAAATTTGAATTTAAAAAATTTTTTTTTTAAAAAGTGGGCGTGTTCTTCATCCAATTTTGCTAATTCTTATTTAGCACATATATAGTAATAGTAGTAACGTTCCTGCCAAATTTCATCATGATATCTTCAACGACTGCCAAATTACAGCTTGCAAAACTTTTAAATTACCTTCTTGCAAAAGTGGGCGGTGCCACGCCCATTGTCCAAAATCTTACTAATTTTCTATTCTGCGTCATAACGTCAACCCATCTACCAAGTTTCATCGCTTTAACCGCCTTTGGCAATGAATTATCGCATTTTTTCGGTTTTTCGAATTTTTCGATATCGAAAAAATGGGCGTGGTTATAGTCCGATATCGTTCATTTTAAATAGCGATCTGAGATGAGTGCACAGGAATCTACATACCAAATTTCATCAAGATACCTCAAAATTTACTCAAGTTATCGTGTTAACGGACAGACGGACGGACGGACATGGCTCAATCAAATTTTTTTTCGATACTGATGATTTTGATATATGGAAGCCTATATCTATCTCGATTCCTTTATACCTGTACAACCAACCGTTATCCAATCAAAGTTAATATACTCTGTGAGCTCTGCTCAACTGAGTAGAAAAAAAATATAGTTCCCAACTTGTATTTATGTGCGGTTCTCTCACTGGACTCAAATGTAAGATTACAAGGCTACAGCATTTTCACGAAAATACAATATGTATAACTTACTTTTAATTAATAGCGCTTTTTTAGTGCTTTCAACCAGGAGTTTATTTCTCACAACAAACAGCTGTTGGCTGTGGTGGTACCACTTCGGGAAGATTTTTTTTCAACTGAAGAAATGTTTTGGATATGCATTTGAAAGCTGTGCATTTCACAAAATATCTCAAAGATCGGAAAATAATTTGAGAATGACGTTGGAGGTCAATTCGAGAACTATACATTTTAAAAAATTTCTCAAAGGTTGGATAGTGATTGGAAAATGAAGTTGGATAACAACTTGATAACTATCTGGTTTAAGAATAATTTCACCATGATTTTGGATATCAGTAGTGGAATTCACTAACTTATTTACGACATTTGGCATCGCTTTATTTGCGAATCGATATTCGTTTATCGACAATCAGCTGTGTTGTTAAATAAACGGCAAGTAAATTGGCTGCGTTAAAAGTCACGAAATTAATCAGCCCAATTCTAAACGAAAATTCCGTGCGAGTTTTTTGCCTTCTCGCATTCCTCGTATTCTAAATAAAAATTCCGTGTGAGATTTTTTACTTCTCCCTTTCCTCCTATTCTGAACAATGTTCGAAAAAGCGGAAACCGGTTATGGGAGAAAAGTAGGTATTATGAATGTGAGTGAGAGGGAGATTTTCCTTCATTTTAAAAGAAATTGTTCACTTGATAAGCTGAAAGGAACGCTTCATAAAAATGTAAGTAAATTGTATTTTTTGCATTGAAAATTACTTACATATTTTATTAGATATGTAATAAATAAAATAATATTCTCTTATATTACTCTTGATTTCAGGTCTAAAAGTACAAATAAGCAACAGATAGAACTGCTAATCGATTTGATGTAAAGTCATCCGGCAATTGCGCAAGGTTGTTTTAAAGGAGGCAAAGAAGCCTTACACAGATTTTGGCGAAGAGCTGAACTCAGCCGGACCACCAGCAAAATGCATAGCAGAATGGAAAAAAGGTGCTTATTTTCATGAAAAAGTTGTATACATACAAGCTGACTAAAACTTATGTGTTCTAGGTGTGGGCTGATCAAAAAAAATACGTGCGTCAAAAAGCAGCGAACAACCATAAGAGTTCCAGAGGCACTGGCGGTAGCCCAAATAACGAATACAAGTTTTCCACAACAGAAAGAGCAATATTTGAGTTGATCGGTATGAAGGAATCCGTGGAGGGGGTGGGAAATAAATTTGGACTGCCATCTAGGAAGAAGATATTACAGCAAATTGATGGCAACATTCAAATTGAAGATGGAACTACAGTTAGGGAAAGTGGCGTTGTGGACGACATTGTCCAGGTGAGTGAGTGTGAGTTAGCTAACGGATTTGAGGTATTGATTGAGACTGTGGTAGGGATTGATTGTGAGGTATTGCATGAGGACCCAGTTATTAGTGTTTGTATGAATGAGATCCCCCCAAATGCTTTGATTGAAAGGCCCACTTCGTCAAAAAGAGTGCCATCTAAGAGATCTTCCTCTGACATTCTTCAAGAAGAATTGTCGAGCTCTGTGATACCATAAAAGGTGCAGTGTCAGATTCCACTGAGCAAAAAGAAAATATTAAAAAAATATATAGGGCGATTGACAAAATATATGAAATTAATAAAAAGCATTATAAGGAAATGGAAAAATTAAAAAGAGAGGAAATAGATGAATTGAAAAGGCATAATTTAGCAATGGAAAATCTTATGCTCCGCCAGCTAGAAAAATAATAGAAAAATACCTAGTCGCATGACACTTGTATATAGCAAGATACCTGAATTTGTGATTTTTTTAATAGTCCTTTTTAATATTTATAAGACTAGTTAATTTTTTTAATATGAACTATTTTTTATTTTATTTCATAGTAGTATTAATATCAGTACTATACATGCTTACGTGAACTATTTTTATTTTGTAGACTACAATATTACTTAATTTAAGACTGTGTTATGACGAGCAAAAAAAAAAAACAGTTTGTGATATTTCTATTTTTTGTAAGAAAATGAGACTGAAACTCTTTAGTAGGAAATAAATAAAATGTACTAAATTGTGATACCCGAATTTAAAGGCAGAAAAAATGAATTTAAAAGGGAAAATAAAATATTAAACTCAAAGTATGTGTTTTCATTCATTAAAATTTATAGCGAGCTTCCAATGTTGTTTCATATGTTTTGCGTTGCGTTCAAATACTGAGGCGAAGTCAAGGGTATTAAAACTTGATTTCTATTTTGAGTTGCCTGCTCTTCTGTGGATTGTACTTCTGTCATATCTGTGTATGCCTTGAAATGTATCCATATGTTGTGCAGCGCGCAGCACACGTTTACAATTTTTGCTGCTTTTTTTTGGAGTGTAACGTAATTCCCTTGCACCAAGGAGACACCTCCATCGATTTTTAGCACCCCATTGGTTCTTTCAATAATGTTGTGACACTTCGAATGGGCTTCATTAAATTTCATCTGTATAGAGCCTTCGTCGGGACTCCGATGTGGTGTCATAAGCCATGGTTCTAAAGGATACCCGGCATCACCTAGTTTAAAAAGTCTTATATCGATACAAATATTTACATTTTGAATATTTTATTATTACCCAGTAACCAAAAATTGGCTTCACGTTGCAAATACTGGTCTTCAAGGTGAGTTCTCAATTCACTCACATTCCAAATAAAGGAGTCATGCGAGGCACCGGGATGGGAAGCATCAACGTACCGAATTTTCAGCTCATCGTCACACATCTAAGAAAATACAATACCATAGTCAAATATATTTCAAATGAACTATTATAAATAGCTTACCAACATTACATTTAAGCTGTAGTAACCCTTCCTATTGTAGTAGAGATGCTTGTTTTCCGCGGGTGCGATGATACGGACATGAGTTCTATCAATGCAGCTGATAACACTGGGAATCCCATGCTTCACGTAAAATGCACGTGAAATTCTCCTTCTTTCGTCGCTGCTCATTGGCACACTTATCTATCTTTCGCACAGTTCACTTTCAAAGGTCTCAACGACTTCGTCCAGAACTTTGCTGAAGGTGGGTTGCGCTAAAGAAACGTCCACATCTTTTCCGATTCCTGTTTGATACCCACCTTCAGCAAAAAATCTTAAAACTGCACTCAGTTTCACAAGCGGCGATATCGCAAATTGTTTTTTGCGATGCCGTGTGTGCGATGTGAGAAATTCCAACAAATACCGAAATGCAGGTTTGTTAACCCTATAATAGAAAGTTAATGAAATATCGCGCAACCTTCTTCTTATAGTCCTCTGTTGGTGTTGCTGGGAAACTTCTTCATCAATCATTTCGTTCACAACCATATGAAATGCAATACTATTCATTTTTTATGTATATTTTTCTTTAATTTACGATAAATTCGTCAAAAGACACTAAACTTTATTTTCTTACACAAAGCAGAAATGCGTAATGAACTGTCAGATGGTAAAACAGCTGACTTCGAAAATTCCTAATTCCTATTCCCCAATTATTCTTCTAGGAGAAAAGAATTGGAGGAATTTTTCCGCGGGAATAAAAAAATTCGCGAGAACAAAATTCCATGAGAATATTTAGAATTGGTCTGAATATGTCTGGGAATTTTAGTTAAAAAATAAAATCGGAACTTTAATTAAATACTTTCAAGCACGAAAAGCTGCTTTATAAATCAAATGGCATTTGAGTACTTGGCGTACGCTTTATCACAAGATGAAGAATTATTCAGTCCATCGCCAGTGGACAGACAGACCCCTTCTTAGAGAAATAGATAACCCATTCCACTTGAATGCAACGGAGTTTCGAAAGCTGTACCGACTAAGCCCAGACTTGGCTCATGATATTATTTCTCAACTTCAAGGTCAGTTAAGGGGTACAAGAATAACTGCGATATCAACAGAGAAAAAAAGAAATTAATACCGCATTAACTTAAAATAAAAATAAATGTAATGCGCGATAACCTCCGAAGAGATCTAAGGCCGAGCTTCTCTTCCAATTTGCGTCGTGCTTCTCTTGATTTTCCCTACAAATTGGCCAGACGGGACCTACATGTTTTATGCCGATTTCGAACGGCATCTGCAAGGCAGATGCGTTTTCACTGACAGCTTTCCATGGCAGAAATACACCCTGAGCGCTTGCCAAACACTGCCGAGGGGCGACCCCGCTTAGAAAAATGTTCTTCTAATTTAAAAACCTTATTTCTAAAATTTTGATGTTGCTTTGCCCGGGGTGTGAACCCAGGGCATACGGTGTGGTAGGCGGAGCATGCTACCATCACACCACGGTGGCCGCATTTACTTACCTTTTGTTAAGATAGGTAAAAACTTGCACAATAATGACTTTTAAAAGCAGTTAGAATACGGAATTTATTTATTTTTGGCATTCCTTTTATGCTTTTTGCATTTTTTAGGTCTCGTTAAGCTAAGCTGCCACCTTTCTGCTATTAAAACGAAATTTAAGTATCATTTATTTCGAGTCGTTAAAACTAAGTTAGTGAATAGTACAATCGATAATGCAAGCGACAAAATCGTTAATTAAAATCTCGACAAATCGCATCGTTATAAGTTAGTGAATTCCACTACAGCTCTGGAACTAGATAAATATATTATATTTCTCTAAGGCTGGAGAATTTTTGTTATGTTTATTGGGTAAACAAAATCCAACTGTTGCCGTATCTACAAATTATCTAGATAACAAAAAAAAACAGTGCTGTCGTACAAAAAACCTACCCCGAAAAGCGGCTTTAAACTGTGACTGAAAAACTGCTCAGTAGTTTAGGTTAGGTTAGGTGGTAGCTGCCCTGATAAGGATAGCTCACATGAACAACACGAAGGTCCGTTGTGATACCACATACACCAAAAATAACGGTGACTTAGATCTAGCTACTTAGAGAATCGTTGGATAGCAACGATAAAGCTCGGATTGATACCAATCTCAACTTTGGATAAATCCTCGGGAGATCCAAGTGAGTCGCGACCGAAGTACTTTCGCCTAGTTCTGGCAAAAGCGGGGCAATCAAGCATAAAGTGATTTGGCGATTCCACCTCATCAACCTCCATACAGCTGCAGCAGGATGGAGCTTCCAGTATATTGAGACGTACCGCATGGATGTCCATGGGACAGTGCCCTTTCAAAATCCCAATGACCATTGATAGGTGAGCATTAGTGAACCCAATTATTTCAGCACACCTCCTGCCATCCACTTTCGGCCAGAAATATCTTGCTACCCTGTTAATTGTAAAATAATTCGATGCAATCGCAAGCGAGGTCAGGCACTCCCAGACCTCCCTCGATCGCACTGTATTTGAGCTCAAGGCCGTGATAGCCGCTTGGCTATCAGAGTAGATGTTAAATTCCCTAACCGTAGTAGCACTGGATAGCACTCCATCCACCGCATTCTTAATCGCAGCAACTTCCGCTCGGAATACACTGCAGTGATCAGCCAACTCAGTAGTTTAACTGGAGTTTAAATTTGACTAGAGTTTAAGCAAACTTAGTTTAAGCTTAGCTTAACCACCTACTGAAAAACCGGGCCTAAAAATGCTAACTAAATTTCTAATTTCGTTGTTTGATTATTGTTTTGATTTTCCTTTGCATATAGCGATCCATGATTTCATGTATATGAGGTATTTGTAAGTTTTACAACAATACATTATAAATTTTTTCTTGTTTTTGTTGTTTGTTGGTTACGTCTCTTTTTCTCTACTAGCACTCCAGCAAAAACAAAACATTTACTTAACTCTACGTGTTATTGATATGACTGGTGTTTTTGATCAAAACTGGTTGTTGATGATGCCGGTCTTCGTTGTACTTAGATGGAGTTTGCATATGTATTGGTTTTGTAACAGTGCGTACATGCACATATGCACGTACCGCGATCATGTTGAATGCCGTAAGAGGCAAAATCACCGAAATTTGGGTCAGCTTGAAGTGTGTGATGTCTATCCAAATTTCGTTTTAATGCTTAATCATACACACATCACAAGCTCATAAATGACACAAGTAAAATCATAAAACAACATGCAAAAGTTTGAAAAAATAATATCTACAGCTTCTAGCAGTTTTTAGTAACTTTACTATTATTTTGTTAGATTTAATTACTATTGCTGCTTTAAAAAAAATTGATGAAAAAATTTACGAACGATGTTTTCATTTATTTTAGAAAATATCCAATTAAACAATTTCTAAACCATTTTCAAAAAAAAAAAAACGGTGATGACCAGCTAACGGGTTCTTACGGGCTTGGTATAGCCGTATTACAGATGAGTCATCGATTTTATAGTTAAGTTTTATCGGCATCCCTTTCCTAAAACACCGATATGTCGTCGATAGCAAATTGGTATTACCTACTCCGATAAAAAAGGACCAATTTTCGATATCAAATCGGTAACTTGTTGACAACATATCGACAATTTGTCGAATTATGTCAACATTCAACTCCAGTAATGATATGGTGCAACAAAATACAAAAATAAAAGTAAATTTCAAAATGGGCGTGGCTCCGCCCTTTTTCATTTAATTCGTCTAGAATACTTTTAATGCCATAAAAATTTACCAATCTTTGTGAAATTTGGTAGGGGCATAGATTTTATGACGATAACTGTTTTCTGTGAAAATGGGCGAAATCGGTTGAAGCCACGCCCAGTTTGTATACACAGTCGACCGTCTGCCCTTCCGCTCGGCCGTTAACACGATAACTTGAGCAAAAATCGATATATTTTTACTAAACTTAGTTCACGTACTTGTCTGAACTCACTTTATCTTTAGCATAAAAATGGCCGAAATCCGACTATGACCACGCCCACTTTTTTATGGCGATATCCCGAAATGGCGTCCACCTATAGAACTAGGGCACACTCCCTTAATTTACTCTTTAATACCTTCCATTTGAAACCCATGTCATACAAACACATTCCAGGGTTATCCTAGGTTCATTTTGCTAAATGGTGATTTTCCCTTATTTTGTTTCCAAAGCTCTCAGCTGAGTATGTAATGTTGGGTTACACCCGAACTTAGCCTTCCTTAGTTGTTTCTTTTGTTTTCTTTCGTTTCCCTTTTCTTTTCCTTTCCTTTCGTTTCGTTTCCTCTCTAATCTGTAGTACTCGGTTATGCTTACTCTTCACATCTTACGCTTACCTTCAGGATTTCCCCATACCGTGAGATCTTTACATATCTAAAAGTTGGAGGATTGACCAGTAGATGTCACACTTGTCATGTTTATTTTTTAGGCATGTAAATGTGACAAACATGTTGATAGCGTTTTTATTGACTTGGCATTTTTATGTATTCACTTGAACACAACAACAAAAAGCAAGTAAAAGCACATCAACATTTTCATACGCATACTAAATCAAGTTATGCACCACGCCACACTACTCTACTCTTGTATCTATCAAATATGTGTTGGAACAGTAAGGCATATATATGTTTTATGCTCAATTATAATTAATACCGGTAAAAGGTAACGGGACTCAAAATAACTCAACCGGAATCCAAACAAAAACCAGAAAAAATGCGTAAAAGGTAAAAAATCAAAGCAAAAAAAAGGAAAGAAAGTACGGCAAAAGCAAAGCCAAACCGCATTAGGCCATGAAGGTAAGGTGAAGCAAATACAGCTCGAGAAGGAAGTCGCTAAAATGAAAATCGTCGTCTAAGCAAAAGGGAAAATAAAAAATTTTTATAGTAGGCTTAACTGGAGTTGCAAACAAGGGCAGCTAACATGAGCGCATTTGCAGGTTTATGTAGTATACATAGGTAGGTAAAACAGATCAGTGATGCAGAACGCCGCTAGAAGTTCAAATACAAAGTCAGTTTTATTTGTATTAGTATGTGTTTAGGTTAGGTTAAGAGGGTGTACGTGGGCGTTACCCACACTTCCACTCGGAGACATTTTTGTCCATTGTGAGTGCCCTCAGTAAGTACAGGGTGGAGGCAAATTCGTTTAGCCCCATTACCTCCTAGTGGTCCTCAACGAACCACTTGCTTTCCCTGATGAACCCAAGAAGAAGTGAGACGTCTACCTTCCCAACCTCTACCAGGCTGTCGAAGGAGCATGAGCCCAGAAATCTGAGCCTTCTTCTTTGAAGCGCTGGGCATCGGCAGAGGAAGTGGTAGATCGACTCCTCTTCGTCCTCATACTGACAGCTTCTGCAGAGGGAGCTTGTTGGTATTCGCCACCGTTGGAGCATTGGTGCGATAGCACAATGACTTGTGATGACACCCGTAAGTACCATCACCGCAGATTTGTTCAGTTTTAGAAAGAAGCTGGTGCCTTTCCCATCCAAGCATGGCCATAAGGACCTTGATACTTCGCAGTCAACCCTATTGGTCCATAGCAAGTCCGTTGCCCAGTTCTCATATTCGTCGATTCTCCCTAGGAGATAACTCAGTGGCGGTCGGAAGGAGCTGTCCACCTCACTTATGTCTAAGTCGGAACTTTTCCTAGCCATCTAATCCGAGAGTTCATTCCCTTCAATGCCGCTGTGCCCAGGGACCCAGCAAAGGGAGACATTGAGATGACTTATAGAAGCCAGAGAGGCTCTACACCTCCGCACGATGTCAGATTTTATCATGTTGGACTCTAATGCCCTTAAGGCGGCTTGGCTGTCAACAAAGATTGTTACGTCGGTGTTGAAAGCCGCACTATCTTGGAGCAGCTTTGCAGCTCTGTCTATGGCATAAACCTCGGCTTGCA
Organism: Eurosta solidaginis; assembly: GCF_040869045.1. NCBI lineage: Eukaryota > Metazoa > Arthropoda > Insecta > Diptera > Tephritidae > Eurosta > Eurosta solidaginis. The sequence continues at coordinate 181,317,114 of NC_090323.1, forward strand.
ATACACTGCATTCGTCACGAAGTCGGAATGATTGGCTTAGCTGTAGATGTGTTGAGTACATCCCAGCTCCAGTTCCCTTTTCCATTTTCGAGCCGTCGGTATATATTGTGATGCCCCTGCCGTTATCTAGGCCTACTTCCCATTCCTCCCTTGGAGGATATCGTAAGTTCTGAACCTGGAAGTGCAAACCCCCGTGGTCTGTGTATGTGTTATGTGTTTACATGGAGAATATTTGAGCATAGAATTCCGATGTTTACTCCTTGATCATTGTATAGGTTTACAAGCAAGATATGTTTATTTCCTTCTCTTTCTAGCAGACTGCCGTTTGACACTGACCGAAATGTCAGAATTACCGAGGTTGCTGCCATCGAGACCCGACGCAGAGATGCAATAATTAGCGAAAAGCTATTGGAATTTCAGAAATTGTTTCTGTGATAACAAATTTTTTTTAGAACAAATTTGTATATATATAAAACTTCTTGACTGCTTGCTTTCCTGAATTTATGTTGCTGCGCTGACGAGACACATAGGTGAACGTCGAATAGTTTGTCAAAGCTCTCAAGTGCACCACTGCAATAGATGTAGTTATGAATGAAGATGTAACATATAACATTAACAGAAAATACTGGAATATGAAATACAAGAATATAAGTATATTACTCAAACACAATGTAGTTCGAAAGTTGTTACTTTCAGATTCGAGATCACTATGGAAGTTCAAGTATTCCTCCATCTGTCCCTCCCAACACAGTGCAGGTATCCCTCCTTTTTCAGCTGGGTGGCGCTAGGAATACTTTCTGATCCGGAGAGTCTTCGTTCATTCTCATAACATGACTAGTGTAGCCAGTCACAGTCTGGTATGACTGCCAAGACGCGAATACGTTGATTCTTTCTTGGAGTACTTCGTCTTGCCATAGTTCGCTGCAAGACCCGCTTTTTCGCCTCTTTACTCAATTGCAAGCTCTTAAAACAGATTGTGCGATCGTGGTTTACTTCTGCAGCTAGTATTATCTAGATTTAGTTCGTAGTTTCGTATGGCTCGGAGAGGTCTTTCTCAATCCAATTTCCGTGGTTAATTTTACTACAATGGAAATTGTTGTTGCAAAAATGCTCAGCTAACTGCAAACGTTGGTCAAATTAACAATTTTTTTCGGTTAGTGCATACTCTGTATAATTTGTTGTTGTAATTTCAACAATTTTATCTTGTTATATTAACTATTAGAAAAAGTAAAATTTTTCTTTATATTTTGTTGTTTTTTTCTTACCAATAAATATAGTAGAATTAACCAATTCAAAAATTGTTGCTTTCTTCGATTACTATTTCGTCTGTAAAATTAACCGAATTTTTTTCTAATGTTATTTTGTTAGTGTGATTTAACTGATCTTATTGGTTAATTTTACTATGAAATTGTTCATTTCAAAAAATCGTTAAACCAACCATAAACCTTGGTTAATTATACCAGTACCAATCGGTTAAAATATTTCTCCTTGAAATTGTTGTTGTTGAAGCCGACGCTCATTGCAATCAGTTCGTTGGAAACTTTGAGGAAGCCGGTCGTGCGTGAGTATTGTGTGCAAAATTACAAAAATGGAAAAGAATATTATAGAATATTCTGAAAATGACGGACTAGAATCTTTATTAGAAACTTGGGGATTTAGCGACATTTTACAAAATTTACAAGGTAAGTTTATTAATAATTAGTTTTGTAAATTAACAAATATGCTACTGAAACTGCGCCATGCAATCATTCCGTTATTTGGCTTTGGTTGTGTTGTTGCTTTTATTGCTCACATAAAAAGTGTGGAAATAATTACATGCATTGATTGTAGTTTGTAAAAGAAATAATTAAAACTTATTAAATGTGTAATATTTTCACGAATTGTAGATGAATCTATTACACTTAAACGGCTAAGATATTTGGAAGAGCAGGACTTGACATACTTATTCCGGGAACGTAAATTAGGAGAAAAAGTGGAATTTCGTTTCCAGCTTCAGCAATGGAAAATCGCAAATGTAAGTACAAACATAAAATTTGAATTTTATTTGGTAAACAAAATAAAACTTTTTTATTTAAGGGATATGCTGATGTTAAAGCCTGCGATACAATATCTGTTGATACGACTTTCCTGGAAGACATTGAAAATTCACCATATTTGAACTGCAGCCAATCAACAAGCACTTCTTCAAAAGTTATCAACGATCCTCATGGGTACCGCTGCTCCATTGTAAGTATGTAAATATCTTCAGTGTATAATACCCACAATAGAGAAACATTCAATTATATGTAAAAAAAATAACGTAGATGAGAAACAGTGTGTTCAGTTCTAAAAATTGTGTCTCTTGGTTAAAATATTTTAATTTATTTTCAAAATTTAGAATATTCAATCAGTATTGGGAAGTCATCCAAATGGATACTATGTCAATCAGACTTACAAAGCCACTGGAAAACTGAACGACGCAGCACGTAAAATTCTAATAGATTCTATAGTAACTTGGCACTTAAAACATAAAATAAAAATTGGCAGAAAAGAATTTAAGCACATCTCTATTCAAATTGAAGGAACATTCAATGACGACAAGGTTTGTCTTTTATTTAAAACTATATTTTTATTGTTTTGCTTATTTTTTTTGGATATTTTCTACATAGGCAATTTACTTTAATTTAATTGGATAGCGGCCTTCAGGAAGATTGTAAGACAAATATTATAATACTGCAAAACGCTTAAAGAGAACGGGTGAACTTGTTTATGGAGAAACAATATAGGTGGTGAATCCCCAAAAGCTGATATTTCAAACTGTGGAGAAGAAACAGGTATATTGAAGTCGAATTTCTCTACGTTTTATTTGTGCTATTATAAACCTTTTTTGATTTATTCATCAGAAATTGCTAAGGCTCAAGATTGGTTAAAAATTTTTACGGAGCCGTGGAATGAGGTGCAGGAAAATTGGCGAAAGTGTTTTAAAAAACGAAGACAAGAAATTTTAAGCACAAGCGGTACACAAGGCAGCATTATTGACGTCTTACAAAATTGGAAGCTCTTCACATTCATTGGGGTATAATCAGGTAAGTATAGTGTTTATCATAATTATAGGGCACATGGTATTGAAATGCTTTAACCACTTATGCCATAAATAATATTGAGTTTACGATTTGAAATATTTGAAAAAAAAATTTTGTATTTTTCAAACCAAAACCAAAAATGAAAATCACATACTAAAACATGTCAATACTATATACTTGTACGAATTACAATAATACAATATATATTAACAACATCAATACTATCTATTTTTAGATTCAAATCGATTTTAGTTATTTGCATCCACATTCGACATCTATCGTCGATAAATGGAAAACCTTTAATCTCAAGATTATCCCATTGCTAAATGCAAAGTTGACGGATCCGGCGCACTTGCAACAATTGGAAACAATAAAATCACAAGATAAAGGTTTGTCAGCGCATTTCGTCAAACATTTATTTGTTTGTATATGTATATTTATATGTATTTCTATACTGTTTTTAAACATATACATAGGTTCAGAACAGCTCATTGCACTACTGCTACATGTTTTGCTACGTCCAACAATAAAACGAAAAGCAAATACCACAATAAAGATTTACCGGTCCACTATCAAAGATTCGCAAATGTCATTTATTCTTCACGTTGTTACGGCAAATGATGTTGAAAACTGTTTAAACAAGCTGAAGACTTCATTCCCTCTTTGATCGCGGTGAGACCTTACAACCCATAATTATTGCAGTTGGCTATAATTTATGTGACGCTAAGTTTTATGTTTACTTTGATGAAATCAAGTATGAGATGCCTTGTTTTTTAAGTGCGTTTGATACGTGTTTTAAGACATTTCATGTGCTGAATTTAAAATACCCCAGTGATAAGCTTAGAATTTTGGTTGTTTGTTCAAAAGTATTTTTACTTGAAAAATTTAGTAGACGACAAGGCATCTCCAAATGTACTGTGTTTAATTAACGATCTTAAATAATATGATAAGAAAACATTGTTAATAAGCGTACATATATGTATGTGCATATGTATAATAATTCAATATGGTATCGTGCTTTTTGTGTGAACAAGTTTTTCAAAATGTGGATTTTCTTACAATTCACTTTAAAGTTTTACATAATTTGACATCTTCAAGCACCTTCTTGTGTGTACATTGTAGACACCATTTTGAGGGGCTAAAGCCATTTAAAAAAACATTTCAAAAACGCGCATTCATGTATTTCTCATTCGGTTAATTCATTGACAGCAATAACTCATTGACTAACATCAATGAAATTATAGATACTCAAAGTATAATTCAAGCAGAATTTCCCAGTGAAACTATATTTTTAACAGATTTTTTTGAAAATATTGTTCTAAAATCTTTTACTAAATTGCACAGTAAATCAAATTTTACCAGAAAAGATATAGAAATGCTTGTGAATGATTTAACTGAACTTTTATTTTTACCAATAGCGACCTTTTTAGAGAAAGATGTACTCAACAATGAGAAAGAGGGGAATATTCAAAATATAAGGGAACTCCTATCATTCCTAAAAGATCCATTTTATAAATTTAAAACGTTTCATAAGTTGCTAAAAATTGAATGTTTTTCTGAACACTTCCAGTCATATTTGGTTTCATTGAAAGAAAGTAATTTTACAATTCTACAGCCGTCCGAATTTTACAAGTCACCTTTACATATAAATCGTTCTCCAATGGAAATTTATATATAAGACCGAAATTCTGTTAATACAATTGGGCAATTCACGACAGTCTGCATATAAAGTTATTTGTTTTAAAAATTATTTCTCTCCAGTGTATTTTGTTTTTATAAACTGTGTTCGAAATAAAACACATAAACAGATAACCTGATAAGCAGGCTTTCGTGAATACACCAAATATATGTTTGTACACATATATATATATATTCTAGTAAAAGAACATGTTTAGGCTAAGAAAAATGAATGACCTCTTTAAGGAAAATTGAGACATAGGTGTTTTAAACGCATTCTATCCTCAAAATTCAAGTCATTTTTTAAAATATGTTTTGCAAAAAGGTTCATGCAAACGTTATGTAATCTTCGTAAAGACTGTTATGGATAATTAAAAATACGCTTTATAAGCTTTTACTACGCTGTATATTTTTTTTTAGAAGTTAAGTATGTTTAGTTTTTCTGGAGAAAATTTAATGTATATTTATTCATACTATATGAACCATTTATTAATATAAAATTCTCTGAGAAAGAGATTTCTGAATAAATAAAATTTAGGTATGAAACTGAAAATTTGTGATTAAAACGATGTTAAAAAAAAAGAATGCTTGAAGAGGTTTAGAGTAGATTCTGGTTTAACCTTATTTTTGGTTTTTTTTTTTTTAATTGAACGTATACATATTCATTTATGTTTAAAACGTTACCTAAAAGACTGTTATGGATAACTTAAGAAGAGCGGAAAAGGCTTGAACATTGTAACTTTTTGTGAATTATTTTTATTATTATCTATTTAAAAGAAATAAATAAGTTTTCGTGAATAAAATATAAATTTTGTGTTTTAATCTTTACAACGTTTATATTTAAATTGAAGTATATATGTAACCACAAAGATTTTAATGTTATTTTAACTATTCTACAAAAATTTTATTGTATCTAAAGTTGTGGTAGTACTAAACCATTAAAATTGTTATCACACAATTTACATTGTAGGACTACAATATAAATAGTACTATGACAATTTTTATCGTTTAGTACTATGTACCACAATTTTTGTAACAATACAATTTGTATAGTAACTTAACAGTAAAAATAGTTAATTCTACAAATTTTGTAGTTATATTACAATTTTTACACTACTTTTTACAAACTTTTGTGGTTAGATGGAAATAACTATTAATATAAGTTAATTTTACCAATTGTTATAGGTTGGAGCCATACGAACCTACTTTTATGGTTAGGTCAACCAACTTCACATGGTTAAATATCAACCGTTTCTTTTTGGTAAAATTAACAATTTTTAACCACGACTTCAGTAAAGGTTTTTAACTATTTTCTATTGGTTGGTTTCACCCATATTTATAGGTTGGAGCCGTTTTAACATAGTTTTTCGGTTAGTTTTACCAATAAAATTTTTTGAGTGTGTAGCTCAGCGTCATTTGGCATAGCCTTAACAACTTTATAACGAATTTAAATTCAGATATAGCAGCATATGTACATGAAACTACGTTTCGCGCTGTCCAAGTGGTTTTGGGGACTCCTTACCAACTTATAGTGTCGGTACGTTATAAAAGAGAAATGTGCTCTTCTAGAAACACATATTCATAACTCTTACTGCTTGGCTACATCGTCAGGTCTAAGATTGCTCTCAGGTAGGAGATATGAGAGTAGAGTAAGCGTCACAAACAATCGACAAACTTTCCTTGTGTAGCTGCGTGTACCTTGTGTGGTTCGAGTCCATTTTATGGCAGCGTGCGCAAGTTTACGACACTGCTCCTGCTATGAACCATGAAGAAATCGATTTGGTTTCGTGATCCTCGCTTAGGAGACAGCAAAGTAGCTATGTGTGTTGTCTTCGTATGCTGTAACCTGGTACTGTGGAGAAGACAATCAAACTGACCCTGGAGACTGAATTTTCTAACTGTAGGACTGTAGGTACTGTGGAGAAGACAATCAAACTGAACCCTGGAGACTGAATTTTCTAACTGTAGGACCTTGATCACCCATGCTTAAAATTTGCAAAACATGATTTTGATATCATTGCAGGTGCAGTCTTCATATATCTTTTTTAGTGTCTCTTAAAAGGAATTCTTCTTCACGTCAGCCGTTGTTGTTATTGTTGTTGTTGTAGCGATAAAGACACTCCTCGAAGGCCTTGCGGAGTGTTATCGGTGTTGATGGTCCTTTGTCGGATATAGATCCGGTTCGTTCCGGTAATAAGCACCATTAAGGTACTAGTACGACCATCTCGGGAACGATTTAGCATGACCACATGAAACCTTCGGCCTAGACACCAACCACCCGAAATAGCCGTTCCAGTAAATATTTGCATTGGTCGCCATCAGAAGAAAGATACCTCAACCGAGGCTTGTTGACTTGTTTATAACTTGTACATATGTAGGGTTTTTACGAGGTGGGTGCCAATCTCAGCGCCCAACCCGGGTAAGAGATTTGGATTTAACCCACCGCGCATATATTCATTCTAAGTAAGTCCCCTAACCCCCATTTATATATCTTATAACTTTAAACGAGCAATTCTTGTATATTCGTATATTTGTATGTTTGTATAGCCGAACGATCTCGGGAACGGCTCAACCGATTTAAATGAAATTTGGCATAGAGATAATGTATAACCTTCTAAGACTTTCTACCTAGGTGTTGCCACTCAGAATGTTTCATAAGGTTGCCACCTATTCGAAATTAAAAAAAAAATTGCATGAGATATGCCGATATGGGTATCAAACGAAAGGTATTTCACTCCGCATTACAATAGGGACATTTTTGAGTAGGGTTGCCATTTATGGTTGCCACCTATTCGAAATTAAAAAAAACTTGCATGAGATATGCCTATAGGGGTATCAAACGAAAGGTATTTCACTCCGCATTACAATAGCGACATTTTTGAGTAGGGTTGCCATTTAGGGTTGCCATTTAGGGTTGCCACTTATTCGAAATTAAAAAAAAATTGCATGATATATGCCGATATGGGTATCAAACGAAATGTATTTCACTCCGCATTACAATAGGGATATTTTTCAAGTAGGGTTGCCACTTATTCGAAATTTAAAAAAATGCATGAGATATGCCGATATGGGTATCACACGAAAGGTATTTCACTCCGCATTACAATAGGGACTGTTTTGAGTAGGGTTGCCACTTATTAGAAATAAAAAAAAAATGCATGAGATATGCCGATATGGATATCACACGAAAGGTATTTCACTCTGCATTACAATAGGGACATTTTTGAGTAGGGTTGCCATTTAGGGTTGGGGTAGTTAAGACGAAATAGTACTCTACTTACGCATATTCTATTAAAGCTTTAAAGGAGAAATTTAAAGTTAAAAATCTTCGTAAAAAAATCGTACACATGATTCGACTTAATTTTCGTAATTTCACACACGCTAATAAAATTGAAAATCCAATATCAAGGCACCGTGGCAAATTCTAGCAAAATATATTTAAATGCATATTTTTGGCAAATATGAAATGAATAATTGCAATTTCTCACAGATTACTATTAGAAAGATTTCTCACCATAGTAAAAATATATCTCACCATGGTAATTTGCTACCGTTGAACACTAGAGGTATACGTTCAATTTGAAAACGGCATCTAATCATTTAACTACTTACCAATAGATGGCGCTTAGGGAAGTAAGTTGACATTTAATTAAACTGACTGATAGTTGTCATTCGTGAAATGTACAAGTTTTTGGAATGTAATAAAATTGTGAGACTTCCATAGTGTATAACTAAAAAAATGTTTGAAATTAATAATTCGGCGCATGAAGATACTCGACCTAAATAACTTAGTTCTCGATTTCACTAATTGTCAACAATCCCTTATACTATAGGCTGGAATTACCCATTTCAAATTTTTCATTCCAGTTCATTTTGCGGTTAGGATTTGATATGTTTTTAAAATCTATTTTTAAGGTAATCAAATATTGGTAAGTAAAAATATGTACATAAAAAAAGTAGAGTTTGATTAATGATCACATGTAGAACAGAGTATGTTATGCGGCATACTCGAAGATTGCCGAGCAAAGCGCGGTCGCCCAGGTACTATTTAATTATATACATAGGTACAATACACTCACTTGTCGTTCAGTTGTGGTATGTTCTGCTGTCTTCTTCTTTTGTACTACGGTGTCCTTCTTTAACACTTTCATAGCGTACAAAGTCATATCATCATCACCACCAATTTTACGCACTAGAAACACCTTACCGTAGGCTGCAAGTAAATAATTTAAATTATTAATATCTCTTTTACAAGTGTTTTTAAAATCTGTACATATTTTATCAGTTCCTGAAAATTCCCCTACGAATTTACATTTGAAATAAGAACATTTTTACGTTTTTGCTTTGCTTGTAAATTCGTTGGGAAATAATTTTGCTCATTTGGGTCTTCCCAATAAACATTTATTAATGTCCAATCTTAACTTGTAAGCATTTGAAACAAAACTTGTTCTCAAATTTGAAATATTATGCATTATGCCGTTCCATATCTATGATATTCTAAAATTTTATTCAAGTAGAAAATAAACGTTTGGGTAGAGTTAGATAGAACGTTTAGTCTCAAATGATAAACAACGTGAATCAAACTGCTTTCTGGGTAAATACGCATACAATGGTCATCTTTGGTGTCAATAACTTTAAACAAGATATGTACTGTACAAGTACAACACCGGATACGCGGACAGTCAGTTTGACGTACCTAATCATGTACATATGTACAATCATGAGCAATCATAAAGCGCTATAGAATTGCAGAGATTAGTTAGGCTGAACTGGCCAACCCGTGAGGACGTCACATAGACTGAATTAGTTCATAGTGTTATCAGAAATTTTTTTAGAGATCAAACTGAAAAGTGTTATAAAATAATTCCGTCCTCTTTGCAAACACTAGAAGCTATTGCTACTACTAGATCTGATAGCTGTATCACTTCTTATAGCTGGAGTCTTAGCTTGGCGAGCGCAGGGCACGGGCACAAAACGAGCTCGATCGTTACCTCCTCCAACACGCACTTTCTATAACTGCTATCACTGACTAGGCCTAATTTAAAAGCATGTCACACCGGAATACCCGTTATGAGCCTACATTTCTCACTTTTTAACGTTAAGAGCACCTTTGTTAGCCTAAGGTTATTAGACCTGCACATTATCTTCGACACTTTACAGCCCCGCGCTTGGGTCCACGCCATTCCTGCTTGATCGATCTAATTGGGTTCGAGAAAAGCGCCCATTTTATCTAGCTCATCCGCTTTTTCATTCACATCTATTCCCATATGCCCTGGAGCACAATATAGATGTACGTATGACGCGGCTGCAGTTTAAGATATATTTTCTTTCGGGGTTTCTACAGCTTTGGTTACGGCTACTACTTCCGCCTGAAAAACACTATAGTGATCTGACAGCTTGTAGGATTCGGTTATTTGCGGATCAGCACCGCGACTTTAGTTCTTCCATTACTTTGGAATCATCTGTGTACAAATGTATCGCCTCGTCTGCTATTTGGGCACCCTTGCGCCAACCATCCACCTCCATTGTGTCTCTAGGAGCCCCTTCGAAGCGCAGATACGGAATTAATCTATTGATATGGCAGAGATTTCTGTGGCACGATAGTCATAAGAACAAAACAGTGAGCGCGTTAAGCGAAGTTTCTCTTTAATATTGGAAGATGTATTGACGGTTGTTCGCTGTTGACATGGCCAACGAAACCAGCTCTATTAACAGAAAAATCAGAATTTTGTTAACTTGAGACTAACAGTTTCTCTTTTGTTGAAATCACTAATCAAATTTGTTCTATTGACAAAAATATAGTTTGAATTAATAATAAAGCGATCAATTGTTCTTAATGTCTGTTAATTTAAGAACAACAAACCTGATTTGTTGATTTTTCTAGCTTAATTTATTTCGGTGTAACCACCACAATATTGAAAACCGTCTACCAGTTCAGCTTCTTTTCACGTGCAAATGATGTAAGTCTTTTTCCTATTTTTCCAAATTCATTGTCAATCAGGACTTTAAAGAAAATTTTCATTTTAAGTGTGCAGAGCTTGTTTTCATTGCTATTGTATTGCCCAACACTGTTTATGAAACATTGTATGCATCAATTTAAATAAACTACTGAAACCCTAAATGATGTGGTCAATCATCGAGCATTACATACTAAAATACTTACCCCCAGTTCCAAGTACACGTATCAATTTGAAATGTGACAAATTCACTTTTTCCTCATCCGTTAAAGTACCTGTAAAAAGAGAACAGAAAAAAAATTTAGTAAAGTCACCACAATATTACATAAATATGTATACTAGGGCGGGTCAAATTGTATGGGGAAAAATGGGGAGAAAAAACTTCTGGTGCACATCCAGTTTCTGAATCTATGGGTCATAATGCGTAATATTGTCCTTGGGGCCATAGGTCTGAAATGAATTTCGAGCTACCCTAATTTTGTTAGAAAATTTTATATCCCAATCCGAATCCGAATTTGACATTTATTTTCATGTATGTTATTTGTAAGAGCCGCTATTCGGATTGGGATATAAAATTTTCTAACAAAATTAGGGAGGCTCGAAATTCATTGAAGACCTATGGTCCCATGGACAATATTACTCAGTATGACCCATAGATTCAGATACTGGATGTACCTTTCCAACAATAAATTTGTCCCACCCTAATGTATACCCTCGTAAATGATAAAAAACAATTCTAAATGTATATGACTTCAGTGTAGTAAATTGTTGTAACAGCTGTGAATACTGGATTGTACATGTTAATGGACAGAAAACATACGTATCTCTGAGTTACTCTTAGGCTCTGGTTTATTAAGGCGGATAGCGAGGGAGATAAATTTCGATATATGATAAGGCAAAGGATCAATATTATATGTCCCGGGCAAAGTTACTTTGAAAATTTAGAGAATAGTTTTTTTCAATTAGAAAACAGCTTTTGTAAGCGAGATCGCCCCTCAGTAGTGGTTTGACAAACACTCCGAGTGTATTTCTGCCATGAAGAGAGACTCGGCCTAAATCTTCTCGGAGCGATATTTTTTTAAAGAAAGGGGAGGCTTAGTATGCGCCATTGGTATACAGTTTGGAGTTATACAGAATGTAATCGTTAGTGTAGTCAGTACACTGTAGCAGTATGGGAACAATGTACGTGATAAAGGAACGGAATCGAGCCCGAAACCGGAGTCCGAAAGGGAACTGGACCGTAACCGAAAGGCATTTTGTAAGATTGTTATCGACGAGTGATCGATTTGTTATCGAAGTGTTATAAATTATAAATCGATAATAAAGTTTATCAAGAAGTTATTGTTCTTTATAGACGAGCTATCGGTTTGTTATGGAAAAGTTATTGACTTATGGAAGCCGTCGATTTGGTATCAAAAATCGATCGAATGTTATCGAAAATTTATCGATTTGATATCGATAAAATATGGTTTACTTATCGAATAGATCTTTTCTTTATCTAAAAATTATCGATAAGCTGTAAAAACGGTTATCAACTTGTTATCGAAAAGTGCATGATTTGTCATCGGAGTGTTACCAATTTGTTATTAAAGTTCTATCGCTATGTTACCGAAAATTATCGATTTGTTATCAAAAAGTTATCCGATTTCATATCGAAAAGTGATCGATTTTTCATCGGAGTGCTACCAATTTTCTACGACCCATCGGTAGCATTAAGAAAGAGATGCCGATAAAACTTGAATATAAAATCGATTACTCATCTGTAATCCGACCAGCCAATGGGCGTTTTCACATTGACCGACACCGTACCGATTTTTTCAAAGTACTTACACATTATAAACGACACGACACGATTTAACAACACTGCTCATAAAATAACAAACAATGTAACAAATAAAAACAGTTTGTCGGCGACGAGAAGAATGGAATGCTTGCTTCCCGCCGACATGTCGGCATAAAGCTGTCTTGTCGACAAGTGTGAAAGCGTGCCCATATAATTATATGAATTTGTGTTCCCACTGTTATTGTTGTCGGTGTCGTGTCGGCTAGTCACGCCCAATGCGGTAGGAAACTAGTAAAGGTGCCTCTGTAGTGGTTTAGCGTCCCTGAAGGTGCTCTAATTAACTCAAAAACTTTAGGTGTCCGGCCGTACACCTAATATTTTTATACTCAGTTGAGCAGAGCTCACAGAGTATATTAAGTTTGATTGGATAACGGTTGGTTGTACATATATAAAGGAATCGAGATAGATATAGACTTCCATATATCAAAATAATCAGGATCCAGAAAAAATTTGATTGAGCCATGTCCGTCCGTCCGTCCGTCCGTCCGTTAACACGATAACTTGAGTAAATTTTGAGGTATCTTGATGAAATTTGGTATGTATGTTCCTTAGCACTCATCTCAGATCGCTATTTAAAATGAACGATATCGGACTATAACCACGCCCACTTTTACGATATCGAAAATTTCGAAAAACCGAAAAAATGCGATAATTCATTGCCAAAGGCGGTTAAAGCGATGAAACTTGGTAGATGGGTCGACGTTATGACGCAGAATAGAAAATTAGTAAGATTTTGGACAATGGGCGTGGCACCGCCCACTTTTACAAGAAGGTAATTTAAAAGTTTTGCAAGCTGTAATTTGGCAGTCGTTGAAGATATCATGATGAAATTTGGCAGGAACGTTACTATTATTACTATATATGTGCTAAATAAAAATTTGCAAAATTGGATGAAGAACACGCCCACTTTTTAAAAAAAAATTTTTTTAAATTCAAATTTTAACAAAAAATTTAATATCTTTACTGTATATAAGTAAATTAAGTCAAAATTCAACTCCAGTAATGATATGATGCAACAAAATACAAAAATAAAAGAAAATTTCAAAATGGGCGTGGCTCCGCCCATTTTCATTTAGTGTGTCTAGAACACTTTTATTGCCATAAGTCGAACAAAAATTTACCAATCCTTTTGAAATTTGGTAGGAGCATAAATTCTATGACGTTAACTGTTCTCTGTGAAAATGGGCGAAACCGGTGGAAGCCACGCCCAGTTTTTATACACAGTCCACCGTCTGTCCTTCCGCTCGGCCGTTAACACAATAACTTGAGCAAAAACCGATATATCTTTACTAAACTTAGCCCACGTACTTATCTGAACTCATTTTATCTTGGTATAAAAAATGGCCGAAATCCGACCATAACCACGCCCACTTTATCGATATCGAAAATTACGAAAAATTAAAAAAATGCCATAATTCTATACCAAATACGAAAAAAGGGATGAAACATGGTAACTGGATTGGTTTATTGACGCAAAATATAACTTTGGAAAAAACTTTGTAAAATGGGTGTGACACCTACCATATTAAGTAGAAGAAAATGAAAAAGTTCTACAAGGCGAAATCAACAGCCCTTGGAATCTTGGCAGGAATACTGTTAGTGTTATTGAATATATAAATAAATTAGCAGTACCCGACAGATGATTTTCTGGATCACCTGATCCACATTTGGTCGATATCGCGAGAACGCCTTCACATATACATCTAAGGGCCACTCGCTTTTAAAACCCTCATCAATACCTTTAATTTGATATCCATATCGTACAAACACATTCTAGAGTCAACCCTGGTCCACCCTAATGGCGATATCTCGAAAAGGCGTGCACCTATAGACCTAATGCCCACTCCCTCTTAAAATGCTCAGTAACACCTTTCGTTTGATACCCACATCGTAAAAACATTCTAGAGTCACCCCTGGCCCACCCTAATGGCGATATCTCGAAAAGGCGTCCACCTATAGACCTAATGTCCACTCCCTCTTAAAATGCTCAGTAACACCTTTCCTTTGATACCCATATCGTACAAACATTCTAGAGTCACCCCTGGCCCACCCTAATGGCGATATCTCGAAAAGGCGTCCACCTATAGACCTAATGCCCACTCCCTCTTAAAATGCTCAGTAACACCTTTCGTTTGATACCCATATCGTACAAACATTCTAGAGTCACCCCTGGCCCACCCTAATGGCGATATCTCGAAAAGGCGTCCACCTATAGACCTAATGCCCACTCCCTCTTAAAATGCTCAGTAACACCTTTCGTTTGATACCCATATCGTACAAACATTCTAGAGTCACCCTTGGTCAACCTTTATGGCGATATCTCGAAAAGGCGTCCACCTATAGAACTGAGGATTACTCCCTTTTAAAATACTCATTACCACCTTTCATTTGATACCCATATCGTACAAACACATTCTAGAGTCACCCTGGCCCACCCTAATGGCGATATCTCGAAAAGGCGCCCACCTATAGACCTAATGCCCACTTGATCTTAAAATGCTCAGTAACACCTTTCGTTTGATACCCATATCGTACAAACATTCTAGAGTCACCCCTGGCCCACCCTAATGGCGATATCTCGAAAAGGCGTCCACCTATAGAACTAAGGATTGCTCCCTTTTAAAATACTCATTACCACCTTTCATTTGATACCCATATCGTACAAACACATTCCAGAGTCACCCCTGGCCCACCCTAATGGCGATATCTCGAAAAGGCGTCCACCTATGGACCTAATGCCCACTCCCTCTTAAAATGCTCAGTAACACCTTTCGTTTGATACCCATATCGTACAAACACATTCTAGAGTCACCCCTGGCCCACCCTAATGGCGACATTTCGAAAAGGCGTCCACCTATAGACCTAATGCCCACTCCCTCTTAAAACGCTCAGTAACACCTTTCATTTGATTCCCATATCGTACAACTAGAGACACCCCTGGTCCACCTTTATGGCGATATCTCGAAACGGCGTCCACCTAGGGAACTAAGGATCACTCCTTTTCAAAATACTCATTAACAGCTTTCATTTGATACCCATATCGTACAAACATATTCTAGAGTCACCCCTGGTCCACCTTTATGGGGATTTCTCGAAAAGGCGTTCACCTATAGAACTAAAGCCCATTCCCTTTTAAAATGCTCATTATCACCTTTCATTTGATACCCATATCGTACCAACACATTCTAGAGTCAGCCCTGGTCCACCTTTATGGCGATATCCCTAAATGCCGTCCATCCATAGAACTATGGCCTACTCTCTCTTAAAATACTCCTTAATACCTTCCATTTGATACACATGTCATACAACCACATTCCAGGGTTACCCTAGGTTCATTTTCCTACATGGTGATTTTCCTTATTTTGTCTCCATAGCTCTCAACTGAGTATGTAATGTTCGGTTACACCCGAACTTAGCCTTCCTTACTTGTTACACATTGAACTTCACGTGTACTTGGTACTCATGCCTGTTTTTTTTTTAATATTATTCATACTCCAAATACCAAACTACTGGCTCTTTTTAAATATTCTTGCAAATAAATTTAAATTTAATAAAATCCAATTATAATGCGTTCCCATTACTAAATATGCACCAGTCAACACCAGACTAATATTATTTTCTTTGGCACATTGACTTTTGTGGGTTTCTATGTTAATGACCTTTGTAAAAGTTTAGCCTTTGATAGTCACGCGACGGCGGTTAGCTTACTCGTCCTTTTTCGCTTTATTTCAGTTTTCACGCACACAATTGGCGCGTAAGTGTAGCTGCTCTACAGTGCACAGTGGTTAATTTTTAACGATTATTTTTTTAAAATCCAATAAATCGACAACCAGAGTTGTTAAAGAATTAATTCCATTTGGAAGAGAGGATTGTAATTACTTTTCCGGAATAACGAATGAAAAAATGTGTCATTATTCCGAAAAAGGAATCCTTTGCATTAATTCGTACGCATCTTGCGCAACCAATATAAACGTGTCTTATCAAATATCAACAAAAATCAGCTGTTCTATCAATCAATTAAAACGTGCAGCTTGCGCTGCCATCTAGCGTATGATAGTAATTGCCGGCAATGCAGTGCAAATATTTACAATAATGCCATATTACAAATAGATTTCTTTGTGTGCTCACAAGCCTTTATTTTTAACAATAAAATATAGCTAAACAAAAGCACTACGACCAAAATTGGCCAAAGCTCGCTAATAGCCCGCATCTCCATCTTTACAACAAAAACTTTATTTATAGATTTGGATTCGAAATAAGAGCGAAAAAGGAATGAGTACATAAAAACAGCAATTAGAAATAATATACATATATGATGATGATTATATATACTTTTAATGTGTCTTGTTCTATAAAGGCGTAGCTACAATTTCCTTGAATGTAACGTAAAAATCTTGTTGTAGCGATACAGATACTCCCCGAAAGATTTTGGGGAGTGTTATCGATGTTGATGGTCCTTTACCGGATGGAGATCCGGCACGTTCCGATAACAAGCACCATTAAGGTACTATCCCGAAGTCGGAAGCGATTTAATATTCCCACATTCAACCTTCTAGTCAACCTCGCCCCCCACCCCCTAGTTCTATGAGGGACTTGGGGTCGGCAGAGCCACGGATGCTTAGAAGACAGGATTCGCCACGAGTAGGTGAGGTTGACAATTGGGTTGGGGAAGCTATAAATTGCACTGGCAACCCCTTGAAAGGGTTGCACTACACAACCCTTTGAATAATTTGGGTATTTTAGTCGCCTTTTACGACAGGCATACCTACTGCGGGTATATTCTAAGGCCCCTAGCCCGCTGGGAGTCTTTATCGCTACAACAACAACAACATGTAACGTAAAAATCAAGGCTCGCACTCTACTACAACTTCAGCAGATCTATTGCATTTTGGAGATGACGAAAATCAAATAAGTATCTACTGCGCTTTAATTCACTGTTCACCTCAAAATTTTCTATTTTGACGCGTAATTAAATGCGTTGTATATTTGTGTGTATTTTTTACAAGTTGAATGCCACTTGCAGACGGTGTCCTTGAGGCATTGTCGTACATTTTTTTATATCTATGTATGTATATACATACTTCGGTATATGTCAATAGTCAAACTAAAAAACAACAACAACAGCATGACAACAACAAAAAGTGTTAGAAGGAATAATGGTGCCTTACTCCTTTTTGCATCAGCAAGTGGACAGTAAAGTACTTGACTGAAAATTGAGTTAGCACTCGAGTTGCCTTGAAATTGACCTTCAGCAATTATTGTGCACGATAATAATGAAAAAGAGGTATATAAAAACATATACATATGTATATGGCGGATGCTTGAGTTTACTGAAGCATTTTCCAGAACTACATACATAGTTAGACTATGTGAGTAGCGGTATGTGTGTACCTTTAACATTAGGGCATGCGTTATTTTGCAAGTGTGCCTTTTTTATAAAGTAACAAAAAATTTATCAAATTAAGGTCCCATCATCTCCGAAGATATTTTAGGATCAGCTTTTCTTCCAATGAGCATCGTGCTTCTTTTTTTAATTTTTCCTAAAATTTGGCGGGACAGGCTCTATGTACATGCTTTACGCCGACTACGAACGGCATCTGCAAGGAAAATGAGTTTTCAATGAGAAGCTTTTCATGGCATAAATACCTTCGGAGTGTTTGCCAAATCGCTGCCGAGGGGCGACCCCGCTTTTCTAACTGAAAAAACTTGTTTCTAAATTTTTGATGCTGCACGGGTATTGAGCCATGCATCTACGGTGTGGTAGGTGAAGCACGCGGCCGTAAGTAAAGTAACAATTCAGCAATAAAATATATTCCTAAAATCACAAAGACGTTCAGCTATTGATTTTGATTCTTCAGCTATTGATTTTGCTCTTTCTAAGTTTACTTTTAAAACTATACTTACTGATATCTTTTCAAACAGATAAATGTGCTGGTCAATCTCGTTATAGCATGTAAGTTTTATTGTGTCTATACTCAACTTATGTACTATACTATTAAATAATTATCTAATTTTAATTCAACATTGTTATCTAGTCTGTAAGGGCTTTAAATGCCATAGACTGAAACAAAGAAATATGAAATACATGACATGTATTAAAACTTAGGTTGTTTGTAAAATATACTAGTATTATACCGCACACCGCCGTAGTATGGCCTACCACACCGAAGGTGCTTCTTGGTTCAAGTAAATATACATCTAATATCAAAAACACTTTAAGAAAACATTTTTCTAAATGGAGCCATACTACCGCAAACGTCAAGCAAGCTTTTAATATAAACAGATTTTCAGCAATAATTCTCTGTCTTGGAGTGGGCATAACACATTAATGCCCGCGTTTTTTTTTTTTTTTTGGAAAAAAAACAACAAGCCGCTTAACACAAATTGGAAGAGAAGCTCGGCAATGTTTGAGAGACGACAGTAATGATTATACTTCTATACTTTGAACTCATGGCTACTTATTGTCATTTACTAAACAGCAAAAACTGGTATTGAGTGCATCTCTAACGTAATTAATTAAAAGGAGATAGAACCTTCCGTTTAAGCGACAAGTATGGCTTAGGCACAAATTTCGCCGCAAATCCTTATTATATAAACACGATATTCATAAGCAGACGTTATCCCTTCGCAGTCTGCATTTTCGCTATCCGATTCAATTTTTGTCTTTTATACATATTTTATGATAAAGCGAACATTTGTTAAGGAATCTTTCTTCCTAGCTCAACAACTGTCTTCACACAAATAAGATGCACCCTAATGCATTTACCACATATGAACGGCCGGCAATAAATGAAACTGGTTTAAAAGTAAATAAAAGAAAAACTTATTAACATATCCGTAAAAAAGAAGTACATAAAAAAGGTTTAAAGGATATGTTTATACATTTTTATATTATTCACTCTTACAATAAATCCATTTGTATTGCCGGCCATTCAGGCCTCTAACTAAATTAATTAAAATTAATTAAATAAAACTAAATTAAATTATTTTAAATTAAATCAAACTCAATGTAATAACATTACATTGAACTAAGTAAAACTAAGTTAAATTAAATTTAAATTTTTTATCGACGAGTTATCGAAAGGATATCTTTTCGGAAAAGTATTGATTTTTTGTTGGATTGTTACCATTTTGTTATATGCATGATATTGATATGTTAACGTCGACTCATCGCTTGTTGTATCTTCACAACTTCAATATAAAACAAGTAAGGAAGGTTAAGTTCGGGTGTAACCGAACATTACATACTCAGTTGAGAGCTATGGTGACAACATAAGGGAAAATAACCATGTAGGAAAATGAACCGAGGGAAACCCTGGAATGTGTTTGTATGGCATGTGTATCAAATGAAAGGCATTAAAGAGTATTTTATGAGGGAGTGGGCCATAGTTCTATAGGTGGACGCCATTTAGGGATATAGCCATAAAGGTGGATCAGGGTTGACTCTAGAATGCGTTTGTACGATATGGGTATCAAATGAAAGGTATTAATGAGTATTTTAAAAGGGCGTGGACCTAAGTTCTATAGATGGACGCCTTTTCGAGATATCGCCGTAAAGATGGACCAGGGGTGACTCTAGAATGCGTTTGTACGATATGGGTATCAAATGAAAGGTGTTAATGAGCATTTTAAAAGAGAATTTAATGAGTATTTTAAGAGGGAGTGGGCCTTAGTTCTATAGGTGGACGCCTTTTCGAGATATCGCCATAAAGATGGACCAGGTGTGACTCTAGAATGCGTTTGTACGATATGGGTATCAAATGAAAGGTTTTAATGAGTATTTTAAAAGGGAGTAATCCTTAGTTCCATAGGTGGACGCCGTTTCGATATATCGCCATAAAGGTGGGCCAGGGGTGACTCTAGAATTCGTTTGTGCAATATGGGTATCAAACGAAAGGAGTTAATGAGTATTTTAAGAGGGAGTGGGCCTTTCTGGACCAGGGGTGACTCTAGACTTTGTTCGTACGATATGGGTGTCAAATGAAAGGTGTTAATGAGTATTTTTAAAAGGGAGTGGGCCTTCGTTCTATAGGTGTTCGCCTTTTCGAAATATCGCCATAAAGGTGGACCAGGGGTGACTCTAGAATGAGTTTGTACGATATGGGTATCAAATTAAAGGTATTAATGAGAGTTTTAAAAGGGAGTGGTGGTAGTTGTATATGTGAAGGCGTTTTCCAGATATCGACAAAAATGTGGACCAGGGTGACCCAGAACATCATCTGTTGGATACCGCTAATTTATTTATATATGTAATACCTGCCAAGATTTTAAGGGTTTTTTATTTCGCCCTGCAGAACTTTTCCATTTTCTTCTACTTAATATGGTAGGTGTCACAACCATTTTATAAAGTTTTTTCTAAAGTTATATTTCGCGTCAATAAAACAATCCAATTACCTTACCATATTTCATCCCTTTTTTCGTATTTGATATAGAATTATGGCATTTTTTTCATTTTTCGTAATTTTCGATATCGAAAAAGTGGGCGTGGTCATAGTCGGATTTCGTTAATTTTTCATACCAAGATAAAGTGAGTTCAGATAAGTACGTGAACTGAGTTTAGTAAAGATATATCGATTTTTGCGCAAGTTATCGTGTTAACGGCCATGCGGAAGGACAGACGGACGACTGTGTATAAAAACTGGGCGTGACATCAACCGATTTCGCCCATTTTCACAGAAAACAGTTATCGCCATAAAATCTATGCCCCTACAAAATTTCAAAAGGATTGGTTAATTTTTGTTCGACTTATGGCGTTAAAAGTATCCTAGACAAATTAAATGAAAAAGCGCGGAGCCACGCCCATTTTTAAATTTTCTTTTATTTTTGTATTTTGTTGCACCATATCATTACTGGAGTTGAATCTTGACATAATTTACTTATATACTGTAAAGATATTAAATTTTTTCTTAAAATTTTACTTTAAAAAAAATTTTTTTTTAAAAGTGGGCGTGGTCCTTCTCCGATTTTGCTAATTTTTATTAAGCGTACATATAGTAATAAGAGTAACGTTCCTGCCAAATTTCATCATGATATCTTCAACGACTGCCAAATTACAGCTTGCAAAAGTTTTAAATTACCTTCTTTTAAAAGTGGGCGGTGCCACGCCCATTGTCCAAAATTTTACTAATTTTCTATTTTGCGCCATATGTTCAACTAATCTACCAAGTTTCGTCGCTTTATCGGTCTTTTGTAATGAATTATCGCACTTTTTCGGTTTTTCGAAATTTTCGATATCGAAAAAGTGGGCGTGGTTATAGTCCGATATCGTTCATTTTAAATAGCGATCTGAGATGAGTGCTCAGGAACCTACATACCAAATTTCATCAAGATACCTCAAAATGTACTCAAGTTATCGTGTTAACGGACGGACGGACGGACGGACATGGCTCAATCAAATTTTTTTTCGATCCTGATTATTTTGATATATGGAAGTCTATATCTATCTCGATTCCTTTATATATGTACAACCAACCGTTATCCAATCAAACTTAATATACTCTGTGAGCTCTGCTCAACTGAGTATAATCAACGACATACATATAACTATTCGATATCAAGCCAATAAGAATACAATGACAAGCTCATAACAAGATAGTAATTCGCTAGCAATAAGCCGATAATAAAACAATAGATTGTCGGTATCGGTTCTACCCGATAAGAAGCCGACGTTGCTCTTAACAAAAAGCCCAAAAACAATCTGTTTCTGATAAAGTTACCTCTGTTGTGCTTTTACTTCAAACCCTGGGTGAGCTCTAGTTTACTTAAAAATATTATTTTCCTAGATATACATTTGTATAATTACACATGGAACTTTACGAGTACTTGGTACTCACGCCTCTTTTTTTAAATCGCAATAGCTCTGAAATTGTTAATCGGATTGGGAAAATTTGTGAAATGGAGGCTACCAGTACTCATTAGATACATAACTTATTTTCTTTTTTTTTAATAATTTGCGAAAAATTTAAATAATGTGACATCAGGACGGACAAGGCGACAGCTGTTTAGATTATACCTTGCAAATCTCTTCAAAGCCATTTCTCCCGGAGTGGGATTTGAACCCGCACTCCTACGATGGTTGAAGTGTTACAAACGCATTCAGACACGTCATGCCTTAGTTGTTGTAAATCTTATCCCAATTGCCTTCTTAGCATATTTTCTTTATTCGTAGTTCATACTTCGTATGGCATCATATGGTAAAGTTATGCGTTGGCAAGGCGGTTTCAAAGAAATTTACGAGTCTTTTGACAGGTTCATATTTATCATTTGAGTAAAATTGGTTTCCGATACGTGATCGTATAACACGATACGGCACAGGTTCCCTCTACCCGAAAGTCATGAGTAATTTGTAAACAATCAGCGTCGCACCAAATATAATCTTCTAAAAATATTGATATAATGTTACAAAGCGTAATAAACAGCCCCATTTAAAAAAAAAATTCCGTGCGAGTTGTTTCCCTTCTCCCATTCCTCGTATTTTAAATAAAAATTTCTTGTGTTTTTTCACTTCTCCCTTTCCTTCTATTCTGAACAATGTTCGAAAAAGCGGGAACAGGTTATGGGAGAAAAGTAGGTATTAGGAATGTGTGGGAGAGGGAGATTTCTTTGCCATTTCATAGGAGTTTTTTCACCTGTTAAATTAAAGGGAATGCATCAAAATAGTTAAAGGAAATTGGTTCTTTTAAGAAAGAACACTTACTTGTACAAATTTGTGCTAAAATATGTACATTCTACCACAATATTCTTTATTTTAAGTCGAAAAGTATATCATAAGCAACGGAAGAGCTCTTGGTATATTTGATGCAGCCATCCAGAAATTGCGTAAGGATATTTTAAGAAGGCTTAAATAGATTTTGGCATATGACAAAAGACGAATTCAAGTCGACTTGTCCGCCAGAAAATTGCTTTGCTGAACGGAAGCAGGCAACTCCGGCGGATTTGTGTTATACCAATTCAGTACTCATTTCAGTGAATACCACATGAAATGCAATACTGTGCATTGTTTATATTTTATTTCTTAATTTCAAACAAATTCGCAAGAATACTTAAACTTTTAAATTTTCTAAACAAAATAAGAAATGCGTAACGAAATTTCAATTGACAAAACAGCTCACTTCGAAAATTCGAAATTCCTATTCCCCAATTATTGTTCTCCCTAGGAGAAAAGTATTGGAGGAATTTTTCCGCGAGAATAAAAAAATCCGCGAGAACAAAATTCCGAGGGAATATGTAGAATTGGACTGTATATTTTTGTATAATTTACCGTTATTAGATTTACGGCTTTATTCCGAACGTAACCGGTAAAATTTTTTCCGGAGTGTTATGTAACCGGAAATCGTTGCCAGTTCTGGCCTACAAGGTTTCACTGTCACGAAATAAAGATGCGCAATTGAAAAAAATGAAAATGTGAAAAAAGTTCGTGTTAAAAATTATTAATATTGTTGGAAATTCTTGTGTACTAACATGGATACTCTTTTTTATACTCAGCTGAGCAGAGCTCACAGAGTATATTAATTTTGTTCGCATAACGGTAATCCGTAACGGCACAAAGATATAGACGAGATAGATATAGACTTCTATATATCAAAATGATCTGGGCGAAAAAAGAAATTCATTTAGCCATGTCCGTCCGTCCGTAAACACGGTAACTTGAGTAAATTTTGAGGGATCTTAATGGAATTTGGTATGTAAGTTCCTGGGCATCTCAGATCGCTATTTAAAATGAACGAAACCGGCCGAAAACCACGCCCACTTTTTCGATATCGAAAATTTCGAAAAACCGAAAAAGTGCGATAATTCATGACCAAATACGGATAAAGCGATGAAACTCGGTAGATGGGTTGACTTTATGACGCAGAATAGAAAATTAGTAAAATTTTGGACAATGGGCGTGGCACCACCCACTTTTAAAAGAAAGTAATTTAAAAGCTTTGCAGGCTATAATTTGGCAGTCGTTGAAGATATCGTGATGAAATTTGGCAGGAACGTTACTCCTATTACTATATGTATGCTTAATAAAAATTAGCAAAATCGGAGAACGACCACGCCCACATTTTAAGAAAAAAATTGTTTAAGTCAAATTTTAACAAAAAATTTAATATCTTTACAGTATATAAGTAAATTATGTCAACATTCAACTCCAGTAATGATATGGTGCAACAAAACACAAAATTAAAGGAAAATGGGCGTGGCACCGTCCTTTTTCATTTAATTCGTCTGGAAAACTTTTAATGACATAAGTCGAACAAAAATTTACCATTCCTTGTGAAATTTGGTAGGGGCATAAATTCTATGACGATAACTGTTTTCTGTGAAAATGGGCGAAATCGGTTGAAGCCACGCCCAGTTTTTATATACAGTCAACGGTCCGTCCTTCTGCTCGGCCGTTAACACGATAACTTGAGCAAAAATCGATATATCTTTACTAAACTTAGTTCACGTACTTATCTGAGCTCACTTTATCTTGGTATTAAAAAGGGGCGAAATCTGACTATGACACGCCCACTTTTTCGATATCGAAAATTTCGAAAAATGAAAAAAATGCCATAATTCTATACCAAATACGAAAAAAGGGGTGAATTGGTGGGGTAGTGATTGGATTGGTTTTTTAACGCAAACTATAACTTTGGAAAAAACTTTGTAAAATGGGTGTGACACCTACCATTTTAAGTAGAAGAAAATGAAAAAGTTCTGCAGGGTGAAATCGAAAGCCCTTGGAATCATGGCAGGAATACTGTTTGGGGTATTACATATATAAATAAATTAGTGGTACCCGACAGATGATGTTCTAGTCCTGCTCCACCTTTATGGCGATATCTCGAAAAGGCGTCCACCTATAGAACTAAGGATCACTCCCTTTTAAAATACTCATTAACACCTTTCATTTGATACCCGTACAAACAAACTCTAGTCACCCCTGGTACACCTTTATGGAGATATCTCGAAAAGGCTTCCACCAATAGAACTACGGCCCACTCCCTTATAAAATACTCTTTAATACCTTTCATTTGATACCCATGTCATACAAGCACATTCCAGGGTTAACCTAGGTTCATTTTCCTACATGGTTAATTTCCCTTATTTTGTCTACAAAGCCCTCAGCTGAGTATGTAATGTTCGGTTACACCCGAACTTAGCCTTCCTTACTTGTTTTTTATCAAATACATGGAATTTTGCGTGGTAGCAAGGAGTTACCACCTATTTACCCATTTTACTGGTAACGTTATCATCCACAATTAGGATAGGAAAAGTTGTTTGTAATTTTTGTAACCGGTTAGAATAATCTTGTTATCAGCTTAGAATAAGGATGTTATTCAACGATCGAGTTTAATCACCTTTGTTTACTTCTTTCTCTTGTTTCTTAACAGTAGCATATGAATAACTTTGTCTTTTTTGTTTGGATGCTTTGTTTATTCTGACTGTTTGCTCTGATATGTCAGGTCAACCTTTTGTGATGGTAGGTATAACGTTAAGAGAAATGTAAACAAAATTTAAGAACAAGTAAAACACGCCATCAGAGAAATACGTGAAAGAAATGATAAGGTTTTTGATCAATAATTCTGAAATAATTTTCATGGTTCATATTGAATTAATTAAAGTTTCATATTTCGATCCATAATGCCATGATGGATTGCCTGCGAAGCTATTCAAGTACGGCGGCGAGGAATTGGTAAGGCGCATGCAGCAGCTTCTTCGCAAAATATGGGCGGACGAGTACATGCCCGAGGACTGGAATCTAAGTTTTCTTTGCCCAGTCCACAAAAAGGGCGATACTGCAAAATGCACCAACTATCGTGGAATCAGCCTTCTTAATATCGCATATAAGGCCCTTTCAAGTGTATTGTGCGAAATATTGAAGCCCACCGTGAACCGGCTGATTGGACCTTATCAGTGCGGCTTCAGACCTGGTAAGTCTACCATCGACCAGATTTTCACAATGCGCCAAATCTTGGAAAAACCCCCTGAAAAGGGAATCGGCACACATCACCACTTCGTCGATTTTAAAGCCGCCTTCTACAGCATGAAAAGGAGCTGCCTATATGCCGCTATGTCTGAATTTGGTTTCCCCGCTAAACTTATACGGCTGTGCAAAATGACGTTGAGCAACATCATCAGCCTTGTCAACCACGCTACTGTTGGCAGCCATAATTTCGAAATAGTAAAAGACTTCGTTTATTTGGGAACCAGCATAAACACTAGCAACAACATCAGCACTGAAATCCAGCGAAGAATCAATCTTGCCAATAAATGCTACTTTGGACTAGGTAGGCAATTGAAAAGTGAAGTCCTCTCTCAGCAAACGAAAATCATACTCTACAAGTCACTTATCGTACCCGTCCTTCTATATGGGACAGAAGCATGGACCATGACAACAGCAGATGACGCGGCTTTGGGAGTGTTCGAGAGAAAAGTTCTTCGAAAGATTTATGGACCTCTACGCGTTGGCGATGGCGAGTACAGAAGAAGATTTAATGAGCTGTACGAGCTATACGCAGACATCAACATAGTCCAGCGAATTAAAACGCAGCGGCTAAACCATGTTATGCGAATGAAAGATGATGCTCCGGCCAAGAAAGTGTTTCTATCGGAACCCGCCTATGGAAGTAGAGGTAGAGGGCGGCCCCCACTCCGTTGGAAGGACCAGGTGGAAAACGATTTAAACACCCTTGGTGTGACCAATTGGCGCCGGTTGGCGGAGCGAAGAGGCGACTGGCGCGCCTTGTTGGACGGCCATAACCGTTTAGACGGTTAAGCGCCAATTAAGTACATAAGTAAGTAAACCAGAATTAAAACGTTTCGTCTACGTAGTAAATATAACCCTTCGGATTACCCGTATCTTTTTTTTACGAACTATCATGACATAAGATAGGGCGTTAATGAAAAACATTCTGAGATAAGGCGTTTTTTA
The DNA here is from genome assembly GCF_040869045.1 of Eurosta solidaginis. NCBI lineage: Eukaryota > Metazoa > Arthropoda > Insecta > Diptera > Tephritidae > Eurosta > Eurosta solidaginis. The sequence continues at coordinate 181,344,558 of NC_090323.1, forward strand.
AATCGCTTTTTGTTCAACTTTGATATTAAAAAGGAGGACCATTTACAGGTTTTTTTAAATATCAAGTTCCGGCTCATTTACAATCTATGGAAACGAATAGCCGCATGTTTGTCCATTTTTCGAAAGTTCGATACAGATATTTACTAAGAGTTGACGTGGTCGCCGATTTTTTCAATTATCATAAAACAAAAATTCCCATGCTAAATTAAAACATGATATCTTTAACGGCTTAGGATTCACGGCTTGAAAAACTTACATAGGAAATCTATATCTATCTCGATTTCTCTATGCTATTACATACATAAGTACTGCCGTTATTCAATTGAAGTTATAATACACATATGTACAAGAACACGTTGGGTATAAAAAAATGGGTGTACTTATGTATGATATGATAAAAAGAGCTAAATACATATATACCAAATGTCACGCAAATTGAACAGTGAATAGAATTTGATCGAATAAGTCGGCCCCTGGTCCACTTCCGCGAAAGAAACATCACAGGAACACTCTCCGGGTTCGCACAATAAAAACGATTTGTAACAATAGATCAGACCCTGGTCCACTTTTCGAAAAAAAAGGAAAATTCGGCTTTTGTTCCAATTCCCGGAATGAAAATTTTCAAATTAAATGGGGTTACAGGGAGAGTGTCTTAGAACGTCAAGGCTTATCTGTCCGGCCAGGCGATGCAAACCTAGAAATCATCAACATCTACATCCCTCCTGCCCCCTGTTGCTCCAGTGGATACCGCCCTAATATCAGCGCGTTAATCACTGGTAATAATCGCATTATCTTAGGGAATTTCAATGCCCATCACGATCTATGGCATTCAAACTTGCAGGCAGACAGTAGGGGTGAGATGTTGGCGGATGAAATTGAAGAAACGACGTTCTGCACAATAAACGAGACGCCCCCACAGGTATGGTAGAAAGCTGTCACAGTTCGCTGAACATATCAAGGGCAGGACTCGTAAACTGCGTCAACTGGAAACCGATGGTAACATTGGCATCCGACCACCTGCCTATACTTATTTCGCTCGAGTGTACCACCGACTTCATCGTCACAGAAAAACGCACTTTCATAAACTTTAAAAAAGGGAAGTGGGACGAATACAAATCCTTTACAGACAACCACTTTGCTGCCCTGCCTATCCCGATTGATACTCGCCAAGGGGAGCGTGCTTTCCGGAAGGTCAATGAATCCGCCTCGGTTCGCTTCATTCCCGCCGGTCGAATTCCTGGCGGAGGTCGTCGGAAATTTAGCGAGAGAACGTGACCTTATAAGACAGCTCGATCCCGGCGACCCCCAAATAATGGATATAAACCAACGCATCAGATTGCTTGTGGATGAACACAAGCGGGCGAAATGGGAGGAGCACCTAAGCGGTTGTAACCTCTCTGCCGGTGTATGTAAGCTTTGGTCCACCGTAAAGTCCCTATCGAATCCGTCTAAGCACAATGATAAAATTTCCATCGCCTTTGGCGATAAAGTGCTGTCGGATGCGAAAAAATTCGAGAGTGTTTTCTGCCGACAATATATAATGCATTCTACGGTCGACAAAGATAGACGGAGGGCCAACAGACACGCACATAAACATAAATTCAGCGCGTCTGCAATTACCATCACCGCCAAAGAGGTTGAGGATGCCATAGGTCATGCTAAACCACAAAGCAGTGGGCCCAGACGGCATAGCCATGCCGATGCTTAAAAGCCTACGGAAAGAGGGTTTAAAATATATAGCGCATGTCTTCTACCTGTCTCTGTCCACCTTTGTCATTCCCGAAAAATGGAAAATGGCCAAGGAGAGTCATATCGCCCGATATCTCTCCTATCGCCAGTAGCCAAGACGCTTGAAGCCATTTTTCAATGCAAATTTGCAGCTAGCCTGTCATCAGCATGGCTTTAGAAAACTACATACCACCACCATCGCGCTAAATGCCATTAGCACCCAGATAAAGTGGGGTTTAAATCAAAACCCCCACCATAGAACAGTACTTGTTGCGATAGACCTATCAAAAGCTTTTGATACGGTCAACCATGGCACGTTACTGCAAGACCTGGTCTTGGTCTACACTTCACCCATGTCTGAAAAGGTGCACCGCAAATTATCTGCGTGGTCGGCAGGCATCGGTGCAATTTAGAAACGAAACATCAAAACCAAGAAGAATTAAACAAGGGGTGCCACAGGGTGGTTTCCTATCCCCACTTTTGTTTAACTTCTACATATCAAAGCAACCTTCGCCACCGGAAGGAGTCACTATCGTTTCCTACGCCGATGACTGCACAATAATGGCCACAGGTCAAGGCCCACAGATTGATTAGCTTTGCAACAGAATAAACCGCTACTCCCTGATCTTTTCGCCTCGCCTGGCATTATCACCGACTAAATCCTACGTGACCTTATTTACAACATGGACCTCCTAAATGTCGATCATTTTGAACATCCACGTCGATGGTACTACGCTACCGACTGTCCTACACCCCAAAATCTTGGGTGTGACGTTCGATCAGGATCTACATTTTGGTGAGCATGCAGCCGCAATTGTATCGAAAATCCAGAGCCGTAATAAAATCCTCAAATCTGTTGCTGGCAGTAATTGGGGAAAAGACAAAGAAACGCTCATTACCACTTACAAAGCAATTGCAAGCCTAAAAACTACTCACTGGAAGAAGCTACAGGCCTGCCAAAATACTGCTCTCAGAACCGCCACGGGCTGTCTTCTTATGTCTCCAGAACACCATCTACATAATGAGGGGAGAATACTCCCCATCAGGGAGAGAAATGAGATGCTAACCAAACAGTTCCTGTTGAATACCCAGAAACCTGGGCATCCCAACAGACATCTGATTGATGAGCCAGCACCGCCCAGGGGCTTAAGGAGTCATCTCCGTAAGCATTATGAGGAAATACGGCACCTGAGAACTCAGCCGAATGATGCCAAAAAACACAAGCAGATCCTCAGTGAACTCCACAAACAGGCCTCGGACCTTTATGCCAGGAATTGCCCGGTGAATCCAGTACCCTCTCATTATGGTCCACCCATGTTGAAACAGCAAGTTTCCTTGGACGCCCGTTAGAGGATATTGATGACAATTTGTGATCGGTCGCACCTATTGGATGGGGCGAAGCACTGCTACAAAAACAACAAACACAACAACAACAACTGCATTTTCATCCAGTGACTTTTGTGTCACATTTTTTAAATTTTACTCTCATCAATTTTTCGTAACGCGCCTAAAGAAGTACAACTTCAAAAAAACTATAAACAAATGCGAGTAACCAGCTTTCGATCACAAATGTGATAGTAAACCTTTTTCCCCTTTTGTCACAAAGAACAATTTAAAAAGTATGCTCATAACCTATTTATTGACTTCATTAGGGTCAGAAAACTGAAACTCATCACTTTACTTCTAAATGTACGTACATATGTAAATAGGTATATATGTAAAAACACAGCAACAAAATAAATATTAAAATGTACATTTATGGCGATCACTTTGACGTGAATTGGTGGTGGCATAAACAATGGATTGCGGTTGCTGAACCGCAGTTATTTTCAAAATTATACAAATTGTCTATATTTTAAATGTTTGTATTGATATGTTTATGAATAGAGATGGGAAAGGGATAAATATCCGGTAAAAATGGGTAAACAACCAAATATTTACCCAAAAGGGTAAAAATAATCTTTTGGAAAATATGGGAAACAAACACACAAATTCAATCCAAAATGTACCCAATTTGTCCTATATTGGTGGGTAGTTATCCATTACGCTATCGGTTGAATTAGTGAATTAGTTTTAATGTGTAATCCAGCGTTTTTCAAAAATATTTGGCCAATAATGCATGCCGTTGCAAAAATTTAAGTTTACCCAGTAAACATTTTATGTCAAAAAAAAGAGTCGGAAAAATTATCTAAATTGGAGCGTTTACAGTCGGTATGTGCTCATTTGGGAGGCCGAAACCAATGTATTTCCCTTCTTGCAATGGTCGTCCTATATGAGCCTATTAACGTATATCATTTGAGCCTAATAAGAGTCCGACATAAGTCTTAAAAGGCGTTTAAACAGCTCATATTATACTCTACTGGAAGTCTCCGGCGTCATTTTTAAGTCTAATAAACTCTGATTATGTGACATCTATATGGCCTATTTATTAGGCATCGTCAGCGCTTATTGGGGTCATATATAGTTCGACACACCTGGACAGAGCGTGGCAGCTTTGCGGTCACATTAAAAATGTCGAGAAGCGTCAATGAGCGGAAAAACGTCGATGCTTATAAAAAAAAAAGAAAAGCAAGGGTAACAATAATGTACAAATGTAATTCATTTTGTATTAAAATTAAAAATTGTTGTAACAAAATTTCAAAATTTGTTCCACACTCGCTGTGACGAATATAAATAGTTGATAAATGATAATTTTTGCATGCTAGGTTAGGAGCTTTTAGGCCGTTAAATAAAAGGCAAAAATTTAAATTTTCTTTCACCCTTCTACGCGTTTCGACGCTTTTCTGATTCCTACATTGCCCATTTATTTTGGGCTCATTTCGGATTCTTAAATTATGAGCGCCGTGAGCATGTTTGAGGGGTAACTTTGTTTGCGCAAATATGTGTACCCTATAAACATTCTCTTACAGTTCTGGAGTTCAATACGGGTCCTTAGAGCCTTTTATAACTCCAATTTGATGAAATTATGAACAAACGAAAAATATTAAAATCAATAAACTAGGCAGCTCCGGAATAAAAACTCAGAAATTTTTCTGCGACAATTTCTTCTAAATAAAAATAAAATTTAAATTTAAATTAAATTCAAATAATACTAATTTTATTTCTATCTTATCCTCATGGGAGTTTTATGACAACAATTTTTCTCCTATGTTTTCCGCTTCGGATATATGCAGGGGCGTTCCAGCATGATTTGGGAGGGGAGCGATTTAAGTCTACTTTTTAAGTAAGATAAAGTGACCTTAAAATTTTTCATACAAACACACATACATATCTACAATCATCTACAAAAGTAATCATCACGCAGATTTTTCCAGTTTTTACTAAGTTTTGCTTCAACCTTCATTATTTTCGATATTTTTGTAAAAATATGTATTGTTATATAATACCAACAATCTTATCTTTCAGAAAAATTCTAAAAATTCTTACCGAAAAGCTGAAAATTTGCATGAAAATTCGCGGAATTTTCCTGAATTTTCTAAAAAGTTTAAAGTTTCTATATGGATTGTTGATGTTATATAATAATACATATTTTTATAAAAATAGCGACAATAATTTATTGACTGCTTTTTGAAAATTCTCAACGACAACACTGTTCACAGCAGATTCGAAGCGGCTACGGTTACCACTTCGATCCCTTTATACAAAACTGGTGCTTTTTGTTTAGGTTTGGTCTGATGGCCACTTTTCCTCCAGACTGGTTTTTTGTACGGAAGCGAGAGCAAAAGTGATACAAAAAAAAATAGATTTGTTTGCGCCACTAAAATATATACTTAAACCAAGACCGACTAACAAAATTATAGATTTTTCTCCACCACATTGCAATGCATATTCAGGCGGTTTTTGGCCGAAGTGTCAGCCGATATAAAAACTATGCAATAAAAGATTTAGTTTTATGTGTACATCTTTTCTCATAGTAGGGCAATGGGATCACTTAACACACGTTCTCAGATTTTTTAGCACAAAGAAATAATTATCACAGCATTTTAAGAGGGAGCCAGACATTGCTAAATTGACAAATAAACGATTGAATAAGCAGGCCTGAACGGTGATAAATAAATACTTGGCGCGATTTATCTCAGAAAATATTTAGGCTGAGTTTCTCTTCAAGTTTGCATCTTGCCCCTTTTTAGTCTTTCCTACAAATATACGGGACGGGGCTTTAATTTTTTATGCCGACTCCGAACGGCACCTGGAAGGCAGATGAATTTTCACTGAGAAGGTTTTTAATGGCAGAAACTTTTCGGAGTGTTTGCCAAACCACTGTCGAAGGGCGACCCCGCTTAGAAATGCTTTTTTGTAATTGAATGAACTTTTTTCTTAAATTTTTGTTGCTTCTGCGCGGGTCTTGAACGGTTAACTTAATTTTACATATTTTTTATCTTTATGTATAATTATGTATAGTATAAGTCAGAGCGTGCCACAGTTCCCAAAATAATGGAGATTTCCTGGCGTGAATGTATTACTGCTTCCAAATAGTAACACATTAACGCGATGTAGGGACTGAAATTCGCGAAGGCCTATATAAATAATTTTTTTGTGACATTTTAAAAATATTGGTCCTTTTGTTTTTTCAAAAGGAATTTTTGTCCAGAAAAAAGATGTGGTGTGGCAACCGTGATCATGAAATAGTGACCAAGGCTGGCAAATTTCAGTGAAAAGTACGCAATTCTTTCTTCAAATACCAGAATGGTACATTTTTCTGCTGATTTTACCCACAGCGAAACAAATTCAAATTGGAAATGAATATATAGCTAAACTATTCATTTCATAAAATATTTCAACCGAATTATAAATCGCAATCATGAGAGAGGGGTGATTAGGACGATCTTATAGATTATACATACATAAAAGCTAAAATTTTTAAAACTTTATGTAATTAAAACAAACTTTAATAATTTTTATAAGTTCCAGACCCCGGACTCCTTTCATACTAATTGTTGACTCCGAGTGTTTGCTGGGTTGTTTGTTTAAAATCAAAACGAAAAATCTTTTAATTTCAAATGACGTATAAATTTAATTGCTGAATTGTAATTCCAAGCAGCCTCGATTCATATGATTTTTAAATACCCAAAAAAAGATACAAAAAAGGTATTTTTGTGGTATTTACCCATACAAATGGTAAATACCCGGTAGAACCCCAACTCTAAGTATGAATGAGTATAGATACTAGGGTTGCCAGATTTTTATTTCGGGTTCCCGGGACAAACCTCAAATTTGAGCCAAATTCCCGGGATTTTTAAAAATTTCCCGGGACATTTGAAAAATAAGAAACACCTATATATTTGTATGGGTTGCTCATTTCGACGAAATAATTTTTAGATAGAATTAAACTTTTTAAACTCATTTATTTATAACAAATATTTTTATGAAACAGGCTAATAATTAATACGTTTACTGTGTTTAATGCGAATTCAATATTCTATGGATTCGTTTTGCTAAGGTTATTTTAAAACACAACATTTCCCCATGCAAAATGAATATTTAGGTGTGCGATATGTCAAACATTGACAATATTTAGACCCTCAGTAGGGTGAATTTTTGGCCCCTATTATGAGACAAATTTGATCTTCGACTGTGGTCGAAAGAGCTGATCGATCGAATTTTTATTCGGTATTATGACACTCATATTCGATCAAGACTAGTGCCATTGTTCGATAATTCGATAAATTCAAACGTTCAGAAAAGCACATTCCCATCATCTGTCAAATAAAATAAAAACAAATTTATTTATTATGAAGAAAAAAACTCAAGTACTGGAAGTAGCCAGGAGTATAAAACGCTGAAATGAATTTCAACGCGTAATTTTAGCTTTCTAAACATTGTAACTTTCTGAACATGTTACATGTGTTAAAAACTAAACTTCATAATGACCATAGAAACGTTCATGGACTTGCTATCCAGTAAAGATGAATGGCTGCAACACTGCACAAGAGCCAAGCATTTTGGCAACAATTCTCAGATTTTGCGCTAGGGATTGTATCAACTTAGCAACGGGTACGAGAATGCACTCGGAATTTTTTCCACCTGATCCTTTCTGCAAGTTCGTTTTGTTATAAACGTATTTTGTCCAATTTATGAAATCAGTCTTCCAAGCATTTGTTTTGTATTCACGACCTTGGACCTATACGTAGGGTTCTTAAATTATATTGACTTAATAATTTTTATTTAACTTTGTTATTATGTTACTTTGAACTTTGTAATTTTCATATGTTTTACAATATTTTAATTTTCAATATTGATTTTACTATTTTCAAAAATTTTCATTATTATTCAATTTTGCATCATGAAAATATAACATTTTCTTTTAAATAATTTTTGTGTGGATATTAATTTTAATAAAAATAAAGCATCCTACACTATATACGATTAATACAAATAGTTTGAAAGGGCCTATTACGGTATACAACTCAACTTAGTTGGGTTGTAATTAAAACAACTCAACTTTCAGACAACTCAATTCCTGTTTGGTATTACGAATTACAACTTATTTCAGTTGAAGTTGAATTGGTGCTGCCAAGCTAAGAAAGTGATGATTTGACAGAGAAATGAACAGCTGATCAATTTGTGGCAGAAGTTTAAGCATTTTCAAATGTGATTTTTTTATTAATATTATATGAAATCTATTTTATAATGGCGAAAATGTTGGTGATTGACATGTCGCGAATACGGAAAACATTCGCGTGATCATTCTAATCCCTTGGAACTACCAAGCACCAAGTAAGAAAGTGACAAATAATGAGCTTCATATGAAGTTATTTTGCAGTTTTGAAAGGAAGCATTTTACTCAGTACTACACAAAATTAAGGACTATTTCCGCATACGCGTTCGTATTTTAAAATTATGCGCCACACTCCGATTCCTTGCTGACGGCAGCTATCAAATATGCTGTGGAAAAGATTTTGGAGTTGGACTGGTTTTAGATATTATTGAGGAGTGTATTTGTGCGAAGTAGATTAAACCCCAAACAGAAAAAACTGTATTTTACTCAAATAGGATTCCCAGGAGTAGTGATTAGTATCAATGGGACTCGCATAATTTCACCTATTTTGGCTGCATCCGAACTGCGACCAGTCTCGTCCAACTATAGAATGTCGCTACATAAAGTCAAAAAGTTATTCAATGTAATTCGTTTAAACGTTTTTTTCTAGAAATGTAGCTAAGCGTGGGGCAGTTGAGGGCGAGCAGTTTAATAATACGAGTTATAAGGGAGTAATTTGATGCGCTTGTAGGCGTATGAGTCGTGGCACAGTGGATGACGTACCCGACTCACACGTTTGGGGTTGCGGGTTCAAAGCCCACTGCAAGCAAGCATTTTTTAAATTTATTATCTTTTTTTATTTTATAAATTACTATTTTAATGGACTGTATGTTATTTTACTTAGAGAGAGGTCACTATGTACCTGTTACACCTTGTATTTATTCATTGGGGGCGAGCACTGGGGGCTCCAAGGTATTGGCTGCGGGATGAGCCTCCTTGTTTTGCTTTGAAAACCCCCTATTACACCTTGTATTTATTCATTGGGGGCGAGCACTGGGAGCTCCAAGGTATTGGCTGCGGGATGAGCCACCTTGTTTTGCTTTGAAAAACCCCTATTACACCTTGTATTTATTCATTGGGGGCGAGCACTGGGGGCTCCAAGGTATTGGCTGCGGGATGAGCCACCTTGTTTTGCTTTGAAAAACCCCTTGCATTTATTCATTGGGGGCGAGCACTGGGGGCTCTGAGGTTTCGCTCTAATGAGCCACCTCATCTTCTATCTGAAGAACCTCTTGTATTTATTCATTGGCTGCGAGCACTGGGGGCTCTGAGGTTTCGCTCTAATGAGCCACCTCATCTTCTATTTGAAGAACCCTTAAAAAATGTGATATGGAGGCGAGCACTGGGCTCTGAGGTATTGGCACCCCATCTTCTACTCGAAGAACCTCAATTTTAAATTAAAAACTAAAACTATATCCTTACAATATTTCACTAACAAGTTGAGAATTACAAGCACACTCAATGGCTAATGAACCAAACGAAAGAAAAAAAGTCATAGTTTAAGTCGCTTAAACAAAATGTGTACAAAATTGTTGATTATTGTTTGATTAAAAAAGGTTTAACTACCGGCTTTAATTTTTTTTTATAAGCCTGTGCACCATCTAACTCTTATCAAAGGTGGTATCAAAAGACGGGTTTCCATATCCGTTTTTAGGATTCGAAAGCGGAAATTAAAAATTTTATTTCTTTCGAAAGATATTTACAAAGACCCACAAAATGGTCCGAGAGGGTCCGAAATATGAGGCCCGTTACACAGTTTTTTTGCACAGAACATCTTTTTCCGTTGGCGGCCTTTGGCCGCGATTCGTAAAAATAATCCTGGTTGGGTCCAACACCTTTCTGCATTGCTGTGTACAAAAAATCTGGCAAAATACAACAACCACATTAAATTAGATTTTATTAGAAATAAAATTTTTAATTTTTGTGGTAATTCTTTACGGCAGCATGACACTGCTAATACGTGTCCAAAAATATCGAGAGATTTAATGACGCGTCTTGACATCAGTATTAATAATCCGAAGGCGGAAAATAAAAATTTTAACTCGTTCAAAAGATATTAAACAAAAACCGAAAAAAGACAACAACATTACAACAACCACATGAAAATCGCCAACTTCAACTGAAAATATCTCCGGACATAAAATGTTTCTTTTCCGCCTTCGGATTATTGTTCTCGAGATTAATACGCGTCTTTTGACACCTCTCTCGATATTTTTGGACGCGTATTAGCAGTGTCATGCTGTCGTAAAGAATTACAATTTTTGTTTTCGGATTCTTAAATCGGAGGTCGACACGTGTCTTTTGACACCAACTTTGAAAATTTTTGTTAAAAATTAGGTGGTGAACCGTCTTCTAAAACGTAAGATTTTTTCAAAACTGCAAAATTGTATGAGACAACTGCTAGTAAGCAGTTGTAAGATTTTGACGTTTTTGACAACTACACCAACACAAGGTTGTAAACGGCAATGCCACAAAAAGTTGTAAGACTAGACAACTCAACCGAAATTTTTTTTGAGAGGTTGAGTTGTAATCTGTAATACCAAATTGCGAAATTTCAACCCAACAAGAGTTGAGTTGTAAACGGTAATAGGGACAGAAATTACTATTAGGTAGCAAAAAAGTAGAAGATAAACACAAAAAACTTACATTTCCAACAATTTTCTTCTAATTCGATACAGCGTCGACAACAAATTTCTATTCGCTTCAAATTAGATACACAACGAAAATTTCGACAGATATTAGATGTCATAATACCAATTTTTAATTCGATTTTCGATGTTCGATAAGCAGCGAAGATCGAAGATCGAAAAAATGCTCATAATAGGGGCCTTTCTTCTTTACAGAGTTGCATGCAATATGCTAATGACCTGAATACAATCGAAGCCGCAAACATGGCCATGTTTCGTAGCAGATTATAATTTATTAATTTTGATATTGTGAAAATGCCGGAACATAGCATTTCCCGGCGGGACACTTTAAAATTTGTGAAAAATACGGGATGTCCCGGCCAATACGGGACATTTGACAACGCTAATAGATACATTAGATTACGTTATGAACAACAGAAAAATAAAACAAATATTTTGGTCCATTTCTTAGATGTAGACTTACGTCCCGATTCTGTGCACTTGGCAAATTGTCAATAAGTTGACAAGTAATCAAGATTTTTATCAAGTTGACAAATATATCTATTCTGTGCATAACTTGATTACTCTAAAAAGCTCTACCACCTGTTTTCACCATACTGTGGTGACCTAAATAAAGTAAACCGAGATCAGCTGTTTAGTGCAACAATCGCGAAATGGAATAAACGTAAGAATTAAATATATTAATTTGGGCCAATTTTTATTTAGTTAAGTTTGTGGTTATTGGAGCTTTTCGGCCGATAATTTGAAGACAAAACACAAGTTTTTCTTTTTCTCCTACGCGTTTCGATGGGTATTTTCCATCTTCCTCATGGAGGATTCAATGTTAAATAACTTTATTAAAACATATAGACATTACTAAACATAAATAAACAACACTTAACATTAAATAAGAATTAAATATTGTTCATTATTTTTTGTAACAAATATTTTAAAATCATAGTTTTTTCAAGGAAATCAAAAGTGGAACGTGTTACGCATGAGCAATTGGAGCGATATGATGTCTCATTTTATGCTGCTAACCCCGAAATGGGAATAGGAAAAAATAAACCGCGGCATTTCGGCATGGCTTTGGAGACTCCCTCGGGGTCATTCCTGGATAGTTTTGGAGACTACATCGGGTCCTCCCGGGGTCATTTGGGGGACATTCTGGGATGGTTTTGGGACTCCCTCGAGGTAATTTGGGGGAAATTCCGGGATGGTTTTGGGACTCCCTCGGGGTCATTTGGGGGTCATTCCGGGATGGTTTTGGGGACTCCCTCAGGGTAATTTGGGGGAAATTCCGAGATGGTTTTCGGGACTATCTCGGGGACATTCTGGGATGGTTTTGGGGACTCCCTCGGGGTCATTTGGGGGTCATTCCGGGATGGTTTTCGGAACTCCCTCGGGGTCATTTGGGGGTCATTCCGGGATGGTTTTCGGGACTCCCTCGGGGTAATTTGAGGGACATTCCGGGATGGTTTTGGGGACTCCCTCGGGGTAATTTGGGGGACATTCTGGGATGGTTTTGGGGAGTCCCTAGGGGTCATTTGAAGGACATTCCAGGATGGTTTTGGGGAATCCCTCGGGGTAATTTGGGGGACATTCCGGGATCGTTTGGGGACTCCCTCGGGGTCATTTGGGGGTCATTCTGGGCTGGTTTTGGGGACTTCCTCGGGGTCATTTGGGGGACATTCTGGGATGGTTTTGGGGAATCCCTCGGGGTCATTTGGGGTTCATTCCGGGATGGTTTGGGGACTCCCTCGGGGTAATTTGGGGGACATTCCGGGATGGTTTTGGGGACTCCCTCGGGGTCATTTGGGGGACATTCTGGGATGGTTTTGGGGGCTCCCTCAGGGTCATTTGGGGGTCATTCCAGGATGGTTTTGGGGACTCCCTCGGAGTAATTTGGGGGACATTCCGGGAGCGTTTTGGGGACTTCCTCGGGGTAATTTGGGGGAGATTCTGGGATGGTTTTGGGGAGTTCCTAGGGGTCATTTGGGGACATTCCGCGATTGTTTTGTGGACTACCTCGGGGTAATTTGGGGGTCATTGTCCCCCAGACTGTCCCCCAAATTACCCTGAGGGAGTCCGCAAAATCATCCCAGAATGTCCCCCAAACGACCCCGGGAGGACCCGATGGAGTCCCCAAAACCATCCCGGAATGTCCCCCAAATGACCCCGATAGAGTCCCCAAAAAGATCCCAGAACGACCCCTAAATGACCCCGAGGGAGTCTCAAACACCATCCCGAAATTACCCCCAAAAACCCCAGCAGGATCTTCCCACAATAATAGCAAAAGTAATAAATGTTCTTCCATTTTCTCTCACAATAACAGAATTTATCCATATAAATCAAATTATCAAGAGCGTTTGACTTATTGACAATTTGTCAGCGAAAAAGCTTTTTATTTTTTACATAGAATAGCAATTACTTGATAAATTGCCAAACTTGACAAATAAGCAAGATGGTGAATTTGTCAAGTGCATAGAATAGGGCTGTTAAATTTCAAGATTCCCCAATTTTGCATCAAAATTTGGTCACAAGCAAAAAACCTTGGCCCGTCTTATTAATGAAGAAGATATTTATAATACAAAAACCTGTATGATATCTTATTGAATACTTGTTTTAAAAATCTACTTCAAAAAAAATTGTGTCATACTTAATTATTAATATGAAGGTTGTTTACCTCAATAAATCACACAAACTTTTGTTTCGCGAGCAAAATAAATTGTTTCTAGAGCTCGGTTTCTCAAAAAAAAAATAAATTTTATGTTTGTATCGTCATTTCTTGTTCGCCTTGTTGTCAAAATAATATAAATATTAACCTGGGTCGATTTGTATGGACGAAAGTTAACCGATATCGCGCCATCGATGTTTCAATAGGATTTGGGCTCAGGAAAAAAAGCTCCACCACGCATGCCCAAAGAAATAATTTTCGAACCTGCGAAATTTCATTTTTTTTTCACTTTTTTCGACTTTGATTTTTAAGGTTTTTTTCGTGCCCTACTAAAAAAATTTTCATACGATTGTAAAATTGTATATACCCTGTCCGAACCAAAATCTGTCCACTCAAAAAAAAAAAACAAACAACAAAACTGTTATCGCCAACGTTTTTAGCGGAAAATCGATGGCGCGATATCGGTTAATAAATGGACCCAGTCTAATATATATGGTTTAAACAAGTAAGGAAGGCTAAGTTCGGGTGAACCGAGCATTACATACTCAGCTGAGAGCTTAGCTGCGTTGGTTTCGTAGATGGTTTATAACTGGGTTTTAATTCCATATCACATATATTTGGGTAATATCGACCAAATTGTAGACCAAGGCTGACGTTTTTTGGAACGATTTTCCTTCATCCTTTTTGAAATAAGGGAAAATCGCCATTTAGGAAAATACACTTAGGGTAACTCTGGAATGTGTTTGTATAACATGGGTATGAAATGAAAGGTGTTGAGTATTTTAAAAGGCAGTGGGCTTTAGTTCTATCGGTCATTTTTCGAAATTTTCGATATCGATAAAAAGTGGGCGTGGTCATAGTCGGATGTCCCCCCTTTTTAATATAAAGATAAAGTGAGTTCGGATAAGTACGTGAACTAAGTTTAGTAAAGATATATCGATTTTTGCTCAAGTTATCGTGTTAACGGCCGAGCGGAAGGACAGGCGGTCGACTGTGCATAAAAACTGGCAGTGGCTTTAACCGATTTCGTTCATTTTCACAGAAAATAGTTATCGTCATAGAAGCTATGGCCGAGGTGGGTGTGTTCGTCATCCGATTTTGCTAATTTTTAGTTAGAACACATATAGTAATAGTTCTTGCCAAATTTCATCATGATATCTTCAACGACTGCCAAATTACAGCTTGCAAAACTTTTAAATTACCTTCTTTTAAAAGTGGGCAGTGCCACTCCCATTGTCCAACATTTTACTAATCTTCTATTCTGCGTCATAAGGTCAAGCCACCTACCAAGTTTCATTGCTTATCCGTCTCTGGTAATGAATTGTCGAAATTTTCGATATCAAGAAAGAGGGCGTGGTTATAGTCCGATTTCTTTCATTTTATATAGCGATCTGAGATGAGTGCCCAGGAACTTACATACCAAATTTCATTAAGATACCTCAAAATTTACTGAAGTTATCGTGTTTACGGACGGACGGACATGGTTAAATAAATGGGGGAATATTAGTAGTTTCGTAAAAAATTGATTTGATATACATTTCAATTTCAACGGAATCGATAAAACTTTCGCTCCATCGTCGAAACAACAATTTTCATCGGCAGGCACGAAATAGCTTCAAGAGGACATCGTGACTCTATATCTGGTAACTCCATATCTTTTTTCAGATTTCGGATGAATGCTGGTGACCAAACATTGAAGCAACATTTATTTCAGACTTCCACATTGAAAAATTGCGTCTTACACGAGTCCACAGATTCAGAATGAACTCATCGAAATTTGCGGGCACATAATTCTTGAAAAGATTGTTGCAAAAATCAACGCAAGCGAATGCAGCACTATACTCGCAGATGGGCCAACCGACATTAGTGTCACTATGTTTTCATATGTATTTAATTAGCGAGCTTTGCTCATATCTATAATATAAAAATATGTCGGGTTTTCCTTCCTGACGCTATAACTCCAGAACGCACGAACCGATTTCCACGGTTTTGCATTCGTTGGAAAGGTCAGGATCGACGCACAGGGTCTCGAGATATCGGCCAAAACGTGGACCCGGGTACCCCTAGAATGTGTTTATAGAATATGGATATCAAATGAAAGCTGTTGACGAGTGCTTTAGTAGAGGGTAATTTCCATACCCCTTGGTGACTAGGGTCTCGAGATATAGGCCAAAACGTGGACCCGGGTTCCCCTAGAATGTGTTTAAATAATATGGATAACAAATGAAAGCTATTGATGAGTGCTTTAGTAGAGGGTAATTTTCATACCCCTGGGTACTTGGGTCTCGAGAAATAGGCCAAAACGTGGGCCCGTGAACGCCTATATAGTGTTTTCACATTATGGGTATCAGATTGAATCTGTTGATGAGTGCTTTAGTACAGGATACTTTTCATATCTATTAGTGACTACAGTCTCGAGATATAGAACAAAACGTGGACCCGAATACACCTAGAATGTGTTTTTACACTATCGGTATCAAATTGAAGCTGTTGATGTGTGCTTTAGTACAGAGTAAGTTTTACACCGCTGGGTAAAAACATGGACCCGGATACCACTAGAATGTGTGTGTATTATGAATATCAATTGAAAGCTGTAAAGTAATTTTCATTGTGATATTCAATTTAGTCGCATCAACCTGGCAAAACTGATAAATATGCATGCGAAGCCGAAATAACGACATGAATTAACAAGTAAGGAAGGCTAAGTTCGGGTGTAACCGAACATAAGGGAAAATCACCACGTAGGGAAATGAACCTAAGGTAACCCTGGAATGTGCTTGTATGACATGGGTATCAAATGGAAGGTATTAAAGAGTATTTTAAAAGGGAGTCGGCCATAGTTCTAAAGGTGGACCAGGGGTGACTCTAGAATGTGTTTGTACGATATGGGTATGAAATGAATGGTGTTGATGAGTATTTTAAAAGGGAGTGGGCCTTAGTTCTATATGTGGACCCTTTTTCCAGATATCGCCACATAGGTGGACCAGGGATGACTCTATAATGTGTTTGTACGATATGGGTATCAAATTAAAGGTATTAATGAGGGTTTTAAAAGGAAGTGTCCCTTAGTTGTATATGTGAAGGCGTTTTCGAGATATCGACCAAAATGTGGACCAGGGTGACCCAGAACATCATCTGTCGGCTACCGCTAATTTATTTATATATGTAATACCACGAACAGTATTCCTGCCAAGATTCCAAGGGCTTTTGATTGCGCCCTGCAGAAGTTTTTCATTTTTTTCTACTTAATATGGTAGGTGTCACACCCATTTTACAAAGTTTTTTCTAAAGTTATTTTTTGCGTCAATAAACCAATCAAATTACCATATTTCATCCCTTTTTTCATATTTGGTATAGAATTATGCATTTTTTTCATTTTTCGTAACTTTCGATTTCGAAAAAGTGGGCGCGGTTATAGTCGGATTTCGGCCATTTTTTGTACCAAGATAAAGTGAGTTCAGATACGCGAACTGAGTTTAGTAAAGATATATCGGTTTTTGCCCAAGTTATCGTTTTAACGGCCGAGCGGAAGAACAGACGGTCGACTGTGTATAAAAACTGGGCGTGGCTTCAACCGATTTCGCTCATTTTCACAGAAAACAGTTACCGTCATACAGTCTATGCCTCTACCAAATTTCAGAAGGATTGGTAAATTTTTGTTCGACTTATGGCATTAAAAGTATTCTAGACAAACTAAATGAAAAAGGGCGGAACCACGCCCATTTTGAAATTTTCTTTTATTTTTGTATTTTGTTGCACCATATCATTACTGGAGTTGAATGTTGACATAATTTACTTATATACAGTAAAGATATTCAATTTTTTGTTAAAATTTGACTTTTAACAATTTTTTTTAAAGTGGGCGTGTTCTTGATCCGATTTTTCTAATTTTTATTTAGCACATATATAGTAATAGTAGTAACGTTCCTGCCAATTTCATCATGATATCCTCAATGACTGCCAAATTACAGCTTGCAAAACTTTTAAATTACCTTCTTTTAAAAGTGGGCGGTGCCACGCCCATTGTCCAAAATTTTACTAATTTTCTATTCTGCGTCATAAGGTCAACCCACCTACCAAGTTTCATCGCTTTATCCGTCTTTAGCAATGAATTATCGCATTTTTTCGGTTTTTCGAAATTTTCGATATCGAAAAAGTGGGCGTGGTTATAATGCGATATCGTTCATTTTAAATAGAGATCTGAGATGAGTGCCCAGGAACCTACATACCAAATTTCATCAAGATTCCTCAAAATTTACTCAAGTTATCGTGTTAACAGAGAGACGGACGGACGGACGGACATGGCATAATCAAATTTTTTTTCGATACTGATGATTTTGATATATGGAAGTCTATATCTATCTCGATTCCTTTATATCTGAACAACCAACCGTTATCCAATCAAAGTTAATATACTCTGTGAGCTCTGCTCAACTGAGTATAATAATACCCACATACTTATTTACATACGTCCTATTCGACTAGCCGGAAATTTGGTATATAAATTTGCTTATATTAGTATTTACGATGCTTATTTCCGGGAAGTAGACCACAGACGGACTGGGATTGGGACTGGGACTGAGACTCGGAGTAGGGCTGGGACTGAAACTGAATGGAACTGGAACAAAATACATATCACCCTCTGGGACCGGCAATAAGATATGAAGAAGAATGAGAAAAACTTGGGAGATGAGAAAAGAGAGAAGGAGACTGAGAAAGAGATAGAATGATACGAAGATGGATATAGACCAAGTGAAAAATACGGAGGGAGGAGTGAATACAAAGATTAGGAAAAAGTGTAGAGGGGCGAGGGCAGAGTTAGACGGAAAAAGCTTATTAAAATGTATGCAGATAGACCAAATTTAGAGCAGAACAACGTCTGCCGGGTCTGCTAGTTGCTTTGTAAACTTTACAATTTTTATACTCAGTTGAGCAGAGATCACAGAGTATATTAACTTTGATTGGATAACGGTTGGTTGTACAGGTATAAAGGAATCGAGATAGATATAGACTTCCATATATCAAAATCATCAGTATCGAAAAAAAATTTGATTAAGCCATGTCCGTCCGTCCGTCCGTCTGTCCGTTAACACGATAACTTGAGTAAATTTTGAGGTATCTTGATGAAATTTGGTATGTAGATTCCTGGGCACTCATCTCAGATCGCTATTTAAAATGAACGATATCGGACTATAACCACGCCCATTTTTTCGATATCGAAAATTTCGAAAAACCGAAAAAATGCGATAATTCATTGCCAAAGGCGGATAAAGCGATGAAACTTGGTAGATGGGTTGAAGTTATGACGCAGAATAGAAAATTAGTAAGATTTTGGACAATGCAAGCTGTAATTTGGCAGTCGGATTGGTTTATTGACGCAAAATATAACTTTGGAAACAACTTTGTAAAATGGGTGTGACACCTACCATATTAAGTAGAAGAAAATGAAAAAGTTCTACAAGGCGAAATCAACAGCGTTTGGAATCTTGGCAGGAATACTGTTAGTGGTATTGCATATATAAATAAATTAGCAGTACCCGACAGATGATTTTCTGGATCACCTGGTCCACATTTTGGTCGATATCGCGAAAACGCCTTCACATATACAACTAAGGGCCACTCGCTTTTAAAACCCTCATTAATACCTTTAATATGATATCCATATCGTACAAACACATTCTAGAGTCACCCCCGGCCCACCCTAATGGCGATATCTCGAAAAGGCGTCCACCTATAGACCTAATGCCCACTCCCTCTTAAAATGCTCAGTAACACCTTTCGTGTTATTTACCCATATCGTACAAACATTCTAGAGTCACCCCTGGTCCACTCTAATGGCGATATCTCAAAACGGCGTCCACCTATAGACCTAATGCCCACTCCCTCTAAAAATGCTCAGTAACACCTTTCGTTTGATACCCATATCGTACAAACATTCTAGAGTCACCCCTGGCCCACCCTAATGGCGATATCTCGAAAAGGCGTCCACCTATAGACCTAATGCCCACTCCCTCCTAAAATGCTCAGTAACACCTTTCGTTTGATACCCATATCGTACAAACATTCTAGAGTCACCCCTGGCCCACCCTAATGGCGATATCTCGAAAAGGTGTCCACCTATAGACCTAATGACTACTCCCTCTTAAAATGCTCAGTAACACATTTCGTTTGATACCCATATCGTACAAACATTCTAGGGTCACCCCTGGCCCACCCTAATGGCGATATCTCGAAAAGGCGTCCACCTATAGACCTAATGCCCACTCCCTCTTAAAATGCTCAGTAACACCTTTCGTTTGATACCCATATCGTACAAACATTCTAGAGTCACCCCTGGCCCACCCTAATGGCGATATCTCGAAAAGGCGTCCACCTATAGACCTAATGCCCACTCCCTCTTAAAATGCTCAGTAACACCTTTCGTTTGATACCCATATCGTACAAACACATTCTAGAGTCACCACTGGCCCAATCTAATGGCGATATCTCGAAAAGGCGTCCACCCATAGACCTAATGCCCACTACCTCCTAAAATGCTCAGTAACACCTTTCGTTTGATACCCATATCGTACAAACGTTCTAGAGTCACCCATGGTCCACCTTTATGGCGATATGTCGAAAAGGCTTCCACCTATAGAACTAAGGATTACTCCCTTTTAAAATACTCATTACCACCTTTCATTTGATACCCATATCGTAAAAACACATTCTAGAGTCACCCCTGGACCACCCTAATGGCGATATTTCGAAAAGGCGTCCACCTATAGACCTAATGCCCACTCCCTTTTAAAATGCTCAGTAACACCTTTCGTTTGATACCCATATCGTACAAACATTCTAGAGTCACCCCTGGCCCACCCTAATGGCGACATCTCGAAAAGGCGTCCACCTATAGACCTAATGCCCACTCCCTCTTAAAATGCTCAGTAGCACCTTTCATTTGATTCTCATATCGTACAAACACATTCTGGAGTCACCCCTGGTCCACCTTTATGGCGATATCTCGAAACGGCGTCCACCTATGGAACTAAGGATCACTCCCTTTGAAAATACTCATTAAAACCTTTCATTTGATATCCATATCGTAAAAACATATTCTAGAGTCACCCCTGGTCCACCTTTATGGCGATTTCTCGAAAAGGCGTTCACCTATAGAACTAAAGCCCATTCCTTTTTAAAATACTCATTACCACCTTTCATTTGATACCCATATCGTACAAACACATTCTAGAGTCACCCCTGGCCCACCTTAATGGCGATATCTCGAAAAGGCGTCCACCGATAGACCTAAGGCCCGCTCCCTCTTAAAATGCTCAGTAACACCTTTCATTTGATACCCATATCGTACAAACAAATTCTAGAGTCAGCCCTGGTCCACCTTTATGGCGATAACCCTAAATGGCCTACTCTCTCTTAAATACTCTTTAATACCATTTGATACACATGTCATACAACCACATTCCAGGGTTACCCTAGGTTCATTTTCCTACATGGTGATTTTCCTTATTTTGTCTCCATAGCTCTCAACTGAGTATGTAATGTTCGCTTACACCCGAACTTAGCCTTCCTTACTTGTTCACTATGTTTTCATTATACTGAAAAAACTGCAGATGGTATAATTTTGAGAGAAGATTTTCTACAGTTCATCCCGATCTTAGATTGCACTGGTAGAGGACTTGCTTCGTTATTGAAAAAACTTCTCAAAGAAGCTGAAGATCAACCTGGAGTGTTTGGTTTCTCAAGATACGACGGTGCAGCTGCAATGAGTGGAGAAGGGAATGGTTGTGCGGCTGCAGTGATGCAGAAGTATCCGTCTGCACTTCACCCTGCAAAAATCGTTGGATCATGTGGTCCACTGGAGTACTTACCATTATACTCCACTGTAATGCAGCAATGGACCAACTCATGTTTCTACACGAACACATTGTAAGCCGATCATTGCTCGTTTTTAACGATTGTAATCACTACACGATGTTTATTGGACTGTGGGTACATGGATTACTCTGATGTAATGCGAAGCTGGAGTATATGGTCCAGTCCTAGGACATCGCAATGTTAATTGGACCATATTTTTTGTATGAATTGTGGTTAATTTTGGAGTACTCGGTTGGTCCATAGCGATTACTCCATACATGCATGCATGGAGTGCTCGCTATTTTTGCAGGATTATGTACATTGCGCAAGCCATTCCTTGAATTTGGCGGTTGGTGAAGCATGCTCCATTTCTCTCATAAGAAACTGTCTTGGGTCCATAAAGCAGATAATTTCTTTCTTCAGACCTTCAGCAAAACGCGAAGCTATTCTCAAGGATTCCGGCGAAACTTTGAATTATCCAACAAAGAAAGAACGTTTGAAGCGATTGTGTGAAACAAGATGGACGGAAAGACTAGATGCTGTGATCCCCTTCAAAGAAATTGTTGGTCCCATTTATTTATTTTAGTTTAGAAAAATTCATGACTGTGGAAACGCTGAAAGTTCCAGAAATGCTTTCAGTTACCTACACACTTTGAGGACTGGAGGATTCATTGTGGCAATGGTGGTTATTAACGTAATTTTTTCTTTGTCTCAACCATTAACCTCTTACCTTCAAGGGAAAAGTGTTGATCTTTCTGCAGCAGTTTCAGCGGCTGATGATCTGGCTGTTTTGTTGAAAGAAATGAGGAACAAAGCTAAGTCAAAGTTCAAAGAAATGTTTCTTCATGCTAAAGAATTAGCTGAATCTATCGGAGAGAGGATTGTGAGACGTCAAAAAAATCGAGAAAACTACGCAAACAGCTCAGCAGAAGAATATTTTCGCGAATTAATATTCATCCCTTTCATCGATCACTTCATATCTTCAGTGTTTAATAAATTCATCAAGCATAAAAACACATTTTTCATTATTGAAAATGTTATTCCCGATAAATTGTTCAGAAAAGTAGGTGAAAACGTTTCCGAAACTGTCGAAATAATAATGGATCAGTGGCCAGCACGTACTGGAATAGCGGTCCTACTATGGAGATAACGTTGGTTTGGAGCAGAAGATCGCCCAAAGATATTCATCGACGCATTAAATATTTGTAATGTAGAATTTTTTTAAACACGTTTTCAAGTTTTTGAAAATTGGAGCCACGTTAGCTGTAAGCAGTGAACGAAGTTTTTTAACATTGAGGTGTTTGAAAAATTGGATACGGAATTCAACCGGAGAAGGTAGGCTGAATGAACTTGCTCTATTAAGTATCAAAAGAAATATTGATATCACAGTGGAAGAAGTCATCGGCCGATTCGCTCAAAAACAGAGGAAAATCAATTTGTAATTTTGCTTTTTACTATTAATTATTACAACAACCTTTTCAATAAATGGATCAATAAAATGGATCCCCCCCATAAAACTTTTACTACGCCACTGTAGAATCATAAAGAATGTTGAATATCAAATTGAGAAGGGAAGGCGAACTTTGATAATTTTTGCTTAATTTGCGCGTAATTGCCTAAGCGATTTTGACCATTTTGTAACAAATCACGAGAGCAATCCCTGTTTCGCGATAACTGAAGCCAGTTGAAAGCACCTCTCTGAAGTTGGCAAGACAACTTTTACGTGGAAAAAAATTACCTATTGGGAAAATTGCCGTGAATTTGCCGTAATTTATCCGTGAAACAAAAAAATTTGCCGTGGCCATATTTTAGAAAATACAGGGTGGCACGCCAACTTCACGGGAAGTTAGCGTGCCACCCTCAGAAAACCACCTTAGAGACCAGCTAGGAAAATAATTCTTGCACACGAATTTGCCGTAGATAAGTGGCATATTATATAATTTCGAAAAAAAAAAAGTTAAATTTTAAAATAATTCTTGCACACGAATTTGCCGTAGATAAGTGGCATATTATATAATTTCGAAAAAAAAAAGTTAAATTTTATTTTTTCTAAATTATATAATATACCACTTATTCACGGCAAATTCGTGTGCAAGAATTATTTTCCTAGCTGGTCTCTAAGGTGGTTTTCTGAGGGTGGCACGCTAACTTCACGTGAAGTTAGCGTGCCGCCCTGTATTTTCTAAAATATGGCCACGGCAAATTTTTTTGTTTCACGGATAAATTACGGCAAATTCACGGCAATTTTCCCAATAGGTAATTTTTTTCCACGTAAAAGTTGTCTTGCCAACTTCAGAGAGGTGTTGAAAGCACGAAGGGAGGTCAAGTCTTCCACCACTTACATCTCCCAACTCAGTGGAGGTGTCCGCCTTCGTTTGCTTTGACGATTCCCTGTCGACTGAATTATTTTATTCCTCTATTCGCATAACATGACCTCGGCATCGAAGCCTTAGGACTTTTGCTCGCATCTCTTTATCTAGTTCGGAGAAGGGAAAACTCACGGCATATTCGTTAAGCATAATCTGCATAATCAGCATACGCCAGTAATTGTACGCTTTGAATAGATTATGCCACGGTTTTGCTGCTATAATTATCTTCTCCAGCATTAGGTTAATGCAATTGAACGAAAGAGAGTTCTTGTATGAAGTATCGTGTCATTTCGAATGGCTCGGAGAAGACCTGTCTAATCCTTACAGAGCTGGTGGTGTTGCTCAACGGCAGAGCCTTATTAACTTTGCAGAGGGCTGTAATTCAGACATAGCTGCATACAAGCAAGTTCTTTTCGCGCTGATTTAAAGTCGACAAAAAGATTCTGGGGCATTGTGAAGATCTGGTCGATGGTAGATTTACCAACTCGCACTGAGAAGGTGCAATTGGTGCATTTGTTTAGGGTTTAGTCTTTTGCACTGTACGCTAGATAGCAAGCGATATTGATCTGGCGAGGTTTGCTATATGGCCTTTTTTGTTTATTGGACAGAGCACATACAAATTCCAATTTGGAGGAATGCACTTATCCGTCCATAATTTTCATAGGAGTTGCAGGAATCTGCCCCGGTCTTGAAGCCTTCTGTCTGTTATCCGCCGAATTTTTTTTGCAAACATTTTCCGGCATTTTTTCTATTAGCCAGCTCATCGCACTCACGCCGCTCTACCACACATTGTCAAAAATCAATACGAATTCAAAAGTGAGGTAGTTCTGAATGCTCCAAGTGCATATCGAGTAGCAGAATTGTAAATGTTTTCGATAGGTCTAAGCCTTGATTTAGTAGTGTGCCCGTAAATTGCAAGCCCGTATTCGATTTTTGAATTTACAAACTGAGAGCGGACTAGGGAGCCTGTACGACAGAATAAACATCAACACGGCCAAGCTTGCAACAAAGCTTCTGATTCCCACCGAAAAAACACTGCTTCATTTTAAAAATAGCCACTCACAGGGTTACCGACCATTCACAAGAAACGGCTGCTTGTCAACAATAGAGCGAATCGCTTATAAGATTCAAGAGATTGCTTTGAATTAAACACCTCGTCGAAAATTCGTTCCATACCGACCACCATGGTTCTTTCAAAAAACTTGCATCATAACAACCCTTATGAATCTCTCGAAGCAGTCTACAACTAACAGCGCTTACATTACCCTCTTCCGAAAGACAGCCGAAGACTACACCGTGCCGGATGGCAATTACACTACACAGAAACCGCATCAGCTACAGGGTACGCTATTGTGAACCATAACTATGATACCATACAACTTTCGTTACTCAGTTCAGACAGTTCAATTTTTACTGCTGAAACCGAAGCTATACTCGATGCTGTAAAGTGGCTCAAAAGCCAAACAGGTAGGCAGTAGTGTGCTCCGACTCACAAACCTGCATAAAAGCTGTGATGAACATATCACACCATAATTATTCCATTTGCAAAATAAGAGATATACTCATCCGCTTCCCGAAAAAAATTAAAATTATGTGGATCCCTGGATATGCCGGGATTCATGGTAATGCTATGGCCGACGAGGCTGCAAAATTTAGCACCTCAGCTCCACTAAAACTTAAAGCCACACAGCATATATTAGATATCTTACGAACCGTTAACACGGCACTAAGTACCTACAAACGGGAGATTTGGATATTCCCAAAAGAGACCTCCAAAAATACACTCGGATACGCTTGGCTCATACACGGCTCACCCATTCCCACATATTTTCCCGAGCATCGCCGCCGATATGGAACCTCTGCGGCCAAGCACAATTAACTGTATCACATCTAATATTTGATTGCAATACAATCTTTACCATTTGTAATAACCACAACAAAACCACGGCAGAACTATTAACAATTACATCTGAAGAAAATATTAAAATATTTACAAAAATACTGAGAACTTGTCAACTTTATTTTGATATTTGACTTTTATATTTGCAGGCTGAAAACCTTAGTCGTTAGTAGTTCTGAAAATCCCATTTGTAGGGAAGGTGTCACGGCCCTTTTTTCCAAATTCCACATTTTACTGGAGGTGTCAGGACTTAACGTTATATAGCTCCTTACCAATTTTCATTATCCTACCATTAATACATCCAGAGATATGCAGTTTGATATATTCCATTTGTATGGGAGGTGCCACGCCCCCTTTTAGATTTCGGTTATTTGAAATATCTTGATATAATGGATAATAACCACTTTTTTCCATATATAGGTACGTTGCAGTTTTGTACTAAAAACTTGAAGGAAAAGAGGTAATATGGTGATCAGAGCTAAGCTAGACGTTATTTGAAGTTTTATAAAACCGTTCCACTGCATTGATTTTCTCCCCGAATAATTGTGGAAAAAATAAGGTTTCTTCAGAGAACTTCTATAAAAATCGACCACCTATTTTTAAGTTTGCGTGATAGAAGTGGTAGAACTTATATTTCAGGAAAAGAGGTGGTAGATCTACTACTTTAGTGGTCCGAACACTGCTCACAGTTGAACTGCATACAAATTAACGGAACATAAGCGTCGTTTGTATGACAAATACAAAGCAGTAGAAATGTTCAGCCAGCAACGAAATGTGACATACGTTTGTGTATGTGTGCTGAAGCATCTCTCATAAACAGTGTACAAACCTCGGTGTATATTATTATTATTATTATTCAGACCAATTCTAAATATTCTCGCGGATTTTTTTATTCCCGCGGAAAAATTCCTCCAATTCTTTTCTCCTAGGGAGAAGAATAATTGGGGAATAGGAATTTCGAATTTTCGAACTCAGCTGTTTTGTGAATTGAAATTTCGTTGCGCATTTCTTATTTCGTTTAAAAAATTTAAAAGTTTAATTATTGTTGCAAATTTGTTTGAAATTAAGAAATAAAATATAAACAATGCACAGTGATGCATTTCATGTGTTATTCACTGAAATGAGTAATGAATTTGTGCCACAGCAACATCAACAGAGGAGCATAAGAAGAAGAAGACGGCGGGATAACACAAATCCGCTGGAGTTGCCTGCTTTCATTCAGCAAAGCAATTTTCTGGCGGCCAAGTCGAGTTGAGTCCGCATTTCGCCATATGGATGGCTGCATCAAATATACCAAGAGCTCTTCTGTTGCTTATGATATACTTTTATACTTAAAGAATATTGTGGTTGTTGTTGTTGTATTAACAGTGAGAATATTGTGGTAGAATGTACATTCATATTTTAGCACAAATTTGTACAATTAAGTGTTCTTTCTTAAAAGAACCAATTTCCTTTAACTATTTTGATGCATTCCCTTTAATTTAACTAGTGAAAAAACTCCTATGAAATGGCAGAGAAATCACCCTCTCCCTCACATTCATAATACCTACTTTTCTCTCATAACCGGTTTCCGCTTTTTCGAACATTGTTCAGAATAGGAGGAAAGGGAGAAGTGAAAAAACTCACAAGGAATTTTTATTTAGAATACGAGGAATGGGAGAAGGGAAAAAACTCGCACGGAGTTTTTGTTTAGAATCGTTCTGATTATATATTTAGGAAACATTAGTACAATAAGACCTAACAAAATCAATTTAATATGCTTACACTCCTTCGAAAAATTTGCAACTTAGCAGCACGACACAAATCGAAAAATTCGTATATTTTTTCAAAAAATGTTGTACACATGAAATGATCTCGAGACGCTCGTCACCCAGATGTATGAAAATTACCCTCTGCCAAAGAACTCATCAACAGCTTTCATTTGATATCCATATTGTATAAATACATTCTAGGGGTATGTGGGTCCACGTTTTGGCCTATATCTCGAGACCTTAGTCACCCAGGGGTACGAAAAATGATCATGTACTAAAGCACACATCAACAGCTTTCATTTGATATCCATATTGTATAAACACATTCTTGGGGTACCCTGGTCCACACTTTGGCCTATATCTCGAGACCCTAGTCACCTAGGCGTACGAAAAGTACTCATCACAAGCTTCCATTTGATACCTATATTATACAAACGCATCCTAGGGTTATCCGGGTCCACGTTTTGACCTATATCTCAAGACCCGAGACATTTTTTTACATTTTTTTTTTGCTAAATCCTTCCCCTATTTTATCCCTATAATATGAAAAAACAAAGAATAAAATTGGCCTCGTATCGGCCCCAAAACATGGACAGGAACGAACATCATTTCATTTATATATATATAGATTTCAGAAAAGAACTCGAAGGAATTTAAGGCAAATTCGACAAAGAAGTACTTAAACTATTGTCAAACCCAGAACCAAATTTTGATCAAGGTTCCTACATATCAGACCAAGATGAAGAGCTCGACTCAAGTTTCAGCTATTAACACAACGTTATCGACTTAGATTTTTTTGATTTTGATAACAATTATTTAAGTTTATTGCAATTACTTATTACTACATACAAAAATATGCTTTTCTTCGCGATAATACGTTGTCTCTAATGCATTTTTTAAACTTTGATATAACCTTTCTTAATTCAAATTTATTTAGCTCAATAAAAACTTAAAAAGTGGTGAAATAATAATAAATATCTACAAATAATATATTTATTTTTATGTAAAAGCGTTAGTTGGTGAGTAGAGCTAGAAAAATTAATTATTTATTCCAATCGTGACTTTATATCAGCTAGGTTGATGATATATCACACTGTGCGGCGTGCGAAAAACGACAAAAATCGGCGGCGGTGTTTATCGGCGGCGTGTATCTCTAGTAGGTATTAAGAGTTCAAATTGTTAATAAAATCTAGCCTTATCTAGCAGGCAACGAACGCTTTATCAATTCTTGCTATTTCAAGGTTTAGACAGCATTTTGTTAGTGCTTGCCTTTTTTAAGTGCTTAGGTTAAATATTTTCACTGCCGATTTGTTGTTGAGATAATACTCACATCACAGCATATGTAAGTAGATAGAATGATAATTAAAATTAGGTATCTAGAAAAGATATCCAAACTAAAAATAACACCATCCAAAGCAGCATATCACATATGTATGTACATATGTATGTTTGATAGTGGCATAGTAGCAGAAACAAATTTTTAGCAGCTCATTAGACCGTTCAGTTAATTTTTTTTACCCAGGGTATTATAACTTTAGCCGCTTAATGTTAAGTTACAATTTTCATAACACGATAACTCAGAAATATATCGTTAGCTTAATGTGAAAATGTGCTAAGTCAACTTTTACGAATTTTACAGGACACGAAAAAAATGAATAACTTTGAAATAACCTTCTTTTTTCAAAACTGTGAATGCAATGCTTTTGAGTTTAGAAGCTTTGAAAAAGATAAATAAAAATCATGTATGCAAACCCATCAGCTATTTTATGACTTAGCACAATTTCGGCACTCATAACAAATTTTTTTTTTCTGACTTAGCACTTTTTACTCAATGTGTTTTCTCATCACTCCTCACTTTTAATGATTGAAATAAAACACTAATACTATATATTTCACAAAAAATACTATTTATTTGTCAAATTATTTCTAACGGTTCTGATCTGGACTCTTTTTCCGGATGGTGCGCAGACAATAATTTATATTTAAATTCAAACAAATACTGTGTTGCGTCTTATTCCATAAAGACAACTGCCACAAACTTTATCTACAAACTACATGCTAAATCTCTTAATCGTTGTCAAGAGAGTAAAGACTTGAGTGTAGTTTTTAACTCCAAACTTTCTTTTTCTAGTACCATTGACTTCGTTGTTTCAAAATTTGTTGCAATGGTTTGGTTCAGTAGACGTAACACCAGTGACTTTAAGTACCCTATGACGTTGAAGGCACTTTATATATCCTTGGTCAGAAGTCATCTTGAATATTGCTCAATAATATTGAATCCTTTCTATGAATGTAACTCCTATAAAATTGAGAGAGTTCAAAAAAAATTTTACAAAAATTGCTTTACGTATGCTTCACTGGCCAGACGGTCCCCCATCATATACCAGCAGGTGCAAATTGCTTGGTCTTCAGGCTTTGCATGACAGAAGAACTTGTATCTCACCCATGCTTGCCTATAATGTAATAAACGTTAGCACGAGTTGCTCTGATTTATCTAATTTGTTCATTCCACATATTCCAATGCGTGATCCTCGGGATAATAGATTATTTATCTAAATAACTAATAACACGAATTATGCTATGAATGAACCTATAACTAGGACTACGCATCTAGCAAATTGATTCAGTAGGGTTCTTAATTTTAATAACAGCTTATATAAGTTTAAGCTTGAATTGCTTTATATTTTTAACTAGTCTGTTACAAAGCATGTAGTTATCGATATGTAAGAATTGAAGTAGATTATGGTCAGCTCAAAGCATTTATCAAACACCAGGTATGTCTCAATTGGGTGAATCCAATTTAATGGGGTTTTGTAGGCAACCATCTCAAGGGGTTCTCAGCGCAATATATATGTAGCTTCTCCAACCCAATTGTCAACCTCACCTAACCGTGGCGAATCTATTTCATTGACAGCCAAGGCTCTGGCGACCCCAAGTTCCTCATGGAACTAGGGGGTGGGGAGGACGGGATGGCCTAGGTTTAATGTGATCATATAAATCGTTCCCGAGATGGTTGGACTAGTACCTTAATAGTGCTTTGTTACCGGAACGGCTACCTCCCTGATCACTCCAGTTTTTTCGCCTCGCGAAACCTGGCATTATCACCGACTAAATCATCCGCGACCCTATTTACAACTTGTACGTCCCAAATGTTGGCCATTTTGAACATCCACGTCGATGGCACTACGCTACCGACTGTCCTACACCCCAAAATCTTGGGTGTGATGTGCAATGTGACGTTTGATCAGGATCTACATTTTGGTGAGCACGCAGCCGCAATTGTTCCGAAAATCCAGAGCCGTAATAAAATCCTCAAATCCCTTGCTGGCAGTACTTGGGAAAAGACAAAGAAACGCTCATTACCACATACAAAGCAATGGCCAGCCGTTTGCGTGCTACGCGTCCCCTATATGGTCGCCAAGCCTAAAAACTACCCACTGGAAGAAGCTACAGGCCTGCCAAAATACTGCGCTCAGAACCGCCACGGGCTGTCTTCTTATGTCCCCAGAACACCATCTACACAATGAGGCGAAAATACTCCCCATCAGGGAGAGAAATGAGATGCTAACCAAACAGTTTCTGTTGAATACCCAGACACCTGGGCATCCTAACAGACATCTGATTGATGAGCCAGCACCGCCTAGGGACTTAAGAAGTCATCTCCGTAAGCATTTTGAGGAAATACGGCACCTGAGAACTCAGCCGTATGAAGCAAAAAAACACAAGCAGGTCCTTGGAGAACTCCACAAACAGGCGTCGGACCTTTATGCCGGGAATTGCCCGGTGAATCCAGTACTCGGGGAACAGTACGCAAAACGCAAGGAAACGCGAGTCACTCTGGCTCAACTTCGTTCTGGATACTGTAACAGGTTAAACTCTTACATATCCAGAATCAACCCCGACATACAAAATATATGCCCCGCTTGCAATGTGTCCCAACATGACACCAACCATCTCTTTAATTGTAATGTGGAACCAACGCTTCTAACACCCCTTTCATTATGGTCCACCCCTGTCGAAACAGCAAGTTTCCTTGGACTCCCGTTAGAGGATATTGATGACAATTTGTGATCGGTCGCAGCTGTTAAGTGGGGCGAAACATTGCTACAACAACAACAACCGGAACGTACCGGATCTATATGCGGCAAAGGACCATCAACATCGGCCCAAAGCCTTCGGGGAGTGTCTTTATCTATAATACAACAACAAGAACAACATCAACAAAGCATGTACCTTTAGACTGAATGAATTAAATAAATAAATAAAATGCGCTCACAAAGAAATGACTAGTAATTCAGATTGATATTATTGACTGGTTGACTTAGCACATTTTTTTGAACAGTTGACGACTTAGCACATTTACACATCATTGCAAACAGCACGTAAAAATTAAAAAATTAAATATTTTTTTCTTGTGATGGATGTATTTCGAATTCAGTTTTAAAGCTGCATTAAAATACAATTTTTCAAAAAAAGTGACATTTTCACATTAAGCTAACGATATACATGGGGTATTCCATATCCCATTTCGACCAATTTTGAACCCGACCCCTTTAGAATTGGCTGAAAGTTTTTCTTCTTTTTCTAGCTTACGAAAGACGTTTCTCAGAATTTTTTCAAATTTTTTCATCCAACTCAAAAAAAGTTATGAATTTAAAAAAAAAAACACCGTTTTTGTTTTCAAAATGCTATAACTTTTTCAAAAATTGACCGTTTGGGATCTTTTTTTTTTTTTTAATTTGTTTTTAAATGTACTTTTCGGAAAAAATTCAAAAAAATTTTTAAAGTTTTTTTTAATTTTTCAGTTTTTCGAGATTTTTCGAATTTCGCCATTTTTTTTCTTTTTTCTCATAAAAAACTTCAATCAATTCTGCAATCATCCCCACTAATCCCGGAAGTGGGCCGATTTATATATATATGTTTTTTATTTAATTGAAAAAAATTTTCAAAAATAAAAATTTTATTTATATGTAAGAAAATGATTTTTAAGTATTCTTTTCTTTATATATTAAAAAAATGGCGAAATTCGAAAAATCTCGAAAAACTGAAAAATTAACAAGTAAGGAAGGCTAAGTTCGGGTGTAACCGAACATTACATACTCAGTTGAGAGCTATGGAGACAAAATAAGGAAAATGAACCTGGGGTAACCCTGGAATGTGGTTGTATGACATGTGTATCAAATGAAAGGTATTAAAGAGTATTTTAAGAGAGAGTAGGCCATAGTTCTATGGATGGACGCCATTTAGGGATATCGCCATAAAGGTGGACCAGGGGTGACTCTAGAATTTGTTTGTACGATATGGGTATCAAACGAAAGGTGTTACTGAGCATTTTAAGAGGGAGTGGGCCTTAGGTCTATCGGTGGACGCCTTTTCGAGATGTCCCCATTAAGGTGGACAAGGGGTGACTCTAGAATGTGTTTGTACGATATGGGTATCAAATGAAAGGTGGTAATGAGTATTTTAAAAGGGAATGGGCTTTAGTTCTATAGGTGAACGCCTTTTCGAGAAATCGCCGTAAAGGCGGACCAGGGGTGACTCTAGAATATGTTTGTACGATATGGGTATCAAATGAAAGCTGTTAATGAGTATTTTGAAAAGGAGTGATCCTTAGTTCTATAGGTGGACGCCGTTTCGAGATATCGCCATAAAGGTGGGCCAGGGGTGACTCTAGAATGTTTGTACGATATGGGTATCAAACGAAAAGTGTTACTCAGCATTTTAAGAGGGAGTGGGCATTAGGTCTATAGGTGGACGCCTTTTCGAAATGTCGCCATTAGGGTGGGCCAGGGGTGACTCTAGAATGTGTTTGTATGATATGGGTATCAAATGAAAGATGGTAATGAGTATTTTAAAAGGGAGTAATCCTTAGTTCTATAGGTGGACGCCTTTTCGAGATATCGCCATAAAGGTGGACCAAGGGTGACTCTAGAATGTTTGTACGATATGGGTATCAAACGAAAGGTGTTACTGAGCATTTTAAGAGGGAGTGGGAATTAGGTCTATAGGTGGACGCCTTTTCGAGATATCGCCATTAGGGTGGGCCAGGGGTGACTCTAGAATGTTTGTACGATATGGGTATCAAACGAAAGGTCTTACTGAGCATTTTAAGAGGGAGTGGACATTAGGTCTATAGGTGGACGCCTTTTCGAGATATCGCCATTAGGGTGGGCCAGGGGTGACTCTAGAATGTTTGTACGATATGGGTGTCAAACGAAAGGTGTTACTGAGCATTTTAAGAGGGAGTGGGCATTAGGTCTATAGGTGGACGCCTTTTCGAGATATCGCCATTAGGGTGGGACAGGGGTGACTCTAGTATGTGTTTTCTACGATATGGATATCAAATTAAAGGTATTAATGAGGGTTTTAAAAGCGAGTGGCCCTTAGATGTATATGTGAAGGCGTTCTCGCGATGTCGGCCAAAATGTGGACCAGGTGATCCAGAAAATCATCTGTCGGGTACTGCTAATTTATTTATATATGCAATACCACTAAAAGTATTCCTGCCAAGATTCCAAGGGCTGTTGATTTCGCCTTGTAGAACTTTTTCATTTTCTTATACTTAAATAGGTGTCACACCCATTTTACAAAGTTTTTTCCAAAGTTATATTTTGCGTCAATAAACCAATCCAGTTACCATGTTTCATCCCTTTTTTCGTATTTGGTATAGAATTATGGCATTTTTTTCATTTTTCGTAATTTTCGATATCGATAAAGTGGGCGTGGTTATGGTCAGATTTCGGCCATTTTTTATACCAAGATAAAGTGAGTTCAGATAAGTACGTGGGCTAAGTTTAGTAAAGATATATCGGATTTTGCTCAAGTTATTGTGTTAACGGCCGAGCGGAAGGACAGACCGTGGACTGTGTATAAAAACTGGGCGTGGCTTCCACCGATTTCGCCCATTTTCACAGAGAACACTTACCGTCATAGAATCTATGCTCCTACCAAATTTGAGAAGGATTGGTAAATTTTTGTTCGACTTATGGCAATAAAAGTATTCTAGACAAACTAAATGAAAATGGGCGGAGCCACGCCCATTTTGAAATTTTCTTTTATTTTTGTATTTTGTTGCATCATATCATTACTGGAGTTGAATTTTGACTTAATTTACTTATATACAGTAAAGATATTAAATTTTTTGTTAAAATTTGAATTTAAAAAAATTTTTTTTTAAAAAGTGGGCGTGTTCTTCATCCAATTTTGCTAATTTTTATTTAGCACATATATAGTAATAGTAGTAACGTTCCTGCCAAATTTCATCATGATATCTTCAACGACTGCCAAATAACAGCTTGCAAAACTTTTAAATTACCTGCTTGTAAAAGTGGGCGGTGCCACGCCCATTGTCCAAAATCTTACTAATTTTCTATTGTGCGTCATAACTTCAACCCATCTACCAAGTTTCGTCGCTTTATCTGTCTTTTGTAATGAATTATCGCACTTTTTCGGTTTTTCGAAATTTTCGATATCGAAAAAGTGGGCGTGGTTATAGTCCGATATCGTTCATTTTAAATAGCGATCTGAGATGAGTGCTCAGGAACCTACATACCAAATTTCATCAAGATACCTCAAAATTTACTAAAGTTGTCGTGTTAACGGACGGACGGACGGACGGACGGACGGACATGGCTCAATCACATTTTTTTTCGATCCTGATTATTTTGATATATGGAAGTCTATATCTATCTCGATTCCTTTATATATGTACAACCAACCGTTATCCAATCAAACTTAATATACTCTGTGAGCTCTGCTCAACTGAGTATAAAAAAAACAAGTAAGGAAGGCTATGTTCGGGTGTACCCGAACATTACATACTCAGTTGAGAGCTGTGGAGACAAAGTAAGGGAAAATCACCATGTTGTAAAAAGAACCTAGGGTAACCCTGGAATGTGTTTGTATGACATGTGTATCAAATGGAAGGTATTAAAGAGTGTTTTAAGAGGAAGTGGGCCATAGTTCTATAGATGGACGCCATTTAGGGATATCGCCATAAAGGTGGACCAGGCTTGACTCTAGAATTTGTTTGTACGATATGGGTATCAAATGAAAGGTATTAATGAGTATTTTAAAAGCCTAAGTTCTATAGATGGACGCCGTTTCGAGATATCGCCATAAAGATGGACCAGCGGTGACTCTAGAATTTGTTTGTACGATATGAGTATCAAATGAAAGGTGTTAATGAGTATTTTAAGAGGGCGTGGGCCTTAGTTCTATATGTGGACGCCTTTTCGAGATATCGCCATAAAGGTGGACCAGGGGTTACTCTAGAATTTGTTTGTACTATATGGGTATCAAATGAAAGGTGTTAATGAGTATTTTGAAAGGGAGTGGGCCTTAGTTCTATAGGTGGACGCCTTTTCGGAATATCGTTATAAAAGTGGACCAGGGTTGACTCTAGAATGCGTTTGTACAATATGGGTATCAAACGAAAGGTGTTAATAAGTGTTTTAAAAGGGATTGGGCCTTTGTTCTATAGGTGGACGCCTTTTCGGAATAACGTTATAAAAGTGGACCAGGGTTGACTCTAGAATGCGTTTGTACAATATGGGTATCAAATGAAAGGTGTTAATGAGTATTTTAAAAGGGCGCGGGCCTTAGTTCTATAGGTGGACGCCTTTTCGAGATATCGCCATAAAGGTGGACTAGGGGTGACTCTAGAATTTGTTTGTACGATATGGGTATCAAATGAAAGGTGTTAATGAGTATTTGCGTGGGCCTTAGTGCTATAGGTGGACGCCTTTTCGAAATATCGCCATAAAGGTGGACCAGGGGTGACTCTAGAATTTGTTTGTACGATATGGGTATCAAATGAAAGCTGTTAATGAGTATTTTAAAAGGGCGTGGGCCTTAGTTCTATAGGTGGACGCCTTTTCGAGATATCGCCATAAAGGTGGACTAGGGGTGACTCTAGAATTTGTTTGTACGATATGGGTATCAAATGAAAGGTGTTAATGAGTATTTGCGTGGGCCTTAGTGCTATAGGTGGACGCCTTTTCGAAATATCGCCATAAAGGTGGACCAGGGGTGACTCTAGAATTTGTTTGTACGATATGGGTATCAAATGAAAGGTGTTAATGAGTATTTGCGTGGGCCTTAGTGCTATAGGTGGACGCCTTTTCGAAATATCGCCATAAAGGTGGACCAGGGGTGACTCTAGAATTTGTTTGTACAATATGGGTATCAAATGAAAGCTGTTAATGAGTATTTTAAAAGGGCGTGGGCCTTAGTTCTATAGGTGGACGCCTTTTCGAAATATCGCCGTAAAGGTGGACCAGGGGTGACTCTAGAATTTGTTTGTGCGATATGGGTATCAAATGAAAGGTGTTAATGAGTATTTTAAAAAGGGTTGGGCCTTACTTCTATATGTGGACGCCTTTTCGAGATATCGCCATAAACGTGGACTAGGGGTGACTCTAGAATTTGTTTGTACGATATGGGTATCAAATGAAAGGTGTTAATGAGTATTTTGAAAGGGAGTGGGCCTTAGTTCTATAGGTGGACGCCTTTTCGGAATATCGTTATAAAAGTGGACCAGGGTTGACTCTAGAATGCGTTTGTACAATATGGGTATCAAACGAAAGGTGTTAATAAGTGTTTTAAAAGGGATTGGGCCTTTGTTCTATAGGTGGACGCCTTTTCGGAATAACGTTATAAAAGTGGACCAGGGTTGACTCTAGAATGCGTTTGTACAATATGGGTATCAAATGAAAGGTGTTAATGAGTATTTTAAAAGGGCGCGGGCCTTAGTTCTATAGGTGGACGCCTTTTCGAGATATCGCCATAAAGGTGGACTAGGGGTGACTCTAGAATTTGTTTGTACGATATGGGTATCAAATGAAAGGTGTTAATGAGTATTTGCGTGGGCTTTAGTGCTATAGGTGGACGCCTTTTCGAAATATCGCCATAAAGGTGGACCAGGGGTGACTCTAGAATTTGTTTGTACGATATGGGTATCAAATGAAAGCTGTTAATGAGTATTTTAAAAGGGCGTGGGCCTTAGTTCTATAGGTGGACGCCTTTTCGAAATATCGCCGTAAAGGTGGACCAGGGGTGACTCTAGAATTTGTTTGTGCGATATGGGTATCAAATGAAAGGTGTTAATGAGTATTTTAAAAAGGGTTGGGCCTTACTTCTATATGTGGACGCCTTTTCGAGATATCGCCATAAACGTGGACTAGGGGTGACTCTAGAATTTGTTTGTACGATATGGGTATCAAATGAAAGGTGTTAATGAGTATTTGCGTGGGCCTTAGTGCTATAGGTGGACGCCTTTTCGAAATATCGCCATAAAGGTGGACCAGGGGTGACTCTAGAATTTGTTTGTACAATATGGGTATCAAATGAAAGCTGTTAATGAGTATTTTAAAAGGGCGTGGGCCTTAGTTCTATAGGTGGACGCCTTTTCGAAATATCGCCGTAAAGGTGGACCAGGGGTGACTCTAGAATTTGTTTGTGCGATATGGGTATCAAATGAAAGGTGTTAATGAGTATTTTAAAAGGGAATGGGCTTTAGTTCTATAGGTGAACGCCTTTTCGAGAAATCGCCGTAAAGGCGGACCAGGGGTGACTCTAGAATATGTTTGTACGATATGGGTATCAAATGAAAGCTGTTAATGAGTATTTTTAAAGGGAGTGATCCTTAGTTCCATAGGTGGACGCCGTTTCGAAATATCGCCATAAAGGTGGACCAGGGGTGACTCTAGAATTTGTTTGTACGATATGGGTATCAAATGAAAGCTGTTAATGAGTATTTTAAAAGGGCGTGGGCCTTAGTTCTATAGGTGGACGCCTTTTCGAAATATCGCCGTAAAGGTGGACCAGGGGTGACTCTAGAATGTGTTTGTGCGATATGGGTATCAAATTAAAGGTATTAATGAGGGTTTTAAAAGGGAGTGGCCCTTATTTGTATATGTGAAGGCGTTTTGGAGATATCGACCAAAACGTGGCCCAGGGTAATCCAGAACATCATCTGTCGGGTACCGCTAATTTATTTATATATGTAATACCACGAACAGTATTCCTTCCAAGATTCCAAGGGCTTTTGATTTCGCCCTGCAAAACTTTTTCATTTTCTTCTACTTAATATGGTAGGTGTCACACCCATTTTACCAAGTTTTTTTCTAAAGTTATATTTTGCGTCAATAGACCAATACAATTACCATGTTTCATCCCTTTTTTCGTATTTGGTATATAATTATGGCATTTTTTTCATTTTTCGTAATTTTCGATATCGAAAAAGTGGGCGTGGTCATAGTCGGATTTCGGCCATTTTTTACACCAATACAAAGTGAGTTCAGATAAGTATGTGAACTGAGTTTAGTAAACATATATCGATTTTTGCTCATGTTATCGTGTTAACGGCCGAGCGGAAGGACAGACGGTCGACTGTGTATAAAAACTAGGCGCGGTTTCAACCGATTTCGCCCTTTTTCACAGAAAACAGTTATCGTCCTAGAATCTAAGCCTCTACCAAATTTCACATGGATTGGTAAATTTTTGTTCGACTTATGGCATTAAAAGTATCCTAGACAAATTAAATGAAAAAGGGCGGAGCCACACCCATTTTGAAATTCTCTTTTATTTTTGTATTTTGTTGCACCATATCATTACTGGAGTTGAATCTTGACATAATTTACTTATATACTGTAAAGATATTAACTTTTCTTTTAAAATTTGAATTAAAAAAAAATTTTTTTAAAAAGTGGGCGGGTCGTTCTCCGATTTTGCTAATTTTTATTAAGCAGACATATAGTAATAAGAGTAACTTTCCTGCCAAATTTCATCATGATATCTTCAACGACTGCCAAATTACAGCTTGCAAAACTTCTAAATTACCTTCTTTTAAAAGTGGGCGGTGCCACGCCCATTGTCCAAAATTTTACTAGTTTTCTATTCTGCGTCATAAGTTCAACTCACCTACCAAGTTTCATCGCTTAATCCATATTTGGTAATGAATTATCGCAGTTTTTCGATTTTTCGAAATTTTCGATATCGAAAAAGTGGGCGTGGTTATTTTCCGATATCGTTCATTTTAAATAGCGATCTGAGATGAGTGCCCAGGAACCCACATACCAAATTTCATCGAGATACCTCAAAATTTACTCAAGTTATCGTGTTAACGGACAGACGGACGGACGGACATGGCTCAGTCGAATTTTTTTCGATACTGATGATTTTGATATATGGAAGTCTATATCTATCTCGATTCCTTTATACCTGTACAACCAACCGTTATTCAATCAAAGTTGATATACTCTGTGAGCTCTGCTAAACTGAGTATAAAAAAACTTTAAAAATTTTTTTGTATTTTTTCCGAAAAGTACATTTAAAAAAATTAAAAAAGAAACAGATCCCAAACGGTCAATTTTTGAAAAAGTTATAGCATTTTGAAAACAAAAACGGTGTTTTTTTAAAAATTCATAACTTTTTTGAGTTGGATGAAAAAATTTGAAAAAATTCTGAAAAACTTCTTTCGTAAGCTAGAAAAAGAAGAAAAACTTTCAGCCAATTCTAAAGGGGTCGGGTTCAAAATTGGTCGAAATGGGATGGAATACCCCATATGTATATTACCAAATTTTAAGTTACGGATTTGTTAGTATATGGATTTGTTAGTATAGATTGATATTGAAACGGGCCGAAATGAAACTATAAATGCCCACTTTTTGGATAGCAGAAAAACGGGATAATTCATTAACGAATACTGATGAAACTTGGTAAATGCGTTCGATCCTGTGACACAAGTAACAAATTTTAATATGGTCGATCAAATAAGGAAAATTTAAAAAATCTTTAAAACTGGGCGTGATAAACTTGTTTCCCCAATACTTTTGCTATTTATTGTTTATGAGGGAGAACTATAGGAAAAAATGAAGAGACGGAAGGAAGACAGAATGCACAAGAAATAACTCCAGCGGCCCTTAATGCTGACAGTCGCCGAAATTAAATTGTGTCCGCCCCATTATAAGCCATGCCTATCGCCTATCAGAACAATGCAAATAATTCGCATGACCGAATACGCATGCAATTGCTCATACACTTTCATTCCAAATATATGTACATACATACATAGGTCTATTTTTGTAAATATATGTTGAACGTAGGTATTTAATGTTTACTTCTTCTTTGTTATTGTTGACTTTTATGTGGCGGAGGGATTTGTGACAGGCGGCACAGTTTACAAAACTAGAGCACATACTTCTAACCTTGACATATTTCATACAATTTTTGCTTTACTTTTTCGAGGTCAATATTTTCCAAAGTCATTTTCGATAATTCGCTTGTAACAATACCACGCAAAAAATACAATTTAATAAATAATATATATATATATATATATACAGTTATGTGAAAAATAATAGGGACAGAGCTGCAACAAAACTTTATTTCAGTAGATTCCAAGTATGCCAAGCAAACTCTATCCAACTAACTGCGTATTATTTTTACTCAGTCTTAACAAAAATAAATACCGTTTGAAAAATCTAAATTATATTCACACATTTAAAAAAAAATCATTCCGTCTTTAACAAAGTCAGTGAACGGTTGTGCGATTTAATAGGGACAGCGTGTCATTTCATAGCCTCGTCGTAAAAATCTTTACTTAAACGTGTATTTTTTAATAGATAAGGTAAAAATAATGTTTGCAGACTGGTATTAATGTCTATTACAATTTGGAATTTTTCGTAATTAGTAGAAAATGGGAAAGGACAAGCATTGCGATCCGAAAACGCGAGAACATATTAAAAACATGGTGAAACAGGGAAATTCGTACAGAAAAGTGGCAGAATTACTTAATATTTCAAAAACAATGGTAGAAAATGCAGTTAGGTGGATTCCCCGGGTCGAAATGCGTGGCAGAAAACAAAAAATCACACCAATTATAAAAAAGAAAATAATGCGTTGTATAAAGAATAATCCTTTTATTTCATCCAAACAAATTAAAAGTGAGTTAAATATTGATGCCGAATCGTCAACTATTCGAAAAATGCTTATTAAAGAAAATATGAAGTCCAGGAGCCCCAGAAAAGTGCCTATTTTGCCCAAAAGAACGTGCAACAAAGACTAAAGTTTGCGGAGGAACATGTGTTTTGGTCTGAAGAAAAGTGGCGTAATATTCTTTGGTCAGACGAAACAAAGATAAATTTGTTTAACTCAGACCGAGGTATTCATCATGTTAGAAGACCGCCAAACGCAGCTTACAATCCTGAATATACAATAAAGACCGTAAAACATGGTGGCGGAAATATTATGGTTTGGGGAGCATTTTCATACAATGGTGTGGGACCACTCCACCGCATACAGGGCACTATGAAAGCAACTGATTATGTTGCAATTCTTCAAGCATGCATGCTACCGTACGCTGAAGATAATATGCCACTTAGGTGGGTATATCAGCAGGACAATGATCCAAAACACACCGCAAAGTGTACAAAAGAGTGGTTCAGAATAAACAATGTCAGTGTAATGGAGTGACACCACAGTCCCCAGATCTAAACCCAATCGAAAATTTGTGGAATACCGTAAAAACATCAATAAGAGGAAAGTGTCCAAGTAACAATGATGAGCTTTGGGAACTTATTAAGGACTCATGGAATGCAATTCCGGTTTCGGACTGCCAAAAATTAGTTGATTCCATGCCAAAGCGATGCCGGTCAGTTATAAACAACCGTGGATTTTCAACAAAGTATTGAACTAAGCAGAAACTAATTTTGAAATAACTGAATACAAATTTGTTTATTTTTTTTGTCTCATATTGTTATTTTTTATCTCGAACAAGAAGTGTCCTTATTTTTTTTCACATGTCAAAATCGAAAGTTGCAATAAAAATGAAACTAAGAAATAACAGGTTGCCAAATCTGGACAAAACTATTCAAAAACCTGATTTCCAATTTATTCGCAATAAATTAGTACAGTTAACACCGCTTGAATTTTTCACGTTTTTGAATCTGCATCAGATTCAGAACCAGCATGCTACTGTCCTTATTATATTTCACATAACTGTATATATTAGGCCGGGTTGATTTGTGGGGAGGCAAAAAAATCGCCCATTGCTCTATGAAAATCATATTCTAGGGATCAAAATAAGAAACTTTGCCGAAGGAACCATACCTCTACAACGAATTCTGGTGTCCCCCAATTTGGGTCGAACTTTTGGGTAGGGGCAAATTTTGAAAAATCTCACTTTGACCCATTTAGAGTGCTCCAATCGAGTCCAAATGTATGACCGACCCCCACTAACTTTGGAGGCCCGACCCACCGATGCCAGTGGCTCACCCCCTGGAACCCCCATTGGAGCACTCTAAATGGGTCAAAGTGGGATTTTTCAAAATTTGCCCCTACCCAAAAGTTCGACCCAAATTGGGGGACACCAGAATTCGTTTTAGAGGTATGGTTCCTTCGGCAAAGTTTCTTATTTTTATCCCTAGAATACGATTTTCACAGAGCAGTGAGCGATTTTTAAATCGACCCGCCCTAATATATATATATATACATAATTAGACAAGCCCCATGAATGAGGTTTGTCATAATTAAGCAAAACAGGTAAGGAAATGTAAATTTGTGTGGAAGCGAACATTGCACA
This sequence comes from Eurosta solidaginis, assembly GCF_040869045.1. Lineage (NCBI taxonomy): Eukaryota > Metazoa > Arthropoda > Insecta > Diptera > Tephritidae > Eurosta > Eurosta solidaginis. The sequence continues at coordinate 181,387,585 of NC_090323.1, forward strand.
CTCAGTTGTGAGCTTCGAAAGAAGTGGAATTGATAATTTCTGCTTTTTTAGGGGTTTTGTTATTTTTAACAACTATACCCAACAAACATTTTATAAAACATGTTAAGAGAAATCTGCAATTACTTGAAACAGTGAAGTAAAATAAAATAATTAAAAAAAAATGTTTAAGTTAAACGGTTTTATAGAAAACAATACTTACATGAAGTAATAATAATAAAAAAAGCTAGAAAATAATTAGGTAGGTACTATGTCTAGTCATCACACTCCTCATCAATCTAAGGCATTGATCAGACAATTAAATAAAAGCGTTGGGCGCGTGAAATGAGATGAGTGCCCAAGAACTTACATACCAAACTTCATCAAGATACCTCAAAATTTACTCAAGTTATTGAGTTTACGGATAGACGGACGGGACGGGCATGGCTAAATGAATCTATTTTTTCGCCCAGATCATTTTGATATATAGAAGTCTATATCTATCTCGATTAGTTTATGTCGTTACGGGGTACCGTATGCGAACAAAATTAATATACACTGTGAGCTCTGCTCAGCTGAGTATAAAATGTGGTCCAATTTGCTTTGCGATGTCCTAGACCAGGTTCACCTACTTCAGAGAACACGTAACGATGTGAATAAAATAATTCCATCAGACATTTACTCTAAAAAAAGCTAATACTCTCACAGCAAAGTGCTTATAATCCAAAAACTTCCAAACCAAAACGCAATTAATAAATTTGTTCGGACTAAAACGCAATATTTACCAGCAACTATTTGTCTTAACTTCAAATCTAGTTGTGCTATAAATGTGATTTTTGGCGTGTATGTGTTTTCTTTCATAACTGCTATAATATCCCAGTCTCCATTTAAGACTGGGCACTTTTTCTCATTTATCAATGGACTTGTTATGAATCACTTATTACGTTTTCGGTTGGAATTCCTCATTTGTAAACTGACAAAGATACATAACTCTGTTGTGGTTTAACTTCAAGCACTCGGCAAACTCTAGTTATTAAAAAAATATTAGTTTCCTAGACGCACACGTTTATGTTTACGTAAAGAGCTTCAAGAGTATTTGGTACTAACGCCATTTTTTAAAGACATCATAAATCATGATGAGAAGAAAGTAACACTTACAATTTTTTAATACCTACAAAGTATTTGGATGATCAATTTTCGAATTTTCCTACATATTAATACAATTTGATTACTCCTTGTGATCGAATATTGCGTTGTCATACAATTAAACAAACTTAATAATAAAATATGATTACTTTTAACGATCAAAAACTGAATATTCATTTTTTCGATCACTTTCTAAAATAATTTTTGAAAAACTTTGATGATTAAATTTCAAGTTTTTTTAATAAAAGTTAATAGCCTTGAATATTGTAAATTGTTAGATTTGTTGTCCCCAGCCCTGATGATGACTTCAGATTGAAGTCAAAAGATCGACCAAATAAATTATAAATGAATATAAACAAAAAATAAGTTTTATTCATCTGTGAAGCCTTTTAGCTCAACAAATATAACAATTTTAAATTTCAAAATTTTATAAAAATTAACAAACAGAAGAACATTGTGAATTCATACAAGTGAAAAATCTTTCTATTCCTCCATTGCCATACCTACCTGGTATTGGAATTGCCCCTTTGTGTCTCAAATTAGCTTTTCACTTAAATGTGTATACTGAAAATCAGACTACATATCATATATATTATTTCTAATTGCTGTTTTTATGTACCGGTCCCTATTTCGCTCTTATTTGGAATCCAAATCTATAAATAAAGTTTTGGTTGTAAAGATGGAGATTCGGGCTATTAGCGAGCTTTGGGCAATTTTGGTCGTAGTGCTATATTTTATTAAAATAGTTTGTTAAAAATAAACGATTGTAGGCACACAAAGAAATCTATTTGTACTATGGCACTATTGTGAATATTTGCACTGCATTACCGGCAGTTGCTATTATACAGGGAGAACGGCTGTCACGAATGGCCAGAGAATGCAAGAAAGGTTTGTTTTTTACTCACGATTATTAATTTGAAGTGCCACGAGTTGCCCATTTGTGTTTTAAATCAGTTTTTCTTTTAAATGTGTATACAAAAAATTTGACTATATATTAATATTCATTTCTAAAATCTAGTTAATATATTAAATGTGAGCAGCCAGTTAAGCAACCATTTTAAAATATGTAAATAAGGCAATATATCAGTCGTCCACAAAAATGTTTGAAAAACACTATTGAACAAATAATTTTAGAAATTTAGGCGGCCATAATTGAATTTCTGAAAGTTGCCACAATTACAAAAAAAAAGCACTCCACTCCCACACATATCTGGCGTTAGCTGTCAAGTAATCGGAATTTAGCTATTTCTGAAACGCGTGTTATGCTTTTTTTTAACCTATGTGAAATCGCATGTTTTAACGTGAATATTTTAAGTTTTAAGACAATTAAATTGAGTAATTGTGATGGATTCTGATATTTCAGGTAAATACTAACATTATTAGTGGTGTTTGTGATTTTTAAAAGTTATAAATAGATAAAGAACCTATTTTATTTAGGATGTTAAAAAAATTTTAAATTTATTTTTTTTTTTTGGTGTTAAAAACCAGTTTTGTTATGTTTCCAAGTCCGTCCAAGTGAAAATTAGTATTGAACATTGTAGTTGGCACAATTAGCTTGCCAACTGTGTTAAATTTAGCTGCAGATAGGGGGTAAGATAGAGGGTTTGATACATCCTTGTTGCTGTACAACATGAAAAATAGCCCCACTGCGCAGGTATTTTTAGTGTTACACAGTGTAATATCTATTCTAATATAACCGATTAGTTATACAAATTATTATAATTTTTCATAAAACCTATTAGAAATTTACCCTAGATAAAGACAGAACTAAGTTATTACACTTCATGCTGTACAACAAGAAAAATAGCCTCACTGCGCAGAAATTTTATAGTGTTACACAGTGTAATATCTCTTTTTTTAATTTAATACTGTTTTCACACAGACGGCTTATTGAATAATAAAGGCAGTTTTCTACATTAAGACGCTTATTGAGCTCAATCTTCCCTACAAAATTCGAATCTATTATTATTTCATTAGCAGCTAATCGAATGCCTAATGAAGTCAAAAGCACAATGCAACTCTGTTGGCAGCGTTCCGCTTCCGTTTCCGCTTCTTAGTTTTCAAAGCAAATGTCATTGTCTGCATGGCGGAACGATACAAGGTGGCCGCATCGAACAGCTGATTATAACCTTTTTTATTTGATTTGATACATCAACTACCGGCGCAGTACGATTTTGACATTTGTCCATGAAATTTACAAGTACATGGAATTTTGTTTGTTTGTAGGTATGTCACCATGCTGCCATCTTGTATCGTTCCGCCATTATTGTCTGTCATATAGCATTGTCATTTTATTCGCTTAACATTTCATCCTTCATACTAATCGAGCAGTTACTTCTGTGTGAAAGCAAAAAATTTACGATTCCATTAGAAGGTGAAATGAGATCATTAAGTTTCTGTGTGAAAACAGTATAAGATGTCCCCAAGCATTTATCCACATGCGGCTTCCCAGAAAAGACATACTGGATGGAACCGGAGTACGGAAGTTGTGAGCTGTTTGAACCGCAGAGAAGTCAAACTCGATCGACATGCCTGGTCACGGCTTCAATATCCCCCATTGTCAAAAACTTCAAGTTACATATATTTAAAGAATGATATATGAGATACAGTAAAATTTTGATTTGTGCTTGGGCTCCTTCAAGTGACTTCGGTATTATTTTCTAAGATGTCGATGATCATCATAGATGATGTTGGATGTTGTAGTCGTGGGTCAAGTCTACTATTGCAAATTACCTGCGGTCCAAATAGCTCACTTCTGTATGCTTTTATTCCCCGATGAAATATTACATAGTATTCAATTATTTATAAAATATTATGGAAAAATGCTTCAAAATCGTATACAAAAATTAATCCAAAATATTATTTCATATATGTAATTGAAAAATCATTATTCAATTATTGTTCTCCAATGATGACGGAGCTTTGACACTCCCAAATTTAAAATACTACACGGGTTGCTTTTACGAAGTAAAGAAAACGGAGAATAATTCAATCCCCTTCAGCGAAAATTGTAAAGTTACTTTAGTAGTATATTAGTACTGATAATAAATTTGTTAATACCAACAGGTTTTGGGGGAAATAATTAATTTTCTACTAAGGCTGGGTGCGAGTTCGCCTAAATTTTAGGTACCTAAACTAATATTCCACTGGAACTTTCCAGCACTGCAATAATTTAGGTAAAAAGCTGTCAAAACTTTGCGAGTTGTTTTGACATTCTAAATTGTTTTTTTTATGCTGAAATATCATACAAATAACACAGAAAACTTTTATTGTATTTGCAATGTGCAGAAATATATGCTTCAAATAGACATGGGAGGGAGGGATCCACGGTAGGAATTCCCAAGACAGCAAAATGTGGAAATGCATCGACTCCAACTCATAGGAGCCTTTTCGCCAAGAGTCGTGGTGCACATCTTGAGAGATGTCTTCCTCTATCTAAGTAGGAATAGGATGTGGGCAACATAAGGCATGCCAGTGATTACACATTTTTGGTCAATTAGTGGCCACGTCAGACTGCACAGCTTTGATTCACAACAGCCACCATCATCGTGGGACAATTTCCTGTCACTACAAAAACACAAACAGGTACTATATACACCAATAGATCGACACTCCGATGCCTCAGCTACATTATCGCGGTTATATATATGTGTGCAGATGCGCATTTCATATGCATTAAAAATTTAAAAACAAAATTTAAGTGAAATCAAAAATTTTGTTTATTTTTAAAACTTGACTTTTCAATTTAGGTTGGTTGTTTGAAGAATGTCGTAAGTCAAAATTTTATTCAAAAATACACTATCACAAAATTTGTTTCAAAAACGCCCTATTTGAGGATAAGTTCAATGTATTTTGACATAAGAGGGTGTTAATGAAAAACATTCTGAGATAAGGCGTTCTTCAACCTAATTCTAATATAGGGCGTTTTTGTAACAAATCCTGAAATGGGAAATTTTCAAAATATGTTTTGAGATAGGACGGTTTCGAACTGGCAGCCGACATGGGGTGATACTCTATACAGCAGCCGCAATGAACTGACAAAAAAATAAAAGAAAATGGCTTATTGTCTTAGATCTTATATGAAGGACTTGACTTTGACAGAAGAGTTAAGCTTTTGTGCGGTCCTGCTACACAGGGAGAATTTACCTTTTTATTATGAAATTCGGAAAGTTCTTTTCCTTTTAAGTATTCGTGCGAGTGTTCCGGATAAACCGTTAGCTTAGAATATTCTGAACACGTTCGTTTGATACTACATCACGAGATACGAATATTCCAAATGAGTAACTATATACATAATATTCCAAATATAAAACGATTTCACAAATTCTTAATTGGAGACGAATGCTCCGAACATACGGAATGAATAAGTTGACAGGCTCAATGAGTACATTTCGTTATGGCATCTTCATTATTTATTTATGACATTTTTACGTGAATCGATTTACTAGTCGAGTTTTTGACGTTGAACGATAAATTTTGAATTGGTTAAGGTTTCGCATGTTCATAGGTGTACGAAAGTGCACGATTCCTTGGTGTCCGTACTTTTCATAAAATTACCTATGTTCAGCCACACTAATAAATCATAGCATAGTTAATAAATTCACCATAAAATTAAAAAAAAAAATTGTCTAAGGAATTACGCAGTTCAGTACTTATCGGGTATTTGTAAACTAATTGCTTCCTATTTCTAATACTAATATGTTTCGAAAAATCGCAAAGAAACAACACAGTTAATGGATGTCAGTTCGATTTGGGAGCAAAATGGCTGCAATTGTCAAAAAATTTGTCAGCCGAACAAACCTCTAGTGATTGGATCATGTTGAAAATGTTATTAGATATGTTGTGAAAATTACTGTGAAAAGTACATAATCAAATGTTATTCCATAACAAGTAGAGTACAATCTTCGTGAAGTCTAGTTGAGGGGTCGACTGCTAATACGCTATCAAAAATATCGAGAGAGGTGTCAAACGACGCCTATTGACGAAGACGGAAAATAAAAATGTTAGCTCGTTCAAAAGATATTACTGAAAAACCGAAAAATGACCCGAGGGTCCCTCCGAAACCGGGGATGGAATCCATAGTAGTTATGCGCAGACCACCTTTCTGCATTGGCGGCCTTCGGCCGCGCTTATAAAAAATTACTCTGGGTGGGTCCAACACTGGTTTGGAGACCAAAACTATATCCGCGCAAAATACTTATGATCACAATTTTGGTTTGTTTGTACAACAAAATTACAACATGATCATCGCCAACTTCAACTGCAAATATCTCCGAACAGAGATACAATTTTATCTTTTCCGACTTCGGATTATTCTTAAAAATAATATTAAATATGATGAAAAGATGAATACAAAGTGATTAATAATATAAATTATTAGCAGACCAGGCAGACGTTGTTCTGCCCTAAATTTGGCCTATCTCATACATTTTAATAAGCTTTTTCCGTCTAACTCTGCCCTAACCCTCTACACTTTTTCGTAATCTTTTTATTCACTCCTCCCTCCGTATTTTTCGCTTCATCACCATCTTCGTCTCATTCTATCTCTTTCTCAGTCTCCTTCTCTCTTTTTTCTTCTCTCAAGTTTTTCTCCTTCTTCTTCATCTCTTATTGCCAGTCCCATAGGGTGGTATTTATTTTGTTCAACTCCCACTCCGAGTCGCAGTCTCAGTCCCAGTCCTAGTCCTAATCCCAGTCCCAATCCGTCTCTGGTATACTTCTCGGAAAAAAGCATCGTAAATATTAATATAGGCAAATTTATATACGAAATTTCAGGCAAATCGAATAAATATAAATAAATAAATGTAAGGCGCGATAACCTCCGAAGAGATCTAAGGCCGAGCTTCTCTTCCAACTTGCGTCGTGCTCCTCTTGATTTTTCCCTACAAATTGGCCGGACGGAACCTACATGTTTTATGCCGACTCCGAACGGCATCTGCAAGGCAGATGAGTTTTCACTGAAAGCTTTTCATGGCAGAAATACACCCGGAGCGCTTGCCAAACACTGCCGAGGGGCGAGCCCGCTTAGAAACATTTTCTTCTAATTGAAAAACATTATTTGTAAAATTTTGATGTTGCTTTGCCCGGGGTATGAACCCCGGGCATACGGTGTGGTAGGCGGAGCACGCTACCATCACACCACGGTGGCAAATCGAATAGGACGTATGTAAATAGGTATGTGGGTATTATTAATTCTTGCCTTTATTTCGGCTTCGCATGCATATTTATCAGTTTTGCCAGGTTGATGCGACTAAATCGAATATCACAATGAACTTTAGAGCTCTCAGCAACAGCTTTCATTTGATATCCATAATACACACACATTCTAGGGGTACCCGGGTCCACGTTTTATGCTATATCTCGAGACCCTAGCCTCCCAGTTGTATGAAAATTGTCCTGTACTATAGCACTCATCAACAGTTTTAATTTGATATCCATATTGTAAAATACACATTATAGGGGTACCCGGGTCCACGTTTTGGGCTATATCTCGAGACCCTAGCCTCCCAGTTGTATGAAAATTATCCTGTACTATAGCACTCATAAACAGCTTTCATTTCATATCCATATTGTATAAACACATTCTAGGGGTACCCGGGTCCACGTTTTGATCTCAAGACCCTATGCTCGTAGCGAAAAAAAGGTAGACGTTGGCCGATTCTCAGACCTACCCAATATGCTCACAAAATTTGATGAGAATCGGTTCAGCCGTTTTGGAGGAATTAAGCCTCTAACACCATGACAGAAGAATTTTATATACCTACTGAATTTTTTCTAAAAAAAATCATAACTCAAGAATGGCTAAACCGATTTGGGATATCAAAATCAACTAACCATCATCTCTCCTTCCTGTATCTTTCCTAAAAATTGCATGGCAATCTTTCTATCTGTTCTCGAGTTATGGAGTGACAATCAAAATGCACACTTCTTTTTATATATATAGATGAATGATTATTCAAGAATAATCAAATTAAGGGTACACTTTTCTCCCGACGATACATTAATTTTCGAATAAAAAAGAATTTGTAATTTGACCGTCTTTAATCATCTGGGGGTATGATATTTGAATATTTTTTGATAAAAATTTTCAAATAATGCTGGCTGGGTGTAAACCCTATATACATATATGTATGTATGTATAAGTACACATATTAAGTACATATTTGTCCACATTTGTCTTTCGTTTTACCACATTTGTCTTTCGTTTTAAATGTACACAAAGTTATATATATGTTCATATTGTATGGATGTATGTATGTGTATATGTATATGGATGTGTTCTTATCATATCTAGAACAAGTTACGTTTCCAATTGGTGTCGTGACCTATTTTTCATTTAAAACTGTATGTATGCATAAGTACTATATGTAAATATAGATATTTAAGATACATGTCCTAAGTAAGTGTAATAAGGCAAGCGGTTTAAAATGATATCACAACTTTCTCTTTTGCACTGAATTGTTTTCTTTTTTTTTTTTTAATTTCGTTTTTTGTATATTTTGTAGAATACAAAGTATGGGTCGATTTATTAACCGATATCGCGCCATCGATTTTTCGACAGGATTTTGGGATCAGGAAAAAAAGTTCCACTATGCATACCCAAAAAAATAATTTTCGGGCGTGCGTGTGATTGTAAAATTTTTATGTATACCCTGTCCGACCCTGGCCTGAAAATTTTTTTAGTAGGTCATGAAAAAAACCTTAAAAATCAAAGTCGAAAAAAAGTAAAAAAAAAATTGAAATTTCGCAGGCTCGAAAATTATTTTTTTGGGTATGCGTAGTGAAACTTTTTTCCTGAGCCCAAATCCTATCGAAAAATCGATGGCGCGATATCGGTTAACTTTCGTCCATACAAATCGACCCACCCTAATGTATCGATATGTATTTATATAGGTATTACCAATAGTTTTTCGAAAAATCATGTCTCGATCTTTTGGTTTATGTATTTTGCTTTTGACTATTTTTGAGCACGCAAGAAAACAAAACAAAAATAAAAATGTGCTTAGTAACACGCTATCGAAATTTTAGATATGCACATACAAGATGTTGGAATTGCTTACGACTTAGGTATATTTTTGTACTCAGCATATTGAATTGAACACCATAAAATAGTCACAAACTTGACTGACATCTGAAGGTATATAAAAAATTGTCATAATAAAAAAATCAATCGATTGAGGCATTTCAAAGTATTCCAAACCAACCAAAGGTCGAGATATCAAAAAATTGTCATAAATAGTTGGTTTATGTGTTTTTCGAACATTAATAAAACTTCATAATCCTGGAAAATTTCTGGAAATTTTTTTATCCTGTTCATGATGCCGACTGCAACTATCGAGTGAGGTTTAATGATCAGCTGTATGAGCTTTACGCAGAATAAAAGCTCAACGGTTTCCCTGGTCAAGTTATGCGAATGGACGAAGACACTCCGGCCAAGAAAGTATTTCAGCCGCAGTTTGGAAGCACAGGAAAGAGGAGACCCCCTTTGATTTGGGAGGAACAGGTGAAAGAAGACCTTGGTGTTCTCAATTGGCGTCAGTTATCGCGAGACAGGGATAGCTGGCGTGACTTGTTACGAAATGGCCAAAACCACATAGGCGGTTAAGCGCTAATGATGATGAATAACAGTTTCCATGTTGACTTCGGAAGGCATAACGCAGAATAATTCATCTTAGATATATATTCTTGTAGGTATCTGATGTTATAATAATAACTAGCAGACCAGGGGAAAATTTTTGTTCAGTGCAACAATGAAGCAAGGCGAATTCAGTACCAGCTGTTTTTATCCCAACAGCTGGTTGCTTCTTCTTGATTATTTTCCATACAAAGCCTTTAAAAATACTTTGAGCAACCAGTTTTGTAGTAAAACAAAATATAAGAATGGCATAACGAAAACTGTTAAATGATTTCGATAGAGTTTTTGAAATACTTCAAAATTCGATAAGTTTTGGAAAACCTTAGTAAAAATTTAAAAAAAATGCCGAATTCGAATATTTTTGAGGAAATACGAAATTCCACAAGTATTTAAAAATATTCATGAAAATTTAAAAATGTTTGTGTTAGAACTTTGAGAAACATTTTTAGCAGCCTGTTTTGTGGTAAAATTGACTTTTGTTCAACAAAGTGCAAGGTTGTGTTAACTTTTCTTCCATACAAAGTGTATGTATAGCTTTTTTATGTGGGAAAAAATCTGCACTCTTCAATAATCGTACAAAAACCAACGCAAATTTGAGAAACTTAAGGTTTAAGTTTTAACCTTTGCTACTTGTTAATTATTACTAAAAAACAAATATTTTAAATTTTCATGCAGATTTACAAACACTTATCGAATTTTCAAGTTTGCGAAAACGTTTTCAAAAGTGATATATAAACAAAGTTTTCGTTATACAATTCTTTGAAGTTTTTTCTAAAGCTAAGTGGAAAATAATTTATAAAGAAGACAACTCATAAACTTTTGGTAATAATGTTTGCTATTTTCGTGTCCAAAAACGTCTAGGAAACCTATAAGAACTGAGTCGCACTTAGTAAAATTTCCACAACAAAAGTTCTATAATAAAGTAACGCCGACATAATGCTAGAAAAATAAATGTGTAAATATATTAAAGTTAATTAAGTTACAGTCTAGCTTCTGGATTCCGGGCGACGCTGTGCAAACGCGGAAACACTTGTCAGACTAAAACAACACATTTATGTAAATAAAAGCAAATTAAGAAGTTTACTATTTTTTATTTTTTTCTAGTTTTTCACTTCTAGCCCAAGTATTTTTATTTTTTTTTGTGACAAAAATATTTTCAATCACGTATATAAATAAATAACGCATACATGCTACTGAAATAAGACTGTGAAACCGGCTGTAATAGCTAAAGTTAAGATAACAGATGGCATAGACTCTTACATACACAAATGGGATGTGACGGTAGTGAATATATAAGAATGGGATTGTTTTTACCGAAGTCGAAAGCCGAAATCGGAACAGAGTGCAAGAGCAATAGTAGAGTAAGTGCGGGTAATGTGGTATACCTATTATATTTTCCTTTGTAAAATCATTAATTTGCATGCAATTTCAATGAAAATTGGTTAATATGATACTACAAGGGTTACAAACAAAAGAAGCAAGAAGCAATAGTCTTACAGTTGAAAAGTTAAGAGATATTTTAAAATATATCTTAAAAGTCATAAATCAGGTCTTGGAAAAATTGGCGGGTAATATGGTATACCGTGTCGGTTAATGTGGTATAGTATACCACAATACCCACACATCGTACCCTTAGATAATAAGAAAGTAGTTTTACATTGAAAAGCAACAATTTATTTCAAAAACTGAAAAACTAAAAACGAAATATTTTTAAACCTTAAAAATCGTCTTAGTTTTTAGATAAATTCAATTAATTAAGCCTGTCAGATAACTACAAGGTACGCAAATAAAAATTTTAGTTCATTTCAAAAATTTAAAATTAAATAAGCTGGACTGTTTCAGAAAAGTATCATAGTCTTATTTACATGAAACACAAAGAAAAATAGCACTACGGTTGGGAATACACTTTTCATGGGCCCAAATTTGCTCGCACTGTTGGCAAGATATCCATGGCCAAATAACTTTTCGGCAATAGTTGCATGAGGTTTCTTCTGTTCGTGGAATGTTTGGAAACTCTTCACTACCACTTGAATCTGCAAACGATATAGCAGGAATGCTTTTTATTGTATTTTTTAGTAGGTTGATTAACTGAGGCCTTCCGCTTTTTGTTAATCGTAGCAATGCTTTGTTGCAAATTATTTTTATAAGGTATGTGAAGCCACTACTGATATTCCGGTTTCGTCCACGTTCCAAATACGAGTTGGTCGGAAATTATCTTTTATGCATTCTTTTTCAAGTAGCTAGAAAAATGTTGCCACATTTTTCGGAGAAAACCCGCGCACACGGCCGGCGCTTGTACCAGTTGGCTCTCGAAAGCTTAAAGCCTTTTAACCAATCCTTACCAGCACACTCTTTCATGACAGTCAATTTATTGTGAATATTGTTCTTTATCGCAATTTGATAGCCCAAAGACCTGACATCTGCACGTGTTAGTCCCCAACACTTCGCTTCCATCTCTAACAAATATTTCACCAAGTCTACCTCAATTGCTGCAGTTGAAATTGGAGCCCGCCCCAGTTTATTTCCAATAATTCATCGATGGGCTTCTCACTTCTTGACATGCGCTGCAAAGTAGTATGAGGGAGATTGAAGATTTTGAAGCCAAAAGAATTCCCATTTCTCCTTTCTTTACTGTTTGTATAGCTTTTTTCATATCCTCTGCTCTCCGTTTTCATATTTAACCTTTTTTCGGCATGTTTTTGATCGGAAGGGTTATTTGGTATACTATACCACAATAGCCGACATCGAGTTGTATCATATAATTTTTAAATAAATAATTAAACACAAATATATGCAAAATATTGCATTAACAGTTCACTAATTCAATACTCACACATTACTTACCGATTAACGAATGTAGTTTAAAATTTTTAAAGTTTTTGTAAAAAATCGTTTTATCTGATCAAGAAAAAAGTGAACCGCACAACCACGCACATTCATTATAACTGACTCACAACAATGCCTACAAAGCACGAGTACAACCATGCTTTGCTTTTATTCTGAGGGCGCCGAGCTATTTGGATAGGTCCCGTTACGTTCACATTTATAGTTTCCGAGAAAAGCTGGTGTACCACATTACCCGCCTATACCACAATACCCGCAGTTACTCTACATATTCAATGAGATAATTTTTAAAGAGGTTTGGCTAATGGTGATGGTGATTGATAGTGGCTGATTTTTTAAATAAATAAAGCAGGTTAAGATCTTGGATATATGTATATATATATAAAAAAGGCGGACTTCTAACATAATCTTTTCGATGTGAAATAAAAGCAGTCGAAGCTCCTTTCTACAGCAAACGAATGTATCGATCTCCAATAATAGCAATCGGAGGTCCGTTAGTTGTCTAGTACATAATTACATAAAACTTTAGATATATTACGGTAAGCACGTGCTAGATCGTATTACTCGTGTTGGTATTTAGAGGTATATGCACATTGGGTCGCATTCATCTCGTCTGTATTCACCAGGGATGCACCTTAACGTTAAGCTAATCGTTTATCAAAAAATGTCCACCGTTTCCGTTGAAACACTTCGAAATATAATCGATAAAGAAATTATCAAGATAAATTGTATCTAATTTTTAACCGAAACGAAAAGCTTTCGTTAACGTTAATGTCAAAATACTCTGAGAAATGTTCGTACTGTCAAAATTCATGAGAAAAGTTGCAATCAGCTTGGCTAATGCTTTCACCTTTAATGACTCCGCCATCAATCAGCTTTGCCAGCATAGTTTGAAATTAATAATCAACATAAACGATCTGATTTTGTTTTCATATGGCAGAAAACGAAACAAAATCATTTCGTTAATTTGACGTTTTTAACGTTAATAAACGAAACGAAATGACTTTGTTTCGTTTATTAACGTTAATTATCGTAACGAAATGATATCGGTTCGTTGGTTAAGCATGCCTCGTATTCACATGCACTTAATGTTCACACTTTGCTCATCGCCCTTTTTTATACTCAGCTGAGCAGAGCTCACAGAGTATATTAATTTTGTTCGCATAACGGTACCCCGTGACGGCATAAACTAACCGAGATAGATATAGACTTCTATATATCAAAATTATCTGGGCGAAAAACGAAATTCATTTAGCCATGTCCTTCTGTCCGTCCTTCCGTAAACACGATAACTTGAGTCAAGTTTGAGGTACCTTAATGAAATTTGGTATGTAGGTTTCTGGGCACTCATCTCAGATCGCTATTTAAAATGAACGAAATCGGACTATAACTACGCCCACTTTTTCGATATTGAAAATTTCGAAAAACCGAAAAATTGTGATAATTCATTACCAAAGATGGATAAAGCGATGAAACTTGGTAGGTGGGTTGACCTTATGACTCAGAATAGAAAATTAGTAAAATTCTGGACAATGGGCGTGGCACCGCCCACTTTTAAAAGAAGGTAATTTAAAAGTTTTGCAAGCTGTAATTTAGCAGTCGTTGAAGATATCGGGATGAACTTTGGCAGGAACGTTACTCCTATAACTATATGTGTGCTAAATAAAAAGTTGCAAAATCGGATGACGAACACGACCACTTTAGAAAAAATATTTGAAGTCAAATTTTAACAAAAAATTTAATATCTTTACAGTATATAAGTAAATTATGTCCAAATTCAACTCCAGTAATGATATGGTGCAACAAAATACAAAAATAAAAGAAAAATTCAAAATTAGCGTGGCTCCGCCATTTTTCATTTGATTCGTCTAGAATACTTTTAATGCCATAAGTCGAACAAAAAAATTACCAATCCCTGTGAAATTTGGCAAGGGCATTTCTGGGCGAAATCGTTTGAAGCCCCGCCCAGTTTTTATACACAGTCGACCGTCTGCCCTTCCGCTCGGCCGTTAACACGATAACTTGAGCAACAATCGATATATCTTTACTAAACTTAGTTCACGTACTTATCTGAACTCACTTTATCTTGGAAATAAAAATAGGTGAACTCCGACTATGACCACGCCCACTTTTTGGATATCGAAAATTTCGAAAAATGAAAAAATGCCATAATTCTATACCAAATACGAAAAAGGGTTGAAACATGAAATGGGCGTGACATCTACCATATTAAGTAGAAGAAAATGAAAAAGTTCTGCAGGGCGAAATCAAAAGCTCTTGGTATCGTGGCAGGAATACTGTTCGTGGCATTACATATACAAATAAATTAGCGGTACCCGACAGATGATGTTCTGGGTCACCCTGGTCCACATTTTGGTCGATATCTCGAAAACGCCTTCTTATATACAACTTAGGGCTACTCGCTTTTAAAATACTCATTAACATCTTTCATTTGATACCCATGTCATACAAACGCATTCCAGGGTTACCCTAGGTTCGTTTTCCTACTTGCTGATTTTCCTTTATTTTGTCTCCAAAGTTCTCAGTTGAGTATGTAATGTTCGATTACACCCGAACTTAGCCTTCCTTACTCGTTTTTTATTGCTTTTGTTTATTTTATTTTAGGCGCATTTACTACATTTTTATTAGCGTCTATTTTCTACTTTTTGTCTAATTCTTTCTAGCTTTCATATCCATTTCAAGTCCGTCCTTGCTCGCATCTTCGCTCGCTTTGCAATGTAAATGTAATATAAAGCTGTGAGCATTGAAATTGCAGCAATAATTATTAACACAATTTATAACTTATTTTCTTCTTTTATTAACTCGCTAATTTTAGAAAAATAAACATTAAAGAATTGTACAAAGAATATCATGCAAAGAATTATAAAAACGTTTTCGAAAAAAATCCAAAATTACATAAGTAATCAGGAATCTTCGGGAAAAGTGAATTATTTAAGTTACCTGCAAGGTGAGATCAAAAATATATTAAACAAACAACAAACTAACAGTGAACTTGACAGTGCTCTCTTTTCTGTAGGAGTTCTTGCGTCAAATGAAAAACTATTTAACCCTTTGATTTCAAAAAGCTTTTGAATTTTACATGAAATTCTTTCGTTTTAAAAATTATGTTCAAATATGTATATGTATGTTGTTGTTTGAAGCGTGTTATCGATGTTGATAGTCCTTTGACGGATATAGATCCCGTACGTTCCGGCAACAGAGCACCATCAAGGCACTAACCCGACCATCTCGGGAACGATTAATATTACACAATAAACCTTCTAGGCCATCCCGCTCTCCCCACCCCCTAGTTCCATGAGGAACTTGGGATCGCCAGAGCCTCGCCTGCTAAATATGTGTATGATACACTCATATTTGTAATAGGATTCCACTCGCGTAGATGAGGTTGACAATTGAGTTGTGGAAGCTTTGAAGGTATAAAGCTTTGTATTGCGCTTATCGACTCCTTGAATCCCATGTTGTTCAAATATATAACGCCGAAATACGAAAATCATATATGTATGTATTAGGGCGGGTCAAATTGTATGGGGGAAAAAGGGAAAAAAACTTCAGGTGCTCATCCAGTTTTTGAATCTATGGGTCATACTGAATAATATTGTCCATGGGACCATAGGTCTCATATGTATTTCGAGCCTCCTTAATTTTTTTAGAAAATTTTATATCCCAATCCGAATCCGAATTTGACATTTATTTTCATGTAATTTATTTGTGAGAGCCGCTATTCGGATTGGGATATACAATGTTCTAACAAAATTAGGGAGGCTCGAAATTCATTTCAGACCTATGGTCCCATGGACAATATTATTCAGTATGACCCATAGATTCAGAAACTTGATGTGCCTTTTCAACAATAAATTTGACCCACTCTAGTATGTATATATTCAAGTCTAATGATCCTTATTGGTATGTACATATGTACCAAGTGAAAAATTGAGTATTTGCGTTAAAAAAAAACAATACGCGTATTCGAAATTAAGAGCTCGCCAACGCTAACGCGTTGTGCTGTTTCCAAAGTTTGCTAGTATATAGCAGCCATTCCGTGATTTAAGGCTCCTAATTCTGACGAAAGGCGACGTTAAGCTACTCTTCCCACATTTGCGAAAAACTTTTCAACAATTTTTGGTGTTATATCGTCCTACTGACTTGTAAGATCGCGGGTTCGAATCGACCTCAAGGCCTAACAATAACTTGTCAGTTCTAAAAACTTGATTGTTTCTCAACCCAGAGAAGTGCTTTTTAAAGGCGTGTTTGTTCCCCAGAGCGGTAGCTGCACTTAGCCAACCGAAAGTGTCTGTCAAGATGACCGCCTCTATACGTAAATAAAGAGCCACTGTATAGAGCTGTACAGGCGTAGACTGAGTAAGTAAAGTACTTAGGTCATCTTGTACTATCTTGTATATATGCATGTACATATGTAGATAGTGGACTCCGAAACCACTCCGCCGATTTTGTTCAAACTTTTACTCGATACAAATAGACGAACTTCATTTCAAGTACATCGTCTTGCCTCATTCAGTACATGACCCACCTTTATCGTCTCTTTATCTCAACTTATTAGTGAATTTTATTCATTCGGGGACTATTCAAGTGAATGCAGTTATAGAGCAGAAATATACCTCGAAGAACTTTCTCCGAATACTCCAATACTCATCTGATGTTGATTTCTATGCAGTGTGACCTCTGTTCTGCTAGCAAAGACTTTACGTTAGCATACGTTATCTGGTTTTAAAGCTAAATATATATATATTATTAAAAAACTTGTTCCTACAAACACAAAATATTCCAGTTCACTTCTACCTTGTTTCATTTACCTTGGTTATATGATATCACTGTACTTGTACTTTTGGTAATATTCTCGAATTTTCGAGATTTTCAAAAGCGTTTAAAAAATTGATTTGCCTACTTCTCGTTATAAAATTCAGTAACGTTTTTTTTTTTTCAAACTAACGAAAATATGATTAAATATATTGGTTTGATGAGCTTGAGGCCGTATAGTAAATAAAACACGTTTATTTTCCTTTTTCAAAAATATTTAATTGGTCGATATTTCGACTTCAACCTGAAGTCATCATCAGGAACGCAATGATGTGCTTGGTCGACCAATATATTTAATCATATCAAATAAGGCCAACAAAATATAGAAATGTCAAAACTGAGAGCACCAAAAGAACTAACGAAAATATATTAAAAAAAAAATTTAACTGATATTTTTTCAAAAATCAATGCGAAAGAATACAACAATTTTTTGGGATTAAAAAAGAAACATCTATGTCAGGAATTGCTCGGTGAATTCTGTACTCAAAGAACAATACCCAAAACTAGCAGAGGAGGAACGCACTCGTCACTCTAGCTCAACTTCGTTCTGGATAATGTAACAGGTTAAACTCTTGCCTATCCAGAATCAACCCCGACATACGAAACATATGTATGTCCTGCTTGTAATGTGCCCCCACATGACACCAACCATCTCTTTAACTGTATTGTGAAACCAACGCTTCTAACACCCCTCTCATTATGGTCAAATCTGTATACAGCTTACATCTCACATTGGATATCGAGTTGAGGTGAAGTTGAAAATAAAAATGTTCTCCAATGTGGCACAACCAAAACCAAAATTGCCAATGATGAAAAACACGCTCCGACATCCAACTATTGCGAAGTGTTAATGGCAATATCACGGCTAAAAAATCACAAGGTGCCAAGTAATGACGGGATACCCGCCGAGCTGTTCAAACATGGAGGCGAAAAGTTGGTATAAGATAAAGAAGCAAAAAAAGTGGGTCTTGCACAAAATGTGGACAAGGATATAAATTCCAGACTGTGAAGGATTTCGTCTATTTGGGAAGCAGCATTAAAAGCAAAAACAATGTCGGCCTAGAAATCCAACGGAGACTAGCTCTTGCCAACAAGTGCTTCTTTAAGCAATTGAAAAGTAAAATTCTCGCTCTACAAGTCACTCATCATACCTGTCCTGATGTATGGCTCGAAATCATTGAAGGTGTCGAGAGAAGATCAGATGGCTATTGGAGAATTCGAGAGAAAAGTTCTCAGGAAGATTTATAGTCATATCCGTGATGTCGACGGCGAGTACCGAAGGAGGTATAATGATTAGCTATATGAGCTTTTCGCAGATATGACGAAGTGCAGCGAATAAAAATAGAAAGCTTCGCGGATGAACGAATACGCTCCGGCAGTTAGTAAACAGAGGAAAAAGAAGACCTTCACTGAGTTGGGAGAGACAGTTGGAGGAACTTTGATCTCGCGGGGTGCTCCCAATTTGCGACAGTTATCGCAAAACAGGGTTAGCTGACCTCACTGACTTAACGTACTTCATTTTTATATAGAACTTCAATAAGTGCTGTATGTTGAATTTTGGCAGACTGTACAGATCGCGTCCGGACACATATTTTGCTTACATTTTACTCCTTTTCTCATCCCGTACGAAAAAAGTACAAAAACTGTGAGTAAAATGTGAACAAACATGTCTTAAGATATTTAATTTATTTATTTATTTACGATCTTGAAGATCTATATAATTTAATAAGGTACAAAGTATTTTTAATGTTTACATATTTGTTTCAATTCATTGAATTTCTTTGACTTCAACTATATAATAATCTATAAAATATTTACTAAATAAATTTAACTACTTTACAGGTAGCGCTTTACAGTAGCTGTATAATAACTTTCTGAATTTTTTGGTATTATTACAGTTTTTAATATCAATTGGCAGATCATTATATTCTCTAATTCCTTCGTAGTATATACTTTTTTTATCGAATTCAGATCTCACTACCGGCAAGTAAAAGTTGTTATTGTGTCTTGTTTGATAGCTATGGACCTCTCTGTTTAGTCTGACACGTTCACTTAGGTAATTCGGCAAGTTTCCCAACTTTATGTTGTGTATAAACTTCAATGTGTAGTAAGTGATGTTCTGTTTTACACAATATGAACAATGAATTCGCGTCATTTCATCTAATCGTCACTTGTAAACAATCAGCCTTTCATACGTATGCTATGAAAACTTCAACCAAAAAATATTAGGTAGTAATACTATTTACTAGTAGGAGGTACGACAGGAGCAAAATACTTCGATTGGAATAAAGTCTGAACACTGCGTCAGCAATGAAAGATGTTGTCAAAAGCGTGACGTCACGCCGAGAAAATGTATTTCCCATCCAACTATGATTTTTGTGCTTTCTCATTTTTTAATGAGGGATCTGTTCATTGGTTCATGCACTTCTACTGTCGGGAAAAAGCGTTTTTGATTTGAGAAGGGAGCTAGTTATCAAGTTGAGCTCTATTGTGACTCAAGCCCAAATGTTTATTAGGAACTGATGGCTGTAACTTCTCAGTCACAATTGTTTGCAACATCGGCAATGGCGGACTACAAGAGCTTCCCAAGGCAGTCGGTTCTATGTACCGGAGCGACTTGGGATTTTTCCCGACCAAGGACTGTCATTTCAGTGTAACCCCATTTAATTTGTTGCGTCCCTCCCACCCCCAGCACATAGATTGTGATTTAATTTTGAAACAATAAATAAAAGTTACTTAATTTTAAGTAACCGATAAGAAATACGTAACATTTACATAGGTCCAAAAATGATGTTTGTACTTAGTTCTAGCATAAAAATACAATAGAACAAAAAAAGTTTCCACTTTGTAGGGAAAATCAAGAGGAGCACGACGCAAATTGGAAGAGAAGCTCGGCCTTAGATCTCTTCGGAGGTTATCGCGCCTTACATTTTTTTTTTTTTATTTAATAGTTTTCATTTTGTTTTTTGTTTTATTTTTTTGGTAGTTTTTTTTTCTATTTGTTGTTGTAAAGTGGCACAAGGCTATTTTTAATGTTGTCATACCTAACAGCCAATTTAAAGGCCAACTTACTAAATTGTGGCAAAACGTAAACGAAGAACTTATAATCCAAGCAAAAATGGGTGCTTGTTGAATATTTGTTGTTTTTAGAACAATCTTAAATATTATTAGCCTTAAGTGAAACTCTGACTTTGGGCTCATAAACATCATATATGTATATTTCTTCTAATTGCTGTTTTTATGTACGGGTCCCTTTTTCGCTCTTATTTGGAATCCAAATCTATAAATAAAGTTTTGGTTGTAAAGATGGAGATTCGGGCTATTAGCGAGCTTTGGGCAATTTTGGTCGTAGTGCTTTTGTTTAGCTATATTTTATTAAAATAATCTGTTAAAAATAAAGGATTTTGAATACTTGGGAATATTTGCACGGCATTGCCGGCATTTGCTACCATAGGCCAGATGGCAGCGCAAGCTTTACGTTTAAATTGATTAATAGAACAGCTGGTTTCTTCCCCCCAGCGGGTTAGGGCGTCAGAATATACCCGCGGTAGGTATGCCTGTAGTAAGAGGCGACTAAAATACCAGATTCAAGGGGCTGTGTAGCGCAACCTTTCAGGTTGCCAGCGCAATATATAGCTTGTCCAAACCCAATTGTCAACCTCACCTATCCTCCTCATGGAACTTGGGGGTGGGGAGGGAGGGATGGCCTGAAGGTTTAATGTGGCCACATAAATCGTTCCCGAGATGGTCGGGCTAGCACTGGTGATGTGTAACCGGAGCGTAATCTGTATCCGACAAAGGACCATCACATCGATAACACTCCCCAAAGCCTTCGGGGAGCAACCGTATCACTACAACAACAACAACAGCTGATTTCTGTATATATTTGATAAGAGGATTTTATATTGGTTGCGCAAGATGCGCACGGTTCCGGCTCGTTGTTACAAATTTGATTTTCGGGATAAATTTAATCACAAAAAAATAATTTTTCTTTGAACGGACAATTGGCTATGGAAGCCAGTAAAGTTTTTTTGTTAGTTCATTGTGCCCACATATAGGGCACTTAGAGAGATTTGAATTAAGTTTATCAAATAAATCAATTGTTGTTGTTTTTATTAATATCCAATAAATCAAACTAAAAACACCATAATGGTCAACATTTTAGACACATTCAGTCTATGTGAAGACTCGTATTATATTCTATATGCAATTCACAAGTAACTTAGTTTTCTTTGATTTAAAAAAATTTATAAATCGGTGATAGGTGGTTAAAGCAGAAATGGAAAAAAATTATGTATACAGAAGTATTCCTAGGTAAACTGAAGGGGACAAGGTGCATTTTTAATGCCACTTAAACTATGTATGTACTTACATTTGGTGTGAACTTGTGTAACTTCTTCAATTTCTCGTTGCAAGCGCTCCAATTCCGCCGTACTAGTACCGTTAGTTGTGTCAGCTTTGCGATTACTATCCCGATTCTTACTTGTTGTCTGACCACTACCACTTGCACCATTAACGCTGCTCATTTCTTGTTGTTGATTTGATTGTTGCTCGTACTTGAACTTATTTTGCAATTGTTGTTGCTGTTGTTGTTGCGAATTCATAGCAATCAGCTGACTGTTACTATTACTGCTGCTACTACCACTAACAATTAATGTTGGTATCCCACTATTTCCACCTCCACTTACAACGCCATTTGGCAGTAGTTCCGTATGAGCACCAAGTAGCATTGCCTTTTTATTATTCGCCTCATCATCGCTATCGCTACTATCAGGCACTTCAATGGTCTCTGCCACAGGTAATGTATTCATTTTACCTGTTAGTTGCATATAATAATTGTTTTTATTATTATTTTGATTATTATTATTATTGTTGTTAGTGGTTGCTGTCATTGTCTTTTTATTTGTAGATGTACTACTACTACTGCTAATCTGTTGATATTGGTGTTGCTGGTATTGTTGATGTTGCTGGTGTTGTTGTTGTTGTTGGTGGTGTTGAGGCATTTGTTGTGGTTGCACATAACGTTTACTGTTATTATTATTGTTGTTGTGGTTGATATATTGATATTGATTACGTTGTTGTTGTTTATAATTTGTTGGCATTGTGGTGAGTGGTGCTCCCACTCCTGGTCTACTATTACTATAAGACTTACTTTGTCCATGTAATGCGGTCGCTGTCATTGGTATAGCCATATTAACTTTATGTTTCTTATATCGTCCACCATTCATATACAATTCAGCTGATGGTTGACGTGTACGTTTGCTACATCCACTGTTGCTAGTGGAAGAATGACCATAACCGCCACTACCTTGGTAATATGTATCAGCGTTAGTTTCTTCATAGAAACCGCTTTCATGTTCAGCTTGCCGTCTATTGGACATTTTTTTGTTATTGGCGCTTGCGGTCAAATTTAATGCTTTGGTACTGCTACCGCCATAACCATAGCCGCCGTGGCCGCTGTTATTATTGTTATAGTATCGACTCATTGCGATAGTAGGAAATTCCGATTAGAAACCGTTGTTGTAATGTAAACCTTTTGTATGTAAAAGCTTAGCAATTTGTTTATAAAGTTTGTTTCTTTTACAAAATTTCTTTGAATTTTTGGTTTAATAAATCGTTTTTATATGGTTTATTAATAGTTCTTTCAATTGTGACAGTTCTCCATGTGCTTAACAATCGATGACTACAACACACTAATGGATTCGTGAATGCTCCTTTTAATTTTCGATTATTCAATTTGTAATCGGTTATGTTAAAAGAAATTTAGAAAACATTTTTTGGTCAATATTTTCTTAGAAGAAAAGTTGCTAAAAAGCCAATGGCTCATGAGCTTCTAATAAATGATGGCGGAATACACGGTGGGGAAAGGGATGATAGTACACTCGGAGGCAAGCGTTTCATAAAAGTTGCGGTCAACTTGTTGTACACTTCTCGTTTGCTATCGGTACTACTAAAGCAACCACTGACGGTATTATTTGTTTGTTTGTTGATGTAAATAATATTGTGCCCATTTTCTCAAAACTGTGGTGAGTTATCTGAAATAATAAACAAAGAATGAGTAAATAAGAGTGATAAAAAATAAATGAATTAATTACTTAAATGTTTTGAAGTATATATGTATACATATGTACATACATATGTGAGCTTAGGCCATTGTGAGTTCCTATTATTAATTCACAATGGGTTAGGCAGACTTTTTAACAATAGACCTTGAAAAATAGCCTCGTCCCTGCAGAAAATCAACCTGAGAATGTTGCCAGGTACCAATTTCTTCTGCTTTCAGTATGGAGAGGACATTCCTGAAAACCATCCAGATAAAAGTTTAGCAGAAGGTTCTGATGTGGCAAGCTATTTGTGAATTCGGGGGTAAATCCACGCCGCTCTTTACGAACAATAAACCCAGAAAATTTCGTGAGAATATCTCCAAATATATCTTCCGCCATTCCTACGTCGTCATAATGGTCCAACTTTATTTTAGTCGGGCTTGACTCCAGTACATCACGGCTGTGTCGCCCAAAAGTGTTTCGAACAATGTATGTATATTATGCTAGCAAAACTTTAATCCACAAATAGAACCTCAATTGCGGCCATTCGAGCGATATTGGGATATGATGAAAGCAAAACTTTTAAAAATACTGAAAACAATAAAAACCATTACAGAAGTAAAAAGATAGAGGCGAACAGCATCTCTAAAAGCGGACAAAAATTGATGTCGGGTATCTCCAGAAAAGCTCGGTCATACGGGCAGCAACGAATAAATTGAAGAAATTTCTTTACTGTCGTTTATATAAACATGTATTTCCATACTAATAAAAACAAAAGTACAAAGTAACTATAAGCATTTTATGGGCATTTTTGTATTGAAACAGAACATTTTGTGCCAGTCCTTGTATTCCTATTTGCAGATATGGTTTTTATGTATAACTCTTTCTATGCCGGCACATTGATTTGATTTGATAGTCAATAGAAAAGAAACAGGTTCGAGTTGTATTGGTAGATTTAAGACAGGATGAGGAGCATGTAAATTTGGTTGTACCAAGGAATAACTTTTGCTGTTATATGGCTAATCGTTTTTAAATAAAATAACTTTTGGACATCCTCGCACAACTTGTGCATTTGGTTTTTGAGCCTGCAGTGACTTGATAGGACATGTATTAATATTCACAGGTTGCTTATGGAAATTTGTAGTTGTTTTTATAGCCTTGTGGCGCATTTCCAAGGCCCTCGGGGAGTGCCCTTATCGCTACAACAACAACAACTTGCCGATTGAATCCAGAATTGATTTATCGTATATGCCTCTTATTGCCTTTATTGTGTGAGTTCCAAATGCTATGAATGGCTCAGATCCTTTGATCCTTACATTACTTGTCCTCTACGCCTTAAAATCCCAGGAGGTGCTAGCCGATTCAATTTCTCCACATTGTTGAGGACCGCGAAGATTTTGTTTGCCGATTAAATTGCCTGACAATGGCTAAGTATCACGATCATCTCCTTTGAGTGGTAACTTTACAGATTTATCCAATCCGCATAGACTAATGACAAATGCCGAAACTCCGCCAGAGATATGCTTCTTGGCGGTACTATTGCCCTCGTATTGAATTGAATCGTTCGAAGTGGCATTTTTTAAAGTAAGTGTAGTTACCCTTCTTTAAGGCCGGGTTTTTCAATACGAGTTAAAACTCCAGTTAAAATTGACTAGAGTTTAACCCTGCGAGTTCGGTCGCTTGAGCTGAGATTAGCAGCAAAATGTTATGTTATCGAACACAGTTGCAAGGTTAAACTCTAGTCAACTTTAACTAGAGTTTGAACTCGCACCGAAAAACCAGGCATAAGGGCAACATTTTGTTTTACAAAATTCCATAAGGGCATTCAAGTTTACTATCACTCACTGAAGTGAATGAATGTTCTTATAAAAAAAAATAAAATGAATGTTCTTATCACAGGAAAATAACAGTAACAACAGCCAAAGGATATCACATTTGCACTTGACAAATGACTATCCATATCAGTAACTCTTCAGGGACTAAGAATATACCCGCGGGCGCCTTGCCAGTCGTAACAGGCGAATACAATCCACAGTACCAAGGTTCGAGGGACAGGCGGGATATTACCGAAAGATGCTTTCTTTTCATCGAACTAAACACCTTCAATACTGCTCTTTAGTTTCGGAAAAACTAATGGACCAGCATTTTGATTAGTAAGGATTTTGATCACTTGCACATATTCTCGAAACATCTACATACCTTCTATTGTGCTCGACTTGGATAAACATTTAAGGTAACATATGTTTCTAATGTTTCGTAATTTCTGGGAGACCACGCAAAAAAGATACGATTACATAAATAAATTTGATAAAAAAAAACATTAAATGCATGCCAATTGGAAAGTAGTTGTCATTTATTTCAAAAAATCACTTCTGTACTTGGATGGCCAATGATCACATTCCCCACTCCAAGCAAATTCTTCCCATACACATACATACAATTTCTTCAACTCCACCCACAGAGGTATTAATTGTACGCCAGGTGCTTTATACTCACCTTTAATAGAAAATCACTTCATTTACATTTAATTTAGCATTAACTTATTTGAATAAATTTGACGAGGATAAATGTCTACCTTTTCACACAATGCACTATTTGATGTTGAAATATTTTTGTTGTAGCTATGTACATACATACATATACGTAAGAAGCGCAAGCCACAGGAGGTATTAACAATTTTCTTAGGTCTGTACCTCGCCTGTTGTTTATTCCAAGTCTTACCAAAAACGCACGCTTAATTTACACAAATTCTTCTGCATTGATATTGTATCAGTACAATTTCACTTTAAGAATGTTAATTAATTTTCCTCGCTTCAATAGTTTTAATTATTTATTTTATGCTACACGCGCTGGCTTCACTATTTCGTCAGATGCAGCCGTTCGTTAACGAACTCACCACCATTCGGTACATACACACACACACTTTCGTAGAGAAAATAAACACCACGCCATTCCACCACATATGCAATTTACGAACTATCGTGGAAAAGTTGTCAAAACGATGATGACACTGCA
The DNA here is from genome assembly GCF_040869045.1 of Eurosta solidaginis. NCBI lineage: Eukaryota > Metazoa > Arthropoda > Insecta > Diptera > Tephritidae > Eurosta > Eurosta solidaginis. The sequence goes on from NC_090323.1 coordinate 181,414,081, forward strand.
AATGCGAAGGAAAATAACAAAGAGAGAATGTGCAGATAAAAGTGCAGTAAAATGAAATAAGAAAAGTGAAAAATTTCACTTTACAATTTTTTTTTTCTTCTGCTAATTTTTCACTATAGCACTTCATTTGCAATTCAATGCATAATACCTTCTTTTAGTATAACTTGTTGGTATATTATAAACCACAATATTTAATTGATATTTGGTTTTCGTTTGCATTTATTGCTTTTTCGACACTCACTTCAATTATCTCTGCACCATTTATGATTTCACTGTATTCACATTTCTGCTGACCTTTGCTCGGCCATATTTTTCTTTTCGTAAAATTTAACACTACCGATGCCTCGATGAAAAATTTCGTTTATTCGTTTTTATTTTTGCTATAATTAATAAATTTTCACCATTTTTAAGTTTTTCCACAAGAAAAAAAACGTACGCGCGCTTGACGACAAGGCATCCACATCGACCGACTGCGTAGTTATTTTTAAAATGCCATTTTAACTTCACCTACTTGTTCGCCCTTTTTCGTGTGTCAGCCGATGTATTGTCATTTTTAATTTGTTTTGTAGGTATTCGGTGTCAACTTTCTGTTCGTTTTGTTTCCTATTTATCCCATTATTTATTATATATCCATCCTATTAGGGTGGCTCTTATATATTCTATCGTGGGGCCGTCTAGGGTTTGTACAGAACTGCTGTATATGTATCTGATAGGTGAAAACATAGAGGGCCAAGCATATACGGCGAGGCCATGATGTAATTGCATCATACGTCAAGGATATCTTTTGTTGCTGTTGCTGTAGCGATAAGTACACTTCCCGAAGGTTTTGGGGAGTGTTATCGATGTTTTTGGCACTTACCGAATGTATATCCAGTTCGTTCCGGTAACAGGCACCAATGAGGTACGATTGGGGATTCAAGGGGTTGTGTAGCGCAATATATAGCTTCTCCAACCCAATTGTCAACCTCACCTTCGAGCGGCGAATCCCGTTTCACTAACAGACGAGGCTCTCGCGACCCCAAGCTCTTCATGGAACTTGGTGGTGGGGAGGGAGGGATGGCCTGAAGGTTTAATGTGGCCATATAAATCGTTCCCGAGATGGTCGGGCCAGCACCTTAATGGTGCTGTGTTACCGGAGCGTATCGGATCTGTATCCGACAAAGGACCATCACATCGATAACACTCCCCAAAGCCTTCGGGGAGTAACCTAATCGCTACAACAACAACAACAACAGGTACGATTTAAAGCTTTCAATGCGCTAATCAAGCCATTGAGTCACTCATCTGTCAAAAGTCTGACACCCGCGGCAGGTAAGCCTGTCGTAACAGACTACTGAAATACCCCATTGATTAGCTCAACCCTTTCAAGGAGATGCAAACACAATTTATAGCTTTATCCTGTTTCTATAGCAGCCTAGGCTCCGGCGACCCACAAGTTCCTCATGGAACTAAGGGGGGGGCGTATGGCCTAGAAAGTTCAATGTGGTCGTATGAAGTAAATTCTGAGATGGTCGGGCATATATCTTTATGGCGCTTGCTACCGGATCATCATCAACAACTCTACCCAAAACCTTCAGGAAGTGTCTTTATCGCTACGACAACAACAACAACAACAACATCGAAATTATTACTCCCGGACATTATGTTAGGTTAGGTAGCAGCTGTCCTGATAAGGAAAGCTCACTTGGACGACACGAAGGTCCGTTATGATACCACATACAACAAAAATAATGGTGACTTATAACCATAAAACCATAACCAGATAAAACAGCTGATCGAACCTACCTTACGGAAACCAATGTAAGCGATTAATGGTGCCATACCATAACGCTAACGCCATAACCATATCATAGCCAACCAATTGGTTTTTGGTTTCTCTCCATATACATAACCAAAAATATTTGAGTTAGTGAATTTAATAACTTTTTGTAGATTTTATTCATTGTTTTGGATACGTTATGACTACGATACTTATTTTTTGTGGAATTTGTTAAGGCACCATTAAACGATCAAATTGGGGATGGATATGGATATGGGTATGGTTACGACTATGGCGTTAGAGTTAAGGAAGTTTAATTTGGCCTTTAGATCTAGCTACTTAGAGAATCGTTGCGTAGCAACGATAAAGCTTCGTATGATACCGATCTCAACTTTGGATACATTCTCGGGAGATCCAAGTGAGTCGCGACCGAAGTACTTTCGCCCAGTTCTGACAAAAGCTGGGCAATCAAGCATAAAGTGATTTAGTGATTCCACTTCATCTTCCTCCATACTGCTGCAGCAGGATGGAGTTTCCAGTATATTGAGACGTGCCGCATGGTTACCCATGGGACAGTGCCCTGTCAAAACCCCAATGACCATTGATAGGTGAGCCTTAATGAACCCAATTCTTTCAGCAGACCTGCCATCCACTTTCGGCCAGAAAGATCTTGTTACCCTGCAAGACTTGGTGTCCGCCCAACGTTTACTGAGATGACTTGAGCCCCAGTTATGGAGGAGCAATCAACAAGTGGCCAGCGGAATCCCCAAATCCCTACAGCCATCTTCATCCGGTTAAGTTGTACCGATGCGGGCTAAGAGATCCGCTTGACAGTTATCCGGTATATCACTATTGCCCGGGACCCAGATAATCTTAATTGTAAAATAACTCGATGCAATCGCAAGCGAGGTCAAGTACACATCCAGCGGGTTAGGGGATCAGAATATACCCGCGGTAAGTATGCCTGTCGTAAGGGGCGACTAAAATACCAGATTCAAGGGGCTGTGTAGCGCAACCTTTCAGGTTGCCAGCGCAATATATAGCTTCTCCAAACCCAATTGTCAACCTCACCTATCCGCGGGGAATCCTGTTTCACTAACAGACGAGGCTCTGGCGACCCCAAGCTCCTCATGGAACTTGGGGGTAGTGAGGGGGGAATAGCCTGAAGGTTTAATGTGGCCACATAAATCGTTCCCGAGATGGTCGGGCTAGCACCTTAATGGTGCTATGGTACCGGAGCGTACCGGATTTGTATCCGGCAAAAGACCTTCACATCGATAACACTCCCCAAAGCCTTCGGGGAGCAACCTTATCGCTACAACAACAACAACAACAACAGGTCAGGTACACCCAGACCACCCTCGATCGCACTGTAGTCGAGCTCAAAGCCTTCATAGCCGCTTGGCTGGTAGAATAGATGTTAAATTCCCTAACCGTAGTAGCACTGGATAGCATTTCATCCACCGCATCCTTAATCGCAGCAACTTCCGCTTGGAATACACTGCAGTGATCAGCCAACTTAAACTTGCGGCTTACATTTAGCTCTTGACAAAAGACACCCCACCAACCTTTCCGTCCAACTTCTACCCATCCGTGAACAAGTTAACCGTTCCCATACCACAGATAATTCCTCTTTCCCACTCCTCTCTCGGTGGAGTGATTGGGGTGAAGGTTGTATAGGGAGCAGTTATAGCCCGTTCTGTCCGGGATAAAGTCGAAACTGGTAAGAAGGCTAGAGTGTCCGAAGTCAGAAAGCCCATAGCCCATATCTCGAAGCCTGACTAACGACCGGGCCGCGGCCGCCTTACCCGCAATATCTACTGGATATATGTTCAGCATGACGTTCAGTGCCAAGGTAGGTGTTGTTCTGAGAGCGCCACTGATAGTGATCAGCGCCGTCTGTTGCACTGACACTAACATTTTGGAGGACGTTACCGCAACCGAAACCGAGTCCTGACCTGAGCCCTAAATCAGAACTGAAGCAGGAACTAGAGCCAAAACCAATGCCGAACTAGAAGCACAAGCAAAATCGAAGCCGGAAAATCTTTTTCCTACTTCGACACTACACACAAGGTCGCCCGCGGTGGTGTGGTTATGCCCGCTCAAAGATTCTAAGTTAAAGACCCGGCAAAAGCAAAAATGCATCTGCCTTACAGCTGCCGTTCGAAGTTGGAAGTAGGAAAAATTAAAGGAAAGCAAATATAAAGGAATGCAAGTTGGATAAGAAGCTCGACATATACCTCTTGGGTGGTATTTGGCGATTTGAATATATTTATTTTTTTACATACATTTCAAATCAATATATGAATTGAAGTCAGATTTAAAATATGTTGTACAGAGATACTGACCACTGTTGTGAATGGAATTCCCCAATAGGGAGGGCACTATTAAGTAAGTAGAATTGGAAAAGTATTGGAAGAGTCGACCTCGCTAAGAGTTTGTACACGAAATAACTAAATATATAAATGTTTATCACAAAAAAGAGCTATGATGCCGTTAACGGGTTTTTGTAAAGTGACTGGCGAAACGGCTGTCAATTAATACTAACATGTAACGCCGTAGGGGTTACCATATAATGTACATGGATATTCATACATATGCCGGAGTAGCTTTAACATATCCCCAGAATATAAATACAAGAAATGTGTACATAAATCAGGATATACTTCTAAGATTCTAAGATTTTATTATCATCATCAGCCGCTCCATAACCGTTAAATGCGACTTAGCTTCAAGCGTTTTTAGATTCAGTAGCTTTACTGCTGTCTAAATCGTAATTTTGTTGCCCCAATCGCTTGCTCTGCACATCACGCAATACATCCATTATTTTCCATTTAGCAACGAAGAATAGATCATCAGGAGCATCAATCAAATCAGATTTGATCATTTCACATAGAGTATTTAATTGTGTTAAGTTCCTCTGGACTCTTGTTGGTGTTATGTAGGGTGTATATTTCTTACGTTTATATGAACGTGGCTAGAAAAAAGGATGCAAACATATATTATAAAGAAATTGGACATATAAAGAAAATGTATACCTCATAATGTTGCGAATCATCAGGATGAGATTTTAAATCAAGTGGATTTTGTATTTTTACATCCTCAGTTATATTCTCTATGCCATCATCCACATCATCATCGTTTACTTGTTGTGTCTCATCACAATAATCAGTATCATTTCCACCTTTCGTATCCTCTGCGCCACCATCCTCCCTCCATCGTACATCTTCTCGAGAATCCCGCGTATTGCTGTCATCTTCATTATCATTTTCACCATCGGCTATGCATTTCTTGCTAGCTAATGGGTTTTCAGGTCCATCATTGTCAAGGGAACCTTCCATCATTTCAAAAAAACGCTTCACTTTGCCTCCATTGTTCATAAGCATTTTGTAGCACCTATGCCTATTCAAATTTGAAGTGCGTTTCCCATCGAATTTGTGTAAGCTCATACATTTGCGACAACACAAGAAGCCGTGCACAAGAGTTCCGTCAGTTCTTTTTATTTCTGCAAATAAGTTCCAAATTTCGCTTTTACCCTTTGAACGGTTCGCTAATTTGTATATGCCAGCGTTGATTTTAGGCAAAATTCCATTATCATCCTTCATTGTACCGCCCATCAGCTTGTGTCTTTGTATTTTGCAGTAAATAGTACGTTACATCTGATCCAAATGTATTTCTACTCGACAAATATGAGTCACTTAAATGAAATCTATTATACTCGCGTATTTAGATTTTGGGATCATTACTCACACTCGCTAGAGACGTGTAAGTTTCGATAATGCTATCGACTGTGGTCACCCACTCAAATTACCAGTGATGCGGTTTGCTAATTTTCGAGAAGAATAGTCACCAAAAGTATGGTGTCTAACGGTTTTTCGGTGCGTGTTTAAATTCCAGTTAAAGTTGACTAGAATCAAACTCTGCAGCTTAAGCCGATTAAACTAATATGAGCAGAAAATAGTAAGTTAACGACCAAAGTGGCAAGGTTAACTCTAGCCAACTTTAATGGGAGTTTAAACACGCACCTAAACAAATTTGGCCATAGAAAGTCTAAACGGTCAATTAATGGTGACATAACTATAAAACCATAACCAGAGAAAACAGAAAAACAGCCGATCGAACCTACCTTACGGAAATCATTGTAAGCGAATAATGGTGCCATAGCATAACGCTAACGCCATAACCAGGTCCGTAGAGAGAAAATCCGGGCCCGGGATTGAACAATTTACGGGCCCCTATAAGAAATCCACAAAACATTTGATTAACTTGAATTAATGACGTCTCATTCATGAATCATTATTGATGCATTACATCAAACAATTTTTTGCCACATCAACTAAATGATGTTTGGACTAAGAGCTGAAAATAAAATTAACACAGAACATTTACTATTTATACTATTTTATTGTAACGTAGAAATAAAATTCTCTTTTAACAGCCATATATTGTTTCAAATAATCTTTTCTGGTTATTTGGTATCATTTTGATAAATTTAATGATGATTATAAATTTTAATTATTCAATATAGAAGGTTCGGATGCTATCCGAACCTTCTATAAAGAGTGGCTTTTCTTGCTTTTTTCGCAGAAAATTTTTTCATAATAATATCAAAATTTAACTGTGTTGCCAAAACGGATTCAACATAAAGCGTGGCAAGTCCTAAAACTCGCTCTTTAGATGAACACGATCTATGAAAGTCTTTGATTCTTGAAAGGAAGCTGAAGGAACGTTCTGCACTAGCTACAGTGACAGGGATAGTGCAAAAGATACGTAAAGCAATACAAATATTGAGGAAAATTGTATACTGATTTTGAACATTGACGGCATTTAGCAATTGCAGTGGTGACAGACCTTTATCAAAATTTGCTTCGTAAATGTGTTTCAAGTGAATTATTTCGCATTCTAAGTTTTGAGAAATCTCCGACTTCCGTCCATGTCTTCAAATTGCCACAAAAAGGAAAACGTCTCGCTCAAATTTCTCATAGCTGCAAATCGTTCATTAATGCCAGTGATTACCGAATCAACGATCACCAAGAATGTATTGTTTTTAAAATCAGACTCTGAATCATCCGTAATCATCTCATTTAAATTATCTTCAGAACGTCTTTTGGGTTTTCTCTTTCGAATGTCCGGAAACTTTGGCGAGATGTTCAATTGAATAGCAATTGTTTTGCATTCATTTAAAATTGTTTCCCATTGGTTTCTGATCAACTTCAAATCAGTTAATAAGGCATCTAGATGTCGGTCCTCGGCATCTATTGTGGCGTCTGTAGCTTGGACGACCACGTTCCTTTCATTAATGGTAGTCAGTATTTTAAACCAAATTGAGGACAGCAAGATACTATCGAAGTTGTTGATGTACTTGAGAGTGCCGGTAACATCTCCGTTTGCTTTCGCAGTCTGAAGGACTATGAAGAGAGCTCGGTAAATTTTTTTTGAGGATGTCCGATCGTTGTGGACTGCTGCTGAAAATAGTAAACCATTTTTGTAAAACTTCTAAGAAAGTAATTGCAGCCGTACAACATCCTGCAGCATCAACACCACATAAATTGATACTGTGGGTTGCACAAGACAAGTAATCAGCATTCGAGTTTTTGTCGAGAATGTGACGTAGTGCTCCGTTGTAAGCTCCTTTCATATTGGCGCCGTTATCGTACCCTTGTACACGACAATCTTCAATCAAGTATGGCAAATTAGATCAGCGATTTTCTGACCAGTTTTTTGGTTACAATTCACGATAGCCAAAAACCGTTCTTGAATTGTAAAATTTTTTTGCTTTCGAATTGAAATGGAGTTAGCGCAGAATGAACGTAGTCAACGTTACTATCATCAGGCTTAGCATCAACGATAATAGCAAAATACTTGGCTTTCGTGCCTTGATCTAATATAGTTTCCCTCACGTGATTTGCACAAATTTCTATAAACTCGTTCTGAATGGCTGGGGAAAGATAGTTAACTTGTAAACGTTTGTGCTGCTGTTGTGAAATCCTATAAATTCTATATAAAAATTCTTTCCACTTTTGAGTTTCAGTGATTAGCTGTTCATTGATAAGTGTATCAATTGTAGCCTCCTTTTGAATAAGATTTTGTAAAGATCGCCATTGAATATAACATTTAATGTGATCTTAAGTATTTTCGTGTGATGGCAGTTTATCGTATAGCTTCTTCCATACCTGGAATTCGAATATCCGCCAGGACAACAAATTTTAGGTCGATTTGAAGTATGGGTTCTTAACAGACGACATAGTGGCAATAAAAAGCATTGTTACTGGCACTCCACACTAATCAGGCACGCTCCACTTTCTCTCCATTTGGCAAGATTCTGTTTAAACAAGGAAGTACCTCGTCATTACAATCACGTGGAAAAATAACAGGAGACTTTTGATGACCTCGACGAATTATTTCGTTGACTTCTTCAGATCGCAAAAACTCATTATTTACGGTACCGATATCGAAGTCGTTTAAATCATCTGGACTTTGATACAGAGTTGGTGGTATTGTTGGAAGACTTTTTGAAGATGAACCTTCGACAGTGTCGCCACGAAAACTTTACGATTTCGGATTCATGTAAACATACATTTTTGTTTGATGTTTTTATTGTCTCCTCAGTCCCAGGCAAAAAATCATTATCAATATTCGTTGCTTTTGAAATTCGGCTTAAAATTTGCATATGGAACAATTAAAGACTATCCTGAATTAAAAAAAAAAATGTCTTCGTATCCCTAAATCGCGGCCCCCCCGAGAAACACATTTTTGTTTAATGTTTTTATTGTCTCCTCAGGCCCAGGCAAAAAATCGTTATCAATATTCGTTGCTTTTGAAATTCGGCTTAAAATTTGCACATGGAACAACTAAAGACTCCCCTGAATTAAAAAAAATCTCTTAGTATCCCTAAATCGCGGGCCCCCTGAGAACACACATTTTTGTTTGATGTTTTTCTTGTCTCCTCAGGCCCAGGCAAAAAATCATTATCAATATTCGTTGCTTTTGGAATTCAGCTTAACATTTGCACATCGAACAAATAAAGACTCTCCTGGATTAAAAAAAAAATGGCTTAGTACCTCTAAATCGCGGGCCCCTGAGAAAACCCCGGGGGGAATCCCCCCATAGAACTCTTTGTTGCAATGCTCCACCTAACAGGTGAGTTCAATGTGTCGATCAGGGATGCACCTTAAAGTTAAGCTAATCGTTTATCAAAAAATTTCCACCGTTTCCGTTGAAACACTTCGAAATATTATCGATAAAGAAATTATCGAGATAAATTGTATCTCGTTTTTAACCGAAACGAAAAGCTTTCGTAACGTTAAAAACGTTAACAAAAACGTGATACTTTATGTTTGAATCAGGCATGCTTAACCAACGAACCGATATGATTTCGTTACGATAAGTCATTTCGTTTCGTTTATTAACGTTAATAACGTCAAATTAACGAAATGATTTTGTTTCGTTTTCTGCCTTATCAAAACGAAATAAAATCGTTTATGTTGATTATTAATTTCAAACTATGCTGGCAAAGCTGATTGATGGCGGAGTCATTAAAGGTGAAAGCATTAGCCAAGCTGATTGCAACTTTTCTCATGAATTTTGACAGTACGAATATTTCTCAGAGTATTTCTGACCTTACCACCAACGAATTACACAAACAAATTACATGTTACATTGACGTTAATTATCGTAACGAAATGATATCGGTTCGTTGGTTAAGCATGCCTGGTGTCGACGCACTTCAATCTTGCCACAGTATAAAGCGAGGCGATAGCAATATTATTGGTGATGTCAATGCAAATGAGTTTGGCAAAGCATTCTTTGTATCTTCATTATCATTAACTGGCTCTTAAGCGTCCAAGTGATTTTGGCAGTTTCGTAACGAGTCCCTCCAGCTATCTCTTTACGAGGTAAATAACGCCAATCGAGAGCAAAGTGGAAGATCAAGCCTTCCTCCAATACCGGCAGATTTAGTGGCTTGGAATGTTTCCGCGTAGGCATGCTTGTCGTAAGAGGTGACTAAAATCCACACCCCAAAATATTATTGGGGTATAAAAATCGTTCTCGGTGCAGTGAGCCTAATACCAGAATGTGGTATCACCGGAGCGTGCCAGATTTTTATACGGTAAAGGCTACCCACATCCGCAACCCTCCCCTAACTTTCTAGAAGGTCTCCACCTTTTCTCTGAGACCGAATGCTACTATCTATAGAAATCCTTTCTTGACTAGAACGTCCTCGGTTAATCGCATAACATGACATAACCAGCGGAGCCCTTGGGCTTTTATCGGTTATACTATCTTCATATCTGCAAAAAGATAACACGGCTTATCACCATACCATACCAAAGAGGATAAATATAATAAGAGCCACCAGTCTCCTACGAATGGCGAGTAACTCACTGGAAATCATAAAATTGTTTTCTAAGAGGGATATTTTTGAATTGCCTCGCATTTATCCATTCGGTGTAGGCACCTTGTGCAACTGTGATTTTTGGAAAGAGAATTAATTTATTAATAAAATACAGTCGGAAAAATAAACGCAAATACCACCCGAAAATATATAGGACATTTTATGCACATCTCGCAAAAAAAAACAGCGACTACCTCTTAGAAAACATCGAGCAAATCGCTGGGAGCGACGAGTGATATCTTTTATCATAATTTATCCTCTTTGTCCATACCACAAATTTTTCGGAAAGATGACGAGAGCTCACACAATGTGGAGTCGCCTTGTCTGAAACCTCAATTTGTTTCAAATGGCTCGTAGAGGTTTACCTTAATTCTGACAGAGCTGATGGTGTTGATGGTGTTTAACATCAAAGAAGAACCAATCGGAATATATATAAAAAGTTGCTGAATATCTTTTAGCAAAGCCGTCTAGATTTCCATGTGAACATGCAATCACTTTACGCACTTCTAAAGCTGTTTGTACCATGGGGAGTCTTCTCCAGGATTTGAATTCGGACTGACCAGGTCCCAATATTTTGTAGACTTTGAGCTTCAGAGCGCACTTAAATTCCAATCAGGAGGCGTGCGCTCGACTGACCATATTTTGCATAGGAGTCCGTCTGCGTGCTTGTCAGTTTGGCGGGTAATCCAGCATCTGCCGAAGTTTTTGGTAGAATTTCCGGCCATGGCTTCAATCAGCCATTGTCCTACCCGAGATTTCAACGAAAGTTTCTATGGGTTTCTTAAGCCGGAGTCATTGGTGCCGTATGTCGTATCGCTGTATCCGTATCCCTAACGTAATCAGCTGTTTATCGTTACGACGGTAAACCAAAACCCAATTGGTTGGCAAAAATACGGTTACGACCTTAGCGGCACCAATAATCGATTGCATTGATTCTCATAAGATTGGTCGAATCAGCTGTTATAAGGTTACCGATACGGTTACCGATAAAGCACCAATGTCCAGCTTTAAAAGCGAATTGGCAAAGCAAGTTGATGTTATCTCATCAGCTGATTGCTTTTCTAGCGATTTTCCTGGCAAAATCTGTTACAGTGGAATGTCAGTAAAACTTAATCAGGGCAGTTTTTTTTTACACTCCTTTGTTAGGAAAATCAGGTTAAATTCGCTTTGCTATCATCTTTTATGGATTCACTTTTAAAATAAGAAGATATATGAGATGAAAAACGAGCAATAAGCAGTTTGTATACAGAGATGAAAGCCGAAAATCATCTCCCTGGGTGAATTCACTTACAGTGAAAAACTGTAAAATGTACACTGATTAAAAACTCATTTACACAACAAATTTAAATTTGCACGCGAGGTTGTAAAGTATTGTGTTGTTGTTGTTGTAGCAATGCTCGCCCCACCTAATAGCCGCGACCGATCACAAATTGTCATCAATATCCTCTAACGGGAGTCAAAGGAAACTTGCCGTTTCAACAGGGGTGGACCATAAGGAAGGGGGTGTTAGAGGCGTTGGTTCCACATTACAATTAAAGAGATGGTTGGTGTCATGTGGGGACACATTGCAAGCGGGGCATACATTTTGTATGTCGGGGTTGATTCTGGATAGGTAAGAGTTTAACCTGTTACAGTATCCAGAACGAAGTTGAGCAAAAGTGATACGCGTTTCCCTAGGGAGTATGCGTTCCTCGTCGGCGAGTTTTGGATACTTTTCTTTAAGTACTGGATTCACCGGGCAATTCGCGGCATAAAGGTCCGACGCCTGTTTATGGAGTTCACCAAGGACCTGCTTGTGTTTTTTCGCTTCATACGGCTGGGTTCTCAGGTGCCGTATTTCCCCAAAATGCTTACGGAGATGACTCCTTAAGCCCCTAGGCGGTGCTGGTTCATCAATCAGATGTCTGTTGGGATGCCCAGGTTTCTGGGTATTCAACAGGAACTGTTTGGTCAGCATCCCATTTCTCTCCCTGATGGGGAGTATTCTCGCCTCAGTATGCAGATGGTGTTCTGGGGACATAAGAAGACAGCCCGTGGCGATTCTGAGAGCAGTATTTTGGCAGGACCGTAGTTTCTTCCAGTGGGTTATTTTTAGGCTTGGCGACCATATGGGTGACGCGTAGCACGTAATCGGCTGGCTAATTGCTTTGTATGTAGTCATGAGCGTTTCTTTATCTTTTCCCCAGATACTGCCAGCGAGGGATTTGAGGATTTTGTTACGGCTCTGAATTCTCGGAACAATTGCGGCTGCGTGCTCACCAAAATGTAGATCCTGATCAAACGTCACACCCAACATTTTGGGGTGTAGGACAGTCGGTAGCGTAGTGCCATCGACGTGGATGTTCAAAATGGTCGACATTTGGGACGTCCATGTTGTAAATAAGGTCACGGAAGATTTAGTCGGTGATAATGCCAGGTTTCGCGAGACGAAAAAACTGGAGAGATCAGAGAGGCAGCCGTTTATTTTATTGCATAGCGCATCAATCTTTGGGCCTGGGCCTGTGGCCATTATTGTGAAGTCATCGGCGTAGGAAAGGATTGTGACTCCTTCCGGTGGTGGAGGTAGCTTAGATATGTAGAAATTAAACAAAAGTGGGGATAGTACACCATCCTGTGGCACCCGTTGTTTAATTCTCCTTGGTTTTGATGTTTCGTTTCTAAATTGCACCGATGCCTGCCGACCACCCAGATAATTTGCGGTCTACCTTTTAAGACATGGGAGAAGGGTAGACCCTTCCAGGTATTGCAGTAACGAGCCATGGTTGACCGTATCAAAAGCTTTTGATAGGTCTAGCGCTACGAGTACTGTTCTATGGTGGGGGTATTGATTTAAACCGCAATTTATCTGGGTGCTAATGGCATTTAGCGTGGTGGTACTGCTATAGAGTTTTCTGAAGCCATGCTGATGAGGGGCTAGCTGCAAAATTGCTTGGAAATAAGGGAGCAAAATGGCTTCAGGCGTCTTTGCCACTGGCGAAAGGAGAGATATCGGACGATACGACTCACCTGTTAGCTGGTTTCGCAGGCTTTAGTAGCGGGACCACCTTGGCCATTTTCCATTTCTCGGGTATGACAAAGGTGGAAAGAGACAGGTTGAAGACATGCGCTAAATATTTGAAACCCTCTTTCCCTAGGCTTTTCAGCATCGGCATGGCTATGCCGTCTGGGCCCACTGCTTTGGATGGTTTAGCGCGACCAATTGAGGACGGTGATGGTGATTGGTGACGCGCTGAATTTGTGTTTATGTGCGTGTCTATTGGCTCTCCGTCTATCTTTGTCGACCGTAGGATGCATTATATATTGTCGGCAGAAATCGCTCGCGCATTTTTTCGCATCCGACAGCACTTTGTCGCCAAAGGCGATGGAAACTTTGTCTTTGTGCTTAGTCGGATTCGATGGGGACTTTACGGTGGACCAAAGTTTACCCACACCGGTAGAGAGGTTACAACCTCTTAGGTGCTCCTCCCATTTCGCCCGCTTGTGTTCGTCCACAAGCAATCTGATGCGTTGGTTTATATCCCTTATTTGGGGGTCGCCTGGATCAAGCTGTCTTATAAGGTCACGTTTTCTCGCTAAGTTTGCGGCCTTCGCCGGGAAGTTGGGCCGGATTTCGGGAATTCTCCCGGCGGGAATGAAACGTGCCGAGGCGGATTCAATGACCTTACGAAAGGCACGCACCCCTTGGCGGGCTTCAGTCGGGATAGGGAGGGCAGCAAAGCGGTTGTATGAAAAAGATTTATATTCTTCCCACTTTCCTTTTTTGAAGTTTATGAAAGTGCGTTTTTCGGTGACAATGAAGTCAGCGGTACGCTCGAGCGAAATAAGTATGGGCAGGTGGTCGGATGCCAATGTTACCATCGGCTGCCAGTTGCGCAGTTTACGAGTTCTGCGCTCACGATTGAGATATCTAGCGAGCTGTGACAGCTTCCTACCATACGTGTGGGGGCGTCTCCGGTTATTGTGCAGAACGTCGTTTCTTCTATTTGATCCGCCAACATCTCACCCCTACTGTCCGCGCACAAGTTTGAATGCCATAGATCATGATGGGCATTGAAATCGCCTAAGATAATGCGATTGTTGCCAGTGAGTAAGGCCCTGATATTAGGGCGGTATCCACTGGGGCAACAGGTGGCAGGAGGGATGTAGATGTTGATGATTTCTAGGTTTGCATCGCCTGACCGGACAGATAGGCCTTGACGTTCTAAGACATTGTCCCTGCGGTCGATGCCAGGATCAAATATATAATATTGCACAGAGTGGTGTATGATAAACGCGAGGCCGCCTCCATTTCCGCTCTCGCGGTCTTTCCTGTGGACATTATACCCAGAGCAGGTCTGCAATGCAGATATTGCTGTGAGTTTAGTCTCTTGAATCGCAGCAATGCGGATGTTGTGCCGCTTCATGAAATCGACTATCTCCGTAATCTTCCCAGTTAGTCCATTACAGTTTAACTGCAGAATTCTGAAGTGCATAAGGGGAGACGCCGCCACTCTGGGGGTAAGTGACGGGTGACTACGCCTGGGTTGTGGAAGGCCAGGACGCAATTGCTGTTGTGGCCCTGGGACTGGGCGTCCTTGGGCAAGCATTGGGGTACCCGGATGATTTGGGTTTGCGACCTGGCAACATGGCGCGATGAAACCCGTCAGGGGTAGCCGTCGCGGAAACCAGAACATCTAGGAAAGTGGCACCACCCAAGGCAGGAGCTGCATTGGGCGGATGTATATTCTGTGCTGGCAGACGGTGCAAACGGAGGTAGGGACTAAGAGTCTGTTTCCCTGCCCTGCACGATTGCTGCCGGAAAAGAGGGGGGAGAAGACGGGGCAGGAGCTGATGCTCAGCATTGCTACCAACTCTACTACGAAGGTAGTAGTTATGAGTGGTATCAGCTGTTTGAGTTGTTGGCGCCGTGGGGCGCGAGCAGCAGCGGGTACTTGTTGTGGCTTGCTGAGCAGCGCGGCTGCTGGATGGTAGTGGGGGGAGGGGCGCTTAGGCGTAGACTACGGGACGCCCTTGGGCGTGAACAGCAAGGAGCCACAAAAGATTTATAAAAGTTACGTGGGCGTCGGGTTTTGGGATCAAGCCCAGACCAACCTGTCCGATGCAACCATCCCTTGCACGAGACACACTGAACAGAGTATGACCGTCCTAAAAAGATTCTTTTCCGGCAGATGCAGCAAAACCATTTCTCAGAACCGGGGTCAGGAGACGGACCCGGATTGGATTCGATGCCTTCCCGGAGTAAGAGAGTATGGAGCAGTCCTGCTGCAAGTAGCTCCTGGGAGGATGACAATTTGTGGGAGGCCGATCACACGTTAAGTCCAACACACAATTCACACACATAAAGCTGCAGACATTGGTGCTTTATCGGTAACCTTATAACAGCTGATTTGACCAATCTTATGGGAATCAATGCAATCGATTATTGGTGCCGCTAAAGCGCCAAATACACGACACGAACATTTCCGCGAACATTCCGCAATCTTTTTCGCAGCTTTGGCCATACACCATGCGAACTTTTGGCCGAACATTAGTTCTCTTTCAGACAGCGATAAATACAACAACTGTGCTGCAGCAATATTGCTCGCTGTGGCAGATTAAAGTCGCATAATCATTATTCTTTTTAATTCTATTACAATAATCTTTGCTTTTTACTTGCCACAATGATGGCAAAGATTTATACATTTCAATAAATTCACTCAGACATTTTTTATTGTCCATTTTACTTTTCCGCGCACGTCTGTTCCGTTCAGAAATTACTACGATTATGAGCTATTTCGCCATACACGCACGAACAGTTCGCGCAAATGTTCGCCAAAAATTAAAATATTTTGATTTTTGGCGAACATTTGCTCGAACTGGCAAACACCACCATACAAGACAGAAAAGGTCGCAGAAACATGACATAACGGGAATGTTCGCGGAAATGTTCGTGTCGTGTATTTGGCGCTTAAGGTCGTAACCGTATAGTAGCCAACCAATTGGTGTTTGGTTTACCGTCGTAACGATAAACAGTTGATTACGTTAGGGATACGGATACAGCGATACGACATACGGCACCAATGACTCCGGCTTAAGATTGTGCATTCACGAGTTCAAAATTGCCTGTTCTGCGCACCTACGTCACACTTGACTTCTTCATGTGTTTACATGCGCAATGCGCCACCTTCTATAATTCCATCATGAGTCCAATACGTAAAGGCCAAAAGGACGAATATGAATAGTACCATCAAATCGCGGTTAGATAATTCACCGTAGGAGAAATGTGGCATGAAATAATTGATAAAATAACAACAATTTAACTATTTTTTTTTAACATTTTCAATAACTTTTTTGTGAAATTTTAACGAAAACACCGTGTTTTTTGCTAATCTTGAAGTAGGTAATGTGGTGAAATACCTACTGTTAGTTTGACAATTTCTATTACTGTCCGTCGTTGGCGATTCTCTGGGTTAAGTCCAAAAAGGAGGTATTTTCGTTGTATGTAAACTTGGTCTAAGTTGGAACGTATCTAACTTAAGATTTGTTTAACGTTAAAGCACCAGCTCAACTTCGCGTATATTGACTTGAGTATATAAATTGATTGTTATAAATTTCCTTTAAGACTCAGTACAAATGCATAATATCCTCCAGCTTTTTCCGTTGCAAATTAGGTACTTCACAATCTTCCGCAGCATAACCCACTGGCAAAAGCACCAGTAATTTCTCGTTCTCCGGTCTATGTAGGAGCAAACGTATTGTATGGCCACAGTTAAGTGGCGTTGTCACAAGGGAACTCAAACCAGCCGCCTGCAATGCACACAATAAAATACCTATTGCAATTGAAACTGATATCTCATTGTAATAATGTTGCTTGCGACTACCGTCTGCCAAAGAACCGTACACTTGCTTGAAAACCAAAATTAGATATGGAGCATCTGTTAGATAGGGTTTAATGTGATTTGTACGCAATGGGCGCAAATCAGCTGTCCATTGACGATGCATGCGTTGTGCATAATTTAGTTCCTCTTCCGTTTCAATTATCTCACGAATACGTTTCTTTATTGCTATATCACTAACTACACAAAAAGTCCATGGCTCAGTATGTGCACCACTGGGTGCTGTACCAGCCGCAAGTATACAATTTGATATTACCTCCAAGGGGGGTATAGGCTCGGACCGGTAAGACCTTACGCTACGACGATTATTTGTTATTTTATAAAACTCTTTAGCACCACCAGGAAGCGTCTCGGTTGCACCGTGAAATGGTATATGATTATCAATTTTAAGTGCTGGCATATAACATTCATTGGACTCTCCGTCACGTCTGTCGTTACAATTTTTGTCTTGAATCGGGCTAGCAAACTTAACTGACAAAAAAATTTAATAAGCAAGGACATTTCACAAAGAAACGAATTTGTTTACTTACCACCAACATATTCTTCGCCGTCCAATTGATTTTTATTAGATTTTTTATTGTTAGAATAAACTGTGGCCCAATGTAGAACTAGATTACCAAGAGTTGCAATAGTTAATGCAATTAGAATATTTCTCCAGTTTTTTAGTAGTAAGGAACTTTGAAGAAGTGATGTTAGGTCCATATTTATTACTTGTTTTTTTCAAGAAAAAAAAAAACAATGAAGTAGTCTTCAACGAGTCCGAAGTTATAGCCATAGTGTACCATAGTGTACCTATACCAAGTGTGTTCACTAAGCGATAAACGTCAAAACTACAAACAGCCTCGCTCACCTGATGGAAATCTCAGGTCTAGAGTCGCATTTTTAGTCTCAACGACAACATTTTTGACTACCAATCGTATGGACTTTTTCAATTTTTCAATCATTCGGAGCATTCGGTAATGGTATCCATTTTGAATTCGCTGTCATTCCGAATCCAGCGAGTGCCTGTCAGAATGCTTGACAGATAAGTCAACACACTTGTACTTGTACACTATGTAGTGTACCTATACCAAGTGTGTTCACTAAGCGATAAACGTCAAAACTACAAACAGCCTCGCTCACCTGATGGAAATCTCAGGTCTAGAGTCGCATTTTTAGTCTCAACGACAACATTTTTGACTACCAATCGTATGGACTTTTTCAATTTTTCAATCATTCGGAGCATTCGGTAATGGTATCCATTTTGAATTCGCTGTCATTCCGAATCCAGCGAGTGCCTGTCAGAATGCTTGACAGATAAGTCAACACACTTGTACTTGTACACTATGGTTATAGCTAAGTAGCATGGCGCAACGATACAAGCATTGTTTACTATATAGTTTGGCAGCTTAAGTAGAGGTTATGTTGCGAATAGAGTGGAAGGCAGTGGACTAGGCAGTCGAATGTCATATAATGAAGGAATGGTGTCGGAGTTTTTTCAAAGTTAAAAAAAAAATGATAAAAGCTTTAATATAAATAAAACTATTGTTTTAATAACAACAACAACGCCATATATATTCTGTATGCATAAATTTGTAAGGATTATCCCACTTTAAAATTTGAATTAAATAATCTAAAGTTTTGTTTTGAAACTGAGTCGAGAACTGTGCGTGTGAATGTGCGAATTTTCACCGATCAGCTGTTAGTTGCGCTACTTGGTAAAATTTACAATGGATACAAGGTGGCAGCATGGAACAGCTGATTACAAACTTTTTTTATTCGATTTGATACATCAACTTCCGGCGGAGTACGATTTTGACATTTGTCCATCGAATTTACAAAAAGTACATGGAATTTTTATTTATGTTTGTAGGTATGTCACCCTGCTGCCACCTGTATCATTCCGCTATGCTAAGTAGTTAAAATGGCCCTACAAGACAGGTACCCGTTACCTAATCGATTACTTAATCGTTACCAATAACTTGGTCACCAATTATCGTCTTAAGGTAAGGCCACATTAGGCTGCACTACGCAGCACTGCACTGCGCTACAAAATATTCTTTGCATGTATTCTTATGAGGCAATTCACACCTAGCGTCAACAGCACTGCGCAACCCGGCACAGCGCAGCAAATTTGATCAACTAGGCAAAAAAGCCGCGTTTGGAAGTGTCGCGCAGTGCTGCTGCCGCTAGGTGTGAATTACCTCATAAGAATACATGCAAAGAATTTTGCACCATCTTTTTTCAATCTGGGCAAAAGAGTGTGGAACTCTCCTTCCTCATACCTTGAGGATGAGATGTCTTGGACCCATAGCCACGACCTTTTTCTTTTCCTTTCCTCTTCTTCGCACAAAAATTAAATAATTACAGCTTCAAAAACTGTGTCGTCCATTTTGCAAATAAAAATAAACACAAACTTTTGCTGCAATGTGTCGCTCGATTGCCGCTTAATGTGAACTGCCAAAATATGTCGCTCTGTGAGGCGCCGCTGCTGCTACGTGTCGCGCAGCGTAATGTGCGCGTACCTTTAATGACTTTTACATTGCTGTCGTGAAAAAGGTAACGCATGCGCCAAGGCGAATTCAGTAGAGGTGGTGTTATCGCCTTGGGCGAATCCATACCAGGTGGTGGCAAAGCGAATTCAACCAATTCGCCGTACAGAAGAATGTCAAGTCAAAGGAAAATTTTCATAGATTTCGGTTAACTGATATATTGTTGTACAAGGCTTTGTATGGAAAATTATCAAGAAGAAGCAATCAGCTGTTGGGATAACACCCAAGGCGAATCTATACTAGGTGGTGGCAAAGCGAATTCAACCAATTCGCCGTACGGAAGAATGTCAAGTCAAAAGAAAATTTTCATTGATTTCGATTAACTGACACGTTGCAGTACATGGCTTTGTATGGAAAATTATCAAGAAGAAGCAATCAGCTGATGGGATAACACCACCTGTAATGAATTCGCTTTGGATAACACCACCTCTAATGAATTCGCCTTGGCATGCGCTCTCTCAAAATAGTGTACGTGTGACTCGCTTTCTCGCTCTTACCTATTGTGTTTTCGACATTCCTTCTCGCTCGATGTTATTTTCATTTTTAAGTTACTTCATTAGGTATGTTTTCGTTATCGCTAACCAAAACATATGCAACAACAACACGGGTAACTGGCCTATCGGTTACCCGTACCGGTTACCTTCTGTCAATTCGCTTTTTATATGAATGAAACGCGTCCCTTTTGTTTAAATAATATTTAATTATGAATAAATTATATAAAATGTATACAATGGTTTTTACAAATAATTTCCTTAATTTTCTAGTAAACCTTACATATGTGCATATTTATATGTACAAACTACATATGTAAAGACATAAACTTATTCGTAGTCGTGCCCTTTCTGAAACCATTTTGAGTTTCGAAGCTCACACTGATGGTGCTCAATTTTTCCTGCGCGGGTGGTGTTAGTATCAGTTTGCATAGATATGAGTGTTGTAGATATAATACCGGATTATATGCAGCCCCATTTCGTGCTATCAAAGTCGATTTGCAGGTGATGTTGAGCCTTTGAACTTGACCCTTTCCCATAATATGCGTGGTAGGGCCTTATATGTGATACTAAAAAGGCCGAGGGACAGTTGTCGCAGTTTTCTTGTAGTTTGAGCAAATGTACGTTCTTCTTACAGCCACAGCTGGAATATTGCTATGCCCACATCGTCAAATCGTATTACCTAGAATGAAAAAGAAACGAATTCAGTAAGGATAGATAATAAGTTTTTAATATAACCGGAAGTGCTTAATAAATACAAGATACTCAAGAGGATTTCAGATAACCAGAATCAGGACCTGTAAAGTAAATTCAAGTGAACCTCCACCATGCCAAGGCATCTTCCGGTAGTGGGGGTACCCGAAGATTATAACAAGGGATAATTGATAGATGTTGGGGTAATAGATAGTAAATTAGGCGTGCTACAAAAACAAAAACGAATAAATGCAGATGACTGTTTAATCCATTATGCGAAGTTCTTTGAATGGATGTGCAAATTGAAACGGGCAAAGTACTGCTAAAACTGCTTTCCCCGAGTAACCCGGGAACGAATTGATATGACTACGTCTATTCTTCTTTAGCAGCAGTGCCGAGCACCAATTCCCTTTTGGACAGGAAAGTAAACGTGTGGTTGTCTGCAAGTTTATCATATGCCAGTACAGAACATACTCGTTTGCTGGATCTGAGCAGTACATCTAATTTTCCCAGATTTTCTGGGCTCAGCGAGGGTATCCTCCTGAATGGTGCATGTGTACCCTGCTGCCTTGCCTGGCCGCTCACCCAACAACACCAGGCACGCCGGAACTTGCCTTGCGACACCCAAAGTGCACTCACGCTTCTCATGGCTCCAGCGGGTTAGTGGGCTTAGAGTATACTCGTGGTAGCTATGCCTGTCGTAAGAGTCGACTAAAATACCAAATTGATTCAAGGGGTTTTGTAGCGCAATCCTTTCAATGGGTTGCCAGCGCAATATATAGCCTCTCCAACCCAATTGTCAACGTCACCTACCCGTGGCGAATCCTGTTTCTTTAACAGCCGAGGCTCTGGCGACCTCATGTTCCTTATGGATCTACATTTGAAGGCGCTTAGTTAGCTGAAATCGCTTACTTAACCGGTAGATTCTAAAGTAAAAACCAAAACACAAAATATAGGTTAGGTTGAAGTGGCCGGTTCATGAGGATCTCACATAGACTGAATGAGTCCGTAGTGTTACCAGAAGTTTGTTTTAACGACCAAGCTGAAAACCCTATCAAGAACCAGGACCTATGTTATAAAAAAAACTCCGTCCTCTTGACAAATACTAGAAGCTTCCTAGGACTTAAGCCACTTGCTGCTTCTAGATCTGACAGCTTTATCACTCCTAATAGCTGGAGCCTTAGCCTGGCAAGCGCAGGGCACGATATTTCTCAGGGGGCCCGGTATTTCTCGGGGGGCCCGCGATTTAGAGGTACTAAGACATTTTTTTTTTAATTCAGGAGTCTTTAGTTGTTCCATGTGGAAATTTTAAGCCGAATTTCAAAAGCAACAAATATTGATAATGATTTTTTACCTGGTCCCTCGAACAGTGAGGAGACAATAAAAACATCAAACAAAAATATATGTTTACATGAATCCGAAATCGTAAAGTTTTCGTGGTAACACTGATGAATCTTCAAAAAGTCTTCCAACAATACCACCAACTCTGTATCAAAGTCCAGATGATTTAAACGACTTCGATATCGGTACCGTAAATAATGAGTTTTTGCGATCTGAAGAAGTCAACGAAATAATTCGTCGAGGTCATCAAAAGTGCCCTGTTATTTTTCCACGTGATTAGTCATGACGAGGCATTTCCTACCTCGTTGTTAAACAGAATTTTGCCAAATGGAGAGAGAGTGGAGCGTCACTGGTTGGTGTGGAGTGCCAGTAGCAATGCTTTTTATTGCCTACCACGTCGTCTGTTAAGCACCAATACTTTAAATCGACCTAAAATTTGTTGTCCTGGCGAAGATTCGAAATTCCAGGTATGGAAGAAGCTATACGCTAAAGTGCCATCACACGAAAATACTGAAGATCACATTAAATGTTATATTCAATGGCGATCTTTACAAAACCTAATTCGAAAGGAGGCTACAATTGATACACTTATCAATGAACAGCTAATCACTGAAACTCAAAAGTGGAAAGAAATTTTATATAGAATTTTGCACTATTTTTTTTTTCAAAAAGCGAAAGGATGAACATTTTTTGGGCATCTAAGATCTCATAAGCCATTATGATCCGATACTTAGAGATCATTTGGAGAAAGTTAGGATTTCACAATAGCAGCACAAACGTTTACAAGTTCACTATCTTTCCCCAAACATTCAGAACGAGTTTATAGAAATTTGTGCAAAGCATGTGAGGGAAACTATATTAGATCAAGGCAAGAAAGCTAAGTATTTTGCTATTATCGTTGATGCTATGCTTGATGCTAGTCACCTTGACTACGTTCATTTTGCGCTTACTCCATTTCAATTCGAAAGCAACAAATTTACAATTCCAGAACACATTTTGGCTTTCGTGAATTGTAACCAAAAAACTGCTCAGAAAATCGCTGATCTAATTTGCCATACATGATTGAAGATTGTCGTGCACAAGTGTACGATAACGGCGCCAATATGAAATGAGCTTACAACGGAGCACTACGTCACATTCTCGACAAAAACTCGAATGCTGATTACTCGCCTTGTGCAACCCGCAGCTATGATAGCGTTTGCTTTTCTGGATAGTGTTACGCAAGCGTTGTTGTTCTATTCTAAAAAACAGGCAACGCCTTTACGGGGTATTTCGTTCTTTTGTGAAAATTCTTGCCTGCTCGCAACGCAAAAGCGTTACACTTTTACCCTGTATAAAATGGCGGTGTGGCAGTGCAACTTTGTGAAACTCTCAATTCGCTCTTAAGTTCCACATATACTCTGTTAATATGAGTGAATTTGGTGAGTTGAAATGTTCTTTGTATGCACCATAAATGTTGACCATTTTCTGGGGTAGGAGTAACTCTATTGTTGTTGTTGTTGTTGTAGCGATAAGGTTGCTCCCCGAAGGCTTTGAGGAGTATTATCGATGTGATGGTCCTTTGCCGGATACAGATCCGGTACGCTGCGGTACCACATCATCATTAAGGTGCTAGCCCGACCATCTCGGGAACGATTTATGTGACCAAATTAAACCTTCAAGCCATCCCCTCCCTCCCCATCCCAAGTTCCATGAGGACCGAAGAATCCCAAGAGCTTTCTTACAGGGATTATAGACTGAGCAGCCGTATGCAGAAAGTGGGTGTACTATCGAATAACACATGCCGATTTTGTGATCGATCAGCAGACGACGAACAATATCCTCCAAGATACGAAGCAATCTCAAAACGTAGGGCTAAGTTTATGGGCTCACCATGGCCAGTGCATTCCCACATTTAATCCCTCAAGCCAAGAACTCTGCTAGGGTTCATCAAAGAAGTCGGCTACGATGAGGTGCTGTGAAGGAGATGTGCAAGTCACTGTGCAATCCTCAATAAATTATCTATCTACGTTCCGGTAACAAGCACCATTGAGGTACTAACCCGAGGGATTCAAGGGGTTGTGTAGCGCAATATATAGCTTCTCCAACCCAATTGTCAACCTCACCTTCGAGCGGCGAATCCCGTTTCACTAACAGACGAGGCTCTGGCGACCCAAGCTCCTCATGGAACTTGGGGGTGGGGAGAGAGGGATGGCCTGAAGGTTCAATGTGGCCATATAAATCGTTCCCGAGATGGTCGGGCCAGCACCTTAATGGTGCTGTGTTACCGGAGCGTATCGGGTCTGTATCCGACAAAGGACCATCACATCGATAACACTCCCCAAAGCCTTCGGGGAGTAACCTAATCGCTACAAAAACAACAACAACAACAGGTACTAACCCGAACATCTCCGGACCTATTGATATGACTGCATTGAACCTTCTAGGGATTGAATATTAATAATGACCGCAATGCGAAAGTCTGCTAAAATTTACCATTCTCCATGGAATGCTACATATATAACTTCCCACGTTTTGAATCAGTAATGAAAAGAGCAAAATTTACTAAAATTTTAACTGGTTGTGGGTAAGGTGTTGATGTCCTCTCTTAACGCAATGTAATGGCAACGGCGACACAGGGAAAACAATAAAAATCCTATAAATCTACTGATCATAATTAATTAATACCTCCCTTTCTATGCAGTTGTATGCATACATACATATGGGTTTTGTTCTCCAAACGCTATTTAAAGAAATCAATTGGTGTTTACATGAACTTCGAACTCTTTGGTATTTGCCTTCTTCAGTTGATTATCAACAAAAGCATGACAAATTATCACTAACAAATTCATACATGTTGTTTATATATTTAATATGTTAGGCAATTTACTTACCCTTTCTGGTGCGATGATCCTGGACAATCGGGCATGACTAGACGAGATTTATTTTGCTTTAACATAGCGTGCTTAACGCGAACCATGTCATGTTAGGGCACAATTTCGATTATGCAACCAATCAAAGAAATGACGTGCTTGTAATAATGCTTTGATAGCAGCAGCAGCTCCTGGTGGCGGCACATAAACAACAGTTGCATGCGGATCAATTGCATTTTTTGCTTCGGCTACCTATTCAATTTTAATTCACATTACATTATCTACTATTGCAATTTTTAATCAATATAAATTACCGAAGCAAATACTGGCAAACCAAGAAGCGTAGTTCCACCCTTTTTTGGGAAAATACATCCAACCAATTTTGTACCGTATTCCAAAGCATGTTGGTTGTGGAAAGTACCTTGTTTACCGGTAAATCCTTGGCAAATGACACGTGAATCTGCATTTAATTGTAGGTTTCTTGTTGTTTTGGCATATCCTGAGCTGAATCGCACCCCGGCAGAGATGATATATATTAGAATATAACATTTTTTTTATTATTTAAAAATACACATACGTATGAATGAAAAGCAGAGAGTAAATAATGTTGCTTTGGTTGTAGCGATAAGGGCAATCCCCGGGAGCGATTTAGTATGACCACCTGAAACCTTCTAGGCCATCCCGTCGATTCTATACAACTTTCAGATTCTAAAAATGGATCTCGACATGAGTCTTTTGATACCACCTTTGTTGTTGTTGTTGTAGCAATGCTCGCCCCACCTAATAGCCGGGACCGATCACAAATTTTCATCAATATCCTCTAACGGGAGTCCAAGGAAACTTGCCGTTTCAACAGGGGTGGACCATAAGGAAAGGGGTGTTAGAGGCGTTGGTTCCACATTACAATTAAAGAGATGGTTGGTGTCATGTGGGGACACATTGCAAGCAGGGCATACATTTTGTATGTCGGGGTAGATTCTGGATAGGTAAGAGTTTAACCTGTTACAGTATCCAGAACGAAGTTGAGCAAGAGTGACACGCGTTTCCCTGGGGAGTATGCGTTCTTCTTCTGCGAGTTCTGGATATTTTTCTTCAAGTACTGGATTCACCGGGCAATTCCCGACATAAAGGTCCGACGCCTGTCTATGGAGTTCACCAAGGACCTGCTTGTGTTTTTCCGCTTCATACGGCTGGGTTCTCAGGTGCCGTATTTCCTCAAAATGCTTACGGAGATGACTCCTTAGGCCCCTAGGCGGTGCTGGTTCGTCAATCAGATATCTGTTGGGATGCCCAGGTTTCTGGGTATTCAACAGAAACTGTTTGGTCAGCATCTCATTTCTCTCACTGATGGGTAGTATTCTCGCCTAATTATGCAGATGGTGTTCTGGGGACATAAGAAGACAGCCCGTGGCGATTCTGAGAGCAGTATTTTGGCAGGCCTGTAGTTTCTTCCAGTGGGTGGTTTTAAGGCTTGGCGACCATATGGGTGACGCGTAGCACGTAATCGGCTGGCTAATTGCTTTGTATGTTGTCAAGAGCGTTTCTTTATCTTTTCCCCAGGTACTGCCAGCAAGGGATTTGAGGATTTTATTACGGCTCTGAATTCTTGGAACAATTGCGGTTGCGTGCGCACCAAAATGTAGATCCTGATCAAACGTCACACCCAAGATTTTGGGGTGTAGGACAGTCGGTAGCGTAGTGCCATCGACGTGGATGTTCAATATGCTCGACATTTGGGGCGTCCATGTTGTAAATAAGGTCGCGGAAGATTTAGTCGGTGACAATGCCAGGTTTCGCGAGGCGAAAAAACTGGAGAGATCAGGGAGATAGCCGTTTATTTTATTGCATAGCTCATCGATCTTTGGGCCTCGGCCTGTGGCCATTATTGTGCAGTCATCGGCGTAGGAAACGATTGTGACTCCTTCCGGTGGTGAAGGTAGCTTAGATATGTAGAAATTAAACAAAAGCGGGGATAGGACACCACCCTGTGGCACCCCTTGTTTAATTCTCCTTTGTTTTGATGTTTCGTTTCTGAATTGCACCGATGCCTGCCGACCACCCAGATAATTTGCGGTCCACCTTTTAAGACATGGGGGAAGGGTAGACCCTTCCAGGTCTTGCAGTAACGAGCCATGGTTGACCGTATCAAAAGCTTTTGATAGGTCTAACGCTATGAGTACTGTTCTATGGTGGGGATATTGATTCAAACCGCAATTTATCTGGGTGCTAATGACATTTAGCGCGGAGGTAGTGCTATGGAGTTTTCTGAAGCCATGCTGATGAGGGGCTAGCTGCAAATGTGCTTGGAAATAAGGGAGCAAAATGGCTTCAAGCGTCTTTGCCACTGGCGATAGGAGAGATATCGGACGATATGACTCACCTACGTTAGCTGGTTTCCCAGGCTTTAGTAGCGGGACCACCTTGGCCGTTTTCCATTTTTTATTTATTTATTTATTTATTTATTTAAAGTCGACGCAAACACAAAGCGGTCGACTAATTATTGTAATAGACAGATATATATGTAAAATACAGAGCCATTCTTAAAATTAAAAAATTCAAAAAAGGTACATAGAAAATTTGTATGTTATAAACATTTGACATCGCATTGTATAAGAAAAAATAAAATTAAAATATCAGGCTAAACATAAGAGTATAGCAGTATGTAAAGCAGCAAACGAACATTCAAAGCCAATGCAGTTATACAAATCATTGTACCGCGAGCACCAATGGCGCAGGGGACTGTTTCTAGCAAAATTTTGCCGGCATAGAGGTAAATGAAAAGGCACAAAATGCCTGGACGCCCTAGCAGGAACCGCAAAATTTAGTTGACTGATTAGGTCAGGGGAGTCAATCACACCAATGATGAGCTTGTGAATGAACATAACGCCAAGTAATACTCTACGATTCTCTAGAGATGGCAAATTAATTAGAAGAAGTCTATTCCTGTATGGTGGAAGATAAGTACTTGATTCCCAGTTGAGACCTCGTAATGCAAAAATTAAAAACCGTCTCTGGACCGACTCAATCCGATCAACATGGATTTGATAGATCGGAGACCAGACACATGAACAGTACTCGAGAATAGGACGTACCAGCGAGGTATAAAGGATCTTTGTGAAATAAGGGTCATCAAACTCTTTAGCCCAACGTTTGATAAAACCTAATACACCAGTTGCTTTGTTTATAGCGGTTGAAATATGTGTGGTAAAACTTAATTTCGGATCAAAAATAACTCCTAGATCAGTAACAATAGATATCCGCTCCAAGGGGTCGCCGTTAAGTGTATAAGATGATAGGACCGGCTTCACACGGTGAAAAGTCATTTGCTTACATTTAGAGTAATTCAAAAAAAGTAAATTTGCAGTACACCAGCTTTGAAATGAGTCCAGATCGGCCTGAAGCTGATTAAAACAGAACAAGTTCGAAGGCAGATATGTGTAACAAAGTTTTACATCATCTGCATACATAAAAACTCTAGAATGTAATATAACCTTTGGTAAGTCGTTAATGAACAGGTTAAAGAGTAATGGACCCAAATGGCTACCCTGGGGCACGCCAGAAGTTACATCAAACGACTTTGAAAGATTGTTGTTAAAGAAAACTCGCTGAGTCCTATTTTCAAGATAACTTGAAATCCAACTTAATGAAGGCGCTGGAAAACCCAGAAGATCAAGTTTGGTAACTAAGAGCTCGTGATTAACAGAGTCAAATGCTTTACTAAAGTCGGTGTAAATTACATCTGTTTGTTTGCAAACTAAAAAGCCATTCATAACAAAAGACGTAAATTCAAGCAAGTTGGTAGTAGTTGATCTCCGATGAACAAAACCATGTATGACAAAGGTGGAAAGAGACAGGTTGAAGACATGCGCTAAATATTTGAAACCCTCTTTCCCTAGGTTTTTAAGCATCGGCATGGCTATGCCGTCTGGGCCCACTGCTTTGGATGGTACAGCGCGACCAATGGCGTCCTCAACCTCTCTAGCGGTGATGGTAATTGGTGACGCGCTGAGTTTGTGTTTATGTGCGTGTCTATTGGCTCTCTGTCTATCTTTGTCGACCGTAGGATGCATTATATATTGTCGGCAGAAAGCGCTCGCGCATTTTTTCGCATCCGACAGCACCTTATCGCCAAAGGCGATGGAAACTTTGTCTTTGTGCTTAGTCGGATTCGATAGGGACTTTACGGTGGACCAAAGTTTACCTACACCGGTAGAGAGGTTACAACCTCTTAGGTGCTCTTCCCATTTCGCCCGATTGT
Organism: Eurosta solidaginis; assembly: GCF_040869045.1. Lineage (NCBI taxonomy): Eukaryota > Metazoa > Arthropoda > Insecta > Diptera > Tephritidae > Eurosta > Eurosta solidaginis. The sequence continues at coordinate 181,443,276 of NC_090323.1, forward strand.
GTTCGTCCACAAGCAATCTGATGCGTTGGTTTATATCCCTTATTTGGGGGTCGCCTGGATCAAGCTGTCTTATAAGGTCGCGTTCCCTCGCTAAGCTCGCGGCCTCCGCTGGGAAGTGGGCCGGATTTCGGGAATTCTCCCGGCGGGAATGAAATGTGCCGAGGCGGATTCAATGACCTTACGGAAGGCACGCTCCCCTTGGCGGGCATCAGTCGGGATAGGGAGGGCAGCAAAGCTGCTGTCTGTTGCAGATTTATAATTCTTCCCACTTTCCTTTTTTGAAGTTTATGAAAGTGCGTTTTTCGGTGACGATGAAGTCGGCGGTACGCTCGAACGAAATAAGTATGGGCAGGTGGTCGGATGCCAATGTTACCATCGGCTGCCAGTTGACGCAGTTTACGAGTTCTGCGCTCACGATTGAGATATCTGGCGAGCTATGACAGCTTCCTACCATACGTGTGGGGGCGTCTCCGTTTATTGTGCAGAACGTCGTTTCGTCTATTTGATCCGCCAACATCTCACCCCTACTGTCCGCCCGCAAGTTTGAATGCCATAGGTCGTGATGGGCATTGAAATCGCCTAAGATAATGTGATTGTTGCCAGTGAGTAAGGCCTCGATATTAGGGCGGTATCCACTGGGGCAACAGGTGACAAGAGGGATGTAGATGTTGATGATTTCTAGGTTTGCATCGCCTGACCGGACAGATAGGCCTTGACGTTCTAAGACATTGTCACTGCGGTCGATGCCAGGATCAAATATATGATATTGCACAGAGTGGTGTATAATAAACGCGAGGCCGCCTCCATTTCCGCTCTCGCGGTCTTTCCTGTGGACATTATAACCAGAGCAGGTCTGCAATGCAGATCTTGCTGTGAGTTTAGTCTCTTGAATCGCAGTAATGCGGATGTTGTGCCGCTTCATGAAATCGACTATCTCCGCAATCTTCCCAGTTAGTCCATTACAGTTGAACTGCAGAATTCTGAAGTGCATGAGGGGTGACGCCGCCACTCTAGGGGTAAGTGAGGGGTGACTACGCCTAGGTTGTGGAAGGCCAGGACGCAATTGCTGTTGTGGCCTTGGGACTGGGCGCCCTTGGGCAAGCATTGGGGTACCCGGATGATTTGGGTTTGCGACCTGGCAACATGGCGCGATGAAACCCGTCGAGGGGTTGCCGTCGCGGAGACCAGAACATTTAGGAAAGTGGCACCACCCAAGGCAGGAGCTGCATTGAGCGGATGTCGCAAACCTATATATTCTGTGCTGGCAGACGGTGCAAACGGAGGCAGGGACTAAGAGTCTGTTTCCCTGACCTGCACGATTGCTGCCAGAAAAGAGGGGGAAAAGAAGACGGGGGCAGGGGCTGATGCTCAGCATTGCTACCAGCTCTACTACGAAGGTAGTAGTTACGAGTGGTATCAGCTGTTTGAGATGTTGGCGCCGTGGGGCGCGAGCAGCAGCGGGTACTTGTTGTGGCTTGCTGAGCAGCGAATCTGCTGGAAGGTAGTGGGGATACGCTTAGGCGTAGACTACGGGACGCCCTTGGGCGTGAGCAGCAAGGAGCCACAAAAGATTTATAAAAGTTACGTGGACGTCGGGTTTTGGGATCAAGCCCAGAACAACCTGTCCGATGCAACCTTCCCTTGCACGAGACACACTGAACAGAGTATGACCGTCCTAAAAAGATTCTTTTCTGGCAAATGCAGCAAAACCATTTCTCAGGACCGGGGTCAGGAGACGGACCCGGATTGGGTTCGATACCTTCCCGGAGTAAGAGAATATGTAGCAGTCCTGCTGCAAGGAGCTGCTGGGAGGATGACAATTTGTGGGAGGGACGAAACAAATTAAATGGGGTCACACTGAAATGACAGTCCTTGGTCGGGAAAAATCCCGAGTCGCTCCGGTACATAGAACCGACTGCCTTGGGAAGCGGATACCACCTTTGTTTAAGTTGTGTACTGTCTTGAAAATGTTACCTTTTTTAATTTTGGAAATCGAATCTTCCAATTCCAATTGGTGGCAAGAGGACTTGGCTGCCTCTAGTTAATGCGCCAGGTTAATTTAGAAGTGCCTAAACAGCTAACACACGTCACACCTGAAAGCCCGTAGCGCAAGCACATTTTTAGTTTTTTAGTTTAATTACCACAATTATAGTTTTTCATCGTTTTAAAATGTTTCCCGGAATAATTAATAAATTGTCGTATTAAGATGACGCTGTCATTTCGATGACAGCAAGAAACGTCGATGTGTTAGTGGAGAGCGAAAAAAGCTATGAATGTTTGGGTGAACTAGTTACCACATTATGTACAGGTTGGCTCATCTCATCAGCTGATTTTATTTATGTCATTGCATGGTCGAAGGGATTGTCAAAAGGAGATGGCAAACTCAAAATGAAACCAACACATTAGCAACATTTTACTTACACATACAAAAACTGCTAAGTGTTATGTTTCCATTCCATGGTTCAATTATGTACAGGTTGGCTCATCTCATCAGCTGATTTTATTTATGTCATTGCATGGTCGAAGGGATTGTCAAAATGAGATGGCAAACTCAAAATGAAACCAACACATTGGCAACATTTTACTTACACATACAAAAACTGCTAAGTTTTACGTTTACATTCCATACCATTCGCACCAACACCAATACACAGATTTTGACAATTTGAACAGACATATTTTGTTGCTTTACAGATGAGCCAACCTGTATATAGTTGAACCATGTTTCCATTCCATACCATTCGCACCAACACTAACACAAAAATTTTGACAATTTGAACAGACATATTTTGTTGCTTTACAGATGAGCCAACCTGTATATAGTTGAACCATGCACCGTCTTGTAGGGGGGTTATATTCCTTTATATATAAATTTATACTAACAATACAATTAGCGGTTAAGCGGTCATTTTAATCCAGTGCGTAAAGTACTGGTGCATGCACATAAATACATCCTTTTTAAATCAAAACTTTGATAAGAGAAATCTAGAGCAAATATGTGTAAACAGAGCAGTCTCAGTGGCCTCTAAATTCATATTAAGGTGTGTGAGTATAGAGTGTCCATTTATTTCCATTTTTTTTAAGCTATTGCATACATTTTATCGCGGGCTTGGCGACTAAATCAAAAAAACCCGTAACGAATATTTGTCAAAAAAGGCTCGAAAAGGTTCGAAAAAGATTCGGTGTTAGCAACAGGCCAAATACATAAAATTGGATCTCTATCATAAAGTTAAAGTTTAAGTTAAAGTTAAAGTTAAAATTAAAGTTAAAGTTAAGTTTAAAGTTAATGTTAAAGTTAAAGTGAAGGTTAAAGTTAAAGTTAAAGTTAAAAATTAAGTTAAAGTTAAAGGTAAAGTTAAAGTTAAAGTTAAAGTTAAAAATAAAGTTAAAGTTAAAAATAAAGTTAAAGTTAAAGTTAAGGTTAATGTTAAAGTGAAGCTTAAAGTTAAATTTAAAAATAAAGTTAAAGTTAAAGTGAAAGTTAACGTTAAAGTGAAAGTTAAAGTTACAGTTAAATTTAAATATTTAAAAAATGTTTAAGCTATTGCATAGATTTTATCGCGGGCTTTGAGCGTGGCGACTGAATCAAAAAAACCGTAACTGATATATGTATGTACATAAAATCATCGAATAACATCTGTTAATAACAGCAAAAGTTTCGGTGTTAGCAACAGCATGATAACATAAAATTGGATCTATTTATGCGAATATTGGTTGTTGTCTTTGGTGTACATTTATCTTCACTACTGCGCTGTAGATGGCACTGGTAACCGCCAGATGCCAGATGACCTGCACGCTAGATGATGCACACCAACACACACACACACGCTGTACATAATTGCCTTTGTTGCTGTTGAACTCCCCTGCAAAAAATGCGATTAGTCTAGGATGAGGCCGGGATGAGTCGCAAGGGAGTATGCGACCAATGCCAGTTTTGATCTCTTTGTATGAGTTCAACTGTTCCCTTTTGTTTGAGCATGTCCTATGAAGAGACTAATTGTACCCATTTATACCCGAAAGGGATCGATGGGACCAATCCCCTTTGTACCCATATGGGAACATAAGAGAGTAGTCTCTTTTCGGCCCAATAAGGACTCAAATACGGACCAGTCGCATTTTTACCCCAATGGTAGTAAAATGATACATACTCACCGATGTAATCCGTTTAAAAATAAAACAATAATTAAAATTAGTTTTATTTTCATTTCCGGTTTATATTGAAATAAGCAAGTTTAAAAATTCAGTCTTTTATAATTTTTATGCAGGTACTACGTTAATGCTACTCATTAAAACAGTTCAGTAAAACACAAGCATTTTGTTAATTAGAAATAACTTAAGTTTTAAACTTTTTTCAGACATCAGTTGATCAGACTTAATAATAGATGGCTTTATTTATTTTGAAATTATATTAATATGTTATTAGATCTCATTTTTATCTAGTTTATTTCATTCATTCATTTGTTTAATTAAAAATAAACTCTTATCAACTCTGAAACTTGGCCAGGACTCTTTTTGTGTGGCTTGACAAAAGTTTTTGGTTTCATTTAGTGAGCATTTTAGCGCGTTTTTTTTTTGTGCTTATAACTTTATGGGAAAGAACAAAAAATATTTTTGTAAATATTGCAATAAATTATTAGATAATTCACAAGGTCTTAAATTCCTTATATGTGCTATGATTTTAAAACTCTCATATGTGCTTTGTTGTTGTTTATTATATAAAATTTGGATAAAAAACTACAATTCAGCAGCCTATGCATATCAGATGTACTAAGTTATTGCCAAATAAATTGTTTTGTTTTTTATTTTTTTAAATGTCAAAGAATTTTCATTAATAGAAGGATAAGCGGTAGCATACATTTAGATTTTTACAGGCTTTTTACAGATGACCCTCCTTACGGATATACTTAAATACGATCTACAACAGGATGTGGTGTTCACGAGAGTCGTATTTAAAAAGATAGTACATAGGACAATAGGAGACCTAGTGAATTGATCATATATAATTAATTTCGATTAACATTTTTCTGCCAATGTAGTAAATGTCAAGTAACGCGGCAAAGTTTTATCAGCCCAAACTTAATCGACTACCATACATGTATATAATACCTACTCATATATTGCTACTTCAGACTAGGTACACTCATAAAATCAGAGTGCGGATACAATGCTGTTTAAATATTTTAGTTTTTGTATTCAATAATCGAATGTACCTTAATTAAAATTTTTTCTTGTCACACTTATGCTGCTACAGTCACAAAAATTTTGTAGGCTGTACTGTTTTGATTTAGAATTCTAAACTCATTGTGAGCATTTTGTATTAGCAACACAGGAATACTATATATATGACTTGTTTACTATCTTTAAAAGATATGCATTTATATGGACAAGTATAGAAACTTTTAAATTTAAAATTAACTTAAAAGTTATAGCCACAAAGTTATATAAAATGATATATGTTTATTATATCGACTTCACGCAGAAACTTAATCGAATCACAATTTGGTATAATGAAATTTGATTGTCATTTGTTACATTGACAATAAAATCCGACCAATAAAGCAAAACGTACCAAATTTTTGACTACATTCGGCATTCAATAAAGCACTAATGAAATGATTCAGAATTTGCATTTTGTACGGAAGATTGAGTTCAATAAAGGCTTTGGATAAAGATTAATCTCCTGTGTAAAATTTGTATTAATTACTTGTATATAATTTTTTTTTTTTAATATTTAAGTGTGGCCAAAGTTTTTGTATTGAACACAAATTTAAGTAATTCACACAGTAATAAAGTATATATGTACATTCGGTACACAATAAAATCATAGAAAAAAAAAACGAAAAATAATAATTCATAACAAGATTTTTTGTTGCCTTAAATGAGCGTTGTTTTGCACAACTTTTGGACAAACGAAAGCTCCTAATATTATTATACTTTTTATAAAATTATTATATATCATAAAACTAACTTAAGAGTTTTGGTCTCGAACCGTAAATCTTTTTGTCTAAAAAATTCTGGCAGCGGCTTCTAAAGTTATTATTTGTAAACGTATAGTAAAATTTACTCCGATCGTAGTAGAATTCAAATGTAGTTATGTATGATAGACAACCCTCTAAAATATATATGACGAATTTGTCAGAATAAGGTGATGGCAAATCGAATTCAACCCAATTTGCCGTGCAGAAGAGTGTCAAGTCAAAAGAATGTATGCATTAATTTCGATCAACTGACATATTGTTGTACTAATGCATTGTTATAATTGTGACCCCTGTTTTTTTTTGTCGGTGAAGCTTCTTAAAATGTTTTGACTTGGCAAATTGCAATCCTTTTCGGAGCATATCCTCGGGGGTTAATCCCTTAAAAGGAAGTGTAGACACAGCTCCTAAAAATCTAAAAGTTTAAATTCAAAAAACAATGTATTTATATAAGGGGTTATATGTAAATACCTGCCAATGCGCTATACAAGTTTGGGAACGATTTCAGCCCAATTTTGCCGTGAGTCCCGTCCAAATTCAAAGCAATTATCACGTCTGTTTTTATAATTAGTGGTAAATTTTTGATATTGTTGCATAATATTTATGCAATCGTAGATTCCTGTAAAAGGCACGAATGGTATTTAAAAAGTATTTAAAAGTTGACATTTAACTTACATATACATCTCTGTTAGAAGATGTAATTTTTTCGTCCATTTGCTGCATCTCATATACGTCACAAAGTGGAAAATACTTTACGACGGGTGTATTTTGTACTTCCTGACGAACTAACTGCTCGGTAGCAACTTTCAGCCCAGCTATGGCATCCATGATAGCGGTATTTTGGGTATCAACTATCATTTGCAGGTGATCAAGTTTTTCTAAATTCTTCTCAATTGATTGTAGTTGCCTCTCAAATATTTTAAAGTGGCTGCAGGACACAACTTCGAAAACGCTTTGGGTGGCTTCTATAATAAATTGAAAAACGATCATTAATAGTGTGAATTAATAATCCTGTATCAACTCAATTAATTTCGATCGGCGTTTTTTTGTAAGCTGGTGGAAATAAAGCGCTCAGTAAATTACCGAATTTCCTAGAAAGCACAACGCGAAGTAAGCCAGTTCCGTTGGGTAAACGGATTGTCAAAGCAGCTAAAAAGAGAGCCAATTAGCCAAAATCCTTCCACCACTTGCATAGTTCCGCCATGATGAAAGTGTATAGCTACTTGGAGCGTTTCCTTTTTAAGGTCGCTTGCAAAAAAACATTATTATTTAAATTTACCGACATATAAGGCAAACTTTACTTAGCCGAGATATTTTTTCATTGCGTAGTTTTCGTTATTGTGTGATAAAACTTTACCTGTAGTATGTTCGATGACCGACGATGATAAGCTGATCCGACGAGATTCTAAAAATATAGGAAAAATTTAGTTTATCAGTGTTGTCTAACCATAAGTCTACAGCTATAAATTTGCGCTAAAAAGACTCATCCATTGCGAGTGTCGATTGATATGTAATAATCATTGTAGTTATTGTAGGAATAGTCGCGAATTGCTGAGCGGTCGACTATTAATTGTGATTGACACTGGCAACAGGAGGTATGTTTTAAAGTGCTACTTTCGTATGAAAGGCTTGATTACCTATTGTAGATTCGCTGGCACACGTAACGCTGCTGGTTCTCGGGTAACTATTTTCATCTGAAACTATAATTTTTCAAAATGTGTTAAACGATGTTAGGTAATAAACAGAGCTGGTAGAATCAAGGACAGGTGTTTAATTCTCAAATAGATATGAGCAAATAATTGAAAAGAATTGAAAGTAATCGATAGTATTTGAGATAATTGATCAAAAATTTAAAAATGGTGTATTCGCTACCAAGTACCAGTAACAAGTAATTGTAATTGAGAATTAAATTTTTTAATTACCAAGTATATTCATTACTACGCAGCTCTGATAATAAATCATGTTAAAGAAGGAGTGTTTACTTACATTTAACTTTCTTTGCTGGGATTGCCGCCGTCGAGGAGTTTTTGTTTTGCGCCTCAAATTTTTTGAAAATGTGCTCAAAAAGAAAAAAATGTTAGTTATAAATATAAATAAAATAAATAAAAGTAAGGAAGTAAATAACTACATGCAAGTATGTAAAATTGGAATTAGAAGAAGTTTATCTGTTAGAGGGATACACATCAATTTGTATTCGACATCATCCAGATAAAATTCTTCTACAATAGGCGAAGGAGTGAGGTCGGCAGTGCATATTCCTAATGTAAGAGAATCGATAGGTTCAGTGAAAAAGCTGTTTAAATTCAGTAATTTCTTTCCTTTTATAACATTACTATTTTGATCTTTGAATTCTACTATTTCTACATAATCTTGTGATTTCAGCGAACAATAATTATTTGGACGTTGTGTGGATAGCATATATCCGTCAAAATAAAAACTGTTTATGCAATTATCTTTAGTCTTAAATCCTGAAAATTTAGAATCAGTGACGATTGTTTCCTGCATTACATTATTTGATATTTGTCGTAATATTTGTCTTGGTTGTCTTACGTAAGATTTCAAAACTTGTAAATAATTTTCAAAAGAATAGGCGGAATAATTTGAAGGAATACCAAGTTCTTTAACATCTTCCGCAATGTGCAGTAAACCATGCACATTGTAGTTAATGCTATTTTCTCCAAACACAGCAGCATAATTTTTAACAAATAACTTTAGAATATCACTCGCTAAATCAATATTTGAGCTACATTTTTTAGGACAAAACAATAAACGGCAAGCAGAATGTAAAAGAAGGAATTCATAGTATACATCTGCAGGAATTTCGTCTTTAAAAACATAGATTCCATAGTAGAGAAGAAACATACGAAATTCTGTAGCTTTCCAGTTCGCTATATCAACCAAAGGTCTTGGTTTTCGAACAAATTCCTTTGTTATATAGGGACGTAAAGCTAGTAGTTTTGAAGATATGTTAATTTTTGCTTCTTTTCTAAATTTATAGTTTGACTCATTGCTTATAATAAATAAAATTAATAAATTTTCGCATTACACCTAAATCAATTAAGTGCATAACGTCTATGGGTACTTGTTTTACCATGTCAATGCCAATATTTTCTAAGGGAGATAAATTATTTCTAAAAGCTGGCGCATGTTTGTCAGGGTACTTTCGTTCTAAAAAATCTTCGTTAGAAACAAGCGTTCCAGCCTCTGTGCTATAAGTTAGGACGCCATTAATTTTGTGTCCCACTTGAGTACATTTTGGACAACCATGTCCCCCAGTATGCCCAAGTATTCCGCAAAGAAAAGCTTTTGCAGGCGCATCACAAACAAAAGCCCTTATTGTAAATTTTATGCAGCGGCCATTGAAATCGAAACCATTTTCCCGAAGTTCTGCTACTTCTTCAGTGAATTCAGCCAAAAATTGGGTAACTGAACTTGGTTTCGATTTACCTAGATAAATTCCAGTAGTAAAAACTGCCGTATTTGTTATATTAACTAGTCGCAATAAAATTGGCCAAACTTGTACCCTAGAACTACGATATAATGGTAACCCATCAATATTAACATCAACAATTATGTTGTTATAATTATTTAACGTTTCTCCAATTCTATTTAGTTGCGTTTTAATGCCTATGTTACAGTAGAATCACGGGCTCATATTTTTAACTAAAATTCCAGACTTATTTTTTAAAAGAGTTTCCGCACTTTTCGGTACATTCATACCTTCTTCTAAAAGAATCGTTAAAAGTTCGGAAAGACTTTTATATGTTATTTTGTTACGAATTCCCCATTTTTTTAGTTTTTCAAAAAGAGGTACTTTCTGCGAGCAACTTGGCTCATCAGGAAGCACTTCTTCAATATCTGTCGATCAAGAAATTTGCGCGGCCGGGTCAGTTTCTTTTCTATCCAAACTTAATTTTGCACGACCCTTTTTCCTTTCTCTGCTAACTAATCGACGCATATGGCGTTTACTTACCTTACTCATGCTGCGATAGTTCTTTTATTGTATTTTTTTTTATTCTTTTATTAATTCAACACAAATTTTTTGTCATATGATTTTGCACTTATCACTCAATTTGCTAAAACTAATGACTGCCAAATACCGATTACATTGCACGTAAATTTATCGATAGAATTGTGATAGCTAATCCACTATTCCGATCATAAGAAAAACTTATTACTGGGGTGCTTTGCCAAATAAGTTAAAAAAGGTACATTTTGACATTTATCGTTATGAACATGCACGCCAGAAATATATTTTGCTGGTAGAGTCATCTGGGCGCTTCAAACCGAAGAAAACGTTAAGGCTTGTCATTGTTATCTTATAAAAAAAATTTCACTGCATACCAACAATATTGCATGCAATTTTCTGTACTTATTGTAAACAATTTTTAAACTTGTTTAGTTGAGATCGTATGTCAAATCTAAGCACTGGGAGAAGGGCCTGTCAAAGTTGACATAGTCGTAACCATATTTTTACTTACACATATCAATTGGCATCAGTTATCGGTGCCTCAGCCTAAAAATCGTGAAATGTTCATAAAAATGAAGAAAACGAAAAAAATTACTAACATATTCCAGAAAAAATAAGTCTCTTAGTCATAACGTATCCAAAACAATGAATAAAATCTACAAACATTTATTAAATTCACCAACTCAAATATTTTTAGGTTAATCGATATAGCGAAAACCCAAAAACCAATTGGTTGGCCATGGTATGGTTATGACTATTGTGAATGAAACTAAGTGTAATATCTTCTGCATAGACGTCAAAATTCCAAAGTGATTGGATCACCTGATTTGTAATTGACTATCGCTGTCTCATTCTGTATCTCTTTCTATCACCCGCTGAAGATAGCCGGCTCTATGCGCCGCCATATTGAACACCCTGTCAAAAAAAAAAGTAGCCATATTGAACATCCTGTGAGTCAGTTGACAGATAGGATATCACACTTAGTTTCATTCACAATGGTTATGGCTACGGCGTTATGGTATGGTACTATTGACCAATTACATTGATTTCTCTAAAGTTGGTTGGATCAGCTTTTTATATGGATATGGATACGTCAAGTTTAAACGGCCCTGAAAGCGTTCTATGTGAGGCAGGATTTACATAAAACACTTGACGCGTCATGTATCGTTCTACATTAGACAAGTTTTATATTTTGATTATATAACAGGCGAAGTAACGCAACTACGCGTTAACATAGAACGCTTGACGCGTCACTTCGCTGAAATGCTTTGACAGTGCCATGCTAGCAATATCTCAACTTCATGAATCGTTTTGTTACAAAGATACAATATTCATAATCTAAATAAAATAGCTATTAAAGCTAGTTGTTTTTTTTTTTTTTTTTGATAGAAAGCTCAAAGGAAATTATGTCAAAAATCTGCAACAGGTTCCAATTTTTCATTTTAATTATAACATTTTTACAGGCCACTCTAATAAAAAATCATTGCGTTCGCTTAACGCACGAACATAAATGACCTCTTAATGTCCTAACCGAAATAAGAATTGGAAGCGCGTTAGCTTTTTCCTCAGAAATTCAATTTCGGTTGCTCTCATATAATTTGTATGTGCATTCGACAGTATTCGACAGAAAAAAATCGATGGTTTTCCTAAAATAAAACAATCGATAGTGCCATCGTTATTTTTGCAGCTCTATGGATAACAAAAAACAGCTGTTATTTCTTTTCCGTGCATAAAAATATTGAACATTCTTGTTGACATCGTTTTATTGCAATATATTAAATATATATAGTGGGTTTATAAAATTGCGCGTGAAAGTTTGGACGCGATGAATTTGTACGATTTGGCGATGATCAGCCTTAAACCGAACAAAGTTTTGTTAATCGTTTACTTTAGCTGTCAACTGCTAAATCTCGTCCAGGTGTAAAAAGACGCACCCAGGATCACGAATCCGAAGGCGGAAATTCAAAATTTTATTTCGTTTCGGAGATATTCGCAAACAAAATTGAAAATTTTCATGTGGTTGCTGTTGTTTTGATGATTTAGTAGTACCCACAAGAAAAACTGTGCGTAAAAGTGTTTTGCGCGGATATAGTTTTGGTCTCCAAACCGATGTTGGACCCACTCAGGGTAGTTTTTTATAAGCGTGGACGAAGGCCGGCAATGCAGAAAGGTGTTCTGCGTAAAAATACTATGGATCCCACCCCGGTTTCGGAGCGCTCCGGGGCCATTTTTCGGTTTTATGGAAATAACTTTTAACAGAAATAAAATTTAGAATTTTCGCTCTCGGATTCGTGGTCCTGGAATCAAAATGCGTCTTTTGACACCTCTTCCGATATTTTTGGTCTGGTTTTAGCAGTTGTGAGCTAAAATAAACAAATACCAATGTTGTACTCAAGTTTGTGAAACCAAGAAAATACGTTTATGTTGGGACAAGCTCAGCAAAGGAGGTCAAGGAGGATCTGGTCGCCAGTTTTTTTAGAATTCAGGACGTGTATTCTACCTACTAAAGAGCCATGAGAAATTCAATTACATGAAAGGATTAAAAATTGAAAATACGCAGGCCTAAATGAGTCATTGTTGAGATATTACACCATTATTTACCGAAAAAGTGCCTTTGGGGAATTCTATTCGACAGCATGACACTGCTAATACGCGTCCAAAAATATCGAGAGAGGTGTCAAAAGACGCGTATTGACATCAGTATTAATAATCCGAAACCGGAAAAGAAAACTTTTATCTCTGTCCGGAGATATTTGCAGTTGAAGTTGGCGATTTTCATGTGGTTATTGTAATGTTGGGGTACCCACAAAAAAATTGTGAATACAAGTGTTTTGCGCGGATATAGTTTTGGTCTCCAAACCGGTGTTGGACCCACCCAGGGTAATTTTTTATAAACGCGGCCGAAGGTCGCCAATGCAAAGGTGTTCTGCGCAAAAATACTGTGGATCCCACCCCCGGTTTCGGAGGGACCCGTGGATCATTTTTCGGTTTTTCGTTAATATCTTTTGAACGACTTAAAATTTTTCTTCTCCGGTTTCGGATTGTTAGTACTTATGTCAATTAGCAGTGTCATGCTGTCGTATAGAATTACCTGCCTTTGTTTTAGTTTTCTCATATACTAATTTTCTACACAAAATTATATACTATGTAACATACAAAAATAACTTCGGAAATATAAATTGTATAAAAATATCTTTTAAAATACTTCAGTCTAAGGAAAAGGCAAGTATGAGTTCCTAAAAAGTAAGCAACTTAGGATAAATTATATAGGATATATAGGTACTCTTCGTTTACTTCACCAACACAGAACTTGAAAAATGGAGTTCTGAATATACTTGAAAAAGAATAGATTCTCTCAATCGCGTATTGGGCCCACTTTGCGAAGATGGCAATACAGCCACTGCAACTGACACTGCTGAGATCAATAAATCTGCAGGTACTCCATCAGAAATAATTGTTGGCTCCTTTCTAGCAGTCAATAGTATGTTAAATGGAGTTACTGGCAACCGAGAACAAATCACTAAAACTATTTCACGTGCTTCTGAGCTGGAAAAATATTTCAATCACAATTTTTTAGAGATAACCCAGCAAGTGCGTTCTAAAGGGGTAAACCTCAATGCTACAGCTCCAGATTTACATGGAGTTTGATCAATTGGAACGCATCAAACAACTTGAATCCATACTCGGTGCTGAATAAATTCGCAGTATACCGGGTGAACGTACTGAAAAGCTTATACGACATGCAGAAGATAATACAAAATTTGCACAAGAAGCGGAATTAATCGAAGAAAATCTGATCTTGCCTATGAAGAGGTACAGTGAAATACAAAATAATTTATTCGAATCACTTGGGGCTATGAATAAACGACTTGAAGAAAAAATTTAAGCAGAGAAACGTGCAGAAAGCGAATTGGATATTGGGTACCTTGGTTGCTGTGTACTATTTGGGATGATTTAGGTTAAAAGGTTCCAAGTTTATTAAAAAACGCAAAATCAAAGTATGTTTTGTATAAATATGAAGTACGTTAAGTTAGCAGTAGTAGAGGGTGGTGTTTATCTTTTTAGTTAAAGGATCTTTAGTAAAACATAAATACTTGATTTTCCTCAAAGGAAAAATTAGTCCAGCCCTACAATTATGTACAAATTTAAAAGAACATGCAATTTATATGTTAACCCGCAAGCAGCCAAGTTTACTGTTGAGTATGATCCTATATATTCTACTAAAATAATAATAATAGTGTTTTTTCTCGGTAAATATCCGCTTCTCTTCCAATATGTGGTGTGCTGTTTTTAATTGTTCCCACTGGTCATCCTAAACGTTTTTGGCCGACTCCGAACGCATCTGCTTAGGCAGATGACTTTTTTTGCTGAGAAACTTTCATGGCAGAAGCACAATCGAAGAGTTAATCAAGCCACAAAATCTGTTTGAAGTAAGTTGTTCGCCCACTTTTCAAAAAGGATAAAAAACATTCTCCGAAAATTTAACCCTTACTTCGGCGTGGTCGGTAAGTACTAGTAATTTAAGTTCGGTATAGGGCGCAACAATTTTTCTTAAATAATTCGATTCCATCACCTGTAATTTTTTATATTTTCCTCATTTCGTTGCTGATTTGTTTTCAATATATCTTAAAAAGGGCTACATGGATTTCAAACTGACTAATCCCAACTGTACCCAAAAGAGACTAAAGGGGGTCAATTATGCACAACTGTAGACAAAAGAGATCAATCGGGGATCAATCTCTTTAGGGATTAATCGCATGATTTTTTGCAGGGTTAGTACAGTAATTAAGCCGGAGTCATTGGTGCCGTATGTCGTATCGCTGTATCCGTATCCCTAACGTAATCAGCTGTTTATCGTTACGACGGTAGACCAAAACTCAATTGGTTGGCTACGATACGGTTACGACCTTAGCGGCACCAATAATCGATTGCATTGATTCTCATAAGGTTGGTCGAATCAGCTGTTAAAAGGTTACCGATACGGTTACCGATAAAGCACCAATGTCTCCAGCTTTACGACGGTTCGACAAAATTACAGACAACCGCTAACTTGCCAACTCTAGTTATTACGACTTTTATTGACTACCATCTTTATAGTCGATATCAGAATTGATAATCAACACTCATCAATATACTTCAAAGCTTTTGTGCTTGTGAATAAAACAAAAAAAAAAATTGCTTTTAAATTTGTGCAGAACGGATGTGATTTTGTGAGAATTCATTGGGGAAAATACGGTAAATAAATAAAAATAAATTTTATATTTAACAGAGGCTGAGTAAAAATGGGAAAATTTTAGAATAGCACCCCCCGAGTTCGGGGTAAAACTTGGTATCAAATGAAAGAGGGAGTTGTCCCGATAACAAATATATATATTTTAAAGTGCGCAAACTTATAATTTAAAAGTTATTTGTTGTTCGTTTAATTGCAACAACGAAAAAAGCGACAATAGTACCGACGGGTTTTCCGCGAATAACTTTTAAACGAGATAAAAAATGTAGTTTCTGCTTTCGGATTCTGAATTTTGACGCAAATACGCGTCTTTTGATACCGCTATCGACATATGCGACCCGAATTTTAAGTGCAGGACTTAAGTTGAAATTTTACTAAATTTGGAAATTAAGAAGCTTATATTTCATAAACTAAGAGTTTGCTAGAGTTGTGGATGATAATTTTGTGATTTTTAGGGCCCCCTCTACCCCTACAAATCAGCAAAAGTTTGAAAATCGTGGCACCTTATATAAAATCCAACACGAATAAACAAAAAACACTAAAGCAATATGACCAAATTTTTGTATGCATGTGCGACTGTAATACTCTTGTGCTAACATGGTCATGCATGTACATATTTATGTGAAAGGCTTTCGCAAATTCATTGCATGGGTGCATGGTTAATGCACCACCGTTTCTGCTTCAGCTATTTTTCGCTTTTTCTTTTTTGTATATACAGACATTGCCATGTAGAAGATCCCAAAATTGTAAATATCAAATTCAATGTCGAATGTGTAAGAAAATTTGGGCATGAATCGATGATTTATGTGCTTGTTGTACATTGTACAGATATACATTTGTAAATATGTTTGAGTTAGCAATCTGCATTGCTTAATTTATTTTTGTTATTGTTATTGGTATTGTGTTTATAGAATTTCAAATGCCTTAATATAGTAGCCGACCGGATATGCTTTGTATATAATTTGCCTGTTTGCCTATGTACATAGATAAGTGTGCGATTTCGAGCCGTCTATGTATACAGTTTACAAATAATATTTCAACCATTTGAGGGCCGGTTTAAGTTCAGGCAATCGATGATCGAGTCAAAAGAAAATCCAATTAACACTAACTGAAAAAAAAAATCTGTAAAGCCAGTTGGCGTCAATTAAAATTACTTTCAACTAAGTTGGTTCAAGAAATATCCCATGTATCCAAGACTTGAAAGTGGAATGGATTAGATACTTAACAGTTTCGAATGTGTGGGATGTCGAAAGTCTTCTGCGGCAATGCGGCTAGGACCAGAAGTTGCTACTACTGGAGCATACAAAATTCACTTCTAGCAAAAGACATCCGTTACGCTCTCATAAACCTTGTGGTTTTTGCGCGTTACATCAACAACACAGTAGTTCGTATGCTATTCGAGGACATGTTGTTGCTGTTGTTGTTGTTGTTGTATTAACGCCAAATACACTCCCCGAAGGTTTGGGGGAGTGTTATCGGTGTTGATGGTCCTTTGCAGGATATACCCAGCAAACACAGTATCTAACGTTAGAGAAATATTGTAGCTTTACATTAGATTTCTAATGTAGTTCTCTAATGCATTTCGAATTGAAAAATAGGTTAGAGAACTAGGTTAGAATTTGACTGTGAAACGATTCTAATAACACTAGAAATGCGATGTTATGATTATTGTCACAGTTATCGATTATTTGCACGACATGATCAGTCATCCTTGTTGTGTGGAAGTTGTGTGGAAATATTATAAGCTGCGAAACAAGTTTATTTTATTTATAATAATAAATACTAGTAAGTGAAAATGGATCAAAAAAAGTTAAAAAGGGAAAGCGAGCAGATTATTGAAGAGCTGTTTAAATGGCATGAAGAAAACGCTTCCTCATCCGTACCTCAAACCAATGGCGAGCTCAATCCTGGGGAAATAAGTGGAAGCGAAAATTTTAACACAATAACTAGTACTGAAAACTGTGAAACACGATAGGATTTTGAATTATTTTTATTTTATTATAATTTATAAGCTTATAACCAAATAAAAGTATTTGATATAATGAAACAATGAAAATTTCGCGGTTTTTAAATAACTGAACCTTATTGCGCATCAATTCAAAATTCTCATTAGAAACCCATTAGCAATTGACGTTAGCATTCGATTAGAATTCTAACCCTTTTCTCGATATCGAGAACGAAGTCTCTTTTTGTTGAGAATGCTATAATTCGCGAAAGTTTCGCAAATCGTCCTCTAACCTTTTACCTTAGAGAAATACATTAGAATTCGATTCGATTCTAATCGTTTTCTAACCTAAATGTTTGTTGGGTAGATATAAAACTAACTAAAATTCTCGAATTTTTAAGTAACATGACTTATGGACTACCTTCTTTCAAAATTGACCAATCTACATATATGTACATATGTATAACCGATTAACTAAAACTTCACTACCCACCGGAATAATACATGTTAAAAAGAAATAATCTCTAAGTATATATTGGAGAGGCAGTCATGTTTTCAGCTCAACACTGTTTGGATGTACATGTGCGATGTCGAATTTCAACTACATAAAATTGGAAATACATACTTACATACGTACTTATCATACCGACGCAAGAAAGAAATGTAAACATTATTCAATTAATAATTATTCATTTTATAATCTTTTTTTAGAGTGTATATGACTAACTAGAGAGCTCGCTGCCCATAGTTGATGACACCCACATACTATTACATATTTTCTTCCGTTTCGTAATCAACGTTAATTAAGCTTTACAGCTGCACATTTGAAAAGGAAGGAAATTAAAGCAACAAATTGATGATTATGAAAAATCAAACAACATACAGTTTAAACATGCAGTCAACTTTATCACATTAAAGCGCAAATAGAATATAATACTAACTACATACGGACACACGTACATCAATAAAAGTATTCGTGGAAAAGAAGAGCGTGTTGAATAAATAAAAGAAAAGCGCTAACGTTGCTACTCTTTTTTTATAACCACTTTTGATAGCACAATTATTAAAGTATTATTATGTGCTCACTACGCTAAGTATGTGTATATGTGTTTGTACTACGTACGTTATCAGGGTATATTTGAATCTTTAACTGACAGCGGCACTACGATAAGCCATTTAGTCTTGAACTGTTGGGTAAAAAGTTTAGAAATCAAATAAGCGACATAATCCACGACATAAAATGGACGAAGTATTTTCATTACATTTAGCCAAATTGGATATTTTTGATGGTAAGTTTCCGTTTTTATTTTTATACGAATATATTTATTGCACAAGTGTTATTATTGCATTGTCGTTTCAAAACTATATCAGTATATTTTAAAAATTCCCTATCTTAGTATAAATTCAATAGGGTGTTATTCCCTTCAGGCATCGATACGTTGAGGTCTTGTGGTTTAGAACAAGATCAGACACACCACGCTCTTCAATCAAATTTCAAGATAGGAAGTTAAAGAAAAATTTTAAATTAGGCGAGATTTGCAGAACTTTGTCATCGATTTAAAATTGCGCTCACAGTGTTAAATTGGCAGTGATCGGCCTGGAAGCTCTATGGGGTTACCAGGTACAACCAGAATTCGGGTAAAAGTGCCAATATCCGGAACAGACATTCAATCATTCATTTATTAGGAAGATATTAGAACAATAAGATCAAAAATCTTTTGTAGTACAATCAAATTACTTAAAAAATATTATAATAGATTAAATTAATTTAGGTTAGACTTGATAAAAAAATGTTTAATCCCGGAACAAAAATACAACAAAAAACCTATAATGTATAATAAAATTTTAAGAACGTAGTAGTGAGAAGGCTCGTATATATTGACCAGAAAACTGAAAGTTTTAATCGAAGCCGCCTACAGAATCCAACAAAGTCTGTGTGGATCAACCCTAGAGCTCTCACAAAAATTATTTTCCTATGAGATTTATAAGGAATGGATTAGCATATCGACGTTTTCGCGATAAAAGTCGCTTAAAATGACGTATTAATACTAATGGAAAGAGGAAAAATGTCTGCACCCGGTGGTGGAAGAAAGCAAGTATTTAATGTTCCAAACTTCTATACATTTTGATATATCGCAGATAGAGCGTAGTATTCAAAAACCTGTGTTTTTTGGATCGACGTTGTGCTTCTTCCAATACAATAGGTACGACCAACCAAGCATAGCCATAGACATAACGGTAAGACAAAGAAACTGGTCTTTTACAAGGGTTGGTCACCCTCCGTCCGTTATGGGGCTTTGAACGTTTTCGCGGCAAGGTACATATTTTGGTGTAAAACGTTCTGATATACATATATTATTTGCTATATACATATATAAATTATTTTTAATATAACTACATACGAAGTATGTGATGTGTAGAAGATAATATATGCGAAAGAAGGCAATTGGGAAAAACTTTACAAAAACTAAGGCATGACGTAGCTGAATGCGTTTGTAACCATTTCAACTATCGTAGGAGTGCGGGCTCGACTCCCACTCCCGGGAGAAAGGGCTTTGAAGAGATTTACAAGGTATAATCGTAACAGCTGTCGCCTTGTCCGTCCTGATGTCACGTTGTTTAAATTTTTCCAAAATTATTAAATATTTTTAATATAATTTATTACAAGAATTATATGTAAATTTCTAATCTACAAAATTGAATAATATTTTTAAATATTTTGAAAGATAAAAAAAAATGTTAGACCCTACATTTACTCCCCCTTAATTATATATAGTATTAGACTATATATTTAAATAAATTTTATTTTATATTTAATTAAACATATTCACTTTTAAAAAATTTTGAAAGATAACATTTTCATTTTAAAAAGGTAACATAATTAAAAATATTGAAATATTGGAAGTAGAGAACAAGTTAAATTCACACTTATCGCGAAGTTCACGCGGAAAAGTTTTCGCCTTCACTTCTTTTGTTCGGGTGAACTTTTTCCGCCTATCGGCCATTTCGGGCGAACAAAAGTTCAATTCGAAAGAACTGATGCTCTATTGCGAATTGGCAGTGAACAAATAATTTACTTACAATTGTTTAAATTTTGTAACCAAGCATATATTTCCTTAAAATACAACAAAAATAGAAATAAAACATTTATAAAATAACGTTTAGTATTGCACTTAGGTTGGTATTGATTGAGCGTGAGGAGAATATACATAAATGTGAAAGTGGTTCGGAGGCAATGAAGGGACAGTTCTAACACTTTGGAGCTAAATGATTCACTGTAAGCTAAAATTTACTATTTTCAGCACTTTTGAATAACAAGTCAATTTTTTTCAATTAGTTTTCGCCAATATTACAGGTTAAACAAGTCGGCATTCTAATATTTGCTAATTATTCTTACCACTCCTCGCCACCAACCATTGAAGCAAAAATTTGGAGTTCCACTAATTGTAAAATTGTGTACATGTCTTCGTTTTTTCGCATAGGGAAAAGGCGTCGGAAAGGACCATGAAGTGGGTCTTAGCCAATCGTGTTTCAGTGAGGTGCTCAATATTGAAACCGTTGCTTTGTCCACAATGCATAACTTGGCCAACTGATACGTTGTCATAAAAGATAAAATTTACAGCAATACAGGAATTTCACTTCTTCCACTCAGCTTCCGATTGTGCATTATTTATTGATTTATTTCTAATAATAAAAGAACATATAATTATAAGAGTATCAAATTTCAAAACAAAAATTACTTAAATTTTGTTTTCCTCTCGTTCGCCTGTAAAATATAAGTGAACACATTTGGTGAAATCTTTTTCGAACATGAAAAATTTTTTCGCCACCCTCTGCGATAGGGTGAACAAAAACTGTGAATATTTTCGGGTGAAAATAAAACTAGCGATAAGGGTGATTATTAACATAAATAAAATAGAGTAAACAACTAACTATAGACATATGTCTGTCGTAAGATGAGAAAGTTTCTATGCTTTTGCCTAAATTTTTTTAATGTTCCAATCTTGAAACAAAGAGAGCTGTGCAGTTGCGCATGTTTGTCTATAACCACATTTGGGTGGCTCGACAATTCATAACATGTCCAATCCTTTGAATGCACTTGGACAAACCTTACAACAAGCTTAGGAGAATCATATCGCTCATTTAGTTCAATAGTGTCATAACTAAAAAAACACGACTTTTGAGTTAATAACATATAAGCGTACCCAATATCATGATCTATGTTGTATAAAAAAAATCGTTGTGATCAGTTAATAATTTACCACGTGCTATAAAAATGAAAATATGCCTTTATATGCGCAAACGTATGGCAGTTAACATCTTTGAATAGCTCTCTTGGAAAATTTTGTTTTTTGAGTTATGAGACTATTGAAGTAAATGAGCGATATGTTTGTTGAAAAAAAAAATGTATATCTTTACCGCCTGCATTTCTCAAACATTTTATATCATTTAAGAGCTTTTATTACAAATACCACATTTACCTTAATCTTACAATGTCACATTTATCCTATAATTTAAAATTATGTACAATATTATCTTATGTATCACCCAAACCCTCGTCCTCATCATCTGTTGGTTCATTTAATATACGTTGTAATACGGCCTCTTGTTCATCTTTTTGCACATTATTCAATAATAAGTTTTTAAGCGTCTCCACATGCTCCTTCACCTCTTTGATTGATGCCTCCAACTTGATATTCTCATTTTTGAGGCGTTCCACATTACGTTTGCGTTCAGTTGCGGTCTCCTTTGATTTTTGACGTGTTTTCTTCACGGCCTATAAATGTATTACGTTTTTAGTAGCTACATATATATGTATAATCAAATATAAATATTAAATATAACTAACATCATTATTTCTCTGTCTCTTTTGTCGATATGCATCATCACCATACTTGGATGCATCTGATGTATTGCCACTACCACCGCCGTTACTTGCACCACCAGTCTTCTTTCTAGCTGGCATTCTTTCGTTGGTTATATTATTTTCAATATAACTTAACTATGTTTATTTGTTGAAAAAACACAAATGATAACAGCAAAACAACGCAATTGTGAAATTCCAAAATATAAATGTCAAACGGGCAATAAGAAGCGAAGAAAATGACAAAAATAAACATCAAAACAAAATGTAACAGGGTTGCATGTTTGTCGTTAAACAATTTTTTTGATCACCTCAACAGCTGTGGTGAAAACATAAATTAATTTAGCATGAATAATTGATTAATTTGCTTTACGTCGCGTATATGAAATTCTTTACCAAAACACTTTTTTTTAATAAAAACCAAATAATTATTTTTAATTTAATATATACACCTAAAAAACGCTTGTTCTTTAGAAGAATCTATTTTATGAAAATTCACAACACTGGCCTTTGTGATAAATTTTAAGTCGATTTTGTAACCATATTGTATTTAATTTTAATTTAAAATGTTGAAAATTGTATTTGCCTTTTGTATTAGACTTACAAATAACAGCATTATAAATTTAAATTATTCTGCGGCACCTTATTTGTTTTTTTAACAATATAATTTTTATTATATAAAAGACTGAATTGTAGCTCAATGAAAAAACAAAAATAAATGTTCAGACAATTATAAAATGCTATTGGACATTGTTTATTAAGAAATTAATTTATTTAGTAAGGCTAGAACCTACTAATAATAAAGGAATAATGACATAGTTTAACTAAACAATTTTGTGTTTTATTTATTGTCAAAGATCAGGGTGAATATAATTAAAACGGGGAACTCCACAAATGTTGTATCATTGGAAGATTCGTAGGAATGTATGTATATATTTTATTCGCCGATCCATAGTGATGTTTACGAATTATGTTCGAAAAACGACCAAAATATTCACCCCTATTATGGTTGTCAACGTCAACCATCAGTTCGTATCGTCGTCGACATCACGTCGTATCGTCGTCGACATCACGTCGTATCAACATCAATGTCACGTCAATGCATAATTGGTATTTACTAAAGCTGGAGTCATTGGTGCTTTATCGGGTACCTTATAACAGCTGATTCGTCCAACCTTATGAGAATCAATGCAATCGATTATTGGTTCCGCTAAGGTCGTAACCGTATCGTAGCCAACCAATTGGGTTTTGGTTTACCGTCGTAACGATAAACAGCTGATTACGTTAGACGGCCCATGCATGACACAAAAACCATGCGCAAATATAAAACGACGAAATTTGTGCAAATGAAAATTTTGACATACACGGCTCAAAAACACTGCGCAATATTCATTTTTAAAGTAGCGCAACAAATGAAACATGTGTTTTAATTGTATAAAAAAGGCACTAATTGTATAAAAAATCACTATTTATTTTCCACAGTGCTGGTAATTCCCGGTATAAGTCGAAAAACTCGCACCAGAAGCGTTTATTTTCCATTGTACTTATAAAATATATATTTTAATTGCAAGACCAGCTCAACTCATTGCAGCACTGCGCAATATTCATTTTTCAACTAGCGCAACAAATGAACATGTGTTCTAATTGTATAAAAAATTATTTTGTATTATTAAATTTGTGTGAATTCCTGTTACAAGCTAGAGATGATCCTTACGCCTTCGATATTAAGATTTTTAAGCAATAATTACTGATGTTATATTATCAGGAACCACAGGTAAACTGTGTAAGATTCACCATACACGAAGAAAAAAGCATGTGCAATATTTGCAGACATGCGTAAATATCAAAATCGTTTTGATTTTAGCGCAGTTCTCTGCGCAAATAGCGCAACCAGTGCACACACCGGTCAAATCCTTGTGCAAATTGGTAATTGGCACAAGGATACTTGAGCCGTGTAATTGGCGTATTAGGGATACGGATACAGCGATACGACATACGGCACCATTGACTCCGGCTTAAGGCAATGTAGGAGTGCGGGCTCGACTCCCACTCCCGGGAGAAAGGGCTTATTGAATTCGGGAGTGGTATCAAAATACCCGAATTGACCTCTCGGTATTAATAATCTGAAGGCGGAAATAAAAAATCCTTGAAATTTCACAAAAACCTTTTCATGAATCACTTGAAAGCTTGCAAATATTTACTAATGCAAGTAAAATTTTTATATTCCGACTTCGGATTATTAAAATCGAGGTCAATACGTGTCTTTTGGTACCTCTCCTGAATTTTTTGGGCGTGTTTTAGCAGTCGACCGCTACCCTAGAACATTACCACAATTCCTCATGGAACTTGGGGATGGGGAGGGAGGGAATGGCATGTAGGTTTAATGTGGCCACATAAATCGTTCCCGAGATGGTCGGGCTAGCACCTTAATGGTGCTATGGTACCGGAGCGTACCGGATCTGTATCCGGAAAACGACCATCACATCGATAACACTCCCCAAAGCCTTCGGGGAGCAACCTTATCGCTACAACAACAACAACAACAACAACCACAATTCTACTAAACTGACTGTTGTTGGTTATTTTGACTATTTTCTGAAATTTAATAAAAAATTAATAAATAAGAAGCATACAAATCATAAAAAAGCTTTTTTTTTTGAATTTTTAATAGTTGAATTCTGTATTGCCGCGCTTTTCGTCACGAAAAACTGTGTCGACAAACTTTGTGTCGCGTCACGTCAACACAACTTCAATATTGTTATAGCCAATACCAAAAAACTGTCAACACCTATCAATAGTTATCGACGTTGACAACGCCGATACCAATTCATGAGCGTCGACACTAATTTTCTCACTATTGACAACCATAATAGGGGTGATTGCATCTTCTCCCATTCCAAAGAAATGGTACCTTGGACGCTTTTGGCTTGAGTACCAAGTCGTGCCAGTCATATCTTATTGTGTGAAACGCTACTTGTCTATCCTAACTCAATGGAGTTCTCCTTTCTTTTTTATATGGGTGCCAATAGAAATACTTATTGGGCCGCAATAAACGTGTTAATATCTGTCCCATTCCTACGAACAGGATAATTAGCTGTATAATTTTCACGCTTCGATATTATCTAGAAATGACATCCTAAAGGGCCAATTAATGGTGACTAACCATAAAACCATAACCAGATAAAACAGCGGATCGAACCTACCTTATGGAAATCAATGTAATCGATTAATGGTGCCATACCATAGTGGTTTTTGGTTTCTCGCCATATCCATAACCTAAAACGAATTGGTTTTTGGTTTCTCGCCATATCCATAACTTAAAAATATTTGAGTTGGTGAATTTAATAACTTTTTGTAGATTTTATTCATTGTTTTGGATACATTATGACTAAGAGACTTATTTTTTGTGGAATATGTTTGTAATTTTTCATTTTTATGAAATTTTAACAGCTGATTACGTTAGGGATACGACTACAGCGATACGACATACGGCACCAATGACTCCCGCTTAAGGCACCATTAATCGATCACATTGGAGATGGTTATGGATATGGGTATGGTGACGACTATGGCGGTAGGGTTAAGGAAGTTTAATTGGCCCTTAAAGCTGGTTATATTTCTAGGAAAAAAATCGGCATCTCTAAAATTTGTGTTTACGTCTCTGTTCCTACCGCTGTTGCACGTATCACCACGGTTGCCACTTTTGGTCCATTTGGACCAAAAATGGTCCTTTCCAACCCCATTTGGTCCGCTCAACCAACACTGCCCACAAAATTTTCCACACCTTTATAATTTACCTCAATAGATTTCTTACAAAAAAATGTATGTCAACAAAATGTAGCAGAACAATGGCACTTCACCTAGAAGATAGTTTAGAAAAGTGTTGGATCTTGAAGCAAACCAATTTTCGTTAATAGTTGGTGAAGAAAATCTTGTTTTTGTGGCTAGATATTTAGATTGTTTATCAAAAACTTTTCGTGATAGAGTTTTGTCACTGTTTGAGCTTAAAAAAGTTGTTGCAAATGCACGTACATCTCGAAGTAATTTGACGGAGTTGTCCACTGATGAAGACATTCCTGTATTGAAAACTAAATAAATTAGTGAGACTAATTTGTTTTATATTAAGTGCAATTACCAATGTTTTATGTTCAAGCTATGAGATATGCTTGGATAGGAAGTTAATAGCATTTCTGCTATACAACCGTCAAATGCAATACCAGTTACAGAACTAAAAGTTTCTATATATTTCCGACTTGCGCTAAAGAGTTCAATGAGAAAAACTTAGTCTGCTGATATTATTCCATCAACATGAGTAATTTTAGGTGCAATGATTATATCAAAATATTGGATATTTAAAAAATGTCAGTGTAAATAATTTAGAATACTAAGTATCTTATCCCAAGGAATATTTTTAATGGGAAGTAAGGCAGGAATATTTTTGGGAAAGCGATAACTTAACAAATGCTCAACGTAGATCTGATATAAATGCTTTGTGCCAAATTATTCCCGTTGGAGAGCAGAACCCCAGAAACTTTAATAATAACATTGTTAATAATAACTAATTTCTCGTACCTCGTCAAATGGAAATTCGACCATTACTACACAGTTCAAACTTTTAAGACTTTGCAATAGTAAACCTTTTAATGTGAGTAAATTCAATTAATGTGAGTTTTGAAATGTACATTTTTCAAATTACATGGAAAAAATGTAAATTTCAAAGATCGCACTTACTGAATCGAGGCCATAGATGGGAAAATTGAACCGTAAGGGTAAACGGAAGAGTAAATAATTAAATTTAAAAAAAGTGGAGCTCAAAGATTTTACAAAGAATTCGAGACATTCGTGAATTGCCGAATTGTTTGTAAGCCAATTAAAACTACAAAAATTTCGTCCATTTCTTCGGGTTTTGGTCCTTTTTCCGATGAATTCTGGTCCCAAATGAAAACAAGGTGTGGCAACCGTGCGTATCACATAGGAAAAGCAAAAGTTCAAGCTTGTACTATTGTCAGTTAGATGTCGCCATACACATTAAAATTTCTGCTACAGCCTCAACTCACACCAAGTACAATGTACTTACGGTAACGAGTGCGCGCCAAATTCGAAATTTAGCAGTAGAAGAACTGGAGGAAAGCAAAGCGGCCATGGTAGAGTAAGGAGCTGAATCCTCTTAAAAGGCGGGTAAAAGAAATTTTTAAGGCGGCCAAAGCATGTTGAGCTGGGACCAGTATAGGAATATCTTGAAGATATATAAAAGTAAAATCCAATGGGATATATAGTGCAGAGTCTAATAAAGAAAAATATCGGGCCGATTCTCGACACCATCGATTTCCCATCGAGAGATAATGTGAAAGAGACGGTAAACAGTTCTTACTCTCTAATGAAGGAGTGGACGGTACCAGGTTATTTATGCGCTTCCCAAGGCAGCCGACTCGGCATTTTTCCCGACCAAGAGCTTTAATTTGAGTATAACCCCATTTAATTTGTTGCGTTCCTCCCAAAAATTGTCATCCTCCCAGCAGATCCTTGCAGCGGGACTGCGCCATACTCTCCTGCTCCGGGAAGGTATTGAACCCAATCCGGGACCTACACCTGACCCCGGTCCATAGAAATGGTTTTGCTGGAGTGAAAAAGGAGGAAGGGCGCAAAGGGCGGTTGGTCATAGGCGCAGATATAAATGCGCACCACAATCCGAATCTCCAAAGTAGTAGAAACCTGGAAGAGAATAGCTTAAGCTGCAACCGTTTTAACTTTTATATTGACAGTCAAGCAGCAATTAAGGCAATAATCTCGCATAGCACAGCATCTAAATGCGTGTTAGAGTGTAAGCAGTCCCTGGAGAGAATCGGGACAGGGAGAAGCATACATCTGTATTGGGTCCTAGGGCATATGGGAATAGATGGGAATGAAAAAGCGGACGAACTAGCTAAAAAGGGCGCATCCCTTAAAGCTTCCTCCGTAGACGTCCCAATTGGACTGGGCGAGATTAAGTGAAGGCGAGAGGTGCACATGATCGACCAAGCGGGAAAGGCGTGGGTTCAAGCGCGGGGCT
This sequence comes from Eurosta solidaginis, assembly GCF_040869045.1. Lineage (NCBI taxonomy): Eukaryota > Metazoa > Arthropoda > Insecta > Diptera > Tephritidae > Eurosta > Eurosta solidaginis. Next base: position 181,471,309 of record NC_090323.1, read on the forward strand.
GTAAAGTGTCGAAGATTATGTGTAGGTCTTACAACCTTAGACTAACAAAGTTGCTTCTATCATTAAAAAGAGAGGACTGTAGACTCATGACGGGTATTCTGACTGGACACTGCCTTCCGGCGTCACATGCTTTTAATTAGGCTTGGTCAGTGATAGCAGATGTAGGAAGTGCGGGTTGGAGGAGGAAACGATCCAGCACGTTCTGTGCTCGTGCCCTGCACTTGCTAGGCTAAGACTCCAGTTATTAGGAGTGATAAAGCTGTCAGATCTAGAAGCAGCAAGTGGCTTAAGTCGTAGGAAGCTTCTAGTATTTGTCAAGAGGACGGAGTTATTTTATAACATAGGTCCTGGTTTTTGATAGGGTTTTTCAGTCTACGCCTTAGCGCCCCCACTATCTTCTAGCAGCCCTGCTGCTCAGCAAGCCAAAACAAGTACCCGCTGCTGCATGGCTTCACCAGCTCATACGGCCGCTCCTACTCATAACTACAATTTCCGTTATACAATCGGTAGCAATGCCGAGCATCAGCCACCGCCCCGTCTTCTTCTCTCCCTCTTTCCGGCAGTAGCACTCTAGTAGGTCAGGGAAACAGACTCTTAGTCCCTACCACCTTTTGCACCGTTTGTCAGCACAGAATATATATGTTTGCGACATCTGCCAAATGCAGCTCCTGTCTTGGACGGTGCCACTTTCCTAGATGTTCTGATCTCAGCGACGGCAACCCCTCGACGACTTTCATCGCGCCATGCTGCCAGTCCGCAAACCCAGCTACACTAGGTACCCCAATGCCTACCCAGGGACGGCCAGTCCCAGGGCCACAACAGCAATTGCGTCCTGGCCTCCCTCAACTCAGGCGTAGTCACTCGTCACTTACCCCTAGAGAGCGGGTATGTAGACACTATGCCGAAGAACCTAGCGTTACAAATGCAACTAGATGCAAAGCTTTGTGGCGGCTTGTTAATTGTGTTAGTGTACACAGAGGCACTAGGAGGAATTGCAACAGGGAGAGGAGTACATCTATATTAAGTCTGATCCCATGAGTATAGGTGGTAGCGAAAATGCATATAAACTGATATAGTTAGTGTTATCATTAAAACGTGGTAACTGTGGGCTCATTATGGGCGGTCTAATGCGGCACTGCATTTTACCATCACTCGCACATATGTAAGGCATATATAGGAAGTGCAGGTCGTAGAATGAAGCGGTTATGCGGTTAAGCATGTAACGTGTACGTGCAGTGCGTTCACGACATTAAGAAACCATCCACCATGAGTGACAGCGATATAGAAGCAGCAAGTAGGGTGAGTCCAAAAAAACAGCTAGTATTTGTAAAGAGGACCGAATTATATTTTAATATAGATCCTGGTTCCTGAAAGGGGTTTTTTGCTTGGTTGCTTTTCAGATTGGGAGGAATGCTTTCCTCAACTGTAAGTAACGGGTATTTAAAATTGCGAGCGGGTTTTGCCGATAATTTTTCGTTATAGGACTTTGCCGACACTTTGTGCGTGACTCCAAGGGCCTTTTTACGCTCTTTTCGTTCAAGCGGCTGAATTATTTAATGCCGGACTCCTGCATAGTGCTTCCGAAGATGACTCCTTATATTCCTCTTCAATCAAAGCTATTCGACCTAATGTGTTTTTTCAACACTTCGTTTCCCTCCTTTAGATTGAGGAAAACGAAATATTGCCTCACTGTCTCACTTGCCAGTTCTGAGTGCGACAGGTCTACGGTTTCCGCCAGTTTGTTTTGGCCAATTGCTTTATAGGTAACTATGAGTGTTCCTTTGTCTATGCCTCAAGTGCTGCCAGCGAGGAGCTTAAAGATTTTGGCTCTGAACGTAAGGTACAAATAAACTCATATGCTCGCCAAAATGCAAGTCAAAATCTAACGTCACACCCAGTATTTTCTGGTTGTCCGACAATCGGTAGTGTAATGCAATAGACGTGGACGTTCAATATTGCCGACATCCGCCACGTCCACGTCGTAAATAAGGTCGCCGATAGTTTGGTCGGAGATAGTGCAAAATATCGCGAGATGAAAACACTGGAAAGGGTAGGGAGGTAACTGTAAATTTTACAACAAACCTGTTACCATTATTGTGCAGTCATCGGCTTAGGGAAGCATGTTAACTCCTTCTGGAGGGGAAGGGAGCTTAGATATTTTAAGATGAAACAAAATTGGGGCAAGGATGTCTGCCGACCACGCAGATTGAAATGTCTTGGCTACTGGAAATAAGCGAGATATCTCCTTCCCTAGCTGGTTTCCCAGGCTTTAGTATCGATAACACCCTCGCCATTTTCCATTTTTTAGGGATGACAGAAGTTAGCCGAGACAGGTTAAAAACAAGCGCACGTATCTAAATCCCTCATTGATGAGGCTTTTAAGCAGCGGCATAACAATCGCGTCCGGGTATACTATTTTAGATGGTTTAGCAAATGGCTCTTCCAACCTTTTTGGCAGTGATGGTAAAAGAAGGAGTGCTAAGTTTAGGTTTATGTGCGCGTCTGGATTTGTCAACCGAGGAATGCATTACGTATAGCCGGCAAAAGCGCATGCGCATTTCTATTTTGTCATTGTGTGTGAGAGGGACTTTACGTTCACCATATCTTACCAATACTGGTAGAGAGGTTACAGTTCTCAACATGCTCCTCCCACTTCGCCCGCTTGTGTTCATCCATAAGCTGTCTGATGAGCAGGTTTATATCCCTGATATTGGGTGGACAGGGTCTTGCTGTCTCACTTAAGTCGCTCTTTCACTTAAGTTGCGGCCTCGGTTGGAAAACTTGGCGGGATTTTCGAAATTTTTCAAGCGGGAATAAAGTGAGCGGACTTGGATTCAATGACCTTGCGAAAACCACGTTCTATTTAACGAATGTCAGTAGCGATGGTAGAGGGCGCATAAAGATTGTCTGTGTATGCTGTATAGTCGGCACATTTTCCAGTTTGGTTAAACATATATGTAAGGGTCCCTTTTTCGCTCTTATTTGGAATCCAAATCTATAAATAAAGTTTTGGTTGTAAAGATGGAGATTCGGGCTATTAGCGAGCTTTGGGCAATTTTGGTCGTAGTGCTTTTGTTTAGCTATATTTTATTAAAATAATTTGCTAAAATTAAACGATTGTGAGCACAAAAATAAATCTATTTGGAATATGGCACTATTGTGAATGTTTGCACGGCATTACCGGCAGTTGCTCACATACGCCAAATGGCAGCGTAAGCCTGTAAGTTTTAATTGATTGATAGAACAGCTGATTTCTGTTGATATTTGATAAGGTACTTGTAGATTGGTTGCGCAAAATGCGCACGGGTACGGCTCGTATGTATGAATTTGTAATACATTTGTATTCCATCCATTCTACCCATGAAACCTAACCTCAAATTTAGGAAGACAGCAACTTCATTTGTGTGCAATTTACGCATGTAATTAAATCACAAATATTCACAAAGTCTTGTAGAATTGCGCATCTGTAACGTGATAGGAAGAGGGTTAGTGAAAGGTGCTACATCCAAGCAGTTGGCGGACTAAAGCGGCCAGCTGCAAATTCATGTCCGAACATGTTTCAAGCGCATCTCAAGCTATTAAATGGGGAGTTGGGACACTTTTTTCTAGACCGGATGCAATAGTAGATAAATATTAATTATTTTCAGCTGCCAACCCGACATTGGCTCGTCTGTTTGTCTACCTCCCCATCTGCTGGCTGGTATCCAGGCGCTCTCTTAAACCGATGCCGTTAATTTGCTCAAATGCATATGTAGAGCTATGCATACTTAAACTAGCTTTTGTCTAGCTGCATTTTCCATCTCATGTCTTTTCATAATTATTTGTCAATCCGGTCGTGATAGTGGCGGCGTTGATTTCATTCACTACACCACGCAAAGGCTGCATGCCGTTGATATTAACTCAAGTGACTTCGGAAAAATTCCAGTTTGGTTATCGGAGTAGGCATCAAACATCAGGCAGCTTAACACATCTTCTTAAAACACAGTAGCAACTATTATTACTCTAGTTATTGTACGTTTGTATGTACATATGTATGCATGTGTATTGTTGTCCCCTCCCCATTAAAGTGCAAATTATGACCCGAGAGTTCCGCCAGGTGCGAGTTGTTATTTGTCTTCGCTTTACCTTGGAAATCTTGTAGCTTTGTGTGATTAAGGGCTCCTGGTGTTGCGCTGTTGCCGCTGAGTGGTCGTGTTGCAGGGATTTATTTTGTTTGAGCCAGTACATAAGACCAGCTACTAGATTTAATTTTCATTGCGGCACTGCCCTCTTCGGTGATAAAGTACGGATATGAATGCGCGTGTTTAGTGGCTTAGCTGGTCAACGAATGCGTCAATTTAATTTTCCTAGATCTCCTTTTTTGTTCAATTTAAACTCAGCGGCGTAACAGTAGAAGGGAAGCTGGCAACATTCCTTGTAGGAAAAGTTTGTTATAATCTGTAAAATGAGCAAGGAGGCGTGCTATCTTCTCTTATGTGGAACCTAACTGTGAACACCGTACTAAAGAGACTTGAAAGAACTGGCTGTCAAGTCATCGCCTACGCAGATGATATCGCACTTACAGCAACTGGTAAACACCTTCAGACAATAAGCGAGCTACTGCAGAGCGCGCTGAACCTTGTGGAAGACTGGACGTGGGACAGTGGTCGAGCCAACCCTTCGAAAACCGAAATGGTTTTATTTACCAGGCGCTACAAGTCATACTCAACCTCCTTCCGGTAGACCTGCATGCCTGCATGGCAAACTCCAAGCAAGCTGCAACGCCCATCGTTCCCTGGAGGAACATCAAATCCGGTCATGCCAGCATTTTGGGAACCATCCCCGAAAACTTACGCCAAATAAATTACACCACATCGATCCTCTCTATAGACAACAAGTTCTCAATCAGAATCCCAGAGAGGCACGTATGGGATAGCGCCGCTAACCTAGATAAAGTGTGCACGAGCATCTTCACGGATGGCTCCAAGCTCAATGGCAACGTGGGTAGTGGGATCTATTCAGAGGATCTTTCACTTTCCCTAAGCATAGGGTTGTCAAGCCACTATAGCGTCTTCCAGGCGGAATTAACTGCAATAATGGAGGTCACACATTGGCTGTTATCTAAGAATCCCACATCAGTAGAAATTTACTCTGACAGTCAAGCGGCAATAAAAGCCCTCCAAGGCAAGAACAGGGTCCCAGGTCACAGCGGTGTACCCGGGAACTGTGCTGCCGATGAACTAGCGAGGACGGGTACTGCACAGACAGAGCTAAGCCAGCGGAAAGACATGCATCTCCCTCTTGCTGCGTGCAAATACTGGCTCACATAATTTTTCACCAAGAAAGCAAATTCCAGATGGACGCTGGAACCCAGATGCGAGGTGTCCAAACAAACCTGGCGTCGCATAAATGAGAATCGAACTTGGTTCCTCATTACCTCAACCGTCTTTCTTTAGGTCCACTGTTCGGGATACTAACAGGCCACAGCCTGATGGGAATACACGGCGAACGCATGCAAATTCAAACCAACGATTTTGGTCGGAGCTGTAGGGATGAAGAGGAGATAAAAAGCGTCGAGCTCTGTAGATGCCCTGCTCTGGCCAGTGCACGTATGGAATGTCTGAATAAGTGTGCGGAAATCGAAAATATTCTACTCTACATCAGAAGGACAAATTTGTTCAAATTCTTACACATCTAAAAGAGGAAGGGCTATAGCCCACATAGTGGTATCACAATGGGCCAGCTGGCCTAAGTGTGTCCCTCACATTTCGGGGGACAGCCACTTTAACCTAACCTAAGGTGAGCTTTGGTTCATACACAAAACTATGGTGCAATTTGATACAATAGATCTTGAGCTTTTCTGATTCTAAATCGCTTAAGATCTCCTAATAAGAACCTGCATTTTTTATTGATGTGTAAACATCTTTGCTCACGGTATGGAGAAGTCTAGAATGTAGGCGTAAGGCAAGTGTAAGCGAAGGCGGCCACCTATAGAAGTAAGGCCCACGCCCTTTTAAAATACTCATTAACACCTTTCATTTGATACCCATATCTTACAAAGAAATTCTAGAGTCACCCCTGGTCCACCTTTATTGCGATATCTCGAAAAGGCGGCCACCTATAGAACTAAGGCCCACGCCCTTTTAAAATACTCATTAACACCTTTCATTTGATACCCATATAGTACAAACAAATACTAGAGGCATGCTGGTCCACCTTTATGGCGATATCTGGAAGAGGCGTCCATAGAACTAAGGCCCACTCCCTTTTAAAATACTCATTAACACCTTTCGTTTGATACCCATATTGTACAAACGCATTCTAGAGTCACCCCTGGTCCACCTTTATGGCAATATCTTGCAAAGGCGTCCACCTATTGAACTAAGGCCCATTCCCTTTTAAATACTCATTAAATTCTTTCATTTGATTCCCATATCGTACAAACACATTCTAGAGTCACGCCTGGTCCACCTTTATGGCGATATCTTGAGAACTAAGGCCCACTCCCTTTTAAATAATGATTAACACCTTTCATTTGATATCCATATCGTACAATCGCATTCTAGAGTTACCCTGGTCCACCGTTATGGCGATATCTTGAATAGGCGTCCATCTATAGAACTAAGGATCACTCACTTTATTTGTTTTAAGCTTGCATTCGGGATAACTTTCATATAATCAGGCGACCATTGGCTATTATGTAATCAGCAAGGGGTAATTGTGGGACCTTTTCGTGATCAATTCGGAAAAGTGTCAGGCTCTTTTCGATGTAGTGTGGACACTATTTCGAAATTGTTTTGAACATCAATCTGGGAATATCTCCAGATCATTCCACGACAGATTTGCGGTTAATTTTACGTTCATTTTGTACCTCTCTGCATATCATTTCGGATTTTTGTATGCATATGTAGGTCGCTGTCCAAGTACATCCTGAGAAGGGAAAATACATACATAACTTGCAAACAAAATTGCCCATAGATCCGCGAGCTCAGTAAGCAAACCAGATTCATATTCATTACAACTATTTTTAAATAATATTTCTGTCAATGGTTTACGACTAAGCAAGTGAGTTTTGCTACAACTACAACAACTGTTTGAATTGAGTACAAGCAGCCAGTTGTAATCACATGTCAGCTTGTTTCCTAAAGGGGTTAAAAGCTTTCAAATTGCCATCAAACAGCTTTTATTCTTTCACTTATGTATGTAATACTTCAATTATTCGTGGTCATTGTACACACATATACATATGTACTTACCTACTACAGCAGCTAACAGAAAAATAGCAGAGGCGATATTTTTTGTAAATTTCGTCAATTTGGTTTTTATTTATTTATTTTTTTCATTCCAATATTTCAAGAAACAAACTTGAATTATGTTACTGAAACTATGTAGCCCAATTAACTTTAGTCTAACAAAGTACAAGCTATATCCCAAAATTCGTATTGATTTTAGACAATTTTCTTCCGTAGGTGTTTCTCTTTGGAACTTGTACTCTATTTGAAATAAAATGATTGGGCTACTAAGCTGCATACTAAAAAAAAAATATCAGAAAATTTTAAAAATGTTTTTGATATTGGTTTCCACGTTTTCAGTTACTAAATTGATACTGTAACGAATTTTGGGAAAACTTCGCTTATTTTACAACGTTTGAATCGCTAAATTGTCGAATAAATAACTCTAATACTCAGTAATGCAAAATGGTCTTTATTAGATTACTTTGGGAGTAGTACAATTATACTTCACAATTATACTTCACTTCGCAACTGATAGCGTGTTTAAATCAAACTGCTTAGTCATGCCACAGCTTGCGCTGCTTTTATACTCTCGGTTTCCTCGTTCACCTATTTCTCCTAAGGTGTAGTAATTTCGTGAACTCCATGCTTGTTTACCAGCCATCTACATGTATATTTGTAGTTTGTAGCCATATGCATCTATATATGTGAGTAGATGGTGAGTGTCTCTCTCTTGCCTTGTATGTACATGTGCAAATGATGATTGATTTATTTATGTACATACGAGTGGCTGCTTAGTATCGGCGTAGAGATGCTAGTATCACTTAGTGATGTTAATATTCGTCACAATACTATACAACAACGCTCGAGGCCATCCTTGATCTAACTCCTCTACACAAAGCGAAAGAGCAATCAGCCAATCGAACTCTCCTAGATTTTGCAAACTAGAACTCAGGCAATGGAAAGGCTATCTCATCCCGAAACATGGAAGAACTAAGAGAGAAGATTCTATTCTCTCAACTCTCGAGAGATGATAAACTCAGGCAGGTAGTCTTTCAAAAAAGATATAAAGTGGAGTTGGAATACAAGAGTACATGGAATTCAGCCATACTTAAAAGCATCCGACGCCTACATAAGATCATATTTGACACATATGGCTCGAAAACATCTGATGGGAATGAAGCTAGAGTCTTTGGGCCCATATGCCAAAAGGAAGTATATGCCATAAATCAGTTTGCTGAGTTGTACCTTCAACGCGAATACTCGAACGAAACCATCGCAATACAGAGTGACTGTGAGGTCGCACTAAAGGAAATTTCGGCGTTCGAAATAAAGTCAGCACTGGTCTTTCAATAGGTGGAAAAGCTAAACCAACTAGGAACACACAACGTAGTACTACTGGCAAAGAGTATATATTTGTTAAGAGGCGTCACTCGATACTTTTGTCGTTGCCAAAGCAAATTTCTCGATGTTTTCTTAAGGTAGTCGTTGGTTTTCTTTGTCAGATGTATTTATAAAAACGCCTTCTATACATTTTCGTGGGGTATTTGTGTTTATTTTATTTATTGTATTAAATTAATTAATTAATTCTCTTTCCAGAAATCGTAATTATGCAAAGTCACTTCACCGCATAAATATATAGGATGCAGTTAAAGAAAACTAAACAAAACTTCCTTGAGAATAACATTCGACATTACAGGGTTGCTTTGGCAACAACAAAAGTATCGAGTGTCGCCTCTTAACAAATATATACTCTTTGCTACTGGCCTTGGTCCCAGACCACAGGGGAGTGGGGGGTAATTACTAAGCGGAAGCCTAGTGAGAGAAGCAGCGACTGCATGACCTACTGGGGCTGCGCTGCTTCTGCCAGTTGGCCCACAGGAAATGAGTGGTCATTTATTGTTAGAAGAGGGGAAAAGAGAGAAAAGCACTGGTGCAATGCGCTTGGTATGGGACAATCTAAGTTACTGTTAGGATGTTATAATAGGTTATAATACAAATTGCCATAGGGAAATCATTGGCTTTTCGAAAATTAACCTAAGAATTCTAATAGATCTTTGCAGGCGCAACAGCCACCTACAGAAATTGGGCTACCAATTAAATGACAGCTGCCGATTTTGTGCTCGTTCAGACTTACTTAATTGGCGCTTAACCTTTTAAACAGTTATGGCCGTCCAAAAAGGCCCACCAGTCGCTTTTTTTCTCTCCCAACCCAACTAAGGGAGTTTAAATCGTTTTCCACCTGGTCCTTTCAGCGGAGTGTGGGCCGCCCTCTACCTGTGATTCCATAGGCGGGTTCCGATAGAAACACTTTCTTGGCCGGAGCGTCATATTTCATTCGCATAACATGGCCGAGCCAGCACAGCCGCTGCGTTTTAATTCGCTGGACTATGTTGAACTCCAGTTAAAGTTGACAAAAGTTTAAACCTACCACTTCGGCCGCTTAAGCTGAGATGCTGATATTTTTCTGTTCGCTACTGTATTTACCGACGCCACTTAAACACCATGTTGTGGCGCATCAAGTTATCATCATCGTTATTTTCCGCCTCATCTTACTTCATCTATTAATTACGTCTTTGCTTTTGTTGAGCTGTTAATAAGCAGGTTTGTTGACTATTTGCCATTTCACAGATTGTTGCAGATGATTGTATGTAGCTGTGTGTGTATTTCATATTTACTGTTGTTGTAAGTGGCGCACTAACATTAAGCAACTGATTTTATATGACTTTTATTTAATGTAATTATTATTTTACTTTATGCCGTCGTATGCACCTGCTCGGCTGTTTTGAGAACTCTCTACATTTGCTACTTACTTCATTACCTCAGGCTACGGGTTTACTTCCGCTATAAAATGTTACCACAACTTCGTTACAAAAAATTTACTGAGAAAATAAAAAAAAAATTCAAATTTGAAGAGCCATTCATTGAAAAAAAATACTCCAGGTAATTATTAATTTAATGAATTCTCATTCGATTGATGCCATAGTTTTCCTCCCATTCTACATAGCAAATAAATTTTCGAACTCTGCGCATGAGCAGAATGTAATTTCGGGCGAACAGTCGAAGGACAAAGTAATAACAGTAACGAGCGTTTGTATTTACACTAGAGATGCCACGAATAGTGAATTGGCCGAATACCGAATACCGAATATTTGGCAACGCTATCGGCCGAAGCGTCGAATATTCGGCACGAAATACATGCTTGTCTGGGCGCGTTAGCTGGATTAAGACAAGTGGACACCTGTTTTCCTGCTTGTACATAACAGATCGTGAAACTTTAATAAATCTGACAATGGGAACTATTGGAACAATGTATCAAACTCCTCAAACCATTCGAAGAGATTACAAAAATAACGAGCTCAGGTATCTGTTGCATCTCTGAAGTGATTCCACATGCAGTAAATTTATTAAAATATCTGGGAAAAGCAGAGACAGTTGAGAAAGTACCAAATTTGGTAACAATGAGATCTTCACCGCAAGGCGAGTTTGAAAAGCGATTCAGCTTCGATGAAAAAAACAAATATCTGGTTGCTGCTTTTCTGGATCCTCGCTTCAAACCGTGTTTCCTAAGATTGGTTCAAGCAGAAAGAGCAAGACAAAAAATTTTTCTAGAAGCCCTGAAAATAGTACCGATGACGATTCTTCTCCAATTCGTAAGAAAAGAACCCTGAATGAAAATGATAGGAGTACTGAAATACAGGACAGTTTCTGGAACTGCTTTGAGGAAGTCGCTACATATAATATGCGAAATGCTAATGATGATGTCCTTGTCTGAGACCGATGTTATCTTGGGTATATCCTCCTTACAGACCTCAATCAAAAATGATATTGATGGATTGTCCTCTTTTTTATTTAAGAAGTGTAGTATTTCTCTTTGTGTGCCACTGTGCCACATTTTCAATATTTCGCTATCGTATGGAGTTTTTGTTGATCGCTGGAAGCTGGTGTCTATCACTCCTATCTTCAAGTCAGGCAATAAAAATGAAGTAAAGAATTATAGGCCAATATCCAAACTGTCAACATGTTTAAAACTTTTTGAAAAGGTAGTTAAAAACAAAGTATCATTCGCTATAAATAAAATAGTCGATCCATGTCAGCATGGTTTCATTGCGGGACGTTCGACTGCTACAAATCTGGCTGTTTTCTCTCAGTTTTGTGTCTCTGCGTTTAAGGATGGATGTCAAGTTGACACCATATATACGGCTTTTCCAAGGCTTTTGACACAGTTTCGCACAAATTACTTCTGTGGAAACTTGAAAACATGGGCTTTCACTCAAGCTTTCTGTGGTGGGTGAAGTCCTATTTGGAAAATAGAATATCTTTTGTTGAAATCGAGAGAACTAAGTCTTATGAATTCTCAGCAACTTCGGGTGTACCACAAGGTAGCATCCTTGGTCCTATTTTGTTCTTAATGTTTATTAATGATGTTGGCTCATGCATAAACTATTCGAATTATTTGCTTTATGCTGACGACTTAAAACTCTTTCGGAGAATCTCCTGTACTTCTGATGCATTGCGTCTGCAAGAAGATCTGAATGCTATAAATAATTGGGCCTGTCAAAATAATCTGCGACTCAATATTAGTAAATACTGCCACATGCCGTATACTAAGTCTACGAATGTGGTTTCATTCGCGTACTCGATTTCAAATGTAACTCTTGCGTCAATTAATGAGTTTCGCGATCTTGGCGTAATTTTTGACTCATCTTTTACTTTTTGTAATCATGTAAACTTTCTCATACCAAAGGCTTATACCAACTTAACTTTCTTGCGACGATATGCCAAGGATTTCAAGGACCCATATACCAGGAAAATCTTATACAATGCCTTAGTGCGTTCCAAGTTAGAGTATGCATCAGTCATCTGGAATCCCATATACTCCTCACATTCTTTAAGAATTGAAATAATTCAGCGCAAGTTCATACGATTTGCTCTTCAACCTCTGCACTTTGTTAATCCCCTGCCACCCTACAATGCAAGATGCATGCTTATCAATGTCTTGCCACCTGAAGTTAGACGTCTTGTTCAAAACGTAATGTTTATTTTTACATAATATCCGGTGCCATTGACTGCTCAGAACTACTTGGGCAGTTGAATTTCAATGTCCCTAACAGAACTCTCCGCTTTCACAGTACATTCCGCGTTGAAGTGCTGCGTTCGAATTACTTCAGTTTCGCACCTCTTATAAGAGGTCTTGTAGAATTTAATCGCCTATCCAGAAGCCTTGACCTGGACTTTGCCATGCCAAGGTCTCTGTTTAAGGCACGCATTGAGTCCTATTACTTATCTCAGTAAATCTTACTTTAAAATTGTTAAACTAGTACTAAGTTAACCTGTGATCTAGTCAGTAAGGTTGTTACCATTTGACTTAATAAAGATATGAAATATGAAATATGAGGAGAACGTGGAGAAGAATGCTGTGGCAAAGTTTAAAAGTTTGCTAAAGTTTATCTTTCTTCTCCTGGAAGTAGCGTGTATAGTGAGACCTTATTTTCTGATGCTGGTAACATTTACGATGAAAAGCATAATCGTTTACTACCCAAAAATGATGAAAAGCTTATTTTTGTCTAACATAACTTACCACTGATCAATTTTAAATACTAAAGTGTTGTAATTTGGAAATAAGTACATAATTTTGAGTAATATAGCGTGTCTTTTTTACATGATATGGTATTCGGCCGAATAATACTTACTATTCGGCCGAATACCGAATAGCAAAAAAAGTGGCCGAATAGGCCGAATACCGAATAGTTGCCGAATATTCGTGACAACTCTAATTTACACTTTATTGAAGGCATCGCTGACAATGGTAGCTTCGGCGCCACGAAAATTGCGATAATGTGAAGAATAATGGCAAATTTGGGGTCGCGCTTTAGGGTAAATGATCGCCTATTTTTTGTGTAAACAAACGCCCACTTCTTGGGTAAATGGAAACCTGACGCATATCGAAACACCGTTTTACATGCAACGTTGTAATTTGCTGCTAATGTGTACGTTTAAATTCGTCATTTGGTTGAGCATCGAAATCGTCGCATCGGTTCGATACAGACAAGAAATATGGGTTGTTGTTGTTGATAAAGACACTTCACGAAGGTTATCAATGTTGTTGGTCTTTTGCCGTATAAAATCCGCTACGTTTCGGTAACAAGCACCATTAAGGTATATGCCCAACCATCTCGGGAACGATTTAATACAATCACATTGAGATGGTTTCGCCTCCACCGCTAGTCCCATGAGAAACTTGGGCTCCCCAGACCGACGCTCGGCTGCTAGAGAAACAGGGTTCACCACAGGTAGATGAGATGTACAATTGGGTTTGACAAGCTATAAATTGCGTTGGCATCTCCTTGAAAATAGTGTGCTACAAAACCCCATCCAATTAATTGGATATTTTTGCCGCCTATAAAAATAGGCATCCTAGCCCGCTGTGGCTTAATTTACTAGCACTTAAGTATGGTATACACACTGAAATGGCCAACATCATCATTTTGAATTGGAAGTAGTTGTAGTAGGGGTTGCAAAATATTAGACATTTATACATTTGTCATTCTAATACAGATCCAGCTGGACTGCTCCATGCTCTCTGATTTAGGCATGTTGTCAGAATAAGGGTGTGAGCCATACTCTCACTTCGGGAAGGTGCCCCACGAAAGGGAGTAGTTCATACTCTCGCCAGTATGTCTAGGTGAAGCATGATTGCATCGAACGGTGTTTTCTGCGCTAACTTCCAACACACGTCGGAATCTGAATTTCTTCGGCAGCTGCAATCCTGCTGTTTAAAAGTCCAAAACAAGTACCTTTGTCTCCGCCTGCACGTTACAGCACCTGCACATGTGTTGGTTAGAGCCATAGCATTGGACCTCGAACTCCAGGGTAATAGCATTCTCTACCTATCCCCAGAGTGACGACTTTGTGCGATACATTATATTTGACTATGATATCGGCCTCAGGGTTAATATAGTAGAGAAAAGTAGCCCGCAGAAAAAATTGTTAATACGGCGCTAAGCACGGCAAAAGGCGACATCCCACACGAGTGGAAGACAACTATCATAGATCACCAGATGTTCTCATTTTCAAGAGCGGTCTCCGAAGCTGCCTTGAGACCACCTGGCCAATCGATTTCAGTACTTGTGAAAGAAAGCTAGTTGGAAATGAATTTACGGAACGTTCCACTTTCTCACTGATATCCTTAAAGAAGAACAAGAAATTGGCTTCGGCTCGCTTCATACAATCTGGAATGGTTCCAGCCTTGGCAGAAACTGCAGCTACTACAATTTGTTATTTCATGTGAGCTCTTGATTTGTGCTGAGGCTTAGGAGTAGTAGATGACTCAGCCTCATAGGCAGTGAGATTGAGAGTGCGTTGACATGCTGGTACGCTAATACGCTTCTTTGTTTTTAATTTAGGCATATATGTACGCTTGCGACTATCACAACGCCTATGAATATATCTGTTATTTTTCGCTTGTATGGTAATACACTTCCACGCTTTTGCGGACAAGGAGCAGCTAACACTCTCAATGTACATTAAGGTGTAACCTGTTCGGCAGTAAGAATTCGTGAGCCTGACTTTTGGAGGCAGTATGGTCGTAGTAATATTCCCAGAAGGCTTCCCAGTGGGGATCCGTCGTAAGACTTCCATATACCATCGCTAAGGTTTGGCGAGAGTCATTAGGTAAAATTCAACTCAAGAGGACACAGCAATTTTGCTTTGCACCGACGGGTCCAAAATGGATTGCCGAGTGGGAGCAGGTGTATACTCTGAGGAAATTAAGGCGTCGCCGTCAGTCCGTTTTCCAGACTCGGCTGGTATCTTCCAAGCAGAAGTTCTGTTTTGTTTGCATGCACTTGTCGGACGATTCGTTGGGAGGACGCCAAGGTATGCATCTTATCAGATAATGATGGGCTTAACTCCTCCATCACTTTAATTCAGGCCGTCAGGAAATGCAAGAGGTCGCTTCTTGCTACACCTAACTTAGCAAACATCACGCGTATATGGGTCCCGGATAACATGAACATAGAGAGCAACGAGAAGGCAAATGAACTAGCAAAAGCAGAGATAATGCAGGATGCTGCCGTGGCAGTCGAGATACATCATCCACTTACATCAATCAAAAGAATCACACATTACAAATTCAAGGAGTTAGTGCTCTCCAACTGATACTTCTCAGACACCTGCAAGATTACCAAGCAAACCCGGCCGAATTACGATAGCAAGTGAGCAGAGAGCCTACTTAGTAGGTCAAGAAAATAAATTTTTGGGATTACTGCCACAATTGCGGTACACTGGCCGCTTGGCTTGCATTATGAGAGAATGGAAACAGCATTTGCAAGAGCTGTGGCGAGGAGGGCAGCAAAGAAACAGTCACGCACTGCCGCTCTAGCGTACACTACGTTTCTAAGTATGGGCAGCTGTATACTGCCGGAACTTCAGGAAGTTGATGAACGCTTCGTAAAAGATATCAGCAGATTCATTGACCGTAAATAAGCCTTTCAACGTAACACCGACTCGGCATACTAAAACAGCAGCAATTGGTTCCAGAAGAATGTGTATCAAAATGGTGCTCCATACTCTACTCTGCTCTGGGTTTTGGTACACCGACGGCACATAAACCAAACAGCCATGTTACAATTACACGGTCCTCTAGACCCTCTCAACATAAGCTATACATTTTTGCGACGTTCTTTTTGCAACTGAATTCCGTATGGCAACCGACTAAGTTTAACACATCATGCACACGTTTTCCTTTTGAAAGATTTAAGAGGAGAAATTTAATAGCAATAAAAATTTAATAGCTTGCATGCTACCATCGAAAATGATGTCATTACCGAATTATTGAACTTCCCAAAAGGATATATAAATTCGAACCATAACACCGCACCGGAGCAGCAGAAACGGTAGCAAAAGTTCAATTTCATTGCATGCAAAGATTTTCAAACACATGTTGTTGTTAGCTGTTGTTGCGGCTGAAATTTAAAACTTTTACTAAAAGTGAATCGATTTTTCATGCAGCAGCCGCACAAACAAACCACGTACTAATTGGAATAATAAGCCAAATCTCAAAAAAATGCACCTGCCATTTGTGGCACGAAACTTGCCACAGGCTAATAAAATGCACCATTGATTTGGTTATATCAATTAACCTTCTGATGTCCTCGAATCGAGTATTTCGACACCGCCCCTAGGCCGGGTAGCGCAAAACTGCCTAGACTAGTAACCTCATGTTTACCGGGGCTGGGTACTGGCAGAGGTAACGAGTGACTGTCTCCTTACAACCATCTCCAACACTGCTCCTACACCTGTCGTTAAAGGGGATTCCCATTCTCTCCGCGTGTGTGCAAAATGGTCAGTGTCCTGTAATGGTGGGTATGATTTTCTTATGTGGTTGCAGTCAGGTCATGTTTCCTTGCTGCCTAAGAATGCACCGGCCTTTGCCTTTACCCAAGTGAGCGTGATGGGTGCAAGGTTTGAAGCTTCGCGTCAGCTCGCTCTCTTACAGTTTTCGACGGCCTTTGAGAATGTATATGGTGAATGATGTGAGCGCTGCTTAGATATCCCAATATATGCGTTTCTTACCGTTGTTTACCCGATTTTTAACAGAAAACTACAGGCACTCTCTATAGCTTGTATCTCTTACTGTAAGTATAGGCTTCGAAAATCTTCGAAAGACTAGCCAGGCGTAATGCAGCATAAAGCTTTCTCCTCCATTTCTAAATAGTGAAGGATATGGTGAAACTGCTACCGCAATCGATGACGATGAACGAGGTTGGCATACCTTCCATCATTCCCCTAGGTTAGGTGACGTAAGCTATATATAATTGGATAACCATTGCGTGGTAATGATGTAGTTTCGAATAGGATCGAGACAGAAATATTTTCGCCTAGTTCTAGTAAAAGCTGGACAGAGAAGCATACAGTTTTTCGATGGTTCCACCCCGTCATCCTACATGCAGAAAGAGAGGTTTTACATTAAGTTGGTACGTACCGTATGGACTCTCTTTGGGTAGAGACTCGTCAAAACCTCAATCGCCTTTGACATATGGGCCTTGGTGAATCAACTTTCAGTCAAGAGATAGTGTCCGCCTAATATTTGCTTAAATTACAGGCGGCCAGGGGTACACCGTATTTTTTACAGCCATATATATTCGGTTCAATTATACCAATTCACGCTAGGAGGTACGCGAGCCAGCTTCCAAGTATAATTTATACATATATCCCGGGACTTATGTGATATTATAGGCCATATTATGTATAACGCCTTGACACTTTGCGTCGCAGTCACTCACATTCACAGCCACCACTAATAATACCAAACAATTCATAGGCGCATTCAGTTTTACTTACACTGCAGTGAATGAATGCTCTTATATGATAAGAATTTTGATTCACATGAGAAAAAATGACTTGTTGCATTATACATAATTTGTCCCTAATATTAAAATAGTTTGTCGCAACCGTAAGTGAGACATCCTTAATTGCGCCAACCTCCTAAGAGTGCCGCTAATAGCAATTAGCGTTGTACAGATACCAATTTTTAGTAATATACGCCGTGTTAAGTGCTTCTTACCAGACCACTACCCCATACAGAAAGATGGGCCTGACTACCACTTCATAAATCCAGCGAAATGCTTTTGGTGAGAGACCCTAGCTCGTACAGATGGTCTCCGAACCGAAGTCTTGCTATCCCTATCCTCCACATTTTCCTTTCAGGACAGTTTCCTGATAATATAATAAGGACAGTTTCCTGAAAAATAGTCCCTAGATACTTAACCCTGTAGATAATTACAAACGGTATTCCCCCAATCAAGAGTATATATATTTTGAAAGCATTGAAATTATTTCCAGTGTAAACAAATCTCCTGGGTGATCGCACATTCCCTCAACCAGATGATTCCCAAATCATTCCTATCAGAGCATTTGCTTTCCCGTACTAAAGCAGAGGCGAAATATCCACATCCCCAACCTCCGTAAGGAACAGAAATGAAATAATCGACTCCTCCTCGTTCCGTTGTACAGGGAATTTGTTGGTATGAGTCGCAGCATCGTTGCACAATGTCCTCGGATGACGCTTGTAAATATGTCATAATCATTTTTTTAAATTTCTATTCAAACATGGCGTGATGGACCTTGAGGCCTCACAACCATCCTGGTTGCTCTATACAAGTTCGATGTCCTCATTCTTGGATTTTCCTCATAACATTGACTAATGGTGGTGCTGTAGAGTTGTCGAGCCTCGTTTATGTGCTTCTCGGAGCCTTTGAGGTGGCTAGTCATTTTCGATATCATTCACTTCAATTTGCTGTGCTGGGCCTTTGTGAAAGGAGTTGGGATGTTCTATTTTTGCGCCATCACTGTCTAAGAATTCCTTCCAGCCCTCCACAAATTGTGCCTATACCCTAAACATGTAAGTTATGTTAGTCACTGACGTTACATTATCGGTTGGTTGATTTCTTCGTGTTGGTTTCTCTCAATCTGCGAGCGTTTTTTCCAGCCAGCCTGATGCGGACAAATGCGGGTGCAATAGGAAACGATTACATTTACCTCCTTATTACGTGCGTAGCTCGCTGTATTCGCTGACATTTCAAGACCCGCTAGCTTTTGCATCTTCGCAACTTTTAATTGATAGTTATTTTTGTCTAACGCCTTTCTCAGAACAGATACGTTTGAGTTTATTCCAAGGGGTGATTACTGGAGCGTACAGGTTTACTATCAACCCAGATGCATTGGTACAGTATAGTAGCGCGTCGTGCAGTACTGTACCAATTGTCCTTTAGTTTACTGTGTGATATGATACCGAACTGTACATTAGTGTAAAGTGTGGTACGATACAATTGTTAAGTATAGTATAATGCGGTATCGTACTGTACAGTAACCTGAAGTACAATTCGTTGTAGTACTGGAGGCTACAATGCAGAGCAGTAAAATCCGGTATCGTACAGTAAAGAACAGTTTAATTATATCACCGTACATTATACTGAAATACAAATCGGTAACGTACCCTAAAAAACAATTCAATATTGGACAGCACTCTACATTTCGATGTCGTATAGTACGATTCAGTAACATGCCGTGGACAATACCTCGACCCCGAACAGTATTGTACAATTGTTGTTGTCGTTGTAACAGTGCTTCGTCCCATCCAAGAGGCGCGACCGATTACAGATTGTCATCAATATTCTCTAACGGCAGTCCAAGGAAATTTGCAGTCTCGACAGTGGTGGACCATAGTAAGAGGGGTGTTAGAGGCGTTGGTTTCACATTACAATTGAAGAGATGGTTGGTGTCATGTGGGGACACATTGCAAGCAGTACCTACAATTTGAATGTCGGGGTTGATTCTGGATAGGTAAGATTTTAACCTGTTACAGTACCCAGATCGAAGTTGATGTAAAGTGACGCGCGTTTCCCTAGGGTGTAAGACAGTTGGTAGCGTAATGCCATCGACGTCGATGTCCAATATGGTCGACATTTGCCGTGTCCATGTTTTAAAATAAAATAAGGTCGCCGAGGATTTGATCGGTGACAATGTCGCGAAAAAACTCGAGAGATCATGAAGATTGCTGCCTATTTTATTACAAAGCTATCGATGTGCGGGCCTGGGCCTGTGGCCATTATTATACATTCATCGGCGTAGGATACGAATGCTTTGTATGCGCCTAAAATTAGAATGTTACACCGGCGATAATTTATATCTCCTGTGTATAAGCCACCAGCTGGGTATATAATTTAGGATTTCACCCCAACTTTAACTTACTTATTGCGATTTTTGTGAGTGGTGCATGTATCGATTAAAATCTTTGCATTTAAAAATGTTAGTAATTGGATATTTCAAAAAAAAATTTGATGTCTCAATTTTTGGCAGCTGAGATGAAGCGTAAAGAAAGAAAGCTTTCGCCAAGTGTTGTATTTGGTATCATATTACACGGTAGCACGTACTGCTTATATATGTATATGTATATTGTACGTGCATACATGTCTGCATAAACATAAACAGTCCATCCTACAAAGTATAAACTTACCCCTACCCTTTTCATATCTGCAAATGTATGCTGGTATTTGAAGCAAATTAAAAAGCTTAGCGTCAATTAAAAATTCACATTTAATTGGCTACACATTAAACAACGAATGAGCACAGATTAAAAACTCATTAGAAAAGACAAGTGATTAACGAAATGTAAAACAAAAACACCAAAAGCCCAGGCGAAATGATGAAGGATAAATCAGCAAAAAGTATCTGCTGCAGACCTTTTGTGTAGCTTCCAACTTAAAAATAAAATAAAATACTCTTTAAAGCTTAAAATACCTTGAGGCCCAAATTGCTGGTTTCACATAACGACTGCGACGTATGAAAAATTACAAAAAGGGCTTTAGTAACTGTGAACGTTAGCAGACTACATACAACAAAATGGTGCGCGTAAGAGCTTCAATATGCCACCTCAGAGCCTTTTAAAATTTGTTTATTTCCCTACCTTTTTCAAAATCTTTTAACGCAAATAGCAAATGAGTCTTGCATATGAAGATCCCAAAATGAGCTCAATTTAAATTAACGATCCGTATAAATGTGCAACGTTTAACACGAAATGATGTTGGGGCAGATGAACAGCTTAAAGGGCTATTAAATCCGTTGTGTAAAAATTTTGAAGAGGAGTGAGACGATGAGCATACTTATGATGCATGTGTGAGTGGAGTTCGTTTGATATGGTTTGAGCCAGTCATAAGTAGTTGAATTAAAGGACTGTATGTCCGCTCAGAGGGATATGCATAATGCATGCCCAAAGAACGGATTGCCCTTCGAAACATGGATAAAGCAGCAGTTTGTGTTAATTGGTAAGGACAAAGGGGACACGCTTTATAGCAGCGATTACAAGTGTCATGCTACCTACAGCATGTCATCAGAAGTCACCTTAGTAATCGCATTTTTATGTATCACGCTCAGAAGGCCCGTGTACCATGAAAGTCACATGCGGAACAGCACAGGGATCAATTCTTAGTCTACTGCGGAGCGCCAGTTGAAATGCGTGATGATTCGTTCTTCGTTGTATGAGCAGACAACATTGCTGCATTTTTTAGAAACCAGAACCCAGGAGAAGCACGCATAAAGCTCAATCTTCGCACTGCTGACTAAAAAGCATATACCGCTGGAAGTTAGCTTTGATATCTCCCCGGCAAATATAACATCAAAGGTGGTAGCTAGATATTTCGAAGTACGGTAAGACTTCCGACTAACATATTGGGCGTGAACTCAACATGCGACTGAGAAGGCATGTAAACAGATATTGTTGTTTAGCAGGCTGGTGGCAAACAAAGGAGGAGCAACAGAAAGCAAAAGGAAACTGTTGATGGACATCAAACTATCCACGTTCAAATATACTTCGTAAGAAGAATCGTTGTAAAATTATAGCAACTGAACAGCGAACAGCAGCTCGGAGAGTAACCTCTGTTTATCGCACTGTGTCAGGACCAGCCGTATCAGTGATTAGCGGGGCAGTTCCCATCGACCTATTTAGCGCATGCAAGTGGTTAGCAAAGAGAGCAGGGAAGAAATGTATAGGTGGTGGACAGAACGGTGGGAAAATGAACAACGAGACAGATGTTCAGAGGAACTTATAACGAATGTTTAAGCATGAAGGGCTAGAAACTTTGGGAAGGTAAACTACTGCGTTACCCAAGTGTTCTCCGGACATGGGATAGAAAAAGCTGAAAATCCGAAGTGCGTTTACGGCCATACAGACGAGGACAATGCCGACACACATTCTTTAAGCCAGAAGCCAGAACTAACTATTGCTTGAGCAAATAGTGGGTCAAATCACTGTCGATAATGTTGCAGCAAAAATGAGCGACCCAGAAGAGTGGCAACAAATCAGTAACTTCGTATGAACCATACTCAGAGCAAAAAGGAAATGGACGCAGGAACAACAGAAAATTCCGGAGAGCCAATCCAACATTAAAAAGCTAAACAAAATAAAATGTGCACCCTCTTTTTGGGAGCAAGTTGAGCCTGGAACTTCACGTATCAGTGTTCTATAGTGTTATCCTAAGCAGGCATGAGTTTCATCTCATCACGAGTGTAGGAGCTGCCGTAAAAAGGGTTGTAAAGGAAACGGTCACCCACTTCTTTTGCGAGTTTGTCGCCCAGTGAATATCCAAAATCGAACTTAATGTGGTTTTTTACTGCTTCAGCGGAAGGCTGTAACCAAAAGCTCCAAAAAAGGCATTAGGGAAAATTTTTTGAGCCCCTCGTGATGTGAGTTTTGAAACCCGGATGCACATTTTCAACCTTGTTTACACCATGAATCGTGATACGTTTACTTACTTACTTATTTGGCGCTTAACCGTTTAAACGATTATGGCGGTCCAGCAAGGCGCGCCAGTCGCTTCTTCCCTGGGTTAACTGGTGCCAATTCGTCACACCAAGGGAGTTTAAATCGTTTTACTTCCAGAGGAGTGGGGCCGCCCTCTTTCTCTGCTTCCACAGGCGGGTTCGGATAAAAATACTTTCTTAACCGGAGCACCATCTTTCATTCGCAAAACATGGCTTAGCCAGAGTAGCCGCTGCGTTATATTTCGCTGGACTATGTTGATGGTATGCGTAAAGCTGGTACAGCTCATCATTAAATTTTCTTGGCGTATAAGCCCACACATATTTCAAAAAACTTTTCTCTCGAACACTCCCAGTGCCGCTTCATCTGATGTTATCATGATCCACGCTTTTGCACCATATAGCAGGGCGGGTACGATAAGTGACTTATGCATAATGATCTTCGTTTGCCAAAAGCGGAATTTACTTTTCAATTGCCTACCTAGTCTAAAGTAGCAGTGACTGGCAAGAGTGAGCCTTTGCTGGATTTCAGAGTTGATGTTGTTGCTTGTGTTAATGCTGGGACACGAAGAAATGAACAGGTACTTTGTTTTTTCCTCATTCACCATTAAATCCATCTTTTCTGCTTTTCCTGTTTGTGGTAAGTAGAACTTACGGCGCGGGTATTCAGGCTGATGATATCAATGTTATCAGCATACGCCACAATTTCACGCTATATTGCTCCAAAGCGGTGCTCAAATTGAGGACATCGCACGATAGGGGATCACCTTGTTTGAAACCTCGTTTAGTTTCGAACGGCTCGGATAGCTCCTTCCCAATTATGTCTGGGCTAACGATGTTGCTCAAGTTTATTTTGCACAGCCGTATAAGTTTTGCAGGGAAACCAAATTCAGACATATCGGAATATAGGCAACTCCTTTTCGTGCTGTCGAAGGCGGCTTTAAAATCGACGAAGAGGTGATGTGTGTCGATGCTTTTTTCGCAGGTTTTTCCAAGATTTGGCGCATTGTGAAAATGTGGTCGATGGTAGTTTTACCAGGTCTGAAGGTCACAACCGATTCATGGGTTGACTTCAATCATTAGCACAATACCCTAGACAGGACCTTATGTGCGATATCCGTGATAGTTGGAGCCGTTTGCACTATCCCCCTTCTTGTAGACTGGGCACAGAAAACTTATATTTCAATCGTCGGGCATGCACTCGTAAGACCATATTTTGTAAAGAAGCTGATACATGCGCCTTACCAACTCCTCTCCGCCGTATTTGAATAGCTCCGCAGGCAATCTATCACCGCCCGCGGCTTTTATGGTTTTAATCTGGTTATTGCTTTTCCGAATTATACATAATCGTGTGGGGGACATTGATTCCATCATCATCGACTGCGGGGTCGGGTTCGTCATCCCTATGCGGTCTCCATTTAGGAGAGCAGAAAAGGATTCCGTCCCTTATCGAAGTATCTACTCTCTAGACATCAATTATATACAAAAAATAACCAAAACTCCCCATAAAAGCACATTTACCTAAAAATATTTTAAAATACTCTTTGACATGATGAATTTGTATACAAATTATCTCAGCAACATTCTCACGTATAAACAACAAACGATGACTAGTACAGCAACAATGTCGCATACAGTAAATGCCGGCAACAATTAAATGTGCTATCAATGCTCAATAATTTGCAAGTACATAGCAAAACAAAAAATATTTGGAAACCTATTCAGTTGTCAAATATAGCAAAAATATTAGAAAAAAAGCATAAATGGCTATAATAAAAAATGCTGACAGCAAATAGCAAACACCAACAAAACATGATACACCAGAAACTTACGATACCTAAGCACAATCAGAGCACAATTATGATAACAACAACAATAAGCAACAAAAAAAAAACCAAACCAAACCTATTGCTCTCGCGATCGATGGCAGTCGGCAGCTAAGTAGTTGTTGTGGTGTTTGTTGTTGGTGTATGAACAACAAGCAATTGTTGCTGACAGCTAAGTGCTGAGCCCACACTAATATGGCACCGTAAATGCAATTAAACAACGACAACAACAATGTCACAAAAGTTGCGATGGTCAATAGCAACAATGAAATAGCAGCAACAACTACATATAGCAGCAGGAGCGAACTGTCTGCAACAAGACAATTGGCAAATGTTGGAAGCTGAGATATGCCGCCACCATAGTACAACAATGCAACACAAGAAAATGTGCACGTTGTTTAAACAATTTTCTTTTTTTTTTTTAATTTTTTACGTCGTGTTGTTGCTGTCATTATATTATGGCCAAGCATAAACAGCAATTCGCCAAAAGTGGCGGACAGCGAAAAATGAAGCACTGCCGCCATACCTATAATTTCGTGTAGAGCAAGAGCAGAGAAAACTTCTGTTGAAATCCACCATATGAACATACATATGTTTGTGTCAGAGTTGTATCGCTTATTGCATGTATGTGTATAGGTATGTCATTACATATGTACTATAGTTAGCCATATATGAAACTTTCGTGGCGGCATGCAACCAGCAATCTCTTTGACATTGTCAATATCGCACATTCGGAAAGAATTAATTAATTGTCAGTGACGTCATTGATGTAGGCATTTGATGTTTGCTGAGGTTCAGAGCGCATTTTAACGGGTTGGTAGTTAAGAAGCGACTATGGGTTAAATTGAAAAATGGGAGTTTTTAACGATTTTTGTGGGAGTTTTACTTCTTTGAGATTCATCATCATCAGCATCAGCATGGCTCTCAAAAATTACATAGCAAAAGTTGCAACAATATTTGTGAGAGGTAAGGTTATGTTCAACTGGCTGGTCCGTTAGGACCTCTCATATACTGAATGAGTACATGGCGTTACCACAAGTTGGCTGAAAGATACAACTGAAAAACCCTTATAGGTTTACAACTGAAAACCCTACCAGGACTTATGTTTCAAAATAGCAAATACTAGACGCCCTTTATAACCTATGCCACTTGATGCTTCTAGATCTGATAGCCATGCCACTCCAAACAGCTGGAGTCTTAGCCTTGCGATCAGAAACAAATTATTTCGGTATTTTTAAAAACAGCTTCGTTGTTGTTTTATTATCAGTTTAATATCGACAGCGAATAATTATCGATGTTTCAACGATTTTATATTGAAGGCCTATTGATATCCGTTTTATTACCACCCGATATGTCGTTGTTGTTGTTATTGTTGTATCGATAAGGTTACTCCCCGAAGGCTTTGGAGAGTGTTATCCATGTGATGGTCCTTTGCCGGATACAGATCCGGTACGCTTCGGTAACACAGCACCATTAAGGTACTAGCCCGACCATCTCGGGAATGATTTATATGGCCACAATAAACCTTCAGGCCATACCTCCCTCCCCACTCCCAAGTTCCATGAGGAGCTTGGAGTCACCAGAGCACCGGCTGTTAATGAAACAGGATTCGCCACGGATAGGTGAGGTTGACAATTGGGTTTGGAGAAGCTATATATTGCGCTGGAAACCTGAAAAGTTGTGCTACACAACCCTTTTAATATGGCATTTTAGTCGCCTCTTACGACAGGTATACGGTATACCTACCGAGGGTATATTCTAACCCCCTGACCCGCTGGTGGTCCCGATATGTCGTCATAAATATACCCGCGGTAGGTATGCCTGTCGTAAGAGGCGACTAAAATACCAGATTCAAGGGCCCCGATATGTCGTCATAACAAAGGGTAACACGCGGATATCAAATTGGCAACAATCCGATAAGAAATCGTTAACTTTTATATTTCAAATCGATAAATTTTTGATAGTAAATCTATTACTTTTCGAGAAATAATCCTTAAATCGATATCAAATCGATAACTTTTTAATAACAATTGGATAACTATGCGATAGTAAACCGACAAAGCTCCGATATGAAATCGATAACTCTTCGATACGAAATCTGTTACTATTAGATAACAAATTGATAAATTGTTGATAACATATCGATCAATTTCCAATAAAGAGATTTTAGATTATAAATCGAAAACTGTTCGATAACATATCGATAATTTTTTGATAGCAATCTGATAACAAATCTTTAGCTTTTCGATAACACACCTTACCGATAACTCCTTGAGAAAGAATCAGTAACTCGTTGATAATCTTTGTTTTCCATTTCAAATTTAAAACACTTCGACTAAAGCTCAACTAACTCGTCTATATCTCGACAGCACACCTACATATGTAAAACCCATAGCAAAGGATAACATACCTTTAACTAGTCGACATCAAACCGATAGTTTATTGACGTTTTGCATTTCGATAAAAAAATTAAAACATAAAGTCGGTTTCGGTTCTGGCTTCGCGTTTGCTTTCTAATCTTTCTAAAGTTTTCTAAAAATTTGGCGATGACACCAAATCGCTTCACCCTTCTTTATACCTTTTAACACAGCACATAGCTGGGCATATAATACCCAAACTAAGTATTCCTCACTTGTACAACAAGTTGTTTTTGTAGCGATATAGACACTCTTTCGAAGGTTTAAAGGAGTGTTATCGATGTTGATGGTCCTTTGTCGGGGATGGATCCTGTACGTTCCAGTAACAATCACCATTAAGGTATGAGCCCGACCATCTCGGGAACAGTTATTATTTTGTTTTGCGTTCAATTTAAAATCGTTATCTTTCACTTTATTTGCTGTACACATTTGAGTATCAAGTTCGTGCCTTAAGTCTTTCCATTAGAAGCGTCCCACTGGTTTGAGAAAGCTTAACTCAAGTTTGCTTCTTAAGTCTTTCGAATGGTGTACTCAACATAAAGCAGGCATGCTTAACGAACGAAACGATATCATTTCGTTACGATAATCAACGCTAATAAACGAAACGAAGTCACTTCAAATTAACGTTAATTTGACGTTCTTAACGTTAATAAACGAAACGAAGTGACTTCGTTTCGTTTATTAGCGTTGATTATCGTAACGAAATGATATCGTTTCGTTCGTTAAGCATGCCTGCTTAATTATAAGAAACAAATATTAAAAAAAAAAACACAAACACACATAAATATTTATTAAATTTTATTGACCGTCATACTTAGCCAATATGGTGGTAGTACACCAGCCTTGATTTTATTATCCAAAAAATCGTTAAATCTGCACCTTTAGTCAGAGTTTTAACTACGAGATACCTTTCAACACAATAAGCATACAATCAAATTCATTTAATGGTAAAAAAATAAGCATAGGTTGCAGGTACTTAGGGATTGATTTCGATTATAAGAATATTAATATTCAGATGAAAATGCACACGGAAACAAGCGTACATGCAGACATATAAATTTGCATATTTTTATAATTTTTTTTTCACTCATAACACCCGCAGCGAAACATCAAATTAAGTTGGCATGTCAGCAATGGTAAGAATAATCCAAATTTAAGCGCATGTGCATTAAAATACGACTATTTTTTGTTGTTGTTCGCTACATGCAACAGACATAACATTAAACATAGCCGAGCATTTGCGGTTGCATAGCTTCAAGCAGACAAATAACAATTTTATTAATTTTCATTATACTGAACTTTAAAGCAGACTAAAAATGCTTGAGGCCCTAAAAAAATGGTTAAAAAAAGTATCGAACAAAAATCATCAACAAAAAAATGAAAATTTTATTTTGC
This sequence comes from Eurosta solidaginis, assembly GCF_040869045.1. Taxonomy (NCBI): domain Eukaryota; kingdom Metazoa; phylum Arthropoda; class Insecta; order Diptera; family Tephritidae; genus Eurosta; species Eurosta solidaginis. Next base: position 181,499,476 of record NC_090323.1, read on the forward strand.
TGCACACTGAAATAAACAACCGCATGCAGGTAAGCAGTGCTCATAAGTAGAAGATGCGCGGTAAAACTTCAAGTAGCTGCGTGGGCTGTCGGCATAAATTGGCAAATATTATCAACGCTAGTTTGGGGCACAGCTTCAACAACGCACTCAAATATCATACAGATTCCGCTTAATTAAGGCGCTTATTGAATGGCAAACAAAAGAGAGTAGTCCAACTTTTGTGGTACTGCTAAGTTTGAGATTCAGCTGCAGGGCAGCGAGCATTGATGACAAGGATGAGTCTACATTTTGGCAACTGCGAAATGGAAGCAAAACAAAAAAACAAACAAATTCAATATAAGCATTGATTGCAAAAAAGTGACTGAAATTGAGAAAAAGGAGTAAAAACCGAAAAGGGTTTTTGTAGACGGATTTTATGTTGAAGTGCAAATGCATGTCTGTAGTATTGCTACAACAACTGCGTCTAGTTGTCTTAACGATTCTTTGCCTTTTCGGTATTAGCTTGCGTACCTGCAGGTGTACATTTTTCCAATTTGTTGTTGTTGTTGTTAATAAAATATTTACTGAGATAAAATTATCATAAAAAGTTCATACCTAAGAATTTTATTTTTGAAAATCAAAAAACTTGGTGTGCGGGTCCAACAGCAAATTGGGATTCATACATTTACATATATGTATGTATGTATGTATGTTTATTCGTAAGCTTGTGTATATATAAAAAGTTACAGTAAGTCATGCAAAATAATTAAAATTTCTATGATACAATTTTTTCAAATTTTACGTCTCAACTTCGAAATCTCCATCTTCATTTCCAAAGAAATCCCAATAACGGCAATCACCAGCCGTAAGCAACTAATCAGTGACTCCTCTAGTCCATTCAGTTAAAGTGGTCTATATAAGCTTCTGAGTATTCAAAATTACACTCTGAGCTCTTAGTAGATAGTTGACTGCAAACGTTGGCGGGATATCATGAAATATGTATTTTGTGTAAGATTTCCTGTTCCTGCATTCTAGCAAGATATGGTATCCGTGTCCCTCAGAAATTTGATCATGATGGCAACTTTGTAGCTTCTTTAGTTATTTCTATTTCAGAAACCCTGTCATGAGAAAGCTCCAGAGGAAATACAGTAAAAAAATGTGATTTGGCTGCGCATCCTTTGCTCTCTGATTCTTTGAATATGACCTCTTTTCCGACATTATTGGCCCCCAATTTGAAGCTGACATATATGGCTACTTTCTTCGCTTAAAATAGCAAGGGCGAGTTCTTGGAATCAGTTCATTGTTTTTTCATTTCCAATCTTCTTTCTAACTTTATGCAAAGCTTACGCCTTAGCAATTTATATGGTTTTGTCATATTCGCTTTCTCCTTGCTTCTTTCCATCGTCTGAGGTAACCGGTTTCAGTTTGCAATACAAGTCTTTCTTCTCGTATTCTTCTCGTCTTTTTCTTTGCTTTCATTCTCATGTGTGACTTGTGACAATTCGTCTTTTTGCCTCTTTATAAGGTTCTTAATCTTAGACTTATTTTCTTCTTCTTCTGCGTTTCCATTATATAAATCTTGGTTTTGTCTGTCTTTCTGTTCGTCTTCACTTTCACATGAGCATTCCCCTTCTTATTGTTTTCGAGTTTTTTTGCCGTCGTCTTCCGATTTGACTTCGTCTTCTATTTGTTTTCGCCTTTGCGTTGTTGTCGCTCTTATCTTTATCTTTATCTCTATACCGCCCTTCGAATTTTTTCTGGCTTTTGTCTTGGTCCTTGGTATGTATCATACTTTTCTTGGTATTTCTTTTAGCTTTCGAGTTTACCTTTATTTTTGTCCTTGGCCTTGGTCTTTATTCTCGTCTTTTCCCCTGTTGTTTGTAACTTCATTTTTTTATGATCTATGTTTTATTTTATCTTCGTTGTTTTCTCTGCCTTCGTCGTTTTTGGCTCCATCTTCACAGCTGCCATCGTGTTTCCCTTTGACTTCGTCTTCATCTATTTCTTTGTCTTATCCTTAGTTTTCTCTTTCTCTTTGCCTTTGTGTCTCGCTCCGTCTTGTTTTTATTCGGCACTCCACTTCGTTATAGTCTTTGTATTGGTCTGGGACTTTGTCTTGGTATTGGTTTTGTTCTTCGTCTTGGCATTGGTCCTGGACTTTTTTTATTGGACGTTGGGTAGCGAACTACCTTCAAGTGGCCCAATGAAACCAGGCTAATCCTGTTCATGTGTCCGCATTCCCTGGGATCACCGATAAGCAGGTGGAAGGCGAATTAGTCGCCACTGCTTCGTATGCGCATTTCCCTGTGCTCCCTTTCAGCATGCATCAATTGCGTCATAACTATAAAGGCCATCTTTCAGTCCAAAAATCTATTCGTATGCACATTCGGGGAACTAAATTTCTAATGGAAGGCTGCTTTCGCAAAGCTATGTGTACAGAGGATCTTTCGCTGTGAAAATGAGGGTGATGAAACATTGCGTGTTCTGTGTTTTCCAATTCGGTAGGACAGTGTGTATAGAAAGGATCCTTCTCTATCCTGCGCTTATGTTAACTCCTTGAAATCGCCATGCCCACTCAATATATGCGTGAGGTAGTAGTTTAGTTCGCCGTGCTTCCGCTCGAACCATTCTGCTATATTCCGAACTAACATGAAGATTGCCCTTTCCTCGATTATTTTCTACCGTCCCTGTAAATCTTTGAATTTATTTGATAATCTCCTATGATTAGGACTAACCCCTCCACTGTCCGCTTTGAGCTCACCAAAACCACTTCTGTCTTATCGCTAGTTATCTCCAACCTCATGTTCGTCAGCCATTCCTTTATTCTTCCTATGGTGTCATTAAATAATGCTTGGAGCAGATCAATTTCCTTGGCCACTGCTACTACGATAATATCATCTGCATAGCCGAAAATTTTCGTGCCTTCGGGAAAGTCGTTTTGAATCACACCGTCATACCTCGAATTTAATAGCGTTGGCCCTAGAACAGATCCATGATGGACACCGCCGATGATGTTGAGCTTTCTTGGTTTCTCATTCTTATCAAAGAGCTGTGCTATGTCGTCAAGATAGCTACCAATTATTCTGAGCAAGTGTGCCAAAGTTTCATAGCGCTGTCATTATCTGCATCCAGTTCGTGATTTTAAAATTCTAATATCCAAAGTAATCAGTGCACAGAGCTTCCTTTTATTTTGACCTCCGGTGATGACTTGACAACTGTTTGTATTGCATATATAGTGGATCTGGATTTTCGAAATCGGATCTGACTGGGCTTTCTAGGGTTTGCTACAGACGCTCACTAATAATGCGCTCGACAATCTTTCCTATCGAATCCAACATAAAAGGGGCCTGTATGAGGATGGCTGGTCGTGTATCGTACAAGGTGTTAACAAAAGGACCAGTCTTTGACGTTTCCACGCCTTCTTGGAAACAGGCGTTGAAGAGGTCCCTAAATACTGGTCTTCTAGATTTTATCGTGGACTTAAAGGCTATATTTGGCACGACATCTGGTCCTGGGGGGCTTCATATCTGCAACTCTATATGTTGCATCCAGCACCTTCTGCTCTATATTATTCGTGGGATTTTCATAAATTTGAGGTCCTCGCTTTGATAGGACCAGTAATCTTGTGTCGCAAAAAGAGCTTCGACGATTCTTCTCATTAGTATTGGGCTGATTTGTGATCTTTAATTTTAGCTATCACCGTTCTGCAAGCCAGCCCCAAGGATTAATATCGGCACTCTTAATTAATTCCTTAAACCACCCTTTTTGCTCTTTTTTATAGCATATTTTAGCGCTGTTCTTTGGGTTTTGTAGGAGCTGTGGAGCTTGTCATATCGTGGTGATGAGCGTGTCCTCTGTGCCCTCCGCCGTGGTTTGTGACATTTTCTTCGTTCCTCCGCTATTTCGTCGTTTCACCCACAAGTGTACAGCAGTCCGATTTACTTTGGCTTGACTTCTGGGCATGGCAGCATCACACGCCATTATTATTATTATCATTATTATTAGGCCTGGAAGCACTGCGACCTTTGTGCAGATCTTTGTGTATGATATTTCAGCGTAATTTCGTATGTGAAGGCTTTTGAGAATGTGAACCGGCGTTAGATCCTTCAGCTCACAGAAACGACAAATTTGAGTATCGGATAGATTTAACTTACTTAGGTGATATCGTGGACCACAGTGTCCCGTATAGTACCCAGTGAGAGTTCTTAGGTCCTCCCTGCTTAGATTGATGAGTTTGGCTTATAATTTTGTTGCCGGAAGTATGAACAGTTTGGCCTGTCTTTGACCTGGGCAGTCAATCCAGTGAAGTCTGAATTGTTTTGTTTCCCAGTTACTTATGGTTTCCCTGGTGTGTGCTTTTGTGAGTTCAAAAAAGGGCTCTGGACCATAGAATGCTGCTATAGCACCCTGCTTTGCTAGGTAATCTGCATGTTTATTGCCTCCATGTCGGGGAACCCATCCTAACAAAATATTGTCCCAGGTCATTACGCATTTCAATGTAGTCATCCACTAGCTTAGATGTAACTGTGTAGGATTGCAAGGTATGCATGTCCGAAATAATGAAGATGTCCTTCGAGGATGAGGCTCTCCGCAGGCATTCTCTACCGCAGAACTTCATTGCATGGATTTCTGCCTGAAATATGGTGGGGTAGCATCCCACTGGTATCGATTTCTTGAAGTTTAGCCCATAGATGCCAGCTCCCGTTCTTCCGTCATCGAATTACGATCCGTCCGTGAACCAGACCTCTGAATCAGGGTCATTATAAGGATTCCGTGTTTCCCAGTGGGTAATGTCCACAGTGAACATCGTGAGATTCTGAGCTTAGCGGACATCACGTGACGCAGTTGTAATGTGGGATTTCCTATGAATGAATTATTAGTGCGCCTAGTGTTGCCACTTCCTCTCTCAGAACAGGGAAGGGAGATATTTCCACTAAAGCACTAAGTGCATCAGCAGGGGACGTTTTCATCACACCCGTTATGTCAATGCAAACTAGTAGATGCAGTTTGCTTAGTTTTGCTATTGCTTTTGCCGTTTTTTACGTGTCCTTCTGCCACCAAATTACACTGAAAAGACTGGTAAAATCAACCGAAATACAGGTCAATTCAACCGAAATTTCTGTCAATTTTTATCCATCGCAACAAGATGTTGAATCAACTGCGCACAAATCGTTGATTGGTAATTTACCGTTTTAGTAGTCAAATGAACAAAAAAGTTGTTGCGACAGCTTTGTATGAAAGTACCATATGTTGCCATATAAATAAATAAATGTAAGGCGCGATAACCTCCGAAGAGATTTTAGGCCGAACTTCTCTTCCAATTTGCGTCATGCTCCTTTTTAATTTTTCTTACAAATTAGCGGGACGGGACCTACTTGTTTTATGCCGACTCCAAACGGCATCTGCAAGGTATATGAGTTTTCACTGAGAGCATTTCATGGCAGAAATACACTCGGAGTGCTTGCCGAACACTGCCGAGGGGCGACCCCGCTTAGAAAATTTTTCTTCTAATTGAAAAAGCTTGATTCTAAAATGTTGATGTTGCTTTGCCCGGGGTGTGAACCCAGGGTCTTCGGTGTGGAAGGCGGAGCACGCTACCATCACACCACGGCGGCCGCCATATAAATACGTAAATATGTGAATACACAAATACGCATGATAGAAATGAAAATAGTAGTCAGAAAACTGATTCTCAATTGTTTCAGTTGCAGCTCAGCTCATTATGAATTTCTTCTCTCGCATGTAGTTGTCACACTTGATTGTTTCGAACAAAACTTGTTGTATAAATGTTTGACGTAACATTTAAAAAAGAGATCTTGTAAGTTATGGAAAAGTAAAGAATCAAATCGCAGGAAGGTAATTCACCACTGGAGTAACTTTACATGTAATTCGGCAAGTTTAATTTTCGTAACACCTTAAGTTGAAACGATTCCAAAACAACTCAAACTTTTATTTTGTCGGAAACATCAACACTAAAAAAGGATGTTTTTTATTATCTTATTAGATTCGTTCGCGTGAGTGAAAGTTCATAAAAACTTGAATAAAATGTTACTAACTTTGGAAAAATCCTGCTCGTTCAAGGAAATCTTTTGCAACAAGAGGGCGCAATTTTGCATTTCGCTTGGACGAGAAGTTGCAAAATTGTACACGATAAATAGGTGTCCCGGTATCTCATAATTTTTTGCACACTAAATTCAACAAAGGGTTTTTTCGTTTTGTATTGATAACTGAAAAACTAGTTTTTTGTTGTTTTTCCATTTTGTGTGTTTTTCGATTTGATGGTTTTCTTATTTTGGTGTTTTTTTTTTAACAAGTGGCACCATCGTAATAAGTACAAAGTAGAGAGCGCAGTGAGCATAAAATTCTCTTTGAAATTTGCTCATGTACTGACAGTTGATCGCCGTTGATATGACCTGTAAGATCAGTTGTGTTAACAGAAAAATCAGTTAGATTGATTAGGAATCTGTCAATTTTACAAAATTTTGTTAACTTAAGAGCGACAATTTCTCTTCTGTTGAAATGGCTAAACTAATTTGTTCGCTTGACAAAGAACTCGGTCGAATTAACCATAATTCGATCAATTTCACCGAATCTCCGTTAAGTCAAGAACAACAGAACCGGTTTCTTAATTTTACTAGCACCATTTCTTTCAGTGTAGGGAAACATAGGTGACTATTGGCTTTACAACTGTATTAAATGTCCAGTATACCATTTTTGGAGATATCCCCTCTATTTTTTTGACTTTATCCTGAACAAGTAATTCCCTTCTCTAAAAAAAGGATTTTTTAAAGAAGTTTTTAGAGGTTTATCGCAATATATAACAAATAACTATACGCGTTTTATTTTGAGTTACTGTGCATATGTTCATGCGTTGATGCACAAGGCGAAGGATATCTTTTAAAACGAGACACATCTACACTGCTTTGTGTTTTGTTAATCATCTTATTCATTCGATGTTTATTTGAAATTCATTATTGTATTGTGTAGATATGTATAGACGTTGTGTTTTGTTAATCATTTCACCACACATGCATCATAAACAGCCGAAAGGTGTTTGGTTACGAATTTATTGATGCAAAGCGTTGCTGGTCTTCCCATGCCATACTAATGCGTCTGACTCATCTTCTTCAAGCGCATGTGCGTGAACACCTACATAAATGTTTTTTTTTTTGTTTTTATATTTGTTAGCAATTATTGTTATGGGATTTTTATAGCAAAATTATTAAATTCCATTTAAAGCAGCCATTCACTATTTTGCCATAACATAGAATTAGCATTTTCTACTTATCGCTGCCGAATGACATCAATAGCCAATGCTGCCACATATTCGTATTTAAATTGGCAGCAGCTGTGCAATCACGTTTTAACCTCTGAACCTCAGCTGCTGTGGCATGATGAGATAACAATTTAACGTGCATTCTTCCACTTTATTTCGTTAATTTTATTAATCTTTAATAGCTTTTGCCAAAAATGCCTTTTTTAATCACCTTTAAAAGGTACTTTTTTATTTATTTTTTTCAACTTTAAGGTGTAACGAAAAACGCGCTAAAAAATCACTCAGCAGCTGTGATATTAATACTTCCTAGCACTTACGTAGGGATCTTGGTCATAAAGTGTTAAAAACGTGATTTTGGTTAAGTGCCGTCCTAAGCATTTATGCAGCGCTAAGGTAAATATATATTTACGCTTTGCTTAATTAACGAGAACAGTGTTGGACCTAATGAGGGTTCGCTAGTTTAATGTAAGTAAAGTAATAAAAAATGTAAGTCCATTGAAAAATATTGGGTCTTATGCATAACAAAAATAAAATAAACTAATTTTAAGCACTTTCTTTATATAAATGGACAAAAATCAGCGAAAAATGTATCCTTATATAAAGCCATATTATTTTTTTTTGTGTATTTATTCACGGTCTTTAAGACCTATTTTAAATTCAAAAAGAAAAAGTTCATTACAAATTTAATGATTTACAGTACAAAAATAATTTTTCTTTTAACTTATTACTATTTTCACAGCCTTTTACCTCATTTGGTAATTCATTATACATTTTATAACCTATATATTCTAAAGTCTTTTTAGCGAACTCAGTTCTTACCCTAGGCAGTCTTATATTTTTACTACTTCTAGTTTCATAGTTGTGAATCTCATGATTAAAATGTATTTTGTTGCCCAGATACTTCGGAAGTATTCCTAATTTCGCATGATGAATAAATTTCAATGTAAAGTAGCTTATGGGCTGTTTTATACTAAGCCAATTTAACATATTTAACATTGTACTTCTAGGTGTTCTATTTGAACATTTTAAAATTAATCGCATTGCCTTGTTTTGCTGTATTTGAAGTTTTTTTTTATCTGTGTATCATTTGCTAATAGTAGAATTGTAGGACAGTAGATAAAATGTGGTTCAATGATAGATCCGTATACTAATATATTATGACGTTGGTTAATATATTTATATGTTCGGTACACGAAGCATATTTTCTTTGCCATTTTAACTTCTAAATTACTTATATATTCTCCAAAGTTCACATTCATATCAATCAAGACTCCTAAATACTTCATTTTCGACCCTTTGAATTTCACTGTTCCTTATTTTCAAGACAACATTGCTTGGATAATTTATAACAGTGGTACTTAGGTTTCTCGAAAATACTATAAACTTGGTTTTATCCACATTTACTTTCAACTATCTTAAGCACAGCCATATGTATAAGGTTTCCAAATCCTCTTTCATCTTTGACATAGCACAATCTGCATTTCTTTCACTGATGGTAATCAATGCATCATCCGCAAATAAGCGAATTTTGCAATGTTTTAAACATGATTTAATATCGTTAATGTATATTGTAAACAATATTGGTGTCAGTACTGAGCCTTGCGGTAGGCCAATGTTTACATCAACAACCGATGAAATAGAATTTCCAATTATCGTTCTTTGCTTCCTGTTACTCAAGTAACTTTGGAATCATTCCAACTCTTTTCTCCTTATACCGATTTTAAACATGACGTTTAACAGAATACCTCTATCAATTGTTTCGAAAGCTCGTTTTAAGTCTATGAAGACCGATAACACAACTTTTTTGTCACTGATATCCTCCTTCCATTCTGCAATTACCATATTCAGTGCTGTTTCACAAGAATGATTTTTCCTATATCCAGATTGCTCAGGTATAATTATATCGTGTTTTTCTAAGTATGCTACTAGTTGATTTTTAACCACTATTTCCATTATTTTCTACAGGCAACTTTAATAATTGTCCTGTAAGTTTAGCAGGGTGCCATGAGGTAATAGAGATAGCTCGAAAGCAGTTCGCTGACAAAAGTCTCGGGCGAGAAACCTACGATATTGCAACCAATGTTAACAAGGCGATAAGATTGCTATAAAGAAGCGGATAGAATCCGGACCTACAGCCATGAGGCAGGTAAGCCGCATCGACAAGACATGCAAAACTGACATTTAAGAACTGGAGACTACTACAGCGAGGAAGTAACTACCTCGAAAGCAGCAAATCAGAAAGAGGACGGAAAGAGTAGAGATATGCTACCAACAGCGAGGATGTATGAAGTAATTGATATTTACAGGAATTATACTAGACATTAAAATGTCATTGAAGCTGCATGTGGTACAGAAGAGTAAGGAAGCCTCTTCGGCTGTATAAGCATGCAAAATATTGTTGGGATGTCCGTTTCGAAGGACATCAGAGCAAGAGACAGTTGAGCATATCAAGATATTGCTATTGGCATAGATCTCGAAGCAGCAAGTATGCCAGATCAAAGAAAGGTTAGGTTGGGTTTGGTTAAAAATACGTGAATGGAAAGTTTGTTCAATGTAAGTACCCTCAATGAGTGCCGGCTGGCGGCTCGTTCGAACAACCAGATTACTGCGTGGTAGTCCTCAGCGAACTGATGAAATGCAGTGGAAGCGAAAGATCAATCTCGCCTACCTCCACTGGGCTGTCGACAAACCGTGCGCTCAGAAATCTGATTCATATTGTTAGCAGTCCTGGACATCGGCAGAGAAAGCGCTGAATCGATTCCTTTCCCTGCTCATCCTGATAGCTTCTGCAGAGCTAACACGTTGATATGCGCCACAGTCGGAGCATCGGTCCAACAGTACCGTCACCAGTCATGATACCCGTTAGTACTCTCACTGCCCACTTGTTGAGATGGAGAAGGAAACTAGATCCAAACATGGCCATAAGGACCTTATGACTTCGCAATCATCCCTTTTGGTCCACAGCAAGTCCGTTGCCTCAAGTGTCATATTCCTCGATTTTTCTCAGTAAATCTCCGCCTGACATTGCATGGGTCAGGAAGTCGGTACGATTTACCATTTTCGAGCCGTCTGTGAAGATTTTAATGCCCCTGGCCTACCTCCCATTCCTCTTTTGAAGAAAAACGTCTGCCGCTTGAAGACAACAACCGCTGCTATATGGTGAGTGTGTCCAACACCATCCTTTTATTGTATCATCTAATACCGTCACGTACGCGTATTTGGTTAATTTCGACATGTTGTATTCTCTTAGTTTTAAAGCTTCTTTCACGGCCAATACCTGTACGAACACTTGTAGAGGCATGCAATGAAAGATTAACGCTTTCTACGTCGTGATTGCTCCTTTTGTCTAGCATATTTCTCCAGACGAGAGCTCTATACGTTAGTGTAGTTCGTCACCAGTACGGCCAGAAAGCCTTTTTGAAGGTGCATTAGCTTTTTTTGGGCTCACCTGAAAACTCCTCTTCCAGCTTAGTTTGTAGTCGAGATTCATGCCAAGATATTTGGCTTCAGAAGAGCAATTTATCCGTTGTGACGTTTATCTTCGGTAAACTAAAGCAGCGCATCTTTGTCTTTCTTGTTAATAGGAAAAGTTCGGTTTTTTTTTTTGGGTTTATCCTAGTCCGTTTCGAAAATCCTTCTGCCGCAAAGATTTCTAGAATGTTATTAACTATCAGAAAGAAAGAAAAGGCGAGTGCACACCGAACTTAGGGGTGCCTTTGGTACGCATTTTACATACTGAGCTCTCTCCTTAAGTTGCGATGACGACCCTAATCCAGAGAATAGAGTCGGTCCGTTTGAACGTTGTTGAAGGCACTTTCAACGACATGATCTCAAGCTACTTAGCGTCTTTGCTAGCGATTGCATATAACAAACAAGCCCCGGTTGGAAATAGTTTTCATCTTAAAATGGGAACCTTTTTTTAATTTTTAATTTAAGCTTTTTTTGTTCCTGTACTGATTTCGATCATGTAAAAACGCAAGGAAAAATATGTTGTTGAGCTTATGTGTTAGTTATGGCGCCTTAAAGTCTGTAGAACACCTGCGCAAAACTGCAAACAAAACGGCCCACACAACATAAAATGCTTGGCGGCGCTGATGGCGTCCTCCGCGTGCTGAACATTTGTCTGCTATGGCGGCGCGCATTATAACAGCCTCCGCAAATGGTAATGCGTGATTCTTTTTTTTATTTTTCTTCTTCTTTATAACAACATTCAATTGCTGTGAAACATGAAACAACAACAAACAACTTTTATAGTAGTTAAAACTGTTTTAAAAGAAGGAATCAAATCCAAAGACAACAGTAAGGAAGTACGTGTTCTATGCCAACAGCAAATATGCGCAGGCGCAAACGCAGACCAGACGCACGCACACATACACACAAACACTTTCAGTTACAAGAATAAACAGCCCAGTTCACTGGCCACCTTCTACGCCTCCGGAAATGACAACGATTACTAGCCAAATACAGCGCCATAAGGTTCGAAAAGTCTATGAGGGGCTTTAACAACTGATGCAGCCAAACAACAATAACACTAACAATGGATTACAATAAACATGAACAACATCGAAAAAATTCTACATTTATAGACAATGCATGTTGTGCTTGAATTGTTGAACGGGCGGACGACGTACTAAAACATTTTCTTGCAGCTGCAACATCTCCAACATCACAAAGAGCAACAACTACAAATAACAACGGTGATGTATGAATTCGAAGAAGGAGGCTCCCCAGAAGCTCTCACAGCCAGCATATTTAATGGGCCGACGAATTCATTCTTTGTTAATCGCAAGATGCAGATGTCGCCGCATTTTGTGGTTCGTTTATTTTTTGCGCGTTGTTGTTGTTTGTTGCATATTCATAGCACACGTTGTACGCGTTGCACAATTACAAAAGAATCGCAAGAACGAGTAAACAACAAACAATACACAAGTAAAGCACAATCCAATCATTTTGACTATGCAATGAAATTGGTGAGCCTTGTTACAGCAATTTTTGAAAATTTATTATTTTTGTTGTTATTGTTACTGGTTTATACCCAATTGCGCTAGATTTCAAAAGATCAAAAGATACTAGAACTCGTGGTGAAAATATTACATGTGTCTGAAAGCTGACACTTTCTGCTTGAGAAGGAACGACGTGAGTGCGAGGAGCTTCAGATGCTAGCTGTTGAAAATAGTACGCGAAAATTTTTAAGGAAAATTGGCCGGTTTAATGATACTGATATGTGAGATTTATTCAGATATGAGCATACTGCAACGAATAAAAACAAAAATTCTTTGCTGACTAGGCCAAGCTATGCTATCATAGCAGAGTAGGGTAGGGGAAGGAAGGCTCCGGTTGCAAGTAAAATTGAAGTCGCGGGGCAATTGGCAAACGCTGGGGGCACCCCTGAGGGGTAGTACATTGGCTGTACGACATTGTGGTCAAAACGAATCTCTTCTATGGCATATTGGTCTGGCGAAGAGCACTAGAAACTTCTTCAGTGGTCAATAGTTGGAATAAACGGGCTAAATCTGTATCAGTTTGATATTTGATATGATGGCCGCAGTCCGATTGACGACCAAAACGGCTTCGTGCTGCGGGATATAAGCTTGTGAATTACGGTCACTTCAGCATTTTCAGCGACTTCGACTTCTTTCACATTCAACACTCACATTCGTAGTTGCCTCAATTTACTACCATCTCACAAATTGACTCACTGGGACGCTATATATTGTCTTTTGGCCATAAGGAAGAAGTGCTGCATAGTGGCTCCAGCTGTCTCAGTAGGGTCCATATATGTGGTCCACGGATGGATTCCTACGGACAACCACGAGCCCCCCATTTTCTTCTCTCCTACGTTATATGATTTTCTGGCTTAATAGTAACCTTACCACAGTGTTATTCCTGCGCGATTCAAGCTCCGCCAACTGCTCAGTGGATTTTAGAATAGGTAGTCAAACGCGCTCCTGAAGTCAATAAATATAACAACTTCATATTCAAGAACACCACGCCCACCACATTTTGAACATACATACAGGTATTGTCTATGCTTTTATTTCTGCTGAATCCATACTGCCCAGCCCAACTGTTATCCGGAGTAATCCCCTACACTCTCTAAATCATCACCTTTTAAAGCATCTTGTTAAGCATTACAAGTAGGCTGAATCACCGATAAGACACTTGACCAGGCCAAATGAATGTCCAAGGCCTCCCATTTGCAGTAGGTACGTATGCGCTCTGCCCTAGGAAAGGACCACTCAGGTTAGATATTTGCACATTCATATTTATAGTTATAACGAACGCTGGCTCGCTTCGCTGAGCCTGAGCCTGAAATACTAGTATTTGATTAATAACTAAAACTCTTAGATTGTATTTCCCTTCCTATGATTGTTTCCTTTTTCCTCTTCGCCCTTCCTTTTTTCTGTATTTTTAACCTAGCTCTTACCGAAACACCTCCATTTCCTTATTCTCTGCCTTTTCTCATATTCCTCTTTTTAGCTCTTCCCCTTAGTCTCTCGGTAAGGAGGGTAGGTAAGAACGAGTTGCTAGCTCTCTTTTTGGCTGTCTCTCCCCTATCTCCCTTTCATCATGGACATTTAAATCGTTTTCCATCTTGTCTTTCCAGCGAAGTGGGGATCGCCATCTTCCTCTGCTGCCATAGTGGGATTCTGATGAAAATACTTTCTTAGCCGGAGCGTCATCTTTCATTCGCATAAGAAGGCCTATCCAGTGCAGCCGCCACGTTTTGATTCACTGGACTATGTTGATGTCTGCGTAAAGCTTCTACATTTAATCTTTTCGGTACTCTCCATCGCCGAAGAACTTTTCTCTCGAACACTCGCAGAGCCGCTTCAGCTGATATTGTCATGGACCATGCTTCTCCACTATATAGCAGGACGGCAACGATAAGTGACTTGTAGAGCATTATTCATTTTTGCCGAGAGACGACTTTACTTATAAACTTCCTCACCTTCTCTCTTTATCTATATCTTTGCCTCTCACTGACTATTCACTCCTTTTTTCTTCTCTTGATGGTTTTGGTTTCCCCTTCGTCTTGATATCTGCCCTTGTTTCACCTCTCTCTTCTTCGGGGATTCGTTCATGCTCTCTTTACTTCACCCCTTCTCTTCCTTCTCCCTATTCCTCTACGTAGCCCTTTTTTGTCCTTTCCTTTTGTTCTTTTCTATCCTTTCCATTTTAATTATCTTCGTGTTTCTCTTTTAATTTCATTCTATCGCTACGGAAACTTCTCTATTTCCCCTCGCACTCTTTCCTACTCATTTATCCTCCCCATATATAAAATCACTATACCAAATATTCGCTTCTACGCAAACCAACATCGGGTATATAATGCCCCTCCAAACTCAAGACATTGACTGTTCTACCTATAGTTTGTCTTACTCGTACAGCTAAAAATATTGTTGCAGCTGGTGATGGCTTAAGAAATTGCCTGCCAGTGACCTTAACTAAGTACTTTAGTAGATTATTGTGTTTGTGTGTGTTAATATTAATTCGCCGCATAATCAAGGCCCACGCACTTGTCTGAATCCAACAAAGGAACTCAATTTTACACTATTACAATAACAACAAAAGCGCGCCAATAATGAAAACAAAAATTCAAAATGATTTTCAATTCAAAATGTAGGAACTACAGCAACTATAAAAACACAAAGCATTCATTGTAAAGGATCAAGACACCGATCTACAATCCAATGGATCAGCGAAATTAACTTGGCGTGCAGCACAAGTTTTTGTTGTGTATTCTTTAAGCCTTCAGTGAACTTTATTCTACTTGACTAGGCGCGAGATGAGATCATCTATATATGCGCTTTGCTAGCGTACTTCCTAGCAGTCAAATTAATCTGTTGTATCAGTCTTAAAGTGGTTGGAAGCTCTAACCAAACTAGTCATCCAAGTGTGCATTTTTATACTACTTGGCAACTATTATTTTAAAAAATTACTTTGCCCGGCAAAATGTCAGTTGCATAATTATCAATATTAATTGCCGCTTAACTGCCAGTTAGGAGCGGGTTATGGGGCTTAAAATATACTCGCGGCAGGTATGCCTGTTGTAAGAGGCGACTAAAATACCAAATTTATTGAAGGGGTTGTGTAGAGTAATCCTTTCAAAGGATTGCCAATATATAGCTTTTCCAACCCAATTGTCAACCTCACCTACCAATCCTGTTTCTTTAGCAGCCGAGGCTAAGGCGACCCCAAGTTCCCATGGATCTAGGGGGTGAAGACTTTCTTCTTTCATTCTCATGTTGCATCATGTCAATGTATGTATAAAGGTAATCATTAAAGCGCATCATTAAACCTCCTTCTCCTTCGATACGTTGCTATAATAGGCAAGACCACAAATTTCTCTCGATTTTCGTCTATGTTTCCGAGCCAGATCCGGTCTGGTACACACTTGCAGACTGTGATAAGAAGGAATCACTGTTCAAGTCCAAAGACTATGTACGTTTTTTCATGGAAAGTGTTGGTTCCCAGATAGACGAAGTCATTCACCGTCTCTTTTCATCTGAGACAGCTCGACATAACTCTTCGTGTGATTGGTTTTTTCGGGATTGCTGAAAATGGATGGTGTCTGCAGCGGGATTGCTCTCAGTAAGCAGCTTCTAGATGGCAAACCTTCCTCGGGTCACTGTATGTATTTTCTTCGCTTCGCACAAGCTTGTGTATATCTTGGCTAGCCAAAAGTCTGAGTTAATATATTGTAACGAATTTAGTGAAATTCCCCTTATCCCAAACCTTCTGCTAACGTTCGAGTCGCTAAACTGTTGAATAAATAACTCCAATTTTCAATAATGCAAAATGGTTTTTATTAGCCTACTTTGAGTGTACTTCACAATAACACTTACTTCACAACTAATTGCGTGTTTAAATCAAACTGCTTACTGTCTACTCAGCTTGTGCTGCTTTTATACTCTCCGCTGCTTCATTCGCATACCCCTACTAAGCTCTAGTAATTTTTCGAATTTCATGCTTGGTTATCAGCCATAGACATGTATATTTGTAATGTGTAACCATGTGCGTGTGCATATGTGAGTACTACTTCGGCTGATGATTACATGTGTTTGTGCGTATCTCTCCGTTGCCTTGTATGTATGTGAGTAAATGATGATTGATTTGATGTACAGCTTATTCTATTGTTGTTACTCTGTTGATGTGACAGCTTACTCTATTGTTGTTGTGCCTTTATTTACTTGGTATCAGATTAGTGATGTGAGTATTACTTAGTGATGATAATATTCGTCACAATATGAACTACGTAAGATATTTATTTTTTTATCACAACTTCTTTCGCGTTACTATTTTGGTGTTACTTTTTTGTGTTACTTTGTTTGTGTAACTTTTTTGTCATACTTTTATCGGCTTTATTCTTTCCTTTCTACTTTTACCGCGCTCCTTTGTTCTTTTTCGTACTACTTGCTTTGTGTTATTTGGTTCATTTTACTGTTTACTGTTACTTTTTTTGTGTTACTTAAAATTCTTTTTTTCGTGATCACTTCGGGACCATTTCGAAATTGGCTCCGGGTAATATCGGGTACTCCTTGGGACTATTTCGGTATTGTTTTCGAAGTGGTTTCGGGAGTGTTTCGCTATCATTTTGATACCATTTCGGAATTGTATTCGAGTTCGAATAATTAAGGATTTGTTCCAGGAACAGTGCGGGGCTATTTCAATATGGTCTTCAAAAATATTTCGAAACCATATTGGAAGAGACATTGGAACTTTTATGGCATTATTTAAGATTGTTTTCGGGATGATTTCGCGATAATTTGTGTGCCATTTATGAGTTGTTTCCAGCATTGATTTAGGATTATTTCGGAATTGTCTTCGGAACCATTTCGGAATCATTGACGATTTTGGAACTGTCTTTGGAGCCTTTTCAAACTAATTTGGTGATTAATTTGGTGGGTCTGTTCGTGATTATTTCAGGATAATTTCGAATTGCTTGGAAGAGTTTTCAGGTCGATTCCGAGCTTATTTTGGCTGATTTCCTGTTAATTTAGGAAGTATTTAGAAACATATCAACTTTGTTTTCTGCAACAATCGGCACAATTTCACAATGTTTTTCTAAACTATTTCGCAATCATTTCAGTTTCGGGATGATTTCGAAACAAGTAGAGTTTATTTAGAAGTTTTTCTAGTATTAATTTAGCATTATATCCTTATTCTTAACGAAACTTCTGGATCTCTTCGAAACCATTTCTGAACTTGGTTTCGTGATTTTTTTGATATAACTTCTGGATCGTTTATAGATCATTTTGAAATTGTTTTCGGGATCAATTGGAGCTAAGTCAGGGTGATTCTGGATTAATTATTGAATCAACTCACGAACATTTTAGAGTTGTTTCCGGAAACAATGGGTACAATTTCGGAAGTTTTTCGGGATCATTTCGGCACCATTGTGGGATTATTTAAGGTCAATTTAAGATCAATTGGAGCTTACCCGAGCTCATTTTGGCATTATTTCGCGACAATTCCTGGATCTCCTTCGGTGTAATTTAAGAATCAACACTACTGTTCAGGGATTGTTTCGGTATAATTTCGGGACCATTTCAAACATCTAAGTAATCTCAACTACTTTTCTGCACCATAGCGACCTAATAAATTTGCATATGCGACAAATTAATCAATTTACAAACATACTTAAATTAAATATTTGCACTAATCATTTGAAACACCTGACAAATGTTCGTTGAGCTACATTTTAATTACATTTTTATCGTTCACCAAACCTTGAAGGAGTCTGAAAACTCTTTTTTGTTGCTGTACTAATATATGCAACTATCCATATATAGTTAGAATAGTATCACATTACAAGTATGCAAATGTTGTGACAATATTTTTTTAAGAAACCACTAAAAATTTCTAAAAAGGTGTTGAATAACATAACTTTGTCAGTAAAAGTATCCAAGCGTTATGACAAACTCAGCAGCAACATTAAAAAAATCAACGCACAACGGACAATAAACTATGAGCCAATTAAACTATGAAAAGTCATGCGAATAATCGTAATTATGGTCACTAATTTTTCAATGTGGCAACAATAATTTAATACTCAGTAACACATAAATAGTTACATAGGGTAAATGCACTAGCAATCGGACAGTGTTAGGGCCCGAACACTACTTATGCCTCTTTTGATATGTAAACTTCTTTCACGGTATGGGTGAATCCTGAATTTGAGCATATTACGTAAGGGTAAGCGTAGTCTTTTTACGAGGTATATGGGGGATAAATGTATAATGTAAATGTAGGCGTAGTGCATAACATTGGTATATATATGCGTATGCGTTAGTGTGTGGTGTTGATATGCTTTGTTTAGTAATGAATAATGAGAGCGTAAGTATAATTACTACACTGTAGGCTGAAGTGAGAGCAAGGTAGGGAACATCAGTTGATATGAGCCTTGCAGATGATGTTCGGAGTCGGCATAAAACATATAGGTTCCGCCCCGCAAATTTGTAGGAAAAATTAAAAGGAGCACGACGCAAATTGGAAGAAAAGCTCAGCCTAAAACATCTTCGGAGGTTATCGCACCCTAAATTTTTTTAAAGAAGTGCAACACAGAAAAAAATAACACAATTAAAATAAAATAAAATTAAATAAGATAAAATAAAGTTAAATAAAATAAAATAAAATAAAATAAAACAAATTAAAATAAAATAAAATAAATTAAAATAAATTATGATAAAATAAAACGAAATAAGGTAAAATAAATAAATTAAAATATAATAAAATAAAATAAAATAAAATAATGTAAAATAAAGTAAATTACAGAAAATTAAATAAAATAAAGTAATTATTGATGATTTTTGATAGCCTTGTAAGTACTTGTTCGGCCTGAGTGCGTCGTAAACCGGCAGTGGGTAGGCGCACAAGGGTCGATCTCGGGAAGGTTCACTCAAAAAAATATGATAAAAGAAACACAAAGAGGAATTTCCTCGTTATAATATAATATTTAATTCAGAGTGAAAAGAAAATCTACAGTGGTTATAAGGTTACCTTTATGTTGAATAAGTGATGACGGTGATCCTTGGCGATGTGTGCTGGTTGGCGGTCAATCGAGAAAGAGGCCGGTTATCCCGTTGAGGACAACCACTAAGCCGCGAAAAAGTCCTCTGGTGTTAAGGAGGGGAAAGGCCACACATACAACCACCCCCACATATACGCGCATGGGTGCTGACAACCTGCACACACACACGTGCATGCGTATGAAACGCATGCATGTGCATGCATGCACACAAATGTAGGCGTGAGTGTGGGTGGCTGGAAATATTATTAAAACATTAGGGAGGGGCGCCGTCAATCAGGTAAAAGTTAGGCATTGGGCCTAAACATGCCGCCCCCCTTGCGGTACGCAACGTCGTAGTCCGCCAAGGATCACCGACCGTGAAGAAGAGGAAAAAGTAAAAAACTTATAACTAATTATATCTAACTTAACATAACGTCGGCCAGTCCGCCGGCTTGGCGACGCGCAAGATGGTTTGCGCAGGGTGCGAGCTTGGTTGCTGATGCCTCGGTCATTCGGCACATTCGCGTTATGGTTCAAGGCCTGAGCCAGGTTTGCCTAGAGCTAGGGATTGCGAAAAGAAGTAAGAAGATATACGTGTTCATATTTCTTGCCGTTTATTACAAATTCATTGGAAATGAACAAGCATAGAATTGTGTATGAAGAAAATTCAATAAAAAATAACTTAGTGTAATGATACAAGATTTTAAACGCACACCTCCATTGCGAGTTCATACAAGTAGCGAAGGTTTGATAGAAATGTGCACAATAGTAAACAGCTTCCATCACCTGTTCAATCGTTGTTCGATTACCTAAATCATTAGCTCACCAGTGGTTTTCAAACATTTCTGTAGACGACTGGTATATTGCTTTATTTACATATTTTGAAATGCCTGCATAGCTGGTGGCTCAAATTTAATCTATAAACTTGATTATAGAAATGAGTATTAATATGTAGTCTGATTTTCGGTATACAAATTTAAAAGAATGCTGATTTGAAACAAATGTACAATGCATGGCACTTCAATTTAATAACGGCGAGCAAAAGAAAAAACAAACCTTTATTCCATTATCTGGCCATTCGCGACTGCCGTTCTCCCTGTCAGCTATTATTTGACACGTAGGTATGGCAATGGAGGAATCGGAAGATTTTTCGCTGGTACGAATTCACAATGCAAGTCTTTTGCAACTGTGTACACCAAAACTTCAATAAAAATAGCAAAGTATAAAAAATTCATCTGTGTCGGTCATTACGGAACATTTTGATGTTAGGCCTTGGTTGTGCCCGAGAGTACCCAACCGAAGATGGTACTCTGAGCCAGCAAGGGGCCAAACGTGGTGGGCAGAATCCCTGGTAATATTATCTCCGCATATACATCTGTTCCTAAGATGAGGCGGATCGGCGCGGATGCATGGAACTGCGGATCCGCCAGACGGAGATGTGCGTACGGGGCTGCGATAGCGCTGTCGATGCTGGTCGTCGGTGTCACGCGCCGAAAATTGGATAAGACCGCAGCATGGGTCGCAATCCTTTTGTTCTGTCCGTGTCTACCTCGGATACGCAGCAGACATCCAGCTTGCCCGCCAATGTTGCTGATAGGAAGTTGGAGCTCCTGGGCGAGCTCATCCGCAATCACGGTGGTGGGGGAGCATCCGTCAAGTAAGGCACGGACGAGGTGTAGCCGCCCCCCAGCTTCTATCTTCACGACCGCGGTGGGTGTGATCGCTACCGTTGGTATCATGGTGGCGGTGGCTGCTGAATGCTGGGCTACGAGCCCTGACCGGAAGGCGGGCACGGTGGTGAGCTGCAGTGTGTTGCCTCCGTGGCTGCGATCTTGTGGCTGATGTCGTTGGGGCAGGCGAAGAGGCCTTGTCTCCGCTCTGTGGTTACGTGAATGTCGTCTCCGTTGGAGGTTCCTGGGTTGCCGGCGAAGAGACCGGGTCTCCGCTCGGCCGTTATATGTATGGCGCCGTGCTGTCGCTGTCCCCTGTTGGAGCCGCTTCCTCTCGTGCTGCAGAAGTGGTCGAAATGATTTGGCTGTAGGCGGTATGGTCGGGCGAAGAGACCGTGTCTCCGCTCCGGTTCGGCTGGCATCTCGGTTTCGGGGTGGACGAAGAGGTCCAGTCTCCGTTCCAGCGTCCGACGCATATAATGAGATTGAGTCATTCATCCGCTCTCGGGGTGAATCTAGCTCCTCTTCCACTTGGATGCTCCATGGCTTGGAGCGGGCTTCTCGTAAGAGCTGCTCCTCTTCGTCGATCGAGGCGATGTGCAGCATTGTGTGGTGCTTCTCGCCGCACCGTTTGCATCGCCCTTGGCTCGGGCACGCGTTAGAGCGGTGATCAGGCGCCAGACAATTTCCGCAGTAGCTTTCGCGAATGGTTACGTAGAGGCGCTCTTCTGGTCTTTTCGCCCGAAAGGCTGGACACAAGCGGATAGGGTGTCGCTCAAGACACACTCGGCATTCCGACGAATAACGCGCTGCGTTCGTGGCAGCATTACGTTTTAAAGCGGCAAAACGACCCATTTTTCTGAAAGGAGTGAAATAGGTTTCAATGGGTCGGGTCATTGTCAAAGTGCAGGGGCGAGTGGTCCCTAATTGTATTGTAGAGATTTTGGATATTTTAGTAGCGCTTGCGTAGGGGGCAAACATCTGTAGCAGTATAAAAATATTCATATTTGGCGCACATCATGTGCATGGCCTCTTTCCACGCACGTTATGTGCCTGGGTCTTTAGTGCCTTATTTTGTTTATTTTGTGTCGCCCTGTAGCGTTTTAGTTAGCCACGGGCACACTAGTGCTGCAGAAAAATGAACATTTACGATTTTTCGTTCGCACATTCTGGTACCGACCCGGGTAGAAAGTGTATAGTGTGGGTTCTTTTGAGTCGCTGTTATTTGTGTTGTTGGTGCTAAAAACCCAACAACTTCCCTGCCCGCCACAAAAAAAAAATGTTTGGACAGCAAAATTGTATGCGATGTAAAGAAAAAATAAAGCTGGAGACATTGGTGCTTTATCGGTAACCGTATCGGTAACCTTATAACAGCTGATTCGACCAACCTTATGAGAATCAATGCAATCGATTATTGGTGCCGCTAAGGTCGTAACCGTATCGTAGCCAACCAATTGGGGTTTGGTTTACCGTCGTAACGATAAACAGCTGATTACGTTAGGGATCCGGATACAGCGACACGACATACGGCACCAACGACTCCGGCTTAAAAAATGTTCGTTTTGGATGAGGAGAATCATTTGTAGAATGTATCATTTTTCTCTTTTTGTATTACCTTTCGGTTATTTATCCAACCTTTCCCCAAGTACGCTTGTAGTCCTGTTTAATTGATGGCCTTTAGCCAATGGCACGGTTCACGAAGGGTATTTGGCTCCGGTACCGATTTTTCGGAAACGGGTTCTTCGGTACCCGTTTGCATCATTTGATGCATCCCTAATCTAATGTACATTTAAAACTCGGCATATATATGTACATACGTTGGTATAAGTATATGGGCAGTCAGTGCACGGACTTTACCGCATTGGTAGTTTGACCAACCTTTTTGACCCATTTTTCATTTTCTACTACTTCTGCTACCAAAACTTAGATTCTACCAATATTTCAGTATTTTCGCACTGAAAACGTATACTGCGATAATTTTAAAGTATTGAATTGCAGAGCCCACCCAACTAACAATAGGAGGCGATACTGAAAAAATTTCTGAAGAACTTAAGCAGGAAATAAATTTTCGAGTAGCGAAAATTTTTTTGAATAATTTGAACGAAAATAAAAGGTTCTACGTAAACGATAACTTGCCGAGATCGGTTATTTTGTGGCAGTACTTGTGGTACTTTGGAATATTGTTGTTGTGATTTGACGTCTTGGTGCATATTTGTCAGTATTTCACACTCACGCTACAGGAAAAAATTGAGTATCGTATAGGCATAAGCTTTGTACATAGGTATATACAAACGTGCATGTAATTTTGTCTTGCTTATGTGTCTTAAAGGTGTCATTTCTTTGAAACTGTGCGATATTTGTTTTACAGTACATGATTAATTGCCTGTACACATCTGACTGTAGCTGGTGTTTTCTTGGTAAAAACTACCAACTACTACTATTTTCATTTTTTCGTCTACTAACATTTTCCTCTTAAAAAGTCCGCGTACTGGTAGCTATTTACCGGCAGCAAAGAAGAAAAAAAATTGCGCACATTCATACATAGCCGTGTATAGCATGTAAAATTCCTATGAATTGAAACAACGGGAAGTGTATCAAGTGATTTTCCGTTCTTTCATTTCATTTTCTACTACGGCATGGTATTAACTTACGTTATGATGAAATACCAAAGGATATGCGCGCAGAATCGTATGAACGTCGCCAAGAGCTAATTGAACATTTATCAAATGTGGATGAAAAATTGGGTGAACTTTTTCTTGAGGAAAACCTCCCATCGGAGGCTGATATCAAGGGCGCTATTCGACGTACCTGTATCAAACGCACTTTCACACCTGTCATGGTGGGTACTGCATTAAAGAATAAAGGTGTACAACCGCTACTGGATGCAGTTATCGATTACCTTCCTAATCCAGGTGAAGTGGAGAATATTGCTTTCATTGAACATGAGGGAAAGGAATCTGAAAAAATTATACTGAATCCTGCACGAGATGGTAATGAGACTTTCTTAAGTTTGGCATTCAAATTGGAAGCTGGCCGTTTCGGACAACTGACATATCTGCGTTGCTATCAAGGCAAGTTGCAAAAAGGTGACAGTATATATAACGCGCGCACGCACAAAAAGGTGCGTGTGCCACGCTTAGTGCGTTTACATTCGAATAATATGGAGGATGTGAACGAAGTTTATGCTGGTGATATTTTCGCATTGTTTGGTGTCGATTGCGCTTCTGGTGATACCTTCACAACTGATCCGAAAGGGAAAATTTCAATGGAATCTATTTTCGTACCAGAACCAGTTGTCTCCATGGCCATTAAACCGAATAATGCAAAGGACAGAGATAACTTCGCCAAAGCAATTGCACGTTTCACTAAAGAAGATCCAACTTTCCATTTCCATTACGATGCTGATGTTAAGGAAACACTTGTGTCAGGAATGGGTGAATTACATTTGGAAATATATGCTCAACGTATGGAACGTGAGTATGGTTGCCCAGTAACTTTGGGTAAACCAAAAGTGGCTTTCCGTGAGACACTTGTACAACCTTGCGAATTCGATTATTTACACAAAAAACAATCTGGCGGTTCTGGTCAATATGCACGAATTATAGGTAAATTAGAACCACTACCAGCAGATCAAAATACTATTCTTGAGTTTGTTGATGATACAATGGGTACAAACGTACCGAAACAATTTATACCTGGTGTGGAGAAGGGCTTTCGCGAAGCTGCTGAACGTGGTATGCTATCGGGGAATAAACTATCAGGTGTACGTTTTCGTTTGACAGATGGTGGCCATCACATTGTCGACTCCAGTGAATTGGCTTTCATGTTGGCTGCGCATGGTGCAATGAAAGAGGTGTTTCACGATGGTGCGTGGCAAATCCTCGAACCCATAATGCTGGTAGAAGTGACAGCACCGGAAGAGTTTCAAGGTGCTGTTATGGGACAATTAAGCAAGCGTCATGGTATTATTACGGGTACAGATGGTTCGGAGGGTTGGTTTACTGTGTATGCTGAGGTGCCTCTGAACGATATGTTTGGTTATGCGGGGGAATTACGTTCGACCACACAAGGTAAGGGAGAATTCACAATGGAATATTCTCGATATTCCCCATGTTTGCCAGAGGTACAAGAACAGCTTGTGCGCCAATACCAAGAATCGCAGGGATTGGGACAAGAAAAGAAGAAATGTTGCTTGCACTTTTGAGTAGGTGCATAAACAGGTATGTACAAACAAATTAATTTCTGTGGAAAACAAATAAAACAGTTTTACTCGAATAAAACAGGAACGATTCATAATTGACCATATAATGGATCAGCTAAATGACGATTGTTTGGTGAGTATTTTTAAGTATGCCTCAGAGTTACAAGACCAAGTGCAAATCGCGCGAACTTGTTGACTGTTCGATGCTATATGCTTCATATAAAAGAGCCACTGAGTGGCAAACATATTTGCAATTTTTGTAAACCTTTATATATCTTTATGTGCTTTCCGAAAAACCTTTTGAGATTAATAATGCTCATTTTGAGGAAATGTGTCAGCACTTAAAAAACCTGCGGGTATTAGATGTGCGACATGGTGGCAAAAGCCAACTAAATTTACATTCAGTCTTAAAATGTACTCCACGTGAATTTAAATCGTCTCAAAAAGTGCCTGCAAGAAGTATTGCGTCTGCCCAAATTAGTTTGCCTACAAGTTATGTTAGACTTTGATATTGATATATCAAGCATACAAAATGTAGATACCCCCGAGCAGTTTATCACGTATTTCATTTAAGTCAGCCTGGGTAAATACGAAGCTAACATTTACTTTGATATGCGGCAACAATTTCTGCAACAAACCATTATTCTCCAGTTAATTTAATTTTTATGTATAGGTATCTTAAAATAAGATGAAGTTCTTTTCTAAATTAGTTCCGTGATTGAATCAATTTGAAATCATTGTACAGCAAACGTTTGGGTTTGGTGTTATTTTTAGTTACTTCATGATCAAAGTTTATTAACATGAGCAAAGTGAAGATATTTTTGGACAAAACTCTGTGTATTAAAGCAACTAAAATTATAAAAGGGAGTCGCAGCGAATAATCTCTTTCGAGCAATAATCGAGTTATATACGCAAATACAGTACTATTCACAGGCAGCAAGTCAATGCCCAATAAATATCACTGCCTCTTTAAATTGAAATGAATCTGCTATTCGTAGTTTTGTTAATTTCTGCGGTGAGGATTTTATCAGTATTCATTGTACAAACATACTGTGTACCCGACTAATACTGGGCGAGTTTGGAAGTTGCACATAAGCTAACGTTTGGCTACGGCTACTTGACATCCGAATGGAGACAAGGAATTCGAAATTATATCTATCCGTTAATTATTGCAGTATTTTATAAAGCACTCGCTTTACTGAATTTGGACAATGTGCAGTTATTGGTAATATTACCGCGCATGTCGCAAGGCGCATCAACAACATATTCCGACCATAGTTTGTTTTTTTTTTTTTTTTTTTGTGTGATCTGACAAAATGAAATGGGAACTCTTTCTTATACTTGTACCGTGGTTTTGGTTATATACAGCTAAGATTCTACCTACTCTATTTTACAGATTTAGCAAAAATCTGAAGTCAATACATCCGAATAAGATTTAAACGTGATAAAATAGGAAATGCGGACCTAAACTCATTCCATTTTTTCCATAAATATTTTTCGTTACTCAATTTCTTTTCGAATTTTTGGTATGTGCCTTGGGCCGATGGCATGTGCGATCTGTGGCAGACCGTGGGTCTGCGTTAGGGTTATGGTGCCCTCGCTCGGGGTAAGCGAGTGAATTTTGGGATGGTCTTTTTGAAAATGAAAAAAAGTTTTGTGGCAGATGTGGGATCTGCGTGAGGGCTTTTCTGGTATCCTCGTTATGGGAGAACGAGTGAGTGGGAAGATTTCTGGTGTCCTCGCTCGGAGTGAGCGAGTGAATTTGTGGGATATTTTCGAAAAAACATAGAATTTTGTGGCAGATGGGGATCTGCATTAGGGTGATTGGTTGGCCTCGTTTCGGTGAACGAGCGCTGGGGTTTTGGACATCCCTTCTTCTCGACGGAACTCTTCCATCTTCTGTTCTGTGCCAACCCCGGAAGGAAGAAAAAAGGGGGGGGGGGGGGGTTTTGTGGATTCGCGGTAAAAAGTTCGTTTTGAAAAGGAGGGCGATGGACGGAGGCATGGTTATGAGGAGCTATTGGTCTTCTCGCAGTCCATCTCCTCCGTTGGAAGAAGGATCAGTTTGACCAAAGGTCGTCTGACTTGACCCTTCTCGGTTATGAGGTCGACTACACGAACCCGGTTGTCTTCGCCGGGGTGTACGTTGACGACTCGACCTAACCTCCATTCGTTGGGAGATAAGTTGTCCTCTCTGAGGACAGCGAGGTCTCCCACTTGTATATTTTCTTTGGGATGCTTCCACTTCACTCGTTTTTGAAGTTCGGATAGATATTCCACCTTCCATCGTTTGCAGAAAGTGTGGTGGAGGGCTTTGAGTTTCTGCCATCGATTGATCATCGAGGCAGAGCTCTCACTGGCATCTGGTTCTGGCGGAGCCAGGAGATGGCTGCCTGTTAGGAAATGTCCTGGAGTTAGGGGTTCCAGGTCCGTTGGGTCATTCGACCCCGGACAGAGAGGGCGCGAGTTGAGGCACGCCTCAATCCGGCACAAAAGTGTTTGGAACTCCTCCATAGTGTATTTGTGGGGAGAAGCGATCTTTTTGAAGTGGCTTTTGAAGCTCTTCACTCCCGCTTCCCACAAGCCGCCCATATGTGGAGCGCCAGCGGGAATAAAATGCCAAGTTAATGCTTGATGGCTATACTTGGAGACTGTTTTGTCTCGGCTTTCTGCCAGGAAGGCTTTGAATTGCGATCGTAGAGATCTGGAAGCTCCGACAAAGTTCGTACCATTGTCGGATCCTCTTCTCGCGATAAAACGCGAAAAGGCCGCGAGGAAGCCTGGGGTACCAAGGTCACTAGTGGCTTCTAAGTGGATGGCCTTAGTGGAAAAACAGACGAAAAGGCATACGTAGCCTTTTGACAGTCGACATCCCCTACCGCGGTAGCTTTTGATGTCGAAAGGCCCTGCAAAGTCTACCCCGGTATTGGTGAACGCGCGGGTAAAAGTAGTCCGCTCGCAGGGAAGGGTCCCCATAAGTTGGGACTGTGCCTGCTTTCGGTGAATAATGCAGGTTTTGCAATTGTGGCTGATGGCTCTGATCATGGTCTTGACATTCGGTATCCAGTATTGGGTTCGGATGAGACGGAGCATGAGCTGGTTCTCGCCATGAAGGGAGTCATGATGAGCCATCAAAACGGTAAGGCGAGACAGCCTACAATTGTAAGGCAAGATGATCGGATGACGCTCATTGTATGACATGTCCTTTGAAGCCCCTAGACGCCCCCCTGTTCTAATAATATCATCTTTGTCGATATATGGGTTGAGTGACAGTATTTCACTCTTTCGATCGATAGGTTCCCTATTTTTCAATTTTAAATATTCTGTCCCGTAAAATTGTTTCTGGCAGACTCGTATTAATGCTTGAGTCGTTGCCTTAATCTCATCGGCTGAGATTATACACGACCTTTCGTGGAACATTGCTTTAGTTTTTGGGTGAGTTCTTTTATAAAATCTCCTAACATAGGATAGAACCTTCAAAGCCCTGGGTAAATTTGAAAAACGGTCGAGAATATCTACATGATCTGCCCTTGTCGTGGCATATGTTTGTGCCCTCTTCTCCTCAACGGACGTTTTGTATTCGGTCTCTTGTGCTGGCCAGTGGGAATTGTCTTCTTGCAGCCAAGAAGGTCCCTGCCACCACAACGAATTGTTTATCAACTCTGATGCAAGTAGTCCTCTGCTTCCTAGATCCGCTGGATTAGATTCCGAGTCCACGTGAAGCCAGTCCTTGCTACCGACCATATCGATGATCTTAGTGATTCGGTGTGCGACGAAGGTTGACCAGGAACAGGGCGGCTTTCTTATCCAAGCGAGTACGATGGTTGAATCCGTCCAGAGGTGAACTTTTGCTGGCCCCAAATGAATGTTTCGGAATATTGATTCCATGATTTCTGCGAGCAGCACGGCGCCGCAAAGTTCTAAACGTGGTAGTGAGATGGTTTTCACTGGGGCTACTCGGGTTTTGGCTAGCAAGAGATTTGTGAAAATTGTATCGTCCCTTTTTACGCGCATGTATATAGCTGCTGCATATGCCTTTTCCGATGCATCGCAAAAACCATGTATTTCGATGTCGTCCTCGGGCGTAAAATTTACCCATCGCGGTATCCTAATGTTATCTATTTCGTTATAGTGTTGGGTGAAATTTTCCCACCGTTCTAAGGTAGTTGGGGAGACAGGTTCGTCCCACCCGGTGCCCTCTAACCAGATATGCTGCATTAGTATTTTTGCCACTATGACCACTGGTGCAAGCCAGCCTAAAGGGTCGAAAAGTTTGGCTATAGCGGATAGGATTACGCGCTTGGTGATGTTCTCGCCACTCTCTAAAGCTCCTGCGGTGAAGTAAAACATGTCTGAATGCGCGTTCCATCGTATTCCGAGTGCCTTCACCGAGCCTCTTCAAACGCTAGGAAGTCCTCGCTGAGCAGATCCGTTTTGGGGATGTCCTAAAGGATTTCCTCACAATTTGATGTCCACTTGCGCAATGGAAAGCCAGCTGAGTGTAATGCTTCGCGAATCTCGTTTCTTGCTCTGATTGTTGACGCTATTGTATGTCCTCCAGATAAAACGTCGTCGACATACATACTTTCTCGTAATATACCCGATGCTATTGGGTGCGTATTTTCTACATCATCAGCCAATTGTAGAAGTGACCGTATCGCGAGGTAGGGGGCGCAGTTTACACCAAATGTGACAATCTTTAGTTCGTAAAGACTGATGGGTTCGTTGGGGGATGTTCGATGGACAATTCTTTGAAATTTGGCGTGATTATCGGTCACCCAAATCTGCCTATACATCTTTTCTATGTCGCTATTAAAGACAAAACGGTAAAGTCTCCAACGTAGAATTAAAATAGGCAAGTCTGCTTGGAGTACTGGACCTGGGTGGAGTATGTCGTTTAGACTAATTCCATTTGCCGTCGGACTTGACGCGTTGAAGACGACGCGCACCTTGGTAGTGGTACTTTCCGCCTTTACAACGGCGTGGTGGGGCAGGAAATAATTATCCGAATCGTCGGATGGTATATTATTCTTAATTTTTCTCATATGTCCAAGTGTTTCGTATTCTGACAACACCCGAACATACTCTTTTCCTAAATCTTGGTTTTTCAGTAATCGCCCCTCATTTCTGAAGAATTGTGAACATGCGCGCTTTAGAGACGGTCCTAATGCAATCTTCTCAGGGTAATCCTGCCTGAATGGTAGCGAGACTGTATATCTTCCACTTTCATCACGTTTTGTTGTGTCCTTAAATAATTGTTCACAATACCTTTCTTCTTCATTAAGCATTTTGTTTTTTGGAACATTTTCTACCTCCCAGAAAGCTTTTAATTGGTTGTCCAACGCAACCTCGTTGTAGAATGACATGATGCTCTTCGTTGGACTCGGTGCTTCGATGCGACCGGTTAGTATCCAACCGAACACTGTCTCTTGGGCCAAAAGTGTATTTAGTACATTCTTTTTCAGACCACTCAGTATAATTTGGGGATATATGTCTCCTCCAAGTATGAGGTCTACATCTTCGTTGATGTAGAACCTTTTATCTGCCAAAACCAAGTCTGGGAATGCCTGCATAGTCATGGCGTTGATATGGCAGGATGGAAGATTCCCAGTGAGTTTGGCTAGGACTAGAACGGGTGTAGTCAGGCTGAAGCAGGCATCCACTGGTGAACGTAATTCAATTTTGGATGCCTCTTTCACCTGAGCTGACACCGCATTTGTGATGCCTGAAACTTGGGCATGCATTTTTCTCGCTGGCAAATTGATTCTGCGTTTCAGTCTTTCAGTTATAAAGGAACATTCAGACCCTGAATCAATTAATGCCCGTGCGGAGAAGTCGGTACCATTATGGCGAATGTGTACGCGAGCAGTTCCTAATAGCACACCTGTGCTGGAATTCGTATGACAGGATGTCACATTTTTGTTCCCGTTTGAACCTGGTTTTTCTGATTCATGTCTCGCTAATGCCTGTCTAGAAGTAGAGGGCCTATTATCGTAGGAGTGTTGGGGCGGGTTGTAGGTGGTGTTTTTCTGTAGGGTATCCGCATGCAGGAGCGTATGGTGACGAGAGTGGCACGTATTGCAGTTGTAGGAACTGGTGCATCTGGTCACTGTGTGTCCTGGGGATAGACAATTCAGACAACCACTCGTAGATTTTATGAATTTAATCCTTTCAGGAGGGGTTAACTCGCAAAAGCGTGAACAGTTGCGTAATCTGTGTTCAGGGGATTTACACATTTTACAAATTGATTTTATTGTTTGCTTGGATACTTTCGTTTGAAAAGCACCAAGTCTTTTCGTAGGGGTTTCTGACGATTGTCGCGACGCGTTTGGTTTTTGCACTTTCGCAGGGGCATGCCCTGTAAAACCAGACACTGTTTCAAGTGTCTGAAACCGATTAGACAGGAATTTATCCATATCCTCCCACTTGGATATGTCCATTTTATGGTCTATACTTTGCTCCCAAAGAGCCAGCGTGCTCTCTGGTAACTTGGTTGAGCATAGATAGGTCAGGATTGCGTCCCAATTGGAAGTGTCAATTTTGTGGCATTTGAGGGACGAAATACAATTATTTATATCATTTTGCAGCTTTTTTATTGAACTGCCACACTCACTTTCTACCTTTTTTAAGTTAAATAAAATTTGTAGTTGTGTGTTAACTAAGATACGTTTGTTTTCGTATCTTTCACACAAGTTTTTCCAGGCCATCTCGAAACCTTCATTTGTGAGGGGGCATTTTTTAACGATATCTTTTGCTTCGCCCTGCGTTTTGTTCTTGAGATGGAATAACTTTTCCACCCCTTTCAAGCTGGAATTGTTTATATAAATTGCCGTGAAAAGGTCGCGAAAAGTTGGCCAAGACAGATAATCCCCTTTAAAAACTTCCGTATCGCAAGCAGGGAAGCGAATTTTATGCCCATGAGGTTCTTGCTCAGGGTTGACGTTCTTTTCATCCTTCTTGTATTTTTCTGCCTCAGCAGATATAGACGCTGAACATCGCACGTAGATTGCGTATGCTGCCTTTTGCTTCTTTCTGATCGCCATAACGTCATCCGCTGACACCTCATCAGATCCCAATAGCGAATCAAACGCAGACTTTACCTTCTTCCACAAGAGCCGCAACTCTTCCTGCTGTATTGCAAGGGTGTGTTTGCTATGGTCGCTCTCCGGAATAAGGCTGTAATCTTTATCAAACTCTGCGATTGATTCTGCTAAACGGATGTAGGTTTCCATTGTTTTATTTACGTTTATTAACGAGAAAATTGCCGATTATAGAAATGGAACGCTTTAGAGTAAAAATACCTGCCCAGCCGTAAATAAACACTACTGAAATTCGAAGTTTATTATTTATTTTGTTTATTGCAGAATTTGTCAGAGTAGCGACAACGAAAAGGGTTTACTTTATGGACTTTTTGTCACAGCAGCGACAACCGCAAAAGGTTTAATTTACAGACTTTGTCTCAGCGGCAACAACAAAAAAAAAGGGGGACCACTCGCCACCTCCACAGATAATGGGTGTATTTTTGAAAAAGTGAAAAAATGCGTGCGATATTGCAAAACAAGCGCAAAAAAAGTGTAAATAGTGTTTAAAAAGTGAAGTGAGCACCGGATTAATTAATTAAATTGAACTCAATTTCGTGTTTGTGATGTGCAAAAAAACAACAACACAAAACTATTTAGTATGGTGCGGAAAATGAGGTTAGGTAACCCTCTTCCTTGTGTTGTGTCTGGAAAACCTTACCACTGGTGGGGGGATAGACCAGATAATCACAAGGATCGAAATAAAATTAATAAACCAAGTGCTTTAATTTTTGAAATTGGAAAGTAAAATGGTGCTCACTAAATAACTTCACTTTTTCACTTCTTTTTTTGATTTTAATTTTTCGCGCACTACACGGGTTTTTTTTTCTTTATTTTGCAAAAAAAAACAACACTCAAAAAAAAAGTGGCAAGAAATATAACACTTACTTCTTATTGGTTTTTGTGCTGGAAAAGTTGATTGTGCTGTGCTGTGGTTGGCAAATATGCTGTGGCTCTGGTCACCTATGTACAATGTAAAACCTCCAACTTTTTCCTTGTCGATTTTTGGCTGCTGTGATCTGCTGTGGCAAATAAATTTTTAGTAGGCAAAATTGTGCTGCGTTGTGGACTGTAATTTTAGGCTTTTAGTTCTTTTTTCGGTGCGTAAGGACCAATGTTCGGCCTGAGTGCGTCGTAAACCGGCAGTGGGTAGGCGCACAAGGGTCGATCTCGGGAAGGTTCACTCAAAAAAATATGATAAAAGAAACACAAAGAGGAATTTCCTCGTTATAATATAATATTTAATTCAGAGTGAAAAGAAAATCTACAGTGGTTATAAGGTTACCTTTATGTTGAATAAGTGATGACGGTGATCCTTGGCGATGTGTGCTGGTTGGCGGTCAATCGAGAAAGAGGCCGGTTATCCCGTTGAGGACAACCACTAAGCCGCGAAAAAGTCCTCTGGTGTTAAGGAGGGGAAAGGCCACACATACAACCACCCCCACATATACGCGCATGGGTGCTGACAACCTGCACACACACACGTGCATGCGTATGAAACGCATGCATGTGCATGCATGCACACAAATGTAGGCGTGAGTGTGGGTGGCTGGAAATATTATTAAAACATTAGGGAGGGGCGCCGTCAATCAGGTAAAAGTTAGGCATTGGGCCTAAACAGTACTTGTAATAGAAAAATTTTCAAACACTAATAGAAAAAGTCCTGAAGATGATTTCAGACTGAAATCGAAATATCGACGAAGTAAAACTAAAATACAACTTTAAATAATGTGCTTTATTTAACTAAGGCCTATCAGCTCAAAAATTTTTTTATAATAAAATAAAGTAAAATAAAATAAAATAAAATAAAATCAAATAAGATAGAGAAAACCATGTAAATAAAAATAAAATTAAAAATAAACCAAAATAAAATAAAATGAATAAAGATATAAAAAATAAAATAAAATAGTACAAATAAAATAAATAAATAAATAAAAATAAAAGAAAAAATAAGCTGAAATAAAAAAAATAATTAAATTAGCAAACAAAAAATAAAATAAAATGAAATAAAATAAAATAAAATAAGATAAAACAATATAAATAAATTAAATAAATAAAAAAAAAAGCGAGAGCAAAAAAAAATAAAAAATTAACAGAGTAAAATAAAATAAAACAGAAAATATAATAAAATTAAATAAATAAAATTAATAAATGTAAGGCGGGGTTACCTCCGAAGAGATTTAAGCCCGAGCTTGTCTTCCGATTTATGTCGAGAGATAACTCCACAATGGATGCCATGACAGAAATGAGGACACCGTCAAGAAACCTAGACAGCGGATCACGAATAAACAACGATAATCTTACCAACCAAGCTGAAAATATCTTAAGGGACTACCTGAGAGATTGGAATCAAAGAAAGGTAAATATAAGAGGTTTCTTTACTCAGATATACCAGAAAGCATCTTTCACTTCGCGTATATCTTTCCTCAAGCCGCTTCGTAAAGCGGGGAGGAGTGATGATCTGGAACGTTCCAAGTGATAGTATATAGTCGTTCTCAACATGGTCGGGCTAGTCTGTACATCTCACGGTTTCCACAGAAGCTGTCCTGATCGTCACGGAAACCAAACCAGTATGTCTTTTTGCTGCTAAAAGAAAGGAGAATATAGGCATGAACACCGAAGTAAGCATTTTGTTCAGAAAACGCCCTAATTCTATTCGAAAGCGCGCTATCTCCGAATTCCATTTAATAATCTCTAATCTCATAATATGTTTGAATCAACCCCCCTTTTAAACGTTAACTAATGCATTTTCAGCCGAATTATGGCGTTTAAAAAAACGGTTTTAAAAATAATTCTGATATAAACAGACATCTGGGACATCGATATAAAAAAAACAAGCAATATTACAATTCGCAGTAGCGTTCCTAGCAAGAAATTCAGATGAAGTCAAAGTTGAGGAACTCGCCAAATGTCCGGATATTAGTGCCTTTACCCTATATATCAAGTACATAAAAATATGTCGTGATGTAAGTAAATAAAAATGCAAATTTTTTGAAAGAAAATATTCAACATAAATTACTATGTAACAGCACAAATCGAGATACTCACACATACATACGTACACAAATATGCAAATAGTTGCTATGTTCTTTATGTTGTTGACACTTAATAGTGGCACATGCCTAAGCAGAAGTGTGCAACACGCCCACAAAACCAAGCAATTAAGGAGCGAGCAAGATAAAAAATCAATCGCAAATATTTTAGTTAGACCCTTGCGGCATTATTTTAATGGCGCCAAAAACTCGTTAAGAACTCAAAATTAAATCTAAGCCGCGCCTTCCTGCATCTTTTTCTGTTATTAATTAATTGCAGTGTGGACGCTCCAAGACATTTGATTAAAAGCAAATCATTTGTTATGATAATAAAATCTATTGCCCATAGCACTAAGATCTATCGTATGGACCGGCCACCTCTTTTATTGAATATTTTTATTGAGTATGAATAAAATTGAGGTGACAAGTAATTAGCTAAGGTAATACGGCATAAAAATGGGCTATTAATTAGTGTTAACGCCATTATTTTGTAATTTGATTGAGTGTTTGTTAACAATCAAGCAAAATGGGTAGTGAGAGGTATTGAATATTTTATGGAAGTAAAAACACAATCGTTGAGTTTTTGAATTCATTTTATATTTAGCGGCCACCGTGGTGTACAGGTGACATAAAGTAAGGGGAAAAAAGGTCAATTGACGTTAAGTCTACCCCAAATGGTGATAAGTTCAATTAAACTTCGGACCACTTTAAATGGTCATAAGGTCAATTGACTGTGTGAGCTTTCTTAATGTGACTTTAAGACCATTTAATTCAGTTTATATTTAGCAACCACCGTGGTGTAGAAAAAGTTGAGGTGACATAAAAGAAACGAAAAATAAAGGTCAATTGACGTTATGTCTACCTCAAATGGTCAAATTTGTTCAACTGAACTTCGAACCACTTTAAATGGTCATGAGGTGAATTGCCTGTATGAGCTTTCTTAATGTGACTTTACGACTATTTGAGCTTATGATATATTAACTTTGTTCGCATAACGGTAATCCGTAACGGCATAAACTAATGGAGATAGATATAGACTTCTATATATCAAAATGATCTGGGTGAAAAAAGAAATTAATTTAGCCATGTCCGTCCGTTAGTCCGTCTGTAAACACGATAACTTGAGTAACTGTTGAGGTATCTTGATGAAATTTGGTATGTAGGTTCCTGGGCGCTCATCTTAAAATGAACGAAATCGGACTACAATCACGCCCACTTTTTCGATATCGGAAAATTTCGAAAAACCGAAAAAGTGCGATAATTCGTTACCAAAGACGGATAAAGCGATGAAACTTGGTAGGTGCGTTGACCTTATGACGCAAAATAGAAAATTAGAAAAATTTTGGACAATGGGCGTGGCACCGTCAACTTTTAAAAGAAGGTAATTTAAAAGTTTTGCAAGCTGTAATTCGGCAGTCGTTGAAGATATCATGATGAAATTTGGTAGGCACGTTACTCCTATTACTATATATGTGCTAAATAAAAATTTGCGAAATCGGATGACAAACACGCCCACTTTAAAAAAAAATTTTTTTAAGTCAAATTTTAACAAAAAATTTAATATCTTTACAGTATAAAAGTAAATTATGTCAACATTCGACTCCAGTAATAATATAGTGCAACAAAATACAAAGATACATTTCATACTTTTTCATTTAATTCGTCTAGAATACTTTTAATGCCATAAGTCGAACAAAAATTTACCAATCCTTGTGAAATTTGGTAGGGACATAGATCCTATGACGATAACTGTTTTCAGTGAAAATGGGAGAATCGGTTGAAGCCACGCTCAGTTTTTATACACAGTCGACCGTCTGTCCTTCCGCTCGGCCGTTAACATGATAACTTGCGCAAAAACCGATATATCTTAACTAAACTTACTTCACGTACTTATCTGAAGTCACTTTATCTTGGTATAAAATATGGCCGAAATCCGACTATGACCACGCACACTTTTCCGATATCGAAAATTACGAAAAATGAAAAATTGCCATAATTCTGTACCAAATATAACAAGTAAGGAAGGTTAAGTTCGGGTGTAACCGTACATTACATACTCAGTTGAGAGCTATGGTGACAACTTAAGGGAAAATAACCATGTAGGAAAATGAACCGAGGGAAACACTGGAATGTGTTTGTATGACATGTGTATCAAATGAAAGGCATTAAAGAGTATTTTATGAGGGAGTGGGCCATAGTTCTATAGGTGGACGCCATTTAGGGATATAGCCATAAAGGTGGATCAGGGTTGACTCTAGAATGCGTTTGTACGATATGGGTATCAAATAAAAGGTATTAATGAGTATTTTAAAAGGGCGTGGACCTAAGTTCTATAGATGGACGCCTTTTCGAGATATCGCCGTAAAGATGGACCAGGGGTGACTCTAGAATGCGTTTGTACGCTATGGGTATCAAATGAAAGGTGTTAATGAGCATTTTAAAAGGGAGTGGGCCTTCGTTTTATAGGTGTTCGCCTTTTCGAGATATCGCCATAAAGGTGGACCAGGGGTGACTTTAGAATTTGTTTGTATGATATGGGTATCAAATGAAAGGTGTTAATGATTATTTTAAAAGGGCGTGGGGCTTAGTTCTATAGGTGGACCCCTTTTCGAGATATCGCCATAAGGGTGGACCAGGGGTGACTCTAGAATTCGTTTGTGCAATATGGGTATCAAACGAAAGGAATTAATGAGTATTTTAAGAGGGAGTGGGCCTTAGTTCTATAGGTGGACGCATTTTCGAGGTATCGCAATAAAGGTGGACCAGGGGTGACTCTAGACTTTGTTTGTACGATATGGGTATCAAATGAAAGGTGTTAATGAGTATTTTTAAAAGGAAGTGGACCTTCGTTTTATAGGTGTTCGCCTTTTCGAGATATCGCCATAAAGGTGGACCAGGGGTGACTTTAGAATTTGTTTGTATGATATGGGTATCAAATGAAAGGTGTTAATGATTATTTTAAAAGGGCGTGGGGCTTAGTTCTATAGGTGGACCCCTTTTCGAGATATCGCCATAAAGGTGGACCAGGGGTAACTCTAGAATTCGTTTGTGCAATATGGGTATCAAACGAAAGGAGTTAATGAGTATTTTAAGAGAAGGTGGGCCTTAGTTCTATAGGTGGACGCCTTTTCGAGATATCGCCATAAAGATGGACCAGGTGTGACTCTAGAATGCGTTCGTACGATATGGGTATCAAATGAAAGGTGTTAATGAGTATTTTAAAAGGGAGTAATCCTTAGTTACATAGGTGGACGCCGTTTCGAGATATCGCCATAAAGGTGGGCCAGGGGTGACTCTAGAATTCGTTTGTGCAATATGGGTATCAAACGAAAGGAGTTAATGAGTATTTTAAGAGGGAGTGGGCCTTTCTGGACGAGGGGTGACTCTAGACTTTGTTTGTACGATATGGGTATCAAATGAAAGGTGTTAATGAGTATTTTTAAAAGGGAGTGGGCCTTCGTTCTATAGGTGTTCGCCTTTTCGAAATATCGCCATAAAGGTGGACCAGGGGTGACTCTAGAATGAGTTTGTACGATATGGGTATCAAATTAAAGGTATTAATTAGAGTTTTAAAAGGGAGTGGTGGTAGTTGTATATGTGAAGGCGTTTTCCAGATATCGACCAAAATGTGGACCAGGGTGACCCAGAACATCATCTGTTGGATACCGCTAATTTATTTATATATGTAAACCTGCCAAGATTTTAAGGTTTTTTTATTTCGCCCTGCAGAACTTTTTCATTTTCTTCTACTTAATATGGTAGGTGTCACAACCATTTTATAAAGTTTTTTCTAAAGTTATATTTCGCGTCAATAAAGCAATCCAATTACCTTACCATATTTCATCCCTTTTTTCGTATTTGGTATAGAATTATGGCATTTTTTTCATTTTTCGTAATTTTCGATATCGAAAAAGTGAGCGTGGTCATAGTCGGATTTCATTCATTTTTCATGCCAAGATAAAGTGAGTTCAGATAAGTACGTGAACTGAGTTTAGTAAAGATATATCGATTTTTGCTCAAGTTATCGTGTTAACGGCCATGCGGAAGGACAGACGGACGACTGTGTATAAAAACTGGGCGTGACATCAACCGATTTCGCCCATTTTCACAGAAAACAGTTAACGCCATAAAATCTATGCCCCTACCAAATTTCAAAAGGATTGGTTAATTTTTGTTCGACTTATGGCGTTAAAAGTATCCTAGACAAATTAAATGCCAAAGGGCGGAGCCACGCCCATTTTTAAATTTTCTTTTATTTTTGTATTTTGTTGCACCATATCGTTACTGGAGTTGAATCTTGACATAATTTACTTATATACTGTAAAGATATAAAATTTTTTGTTAAAATTTTACTTTAAAAAATTTTTTTTTTAAAAGTGTGCGTGGTCCTTCTCCGATTTTGCTAGTTTTTATTAAGCGTACATATAGTAATAATAGTAACGTTCCTGCCAAATTTGATCATGATATCTTCAACGACTGCCAAATTACAGCTTGCAAAAGTTTTAAATT
The DNA here is from genome assembly GCF_040869045.1 of Eurosta solidaginis. Lineage (NCBI taxonomy): Eukaryota > Metazoa > Arthropoda > Insecta > Diptera > Tephritidae > Eurosta > Eurosta solidaginis. Next base: position 181,539,235 of record NC_090323.1, read on the forward strand.
ACCTTCTTTTAAAAGTGGGCGGTGCCACGCCCATTGTCCAAGATTTTACTAATTTTCTATTTTGCGTCATAAGTTCAACTCATCTACCAAGTTTCGTCGCTTTATCGGTCTTGTGTAATGAATTATCGCACTTTTTCGGTTTTTCGAAATTTTCGATATCGAAAAAGTGGGCGTGGTTATAGTCCGATATCGTTCATTTTAAATAGCGATCTGAGATGAGTGCTCAGGAACCTACATACCAAATTTCATCAAGATACCTCAAAATTTACTCAAGTTATTGTGTTAACGGACGGACGGACGTACGGACGGACGGACGGACGGACATGGCTCAATCAAATTTTTTTTCGATCCTGATTATTTTGATATATGGAAGTCTATATCTATCTCGATTCCTTTATATATGTACAACCAACCGTTATCCAATCAAACTTAATATACTCTGTGAGCTCTGCTCAACTGAGTATAAAAATCGGGAAAATCGAATTTTTGAATTCTTTCGAAAGCGTTTTTGAGATTGTTTGCATAGTTTCAGTTGCACAACTTATTTAATTTTTTCTATTAAAAAATATTATAAAAACTTGTTCCTCAATTTATTGAAATTCAGCAAAAGTTGCAATGTCTATTTTCATTTAAATATATACATTGGAGTGTTCCTTATAAATTAAGTAGACGATTTTTCCAGTCTCACTTCTTCGTCCGGTAACATCTAGGTCAGAAATTTCACATACAAATTTCAGTCTCGATTAGGGTGCCGCACATGGGTGGGGGGGGGGGGTTAATATTACTTTATGGAGACCAAAAATACAAAATTGAATTTGTGGCTTTTCGATATACATATTACTATAATTGGCGATGTCAGATGGATCCAAGCTCAAATTGCCTTATGCAGACTTAATATATTAAAATGAGAACTAACATCACTGTGCGTCACCCCTTACCCATTTCTTTAAAGGAACCAACATTTATACGTGATATCGCCAACTCTACAGAGAAATCTTAAATTTAACCCCTGTGTGACACCCTTTAACCATCTCCACTACGGACCAAAATTTATGTGAGATATTTTTAGCCCAAGTATTTTACAATCTAAACGAGTGAGACTGGAAAAAATCATGTATTTAATTTATAAGGATCACCCTTATATATACATATATCTTATTCATAATCCAGTACGTCATGTTTACTTTGACGTTTCCAATTTAATGGAAATAAGCGCTTCCAAACCTCATAACGTCCCATATTTAGACCCTCACGCAAAACAATTTCCTCGCCAATATCCAAATAATGTTGTCGTTTGAAACTAAAAGCGCGCCAACGAATATCGCGCAATTTATCATCACTTTGTTTATTTGGATCGCTAAAAATAAAAAAATAATAATTAAATCCGTGTAAATCAAATTTCTTAGTTTTAGTTTGTTTGACCAACCCTTTATAAGCAAACGCTGTAAACATTCGAGTTAATTTATCAACGATCACAAATTCTCGATCATCCGCGGTGAACATGCGGCTAACGGATGGTTCCACAAACAAATACATCAAATCATCATGATGAACAACACCTGCGGAAAACGGTAATGCTATAGCATCGAATTCTGATTTTTGTTGTTGTTTAGTATACCATACGGTTTATTTGTGGGATAATAAATATGACTGCGTTGTCCTTGATAGCTAAAACGGTAATAGAAGACTTTGGTTGAGCGCGCTGCCAGATGTACGAAACGATGAACACTAAATCCAGTTAGAGCATCTGAGTAAAGCTGAAAAGTTAATAAATAAAAATAAATAAAATGTAAAAAGTAAATCTTAAACACCCTGTCTTACTTATTACCAAGTTAACTTTTATTTACAAAAGTCAATCAGACAGAATAACAAAAATATTTGACACTTAGGGCCGTTGTTACCATCTCTCGTATCTAGAGTGTAGCAATCATTCGTTTCCACAAACACAGAATGACCATATCCCAGTTATATCGATAATTGTGTTTTTATGGAAGAACTAAATTCAAAAATCTATAGCAAATACACGTAAACCATAAAACAACTGACTTTTGTTTACACTTTTTCTTTACGCTTAACTGACAGTCGATGCTTCATTTATCATGGAGAAAACGGGAATTATTTCGATAAATTATAGATAAACGGTGAGGAAAGAGAAAGTACACATGTATATATGTAGGTTCAATCACCTGACCAGTGGCGTAGACCCGTGGCGTAGATAGAGGGGACCATGGGAAGTTGAAAATATAGTTTTTGAAAAATTTTACTTATACATATTCATGTATACATTCATTTCTCGAAAAGCTATTAGCCTTCTTGCAGTATTAAACCATTTATATTACTATAAATTTAAAAAGAAACAATCTTTTCATGATAGTTATAATTTTGTGTCACGACTAGCGTTGCCAAATGTCCCGTATTTTTCATAAATTTTAAAGTGTTCCGCCGGGAAACGCTTTGTCCCGGCATTTTCGCAATATCAAAATTAATAAATTATAATCTGCTACGAAACAGGGCCATATTTGCGGATTCGATTGTATTCAGTTTATTAGTATATTGCATGCAACTCTGTAAAGAAGAAAAAATTATCTCTACTGGGGTTCTGAATATAGTCAATGTTTGACATTTCGCACACCTAAATATTCATTTTGCAAGGCAAGTGTTGTGTTTTAAAATAACGTTTGGAAAATGAATCCATAGAATATTGAATTCGCATTAAACACAGTAAATGTATTAAAGAAGAAAAAATTATCTCTACTGGGGTTCTGAATATAGTCAATGTTTGACATTTCGCACACCTAAATATTCATTTTGCAAGGCAAGTGTTGTGTTTTAAAACAACGTTTGGAAAATGAATCCATAGAATATTGAATTCGCATTAAACACAGTAAACGTATTAATTGTTAGCCTGTTTCATAAAAAAATTTGTTATAAATAAAACAGTTTAAAAAGTTTAATTCTCTCTAAAAATTATTTCGCCGAATGAACAACCCACACAAATATTTAGGTGTTTTTTATTTTTCAAATGTCCCGGGAAATTTTTAAAAATCCCGGAAATTTGGCTCAAATTTGAGGTTTGTCCCGGGAACCCGAAATAAAAATCTGGCAACCCTAGTCACGACGCCCCCAACTACAATAATACAAACAAAGTTCAGTTGACCTCTTTGCGCATCTCAGAGTCGTATTCATGAACCAAGAAGAAGAGCCTGGCTAGCGTTTAAAAATTTGGTTCCGTTACATATGAAAACATAAAGCTGCAGACATTGGTGCTTTATCGGTAACCGTATCGGTAACCTTATAACAGCTGATTCGACCAACCTTATGAGAATCAATGCAATCGATTATTGGTGCCGCTAAGGTCGTAACCGTATCGTAGCTAACCAATTGGTTTTTGGTTTACCGTCGTAACGATAAACAGCTGATTACGTTAGGGATACGACTACAGCGATACGACATACGGCACCAATGAATCCCTCTTAAAATGTTACTACTATAATCAGCTAACTCGGTCGAATATGTAAACAATTTTCTCTGCCGTGGAACATCGCTGTCTCACTACGTCATGAATCGTATTTCAATCTTCAGTTTACTTATGTTCGTTAAACAATAAGCACGCCTAGAGGCCAGTGATAATACAATCACGTTCGCATTGTTTTTATCTAATGATGAAAAATTTTTAGTTGCAAGAAAACCCTTTGCTAAGAATAGCGAAAATAAAAAAAATGCAGAATTATCTGAAATCGAAAAAGTAGCTGATAAACCGATCAAAACAGTCGAATTTTATCAGGAATTTCTCACTGCGGAGCTCCTGCTGTTTTTGCCAAATCAGAAGTGTGGAAGATTTATTTGATTCATAGAGGCGATATCATACCTGGAAACTCGTTGAATGTGCTTGATCACTGTCCAGAAGGTAATTTTCCGAATATCGATGTATTGCTGTGGATATTAGCTACTTTACCGATATCGATATCAACAGCGGAACGCACCTTCTCAAGTTTGAAACGAATAAAGACGACTCTGAGAAACACAACAGAAGAAGAAGGTATAATTAATAAATTTGCTTTAAGATCTATGAATTTTATTATAAAATTAAAAATAAATTTTTACCAAATTTTTTTCTTGTAGAACCGCTTGAATGAACTGGCTGCTCTGGCTATTCATCAGGACATTGCAATCAGAGCTGATGAGTTATCGAAAAAATCCCGAAAACTTGATTTATTTCTTTAATTAATGAAAGACTTTTTCGCATATTGAGTGCACCCAAGTAAAAAATGTATCCCTATTTTTTTTTTTTTTTTTTTTACAATATAATAAGTGAATCTCATGATTATAATAAAGAACAAATAAAAATAACTTGAAAGTAAAAAAATGGTATCATTAAATCCCCCAACACAAAAAGCTATCTACACCAATTGTGAGTGTGAGTGAACACACCATTACCTTGGTGGGGTTGGATGCCTATCTAACACCTTCTTCAATCTATGGGTCATGGCACTTCACATTCAACCAACTATTGCCGCATACAGTCTTTATAGAATATTGGATATCATATTTTTAAGTGATAACATGAACTTTTGCCTCCAGGAATGTCTGGGCCCTTTGTCCAATCCTGGTTCACATCATGTTTCGCTGGTTCTTCATTTGGAATTTTATGAGTTTAATACTTACGTAGAGGATACAATTTCCAAGTTTTGTTTTAAAAATTATATTGTTGATGTGGTTAATGCGGCAATTGACTTAATTGATTGGGATACGCTATTTACTGAGGTTGATGCGACCGGTTGTTTCAATATCTTTAAGAATAATCTAAATTGCATTTGTAGTGAGCACATTCCTAAAGTAAAGGAAAAAGTTTACAAAATTCCTTGTTTCACGAAGGAGTTGAGAAAACTTAAGAGTTTGAGGAACAAGTTTTTCAAAAAATTTAAAAATTCACAAAGAAATGTATATAAAATATTTGAACGAGTTTAAATCATTGTATAAAGACTTGAAGCAGAATTATATAAGAAAATTCGAAGAGGATATTAAACTGAATCCGAAAGCTTTTTGGCGTTTTGTGAAGTCTAAAAACTCGTGTTCGAGTATTCCCTCTGTTGTATTTTACAAGGATACACAAGCTGATTCAGCATCAGTTGCTGCAAATCTTTTTGCAGATTTTTTCAGCTCGAATTTTGAGGCTGACTCTAATTTGAGTAGTAGTGATTTTTACAGTGGCCTTGGTGCTAGTGGTTCCACGCTAAACTTTGGGGCTCTTGAAATCTCTTTAGACGATGTTCAACTGGGGATTCATCAAATCAATTTGTCGTCGCAGACTGATGTTAACAGTTTGTCGTCTCACCTTTTTAAGAATTGTTCAGCTCTCGCCTACCCAAGATGGCTGCTTTTTAACAAAATCTCTTGGACAAGGTGTTTTCATTGATGCATGGAAAATCTCCTTTATTACGCCAATTTTAAAATCCGGCAATAAAAATGATATCACCAATTATCGTCCTATTTCTAAAATTTCGACTATTTCAAAACTTTTTGAATTGTATAATAAAAAATAAAATTTTCTTTGCCATTAGTTGTCTCATCTCGGTAGATCAGCATGGTTTCATGTCGGCGAGATCAACTACCTCTAATTTAGCAGTTTTCTTCGAATACTGCATTGAAGCTTTTAGTAACCGGACCCAAGTTGTTACCGTGTATACTAATTTTTCTAAAGAGTTTGATAAAGTTAACCAATCCTATCTTATTATCGAAGTTACAGTGTTTTGGCTTCCACTCAAGTTTCGTATCTCTCAAATCGATCTTGTTCAGTTGTAGTTGACGGGGTGTCGTCGTACTCTTTCATTGCTTCTTCAGGCGTTCATCAGGGAAGCATTTTAGGTCCAATTATTTTTGCGATTTTCATCAACGATATTACTAGTTGTTTTAAATTTTCAAAATTTCTCTTGTATGCTGATGACATGCAGATTATTAGTAATATTACGTGTTCCGCTGACTCGTTGAAACTTCAGAGTGATCTATACAGTGTTGTAGCTTGGTGCCAGAAAAATATGCTTCCCTTAAATATTAAAAAATGTTCCCATATCTCCTATTCCAAATCCCGCTCTCCTATCCCTACTTCATATTATATTGCTGGTTCACAACTAAGCATTGTTTCCAAAATCACTGATCTTGGGGTGGTCTTTGACTCGAAGTTCTCGTTTCAAAGCCATCTTAATTATATTATAGCTAAGTCTTACTCTATGCTGGCTTTTGTCTGATGTTTCAGCTCGGATTTCTCGGATCCGTATACCTTAAAAACTCTTTTTAACTCACTGGTGCGCTCGATACTTGAATATGCTGTTACTATTTGGCGTCCGTAATATTCCTGTCATATAAGTCGTTTGGAGAGAGTTCTGAGAGTCTTTATAAAGTACCCTCTGCGCCCCCTTCATTTTGATCTTCCTGTTCCGGCTTACGAATCTATCTCTCACTTTCATTTTTAATTTAATATCTGGGGTGGTTTACTGCCCCTTTTTACTTCAACGTATATTCTTTCTTATTCGTAATATTTGTTTAAGGAATCATGGCAAATTTTACGTTGGGCTGGTGAGGACCAATTATGCGGCCAATTCTCCTGTTGTTAGAGCTCTTAAAGAGTTTAACTTGCTCCCAAATTCTTCAGTTTTGGACTTCTCCTACTGTGAAAAAAGATTTAAAATCCTACTAAATGACCTGTTAAATTAGTTGGTAGTCTATCTTTACCTGTAATTAGTCTGTAAAAAATGTAATAATTTCAAGACTAAATAAATATTATTATTATTATTTAAATATCAACCACCGCCACGCGCGAAGGGTCTTTCGCAAATGAGCAGGAACGGCGCAAGCTTCGCGGGCTACTTGCTGCCTTGGTGGCATCGTTAGAGTTTTGGACGGACTTTCGAAGCCGAAGCTACTACCGGTTGACTATCCACTTCCCACGGATCAGTGGTCTGGGAGAAAAAGACAGCGAAGGCATTGTGAATGAAACACAAGAAAGCAGCGGGTTGGGATGAAATTCAAAACATAGACAACCAAAGGTCTGGAGGGATATACTATCCATAGTTTGGGAAACGAGTCCTAGCCTCTTGGGAACTTTAAGTTTATAATTAGTTTTTTAGAATTTTTTATTTTTTTTTTTTGAAAAAAATGGGGTGGGAATGGATTGCTACACCCCTCGGAGTGATTAGATTTAAATTATATTTCAATTTTGTAACAAAATTTATTAATACCCAGTTTTGGTGAAGTGGACAGTAGCACTTCACAGTTTTTTTGCTCTTGGAGCTTTTATTTTTTATAAATCCTCGCACTGATACCGAATATTAGTCTATAGGCCGGTCATAGCCATTTTCGAAAAAGGGACAGAGCCACCTGCCTCACACTAACATACCAAATTTTATTTCAGACTGAGATCGCGTAGCTTTGGGGCCATTCAGAACTATTTTCGCGAAGATTTTGAAATAACTTTGTGAGCGTTTCGGGATTATTCCAGAAGCCTGTTGGGACTTTGTTGGTATTGATTTCAGCATAATTCCGAAATTCTTTATGGACTTGCTCGAGACTTTTGCGGAATCATTTCGAAACTACTTGGAGACCAGTTCAGAACTATTTTGGAACTATTACCGACTATAATGCTAATGATTTAGAGATCATAATCCACCAATCTCTAGATTATTTTGTGTTTATCTACACAACATTTCGGAACGGTTGTCGCATCAATTCGGGAGTACATCAAAAGAATTTCTCAATTGCTATTAGAATCTTTCCACAGTGAGGCTATTTTAGAGATTGTTTTATTTACCATTTCTGTAAATTTCGGGATTATCTCTATTTTATTCAGTTTAATTTCAGCATTGTTTCCATCATCATTTGTGAGCTAATTACCGATAATTTTAGAACTATTGCTGAAACTTTTCGGTATATAATTCGTATCAGGTGGTGATGATGTGGAGGTAATTTTAAGATTACCTCTAGAATTCGGTATGATTTTTTTCGGATCATTTCGTAACTTTTTTGGGATAGTTTCGTGTTTCGTGATTAAGGGTCACTTCAGATTTTTAACGGGATAGTTTTAAGACATTTCGGGACAACTCTTCAAATTTCGCAGAATTTTTTAGATAATTATTGGTCGTGCCACGCCAACTTTCAAAAAATATTTAGTTAGAACAACTCAAAGAGGGGGTAGGCTAACGCCCATTTTCAAAAATTTTACTAAATTTGTGTGTTTCCGACATAAAATCCTTTCACTTTAAAGTTTTATAACTTTATAAGTTACTGAACTAAAATGCTCGACACCTAAAAAATGGGCGTGGTTATAGTCAACTTTGTACATTTTCAATATCAATCTACATATTCTTCTTCAACTAGGCTCAAGTAAAAGTCTTAATGGGCAATTCGAAGGACAGACGGACCGACGGCTTGGCTTAGTAACCATATTTTTCGACACTGATACTTTTGATATGTATATATGTACATATATCGATGTTTATATCTACATCCATGAGTTTTTAATATAATTACAAACCATTGTTATAAGACTCAACTTAAAATACTTTGTGCAAAACTGGGTATACAATTTTGAGGAAGGATGAAGATAAGACTTTAATTACCTCTATTAATGGTTGTAGCGAACCAGCATATTCCAAAGACTCTTCACCGAAGTAAGCATTCTTCAATTCCATACTAATATTTGATGAACGTGGACTATCGGAGTTATATAGAAAGCAAATCGGTGCAATTTGTTCGAAATTATGAGCCAAAGCTTTTAAGAGGCGTGGATTCTCAACAATAGCTGAAAGTGTACTAGAAAGGTTGCATAACTGCATGTTCATGTTATTGTTGTAGCGATAACAACAACAGCAACAACAACAAACATATTCATAGTTGGCCGCAGTGCACTAAATTTTTTATTTTCTCTAAAAGTTAAAAGTAACTTAGATCTATGGAAAAGGATTGAAATGGAAATATACTATGGGAAAAACTTTACGTTATCACTAAATTGGTTGGTGCACTATGCCCAACTATGACATTTTTTTAAGAAACTACTCACATATAGCTTGTCCCGCGAACTCATCCTTTGTCATGCCCGTAATAACTGGAATTTTCATAAAATTACCATTTTGATACGACCAAACTGGATCCTCTGTAAGAAAACGCTCCTGACCATAATTTGGTTCTATGACGGGTTTCCACAAGATGAGTGGGTTATTACGTCCAAACTCGAACATATGCGGCAAGGTGTTGGCATATTCAAGATAATGTTTCTAGAAATGAAAAATTTTTTTTAGCAGGAAATTGCATGAATTTTGTTTTTGGAAATTAAATCAAGTAAGGCTCGGAAAAGAGTAGTTATTTTGTGAGTTTCTTATTTCGCATGGAAAATATTTGGTATTATTTTTACTTTTTTATTTTGCTCATAAAAGAGTAGTTATTATTTAGTTATTTTTTGAGTTTTTTAATTCATTCGGAAGAGAGGAATTATTTTTAATTTTTTTTATTTCGATCGAATATATTAGTGATTTTTTGAGTTTTTTTATTTCGCTCGGAAAATAGTAGTTCTTTTTGCAGTTTTTTATTTCGATCGGAAAATAGTAGTTTATTTTTTTATTTTTTATTTCGCTCGAAAAATAGTAGCGATTTTTTGAATTTTTTATTTCGCATGGAAAGTAATAGTTATTATTATTACTTTTTTATTTTGCTCGTAAAAGGACAGTTTTTTTTAGTTATTTTTTTTAGTTTTTTATTTCATTCGAAAAAGAGGAGTTATTTTTAAATTTTTTTATTTCGATCGAAAAATATTAGTCATTTTGTGAGTTTTTTATTTCATCCCGAAAATAATTTCTCTTGGGTTTTTTATTCCACTCGGAAAATAATACCTGTTTTTTTGAGTTTTTTTAACTATCAAAAAATAGTAGTAGTTTTTTAATTAATTCAGAAAATAGTTTCTCTTGTGTTTTTATTTCACTCGGAAAATAGTAGTTGATTTTTTGAGTTTTTTATAACCCTCGGAAAATAATAACAATTTTTTGACTTATTTATTTCAGTCGGAAAAGAGGAGTTATTTTAAAATTTTTTTATTTCGCTCGGAAAATATAAGTTATTTTCTTGAATTTTTTATTTCATTCGGAAAATAATTTTTCTTGCGTTTTTTATTTCACTCGGAAAATAGTAACTGCTTTTTGAGATTATTTCAACCATGAGAAAATAGTAGTAATTTTTTTATTTCACCCGGAAAATAGTAGGTGTTTTTGGGTTTTTTATTTAATTCAGAAAATAGTTTTTCTTGGGTTGTTTATTTCGCTCGGAAAATAGTAGCCGTTTTTGAGTTTTCTATAACCCTCGGAAAATAGTAGTAATTTTTGAGTTTTTTATATCGCTCGGAAAATAGTAACTGCTTTTTGAGATTCTTTCAACCATGAGAAAATAGTAGTAATTTTTTGAGTTTTTTATTTAATTCAGAAAATAATTTTTCTTGAGTTTTTTATTTCACCCGGAAAATAGTAGGTGTTTTTGAATTTTTTATTTAACTGGTAAGATAGTTTTTCTTGGGTTATTTATTTCGCTCGGAAAATAGTAGCTGTTTTTTGAGTTTTCTATAACCCTCGGAAAATAGTATAAATATTTGAGTTTTTTATATCGCTCGGAAAATGTCAGTAATTTTTTTGAGTTTTTTATTTAATTTGGAAAATAGTTTTTCTTGAGTTTTTTATTTCACTCTGAAAATAATATTTTTTTTACTTTTGTATTTCACTCGGAGAAGAATAGTTAATTTGAGACTTTTTTTATTTAACTCGAAAAAAGTTTTTTTTTTTAGTTTTTAATTTTAATTGGATAATAGTAGATTTGCTTGCTTCGCTCGGATAGTCGTTATTTTTTGAGTTTTTTATTTCGCTCGGAAAATAGTAGTTTTTATTTGAGTTCGTTATTAACATTTAGTTTCTGAGTTATTTATTGAGTGATTTATTTTGCTGGAAAATGATAAAAAAAAAAAACAAAAACTATAAACAGATTTTAATATAAAACTTGGTATAACTGTTACGATGCCTAATTTCCTACCCATACGCACCGAATGCAAACAACTCATCATATCAGTTAAATTCTCTGTTGAACAGTGTAATAATGCCGCCTGCCGCATAGCCAAATTCAATTGCTCAAAGGGCAAAGGCCATTGTCCTGTGATGGAACCACTCATTACTATCGCCTTATGAAACAAGTTCCGCGACATTGGCGATACCATGTGTAATGTAATGCTCATAGCACCCGCACCATAACCCAGCAGTGTCACCGAGTTTGGATCACCGCCAAAACGTGAGATATGCAATTTCACCCAACGCAGCAACATCACTTGATCCTTCAAACCCATATTACCAAGCGCTTCTTCAGTGCCGGTAGCTAAAAATCCCAGCGATCCCAAACGATAATTAAATGTAACTAACATAACATTACGATCCATAAAATATTGCGGACCCGCAAAGTTTTTACTTTGTCCTGAGAGTGAATAGAAACCTCCCGGATGTATGAATATAATAACAGGTTTCTTAATATTTGGCTCCTTCTCAGTAGGCAAATCGCGCGTATAAATATTCACACGCAAACAATCTTCGGACACATCATCACTATACAGACCCGGTTGTGGGCAACGCGGTCCATCGAAAGTGGCATCGAATATATCAAACCATTGATCTACCGGCTCGGGCGGTTTGAAGCGTAATGCACCCACTGGCGGTTTGGCGTATGGTATGCCCCGAAATGCATAAAAATTACGTCCAGCCTGTGAGGGTAATAGCGTGCCACGTATTTTACCCAATGCTGTTGTAAGCACCATGTCCGATAGTTCACGATCCAAACCCTCTGCTGTACTATTATCTTCACATTCCACACTGGTAGCACTCGCTAGCAAAGCTAGCAAACAAAGCACTGCAACGCTGCTAATGCAGCGTCGTATAGGCATTGCTAATGCGGCGTCGGAAAGGATTCACACAAAACTGATATGGACTAGATGGGTGCATGGAGCTTTTATAGGTTGGAGCACTTGAGGTGCGCGCATTTGATATTGATGCGCTAAATTCAAATTGATTATTATTGCTAAAATGCGTGGGTGGTGCGTGAAATTACAAATGATCTGGACAATCGATGTGGCACTAGAATGTGAACTGCATAGAATTTTGACTGCACACACATACAGCAAATGACACGCACAGCTGGAGATATCTTACTGCAACGCCTAATTGAATAGCGAAAGAATAGTGCTGCAAATTTAATATTCAGAGGACAGAAAGGTCTTAGCTAGGGACGATTCGAAACTCAGTTTGCCGGAAAGCTGTATCGGTTTGGCAAAGAGTCAGCGCATATGCGCCTTGGCAACCACGCTACTGTTGGCAGCCATAATTTCGAAATAGTAAAAGACTTCGTTTATTTGGGAACCAGCATCAACACTAGCAACAACATCAGCACTGAAATCCAGCGAAGAATCAATCTTGCCAATAAATGCTACTTTGGACTAGGTAGGCAATTGAAAAGTAAAGTACTCTCTCGGCGAACGAAAATCATAATCTACAAGTCACTTATCGTACCCGTCCTGCTATATGGGGCAGAAGCATAGACCATGACAACAGCAGATGAAGCGGCTTTGAGAGTGTTCGAGAGAAAAGTTCTTCGAAAGATTTATGGACCTCTATGCGTTGGCGATAGCGAGTACCGAAGAAGATTTAATGATGAGCTGTACGAGCTATACGCAGACATCAACATAGTCCAGCGAATTAAAACGCAGCGGCTGCGCTGGCTAGGCCATGTTATGCGAATGAAAGATGATGCTCCGGCCAAGAAAGTGTTTCTATCGGAACCCGCCTATGGAAGCAGAGGTAGAGGGCGGCCCCCACTCCGTTGGAAGGACCAGGTGGAAAACGATTTAAACTCCCTTGGTGTGACCAATTGGCGCCGGTTGGCGGAGCGAAGAAGCGACTGGCGCGCCTTGTTGGACGGCCATAACCGTTTAGACGGTTAAGCGCCAATTAAGTAAGTAAGTAAGTATCGGTTTGTTTACGCTACATTTAAGTTGCTGTTAGAGCTAAAATCGAACGGAAGTCGGAACGGAGTACAAGGTAAACCTACCTAGATTCGTAAAACTCAGCCATACTAGTCTAAAAAGATGGAGTAAGGCAAAGATAGGTTTCGTACCCAAAGGAGGAAAGGTTTCGCATACAAAGTAGGAAGATCTGAGAACTATGTATTTGCGTCCTTTACCCTCTATACTTCACAACCTATGTGGTTCTCAGCACGCATACTCTAAGGGCAAATCCGGAGACAGCACTCCACGATTTCACCACAAAAATTGAGACTTCACTCTCGGCACTTTTCTGGGCATAAAAAGAGCGTTTAACAAAGTAATCGACTCTCTTCTGAATTTGAGGCCGACTGACCACTTGTAGAGTTCGTAAAGCAACTTCCAATAAGAAACTCCACCCAGTCTAAAATCAGTCGGAAATTATTTTCAAACTCTAATACAAAATGTATTGAACCTCATAGAGGACACATGAAAATGTTGATTTTAATTGATTTTGGGTAGGGGCAAATTTGGAAAATCCCACTTTGACCCATTTAGAGTGCTCCAATCGAGCCCAAATGTATGACCGACCCCCACTAACTTTAGATGCCCGACCCACCGATGCCAGTTGCACACCCCCTGGAACCCCCCTGGGGGTTCACCATACAAACATTTCAAAAAATCGCCGGTTGTGCACTTAACATGAAAAAATCAGCGAATTGCCTATGTTTTTTTCTTTTTGGAGTTTATTTTTCTCTTTAGATATTTATTTAGTCAGAACATATGTAAATGAAAAAATGAATTTAACTTAGTAATAGAAAAGAAATTAAAAAAAAATTATTAGAAATTAGCGTTTTTACAACCCTTTTAAAACCAAGGCATCATTGTGATGCATTTGCATGTCGTAAACATAGTTGTGTGGGTTTTTTATTCAACCGTTTTAAAAAATGAAGATATCACTGTGACACAATTGCAGATCGTAAAATTGCTTCTGTTGTTTTTTTTAAGCCACCACAAGACACAGCAGGTAGTATTGAAATTACCATTTCATTCTTATTACCTCGTCTCGTAGACCATATATAACGCAACAGTTTTTGTGAATGCATTAAGTCGTTGTGAAGAACTCAAAGTGTGAAGTGCTAATTTCAGATAAAAAAATATTTCAAAAAAAATAATAAGTGAAGTGACCATTCCAAATCAAAAAGTTTACAATGAATCCACCATCCTCTACACCGCAAGATGAAGCAACTACATCAACAGCTATCGAAAACCCAATTAATCATATACCCAAGCATGACGTTACTGTTTTTGGTGTGTCTACTGATTTAACTGATATTAATTTACCAACCCATCTGGATATCTTGAGATATTATTTTTACTTAAGCGAACGTGCTAAAACAGAACAAAAAAAGTTTTCCCATAAACCATTCACTATTCAAGTACAAGATAAGTTGACTGGAATTTTGGAAAAACTTGGTATGGAAATAAAGCTGAAAAAAAGTGTATTTAATAAATTGAATAAATTAAGAGAAGAAACAACACCCAACAATTTACAGAGTATGTAAAATCTCTGCAAACAATTTTTTACATTGGAACATGTAAATGCGATTTGAAGGCAGCTCCATGTGCATGCGGCTGGGTTCCCGAACGCCTCAAAGAGTTCATGCACGATCAACATAATCAAAGAAGACTAAGAATGGATGCATTTATGATGGAAACTGAAGAGCAAGGAGCAACGTCTATGTCATCAATGCCAACATACCATGATCCCGATGATTCAACATACGCACCGCCACCGGTTCAAGAAGATATGGATAGAAGCACAATACACAGAGAGATACGATTGTTTTATCTTTGCCTTGGTATGTGACAGATTTGGTGTGCCTGACAGAGTAGCAGCAGCATTGGGTAGCGCACTTTTGCAAGATTTTAAAATTAAAGATAAGCATGGGAAACCTCTCATCGTGGATAAATCGAAAGTTCGCAGAGAAAAAGAGAAATGCAGTCAAGAAGTGCTTCGCAAACGGTTAGATGATACCAATTTGTTAGCGTTTTCATTCGATGGCAGAAAAGATGATACTTTAACGATAGATAAAATTGATGAGAAGTATCATACTAGGATGGTAAAAGAACCTCATCTTGTTATTTTGAGAGAACCCAATTCTGAATTGATTGGTTACGTAAGACTGGAACATGAAACCGCTGAATACAAAACAACCAAATTAAATGGTTTTTTGAACGATAAAAATATATCACTGGATACATTAATCGGAATATGCACTGACGGTGAGCCAACAAACACTGGCCCACACGGTGGAATTATACGACGATTCGAATTGCTGTTAAAAAGACCATTGTATTGGTTCGTTTGCCTTCTACACTTCAACGAACTTCAGTTTCGGCATTTGTTTGAAGCTTTGGATAAATCAACCAGCACTGGACCAAGATCGGCAACCGGAAAACTGAGCCGTCAAATCGAATTATTGCGAATCTATGTGACAACGGAAAATCCAGATGCAAATTTAAGAATTCTGGTTGAATTTATAATTAAATGTTATGTGCCAATGTACTTCAATATCAAGTATTACAGCTCTGTCGCGTACGGCAGTGCATTATTTTTCAAGTTCATTGGTTGGTCACGATTTCTAGAACATCGTTTACGCAAAATTGTCAATCAAGTAATTAAAGATAATTCATATTATGCGCATTCGGAAAATATCTTGTTATCAATGTTGTTTGATGATAGCAAAGAAAAGCGCGACTGTGCCATCAAGAAAATTCTACGCTATCGAATCGATGTTGACGAGCCAATGGAACGTAGAGTTTACAAAAAACCAGATATAAACTTTAATTGCACAAGTTATACGGAAATGATCAATTTGAATGATATAAATATCGTCTATGAACCACCATTCACGCGAACCATTCCGTACGATACATTGAAAGAATATTTAAATCAAGATGATCCACCGTTTAATGATCCAAAAATTCCATCACACATACAAGAAACGGAACGACATGTTCAATTGCTAGCTAGCGTTTCCAAACGGGTTATACCGGAAAATGTAGAGGCTGTTATGGCGACGACATTAGAGAACCGTGCGAAATTGCCCAGACTTGAAAGTAAAAAAGACTTCAAACAATAATTTTTTTTAGTTTCTTTTCTATAACTCACTTAAATTAATTTTTTCTTTTACATATGTTCTGACTAAATAAATTTCTTAAGAGAAAAAATAGATATTATTATAAATAAATAATAAATATTATTATAAATAAATAAATAAAAATAAAGAAAAAACATAGCCATTTAGCTGATTTTTTCATGTAAAGTGAAAAACCGGCGATTTTTTGAAATGTTTATATGGTGAACACCCAGAGGGGTTCCAGGGGGTGTGCCACTGGCATCGGTGGGTCGGGCCTCCAAAGATAGTGGGGGTCGGTCATACATTTGGATTCAATTGGAGCACGCTAAATGGGTCAAAGTGGGATTTTTCAAAATTTGCCCCTACCAAAAAGTTCGACCCAAATTGGGGGATATCAGAATTCGTTTTAGAGGTATGGTTCCTTGGGCAAAGTTTTTTATTTTGATCCCTAGAATATGATTTTCCCAGAGCAATGGGCGATTTTTTTGCCTCCCCACAAATCGACCCGGCCTAATGGCCCATCTTATTGTATGGCATAACGGTTTGGTGGCAGGTACCCGAAAGGAGCAGCATAGTCTCTAAGGTCACAATAGTTCTGCGGTGAGGCGCAAAGCTTATATCAAGGGTACCTCCCTCGAGACCCTCAAAGGCTCCGCAAGTTGCGTTCAATATCCACCCAAAATACCAGAATGCTATAATACTCTCAGTATAATTGCAACCCTGCACTGGAACAACATCACAGTTGGCCAGGCTAGCATTCCAATAAGACCATAATTTCTCCATTAGAAAAACATAGATGCAAAAATCAGGCAATATCTGTCTTCTAAATATTCACGTCAGTCCTAACAGATGGCTCCTTAATGGCAATGTAGGAAGTAGTCTCTACTCGAAAGATCGTTTAACCTTCTGAAATAAATGGTACTGTTAGTTGGTGAATAAGTCTGAGTGTGAAAGCAATCAAGAGTAGGAACACTCCATCGAAGATTGCTCTCTGAAGTGGCCTCTTGGTGCACCCTAGCGGTAATATGGGTCCCAGGTAACAATAGAAGAAGGCCACTGCACAAACCAATCTAAACTTGCTGAGTGACGTTGCTCTTCCTCTAGCTGCGTATAAATATTGACTGGAGTCTTTTTCACCAAAAAGTTAAAGGAGGAAAGGTTCTAGCTCACCCAGTAGTATCAGGGGGAGTATGACAGTTTAAAGGAAACTTTTTAATTCTCTTGCCTGATGAAAACTCGCTGCGGCAGACGTAAACCTCCGTGATGGTTTTCGGAAAATAACGGTCACTTTGTACTGATGCTGTGGGACCATTTGTGAACACTGCGAAACTCAAATTAGAGTTCAGTCGAAGATTCGCAACATCTCTAGATCTTACAAACTCGGGCACGATCGGCTGTGTGTTGAAGTGTTGCCAATTGGCACGTGCCACATACTGTTGCAAGCCTTACAAGATTATACTAGGCAATTCAAATTTGAAATATTAACTTTAATTTATAGCCTATTAGAGTAAGTATAGGACACCAGCAGTTAGAAGCGTGGGTATTCCAATGGAATGTATTACAATGAATTTGTGGTAAGTGAAAATTTGCGAACTTGAATTGCAATAAGAAGAGTTGGAATATTGCTTTTCTATGGTCTGTGTATACCATTCTGTTCATGATCATTAATTTTCGCTTAACCGCAAAAGCGACTTTAGCCGTTTCGTCATGCCAGTTATTCCTGTTGCGCGATAGTTGACGTCAATTGGGAGCACCATGTAAGATAACGTTTTCCTCTATTTGCCTATTCGACCTCAGTTTCTCGCTTCCTCTACTTCCAAATGTGGTGTCGACTGAAATACTTTCTTGGCTGGAGCGTCTTCGTACATTCGCATAACATGACTTAGCTCCGCTATCTATCATATTCGCCTAAATCCCACACAGTTCACCATTAAACCTGATTCGCTACTCACCGTAGTCACCACGGCAGGGAACATATCTCCTACAGAGACCTTTTCTCTCGAACTCTCTAAGAGCCATCTTAACTCTATGGTTTTGAGTCATACATCAGGACAGGTATGATGAGTGGCTTGAATTGCTTAATTTTTATTTGTCGAGAGAGGACTTTACTTTTCAATTGCCTTTTCAATCAAAAGAGGCAGGCCGGGCCGCCTTTCTTGTGGTTCATGCGGAGTATACTTAAATTCCAATCGGGAGGCATGCGCTCTTTTGACTATATTTTGCAAAGGAGTTGATGCATGCTCTTAACCAACTATTCGTCTCCGTTTGAACAGTTTTCGGGCAGCCCGTCATTAACCTGCGTCTTATTATTCGTTAGCCGGGGTATTGCCATTTTCACATCGTCAAAGTTGGGTGCCGTTGGTGTGTCTTTTTATGCTGGAATTCGGTATTCAAAAGGACCAAATATCGAGCCCCACCTAAACCATATCACACCATGACGGGGCCAGTCGTTGTATAATTTTTCTAGTTCCCCATGAAAGAAATCCTCAAACGAGATATTGAAAATCAATTCTAATGCCAGTCGCGGCTAGAAGTCAAATCACAGCCGTGAACGACAGTAGTTGGCACCGAAGTTTCTTTCATACCACAAAACCAACGCCTTACCTCTGAATAGGTTACTTGTTTCTGTGGCCACTGTAGTAGCCTTTGCAAGGCCTCATCGTTCTTCTGCATTTCCCCGTCACTTCCTGTATGGCGGTGATGTTGGCCTTTGCTTTGACGAGGACATCAATCTAAAAGAGTCATCAAATTATATTCCGCTAAACGGTTGCCGTGGTCGTCATCAAAAAAAATTTTTAATTCGAAGCCCGTTTTTATTTTTCATTGGAAAGGTTTTAACGTGGCAGGTCCCAAGCCTAGCGTACAACCCAGTAAAGAAATTTTGATTTTTTGAACATCTATCGCGGGTATATTTTAAGCTCCGTTAACCGGCGGGTTTGAGAGATTACAAGAGCAAGAGGATGTGACGAAAGTTATTTTCTTGACTTCTTTCGGACTGCACGATGATTTAACTGACGAACTTGCTTTTCAGACAGATATCACTAAAATGTTGAGCTTTGCGAGGAATTTTTCGGCATTGTCGTTATTATCTGGAGCTTGCTATGGTGGAAACAATTTTAGCTTGCTCCAGCCAATTTTCCCCTTTTAGAGTGTTCAAATTAGCTCTTGACACATCAGTATACGCACGGGTTGTCTATTTTGAGAAGTGCTGAGTCGTCAATCGGAAAACCAGGCTTCTGTATCAAGTACAGGCGGCGTTTTACCACATTCTACCTCGCAGTTGAAGACGAAACCACAACTGACGAGCATTTCAGTGGTTAGAACTGCAAGTGCCGTTTGCTGCGAAAAAAATCATGTGGGAAACTTGTTGATGGCGTTTAATTTTTTGAAGTTCTTATTAATTAGGTAGGTTAGGTTAGGTTGAAGTGGCTGCCTCCGCTGTCTAAGCGGAGACTCACGTAGGCCGTTGTGGCCCGTTGTGCTACCACGCGGGGCCCCTATTTCCTATTTCTCTACTTCCGAAGAAGAATGTTTAGACCCCAGGCCAAACCAGCGCGTTTGCCTGATGAAACGCAAGATGTCGTTTGTGTTTGCAGATTCAAGCTCCGCAAGGCACCCAAAGGAGTGTCTGTGGAGGCATCGGTACCTGGTTTTTGACAGTGCGGGACAGTGACACAGATAGTGCTCCACGCTTTCTATCTCCTCCTCGTCCCTACAGCTGCGGCAGAAGTCATTTGTCTGTAGGCCCATCTAGGCACCGTGAGTGCCCATGAGACAGTGACCTGTAAGAAGGCCCACTAGTGGGCTTATAGAGATACGGCTTTACAACATCACCGATTGCGATCTCTTTTCGTCCACCCTAGGCCAGATTTGCTTGGATGTACTACATGTTGGCAGTGTTTGCTGGTGTTTAGAGGAGGGCTGGCCCAACGAGCGGAGGTTATTGTTCGTAGGTGGTGCCTTCCCTAGCTAGCTTATCTGCAGCGCAGTTTCCTGACTTGTCACAGTGGCCAGGAACCCATATTATGCTTAGGTTGGCATTTTAAGCTAGTTTGTTGACGGTTTCTCTGCACTTCAATGTCACTAGTGACGAGGTGTTACTGCATTGCCGGGATTTTATGGCAGCTTGGCTGTCCGAGAAAATTGAATATTCATTTTAATTAGGTATGTAAATAAGGTGAGGATATACACCAGTGCCATAAAAAGATTGTAGTGTCTTCAAATACCCTACGCATTTGTCACCTACATATGCACAACTCATTCAAAAACTTATTTTTATAATAGACATGCAGAACTCTTCCAAATATTTATATTTTAACTTCAGTTGCATCCTTTTTCGTGTTTTCGGTTTTTTCTTATTTTTCCAACTTATCCCAAGAGGCGGCATCATTGAACAAGCGAACTACGCGTCCTAAGCATAAAATATATACCAGCCAATTTAGTGTGAAATCCGACAAATCAAGTCAAGTAAATTATGAGCCAATTGTTTGTTGTGCGACTTAAAGGAAGAACTACGACTACCTGAAACCAAGAATATACATAGTGTGTGTTTATTAGGGTGATCGATATTAGAGTTTAGTCGCATCGTATTGATATAAGACTCTTTTTGGTGCGGCTGTTTCTGTATGATTACGTTCGCGAAGTCCAGGCTCTAGCTCCAAGGGGTGACAGAGTTGCCAGATCTCGAGGCAGCAACTGAGATTGGCTTTAGAAAACTTCTACCATTTGCCAAAAGGACGGAGCTATTTTATAACATACGTCCTGTTAACTAATTGGGATTTTTTGTTTGTTATTCAAACAAATTTTGGTAACATAGTCTATGTGAAGTTTTTACTGACCCACCAGCTCAACCTAACCTACCCAAATTATTTCGGGACTACTTTAATATAATTTTAGCATATTTTTGGATATTTTTGGGATCATTACGTTACTGTATCGAGATCATTTCGTGACTATCTCAGGATTATTTGCGGTATAGATTCGGACTATTTTAGAATCATTATACAACTATTAAGTGAGCATTTCGGGATTACCTCAGAACCATTTTCCGCTATATCTGGGATTTATTGAAGCCATTTAGGAACCATTTCGGAATCATATTTCAACTATTTAGTAACCACTGGAAATCATTCCGTGACTGCCTCATACCTATTAAGTGACTACTGCGGGATAACTTCAGAACAATTTTTCGTAAATTTTGGGATTTTTATCGGAAGCATTTAGAAACAATTTCAGAATCATATTCGAACTATTTAATAATTGTTGGAAATGTTGAAAGGATAGTTTCGGTGTCAATTTTGAGAATACTTCGGAACCACCGACTTATTTTGATATGGTTTTCGAAAATATCTCTTGATAATTTCGTTATTTTATTACGGAACTTTTTAGCGATCATTTCGGAACCATCATTTGGGGGCAATATTCGATTAATTTCGGTATAGTGTTCGGAATCGTTTCGGAATTATTTTGAAGCTATTGCGGCATAGTTTGGGAACATTTCAGGACTATATCTGAGCTATTTCAGGTAAATTTCGGAATGTTTTTGGAATAATTGCGGCACTGTTTCTGTATTTGTTTTTGGGGTCGTGTTTGAATAGTTTTCGAAGTTATTGAAAGATTATTTCGGATCATTTCCGGATGGATTTATTTCTGGAGTTTCTCTGAATATGTGTGATCATTTGGGAACTCTTTCGGGATTGTTTAAGGATAACTTCAGGACTTATTTGGAACTATGGTGGCGGCGTACGCCTAACACACCAAAGGATCTGGGTTTAAGGCCCGGTAAAAGGAACATCAAGATCTTTAGACGAAGTTTTTAAATTAGAAAAAAATGTCCAATTACGATCGCCCCTCGACCGTAGTTTGGCAAGCACTTCTAGTGTATTATTAGTGATTGTAGCGTTACGCTGAGCCTAAGAATCTTTAGAAATATGTTTTTAAATTAGAAAAAAAAAGATTCTAAGTGAGGTCGCAACTCGGCCATGGTTTTGCAAACAATCCCATTAAATGAATCGAAAGCTTTTCAACGAAAATTCATTTGCCCGCAGATGCCAGTCTGAGTCGGAATAAAATATGTAGGCCCCGTTCCGTCAATCTGGAGGAGGAACTTAAAAGTGGCAAGGCAGTAATAGAAAAATAAACTCAACCTAAATCTCCTCGTAGGAATACTGTGCCGTGTATTTTCTGTTTTTTACTTCGGGTTCTTATTGGATCGATTGCATAATTGTTTTAATAATGGTCTCGAAAAATCTTCAGGATAATTTGATTCAGGAATGCTTCGGACTTGTAGTACGTAACATTGTGTGGCTTCTTCCAGACAACTTCGGTATTGCTTTCGGTATCGTTTAAGTATCATTTCACAATTGTCTTAAGGGACATAATGGTATTTTCCTATTCCGTATCTTTTCTCCTACTACTATCTCGGTTCGGCTACAAGAAGCAACGAATTTCCATAAAATATAAATAAGTACGAACAATATTACCTTGAACATTTCCGAAGGTACGGTCAAAAACTTTGTCGGTCGTCTAAAAAAATTATATTTTAATCAAACTTCCAGCACCTAGCGTCATTGACAAATATGTTTCAGAGGTGTTCAAACTTTAGCTTTCTTAAACTTACTGGGGCGCATCATTTTTTGGGGCGGCTTCCATTCACAAATGTCGGGAATAATCTCTGTCACCTTATCATTGGAGACACCCTAGTATGTGGGTATATATTCCTAACATAACAACTGTGTTTCACGACATCCAAGGCTAATATATTTGATTTTATTTAAAAAATAAGAAATTTACACAGGAAACATAATATAATTAGAAATAAATAAATTTCGAAAGGACTTAGAAGACAAATGAACCAGATGACAAATGAAAAAATACAAAACGAAAGAACAGTGAAGTTGAATCCTAATTTCGCAAATTTGATAATGTGTTCCCTGGAAATAAATGCTTATAAAGTGAATTTTAACGCAACAATTCCAAGAAGCAATACCTTTGCAGGTACCTGCACAGCTTTATCCCCATAATTATTATCTTCACTAAGCTTCACACTAGAGCTCTTTGCTATATACGAAGTGTCAGTCGATGTTACAGTGGAATATATTAGATATTAGCTTGGTAGCTACCAAAATTCTGAATAAGCTAGTGTTTCTTGATTTAATTAAAAATTAAGAATGAATTCATTAACACGTAGACCAGGTTTCGGTGGTTAAATAAGTAACTGATTTACCTCTCCGCCACCCAAGGTTATGTGTACCAGCTACCCCGATGCACATTAAAAAAAATCAAAGACCCAATCGATCCGGTAATAGTTCCGAAAATTACCTGAAAACAAACAACTTCCATAAAATGTCTCCAAATCATACTGGTAAGGTTACGAAAGCAATCACGAATAACGCCGAAATTTTTTCAAAAGTATTTCCAAAATGATCCCAAAGTGTAACGTAATGATCCCAAAACAGTCACAAAGTGATCTTGAATTGGCTTAGAAAATATTTCCTGTATGTTTCTAAGCCTACAATATATGAGCCAGAAATAAAACCTGCCAATGTTTCAAGTACCCGGAAAGGTTTTGCCATCTTTTACAAAACTACTTAGACCTTAACCTATAAATGGTCTAGATCAAGGATGCCCACGCTCTGAACCGTTCGACTCTGTATGACTCCCAACATCCCTTTGGCTCCGGCTGGCTCGAAAAAAACCCAAATCGATTTCGGTAGAATAACACGGGCATATAATCACAGCATACTTTGAAATTCGAATAAAACTCAAATTTTTGAAGGCGTCCTTGCACTGGCTCTTTTACGTATTATGGCTCCCAACATCCCTTTGGCTCTAGCTGGCTCCCAACTACGATCAAATCAATTTTGATTGAAAAATGCGAGAAAATAATCATATTCAAATAAAATAAAAATTTTGAATTGCGTTGGCAACGGCATGCTACACAAGACAATCAATCGATATTCATTCAATGTGGTGCCTGCTGGCTCCCAACAACTACCAAATTGGTTTTGGTAGAATAACCTCAAAAATGATCCCGGCATGCTTTGAAACTCAAAGGGCGCTAGTAATGTAGGATATGGCTCTTTCAAGAGGCAAGAACCTCCTTTGTAGCCGATAACTTGGCGATAGCAAACCGATAACATGCCGATAACAAACTGACAACTCATAGATAAAAAATTGATAACTCGTCGAAAAAAAATATCGATTACTAATCAAAAGAGCTAAATAAATAACTCTTCTATAACCAGTCGATAGCTCGTCGGTAACAAACAAACATATGGATAACAAAACTGATAATTCGACGAAAATAAATGGATAACACCCATAAAACCCATCGTTTACAATCCCATAACAAATCGATAACACCAAGTTTCGGCTTTGGTCCCACATCTGAAATCCACGTTTGAAATGCCGGAACAAATTTCGGCATAGGTATCATCAGCATAAAGTTACATTGAAAGGGCCTGCTGTTGAAATCTTCTTAATCGGCTAAGGTATCAATATCTCCATGCCAAGAAGGATTATGCGATATAGGAACAGGGATCTGCCACTAAACTTCACCTATGACAAAGAGTTTAGCATTTAACGAATGCTGGTGGAGGAGAGTCGACAAATATCACCAAAATTATAGGCAGTACATTGAGCAAATATTGATGGAAATAAAGGACAAAGGAGTTAAAAGGCATATAAAAATAAATGTAAGGCGCGCTAACCTCCGAAGAGATTTTAGGCCGACTTTCTCTTCCAATTTGCGTCGTGCTTTTAATTTATCCCAAAAATTAGCGAGACGGGACCTACTTCTTTTATGCCGACTCCGAACGGCATCTGCAAGGGAGATAAGTTTTCAATGAGAGCTTTTCATGGCAGAAATACACTCGGAGTGCTTACCAAATACTGCTGAGAGGCGACACCGCTTGGTATTGCTTTGCCCGGGACGTGAGCTCAGGATTCTCGGTGTGGTAGACGGAGCACGCTACCATCACACCACGGCGACCTATAAACGAAACAAAACGGGTATGTATATCGATAGGAAAACCACAAGTATAGGCAAAAAAAAAAAAAGTGGACGCATTCTGAAGAAGAAAAGAACTTCTCCAAAAGAATGCAAGAATGGTCCCGAGCCTGGCGCACGAATGTTCTCAAACAGTAAATTCGCGAAAAAAGAATTGACATACATTATCTCTCCCTTGATTTTAAAGCCGTTTTCGAATTTTTTGGGAAGAACCTCTCCGAGTCTTTCGATACTAAACGAGGTTGCAGACAGGGTGACCCTCTATCGTGCGATTTCTTTAATTTGTTGCTGGAGAAAATTATACTACCTACAGAACTTAACCGCTCAACCGAATTGATATCATTGATCTGAACACTGTAAGTTATGCTCACTCCAAAGTGGAAAAAGAAGCGGAAAGGATGGTTTTGATGGTGAATGATGACAAAACGTAGTTGCCAGCTGTCATCAGGCAAAGAGTTTGCGCCTTAGAAACCAAGCCACTGTTGACAGCCACGATTTGGAAATAGTAAAGCGCTTCGTTGGCTAGCTCACGTTATGCGAATGAAAGATGGTGGTCCAGATAAGAAAATATTTTTGTCGGAACCTGCCTATGTAAGCAGAGAAAGAGGTTGCCCAGACTTCGCTGGAAAGACTAGGTGAAATACGACTTAAATTCCCTTAGTTTGACAAGTCACCCAACCGACTGCCGCGCCTTGTTTGATGGTCATAAACGTTTAAACGGAATCATTTATCAATAGGCCGATAAAAACACAAACAATTGTTAATAAACCAAGAGCACTTGGGAATGTCAAACAAAGTAATTGACAATAAACAAATCCAGTATTATCAGTGATTTGCAATAGATGGCGCAGCGCTGATTAAATATAGTTGGTAAGAAGGAATAGAAGTAGCAATTTATCAATAAAACAAACCACCGCTGTATAGCTAAATGGTTAGCCCAGCGTGCCTAAAGCGTACTGATGATGCAGGCTTGGCACCCTTCGAAATGCATCTATCTGCGCAGCTATGGCAGGTTGTCTGAACAAATTTCTACTTAAAATAAAAAAAAAAAAAATTATAATTATAATAATATATTATAATTAATTATAGAAAAATTAAAAAAACGATAATTATCATTAGAAAAAATTGATTTTTTCTGGCTTTGAGCTCGAATCGAACCTCGAATCGGTTAAAGTTAAGTCACGTCAAGCTAATCTTGAGCACACAGGTACTTTGATTTTTACTCAACTAAATACCACAAAACATTTACTTATCACTTCATTTATGAGAACCGTTTTGCCAAATAGTTCCACTGTGCTTATTAATGGGACGCATTTTGAAGTGCAAACAAAGCAAACGGCTAACAATATTTATATATTTTATAAAGAGGAAATGGTGACCATGATTATTTGTTGCGTTTTTAGCAGATCCGCAATTAACAAAAGCACATCCATTCTTCATGCGCGCACAAAACTAAACGAAGATAATTTTAGGGCCGAGCGACCCGTGAAGGTGCGAGCGATGTCTTGGCCAATCATGAAAATAAAACTGCAAAATTGCAAAATTATTACGATTTATGTTAAGAATTAATGCGATGATTATCCTTATGTTTTGTTGTATATTTAGTTTTTGCCTGTAGGCGTGCGATGTTGCAGAGTGTAAATTGCTGCCATATAACAATGAAAAATACAAACACACACACACACTTGCGCATATTTACGTGGCATACAATCAATTCTTGAGATGTTAAATATGTGATTAAAAAGCACGAGCTTTACAAGTCAGAGGATAATCATTAAATATTTGACAAATTGCTTGTCTGTTTCACATTGGCGGGTTTTGTTTTTTTTCTCGTTTCTATTGTTGTTGGCACACGAACAACATAACTAACAATGCGAAAATTTTATCTTTTATTACATGTTATTTGGCGCACGCATGCGCTGTGTAATTACTGTCAAGGCAGGTGTTACCATAGTAATTACAACAACCAAGCAACAACAAACAACAATCTATCTGGGTAACTCGCGCTTATGTCCACTATGGACTCTGTTAGCACACGCGAAATACAACAATGCGGTTACACATTTTTCCAAAATATTTCTGATTCATATCAAAATGCGTAATTGAATCTTGCAACAAGCCAGAGAAACAACAACAACAAGAAATGTGTTTACAAAATATTTTACTTGTGAGTAAATGAGATATATTCGTGTTAAAAAAATCAAAGCGAACCTAAATATGAATAACAAAACAACAACAATTAATTAGAATAGCAATAGTCATCAAATTGAGCAAATGGGCAATGACAAGCGTTCTGTTCTGACACACCTCCGATTTTTTGTAGAATTTTTGCCAAATCCCACCGCTACGTCCACTCTGTCAAGCACTCAGCGTCTATTAGCTAGTGTTGCAGCATTTTTGCTGAAAAACCAAGAAAATCTGTACAGTGAAACATAGAATGAATGGACCTTTTTATTTCCTTTATATTAGGTCGGTTGAATGTTTGTCCGCTTTTTCAATACAAATCTTGCAATCGATTTTTAAGTAACTTCTCATTGAGCTACAAACGTCAAACTTCACAGGTAGGTTAAGACACCTTGACAAAGAAAGAAAAGGAAAAAAGTTCCGTTGGGTGGCGCACGGATCGAAATAATTAGAGTAAGCGAGCTACGTACTTACTTGTAGTAATCCAAGCTTGGCATATATGAACAATTTTGAAGTAGCTTAGAAATTAATGTAGCTTAACGTATTGTATGCATTCTGACTTAATAAACTACTCTCTTCCACCTAGAACTAAAAAGTAGAAAATAAAAATAAAATAAACAAGTAAAGGTGTCTAAGTTCGGGTGTAACCGAACATGATATACTCAGCGTGAGCTTCAATAGCACATTACATGTCAGATAAATTACTTTTCAACATAACACGTGGCACCGCCCGTTTAAAAGAAAAATGTCTCCTCATTTCATCTTACAGTAAAACTTAATAAGTGAAATATCATTGATTCAAAACTATTTTTTGCTAAGTTATAGCTTATTATTCTAATCTACGACCCTTTTAAACTTGTTTTATATCTAAGTTGCCGTGGTATTTAACCGATCCCGTCCATTATTACTAGAAATATTTCCTGCTATAGGGAAAATTTGTACCCAATTTTGTTACGATCCGTTCATTTTTCTTCGAGTTATGGCTCCCAAAAAAAAGGGCGGTGCCACGCCCATTTTTTTAAATTTGAAGTTTTTCCTATTTCTTGTTTTAAATCCACTTGAGAAATGAGATACCATTGATATAAAGCTCTTTTTTGCAAAGATATAGCTTATTTTATTCGTCCACGACCCTTTTAAAAATCTATATAAAGATGGGAATTTATAAAAACGAAGGGCTTTAAATTTTTTTATTTTCTTTTTATTATATGTAAAGATGTTCCATGAGCGGGCGTTTCGTACAAATGTCCATTTCCTATTGCGACAAATATTTTTTAGAACGAAAACTTTACTATAAACCTGGCTTGGCTTATCTATGATTAGAATAAGAAATTTATGCTATGAAATATTTTCGGGTGCTAGCAAATATGCATTCTTATTTCTTCCCTTGTTAATCAATGAGCCTACCACCACCATTATGAATATAAAACTATTATGAACACAAACGCATTTTCAATTTTGGTGATCACTGTTTAGAATCTGTTCTGTTCACAACTCTTGAGAAATAAAGTAAAGTTTTTTTTTACTTTTACAGTTTATGACTGCTGAACTGTTAGATAAGGTAAGGTTAAAAGAACTGGGTCACAAATGGCAGCATTTTGATATAATAGGTCCTAAAAAGTAATCGGCTCCAAAAAGTAATAGGCTCTAAAATGTTGCCGGTTCAAAAAACTCGAATAAAAACAAGTAAGGAGGGCTAAGTTTGGGTGCAACCGAACATTATTTACTCAGCTGAGAGCTATGGAGACAAAATAAGGGAAAATCGCCATGTAGGAAAATGAACCTAGGGTAACCCTGGGATGTGTTTGTATGACATGTGTATCAAATGAAAGGTGTTAATGAGTATTTTAAAAGGGCGTGGGCCGTAGTTCTATAGGTGGACGCCTTTTCGAGATATCGCCATAAAGGTGGACCAGGGGTGACTCTAGAATGCGTTTGTACGATATGGGTATCAAATGAAAGGTGTTAATGAGGGTTTTAAAAGGGAGTGGTGGTAGTTGTATATGTGAAGGCGCTTTCGAGATATCGACCAAAATGTGCACCAGGGTGACCCAGAACATCATCTGTCGGGTACCGCTAATTTATTTATATATGTAATACCACGAAGAGTATTTCTGCCAAGATTCCAAGGGATTTTGATTTCGTCCTGTAGAATTTTTTTATTTTCTTCTACTTAATATAGTAGGTGTCAAACCCATTTTACAAAGGTTTTTTGTAAAGTTATATTTTGCGTCAATAAACCAATCCAATTACCATGTTTCATCCCTTTTTTCATATTTGTTATAGAATTATGGCATTTTTTCATTTTTCGTAATTTTCGATATCGAAAAAGTGGGCGTGGTCATAGTCGGATTTCGGTCATTTTTTATACCAATACAAAGTGAGTTCAGATAAGTACGTGAACTGAGTTTAGTAAAGATATATCGATTTTTGCTCAAGTTATCGTATTAACGGCCGAGCGGAAGGGCAGACGGTCGACTGTGTATAAAAACTGGGCGTGGCTTCAACCGATTTCGCCCTTTTTCACAGAAAACAGTTATCGTCCTAGAAAATAAGCCACTACCAAATTTCACAAGGATTGATGAATTTTTGTTTGACTTATGGCATTAAAATTGTCCTAGACAAATTAAATGAAAAAGGGCGGAGCCACGCCCATTTTGAAATTTTCTTTTATTTTTGTATTTTGTTGCACCATATCATTACTAGAGTTGAATGTTGACATAATTTACTTATATACTTTAAAGATATTAAATTTTTGTTAAATTTGATTAACATTTTTTTTTTAGAAGTGGTCGTGGTCGTTCTCTGATTTTACAAATTTTTTTAGGCATAGATATAGTAATAGGAATAACTTTCCTGCCCAATTTCATCATGATATCTTCAACTACTGCCAAATAAATTACCTTCTTTTAAAAGTGGGCGGTACCACGCCCATTGTCCACCATTTTACTAATTTTATATTCTGCGTTATAAGTTGAACTCACCTACCAAGTTTCAT
Organism: Eurosta solidaginis; assembly: GCF_040869045.1. Lineage (NCBI taxonomy): Eukaryota > Metazoa > Arthropoda > Insecta > Diptera > Tephritidae > Eurosta > Eurosta solidaginis. The sequence goes on from NC_090323.1 coordinate 181,569,612, forward strand.
CGCTTTATCCGTCTTTGGTAATGAATTATCGCACTTTTTCGGTATTTCGAAATTTTCGATATCGAAAAAGTGGGCGTGGTTATAATCCGATATCGTTCATTTTAAATAGCGATCTGAGACGAGTGCCCAGGAAACTACATACCAAATTTCATCAAGATACCTCAAAATTTACTCAAGTTATCGTGTTAAAGGACGGACGGACAGACGGACGGACGGACATGGCTCAATAAAGTTTTTTTTCGATACTGATGATTTTGATATATGGAAGTCTATATCTATCTCGATTCCTTTATACCTGTACAACCAACCGTTATCCAATCAAAGTTAGTATACTCTGTGAGCTCTGCTCAACTGAGCATAAAAAATGCAAGGCTCGATAACCTCCGAATAGATTTCAGGCCGAGCTTCTCTTCCAGTTTGCGTCGTGCTCCTTTTAATGTTTCCAACAAATTAGCGGGACGGAACTTATTTGTTCTTACATCGATGAAGAACGGGATCTGCATCTCATCTATCCTCTTGTTGGGACTTACACCTTGTTATTAGTCAAAGTCTTAAGATTCTAAAATGTTAATATCAGCTGCCACTTTCTGCCACTAACTATGTTTTGCGACAGTTTTCTGATAGCTTCCCCCTGATAAATTATTGTCGTATGTTATATGTGCTCACATGTAACATACGATATTATTTTATCCAGTCGACGGTATGCAAATGTAAACTCTTGTGTGTATTTGTTGTTTAGTTATTGCTATGAATGCAAGATCTTTTAATAATTTTAATTTCTGTATTTAATCCTATTAAACATTGTATTTGCGTTATACACACAACTTTTCCCCCACATCGACTTACTTTTTGTATTCATGCGTTGAAAGTGGGTGATTGTAGGTCGGTATAAAGGTATCACCTCCACCAGTTTTATGAAAAAATAATTCTCATATATTTGTAAAGCCGTGACCAAAGTTTCACGTTGATATCTCTACTGGACATATTTTTGGCCACCAACTCCATATAAGTCCGACCAGTGTGCGGGAAAAGCTTTTTTCTAATTGAAAAGTCTTTTTTTCCAAATTTTTGATGTTACTTTGCCCGGGAGTTGAACCCAGGACCCTCAGTGTGGTAGGAGGAGCACGATATCATCACACTACGGCGGCCGCCAAACGTAAACGACCACAAAAAGTAACCGGCTCTAAAAAACTACGCATGTTCAAAAAGTGACCAGTTCCAAACAGTAACCAATAACCCAAAACGGTTTCAAAAAGTAACCAGCGCCCGAAAGTAACCGGTTCCTAAAATTCGAGTTTTTAAAAGTTTACCAGTTGAAGAATAACGGACTTTAAAATATTAACCGGTTACAAAAAGATAACAGGTTACTTCGGCTTTGAATATGTTTGTAAATTATATTTAAATTATATTTGATAATAATGTGGGCAACTTCTCCTCAAGATTGTTCTTACTTCCCGATGCCGTTCAGCTGTTCGCTTAAAAGAGCTTTCACTGTATTAAATTTGCTAATAACCAATCGGTATGTATTTAGTTTGAGCCAACAAATCGACTGCCAGCCGAGTGGCGAAAAACATAGAAAACATAATTCTATTAAAGCACAGGCGGACGTACGGGCGGTACTGTGATTCATATCGTTGCAACAACAGGCGTGGCAATAAATGGCAAATACAACAATTGTTGCAGTGTTTGTTGTAGCAGCGTGACAACAATAAAATCGTAAATATCGTAGTTATACAGATAATGGGAACAAAAATAAAGCAAAAGCAACAAAACAATAAAATAATTCCAAAAATAAAGGAACTACAACAACATCATTATCGTCATCATCAACCACAACACTAACAACAATTCTAGCCGATAAAAATAATATTTAAATCACTGTCAAACGGTTGCAAATGTTTTCAACAATTGCCAACTGAGAAACTCATTTGCTATGCCTTTAAGCGCAAATTGTTGTTGATTTTTCTTTTGTTGGCTGCACGCACACATACATGCATATATAAGGCAATTCGAAATTTTGCATGCATGCAACATCTACGATAGTTTATATATGCCCCATATTGTGACATGCCACAATTACGTGTCTCTCTCACTGAATTTGCTTAGATGCCCATTGGCAATTTTATGAGCCGATGAATTATTGTAATGACTTGTAACCATTCAAATGTGAATACACATATATATATGTATATGTTTTTAGGGGAGTGTTAGTTTATATATAAATATGTATCATAACCCACCGCCATGGTGTGATGGTAGCGTGTTCCGCCTACCAGACTGAAGATCCTGGGTTCACGCCACGGGCAAAGGACGTCCAATTTTTATAAACAAGGTTTTTTTCTTTTAGAAGAACATTTTTCTAAGCGGGGTAGCCCCTCGGCAGTGTTTGGCAAGCACTCCGAGTGTATTTCTGCCATGAAAAGCTTCTCAGTGAAAACTCATCTGCCTTATAGATGCCGTTCGAAGTCGGCATTAGAACAAGAAAAAAAAAAAAAATAAATAAATGTAAGGCGCGATAACCTCCAAAGAGATTTTAGGCCAAGCTTCTCTTCCAATTTGCGTCGTGCTCCTCTTGATTTTCCCTACAAATTGGCCGACTCCGAATGGCATCTGCAAGGCAGATGAGTTTTCACTGAGAGCTTTTTATGGCAGAAACACACTCGGAGCGCTTGCCAAACACTGCCGAGGGGCGACCCCGCTTAGAAAAACTTTCTTCTAATTGAAAAACCTTATTTCTAAAATTTTGATGTTGCTTTGCCCGGGGTGTGAACCAAGGGCACACTGTGTGGTAGGCCACCACGGTGGCTGCCAAAAAAGAAGATCAAACTAAAAAAGGAGCACTACGCAAACTGGAAGATAAGCTCGGCCTAAAATATCTTCGGAGGTTATCGCTCCTTACATTTAATTTTTTTCTTTATACCCTAACGAAAAGTTAATGCTGGCGCACCGTTCATATAAACATTCATCACATAAACTTTTGGCCATTAAAAATGGAAACACTCATAGTGATTGTAATTTATCGCTTCGTTGACCTTAAATATTTTAAACTCTTTATTCGTTTTAGATACTTTTTACTGCCTTCATTTTAACTATAAATTGTTAAATAGTTTGTTTAACAATATTTGAAGTGGCGTTCGTAAACGGATAAACAACTCATGCTTACTATGCTGGCTACTTTACACGAAAGACTTAAGACACGAACTTTCTCTCTGTTGAATTGCTATACGTTGTTTATTTTATTTTACACACTTAAATTTGTGTTGATCCTTTTTACATATATCTGAAATTCGATATGCTTTCACTATACTTAGATGCTTACAAGAACTCAGTGCTTCTCTAATTGGAGACAAAAGGTTCGAGTTTGCACCCCATGAACTTTTGCTACTTACACTGCTTCGAATTAGGTAAACCCTATCACAAGTTCATATCATATATAAATGTTTATATCAAATGGGTACAAAGTCTACCTAGTACAAAAATGATTGCAGTTGCCGGAACGTAGCAGATCTATATCCTGAAAAGAACTGACGACATCAACTACATTCCCCAAATTTTCGGGTGGTGTTTTATCTGGAACAAAATAATAACATCATGTGACTAAGTTGTGTTGCGACATAAGAGGGTGGATGATTTGGAATAAAGTAGGCGGCATTTGAACCAACAGCAGGCTGCCTCGGGAAATAAAGGTGGCCTTACCAAAGTGCCAAAATAAATACAAATCGCTTGGCATTGCTGTGTGGGGCGGCTCTTTTTTCGACATTTAATAAAAGATGACTTGCTTACGTACGACCAAGATGGTTAAACTAATGAAATACCTAGGTATAGTGAAAATAAGAATAAGGAAATTGGTGGGATTCAAGGAGTTGAACAGCACAACACTTTCAAAAGGTTGCCGCTGCAATTTATAGCTTATTCAACCCAAATTTACCCGTGGCAAAGCCTGTTTATTAGGCTGGCGGAGCTCTGGCGACCTAAAGTTCCCCACGAAAAATGGAGGTGGGATGACGAAGTAGCTTTAACGTGGTCAGGCTACTAACTTAATGGGAGAAGAAGGACCAAGATGGATCACTAAGAGATTCATAACTAAATTAAGTACGAGAACTGATGTAGAATATATATGATAGGCTGCATAGCGATGGTCAGTTGTAGAAAGCGAGTAAAGCTCGGGATTGATGTGTTCGATGAGGAAGCGGTAGCTATCTAGCATGTACAAAGCAACGGAGGGCAGAAGTGTAAGATCAGAAATGATAAGAAATCTCTATTACAATACTCGAGAGCGAGTGCTATATATGGCCAGGAAAAGCGGTGAATGAACGCGGAATCTTGCTGCTTACAAGAACTTTGTACAACCCTCGATTCCGGAAGTGTTCGATGAATTTCAGAAATAACTGGAGCTCGCCCAGAACTTGAAATTCAAAAGAGGTAGCTTTACCATAAACAAATATTTTCGCACTATTCGAGTAGGGCTTCGTCAGCTTCTTATCGGTAACAACAGATACCAACAAGTTATGGTTTTACTATCGGTTTATTATCGAAAGCGTAATTTTCGTCGCAAGCAATACTGGGCATCAGCTTGTTATCGCCGAGTCATCGCCTTCTTATTGCTTCCTCATCGTCTTGTTACCGACGGGTTACTGGTGTCTTATCGATTTTATATAAAAGCATTATCGGCATCAGTTTAATAATAAATCGATAGCGCGCCGAAAACTTTTCGTTACCAAATCGATAACGTTTGGATAAAAAGTCGAAAATTGCTAGATAATAATCGGCAACTTTCGGTCAACATACTGATAACAAATCGATAACCCGCTGATATTAAGTGGGCAATTCGCCGATAGCAAATCAACAAATTTTCGATAAAAAATCGATGAATTTTAAATAATAAGTCGGCACATTTTCAATAACAAATCGTTAGCCCACTGATAGGAAATTGTAATTGGTAACATATCGAAAACTTTTCGATGAATAACAGACAACTTTCTATGGTAAATCGATAACTTTTCGACAACCCAGCCATAAAAACTTCATAACACCCCGAAAAGAAATCGATAACTTTTCGAGGGCGATTCCTAACATATTGATAACTTTTCGATAAACAATAGACAAATTGATAACTTTTCTTTAACAAACCCATAATTCGTCGGTAAAAACTCTGCAGTTCATCCTTTACTTTTGCTATCTATAGCAAGCTTACAACACTGCTCAGAGATAACAAATTGATAATATACCGATAACAAACCGATAGCTCGTTAAGACGAAATGGATAACAAGTCCATAATAAGTCATCATCGAGAACAAACCGCTAACACTATGATAACATGCCGTGCGGTCTCTGTTCTGACTTCTAATATTTTCAGTCTTCTCTCCTTTTCGCTTTCTTTCCTTTTTCTTCTTTCTCGTCTTACCTTAGCTTCGCAACAGTGACGATAGCCATTACCATCATCAATTGCCCTTTTTAAACGGTTTTATTAATTTAGCTTGACTTGACAGGCAGGCCGCACGACCGCATGAACGAATTTTGTAATTGAAATTTAAGTAACTTCCCGATAAGCTACAAGCTTGAAACTTGGAATATAGTTCAGAACCCGATGACAATGCAACAATAAGAAAAATATCGCCGCTAGGTGGTGCAAAGATCGAGATATTCACAAAAATCGTATTTGTGGTCCGATTTGGCTCATGTTTGGAACACATAATACATACAAGAATAGAAAGCGACCTATGAAAAAAAATCGCCGCTAGGTGGCGAAAGGATCGAGCTATTCACAAAAATCATATTTGTGGTCCGACTTGGCTCATATTTGGAACACATAATACATGCAAGAATAAAAAACGACTTATGAAAAAAAATCGCCACTAGGTGGCGCAAGGATTGAGATATTCACAAAAATCGTATTTGTGGTCCGATTTGCTATGGAAAAAAAATCGCCGCTAGGTGGCGCAAGGATCGAGATATTCACAAAAATCGTATTTGTGGTCCGATTTGGTCCATATTTGGAACACATAATACATACATGAATAGAAAGCGACCTATGATGCCCGATTTGGCGCATATTTGGAACAAATATTGCATACAGTTCGGTAGAAGTGACATAAGAATATTTTGCAGTTGGAGGAGGGCCAAGCATACATGGCGCAGAGTCGAGTAAAGTCTTTGGGAGGACTATGTATTGAGGACTTAGGTTGTAACAAATTGTCAGGAAAGAGTCCTTGTAATAATGAGTCACTAAATGAACTAAATAGAGTGAGAAATAATAGGCAATGAAATAAAGACTAAAAACTTGAAAATAAAATAATTAAAAAAAAATGTTTCAGTTAAACGGTTTTATTATAAACAATACTTAATAAAAAATAAAAAAATAAATGTAAGGCGCGATAACCTCCGAAGAGATCCCTATATATTCTATACTCCCCCATATAGCATACTATTTCAAAACACTATGCTTCTGTATTCCCCCACACTGTTATCACACATGTTTTCACATCAACCGTTAATGTATCCATAAAAATCGATTAGGTGCAGTCCGGTTCCGGTTTTTGGTTTCCTATCTTTCTTTTTTTTTTTTTTTTTTTATTTAACTTTCTTTTCCTAACACCACACACACACATTCCGCCCACAATTACCCTGCACTTACATACTACATTCCTTCATTCATGAAAAGCTTCTCAGTGAAACCTAAAACATGTAGGACCCGTCCCGCGAATTTGAAGGAAAAATTAAAGAAAAGGAGCACGACGCAAATTGGAAGAGAATCTCGGCTTAAAATCTCTTCGGAGGTTATCGAGCCTTATATTTAACTATTTATTTTTATTCTTCTAGTGTGATTTTATTCCTCACATAAAACATTTAATTAGAAATATTCATTACGATTTCAGTTGCAACTCAATAAATTACAAAATTGTGTAAACTGTTGCATGTTGTTGCTGCTGTATCAGCCACCGCATTTGCATCAAACACACACACACACATGCAAACATACATTAGTATCCATATTTAACGGATATACTCGTTTATGTTTGGTAAGTAATTATATAAAGCGTCATAAATCTTTTTCTTGCAAATCAGTTGTAAATTTTTGTTTATCACAACGCCACGCAACAAAGGACTGAGTTTGGAGCCAGCGGGCAGGTTGGCAGCGAATACCAATTCCATTAACGACATTGTCGCGTATTGCCAATAATACTTATTACATACGTTAATACATTTACTCATACACATGCATATGTACACAAGTTCCTATAAATGTAATATATATGCAATCGTTTTCAAATCGTATTGCTTGGAATGTGAAATTTCGCACATTTGATTTACGTGCCACAACTAGAAAAATTTAGTTGCTGTTTTAAGTGCCATTAAAGTTAACTCGCTCGTAGCACGCAATTCATGTTCGCTATTTTGACCATTTGCAGGTGAAGTGGTGTTGTTGGCTACTTGACTTTACATGTTTTTTTATTGCTTTTGTATTCAAAGCTGAATTAATTATTTAAATGTAAGCAATTTTTAATAGCATTTTAACAAAGTATCATTAGATAAATATTCAAGTCAAGTAGAATGTAAACAAATTCACATTGCAGTTTGTGAAACAAGCACAGCATGTTGACATCCGGTGCAGTCAGTGAAAAGTGTAGGTCTCTAGCTTAATAAAGGTTCTTAAATGGCAATTATTAATACCTCTGATCGTTTCCACTACACGCCCTCACTGTAATAATTCGTCCAAAAAATATTCAACTAATCACCTAAAGTGAGGTTTACTGAGATAAACAATAAGACTCAATGCGTGCTTTAAACAGAGAGCTTGGCATCGCAAAGTCCCGATCAAGGTCTCTGGATAGGTGAATAAATTCTAAAAGACTTCTTAGAGGAGGTGCGAAACTGCAGTAATCCGAACACAGTACTTCAACGCGGAATGTACTGTGAAAGCGGAGAGCTCTGTTAGGGGCATTGAAATTCAACTGCCCAAGTAGTTCTGAACAGTCAATGGCACCGGATATTATGTTAAAAATAAACATTACGTTTTGAACAAAACGCCTAACTTCAAGTGGCAAGACATTGATAAGCATGCATCTAGCATTGTAGGGTGACAGGGGATTAACAAAGTGTAGAGGTTGAAGAGCAAATCGTATGAAATTGCGCTGAATTCTTTCAATTCTTAAAGAGTGTGAAGAGTAAATCGCATTCCAGTTGACTGAAGTATAAGATTTTCCTGGTATATGTGTTCTTGAAATCCTTAGCATGTCATCGCAAGATAGCTAAGCTGGTATAATCCTTTGATATGAAAAAGTTGACATGATTAAAAAAAAAAATAAATGTAAGGCGCGATAAACTCCGAAGAGATTTAAGGCCGAGCTTCTCTTCCAATTTGCGTCGTGCTCCTCTTGATTTTCCCTACAAATTGGCCGGACGGGACCTACATGCTTTATGCCGACTCCGAACGGCATCTGCAAGCAAGATGAGTTTTCACTGAGAACTTTTCATGGCAGAAATACACCCGGAGCGCTTACCAAACACTGCCGAGAGGCGACCCCGCTTAGAAAAATTTTCTTCTAATTGAAAAACTTTATTTCCAAAATTTTGATGTTGCTTTGCCCGGGGTGTGAACCCAGGGCATACGATGTGGTAGGCTGAGCACGCTACTATCACACCACGGTGGCCGCCCGTTTACATGATTACCAAAAGTAAAAGTTTAGGCAAAAATTACGCCAAGATGTGTGAGAACAGTTTATTTCAATAAATAAGTACGCTAAAATACTACCCTGGAGGTTTACACACAACTTAAAAAGTGACAGTATAACAGTTAAGAAAAAAAGGAAAATGACCAATATGGAGAATTGATTAATGAGAGGCGTTCTTTTTGATTGCGGATCTTCATGGGAGAAGTTCGTAAGACGGAGCTGCTGGTAAGCATTAATATACACGGCTTTTAAACACATGCGCCAAAGAAAAAGTACGCGAGTGTACCAAATAAATTAAATTTAAAAATCATTAAAAGTTAAACGCTGTCTAAGTTTTAAAAAAGTCTTAAAATCGTTCGTATAATTAACAAAAACTAAAGTTATAAAAGTACGGTGGGGGAATCTAGACAGATCCCAGAAAAATCGAACACGTGTTTACGCGTTACCTCGTGGAAATCTATCCTCCATCTTACCCATCATCGACAGCAGCCTAACAAAGAAGCAGCCATCAGATCCAGAACTAGAAACAAACCTCTCCGGAAATTACCAGCTCGCAATCAGCAGTTCAGCGTTTTGTCGGAGATATGTATAAAAACAAGTACAATAATTGTGAAGTTATAGGTTACCAAAATTGTGTAATGCTTTTGTCCCGTTGAAAGAAAGAAAACCATTCATTCCTAGTAGTCATTTTCTTGGGATATTCAGCGGTACGGCCTAGAAGGTCGCATGTGGTCATAACAAATCGCTCCCGAGATGGTCGGGCTTGGTACCGGAACGTACCGGATCTGCATCCGGCGAAGGACCATCAACATCGATAACATTGCCCAAGACCTTTGGGGAGTTTCCTTATCGCTACAACAACAACAACAACAGTAAGGAAGGCTAAGTTCGAGTGTAACCGAACATTACATACTCAGCTGTCAAATTACAGCTTGCAAAACTTTTAAATTACCTTCTTTTAAAAGTGGCCGGTGCCACGCCCATTGTCCAAAATTTTACTAAGTTTTCTGCGTCATAAGGTCAACTCACCTACCAAGTTTCATCGCCTTATCCGTCTTTGGTAATGAATTATCTCACTTTTTCGGTTTTTCGAAATTTTCGATATCGAAAAAGTGGGCGTGGTTATGGTCCGGTTTCGGAAATTTTTTCGTTTATTTCATTAATACACCTCAAAATTTACTCAAATTATAGTGTTAACGGACAGACGGACGGACGGACAAGGCTAAATGAATTTCTATTTTCGCCCGGATCATTTTGATATATAGAAGCCTATATCTCTCTCGATTAGTTTATACCGTTACGGAGTACCGTTATGCGAACAAAATTAATATACTCTGTCAGCTCTGCTCAGCTGAGTATAAAAAAGTCAGAAAAAAAATTTGCCGAATCAACCAAGCTGTTGGAGCAAATGTCATTAAAATTAACACAGGTTGATATATTAGAACAACCTTTCTTTGAAAATAGTTCCAAAAAGATTTAGGATTAACTTTTAACTCATCTTCAACTCGAGAGAAGTATTACTTGCAATTGTCGAAGCAGGGCCACACAGAGAAGAAGCACACAATAAGCTCAAGAACAAAGAAGTGGCTAGACTCACGTGAACTCCAGGTGACAGCAGAAAAACTAGCACATATCGCTCGAAGTTTACTTTGAAACCTTCTCTGGAAATGTAGAAGTCTATACCGCAAACGCTTTGCGCGAATAGACGTAATTCCCTTATATTGCACATTCCCGCCATTTGTGACTTCGGTCGCCCACTAATTATTGGTATGCGCGAAAATTAGGCTTGAAGAAACCTAGTTCCTGTGGGGCTAGGCCATTCTATTTATTACCTGTATATAGTCGATTTCATCATACATCGGTTGCTTGGAAATCGATTGACCAGTCCGTCGACTGGAACTTTCTGGATGTCGATTTTACCTCGAAAATCAATCCACCAGCATCCACCACATCGATTACATCAACCACCAATTCCTTGGAAATTGCTCAACTGATTCGACATTTGCTTGTGTCGCCAATTCTATATGGAATTCAAGGGGTTGTTAAGCTCAATTCATAGCTTCCGCAACCCAATTGTCAACCTCACATACTCGAGGCGAGTCCTCTGACAAATATGCATGTATCATACACATATTTAGTAGGCTAAGTTTCTCATGGAACTAGCGGATGGGAGGGGGAGGGGGATGACCTAGAAGGTTATATTTGGTCATATTAAATCGTTCTCGAGGTGTTCGGGCTTGTAGCTTAATGGTGCTTGTCACAGGAACGTACCAAATCTATATCCGGCAAATGACCATCAACATCGATAAGACTCTTAAAAACCTTCGGAGAGTGTCCTTATCGCTATAACAACAACAGCAACAACAACCAATTCGCCAACCGATACACCTTTCACCGAAACCCGATCATCCTTCACCAATTACATCATTAACCGTAAGGTGTCCTTCAGCCGATATACCATTCTACAGCCTGTCCACCAATTCCGTCAGCAGACGGACGCTGTGCAACGATCCTATGCCTATCACCATTTCCATAAGCTAGCGGTTACAGTTGCGCCTCCAATATGCCATCAAGAAAGTAACGTGTAGTCATTTAGACAGGAAACGGGTGCCTGATCGACTCTGGATTGACTGACTGCTACCTCAGGCTTCGAGGGAAACCACCTTACAATATTAAAAAAGATGTTTATCTTTATTTAGGCGTAATATAAAACTGCCGACTTACATGCGTGCCTTACAGCAAATACTTCTAGGCTAGTGAATGAATGCATTGGAATTCTAAATGATCCGGAAGACAAAAACAAGGTTTTGTTAGGATGGGCTCTCGAGAGTCAGGGACGTAAAGCAACGAGAATAGATCTACAAACTCTCACTGGATACTATAAGAACACTGTAGTCTACGATATCACATAAGTATGTTAAATTTACAAATCAGTCGCTTTTGTGGGCTGGAGGTTGAAATTACGGCTCACATTCTCTGCGAAAGCGCCACTTTGGCAAGGGAGAGACTCTCCCATCTAGGTCACTTTTAATACCTTCGTGATATGAGAAAAAGCTCCTAGAAGTTAAGTACTTCAAAAACCTCCAAATACAGCAATAAGCCGAAAGCTCAAACAAAAACAAAAAAAAAAAAAGATCTTACTATATGTAAAAGTTCATTGAGGCCTAATAATAACATACTGGGCGCAAATTCAACATGCGACTGAGAAGGCATCTAAACAGACATCGTTGCTAAGCAGTAACATCGGAAGACCAAAATCAAAAGGAGGCTGCTAATTACTCTATCCGTGTAACTGTATGGCTCCGAATTGTGAGCAAACATATTACAAAAGAAGAAGAAAGAGCCTTCTTTTGTTTTTGGTCCCCAGATGTTGCTGCAGATGTTGTAGCAAATTTCAAAGAACCTCCAGCGGGTTAGAGGGCTTAGAATATTCCCGAGGTAGGTATGCCTGTCCCCCATCGGGTTCGGAGATTTGAATATACCCCCGGTAGGTATGCCTGTCGTAAGAGGTGACTAAAATACCAAACTGATTCAATGGAGTTGTGTAGCGCAACTTTTTTAAGGGGTTGATGGCGCAATTCATAGCTGCTCCAACCCAATTGTCAACCTCACCTAACCGTGGCGAATCCTGTTTCTTTTCTTGCAGCCGAGGCTCTGGCGGCCCTAACTTCCTGATGGATTTAGGGGTGGGAGGTCGGGATGGCCTGGAAAATTTCATGTGGTCATAATAAATCGTTCCCGAGATGGTCGGGCTAGTACCTCAATGGTGCTTGTTACTGGAACGTACCGGATCTGCATCCGACAAAGGACCATCAACACCGATGATACTCTCCAAAACCTTCGTGGAGTGTCCTTATCGCTACAATAACAACAACAACATACTTCAAAAGCAGGACCACTGTAAGCTTCAAACATCTATCTAACGACCAACAGCTATGATGGAAGTTTCTGCTTATCGATCGGTACAAGCGATAACCGGAAGATTTTGGGAAGCAACAAAGCAGACGGATCAAGTGAAAGTCCTTAGCTAAGAGAGCGATATAAAGGTATTAAATACAAAACTTAAAAAATTGCTGTTAAATTATGAGCGAAAAAACAAAGACACACAAAAAATAAAAAAAGTAAAAAATTCAAAAAGGAATGATTAAAAAGAGATTTTTATAATAAAACTTTTAACTGTTACGATAAATAATTCAAATGAAACAAATACCCCCAAAATGTATGCCAAATGAGTTGTTAGTGTTTTTTTCACTCTACTAAGTATGTCGTTGTTGCGTGCCGCATTTGATAATCATCGTGGCGCTGCACTCCCAGCCAATTCCTTTATTAAATTTACTGATACTCAGAAGCTTTGTTGCAGTTGGCCAAAAGTTCGAGCTTTCAGGTCTTTTTAAAGATATTGAATCACGGAATTAGCACATTCCAGCGTAGTTTGCGAAAAAGGAGCAGTAGCAGCAGCAACAAGTAAAGCCGGGTATGTAATTTTGGTATGTCATGCACTTCACACATTTGCATTATCTGCCGACACAAATCAGCAACAAGACAAGCATTTCTTATACACACATATCTTTGCTGGCTGTTGGTGCTCGTTGTTGTTGCTGTTGTTATTGTTTTTTGTTGTGTGATTTTATTCATTGATTTGCCGACGACGCGTTTTCAATTCCAACATCGACGCCAACTTTGCATAATTAATTTCATTTGCGCATGCAATCAATTCTCTTCTCAAATAAGCCAGCCTCTCCATAATGGCAAAGTGTTAATGCAGCTGCGCATGCGCATGCGCAAAACACTTTGAGATATAGCATTTTGCACCCAACAGACTCAAACAGACTTAGATGCATATGCACATGCACACATATAAATGGGTGCTTTCAGTCAAATCGTTAATCCATTGCATTCATTGTTGTAGTTTTTCCTATTGATTATTTACTGTTCAGTATTCATACGTTATACGCAGTCTTTTGTCGTTGTTGTTGTTATTTTAAGATGTCGTGCTTGTGATTTGTTTTTGAGAAATGGTAGTAATTTTTCTCTTTCGATTCACTTCACATTTAAATAAATTAAACAAATTTGTATTTTGATTAATTTGTTGTTGCTGTTTTGACTTATTTACCCAGTGATGGAGTGTGTTCGTGTGCGTGTGATTTTTTCACAATATTGAATTGCGTAAGGTGTTCGTACGATCGTTTGGGTGTTGATGTGAAGAGATTTTTCAAAATCGAGTACGTATTGCACACACGGGCATGTGAGATGTGAGATCCATCATCATCCTCCATGCATTTTACATATGTAACTGCAGTTTTCCTTCCCCACTTCTTTTACTTTTGAGAAACGGGCCAGCGTTGACTAGTTAGTCCGAGGCCCGCCTTTCAAGGGTCACACTACAAGCGGACGGCGATGTTGCAAAACTCTTATTCATCTTTGCATAAACCTGCTCAAGCTTGGGGATTCTCATAATAATTGCCGGGGATGTCGCTTTGTCATAGCACCCAAATAATCTTTTTGGAAAATTAGCTCGATGCGACCATGAGGGACTATAATATTGTTTCCCTTGGTAGTGTGCTTCCTTCTTCTGCAAGGGTGGGATATTGCATATTAATAACGGGGTTCACCGGGCGCGTCCTGACAAAGGCGTTTACCGATTCTGTGTGTATTTGGCTAAGGACCTGCTTATGCTTGCCTGGATCAAACGGCTGTGTTGGCAGATGCCGGATCTCGCTTTAGGAGATGTTCCCTTATTCCCCGTGGAGGCGGTGCTAAATCAAGCAATTGTTTGCTAGGATGTCCTGGTTTGTGACAATTTAGCAGAAACTGCCTGTTCAGCATTTCGTTGTGCTCTTTAGTATTGAACGCTTTGGCGTCATTATGCAGGTGGTGTTCGGTGGTCATAAGGAGATATCCGGTGGCAGCTTTGATTGCAGCATTTTGACAGGCCTATAGCCTTTTGCAGTGTGTATTTTTAAGACCAGGCGACCAGACTGGTGACGCGTAGCTCATGAGCGGCCGGCCAATTGCTTTGTACGTGGTTAGCAACGTTTCTTTATCTTTTCCCCATGTGCTGCCGGCAAGCGACTAGAGGATTTTGTTGCGACTTTGTACTTTAGAAACAATCTCGGCGGCATGAACCTTGAAGGTTAGAGTATTATCGAACGTTACCCCTCAGATCTTTGGGTGACTGACAGTCGGTAGTGTGACACCATCGACGCGTACGTCCAATATTTGCGACATCTGTTCCTTCCACGTCGTAAACAGGGTGACCGTGGATTTTGTCGGTGATAATGTCAAGTTGCGCCAGGTAAAGAAACCGGAAAGATCGGGGAGATAGCTATTTATTTTAGAAACTAGTTCATCTACTGAGGGGCCAGGTCCTGCAGCCATAATCGTGCAGTCGTCAGCATAGGAAATGACTGTGACTCCTTCTGGTGGGGAAGGGAGTTTTGATATGTAAAAATTAAACAGAAGCGGGGATAGGACACCACCCTGTCCTGTTAAATTTTTCTTGGTTTAGAAATTTCGTTCCTAAATTCAACCGATGCTTGCCGACCACTCAGATAATTATCGGTCCATCTTTTTAGACAAGCGGGAAGGCGACTATAGTGAGACTATAATCGATCGTACAGTTTTGTATCCCAGCGCTATAATAACCGCCTGACTTTCCGAGTAGATGTTAAACTTATTTCATGGGTGTAAAGAACTGACTCTGAGTCCTTAGCAGCCTAAACTTCCGGCTTTCTTTAAATCCTTGGCACAATACTAAACTCATGGTAAATAGTAATATGTTTTGCCGCATCTTGATGTTTAATGATATCCCGGGCTTTCGTCGCCTTCTCAACAATGTAAAAACCAGAGATAAAGGTGTAGTACCAAAGGTTCCGCTTATGCCAACTAAGCCCATTCATTTTATGGCTTCCATATTTCTTTGGAAAGCCTTTTCTCGAAGACTTTTATTTCCATTGCATCTCTTCAATGTCGTCTATGATTCCAGCCATATATCAACAAAGGTATGATAAAATAGTTATAGAGCGTTATTTTTGTTCGTTGAGAGAGGACTTTATTTTTCAATTGCCTATTCTATTACTCCAAAGTAACACTTGTCGGAGAGAGCTATTCTCCGCAGAGGAACTCTTGCATGGTTTTGTATTTATATCCGTCAACAGTGACATGCGTGACAAGGCGCTAATATGTGCATTCGTTCTTTGATAACAGCAAGTACTTTGTTTCTTCCTCGTTCACCCAAGGCCCACTTTTTCGCCACCTCATCCTAGCCTATCAATATTATCAGCTTATGCCAGCAGCTGTACGCTTTCCTAGCCCTGACGCCAATATTAAGCTTACATGATAGCTTGGTAGCGAGTATAATGCCAAGGTACTTAACCCTATCCCATCGCACCAGCTGCACTCTGTCAATGAGATGCAGCGAGCTTGTACTTCGTCGTAAATAGCTAAGTTTTAATCGTAGTTTCAGCCACTGTACCCAGTATTCCTATAAATGCTCCAAAAGGATGTTTGCGAGGTATATAATCTCCGATGAAAGTTTGAGCATCAATTGATTTACGAGTGCCGGTGGTAGTATTTTATAGCGCTGCAGAGTCATGCCAGTCTTGGCAAGATTTAGCAGTCTTTACTCCACCAGGTTCCCATATATTCATGGCTATAATGATTTGATAGCTTAAGACAATTTTCTTTGAGGTTAACATTTATTAATGGTCTCTCAATACTAATGGGATAGCACATATAACGAGCACTTCTGTTCGTTAAAGCCTAGTCGTCGTTGGTCTCTTGCATGTAGCATTTTGGATTTTACAAATGACTTTACGTTGTCTGTTAACCTTAGAGTTTTGTGCCATATTGTCACTGAAGTTCTTCCAAGAGTCCCTTTCGATAATTTTTAGGGTACGGTTGGGTACTGATTGCTCCATAGCTAGGTAAACGGCCAGCATTGAATAAGCTTGAGTCCTTTCTACTTTATGTTGAACCAATTTGTCCGACTTAAGTAGTGCAGAACATATTGTCGGCAGAAGCGTTGTTGTTGTTGCATTAACAAAAAACACACTACCCGAAGGTTTTGGGGAGTGTTATCGATGTTAGTAATCCTTTTCCGGATATAGATAAGATACGTTCCGTGAACCGACCGTCCGACCATCCCGGGAACGATTTATATGACCACATTAAACCTTCTAGACCATCTCGCCCCCACTCCTTAGTTCCATGAGGAACTTGGGGTCGCTAGAGCCTCACCTGCTAAATATGTGTATGATAAATTCATTACATTCATTGTAACAAGATTCCCCTCCCCCGTAGGTGAGGTTGACAATTGGGTTGCGGAAGCTTTGAAGCTATACAATTTTGTATTGCGCTTAACAAGCCCTTGAATCCTGTCAGAAAGCGCTCGCGCATTTCTTCGCATTCGATAGCACTATATCGCCAAAGGCGATGGATATTTTGTCATTGTGCTTAATCGGCCTTAAGAGGGACCTCACGATTAACCAGAGTATACTAACACCGGCAGAGGGGTTACTGTTTCTTAGGTGTTCCTCCCATATCCCATGTGTGTTGACATACAACCTGCCTAATGCGCTGGTGTATGTATCTAATTTGAGGGTCGCCATGGTCTTGCTGTCTTAAAATGTCACGTTGCCTCTCTAAAGTTGCGGCCTCCGTTGGAAAATGTGACCGGATTTTCGGAATTGTTTCAATGGAAATGAAATGAGCTGAATCGGATTCAATGACCTTGAGGGAATTACGTTCCCCTTGACGAACATTAGAGTCGAGATTGGAAGGGCTTTATATTTTTTTAATTTGTTGAGTAGATGCTGTCACTGTCTACTGTCCGTATTGAGGCCTCTTTTTATACTCAGTTGAGCAGAGCTCACAGAGTATATTAAGTTTGATTGGATAACGGTTGGTTGTACATATATAAAGGAATCGAGATAGATATAGACTTCCATATATCAAAATAATCAGGATCGAAAAAAAATTTGATTGAGCCATGTCCGTCCGTCCGTTAACACGATAACTTGAGTAAATTTTGAGGTATCTTGATGAAATTTGGTATGTAGGTTCCTGAGCACTCATCTCAGATCGCTATTAAAAATGAACGATATCGGACCATAACCACGCCCACTTTTTCGATATCGAAAATTTCGAAAAACCGGAAAAGTGCGATAATTCATTACAAAAGACAGCTAAAGCGACGAAACTTGGTAGATGAGTTGAACTTATGACGCAGAATAGAAAATTAGTAAAATTTTGGACAATGGGCGTGGCACCGCCCACTTTTAAAAGAAGGTAATTTAAAATTTTGCAAGCTGTATTTTGGCAGTCGTTGAAGATATCATGATGAAATTTGGCAGGACCACTCCCTTTTAAAATGACTCATTAACACCTTTCATTTGATACCCATATCGTACAAACAAAGTCTAGAGTCACCCCTGGTCCACCTTTGTGGCGATATCTCGAAAAGGCGTCCGCCTATAGAACTAAGGCGCACTCCCTTTTAAAATACTCATTAACTCCTTTCGTTTGATACCCATATTGCACAAACGATTTCTAGAGTCACCCCTGGCCCACCTTTATGGCGATATCTCGAAACGGCGTCCACCTATGGAACTAAGGATTACTCCCTTTTAAAATACTCATTAACACCTTTCATTTGATACCCATATCGTACAAACGCATTCTAGAGTCACCACTGGTCAACCTTTATGGCGATATTTCGAAACGGCATCCACCTATAGAACTAAGGCCCACTCCCTTTTAAAATACTCATTAACACCATTCGTTTGATGCCCATATTGTACAAACAGATTCTAGAGTCAACCCTGATCCACCTTTATGGCTATATCCCTAAATGGCGTCCACCTATAGAACTATGGCCCACTCCCTCATAAAATACTCTTTAATGCCTTTCATTTGATACACATTCCAGGGTTTCCCTCGGTTCATTTTCCTACATGGTTATTTTCCCTTATGTTGTCACCATAGCTCTCAACTGAGTATGTAATGTTCGGTTACACCCGAACTTAACCTTCCTTACTTGTTAAGCTTAAGAATATCAAATTTCCACCAACATTCTAAAACCGTTGCATGTAAGTTTTCCAAGTCAGTTGTAATAATTTATTTAAATAGCGTCATTTTACAAAATCATTTGCCATTGCTAACCAACAATTTGCACCAACAGCAGCAACATATTTTATAGACCAATAAAAGTTGCTCGGATTTCAAACGAAGTGCGCGTGACTAAATTGCAAAAGTGCCAGCTAAAAAAAAGAAGGATATCAAGTACGAATGGAAAAAATATATAAAACTAAAATAAAAATGCTGCCACAGCCAAGAAGTGGGCCGACATTGCAATACATACATTAGTGAGTAAAGCAGCAAATGTGATTAAAAAGCAATTGGCGGCGCATAAAATCAGAGCAGGCAACAAGAAGCCACAATAAATAAATGCAGAGCAAGAGAAAAGCACGACAACTGCAGTATGGGGCAGAGAGTGGCTGTTTTATTTAGTTAGTGCAATGCAAGTGGTGCAAGATTTCACACACACACATGTACACACAAACTAAAAAAAAAAAAAAATAACCGAAAGCAACCACGCAGCACCAATTTAGTTGAACAAAAACTGAACGTTGAATTTGTTGTTGCGCATGCGCGCTCACTTGAAAGATTTGTGGGCTGACAGGTGAAAATAATAGACCGACGCTTTAAATTATCGTATTGCAAGGCAGTAAGTACACCAAATGTGTTGTTGCACGTTTTGAATGTACAAACGAAGAAGTGTACTATGTGTGTGTAAGTTAGAGCGGGTCAAATTTTGTTTCCATCAGGAGTATAGCAAAAACGTAATCTACAGATGATTCTAAGAAAAATTGCTGAAGACACCATAGCTCTAAGGCCGATTTCCAGTCCCCCAATTTTGCAAAATATATATTTTGCCCTATGAATGTAGAGTTTGGCCAAAAAATCTTCATAACTTCTGATAGAATTATAGGGAAAATATCATATTGGGCTTACTTTAAAGGTATTTTACGTACATTTCAGAATCTGTATTAATATCTATAGTGTTTTTGAATTTTAGTAGAGATATCAGCCTTAAATTATGAGAAATTAGCATACAATCAACTTTAACTATTATATTATCATTTTTAACAAATTTCTTATGGACATTTTTTTCTTTACAGCTAAAATAAGTTCAGAACATTCCAACAACTTTCATTTAGACAGTTTTTCTTTTTACTTACTTTGTATTAGGTCGGTTGAATGTTTGTCCGCTTTTCGGTTAGAACACCGTGACAATGCAACAAAAGGGGGGGAAAAATCCCTTAGGTGGCGCACGGATCGAAAAAATTTGATAATAATTTGGAAATTTGTAACCGGGTTTTAAGTAAGGGAATTTGGGATTGATTTTTATGTAAGTTCTCATTGAGGTACAACTGTAGAACTTCACAGGTAGGATAAGACGCCGAGAGAATTTAAGAAAATGAGAAAAAAATCCGTTAGGTGGCGCACGGATCGAAACATTTAGATAAGAATTTGGAAACAAGGTGTTTTGAGACCGATTTTAAACTAATATCTCATTGAGCTACAGACATGAAACCTCAGAGACAGGTTAAGACATCGTGACAAAGGAAAAAAGGATAAAAAAATTTCGTTAGGTTGCGCACGGATCGAAAAAATTAGATTATAATATGGATATCTGAAACCGGGTGTGAAGTAACTTCTCGATGAGCTAGCGGCTAAAAATTTAGAGCTTAATTCACATTGACACAAAAAAAGTTTCGCTGGGGGGCGCACGGACTGAGATATTTAGAAAAATCAAACGGAGCGGGTGGAATTTTGGGATTCATTTTTATGTAAGTTCTCATTCAGCTACCAGCGTAAAACTTAACAGATAGGTTAAAACACTGAGAAAATGTAAGAAAAGGAGAAACTAAAAATAAAATAAAAAATTTTAAGCTCTTCTTTTATATAAATGGACAAAAATCAGCGAAAAATGTCTCCTTATATAAAGACATATTCTTGCTAAACTTTGATTTTTAAATTTTGACATAGAAATTGCAAAAATATTTATGAGAAGTAAAAATATAAAAGTGAAGCGCAATTTATTGACTAATAATATCTCCTTTCCTACCAACTTTCCAATCCAAGTAATGCGTGCTCCACTTTTATATTTTTACTTCTCATAAATATTTTTGCAATTTCTATGTAAAAATTTAAAAATCAAAGTTTATTAAGAATATAAAAAAAAAAAAATAAATGTAAGGCGCGATAACCTCCGAAGAGATCTAAGGCCGAGCTTCTCTTCCAATTTGCGTCGTGCTCCTCTTGATTTTCCCTACAAATTGGCCGGACGGGACCTACATGTTTTATGCCGACTCCGAACGGCATCTGCAAAGCAGATGAGTTTTCAGTGAGAGCTTTTCATGGCAGAAATACACCCGGAGTGCTTGCCAAACACTGCCGAGGGGCGACCCCGCTTAGAAAAATTTTCTTCTAATTGAAAAATCTTATTTCTAAAATTTTGATGTTGCTTTGCCCGGGAGTTGAACCCAGGGCATACGGTGTGATAGGCGGAGCACGCTAACCATCACACCACGGTGGCCGCCATTATTAAGAATATGTCTTTATATAAGGAGACATTTTTCGCTGATTTTTGCCCATTTATATAGAGGAAGTGCTTAAAATTTTTTTATTTTATTTTTATTTCTAATTCCTTTTAGTTGAAAAATGTTTCAAAAAAAAACCTATAATTTCAAGAAATAAGCAAAAAAACACAATTTTTATAACTTTAATGTAATTTATTTAAAAACTTATTTTTTACTTAGAATTGACCATTTTAACGTATTTTTCAAAATAAAATTATTATTTTTTAAAATCTTTTTTGCTCTCAATTCACGGGTGTTTTTAGGACTTTCTGATGAAAAAAATCCATCCATACAATTTGACCCCATCTAGTGTAAGTGTATGAGAGGAGAAGCGAGGCAGCAGTTCGATAAATGCAGCAGTTAGTGCAAATAAAAATTTGGTTAGTAAAGAACTAAAGGTAACTCTAGTGGGGTGGGTTGGAATTACATTGAAGACGACGAGACCACGACTAGTGGAGGAGCAGTAAGCTGAGCTACTGTATGTATGATATGCAGCTGTTGCAAGCCACAGCTTCTGATCACCAAAGTTCGCAATGCATGCGGTAAAAGGCGAAAGAGTCGCGCATACTGCAAACTTAAAATAAGCAGCTTGTATGCTATGTAAATGCATGTGTATTGTTTGAATACATATATGTATGTGTGTGTAGATTTATGCATGCACGATTGTAGGTGTTTGTGCCGGCAATTCGACAGTTGGTAGTGGGAAAATAAATGGATTTACATTGGCGGAAATTATAAAACGATTTGTTTCAATTGCATTAGAAAATTTAAAACCAAAAAACAACGATAATGTAATGCATTTGGAAGATGCGGCTGCAAAACCACTTTTGTTTGCCTTGATTGTTTTAGTCAGCTGTGTTAGCATATGGGATTCTATAAGTTTTGTTGTAGTCTTGGCTTGTCTGCTGTTTTATTGAGCGTTTATTTCAAACATCAATTATTTGTTTTTTTTTATCTTTTTCTAATACCCCTACCATTCCTTGTCTCTGTCTTTTGCCCTCTCTTTTTCATCTTCTTTTCCTTTTTTGGTCGTACTCTTATTCTTCTTCTTTATCTATCTCTTCTTCCCTTATTTAATATTCTTCTTCCTGCCTTTCACTCTCTCCTAGTCCTTTTAATCCTGCATCTCTGATTCTCCTCAACCTCTTCCTCTTTCCTTTCTGTTTATCTTCTTATCTTCGGCACATGCTATTTTCTCCTCCCCTTCTTCTTCCGCTTCCTCGTCTCATTAATATTTCTCCTCCTCTCCCTTGCCTATTCCTTTTCCCCTTCCTCTGTCCCCAATTCTTTTTTTTTTCTAATCCCCGAGCTCTTCCTCTTCGATTTCTCCTTTTTTTATTGTCATCGTCATCCTCTTCCTTTTTATCTACCTCATTCACTTTCACCTCCCTTTCCTTTTCCTCTTCTATTTCTCCTTCCTTATCGTCAGCTTCTCCCTCTGCCTCATTATTTAACTCGTCCATTTCATCTCCTTTTTCTCTTTCTCTTCCTCTTTTTCTTGTCTACCTCTACTCTTCCTTCTACTTCCTCTTTCCTTTTTTCTTTCCTTTCCCTTTCACTTACCACTTTCCTTTTCATTTCCCTTCCTTCTTCCTATTCCTCTTGCACTGACTATGGATCTTCCTCTTCTTCACCATGTTCCTCCTCTTCTTCTTTATATCTTCTATCTTTTTAACACGCTTTTATTAGCTTGGCCTGTATGTAGCGGAATCTTTGAGCTTAATTTTCACCGGTTTCTAGAAGTGTGATTAATTTGAAACTTTGCATACGTATCAAGGATCGATGACAATGCATTAATATGATGGTGTGGTGACACAAGGTCAACGGCCATAAGGTCAATTGGCCTTATTACCACTTTTAGTGGCCATACGTTTGATTGAAACTTTGCACACATATCAAGGCTCGATGACAATGCATTAATATGATGGTGTGTTGACATAAGGTCAACGGCCATAAGGTCAATTGGCCTTATTACCACTTTGAATGGCCATAAGTTTGATTTAAACTTTGCACTCTTATCAAGGGTCGATGACAATGCATTAATGTGATGGTGTGGTAACATAAGGTCAACGGCCATAAGGTCAATTGGCCTTATTACCACTTTGAATGGCCATAAGCTTGATTGAAACTTTGCACACGTATCAAGGCTCGATGACAATGCAATAATGTGATGGTGGGGTGACATAAGGTTAATGGACATAAGGTCAATTGAACTTATGACCACCCCAAATGGCCATAGATTTGAAACCTTGCACATAATGCGAAAAACGCATTCCTTTATTAATGATAGAAGTGGATGCATGGCACATCTATGAAAGAGCATACTGGAGTGGAGCCGAGAGCCCCGGTAATGCAGAGCTCCAAACGCCGTTGCAACTTTGGAAGCATTTTAAGATAGGTACTTTTAGCTAGTAGAGGCCACCAGATCAAGGCATCATAAAGAAGAATCGGGTGCACAATGGCTGTGTAAATCCAGTAGGTCACCTTAGGGGAGAATCCCCAGGAGGTGCCAATTGCCCTCTTGCAGGTGAACAGCTCCGCTGCTGCCTTTTTGGATCGCTCTGCTTCCTATGCAGAATGACTCCCAAATACTTGACTTGAGCGCTAAACGCTAAGAACGTACCACCAATTCTTGGCGGTGTAAGATTTGGTACTTTGTACCTCCTCGTGAAGAGAACAAGCTTGGTTTTATCCGGGTTGACTTCCAAACCTGTGGCGGGTTGTACTCCTGGAGCAGCTCCAGGATGTCAGCTGGGTCCGTTGGCGTCACTGGAACCCAGGCTCTAGCCCTTGGTCGTGAGGGGATATCACGCGCCTCCACAACCTTGAGGCGCGCGGCCGGATATACCACCGCTATCAGCGTGACGGCGGCCCTATAGAGGTTGACCGACCTGGCGTCGTCACAGGCAATTAACTTGACATTGCCCTGGAACCACTCTGCATCGGTGTAAGATGGCGGTGGACCAGGGTTGTCTTTTTAACCTTAACGGCCACTGTAGCGTGCGCGGCCTCGATCCACTTCCACTGTTGTTTCGGGATCCTGCCATCTTCGCTGCTCTCGTGTATAATGCTAATGATCTGCCGACCCTTGGCAATTTCGGCGAAAGACCGCGTCCAGACTCCCTGCGTCTTGGCCCTTTTCGGTGCCGTGGGGTTGGATTCATCCATGGACCGCTGGCGTTTCGAGGTTTCATCACTCTCGACTAAAACTTTTAAAATTACTTGAACTAAAAAATTAAAAATAAATAATAGTTTAAAAAAACTAAAAAAACACGCTTTTATAGCAAACCGAACTGAAAAATAGAAAATAATTTTCAAATTAAAAAGAGTTTATATAACAGTAGTAGAAGGTCGCACAATCCTTTATAGTTTATGAGGTGGGTTTGGTCAAAGGCTGAGGTATGCTCAAGTCAACCCAGAGTCGGATGGAGGTCCCACTTCCCCCACCTAAATAAATACACAGTAAATTAATGTTTTGATTTCGAACACACACACACACGCGGCTCTCGGGCTAAAATATCCACAACCTTGAATCCAGAAGAGAGAGAGAGAGAGAGAGAGAGAGAGAGATGTTCACTAAGTAGTATCGCTGATATTATAATCCAAGGACAACGGCTCTCCGCAGAGAGAGAGATAGAGTGCTAGCTAGCGGTGGCCGAGATGGTGAAGACGACGGTGGCTCTCGCTAAGGGGTGCTAACGGCGGTAGTAGTGACGGCGGTAGTTAGGATCACGCCCAGAGAGAGAGTACTGGATGACGGTGGCTCTCACCAAATAGCTATGACAACGGGTGGCTAGGCTTCGGGATGGGATGTCCGTGGATCGTGATCGCGATGATGATGGTACCTACGGCGAAGTGTGCCTGGTGTATTCCGGCCAATCATTTTATTCATAGGTAACTATGAACACGTTGGGAATTATGCTCGCATTGTCGCGCACAGCGCGCCACGAATGAAAATTCCCAAGCATTGTGCGTTCACCATCGCTGGCTTGCTTTGTGCTTGCGCGATGGTTGTTGGGCCGGTATGTATGTATATATGTATTTCGGTACATACACTACTAGGGGTGGGCAGTAAATGGAAAATATGATATTAGGGGTGGGCGCTAAATAGGAAATAGATATTGTGGCGTAGCATTTGCTACGTTACAGTCCCCCTCCTACTTCGGCGGACGAAAGGTTGTGGTATTCTATGGTTTTTGCGCGGAGGCCTGAACTACCATGGGCAGAGCCCAGGTATGTTTTATCATCGGTTGAATCCGATGGCTCGGCCGACATGTGTGTATACATATGTGTTCGTTGATGTTTTTATTATTATGATTGATTGATTTTTTTTTTCTTCTCTTTTTTTCAACAATAATGTGTACATTTCATTTGTGTTTAAATTTACATTGCAAGTAGAAATTCATTTTAAATTTACATTTCAAGATTAAGGTATATACATATGTACATTTTTATATTACATTTTAAATTTACATTTCATGTATAGAAAACTTATCAAACTAGGTCGGATCTTGCTTCTCCTCAGCCAGCGAATCGTACCATCTTGGGAGTGTTCTTTCAGCTTGATTATGGCGTGATCTTCGTCCACCCTACGCGCCGTGTTACACCCTTTTGCGATTTAGCCATAGTCCGGACAAAGAAGTCTGGGCGTGGTGTCCATTAATAGTATCGTGTGCTTCTCGGTTTGGTGCATACGGTATAGTGTCACCAGCCGTTGGTTTGTCGCATACGATGGCGTTTAGATGGCCGGCTATTAATGGCGGGTCCCAGAATATCTTAGCGTCCAGTATTCGTGGCTTATTTGCGGGCCACGGTACTGCGTCGAATGGAGGCGGTTCTTCGGGAATGGCATATTTTGTTCGTGCTTCTCTCGGCCCAACGAAGTTGCGGTTAAAATTTATTTCGGCGGTTGATTTGTGTTGGGTCGTATTTATGGCGAACGCTTTTTCTGGTAATTCCCGTTGCCAGTTCCGATTGTCTTGTTTCGTACATTGTGCCACCCTTGTTTTGATAACGCGAGTAACGCGTTCGGTAGGATTTTTGTGGGGGGCACACGGTTTGGTAAATCGGTGGGTGATGTTATGATCCTTCAGGATCGTTGCCGGGGCGTTAGTGACGAGTTGCTCACCATTGTTGCTGAGGAGGATGGCCGGGTAATAACTTTGTTTTAGTGTTGTGCTGTGTCTGTGTCTGTGTTCTGCGGCAGTGTTTGACCCTTTTAGGTGTGTGGGTGCTTTTTGATGTGTTTCTATGAGCTCTAGGTGTTCTATCTTTCGCTCTTCGTTGAGGTGTTCCGCTTCTCTTATGTAATGCAGGGTTACGGGTGCGTTTGCTTTGGTTGCACCGGCTGTGGTAAGGAGCTTTCCATCCATTGAGACGGTAACGTTGCGCTTTGCCAAAAAGTCCATACCCAGGATAACACTCTCGGCCAAATTAGGGATAACAGACACCAACGTACTGGCTGTTTGATCATTGTATTTGACCTTGACCGGGTAGGAGTGGGTGCTCGCAATGCATGATTGGTCGGCGAGTTGCACGTTGCGACGATTGGATAACGGTGGAATCTTTCGTCGTTCCAGATGCCTTCTTACGGCTTCACTGATGTATGTCACGGTGGCCCCCGTGTCGATCAGGGCGCGGCACATTAATCCTTCGATGGACACCTGTATGTAAAAATGTCCGTCGTTCCCCTTCACTTTGGCTACGGATGATAATAGTGCGGGTGTTATGGGATTATTTCGGTTCATTCCGTAGCATGCACAATCCCTGGAGAGCGTTCCGTCTCTGCCGCATCTGGAACAAAAAAGTCGTCTTTTGTTGGTGCAATGGGAGCGGCGGTGGCCGCGTTTCTTGCATCGCCAGCAGGTGTTTCTTGCATCTGAACGGTCAGTGAGTGTGGACAGGGAGTTTGTTATTTGATCATTCTGCTCCTCCAGCTCCACGATTATTACTGTGCTTAAGCTATGTGCTAACAGTCGGCTCTGTTTGGCTTCTTCGCTCCGCAATAGTTCGTACTCGTCGGTGAGATCCATAAGCTGCTCTATCGTTTGGAACTCGCCCCGCTTCACAAAAAGTCGATACTCCACCCGTAGTCCGTCGTATATGCGTTCTAGATGATCTTCTTTGCACAAAGTCGGGTGGCGGCGAATCATCGTCTGGAGGGCGAGGATATAGTCCTTGGCCTTTTCTCTGCTCGTCTGTTTTCTGTGGCGGATAGCGTCCTCTAGCTGGCTAATGTGTCGCTTCGGCAAAAAGAATTTTCCGGTTTCGGAGCGGAAGTCAGCCCATGTGTGTAGGTGTTGTTTTCGCAGGCGGATCCATTGAAGGGCTTTGCCACGCAGTATCTCTGGAAGGGTTGGGAGGAGTTGATCTGGCTTAATCAGATAGCATTCTGCCAGTTCCTCAATCCTTTCCAGGAAGTCGTATAATGTGTCGCCTCCAGCGTAATGTACATCCCAGCGGCGGACTGTATTCATAACCTCCGTGTTACTTATGCCGCTCTGCTCACGCTGGGGGGATATTGCTTTAATTGTGATGGCCGGCGTGGTGTTTTGCGTAGATATGACTGGCCGGGCCTCTTCGGCGGCGACCTCCTTCTCTACCTTTCTCAACAGATTTTCTGTTGCCTTACGCTTTCGTTGGTCTCGGACACATGCGCTGAGTGTGCTGCGTAATTCGGCGACCGTATGTCCTTCGATGTAGATTCGGTAGCGTTTGCATTCTTCGATTAGCCTCTCCTTCTTCAGCAGGTAAATCCAGCCTAGAGAGTCGACGTTGAGCGTGGTGGTGGTGGTTTCGCTTATTTTTGTGTCAATTGTTGGTTGTGTGTTCGGTGAACCCGTTCCTACAGTGTTGGTTTTGGCACAGTTGCCTGAGGAGACGGGTCCCTGCTCGGGCGCCATTTATGAGGTGGGTTTGGTCAAAGGCTGAGGTATGATCAAGTCAATCCAGAGTCGGATGGAGGTCCCACTTCCCCAACCTAAATAAATACACAGTAAATTAGTGTTTTGATTTCGAATACACACACACACGCGGCTCTCGGGCTAAAATATTCACAACCTTGAATCCAGAAGAGAGAGAGAGAGAGAGAGAGAGAGAGATGTTCACTAAGTAGTATCGCTGATATTATAATCCAAGGACGACGGATCTCCGCAGAGAGAGATAGAGTGCTAGCTAGCGGTTGCCGAGATGGTGGAGACGACGGTGGCTCTCGCTAAGGGGTGCTAACGGCGGTAGTAGTGACGGCGGTAGTTAGGATCACGCCCAGAGAGAGAGTACTGGATGACGGTGGCTCTCACCAAATAGCTATGACAACGGGTGGCTAGGCTTCGGGATGGGATGTCCGTGGATCGGGATCGCGATGATGATGGTACCTACGGCGAAGTGTGCCTGGTGTATTCCGGTCAATCATTTTATTCATAGGTAACTATGAACACGTTGGGAATTATGCTTGCATTGTCGCGCACAGCGCGCCACGAATGAAAATTCCCAAGCATTGTGCGTTCACCATCGCTGGCTTGCTTTGTGCTTGCGCGATGGTTGTTGGGCCGGTATGTATGTATATATGTATTTCGGTACATACACTACTAGAGGTGGGCAGTAATTGGAAAATATGATGTTAGGGGTGGGCGCTAAATAGGAAATAGATATTGTGGCGTAGCATTTGCTACTTTACAAGTTAATCACCTCAAAATAAAATTATAATAAAATTTAAGTTATTAACAGAATAATTTAATTCACAGTAAAAAGAGTGGGGTGCTTGATATTGAATGTTACAATCATTCTATTGGCAACTATCTGAGGGAAAGATATGAAATGTAGTCAAATGTACCCCACGCTTTTTACTCTGAATTAAATTATTCTGTTAATAACTTAAATTTTATTATAATTTTATTTTGAGGTGATTAACTATAAACGATTGTTTGACCTTCTACTACTGTTATATAAACTCTTTTTAATTTGAAAATTATTTTCTATTTTTTAGTTCGGTTTGCTATAAAAGCGTGTTTTTTTAGTTTTTTTAAACTATTATTTTTATACTCAGTTGAGCAGAGCTCACAGAGTATGTTAAGTTTGATTGCATAACGGTTGGTTGTACAGGTATAAAGGAATCGAGATAGATATAGACTTCCATATATCAAAATCATCAGGATCGAAAAAAAATTTGATTGAGCCATGTCCGTCCGTCCGTCCGTCCGTCCGTTAACACGATAACTTGAGTAAATTTTGAGGTATCTTGATGAAATTTGGTATGTAGGTTCCTGAGCACTCATCTCAGATCGCTATTTAAAATGAACGATATCGGACTATAACCACGCCCACTTTTTCGATATCGAAAATTTCGAAAAACCGAAAAAGTGCAATAATTCATTACCAAAGACAGCTAAAGCGATGAAATTTGGTAGGTGAGTTGAACTTATGACGCAGAATTGAAAATTAGTAAAATTTTGGACAATGGGCGTGGCTCCGCCCACTTTTAAAAGAAGGTAATTTAGAAGTTTTGCAAGCTGTAATTTGACAGTCGTTGAAGATATCATGATGAAATTTGGCAGGAACGTTACCCTTATTACTATATGTATGCTTAATAAAAATTAGAAAAATCGGAGAACGACCACGCCCACTTTTTAAAAAAATTTTTTTTTAAAGTCAAATTTTAAAAGAAAAGTTAATATCTTTACAGTATATAAGTAAATTATGTCAACATTCAACTCCAGTAATTATATGGTGCAACAAAATACAAAAATAACAGAAAATTTCAAAATGGGCGTGGCTCCGCCCTTTTTCATTGAATTTGTCTAGATAATTTTAATGCCATAAGTCGAACAAAAATTCACCAATCCTTGTGAAATTTAGTAGGGGCTTAGATTCTAGAGCGATAACGGTTTTCTGTGAAAAAGGGCGAAATCGGTTTTTATACACAGTCGACCATCTGTCCTTCCGCTCGGCCGTTAACATGATAACTTGAGCAAAAATCGATACATCTTTACTAAACTCAGCTCACGTACTTATCTGAACTCACTTTGTATTGATGTAAAAAATGGCCGAAATCCGTCTATGACCACGCCCTCTTTTTCGATATCGAAAATTACGAAAAATGAAAAAAATGCCATAATTATATACCAAACACGAAAAAAGGGATGAAACATAGTAATTGTACTGGTCTATTGATGCAAAATATAACTTTAGAAAAAACTTTGTAAAATGGGTGAGACACTTACCATATTAAGTAGAAGAAAATTAAAAAGTTTTGCAGGGCGAAATCAAAAGCACTTGGAATCTTGTAAAGAATACTGTTCGTGGTATTACATATATAAACAAATTAGCGGTACCCGACGGGTGACGTTCTGGATCACCCTGGTCCAC
This sequence comes from Eurosta solidaginis, assembly GCF_040869045.1. Lineage (NCBI taxonomy): Eukaryota > Metazoa > Arthropoda > Insecta > Diptera > Tephritidae > Eurosta > Eurosta solidaginis. The sequence goes on from NC_090323.1 coordinate 181,600,292, forward strand.
ATTTTGGTCGATATCTCGAAACGCCTTCACATATACAACTAAGGGCCACTCCCTTTTAAAATACTCATTAATACCTTTAATATGATACCCATATCGTATAAACACATTCTAGAGTCACCCCTGGTCCACGTTTATGGCGATATCTCGAAAAGGCGTCCACTTATAGAACTAAGGCCCACTCCCTTTTAAAATACTCATTAACACCTTTCATTTGAGACCCACATCGTACAAACAAATTCTAGAGTCACCCCTGGTCCATCTTTATGGCGATATCTCGAAAAGGCGTTCACCTATAGAACTTAGGCCCACGCCCTTTTAAAATACTCATAAACACCTTTCATTTGAGACCCATATCGTACAAACAAATTCTATAGTCACCCCTGGTCCATCTTTATGGCGATATCTCGAAAAGGCGTTCACCTATGGAACTTAGGTCCACGCCCTTTTAAAATACTCATTAACACCTTTCATTTGATACCCATATCGTACAAACAAATTCTAGAGTCACCCCTGGTCCACCTTTATGGCGATATCTCGAAAAGGCGTCCACGCCCTTTTAAAATACTCATTAACACCTTTCATTTGAGACCCATATCGTACAAACAAATTCTAGAGTCACCCCTGGTCCATCTTTATGGCGATATCTCGAAAAGGCGTTCACCTATAGAACTTAGGCCCACGCCCTTTTAAAATACTCATTAACACCTTTCATTTGATACCCATATCGTACAAACAAATTCTAGAGTCACCCCTGTTCCATCTTTATGCAGATATCTCGAAAAGGCGTTCACCTATAGAATGAGGCCCACGCCCTTTTAAAATACTCATAAACGCCTTTCATTTGAGACCCATATCGTACAAACAAATTCTAGAGTCACCCCTGGTCCATCTTTGTGGCGATATTTCGAAAAGGCGTTCACCTATAGAACTTAGGCCCACGCCCTTTTAAAATACTCATTAACACCATTCATTTGATACCCATATCGTACAAACAAATTCTAGAGTCACCCCTGTTCCATCTTTATGCAGATATCTCGAAAAGGCGTTCACCTATAGAATGAGGCCCACGCCCTTTTAAAATACTCATAAACGCCTTTCATTTGAGACCCATATCGTACAAACAAATTCTAGAGTCACCCCTGGTCCATCTTTGTGGCGATATCTCGAAAAGGCGTTCACCTATAGAACTTAGGCCCACGCCCTTTTAAAATACTCATTAACACCTTTCATTTGATACCCATATCGTACAAACAAATTCTAGAGTCACCCCTGTTCCATCTTTATGCAGATATCTCGAAAAGGCGTTCACCTATAGAATGAGGCCCACGCCCTTTTAAAATACTCATAAACGCCTTTCATTTGAGACCCATATCGTACAAACAAATTCTAGAGTCACCCCTGGTCCATCTTTGTGGCGATATTTCGAAAAGGCGTTCACCTATAGAACTTAGGCCCACGCCCTTTTAAAATACTCATTAACACCTTTCATTTGATACCCATATCGTACAAACAAATTCTAGAGTCACCCCTGGTCCATCTTTGTGGCGATATTTCGAAAAGGCGTTCACCTATAGAACTTAGGCCCACGCCTTTTTAAAATACTCATAAACACCTTTCATTTGAGACCCATATCGTACAAACAAATTCTATAGTCACCCCTGGTCCATCTTTATGGCGATATCTCGAAAAGGCGTTTACCTGTGGAACTTAGGCCCAAGCCCTTTTAAAATACTCATTAACACCTTTCATTTGATACCCATATAGTACAAACAAAATCTAGAGTCACCCCTGGTCCACCTTTATGGCGATATCTCGAAGAGGCGTCCACCTATAGAAGTAAGGCCCACGCGCTTTTAAAATACTCATTAACACCTTTCATTTGAGAGCCGTATCGTACAAACAAATTCTAGATTCACCCCTGGTCCATCTTTGTGGCGATATTTCGAAAAGGCGTTCACCTATAGAACTTAGGCCCACGCCCTTTTAAAATACTCATTAACACCTTTCATTTGATACCCATATCGTACAAACAAATTCTAGAGTCACCCCTGGTCCATCTTTGTGGCGATATTTCGAAAAGGCGTTTACCTATAGAACTTAGGCCCACGCCCTTTTAAAATACTCATTAACACCTTTCATTTGATACCCATATCGTACAAACAAATTCTAGAGTCACCCCTGGTCCATCTTTGTGGCGATATTTCGAAAAGGCGTTCACCTATAGAACTTAGGCCCACGCCTTTTTAAAATACTCATAAACACCTTTCATTTGAGACCCATATCGTACAAACAAATTCTATAGTCACCCCTGGTCCATCTTTATGGCGATATCTCGAAAAGGCGTTTACCTGTGGAACTTAGGCCCAAGCCCTTTTAAAATACTCATTAACACCTTTCATTTGATACCCATATAGTACAAACAAAATCTAGAGTCACCCCTGGTCCACCTTTATGGCGATATCTCGAAGAGGCGTCCACCTATAGAAGTAAGGCCCACGCGCTTTTAAAATACTCATTAACACCTTTCATTTGAGAGCCGTATCGTACAAACAAATTCTAGATTCACCCCTGGTCCATCTTTGTGGCGATATTTCGAAAAGGCGTTCACCTATAGAACTTAGGCCCACGCCCTTTTAAAATACTCATTAACACCTTTCATTTGATACCCATATCGTACAAACAAATTCTAGAGTCACCCCTGTTCCATCTTTATGCAGATATCTCGAAAAGGCGTTCACCTATAGAATGAGGCCCACGCCCTTTTAAAATACTCATAAACGCCTTTCATTTGAGACCCATATCGTACAAACAAATTCTAGAGTCACCCCTGGTCCATCTTTGTGGCGATATTTCGAAAAGGCGTTCACCTATAGAACTTAGGCCCACGCCCTTTTAAAATACTCATTAACACCATTCATTTGATACCCATATCGTACAAACAAATTCTAGAGTCACCCCTGTTCCATCTTTATGCAGATATCTCGAAAAGGCGTTCACCTATAGAATGAGGCCCACGCCCTTTTAAAATACTCATAAACGCCTTTCATTTGAGACCCATATCGTACAAACAAATTCTAGAGTCACCCCTGGTCCATCTTTGTGGCGATATTTCGAAAAGGCGTTCACCTATAGAACTTAGGCCCACGCCCTTTTAAAATACTCATTAACACCATTCATTTGATACCCATATCGTACAAACAAATTCTAGAGTCACCCCTGTTCCATCTTTATGCAGATATCTCGAAAAGGCGTTCACCTATAGAATGAGGCCCACGCCCTTTTAAAATACTCATAAACGCCTTTCATTTGAGACCCATATCGTACAAACAAATTCTAGAGTCACCCCTGGTCCATCTTTGTGGCGATATCTCGAAAAGGCGTTCACCTATAGAACTTAGGCCCACGCCCTTTTAAAATACTCATTAACACCTTTCATTTGATACCCATATCGTACAAACAAATTCTAGAGTCACCCCTGTTCCATCTTTATGCAGATATCTCGAAAAGGCGTTCACCTATAGAATGAGGCCCACGCCCTTTTAAAATACTCATAAACGCCTTTCATTTGAGACCCATATCGTACAAACAAATTCTAGAGTCACCCCTGGTCCATCTTTGTGGCGATATTTCGAAAAGGCGTTCACCTATAGAACTTAGGCCCACGCCCTTTTAAAATACTCATTAACACCTTTCATTTGATACCCATATCGTACAAACAAATTCTAGAGTCACCCCTGGTCCATCTTTGTGGCGATATTTCGAAAAGGCGTTCACCTATAGAACTTAGGCCCACGCCTTTTTAAAATACTCATAAACACCTTTCATTTGAGACCCATATCGTACAAACAAATTCTATAGTCACCCCTGGTCCATCTTTATGGCGATATCTCGAAAAGGCGTTTACCTGTGGAACTTAGGCCCAAGCCCTTTTAAAATACTCATTAACACCTTTCATTTGATACCCATATAGTACAAACAAAATCTAGAGTCACCCCTGGTCCACCTTTATGGCGATATCTCGAAGAGGCGTCCACCTATAGAAGTAAGGCCCACGCGCTTTTAAAATACTCATTAACACCTTTCATTTGAGAGCCGTATCGTACAAACAAATTCTAGATTCACCCCTGGTCCATCTTTGTGGCGATATTTCGAAAAGGCGTTCACCTATAGAACTTAGGCCCACGCCCTTTTAAAATACTCATAAACGCCTTTCATTTGAGACCCATATCGTACAAACAAATTCTAGAGTCACCCCTGGTCCATCTTTGTGGCGATATTTCGAAAAGGCGTTCACCTATAGAACTTAGGCCCACGCCCTTTTAAAATACTCATTAACACCTTTCATTTGATACCCATATCGTACAAACAAATTCTAGAGTCACCCCTGGTCCATCTTTGTGGCGATATTTCGAAAAGGCGTTCACCTATAGAACTTAGGCCCACGCCTTTTTAAAATACTCATAAACACCTTTCATTTGAGACCCATATCGTACAAACAAATTCTAGAGTCACCCCTGGTCCATCTTTATGGCGATATCTCGAAAAGGCGTTTACCTGTGGAACTTAGGCCCAAGCCCTTTTAAAATACTCATTAACACCTTTCATTTGATACCCATATAGTACAAACAAAATCTAGAGTCACCCCTGGTCCACCTTTATGGCGATATCTCGAAGAGGCGTCCACCTATAGAAGTAAGGCCCACGCGCTTTTAAAATACTCATTAACACCTTTCATTTGAGAGCCGTATCGTACAAACAAATTCTAGATTCACCCCTGGTCCATCTTTATGGCGATATCTCGAAAAGGCGTTCACCTACAGAACTTAGGCCCACGCCCTTTTAAAATAATAATAATAATAATAATAATAATAATACCCAACGGATTAAACCCTCCAAAGCCCGCCCGACCGGCGCGAGGGGCGCATCCGCATGACGCACGGATTTTTTATTGCCGAGTTTTTGATAGGCGGAGGTTTGTTAAGCGTCGAGATCTAAAACTGCTCAGCTAAAGAATAAAAATCATCAGCTGAGTACTATACATAATAGTTAGAAATTACATAGAAATTATACATATATATACTACATTGTTAAATAAGTGAACATTTTTAATTTATTTGATTTTTTTTTTTTTTTTGTTAAGAGTTAAGATAGGATAAGACAGTTTTCTTTATGGTAAAAAGTGAATCCGTTATATCAAATGAATTAGAATGAGTGTTAAAATCATGACACAAACACCGAAAATATTCATTTAATTCGAAATTAGTTCTACACTGCCTCAAAAGAAGAGGTTTGTAATGTCTTGACACCCGTGATGGGACGTTGAAATTTACTTCTTTCAAAAGAATTGGACTAGAAATCAATCCATTCAGGAGTTTAGCTATAAATATAACGCCTAGCATTTCTCTACGACTTGCAGAGTTGGAAGATTGATAAGCTTTAACCGACTGTATAAGGTAGAAGATTATACGCAGAGTCCCACTGAAAATTCCTTAAAGAGAAAAGTAGAAATTGCTTTTGTATTGATTCAAGTCTATCTGCATGAACTCGATATTGTGGATTCCAGACTATTGATCCGTATTCTAGTATCGGTCTAACTAAGGTGATGAAAAGGGCTTTAGTTACATAAGGGTCACTAAATTCTTTGGACCACCGTTTCACGTATGAAAGAACACCTCTAGCCTTATTGGCAGTAGCATTAATATGGAGGTTGAAACTAAGTTTAGCATCTATCGTGACTCCCAAGTCCTCAAAATAGTTTACTGATAGAAGACAAAAATTATTAATTACGTAAGAGGCTGCTGGCAAAGATCTTCGAGATAGACACATGAATTTGCATTTATTGAGGTTCAGCGGCATTGAATTTACGTTGCACCAAGTAACTAGGCAGTTTAAATCCGCTTGAAGCAAGGGACGTTCTTCGATAGACGCATAAGACCTAAAAAGTTTTACATCATCAGCATACATTAAGATTTTGGAATATTTTATAGTGGTACAGATATCATAATAAATAGCAAGAACAGAATTGGACCAAGGTGGCTGCCTTGTGGGACGCCAGAGGGAACATCGATGACATTTGAAAAAGTATTTTTAACTTTTTAACTTCGAACTTTTTGCGTTGGACCGCAGAGATACGACGAGATCCACTGGGTGAGACCAGGTTGGAAGCCAAGCCGATCCAGCTTGTAGATAAGTAAGGAGTGGGATACTTTGTCAAATGCTTTACTGAAATCGGTATAAATAACATCTGTGTGAAGATTTTCTCTAAATCCCATAGAAACATGAGTTGTGAATTCAAGTAGATTAGTAATGGTAGATTTGCCTTTACAGAATCCGTGTTGCGGTTCTGCAATCAAAGTAGAAATGGAAAATGTTAGCTGATTGGTAACGATAGCTTCAAACAACTTTGGGATGGCCGACAACTTTGCTATTCCTCGATAGTTCTCTACACACGACCTACTACCACTTTTGTGAAGGGGTATGAGAAAAGATTCCTTCCAAGCAGAAGGAAAGACTCCACTTTTTAGGGACATATTGAATAAATCAGTTAGAGGCTGATAAATGTGTTCAGCGCATTTTTTAAGAAAACAAGTGGGAATTAAATCAGGACCGTACTTGTAAGATTCTTTCAAAGACGTTAAATATGAAAAAACTTCATCCGGATATATTTCTGGAATATTAATGGTGTTAAGTGAGTCAAGCTGAAATGGATATTCATTTGAAAAGGTATTAAATTCATTGGAATAGTTGGACTTGAAAAATTGTGCAAAGAAGTTAGCAATATCTTGATCGTCGCTAGACAAATCACCGTGGTATTTTAAAGCAGAGGGAAACCCTTTAACCCAACGTTTAGAGTTCACGAAATTATAGAAAGCTTTCGGATTGCAAGTTATTTTCCTTTTCATCTTACAGATGTACGTATTATAGCACTTTTTGTTTAATTCAAAATATTTATGACGCAAAATAGAGTAATGCAAGTAATCGGAGAGGGAGCCCGACCTTTTGTATAATTTGAAGAAGCGAGATTTTCTGTTTTTTAAGGACTTCAGCTCTTTAGTGAACCATATTTGGACTGATTCGGTAGACACACGTTTTCGCTTAGGTACGTGTTTTTCCAAAATACCGTAAATGGTGGTATAGAACTCAGAAATATTTTTGTCAATATGTACACCATATTTGGGCCAAGCCACTGTAGATAAAGTTTGATTAAGTTTACTAAAATTAGCCTTCGCGAATTGAAATCTGAAACTAGAGTCGTATTTAGTAGCAATGCTACTCGGAGAATTTCTTTCGAATTCGTATGCTATTTCCAGGGAAGGATGGTAAGGGTCTTCAGGTACAGTAAGAGGTTCACCCCGGCTTAGAGTACATTTTGATGTATCATCGACAAATACCAAATCAAGGGTCCTCCCGAACATGTTAGGAATTATATTTATCTGTTTAAGGAAAAGTTCAGTTATTTCGGCTAAAAATTCGTTGTTGGACAGGTTAGAAGAAATAGGTACAATATTCTAAACAGATATGGTCCATCATACATGCGGGAGATTAAAGTCACCCAGGACTATCATCGAATCAATGGGCTTCATGAATGAATTAACAATTTTGAGCAGGGAAATATGATCCATATACACCGAAGGATCAGAAGATGGTGGGATATAGCAGACCGCGATATAGACACAACCCATTCCGAGATTGATTCTAATGCATTTGAATTCTGTAGAATCAATAATGGGTAAATTAACCTCAGCTGAAGGTACTCATAAACACCTTTCATTTGAGACCCATATCGTACAAACAAATTCTAGAGTCACCCCTGGTCCATCTTTATGGCGATATCTCGAAAAGGCGTTCACCTATGGAACTTAGGCCCACGCCCTTTTAAAATACTCATTAACACCTTTCATTTGAGACCCATATCGTACAAACAAATTCTAGAGTCACCCCTGGTCCATCTTTATGGCGATATCTCGAAAAGGCGTTCACCTATAGAACTTAGGCCCACGCCCTTTTAAAATACTCATTAACACCTTTCATTTGATACCCATATCGTACAAACAAATTCTAGAGTCACCCCTGGTCCATCTTTATGGCGATATCTCAAAAAGGCGTTCACCTATAGAAGTAAGGCCCACGCCCTTTTAAAATACTCATTAACACCTTTCATTTGAGACCCATATCGTACAAACAAATTCTAGAGTCACCCCTGGTCCATCTTTATGGCGATATCTCGAAAAGGCGTTCACCTATAGAACTTAGGCCCACGCCCTTTTAAAATACTCATTAACACCTTTCATTTGATACCCATATCGTACAAACAAATTCTAGAGTCACCCCTGCCCCGTCTTTATGGCGATATCTCGAAAAGGCGTTCACCTATGGAACTAGGCCCACGCCCTTTTAAAATACTCATTAACACCTTTCATTTGAGACCCATATCGTACAAACAAATTCTAGAGTCACCCCTGGTCCATCTTTATGCCGATATCTCGAAAAGGCGTTCACCTATAGAACTTAGGCCCACGCCCTTTTAAAATACTCATTAACACCTTTCATTTGATACCCATATCGTACAAACAAATTCTAGAGTCACCCCTGGTCCACCTGTATGGCGATATCTCGAAAAGGCGTCCACCTATAGAAGTAAGGCCCACGCCCTTTTAAAATACTCATTAACACCTTTCAGTTGAGATCCATATCGTACAAACAAATTCTAGAGTCACCCCTGGTCCATCTTTATGGCGATATCTCGAAAAGGCGTCCACCTATAGAACTTAGGCCCACTCCCTTTTAAAATACTCATTACCACCTTTCATTTAATACCCATATCGTACAAACACATTCTAGAGTCAGCCCTGGTCCACCTTTATGGCGATATTCCTAAATGGCGTCCATCTATAGAATTATGGCCCACTCCCTCTTAAAATACTCTTTAATACCTTCCATTTTATACAATGTCATACAAACACATTCCAGGGTTACCCTAGGTTCTTTTTACTACATGGTGATTTTCCTTTATTTTGTCTCCACAGTTCTCAACTTAGTATGTAATGTTCGGTTACACCTGAACTTAGCCTTCCTTACTTGTTTACATTATTTTTGTTTTCCTCTTCTCTTTCCGTTTTCAGCTTTTCCCTTACCGCTTTCGTCGTATATTGATTGAAGATTTTTCTTTCGTGCACTCATCATTCATAATCCATGTTTGGGTATCAAAACGATGTATAATCTTTTCTGTTGTTTGATCTCTTGTAGAAATTGGCGGCATTCCGAAGCGCGACTAAAAGTCAAAGAAGGGGAATCAAGATCAACATCTTCAGCTTTCGTAAAACCGATATTAACGTATAGGGAAATGGCATGGTGGCCTGCCCTAGGCAAGCAATACAACATCGAAAGCAAAACAAGCTACAACGGACAGAGTGGGTAGAGAAAACAGAAGGAATTTGGTTGTTGTTGTTGCTTCACAAGGCAGCCGCTTCCATGTACTGGAGTGAATCGGGATTTTTCCCGCCCAAGGGCTGTCATTTCAGTGCAAACCCATTTAATTTGTTGCGTCCCTCCCACAAATTGTCATCCTCCCATCATATCCTTGCAGCGGGACTGCGCCATATTCTCCTGTTCCGGGAAGGTATCGAACCCAATCCGGGACCTGTATCTGACCCCGGTCCAGAGAAATGGTTTTGTTGCATTTGTCTGAAAAGAATATTTTTAGGGCGGTCACAATTTTGTAAGTGTGTCACGTGCAAGGGATGGTTGCATCGGACAGGATGTTCTGGGCTAGACCCCAAAACCCGACGTCCTCGTAACTTTTATAAATCTTTTGTGACTCCTTGCTGTTCAAGTCCAAAGCCGTCCCGTAGTCTGCGCCTTAGAACAGGTGGAATGGCTAAACGTTGTCTAGGAGGGCACCACATCGGTGGATCTATGAATGTGGACCAGGTGACTAGTAGATGATTAAAGGTGCAAAAGGGTTTTTATGAACGCTGGATGGACAGGCGAGTTAAGATATCAGGTGGCTCTATATACACATAGCCGGAAGATCTTTAACCAATGAAAATATGCACCAGAATTTATTCCGTGACCTGGCTACGTAAGTTAGGTGGCGGCAGACGCACAAGTAGCCTGGAAATATGGGAGGTACAAGCTGTAGGCTGTATTCACGCCTAATGCCCCGGTATATGTCAAGAGTGGAGGGCTTGGACGTAGTATTTGATGGCATTTAAGAAAGCATCGTTATATTCGCGCCTTGGCAGCTACGTCACAGCTAATGGTTATAAAGAAGAGAGAGAAGTTCCTCGCCTACCTGACTTTGAAGTTCTTCGTCTACCTGGGAACCAGCATTAACAGTAAAAACAATGTCAGCTTGAAAATCAAACGGAGAATAGCTTTTGCTAACAAGTGCTATTTGGACTGAGTGAGCCATTGGACATTTTTTTTCTCTCGGCGAATAAAACTCATGTTCTACCAGTCGCTCATCATACCTGTCCTGATGCATGACTTGGAATTCTGGACAGTGCCGAGTGAAGATGAGATGGCTCTTGGAGTGTTCGAAAGAGAAGATCTCCAGAAGATTTATGGTCCTATCAGTGATGTCGACGGCAAGTTTTAAAAGAGGTATAACAATCTATTCCGAGGAGACTTAGGCCAAGCTTCTCAGCTCCTCTTTAACTCTTCCTTCAAATAGGAGGCACCATGTACTACATTTTTCTTATAGAACAACTTTTTTCTAAATTTTTCATGTTGCTTTGCCCGGGACATTCATTCAGGTCCTCATGTATGATATGCGGAGCGGTGATACGAAAATAATGCAGCGAATAAGAGCGCAAAGGCTTCGTTGGCTAGTTCATGCTATTCGAGTGGACAAAAATGCTACGGCTACAGTTTGAAAGCAAAGGCAGGGCGAAAACTCCACTGTGTTGGGAGAGATGGAAGAAGACTTGACCTCCCTTGGTCCTTCCTATTGCTGCCAGTTATCGCGAAACAGGGATAACTGAAGTGAGTTATTATGAAATCGCTGAGGCGTTTATGCGAAGGAAGAAAGAGATTAGGCAAGGAGATTAGGGAAGGGGATAAGCGAAAGAAAGGACGAATGGCCATTCTTGAAATCTAGGTATGCCAATTTTCGAGCAGGACTACGTCTGCCGAGTTTGATAGTTTTTATACCTTTCATGAAAATGAAATGGTATATTAATTTCGTCACGAAACCGAAAATTGTAAGTCCTTAAAGGAAAATAGATAGACCCACCATTAAGTATACCGAAATAATCAGGTTGAAGAGCTGAGTTGATTTAGCCATGTCCGTCTGTCCGTCTGTCTGTTTGTATGCAAACTAGTCCCTCAATTTTTGAGATATCTTGATAAAATTTGGTGAGCGGGTGTATTTGGGTGTCCGATTAGACATTTGTCGGAACCGACCGGATCGGACCACTATAGCATATATCCTCCATACAACCGATTTTTCAGAAAAAGATGGTTTTTGTAATATCTTACCCAATTTAACAGATTGAAGCTTCAAACTTCACCATATACTTTCGTATATTGCACATATTGTTGCCTGAAAAAATTTATGAGATCGGTCGTATATATAGTATATATCCCACACAACCGATTGTTCAGATAAGGAACTTTTCGTAATTACTGCCCTATTTTAAGAGCTAGAGGCTTCAAATTTCAACGAATGCTTACATATATAGCATATATTGTTGTCTGAAAAAATCATAAAGATCGGTGGTATATATAGTATATATATGGTGGTATATATAGTATATATATATAGTATATATATATATTCGCAAATTTTAGCCCCATTTTAACAGCTAGAAGCTTCAAATTTCACCGAATACTTACATATATAGCATATATTGTTGTCTGAAAAAATCATAGAGATCGGTTGTATATATAGTATATATCTCATACAACCGATAGTTCAGATAAGAAACTTTTCGCAATTTCTACCCCATTTTAACAGCTATAAGCTTCAAATTTCACCGATTGCTTACGTATATAGCATATATTGTTGTCTGACAAAATCATAGAGATCGGTTGTATATATAGTATATATCTCATACAACCGATTGTTCAGATAAGAAACTTTTCGCAATTTCTACCCCATTTTAACAGCTATAAGCTTCAAATTTCACCGATTTCTTACGTATATAGTATGTATTGTTTTGTCAAAAAATCATAGAGATCGGTGATATATATAATATATATATGATGGTATATATAGTATATATATATAGTATATATATATTTTTTTTACGATTTCGGCCCCATTTTAACAGCTAGAAGCTTCAAATTTCACCAAATGCTTACGTGTATAGCATATATATCTCATACAACCGATTGTTCAGATAAGAAACTTTGCGCAATTTCTGCCCCGTTTTAACAGCTAGAAGCTTCAAATTTCACAAAATGCTTACGTATATAGCATATATTGTTGTCTGAAAAAATCATAGAGATCGGTGGTATATATATTATATAATTCATATAAACTGTCATTTTGACCCCTTTTTACGGCTAGAAGCTTCAAAATTCATCAAATTTCATCAAATAGTTACGTTTACGTCATATATTGTTGAAATACGTGATTCGTAGTCATAGCTTTTACACGCAGACCACAAAAAACCTGAAACTTTGCATCCTCACACAAATTACCTACCTGTTTTTTATTTTATATTTATCTTAAAAATCGTTAAGGTATGTAGATCTGTTCACTATATATTTCTTATCTTATACATCCGATTATTCGGAGATTACGAACGGGATAAGATTATTGTTCAGCCCCATTCATGAAAGGTATGAAGTCTTCGGCACAGCCGAAGACAGTCCCTTTCTTACTTGTTTTATAATAATTTTGTTCACAAAAATCTGATTGTTATTTGGTATGAACTAAAATTTAGTAGACCCTTTGGGTCTTAAGCAAAGAAGAACAAAATGGTACGTAGAATATTTTCTACATAAGCAATTTTTCCATGTTTACGAGGCCTTACAGATGAAGCCGCTCTAATGCATACAGGCTTACATAGATTTGTATACGCATTTGCCCCTCAAGTTGCACTTTAGAATATCCGTCGACGACGATGACGCAACCCGGACGCCGTTCCACAAATTAACGCCACATTCCGATGCACATCGAAAAAATTCCATTGCATTCGTCTGCAAAATGTTAAGTAATCAATTGCGATGAATTCCATTTGCAGTCAATATTTGTTGCCGCCATGCCAGTGGGCAAGTGCGCCGTAGTGATCTCCCCCCCATGTGGCAATGGCCGTAACAATGTCGGCAACACTTGCAACAACGATCTACGTCCAAACACCCAATGCCTATAATGCTGCAGACGCCAGCTATGCTGCCGCCAATGTTTTATTGTTGTATCGACAATAGGCTTAAATAAATGGTCAACACAACATGCTAGTTTTGTTATTGTTGTTGTTGTTATTTCTATAACAGTCGCACTTGTGGCCAACCATCATCCACTGCGAGCACCTCAAAGGTATGTTGTTGCTGTGATTGTGTTTGGCACACGTGTGCGCCCAACTGCTTATTTATGACATTGTTATTTTTATATTTGTTGTTGTTTATATGCCACTTTTATTGTACTTCCTTTTGTTGAACTTTTTGCTGCCACCAAGCAGCAGCAACTGTCCAGTGTGAGTTTATTTATTTTAATTTGTTGGGCTTTCAATTTTTTTCGGTCTCATCATAACTTTAGCATCGGTTGGCTGCTGGAAAAGATTTTCTTTTAAGTTTGGCTTTGGGTTTCTGGCATTATCATTATTAGTATCATTGTCGCCAGCATCGTACTCATCTTTGTAGCGGCCATGCGCATAAAAGTTGCGTTGTAAGTGTTCATAGGACGTTGAAAGTGTCCCGCAGCATAATGCGCTTAATAAACCATGAATCACTGGCCGGTGTTGGTGAACATGTCGGCTCATGATGACGGGAGCATTCATGTACGGTGTACCTAAAACGGTTGTGCAGGCTTAAAAGATATACTAATGCAACACGTAGACATGTCACTGCCGGGAGTGAGAGAGGGAAAACGGAGACCCAAGCCAAGAAGGACGAAAGCGGTTCAAGCGCTGCGTCAGACTCGGGTAGTGAAAGCAGTGGGGAGTCAAGGAGCTTCGAGATGGAACGGCAAGTGAATCAACGGAGAGTTAGAGTGAAGAACGGATCAGAGGGAGTAAGAGAGCTCTATCACAATACTGAATTGGCTGCAGTGGTCGACCCAATAGACCTGGGGAATGAGCCCGTTGTGAGGTAGAAATAGGTCAAAGGCAGTTCAAGAGTTTTGCTGCGAGAAAACCTTGGTACTGCAACCGATAGGAGGAGGAAAAAGTTTCGAGCTACAGAATGAAGTATAAACTAACACGAAAGCAACAATCTGAGAGAGGACGTGAAAAGGGGCGATTTGCCAACAATGGATGTGGAACTAGATGTTAAGGCAAAAGGAGGTATCGCTATCGATTTGTACCCTGGGTACTTACTCATACGTCTTCGTTTGTGATTTCCAGCTGTGTATGATGCGTAGGAAGCCAGTTTGGGGTTCACGACAGTAAGGGGAGAAACCCAAGATCATAGTCGCATTCAGGGCTCACTAAAGTGTGAATTGAATGTCTGTCAAAGAATTTTGTTGCCAGGGATTGTTGTTGCTGAAGTGTTTTTGTCTAACAGAAAACCTACAGCTATAGAGGACAGATAGCTCTATAAAAGCTTAGAACAAGCAAAAATTAACCTACCCTAGTTTAAATAAGCGTGGAGTTTGTAGGGGCTCTTGAAAAACAGTACAAGGCGTGGCCTTCGCGTTCGACATTACGAAGTAGAAGGTTTTCTAAGCCAAAAAATGTACAGGGTGGTTATGGCCGACTACAGCGGGAACGATTTGTTTGATCCCCTTCAACCTTAGGGTCGAACCACCTTGCTTCTATGAAGGATGTTTGGAGTTAATGGTAACATCCGCTTGAGTCACATGCGCTCGCGTTCATTGAAATTGCATACATCTGCTCTGTGGGGCTAACGTTATAACTACATGACCACTTTCCCTCAACTCAGTCCATGGATCGACCTACGAAGGTCCGTAGTTGAAGTTGAGGGTGTCCAGCGATTAAGCCAGCACTAACCTTAGTCCTTGCAGATTACCACCTCACTGCAGACCGCAATTACCGTCGACGACTACCCAGCGAGTTTAGCCAACCTTTATGACAGACTCTTCCATCCCCCTAAATCCACTCTTGGTATATGCTCCGTCTTTTAACTTACACTTTTCGGCGTCCCACCGATACTTTGCGCTGTAATTACAGTTGGCCGACCGACTGCCTCCCAAGTGCTAGCATCCCTACTCATCTTATGGCTACTACGAAAATTTAGCGGCCAATTTTTAAGCTACTTCTGCAATCGTTTGCCCAATTAATGATGACCAGTGGTCATTCCATTGTAGAACTAATTTCCAACACCATCATCATCATCATATATTCGCGCTTAACCACCTACGTGATTTTTACGTTTTGTAACGGGTCACGCCAGCGATCCCGGTTTCGCGATAACTGACGAAATTAAGGAGCACCATGGGGGCCAAGTCTTCCTCCATCTGCCTCTTCTAAGTGAGTGGAGGTCTTCCTCTTCCTCTGCTTCCAAACGCGGGTGTCGACAGAAATACTTTATTGGCAGAGTGCCTTTGGGCTCTTTTCACTGCCACTGTTATACGTTACTCGATGTTGCCTACTCAGTTCAGTGACGAGGTCCTTCTAAGTTTCGAATTTATAACCATCAACAGTAAGGTGGGACCGACACAATCCGCCCCCAACGACACCGTTCGCCGCATACTAATTACCCAGTACATTCAGCACTCTCGCTGCCCACTCCATTGGTTCGGAAGGCCGCTACCCTTCGTACAACTCAAGTCGTGTATATGCTGTGCAAGCATTCAACGAGGGTGGTTTGTGGAACCTTCACTTAAACTTGTATTGGCTAAGTACTTCCACTGCCTTCGAAAAAACCTACATCATAAAGTAGGAAACAAATATTATGTCAGTTCTTAAATTTCCTTGGTTCTACAACACTGTGACTCCAGTACAAAGCAACCATCATAAATTTATGTTATCCACGAATGCGACAAAAGCTTCGAGCTACATTGATTTTGTCACGACTCGCAACGAGCAGCAACACCTTGGATGGCAATCGCAATAATCAATGATAATCAATGACTGTACACGTGTACGCATGCGCAAATATTCCTTAGCGAAGCAACAACAGCAAAGGATATAGACCTATCTAACTTATTCTCGCTTACATCTTTCGCGTGTTTGGCTCACCTTTGGCCCTATTCATCAGCCACATTTTATCCTTAGTGGTTTTGATTTCATGGTTACAAGTATTACGAGTTTTTTAAGAAACAATTGATGTTGCTGCTGCTGCGCAACAAAACGCAACATTTTGAATGAAGTCAAAATGAAGTCAAGTCAAGTCAAGTCGAGTCAAGTCAAATCGTGGTGTGGCAAGTGAAGCTAGTTAAGTTTTTGTTGCAAGTACATAGCATAGGTACGTGCTGCTTCTTCTTCTGCCATTGCGTTGTTTTAGCGAATGAGTTTTAAGGACCCTATTTAGATGATTTGGCGGCAGTTATAGTCTTCACCTTTGTTTTTGCGGCAGCTTCTCGCTTGTTATACAAACAAAACGTACGATGTTCCAGCAATAAAATTGCAATGCGGCACGTAAATGTTGTTTGTTGTTGTTATATGCTTACTTTCAGTGCTTATGTTTTTCAGCTGATTGTGTTATTGTTGTCATATTGGCAGCTCAAGTTGTTGCTATATGTGTTGTTGTTTTTTGACTCTGTTTGTACGTGAGGCTATCAACATTCTCAGGTGCGCCTAGTGGCTTTTTTGTTTTGTTGTGTTAACCCTGTTGTTGGCCCATAATTCTCGGTAAAAGGCAGCGCCCAACCTTCATCTCAATGCAGGGAACAAGCCTACGTACTTAAGTTGTTTAGAATAGTAGCTCTGAAGCAAAATGGGACAAAAGTGTTTTTACGACTTTTGTTCTTATCAAATTTTGTCAGAATTAGTCCGTTTTTGTTAAAGTTATGGCAATAAAAGTATTTTGCCGAAATAAGTTAAAAAGGGGCGAAGTCGTGGCCTTGCAAATTCTTGTTAAATTGCCTTATTTTGTCATACTATTGTAACGAATTTAGGGAAATTCCGCTTATTTAAAACCTTCTGCTAACGTACGAATCGCTAAACTGTTGAAAAAATCACTCCAATATTCTGTATTGTAACTATACTTTACAATTATACTTAAGTTCGCAACTGATAGCGTGTTTAAATCAAACTGATTAGTCATTCCTCATCTTGCGCTGCTTTTATACTCTCTGTTTCCTTGTCCGCGTATTTCTCCAAAGGTTTAGACGTTTCTTCTTCTAGAATCTCCTGCTTGGTTACCAGCTATATCCGTATGTATTTGTAGTTTATAGCCTCTCGCATAGCCGTATGCGAGGGTATGTGTAACTACTTCGGCTGATGACCACATGTTTGTGGTGAAATATCCCTTTGTTGCCTTGTATGTTTGTGCCACCAGTGTGACTTGCTTCATGTTTTTATTGTTGCTTGATTATTTACTAAGAGCCTAGTGATCTCAACATTCGCCACACTATATATGACAGAGGTGGATCATCATTACATTGTAAATACATACCATAAAGTATAAGGGCGTTGCCATGCTCATTTTTTAAATTTGATTAAAAGACATTTTCCGTCATTATTATTAGTATAAGGCTTCAATGCAGTGTTACTTTTATTTAGACCTATCGTGCTCTTTTTGTACGCATATTTCCCTGCTACGAAGCCCAAAGATGAGAGCAGGTATTTGGGAGAGCTCGCCATGGGTTGTCCTTTTACGTTTCTCGGGAGAAGCCAGTGACGAAGGTCTATCCCTATAACGCCTCTTATTATTTTACTTCCTTTATATTAGGGCGGTTGAATGTTTGTCCGTTTTTCATACAAATCTTGCAATCGATTTTTAAGTAACTTCTCGATGAGCTACAAACATGAAACCTCAGAGACAGGTCAAGACACCTCGACAAAGGAACAAAAGGAGAAAAAAATTTCGTTAGGTGGCGCACGTACCGCAAAAATTAGATAATAATTTGGAAATGTTAAACCGGGTTTTAAGTAACTTCTTGACGAGCTAGAGGCTAAAAATTGAAATTTCAAACTTAATTCAGAGGTCGATGACAGCCGATGACACGATACAAAAAAAATCGCTAGGGGCGCATGGGATGAGATATTTAGAAAAATCGTACGAAACGGAGGGAATATTGGGATTGATTTTTATGTAAGTTCTCATTGAGCTACAACTGTAAAACTTCACAGATAGGATAAGACGCCGAAAAAATATAAGAAAAGGAGAAAAACTTCCGTTGGGTGGCGCACGGATCGAAATATTTAGATAAGAATTTGGAAATTTGGTGTTTTGAGACCGAGTTTAAAGTAACTTCTCATAGAGCTACAAACATAAAACCTCAGAGACAGGTTAAGACACCGTGACAAAGGAACAAAAGGAGAAAAAAAAATCCGTTATGTGGCGCACGGATCGAAAAAATTAGATAATAAGTTGGAAATTTCAAGCCGGATTTTAAGTAACTTCTAGACGAGCTAGAGGCTAAAAATTTAGAGCTTAATTCAGAGGTCGATGACAGCCGAGGTCACACTACAAAAAGTTTCGCTAGGGGGCAATTTTGGGTTTGTTATACTCAGCGTGTTTTGCATACAGAGTATATTAACTTTGGATAAGGGTTGGTTGTACAGGTATAAAGGAATCGGGTTAGATATAGACTTCCATATATCAATATCATCAGTATTGAAAGAGAATTTGATTAAGGCATGTTCGTACGTCCCTCCGTCTGTCCGTCTGTCCCTTAACACGATAACTTGAGTAAATATTGATTCCAAATTTGGTAAACGAACTTATCTTGACCCAGAATAGATTGGTATTGAAAATGAGCGAAATCGGATGATAACCACGCCCAATTTTTATATATATAACATTTTCGAAAACACAAAAAACCTGATTATTTAGTAAATAATTCACCTAGAATGTTAAAATTTGGCGTGTGGACTGATATTGAGACTCTTGATAAAAATTTGAAAAAAAGTTTAAAACGGGGGTGTGGCACCGCCCACTCGTGATAAACTCAATTTTA
The DNA here is from genome assembly GCF_040869045.1 of Eurosta solidaginis. NCBI lineage: Eukaryota > Metazoa > Arthropoda > Insecta > Diptera > Tephritidae > Eurosta > Eurosta solidaginis. The sequence goes on from NC_090323.1 coordinate 181,619,484, forward strand.
CAAATATTATTAATCATAAATCAAAAATCGTTAAACCTATCGTAACAAAATTCGGCAGAGAGGTTGCTATAAGAAATGCTTTGAAGTAACAAAATCGGTTAAGGATCACGCCCACTTTTATATAAAGGATTTTTAAAAGGGTCGTGGACGAATAAAATAAGCTATATCTTTGTAAAAAAAGAGCTTTATATCAATGGTATCTCATTTCCCAAGTAGATTTATAACAATATAGGAAAAATTTCAAATTTCAAAAAATGGGGGTGGCACCGCCCTTTTATGACTAAGCAATTTTCTATGTTTCGGGAGCCATAACTCGAAGAAAAATTAACATATCGTAATGAAATTTTATACACATATTTTCCTTATAGCAGAAAATATTTCTAGTAAAAATGGACGGGATCGGTTAAAGACCACAGCAACTTAGATATAAGACAAGTTTATAAGGGCCTTAGACTAGAATAATAAGCTATAACTTACCAAAAAATAGTTTTGAATCAATCAATCACTTATCAAGCTTTACTGTCAGAGCAAATGGGGAGACATTTTTTTTAAACGGGCGGTGCCACGTGTTATGTAGAAAAGTAATTTATCTGAAATAAAATGTACAATAGAAGCTCACGCTGAGTATATAATGTTCGGTTACGCCCGAACTTAGACACCTTTACTTGTTTTATTTTATTTTTATTTTGACGTGTTTTTTTTTTAAGTGTCCCCAGCTTGTAGGCCTTGAGCTTTTACTTTGTCAACCAAGGGATCTTGGAGGATATTGGATATATTCTGTCAAGGCCACTTTCTTTGCCGGCACAGTAAAAAGTGGAATCTTACTTTTAATACCATTTAATACCAGTTGCTATTGAACTTGAACATTTTTTGTATTAAATTTGTGTTTTAATTCTAAAAAGTTTTCTTTTAAGACCATGAAATATAAATTTTAGTCCAAAATGCTTTTGAAAGAAAACTTTAATCAATGCTGATTGTCGCGTTTTAATATTTTTTTGGTTTTAATGTTATACTTTCTGGCATTGTTATATATAAATGCCAAACTCGTATTAAAAGTAAACTAAACATTTTACTGTGGGTATGGTTGTGAGCCAAATTTCTCTGGTCTAAGCGGCAGCTGTGGTAGTCCCAGTAGTATTCTGAGTGGGTTGAGTATTACAAGATACTGATGGCTTTTGTCCGTGTGTCCATACTCCTGTCACCGGGTTGTTTCTTTTTTTTACACCTTTCATGAAAATGAAATGGTATATTAATTTCGTCACGAAACCGAAAATTGTAAGTCCTTAAAGGAAAATAGATAGACCCACCATTAAGTATACCGAAATAATCAGGTTGAAGAGCTGAGTTGATTTAGCCATGTCCGTCTGTCCGTCTGTCCGTCTGTCTGTTTGTATGCAAACTAGTCCCTCAATTTTTGAGATATCTTGATAAAATTTGGTAAGCGGGTGTATTTGGGTGTCCGATTAGACATTTGTCGGAACCGACCGGATCGGACCACTATAGCATATATCCTCCATACAACCGATTTTTCAGAAAAAGAGGATTTTTGTAATATCTTACCCAATTTAACGGATTGAAGCTTCAAACTTCACCATATACTTTCGTATATTGCACATATTGTTGCCTGAAAAAATTGATGAGATCGGTCGTATATATAGTATATATCCCCCACAACCGATTGTTCAGATAAGGAACTTTTCGTAATTACTGCCCTATTTTAAGAGCTAGAGGCTTCAAATTTCAACGAATGCTTACGTATATAGCATATATTGTTGTCTGAAAAAATCATAAAGATCGGTGGTATATATAGTATATATATGGTGGTATATATAGTATATATATATATAGTATATATATATATATATATATATTCGCAAATTTTAGCACCATTTTAACAGCTAGAAGCTTCAAGTTTCACCGAATACTTACGTATATAGCATATATTGTTGTCTGAAAAAATCATAGAGATCGGTTGTACATATAGTATATATCTCATTCAACCGATTGTTCAGATAAGAAACTTTTCGCAATTTCTACCCCATTTTAACAGCTATAAGCCTCAAATTTCACCAATTGCTTACGTATATAGCATATATTGTTGTATGAAAAAATCATAGAGATCGGTTGTATATATAGTATATATCTCATACAACGGATTGTTCAGATAAGAAACTTTTCGCAATTTCTACCCCATTTTAACAGCTATAAGCTTCAAATTTCACCGATTGCTTACGTATATAGCATATATTGTTGTCTGAAAAAATCATAGAGATCGGTTGTATATATAGTATATATCTCATGCAACCGATTGTTCAGATAAGAAACTTTGCGCAATTTCTGCCCCGTTTTAACAGCTAGAAGCTTCAAATTTCACAAAATGCTTACGTATATAGCATATATTGTTGTCTGAAAAAATTATTGAGATCGGTGGTATATATAGTATATATCCCATACAACCGATTGTTCAGATAAGAAACTTTGCGCAATTTCTTCCCCATTTTAACAGCTAGAAGCTTCAAATTTCACCAAATGCTTAAGTATATAGCATATATTATTGTCTGAAAAAATCATAGAGATCGGTTGTATATATAGTATATATCTCATACAACCGATTGTTCAGATAAGAAACTTTTCGCAATTTCTACCCCATTTTAACAGCTATAAGCTTCAAATTTCACCGATTGCTTACATATATAGCATATATTGTTGTCTGAAAAAATTATAGAGATCGGTTGTATATATAGTATATATCTCATATAACCGATTGTTCAGATAAGAAACTTTTCGCAATTTCTACCCCATTTTAACAGCTATAAGCCTCAAATTTCACCAATTGCTTACGTATATAGCATATATTGATGTCTGAAAAAATCATAGAGATCGGTGATATATATAATATATATATGATGGTATATATAGTATATATATATAGTATATATATATTTTTTTACGATTTCGGCCCCATTTTAACAGCTATAAGCCTCAAATTTCACCAATTGCTTACGTATATAGCATATATTGATGTCTGAAAAAATCATAGAGATCGGTGATATATATAATATATATATGATGGTATATATAGTATATATATATAGTATATATATATTTTTTTACGATTTCGGCCCCATTTTAACAGCTAGAAGCTTCAAATTTCACCAAATGCTTACGTGTATAGCATATATTGATGTCTGAAAAAATCATAGAGATCGGTGATATATATAATATATATATGATGGTATATATAGTATATATATATAGTATATATATATTTTTTTACGATTTCGGCCCCATTTTAACAGCTAGAAGCTTCATATTTCACCGATTGCTTACGTATATAGCATATATTGATGTCTGAAAAAATTATTGAGATCGGTGGTATATATAGTATATATCCCATACAACCGATTGTTCAGATAAGAAACTTTGCGCAATTTCTTCCCCATTTTAACAGCTAGAAGCTTCAAATTTCACCAAATGCTTACGTATATAGCATATATTATTGTCTGAAAAAATCATAGAGATCGGTGGTATATATATTATATACCCCATATAAACTCTAATTTTTGCCCCCTTTTTACGGCTACAAGCTTCAAAATTCATCAAATTTCATCAAATAGTTACGTTTACGTCATATATTGTTGAAATACGTGATTCGTAGTCATAGTTTTTTCACGCAGACCACAAAAAACCTGAAACTTTGCATCCTCACACAAAGTACCTACCTGTTTTTTATTTTATATTTATCTTAAAAATCGTTAAGGTATGTCCCGTTCTTACTTGTTTTCTTTAATGACTGACTCATAGCAACTGCCTTTGCTGGTCGACAGTTCACGTTCGTCGCTGCTTGACTCTTCCATGAAGAGCGCTCTTTTTTTTGTCAAGTTTTCCAAAACGTTTCTGGAGCTTTTTCGCACTGCATAATTATTTTCTGGGCTTTTATTGTTTTCTATTGGTTTGTCCATTCGATCCGGTTTATTGCTGATACTGTTATTGTTATTGTTGCTTTTTCTGCTAGATATACTAATTGTTGTTTTCCTTCCGACGGTTTGCTCGTTTGTCAGTTCATTTGTACTCATCTTTTTCTTATATAGGAAGTAATTCAGTAGGGTGACCCTAATAGCGTCACCTTGACAAAGCCTGTTGACGCTTAAGACAATAGCCCTATGTGGACCGCCTTGTAGCGGTGTTGATGAGGCAGCATTGTTCTCACTCACAATACACCAGCGATCCTAAAAAATTAACCGGCACAATGGGAAACATGGTGAAACCTCGAAAGAGAAAGGCGACCATTGACGAGAAGAGTAGATACGCCTAATCAGAAGAAAGAAACGTTAGGCCTACCGAGGTGAGTGCAAGCAGCTTCAGTCCTCAAAAACTCTGTAAAAAAGCCAGCGGATGACGAAAAGTTTCAACAGCGGGTAATGCGCATGCTCCATATTGGAAATTATATATGATCTGTCAAATAGACAAGAAAACTCCAACTTTGGGATGATCGACCACATTATGTAGTCAGGGTAAGAATTAAGGTGACCAAGAACTGTAATAAGCAGCATGGAGCATCAATTACGATTAATGCTGGAAGGCGGTATTATAGCGGACGGTATCAATTTAGTAGCGGAGAAACCAACAGAAGCTGTTAGGTGAAGGTGTGTTTCATTAGCCGAGCCAAAGGGATGGTTGCAGGTACACCTTTCAACACTTCCTACCCTCCCAGGAGTAGTTGTCAACGAGATATCTGTTATTCGCGATGACTCGAGTTAGTACTGGCTTCCTCGTTGCACAAACCGCCTGCAAACATGCACGCTACAGGTGGGGTTGTATAAGTCAGGACTCTGACTAGATCGATTGGGGGGCAAGATAAATGCCAAATTTCGAATAATGTCAACGATAAGTGAATTGGCAAGTACCACGTTTTCGTCGCCTTCAGACCACCTTTTGAGAGTACAAGGTCGAAGGTGTCTGAATTTGAGCTCGATGCAAAGCTTATACTCCTCTGATAAATAACAAGTACCATTTGTATTGTGATCGACTGTTTTTTTATTTTCATATCATTTTTATTTAACTTGCTTGCTGTCTGCCTGCCCGCCAATTGATATGATTGTTGCTGCTGCTGTTGTTGCTATTGCTGCCGCTGCTGCGGCAATACCAAGTCAATATCACTAACGTCATCGACAATGGACAGCATTTTGTTTATTGCCGACAAGCTTTAGCTTGGCACCGCGCGAATCTCTCGATATGTCTGCAGCCCGACTTGACTTGACTTTTTCTCCTTTCTTGGTCTTTGTCAAGGGCAAAGTCAGCGACTTCAACTGCTTGCGCACAACAATAATACATAAACACGTACACGTACGTAATACCAACAAAAAGGCAACAATGCAACACTGGCAATATCCAAAGAGTTTAAATACTGGCATCAAAAACAGAAACTTTTCGCTTTCAAGTGTTGACCACAGAAAAAATAAATTTCTCACGATCCATGAAGGGACACATAATAAATAAATAAGTGCGACGCAACAACGCTTGGTTGCTCTTGTGTGGCTGCTGCGTGATTATTCCATGCATTTAGTTTTGTATAGGCACACTTGTAGTTTATAATTTTTATTTATTGGGTTTCAGGTGTTTGTTTTGGTTATACAATTTCAGAGAAGGTTTAATTTGTTTAAATTTTTACGGTACAATATTTTTAGCACTTGGATTATGGAGGAAACATTTCTCCACTCTCCTAAATGCAGATAGCGATGTACCGCCCAGGGATGATGACCCCGATCCCGCAATCGATGATGATGGAATTAATGTCCCCTCACCCGATTATGACGAAGTCAGAATTGCAATAACCACACTAAAAAAGAACAAAGCCGCGGATGCTGATGGATTGCCTGCTGAGCTATTCAAATACGGTGGCGTGGAGTTGCTAAGCCACATGCTTAATCGGACGAGTGCATCCCAAACGATTGGAATCTCAGTGCCATTAGCTCAGTCGGAATTGTGAAGAACTTCTTTAATTTGATGTTGGAGAAAATAATACAAGCTGCAGATCGTAACCGCTCTGGAACAATATTCTATAAGAACTTGGAATTACTGGCGTATGCTGACCACATTGATGTCATCGGTCAGATCAACAGCGCCGTATGTTCCGTTTACTTTAAACAAAAAAAAATAATAAGGGGAAAAGATGGGTTTTATGGTGAATGAGGACGACGTACGTGCTGTTATCTAGCAAAGAGTCAAAGCATTTGTAGTCATAATTTAGAAATAGTAAGACTTCGTTTATTTGGAAGTCTGCATTAACACAAACAACAACGTGAGTCTAGAAATCCAGCAAAAAATCACTGTTGGGGAAAAATGCTACTTTGGACTGAGTAAACATTTGATAACTAAAGTTATCTCTCTGCAAAGGAAGATCACGTACACGTCCTGCTATTTGGCGAGAAACAATGACTATGACGACATCAGATAAGGCGGTGTTGGGAGTGGTTAAGAGAAAAGTTCTTCGAAAAATTTATGGGCCTCTACGCGACGGCGAGTGCCAAAGAAGATTTAATAATGAGCTTTACGAGCGGTTAAGATGTCTAGGTTACATTACGCGAATTAAAGGGCATATTATGTATAGCGCTACGAGTCGTATCTTTTCGTGTGACCAGAGTTCCTATCACATAAGAGAATTCATTCACTTCAGTGAGTGACAGTAAACCTGATTGCCTTTGTAAAATTTTATATTAATATTATGTATTGGTGAATGTGAATGTCAGTTCCTGCGAGGCAAAGTGTTACGGCTTCATATATAATCTGGCTTTAAATCTGATGACCAGGCCAAAAATTTTGTCTTATCGGTACCCGCCTATGGAAGCATAGCAAGAGGGCAGCCCCTGGAAATTTCAAGTGGAAAACGATTTAAATTCCCATTGTGAGATCAATTGGCGCCAGTAAACCCAACCCAGAAGCGGTTGACGTGCCTTGTTGAGCTGCCATAACCTTTTAAGCGGTTAAGCGCTAATAAAATAAATAAGTAATGAAGCGCGCCAGCCATTGTGGATAAGACAAGTGTGATATCTTCGGCATATACGTCAAAATTACAAATAGAATGGATCACCTAATTTTTAAAGTGACTACCGTGGCCTCATTCTGTATATATTTCTATCACCCGCTGAAGATAGCCGGCCGTATGGTCCGCAATATTGAACATCCTGTCAAAACGCTAAAAAGTCGTCACTCTGAATATCCTGTCAGGTAGTTGACGGATAACATTTCACATTTGTTTCATACACAATGTCCCCAGTCACTTCTTTAACACTTTCTGTATATAAATAAACAAAATATGAGTAGCCAATAACTTACTTTTCGCTGCCACCTCTAGCACACTTATCTATAGGCAATCTTGTTTAGTTCATCGCATTTTCTGAATTTTGTTTCATTTTTTAGCAGGTTTTTGAAAAATCCATAGCTTTTGTTGCAAACATACGCGTGTTGTTATTCAAATACTTTTACAATTTCTAATTCTTAGAAAACTTTGTGTCAGATCCTTAATGCGCTTAAGTTATTCGTAATTAGCACATCACATGATAAAGTGAAATGTCTTTAATGCTGCTCAATCACTCGATTCCCACTGAGAAATTCAATCGATCTTTATATTTACATTTATTAAACCTTTCTTTCTACTTAACAATAACAAAACTTATACGTATATTTGTATCTACATTGTGTATACATGAACGAGTATCTGTACCTCATCTCTAATTTCACATGTCAACAAAAGTTTCCTGACTCATTCACAACAGAAATTCACATAGCGCAATAATGGATTACGTTACATAGCAAGTCTGAATCTAATTTATAAATAAACTAATAAACACTCGAAGCAAATTGTGTTTTTATTGAATTCATAAACAACTGAATCATAACAAAAGGCACCATCACAAAAGAGCCATAACAAATGAAATTGTTTTCATTTCGTGAAAAAGGCTATAATGAAGTAAAGAAAGGGAGGGAAAAAATGCAAAGACAAATGCTTTAAAAAAGAATTGCTGGACTTTTTACAAAGAAAACTAGCAGACCCTGCAGCAGACGTTATTTTGCCTTAACTTTGGTCTAGCTGCATAATTTTTAATAAGTTTTTACCTCCTACTGTCCCTTCTCCTCTCTCCCCCTTTTCTTTATCCTTTTTTTAACTCCTTTCTCTGCGTCCCTTTCTCCATCAACAAATCAAGGCATGGCACGACAAGGCAAGTCAAAACCGAAGCCAAAACTGGACATGAGCAATTTGTTATCGAAGTGTGTGTAGTGTGTGTAGTTTGTTATCGTCGAGCCTTCGGTTCATTAACGATTTACTATCGAAAGAAATGTTTTATATGCCGATGTGCTTTCGAAAATGTATCGATTTATTATCAAAAAGATATTAATTTCATATTAGACTATAAATCAATGAGAAGCCGATGACTTAGCGATAACAACCCGATAGCTCAATGATACAAATTCGCTGTCGCTTACAAGCTCATAATCAAACAGGTAAGGAAGGCTAAGTTCGGGTGTAACCGAACATCACATAGTCAGCTGAGAGCTTTGGAGACAAAATAAGGAAAAATCACCATGCTGGAAAATGAACCTAGCGTAACCCTGGAATGTGTTTGTATGACATGGGTATCAAATGGGAGGTATTAAAGAGTATTTTAGAAGGGAGTGGGCCGTAGTTCTATAGGTCGACGCCTTTTAGAGATATCACCATAAAGGTGGACCAGGGGTGACTCTAGGATGCGTTTGTACGATATGGGTATCAAATTAAAGGAAGCAGTGAGGGTTTTACAAGGGAGTGGCCCTTAGTAGTATATGTGAAGGCGTTTCGAGATATCGACCAAAATGTGGCCCAGGGTGACTCAGAATCACTATATTTCCTTTTCTTCCTTTTTTCGTATTAGGTTTAGAATTATGACACATTTTTTTATTTTTCGAAATTTTCGATATCGAAAAAGTGGGCGTAGTCATAGTCGGATTACGCCCGTTTTGAAGACAAAGATAAAGTGAGTCGAGATAAGTACGTGAACTAAGTTTAGTAAGGATATATCAATTTTTGCTCAAGTTATCGTATTAACGGCCAAGAGGAAGGGCAGACGGTCGACTGTGTATAAAAACTGGCCGTGGCTTTAACCGATTTCGCACAATTTCACAGAAAACAGTTATCGTTACAGAATCTATGCCCCTACCAAATTTCACAAGGATTTGTTAATTTTTGTTCGACTTATGGCATTAAAAGTATTCTTTAAAAAATTTTTTTTTTCAGTGGGCGTGACGTCGTCCAATTTGGCTAATTTTTATTTAGCACCCATATAGTAATAGGAGTAACGTTCCTGCCAAATTTCATCGTGATATCTTCAACAACTGCCAAATTACGGCTTGCAAAACTTTTAAATTACCTTCTTTTAAAAGTGGGTAGTGCCACGCCCATTGTCCAAACTTTTAAAAATTTTCTATTCTGCGTCATAAGGTCAACCTACCTACCAAGTTTCATCGCTTTTTCCTTCTTTGGTAATGAATTATCTCACTTTTTCGGTTTTTCGAAATTTTCGATATAGAAAAAGTGGGCGTGGTTATAGGCAGATTTCGTTCATTTTAAATAGTGATCTGAGATGAGTGCCCAGGAACTTACATACCAAATTTCATTAAGATACCTCAAAATTTACTCAAGTTATCGTGTTTAAGGACGGACGGATGGACATGGCTAAATGAATTTCTTTTTTCGCCCAGATCATTTTGATATATAGAAGTCTATATCTGTCTCGATTAGTGTATGCCGTTACGGATTATGCGAACAAAGTTAATATACTCTGTGAGCTCTGCTCAGCTGAGCATAAAAAAGCGTTATCGGTTGTTACCGATTAGAAGCCGACGAAGCTCTTCTCGAAAAGTTTAAAATTATTTATTTCTTGTAAAGTTTCCTCTGTTGTGGTTTAACTTCAACACATGGGCGATCTCCAGTTAATTAAAAAAAAAATTAGTATACTCGACTACACCAGAGACAAAAGAGACGAAATTCTATACAATACGTCACTATATCGATACCTTTGACTTTCGCTGCAGATACTGCAGTATCGTATCGAATTTTGGGTAAATGCAAGGGATACATCCAAGATAATAATAAAATATTCAATACTTTGATTCGATATTATCGGGTGTCTGATACTTGTAGAGCGATACTTGATATGAGTACCCTATCAGCACTTTTCATTCGATACCGTGTGTTTACACATCAACTTCAATAGTGCTTGGTTGGTTGCCGTGACGCCCGGATACCAAAGATCCGTACCCAAGTAGCCCTCGGGTCGCCATTTTGATACAAATTTCTCGTGGAACCAATTACTGCTGATTCCGTGTGGCTAGTCCGTACTCCGCTCGAACCATTTGAAGCGCACGATGAACGTGCTGATATCTTTTACAGAGCATTTAGCTACTTCCTGAATTTCCGGCATTATATAACTGCCCATAGTTAGAAACCTAGTGTGTGCAAGAGCTGAGCATTGACGGAAGAAGTGCACGACTGTTTCTTTGCTGCCTTTTTCGCCGCAACTCCTGCAGATAATGTTGAAGGGGATCCCTATTATTTCAGCATGCAGGCCATTGGGCCAGTGTCCCGTTATTGTGGCAGTGATCATAAAGATTTCTTTCTTTGATCTACATATATAGTAGGTCCTCTGTTCTCTTACTGTCGTAATTCGGCCACATTTGCTTGGTTATCCTGAAGGTGTCCGAGGAGTACTACCTGAACGCAGCTAAGTGCTTGAATCTGCTATGTATGTTTCTTTTATTTGATGTAAGTTGACTTTGCATGTCGACAGCCTCCACAGCCTCCAGCAGTGCCCCTGCCCTTGCAAGCTCGTCTGCCTTATCGTTGCCCTCGATATTGCTGTGACTAGGTACCAATATTAGGGTTATATTCGCGAAGTTAGCTGCGGCTTCAAGCGACCTATTACAGCTGCTGACGGCCTTAGACGATGTGATGGAGGAGCTAAGTGCTATGAGCGATGCTTGACTATCTGAGTAAAAGCACATTTCGCGCCCCCACTGCGTTCTCCAACAGGATCGTACACGCCCTCTCTATGCCCAGAACTTACACTTGGAAGGTACTAGCAAAATTGGGTCGACGGACAGACAGCGAGACCTTAAGATGTTCGAAGAAGACACCAGCTCCCACACTGCACTTCATTTTGGAACCGTCGGTGTAGACTGAAATTGCATCCTTGTTTTGCACCCTGAGCCACACTGGAAAGCGTGCTGAGTATACTACTGTGGCCATACTGCCACGAGTTCCAGCAGTTAGACTCAGGAATTCGTACTGCCGAACTAGTTGCAGATTCACGTGTATGAAGGTCCAGAGGTAGCTGGCTTAGGAGCACATTTAGTGCGTCGGCTGGACACGGCCTTATTGCACCTGTTAATCCTTCGAGACCTGCCCGATGTACTCTATCCATCTTCTTAATGTTGTACTGTTTGTTCATGGCCGCCCACCATGCTATGGCTCCATATGTTAGTATGGGTTTGACGACGGCCGCCCAGAAGACCTGTTAAATAATGACTAAACATTTTTATGATTATTAATTATAATGAGTTTTCCTCAGCAAATTGTTTAATGATTTAGTGCCAGTAGGTATGCCCTTTTAATGATTATTAATTAACTATTTTCATTAAAAAATTATAATTAATTAATTAATATTTTTAATTGTATAATTAATACAAACAGTGTTGATTATTTTTAATTTTTTTTCCTTTGTCTTATGGAGAGATCAACATAATTATTTGATTGTTTTAATTAATTTTGATTATTTTTAACTACATAATTAATATAATTATTTGATTAAGGTCTATTAATTTTGATTATTTAAATTACATAATTAATACAATTAAATGACTATTTTTGATTAATTTTAATTATTTCTGTGTTTTTGCAGCATCATAATATATTCAACAAAGTAAAGAAAATATTACAAGGATATTTATCTCTGAACGGGCAGTATAGTAACGTAAAAGAAATGCACAGATGCATAAGAATAACAAACAAGGGAAAAGTACATTGTTTTATTAAATACCAACTAAATACACGATATTACACTACATTCGGGACTATTTTTTTATACTCAGCTGAGCAGAGCTCACAGAGTATATTAACTTTGTTCGCATAACGGCAATCCGTAATGGCATAAACTAATCGAGATAGATATAGACTTCTATATATCAAAATGATCTGGGCGAAAAAAAAAATTTATTTAGCCATATCCGTCCGTCCGTCCGTTAACACGATAACTTGAGTAACTTTTGAGGTATCTTGATGAAATTTGGTATGTAGGTACCTGGGCGCTCATATCTGATCGCTATTTAAAATGAACGAAATCGGACAACAACCACGCCCACTTTTTCGATATCGAAAATTTCGAAAAACACAAAATTGCGATAATTCATTATCAAAGACGGATAAAGCGATGCAACTTGGTAGGTGAGTTGAACTTATGACGCAGAATAGAAAACTAGTAAAATTTTGGACAATGGGCGTGGCACCGCCCACTTTTAAAAGAAGGTAATTTAGAAGTTTTGCAAGCTGTAATTTGGCAGTCGTTGAAGATATCATGATGAAATTTGGCAGGAACGTTACTCTTATTACTATATGTATGCTTAATAAAAATTTGCAAAATCGGAGAACGACCACGCCCACTTAAAAAAAAATTTTTTTAAGTCAAATTGTAAAAGAAAAATTCATATCTTTACAGTATATAAGTAAATTATGTCAACATTCAACTCCAGTAATGATATGGTGCAACAAAATACAAAAGTAAAAGAAATTTTCAAAATGGGCGTGGCTCCGCCCTTTTTCATTTAATTTATCTAGTATACTTTTAATGCCATATGTCGAACAAAACATTACCAATCCTTGTGAAATTTGGTAGATGCTTAGATTCTAGGACGATAACTGTTTTCTGTGAAAAAGGGGCGAAATCGGTTGAAGCCACGCCCAGTTTTTATACGCAGTCGACCGTCTGTCCTTCCGCTCGGCCCTTAACACGATAACTTGAGCAAAAAGCGATATATCTTTACTAAACTTAGTTCACGTACTTATCTGAACTCACTTTATCTTGGCACAACAAATGGCCGAAGTCCGACTATGACCACGCCCACTTTTTCGATATCGAAAAATACGGAAAATGAAAAAAATTCCATAATTCTATACCAAATATGAAAAAAGGGATACAACATTGTAATTCGATTGGTTTATTGACGCAAAATATAACTTTAGAAAAAACTTTGTAAAATGGGTGTGACAACTACTATATTAAGTAGCAGAAAATGAATAAGTTCTTCAGAGCGAAATCAGGAGTCCTTGGAATCGTGGCAGGAATATTGTTTGTGGTATTACATATATAAATAAATTAGCGGTACCCGATAGATGATGTTCTGGTTCACCCTGGTCCACATTTTGGTCGATATCTCGAAAACGCCTTCACATGTACAACTACGGATCACTCCCTTTTAAAACTCTCATTAACACCTTTTATTTGAGACCCATATCGTACAAACACATTCTAGAGTCACCCCTGTTCCGCCTTTATGGCGATATCCCGAAATGGCGTCCACCTATAGAACTATGGCCCACTCCCTTTTAAAATACTATTTAATAACTTCCATTTGATACCCATGTAATACAAACACATTCCAGGGTTACCCTAGGTTAATTTTGCTAAATGGTGATTTTCCCTTATTTTGTGTCCAAAGCTCTCAGCTGAGTATGTAATGTTCGGTTACACCCGAACTTAGCCTTCCTTACTTGTTAGTATTACCATTTGTATGTATGCATGAAAAAAACAATTTTGTCTCCAAAGCTCTCAGCTGTGTATGTAATGTTCGGTTACACCTGAACTTAGCCTGCCTTACTTGTTATTATTAGGTACAAGGAAGGGCATTACATATTAGGCTGGGTCGATTTATTAACCGATAGCGCGCCATTAATTTTTCGATAGGATTTGGGCTCAGGAAAAAAGTTTCACTACGCATACCCAAAAAATTATTTTCGAGCCTGGGAAAAAAATTTCGAAAAGGTAAATTTTTCGACCAACACACTCCCCAAAACCCAAAAAATATTTTTATCGAAAAATTTACCTTTTCGCCATTTTTTTCCCAGGATCGAAAATTATTTTTTTAATAATAATAATAAAAAAATTAAGTAATTGAAATTAATCAAGTAATTAAATTTAATCATTAATTGTTTGATTAATTTAAATTTTTTGATTAATTTTAATTGTCTGATTATTTTTAAGTTCTTAATTGTCCTTAATCATATGATTTCTCTTTACTTTAAAACAATGGGTACATTTTTTAACTATTTTTGATTATTTTTTTAATGGCCAATAATCATTATTATTTTTTATTATTTTGTTTAAGGTAATTAATTATTAATTGCTAGGTGCTGTGCAAAAAATTAATTAATCATTAAAATTAAAAAGGGAAACGAAATTAATGATTATTAATGTTAATTGAAATTTAACAGGTCTGACCACATCACGAGTTTAGGTTTTCGATCCTTGTGCTTGGTATTCACGCTTTTTTTCTTCTCCAGTACGCGAAACAATATTTCTGAGCCTTGATATCATCCACCCCTCTGCCGAGTTTACAGCTTGTCGTATCGCTGCCAAATATGGCATTACCACATGTTATAAAATAAATGCAATGCTAGATGGTCTTTCACATATCACAACCGAGAACAAGCAAATGTTTTTGTAAAATTAGAAGAAAATGAGCTATCAGCGCAATCACTTGTTGTAACATAGATACATACAACTGAGATAACAAGGCTTGCTAGCAACAAACCCACAAGGCTGCTCATTTATCCTAAATTATCTGCCTTTTAAGGAAAATGTTGCAGACAGATCGATCGACAATCTAGCAACAAAAACAAAAGTAAGTAGCAACATTGTGGCGCATATCTGAGCATAGCATCTGCGAACTTCCATGCGCTTAGTCATACAACGAAAGCAGGTAGAAGTAAATGGTAAGTATTTAATAATTTGGACAGCAAAATTCCGCGCACCATCAAGAACGGTTCTGGCATCCAGAAACCGTGCAACTATGTACGAGTTTCTCCTATCTGTTGACTGCTTGTTTGACCATTTTTGGCTATTTAAAATTGACATTACGAGTATGCCGGTACCTGTTCTTGTAGTATGCAGCTGTGAAGCTATCTAGCTATGCTCAGAACGAACAAGTAGAGATTGTGAAAGATGCGCCGTGGCGCTGCAATTGCCAGACAGCTGAGCTTTCACGTGAACGAAAAATAAGCAAATGAAAAGCAAGAGTTTATGAACAATGGACACTTAAGAACATTCTTATTCGCCATTATTGGGTTATGTGCATGTTTTAGCTATTGGCATGGCTTTTGCGAGACGATCATTGCTACTCCTTGCATTCTCCTGCTTAAGGAGGGGTAGAAAGCACAGGTAAATGTCAGTGGTGGTGTAAAAAGCGACTTAATTGCATTATAAACAGAGATGCCAAAGTAAACTGAATTCGATATTTATTTTGTTAGATAGTATTTCAAAAGAATACGACTATACAGCATACTGATGAAAACTAGCTGTAAGAACTGTAAGGAACTCGGCGCCTGTCGACTGAATTATAACTTGCTTACTTACTTACTTAATTGGCGCTTAACCGTTTAAACAGTTATGGCCGTCCAACAAGACGCGCCTGTCGCTCCTTCTCCCTGCCAACCGGCGCCAATTGGTCACACCAAGGAAGTTTAAATCGTTTTCCATCTGGTCCTTCAAACGGAGTGAGGCCGCCCTCTACCTCTGCTTCCATAGGCTGGTTCTGATAGAGACACTTTCTTGCCGGAGCGTTATATTTCATTCGCATAACATGGCCTAGCCAGCGTAGCCACTGCGTTTTAATTCGCTGGGTTATATTGATGTCTGCGTATAGCTCGTACAGCTCATCGGTAAATCTTCTTCGGTACTCGCCATCGCCAACGCCTACAGGTCCATAAATCTTTCGAAGAACTTTTCTCTCGAACACTCATAGAGCCGTTTTATCTAATGTTGTCCATGCTTCTGCACAATATAGCAGGACGGGAACAATAAGTAACTTGTAGAGTATGATTTTCGTTTGCCGAGAGAGGACTTTATTGGCATTTATTGACAAGAGTGATTCTTCGCTGGATTTCAGAGGTGATGTTGTTGCTAGTATTGATGCTGGTTCCCAAGTAGACGAAGTCTACAATTTCGAACTTACGGCTGCCAACTGTAGCGTGGTTGCCAAGGCGCATATGCGCTGTCACTTTGCTCGATAACAGCAGGTACTTCGTTTTGTCCTCATTCACCATCAAACCCATCTTTACCGCTTCTTTTTCCAGTTTGGAGTAAGCAGAACGAACGGCGCGGGTGTTTAGGCCGATGATATCAATGTCATCAGCATACGCCAGTAATTGCACGCTGTTATATGATATTATTCCAGAGCGGTTGAGTTCTGCAGCTAGTATAATTTTCTCCAGCATCAAATTAAAGTAATCGCACGATAGGGGGTCACCCTGTCTGAAACCTCGTTTAGTTTCGAACAGCTCGGAGAGGTCCTTCCCAATTCTGACTGAGCTGACGGTGTTGTTCAACGTAATTTTGCACAGCCGTATAAGTTTTGCGGGGAAACCAAACTCAGACATAGCTGCATATAGGTAGCTCCTTTTCGTGCGGCTTAAAATCAAGGAAGAGGGGATGTATGTCGATTCCTTTTTCGCGGGTTTTTTCCAAGATTTGGCGCATTGTGAAAATCTGGTCGATGGTAGATTTACCAGGTCTGAAGCCGCACTGATAAGGTCCAACCAGCCGATTCACTGTGGGCTTCACTCTTTCGCACATTAAGAAGGCTGATTCCGCGATAGTTGGTGCAGTTTGCAGTATCCCCTTCTTGTGGACTGGGCAAAGAACACTTAGATCCCAATCGTCGGGCATGCACTCGTCCGCCCTTATTTTGCGAAGAAGCTGATGCGTGCGCCTTACTAACTCCTCGCCGCCGTATTTGAATAGCTCCGCAGGCAATCCATCAGCAATCGCGGCCTTGTTGTTTTTCAATCTGGTTATTGCTATTCGGACTTCGCCATAATCGGGTGGGGGATATTTATTCCATCATCATCGATTGCGGGGTCGGGTTCGTCATCCCTGTGCGGTTAATTGATATCTCCATTTAGGAGAGCAGAGAAGTGTTCCCTTCATAATCTAAGTACTTTCTGGAAATCAGTTACAAGGTCGCCGTTTTCGTTCTTACAGGAGTTTGCCCCGATCTTAAAACCTTCCGTCTGTCGCTGAATTTTTTGGGAAAATTTGTGGGCGTTATTCCTGGTGGCTAGCAGCTCAAGCTCGCACTCACGCCTTTCTTCCTCTAATTTTTTCTTCCTGAAAAGGCGTCTCGCTTCCCTTTTTAACTTGCGATATCGTTCACACACTCCTCTTGTTGCGCTCGCTTTTAACGTAGTCCTGTAGGCAGCGTCTTTTCTTTTGGTTGCAACGCGGCATTCTTCATCGTACCAGTTGTTTTTCCGTGGCAACCGGTGACCAATTTTATCCTCGGCGGCAGTACGAAGTGCTTTGGATATATGCTCCCAATTATAACTTGCTAGACCTTAGAATGATATCACCACGCGCTAACCTTTAACCCTTCGATACCTTTCAGTTTCCACTGAGCGAAATATTCATCCGGTTTATGTGAGGGTAAGAGAGAAGTGCTAGAGTGCTACAGTCCAATAACAACTGCATTCAAGTGCTCAACTGTCTCATTCCGAAGAACTCACATTGTCCGCCGGGAAGCAGTTAGAGGGCTAGTTTACGCCCTTATTACAGATTGCCTTTCACTGCAGTGAAGCCATCTTCTGTTCCTTTCTATCATTATCGAAGCAGAAAAGAAAAAATAAAAAGCGTAGGTTGCGATAGTATATAACGGTATGGTACTGAAACCGATATTTGCTGAGTATGCGCCAGCAGAAGAGACCACCTCGCGTCTTGTTGTTATTGTATTAGCGATTTATTGGCAGTAATTTACCGTACGTTCCAATTCTTCGAACCTGTTAGGTCATCCATTTCACTCGTTTATACATTCATATTTGTAATAGGACACAACTCGAGAAAATGGGTAAAAGACACTACGTCTGGATAAGCTGAGTAGCTATGAAGCATGATATTGCCTGAAATAATACTTTGAACCTCAAGTAGGACCTTCATTCAGGGACTTAGAGGAACACTGCATGAGAGATGAGCTTGTTTGGCAAGGTAAGCCTGGAAAGCTTGATGTGGTCAATCTACTCTTATAAAAGACCGATAACTCATCGATAGTAAGCCGTTGACACACGCTAACAAATTGATAACACTGCCGTCCGGTATCGGTTCCGGCTTCGATTTCGATTTCGGCCTCGGATTTGACTTATAATCCTTTCTTTCCTTGCCCGCCCTTTTCTTTTTTCCTTTCCTCCTTTTTCTCGCCTTGCCTTGTCTTCGAAAACGTGACGATACTTATAAGCATTGTCATTATTATCGAAATCATTATCGACTTTGTTATGTGCTGTTCTTTTTCTTCTTCCTCCACTGTTTTTTTACATTTGGTTTTTTCCTTTGCCGTTTCCTGTGATTATGGATGATCTTTGCTACGTTGAAGTACAACCAGCCATGACCAGTCGCTTCCCAAGGCAGTCGGTTCTATGTACCGGAGCGACTCGGGATTTTTCCCGACCAAGGAGTGTCATTTCAGTGTGACCCCATCTAATTTGTTTCGTCCCTCCCACAAATTGTCATCCTCCCAGCAGCTCCTTGCAGCAGGACTGCTCCATATTCTCTTACTCCGGGAAGGCATCGAATCCAATCCGGGTCCGTCTCCTGACCCCGGTCCTGAGAAATGGTTTTGCTGCATCTGCCGGAAAAGAATCTTTTTAGGACGGTCATACTCTGTTCAGTGTGTCTCGTGCAAGGGATGGTTGCATCGGACAGGTTGTTCTGGGCTTGATCCCAAAACCCGACGTCCACGTAACTTTTATAAATCTTTTGTGGCTCCTTGCTGTTCACGCCCAAGGGCGTCCCGTAGTCTACGTCTAAGCGCCCCCCCCCCACTACCTGCCAGCAGCCCCGCTGCTCAGTAAGCCACAACAAGTACCCGCTGCTGCTCGCGCCCCACGGCGCCAACAACTCAAACATCTGCTACCACTCATAACTACAATCTTCGTAGTAGAGTCGGAAGCAATGCTGAGCAACAGCCCCTGCCCCCGTCTTCTCCCCCCTCTTTTCCGGCAGCAATCGTGTAGGTCAGGGAAACAGACTCTTAGTCCCTACCTCCGTTTGCACCGTTTGCCAGCACAGACTATATATGTTTGCGACATCCGCCCAATGCAGCTCCTGCCTTGGGTGGTGGCACTTCCCTAGATGTTCTGGTCTCCGCGACGGCAACCCCCGACGGGTTTCATCGCGCCATGTTGCCAGGTCGCAAACCCAAATCATCCGGGTACCCCAATGCTTGCCCAAGGACGCCCAGTCCCGGGGCCACAACAGCAATTGCGTCCTGGCCTTCCCCAACCCAGGCGTAGTCACCCGTCACTTACCCCCAGAGTGGCGACGTCTCCCCTTATGCACTTCAGAATTCTGCAGTTAAACGGTAATGGACTAACTGGGAAGATTACGGAGATAGTCGATTTCATGAAGCGGCACAACATACGCATTGCTGCGATTCAAGAGACTAAACTCACAGCAAGATCTGCATTGCAGACCTGCTCTGGGTATAACGTCCACAGGAAAGACCGCGAGAGCGGAAATGGAGGCGGTCTCGCGTTTATCATACACCACTCTGTGCAATATTATATATTCGATCCTGGCATCGACCGCAGGGACAATGTCTTAGAACGTCAAGGCCTATCTGTCCGGTCAGGCGATGCAAACCTAGAAATCATCAACATCTACATCCCTCCTGCCACCTGTTGCCCCAATGGATACCGCCCTAATATCAGGGCCTTACTCACTGGCAACAATCGCATTATCTTAGGCGATTTCAATGCCCATCATGATCTATGGCATTCAAACTTGCGGGCGGACAGTAGGGGTGAGATGTTGGCGGATAAAATAGAAGAAACGACGTTCTGCATAATAAAAGGAGACGCCCCCACACGTATGGTAGGTAGCTGTCACAGCTCGCCAGATATCTCAATCGTGAGCGCAGAACTCGTAAACTGCGTCAACTGGCAGCCGATGGTAACATTGGCATCCGACCACCTGTCCATACTTATTTCGCTTGAGCGTAACGCCGACTTCATCGTCACTGAGAAACGCACTTTCATAAACTTCAAAAAAGGAAAGTGGGAAGAATATAAATCCTTTACAGACAGCCGCCTAGCTGCCCTCCCTATCCCGACTAATGCCCGCCAAGGGGAGCGTGCCTTCCGTAAGGTCATTAAATCCGCCTCGGCACATTTCATTCCCGCCGGGAGAATTCCCGAAATCCGGCCCCACTTCCCGGCGGAGGCCGCAAACTTAGCGAGAGAACGTGACCTTATAATACAGCTTGATCCAGGCGACCCCCAAATAAGGGATATAAACCAACGCATCAGATTGCTTGTAGATGAACACAAGCGGGCGAAATGGGAGGAGCACCTAAGAGGTTGTAACCTCTCTACCGGTGTGGGTAAACTTTGGTTCACCGTAAAGTCCCCATCGAATCCGACTAAGCACAAAGACAAAGTTTCCATCGCCTTTGGCGACAAAGTGCTGTCGGACGCGAAAAAATCCGCGAGCGCTTTCTGCCGACAATATATAATGCATCCTACGGTCGACAAAGATAGGCGGAGAGCCAATAGACGCGCACATAAACACAAATTCAGCGCGTCACCAATCACCATCACCGCTAAAGAGGTTGAGGACGCCATTGGTCGTGCTAAACCATCCAAAGCAGTGGGCCCAGACGGCATAGCCATGCCGATGCTTAAAAGCCTAGGGAAAGAGGGGTTCAAATATTTAGCTCATGTCTTCAATCTGTCTCTTTCCACCTTTGTCATACCTGAGAAATGGAAAATGGCGAAGGTGGTCCCGCACTAAAGCCTGGGAAACCAGCTAACATAGGTGAGTCGTATCGTCCGATATCTCTCCTATCACCAGTGGCAAAGACGCTTGAAGCCATTTTGCTCCTTTATTTCCAAGAAAATTTGCAGCTAGCCCCTCATCAGCATGGCTTCAGAAAACTCCATAGCACTACCACCGCGCTAAATGCCATTGGCACCCAGATAAATTGCGGTTTAAATCAATACCCCCACCATAGAACAGTACTCGTAGCGCTAGACCTATCAAAAGCTTTTGATACGGTCAACCATGGCTCGTTACTGCAGGACCTGGAAGAGTCTACCCTTCCCCCATGTCTTAAGAGGTGGACCGTAAATTATCTGTGTGGTCGGCAGGCATCGGTGCAATTTAGAAACGAAACATCAAAACCAAGGAGAATTAAACAGGGGGTGCCACAGGGTGGTGTCCTATCCCCACTTTTGTTTAATTTCTACATATCTAAGCTACCTTCACCACCGGAAGGAGTCACAATCGTTTCCTACGCCGATGACTGCACAATAATGGCCACAGGCCAAGGCCCAAAGATCGATGCGCTATGCAATAAAATAAACGGCTACCTCCCTGATCTCTCCAGTTTTTTCGCCTCGCGAAACCTGGCATTATCACCGACTAAATCTTCCGCGACCTTATTTACAACATGGACGCCCCAAATGTCGACCATTTTGAACATCCACGTCGATGGCACTACGCTACCGACTGTCCTACACCCCAAAATCTTGGGTGTGACGTTTGATCAGGATCTACATTTTGGTGAGCACGCAGCCTAAATTGTTCCGAGAATTCAGAGCCGTAACAAAATCCTCAAATCCCTCGCTGGCAGTACTTGGGGAAAAGATAAAGAAACGCTCATGACTACATACAAAGCAATTAGCCAGCCGATTACGTGCTACGCGTCACCCATATGGTCGCCAAGCCTAAAAATCATCCACTGGAAGAAACTACAGGCCTGCCAAATCCCGGTGAATCCGGTGAATCCAGTACTTAACGAAAATTATCCAAAACTTGCGGAAGAGGAACGCATACTCCCCAGGGAAACGCGTGTCACTCTTGCTCAACTTCGTTCTGGATACTATAACAGGTTAAACTCTTACCTATCCAGAATCAACCCCGACATACAAAATGTATGCCCCGCTTGCAATGTGTCCCCACATGACACCAACCATCTCTTCAATTGTAATGTGGAACCAACGCCTCTAACACCCCTTTCCTTATGGTCCACCCCTGTTGAAACGGCAAGTTTCCTTGGACTCCCGTTAGAGGATATTGATGAAAATTTGTGATCGGTCGTGGCTATTAGGTGGGGCTAGCATTGCCACAACAACAACAACAACAACCAGATGAATTGAATTGGGGTACACTGCTACAACAACAACAATAAACAGATGGATCGGTTGCATGTTAAATCGCTGGAAGATTACTTAACAATGCGGGCCACGAAATCAGTGAACATCAGCATACCGCAGGGTGGGGTATTCATCAGCTCGTCATCAACCAGTTGCTCAGGCGGTTGGATGGGGGTTAAACTTAAGTCGTACGCAGACGACGTTGCAGCTGTCACAAGTAGAAAGTTCATTTAGAAGAATTTGGGATATCTAATGTCGAGTTGATCGGCAGCGCAGAGAAGACGGATATGCCTTATATTTACAATGAGCTTCCAGGTCCCGAATTGGACCAGACCAAAGTTAGGTGTGCCCCTAGAGGAGAAATCTTGCACAAACTATCTAGCAATCATTCTAAACGGTAAGTTGTGGAAGCTCAACGTGGAGAAGAGAGTGAAGAAGGCCTCGACGACACTTTATGCATTCGAAAGAATGCCGGGGTGTACGTGGGGTCTATCGTACTCTCTCTGCTTATCCTATACTGGAATCAATGTTTGATGGACAACCACACAAAAAGGAATATATCTCAAAAAATTAGATAAGATATGAAGCTATGAATTCTTAGCATTACGGGAGCCCTTAAAACAACCCCGATGGCTGTCATTCTGCACATTCCAACTGTGGCAAAGACATAGCGCTAACAACTTCGAAGAAAATAGCTTAAACTTTAGCCGCGTCAACTTGTACTGACTACTATTGTACAACAATCTCGCATAGCACAACATCTAAGAGTGTGTTAGAGCGTAAGCAATCCGTGCAAAATTATACATCGATATACTCGTATCGTCACAGGGCATATTGGAACAGATGGGAATGAAAAAGCAGATGAGCTAGCTAAACAGGACGCATCGCTCGAAGCTTGTACCGTAGACGTCCCAATTAGATTGGGCGAAACTAAGAAAAGACGGCGGCCACCTTGGTGTGATGATAGCGTGCTCCGCCTAACACACCGTGTGTCATGGGTTCACACCCCGGGCAAAGCAACATCAAAATTTTAGAAATAAGGTTTTTCAATTAGAAGAAAATTCTTCTAAGCGGGGTCGCCCCTCGGCAGTGTTTGGCAAGCGCTCCGAGTGTATTTCTGCCATGAAAAGCTCTCAGTGAAAACTCATATGCCTTGCAGATGCCGTTCGTAGTCGGCATAAAACGTGTAGGTCCCGTTCTGCCAATTTGTAGGGAAAACCAAGAGGAGCACGATGCAAATTGGAAGAAAAGCTCGGCCTTAGATCTCTTCGAAGGTTATCGCGCCTTATATTTATTTTATTTTAAGAGAAGACGGGAGCTGCACATGATGGGCGGAGGGTTATGAAGTGTCCAAGATCTTGTGTAGGTCTTACAAACTTAGACTAACAAAGTCAAAATCTATCATTAAGATGACATAACTGTAGACTCATGATGAGTATTCTAACTGGACCCTGCCTTCTGAAATCACATACCTTTAAATTAGGATTGATCAGTCAGAGCAGTGATGGGAAGTGCGGGTTAGAGGAGGAATCAATTAAGCACGTTTAGTGCTCGTGCCCTGCACTTGCCAGGCTAAGACTCCAGCTATTGGGAAAGTTACAGCTGTCAGATCTAGATGCAGCAAGTGCCTTAAGTCCTAGAAAGCTTCTAGTAATTGGCAAGACGACGGAATTTTTTTTATATCATAGGCCCTTGATTTTGATATGGTTTTCAGTTCGGTTGTTAAACAAACTTCTGCAAACTCTATGGACTCATTCAGTCTATGTCAGGTTCTCAGGGCAACGTTAACCGGATTCGCTAGTACTCACTAAATTCATCACAGACGTTGAAAGCATACAAAAATACATTACTTATTTCCGGCCAATGTGTAGGGAAAATCAAGAGGAGTACGACGCAATTTGGAAGAGAAGCTCGGCCTTAGATCTCTTCGGAGTTGGCAACTCTAATGGCTTTTGGATTAATTTTATAAAGTCCACCTTATTAAGTTGAATGCGCTGCTTTCGTGCTTGTGGTAAATGATAATCAATGGTATATCACAGCTAGTTAAGTTGTTAGGCGCGTCTTCTAGCAAGTCACTCGCAAGATAAGGAAAATAAATTACTGCTTCTTAAACGTGCAAACTTCAATTTATCTACATACATAATTTAAGCAGCTGCAGTTAACAAACATACACTGAAAGAAATGGTGCTAGTAAAATCAACAAATCAATTCTGTTGTTCTTGACTTAACGGAGATTCGGTGAAATTGATTGAATTATGGTTAATTCGACCGAGTTCTTTGTCAAGCGAACAAATTAGTTTAGTCATTTCAACAGAAGAGAAATTGTCGCTATTAAGTTAACAAAGTTCTGTAAAATTTACAGATTCCTAATCAATCTAACTGATTTTTTGTTAACACAACTTATCTCACTGGTCATTTCAACGGCGATCAACCGTCAATACATGAGCAAATTTCAAAGAGAGTTTTACGCTCACTGCGCTCTCTACTTTGTACTTATGTATGCTGTGTACTATATGTATGCACATATTTACGTATGTATATGACGGCCGCCGTGCTGTTATGGTGGCGTGCTCCGCCTACCACACCGAAGACCCTGGGTTCACACCCCGGGCAAAGCAACATAAAAAATTTAAAAAATAAGGTTTTTCAATTAGAAGAAAATTTTCCTAAGCGGAGTCGTGCCTCGGCACTGTTCGGCAAGCACTCCGAGTGTATTTCTGCCATGAAAAGATCTCAGTGAAAACTCATCTGCCTTGCAAATGCTGCAACATAGGCACTTACGCACAAAGCTGTCGCAAGAACTTTTTTTGTTCATTTGACTATTAAAACGGTCAATTACGAATCAACGATTTGTGCGCAGTTGAATCAACATATTGTTGCGATGGATAAAAATTGAGAGAAATTTCGCTTGAATTGACCCGTATTTCGGTTGTTTTACTAGTCTTTTTCTTTCAGTGTACATTCACACATACAAATTTGTTAACGATCATTACAGCATCCCACTAATAGACTGCATAAGCGCAACTAAATTTTCTGCCGTAAGAAGGCAAATATCTTAAGCCCAACTTAGTTACAAAGAAAGAGCCACCAAGTAACTAGCGAACTACACGGTTCATTAGCTCAAGCAAATACACTGCCTATGTTGAACCCAACAAGTTCAAGCACACAATAGTAGCAGCGTCTTAGCAACTCTTACGTAGCAGTCTAATATCCCACAGGCAATGGCCTATGCCACGCCATGCCATGATTCTAATCATAAGTCACATGTCGTTTATGTCTATGAATGCCAATGTAAGGTGGCTAAAGATCGGCGCTGCACTGAACATTTAACTCATCTTCTTTCACTTCTTAATCTTGTTCTTACTTTGCTTCGCCGTATTGTACAACTACATTTAGGGATTACTTTTTTTCGTCTTAATTTTGCTGCAAAACATTCGTTACAAGTCACGTTAATTGGACATGGTCGTCATTGTGGCGCATACTTTCAAGACATTTCTTAGTTTTGTGTATCTGTGCTGCTCGTACTCTTTGCAGCTTTTGGCAAATATGGAAGATACATAGCGCACATAACTGGCTTTCGTATGGGGAGCTTATCCTCGAGGAACTTTACTGTTTGATATGCAAGCAATTGGATTTGGAAGCCTTTTCAGCTCAGCATGAGATCGACTGCTGTAAGCAAGCAGCAAAACTGTTTTCACATTTGGAGTGGTAGTGTAGATTCTTTTGGTTCATCCCCATTACAGAGTGCATACTTTCATATCGAAGTTGGGAGGTCGGTAATTTTTCTATGAAGAGCATGGAAAGTTCGCCTTCTTCGTCGTGTAGAGTTTAAGACACCCCCCGAAGATTTTGGGGAGTATCATGATAATGATGGTTCTTTGACATATACTGATCCATAAGTTCCGGAGTTTGCATTATTAAGGTACTATCTCGACACTCTTGGGAACGATTTGATGAGACTTTCCTAGACATCCTACCTCAGGAATGTTCTGAACCCCCTAACCCAAATATTGTCCAAATGCATCCATCCAATACCATCTCTCTTTTCCAAAATATATATAGCGAGTAGCTAATGGCTATCTGGATGTCGAATTTCGTCCCAAATCCCTCCATTCTGTTAGGGTTGAGCTACAAATACAAACATCTGAAAATCCCCAAACTTGTAATATTAGAAAGGTTAGTGAGATTATCCTACTGCAACAACAAAAGCGGCCGCTGTGGTGTAGTGGTAGCGTGCTCCGCTTACCACATCGAAGGTCCTGGGTTCAAGTCCCGGCAAAGCAACAGTAAAATCTAGAAAAACGTTTTTCAATTAGAAAACAATTTTCTACGCTAGGTCGCCCCTCGCAGTGGTTTGGCAAACAATGTATTGTGTATTTCTGTCATACAAAGTTTCTCAGTTAAAATTGGCCCGCTTTGCAGCTGCCGTTCGAAATAATAACTCGTGAAGTTGGATGTATCTACAGGTCTAAATGATGTAATGTTTTTAAATTAACTAGAACTCATCCAGGGGTTTCAGTGGTAGCTTTACCAAAAAAACAATTTGGGACTTTTTGAGAAGAGTTTCATCATCTGCTTATTGGTAACAATCATTTCCGACAAGTTTTTGTTTTATTAACGTGTTATTACATATATCGAATTTCTTACGTTATGCTATCGGTTTGTTATCGGCTTGTTATCGCCGAGTATTCAGTTTCTTATTAGTTTAGTATAGGTTTGAAATCGGAGTTTAATCAACATCTATTTTATAACAAAACGATGACCCGTCCTTAACAAATCGATAGCACAACGGTAACAAATAGGTAACATTCCGATAGAAAATCGATAACTTACAAATCGATGACCTTTTTGTAACGTATCGATAACTTTTCGAGAAATAATTGACAACTTTTCGATTAGAAATCGATAACTTTTTAATAACATATCAGTTACTTTTCTTGAAATAATCGATAATTTCTCGATAATAAATCTAAAAATTTTTGAAAACAGTTTGATAACAAATTGATAGCTTTTCGATGGCAAATTGGTAACTTTTTGATAACACACCGATAACTTTTCGATGATAGATCGATTGCTATTTCAAAAACAAATCAATAACTTTTCGATAATCAATCGATAGGTTTTATATAACATATCGGTAACTAATTTGTTATACTCCAATAACAAATCGGTAATGAATCGGAATAAATCGAAAACTTTTCCATAACCTCTTGATATCAAATCGATAACTTTTCGATAGCAAATTGACAATTTTTGGAAAACAATCCATAGTTCTTCGAGAGTAAATTTTTCTATAACCAATAGATAAGTTTCATATAACAAATCGATAACTAACTGGTAACACACCGATAACTAATCGGAAAAAATCGATAATTTTTGAAAATATATCGATGACTTTTCGATAACAAATTTATAACGTTTTGATAACACACCGATAACTTTTCGAGAAACAATCGATATCTTTTCGATGGCAGATCTATTACTATTTCAAAAACAAATCCATAAATTTTCGGTAATCAATCGATAGGTTATATATAACAAATCGATAACTCGATACCTAATTGGTTACATTCCGATAACAAATGGGTAATGAATCGGAATAAATCGAAAACTTTTCCTTAACTTTTGATAACAAATCGATAACTGTTCGATAGAAAATTAATAACTTTTTGAGAAACAATACATAGTTTTTCGAGAGTAAATCGATAACTTTTTAAAATACAAATCGACAAGTTTTCGATAACCAATCGATAAGTTTCATATAACAAATTGATAACTAACTGGTAACACACCGATAACTAATCGGAAACAAATCGATAACTTTTCGAAACGAAAGACTCAAAGGACAACGAAAACTCATCGATAACCCTCGTCATCGATAGCAAATTTATAAAAAACGATACCGTGCCGATAATCAATAAAATTTTGAAAGCATATTGATAAGTTCTCGATTAATGATCGGTATTATTTCGAAAAAAAACGATAGCACATCGATATCTCCTGTTGTCGATAGTAAACTTATAAACTTCGATAAAAAATAAGTAGCTTATCTATGTATGTATATCTCCTCTCTTTTCCTTTTCTTGCCTAGATTTGTTGTCTGATTTCGCTCATATCAACTCTAGCTCGAGCATTATTCCCACATTATGCCTCAGTGTACTTCTGTATTCCCCCATACCGTGAGCAAAAATATTTGCACATAAAAAAAAAAAACAAAAACTCAAAGTTACATTTAACCACTTTCAAATAATCTGCTCAACTCTTATGCTCTACCCATCAAAATGTCAGTAGAATTACGAGCTGCTCACCGCTTTTCTTCACATCTACTGATAACGTTGACATTTTGTTGCTTCCACATTTTGACTACCGTGTTGCATTGCCACACATTTAAATAACAAAACAAGCAACAAGAATTGCTTGAATTTATGTTTGCACGTTTGTTATGTTGGTAAGTTGCAGGAGCATTAGCTACTTGAGCTATCAACTTGTTACGCATGCGCGGTTTAGGTTGTGTGCAACTCTATGCACGCATATGCAATCGTGAGCTCATAGATATGGCCAGGCTTAAAAAAGTATTGTACAAATGTTGTTAAGCATAATTGTGTTGCTAACAATATTACTATCGCTGAATAAATGCGTAGAACTTACTTACTTCTTCAGCTAGTTGTAGTCACAGCGTGAGAAAATTCGCTTAAGATTCTTATTTGTGCGGTGATGCTGGAAATTCTTGTTGACAACCACAAGCTATGACTGCAACAATTTTTCTTTATAAATCTCTACAACAACATATGTATTTTGAGGTGCATTGTCTTCTTTTCTTCCCTACGTTCTATGGAATTTCAACTGCACTGTACCCATTTTCTAGCGAAATTGCCTCGTTGTTAGTGAGATACTTGGGAAAGTTGTTATGAGAGCTAAATGTTTTGCGTTGTGCCATAGTCGCAATGAGGTATGATCATGCTTCTGGTTAATGTGGTAACAATGTTGCGATGCGGGATTACAAAGGTTTATATATTTCATGCGCGTTTATGGAATCTGTGCAGAGATTGGATTTTATATTAATGTGAAATCTTGAGTTTGCAAGCAGCTGCTTTGTTATTGTTTTTGTTATGCCAGCCTCGCAAGTAAGGTTTTGTATTTATTAGGCAATTCATCCCAGCACAACAATTTGGCAAAAGGACGTGTGGCACTCGGGGACTGCCGCGGTAAAGCTATTGCATATTATCAACTTATGCAATTATAATATTTATGCAACATTTTGTTTTCTTTGATATTAATTCAAGTTTTGTCTTAAACTTTAGTTTTATTTTGAACTTTAACTTTAAATTTAACTTTAACTTTAACTTTACTTTAACTTTAACATTCGCTTTAACTTTAACTTTAACTTTATGATAGAGATCCAATTTTATGTATTTGGCCTGTTGCTAACACCGAACCTTTTTCGAACCTTATCGAACCTTTTTTGACAAATATTCGTTACGGTTTTTTTTGATTTAGTCGCCAAGCCCGCGATAAAATCTATGCAATAGCTTAAAAATTATTTTATAGTGCTAGTCGGTAAAAGGCATAAAATAGGAACAATTTAAACTTGAAACTTGAAGATAAAATAAATAAATAATAATTAACACTTCCTAGTTTTCTTGATAGCGTTGCTGAGAACTTTCTTCTTGTCTTTTGTACGCTTCGGAATTTTTCCAGAGTTTCAGGCCAAGTGTCTGCGGGATCACTTATCTTATTTTTCATCTTCATGTAGCGATAGGATGTCTCACTGAAGGTTTTGGGGAGGTTTATCGATATTGATTGGTCGATATTGATGCTCCTTTTATGGATATTTATGTGATACATTTCGGTACAAAACACCATTAAGATATAAGTCAATAAGCGCGACCATCTTTTGAAAGATTCGATATTATCACGTATAACCTTCTGGTTTATACCGAGCGGTACAGTTGGAGGCTGATAACTCCTTGAACATGTTATGTATGCTATTTTAATTGATGTAAGTGGACGCTGCATCTCGGCCTCCTCCATAGCCTCCATCAGGGCTCATGTATCTGCAAGTTCGTATACCTTCTGGTTCCCCTCGATGTTCTGCGGCTTGGTTATCAATGTCCCTTGCAGAACAATGTCGCTTCAGAGATGACCCAACAAACCCGCGTTCACCTTACATTGTTCCCGCAATTCAAGGACATTGAAGGAAACAGCATTGTAGACAAACTTGCTAGGCGGGGAACGCCGATGCAGCTTATTCCTGACAAAGAACGCTTATATATACCCTTTGCGGAATTCAAGGGGTTGTGTAGCGCAATATATAGCTTCTCCAACCCAATTGTCAACCTCACCTTCACTAAGAGACGAGGCTCTGGCGACACCAAACTCCTCATGGAACTTGGGGGTGGGGAGGAAGGGATGGCCTGGAACATTCTTTTTCGATTACCTACCCTAGGTCGTGAAGTACAACATCAAGGAAATTGTTCGAAGGGACGATGTTATGGTATCTTTTTAGTGCTGGTCCTCCGCCGCAGCAATTTCAATCTATCCTAACCTAATAATGAAAGAAATGTAGAGTACTATATGCCTGTGCCCAGAAGTATAGTAAACTAGACTTACTTCCAACCAACATTCCTCCAATTAGTAAATTATTACCGACCATTCTTGATATTATGACTAAAATGTTTCCTTAATTAACTAAACGTACAATCAACATTTATTTTAAACAAAAATAATTTAAACGGCAATTACATTCTTTACATTAACAACAATCTGTGGTGTTAACAATAGCAATAATAACTACTTTTATAACAATCAATTAAATATTTTTTTTTTTCAATAAACAAGAAAGAACAAGGGACGGGACTGTCTTCGGCTGTGCCGAAGGCTTCATACCTTTCATGAATGGGGTTGACCAATAATCTTATCCCATTCGTAATATCCAAATAATCGGATCTATAAGAAATGAAAGATATAGTGAACAGATGTACATACATACCTAAGCGATTTTTAAGATAAATATAAAATAAACAAGTAAGGAAGTCTAAGTTCGGGTGAAAACGAACATTACATACCTAGCTGTACACTTGAAATGCTGTTGTTTTTTGTTTTGTGTGCTTAATAGTGTTACAAGGCAGCTCAATAATACATATATGTACATATGGTTCTATTCTGAACTAATTTTTCTTCGAGTTATGGCTCCCGAAACATAGAAAATTGCGTAGTCATAAAAGGGGCGATGCCACGCCCATTTTTGAAAATTTGAAATTTTTCCTATTTATTATTATAAATCCACTTGTGAAATAACATTGATATAAAGCTCTTTTTTGCAAAGATATAGCTTATTTGATTCGTCCACGACCCTTTTAAAAATCTTTTATATAAAAGTGGGAGTGGTCCTTAACCGCATTCCTTATAATAAAGGCACCCTCTCTGCCAAATTTTGTTACGCTAGGTTTAACGATTTTTGATTTATGATTAATAATATTTGTAAAATTGATATTATCACAAGTGGGCGGTGCCACGCCCATTTAAATTTTTTTAATTTTTTTAATTTTTATCGTTATCAGTCCACACGTCAAATTTCAACATTCTAGCAGTATTATTTATAAATAATCAGTTTTTTGTGTTTTCCAAAATGTTATATACATAAAAAGGGGGCGTGGTTATCATCCCATTTCGCTCATTTGCAATACCAAATCGTGTACCAAATTTGGTGAAGATATCTCAATATTTAATCAATTTATCGTGTTAATGGACAGACGGACGGGCGGACAGACGGAGAGACAGATAGACGGACGAACGGACATGGCTCAATCAAATTTTTTTTCGATACTGATGATTTAGATATATGGAAGTCTATATCTATCTCGATTACTTTATACCTGTACAAACAACCGTTATCCAATCAAAGTTATAATACCCTGTGTACAAGTACAGCTGGGTATAAAAACAGGTAGGTAGTTTGTGTGAGGATGCAAAGTTTCACGTTTTTTGTGGTCTGCATGAAATAGTTATATCCATGAATCACTTATCTCAAAAATATATGACGTAAACGTGAGTATTTGATAAAATTTGAAGCTTCTAGCCGTTAAAAAGGGGGCAGAAATGATAATTTATATGGGGTATATAATATATATACCACCGATTTCTATGATTTTTTCAGACAACAATATTTGCTATATACGAAAGCTTATGGTGAAATTTTAAGGTTATAGCTGTCAGAATGAACAATCGGTTATAGGGGACATATGCTATGTATACGACCAATCTCTTCGAATTTTTCATAAAACAATATTTGGTATATACGAAAGCATATGGTGAAATTTGAAGGTTATAGCTGTTAAAATGGGCAGACATTACAATAAGTTTCTTATCTGAACAATGGGTTGTATGGGATACATCCATATACAGGACCGATCTGTATGATTTTTTCATAAAACAATATTTGGTATATACGTAAGCATTTGGTGAAATTTGAAGGTTATAGCTGTTTAAATGTGGCAGTAATTACGAAAAGCTTCTTATCTGAACAATCGGTCGTGGGGGATATATGTATACTATATATACCACCGATCTTATCCATTTTTTCAGACAACAATATGTGCAATATACGAAAGCATATTGTGAAGTTTGAAGCTTCAATCTGATAAATTGAGGAAGATATGACAAAAATCGTATTTTCTGACAAATCGGTTGTGTGGGAGATATATATTCTATATTCCGACAAATGTCTGATCGGACACCTAAATATACCCGCTCACCAAATTTTATGAAGTTATCTCAAAAATTTTGCTACTAGTTTAGCAACAAACAGACAGACGGAGATGGCTAAATCAACTCAGCTCTTCATCCTGATCATTTCGGTATACTTAATGGTGGGTCTATCTATTTTCCTATAAGGACTTACAATTTTGAGATTCGTGACAAACTTAATATACCATTTCATTTTCATAAAAGGTATACAAACAAAAAAAACAAATGATTATAAAATTAGATCAACAATATATAGCGCATAAATCAAAATTTTTCTTATTTGTCTCTAAAATTTTCATTACTTGCTTATTTTAACGGTCACCTGGCCACCACACATACTTGTCAATGGTGTAACTGTGCAATTTTTTTTATTAACATTACAATGCTAATTAAAACAAATAAAATAAAATAATTAATTATGTGTGTAGTTGTAGCATGTAAGCGTTAGATCGTAAATGTCCGCACACATAATCTGTGACCAATTGAAAAACAACAACAACAACAACAACAATCTGATATATTCAATTATATGCGTTTGTTTGTTTGTTCGAATGTTGATTAGCATTTGCCCACCACTTGATCGCTTTAAATACCTGTTGCTGCCATACATAAATTTCTGTACATATGTATGTATTTCTGTGCAACGATAATTGCTCATTTAACAGTTGCAATAATAATTTTCTAATTAAATAAAACACATTTATGTAATTAAAGCGACACAATTATGTCAAAATAAAAGTTAGTAAAAATAAACGAAATGTTTTTCTCTCTTTATGCATCAATTTATATTGTACATTAGGGTGGCCCTTAACAAAATTAAATGTTCGACGTTTGCCAGCACGGATGAATACATGTGGAAATTCTTGCTCTTTGAGATCGCGCGAAAAAGTTCATTTTTCATACATTAGACATTGATGTCATCATCGTAAAAATCATATTTGGGCGTTTGTAAAACAACTTTTGGGTGTTTTGGACCCTAATTATTTATCCTATGATTTCTACTGATTTTATTCAACTGGGGTATCCAAAGACGCGCATTTAGTTCATGGTAAAGATCCTAAAGGCGGAAAATAAATTGTTTCCTGTTCAAAAGCTATCCATGGAATTCCGTTTCATGGGGGGGGGGGGGGGGGGGGGGCTGCCGTGCAGAAAGATGTTCAGTACAGTTGTTGGCTTGTATAACTGGTGTTGAACCACCTAATAACTATTTTCGAGGCTAATATGCGTCAATAGCTTACTATCATATTTCAGCCTAAATTTTGTTGAGTGCCATAATTCGCAAATTTACTTAGCTAAAAGTATAAAGTTGTATTGACGTCATGACGGGCTTTGGTCGCGAGTGTTTGTCGACAAATTGATCATTGCAGGAGTGCCGGAAGAAAAGGCATTGAAGAGATTTACAACGAATAATCGAAACAGCTGTCGACTAGTCGGTTCTTATGTCGTTTTTTATCACTTTCTCTCAAAATATTGAATAAATTAAAAGATAAAACTTTACACCAAGCCCAAAAATGGCATCAGGCGTATGGGAAGACGCGTTTGACCGCGGTATATATAATCCAAAAGCATAAATCAAATATTTTGCTTCAAGCAAAAGATGTTTGCTTTAAAAACAGAACCGATCTAAAATGGCTGACGGAATCAATAGTATTTCTTCGCAGAGCATTCTGGTTGAGTCCAACATCGGCTACAATACAATCTGCTTATTTCATCAAATTACATACAGCACAATTTAGCGATGTACATCTTAGCCTGTACTTTGACCTTCCGCAGAAGAATCTTTTTGAAAAATCTTATGCTTATGTTAGAATAGATAAAGAGGCTGCTTTACACTTTTGGGCGAACCAAGGGAAAACTTAATTGCCAATTATTCAACGAAAAAGACCGCATTGCTCAGTAGAGGATGCTCAGTTGCCAACTTTAGCGGAGAAGACACTGCATAGCTTTGTTAAGTATGCTTTATTGTCAACTTCCCCAAAAGTGAACTCCCCCGCATGTAAGGAAAGAACCAAACATGCGAGATTAAATCACAGCCACAGCGCATCTCCCACTATGGGGCCGCTCCCAAGGACAGGAGACGTAGCATGTATAAAATCACCAAACGATACATTATATACAGTAGACTGGGTCGATTTATTAACTGATATCGCGCCATCGATTTTTCGATAGGATTTAGGCTCAGGAAAAAAGTTCCACTACGCATACCCAAAAAAATAATTTTCGAGCCTGCGAAATTTCATTCTTTTGACTTTTTTCGACTTTGATTTTTAAGGTTTTTTCATTACCTACTAAAAAAATTTTCCATATATAATTTCCTTCCGATCTGTTTGAATAATATTTAGGTATATTTTAAGCCAGGCAGATCTGTTGTGTTGAGTGCAAATAAAACAAAGATTATTCCACCTTTCAGCTCGACGTTTCGCCAATTTTCCTTGGCATCTTCAGGAGCGTGACACTGTATTTATTTAATAAAACAAAAAACAACAAAAAACACAATCAGATACATATAGAATTAAAATTTAAAATAATGCAATCAAATATTGTTTGTACAAGAAATATTTTCTTACTTACAAAATTGGAATTAAACGAAACATATAATTTTCACTAAAACATTTAAACATTTAAAAACATTTTAATATTAAAAAATTGCTTCCTTTGATTGTAAAATTTTTTTCTTTTTCAAAAAACTGTTATCGACAACGTTTTTAGCGGACATTTTTGGGTCGGACAGGGTATACATATGAAAATTTTTTTAGTAGGTCATGAAAAAAACCTTAAAAATCAAAGTCGAAAAAAAGTAAAAAAAAATAAAATTTCGCAGACTCGAGAATTATTTTTTTGGGTATGCGTAGTGGAACTTTTTTCCTCAGCCCAAATCCTATCGAAAAATCGATGGCGCGATATCGGTTAACTTTCGTCCAAAAAAATCGACCCACCTTAATATACATGTCACAACTGACTTTTAATGCTGCCCGCGGTACAGTTTTTTTTTATTGACCGTGAAAGGTTCACGCAAACGATACACCTCTTGCATTGCTCCCTTTCGAGTTATCACACCTCAGGGGCATATTCTATCCCCTTACCTGCAGTGAGGAAGTAAGTGGAATATCTGGACTCTTGGCGGAACAGGAAGATGTAGTAGAATCAGGCCATTCAACAAATCAATAACACGACATATAAAAATTGATAACGCTAGGACAAAAAATATATGAACTTTCCATAAAAAATCGATAATTTTTTGATAACATATCTGTACTATTTCGATAAATAACTGATAACATTTTTTAAAGTTATTGAACTTATCGATAAATTTTCGATAGTAAATCGATAGCTTTTCGATAACAAATTTATGACTTGTCCATAAAAATCTTTAACCTTTGCTATAAAGAGAAAATTTATAACACTCGGATAACAAATCGATAACTTCTCGATAACAAGTCAATAATTGAATTAACTAAGCTTACATTCTGTATTCCCCCATACAACATACCTACCAACCCCACACTATACGCTTACGCTTACCTATGCTTACATTCTGGATTTCCCCATTCCGCGAGCACAGATGTTTCGTGTACTCCATCCTATCCACAAGAAAGGCGATCCCGCAAACCGCAC
Organism: Eurosta solidaginis; assembly: GCF_040869045.1. NCBI lineage: Eukaryota > Metazoa > Arthropoda > Insecta > Diptera > Tephritidae > Eurosta > Eurosta solidaginis. The sequence continues at coordinate 181,656,289 of NC_090323.1, forward strand.
TAATCAGCCTGCTCAATATCGCGTGTAAGGTTTTATCTAGCGTATTATACAAAAACGTAGGTCCAAAATCGACGCTCTAGCCGGACCTTGTCAGTGTAGCTTCAGATGTAGTAAATCTACTATCCACCAGATTTTTATGATAAGCAAAAAAAAAACTTGGAGCATACCCATGGTTAGCACGAAGGTAAGTGCCTTTTGTAGTCATGTCTGACTTTGTCTATCTGGGAACCAGTGGAGACAGCGAAAACAATAGTCAGCTTAGCAAGCAATTGAAAAATAAAGTCCTTTCTTGACGAACAAGAATCACGCTTAGCAAGAATCGAGAGAAGATGAGGTGGCCATTGGGCTGCTCGAGAGACTAGTATCGGCAATAATCGAAAGCGGTATAATGATGAGCTACATAGTAGTATGAGCATTACGCATATATGAAGATAGTGCAACGAATAAAAGCTCAAAGGCTTCTGCTGGCTCGGTCATGCTATGTGAATGGACGAAGACGCTCCGCCCAAGAAAGTATTTCAATCGGCACGGTAGTTTGGAAGCAGAGGAAGGGGAAGACCTTTACCGAGCTGCGAGAGACAGGTGAAGGAAGACTTGAACTCCCTTGGTGCTACCAATTGGCGTCAGTTATAGTGAAACAGAGATAGCTGGCATAACGAAAAAAATCGCTAGGCGCCTAAGTGCCAATGAATGATGATGTTGCTGATGATCTTACTGTATCTCTAATCGTAATACAAAACGACACACAAACGCTTGGGAAACTGTGATCAGTAGTTAATATTTTACATTTTGCACACAGCTGCGAACACAAAACGTGCACCGTACGAATGGCGAACACGCACACAACCACAATGGTTTGTATTGAATATCGAACAAGGTACAAACGATTTTGTCTTTGAAAAATCGAAAAAAAATGTGTAACAAAATCAAAAAAAAAAGAGATAATTTAACACTCAAATTGAGATCTCAATTTCATGAAATTAATTCCAAAGCCATTTATGTCTCTATATTAATGTAATATTTGCATATTCACCAAACGCAGGCTTACCGCAGCTAAAAAGAAGATAAAGAAAACACCGAAACTAAGTTGAAACTGCACTCCATACAATTCACAAAAAAAAAAAAAAAACAAGTAAGGAAGGCTAAGGTCGAGTGTAGCTGAACATTACATACTCAGTTGCCAAATTACAGCTTGCAAAACTTTCAAATTACCTTCTTTTAAAAGTGGGCGGTGCCACGCCCATTGTCCAAAATTTTACTAATTTTCTATTCTGCGTCATATGGTCAACCCACCTACCAAGTTTCATCGCTTTATCCGTCTTTGGTAATGAATTATCGCACTTTTTCGGTTTTTCGAAATTTTCGATATCGAAAAAGTGGACGTGGTTATAGTCCGCTTTTGTTCATTTAAAATAGCGATCTGAGATGAGTGCCCAGGAACTTACACACCAAATTTCATTAAGATACCTCAAAATTTACTCAAGTTATCGTTTTCATGGACAGACGTACGGACAGACGGACGGACATGGCTGAATGAATTTCTATTTTCGCCTGGATCATTTTGATATATAGAAGTCTATATCTATCTCGATTAGTTTATGCAGTTACGGGGTACCGTTATGCGAACAAAATTAATATACGCTGTGAGCTCTGCTCAGCTGAGTATAAAAATACCAATTGCAAAGCTAAAGAAAATTAGTCAGCTGTAGCTGCACCAACCATAAAACACGCTTCTTATTTTCCCATGACCTCGAAAGAGGTAATTTAATACGCGCAACTATTGCGAAGACAATAACAATAACAACAACAAATGCAGACACACAATAATGCGATCAGCTGTGTTGGCGGTGGTGGTGCTGGTGGTGGTAGGCTGCGACTCAAATGAGCGCCGACTCACAGCACAAATACGATTAAGTAAATCGTGGTATGCAACAACCACCAAAACTATGCTGAGGCACTCAACAACAACAACAAGAGCAACATAATTTTGACATTAAACGTATTTGACTGCGAGACTACGCTGTAAGGAGCCGCATGGTACCGTCGTAGTTCAAACGAACAGATAGATTGGTCATTGAGATGAGGGAGCTGCTCACTTTTGACCAGATACAAATCGTTATGTTGTTGTTATTGGCTTGCAATATTTGTAAGCGACTAATGATTGGCAGTTAAAATGATTTGAGCAACCGTATCAAATAATCCACTGCTACACAGCTGAGTTTTTCACGTTCTTTTCTTCTTCTTCTACCACTCGTTATACTAAGCTGAGCAGAGCTTACAGAGTATATTAATTTTGTTCGCATAACGGTACCCCGTAAAGGCATAAACTAATCGAAATAAATATAGACTTCTATATATCAAAATGGTCTGGACGGAAAAAAAATTCATTTAGCCATGTCCGTCCCGTCTCACAGTGAACTGACATTTACAAATATGCGATGTCAACTCTGCATGCGAGAATTCGGTTTATGGAGTGTATTCTTCATATATTTTACCGATTAGAATTTAAATCGTGGATAGCGAAAGAGATAATAAATCTAAAATGGAAGAAAAGTGGAGAGCAGTACAGAATTGTTTAGAAACCAGACTGGTTTCTTGGTAGATGTGGTAAAGCAAGGACATGGTACAAAGAATGATGGAAATACCGCTAGATGATTTTTCGCTGACATTAAAACTACCGCCTCTATAACTGGTGTTAGTGAAAATCAATCATCAAAGATTCTCTACAATATTAGGGGCACTTTCATGTGGGTGTCCGTTAGATATACAAAAGTTCAACATGTATGCCAGAGAAACCATTCGAGTTTACGTCGAACTATATGAATTGTATTACATGCCTTCAAGTTTTCATAAAATTTGAGTACAATGAGCTTCAATAATAGAGCATTTTGGTTCCATTCCTATTGGAAATTTGTCCGAAGAAGTCGCTGAATCCAGAAATAAAGATTTTAGGGAATATCGTCGAGACCATGCAAGAAACATTAGCCGCAAAGCCACAAATGAGGACATTTTAAATAACTTGTTAGTTACTTCTGACCCATTTATTTCATCGATGAGATCGAAATTACCTAGGAAATATCCGAAGAAGTGAAATCTCTACTACTTCTACCGCAAAACCTCGACTATGATACAGAAAACTAAATATTTCAGTTTCTCAACTTTAATTGGGTACGAATATAAATACTACATATGAAACGCAACATTTACTTAAAATCATAAAAATTGTTTTATTTTTTTTATTTTTTTTTTCGGTCATATACCTATATATATATATTTGGGTATTTGATGGACTATTGACCGATCGAATAATTTTTGCTTTAAATTACTCTTTTGGTACTAACGAACAAGCTGGAATAGTAAGCATCATATAAACAAAAAATAAATAAAATTAACGAACAAGCTGGAATAGCTAAATTTTGATTGGAAACTTTTTTGGATTGTTAAATATAACTTCAATATAAAACAAGTAAGGAAGGTTAAGTTCGGGTGTAACCGAACATTACATACTCAGTTGAGAGCTATGGTGACAACATAAGGGAAAATAACCATGTAGGAAAATGAACCGAAGGAAACCCTGGAATGTGTTTTGTATGACATGTGTATCAAACGAAAGGCATTAAAGAGTATTTTATGAGGGAGTGGGTCATAGTTCTATAGGTGGACGCTATTTAGGGATATAGCCATAAAGGTGGATCAGGGTTGACTCTAGAATGCGTTTGTACGATATGGGTATCAAATTAAAGGTGTTAATGAGTATTTTAAAAGGGAGTAATCCTTAGTTCCATAGGTGGACGCCGTTTCGAGATATCGCCACAAAGGTGGAACAGGGGTGATCCTAGAATTTGTTTGTACAATATGGGCATCAAACGAATGGTGTTAATGAGTATTTTAAAAGGGAGTGGGCCTTAGTTCTATAGGTGGATGCCGTTTCGAAATATCGCCATAAAGGTGGACCAGGGTTGACTCTAGAATGTGTTTGTACGATAGGGGTATCAAATTAAAGGTATTAATGAGGGTTTTAAAAGGGAGTGGTGGTTGTTGTATAGGTGGTCGCCTTTTCGAGATGTCGCCATAAAGGTGAACCAGGGGTGACTCTAGAATGCGTTTGTACGATATGGATATCAAATGAAAGGTGTTAATGAGTATTTTAAAAGGGAGTAATCCTTAGTCCCATAGGTGGACGCCGTTTCGAGATATCGCCATAAAGGTGGACCAGGGGTGACCCTAGAATTTGTTTGTACAATATGGGCATCAAACGAAAGGTGTTAGTGAGTATTTTTAAAGGGAGTGGGCCTTAGTACTATAGGTGGACGCCGTTTCGAAATATCGCCATAAAGGTGGACCAGGGGTGACTCTAGAGTGTGTTTGTACGATATGGGTGTCAAATTAAAGGTATTAATGAGGGTTTTAAAAGGGAGTGGTGGTTGTTGTATAGGTGGTCGCATTTTCGAAATATCGCCATAAAGGTGGACCAGGGGTGACTCTAGAATTTGTTTGTACAATATGGGTATCAAAAGAAAGGTGTTATTGAGTATTTTAAAAGGGAGTAATCCTTAGTTCCATAGGTGGACACCGTTTCGAGATATCGCCATAAAGGTGGGCCAGCGGTGACTCTAGAATTCGTTTGTGCAATATGGGTATCAAACGAAAGGAGTTAATGAGTATTTTAAAAGGGAGTGGGCCTTAGTTCTATAGGTGGACGCCTTTTCGAGTTATCGCCATAAAGGTGAACCAGGGGTGACTCTAGAATGTGTTTGTACGATATTGGTATCAAATTAAAGGTATTAATGAGAGTTTTAAAAGGGAGTGGTGGTAGTTGTATATGTGAAGGCGTTTTCCAGATATCGGCCAAAATGTGGACCAGGGTGACCCAGAACATCATCTGTTGGATACCGCTAATTTATTTATATATGTAATACCTGCCAAGATTTTAAGGGTTTTTTATTTCGCCCTGCAGAACTTTTTCATTTTCTTCTACTTAATATGGTAGGTGTCACAACCATTTTATAAAGTTTTTTCTAAAGTTATATTTCGCTTCAATAAAACAATCCAATTACCTTACCATGTTTCATCCCTTTTTTCGTATTTGGTATAGAATTATGGCATTTTTTTCATTTTTCGTAATTTTCGATATCGAAAAAGTGGGCGTGGTTATAGTCGGATTTCGTTCATTTTTTATACCAAGATAAAGTGAGTTCAAGTAAGCACGTGAACTAAGTTCATTAAAGATATGTCGATTTTTGCTCAAGTTATCGTGTTAAGGGCCATGCGGAAGGACAGACGGACGACTGTGTATAAAAACTGGGCGTGGCATCAACCGATTTCGCCCATTTTCACAGAAAACGGTTAACGTCATAAAATCTATGCCCCTACCAAATTTCAAAAGGATTGGTTAATTTTTGTTCGACTTATGGCGTTAAAAGTATCTTAGACAAATTAAATGAAAAAGGGCGGAGCCACGCCCATTTTGAAATTTTCTTTTATTTTTGTATTTTGTTGCACCATATCATTACTGGAGTTGAATGTCGACATAATTTACTTATATAATGTAAAGATATTAAATTTTTTATTAAAATTTTACTCTAAAAAAAAATTTTTTTTAAAGTGGGCGTGGTCCTTCTCCGATTTTGCTAATTTTTATTAAGCGTATATATAGTAATAGGAGTAACGTTCCTTACAAATTTCATCATGATATCTTCAACGACTGCCAAATTACAGTTTGGAAAAATTTTAAATTACCTTCTTTTAAAAGTGGGCGGTGCCACGCCCATTGTCCAAAATTTTACTAATTTTCAATTCTGCGTCATAAGTTCAACTCCTCTACCGAGTTTCGTCGCTTTATCTCTCTTTTGTAATGAATTATCGCAATTTTTCGGTTTTTCGAAATTTTCTATATCGAAAAAGTGGGCGTGGTTATAGTCCGATATCGTTCATTTTAAATAGCGATCTGAGATGGGTGCTCAGGAATCTACATACCAAATTTCATCAAGATACCTCAAAATTTACTCAAGTTATCGTGTTAACGGACGGACGGACGGACGGACATGGCTCAATCAAATTTTTTTTCGATCCTGATTATTTTGATATATGGAAGTCTATATCTATCTCGATTCCTTTATATATGTACAACCAACCGTTATCCAATCAAACTTAATATACTCTGTGAGCTCTGCTATACTGAGTATAAAAATTAAGTGTATAATATGAATTATGAAATATTTTTTTTTTAAATATTACCCAGAATTAAAAAGTGATTCGCAATATTAACATTAAAAAAAATATTTTTGTTTTTAAATTCTACCCAAAATTAAAAAGTGTTTCGTAACACTAAAAAAAACAAAAAAAAAATATAAAAAAAAAAAACAATAAACGCGAAACTTTTCGAACCATGAAACCTAGTACATTGCATAGTATATAAGCCTAACTATATAAATAAATTAATCAAGTTTTGAGGAAATGTGAGGAAAATGAGTAAACGGTAAAAATGTGATTTTTCCCATTGATCAATTTTTTTTATTTGCTATAACTTTGTTGTTTAAGACTTTATGAAAAAACACTCATATAAAAAATATCGATCCCCATCAAAGTTTTTGTGTTATTATATTAAGTCCACTGAAAGCCAAATCCAGTCCACTGTCCGTCCGTCCGTAAACACGATAACTTGAGTATATTTTGAGGTTTCTTAATGAAGTTTAGTATGTAAGTTCCTAGAAAAGTTCATAGAAAATTAGTAAAATTTTGGACAGTCCGCGTGGCACCGCCCACTTCTAAAAGGAGGTAATTTAAAATTATGCAAGCTGTAATTTGGCAATCGTTGAATCATGATGAAATTTGGCAGGAACGTTACTCCTATTACTATATGTGTGCTTAATAAAAACTAGCAAAATCAGATGACGGACACGCCCACTTTAAAACAAAATTTTAAAAGTAAAATTTTAACAAAAAATTTAATATCTTTACAGTATATAAAAAAAGTATGTCAACATTCGACTCCAATAATGATATGGTGCAACAAAATACAAAAAAAAAAAAAGAAAATTTTAAAAAGGGCGTGGCTCCGCCCTTTTTAATTTAATTTGTCTAAAATACTTTCAATGCCATAAGTCGAACAAAAATTTACTAATCGTTCTGAAATTTGGTAAGGGCATAGCTTCTATTACGATTTCGACCGTCTGTCCTTCTGCGCGGCCATTAACACGATTGAGCAAAAATGGGCGAAATCTGACTATGAACACGCCCACTTTTTCGATATCGAAAATTTTGAAAAATGAAAAAAGTGCCATAATTCTATACCAAATACGAAAAAAGGGATGAAAAATTGTTGGTTTTTTGACGCAAAATATAACTTTAGAAAAAACTTTGTAAAATGGGTGTAACAACTGCCATATTAAGTAGAAGAAAATGAAAAAGTTCTGCAGGGCGAAATCAGAAGTCCTTGGAATCATGGCAGGAATACTGTTCGTGGTATTACATATATAAATTAACGGTACCCGACAGATGAGGTTCTGGGTTACCCTGGTCCACATTTTGGTCGTTATCTCGAAAACGCCTTCACATGTACAACTAAGGGCCACTCCCATTTAAAACCCTCATTGATACCTTTAATTTAATACCCATATCTTACAAACACATTATAGAGTCACCCCTGGTCCACCTTTATGGCGATATCCCGAAATGGCGTCCACCTATAGAACTATGGCCCACGCCCGTTAAAAATATTCTTTAATACCTTCTATTTGATACACATGTCATACAAACACATTCCAGGGTTAACCTAGGTTAATTTTCCTACATGGTGATTTTCCCTTATTTTGTCTCCAAAGCTCTCAGCTGAGTATGTAATGTTCGGTTACACCCGAACTTAGCCTTCTTTACTTGTTAGTATTACCATTTGTATGTATGTATGAAAAAACAATTTTGTCTCCAAAGCTCTCAGCTGAGTATGTAATGTTCGGTTACACCCGAACTTGGCCTTCCTTACTTGTTTTGACATTTGTTTGTGGTGTAAATTGCGCGTCATTTAATAAATATTTAATTTGTTTTATTGCTTGGCTGCAAACATTAAATAAAGCGACATCGTTTCTAAGCTCGCTTCTGATCTCCCGTGAAACCCAAACCAACAAACTAAAGAAAATTTTTTTTTTTTTTTTATTGTTCGTGTTGCACGTTTTTGTCGCTTCTTCTTCATTAGGCCTGTCGCTGTTGCTACATAACGTAATTTGTTTTCGTGATACGTTCTTAATAGATAGCCGACAGCGACAATCTTTTTATACATCACAAGCCCAGCTTAAATGGCTTTTCAACCCGACAATTTATTAAAATTTTTTTCATTTCGTCGCCTTTAGCATCAATTAGGTTTCGAGCAAGGAGCGACTAAAGATCGTGTTGCTAATCTAATGTTTTCTATAAAATAATTACAGGTAAATTGAATTGCTAGTGTTGGGGTTTCCAAAGCTTCAACTGCAAACATTCTGTCAAATAATTAGAAGTCTATATTTTGTTTTATACAATGAGACTTGCAAATATATCAGGATAAGAAGAGTCAAAACCTATAGATAGGAAAAGTTCTTAGAAGGTTGTGTAGAAGTTTGCATACGGTTGACGACGTCGTCCAAAGAGCAAACTATTTCGTCGACTGGCCGAGAAAGTCCTGGAGAATGAGTCAGAAGTGGTTAGTTTAGTTAGTTCGAGTGCGGCTACCTTCCACACACTCCGAGCCAGAACAGATTCTCTAGTTGTTGCAACTGGCAACCAATATCTCCCTCCACATAGCTGGTGGCACCTCAAGGTAAAGGATGATTCGAATGGGTTATCTGCTATTGTGTAGACCTTGTAGCACTCAGGATCTACCACAGCGATTTCAGGGCAAGTGGGTCCTGTGCTCCACGGAGACAGGTAGGCCATGGTGCTGTGTTCTTGTCAAAAGGAAAATTTAAGATTTTCTTCTCTGGTCTCGACGTTTTCGTTATGTCGATAATAAGGGGCGGCACCTACAATCTTCAACGAGATCACTGCCGCTCAAAGTAGGAGAACAATAATGAAAATAATTTGAAGCTAAATAAATTGATATTTAGTTGTTGATATAGGGCTTGATGCATTTTCAGGAGTTCAGATCTTTTCAGACACTAAGAGCACTAACTGGTCCTGTATTGGGAGAATTTAAACGAATATTAACTCTCGGTGAACTCAAGTATTACCCTGGACGGATCTTCAATAAAAATAGGAGGCGTATACTACGCTCAGACTGAAAACTTTTCAAGTTCCGTTTTGATATTGACGAATATGAAATTAGAAAGCCAAGCTGGCATCGTGGAGAAGCTTCTGCGAAATATTGGAATAAGGAACCGAATCCACGAGGCTCAGAAAAATTCTCTCAAGTAATGCTGCCTGAATTCATTAGCAGGGTGGGAAATACGCGTTTCGAAACCTCCTGAACAGTAATCCTTTAATGAGGTCAGAATGCGCGTTATTTGGAACACCACAGTGTAAATTATTTTGTTGTTGAATCCTTCCCAACAATATACTCCTAATGATATAAGAACTGTAGAAATTCTGAGTATCACGATGTATGTTTATTGCGAAATTGTAAAGGATGCCTTTGCAATGATTTCGAACAACTTACTGCCAAAGATCTCGTAATAGACGCGATTCTGATCAACACTGTGCAAGTTTATTAGAGGATTGGAAAAGCCGAGTTTCCAAGTGAACAGTTTACAGTTAGTAATGTCGGATTAGAAGCTATTCTGAGCAGCAAAGTGTAATTTCATAAGAAGTTTAGCAAGACCGTGTTTTCATTCTCCTTGAACCTACTTATTAGTTTTTGAAGGCTGTATTAAAGACAGTAACAAACACGAAGTTCCAACCATATCTCACCTAGCTAAAACTCGTGTACATCTAATATAGAATAAACAAGCTCGGGGTAAAACTCCTCGGCGGTAAATCGCGCTAAGTACTTATATGGTTTATATGAGCCCAATAATCTAGATGCCAGAAGGTAGGAATGCAAATCAGACATTGATCTTAACACAAAAATTACGGAATTGAACACATCGTCCATATGTTCGATGCCTGTCAGTCATAAAAAATCGTGATGAGACTAAGGACACTTACCCATTTGGCTCAATCGAGCTGAACCTGACCACATACATAATACGTTACAAATTACCACAAAGGCATAAATCGTAAATGTTTACAAGGCGGGATCACTCAACAGCTAAAGTGAGAAATTAACATACATACATACAATCGATTACAACTGTAAGTCATAACCCAAGATTCAATTTGTTTATATGTGAAAATTCAATCAATATCCCGAAACAAATTATTTACATATATTGCAACCTCAAAGTCCAAGTTGATATGGTCTCGTACATCTTGTACGAGCGTTATGAAATAAAATTCGCTATTGAGCTTTCACCTTCAGGTTGATTTCTTTGATACGCCGCATAGAAAGAGATCAACATCAAATTACCAACAGCAAACAACAACAAGCCATAATCAAGAAAGACACGATATTTTGATGTAAAGCTACTGATTATACATATTACAACAACATTGATATCAACATGATCGAATAAGTAAGTTCATCCAATAATGCATAGTAAATTTGATTTTACTGCTGATCCAGCTGCTAGACAATACATTTCGTTGTTGTTCTTGTAGCTGTGGTTTTCATATTGTGCAAGTGCAAACAATTTTGCATGCAAATATTGAGAATAAATATCAGAAAGCCAAAATCAACAATTGCATTGACTGGAGAAGATCAAGAGGTCGTTGCAGCTAAAAAGGAATATTACAAAAACAACACCAAATGGTATAATGATAGAGAAAAAAGCGATTTTACAACAACACGTGCAAGTATTTGGAATCAGCGCGCAGGCGCAATTTGATTGATCCATGATCTTTATTGCCCTACTAAATTTGCTGCTCCATTGCATGCGACATGGTTGCCAATTATTTTATTTTTGTTGTAACAAAATATGTGCCAAATCAAAGTAAAATTTACCTTTTTGCTATTTTTATTCCCCAAAAAGAATGGCATAGACACTAATGCCAACTGTTAGCATAACATTTATTTCATAGAACGAATAACGTGTTATGATGATATGACGTGATATCGTATGAAAATGGTCGGATGTGATGCCGTATAATATGATCTTTTCATACCAAGCTTTTTCAATTATAAAAGATGTACTACTTCAATATGATATGATTTGGCATTATCCTAATCATACATGTTGCAGTATGATATTCTTTAGTTTGATTCTGTGTTATAAGATTTGATGTAATTGAATCCAGACGAAGAGTGTAGGCGAATTTAATTCGGGATTACTTTCCTAGCTTTTCAGGCTCATTTCATGATGAATTTTAAAATTGATGAATTGTCTACAACATAAACAGGGATCCAACTACTTTATGCTAAGTTTCCCATATATTACACTTCGGAAACATAACAAAAGAAGTGGAAGCGTCGTGAACAGCTTGGCTTCGTGCAAGGTAGTAGGGCGTGAAGGTATTATATTCCTTATGTAGAAGGTACAGCATCATTTTCATTAATTGACGCTTAATCACCTAAGCGATTTTGGCAGTTTCGTAAGAAGTTATGCCAGCTATCCCTGCGTCGCGATAGCTGTCGCCAATTGGGAGCACTCAGCTATGTGCAGTCTTCCTTCATCTGCCTCTCCCAACTCCAAACCGTATAACGTGAACAAGCCTGTGAAGCCTTTGATTAGGGTAGAATGTACATAGTAAATTTAAACAACTAAGGAAGGCTAAGTTCGGGTGTAACCGAACATTACATACTCAGTTGAGAGCTATGGAGACAAAGTAAGCGAAAATCACCATGTTGTAAAAAGAACCTAGGGTAACCCTGGAATGTGTTTGTATGACATGTGTATCAAATGGAAGGTATTAAAGAGTATTTTAAGAGGAAGTGGACCATAGTTCTATAGATGGACGCCATTTAGGGATATCGCGATAAAGGTGGACCAGGCCTGACTCTAGAATTTGTTTGTACGATATGGGTATCAAACGAAAGGTGTTAATAAGTGTTTTAAAAGGGAGTGGGCCTTAGTTCTATAGGTGGACGCCTTTTCGGAATATCGTTATAAAAGTGGACCAGGGGTGACTCTAGAATGTTTCTAGAATGTTTGTACAATATGGGTATCAAGTGAAAGGTGTTAATGAGTATTTTAAAAGGGCCTGGGTCTTAGTTCTATAGGTGGATGCCTTTTCGAGATATCGCCATAAACGTGGACCAGGGGTGACTCTAGAATTTGTTTGTACGATATGGGTATCAAATGAAAGGTGTTAATGAGTATCTTAAAAGGACGTGGCCCTTAGTTCTATAGGTGGACGCCTTTTCGAAATATCGCCATAAAGGTGGACCAGGGGCGACTCTAGAATTTGTTTGTACGATATGGGTATCAAATGAAAGGTGTTAATGAGTATCTTAAAAGGACATGGGCCTTAGTTCTATAGGTGGACGCCTTTTCGAAATATCGCCATAAAGGTGGACCAGTGGCGACTCTAGAATTTGTTTGTACGATATGGGTATCAAATGAAAGGTGTTAATGAGTATTTTAAAAAGGAGTGGGCCTTAGTTCTATAGGTGGACGCCTTTTCGAAATATCGCCATAAAGGTGGACCAGGGGTGACTCTAGGATTTGTTTGTACTATATGGGTATCAAATGAAAGGTGTTAATGAGTATTTTAAAAGGGAGTGGGCCTTAGTTCTATAGGTGGACGCCTTTTCGGAATATCGTTATAAAAGTGGACCAGGGGTGACTCTAGAATGCGTTTGTACAATATGGGTATCAAATGAAAGGTGTTAATGAGTATTTTAAAAGGGAGTGGGCCTAAGTTCTATAGGTGGACGCCTTTTCGAGATATCGCCATAAAGGTGGACCAAGGGTGACTCTAGAATTTATTTTGTACAATATGGGTATCAAATGAAAGGTGGTAATGACTATTTTAAAAGGGAATGGGCCTTAGTTCTATAGATGGACGCCGTTTCGAGATATCGCCATAAAGATGGACCAGGGGTGACTCTAGAATTTGTTTGTACGATATGGGTATCAAACGAAAGGTGTTAATAAGTGTTTTAAAAGGGAGTGGGCCTTAGTTCTATAGGTGGACGCCTTTTCGGAATATCGTTATAAAATTGGACCAGGGGTGACTCTAGAATGTTTCTAGAATGTTTGTACAATATGGGTATCAAGTGAAAGGTGTTAATGAGTATTTTAAAAGGGCCTGGGTCTTAGTTCTATAGGTGGATGCCTTTTCGAGATATCGCCATAAACGTGGACCAGGAGTGACTCTAGAATTTGTTTGTACGATATGGGTATCAAATGAAAGGTGTTAATGAGTATCCTAAAAGGACGTGGGCCTTAGTTCTATAGGTGGACGCCTTTTCGAAATATCGCCATAAAGGTGGACCAGGGGCGACTCTAGAATTTGTTTGTACGATATGGGTATCAAATGAAAGGTGTTAATGAGTATCCTAAAAGGACGTGGGCCTTAGTTCTATAGGTGGACGCCTTTTCGAAATATCGCCATAAAGGTGGACCAGGGGCGACTCTAGAATTTGTTTGTACGATATGGGTATCAAATGAAAGGTGTTAATGAGTATTTTAAAAAGGAGTGGGCCTTAGTTCTATAGGTGGACGCCTTTTCGAAATATCGCCATAAAGGTGGACCAGGGTTGACTGTAGAATGCGTTTGTACAATATGGGTATCAAACGAAAGGTGTTAATAAGAGTTTTAAAAGGGAGTGGGCCTTAGTTCTATAGGTGGACGCCTTTTCGGAATATCGTTATAAAAGTGGACCAGGGGTGACTCTAGAATGCTTTTGTACAATATGGGTATCAAATGAAAGGTGTTATTGAGTATTTTAAAAGGGCGTGGGCCTTAGTTCTATAGGTGGACGCCTTTTCGAAATATCGCCACAAAGGTGGGCCAGGGGTGACTCTAGAATTTTTTCGTACGATATGGGTATCAAATGAAAGATGTTAATGAGTATTTTAAAAAGGAGTGGGCCTTAGTTCTATATGTGGACGTCTTTTCGAGATATCGCCATAAACGTGGACCAGGGGTGACTCTAGAATGCGTTTGTACGATATGGGTATCAAATTAAAGGTATTAATGAGGGTTTTAAAAGGGAGTGGCCCTTAGTTGTATATGTGAAGGCGTTTTCGAGATATCTACCAAAATGTGGACTAGTGTGATCCAGAACATCATCTGTCGGGTACCGCTAATTTATTTATATATGTAATACCACGTACAGTATTCCTTCCAAGATTCCAAGGGCTTTTGATTTCGCCCTGCAAAACTTTTTCATTTTATTCTACTTAATATGGTAGGTGTCACACCCATTTTACCAAGTTTTTTCTAAAGTTATATTTTGCGTCAATAAACCAATACAATTACCATGTTTCGTTCCTTTTTTCGTATTTGGTATATAATTATGGCATTTTTTTCATTTTTCGTAATTTTCGATATCGATAAAGTGGGCGTGGTCATAGTCGGATTTCGGCCATTTTTTACACCAATACAAAGTGAGTTCAGATAAGTACGTGAACTGAGTTTAGTAAAGATATATCGATTTTTGCTCAAGTTATTGTGTTAAAGGCCGAGCGGAACGACAGACGGTCGACTGTGTATAAAAACTGGGCGTGGCTTCAACCGATTTCGCCCTATTTCACAGAAAACAGTTATCGTCCTAGGAGCTAAGCCTCTACCCAATTTTTTTTTAAAAAGTGGGCGTGGTCGTTCTCCGATTTTGCTAATTTTTATTAAGCAGACATAAAGTAATAAGAGTAACGTTCCTGCCAAACTTCATCATGATATCTTCAACGACTGCCAAATTACAGCTTGCAAAACTTCTAAATTACCTTCATTTAAAAGTGGGCGGTGCCACGCCCATTGTCCAAAATTTTACTAGTTTTCTATTCTGCGTCATAAGCTCAACTCACATCCAATTTTCATCGCTTAATGCGTATTTGGTAATGAATTATCGCACTTTTTCGATTTTTCGAAATTTTCGATATCGAAAAGGTGAGCGTGGTTATTGTCCGATATCGTTCATTTTAAATAGCGATCTCAGATGAGTGCCCAGGAACCTACATACCAAATTTCATCAAGATACCTCAAAATTTACTCAAGTAATCGTGTTAACGGACAGACGGACGGACGGACGGACGGACATGGCTCAATCGAATTTTTTTTCGATACTGATGATTTTGATATATGGAAGTCTATATCTATCTCGATTCCTTTATACCTGTACAACCAACCGTTATGCAATCAAAGTTAATATACTCTGTGAGCTCTGCTCAACTGAGTATAAAAAGTGCCAGTGTTTCTGTGCACGGTTGCCATTGACCCGAGTACGGAGTCCTACCAAACTTTCAGGCTATAAGAACAATTTATAAGCAAGATAAAGAAAGGAAAGTACCTGTATTGTGCCGATAAGCCTAACGCTTAAGAGATCTTCCATAATATTAGTACTTACGTCATATCTTACGCTATGCAGCTGTGCGAAAACTTCAGATTAACTTATCAGAAGTTGCTGCAAGCAGTTTCTAATAAGTCAGTGAAGGGATATCTTGATATGCCCATGCAATCGCTCTTTTGGCTCCGTATAGCTCGCAAACACAACCAAATCGATTTCATTAGAATGGCACAAAAAATATTCGCAGCATACTTTAAATTTCAAATTTTGAATTATGTTGGTAGCGGCATGTCTCCAAATCAATGGTGTTTTAATATTTCTTCGAATGTGTACCACCGTGCCCGAATGCAAAACTGAAGGTTCTGTGTTCAAACCCGGGAAAAGCAGAATCCAAATAGAATCAGTTTTTTCTAGCACTCCTCGGAAGTGCATTTCTAACATATGAGGCTTCTTACCGAAAAATCACCTGCCTCGAACTAAATCTTTCGGAGGTATATCGCGCTAAGTTATTATTTTTATTATTAATGTGATTTGGCATCATATCATATGATATGACCTAATTGAATAAATATTATTTAAGGTGGTTGATAATTTGGAATGCCACATAACCAACCCACTACCACTTTCAATAGTGGTCTTGCGTACCAGCACATCATCGGCTTAGATTGAAACCCACTTAATAGCATTTTTTCCAAAAACTATTTTTAGAAGCAGTTTAATAGATCATAGCTGATGCATCAACCAGGTAAAACGGTACCACCACATAATAGCCGCACACGAAGTTAATCCACTTTATGATGAATTTACTTTTTATGCTTTCAATGAAAAGTTTAAGTAGTTCTTTGACTGCCATGTAAAACTAATTTATGTCAGCTAGCATCATCAGTCAGTGTGTTCCAAGCGGAGGTTGTGGCAATTAAGGATGCGGTGAATGGGATGCTGTCAACTGCTGCTACGGTTAGAGAAATCAATATCCAATCCGACAGCGATGGAGGGTGTTATGGGAATGCCTGACCTCGCTTACGGTTGTGTCGAACTACCTACCGCGCATGGATACAACTGAACTGAATATATATGTAGGGAATACGTAGTACTCCTGGCCACGTGTGGTCTGTCTCTATAGATGGGCCTCGAGTAAGCTAAGCAGGGCGGGTTATAGCTATTACAGGGTAGCCCCAAAGTGGATAGCGAGCGGTCTGCTAAAGTTGTTCTGCCTACCAAGTCTCTTCTATCAAAGGTGATTAGGGTTTTGTCCAATGAGAGTTCATGCGGTGCATCTCAGCTCACTAAGAAACCCCTCTTTCTGCAGCTGCATGGAGGATGATAAGGTGGAACCATCAATAGACTATGCTTGAATGTTCTGCTTTTGCACGACTTCGGGGAAAGTAATTTGGTATCGGCTTACTAGGATTTCGAAAAATTTATCTAGGCTCGAGATCGGTCTAATTAGAAGCTACATCGTTGCCACGCAACTGTTCCCTAAATAGCTATAACTTGGTATCACAATGGACCTTTATGTCCATGAGCTTTGGATCTTACCTAATGGAGCACTTTTTGTAGTGCGGCTCCAGTTGAGCGCCCTGCTGAGTTGATGAGAACGCTGAGCTCTCCGATGTAATGCGAATGTTTAACGTTTTAGTACGTTTTCAAAAGCTTTCCAAAATAGAAGACGACAAACCCACGGCTCTAACGACTTTGTACCTAATAATTTTAAAAAGCACCAAGCTTTATCTAAATATAACTAAACGGCAACTGTGATTGCAATGCAATCTTCGACTTGAACTCACAAAACCATCAATCCACTAACAAAGCTTTACAACTTGCCTTTCAAATACACATTCATACAATATTTATGCCAAATTACATACTCACACACTCGTCAACACTTAAACCTTTGTTGCAACGTAACTCACAAGGTTGCTGAAAGGTCGCTTGACCATGTGCAATGCATTTTGATCGTTGTGCAGGCATTTACATTCATACGAACCGATTGCTCGCCACACTAATCCAACCATCAGTTAATCCATTGATCTCCAATATCGATACGCTAAAGTGCCGACATCCCTCTTGCCATTGCCCTAACCAAAGCAGTCGCCATCAGCATCGTGTAAAACTTACTCTACTGATCCGAACTGATCTTGCTACGACGGGGTTCATTTCCGCATGATTACAGCCACTTGGCCAATCAGTCAGTCACACGCCTGAACCTACAAACAAATATTAGCTCCTCACCAACATGTGCCACTTGTGCTTGCCGGCTAACAACTTTTTTTCTCAAGTTGTCTGATCAATGATCGTAAGCAAAAGCCATTCGGCGCTGAACTACAGCGGCTTCGTGGCCAACTTCGTTCTGTTAATTTGTTTGTTAAGAAACTTTATTTGAGTTGAGTACTGTCTCTCTTACAGTCGACTCTCCACTTGGTTTCTCCACCCAATGAGCGTAACAGTGATAGGGGTAAAAGGGGTATTGTGTGGGAAGGGAAAAAGAAGGAGAACTCACTTAACTTTGAAGAAGTGAGTTAACATATGGAGAATACTCGTTCACAGGGGGTCTAAATGCAGGAGAAAAACTAACAGCAGGGGTAAATTACAGCGGGATTAATAACAGTGGTGTAAAAAACCCAGCGCAGGAATAAAGCTGAATGGAGACTGTTGTTAAAAGGAGGGTGATAGCGTTGATAGAATTTAACAGCAGCTGTTATGCATAAAATGTAAATACTCTTGAATAGGGGTGATAATTGTTTTGTGTAGAGAAAGGAGAAGATATTTATGTGAATAGGGGTGATTATTTTGCAGAGTAAGGAAGGCTTTTTTCGCGTAAAAGAATTTTAAACTGAAAGGAGCAGAAAGAATTCCGATTTTTGGAGAGTTGAATTTACACATATGTCGCCTTCGAGCAGCAACGCTTTGAATTTTTTTTATACCTTTCATGAAAATGAAATGGTATATTAATTTCGTCACGAAACCGAAAATTGTAAGTCCTTAAAGGAAAATAGATAGACCCACCATTAAGTATACCGAAATAATCAGGTTGAAGAGCTGAGTTGATTTAGCCATGTCAGTATGTCCGTCTGTCCGTCTGTCCGTCTGTCTGTTTGTATGCAAACTAGTCCCTCAATTTTTGAGATATCTTGATAAAATTTGGTGAGCGGGTGTATTTGGGTGTCCGATTAGACATTTGTCGGAACCGACCGGATCGGACCACTATAGTATATATCCTCCATACAACCGATTTTTCAGAAAAAGAGGATTTTTGTAATATCTTACCCAATTTAACAGATTGAAGCTTCAAACTTCACCATATACTTTCGTATATTGCACATATTGTTGCCTGAAAAAATGTATGAGATCGGTCGTATATATAGTATATATCCCCCACAACCGATTGTTCAGATAAGGAACTTTTCGTAATTACTGCCCTATTTAAAGAGCTAGAGGCTTCAAATTTCAGCGAATGCTTACGTATATAGCATATATTGTTGTCTGAAAAAAGCATAAAGATCGGTGGTATATATAGTATATATATGGTGGTATATATAGTATATATATATATATTTTCGCAAATTTTAGCCCCATTTTAACAGCTAGAAGCTTCAAATTTCACCGAATATTTACTTATATAGCATATATTGTTGTCTGAAAAAATCATAGAGATCGGTTGTATATATAGTATATATCTCATACAACCGATTGTTCAGATAAGAAACTTTTCGCAATTTCTACCCCATTTTAACAGCTAAAAGCTTCAAATTTCACCGGTTGCTTACGTATGTAGCATATATTGTTGTCTGAAAAAATCATAGCGATAGGTTGTATATATAGTATATATCTCATACAACCGATTGTTCAGATAAAAAACTTTTCGCAATTTCTACCCCATTTTAACAGCTATAAGCTTCAAATTTCACTGATTGCTTACGTATATAGCATATATTGTTGTCTGAAAAAATCATAGAGATCGGTTGTATATATAGTATATATCTCATACAACCGATTGTACAGATAAGAAACTTTTCGCAATTTCTACCCCATTTTAACAGCGAGAAGCTTCAAATTTCACCAACTGCTTACGTGTGTAGCATATATTGATGTCTGAAAAAATCATTGAGATCGGTGGTATACATAGTATATATCTCATACAACCGATTGTTCAGATAAGAAACTTTGCGCAATTTCTGCCCCGTTTTAACAGTTAGAAGCTTCAAATTTCACAAAATGCTTTCGTATATAGCATATATTGTTGTCTGAAAAAATCATAGAGATCGGTGGTATATATATTATATACTTCATATAAACTGTCATATTGCCCCTTTTTTACGGCTAGAAGCTTCAAGATTCATCAAATTTCATCAAATAGTTACGTTTACGTCATATATTTTTGAAATACGTGATTCGTAGCCATAGTTTTTACATGCAGACCACAAAAAACGTGAAGCTTTGCATCCTCACACAAAGTACCTACCTGTTTTTTATTTTATATTTATCTTAAAAATCGTTTAGATATGTTCAAATTTCACCAAATGCTTACGTGTATAGCATATATTGTTGTCTGAGAAAATCATAGATACCGGTGGTATATATAGTATATATCCCACACAACCGATTGTTCAGATAAGAAACTTTGCGCAATTTCTTCCCCATTTTAACAGTTATAAGCTTCAAATTTCACCGATTGCTTACGTATATAGTATGTATTGTTGTGTCAAAAAATCATAGAGATCGGTGATATATATAATATATATATGATGGTATATATAGTATAAAATATATAGTATATATATATTTTTTTTACGATTTCGGCCCCATTTTAACAGCTAGAAGCTTCAAATTTCACCAACTGCTTACGTGTATAGCATATATTGATGTCTGAAAAAATCATTGAGATCGGTGGTACACATAGTATATATCTCATACAACCGATTGTTCAGATAAGAAACTTTGCGCAATTTCTGCCCCGTTTTAACAGTTAGAAGCTTCAAATTTCACAAAATGCTTACATATATAGCATATATTGTTGTCTGAAAAAATCACAGAGATAGGTCGTATATATATTATATACTTCATATAAACTGTCATTTTGACCCCTTTTTTACGGCTAGAATCTTCAAAATTCATCAAATTTCATCAAATAGTTACGTTTTCGTCATATATTTTTGAAATACGTGATTCGTAGTCATAGCTTTTACACGCAGACCACAAAAAACCTGAAACTTTGCATCCTCACACAAAGTACCTACCTGTTTTTTATTTTATATTTATCTTAAAAATCGTTAAGGTATGTAGATCTGTTCACTATATATTTCTTATCTTATACATCCGATTATTCGGAGATTACGAACGGGATAAGATTATTGTTCAGCCCCATTCATGAAAGGTATGAAGTCTTCGGCACAGCCGAAGACAGTCTCGTTCTTACTTGTTTTGGATAATTTTTAACACATTTCTTGGCAGAATTTCTTTCGATTTGCAGCACTAGCTAGAATCGAATGAATGCAAAAAAAAACGTCCGAAGCTTAAATATCAGAGCAGTAGTTGTTATCCCTAGATAAATGGATTTGAGACTTATTTTGAGCTTATAGTATTTTTTTCCGAATTCATGCAAAATCTCTTAGACTTAGCTATCAAAACTGACCTAAAATCCGGCACGACTATATTCCGTCAGTATGCGACTTCGCATTGGCGTCTTGGTAGCGACGTCACTGTTGACAGATATAAATTCGATAATGTGAAGGTCTCATCAATCTGGGAACCAGCATTTACAGCGATAATAGAGTCAGCTTACTAACAAACGAACTTTGGATTGAGTAGGCAATTGAAAATTAAAGCCCTCTCTTGACGAATAAGAATCATGCTCTACAAGGTGCTCGTCAAACCTGTCCTGATGTATGGTCCGGAATCATGGACGGTGTCGAGAGAATATGAGATGTCTTTTGGAGTGGTCTAGAGTAAAGTTCTAGGGAAAATGTATGTATGGTCCTGTCCGTGCTGCCGACGGCGAGTATCGATGTAGATATAATGATGAGGTCTATAAGCTTTACTCACAAATGAAGATAGTACAGCGAATAAAAGCATAAAGTCTTGGCTGGTTAGGTTATGTTATGCGAATGTACGAAGACGCTCCAGCCAAGAAATAATTTCAATCGAAGCTTCAGTTTCGAAGCAGAGGAAGGGAGAGATCTACACAGAGCTGGGAGAGGCAGGTGGAGAAAAACTTGACCACCTTTGGTGCTCCCAACTGGCTTCATCTATCGCGAAACCATCCGTGCTGCCGCGATTTGTAATGAGACGGCCAAAGTCGATCAGGCGGTTAAGCGCAAATTAATGAATGGTGAGTAGACTTATAAATTTAGAATATAGAGCAGACGCCTAGTCATTGTGAGGGTTTAGTCAAACTCCATAGCACCCGACTATGTGGCTGAGCGGTCTAAGAATCTGCATCAATCCTATGAAATGCGGCGGGATGTTACCCCTTTATCTAGTATGTTTTACGGACCGTGTCTTTTGGTAACTTGCAACCCGTGGCGTTTTAAGCTACATTTGAACAGGTCCTTCCTGATGCTGGGACGCGCCGGGAAGTAACAGCGGCGTTACCATGCAAAAGAGAGCTGCTGTGGCAGACAGTTATTTATTCCCATGTTTAATACTAGAACGCTAAGTTCGTATTTTTGAGCAGTTGATCGTACGACTAAGATGAACACACAAAGTGAGTAAAGTGTGCAGTCAGCGAGGTCGGTGATGCAGCAGTTTATCACCTCAAACAAAATATTGGACTTGAGACGGAATCGAGATAGAGAAGCAGGTTGAATGCAATTCGTTAGCAAGAAGTTTTGCAGTGTTGATTTCGCAAAATTCCGAATCCTACTTTGGAGAGTCTGTCGGTAAGGGAGAAATTCATGATTTTCAATTCGTCTCAGCAGGTTAGGTTGGATTTTAACTACCTAGGGAGGAGAAACTCACTTAGACTATTTAAAGGCTCATGTTGATCAAAATAAAAATAAAACATGGTTACGTAAGATGACATGGTTATGAAAGATGCGCTGCGTAGCGGCGATGCAGTTTCGAATATGACTAATCTAAACCTTGAATAAAGCCTTGTACAAGACGTACCTATTAGATTTTTATTGAACAATGGTCGGTCAGACCACCACTCACCAGTGTTGAATAAGCCTTAC
The DNA here is from genome assembly GCF_040869045.1 of Eurosta solidaginis. Lineage (NCBI taxonomy): Eukaryota > Metazoa > Arthropoda > Insecta > Diptera > Tephritidae > Eurosta > Eurosta solidaginis. Next base: position 181,678,912 of record NC_090323.1, read on the forward strand.
TGAAGCGAATTATTTCGTCTAACGCCTACCATCTACTTCAGGCCAAAAGGATTACGCTACCCTGCAGAAGGTTGTGCCTGACAGCGTTCGCTTATTTGACCCGATTGTACAAGCGCAGACTACAGTTGAATAGTGGAACCCCGAATTCCATACCCAGAAATATTCTTCCTACGAGGTCCAGTTACAACACTTTCTATGAATATTGCTTTACCCCGAAGCTCAATAGTCCTAATCGCAAGCAAGGTCGAGCACTCCCAGATCACCTTCGATCGTACTGAAAGCGCGGTCAACGCGTTGACTTCTACATCCTTGATCGCAACAACTTCCGCTTGTAAGACTCTGATCGAACAGCTTGTAATTGTGGCATACACTAAACTCTCAGCAGTAAACTCCGCAGCCCAGCTAAGGTTATAATTTCGAACCATCCATGAACAAGTTAAGCAATCCACTGTTTTCGTTTAGCCCCTTACCACATTACTTTCTCGTGGAAATGAAGGTAGTCGGCGCACAAAATCTGTCCAAGCTGGAATAAAGCTGATAGTCTATATCACGAAGTTTGATCCAAGCCAATACCAATGCCGCCTTGTCTGCATCCCCGACAATCTAGGAGTAAGGTGTTGATTACCATCTTGTGAAGTCAGAGTACGAAATTCAGTGGAACGCCCTAGAATTTGAAAATGACTCTTCCTACAACAGTGCAAGGCAATTGAGGAAGTATCAGCATGCACAAAGCCGGATCCAATTTGTCCGCCCATATAATCCTGCCCAGACCCGTTTTGTTAACACTCGAATGCTACGCAAAAGTACTCCCCAACCTTAAGGATGTTGGTATTTTGTCTTAGCTTCGAGAAACCAAATAGCTTATATATTTCGAATCTTCTCTCATATCTGAAGTTCCACTGAGCGAAGCTAACCAACTTGACGACCGCGGGACTCAGTCTCTCGCACATTTTCCTTTTAATTGACAGCAAGAACTCAAAAGTTATCTGTCTTCATTTAAAGTGTTAATGAAGCATGTCATTTGATAAGGGAATGTGCCAATGCTCATAAAGCGAAAAGTGACGCTGAACACACCGATGTATCCCAGATATTAATATATGAATATCAAGAAAGCACGGCGAGGTAGATTTCTACCTCACATAGTTTCTGAGTGATCACGGGTGTTTTAAGGAATATCTGCACCGATACTCTGGTGGCGATACAGTAGAAGACGTTTACCATGTATCCTAGGTTCTATAGATCGAGATGCAGACTACCCAACATTTTTGGAGAGGATTACACTCCTGAAACAATTGTTGGATGCATGCTACAAAGCAACATAAAATGTTCCGCGGCATGCGATGTAAATTGCGGAAATAATAAAGTGTCTACGAAGTCTGGAAAGGCTCCGCCGCAGCAGTGACCATTGAACAGTCGAGTTTTGTGGGTGGAGAACAAACTGCAAAGGTGGAGGGGATAGAGGTGAGCACGTATTGGATGCAAGGCCTCCATACAATTAGCGGCGTCAGAATGATAAAATGAGAAAAGACCGGAATATCTTCAACCATGTTGTTATAAAACTACTTGGGAAATGAAATATCATTGATATAAAGCTCCTTTTTGTAAAGATATAGCTTATTTTCTTCATCCACGACCCTTCTAAAAATCTTTTATATAAAAGTGGGCGTGGTACTTAACCGATTTCGTTAATTTTTCTTCAAAGCATTCGTTATAGTAGGGGCAAGCTCTCTGCCGAATTTTGTTATGATAGGTTTAACGATTTTTGATTTATGATTAATAATATTTGTAAAATTGATTTTATCACAAGTGGGCGGTACCACGCCCTTTTAAAAAAAATTAAAATTTTTATTAAGTCTACATATCAGTCCACACGTCAAGTTTCAACATTCTAGGTGTACTATTTACTAAATAATCAGGTTTTTTGTGTTTTCCAAATTGCTATATATGTATATAAAAAGTGGGCGTGGTTATCATTCGCTCATTTTCAATACTAATCTCTTCTGGGTCCAGATAAGCTCTTATACCAAATTTGGTGAAGATATCTCAATATTTACTCAAATTATCATGTTAACGGACACACGGACGGACGGACTGACGGCTCAATCAAATTTTTTTTTCGATATTGATGATTTTAATATATGGAAGTCTATATCTATTTCGATTTCTTTATACCTGTACAACCAACTGTTATCCAATCAAAGTTATAATACCCTGTGTACAAGTACATCTGGGTATAATAACAGTTATAAATAGAAACTTGCAAAATACATTGATGGCCTGATGCGCTGAACGTCAAACTTTCAATGTGTGAATAGCTGATGATAAACCTTTATGGGTTTTGAAATAGTGGGCTATACGGTCTATGAACTTTGTTTTTTCTTATTTACTCGTTTTATATGTATAACTAGCAGACCCATCAGACGTTGTTCTGCCCTAAATTTGGTCTATCTGCATACATTTTAATAAGTTTTTCTCTCTAACTCTGCCCTCCCCTCTTCTTCTTAATCATTTTATTCACTCCTCCCTCCGTCTTTTTCGCTTCATCTATCTCTATTTTCGTCTCACTATATCTCTTTCTCAGTCTCCTTATCCTTCCCTTTTTTCTCTTCTCTCAAGTTTTTCCCATTCTTCTTCATCCCTTATTGCCAGTTCCATAGGGTGGTATGTATTTTGTTCCAGTCCCATTCCGAATTCCAGTCCCACTCCGAGTCTCAGTCCCAATCCTAGTCCTCTCCATTCCCAGCTCATCTCTGGTCTACTTCCCCGAAAAAAGGATCGTAAATACTAATATAGGCAAATTTATATACCAAATTTCAGGCAAATCGAATAGGACGTATGTATGTAAATAGGTATGTGGGTATTAGCAATTCATGCTGTTTTTCGGCTTCGCATGCATATTTATCAGTTTTGCCAGGTTGATGCGACTAAATCGAATATCAATATGAAAATTACTTTAAAGCTCTGTACAGCAACTTTCATTTGATATCCATATTACACACATTCTAGGGGTATCCGGGTCCACGTTTTGGCCTATATCTCGAGACCCTAGTCACCCAGCGGTATAAATTACTCTGTACTAAAGCACACATCAACAGCTTCAATTTGATACCCATAATGTAAAAAAAGATCCTAGTGGTATCCTGTTCCACGTTTTGGCCTATATCTCGAGACCCTAGTCACCTACAGGTATGAAAACTACCCTACACTAAAGCACTCATCAACAGCTTCAATTTGATACCCATAATGTAAAAACAGTTCCTAGTGTTACGCTGATCTACGTTTCGGCCTATATCTCAAGATCCTAGTCACAAACAAATATGAAAATTACCCTGTACTAAAGCACTCATCAACAGCTTTAATTTGCTATCCTTCTTGTGTAAACACTTTCTAGGGGTATCCGGGTCCACGTTTTGGCCTCAACCTCAAGACCCTAGTCACCAATAGGTATGAATACTACCCTATACTAAAGCACTCATCAACAGCTTTCATTTGTAATCCATATTCTATAAACACATTCTAGGGGTACCGGGGTCCACATTTTGGCCTATATTTCGAGACGCTAGTGACCCACGGGTACGAAAAATACCCCGTCTCAAAGTACTCATAAACAGCTTCCATTTAATGCACACATTGTACAAACATATCCCAGGATTATACAGGTCCACGTTGTGATCTCAAACCCTATCCAGAACGGGATAAAAAGTATCCTATGTCTGTCTTCTGGTTCTAAGCTACCCCTCCACCAATTTTCAGCCAAATCTGTTCATCCGTTCTTGAGTTATAAATAGTGTAACTAACACCACTTTCTCTTATATATGTATATCCATCACATTAGAAACTTCAAAAATAACAGTATTTCTCCACTATTTAATGGATGCTATACAATCTACAAACTTCAATCACTCTATCTATTAAAAAAAAAAAGCGCATGAAAATCCGTTACGTAGTTTTAAAGGTTTAAGCATTCAAAGAGACATGCGACAGAAAAAGCGACTGTTTTATAATATTGTAACGAATTTACTTGCAACTCCTCTTATTTGCAATCCTCTGCTAAGTTCGAATCACTAAACTGTTGAATAAATAACTCCAATTTGTAATAATGCAAAATGGCCTTTATTAAGGTACTTCACAATACACTCAACTGTGCAACGAATAGCTTGCTTAATAACCACACTGATTGATAGCTCAATGAAACTCTACTATTCAAAATAATACTGCTATTGCTCGCTAGATATCGTCTTAATCGCAACTGCTTGACAACTCAAATCAAACTGAATTACTTCTTACTCGCCTGCATCGCTTTTATAGTTTACGCTGCATACTTCTAGGCTCTTCGATTTCCAGAAGTTACTAGTTGTTTCGGCTACAAAATCGCCAGCCACAACTACGTGCACAAATTATTGCTCTCTCTTGTGACAACTCAGATAAGGTATATGCATGTGTTTGTAGTTTACAGTCTCCCGCACATACATAAGCGTATAAGTAAATTCATCGGTGTGTGACATCTCATCTCTCGCTGCCTTGTATGTAAATGTTGCTCGTCGGAATGTGTACATATGTGTAGACGCAATTATTGATTCGTTTATGTAGATACATAATGATTGAATTATTGATGTGCATTCACGTCACTGCTTAGATCGGCTTAGAGCTGGCAGCACTCCTTAGTTTTGCTAATATTCGTAACAATATGTAGTGATAGTGATACATGCAAAAATACCAAAAAATAAAACTTTTTTGAAGAATTTCAAGGAAATGTTTAATATTTTTAACAAAATATTATTTTTCAATAGATGTATGCATTCTTAACCATTTATGTTACATAAATATGTATGTACATCCTATGTCAAGCTGATATGATATGAAAATACATACATATGCACATTCATACAAGCATATAAACCTGCGCCCGAAGTTAAATAACGCAGCGAATGCTATGTACATATGTACGTATATGTCGCATCATGCCTCACTCAAAAGCAATTATCGCGTATAGTTGACACCGAACAATCACACACACGAATTTTTTGGTAAAAATTTTACTTTTTTTTAAACAATTTGGCTGATATAAGAAAGGAATCAAGTATTTGTTTTGATGCAGATCGAAAGTAAATATTTCAAAGTTTTACTGAAAAGTATATAATATATATCTTCAAATTATATTAACTGTACCATCTCACTTAGCTAAGCTTTCAAATGCAAAAAACCGTTTTAAAATCGGAGCTTTCTGTGTGAAGTTATGTGCATACATGGCATTTAGCGACTTTATTTTATAAGATTTATAGATAGATAATTTAATAAGTCTAATATAGCTTGTAAAATATACATTTTAAGAAATGACAAACTTGGTCTTGAAGACACAAGAAATAACTGTTTCATAATATTTATACAGAACTGGTCTAAAATACTCCACTATGAATAAGCTTCTAAGAATTGCAAAGAACACGTCAATAATTAACTCCGTTTATTTGATAACTATTTAATAATATTTGTACAGACCTGTGAAAGGTTGGTTTTTTAACGCCAACCATTTTTAAGTAACTTATATACTCACGCTTGTGGGTATGCAGCCCAATGCGCACACCCGCACCCACACGCAAAAATAAATCTCCTTTTCTTATGTTTGCTTAGATTTAGTTGGTTTTTATTTAAAGTAAATTTTATTTGTCCTTGTTTTCTTATTAATTTAATAAACGTTCTTTGTTCTAATTTTACGTTACACTTTTGGTTATAATAAATGTTTATCGTTCTTAGTTTAGCAAATTTAGTTTAAGACTTTCAATTTCAAAATCTTTACTTTAGTTTTCTTCACTACTTAGATTTTACGACCGGTCACTGCAATGTCCAAAAACGAATTCGCTCGGGTTCGTTTTTCACCCACGCTCAGTGGCCATCGTTTTTTATTGCTGAATGCATTTGGCCCTGCTGAGTGCAATTGGCATTGCTGTTCAGCAACAGCAACGTCAATAATTAACTCCGTTTATTTGATAACTATTTAATAATATTTGTACAGACCTGGTATTAAATTGCGCTTCAATATTTCACGCTTTGTGAGAACAAAAACAACTCCATTATGAATAAGCTTCTAAGAATTGCAAAGAACACGTCAATAATTAAATCCATTTATTTGATAACTTTTTACTAATATTTATACAGGCCGGCCTAAAATTGCGTTTCAATACTTCACGCACGTTCATATTTCTGAAAAAAAAAAACTTGTGAGAAATTATTTGTAGTTTATTACAAATTTTTCTAGGCATCGGTGCACAAAGCTCTCAGGTCAGCTGATTTTCAATCACATTGCTTCTTGGTCGAATGCGAACGCATGCCTTTTCTCTGATTATCCTCCTCTCCGTCTTTTTCGATTTATCACTGGGGCCCTGTTTCAGTTTCCGGAATGAAAAGTGTTTGAAATAATAAGATAGTTAGGGTTGTACCTTTGTACAAAAGTTCAAACAAACAGCACCGTAAATACCGGATCGGCTTCCGGTTCACTTCTTGGCAAGATAGCGAAAGAGAAAGGCCAAATTATGAATCTAAAGCACGTACAATTTCCCTCGAACACAGGAATAATATTTAGAAAAATCGGTCCAGTCGTTTGGGAGGAGTTTAGTCAAAAAGACACTTACCTACAGAAGAAATATATATATTAAGATAGTGAGTCATTACAAAAAAAGAAGGATGCTATTTTTAGGGTTACGTTTAGATAGCTTGCTATGAGGAGAGTGAACACAAGAATCTACGATGATCAGAAAAGGAAATAGAAAAAAAGCTTCGGAGAGTGTCTCTATTGCTACAACACCAACAAAAACAACAAGACTTGGTAAAAACTAAAAATCGCATCGGCACATTTGGAGAAGTCAATCAATTTTAAGTGTTTCCTGAATGTAACAATTTTTAAGATCGCGGGTTCGAATCGAGCTCAAGGCCTAACAACAATTATTTTATCATTATTATTGTTATGATACATTTTTTCTGAATTGAAAAAATTTAAAATTCGAATAGAAAAAAGAAAAAGTTTAGACAACTGCCAATGCTCGTTGTATAGATCCATTTCGGGAACTGCTGGATTCTTTCATCGGCAAAGTTTAGGCTCCGTTGCTATAACCATTCAGCTATCACAGCGGTTGTTCGTTTGTCTTCATTATTTCTACTTCTATCCTATTTCGTGCCAATTGGACTTGTTTCATTGCAATAATGCCATAGTGTCATATTTATTGACATTTTTTTCCCGTGCTCTGGGATATATTAACAATTTTTGTTGTTATAGCGGGCTACTGATTTGTAAGATCGCTGATTTGATATATCGGACGGAGGAAGAGATGGTTTGGATGAGTCAGAAGAAACGAAAGCAGCTATGGAGAAAAATCAATCAGTTGTGAAAAAGAGCTAACGAGTAGTTGGCAATTTTACGGGACTCCACTTCTAATTAACTACAAAAATTAGATATTAACTGGATGGGAAATAATGCAACATTGCTATGGCAATCACTGTAACAGAGAAATTGCAAAAATATCAAACCGAAATAACTTAAGTTAGAAAATTATGTTTAAAAAAATTGATAACTATAAATAATAAGATTTGGCGAGGTTGAACCGAGCGATCTGTGAGGACCTCATGATTCTATAGTGTTTCCAGAAGTTTGTTTAATGACTAAACTAAAACTCTTATCAAAAACCAGGACCAATATTATAAATTAACTCTGTCCTCTTGGAAAATACTAGAAGTTTCTAAGACCCTTGCGACTTGCTGCTTCTAAATCTGATAGCTAAACCACTCCTAATAGCTGGAGCTTTGGTCTGGCAGGCACAGGCCACGAGCGTAAAAGCGTATTTCATCGTTCCCTCCTCCAACCCGCACGTCCTACATCTGCTATCACTGACTAGGCAGCCTGTGACGCCAGAAAGCAATATCCAGTCAGATTAACCGTCATAAGTCTAGAGTTATCTGCTTTAAATGATAGCATTAATTTGTTAGTCTAGGGTTGTAAGGGCTACACATGATCTTCCACACTTAACAGTCCCGCACTTGAGTTCACGGCCATTGCCGTGCTAAATAGATAGCCTTTTTCAAAGAAAATGTATAGATAAGAAGGCACGCTGCTTTATTGGAAACCAACTTATAGTTAGCTCTTTGTGGGCTTTTTTCCTGCTGGGAAATTTGAATTTAAAACGAAAAAGCTACAACAAAGCGCTAGCTGGCCAAACAGAGTACATATAGCTGACTTCGAAAACACTAAAATGTTTGATTTTAAAGATAAAGACTTTGAGAGCTTTGCGAATACAACAACAACTACACTATGAATTAGCTTCTAAGAATTTCAAAGAACACGTCAATAATTAACTCCGCTTATTTGATAACTGTTTAATAAATTTTATACAGCCTGGTCTGAAATTGCGTTTCAATATCTCAAGCACGTACATACATGTTTCTGGAAACAAACAAAAAACCTGTTAGAAATTAGTTTTAGTTAATTTTCTCGGAATCGGTGCACAAAGCTATCATGTCAGCTGATTTTCAATCACATTTCTTTTCGGTCGAATGCGAACGCATTTATCATCGTAAAAAGATCAGATAATGCACTTTGAGGTGTGGACTTCCCCTTCACTCGCGGTGATCATAATTTTATGTATATTCCCAAATTAGAAAAAGTTTAGATAATTGAAAATTTTTTGACATTAATTAAAGTAATAATTTTTTTCGAAATATTTGTACTAACTTATGTTTTTCTCCCCGGAAACCGGGTTGTTACAAGTGGCATACAGAACTTTCATCGATTTTATATTTAAGTTTTATCGGTATCTGTTTCATACCAATACGATTAGTTTTTGTTATCAAATCGATAAGAATACCGATAACAAAGTGGTAACACTACAATAAGAAATCGAAAGTTTTCGATACACAATCGATAAATTTTTGATAAAAGTCGACAAACTACCGACAAAAAATTAGATATAACAATTATATAATTTATGGATAAATTTTGTGTAGCGAAGCCATAACCTTTCGATAACAAATCGATAGCTTTAAAAAAAAATTCCATAACTTTTTAATTAAAGATCGATGAAAACGCGATAATGAGCTGATAACGATAACAAAGCGACGGCTTTTCGATAACAAGTTGATATCTTTTCAATTAAAAACTGATTAATTTTTGTTAGTATATCGATAATGGTAATTTTTCGATAGTTAATTCATAAAATGTTGATATATTTTTTATAATGTATCCCTAAATTTTCGATAAACATTTTATACATAATCGATAATCTTTTGAATACAAATCGTTATCTATTGTTCTGTGGCGTAGTGAGGTTTTCTTGCGCCCGGGGCCAAAATATTTTTTATTAGAACCCCCGGAATTTTTAATCGATGAATTTCAATTATTTTGGTGGGAAAGCCATGGTAATGGTGGGAAAGTCATCATACCTCTGCCACCCTCGCCCTGAAATATAGGAAACATTGCCCACGTTGCGAAAGGACAACAATGGCGGGAGCTTCATTTCCCGGCGGGTTGAAAGGATTTGAGGAGGAACTTAGTTTTGTCCGGAAGCTTCATGGCTCTACGAATGCAGACTGGAATAAACAAAAGAACTATGCTGCAAAATAAACATTTATATCCTTGTCTATTAAAATTTTGGTTGTGATTGATAGAACGACAGATATGCTTACCGCGGAAATATTCTTAGCCATTTAACTTCTTGGGATTTAGACAAATTCTTGCATTATTTCCCCATTCACTCACCCCCCCCTCCTCGTAGGCCTCTACTATAACCACATTTCTGTTAAGTAGAGGAAGTAAGTAACCTGTGATACCAGATAAGCCGATATACCGAATTTGGTGAATATATCTCAATATTTGGTCAAGTCATCGTGTTGATGGACGGACAACGGACGGGTGGACGCGACTTAAACATTCGATACTGATGATTTTGATTTATGGCATTCTATATCTATCTCGATTCCTTTATACCTGTACAACCAACCAATCCAATCTAAGTGTGTACAGCTGCAGCTGGGTATAAAAATTATATAAAACACCAATTGAGAAAGGATTAATTGAAAGCCTACCATGTCATTACTAATAAATTTATAGGGAGTTCTAAATTAGCAGAACCTTCTGTACCAGCCCTTAAATGAAGTAGTTCAGCTTAAAAAATTTAAAACTCTAACTAGATATCTTACAGATCCAATAAGGACTTTTTGATATGATATTTGACTGGTAATTTTCCTTGATATTTAATAAATTGCCATGAGCTTTCCTTTTGTTATTATGATAAACACTTTAAATTAAAATCGGTTCGGATGTACATATATACTCAGATAAGATTAAGCAACTTATAACGAACAAGTAAAGAAGTCTAAGTTCGGGTCAAACCGAACATTACATACCCAGCTGTACACTTGAAATGCTGTTGTTGTTTGTTTTGTGTGCTTAATAGTGTTACGAGCCTTCGTAATAATACATATACATGTGGTTCTATTCAGAGCTAATTTTCGTTTAACCCAGATATGCCGACCGTACTACATGTAGTACACCTGTTATTTTCAAAATATTTCGTAAATAGTAATTTAAACTAAGTAACCAACCTGTTGCTGTGCTATTGTACAAAACAGGCATCATAGTTGACTTTGAAAAAAAATTTTTGTTGCAATTCCTTGATTGCTTTTTTTAATATTAAAAATGCTAGTTTTATGAAATTGTCAAAAGTGTGAAGATGTCGTGTAATCGGTAAGAAAAAAATATTTAAGCCCATTTTGTTTTGTTCTCTTTTTAGTATATTTTTATTAAAAATAGTTGTAGAAATTTAGGTACACCAGTAGTGGAAGTGTAAAACCCAATTATATGTGATTTTTGTTGATTTATTTGCTGGCGTACTACATGTAGTACGCTCGGCACTAGAGTAAAAAAAAATTTAAAAAACAACAATTTTTTCAGGTTTTAACTTTAAATGAAATAATAAGTACTCTAGAAGAATAAAAACGATTTTTCCTATATAACCAAAAATTACTACTTTTCCCTTATGTATGTGCCGAGCGTACTACAATTACACCCTACAAAATCGTTTAAAAATTTTTTTTTTTAATTTATGTTAATTTCTGTAATATTTTATGTTAAAAGAACGGTATTAAAATAATTGTGGAAATTGCTTCACCAGGAGGTCCGTAGGCATATCTAGGATAAAAGAAGCAAAAAGGATACAGCGGCTAACACCAATGACCTGATGCAGTTTTCTTTAAAATATGGGGATTTCCCTACTGGGTATTTTAAAATAAAGATATAACAGAACAATAAAAATACGATTGGCACAAAACTATTTTTCGCTAAGATTTAATTTATTATTCTTGCCTACGACCCTTTTTAAAGTCATTTATATAAAAGTGGGCGTGCTCCTTAACCAATCTTATCCATTTTTACTGGAAATATTTCCTGCTATAAAGAAAATATATGTACCCAATTTTGTTACGATATGTAAATTTTTCTTCGAGTTATGGCTCCCGATACATTAAAAAATGCTTAGTCAAAAAAAGATTGGTGCCACTCCCATTTTTAAAATTTGAAGTTTTTCCTATTTATTGTTATAAATCCGCTTGAGAAATGAAATACCATTGATATAAAGCTCTTTTTTTGCAAAGATATAGCTTATTTTATTCTTCCACGACCCTTTTAAAAATCGTTTATATAAAAGTGGGTGTGGTCTTTAACCGATTTCATTAATTTTTCTTCAAAGCATGCCTTAAAGTAAACGCAATCTCTCTGCCGAATTTTGTTACGCTAGGTTTAACAATTTTTGTTTTATGATTAATAATATTTGTATAATTGATTTTATCACAACTGGGTGGCGCCAGACCCATTTTAAACATTTTTTTTAAATTTTTATCAAGAGTCCCAATATCAGTCCACACGTCAAATTTCAACATTCTAGGTGTATTGTTTACTAAATAATCAGGTTTTTTGTGATTCCCAAAATGCTGTATATATAAAAAGTGGGCGTGGTTATCATCCGATTTTGCTCATTTTCAATACCAATCTATTCTGGGCCCATATAAGCTCGTGTACTTGGTGAAGATATCTCAATATTTACTCAAGTTATCGTGTTAAGGTGCAGACGGACGGACGGGCGGACGGACATGGCTCAATCAAATTTTTTTTGATAATGATGATTTTGATATATGGAAGTCTACATCTATCTCGAAACCTTTACAACACACCGTTATCCAGTCAAAGTTATAATAACCTGTCTACAAGTACACCTGGGTATAAAAAACTAGTAAAATATTGCTAACCTTCTGGCTGTACAAGGAAATATTTTTGGGACACCGGTGTACCATGTGCGTGAAAGGGTTAAAAACACGGTCATATGGTACACATATCACTTAACTTATCTGAACTTAATACCAAAATTCAACTGTACAAATATAGAAACGAGCAATTAAATACAATTAAATTTTCCTTTGAAAAATAATAGAATACTATCTTATCAAATACACGCTAATTTGATTTCGCTGGAATAAACATAACAGTCTTGAATATGTTATTTTTTTTAGAGCAAAAGCTGTTTGCTTAACTAAATTAGAATTTGTCTTACGCTTGACGCATTAACCATAAAAAATTAAAAAGAAAAGCAAATTAATTAGTGCTTGTCGGGATTTATCTCCGAAAAGATTTAGGCCAAACTTCTCTTCGAATTTGCGTCTTGCTCCATTTCCTTCCTTTTCCCAACAAATTGGCCGGATGGGACCTACATGATTTATGCCGATTCCAAGTGGAAGCTTTTGCAAGAAAGGTTCAGTTTCACTGAGAAGCTTTTCATAGTAGAAATACGCTTGGAGTGTACGCCAAATCACTGCCGATGCGCGACCGCGCTTAGTTAAACTTTGTTTCCATTTGAAGAACTTGTTTGTTTGTTGCTTTGGCCGGCACTTGAACTCAAGACCTTCGGTGTGGTATGCGCAGTACGCACGCACTACCCCACGGCAGCCGCTTTTTTTTATCAATAAGTGGTTTAAGATTTTGTCAGACACACGGTTAAAAGTTTGAGCCTAAATCTGAAACATTTAATACAAATGACCGAACCAAATTTTTTTAAAAATATATAATATACCGATCTTCCTGAAAATGAGTGCATAGAACTGGGTTTTAATTTGAAACTGGAGATGTCTACACTTAGAGTTATCAAAAAAAAAAAAAAAAATAGTGGACGGTTCCCTGAATTCCCTTCAGTGAGTAACTTGTGATACACATTTCTCCAAATACGTACAAGTTCGGTACTAACAAGATTTTACCGAGTTATAAAACCGACAGCTTGGGTCCTTATCTTTCATATTTAATTTGAGACAAATGTTATAGACAAATGAACTGCTGCCAGCTTTAAGAAACTTCGACTATGAGTATGATTTTTTTTTACGAAACTATCCCATTGGCTCGGAGGTATCGATAAATGCTCTAATATCGTATTAGAAGTAGCATCTAGAATTTCATTTCGGTTCGAAATCAACGAAATAGTCACAAGAGAAAAACTAGTGCTAAATTGGAAATATATATATAGTCCGGAGCTATAGAAAAGTTGATGCAACTCGAACCGAATGGGGCATCGCCATGTTAAATTCCCCAATTGGAAGCATGTTAAAGATATAGAGGGCGAACTAGGAGAGCTTCCTAATGTACTAGAAACGCACCAGTTTTGAAATAGAGATTTTTCTTACAGCGTTGATCTACCTACTGTGTAAGAAATCATTTCATAACACCTTATATGTATAACAAAAGTTTTTGAAAAAGATTCCATAACTTGCAGCAATTTTTACAAATAAAATTTGTTATATTTGAATTTTGAGAACCAATTTTAAAATTTTAGGATACATTTTAAAACCAGACGTTTTTATTCTAGTTTCTATTTTTAGATTTTTGGAATCTTTTGCTTTTGTTTCAAACCCAGAAGTGACTTCAAGTTTGTGTTTTTTAATTTTTTGAAATTTTTTTGGTTTTGTTTTAAAACATTTTTAATATTTTAAACAAGTTTTAAATTGAAATCGAAAAAAAAATTTAAAAACGACAATAGTAAATGGAGAGGATTCCAGTTTAGTAGCAAAATGTTTAAAAAAGTGTTTAAACCGCCGATTGGTTAAAAATTTGGACTCAGATTTCTAACCGTGCACTTGCACACCAAAATTTGATCAAGCTTTAACACTCTGTATAAATAGCGGCCACAAAACTTGTCTTACTTTAGTTAATTTATACTTCTTGCAAGCAGTGGAAAGGCAGAAACTAAGATGAACTTCCACAGTCAAGTCGCTATTCTGGTAGTCGTCCTTGGCTGTCTTATGGCCAATGTAAATTCGCAATTTCGATTTCATAATGGCCAAACTTCAACTACTGGCCAAACTTCAAGTACTGACGATCTGCGTTATTTGGTAGCATTACTTTATAACGGAAAGTATGGCTGCGCTGGCTCATTAGTTAGTATGAAAATAGTGATCACAACTTCGTTTTGCACAGGAGTTTCAGACAAAAAAGTAATCAAGGTTGCAGCTGATATAGTTGCTGCAGCTAATTCACAAACTAACTGCGGAGCACTTCGCGAAGTGAATAAAATAGTTGATCAACCTAAATCCATAGACACCATATTAACCAATGACCATATATCTGGAATTGAACTGAAACAGGCCTTTAACGAAAATGATGGAGTGAAGGCACTATCAATTTGCAAAACTCAACTTTCAGTGGGCAAACAGATGCCAACTTTTGAATGGGAAGAAACACCCACAGAAGATTTTGAACTCGTAAAAATTGCTGCAACTATAGTAGACCTTAAGAAATGTGAGAGTTACAAAATAGAAGTAGGTAGAAATATGTATTGTGTGAAAGTTGACGATCCAGCATGTCATGCAGAGGACGGAATACCGGGCATCTTGAATAAACAACTTTGTGCGGTGACAATACGTGAGGTTAAGATCCACAAAAAATATCGCCGACTTTATGCAAATGCAGCTGATGAAAAAGTTCAGGATTTCATACAAAAATTGCTTAAACCTTAAAAATTTGGAAAAAATATTTAAAATTTTGTTGCGAGAAAAATGTATCTTATAAAACTGGGGATAGTATGTATACAAAAAATTAAATTTAACCTTTAAACAATTTTCAACTTCCTTTATTATTTGTAAAATAAAGTGCTGACTTAACTTTTTCAATAAGGTTGTGTATTAATAAGAAAAACGAGTAGCTTAACTCATTTGTATTTAATGAAGCTAATTTAAATATACGGTTAAAAGTTTGAGTCTAAATCTTAAGCTTTTTTTGTACAGAAAAAAAAATTTGGTTTAATATTTAGATTACACATATTTTCGTGAAAAAGTGTGCGCAGAACTCGGTTTCAATTTTAAGTCAGAGAAGTTTACACTTGTACTATAAAACAAGTAAAGTTGTCTAAGTTCGGGTGTAAGCGAACATTATATACTCAGCGTGAACTTCAATTGCACATTTCGTTTCAGATAAATTACTGTTCTACATAACACGGGGCACCACCCGTTTAAAAAAAATGTCTCCCCATTTCCTCTTACAATAAAACTTAATAAGTGAAATATCATTGATTCAAAACTATTTTTTGCTTAATTATAGCTTATTGTTCTAGTCTACGACCCTTTTAAACTTGTTTTATATCTAAGTTGCCGTGGTCTTTAACCGATCCCGTCCATTATTACTAGAAATATTTTCTGCTATAGGGAAAATCTGTGTACCCAATTTTATTACGATCCGTAAATTTTTCTTCGAGTTATGGCTCCCGAAACATAGAAAATTGCTTTGTCATAAAAGGGGCGGTGCCACGCCCATTTTTTTAAATTTGAAGTTTTTCCAATTTATTGTTATAAATCCACTTGAGAAATTAAATACCATTGATATAAAGCTCTTTTTTGCAAAGATATAGCTTGCTTTATTCGTCCACGACCCTTTTTAAAATCTTTTATATAAAAGTAGGCGTGGTCCTTAACTGATTTCGTTAATTTTTCTTCAAAGCATTCCTTATAGTAAAGGCAACCTCTCCGCCGAACTTTGTTACGATGGGTTTAACGATTTTTGATTTATGATTAATAATATTTGTAATATTGATTTTATCACAAGTGGGCGGGGCCACGCCCATTTTAAAAAAATTTCAGTCCACACGTCAAATTTCAAATTTCTAGGTGTATTATTTACTAAATAATCAGGTTTTTTGTGTTTTCCAAAATATTATATATATATAATATATATATATAAAGTGGGCGTGGTTATCATCCGATTTCGCTCATTTTCAATACCATTCTATTATGGGTCCAGATAAGCTCGTGTACCAAATTTGGTGAAGATATCTCAATATTTACTCAAGTTATCGTGTTAGCGGACAGACGGACGGACGGACGGACAGACATGGCTAAATCAAATTTTTTTCGACACTGATGATTTTGATATATGGAAGTCTATATCTATCTCGATTCCTTTATACCTGTACAACCAACCGTTATCCAATCGAAGTTAATATACTCTGTGTGCAAAGCACGCTCAGTATAAAAAAGGAGAAGAAAGGCCGGAACTCTCCTCGGCTGTTCCGAAGACTTCACACTTTTCATGAATTTAGCCGAGCAATAATCTTATTCAATTCGTAATATCCGAGTAATGGGCTACATAAAATATGTTATATATGTAGAACATATATACAAACTTAAGCGAAATTTTCGATAAATCTATAATATAAAAATAAGTCCCTGAATTGTGGAATAAGCGCGAATTTCGAGAACGGTTGGACCGATCTCGCTAATTATTTTTTTAGAATATTCCTTGAGGTGCGGGGATCGTTCTGACGGAGAGAAACATTCTAAATTATTTTATAGTAAAAAATCATAAAATTTCAGCTATAAATTCAAAACGGATAGATCGATTGGAATATTTCTTCTTCGCCATAAAAATTTGAAATATTTACCTTCGTTTTGCATAAAAAAAAAATACTTGATTCTTTTCTTATATCAGCAAAATAGCTTAAACAAAAGTAACATTTTTATAAGCTTTTATTTAGTTTCACTTGGCTGTTGTCTGTAATCAAATCTGGCAAGTTAAATTTGATACACTTCCCGGTGTCCGATTGAACTGAAATTTTGCACGCATGTATAACTCCGATGACAATGCAATATTATTTTTTCGATAAATTAATCGATAACAGAGTTATCAGCAAAGATTTGTGCTTTGATTGGATAACGGTTGGTTGTACAGGTATAAAGGAATCGAGATAGATATAGACTTCCATATATCAAAATCATCAGTATCGAAAAAAAATTTGATTGGGCCATGTCCGCCCGTCCGTCCGTCCGTCCGCCCGTTAACACGATAACTTGAGTAAATTTTGAGGTATCTTGATGAAATTTGGTATGTAGGTTCCTGGGCACTCATCCCAGATCGCTATTCAAAATGAACGATATCGGATTATAACCACGCCCACTTTTTCTCTATAAAAAATTTCTAAAAATTTAAAAAGTGCGATAATTCATTACCAAAGAGAAGCGATAAAACTTGGTAGGTAAGTTGAACTTATGCCGCAGAATAGAAAATTAGTAAAATTTTGGACAATGGGCGTAGCACCGCCCACTTATAAAAGAATGTAATTCAGAAGTTTTGCAAGCTGTAATTGGGCAGTCGTTGAAGATATCATGATGAAATTTGGCAGGAACGTTATATGTATGCTTAATAAAAATTAGCAAAATCCGAGAACAACCACGCCCACTTAAAAAAATTTTTTTAAAGTTAAATTTTAACAAAAAATTTAATATCTTTACAGTATATAAGTAAATTATGTCAACATTCAACTCCAGTAATGATATGGTGCAACAAAATACAAAAATAAAAGAAAATTTCAAAATGGGCATGGCTCCGCCCTTTTTCATTTAATTTGTCTAGGATACTTTTAATGCCATAAGTCGAACAAAAATTTACCAATCCTTGTGAAATTTAGTAGGGGCTTAGATTCTAGGGCGATAACGGTTTTCTGTGAAAAAGGGCGAAATCGGTTGAAGCCACGCCCAGTTTTTATACACAGTCGGCCGATTGTCCTTCCGCCCAGCCGTTAACATGATAACTTGAACAAAAATCGATATATCTTTACTAAACTCAGTTCACGTAATTATCTGAACTCACTTTGTATTGGTATAAAAAATGGCCGAAACCCGACTATGACCACGCCCACATATCGAAAATTACGAAAAATGAAAAAAATGTCATAATTCTATAACAAATATGAAAAAACATGAAACATGGTAATTTGATTGGTTTATTGACGCAAAATATAACTTTAGAAAAAAACTTCGTAAAATGGGTGTGATACCTACCATATTAAGTAGAAGGAAATGGAAAATTTCTGCAAGGCGAAATCAAAAGCCCTTGGAATCTTGGCAGGAATACTGTTCGTGGTATTACATATATATAAATTAGCGGTGCCCAACAGATGATGGTCTGGGTCACCCTGGTCCACATTTTGGTCGATATCTTGGATACGCCTTCACATATACGACTACCACCACTCCCTTTTAAAACCCTCATTAATACCTTTATTTTGATACCCATATCGTACAAACGCATTCTAAAGTAACCTCTGGTCCACCTTTATGGCGATATCTCGAAAAGGCGTCCACCTATAGAACTAAGGCCCACTCCCTTTTAAAATACTCATTAACACCTTTCATTTGATACCCATATCGTACAAACAAATTCTAAAGTCACCCCTGGTCCACCTTTATGTCGATATCGCGAAAAGGCGTCCACCTATAGAACTAAGGCCCACTCCCCCTTAAAATACTCTTTAATACCTTCCATTTGATACACATGTCATACAAACACATTCCAGGGTTACCCTAGGTTCATTTTCCTACATGGTGATTTTCCCTTACTTTGTCTCCTTAGCTCTCAACTGAGTATGTAATGTTCGGTTATACCCGAACTTAGCCTTCCTTACTTGTTTTATTACTAATTTAATTATTGGTCGTAAGACCTTACTTGCTTACTCACTATTTACAACTGACTCTTAAAATGGTAAATTGTTGTTCCCAATTCAATTCCGGATGTCGTTTACAATATTTGTGTTTTTGCTGTTCAGGCGTCTGGGCCTTTTCCTGTTTGCTTCAAAATTATTATTAAGTATTTTGAGCCATCGACTTGCGTATTGCTGACTAAGCTCCTTACATTAGCGTAAGCTTGTTGACTTAGTTGGTGCTAACTTATACATCCGAACCGATTTAAATTTAAGTGTTTATTATAATAACAAAAGGAAAGCTCATGGCAATTTATTAAATATCAAGGAAAACTACCAGTGAAATACCATATCAAAAAGTCCTTATTGGATCTCTAAGATATCTAGTTAGAGTTTTAAATTTTTTTAAGCTGAAGTATTTAAGGGCTGGTACAGAAGGTTCTGCAAATTTATTGATAATGTCATGGTAGGCTTTGGATTAATTGTTTCTCAATTGGTGTTTTATATAATTTTTATACCCAGCTGCAGCTGTACACACTTAGATTGGATTGGTTGGTTGTACAGGTATATCGGAATCGAGATAGATAAAGAGTTCCATATATCAAAACCATCAGTATCGAATGTTTAAGTCGTGTCCGCCCGTCCGTCTGTCCGTCCGTCAACACGATGACTTGAGCAAATATTCAGATATATGCAACAAATTCGGTATATGGGATTATCTGGCATCACAGGTTACTTAATTCGTTTACTTAACAGAAATGTGGTATAGTAGTGGCCTACGAGGGAGGTGAGTGAATGGGGAAATAATGCAAGCATACTTGTCGTTCTATCGATCACAACCAAAATTTGTAGAGACAAGCGATATATATGTTTATTTTGCAGCATAGTTTTCTTTTGTTGCTTCGAGTCTGCATTCGCAGAGCCATGAAGCTTCCGTACAAAACTAAGTTCCTTCTCAAATTCTTTCAACCCGCCGGGAAATGAAGTTCCCTCCTATTCCGTTAGGCAATGTTTCCTATATTTCAGGGCGACGGTGGCAGAGGTATGATGACTTTCCCACCGTTATGATGGCTTTCCCACCAAAATGATTACAATTCAATGAATAAGAATTCGGGGGTTCTCATAAAAAATATTTTGGCCCCGGGCGCAAGAAAACCTCACTATGCCACTGAACAATAGATACCGATTTGTATTCAAAAGGTTTTCGATTATGTATAAAATGTTTATCGAAAATTTAGGGATATATTATAAAAAAGATATCAAAATTTTATGAATTAACTATCGAAATATTACCATTCTCGATATACTAACAAAAATTGATCAGTTTTTTATTGAAATGATATCAATTTGTTATCGAAAAGTCGTAGATTTGTTATCTTTATCAGCTCATTATCGCGTTTTCATCGATCTTTAATTAAAAAGTTATGGATTTGTTTTTAAAACGCTATCGATTTGTTATCGAAAGGTTGTGTGCTTTGCTACACAAAATTTATCCATAAATTATATAATTGTTATATCTAATTTTTTGTCGGTAGTTTTTCGACTTTTATCAAAAATGAATCGATTTTGTATCGAAAGCTTCCGATTTCTTATTGTAGTGTTACCACTTTGTTATCGGTATGCTTATCGATTTTATAACAAAAACTAATCGTACTGTTTCCGGAGAGAAAAACATAAGTTAGTACAAATATTTCGAAAAAAATTATTACTTTTCTAGTAATGTCAAACAAATTTTCAAATATCCAAACTTTTTCTAATTTGGGAATATACATATAATTAAGATCACCGCGAGTGAAGGGGAAGCCCACACCTCATTATCTGATCTTTTTACGATGATAAATGCGTTCGCATTCGACCAAAAAGAAATGTGATTGAAAATCAGCTGACATGATAGCTTTGTGCACCGATTTCCAGAAAAATAACTAAAACTAATTTCTAACAAGTTTTTTGTTTGTTTCCAGAAACATGTACGTGCTTAAAATATTGAAACGTTCAGACCAGGCTGTATAAATATTATTAAACAGTTATCAAATAAGCGGAGTTAATTATTGACGTGTTCTTTGAAATTCTTAGAAGCTAATTCATAGTGTAGTTGTTGTTGTTGTCGCAAAGCTCCCAATGTCATGCGTGGTATTTATATTTATCTTTAAAATCAAACATTTTAGTGTTTTTGAAGTCAGCTATATGTACTCTGTTTGGCCAGCTAGCGCTTTGTTGTACGTTTTTCGTTTTAAATTCAAATTTCCCAGCAGGAAAAAAGCCCACTGATAGCTAACTATAAGTTGGTTTCCAATAAAGCAGCGTGCCTTCTTATCTATACATAGCAGATGTAGGACGAGCGGGTTAGAGGAGGGAACGATGAAATACGCTTTTACGCTCGTGGCCCGTGCCTGCCAGACCAAAACTCCAGCTATTAGGAGTGGTTTAGCTATCACATTTAGAAGCAGCAAGTCGCAAGGGTCTTAGATAGTTTCTAGTGTTTTCCAAGAGGACGGAGTTAATTTATAATATTGGTTTTTGATAGGCGTCTTTGTTTAGTCATTACTTAAACTTCTGGAAACACTATAGAAGCAATGAGGTCCTCACAGATCGCTCGGTTCAACCTCGCCAAATCTTATTATTTATAGCTTTAATTTTTTTTTTTTTTGAAACATAATTTTCTAACTTAAAGTTATTTTGGTTTGCTATTTTTGCCATTTCTCTGTTACAGTGGGTGCCATAGCAATGTTGCATTATTTCCCATCCAGTTAATATCTAATTTTTGTAGTTAATTAGAAGTGGAATCGCGTAAAATTTTCAATTACTCGTTAGCTCTTTTTCGCAATTGATTGGTTTTTCTCCAAATCAGCGATCTTACAAATCAGTAGGCCGCTATTTAATTGTCTGATCAACGACCTAGATTGATGAGTGTGATGACTAGTACGTAGGACCTATATAATTATTTTCTAGCTTTTAGTATTATTATTACTTCATGTAAGTATTGTTTTTAATAAAACCTTTTAACTTAAAAATTTTTTTTTATTATTTTATTTGCAAGTTTTTAGTCTTTATTTAATTGCCTATTATTTCTCATTCTATTTAGTTCATTTAGTGTCTCATTATTACAAGGAATCTTTCCTGACAATTTGTTACAATATAAGTCCGCAATACATAATCTTTCCAAAGACTTTACTCGACCCTGCGCCACGTATGCTTGTCCCTCCTCCAACTCCAAAATATTTTGATGTCACTTCTACCGGACTGTATGTAATATTTGTTCCACATATGGACCAAATCGGACCGCAAATACGATTTTTTTGAATATCTCGATCTTTGCGCCACCTAGCGGTGATGTTTTTTCATAGATCGCTTTCTATACATGTATGTATTATATGTTCCACATATGGACCAAATCGGACCACAAATGCGATTTTTGCGAATATCTCGATTCTTGCGCCACCTAGCGGCGATTTTCTTTCATAGGTCGCTTTCTATTCTTGTATGTATTATGTGTTCCAAATATGAGCCAAATCGGGCCACAAATACGATTTTTGTGAATATCTCGATCCTTGCGCCACCTAGCGACGATTTTTTCTTATTATTGCATTCTCATCGGGTTCTGAACTATATTCAACCTTGTAGCTTATCGGGAAGTTACTTAAATTTCAATTACAAAATTCGTGCCAACCAGCCATCCAAACAACCAGCCTGTCAAATCAAGCTAAATAAAACCGTTTAAAAATGGCATCCTCCTTTTTTTGTAATGATTCTATATCTTAATACATATATATATTTCTTCTGTAGGTAAGTGTCTTTTTGACTAAACTCCTCCCAAACGACTGGACCGATTTTTCTAAATATTATTCCTATGTTCGAGGGAAATTGTACGTGCTTTAGATTCATAATTTGGCCTTTCTCCTTCGCTATCTATCCAAGAAGTGAAACGGAAGCCGATCTTGTATTTACATTACTGTATGCTTGAACTTTTGTACAGAGGTACAATCCTAACTAGCTTATTATTTCAAACACTTTTCATTCCGGAAACTGAAACAGGGCCCCAGTGATAAATCGCATTGAAAAAGACGGAGAGGAGGATAATCAGAGAAAAGGCATGCGTTCGCATTCGACCAAGAATCAATGTGATTGAAAATCAGCTGACCTGAGAGCTTTGTGCACCGATGCCTAGACAATTTTCTAATAAGCTACAAATAATTTCTCACATGTTAATTGTTTTTTTCCAGAAATATGAACGTGCGTGAAGTATTGAAACGCAATTTTAGGCCGGTCTGTATAAATAATAATAAACAGTTATCAAATAAACGGAGCTAATTATTGACGTGCTCTTTGAAATTCTTAGATGCTTATTCATAGTGGACTTGTTGTTGTTCTCGCAAAGCGTGAAATATTGAAGCGCAATTTAAGACCATTTAGTGTGTTGCGTCCCTCCCACAGCGTCCCCTTGCAACGGGACTGCTCCATATTCTCTTGTTCCGGGAAGGTATCGAATCCAATCCGAGTCCGTCTCCTGACCCCGGTCCTGAGAAATTGGTTTGCTGCGTCTGCCGGAAAAGAATCTTTTTAGGACGGTCAAACTCTTGTCAGTGTGTCTCGTGCAAGGGATGGTTGCATCGGACAGGTTGTTCTGGGCTAGATCCCAAAACCCGACGTCCATGTAACTTTTATAATTCTTTTGTGGCTCCTTGCTGTTCACGCCCAAGGGCGTCCCGTAGTCTACGCCTTAGCCCCCCCCCCAGATGAAGTGAGTTCAGATAAATACGTGAACTAAGTTTAGATAAGATATATCGATTTTTGCTCAAGTTATCGTGTTAACGGCCGAGCGGAAGGACAGACGGTCGACTGTGTATAAAAACTGGGCGTGGCTTCAACCGATTTCGCCCATTTTCACAGAAAACAGTTACCGTCATAGAATCTATGCACACACCAAATTTCACAGGGATTGGTAAATTTTAGTTCGACTTATGGCCTTAAAAGTATTCTAGACGAATTAAATGAAAAAGGGCGGAGCCACGCCCATTGAAATTTTGTTTTATTTTTGTATTTGGTTGCACCATATCATTACTGGAGTTGAATGTTGGCATAATTTACTTATATAATGTAAAGATTTTAAATTTTTTGTTAAAATTTGACTTAAAAAAAATTTTTTGTTTAAAGTGGGCGTGTTCGTCTCCGATTTTGCTAATTTTTATTTAGTGCACATATAGTAATAGGAGCAACGTGCCTGCCAAATTTCATCATGATATCTCCAAATTACAGCTTGCAAAACTTTTAAATTACCTTCTTTTAAAAGTGGGCGGTGCCACGCCCATTGTCCAAAAATTTACTAATTTTCTGTTTTTCGTTATAAGGTCAACGCACCTACCAAGTTTCATCGCTTTACTCGTCTTTGGTAATGAATTATCGCACTTTCGATATCGAAAAAGTGGGCGTGGTTGTAGTCCGATTTCGTTCATTTTAAATAGCGATCTGAGATGAGCGCCCAGGAACCTACATACCAAATTTCATCAAGATACCTCAAAATTTACTCAAGTTATCGTGTTTACAGACGGACGGACAGACGGACGGACGGACGGACGGACATGGCTAAATGAATTTCTTTTTTCACCCAGATCATTTTGATATATAGAAGTCTATATCTATCTCGATTAGTTTATGCCGTTACGGATTACCGTTATGCGAACAAAGTTAATATAATCTCTGAGCTCTGCTCAGCTGAGTATAAATAGCAAACATTTTAAGTTAAAGGTAAACGTTTTATGTTAAATGTCACGTAAAGACAAAATTGCAGTTCCAATGTTATTGTATTATGTTAAATTTAAGTGAACTATTGGAAAATATGTTATTGCTTGATGTTAGTTATTAATAACTTTTTAATGTTTGTTTTTTCGTTTTATGTTTTATTAGAATAAACCAGACTCCCTGATGAAGATGTTATAAAAACATCGAAACGCGTAGGAGAATAAGAAGAAAACAAAAGTTTTTGTCTTTTTATTTATCGGCCGAAAAGCTCCTTTTGAAAAATTTATAAAAACTTATAAAAAACCGATTAATTTTTGTTAACATTTCGATAATGGTAATTTCTCGATAGTTAATTGATAATATGTTGATATATTTTTAATAATGTATCCCTAAATTTTCGATAACGTTTTATACATAATCGATAACCTTTTGAATACAAATCGTTATCTATTATTCAGTGGCGTAGTGAGGTTTCTTTTTTTCAGGAAGAAAAAAGCAGAAGCAGAAAGGCGCGAGTGCGAGGAGCTTGAGCTGCTAGCCACCAGGAATAACGCCCGAAAATGTTACCAAAAAATACGGCGACAGACGGAAGGTTTTAAGACCGGGGCAAACTCCTGTAGGAACGAAAACGGCGACCTTGTAACTGATGTCCAGAGAGTGCTTAGATTATGGAGGGAATACTTCTCTGCTCTCCTAAATGGAGGCAGCAAGTCACCGCGCAGAAATGAAGAACCCGATCCCGCAATCGATGATGATGGAATATATGTCCCCCCGCCCGATTATGACGAAGTTAGAATAGCAATAACTATATTGAAAAATAACAAGGCCATGGGCGCTGATGGATTGCCTGCGGAGCTATTCAAGTACGGCGGCGAGGAGTTGGTAAGCGCATGCAGCAACTTCTTAGCAAAATATGGGCGGACGAGTGCATGCCCGACGGTTGGAATCTAAGTGTTCTTTGCCCAGTCCACAAGACGAGGGATGCAAAATGCACCAACTATCGTGGAATCAGCCTTCTTAATATCGCATATAAGGTCCTTTCAAGTGTATGGTGCGAAAGATTGAAGCCCACCGTGAACCGGCTGATTGGACCTTATCAGTGCGGCTTCAGACCTGGTAAATCTACCATCGACCAGATTTTCACAATGCACCAAATCTTGGAAAAACCCCGTGAAAACAGAATCGACACGCATTACCTCTTCGTCGACTTTAAAGCCGCCTTCGACAGCACGAAAAGGAGCTGCCTATATGCCACTATGTCTGAATTTGGTTTCCACGCAAAACTTATACGGCTGTGCAAAATGACGTTGAGCAACACCATCAGCTCATTCAGAATTGGGAAGGACCTCTCCGAGCCGTTTGAAACTAAACGAGGTTTCAGACAGTTTCTTTAATTTGATGCTGGAGAAAATTATACTAGCTGCAGAACTTAACCGCACTGGAACAATATACTATAAAAGCGTGCAATTACTGGCATATGCTGATGACATTGATATCATCGGCCTAAACACCCGCGCTGTTAGTTCTGCTTACACCAAACTGGAAAAAGAAGCGGTAAAGGTGGGTTTGATGGCGAATGAGGACAAAACGAAGTACCTGCTGTCATCGAGCAAAGAGTCAGCGCATACGCGCCTTGTCAACCACGCTACTGTTGGCAGCCATAATTTCGAAATAGTAAAAGACTTCGTTTATTTGGGAACCAGCATCAACACTAGCAACAACATCAGCACTGAAATCCAGCGAAGAATCAATCTTGCCAATAAATGCTACTTTGGACTAGGTAGGCAAATGAAAAGTAAGGTCCTCTCTCGGCGAACGAAAATCATACTCTACAAGTCACTTATCGTACCCGTCCTGCTATATGGGGCAGAAGCATGGACCATGACAACAGCAGATGAAGCGGCTTTGGGAGTGTTCAAGAGAAAATTTCTTCAAAAGATTTATGGACCTCTACGCGTTGGCGATGGCGAGTACCGAAGAAGATTTAATGATGAGCTGTACTAGTTATACGCAGACATCAACATAGTCCAGCGAATTAAAACGCAGCGGCTGCGCTGGCTAGGCCATGTTATGTGAATGAATGATGATTCTCCGGCCAAGAAAGTGTTTCTATCGGAACCCGCCTATTGAAGCAGAGGTAGAGGTCCCCACTCCGTTGGAAGGACCAGGTGGAAAACGATTTAAACTCCCTTGGTGTGACCAATTGGCGCCGGTTGGCGGAGCAAAGGAGCGACTGGCGCGCCTCGTTGGACGGCCATAACCGTTTAGACGGTTAAGCGCCAATTAAGTAAGTAAGTAAGTGAGGTTTTCTTGCGCCCGTGAGAAAAATATTTTTTAAGAGAACCCCCGACTTCTTATTCGTTGAATTGTAATCATTTTGGTGGGAAAGCCATCATAACGGTGGGAAAGTCATCATACCTCTGCCACCGTCGCCCTGAAATATAGGAAACATTGCCTAACGGAATAGGAGGGAACTTCATTTCCCGGCGGGTTGAAAGGATTTGAGGAGGAACTTAGTTTTGTCCGGCAGCTTCATGGCTCTGCGAATGCAGACTGAAATCAACAAAAGAAAACTATACTGCAAAATAAACATTTATATCCCTTGTCTCTTCAAATTTTGGTTTTGATTGATAGAACGACAGGTATGCTTACCGCGGAAATATTCTTAGCCAATTTACTTCTTGGGATTTTGACAAATTCTTGCATTATTTCCCCATTCACTCATCTTCCTCGTAGGTCACTACTATAACCACATTTATGTTAAGTAAACGAAGTAAGTAAGTAACCTGTGATACCAGATAAGCCCATATACCAAATTTGGTGAATATATTTCAAGTCATCGTGTTGACGGACCGACAGACAGACGGGCGGATACGACTTAAACATTCGAAACTGATGATTTTGATATATGGAATTATATATCTATCTCGATTCCTTTATACCTGTACAACCAACCAATCCAACCAATCCAATCAAAGTTATAATACGCTGTGTACAAGTGCAGCTGGATATAATAATTCTTTAAAACAGCAATTGAGAAATAATAATTCAAAGCCTACCAAGTCATTAATAATAGATTTATAGGAAGTTCTAAATTGGCAGAACCTTCTGTACCAACCCTTAAATGAAGTAGTTCAGCTTAAAAAAATTTAAAACTAACTAGATATCTTACAGATCCAATAAGGACTTTTTGATATGATATTTGCATGGTAATTTTCCTTGATATTTAATAAATTGCAATGAGCTTTCCTTTTGTTATTATGATAAACACTTTAAATTAAAATCGGTTCGGATGTACATATATACTCAGATAAGATTAAGCAACTTATAACGAACAAGTAAAGAAGTCTAAGTTCGGGTCAAACCGAACATTACATACCCAGCTGTACACTTGAAATGCTGTTGTTGTTTGTTTTGTGTGCTTAATAGTGTTACGAGCCTTCGTAATAATACATATACATGTGGTTCTATTCAGAGCTAATTTTCGTTTAACCCAGATATGCCGACCGTACTACATGTAGTACACCTGTTATTTTCAAAATATTTCGTAAATAGTAATTTAAACTAAGTAACCAACCTGTTGCTGTGCTATTGTACAAAACAGGCATCATAGTTGACTTTGAAAAAAAATTTTTGTTGCAATTCCTTGATTGCTTTTTTTAATATTAAAAATGCTAGTTTTATGAAATTGTCAAAAGTGTGAAGATGTCGTGTAATCGGTAAGAAAAAAATATTTAAGCCCATTTTGTGTTGTTCTCTTTTTAGTATATTTTTATTAAAAATAGTTGTAGAAATTTAGGTACACCAGTAGTGGAAGTGTAAAACCCAATTATATGTGATTTTTGTTGATTTATTTGCTGGCGTACTACATGTACGGCACTAGAGTAAAAAAAAATTAAAAAAACAACAATTTTTTCAGGTTTTAACTTTAAATGAAATAATAAGTACTCTAGAAGAATAAAAACGATTTTTCCTATATAACCAAAAATTACTACTTTTCCCTTATGTATGTGCCGAGCGTACTACATTACACCCTACAAAATCGTTTAAAAATTTTTTTTTTTAAATTTATGTTAATTTCTGTAATATTTTATGTTAAAAGAACGGTATTAAAATAATTGTGGAAATTGCTTCACCAGGAGGTCCGTAGGCATATCTAGGATAAAAGAAGCAAAAAGGATACAGCGGCTAACACCAATGACCTGATGCAGTTTTCTTTAAAATATGGGGATTTCCCTACTGGGTATTTTAAAATAAAGATATAACAGAACAATAAAAATACGATTGGCACAAAACTATTTTTCGCTAAGATTTAATTTATTATTCTTGCCTACGACCCTTTTTAAAGTCATTTATATAAAAGTGGGCGTGCTCTTTAACCAATCTTATCCATTTTACTGGAAATATTTCCTGCTATAAAGAAAATATGTGTACCCAATTTTGTTACGATATGTAAATTTTTCTTCGAGTTATGGCTCCCAAAACATTAAAAATTGCTTAGTCAAAAAAAGGTTGGTGCCACTCCCATTTTTAAAATTTGAAGTTTTTCCTATTTATTGTTATAAATCCGCTTGAGAAATGAAATACCATTGATATAAAGCTCTTTTTTTGCAAAGATATAGCTTATTTTATTCTTCCACGACCCTTTTAAAAATCGTTTATATAAAAGTGGGCGTGGTCTTTAACCGATTTCATTAATTTTTCTTGAAAGCATTCCTTAAAGTAAACGCAATCTCTCTGCCGAATTTTGTTACGATGGGTTTAACGATTTTTGTTTTATGATTAATAATATTTGTATAATTGATTTTATCACAACTGGGCGGCGCCAGACCCATTTTAAAATTTTTTTTCGAATTTTTATCAAGAGTCTCAATATCAGTCCACACGTCAAATTTCAACATTCTAGGTGTATTGTTTACTAAATAATCAGGTTTTTTGTGATTCCCAAAATGTTGTATATATAAAAAGTGGGCGTGGTTATCATCCGATTTTGCTCAATTTCAATACCAATCTATTCTGGTCACATATAAGCTCGTGTACCAAATTTGGTGAAGATATCTCAATATATACTCAAGTTATCGTGTTAAGGGGCAGACGGACGGACGGGCGGATGGACATGGCTCAATCAAACTTTTTTTTGATACTGCTGATTTTGATATATGGAAGTCTACATCTATCTCGTTTCCTTCACAACCAACCGTTATCCAGTCAAAGTTATAATACCCTGTCTGCAAGTACAGCTGGGTATAAAAAACTAGTAAAATATTGCTAGCCTTCTGGCTGTACAAGGAAATATTTTTGGGACACTGGTGTACCATGTGCGTGAAAGGGTTAAAAATACGGTCATATGGTACACATATCACTTAACTTATCTGAACTTAATACCACAATTCAACTGTACAAATATAGAAACGAGCAATTAAATACAATTAAATTTTCCTTTGAAAAATAATAGAAAATTATCTTACCAAATACGCGCTAATTTCATTTCGCTGGAATAAACATAACAGTCTTGAATATGTTATTTTGTTTAGAGCAAAAGCTGTTTGCTTAACTGATTTAGAATTTGCCTTACGCTTGACGCATTAGCCATAAAAAAATTAAATAGAAAAACAAATTAATTAGTGCTTGTCGGGATTTATCTCCGAGAATATTTAGGCCAAACTTCTCTTCGAATTTGCGTCTTGCTCCCTTTCCTTCCTTTTCCCAAAAAATTGGCCGGATGGGACCTACATGATTTATGCGGATTCCAAGCGGAAGCTTTTGCAAGAAAGATTCAGTTTCACTGAGAAGCTTTTCATAGTAGAAATACGCTTGGAGTGTATGCCAAATCACTGCCGATGCGCGACCGCGCTTAGTTAAACTTTTTTTCCATTTGAAGAACTTGTTTTTTTGTTGCTTTGGCCGGCACTTGAACTCAAGACCTTCGGTGTGGTATGCGCAGTACGCACGCACTACCCCACGGCAGCCGCTTTTTTTTATCAATAAGTGGTTTAAGATTTTGTCAGGCACACGGTTAAAAGTTTGAGCCTAAATCTGAAACATTTAATACAAATGACCGAAACAAATTTTTTTTAAAATATATAATATACCGATCTTCCTGAAAATGAGTGCATAGAACTGGGTTTTAATTTGAAACTGGAGAATAGTGTAGACACACTTAGAGTTATCAAAAAAAAAAAAATAGTGGACGGTTCCCTGAATTCCTTTCAGTGAGTAACTTGTGATACACATTTCTCCAAATACGTACAAGTTCGGTACTAACAAGATTTTACCGAGTTATAAAACCGACAGCTTGGGTCCTTATCTTTCATATTTAATTTTAGACAAATGTTATAAACAAATGAACTGCTGCCAGCTTTAAGAAACTTCGACTATGAGTATGATTTTTTTTACGAAACTATCCCATTGGCTAGGAGGTATCTATAAATGCTCTAATATCGTATTATAAGCAGCATCTAGAATTTATTTTCGGTTCGAAATCAACGAAATAGTCACAAGAGAACAACTAGTGCCAAAGTGGAAATATATATATAGTCCGGAGCTATAGAAAAGTTGATGCAACTCGAACCGACTGGAGCATTGCCATGTTAAATTCGCCAATTGGAAGCATGATAAAGAAATAGAGGGCGAACTAGTAGAGCTTCCTAATGTACTAGAAACGCACCAGTTTTGAAATAGAGATTTTTCTTACAGCGTTGATCTACCTACTGTGTAAGAAATCATTTCATAACACCTTATATGTATAACAAAAGTTTTTGAAAAATATTCGATAACTTGCAGCAATTTTTACAAATAAAAATTGTTATTTTTGAATTTTGAGAACCAATTTTAAATCTTTAGGATAAATTTTAAGACCAGACGTTTTTAGTCAAGTTTCTATTTTTAGATTTTTTGAATCTTTTGCTTTTGTTTCAAACCCAGAAGTGACTACAAGTTTGTATTTTTGAATTTTTTGAAAGTTTTTTGGTTTTATTTTAAAACATTTTTAATATTTTAAACTTATTGTTTAAACAAGTTTTAAATTGAAATCGAAAAAAAAAATTAAAAACGACAATAGTAAATGGAGAGGTTTCCAGTTTAGTAGCAAAATGTTTAAAAAAGTGTTTAAACCGCCGATTGGTTAAAAATTTGGACTCAGATTTCTAACCGTGCACTTGCACACCAAAATTTAATCAAGCTTTAACACTCTGTATAAATAGCGGCCACAAAACTTGTCTTGCTTTAGTTAATTTATACTTCTTGCAAGCAGCGGAAAGGCAGAAACTAAGATGAACTTCCACAGTCAAGTCGCTATTCTGGTAGTCGTCCTTGGCTGTCTTATGGCCAATGTAAATTCGCAATTTCGATTTGATAATGGCCAAACTTCAAGTACTGACGATCTGCGTTATTTGGTAGCATTACTTTATGACGGAAGGTATGGCTGCGCTGGCTCATTAGTTAGTATGAAAATAGTAATCACAACTTCGTTTTGCACAGACGTTCCAGACAAAAATGCAATCAAAGTTGCAGCTGATATAGTTGCTGCAGCTAATCATCAAACTAACTGCGGAGCACGTCGCGAAGTGAATAAAATATTTGATCAACCTAAATCCATAGAGACCATATTAAGCAATGACCATATATCTGGAATTGAACTGAAGCAAGCCTTTAACGAAAATGATGGAGTGAAGCCACTATCAATTTGCAAAACTCAACTTTCGGTGGGCAAACAAATGCCAACTTTTGAATGGGAAGAAACACGCATACAATATTTTGCACTCGTAAAACTTGCCGCAACTATAGTAGACCTTAAGAAATGTGAGAGTTCCAATATAGAAGTAGGTAGAAATATGTATTGTGTGAAAGTTGACGATGAAGGATGTCGTGCAGAGGACGGAATACCGGGCATCCTCAATAAACAACTTTGTGCGGTGACAATACGTGAAGTTAAGATCCACAAAAAATATCGCCGAATTTATGCAAATGCAGCTGATGAAAAAGTTCAGGATTTCATACAAAAATTGCTTAAACTTTAAAAATTTGGAAAAAATATTTAAAATTTTGTTGCGAGAAAAATTTATCTTATAAAACTGGGGATAGAATGTATACAAAAAATTAAATTTAAACTTTAAACAATTTTCAACTTCTTTTATTATTTGTAAAATAAAGTGCTGACTTAACTTTTTCAATAAGGTTGTGTTTTAATAAGAACAAGTAAGGAAGGTTAAGTTCGGGTGTAACCGAACATTACATACTCAGTTGAGAGCTATGGTGACAACATAAGGGAAAATAACCATGTAGGAAAATGAACCGAGGGAAACCCTGGAATGTGTTTGTATGACATGTGTATCAAATGAAAGGCATTAAAGAGTATTTTATGAGGGAGTGGGCCATAGTTCTATAGGTGGACGCCATTTAGGGATATAGCCATAAAGGTGGATCAGGTTGACTCTAGAATGCGTTTGTACGATATGGGTATCAAATGAAAGGTGTTAATGAGTATTTTAAAAGGGAGTAATCCTTAGTTCCACAGGTAGACACCGTTTCGAGATATCGCCACAAAGGTGGACCAGGGGTGACTCTAGAATGCGTTTGTACGTTATGGGTATCAAATGAAAGGTGTTAATGAGTATTTTAAAAGGAAGTGGGCCTTAGTTCTATAGGTGGACGCCGTTTCGAAATGTCGCCACAAAGGTGGACCAGGGGTGACTCTAGAATGTGTTTGTACGATATGGGTATCAAATTAAAGGTATTAATGAGGGTTTTAAAAGGGAGTGGTGGTTGTTGTATAGGTGGTCGCATTTTCGAGATATCGCCATAAAGGTGGACCAGGGGTGACCCTAGAATTTGTTTGTACAATATGGGTATCAAAAGAAAGGTGTTAATGAGTATTTTAAAAGGGAGTGGGCCTTAGTTCTATAGGTGGACGCCGTTTCGAAATATTGCCACAAAGGTGGATCAGGGTTGACTCTAGAATGCGTTTGTACACTATGGGAGTAATCCTTAGTTCCATAGGTGGACGCCGTTTCGAGATATCGCCATAAAGGTGGACCAGGGGTGACCCTAGAATTTGTTTGTACAATATGGGTATCAAAAGAAAGGTGTTAATGAGTATTTTAAAAGGGAGTAATCCTTAGTTCCGTAGGTGGACGCCGTTTCGAGATATCGCCATAAAGGTGGACCAGGGGTGACCCTAGAATTTGTTTGTACAATATAGGCATCAAACGAAAGGTGTTAATGAGTATTTTAAAAGGGAGTGGGCCTTAGTTCTATAGGTGGACGCCATTTCGAAATATCGCCACAAAGGTGGATCAGGGTTGACTCTACAATGCGTTTGTACAATAATGAGTATTGAGTGGGCCTTAGTTCTATAGGTGGACGCCTTTTCGAGGTATCGCAATAAAGGTGGACCAGGGGCGACTCTAGACTTTGTTTGTGCGATATGGGTATCAAATGAAAGGTGTTAATGAGAGTTTTAAAAGGGAGTGGTGGGAGTTGTATATGTGAATGCGTTTTCCAGATATCGACCAAAATGTGGACCAGGGTGACCCAGAACATTATCTGTTGGATACCGCTAATTTATTTATATATGTAATACCTGCCAAGATTTTAAGGGTTTTTTATTTCGCCCTGCAGAACTTTTTCATTTTCTTCTACTTAATATGGTAGGTGTCACAACCATTTTATAAAGTTTTTTCTAAAGTTATATTTCGCGTCAATAAAACAATCCAATTACCTTACCATGTTTCATCCCTTTTTTCGTATTTGGTATAGAATTATGGCATTTTTTTCATTTTTCGTAATTTTCGATATCGGAAAAGTGGGCGTGGTCATAGTCCGATTTCGTTAATTTTTATACCAAGATAAAGTGAGTTCAAGTAAGCACGTGAACTAAGTTCATTAAAGATATGTCGATTTTTGCTCAAGTTATCGTGTTAACGGCCATGCGGAAGGACAGACGGACGACTGTGTATAAAAACTGGGCGTGGCATTAACCGATTCCGCACATTTTCACAGAAAACAGTTATCGTCATAAAATCTATACCCCTACCAAATTTCAAAACGATTGGTTAATTTTTGTTCGACTTATGACGTTAAAAGTATCCTAGACAAATTAAATGAAAAAGGGCGGAGCCACGCCCATTTTGAAATTTTCTTTTATTTTTGTATTTTGTTGCACCATGTCATTACTGGAGTTGAATGTTGACATAATTTACTTATATACTGTAAAGATATTAAATTTTTTGTTAAAATTTTACTTTAAAAAAAAATTTTTTTTTTTAATTATCTTCTTTTAAAAGTGGGCGGCGCCACGCCCATTGTCCAAAATTTTACTAATTTTCTATTCTGCGTCATAAATTGAACTCATCTACCAAGTTTCGTCCCTTTATCTGTCTTTGGTAATGAATTATCGCACTTTTTCGGTTTTACGAAATTTTCGATATCGAAAAAGTGGGCGTGGTTAAAGTCCGATATTGTTCATTTTAAATAGTGATCTGAGATGAGTGCTCAGGAACCTACATACCAAATTTCATCAAGTTACCCCAAAATTTACTCAAGTTATCGTGTTAACGGACGGACGGACATGGCTCAATCACATTTTTTTTCGATCCTGATTATTTTGATATATGGAAGTCTATATCTATCTCGATTCCTTTATATATGTACAACCAACCGTTATCCAATCAAACTTAATATACTCTGTGAGCTCTGCTCAACTGAGTATAAAAACGACTAGCTTAACTCATTTGTATTTAATGAAGCTAATTTAAATATACGGTTAAAAGTTCGAGTCTAAATCTTAAGCTTTTTTTGTACAGAAAAAAAAATTTGGTTTAATATTTAGATTACACATATTTTCGTGAAAAAGTGTGCGCAGAACTCGGTTTCAATTTTAAGTCAGAGAAGTTTACACTTGTACTATAAAACAAGTAAAGTTGTCTAAGTTCGGGTGTAAGCGAACATGATATACTCAGCGTGAGCTTCAATAGCACATTACATGTCAGATAAATTACTTTTCAACATAACACGTGGCACCGCCCGTTTAAAAAAAATGTCTCCCCATTTTCTCTTACAATAAAACTTAATAAGTGAAATATCATTGATTCAAAACTATTTTTTGCTTAATTATAGCTTATTGTTCTAGTCTACGACCCTTTTAAACTTGTTTTATATCTAAGTTGCCGTGGTCTTTAACGGATCCCCTCCATTTTTGCTAGAAATATTTTCTGCTATAGGGAAAATCTGTGTACCCAATTTTATTACAATCCGTTAATTTTTCTTCGAGTTATGGCTCCCGAAACATAGAAAATTGCTTTGTCATAAAAGGGGCGGTGCCACGCCCATTTTTTTAAATTTGAAGTTTTTCCAATTTATTGTTATAAATCCACTTGAGAAATGAAATACCGTTGATATAAAGCTCTTTTGTTGCAAAGATATAGCTTATTTTATTCGTCCACGACCCTTTTTAAAATCTTTTATATAAAAGTAGGCGTGGTCCTTAACTGATTTCGTTAATTTTTCTTCAAAGCATTCCTTATAGTAAAGGCAACCTCTCCGCCGAACTTTGTTACGATGGGTTTAACGATTTTTGATTTAT
The DNA here is from genome assembly GCF_040869045.1 of Eurosta solidaginis. Lineage (NCBI taxonomy): Eukaryota > Metazoa > Arthropoda > Insecta > Diptera > Tephritidae > Eurosta > Eurosta solidaginis. The sequence goes on from NC_090323.1 coordinate 181,715,209, forward strand.
GATTAATAATATTTGTAATATTGATTTTATCACAAGTGGGCGGGGCCACGCCCATTTTAAAAAAATTTCAATCCACACGTCAAATTTCAAATTTCTAGGTGTATTATTTACTAAATAATCAGGTTTTTTGTGTTTTCCAAAATATTATATATATATAATATATATATATAAAGTGGGCGTGGTTATTATCCGATTTCGCTCATTTTCAACACCATTCTATTATGGGTCCAGATAAGCTCGTGTACCAAATTTGGTGAAGATATCTCAATATTTACTCAAATTATCGTGTTAGCGGACAGACGGACGGACGGACGGACATGGCTAAATCAAATTTTTTTCGACACTGATGATTTTGATATGAAGTCTATATCTATCTCGATTCCTTTATACCTGTACAACCAACCGTTATCCAATCGAAGTTAATATACTCTGTGTGCAAAGCACGCTGAGTATAAAAAAAGAAGAAGAAAGGCCGGAACTCTCCTCGGCTGTTCCGAAGACTTCACACTTTTCATGAATTTAGCCGACCTTTATTGTTATACTCAGTTAAGCAGAGCTCAAAGAGTATATTAACTTTGATTGGATAACGGCTGGTTGTACAGGTATAAAGGAATCGAGATAGATATAGACTTCCATATATCAAAATCATCAGTATCGAAAAAAAATTTGATTGGGCCATGTCCGAACGTCCGTCCGTCCGTCCGCCCGTTAACACGATAACTTGAGTAAATTTTGAGGTATCGTGATGAAATTTGGTATGTAGGTTCCTGGGCACTCATACCAGATCGCTATTTAAAATGAACGATATCGGACTATAACCACGCACACTTTTTCGATATCGAAAATTTCGAAAAATTTAAAAAGTGCGATAATTCATTACCAAAGAGAAGCGATAAAACTTGGTAGGTAAGTTGAACTTATGCCGCAGAATAGAAAATTAGTAAAATTTTGGACAATGGGCGTGGCACCGCCCACTTATAAAAGAAGGTAATTTAGAAGTTTTGCAAGCTGTAATTTGGCATTCGTTGAAGATATCATGATGGAATTTGGCAGGAACGTTACCCTATTACTATATGTACGCTTAATAAAAATTAGCAAAATCCGAGAACCACGCCCACTTAAAAAAAATTTTTTAAAGTAAAATTTTAACAAACAATTTAATATCTTTACAGTATATAAGTAAATTATGTCAACATTAAACTCCAGTAATGATATGGTGCAACAAAATACAAAAATAAAAGAAAATTTCAAAATGGGCGTGGCTCCGCCCTTTTTCATTTAATTTGTCTAGGATACTTTTAATGCCTTAAGTCGAACAAAAATTTACCAATCCTTGTGAAATTTAGTAGGGGCTTAGATTCTAGAGCGATAACGGTTTTCTGTGAAAAAGGGCGAAATCGGTTGAAGCCACGCCCAGTTTTTATACACAGTCGGCCGATTGTCCTTCCGCTCAGCCGTTAACATGATAACTTGAACAAAAATCGATATATCTTTACTAAACTCAGTTCACGTAATTATCTGAACTCACTTTGTATTGGTATAAAAAATGGCCGAAACCCGACTATGACCACGCCCACATATCGAAAATTACGAAAAATGAAAAAAAATGTCATAATTCTATAACAAATATGAAAAAACATGAAACATGGTAATTTGATTGGTTTATTGACCTTTAGAAAAAAACTTCGTAAAATGGGTGTGATACCTACCATATTAAGTAGAAGAAAATGGAAAATTTCTGCAAGGCGAAATCAAAAGCCCTTGGAATCTTGGCAGAAATACTGTTCGTGGTATTACATATATATAAATTAGCGGTGCCCAACAGATGATGGTCTGGGTCACCCTGGTCCACATTTTGGTCGATATCTTGGATACGCCTTCACATATACAACTACCACCACTCCCTTTTAAAACCCTCATTAACACCTTTCATTTGATACCCATGTCATACAAACACATTCAAGGGTTACCCTAGGTTCATTTTCCTACATGGTGATTTTCCCTTACTTTGTCTCCTTAGCTCTCAACTGAGTATGTAATGTTCGGTTACACCCGAACTTAGCCTTCCTTACTTGTTTTATTACTAATTTAATTATTGGTCGTAAGACCTTACTTGCTTACTCACTATTTACAACTGACTCTTAAAATGGTAAATTGTTGTTCCCAATTCAATTCCGGATGTCGTTTACAATATTTGTGTTTTTGCTGTTCAGGCGTCTGGGCCTTTTCCTGTTTTTTCAAAATTATTATTAAGTATTTTGAGCCATCGACTTGCGTATTGCTGACTAAGCTCCTTACAGTAGCGTAAGCTTGTTGACTTAGTTGGTGCTAACTTATACATCCGAACCGATTTTAATTTTAAGTGTTTATTATAATAACAAAAGGAAAGCTCATGGCAATTTATTAAATATCAAGGAAAATTACCAGTGAAATACCATATCAAAAATTCCTTATTGGATCTCTAAGATATCTAGTTAGAGTTTTAAATTTTTTTTTAAGCTGAAGTATTTCATTTAAGGGCTGGTACAGAAGGTTCTGCAAATTTAGAACTCTCTATAAATTTATTGATAATGTCATGGTAGGCTTTGGATTAATTGTTTCTCAATTGGTGTTTTATATCATTTTTATACCCAGCTGCAGCTGTACACACTTAGATTGGATTGGTTGGTTGTACAGGTATAACGGAATCGAGATAGATATAGAGTTCCATATATCAAAACCATCAGTATCGAATGTTTAAGTCGTGTCCGGCCGTTCGTCTGTCCGTCCGTCAACACGATGACTTGAGCAAATATTGAGATATATGCACAGAGCCATGAAGCTTCCGTACAAAACTAAGTTCCTTCTCAAATTCTTTCAACCCGCCGGGAAATTAAGCTCCCTCCATTGTTGTCCTTCCGCAACGTTGGCAATGTTTCCTATATTTCAGGGCGAGGGTGGCAGAGGTACGATGACTTTCCCACCGTTATGATGGCTTTCCCACCAAAATTATTACAATTCAAGGAATAAGAATTCGGGGGTTCTCATAAAAAATATTTTGGCCTCGGGCGCAAGAAAACCTCACTATGCCACTGAACAATAGATAACGATTTGTATTCAAAAGGTTTTCGATTATGTATAAAATGTTTATCGAAAATTTAGGGATATATTATAAAAAAGATATCAAAATTTTTATCGAAATATTACCATTATCGATATACTAAAAAAAATTGATCAGTTTTTTTATTGAAATGATATCAATTTGTTATCGAAAAGTCGTAGATTTGTTATCTTTATCAGCTCATTATCGCGTTTTCATCGATCTTTAATTAAAAAGTTATGGATTTGTTTTTAAAACGCTATCGATTTGTTATCGAAAGGTTATGGCTTTGCTACACAAAATTTATCCATAAATTATATAATTGTAATATCTAATTTTTTGTCGGTAGTTTGTCGACTTTTATCAAAAATTTATCGATTTTGTATCGAAAGCTTCCGATTTCTTATTGTAGTGTTACCACTTTGTTATCGGTATGCTTATCGATTTGATAACAAAAACTAATCGTACTGTTTCCGGAGAGAAAAACATAAGTTAGTACAAATATTTCGAAAAAAATTATTACTTTTGTAGTAATGTCAAACAAATTTTCAAATATCCAAACTTTTTCTAATTTGGGAATATACATATAATTAAGATCACCGCGCGTGAAGGGAAAGTCCACACCTCATTATCTGATCTTTTTACGATGATAAATGCGTTCGCATTCGACCAAAAAGAAATGTGATTGAAAATCAGCTTACATGATAGCTTCGTGCACCGATTTCCAGAAAAATAACTAAAACTAATTTCTAACAAGATTTTTGTTTGTTTCCAGAAACATGTACGTGCTTGAAATATTGAAACGTAATTTCAGACCAGGCTGTATAAATATTATTAAACAGTTATCAAATAAGCGGAGTTAATTATTGACGTGTTCTTTGAAATTCTTAGAAGCTAATTCATAGTGTAGTTGTTGTTGTTGTCGCAAAGCTCCCAATGTCATGCGTGGTATCTATATTTATCTTTAAAATCAAACATTTTAGTGTTTTTGAAGTCAGCTATATGTACTCTGTTTGGCCAGCTAGCGCTTTGTTGTAGCTTTTTCGTTTTAAATTCAAATTTCCCAGCAGAAAAATAGCCCACTGATAGCTAACTATAAGTTGGTTTCCAATAAAGCAGCGTGCCTTCTTATCTATACATTTTCTTTGAAAAAGGCTATCTATTTAGCACGACAATGGCGGTGGACTGAAGTGCGGGACTGTTAAGTGTCGATGATCATGTGTAGGCCTTACAACCCTAGAATAACAAATTAATTGCTATCATTTAAAGCAGATAACTGTAGACTTATGACGGTTAATCTGACTGGATATTGCCTTCTGGCGTCACAGGCTGCCTAGTCAGTGATAGCAGATATAGGACGTGCGGGTTAGAGGAGGGAACGATGATATACGCTTTTACGCTCGTGGCCCGTGCCTGCCAGACCAAAACTCCAGCTATTAGGAGTGGTTTAGCTATCACATTTAGAAGCAGCAAGTCGCAAGGGTCTTAGAAAGCTTCTAGTGTTTTCCAAGAGGACGGAGTTAATTTATAATATTGGTTTTTGATAGGCGTCTGCCAAATCTTATTATTTATAGCTATCAATTGTTTTCTGAAACATAATTTTCTAACTTAAAGTTATTTCGGTTTGATATTTTTGCCATTTCTCTGTTACAGTGGTTGCCATAGCAATGTTGCATTATTTCCCATCCAGTTAATATCTAATTTTTGTAGTTAATTAGAAGTGGAATCGCGTAAAATTTTCAATTACTCGTTAGCTCTTTTTCGGAATTGATTGGTTTTTCTCCAAATCAGCGATCTTACAAATCAGTAGGCCGCTATTTAATTGTCTTTTCAACGACCTAGATTGATGAGGAGTGTGATGACTAGTACGTAGGACCTATATAATTATTTTCTAGCTTTTAGTATTATTATTACTTCATGTAAGTATTGTTCTTAATAAAACCTTTTAACTTAAACATTTTTTTTTATTATTTTATTTGCAAGTTTTTAGTCTTTATTTAATTGCCTATTATTTCTCATTCTATTTAGTTCATTTAGTGTCTCATTATTACAAGGAATCTTTCCTGACAATTTGTTACAATATAAGTCCGCAATACATAATCTTTCCAAAGACTTTACTCGACCCTGCGCCACGTATGCTTGTCCCTCCTCCAACTCCAAAATATTTTGATGTCACTTCTACCGGACTGTATGTAATATTTGTTCTACATACGGACCACAAATACGATTTTTTTTTAATATCTCGATCTTTGCGCCACCTAGCGGTGATGTTTTTTCATAGGTCGCTTTCTATTCATATATGTATTATATGTTCCACATATGGACCAAATCGGACCACAAATGCGATTTTTGCGAATATCTCGATTCTTGCGCCACCTAGCGGCGATTTTCTTTCATAGGTCGCTTTCTCTTCTTGTATGTATTATGTGTTCCAAATATGAGCCAAATGGGGCCTCAAATACGATTTTTGTGAATATCTCGATCCTTGCGCCACCTAGCGACGATTTTTTCTTATTATTGCTTTCTCATCGGGTTCTGAACTATATTCAACCTTGTAGCTTATCGGGAAGTTACTTAAATTTCAATTACAAAATTCGTGCCAACCAGCCATCCAAACATCCTGTCAAATCAAGCTAAATAAAACGGTTTAAAAATAGCATCCTCCTTTTTTTGTAATGATTCTATATCTTAATACATATATATATTTCTTCTGTAGGCAAGTGTCTTTTTGACTAAACTCCTCCCAAACGACTGGACCGATTATTCTAAATATTATTCATGTGTTCGAGGGAAATCGTACGTGCTTTAGAATCATAATTTGGCCTTTCTCCTTCGCTATCTATCCAAGAAGTGAAACGGAAGCCGATCCTGTATTTACGGTGCTGTATGCTTGAACTTCTGTACAGAGGTACAATCCTAACTAGCTTATTATTTCAAACACTTTTCATTCCGGAAACTGAAACAGGGCCCCAGTGATAAATCGCATTGAAAAAGACGGAGAGGAGGATAATCAGAGAAAAGGCATGCGTTCGCATTCGACCAAGAAGCAATGTGATTGAAAATCAGCTGACATGAGAGCTTTGTGCACCGATGCCTAGAAAAATTTTTAATAAACTACAAATAATTTCTCACAAGTTTGTTGTTTTTTTCCAGAAATATGAACGTGCGTGAAGTATTGAAACGCAGTTTTAGGCCGGTCTGTATAAATATTAATAAACAGTTATGAAATAAACGGAGCTAATTATTGACGTGTTCTTTGAAATTCTTAGATGCTTATTCATAGTGGACTTGTTGTTGTTCTCGCAAAGCGTGAAATATTGAAGCGCAATTTAAGACCATTTAATGTGTTGCGTCCCTCCCACAGCGTCCCCTTGCAGCGGGACTGCTCCATATTCTCTTGTTCCGGGAAGGTATCGAATCCAATCCGAGTCCGTCTCCTGACCCCGGTCCTGAGAAATTGTTTTGCTGCGTCTGCCGGAAAAGAATCTTTTTAGGACGGCCATACTCTTGTCAGTGTGTCTCGTGCAAGGGATGGTTGCATCGGACAGGTTGTTCTGGGCTAGATCCCAAAACCCGACGTCCATGTAACTTTTATAATTCTTTTGTGGCTCCTTGTTGTTCACGCCCAAGGGCGTCCCGTAGTCTACGCCTTATCCCCCCCACCCCCCACTACCTTTTAGCAGCCCCGCTGCCCACCAAGCCACAAGAAGTACCCACTGCTCTTCGCGCCCCACGGCACCACCAACTCATACGACCGCTCCCACTCATACCTACAACCTCCGAAGTAGAGTCTGGAGCAATGCCGAGCATCAGTCCTTGTCCCCGCTTTCTTCCCCTCTCTTTTCCGGCAGCAATCGTGTAGGTCAGGGAAACAGACTCTTAGTCCCTACCTCCTTTTGCACCGTTTGCCAGCACAGAATAAATATGTTTGTGACATCTGACCAATGCAGCTTCTGCCTTGGACGGTGCCACTTTCCTAGATATTCTGGTCTCCGCGACGGCAACCCCCCGACGGGTTTCATAGCGCCATGTTGCCGGGCCGCAAACCCAAACACACCGGGTACCGCAATGCTTACCCAAAGACGTCCAGTCCCAGGGCCACAGCAGCAGTTGCGGCCTAGTATTTCACAACCCATGCGTAGTCACCCGTCACTTACTCCCAGAGTGACGACGTCTCCCCCTTTGCACTTCAGAATTCTGCAGTTAAACTGTAATGGATTAACGTGGAAAATCACGGAGATAGTCGATTTCATGAAGCGGCACAACATCGGCATTGCTGCTATTCAAGAGACTAAACTCACAGCAAGATCTGCTCTGCAAACTTGTTCTGGGTCCACAGAAAAGATCGCGAGAGCGAAAATGGAGGTTGCCTCGCGTTTATCATACACCAATCTGTGCAATATCCCGACATCGGCCGCAGGGACAGTGTCTTAGAACGTCAAGGCTTATCTGTCCGTTCAGGCGATGCAAACCCAGAAATAACATCTACATCCCTCCTGCCACCTGCTACCCCAGTGGATACCGGCCTAATATCAGCGCCTTAGGTTTGGTTAGGTTGAACTGGCCGGTCCATGAGAAGCTCACATAGACCGAATAAGACCGTAGTGTTACCAGAAGTTTGTTTTAAATACGAAACTGAAAAACCCTATCAAAAACCAGGACCTATGTTATAAAATAACTCCGTCCTCTTGGCAAATACTAGAAGCTTCCTAGGACTTAAGCCACTTGCTGATTCTAGATCTACCAGCTGTATACAGTCCTAAGCTGGAGTCTTAGCTTGGTAAGCGCAGGGCAGGAGCACAGAACGTGCTCGATCGTTTCTTCCTCCAGCCCGCACTTCTTACATCTGCTATCACTGATCAAGCCTTAATTGAAAAGCATGTGACGCCAGAAGGCAGCGTCCAGTCAGAATACCCGTCTTGAGTCTACAGTGCTCCCTTTTTAATAATAGAAGCAACTTTGCTAGTCTAAGGTTGTAAGATTTACGCATAATCTTCAAAACTTTACAACCCTGCGCTGGAACCCACGCCTTTCCCGCTTGGTCGATCATGTGCACCTCTCGTGTTCCCTTTTTAGCTAGTTCATCCGCTTTTTCATTCCCATCTATTGCCATATGCCCTGGGACCCAATATAAATGTATGCTTCTCGCTGTCCCGATTCTCTTAAGAGACTGCTTACACTCTAACAAGCATTTAGATGCTGTGCTATGCGAAATTATTGCCTCAATTGTTGCTTGAGTGTCAATATAAAAGTTAACACGGTTGCAGCTTTAGCTGTTCTCTTCCAGTGTTTCTACGGCTTTGGTTACGGCTAATATTTTCGCTTGAAAAACGATACAGTAATCCGACAGCCTGTAAGATCTGTTTAATTCCGGATCAGCACAGTATACCGCAGAACCCACTTCTTCCACTACTTTGGAACCATCTGTGTATACATGTATCGCCTCGTCCGCCTTTTGAGCACCCTTGCGCCAACCGTCCACCTCTATTGTAGCCTTCAGATCTGCCTCGATGCGCAGATAGGGATCAGGTAGTCTGTTCGTCTTGTGATTGATGACGCTATACTACTATGGCCGTATGGTCGGCGCTCAAGCTGCCCCGAGGCACCGAGCCTGGTTGCAGTTGTTAACGCTATGTTCTTTGCTACCAGGTCTATAGGTGGAATGTGCAGAATGGCATACAGGGCAGCTGTCGGGGTTTTTTTCAGGGCTCCCCTAATGCTAAGCATTGATAGTCTGCATACCCCCTCTAATTATACTCAGTTGAGCAGAGCTCACAGAGTATATTAAGTTTGATTGGATAACGGTTTGTTGTACATATATAAAGGAATCGAGATAGATATAGACTTCCATATATCAAAATAATCAGGATCGAAAAAAAATTTGATTGAGCCATGTCCGTCCGTCCGTCCATCCGTCCGTTAACACGATAACTTTTGAGGTATCTTGATGAAATTTGGTATATAGGTTCCTGGCACTCATCTCAGATCGCTATTTAAAATGAACGATATCGGACTATAACCACGCCCACTTTTTCGATATCGAAAATTTCGAAAAACCGAAAAAAGTGCGATAATTTATTACAAAAGACAGATAAAGCGACGAAACTTGGTAGATGAGTTGAACTTATGACGCAGAATACTTTTAAAAGAAGGTAATTTAAAAGTTTTGCAAGCTGTAATTTGGCATTCGTTGAAGATATCATGATGGAATTTGGCAGGAACGTTACCCTATTACTATATGTACGCTTAATAAAAATTAGCAAAATCGGATAAGGACCACGCCCACTTTTAAATAAAAAAATTTTTTTAAGTAAAATTTTAACAAAAAATGTAATATCTTTACAGTATATAAGTAAATTATGTCAACATTCAACTCCAGTAATGATGTGGTGCAACAAAATACAAAAATAAAAGAAAATTTCAAAATGGGCGTGGCTCCGCCCTTTTTCATTTAATTTGTCTAGGATACTTTTAACGTCATAAGTCGAACAAAAATTAACCAATCGTTTTGAAATTTGGTAGGGGTATAGATTTTATGACGATAACTGTTTTCTGTGAAAATGTGCGGAATCGGTTAATGCCACGCCCAGTTTTTATACACAGTCGTCCGTCTGTCCTTCCGCATGGCCGTTAACACGATAACTTGAGCAAAAATCGACATATCTTTAATGAACTTAGTTCACGTGCTTACTTGAACTCACTTTATCTTGGTATAAAAATTAACGAAATCGGACTATGACCACGCCCACTTTTCCGATATCGAAAATTACGAAAAATGAAAAAAATGCCATAATTCTATACCAAATACGAAAAAAGGGATGAAACATGGTAAGGTAATTGGATTGTTTTATTGACGCGAAATATAACTTTAGAAAAAACTTTATAAAATGGTTGTGACACCTACCATATTAAGTAGAAGAAAATGAAAAAGTTCTGCAGGGCGAAATAAAAAACCCTTAAAATCTTGGCAGGTATTACATATATAAATAAATTAGCGGTATCCAACAGATAATGTTCTGGGTCACCCTGGTCCACATTTTGGTCGATATCTGGAAAACGCATTCACATATACAACTCCCACCACTCCCTTTTAAAACTCTCATTAACACCTTTCATTTGATACCCATATCGCACAAACAAAGTCTAGAGTCGCCCCTGGTCCACCTTTATTGCGATACCTCGAAAAGGCGTCCACCTATAGAACTAAGGCCCACTCAATACTCATTATTGTACAAACGCATTGTAGAGTCAACCCTGATCCACCTTTGTGGCGATATTTCGAAACGGCGTCCACCTATAGAACTAAGGCCCACTCCCTTTTAAAATACTCATTAACACCTTTCGTTTGATGCCTATATTGTACAAACAAATTCTAGGGTCACCCCTGGTCCACCTTTATGGCGATATCTCGAAACGGCGTCCACCTACGGAACTAAGGATTACTCCCTTTTAAAATACTCATTAACACCTTTCTTTTGATACCCATATTGTACAAACAAATTCTAGGGTCACCCCTGGTCCACCTTTATGGCGATATCTCGAAACGGCGTCCACCTATGGAACTAAGGATTACTCCCATAGTGTACAAACGCATTCTAGAGTCAACCCTGATCCACCTTTGTGGCAATATTTCGAAACGGCGTCCACCTATAGAACTAAGGCCCACTCCCTTTTAAAATACTCATTAACACCTTTCTTTTGATACCCATATTGTACAAACAAATTCTAGGGTCACCCCTGGTCCACCTTTATGGCGATATCTCGAAAATGCGACCACCTATACAACAACCACCACTCCCTTTTAAAACCCTCATTAATACCTTTAATTTGATACCCATATCGTACAAACACATTCTAGAGTCACCCCTGGTCCACCTTTGTGGCGACATTTCGAAACGGCGTCCACCTATAGAACTAAGGCCCACTTCCTTTTAAAATACTCATTAACACCTTTCATTTGATACCCATAACGTACAAACGCATTCTAGAGTCACCCCTGGTCCACCTTTATGGCGATATCTCGAAAAGGCGACCACCTATACAATAACCACCACTCCCTTTTAAAACCCTCATTAATACCTTTAATTTGATACCCATATCGTACAAACACATTCTAGAGTTACCCCTGGTCCACTTTTATGGCGATATTTCGAAACGGCATCCACCTATAGAACTAAGGCCCACTCCCTTTTAAAATACTCATTAACACCATTCGTTTGATGCCCATATTGTACAAACAAATTCTAGGGTCACCCCTGGTCCACCTTTATGGCGATATCTCGAAACGGCGTCCACCTATGGAACTAAGGATTACTCCCTTTTAAAATACTCATTAACACCTTTCATTTGATACCCATAACGTACAAACGCATTCTAGAGTCACCCCTGGTCCACCTTTGTGGCGATATCTCGAAACGGTGTCTACCTGTGGAACTAAGGATTACTCCCTTTTAAAATACTCATTAACACCTTTCATTTGATACCCATATCGTACAAACGCATTCTAGAGTCAACCTGATCCACCTTTATGGCTATATCCCTAAATGGCGTCCACCTATAGAACTATGGCCCACTCCCTCATAAAATACTCTTTAATGCCTTTCATTTGATACGCATGTCATACAAACACATTCCAGGGTTTCCCTCGGTTCATTTTCCTACATGGTTATTTTCCCTTATGTTATCACCATAGCTCTCAACTGGGTATGTAATGTTCGGTTACACCCGAGCTTAACCTTCCTTACTTGTTTTTTCAGCTAGGTTGCTTTTTGTGTGGCTTTCCACCAAACAAGAGCTCCATAGTATAGAATAGGCTTACAATCGCTGTAAAAACCCAATGAGAAAGAGAGGGCGATAAGCCCCACGTACACCCCAGCATTCTTTTTCATGCACAAAGTGCAGTTGAAGCCTTCTTCACCCTCTCCTCCACGTTGAGCTTCCATGACAGCTTACTGTCTAGGATGATTCCTAGATATCTTGTGCAAGGTTTCTCCTGTAGGATTACCCCTCCTAACTTAGGCCTGGTCCAATTTGGGACCTTGTACCTCTTTGTAAACAATACCGTATCCCTCTTCTCCGCATTGGCCTTCAAACCCACATTCAATGCCCAGGTTTGAATATCCCGAAGCGCCCGATCCATCAAAGAGCTAATCGTTGGAAGACACTTTCTACTTATGACAATTGCAACGTCATCTGCGTAAGTCGTAAGTTTTACGGGTCCCTCATCGAATCGCCTGAGCAGCTGGTTGATGACCAGCGTCCACATCAGAGATGATAGCACCCCTCCCTGCGGCGTGCCCCTGTCGACTGATTTCGCGGATCCATCTGGTTAAGGCTGGATGTACTTTAATGTAATTAAGACCATTCATAATCGCCCGTTTAGAAATATTATTGAAAGCCCCGGCAGTATCTAAGAAGACTCCTAGAGCATATTCCTTATATTCCAGGGCTTTCTCTATGCTTATTACCACCCCATGCAATGCGGTGTCTACCAAATTGCCTTTGGTGTACGCATGCTGTGTTGTGGAGAGAAGATTTTCATCCACGTTGGACTTTATGGACACATCTATCAGCCTCTCAAAGATTTTGAGCAGAAATGATGTTAACCTAATGGGTCCATAGCCTTTGGGATACACGTGAACAATGTTGTTGTTGTTGTTGTAGCAGTGCTACGCCCCATCCAATAGGTGCGCCCGATCACAAATTGTCGTCAATATCCTACAACGGGAGCCCAGGGAAACTTGCAGTTTCAATAGGGGTGGGCCATAATGAGAGGGGTATTAGAGGCGTTGGTTCCACGTTACAATTAAAGAGATGGTAGGTGTCATGTGGGAACACATTGCAAGCGGGCATACATTTTGTATGTCGGGGTTGATTCTGGATAGTTTAGAGTTTAACCTGTTACAGTATCCAGATCGAAGTTGAGCTAGAGTGACTTGCGTTTCCCTGGGGAGTATGCGTTCCTCTTCCGCAAGTTTTGGGTACTGTTCTTTGAGTACTGGATTCACCGGGTAATTCCTGGCATAAAGTTGCGACGCCTGTTTGTGGAGTTCGCTGAGGACCTGCTTGTGTTTTTGGCTTCATACGGCTGAGTTTTCAGGTGCCATATTTCGTCATAATGCTTACGTAGATGACTCCTTAAGCCCCTGCGCGGTGTTTGCTCATCAATCAGATTTCTGTTGGTATTCAACAGGCACTGTTTGGTTAGCATCTCATTTCTCTCCCTGATGGGGAGTATTCTCCCCTCATTATGTAGGTGGTGTTCTGCGGATATAAGAAGACAGCCCGTGGCGATTCTGAGAGCAGTATTTTGGCAGGCCTGTAGCTTCTTCCAGTGAGTAGTTTTTAGGCTTGGCGACCATATAGGGGTCGCATAGCATGCAATCGGCTGGCCAATTGCTTTGTAAGTGGTAATGAGCGTTTCTTTGCCTTTTCCCCAAGTACTGCCAGCAAGAGATTTGAGGATTTTATTACGGCTCTGGATTTTCGGTACAATTGCGGATGCATGCTCACCAAAATGTAGATCCTGATCAAACGTCACGCCCAAGATTTTGGGGTGTAGGACAATCGGTAGCGTAGTGCCACCGACGTGGATGTTCAAAATGGTCGATATTTGGGACGTCCATGTTGTAAATAAGGTCGCGGACGATTTATTCGGTGATAATGCCAGGTTTCGCGAAGCGAAAGAACTGGAGAGATCAGGGAGGTAGCCGTTTATTCTGTTGCAAAGCTCATCGATCTGTGGGCCTGGGCCTGTGGCCATTATTGTGCAATCATCGGCGTAGGAAACGATAGTAACTCCTTCTGGTGGCGAAGGTAGCTTTGACATGTAGAAGTTAAACAAAAGTGGGGATAGGACACCACCCTGTGGGTAATTCTTGTTGATTTTGATGTTTCGTTTCTAAATTGCACCGATGCCTGCCGACCACCCAGATAATTTGCGGTTCACCTTTTAAGACATGGGGGAAGGGTAAACCCTTCCAGGTCTTGCAGTAACGTGCCATGGTTGACCGTATCAAAAGCTTTTGATAGGTCTAGCGCAAGGAATACTGTTCTATGGTGGGGGTTTTGATTTAAACCGCAATTTATCTGCTGGCATTTAGCGCGATGGTGGTGCTATGGAGTTTTCTGAAGCCATGCTGATGACGAAGGTGGAAAGAGACAGGTTGAAGACATGCGCTAAATATATAACCCTCTTTCCCTAGGCTTTTAAGCATCGGCATGGCTATGTCGTCTGGGCCCACTGCTTTGATGGTTTAGCATGACCGATGGCGTCCTCAACCTAATTGGCAGTGATGGTAATTGGAGACGCGCTGAATTTATGTTTATGTGCGTGTCTGTTGGCCCTCCATCTATCGTTGTCGACCGTAGAATGCATTATATATTGTCGGCAGAAAACGCTCGCGCATTTTTTCGCATTCGACACCACTTTATCGCCAAAGGCGATGGAAATTTTGTCATTGTGGTTATACGGATTCGATAGGGACTTTACGGTGGACCAAAGTTTACCTAGACCGGCAGAGAGGTTACAACCGGTTAGGTGCTCCTCCCATTTCGCCCGCTTGTGTTCATCCACAAGCAATCTGATGCGTTTGTTCATATCCCTTATTTGGGTGTCGCGGGGATCGAGCTGTCTGCAGATTACGAGTCCTGCGCTCACGACTGATATATCCAGCGAACTGTGACAGCTTCCTACCATACGTGTGGGGGCGTCTCCGTTTATTGTGCAGAACGTCGCACAGTGGCGCCTCTGCCGTTAAAGCATGGCAAAAATCCAAAAAATCATGAAAGCGTTCGCTAAATCTAATACATGTTTCGAATAGAAAATTTTCCAGGGATCAAGAATATACAACTGTTTTTTCACAGGAAATTATAGTTTACCAGGTAGAGCCGCTCAAAGTTGCCCAATTTTCAACATTGGGAAAAATTTGAAATTTTTCTTCTTTTTCGTTGTATTTAAAATGGTTTTGTGAGTAAATAAGGCGGCCGGTTGTCGTTTTCTTGTATAGCAATTAAAGATAATTTAATTTAGGATTGAAACAAAAAAAAAATTGTTTTTTTTTGGTAAAAGTTGGCGGATATACCTGTTTTTCGAAATGCCTATTTTTAGGCCCTTTTTAAAACTTTGATGGAAAAAAAAATGTTAAAATATGTGCTCCGTCAAATTAGCAGTAGTTATTTGTGAAATATTCAGTTACCTAAATTCATAAAGTCTACCTGCGTCCAGCTGCAACTTCACTTTTTACATCCAATAAAGTTAAACAACCTTGGGCAGAAATACGCGCCTGAGTAGGTATATATAACTCAGTACGGCCGTAAGGTTGTTTTTGTTATTGGAACTTGTTAACAACATACATTTTTTTAGTTACGAATTGTATACCTGAAATTCATTTTAATAATTTGAGTAGGTATATAAAGCTATCAATCATACAATGCACATTATCATTCGTCTTTTGGATTTTAAGGAACTAAGTATAAGTGAATAGTATTTTTAAATATAGTTCACAGTTTAATATTTAGTCAGATACACTCGAAGCCAATTCTAATATGTATCTAGAAAACTAGAAACTATTTGCGGTGTTTAAATCTACAAAGTCAAGACGGGACTTCGTTGAGGCTATTATGAGAGAATTAGCGAGTGAAACAAGCATTAAAGAAAAGGAAGGCCTGGAAAAAAATTTGTTTACAATACATTATGATAGAAAGAAAATGGAAGGACGCCTATCGTAACAATTCAAAATTTTGTATAATTATAAACAATGAATAAATGTAGACGATGAAACAATTACAGATAGTAATATGTTTATGGCTTCTATTGTTCCATTACGACTAAAAGATCAAGCTTCAGAATATTGGAAAAATCCACGTCCGTCATCAACTACATTGTGCCACCCGATATTATTTAAATACGAGAAGGAATCTTCCGAACTCATAAAAGCTAAAGTGAGTGATATAAAAAATCAAATTGCCAAATTAGAACCAACAATAATTGAAATTGAAGAGGGGAATGTCATTACAATAAAGCATGATTTTCTTATAACAATGGTCGATGGAAAAGTTTTGAACTTAATAACAAATACGATATCTACAATAAAATGTCAAATTTGATTCAATAACTGACGAACTAAATTATGAGTATGGAATATCTCCTTTGCATGCTAGGATAAGATGTATGGAATTTGTTTTGAAGCTGGCTTATACACTACCACAACAAGCCGAAGTTTTCGACGACAATACAACATGTAAGGAGAAACAAAACAGGAGAAAAAAAATTATTCAGGATGCATTCAATAAAGAGATTGGCCTTAGAGTTGACTGTCCAAAGTATGGATACGGAAATACAAATGATGGTAACTCCTCAAGAAGATTTTTTGAAAACGGTGAAGAGACTGCTCGCATAACAGGAGTTGATAGAGATATTTTAAACTGCCATGAACCAGTTAATGGACCCAAATTATGGAGAATATGCATCTAAAACTAAAGAGTTGCTGCATCAAAAGTATCCTGAGAAGAAACTTACACCAACGGTACATACAAGTTTAGCACATGGAAAAGATTTAATAGAGTACCAGTGCTTACCATAAGGAGAATTGTCTGAAGAAGCTCAAGAATTTAAGAACAAGGACTACAAAAGATATAGATGTGTGAACACCTGCAAAGTATCAGGAGTTAGACAAAACGAAGACCTTTTCAACATGTTAGCTATCTCTTCTGATCCAGTCATATCATCTATGAGGTATGTAAGAACACAAAAAGATCTTACAGATGCGTATAGCTCAGAAATGGTTCCAGGGACGATGACTATGTTAAGATAAAATAAGTTTCTCACTTCTTATCACAACAATGAAAAAGAGATTTACTATTCAATTTTGTTACTTTATTGAAAAATAAGATATCTATATACAAGTTAATTTTTTATTTCAAATAAAAGAATTAATTAATTTAGTAATTTTTAAATATATACTTTTCGTTATTGCGTTCCTTTAAAGTTTATCAAATTTATTTTAAAGCTTAAGCATTTCGCCTTCAAACGATTATTAAATTTTTATAGAAATCAATACGTCTATCGAGTTTGGTACAAATTGGTAAAGCGGTTACTAAGATCAAACTTTTTAGCGTAAATGGGCACTGCCACTCCCCTTTTCCAAAATTCTTTGGCTGTTTAATCTTTAACTCAAATAAAATTTCATTGAACCACTTTCAATAACTTTTAGTTATTAATAAAATACATATTTGGCTTGTAAATTAAAAAAAATATGTAAAATTTTACGATGAATTTTGAAGCACCTTGTTATTGTGGCACCAAAAATGGACATTTGAGTTTTATAAGAGTATTGCCATTTAAAAGAAACAATAGGTCTATCGATTTTGGTAGTTATTGATTACGTGACTACTTAGATTATAAGACAAATCTCATTTTATTTTTTTTTATTTTTTATTAAAAACATTTTGTTTTTGCATTTTCCAAAAAATTTCGATTTTGACGAATTTTTTTGAAGCACCCTGTATCTGTGACATTCTGAAAACACAATAAAACTTCAAATAATTAGCTTTCATTTGCATTTTAAATTTTGAAAATATCTTCATTGGTTCAAAAGTTATGATTTTTGCAAAGAAAAAATTCAAAAGGCACCACTGTGCGTCGTTTCTTCTATTTGAAGTTTGAATACCATAGATCGTGATGGGCATTTAAATCGCCTAAGACAATGCGATTATTGTCAGTGAGTAAGGCGCTGATGTTAGGGCGGTATCCACTGGGGCAACAGGTGGCGGGAGGGATGTACATGTTGATGTTTTCTAGATTTGCATCGCCTGACCGGACAGATAAGCCTTGACGTTCTAAGACACTGCCGCTGCGGCCGATTTCGGGATCAAATATATGATATTGCACAGAGTGGTGTATGATAAACGCGAGGCAACCTCCATTTTCGCTCTCGCGATCCAAGGAGACACAAAAGATTTATAGAAGTTACGAGGGCGTCTGGTTTTGGGATCTAGCCCAGAACAACCTGTCCGATGCAACCATCCCTTACACGAAACACACTGACAAGAGTATGACCGTCCTAAAAAGATTCTTTTCCGGCAGACGCAGCAAAACCATTTCTCAGGACCAGGATCAGGAGGCGGACCCGGATTGGGTTCGATACCTTCCCGGAGCAAGAGAATATGAAGCAGTCCCGCTGCAAGGAGCTGCTGGGAGGATGACAATTTATGGGAGGGACGCAACAAATTAAATGCGGTTACACTGAATTGACAGTCCTTGGTCGGGAAAAATCCGGAGTCGCTCCGGTGCATAGAACCGACTGCCTTGGGAAGCGTGAAGAGGTTTTCTAAGTTCAAATCGCCGGTTCCAGATGGTATATTCCCGGCCATGGTACAAGTTTCAAGTAGGGCGGTCGTGGAATGGCTTAAAATAATATTCGATGGGTGCATAAGACTGAATCATGTACCGCACTCTTGGAGAACTGCTCCTGTAGCTTTCCGACCAAAGGCGAGGATGGCTCTAAGGTATTGGCTGCAAGTTGAGCCACCTTATTTTGATTTGAAAACCCCCGCTTTGGGATACAAAATTTAATCTATGTCTTTAGAATATTTCACTAACCAGTTGAGGATTACAAGCACACTCAATGGCTAATGAATCAAACGAACGAAAAATGTTCATAGTTTAAGTCACTTACACACTCCTAAAAGTACCGATCTATTTTTATTACATATTTATCGAAAATTTCGCTTAAGTTTGTAGATATGTTCTCCATATATAACATATTTTATGTAGCCCATTACTCGGATATTACGAATTGAATAAGATTATCGGGTCGACTAAATTCATGAAAAGTATGTAGAAATGTAAACTTCTCTGATTTAAAATTGAAACCGAGTTCGGCGCACACTTTTTCACGAAAATATGTGTAATCTAAATATTAAACCAATTTTTTTTCTGTACAAAGAAAGTATAAGATTTAGACTCAAACTTTTCACCGTGTAATTAAATTAGCTCCATTAAATACAAATGAGTTAAGGTAGTCACAACCTTATTGAGAATGTTAAATCAGCTCTTTATTTTAAAAATAATACAAGAAATCGAAAATTGTTTAAAGGTTAAATTTAATTTTTTGTATACATACTATCCCCAGTTTTATAAGATAAATTTTTCTCGCAACAAAATTTTAAATATTTTTTCCAAATTTTTAAGGTTTAAGTAATTTTTGTATGAAATCCTGAACTTTTTCATCAGCTGCATTTGCATAAAGTAGCCGATATTTTTTGTGGATCTTAACCTGACGTATTGCCACCGCACAAATTTGTTTATTGAAGATGCCCGGTATTCCGTCCTCTGCACGACATGCTGGATCGTCAACTTTCACACAATACATATTTCTACCTACTTCTATTTTGTAACTCTCACATTTCTTTAGGTCTGCTATAGTTGCCGCAATTTTTAGGAGTTCAAAATTTTGTGTGCGTGTTTTTTCCCATTCAAAACTTTGCATCTGTTTGCCCACCGAAAGTTGAGTTTTGCAAATTGATAGTGGCTTCACTCCATCATTTTCGTTAAAGGCCTGTTTCAGTTCAATTCCAGATATATGGTCATTGGTTAATATGGTGTCTATGGATTTAGGTTGATCAACTATTTTATTCACTTCGCGAAGTGCTCCGCAGTTAGTTTGATGATTAGCTGCAGCAACTATATCAGCTGCAACTTTGATTGCATTTTTGTTTAGAACGTCTGTGCAAAACGAAGTTGTGATCACTATTTTCATACTAACTAATGAGCCAGCGCAGCCATACCTTCCGTTATAAAGTAATGCTACCAAATAACTCCGATTGTCAGTACTTGAAGTTTGGCCAGTAGTTGAAGTTTGGCCATTATGAAATCGAAATTGCGAATTTACATTGGCCATAAGACAGCCAAGGACGACTACCAGGATAGCGATATGACTGTGGAAGTTCATCTTAGTTTCTGCCTTTCCGCTGCTTGCAAGAAGTATAAATTAACTAAAGCAATACAAGTTTTGTGGCCGCTATTTATACAGTGTTAAAGCAGAGAATTTAAACACAATTCTCTGATAAAATCGTCAAAAGACAAATTTTTGCGATTTTATAAATTCCAACTTCGATGCATATTGGGGGTAGTCATTATGACGAGCATAACTACTTTCATAACCCCGCACTTTTCCTATGAAATAATACCAAACTATTTATAAGCCTGTATGAAAGTACTAATAATGGTAGTAAAAAATGCAAATAAACATGCACAGATATTGCCTAGTAATTGTCCACTAACATATTAACTATATAATCTAAAACTTTCCATCCATTGTTCATATAAATTATTGCAAATAATTTTCCCATATCCTGAATTGCCGAGTTGTCACAGCTTATGGACATTTTTATTTGCTATTTGAAACCCCCTCTCATATTCTGCCGAAAAATTGTTCGCGCAGTCACGCTGCCAAATTTGCAGCAACTGTGTTGCAGTTGCTAGATAAGAGTGGTGTTTTACCCGTTTCTGGCCCGAATTCGCACTGTGACGTCATACTGTATATGCTGACTTGTTTATCACATGTCAGTACAAAGTAAGAATTTTACATTATTTTCATAGATAAAAATTAATATATGGGATCGGCGAAATAAATTAAAGTAATTTTGCGAAGAAATATAACATTATTTCGCAAAAGAGCAATAAATTCGTTTATTTTAATTTTATAATAAATTCCCCTTTTAGCTGTGAGTTATTAACGGTATAAACGATAACACTTTTAACCACCGACGACACATAATTTGGCTCGTGCCTATTGTATTTCGTCGGCTAATTGCTACGAGCATTGATATTTACATATACATGGCCATAATTGATTTGGTCGCTTCATAACGCGGAAAACAACAAGTTGTTTTATTAATAACTTAAGACACTGCCACAGCATCAAAGCGACCAAGCTTTTTATACATGTCTGCCTTTAATTGGAGTATTATTGAATATGTATATATGTATGTACATTTGTACTTTTTATACTCAGTTGAGCAGAGCTCACAGAGTATATTAAGTTTGATTGGATAACGGTTGGTTGTACATATATAAAGGAATCGAGATAGATATAGACTTCCATATATCAAAATAATCAGGATCCAAAAAAAATTTGATTGAGCCATGTCCGTCCGTCCGTCCGTCCGTCCGTTAACACGATAACTTGAGTAAATTTTGAGTTATCTTGATGAAATTTGGTATGTAGGTTCCTGAGCACTCATCTCAGATCGCTATTTAAAATGAACGATATCGGACTATAACCACGCCCACTTTTTCGATATCGAAAATTTCGAAAAACCGAAAAAATGCGATAATTCATTGCCAAAGGCGGTTAAAGCGATGAAACTTGGTAGATGGGTTGACGTTATGACGCAGAATAGAAAATTAGTAAGATTTTGGATAATGGGCGTGGCACCGCCCACTTTTACAAGAAGGTAATTTAAAAGTTTTGCAAGCTGTAATTTGGCAGTCGTTGAAGATATCATGATGAAATTTGGCAGGAACGTTACTACTATTACTATATATGTGCTAAATAAAAATTAGCGAAATTGGATGAAGAACACGCCCACTTTTTAAAAAAAAATTTTTTTTTAATTCAAATTTTAACAAAAAATTTAATATCTTTACTGTATATAAGTAAATTAAGTCAAAATTCAACTCCAGTAATGATATGATGCAACAAAATACAAAAATAAAAGAAAATTTCAAAATGGGCGTGGCTCCGCCCATTTTCATTTAGTGTGTCTAGAATACTTTTAATGCCATAAGTCGAACAAAAATTTACCAATCCTTTTGAAATTTGGTAGGAGCATAGATTGTATGACGTTAACTGTTCTCTGTGAAAATGGGCGAAATCGGTGGAAGCCACGCCCAGTTTTTATACACAGTCCACCGTCTGTCCTTCCGCTCGGCCGTTAACACAATAACTTGAGCAAAAACCGATATATCTTTACTAAACTTAGCCCACGTACTTATCCGAACTCACTTTGTCTTGGTATAAAAAATGGCCGAAATCCGACCATAACCACGCCCACTTTATCGATATCGAAAATTACGAAAAATTAAAAAAATGCCATAATTCTATACCAAATACGAAAAAAGGGATGAAACATGGTAACTGGATTGGTTTATTGACGCAAAATATAACTTTGGAAAAAACTTTGTAAAATGGGTGTGACACCTACCATATTAAGTAGAAGAAAATGAAAAAGTTCTACAAGGCGAAATCAACAGCCCTTGGAATCT
Organism: Eurosta solidaginis; assembly: GCF_040869045.1. Taxonomy (NCBI): domain Eukaryota; kingdom Metazoa; phylum Arthropoda; class Insecta; order Diptera; family Tephritidae; genus Eurosta; species Eurosta solidaginis. The sequence continues at coordinate 181,737,558 of NC_090323.1, forward strand.
TGGCAGGAATACTGTTAGTGTTATTGAATATATAAATAAATTAGCAGTACCCGACAGATGATTTTCTGGATCACCTGATCCACATTTGGTCGATATCGCGAGAACGCCTTCACATATACATCTAAGGGCCACTCGCTTTTAAAACCCTCATTAATACCTTTAATTTGATATCCATATCGTACAAACACATTCTAGAGTCCACCCTAGCCCACCCTAATGGCGATATCTCGAAAAGGCGTGCACCTATAGACCTAGTGCCCACTCCCTCTTAAAATGCTCAGTAACACCTTTCGTTTGATACCCATATCGTAAAAACATTCTAGAGTCACCCCTGGCCCACCCTAATGGCGATATCTCGAAAAGGCGTGCACCTATAGACCTAGTGCCCACTCCCTCTTAAAATGCTCAGTAACACCTTTCGTTTGATACCCATATCGTAAAAACATTCTAGAGTCACTCCTGGCCCACCCTAATGGCGATATCTCGAAAAGGCGTCCACCTATAGACCTAATGCCCACTCCCTCTTAAAATGCTCAGTAACACCTTTCGTTTGATACCCATATCGTACAAACATTCTAGAGTCACCCCTGGCCCACCCTAATGGCGATATCTCGAAAAGGCGTCCACCTATAGACCTAGTGCCCACTCCCTCTTAAAATGCTCAGTAACACCTTTCGTTTGATACCCATATCGTACAAACATTCTAGAGTCACCCTTGGTCCACCTTTATGGCGATATCTCGAAAAGGCGTCCACCTATAGAACTAAGGATTACTCCCTTTTAAAATACTCATTACCACCTTTCATTTGATACCCATATCGTACAAACACATTCCAGAGTCACCCCTGGCCCACCCTAATGGCGATATCTCGAAAAGGCGTCCACCTATGAACCTAATGCCCACTCCCTCTTAAAATGCTCAGTAACACCTTTCGTTTGATACCCATATCGTACAAACACATTCTAGAGTCACCCCTGGCCCACCCTAATGGCGACATTTCGAAAAGGCGTCCACCTATAGACCTAATGCCCACTCCCTCTTAAAACGCTCAGTAACACCTTTCATTTGATTCCCATATCGTACAACTAGAGACACCCCTGGTCCACCTTTATGGCGATATCTCGAAACGGCGTCCACCTAGGGAACTAAGGATCACTCCTTTTCAAAATACTCATTAACAGCTTTCATTTGATACCCATATCGTACAAACATATTCTAGAGTCACCCCTGGTCCACCTTTATGGGGATTTCTCGAAAAGGCGTTCACCTATAGAACTAAAGCCCATTCCCTTTTAAAATACTCATTATCACCTTTCATTTGATACCCATATCGTACAAACATATTCTAGAGTCAGCCCTGGTCCACCTTTATGGCGATATCCCTAAATGGCGTCCATCCATAGAACTATGGCCTACTCTCTCTTAAAATACTCTTTAATACCTTCCATTTGATACACACGTCATACAACCACATTCCAGGGTTACCCTAGGTTCATTTTCCTACATGGTGATTTTCCTTATTTTGTCTCCATAGCTCTCAACTGAGTATGTAATGTTCGGTTACACCCGAACTTAGCCTTCCTTACTTGTTTGCTTTGGTTTGTATTTTCATACATATATATTCAATGATACAATGCTCAACATCTGATCAACAGGCACATGTCTTTTGTGTATTGTTGGTCTTATTTACATATTTAAGGGTTGATTTGAGGCAGGTCAAATGTATTTAAGTTTGACTTGGCTTATCAAACCTGCCTTTGAAAATATTCAAGTACATAGGTACTTACATCATTGTACTGAATAACACATATACAATGCTTTAGGAAATTTCTTTATAGGTACCTCCCCTCCCACCCATAGTCCAAATAATAACTAAATATTTTTTTATTTATTCAATTGTTATCAAATATTTTATTTATTTCAATTTTTCAATTTATTAATAATTCATACTTCATGGTTAATATGCATACATTTTATGCAAATTAACGTTTTATAAATATGCAATGGATTTCGTGTGCACAGAAATTCCAAGTGTGCAAATGCCGTCGGCAAAACACTATTTGCATGCATATTTCAATTTGCATACATTTTCCTAACATTTTAATTTATTAACAAAAAGGGATGGGATAATTCATAAATGTATGATTAATTTACATACATTTCATGAAAGGGCATATTTTGGGTATATGAATAGGTTTTTGTTTGTAAAGAAATAAGCAAAATGTCTGCAATTTGCATCAACATAAAACAAGCAAATATATTGCTATTATTATATTAATTAAGTTCAAATTCATATTAAATCATAAAACAAGCAAATATATTGCTACAAGTAATAAAATTTAAATTTAATTAATCCTACTAAATACCTATATTCCCACAAAGAAATCATATTAAGAGAAAATCCAGAGAATTTATACACCAGCTGAAACTGTTGACAGAGAATTTTCTGCTGTTAACTGGTTAACATTGAAATTGGATTGTGTGTGGTGAAGTGCAAGACGTGTTCACATGCAAAAAAGTTGGAATCTAGCAAAAACGCCTTCTCATTGTGTTTAAATTCTCTGGCTTGATTAAATTTTGGTGTGCAAGTGCACGGTTAGAAATCTGATTTCAAATTTTTAACCATTCAACGGTTTAAACACTTTTTTAAACATTTTGCTACTAAATTGGAAACTTCTCAATATACTACTGTCTTTTTTAAATCTTTTTTTCGATTTCAATTTAAAACTTGTTTAAACAATAAGTTTAAAATATTAAAAATGTTTTAAAATTAAACCAAAAAACTTTCAAATAATTCAAAAACACCACTTCTGGGTTTGAAACAAAAGCAAAAGATTCAAAAAATCTAAAAATAGAAACTTGAATAAAAACGTCTGGGCTTGAAATTTATCCTAAAGGTTTAAAATTGGTTCTCAAAATCAAAAATAACAAATTTTATTTGTAAAAAGTGCTGCAAGTTATCGAATCTTTTTCAAAAACTTTTTTTATACATATAAGGTGTTATGAAATCATTTCGTACACAGTAGGTAGATCAACGCTGTAAGAAACATCTCTATTTCAAAACCGGTGCGTTTCTAGTACATTAGGAAGTTCTACTAGTTCGCCCTCTATATCTTTAACATGCTCCCAATTGGGGAATTTAACATGGCGATGCCCCAGTCGGTTCGAGTTGCATCAACTTTTCTATAGCTCCGGACTAGATATATATTTCCACTTTAGAACTAATTGTTTTCTTGTGACTATTTCGTTGGTTCTGAACCGAAAAGGAATTATAGATGCTGCTTTTAATACGATATTAGAGCATTTATCGATACCTCCGAGCCAATGGGGAAGTTTCGTAATAGAAATCATACTCATAGTCGAAGTTTCTTAAAGCTGGCAGCAGTTCATTTGTCTATAACATTTGTCTCAAATTAAATATGAAAGATAAGGACCCAAGCTGTCGGTTTTATAACTCGGTAATATATTGTTAATACCGAACTTGTACGTATTTGGAGAAATGTGTATCACAAGTTACTCACTAAGATCCTCTCGATCACTCGCTATCTGTAGCATGAAATATACTTGCTCGGTTACCGAGCGACAGTTTTTTGTTGTCACAGTTCGCCTTTGGAATAATCTACCAATAGCGATTAGAGGTTTGAAAAACACAACCCGGTTCAAACACGAAGTTATAAAACACTTTGCCAAATGATTTACAAACCTCTGTCTCTATCTCTTCATTGTATATGTTTTTCATCTATTCTAAGTACTCCTAATATTGTTTTTCTTCAAATATTCTCTGGTTATATTCAGCTTAGTTATCCACTTAACTGGTTAAGGATTATTTCATTTTTGAATATTTGCATGTGTTGTGTAAAATTATCACTTATTAACCAGGTAACCCGAATTGGTTTCAATATTATAAGTTTTTATTTAAAATTTTAGTGTGTAAGATATCATGCACTGTAAATATAACCATTGGTTGTTGTGTGTGATTAAAGAATAAAGATAAAGATAAAGGATTTCAGGGAACCGCCCACTATTTTTTTTTTGATAACTCTAAGTGTAGACATCTCCAATTTCAAATTAAGTTCTATGCACTCATTTTCAGGAAGATCGGTATATTATATATTTAAAAAAAAATTTGGTTCGGTGATTTGTATTAAATGTTTCAGATTTAGGCTAAAACTTTTAACCGTGTGCCTGACAAAATCTCAAACCACTTATTGATAAAAAAAGCGGCCGCCGTGGGGTGGTGTGTACGTACTGCGCACTTGAGTTCAAGTGCCGGCCAAAACACTCCAAGCGTATTTCTACAATGAAAAGCTTCTCAGTGAAACTGAATCTTTCTTGCAAAAGCTTCGCTTGAAATCGGCATAAATCATTTAGGTCTCATCCGGTCAATTTGTAGGGAAAAGGAGGGAAAGGGAGCAAGACGTAAATTCGAAGAGAATTTTGGCCTAAATCTTCTCGGAGATAAATCCCGACAAGCACTAATTAATTTGCTTTTGTGCTTTATGCAAATTCTAAAACAGTTAAACAAACAGCTTTTGCTCTAAAAAAATAACATATTCAAGACTGTTTGTTTATTCCAGCGAAATGAAATTAGAGCGTATTTGGTAAAATAATTTTCTATTCTTTTTCAAAGGAAAATTTAATTGTATTTAATTGCGCGTTTCTATATTTGTACAGTTGAATTGTGGTATTAAATTCAGTTAGATTAAGTGATATGTGTACAATATGACCGTATTTTTAACCCTTTCACGCACATGGCACACTGGTGTCCCAAAAATATTTCCTTGTACAGCAAGAAGGCTAGCAATATTTTTCTAGTTTTTATACTCAGCGTGCTTTGCACACAGAGTATATTAACTTTTATTAAATAACGGTTGGTTGTACATGTATAAAGGAATCGAGATAGAGACTTCCATATATCAAAATCATCAGTATAGAAAAAAATTGATTGAACCATGTCCGCCTTGAGTAAATATTGAGATATCTTCACCAAATTTGGTACACGAGCTTACCTGGGCCCAGAATAGATTGGTATTGAAAATGAGCTAAATCGGATGATAACCACGCCCACTTTTTAGATATATAACATTTTGGAAAACACAGAAAACCGGAGTATTTAGTAAACAATACACCTAGAATGTTGAAATTTGACCTGTACTGATATTGACTCTTGATAAAAATTTGAAAACATTTTTTAAAATGGGCGTGCCAACGCCCACTTGTGATAAAATCAATTTTACAAATATTATTAATCATAAATCAAAAATCGTTAAACCTATCGTAACAAAATTCGGCAGAGAGATTGCCTGTAGTATAAGGAATTCTTTGAAGAAGATTGCCAATTTTTGTCGGAAATTTCGTATATTTGCCCCATGTACAAACATCAATAACTTTCCTTGCGTGAATACTCCAAGATGAGGCAATTGATGGTATACCACTGTGGTGTAGAGAAAAAATTAACAAACGGGTATGAAGTGATAAAAGTAAAATTGTAGATGTGCCCACAAACAAACATGCTACTGAAAAAAATTTACGCAACCAAGTGCTTCCACTTTTCTGCCTCTACTTTCGAAACTGAAAGGGGCACATCGAAATTGAAGCCCCAAGTATTTTTAGTCTGTGATAGTCTATGATTGTGCATAATCCAAATTTCAATACTCAGTTGCCTCAAAAATCTATAAGCAAAAAGCTGTCAATATTGAAAATGACAAACAAAAAAGTATCGCTACTTTGATTGATGATAGTTTTGAGTATTGGAGGGGCACATTAATTTTGTTCATACTTTTAGAATCTCCGTCTCAAAAACAACATTCAGTTTAAATTCCATAGCGTTTCAGCAATGCCTCAAAATTTTATCGAAAAAATTCAAAAAAAAATCAAGGGTATCGCTTGAAAAAGTGTAAAAATCGACGTCTTTTACGTTTCGAAGTTCTGCAAAAACTTACTATCAAGTTTCTTAATTTTTAAAATCAACAGATCGGATAGTCAAAAGGTGAATCTTTATGTCCTTGTACTTTTTTCTGGCCTTAAGTTTTTTGCCCCTGTGTAAAACCCGAGTATCCAAAAAAGTAAAAGTTTTTGGCATTTGCCCATATGTGTTATTGCGCAGCCTTGTAACACTATTAAGCACACAAAACAAACAACAACAACATTTCAAGAGTACAGCTGGGTATGTAATGTTCGGTTTCACCCGAACTTACTTGTTCGGTATAAGTTGCTTAATCTTATCTGTATCGATGTTCGGCTTGCTCGATATTTTCGATATTTAAGAGGGAGGGTATCGATATATCGCGATATGTATCGTTTTTTTTTTTTGAGGTGAAAGCGCTTACTCAATTTAAAAGTTATATCAGGTATTTATCAGACATTTATGTAAATACAATATGTACATGTATATATACATATACATATGTAATATTGTCTTCGTAACTTCGAAACGATCATATAACATATTCTGTAAAGTTGTCCGCGATGGTAGCTTATATAGTGAAACGAGGGTATATACAAAGTTAACAACACCCTTTGTCATCCACTATGGGAAAAGGTCGAACGTCTGCGATGAAGAAACCCTAGTAAGGTGCTGTCAAAAGCCTTTTTACCTTATGATGGATTTTCATATGTCTTTTTCATATAAAAATCAATCTTATTTGGCGAGTTTTGTGAATCTAAATTTGCAGTTGTATGCGATCGTTCTAGATGGTGAAACAAATTGGACGTATTATCACTAGTTTTATAACATTTTTTGTTATAGTGGCATATTGCAAAATTCTTACTCATTTTGTCAAAATGGATCCAAATGCTTGACTTTGTACTTCGTAGCTTTTTGGCAACACAATTTTCGTCTTCCAACTTAATGATGTCTTCTGTAAATAAAAATAAATGTAAGGCGCGATAACCTCCGAAGAGATCTAAGGCCGAGCTTCTCTTCCAATTTGCGTCGTGCTCCTCTTGATTTTTCCCTACAAATTGGCCGGACGGGACCTACATGTTTTATGCCGACTCCGAACGGCATCTGCAAGGCAGATGAGTTTTCACTGAGAGCTTTTCATGGCAGAAATACAATCGGAGCGCTTGCCAGACACTTCCGAGGGGCGACCCCGCTTAGAAAAATTTTCTTCTAATTGAAAAATCTTATTTCTAAAATTTTGATGTTGCTTTGCCCGGGAGTTGAACCCAGGGCATACGGTGTGATAGGCGGAGCACGCTACCATCACACCACGGTGGCCGCCAATGATGTCTTCTGTTGTGTGTAAATCTACATATACGAATACATGTATATATGTGTATATAATATGAAAAAAATAACGTACCTTTCACATTGAACTTTTGTAAGAATTTTTCAATATTCGGAGTCACCAACTTGTTAGGTATACATATAACACAAATCTGACATAATATATGTAATTTTATTTATTCATGTTTTATTTGTCTTACCAAGGTTTAGACGCTGGTAATTCTGCCACTAGAAAAAGGAATAAGAAATGGGATATTTCGTTATTCGATATTTAGAAAAAAAAACATCGATAATCGCACCATGAACCTAGTACTCGATGTATCGATATTTATATCGATACTTTTGCAGCCCTAGTATACATCCGAACCGATTTTAACTTAAAGTGTTTATTATAATAACAAAACGAAAGCTCATGGCAATTTATTACATATCAAGGAAAATTATCAGTGAAATACCATATCGAAAGGTCCTTATTGGATCTCTAAGATATCTAGTTAGAGTTTTAAATTTTTTTAAGCTGAAGTATTTCATTTAAGGGCTGGTATAGAATGTTCTGCAAATTTAGAACTCCCTATAAATTTATTAGTAATGACATGGTAGGCTTTCATCAATCAATTATTTCTCAATTGGTATTTTATCAAATTATTATACCCAGCTGTACAAGACACAGCGTATTATAACTTTGATTGGATTGGTCGGGTGTACAGGTATAACGGAATCGAGATAGATATAGAATTCCATATATCAAAATCATCAGTATCGAATGTTTAAGTCAGGTCCGCCCGTCCGTCTGTCCGTCCGTCAACACGATGACTTGAGCAAATATTGAGATATATTCACCAAATTCGGTATATGGGCTTATCTGGTATCACAGGTTACTTCCTTCGTTTACTTACTTACTTACTTACTTAATTGGCGCTTAACCGTCTAAACGGTTATGGCCGCCCAACAAGGCGCGCCAGTCGCTCCTTCGCTCCGCCAACCGGTGCCAATTGGTCACACCAAGGGAGTTTAAATCGTTGTCCACAAACAGAGTGGGGGCCGCCCTCTACCTCTGCTTCCATAGGCGGGTTCCGATAGAAACACTTTCTTGGCCGGATCATCATCTTTCATTCGTATAACATGGCCTAGCCAGCGCAGCCGCTGCGTTTTAATTCGCTGGACTATGTTGATGTCTGCGTATAGCTCGTACAGCTCATCATTAAATCTTCTTCGGTACTCGCTATCGCCAACGCGTAGAGGTCCATAAATCTTTCGAAGAACTTTTCTCTCGAACACTCCCAAAGCCGCTTCATCTGCTGTTGTCATGGTCCATGACTTGTAGAGTATGATTTTCGTTCGCCGAGAGAGGACTTTACTTTTCAATTGCCTACCTAGTCCAAAGTAGCATTTATTGGCAAGATTGATTCTTCGCTGGATTTCAGTGCTGATGTTGTTGCTAGTGTTGATGCTGGTTCCCAAATAAACGAAGTCTTTTACTATTTCGAAATTATTGCTGCCAACAGTAGCGTGGTTGCCAAGGCGCATATGCGCTGACTCTTTGCTCGATGACAGCAGGTACTTCGTTTTGTCCTCATTCAACATCAAACCTATCTTTACCGCTTCTTTTTCCAGATAGGAGTAAGCAGAGCTAACAGCGCGGCCGATGATATCAATGTCATCAGCATATGCCAGTAATTGCACGCTTTTATAGTATATTGTTCTGAGAGAGACTGAGAGAGAGATAAAATGAGACAAAGATGGAGATAGATTAAGCGAAAAAGACGGAGGGAGAAGTGAATAAAAGGATTAGGAAAAAGTGAAGAGGGGGAGGGCAGAGTTAGACGGAAAAAGCTTTTTAAAATGTATTCAGGTAGGCCAAAATTTAGGGCAGAAAAACGTCTGCCGGGTGTGCTAGCAATAAAATAAAGATTGGATTCTAAATAAAAATTGGTTTCTTTTTGGGAATGCAGACGTTATGAGTCTTAACCGTATCGCACTGGAAACAAGCACTCCATTCTGATATATTTCTTTCGTCCTTCCATAACTTTTCGCAAAAGGAGCAAATTGCTCCGTCTGGAGGCATTTCAACAAATCCCCTTGGTTCGATTCTGCGTAGACGACGCTTACTTCGGATTCACTGGTTAATTCTTCACATTCAGCTTTTCTAGCTTTCGCTGCTGGTTTTTGAAGGTTTCTTTTCTTTTTTAATTTTTGGCTTCACTTTTTCCCGGATCTTCCGAAAGCTTTCTTCCAACTGATTCTTATATTGTGATTTTGTTAATACTGTCACTTTTGACTTTCTTCCTGTTCCGGTAGCAACTGGCTTTCTAATCTTTGGCAATGGTAAACTCTGCCATGGTGAAACTACTCCTTTACTGGTTGATGCCACAGATTCTGGGGAAGTCACTCGATTTGTATTAGATGTCGGTGAAGTAAGAGTACGTCCAGTCTCAGAAGTTGTATTATTTTGATCGGAAACTTCAAAGTTTTCGACAGTTACGTGCTCATACATATAATTTGCAGCAATATAGTCTGCATCAGAAAAAATGTTTCGATCTGAAACCGTTAACTGCAACCTGGCCAGTCTGAACCTTATAATACGCTTTGGAAAATGGACCAACTAAATCGAATTGAGTAACTTTTCGTCCATTTACTTTCATAAAACGGTTTAATTCGTTGCTGTAATAAGTATTGAGTGGGCTCACGAATGCTCTTTCTAGCCGTTGCATTTTATGAGTGGAATGTGGAGGCAATGATATCATCACCACTCCGTTTTCACGAGCTAAGTTGATCACTTCAATATTTATTACTGTAGTGTCCATCTAAAATCAACATTACTGGATCTTCTTTCGTTTGTTTTGTGAATTTGAGAAAATGATGAAACCATTGTGAATATGTCAAGCTGCTCCCAACCTGATAAGTGGCAAGAAGATCGAGAGCCAGGTGGCCCATCTTTCACGAGCTGATCGTTGTGATTTTTTCTAGGAAAAGTGAACTAAGGGGACACAAAATTTCCAGAAGAACTCACGCAACTTATTACGATTTGCTTTTTACCTTTCTTTCCAATGACTTTTGAAAATTTGGTTTGCACAACAGAAAGCCCCGTCTCATCTACATTATAAATGCGAGTGGCTGAAAATTTATGCTTCTAAAACTCTTCCTCAAGCAAATCAAAAGACATCTTAACATTTTCTTTATTGATACCTTTTGATCTGTCAAACGAAGTTCCAGTAGGAGAACGGATACTTAACTTGTCCTTGTGGCATTTACAGAATGCATTAAGCCAGTCTTTACCGGCGCTACTATGCAGAATAAAAAACGAATTTGGAATGTTGGCTTAAATCGTCATTTTTCATTACAAAATCGTCCAAGCGTCATTTTAGTTGAAAATCGTCAAAATGACGACGGCGTCGTCAATCTGTCAACGCTGCTCCCAATGTCATGCGTGGTATCTATATTTCTCTTTAAAATGAAACATTTTACTGATTTCGAAATCAACTATATGTACCCTGTTTGGCCAGCTGGCGCTTTGTTGTAGCTTTCTCATTTTAAATCAAACTTTCCCAGTAGGAAACAAAGCCTACTAATAGCTAACTGGAAGTTGATTTCCAAAAAAGCAGCGTAGCTTCTTATCTATCAATTTTCTTTGAAAAAGGCTAACTATTTAGCATGGTAATAGGCGTAGACTCAAGTGCGGGACTTGTTAAGTGTCGAAGATCATGTGTAGGACTTACAGCCGCCCCCCTTTTTTTATTGGACGTTGGGGTAGCGCACTACCCTCAAGTGGAAGTGAAAGGCTAATCCTGTTCATGTCTCCGCACCCCGTGGGACTTCCGTTAGGCATAACGTCACGGAGGGCCATTTATCTGCGCTACTTTTCAGCATGAACCAATTTCGTCATTACTATAAATGCCATCAATACAACAATCTATTTGTCCGCACATTCGTGGAACTAAATTCTTAATGGAAGGCTCCTCTCCAAAAACTCTGTTTACAGACAGTCTTTCGCCGTGAAAACGAGGGCAGTGAAACAATACATATTCTGCGCTTTCCAATTCGGAGGGACAGCTTGGACAAAGGGTTTTCCTCCTTCCCACGCTTATGTAGATATTCCTTGAAGCCGCCGTGCCCGCCCAATATCTGTGTGAGGTGGTAATTTAGTTCGCCGTGTTTTCGCTCGTAACATTCCGCTATATTCCGGACTAGCATGAGGGTCCAGCGCCCTTTTCTCGAATCTTCCCACCGTTCTTGCCACCTAACTCTTGTTCGTGACCTTGCACTTTTCTTAGCATCTTCAGATGGTCAGCTGATTCCAATGCCATACAGATCTGCCATTTCACCATAGAGTAGATCTCCTGGGTTTTCCTGGATAAAACATGGATCGCGTCTTCGGACACCGTCCGATAAGCACATGCTATTCATATAGCAGTAATGCGGTAGGCTGCTAGTATATCTTTTTCGTGAACCAATTTAGATCCGTGCCATACTGGTGCTGCATATAATATTATAGAGCTGGTTACGTTGGATAATAGGTGACGGGTAGCTTCGCTTGGGCCGCCGATTTTGGGCATTGTTCGCGTTAGGGCTCCACTAACTCTGGAAACTTTCTCCTCCACCGCCCTGAAGTGCTCCCTAAAAGTTAGTTTTGAGTCAATGATTACTCTTAGATATTTCAAGGAGGGCTTTGAATTTATTTGATAATATCCTATGATTATGACCAACACATCCACAGTCCGCTTTGAGCTCACCAGAATCACTTCTGTCTTAATGCTAGCCATCTCCAGCCCCATGTTCTTCAACCATTCCTTTATTCCTCCCACGGCGTCATTACATAATTCTTGGAACAGATCAAGTTTCTTGGCCACTGCTACTACGACAATATCATCTGCATAGCCGGCTATTTCCGTGCCTCCGGGAAGGTCGATTTGTAGCACCCCGTCATACATCGCATTCCAAAGAGTTGGACCTAGAACAGATCCCTGAGGGACACCGCCCGTAATGTTGTGCTTTCTTGGTCCCTCATCCATATCAAAAAGGAGTACTCTGAAAGGAGTAGTCTGTCGATTAGATAGCCCTAGACTAACAAATTAATTGCTATCATTAAAAAGAGATAACTGTAGACTCATGACGGTTAATCTGACTGGAAATTGTCTTCCGGTGTCACAGGCTGCCTAGTCAGTGATAGCAGATGTATGAAGTGCGGGTTGAACGATCAAGTACGATTTACGCTCATGCCGCGTGTTTGCCAGACCAAAACTCCAGCTATAAAGAATGATTTATCTATCAGATCTAGAAGCAGCAAATGGTATGGGTCTTTTAAAGCTTCTAGTATTTGCCAAAAGGACGGAGTTATTTTATAAGATTGGTCCTGGTTTTTGATAGGGGTTTTAGTTTGGTCGCTAAACAAACTTCTGGAAGTCCTCACAGATCGGTCGGTTCAACATCACCCAATCTTAGTCCAAAAAGTAACATGAATCGGCGTGAAGAGACAAATATTATTTTATTGCTCACAATTTTTTGAAGATTTATTTTCTAACCATGGTTCAACCATATGGTTGGCTTATCTTTACAAAAATGGTGCGAATGGTGTGGAATGTAAACACAAAACTTAGCAGTTTTTGTATGTGTAAGAAAATGTTGCCAAATAGTTGGTTTCATTTTGAGTTTTCCATCTCCTTTTGACAATCCCATCGACCATGCAATGAAATAAATAAAATCAGCTGATGAGATGATCCAACCATATAATTGAGCCATGTTTTCTAACATCGTTCCGTTTGATTTTTTGCCATTTTTCAGTTACAGTGGTTACCATGGCATCCCATTCACTTCATATCTGACTGTTTGTAGTTAATTAGAAGTGGAATCCCGTAAAATTGTCAACTACTTGTTAGCTTTTTTAGCGATTGATTATTTTTTCTCCAGATTGGCTTTTATTTGTGTTGAATCATCCAAACCATCATTTCGCCCGTCCAATATATCAAAAGCAAAATTGTGACGTTCAGGAAACACAAAAAACTGATTGACTTCTCCATATGTGCCGATGTGATTTTTTGTATGTTGTTTTTGTTGTTATAGCAACAGAGATACTCCGAAGTTTTTGAAGAATATTATCAGTATTGATGGTCCCTTTCCGGATATATATCCGGTACGTTCCGGTAACAAGCATCATTAAGGTGCAAGTCCGACCATCTGTGGCGCTTTAGTGTGACCACAAAGAACTCTTTAGGCCATACCAGCCCTCATCTTCTACTTCCATTAGGAACTTGGGGTCAACACAGCCTCGCCAGCTAAAGAAACAGGATTCGTCAATGGGTTTTGAGAAGCTATAAACTGCGCTGGCAACCCTTTGGATCATTGGGGTATTTAAGTAGTCTCACACGACAGGTATACCTTCCGCGTGTATATTCTAACGCCACCAACCTGATGAGGGTTTTCAGTTTAGCTTATATGCGAATTTAATATTTTTTTATCCCTTTATTTGTACTACGAAAAATTCGCTCTGGCCATGGATCCTTTTTATCACACTCCCCACATTTTGAGAACATTTTCGCAGGCTAGTAGCATGAACCAACAAACATATACCGTATTAAATTTTATCGTCGTGACGTTACGCTTTTGACAACATGGTTCATTGCTGACGCAGAGTTCAGACTTTATTCCAATCGGAGTATTTTCCCCGCTCTTACCTCCTACTACATTTTTTATCTCAAAGGTTTATTTGGGCCGAGTTGAAAACTAAATAGTATTACTATCTAATATCTTTTGGTTGAAGTTTTCATTGTATACGTATGAAAACCTGTATGTTTACAAGTGACGATTGGATGAAATGACTTGAATTCATTGTTTATGTCTTAAGACAAATTTGTTCCCATTTTACTCCCAGTTTTTGTACTTTTTTTTCGTACGGATTGGGAATAGAAGCAGTAAAATATAAGCAAAAAATGTGTCCGGGCGCGATCTGTAAATCCTGCCAAAATTCAACATACAGCACTTCTTCAAGTTTTATATAAAAATAAATTACGTTGAGTCAGTGAGTTCAGCTAATCCTGTTTTGCGATAACAGTCGCCAATTGGGAGCACCAAACGAGGTCAAATCTTCCTCCAACTGTCTCTCCCAACTCAGTGAAGGTTTTCTCTATCCTCTGTTTACAAAGTGCCGGAGCGTATTCGTTCATCCGCATAACATGCCCTAGGTAGCGAAGCCTTTGGATTTTCAAACGCTGCACTATCGTCATGTCTGCGTAAAGCTCATATAGCTCATCATTATACCTCCTTCGATACTCGCCGTCGACATCACGGATAGGACTATACACCTTCCGGAGAACTTTCCTCTTGAACACTCCAGGAGCCATCTCATCTTCTCTCGACACCTTCCATGATTCCGAGCCATACATCAGGATAGGTATGATGAGCCACTTGTAGAGCAAGAATTTTTGTTCGTCGAGAGAGGACTTTACTTTTCAGTTGCCTTAAGAAGCACTTGTTGACAAAAGTTATTCTCCGTTTGATTTCAGGTCTACATTGTTTTTGCTTTTAATGCTGCTTCCCAAATGAACGAAATGCTTCATAGTCTAGACTTTATATCCGTCAACAGTGACGTGGCCACAAAGGCCACGATGACAGCAAGTACTTCGTCTTGTCCAAATTTACTGCAAGACCCACTTGTTTTGCTCTTTATCTTATACCAACTCTTCGCCTCCATGTTTGAAAAACCCGGCAGGTATCCCATCATTACTTCGCACCTTGTGATTTTTTAGCCGTGATATTGCCATTCTCACTTCGACATAGTTTGATCCCGGAGTGTTTTTATCATCGGCGATCGGGTAATCGGGTTCGTCTTTCCCCACACTCTGTTATTCAGTTACCAGATCGCCATTATCGTTCCTATAGGAATCTTCCCCGGTCTTGAAACCTTCTGTCAGAACATGAAATATGTATGGTAAACTAAAAATAATAATAATAATATTTTTTC
Organism: Eurosta solidaginis; assembly: GCF_040869045.1. Lineage (NCBI taxonomy): Eukaryota > Metazoa > Arthropoda > Insecta > Diptera > Tephritidae > Eurosta > Eurosta solidaginis. The sequence continues at coordinate 181,752,744 of NC_090323.1, forward strand.
GCAATAAATATCCGGGGAGATAGAGCCCACTTTTCTCACTCATCCTACACGTTTTAGACCGACTCCATGTGCATCTGATAAGGCACCTGGTACTGAATTCGCCTTGCTCTCATGTTTCGCTACAAGTGTTCGGAGTACATATTTAAAACTGTTACTTGAGAAAACGACTACGCCGGAGTAAAAATTAAATTTTCGGAGTATATTTTTTCTTCCTTTTTGAAAGCGGGCGAACAACTAACATCAAATTGATTTGGTGGCTTGGCAATCCCTTCGATTGTGTTTTTGCCATGAAATGCTTCTCAGAAAAAAGTTATCGGCCTAAAACGTGTAGGATGACTAATTAATGCTCCCATAAGCACACCACATTCTGGAATAAAAGTGGGCTCTATCTCCCCGGATATTTATTGCGAAAAAATATTATTATTATTATTTTTAGTTTACCATACATATTTTATGCCCTTTTAATGACAGAAGATTTCAAGACCGTGGCAGATTCCTGTAGGAACGATAATGGCAACCTGGTAACTGAAGTACAGAGTGTGGGTGAAGACGAACCTGATACCCCGATAGCCGATGATGGAAAATACGCTCCGGCATCCAACAATGGCGAAGTGAGAATGGCAATATCCAGGCGAAAAAACACATGGTGGCAAGTAATGGCGGGATACCCGCAGGGCTGTTCAAACATGGAGGCGAAGGGTTGGTATAAGATAAAGAAACAAAAAAAGTGGGTCTTGCGGTATATGAGGACAAAACGAAGTACTTGCTGTTATCGTGGCTTTGTTGCCATGTCACTGTTGACGGATATAAATTCCAGGGTGTGAAGAATTTCGTCTATTTGGGAAGCAGCATTAAAAGCAAAAACAATTTCGACCTAGAAATCAAACGGAGAATAACTCTTGCCAACAAGTGCTTCCTAAGGCAATTGAAAAGTAAAGTCCTCTCTCGACGAACAAAATTCTTGCTCCACAAGTCACTCATCATACCTGTCCTGATGTATGGCTCGGAATCATGGAAGGTGTCGGGAGATGAGATGGCTCTTGGTGTATTCGAGAGAAAAGTTCTCCGGAAGATTTATAGTCCTATCCGTGATGTCGACGGCGGTGTATGTTGAATTTTGGCAGGATTTACAGATCGTGTCGGACACATTTTTTGCTTACAGTGTACTCCTTCTATTCTCATTCCGTACCAAAAAAGTGCAAAAACTAGGAGTAAAATGGGAACAAACATGTCTTAAGACACGAACAATGAATTCGCGATTTCATCTAATCGTCACTTGTAAACAATCAGCTTTTCATACGTATGCAATAAAAACTTCAACAAAAAGATATTAGGTAGTAATACTATTTAGTTTTCAACTCGACCCAAATAAACCTTTGAGATAAAAAATGTAGTAGAAGGTAAAAGCGGAGCAAAATACTCCGATTGAAATAAATTCTGAACACTGCGTCAGCAATGAAACATGCTGTCAAAAGCATGACGTCACGCCAAGAAAATTTATTTCCCAGCCAAGTATGATTTCTTTGCTCTCTCATTTTTTTAATGCGAGATCTGTTTATTGGTTCATGGGCTAGTAGCTTGAATTTTTCGCACTCACCCCCTTTTTCTATTTACTTTTCTAATCATTGTAGCATTCTTGTGTTCACTCTTTTCATAGCAAGCAAGCTGAATGTATCCCTAAAAATATCGTCCTCCGTTTTGTTGTAATGATTCACTATCTTATTATATTTATTCCTTCTGTACGTGTCCCTTTGCCTAAACTCCGCCCAGTTGTTTTAAATATTATTCCTGTATTCGAGGGAAATTGTACATGCTTTGGATTCATAATTTGGCCCACTTCCTTTGTTATCTTTCCGAAAAGTATACCGGGAGCCGATCCTGTATTTACGGTGCTTGGTTTTGCTGAAATGTGGTACAGAGGTACAACCCTGACCAAAGAGGATAGATGAAAAAAATTTATTTCGCTAAAAACTGTTTATTACTTAATTTTGGAAATTTGGCACAAACAAAAAATGTTTGAAAAAACATTTTTTACATTTCCGAGATTTTTGAATTAATTAAAAAAAATTTAATTCTTATGATATGATAGTACATCTCATGACGGAACGATACAGGGTGGCAGCATGGGACAGCTGATTATACGCTTTTTTATTTGATTTGATACATCAACTTCCGACGCAGTACGATTTTGACGTTTGTCCATCGAATTTACAAAAACAAAGTACACATGCAGCCGATCCATCTGGTTAAGGTTGGATGTACTTTAATGTAATTAAGACCATCCATAATCGCTCGTTTAGAAACATTACTGAAAGCCCTGGCAATGTCTAAGAAGACTCCTAGAGCATATTCCTTATATTCTAGTGCTTTCTCTATGCTTATTACCACCCTATGCAATGTGGTGTCTACCGACTCGCCTTTCGTGTACGCATGCTGTGTTGTGGAGACCAGCTTTTCATCCACGTTGGACTTTATTTTATTTATTTATTTATTTATTTATTATTTAAAGTCGACGACAAACTATGATCGACTGCATAATATAAAAGATATATAAATATACAACTCAAAAGATAAAATTTAAGATATATCGAGATTTCAACAATGTTATATTACAAACAAATATATATTAATGAACATTACTCTTTAATTTCGGAATATAATAATAATAAGAAATATGAGCAGAAATAAGATCTTATACCGAGATCTTATACTAGCGGAATGCATCAGATTCCGCTCAGCATGATTTCGGAATGCAGTGGATTCCAATCTTCCTGTTGGAATGCAACAAGATTCCAATCAGCATGTCATGGGAATCCGCAGTGCTAAGAGTAGTGTAATGAGGATACGCCATCACACGGCATAAAAAAGTAACATGACATGACATGGAATGCACCGGATTCCAATCAGCTCGTTGCCTGACCCATAACATTATACTGCCGGAATGCATACGATTCCGGTCAGTGACACATGAAAAAACATATTTTTACGTTGTTGGAATGCACCAGATTCCAATCAACACAGTACTGTCTTTTTCCTTCTTAATGATACATGTTGATAAATGTTCCTCCATCCTTAAATGAGATAGTTCCTGTTTTTTTATGGAAGAAATAAAATGCCGGCAAATTAAATTAGCTTGTATCTCTTAAATTAGATAGGCAAGTATTGCATTACGTATAGTAGGAAAAGTATATTCAAGACTGATACAGCTATACAAGTCATTGTAGTGCGCGCACCAGATAAGAAGAGGATTATTTTTAGCAAAGTTTCGTCGACAAAGGGGTAAATAGAAAGGAACGTAGTGTCTGGATACTCTAGGGGGAACCACAAAAAACAAGCGGCTGAGCAGGTCCGCAGAATCAATTTCTCCAATAATGAGCTTGTGGATGAACAATACCCCCAGTAATATTATTCGATTTTCCAGAGTGGGTAAGTTAATAAGAAGAAGTCTACTTCTGTATGGAGGAAGGTGGAGACTTGAGTCACAATTAAGGCCGCGCAATGCAAGTATCAAAATTTTTCTTTTGAACTGACTCAAGACGCTTTATATGCTTTTGAGAAACAGGGGACCAAACGCATGAGCAATACTCGAGTATTGGACGAACCAGCGATGTGTAAAGAACCTTAGTGAGGTACGGATCATCGAACTCTTTAGCCCATCTTTTAACAAATCCAAGCAAACCCAACGCTTTGTTGGCAATAGATGAAATATGCATGTTAAAATTCAATTTCGGATCAAAAAGAACACCTAGATCATTTGCAATAGATATACGCTCCAAAGGCGTACCATCTATTACATAAGGTTTCAATGCTGGCTTCACTCGGTGAAATGTCATATGCTTACATTTAGAGCAATTTAAAGCTAGTAAATTTGTTGTGCACCAACATTTGAACGAGTCCAAGTCGGCCTGAAGAAGATCCAAGGAACTCAAATCGGTAGGACAGTAAGTGTAGCAAAGTTTTACATCATCCGCACACATTATAGTATGGGAATATAATATTGTCTGTGGCAAGTCATTAATGAAAAGGGCAAAGGGCCTAGATGACTTCCCTGGGGTACTCCGGAGGAAACTCCGAACGATTCCGACAGGTTACACTTGAACAGGACTTTTTGGGTCCGGTTAGAAAGATAGCTTTTCAGCCACATTAATAGGTGAAACGAAAAGCCCAGTAAATCAAGCTTATGAATAAGTAACTCATGGTTGACGGTATCAAATGCTTTGCTGAAGTCCGTGTAGATGACATCCGTTTGCTTGTTCGCTAAAAATCCTTCCATAACTATAGAGGTGAATACAAGCAAATTTGTAGTGGTTGACCTTTGACGAATGAAACCGTGTTGGCATGGAGATAAAAGACTAGAACACTGATATTGGAGTTGACTGGTAACAATCTGTTCAAACCCACTCAGCATTTAGATGATTAAATTTTGAAATTCCCTACATATAAATACAATTTGATTACTCTTTCTGACTAAATAATGAGTTATCATACAATTGAACAAACGAAATAATCAAATATGAATACTTTTGATGATCAAAAACTGAAAAGCAAATTTCGATAATTTTTTGGAATCATTTTTGAAGTCCTTTGATGATTAAATTTTAATATTTCATAAAAACCAACAAAAAGAATAATCAAATATGCTTACCTTTGAATTTTTACTGAATATAGTTTTTCAATCACATTTTGGAATCATATTTGAATCAAATGTGTTTACTTTAGGTGATCAAAAATTTATAATCATTTTTCATTCAGCTTTCTGAATCTTTTATGAATATATCTGTTGACTGAATAATGAATTTTATACTTGTTGAAATTTTACTTTTCATTAAAAATTTTATTTTTTTCTAAAAATTTTATTATTTAGGCAAAAAATATTCTTCAAGACAAAAGTAATGTAATGCTGCTCGTGAACGAAGATTTCCACAACCATTTCTCCCCTTCAGCTTCCCAGAAAATTCATAATGATTGGTCAATACATAGGTTGAGAGTTATTTGAACCACAGGTAAGTGAAACTATCTTGACATACCTGGATACGGCTTCGACATCCCGTATCGTATCCGTATTTTAAGATGCAGACGATAATGCTGATGTTGGATGTTGTAGTCGCAGGTGTATATCGGTCAAGTTTGTTTGCGAGTTAGCTGTGGTTCGAATAGCTCACTTTCGCATGCTTTCTTCCCCTGATGAAATAAGATTATTATGTAGTATCCTATCTTGAATGAGATATGAAGAATAAATGCATTATAATGGCATTCAAAAATGATGCAAAAATCTCAACCAAACGATTGAAATATATTCACGTATATGATCAGAAAATGACTTGAAAAGCAGTCAAATAAAACTATTAAAGCTCAATTTTAAAATGATATCAAATATGAATAAAAAGCGTTTCGAAATAGGAATCATAAATCATTATTCAAGAATAATCACATTTATGGTACATTTTTCTCCCGACGATACGTTAATTTTCGAACAGAAAATGCTTTTAAATTTGAACGTTTTTAATCAACTTGGGGTATGATACTTAAATATTTTTTGATCAAAATTTTCAAAAAATGCTGGCTGGTAAGACTTTAGGAATGACTGAAAGTTTAGCAATACCCCTGTAGTTTTCAACTTTTGACCTACTACCTTTTTTATGGAGGGGTATAATAAAAGACTGTTTCCAAAGTGCCGGGAATGACGCAGATCCCAGACACATCTATCAATCTCTCAAAGGTTTTGAGCAGAAATGATGTTAAGCTAATGGGTATATAGTCTTTGGGATACACATGACCGATCTTCCCCGCCTCTGGTAGGAAAGCAACACGAGCAGTTCTCCAAGAGTGCGGTACATGATTCAGTTTTATGCACCCATCGAATATTATTTTAAGCCACTCAACGACAGCCCTACTTGAAACTTGCAGCATGGCCGGGAATATACCATCTGGGCCCGGCGATTTAAACTTAGAAAACGTCGTCACTGTTACGTGACCATTCCCTGTTCTCTTTCTTTATTAATGTTTCCTCTTACTTTTTTCAACCGTGCTATTTCGCTGGAGCACTCTATGTCCGTACAGAAACTTGTCTATGAGTTTCTCTTCGCCCTGGAAATTTCACGCTTGTAGATCCTCAGTAGATCCCTGTACTCGCCTCGATACGCTTCGCTTTCCGCGGTCTTTGCTAGCTTAAACATTTCTTTTACCTGTCTTCTTAGAAGACTCAGCTCATTGCTCCACCATGGCGGCTTTACTTTTCCTCTGAATCTTCTTTTAGAGGGCAAGCTTTATTATACGCAGTCATAAGCATCCTTGTTAGGAATTCATTAGACTCATCCAGTTCCTCCACATTGGCAACCTCTTTGGGTTGTCCCAGTTTTGTTTCTACCTATTTCTAGTATTTAGTTCAGTTCGTTGACCTAGGGTTTCTAAAGGTTCCTCCCTTCTCTACCCTCTTTAAGGGGATGCTGAAGCTGATATACGCATGGTCGGAGAAGGATGGTCTATCAAGAACCATCCAATCATACCTTGATATATCACGCTCGGAGCTCAATGTAATATCCAGAACATTTCTGGATGTTGGACCAATGTATGTTGGGACATTTCCCCTGTTGGCTATCTGCAAATTGGTTTGCAGGATGTACCAAAATAGAGATTCGCCTCTCTCGTTCGTATCTGCTCTTCCCCATGCATTGTGGTGCGCATTTCCATCCTATGACCAACCGCCCTTTGCGCCCTTCGTCCTGTACTAGCCTCTTGCACCCAATCGGTGGACCCTCCGCAGCATGGGCCATGTAGCAGGATGCCAGGATGAATGCCTGCTTATTCCTTTGCTCAACGGCCACCACTACGAGGTCCTCAGTAGTGTAATTAGGCAGCATATATGAATGCATATACCATTACTACAGTTCGCACCCGTTCTTCCGTTTGCGAAAAAAAACGGGACTAGCCTGATTTTAAAAAGTCTCGGATACTTCAAAACGAGTTTCGGCTCCTAAGGTTTCTTACTAAATTCTGTTTGTTTTTTTTTTTTTGTGAATAAGCTTCTAGATATTTACAAATTTAGTATCCCGATTTTTTGAAAGGAAATTTTGAAAATTTGGTACATTCAAAATATTTTGGAAAAGTTTATTTTGTACATATCCGTTATTTTCGAACTAATTTAAAAACAGAGCTGCGTTCAGGTTTCTTAAAAATCTTATTGAGATTCTCACTTTCAGGTTTTTTCTAATGAAGCAAAATCTTTTTTTTTACTCCTTTTAAACTCGAAATCTTTCAAAAAGTTTCTCAATCCCCAGGTTTATTTAACGTGATTTTCGAACTTAAGTGAAAACATTGCCCAACTCAAAATTTTCAAAAACGTGTTTGAGCTCTCATCTGTTTTTTTTTTTTTTTCTAATACAGCCAAAGTTTCAATTTTGCTGACTGAAAACTGTATTTAATATATTTTTCAAAAAATTTTGAACTCAACATTTGTCAAAAACGCTTTTCGATCAGGTACACCACATAGTGCCGAATTTCAGAATCTCGACTATACTTATCCCAACAATTTTCAGAAATCCCGACAAGACACAATCCAGACATAACAAAATCCCGATATAACGAAGCCTCGACAAGACAATTCGACGTAAATCCCGACAACTCCCCATCCCGACATCACACAGTCCAGAAAAATTTACTAAAAATTCGTTATTACCCATTATGCCTATGCAGAAAGGTGTTCTGCGCAGAAATATTGTGAATCGCGTAGCCGCTGTTGGATCGGGTAAGTGTTGTTGTGCACAGAAGTCTAATATAATAGAAAAATACCAAAGATTTGTATTTATATGGCATGATGTGTGATGTGTTTTCGGAATTTTTTGTCGAGATTTTATGTCGGGATTTTTTCGTTTCGGTTTTATGAAATGTCATGATTTGGTCGGGTCGGGATTATGTTATATATCCATTTCAATCCCCATTTACTATAATAATACACTAAATATTTAAATTTTACTACGATTTCTTATTTGCTGTTTTTTAAAAGTAATTTTTCCCTTTCGTGACTTTTGTACTCTGATTTTTGCCAAATTAAATTTTTTTTATTTTTGCTAATATATTAAATAATGATATTTTGATTAAGATTTTCAATTTAACAAATTATAAATTTTTATGAATTATTTCAAAACAGTTTTAAACTCAACAAAATTATTATTTTTTTTTTTTCAATTCAAATTTTTTGCTCTTATTTCTATTACAAAAAAAATTAGATTGGCTTCGATTATTAATTTACTACTTCGGTACTTTGATATTTGATTTTAAAATAAATTTCTCTTAAATAACCTACAGTGCATTAACAACGCCGGCCGTCAATGTCCCACTAAGAATTCTAACGTGTATTGCGGTGATTGTGCGTTTTGTTGCTGTCACTCAGATGATTCTTTCACCATTGCGCCATTTTAGTATTATCATAAAAATTATTAAACAAAATTTGTGTTGTTGTTGTTATGGTTTCGTTGTTGTATCTTGCTACAATATTGTGACTTCTTTTCTTAATTGAAATCATCAATTTTCGTAAGTTTTTCTCAAATATGATAGGAAACCAAGCAGCTGCAGACACCAGTAACCGAATAATCAAAACAAAAGTAGTAGCAGCAAGGAAAAAAAAGAGCATTAAGAACAACAAAACAAGCAGCAACATTTCTGGCAGTTGTTAGTTAGCTGCTGCTGTTCGTTGGTTGTTCGCTGTCGCTCTTTTGGCGAAATGTCAACACACATTTTCAAGTCCAACGCATAAGAAATGAATGAGTGTCGTTGACTGATAATGACAGTGGGATGGAACGTACTTAAACCACCAACATTTCTCTGTCAATATGACATATTCACAGGTACAAATAAAGATATGTATGCAGATATTTATGTATGTAAGTAGATTTGTTGTTGACAGTAGCTGCGGCTACTAAAGATGGGCAGCCGAGAGCCCAGTTAGTAAATCGGTGGCAGCGACAGGATGTTGTTATTGCCACTTGTTACTTGCCACCGGTTGCAATGTTGTAATCACTTGTTGTTGTTTTTCGACTCCTCGTACGCTTAGTTGCACGCAATTAAGTGCGCAGCCGCACTGCCATGACGATAAGCATCGTCCGCTTCTGAATATTGTATCAGCAACATTTTCGCAATTTGATGCATTATTGCAACAATAAGTAGCAAATTTATATACTTTATATCATATGCAAATACATACGTATATATCCATGTGTGTATACAGGGTCCGCCATAAGTACCCCAGTTGATAGGCTCTTGATTAGTGTAATACTCACCGATATTGACCCAAAATCAAATTATATTTTAATGTTTATTTAAACGCTCAAACAATCTTCGCTCTTCTCGATATCAAACACATATATGTATATATGTATAAAATCTGTTTCAACAGTTCCAATTTTTCAAAATATTATTCATTGTGAATGATAACTGAGTGTGATATCTTCTGCATAGACGTCAACATTCCAAAGTGATTGGCCATATTGAACATCCTGTCAGGCATTTGGCAGATAAGATATCACACTTAGTTATCATTCATAATGATATTATTTTATTTCATCATCGCCTACTTGATTGCCATCGCTTACAAAACTACTAGATCTCCACAATTAGAAAAGTATAAGTGGGGTCCTGCTTAAAAGTTTACCATTACAGATTAAATTCGATTTCTTAGGAATGAAGCGATAAAGAAAAATTGCACTGAAGATGGCACAGCGCAAAAAACGGCTGCTCGGAAAACTAAGTTTGGCAAGGATTGAGGGGAAATGTGCCAACTTATACCGGCTTTCGGTTTCTAAAAACGATTTTCAAAATAAACGATTTCGAAAATGAGTCCCGATTACTTCAAAACGAGTTCCTGTTTCTTAAAAATGATTTCTTCAAAATTCTTTTTTTATTAGCCTTTGTTTCTTCAAGTGAGTGTCAGTTTTTTAAAAGTGCGATTCGACTCCTTTAAAATGAGTTTCGGCTCCTTTGAAATGATTTTCGGTTTCTTCTAAATTAATTTCGAATTCCCCAAAATTTGTTTGCGGTTCTCTAGAAAATTATTTTCCGGGCTTAGCTATAGATTTATTCTAAATCAGTTACGGTTTCAGTTTTGATTTCTGCGAAATAAGTTTCGTTTTCTACAAAACGAGTTAAGGTTTTTAAACTAGAGTTTCAAAATTTTCATAACGAGTGTTGGGTTCTTGCAGATGAGTTTTGGATTCTTAAAAATGCGTTCCGGTCTCTCCGAAGCGAATTTTGATTTTCGGTGACTTCAAATTGAAATTTAGTTTATTCGAAATTCGTTCTGGTTTTTCAAAAATTTATCGATTTCGATTTCTTCAATATAAGATAACAACAAAAATTGTCAAAATAAGTTTCGGTTTCTTCAAAATAGCCTCGGTTTCTCCAAAGAAGGTTGGTTTCTTCAAAATGAGTTTCGGGTTCTTTACAATGCGTTTAGACTCCTTAAAATAAATTTCGGTTTTTTAAAATAAGTTTCGGTTACTTTGAAACAAGCTTCCGTTTCTTAAAATCAGTTAAAGGTTCCTTAAATGAGCTTCGTTTTCTGAAAATGAATTTCAAGTCTTTCTTTTCGGTTCCTATTCTGTCCCCCACTCACTCCCACTCTCATTCCCACTCACACTCCCTCTCCGATCTCACCATTACCATTCCTATTCCCAACCCCACTTAATTCTTCATTCATATAATTCTTATAAACCTCAGATAAGATCGACCTTATCACCATTCTATTGCTTGTGCTCTTCTGTGTGTAAAATACCTAGAACAATCTCCTTTTGTATTTTCACGATAAAAAATAACTCGTGTGCGGACTCCCAGCTTATCAGAAAAGTATTGTCGCCTAAGTACTCCTCCTTCATTAATTTTGAAAGGTGGTGCCCCTTGGAAGCCTAGTTTTAGCTTTCCTATTAGGAACTTTAGGGTTTGACAACTGGGACTTTCTCTTAGCAGTCTACCTAATGCCTACGTAAGAAGGTTTGATGTTGGCACCTCTAATGTGATTTATTAATCATGTACTCAAGAGTAATTGTTTGTCGGTAATGGGATGAGAAATGCCTGAATAAAACACAGCAAATCTTATGACTTCCATTGTCATTGACAATTGACCTTGAACTTCTTGAGAAAGGTACTTTTTGCGTGCGCTGTATTGATGTACCTCCTGTCCTCATAAGCCGAGTTGTTCAAACGAAGCACAAGCGTGTACAATCGCTTGGTAATCACTTGTGGAACATGTCGCGTTATTAAGTACTTGTATGTTGTTGTTACTATCCATTTACCTGTCTTCTGTTGTTGTTGTTTCTTCTTTCGCCTTAATTCATATCTCCAACCGATAAGCCAAATGCGACAGTTGCATTAACTAATAATATTTTTACGCCAAGTGGGCCGCAGGCGCGCCAATCTAACTTGTCAACTATTGTATGCAACGCACAGTGCAATTAACTCTTCCAGCTACTCTTCTGCATACAAACACAAAAACAACTGGATGTCTATTTCGCATATTGCCAGTTGAATGTTTGGTCGTCTTGTCCGTTTGCTAAGAAAAAATCATAATTCTTGAAGTGTTGGATTCCATCGCAATTCGACTTCTGAGTGTGGCTTAACTGTCCTTTTGCGCATGCGTAGCTGGACATCAAAGTTGCAATGCACCGATTTTGACACCTCTCTTATCGAGTTCGTACGCTCACGCATGTGAATATACATATGTATGAGTTTAGTATGCTCTATGTGCTGTTTTTAAGTGCGTATATATCAGTGATGCACTCAAGAGCTACAACATGGAGCTGTGTAATACTTATTGGAGTTCAGTCATCAGTTGCATTATACCATCAGGTTAATGTTGGACGTCCGTCAGACGTCTCTAGACTAACTTTCAACGACTGTTAGTTTATCCCATTCAACGAGTCTGGTGCAAAAGCCTCCCGCAACTATCAAGTTAACAGTTAGGACCCTCAGGTAATTTTCCCATGATTTCAGATGGTGCCATTTCTGCTTGCACCTTTTCCGTTAGCCTTGTGGTATCCATAGCCGACGCATTTATAACAGAACTGCACTTCTTCTCGCTGTCTGATTCTGCAGGTATTCAGACGGTTAAAATTTTGCGTTTTTGCCGTCAATACCTGCCGAGATTTGAGCTTCTTTTAACGGCTGATATTTTGTGTTTTCTCTGGTTTGCTGCGAACCCAGATAGACGGGGATACCTGGTATTTTACATTCTTCAATTTGCCTCCGTTGTGAGGCAGTTCATGCACAATAACTAGATTGCTGTTGTGTTTCGCCTTCTAACGTAGTATAATTACCTACGGCTTTCTAAAGGCTGACTTGCCTCTACAAAGCGCTGTGTCCATGTGCACATTATCAGATTTATTTTTTCGTCATGATTATATCAGCGTAACGAAATCTTCCTTTTCAATATGATCATGTATACTGGAAGATTTACGAGACTTCATTTCTAAGGTATCTGTCACTTATCCTACGTCTTCCTCCACCTGTTTTCCCAATCCATTGGATGTCTCCCCCTTCGTCAGAAGATTTACGAGACCTCATTTCTACTGTATCTGTCACTGTCTTGCTTACCCTACGTCTTCCTCCACCTGTTTTCCCAATCCATTGAATGTCTCCCCCTTTCTCAGAAGATTTACGAGACCTCATTTCTACTGTATCTGTCACTGTCTTGCTTATCCTACGTCTTCCTCCACCTGTTTTCCCAATCCATTGAATGTCTCCCCCTTCCTCATTCAGCTAATCATACTATCGGACAGGGTAATAAGTCTTCCGTATAACCTTTCTCTTCAACACTATAAGGGTCTCTTGGCCATTCCTTGATTCCGGACCCAATTACAGGACAGTTGTAATGAAGGCCTTATGAAGAACCATTTTTTGTTCGTCGTTCGTCGGTTACAGGTAGACATTATCATTCCTGCAGGAATATGCGTCCGCTTTGAAACCTTCTATAATTTGGTGGATTTGTTTGTGGAATTTTTCGTATCAGCAGCAACAGAAGCTCCTCGCACTCACTCCGTTCTGTCTCATTTCTTTTTTAATTTTAGTACACATATATATTCACTTCTCGCGTCACGATTACGTTCGAATACTTGATCCCAGTGTTAAAATATGAATGTAAGCAACCACTCATTTAGCATGCGAGAACCTAATGATCTCAAATCAGAAGATGGGATGGTTTGATAGCTTTGAGTGATCGGCGTAGTCATAACAAATTGTTCGTATGACAGTCGAGCCTGAAGGTTCTCTCCACAAGTTTACCGAAACTGCGTGTTTTTAAGCGAATAACCGCGATAGAACCGGTTTTTGGTTTGTGAGCCTTAAATTTCAGTGTCCAACTATTTACTTAAACAAAAGATAATAGACTTGCACTGAAATCTTCTTATCAGCGCTGTGAATCACTGGTAAATGTGTATGATTAACTCTATACTACTTACAAAAACCTGTATTGGTATTCAAATATTTTGTAATTTCCTGTTGGTGTATTTTTCATTTAGCAATTTGATTTGTCATTTATCTTAAGGCTTGGACCAAGAATTTTTACGTGCTATAAAGCACGTGTAGAGTGTCGATGTGCTACAGAGCTCGTTGCGACTCAAAGTACATACGAGAGCCATTAAGATATGAATATGCGTGGACGAAGCTCTACCACTTAGGCAGTAGTTGGTACATTAAAAGTCAATAAATCAGAAGTAGATGCGGCAAAACTTACATTTATATTTTTGACAAATATTTAGACAATTACGCTGGCAAACATTTCGGTATGTATGTGAGAAACAATGCAGTTGGTCTATAACTTTCATAATCCCCGGCGAACGAAATCTTGAAATTCTCCCTTACGTTAGCACAGTTAAACAAAAAAGCTATTATTGGTCAAAAGATTAGTAGGGGCTGTCACTTATCATTTAAAAGCTTTGGACCAATTAGTCTATCTTTGTTTCTCCCAAAAACGTTGGAGCATCTGAGTTATCTATGAGACAGGTTATTGTGAACATCGTAGCAAGTCTTTTGCAATAGCAATTCAACGGAAGAGGTTCTTCATACGATTATAAAACAAATAGACAGGTTCGTGGAGCATAAATAGTTTACTCTGGGTGCCTTCCTGAACGTAGGCATACATTTTTAGTCACCATGCGGGATGTTTTGTAAAGCTGTCTGGACACGTGGCTAGATCTGCTAAGTAATGGTGATGAAATATCCTCGTCTTCAGAACTCCACCGATAGAGGGAATCTGCACCTTTCGTCGGGCTTAATACAAGGAGAGTTGTAGAGCTAGCAAGTGTAATTAGTACGTATGTCTGTACTGTGGTTTAAGAAAAATTAAAATTTTTCTCAAAAAATAAAACTTATTTAATAGAATAATTATCCCTGATGAAGATGCGAGAGTGTTGAAACGCGTTGGAAGGAAAAAGATAAATTTAGCTTCTCCATCTACTATTTCGGCGATAAAGCATCAAACAGATAAGTATTTAATTTAATTTATTTATTTATCAATATACAAATTAAACAATCATATAGACCAAATATACAGACACTTAATTTAAAGATGTAATGTACGATATAAATAACATATGCAATATTTTAAAATAATATTTAAACAGTATTTAATTAAACGCTTGACAATTTCAAATGCAAAACTTAGAAATAAACAGAAGTTAAAACGTAGGAAATGAATTCTGGTAAGTATCTCAAATCTCAAAAGGACCTCACGCAGAGTACTCATGATGGAGCTGTTTTCCCGTAAGGGGCACACGAGAATTTATGAAATTGACAACAATAGAGCAAATTAATTTTAGACAAAATTTAAACAGAATAAATTTGAGTACATACATATAAAAATAATGATCAAGTTTCAATAACTGGTATTTTATATTTGAAATAGAGGGTTCAACAGTATTTTCGCGGTTTAGCGTTCTTTGCTTCATTTCAAATTACAAATTGAATGTGATTAAAAGAAAATTTTTAATACTAAAAAACGAGTCACAGGCGTCAAAAGTTTTGCAATGTTTATTAAAATCATGGCATAAACAGCGAAGTGGTTCGTGCATTTCATAATTCGATCTGCATGTAGCTACAAAAATTGAAATAAAATATCTAGATGGCCTAATAGGAACGTTAAACTTAATTTCACCAAGCAAAAATGGACTATTTATTAACCCTCTTATTAGTTTTACAATAAATAAGACGCCAAGCATCTCCCTGTGGCTCTGTAACATGGGTAACTGTAATAGTTTTAACCGGTTGCAGTAGGGGGAAGATTTTTTGAGGGATCCCATGGTAAGTGTTTTAAAGCAAAAGGCAAAAATTGTTTCTGGACCGATTCCAGCTTGTCAGAATGAACTTGATAACGCGGATTCCAAATTATTGAAGCGTATTCCAAAATAGGTCTGACCAACGATATAAAGAGAGTTTTTGTAACGTATAGGCCATTGAATTCTTTAGACCAACGTTTAACGAAAGCCAAAGTACCTTTAGCCCCTATTCACACAAGATTCAATATGAAATTTAAAATTCAGTTTTGAGTCCATTGTAACGCCTAAATCAATAAAGTTAGTGACCAACTTGATTAAATAATCGCCAATAGCATAATCAAGGGATTGGAAGGACTTCCTTGTAAAACATATGAACTTACACTTCGGCAGGTTTAGTGACAAGGCGTTTACATTACACCAAACAACTAGATAATTCAGATCCTCCTGAAGAAATGCCCTATCCACAGGTAAGCGGATAGGGATTATAAGTTTGGCATCATCAGCGTACATCAATAGCTTGCAGTGCTTCAAAACACTTGGAAGGTCGTTAATGAACAGCAGGAACAAAACTGGGCCAAGGCGGCTGCCTTGTGGAACCCCAGAAGATACGTTTATAAACCGAGACCAGCAATTATTGAATATAACTGTTTGTTTTCTTTCCTTTAAATAAGAAGAAACCCAAGAGAGGAACAATGGAGGAAATCCTAACCGATCAAGTTTGAATAAAAGTATGGAATGAGAAACTTTATCAAAGGCCTTACTAAAATCAGTATAAATAACATCAACTTCGCAATTAGTCTTAAAACTGTTGGATACAAAGGTTGTAAACTCAAGCAAGTTGGACACCGTAGACTTACCCTTGCAAATGCCATGTTGTGAAGATACTCTAAAAGCAATCTGTTTTGTGATAAGCGATTCAAGTAGCTTAGTAATAGTGATGAGCTTAGCTATTCCTCTATAATTTATAACACACGTTCTACTTCCATTTTTATGCAGTGGTATTATGAATGATTCTTTCCACTTCTTGGGAAATATCCCTTGCTTCAGGGAGGCAATGAACAACCAGGCTAGAGGTCGATATAAGTATTGAGCACAAGATTTCAGCACAACTGACGTAATTTGATCCGGACCACCAGAGTAAGAAATTTTTAGACTTCCCAGGTGAGTTAAAACATTATCAGTACGTATAAATGGGACTACCTGGGAAGTCAAGGGAGACAATTTGAAAGGATAATTCAATGGCGGGTAATCAGAGGTATTTGAAAAATAAGATTCGAAGAAATCCGCGAACATATTTGCATTTCGAAGCTATCGTTGGAAATGAGATCATTCAGCTTCATTCTAGAAGGAAACCCTTTTATCTTCTTTTTTGAATTAACGAAGCTGAAACTAAGTCCTTTTTCAGCTTGTCAAAAATTTGGCTCTTAATCCTACTGATATAGTTCTTGTAACAACTTCTATTTAACGTGTTATACTTGTAACGTAAAATTGAGTAGGCGGCTAGGCAGTCATTGAACCAGATTGTTTGTATCGTTGGAATGAACGCACCTTTTGATTTTTTAGGCGCTTGAGTTCTTTAGTGCTCCAAGCCGACGATGCTATTGCAGTGGTTTCGGACATAGGTATGCATTTTTGGAATATTTCGTATAAAACATCATTAAAATGAGATATACTCTCATCAATATCCCCATCGTATTCAGGCCAATTCATTTTCGACACTTCGAGTATTAATTTAGACCAGTTAGCTTTTCTAAACAGAAATCGGTGAGGGGTATTTCGCACTACATTGGAGGTAAGCTCAGATAGATTGTGAGATTCCATAAAAATCGCAAGAGCTGGATGATATACATCCTCAGGCAGGGCAATGGGATCGAATCGATTAAAAAACAATTTGATGAATCGTCTGCAAACATAAAATCCAAGCATTTACCAAATTTATTCTGAATGTTGTTCACTTGAAAAAGTCCAGCATCAGATAAGTCGTTCAGGAAATCGTAGAAGATAGAGCGAGAAGAAGTAGGGACTAGTATTCCTTCTATAAGACTCCACGTCACACATGGCAGATTATCGATCGCCAAGTACAACGACAGAAACGCAGGCCCTGGCAGTACTGAACACAGATTTCACGATTGAGCAATGAAATAGTTAACTGAATCATGGATGGGTCGATATGCGAAGGGTAGGTTTGGAGTTTTTTTTCTCTCAGGAGGTTGGTATAATCAATAATTTCAAGCTGCTCGATATCACTTTAACATCTTCTAAGCGAAAATTACCGCGATTTTGATGCGATCGAAAGTGGTCGGATAGTGTCTGGCCTCACCTGCATTCCGGCTGCAGCGATATCCTGTTCAACTGTCATGCGGATCTCTTAGCGAACATGGGTATAACTGAGTATAACTAAGAACGCTGGATATAATTCACAGTTACACTGACTACTTGTGGTCTACCCCAGCGGGTTAGGGGGTCAGAATATTCCCGCGGTAGGTATGCCTGTCGTAAGAGGTGACTAAAATACCAGATTCAAGGGGCTGTGTAGCGGAATCCTTCAGGTTGCCAGCGCAATATATAGCTTCTCCAAACCCAATTGTCAACCTCACCTATCCGCGGCGAATCCTGTTTCACTAACAGTCGAGGCTCTGGCGACCCCAAGCTCCTCATGGAACTTGGGGGTGGGGAGGGAGGGGATGGCCTGAAGGTTTAATGTGGCCATATAAATCGTTCCCGAGATGGTCGGGCTAGCACCTTAATGGTGCTGTGGTACCGGAGCGCACCAGATCTGTATCCGGCAAAGGACCATTACATCGATAACATTCCCCAAAGCCTTCGGGGAGCAACCTTATCGCTACAACAACAACAACAACTTGAGGTCTGCTCCCGTTTAGGTAAGAAAACGCTGGACAAGCAAAAGCTCTAATAGGATCGTAGTCTATAGATCGTAAGCTCTAATAGGATCGTAGGTCTGAGCTGGAAAGGCTTACCGTTTGTTTGTAATTACGGTATATCAAAAGAAGCTAAGTCATTTTCTGCATTTTGCTACCAGCCTTTCCCTTCGGCGTATAACGCTATGTTTGTTTGTCGACTTAGGTCTTTATTTCCCAGTTTCTCAGATCCCTATTTATATTTGAAATAACTCTTAAGTCTCCATTCAAATATCTAAACCCTAAGCGAAAATATTAACTACCATCATTCATGTACGCGTTTTAAGTCCTGGGAACCATGAAATATGACTATCTAATCGAGCCACACTCTTCTCATACATCCCATTTCAAATTGATTTAGTAGGTATAGAGCCGTTGACTAAAAAGCAAATACAGCTGCAACAATTCCGATGAGAAATATTATTCTCTCATCAAAAAACCACTCCACAATGCTATTGTCAAAATAATTCTTGTGAGAACGAATAAACAAAACGGCATACAAAATTGGAAATAATGCGGACAAAGCAAAACATTAATCCAAATGGGGTAACAATATTCAATTTACACAACGAAAGACCAAAGTCACAATCAACAAAATCGCACCCCCAATAATGCTTTAATACAATTCGTGCAATGAAAGTTTAATGAGAGTGAGATTCCCACGCGCACGTGGCGGCCGCGCGTATAATAAGCGCAGTAAGATCGGGAAGCGTCTGCTTTTTGAGCTCATCACACAAACACATAAATCGGAAGCAGCGTGTAAACTATTTTATGGGTGGTTGATAACGGTTGTAAGCGAAAAAGGCGATTATGAATATCGGAGTAGGTAGTGTGACCGAAAAATGAGCACTCGTGCGATGTTTGCTGTTGAACGTTGATAAATTCGTGAGAGCATTATAAAGGAATTAACTCATTTGAAACGCTCATGCGGTTCAGGTGTAGCGATATCATTAGGAGTAGCGAGGGTTTAATAGGCATTGATAAGTTGCAGCTATTGTGTCATAAATAATGTAAATATACGATAACAATCAATTTGATGTATTGTTATTGTTTAATGAATGGGTGCAACATTGAGTGTTTTTTTTTTTTGATCAATGAAAATCTTTGCTCATCGTATGGGGGAATCGAGAATGTAGATGCGAGGTAGGTGAAAGTGTTGAGGTAATGTTTGAAAGTGGTATGTTGTATGCGTAATTTGTGGCAGTTGGTAGGCGGAAAGGAAAGGCAAGGAAAAAATAAAAATAGGGAGAAGATAAAAACCACTAGCGAAACGGAAACAAATCCGGACGACGTGTTATCGGTTTGCAATCGATAACAAGGGTTTTCGAAGTGATCGAATTATAATTTCTTTTCAACAATTTATCGGTTTATTTTCTTTTCGTTATTGTATTGTTTTAGAAAAGATGTAAACTAGTTATCGATTTGGTATCGGAATGTTATAAACTTGTGATTGATAACAAACATTATCGATGAGTTATCGGCTTTTTATCGAATGGTTATCGGATTTGTTATCGGCGTGCTATACGTTTGTTATTGTATTGTTTGAGTCATCTACTTGTAATCGGCACGGTATCGATTTCTTATGGACGAGTTATCGCACACCATTATTTTATAGACTTCACACACAAGTTTTGGAGAATAGGGCGTGGTACTGCCTATATTCATAAAATTTTTAAATAGTATTCTGACTTATATAAGTCACATCATATTGGAAATATAATGGAAGACATTCCCATCATTTTGGCATATATTAATATGAACAGCTTTATATTTTGAAAAGTAAGCGCAGTCCTGTCTACACCTGTAAAAACATTAAATATTTATTGCATTGAACTAGTAAGTTGCATAGGATAAGGTTGGAAGGATAATCGCCATCATCATTGATTGGCGCTTAGCCGCCTAACCGTCGGCATTGCGGACGGGACCATCACTGTTTCAGAGATAGTATCTCCCGAACACTCCATCTCTTCTCCGACGCTTTTATTTAATTGTCTGATCAAGGCCCTATATTGATGAGTTGTGTGATGACTAGTACCTAGGACCTACCTAATTATTTTCTAGCTTTTAGTATTACTATAACTTAATGCAAGTATTGTTTTCAATAAAACCGTTTAACTTTAAAATTTTTTTAATTATTTTATTTTCAAGTTTTTAGTCTTTATTTAATTGCCTATTATTTCTCATTCTATTTAGTTCATTGAGTGACTCATTATTACAAGGACTCTTTCCTGACAATTTGTTACAATCTAAGTCCTCAATACATAATCCTTCCAAAGACTTTACTCCACTCCGCATATGGTTGTCCCTCCTCGAACTCTAAGGTATTTTGATGTCACTTCTACCGAACTGTATGTAATATTTGTTCCAATATGAGCCAAATCGGACCACAAATACGATATTTTTTAATATCTCAATCCTTGCGCCACCTATCGGAGTTTTTTCTTATAATTGCCCTGCCATCGGGTTCTGAACTATATTCCTAGTTTCAAGCTTGTAACTTATCGGGAAGTTACTTAAATTTTAATTGCAAAATTCGTTCCCAACGGCCGGCCGGTTGGCCTGTTAAATCAAGCTAAATAAAACCGTTTTAAAATGGAAGACATAGCGCAAGATGAAGAGGAAAATAACATTTTCAGCGTCTATAAATATCTATCTAGCATCTGAAATAACGTAGGGAAGTCGCCTACACCGAACTTTCTATCTATACAGCATCTAGATAAATATGGATAAGTCCGTTCTAAAGCCTAGATAGTGTTATCTATCCGTGCAACAACTCTCATTACATAATTTTCTAATCGGGCAATACATAAAATCATCAAGCTAAGCCCTCTACGGAACGAACACATTAAATACCCATAAATGGACAAAAATTCGTTTTCCATACTGGAGCCTATCTAGGACTTATCTGTTATCTGTTATAGGGTACAACTAGGCCAGGTCCAGGATACGAAAAGATTCTTCCAGTGATTATCCATCATTGAAGCGCTTACTTCAAAACATTACAAAATCACCTAACGACTCACCCTTTTGGGTCAAACTCTTATCACGCCCGCTGCGTTGTTATTGCCTATGAAAACGCACAGTTTGTATTCACTACTAATATAGTATGAAACGTCATTACGAAGAGCAAACAAGCTTCATAATCATTTAACTGCTTCGTATACAACCAATTTGTAAATACCCAAACAACACTAAAGCGCTGGCCGCGGAATTTCTCATCGGAATGAGTGGGACTGATAAAAAGTCACACGGGAACGTAGACATGTGTGATGTGAATAATTTTGAATGCTTTTTTGCAATTCATTAAGCGGGTGCTTTTTTTGCCAGCATGAGGGTGCCCTTTTTACTTCCTTTATATTAGGTCGGTTGAATGTTTGTCCACTTTTCATACAAATCTTGCATTAGATTTTTAAGTAACTCCTCATTGAGCTACAAACGTGTAACTTTACACATAGGTTAGAACACCGTGACAGTGAAACAAAAGGAAAAAAATCCGTAAGGTGGCGC
Source organism: Eurosta solidaginis (assembly GCF_040869045.1). Lineage (NCBI taxonomy): Eukaryota > Metazoa > Arthropoda > Insecta > Diptera > Tephritidae > Eurosta > Eurosta solidaginis. The sequence continues at coordinate 181,774,426 of NC_090323.1, forward strand.
ACGGATCGAAATAATTAGAAAAGAATTTGAAAATTTTCAAACCAGCTTTTAAGTAACTTCTCGATGAGCTAGAGACTGGAAATTTCAAACTTAATTTAGAGGTCGATGACAGCCGATGACACGATACAAAAAGATTCGCTAGGGGCGCACGGGATGAGATATTTAGAAAAATCGTACGAAACGGAGAGAATGTAAAACTTCACAGATAGGATAAGACTCCGAGATAATTTAAGAAAAGGAGAAAAAATTCCGTTAGGTGGGGCACGGATCAAAATATTTAGATAAGAAATTGGAAGTTTGGTGTTTTGAGATCGATTTTAAAGTAACTTCTCATTGAGCTACAAAGATTAAACCTCAGAGACAGGTTAAGACACCGTGACAAAGGAACAAAAGGAGAAAAAAATTCCGTTAGGTGGCGCACGGATAGAAAAAATTTGATATTAATTTTTAAACTTGAAACCGGGTTTCAAGTAACTTCTCGATGAGCTAGAGGCTAAAAATTTAGAGCTTAATTCAGAGGTGGATGACAGCCAATGACACAAACAAAAAGTTTCGCTAGGAGGCGCACGTACTGACATATTTAGAAAAATCAAACGGAACGGAGGGGATTTTGGGATTGATTTTTATGTAAGTTCTCATTGAGCTACAAGCGTAAAACTTAACAAACAGGTTAAGACACCGAGAACATGTAAGAAAAGGAGAAAATAAAAACAAAATAAAAAATTTTAAGCACATCCTTAATGGACAAAAATCAGCGAAAAATGTCTCCTTATATAATAAAGACATATTCTTGCTAAACTTTTTTTTTAAATTTTGACATAGAAATTGAAAACATATTTATGAGAAGTAAAACATAAAGGTGGAGCGCAATTGATTGACTAATAATATCTCCTTTCCTACCAACTTTCCAATCCAAGTAATGTGTGTTCCACTTTTATATTTTTACTTCTCATAAATATTTTAGCAATTTCTATGTCAAAATTTAAAATTCAAAGTTTAGCAGGAATATGTCTTTATATAATGAGACGTTTTTTGCTGATTTTTGTCCATTTATGTAAAGGAAGTGCTTAAAATGTTTTATTTAAATTTTATTTGTTGTTGTGAAATTTGTATATTGTGTATACCGTGTATGTTTATGCTTAAGTACCTACTACTTAAACAATCTTATTCAACACGGTATTTGTGGGTGCCATTACCCACCGCTGCGATCGCTCGAGCTTGAAATTTTAACCAAACCCTCACGCGCATAAACACAATTTCCTATTATGTAATTTAGTCGCATACATATGTACAATGAGTTTATTTAGTTTAAGCAATTGTTTTTCCTTTTGTTTGATTGTGTGAAAAAAGCCATCAGCTGTGCTCTGATTCGAAACCGGACTTCTCGTCAGTTGAATCATCATTAAGGGTCACCGTCACAATCCGCCCCAAAACAACTTTGTATTTCAGTTAAATTGTGGTAATTATTCTCAATTGCTAATGGAATGCGTATACCCACATACGCAAACATATATGTACGTACATTAGGGTGGGTCGATTTATAAACCGATATCGCGCCATCGATTTTTCGATAGGATTTGGGCTCAGGAAAAAAAGTTCCACTACGCATACCCAAAAAAATTATTTTCAAGCCTGCCAAATTTAATTTTTTTTTTCGACTTTGATTTTTAAGGTTTTTTTATGACCTACTAACAAAATTTTCATTTGATTGTAAAATTTTCATGTATATCCTGTCCGACCCAAAAATGTCCGCTAGAAACGTTGGCGATAACAGTTTTTTTTTTTTTTTCGCTGGCATTTTTGGGTCGAACAGGGTATACATGAAAATTTTACAATCAAATGAAAATTTTTTTAGTACGTCATGAAAAAAATCTTAAAAATCAAAGTCGAAAAAAGGCAAAAAAATATAATTTCACAGGCTCCAAAATAATTTTTTTGGGTATGCGTAGTGGAACTTTTTTTCCTGAGCCCAAATCCTATCGAAAAATCCATGGCGCGATATCGGTTAACTTTCGTCCATACAAATCGACCCACCCTAACGTACATATACCACACATACTTTTACCAGAAGATATTAATAAAGTGGCGTGTGTGCGTCGGTGCGTCGGTGCGTCGGCGCATCGGCGCGTCGCTTTGAATGATTTGGGAATTGCTAAAATTCTTTTCACACGATCGCCGAATGTGAGAAACTAAAAAAGTGTGTGACTGAGAAATTTTGGATTTCAACAAGTTCATGTCACTTGAATTTATGTATATGTTGGTTGGTTGGGTGGCGAGTCCCATATGACTCTAATTAGCTCTATTGCGCTACTTTGATATCGGAGCTTTTGAAATAATCAACGGAAGATATGAAGAATGGCGAATTTTTGAAAAAGGTTGGTGATAGGTAGATGGATTGTAGTGAGGAAGTGTACTATAACCAAAGGTGCGACATAAGGTTAGCGGCCATAACTTTATTTACTGTTATGAGCACTTTAAATAATTACAAAGTCAATTGAAGTTATGACTATAGGAAATGATCACAAAAACAAACTTCAAATGGTTGTAATGTTAACGATATTGACATTATGACCATTCTGCTTTTCCAACATGGCCATAAAGTCAACTCTTTTTTCTCGAGTGGCCTGAGGTCAGTTATTTTGTTTAGCAGCTCCACGTATTAGAATGTGACGAACTGTTAAATTACAGTTACTTTTAGCTAAATGAAAAGATATATATTAAGGTATTTTTCCACTTTTCGGTTATTCTAGTGAAAAATCTGATAAAAGCTGGCCAAGGCAGCTGCTCTTTTTATTCAACTAAAAGTATCTAGTGGGAATAAAAAGTCGCGCTGGGTCGGTCCCCTAACCATTTTTTACTTTTGCACTGATATTTTCTCGAAATGTCATAGGGTCAAACGGAAACTTCCTAAATGGCCATAAAGCTAAAATTAAAAAAGTCATAAAGTCGATTGGCACCGATTCATCTTATGGCTATTTGAAGTGCTCATAACGTCAATTGTCCTTTTGGCCTTTGACCTTATGTCACCGCACAACTGCGACCTGCAGGTATATTGTGCCATCACATTATCCAAGCCAAGCTTCCTCGCACGTACAGAATGAGACTTAATGATCTTCTCGCAAGAACATTGCGGTGGAGAAGGATATGCTCTGCAATTCATCATCGAACTCAAAGAAACGACAGAGGCTACTTAACCATATTGTAGCGAAATTTGGGGAGAATTCTGCCTATTTAAAACCTTCTGCTAACGTTCGAATCGCTAAACTGTTAAATAAATCACTCCAATATTCAGTATTGCAAACTGGTCTTTATTTAGATTATTTTGGGAGTAGTAACTTCACAACCATATATGTATCTAGTTTGTGCAGTGGATCAAATTTTCAGACTGCTTCACTGGAAATGTGGAACCCTCTCGGCCAATGTTTTTCTAGTCAGGGTTACCATCCAGTGTAACCCATAATCCAAGCTAAACAAATGGTGGCCTATCCCCTTTAGCTGCTCAGTTCCCCCATGCGCTCGAGGGTTAATGGGGGTCTAATTCCAAATGCGTATATTTTCGTCAGTACCGAGCTAAGTTTAACGGTTATCTTCTCATTGAATGTTGATCTCTGCATACATGATTATGGCAAAATGTTCATGAAAAAGACTTTGTGTTGTACGGAGAAGCTGCTTAAGTTCGGGGCAGCCCTCGAAAAAGGGTTTTCCTAGTAACTTTATTCTACTTTGACAGTGAGCTGGACAGTTTCACAGTAGGTACTTCACCGTTTCCTCTGCATATTGCGGCTGCAACATGAGGTATTGTGCTCCAAAACTATTTTTGCCGCATGAGCTCCATTTGCCCAGAGCTTGATGTATATTCCAGCTTATCCGGTTTCATTGATTATATGGTTTTTTGGAATGGCCAAATACCGTACCTCGTGCTATGATGGCCAAATGGTTCTAAAATCACAGAAAGATTGCAATCTCTTTCAACAACTAATGTGTAGCAGGCGAACAAGGCTCTCCTTTCCTTCTGTCCCAACAATACCGATTCACGCCATGCTAACTCTTAGATAACCGGCATCTAGATCAAAGAAACGCTTCGATGAATCAACAGATTCATGGCCCACTTCCTACACTAATCAACCGCCTCTGTCTTTCTGACACTTGACCGTTTTTTGGGCCGTTATGTTATCGCATTCTCCAACGAGGATATTGGTTTTCAATTATGCAGAGAGTCGCAGAGTAGCTCATAAGGCAGACGTCAATGTAAGATATTTTCTCTGGAGAGTTGAATACTCACAAACCGAGATATTTACAACACGGCCTCGCAAATACTGTACAGCAGAGAATAAATTGACTGGATGATTCCTCCGTGGAGTCCTCCATACAGCTAAGGCAACTGTATACTAAGGCGCACTGCCCTGTTAACACTCTAACAGCTCCGACGAGCGCTTGGAGTCAAAAAGTCCTCATCATGTACCTACAGCTTGTGTTAACCCAGCACTTGCTTAGCTGGCTCGAGGCACATCTCTCCTGGAGCAGAGAAAAAGTGACTGCACGGGACAAGAGATAAGAGTAGCAGTTACTAGAGATATCTATATACCCTGGTTTACAGATAATTTTTATCAATAAGTAGTTCGATTCCACTGCGAGTGATGTCAAGCATTCCCGATAGCGGCCTATCTATAAGAGTAAATATGAAATTTTCTAGCGGCCTATCTATAAGAGTAAATATGAAATTTTCTAACAGCTCTTGCGGCGTATAGAATTCCATCTGTCTCATATTTAAAAGCGTCCTCCTTTGTTTGGATAGCACAACCCTGATTTCGGCTGATACCGAGTTCATAGCAGATAACAATGTCCTTCCTCCTCTCCCCCTCCCCCACCTTCAACTCTCCGGTCCACCAACTATCAGTTCGTTATCAGATTTACCCACTCCATATTAATTCCGCACCCCATTGCTCCCTTGAAAGTGATCTGCCCGCCAGGCAAAAATGGAATCCTGTCAGAATACTGGATCACTTATCCCTTCTCAAACTGAAGCCACTTCTCCGACAATGCAAACCGGTACAGATTCAGTCGTATAGTGACAATGTAGGTGTTATACGAAGAGCTCCGCGTTTACCAAACGTCTCCAATCTCTGCGTCGCTTTCACCTCCTCGGTCGTGTGAGAAGTGTATAGTGATGTAGTGCCAGCATATTCTCCTAAAAGCGGTCGCTCACAACCACAACCGAAAACAGGGCAGAAACTGCCCCCTCCGTTGGCACAGGCATTATCATCTGTCTCGCAGACGTCACCATCAGCAGTCTGCTGAAGAGTTCCAGCAGCGGTAGTATGGCCATTTCATGAACCCTGGCAGGATATTTTTTAATTTTCTTTCAAAGACTACCAGCACAAAGTTTAAACGCTCAAGTAACCGCTGAAATAGTTTGACGATCAAATAAGGAGTCAATTCTATTGATCTCTCCTTAAAATAGATGTTTTAAGATTCCCCAAACCGCCTTCTTTTTAATACTATGTTGAGGAACTTTGCTCTGATCATCTCAAAGCTGCATTGACTAATCCCTATCCGGTAATAGCATCTTCAAGTCGAAGCTCATAATTAAAAAAAACTTTCTCGTCCCAAGTGTTTATTTGAATAAAACTTGGACTTAATAACTATGCATTTGAACGCTTTTTAGAAATAATGAAATTATTGTAATTTAAACAAATGGAAAGCTCACTACAACATTCACTAAGCAAGCTAATATTGAATGCCTTACTACCAAATGTTTGGCGATCGTATCGTAACGGCACAATTGATATGAACTGTTCAACAGCGCCAATCGAGGTGGCCAGCCAAACGAAAGTCCTACAATGAAATAACAATTTAATATTACCATGACTGGCTCAATGAGTGCACTCAACTAAGGCCCCACTTACTAAATATTTAAAGTTAATTACAACCAAAGAAAAACGTTTTTACGAAACAAGTGATCATCGGAGACGATCGTGCAACGATTTTTGTGGCAAATTGCTGGCGCATACGATAATAAACGTTGCAACCAACTATAGCAATGGTGGTCGAAAAACAATGAAAATTGGAATTATGTTGCAAGAAGCATTGTTTTGCTGTTGTTGCTGCTGGCTGCTGCACCAGTGAGATATGGAATCACTTATGTACTGCTGCATATGTAGTATGTAATCCCAAGTATGCATGTAAAAGCTATAGGGCGTATATAAGCAACAACAACAGTGGATACGACGAGCTCTAAAGCCATGTTGTTGTTGTTGTTGTGGAAGTTCTTCGCCCCATCAAATAGGTGCGACCGATCACAAATTGTCATCTATATCCTCTAACGGGAGTCCAAGGAAACTTGCTGTTTCAACACGGGTGGCCCATAATGAGAGGGGTGTTAGAGGCGTTGGTTCCACATTATAATTAAAGAGATGGTTGGTGTCATGTGGGGACACATTGCAAGCAGGGCATACATTTTGTATGTCGAGGTTGATTCTGGATAGGTAAGAGTTTAACCTGTTACAGTACACAGATCGAAGTTGAGCTAGAGTGACTCGTGTTTCCCTGGGAGGTGTGTGTTCCTCTTCCCCAAGTTTTGGGTACTGTTCTTTGAGTAATGGATTTACCGGGAAATTCCTGGCATAAAGGTCCGATGCCTGTTTGTGGAGTTCACTGAGGACCTGCTTGTTTTTTTTGGCTTCAGACGGCTGAGTTCTCAGGTGCCGTATTTCCTCATAATGCTTACGGAGATGACTCCTTAAGCCCCTGGGCGGTATTGGCTCATCAATCAGATGTCTGTTGGGATGCCCAGGTTTCTGGGTATTCAACAGGAACTGTTTGGTTAGCATCTCATTTCTCTCCCTGATGGGGAGTATTCTCGGCTAATTATGTAGATCGTGTTCTGGGGACATAAGAAGACAGCCCGTGGCTGTTCTGAGAGCAGTGTTTTGGCAGGCCTGTAGCTTCTTCCAGTGAATAGTTTTTATTCTTGGCGACCACATAGGGGACGCGTAGCATGCAATCCTAGAAGGTTTCATGTGGTCATACCAAATTTTTTCCGAGATGTTCGGTCTAGTAACTTAATGGTGCTTGTTAACAGAACGTACCGGATCTGCATCCGGCAAAGGACCATCAACATCGATAGCACTCCACAAGGCCTTCGGTGAGTGTCCTTATCGCTACAACAACAACAGGTGTAGCTGGGTTTCTGTTGTCGGTTTTAGCTCCTTGGCAGAAGGTTGATGCTCCTCCATCCTTCCTACAACGAATGGAGGTAAAACAATAGTACTTGAACGTGACAGGCAAAGTCGCCGTCCATAATACATATATCGTTTTAAGCGCCTCGCATGAAATTGAGTCACAAATTTCAACCGACTCGGAAATGGTAGTAGGGGCCCAAAAAAGACCGCTAAGCCTATATGAATCTTCAATGCACTAGTGCCGAACTTGACTCTCTTCTGCGCCGTATGGGAGGGCGCGCTTGCCGCATGCATATACGAAAACTTGGCCGAAAGCAGCAAAGCGGTCTCATCACGAATGCAGCCACGGCGAGGAGGTAAAAGAAGACAGTATGTCATATAGACAAGACGAGACACTTATCGAGCGGATTAGATCTGTCACACCACCTCAGAAACTATTGATCAAAAGTGCAAGAAGGCAACAGCCAGAGTCAATAGCAAGGAAAACTTACAATGGACGTGGTACTCACCGGAGTCGGAGAAGCGAACTTAAGAGCAGAAACTAGAAAAACACCAGCCTCAATCCGAACACATTTTCTTAGCATGCGCTCATGAGTAGAATCGTGATCAGCTACACCATCCGCTGCTCTCTCGTCGTCTACACATGTGGAACAGGTAATCGGCATCAGGAAATTCCGGCCCAGATTCGCATAAAGTGTCCACAGCAGAGGTGATATTAACAAATTGGATCAACTGCATGCTAACCTGCGGGAAGATTACTTTACAACGGGGTCTATGATAGGTCACTATATCAGAAACAGGGACACGCCTTAGGAAGGGGAATTTTCGTGGAATTAATTAACTTTTTTTTGAAAAGCTCTGTGCCTGATTCACTTCAAGGAAAAAAGTTTCTTGTATATAGTGGTCAAGAGGGATCTAAAGAAACGGTCACTAATCTCACTTTAACTGCGCAGCGCTAGCCATATAAGGCAAACAATTTTGTATAGGTTCACCCTGCCGTGGTGTAAGATTGGTCCAATACTTATTTTGAAGCAGATATTTTTACATAATATCCGATTAAAAAAACAAGGCCCGTGATCAAAGCTTTGAATCCTTTCAAATGGATGTGCCAGCCTCCGTTACCTAGAGGCAAGAATGTTATTGAAGAGATTTTTTGTCTAGTTTGTAGTAGATATGTAATTCGATATTGTTGTTGTTATGAAATGCAAATTAATTAATAATCAAACTTATGTGCAGCTGCTCAATCGCTACATCTGCGAGACTTTATAAATAACTAACATTGCATTAAATACCAACACACACATACGCGAGTACTACCCAATAGTGATGTCCAACCGGAAAACCCGATTTATTTTTTCTAAAAAAAATGGCGAAAAATTCGCAGAAGCTGAAGTAGTACCGAAAACAACTTCCAATAATATCAAAGATATTTTAAACAAAAGGACAATGGCTTCGGTTGCCTTGCACTGCTGTCGGGCGCAATTGGCGTGGCTCTCTCCAAGGGTGATATATTGGCTCTACGATATGGTGGTCATGCCAATTCTCTTCTATAGCGTTCTAATCTGGTGAAGAGCACTGGAAGCAGTGCATCGTTTGTCATCGTGCGCAAAATGGTCTCAGCCCGGATGATGCGGAATATAAGCTTGTAAATTATGAGCACTGGTCGACTTCGACTTCATCCTTGACAGGACAACCTATTTTGCGCAGACTTCCGCTTTTGATGTCAAATTCAAAATTCTTATTTCCACAAGGAATGACTGGAGCGGGGAATTAATTTGGAAAGGTAATGTGGTTAGCCTGTTTAGGGATGTATCCGGGTAATACGGGAGCGTTGGGCTCGAGTATTCTACAATGAGCTTGGTGTTAGCGGAAAAGGATACTAAAGAATTCTTTTGCGGATCGATCACATGTAGAGATCGTTTTTTCCTGAATAAATTTTTAACCAGGCACGGTTCTTTCCTTAAGAATCTTCACAGAATGCGATAGGTCGAGAACCTACTACTATACCATCATCATCATTGGTTGGCGCTTAACTACCTTAACATTTTTGAACGTTTCGTAACATGTCACGCCAGCTATCCCTGTGTCACGATAACTGACGCCAATTGAGAGCACCACAGAAGGTCAAGTCTGCCTCCACCTGCCTCTACAAGTTCAATGAAGTTTCCACCTTCTTCTGCTCCGATACTGCGGTGTCATTTGAGAAACTTTATTAGTCGAGCGCATTCGTCCATTCGCGTAACATGACCTAATCAGCCAAGCCGGCGGCTTTTATTCGCTCCACTATCTCTATATCTGCGTAAATTTCATACAGCTCTTCATATCTTCTTTGATACTCGCTGTCAGCATCACGGACAGCACCATTAATCTTCCGAAAAACTTTTCTCTCGAACACTCCAAGACCTATCCTCTCTGATTTTTGTCGGTCGAGAGAGGAGTTTACTTTTCATTTGCATACTCAGTCCAAAGTAGCATTGGCATTGTTTTCACTGTTAATGGGTTCCGAGGTATACGAAGTCCTTCACAGACTCGAATTTATTTCCGTTAACACTGACGTGGGTTCCAGAATGAGAATGTGCCCATTCTTTATGTTAGAGTTATCTTCGCCAGCATTTGGTTTTGAATTGATCGTAGAAGTCCTTCCTTATCCTTACGGAGCTGGTGGTGCTGCTCAACGTCGAGGCACTGCCTTATTAACTTTGCAGGGATCGTAAACTCAGACATAGCAATTTCTTTTTGCGCTGTCAAAATCAGCTTTTAAGTGGACAAAAAGATGGTGAGCGCCTGACGCATCGTGAAGATCTGGTCAATACTAGATTTACCGGGTCCGAAGATGAACTAATAAGGTCCCTACATTGAGTGCATTGACTTTTGGCTTCAGGCAGTCTCAGTATGCTAGATAGGCTGATAATAAGTGCTGTATGCCGGATCGTCTTTCTTGGGGATTTGGCAGGGGCTCGTCCGGCCATATTTTTCATAGGAGTTGATGCATGCTCTTAGCCGACTCTTCGCTTCCGTGGTTGAAAAGCTCGGCGGATAGTCATTTTTACCCAGCCCCTTGTTTAGCAGGGGTACTGCCATTCTCACATTATCATATTCGTGCGCTGGAATTTGTTTTCCGTTCGGTAATTTGGGTATCAGATTCGTCTTTTTCCTCGCTTCCTCCACAACGTAAGCGCGCTTAACGCGTCCGTTACCAGGTCGGATAGAAGCTCTTCGCGCTCTGGCCGCTCTTTCTCACCTGTCTCCTTCTAAATAGGCGACTCTCTTCATTCAGTGCCTCACGATAACGCTCAATATACCGTGATTTGCCACGTCCGTACCCAGCGTGGCCCCTATATTCAGAGTTCTTTTATACCGGAGCAGCCTGATATTCCCCATCGTACCTATGGGGTCAGTACCGCGGTACGTGATGGGAGGGTAATATGCTTCCACGGCTCTGCCACATCATCTGGCCGCAGTTTTATCTCAGTAAGTAGGTGTGAGAGCCGAGTGGAGTAATCATCAGCTGTCTGTTTTGTGAGCAGCTTTTTGTCGGCAAACTTTCCCTGTGTCAGTGCGCGCACTTTCTTTGCTAACACATGCTCAAGGTCCGAGTCGATATTTGAATATCGGAGACTGTGCAGATCCACGAAACTGGAGTTGTGACTGCTGGGATTTGGTTTCGTATTCTTCGATCGGGGGAAAGCCAATTAGCTTGGTATATGTGTAAATGACCATAGTAAGAGCAGCGGCGAAGTCAATCAGCCTCGACCTGTTGGAAGACACTTAATTGGGGCTTAACCGTTTAAACGGTTATGGCCGTCCAACAAGGTGCGTCAGTCCGCTTCTTCGCTCTGCCAACTGACGCCAATTGGTCGCACCAAGGGAGTTTAAATCGTTTTCCTCCTGGACCTTTCAGCGATGTAGGGGCCGCCCCCTTCGTCTGCTTCCATAGGCGGATTCCTATAAAAAAAAATGCTTTCTTAGCCGGAGCGTTATCTTTCATTCGCATAACATGGCCTAGCCAGCGTAGCCGCTGCGTTTTAGTCCAAAGAAGCATTTATTGGCAGGAGTGATTATTCGCTTGATTTCAAAGCTGATGTTGTTGTTAGTGTTAATAAACGAAGTCTTTTACTATTTCAAAATAATACTGCCAGTAGCGTGGTTGCCAATATATACCAACTCTTAGCTCGATGACAGCAGGTACTTCTTTTTGTCCTCAGATGTTATATCGTGGATACTAAATTTGCTGATCCTACAAAGATCCCTTCCTTACCCATCCATGCGTTGCAGCCGCCCAGCATGATTTTGATATCATGGTGGGAGCAGTCATTGTATGTCTTTTCTAGTTTCTTATAGAAGGGGTCCATTGGTTCGTAAGAGCATATAAACGATATTTCGAACTATCTTAACCAACCGCTCAACCCCCCTCCACCCACCCCCTTACACAAAACGAGAACCTTGGCTTCGAATTGCGCGTTCGTTCATATGGCCACTCTATCAGTAGGCCAAGGGAGGTATGTAGGGTTTTAGTGTGTTGCCCTTAAAGAGAAAATAAGTCTTACATTTTCTGAGTCTCACACTAGGGCTTTAAAATCCAGATCAGTTCTCCTTCCACGAAACCAATAAAAAAATTATTAGAACAAAATTGGAAAGTTGGATGTAGACAGATAGATAGATAATTAATTGAGGATCGCACTGCAACCATTGGTCTATTGTGCCCTCAGCTACTTCACAGCACCTCACCCAAGCCGACATCTCTGATGAAACCTAGCAGTTCACCTGGCTTGAGGGATTTGATGTGAGAATGCTCTGGCCATGGTGAGCCCATAAACTTAGCCCTACGTCTTGTCACACTCCAGGAGGATATGGTCCGCCGTCTCCGCTGATCGATCACAAAATCGGCATGTGTTATTCGATATTATACCCAGCTTTTGCATGTGAATGTTCAGTCCACAGTGTCCTGTAAGAATAGCCATTAGGATTCTTAGGTTATCTTTCGAGAGGCCTAGTAATGCCTTATATGGAGTTGTGCTCTAACGCCCTAACAGTAACTTAGATTGTCTCAGGCCTGGCATATTGCGCCAGTGTTCTTCCTCCTTTTCCCTTTCTTCTACTAATACATACCCCCTAATTTCCTGCGGTCCTACTGGCAGGAACGCCTCGGGACCGATAGGTCGTGTCGTTGCCGTATGGCAATTGTTTCACTGCAGTATTCGCGCTGAAGGTTCAGGTCAGCGCAGTGGATTATGGCGAATACTTCCGCTTGAAAAATGTTCGGGTATGCTCTCAGGGGTGTTTATATCTTGGCTCTGGGTCCAACGACTCCAGATCCAAACCCCTCTGGTGTCTTCGAGCCATCGGTATACCATACTACACTGTTTAGCTGCTGAATGCTCTCAAGTCTACTTTCCTCCCATGTACCCTTGCCTCCCAGTTTTACTTTATACCTTTTCTCAAAAACTATCTGCCTGAGGATATCATCCCTCGGGTGTTGAGAGATTGGGATCTTCTCTCTCTCTCAATTTCCAGGACGACATGACTTTACCTTTGCCCGAGCCCACCTTGAAAATCTTCAGGAGGTTTCGCTTGGCTGACTGCTCTATCGATGTAAAAAACTACCAACGGCAACTTAAACCGATCTACCTGGAACCGTACATAACAGAACCCATTCTTTAAGTTCTCTCAATCACTACTCACACACATTGTAAGAGGGTGCATCACAAGCGAATTATGAATAAATATTTGTCGAATGGGTATAGTAATAAAAATCAAGCGATTTAACGCATATGAAGAGATTATTCTTGTTGCAAATAACCCACTTGAAATGCATGCACAACAAAAACATACATATGTGGCATGCAACAACAGCAACACACACGAGGATCTGCTGCCGCCGCCACATTTGCACAACGGCCAACAATGCGGACAGGCGAGAACAGACAAAATTTGCACCTGCCGCTTGTGATTTTAACACAACATCTGTTGAGTTTTCCCCCCACAAGAAAAATCACACAATAACAACAACCAAAGCAATAACAAAGCAATTGCTCACAATTGTGCCACACTATCTTTACTAAGTTACAAAGTAGCAACTTGATGCGTCCTCGTATATGCAACATAAATGTAGATTGTTGCATGTTTAACCAACCTCTGTGCGTGTGTGTGAGTGTGTGTAAATATCTGCGCTAAATTATGCCACATTGTGCCCATGAAATGAAGCTGCAAAAGCCATGGTCATTCGTCTGTCCGTTCGTCATCCATCTAGTGTATCTCCATTGACAACAAATATTTACGCGTTGCGGCGGCTACAACTTGTTATCTCTTCATTGTTTTTGTTTTCTTGCATTAGTAACTGCCAGTCATGCAACAATGCCTATGGAGGAATAGAAACTTTTGCCTCACGGTCATCATAGACTTCTACGAATCATTGATACATTCGCTCATTCATGCACCAAATGTGTAAAATGTGTGGGGTAACTTCACCGCATGCCTGTGTACAATGTGGAGCATGCTGGTATGTATGTTTGTGCAACATTATGTTGCATGTGAAAATCTGAAATGTTGCCGCTTGAATATGATAGTGGCGCGCACAGCTGCTAAGTGAGTGCGAATAGATTAAATGGTCTAGTATGTAAACAGTCTACACAGCTGTCCCATATATGTATGTAAGTCGACAATTAAGTTCCATGTCCCCATCGAATATCAATCATGCAACGAACTTAATACGAACCATCGTCCTTGTTTGAAACGGGGAGGTGACATAAGGCCAACGGCCATAATGTCAATTGACATTGTAACCACTTCAAATGCTTCGTTTTATTGTGTTGATTTTCCGACAAAGTGGTTACTTGATATACATATGTACATTGGAACGGTTTTCCGCAGGGACGGAAAATAATATTTTTTTTTTCGGAGTCGAAAAAGTCATGGTCCAAAAATTGTCCTAGGTGAAAATGTTTGAGTTCCCAGGTATCCCTATAGCAATATCATGTCGAATCATGCATCCTTTTTATTTTTCGAACTTTTTCCATAAAAGTCCACATATAAAAGTAAAATCTGTATTTTTTACTTCGGATAAGCCGTTTCTTAGTTATCAAGCGGGACTTTTATTTTGGCCTTAAAAAATAAAAGTCCGGATTTAACTTTTATTTCCGGACTTTTATTTTTAAAAGTCCGAGTTTAAATAGTTCTACCGGACTAAAAAAATAAAAGTCCGAAAATAATTTTTATCTTGTTCCAAATATATTTAAAGTCCAAAATTAATAGTTTTGCAAGGAATTATATTATAAAAGGAATAACAGTTTCAGCCCCTCGTTTTCCGTCAGCTTTTGTCAAATTTGGTTTGGATAAAAACCGGCTTCGGCGTTGCGCCATCATCAGTGTCGATTCGTTGTCAGAACGAAAACATTATACTGCTTTAATTTCAATTTAGATTTGACATTAATCAAGAAAAACGCGAGAAGTCTTCTGACTACTTACTTAGCATACATCTATATTGGGTCCCAAGTCATATGGGAATCGATGGGAATGAAAAAGCGGACGAACTAGATAAAAAGGGCGCATCCCTTGAATCTTGCTCCGTAGACGTCCCAATTAGACTGGGCGAGATTAAGATAAGGTGAGAGGTGCACATGATCGACCAAGCGGGAAAGGCGTGGTTTCAAGAGCGGGGTTGTAAAGTGTCGGAGAATATTTGTAGGTCTTACAACCTTAGACTAACAAAGTTGCTTCTACCACTAAAAAGATAGGACTGTACACTCATGATGGGTATCCTGACTGGGCACTGCCTTCTGGCGTCACATGCCTTTAAATTAGGCTTGGTCAGTGGTAGCAAATGTAGGAAGTGCGAGTTGGAGGAGGATACGATCGAGCACGTTCTGTTCTCGTGCCCTGCGCTTGCTAGTCTAAGACTCCAGCTATTAGGAGTGATACAGCTGTCAGATCTAGGAGCATCAATTGGCTTCAGTCCTACAATGCTTCTAGTATTTGTCAAGAGGACGGAGTTATTTTATAACATAGGTCCTGGTTTTTGATAGGGGTTTTCAGTTTGGTCGTTAAAACAAACTTCTGGTAACACTACGGACTCATTCAGTCTATATGCGGTCCTCATGGACTGGCCAGTTCAACCTAACCTAACCTACTTAGCTATGTACTTACTTAATTGACGCTTAATCGTTTAAACGTTACTGGCCGTTCAACAAGGCGCGCCAGTCGCTTCTTCATTGGGCTTACTGGCTTCAATCGGTAACACCAAGATAGGATTCAGTCCTGCCAAAATACTGCACTCAGAACTGCCACGTGATGTCTTTTTGTGACCTCCGAACATCACCTACGTAGTGAGGCAAATGGCACAGCATAAAAGAGCATAATGAAATTGCCGAATAGACAGTTTTTGTTGAGTTGTCACAAAGCAGGACATCCCAGCAAACAACTTCTTGATCTACCCCCCTGTAAGAGAAATAGTCTAGTAAACATAGAATCGGAAAACATCTTCGCTAGATCGCGCAAGTAATCAAAAATAAATTATATAGGCGGCCGCCGTGGTGCGATGGTTGCCTGCTCCGCCTACCACACCGAAGACTCTGGGTTCACGCCCCGAGCAAAGCAACACCAAAATTTTAGAAACAAGGTTTTTCAATTATTAGATAGTCTTCTAAGCGGGCTGCCCCTCGGCAGTGCTTTGCAAGCACTCCGATAATATTTCTGCCATGAAAAGCTCTCAGTGAAAACTCAGCTGCCTTGCAGATGCCGTTTGGAGTCGGCATAAAACAAGTAGGTCCCGCCTGTAGGAAACATTATAAGGAGCACGACGCAAATTGGAAGAAAAGCTTGGCCTAAAATCCCTTCGGAGGTTAGCGCGTCATATTTATTTATTATTCTAATTATATATATTTCATTTCATTTTCGTGAAAATACTGTAGTATGGAATCTTACATTTGAGTCCAGTTAGAGAACCACAAGTTGTTAATAACATTTTTTCAACTTAAGTAATAGCATATTTTGCTTTATAAAAAATTCCCTCTTTTGCTGAGTATGCTATGATTCTCGAGTCGAGCCACTGTTTCGAAACAACTCTTGAGGTTTTAGAAGTATGCCTAGTTATCAACATGGTACTCAAGCCCAAATGTTTTTTGGGCCTTAGGCCCGATTTTTCAGTACAGGTTCAACTCAGTTTGTCAGTTAAACTACGCTTAAATTTATTCTGCAGTTTTTCAGTCTATTTTAATTGAAGTTTAAGCTGAGCTTAAGCGGCCGATCTGACAGGGCTAAGCTCTAGTTAAACTATCATTTATTTGCGTTCGTTGGCAATGACGTCGAATATACCCAACACGCCTTTGGGCTTAAGTACCACCACATCTCATGTTGATAACAAGGCAAAAGTTGTTTCGAAACAGGACTCAACTTGAGAATCATTACGTTCTGAGCAAAACAGGAAATTGTTTATAAAGCAAAAAATGTTATTACTTAAGTTAAAAAAAATATAGTTCCCAACTTGTATTTATGTGTGGTTCTCTCACTGGGCTCAAATGTAATATTACAATGCTACAGTATTTTCAATAAAATAAAATATGTATAATTTATTTGTAATTAATAGCGCTTCTTTGCTACTATCAGCCAGGTGTTTATTTTTCACTATAAACAGCTGTTGGCTTTGGTGGTACCACCTCGGGGAAGATTTTTGTTCAACCCACCTCAACTCGATATCCAAAGTAGGATATAAACTGGAGAAATGTATTGGCTATGCATTTGAAAGCTGTGCATTTCACAAAATCTCTCAAAGGTCCGAAAATAATTTGAGAATGACGTTGGAGGTCAACTCGAGAACTATACATTTTACAAAATTTCTCAAAGGTTGGATAGTGATTGGAGAATGAAGTTGGATAACAACTTGATAACTATCTGGTTTAAGAATAATTACAGCACGATGTTGGATATCAGCTCTGGAACTAGATATATATTTCTCTAAAGCCCGGTTTTTCAGTACAAGTTCAACTCAGTTTGTCAGTTAAACTACGCTTAAACTTATTTTGTAGTTTTTCAGTCTACTTTAACTGAAGTTTAAGCTAAGCTTAAGCGGCCGATCTGCCAGGTTTAAACTCTAGTTAACCTATCAGTTATTTGGGTTCGTACAAAATGGCGTCGAATATACCCAACAAGCATTTAGGCTTGAGTACCATTAGAGCTCTTGTTGATAACTAGGCATACTTCTAAACTCTCAAGAGAGTTGTTTGGAAACAGTGGCTCAACTCGAGAATCATAGCGTACTCAGCAAAAGAGGGAACTTTTTATAAAGCAAAATATGCTATTACTTAAATTGAAAAAATGTAATTAACAACTTGTGGTTCTCTACCTGGACTCAAATGTAAGATTCAATGATGTTGATGTAGGATCTTCGGTGTGGCAGGCGGAGCACGCTACCATCACACCACGGCGGGCGCCTATATAATTTATTCTTGATTAATCGATTTTTTTTTAAATCATTCGATTCTTTAGGCATCGAAGCCTTTCATCACTATCTGCTTTACGGACGCTTGAGGAAATACATTTTCTGTAGTTTAAATTACTTTTATAAATTTAGCTTTATTGTGTTGTTGGTAAGTAATATATTGAAAATGTGTTTATCTATTTTTTGGTATGATCATATATGTATGTAATACTCCTATATTGCTAATACACATAGTACAGGTCTACAAGTAGGACATGTAGCAGCACGCACATACGCAGCCACGCTCTCTTGATAATATGCTTGTTCTTCGTTTTTTTTTGTGGATGCTATTTGGCACTGTTGTACTTCTTAGGCTCAAGAAAAGTATAGTAGCTGCAAACGAAAACTGCTTAAATTTTTATTGTAAAATTACAAAGAAATTTACTTTCAAACGAGCACTTAATTACATCTCTCTTTAAAATCCATGTGTTTTGGACAATTTTAATTAACAAATTGTGATACTGTGTTACCGGGGAAGTTTGCTAAAACATTACCAAAACCGTTGGGGAAGTATTACTAGACGCGTTTTTGCCTCGCTTCCAATAATTCGAATACTTTCTTTTTCGCCTTTAAACTATTGATAACAGGACAAAACGCGTCTTTTCATTTCTTTTCCCACATTTTTGGACGGGTTATTGCAGTCGACCTCGGTTTCAAACTGTTTTTTGCCGAGAGCTTTTGAACGGGTAGAAAAACTTAGCACTCTTGCTTGTATTCTTAACTCTGGAATAACTACGCGTCCACAGATACACCAATTCAAGACTTTTGTATAATTTTCTGTAGGACGCATATAGGTGCAGTACATTTTCATACTAAATTCGTTCAAAAAATTTAGTATCACAGCAACCCATATCTGATATTCCGCTCCTTTTTTTGTTTTCCACTGAGTTCCACAATAGTTTGACCGAAGTGTCAAACCGCAGTGTGTTAGAAAGAGAAAGGAATTTTTTCCTTCTCATACATATCATACTTGTAAATTATATCCTAGGTGAAATGTTATTGTTCTGGTACATTTTATTGACTGAGCAATTTTTTATGGTGAGAGTTCCATTGAAGTAAATTCAAAATTATATGGGATCTAACGAAAGTGTGGCGAATTTTTGGGCAATATTGTGAATTTTTACCTGAGTGAAAAAGAAAGAAAAGTACCAATCGTGGCTACTGCCTAAAAAGGATAAAAATTGAAGAAAAGGGACCAGCGGACCAAATGGGGATGGAAGGGACCATTTTTGGTCCAAATGGACCAAAGTGGCAACAGTGAAAGCGAAGAAAACTACCTTTAAAATTTCTCCACAGACACTGGTGAGTTTTTCGGTGATGACAGCGTTACCACTTGGGCCAGAATCGCGGATAAAAGAACTGGTAACGATATTCGGTTACATAATGTTCTGGGAACTATTTTACCGGTAACGCTCAGGCGCTAAAGTAATCATTACTACCCAGCTCTGGGTGCCACACCCATTTTCAAAAATTTTAGTGTTTTCCAATTTAATGTTATAATTCAATTTAAAAAGTAAAATTCTATTGACACAAAGCTCAACGATATAGCTTATTATTTTCGTCTACGACCTTTTTAAAAATATTTTATATAAAAGTGGGCGTGGCCCATTTTTTCTAGAAATATTTCCTGCTATAGGAAAAATCTGTGTACCCAATTTTATTACGATCCTTTCATTTTTCTTCGAGTTATGGCTCCCAAAACATAGAAAATTGCTTAGTCATAAAAGGGGCGCCCAAATTTTTATCAAGTCTAGGTGTATTATTTATTAAATATTCAGGTTTTTTGTGTTTTCCAAAACTCTATATATATATATAAAGTGGGCGTGGTTATCATCCGATTTCGCTCATTTTCAATACCAATCTATTCTGGGTCCAGATAAACTCGTGTACCAAATTTGGTGAAGATATCTCAATATTTACTCAATTTATCATGTTAACGGACGGACTTTAAAAATGTTTCCCAAATTTTTATCAGTCTAGGTGTATTATTTATTAAATAATCAGGTTTTTTGTGTTTTCCAAAACTCTATATATATATAAAGTGGGCGTGGTTATCATCCGATTTTGCTCATTTTCAATACCAATCTATTCTGGGTCCAGATAAGCTCGTGTACCAAATTTGGTGAAGATATCTCAATATTTACTCAAGTTATCGTGTTAACGGACGAACGGACGGACGGACTGATGATTTTGATATATGGAAGTTTATATCTATCTCGATTCCTTTATACCTGTACAACCAACCGTTATCCAATCAAAGTTTATATACTCTGTGTGCAAAGCACGCTGAGTATAATAAAATTTTTCCCATAATTTATTGTATAGGTAATAGTAGCCAAGGGGAATATCCAAAGCTTCTACTTGAAGAAAGCACAAACAAAGTGGAATAACATCACCACCTGTGCAATATCAAAATTCATTTGGCCAAACTATGATGGAAAGAGTACGAGAAGTCTTCTGAACAAATCCAGGGCTAACACACGCAAACTGATAGTAGTCTGCACCGTTCATTGGGCAGTAGGTACGCATGCGGAAAAGATGGGCATTCCGTATAACGAATACTACAGAAGCTGCAAAGATCCAAATGCCAGGGAGACAGTAGAACACTTTATGTGTAAATGCCCGGCTCTAGCTAGAGCCCAGCTAAGGTTCCTTGGAACCCCGTTTCTAGAAGACCTCAAAGGGTTATCTGTGATAGCAATCCCGAATATTCTTAATTTTATCAACAACTCTGGCTGGTTGTAATACATTGACCGTAACATTCCGTAGGTTTGTAAGATCGCGAGGTTTTTAGACGAGTTACATGGCACCAAAACGACTTTAAATAGCTACTTGGGCGACCAGGGTCGCAGCCATTTCACCTACCTACCTACCTAGTATATAGGTACATTTTTCGGTGAAACTTTTGCGACTCGGGGGTTTGGGACCCCTCGGAGCTGGGGCCCTGGTGCATCGTTCCGCTTCCACCAGTCTCGGTACGGCCCTGCCTGCTTTATTTGTCGAGAAAATCGCGTAAATGATTAAATACGTAAGTAGGTACATTGTTACAAAGAATAAACAAAATGTATGCCCCTATTACCGTTTACAACTCAACTCTGTTTGGGTTGAAATTTCGCAATTTGGTATTACAGATTACAACTCAATCTGTCAAAAAAAATTTCGGTTGAGTTGTCTAGTCTTACAACTTTTTGTGGCATTGCCGTTTACATCCTTGTGTTGGTGTAGTTGTCAAAGACGCTAAAATCTTACAACTGCTTACTAGCAGTTGTCTCATGCAATTTTGCAGTTGTTTTGAAAAAAATTTACGTTTTAGAAGACGGTTCACCACCTAATTTTTAACAAAAATGTTCAAAGTTGGTATCAAAAGACACGTTTCGACCTCCGATTTAAGAATCCGAAAACAAAAATTGTAATTCTTTGCGAAAGCATGACTGCTAATACGCGTCCAAAAATATCGAGAGAGAGGTCAAAAGACGCGTACATTTTATTTCTGTCCGGAGATATTTGCAGTTGAAGTTGGCGATTTTCATGTGGTTGTTGTAATGTTGTTGTCTTTTTTCGGTTTTTGTTTAATATCTTTTGAACGAGTTAAAATTTTTATTTTCCGCATGCTGTCGTAAAGAATTACCACAAAAATTAAAAATTTTATTTCTAATAAAATCTAATTTCATCTGGTTGTTGTATTTTGCCAGATTTTTTTGTACACAGCTATGCAGAAAGGTGTTGGACCCAACCAGAGTTATTTTTACGAATCGCGGCCAAAGGCCGCCAACGCAGGAAAATGTTCTGTGCAAAAAAACTGTGGAACGGGCCTCATATTTCGGACCCTCTTGGGCCATTTTGTGGGTCTTTGTAAATATCTTTCAAAAGAAATAAAATTTTTAATTCCCGCTTTCGAATCCTAAAAACGGAGATGGAAACCCGTCTTTTGATACCACCTTTGATAAGAGTTAGATGGTGGACGGGCTTATAAAACGTTACCAAAAAAAAGCAAAATATTTAAAGCCGGTAGTTAAACCTTTTTTAATCAAACAATAATCAACAATTTTGTACACATTTGTAGAAAAAACAACGTTTAAACGAATTACATTGAATAACTTTTTGACTTTAGTCGGACGAGGCTGGCCGCAGTTCGGATGCAGCCAAAATAGGTGAAATTATGCGAGTCCCATTGATACTTATCACTACTCCTGGGAATCCTACTTCGCACAAATACGCTCCTCAATAATATCTAAAACCAGTCCAACACCAAAATCATTTCCACATCATATTTGATAGCTGCCGTCAGCAAGGAATCGGAGTATGGCGTATAATTTTAAAATACGAACGCGTATGCGGAAATGGTCCTTAATTTTGTTTAGTACTGAGTAAAATGCTTCCTTTCAAATCTGCAAAATAACTTCATATGAAACTCATTATTTGTCACTTAAACATTTTCTTACTTGGTGCTTGGTAGTTCCAAGGCATAGTCCAGGTTTACAAGTATGATATGTATGAGAAGGAAACAATTCCTTGCTCTTTCTAATGCGGCAATTACCCACCGACGTGTGCCGTACGTACGGCCGTTTGTCGTACGAAGCACGTTTGACCGAACTCTCAAGCCCGTAGGAATCATTGTGTGTGTCTGTGTACATGTACATAACATATTTGCGTGTGTATTGTTTACAGATAAGCACTATTGCCATTGACAATTTTGCATGCATGTTTATGGAAACATCAACTTTTTCCAATTTAATTTTTGATATTGTAAAAGGCCGGAATACTATTAAATAAGTATAAATAGATTAAATATTTATAATCAGCACTTTTACATAATTATTTCGAATTATTTTCACAATTTTTCAAACTTTAATTAGGCCTTTTTGCATAAAATTGCAAACGGTCAAAAATTAGCGCACACAAGTTTACTAGGCAACTCTGTCTAGTGAGAGAGCGATCAGCTGACACGTTCTTACGGAAAAAATCAAAATTGTTTTGATTTCTACGTTCCGGGCTACGTACGTACGGGCGTTGCACGTCGGTGAGTTTTCGTTTACATTGCACACTCATAAAGCTGGAGACATTGGTGCTTTATCGGTAACCGTATCGGTAACCTTATAACAGCTGATTCGACCAATCTTATGAGAATCAATGCAATCGATTATTGGTGCCGCTAAGGTCGTAACCGTATCGTAGCCAACCAATTAGGTTTTGGTTTACCGTCGTAACGATAAACAGCTGATTACGTTAGGGATACGGATACAGCGATACGACATACGGCACCAATGACTCCGGCTTAAGATAGGTCGTGTCAGCTGACACGTTTTTTCTACGTACGTTCGTGAGTAACCACGGCTTAACTGCCGCATTAAACTGCCGTTTGACACTTCGTTCAGTGTCAAACTATTGTGGAACTCAGTGGAACCTACGTGGAACATGCGTTTGACACTGAACGAAGTGTAAAATTACAGGGGTTGCTGTCGTGGAAAGCGGCGCAGGGAAACAAAAAACGGACCGGAATATGCGATATAGGTTGCTGTGAAGGTAAATTTTTTTAAACGAATTTAGTATGAAAATGTAGATAGGTCCACTGGGTCCGAAAGAAAATTATACAAAAGTCTTGAATTGGGGTATCTGAGGAAGCGCAGTTATTCCAGCATTAAGAATACAAACACGGGTGCTAAGTTTTTCTACCCGTTCAAAAGTTCACCACGAAAAACAGTTTGAAACCGAGGTCGACTGCTATAACCCGTCCAAAAATGTGGAAAAAGAAATGAAAAGACGCGTTTTGTCCTGTTATCAATAGTCTAAAGAGAAAAAGTATTCGAATTATTGGAAGCGATGCAAAAACGCGTCTATTAATACCTCCCCCGACGGTTTTGGTCGTGTTTTAGCAATCGTCCCCGGTAACAAAGTATCACAATTTGTTAATTAAAATTGTCCAAAATATATGGATTTTAGAGAGAGATGTAATTAAGTGCTCGTTTGAAAGTAAATTAGGATATTTCTTTGTAATTTTACAATAAAAATTTTACGGAGTTTTCGATAGCAGCTACTACACTTTTTTTTGGTCCTAAGAAGTACAACAGTGACAAATAGCATCCACAAAGAAAAACCAACAAAAACAGGCATTTTATCAGGTGAGCGTGGCTGTGTATATGCGTGCTGCTACATATCCTACTTGTAGACCTGTACTATGGTTCCAAGGGATTGGAATGATCACGCGAATGAATTGTTTACTATATAGTTTGGCAGCTTAATTCGAGGTTATGTTGCGAATAGAGTGGAAGGCACTCGCAGGCCGTGAAAATAGGCACTCGAATGAAGTGGAATGAAGAACAGTAGGAAGACCAGAGTTGCATTGGATCAATCATTCCATCAATATTAAAGATAAATTTAGAAAAAATAATTAAATACTTGAGTATAAGCAAACATTTTCTTTCAATTACTGCAATTGGGGTGTGCTAGATGCTATATATTCCAAAATCATAACATTTTATGTCTGTTTAAAAATTTAACTTCAATTTCCCTAAGATTTCCGTAATATGGCCATTAGTGATGTTTGTGTGTGTGTGCAAATTTTGAGCGATCAGCTGTTAGTTGCACTACTTTGGTTTAAGAATAATTAAATAATGATGTTGGATATCACTCCAATCCAGCTGTTGCTGTATCTACAAATTATCCATAAGTAATAAAGGTAGAGTTTAAGCAAGCTTAGTTCATAGTGTACAAGTACAAGTGTGTTGACTTCTTTCTGACAGGCACTCGCTCAAGTGAGCATAACGGGAAAATCTGGGTTGCCATTGTTGTTTGCAGAAACGTAAAAGATTGAAACAGGGTTTATGTAGTCACAAAAGTGTTGCTCCTGTTCCACAGCATTTTAGTTTTATATCATGGCGAAAAGTGTTCCGTACAGAGTTATTGATTTTAAATAAAAGCTTAATTTATTACGGAGGGTTACTCCTTTAAGTGTAAAAAGCAGAGAAAACGTAGAGTTTTTCAAATTATTGTGAAAAACTTTTTAATTTGAATTTCTGTACTCAAGTTCACTATATTTGTGTAACACAAGAATTTCCTTAACTATGAAAACTGAAAAATGTACACTTATTGAAAACTCATTTGCACACACAATTTATACTTTGAATTTAGCTGTGTTTATATGCACAAAATTTTGAAATTAAAAACAAAATTTTCATTTGTCAGGAAAAATAAAGAAAAAACAGCTTAATGTCAAAAAACCCTATCAAAATACAAACTGGCTTGTTTGTTTTTAATGAAATACGTTGTATTTTTCTTGTATTTCGTTAGTTTTTTTAAATATAGTTCACACACTTACACCAGTACTGAAACCTTATTGGCTCCATCGACAAAAAATATAAGAGAAAATACAAGAAAAATACATAGAAAATAAAGTAGTGTCATATAGGAGTTTGATTTGATTGCATTTACAGCACCATTTTATTTGCAGGAGATTTTACAGCCACAAAAATTAAGGCGGATTTACACAGACGCTTTGGTTGTGTTGCATTCATTAATTCATCTGTCGGGCGAAGTATCGAAAAATTTACATAAATACTTTGGTTGCGTGCCTACGCCTCCTACGTGCCAAAGCGTTTATATAATTTTGCCCTTATGCATTTGTGTAAACAGCCTTAGAAGTGAAATTTTTCCATGTTACATGTGTAGCGCTTTATATTTTGACTCTCATTTAAAAAAATTTTGCTTCGCGTATATTTCGGCATTGTTGGAGGCTACAAATCTTCAAGTATTTTTATTTTCGCGGAAATATATGCAACTATTTCATCTGTAAATACTACAAAGTTTTATTAAACTATCAAATGCAACTCAGCTTGAGGTACTCTTGCATACCAAAAATGCAACTCTAGACCTGAGATTTGCATCAGGTGAGCGAGGCTGTTTTTAGTTTTGACGTTTATCGCTTAGCTAACACACTTGTATAGGTACACTATTGCCCCTATTACCGTTTACAACTCAACTTAGTTGGGTTGTAATTAAAACAACTCAACTTTAAGACAACTCAACTACTGTTTGGTATTACGAATTACAACTTATTTCAGTTGAAATTGAATTGAGTTGCCAACTTCACAAAGTGATGATTTGACAGATAAATAAACAGCTGATAAATTTGTGGCAGAAATTTAAGCATTTTCAAATGTGTTTTTTTTTATTAATATTATATGAAATCTATTTTATAATGACAAAAATGTTGGTGATTGACATTTCGCGAATACGGAAAACATTCGCGTGATCATTCCAATCCCTTAGAACTACCAAGCACCAAGTAAGAAAATGTTTAAGTGACAAACAAATAATGAGTTTCATATGAAGTTATTTTGCAGATTTGAAAGGAAGCATTTTACTCAGTACTAAACAAAATTAAGGACCATTTCCGCATACGCGTTCGTATTTTAAAATTATGCGCCATACTCCGATTCCTTGCTGACGGCAGCTATCAAATATGATGTGGAAATGATTTTGGTGTTGGACTGGTTTTAGATATTATTGAGGAGAATATTTGTGCGAAGTAGATTAAAACCCAAACAGAAAAAACTGTATTTCACTCAAATAGGATTCCCAGCAGTAGTGATAAGTATCAATGGGACTCGCATAATTATTTCACCTATTTTGGCTGCATCCGAACTGCGGCCAGCCTCGTTCAACTAAAGTCAAAAAGTTATTCAATGTAATTCGTTTAAACGTTGTTTTTTCTAGAAATGTGTACAAAATTGTTGATTATTGTTTGATTAAAAAAGGTTTAACTACCGGCTTTAAATGTTTTGCTTTTTTTTTTTTGTAACGTTTTATGGGCCCGTGCACCATCTAACTCTTATCAAAGGTGGTATCAAAAGACTGGTTTCCATCTCCGTTTTTAGGATTCGAGAGCGGAAATTAAAAATTTTATTTCTTTTGAAAGATATTTACAAAGACCCACAAAATTGCCCGAGAGGGTACGAAATATGAGGCCCGTTCCACAGTTTTTTTTGCACAGAACATCGTTCTGCGTTGACGGCCTTTGGCCGCAATTCGTAAAAATAACTCTGGTTGGGTCCAACACCTTTCAGCATAGCTGTGTACAAAAAATCTGGCAAAATACAACAACCACATGAAATTAGATTTTATTATAAATAAAATTTTTAATTTTTGTGGTAATTCTTTACGACAGCATGACACTGCTAATACGTGTCCAAAAATATCGAGAGAGGTATTAAACGATGCGTCTTGACATCAGTATTAATAATCGGAAATATAAAAATTTTAACTCCTTCAAAAGATATTAAACAAAAACCGAAAAAAGACAACAACAATACAACAATGCACATGAAAATCGCCAACTTCAACTACAAATATCTCCGGACAAGAGATAAAATGTTTCTTTTCCGCCTTCGGATTATTGTTCTCGAGATTAATACGCGTCTCGATATTTTTGGACGCGTATTAGCAGTGCCATGCTGTCGCAAAGAATTACAATTTTTGTTTTCGGATTCTTAAATCGGAGGTCGAAACGTGTCTTTTGATACCAACTTTGAACATTTTTGTTAAAAATTAGGTGGTGAACCGTCTTCTAAAACGTAAATTTTTTTCAAAACAACTGCAAAATTGCATGAGACAACTGCTAGTAAGCAGTTGTAAGATTTTAACGTCTTTGACAACTACACCAACACAAGGTTGTAAACGGCAATGCCACAAAAAGTTGTAAGACTAGACAACTCAACCGAAATTTTTTTTGACAGGTTGAGTTGTAATCTGTAATACCAAATTGCGAAATTTCAACTCAACCAGAGTTGAGTTGTAAACGATAATAGGACATATGGCTTATGCGGCAATTACCCACCGACGTGTGCCGTACGTACGGCCGTTTGTCGTACGAAGCACGTTTGACCGAACTCTCAAGCCCGTAGGAATCATTGTGTACGTCTGTGTACATGTACATAACATATTTGGGTGTGGATTGTTTACAGATAAGCACTGTTGCCATTGACCATTTTGCATGCATGTTTATGGAAACATCAACTTTTTCCAATTTAATTTTTGATGTTGTAAAAGGCTGGAATTAATATTAATTAAATATAAATAGATTACATATTTCTAATCTGCACATTTACATAATTATTTCGAATTATTTTCACAATTTTTCAAACTTTAATTAGGTGTTTTTGTATAAGACTGCAAACGGTCAAAAATTAGCGCACAAAAGTTTACAGGGCAACCCTGTCTAGTGAGAGAGCGATCAGCTGACACGTTCTTACGGAAAAAATCAAATTTTTTGATTTCTACGTTCAGGGCTACGTACGTACGGGCGTTGCACGTCGGTGAGTTTTTGTTTACATTGCACACTCATAAGATAGGTCGTGTCAGCTGACACGTTTTTTCTACGTACGTTCGTGAGTAACCACGGCTTTAGTTTAAGCTTAGCTTGACTAGCTATGTGTCGATAACATTTTTTTGTTAAAGTCGCAAATAAAGATGTACATGCATATATGCATGGAAAATAAAACACGGCTTACATATAAAAATAGTTCTTTAGTGGTAGGCTTAAAATATAATTATAAAATAATTTATGAAAGCTTTTATTTTGCGCATACCATAATCGTATATCTGGCGTAATTAAAACTTTACAGAACTTTGGCAACAACAAAGCAACCAATTCATGCCGAGTGTTTTCTTAAGGAACTTTTGTTAGTTTTAGTTAACTGCATCATATATATTTATTGGCTGATTGGCTGTGGCGCTGAAGAGGTGTTGTTGTTGCTTTAACAAAATGTTGAGTCCTTACTACGTCAAATACAAGGTTTCTGAAAATATAGCCTTTCGAATTTTCCTGCAAATTTCAACTATCCACCTAGATCCGTGTTTTCAGTTCAAGTTCAAGCTACAGTTCACCTCATCACAGTTTGAGCGGCAAGTGGCAGAGTTAACTCCTGAATTTCCACTGAAAACTCTGGCCTTATCGCAACGTTATCATATCAGTAGCTTGTCTCATATATCGTATATCGAATTTGTATTAATCACATACATTTGAGCCCTGATTACGCAAAGCTTTTACTAAATCGCCTTTAATACGACGTTGATGAAACGCTGGTAAACTTTGTGTTGCACGTAACATTGAATTAAAAAATGCTTTTAAATTTTTGTCTTCAGCAGATAATTCATCATAGGGTGTAGCAGTGGAAAAATCAGTCATATTGCTCTCGTTATATCTTCTTCTAGGTTGTGGCTGCAGCTCCGGCTGATTTTGTGACTGTGCCAGCAGCGGGGGCTGCGGTTGTGGCTGTGAATGCGTCGTTGGAAATGGCGATCCTTTACTTGGCTGTTTTAAAAAATCATTTTTGTGTGTTTCAATCCATTGGGATAAGTTCATATTAATTTTGAATACTTTGCCACCAACTTTTAATTCAACAACTGAATCATTTTCTGGATGTTTTCTTTTTGCATTGTTTGGGAGATTTGATGTTGTTGGTATGTCGTTCTTTTCGTCGTAAACGAGATCATTACATAATTCGACTTGATTTGAGTACTCATCATCATCATCACCATCATCATCTATTTCTAATTTAA
Source organism: Eurosta solidaginis (assembly GCF_040869045.1). Lineage (NCBI taxonomy): Eukaryota > Metazoa > Arthropoda > Insecta > Diptera > Tephritidae > Eurosta > Eurosta solidaginis. Next base: position 181,803,634 of record NC_090323.1, read on the forward strand.
TAACAATATCATCTGTTTCAGACATTTTATGTATGTATGTCAGAAGTTTTATATCCTCGTGAAGATTTGTTTAAGAGCGCCGCTGCCAAGGGCTTAACAACTAGGCATCAAAGGTAAATGAAGATTGGATCAACAATGATTGTGGATATGCTCTTTTTTCATTTCATTTGCTATCTGCTGTGCTTTACTTTGTCCACTCCGATCACTAAGGAGAAAAATTGAATAAATGTGAGATTTCTTTAATTTCACATAGTCGCACTTTGATTAACTTACACTTGCAAAGGCTTTCGGCCACACAATCAGGCGAAGGGAATAACTGCACATCTTAGCAAAACTTAATGATCATAAAGCAATTCGTTACTAACCAAATTATTTTGCTTAAAATAATTTAAATTTTTTTGCACGAAAACAAATTAGATTTTAACAAAGCCAAATTCGTAGCCATGCGTCTTGCTGTGTTGCTCGGAAGAAAGAATAAATATTTGTGCAAATGAATTCCCTTCATTTTGTTGATGATGAACTATAATGGATGTGTATTTGTTGTTGAATAGCGCCTTACACAAGCAGCTTAAAGCTCAAGTTATATTGTCGCATATTTTGCTATCTTGAGTTGGTTTGTGTCTCTGATCTGCATGAAAGCAAATTGCAACAGTGCCTTTCAAACTTTGTGAAATTTGAATTTTCTTTTTTTAAAGTTTACCAAAAGAATATACATGTATAATATATATGTATGTATATAATTTCTTAGATTATAATATATAATTTCTTTGGCAAAACACAAAGCTCTCAACAGGATGTGTAGGCAACAGTGCCATCTATCGTGAAGTAAAACAAAATTTGAGAGCTACAGGTGAAAAAGAAATGCGTCAAAACCTATAGATCAGACGAGTTGCGGTTGGTCTTTTTGTAGTAGAGGTAAATAATTATGTAGGTACATTGAAAGTGCACTTCGAGCAAAGAGGATAAATAATATGTATATATGCTCTTTGATAAATGCTATTTGGTTGGATCAGATAGAATAGAAACGGGTGGTGAAACGTGATTCATGTAGTAGATAATAAATACATTTGAGAACTGCACCGTGATTTTAAGTCTACTGAACTCTCATCTCGTTCACTACACCTCATCCAATCCGCCATCCGCTTGAATGCGGCATGACTGTCGCGCCGAGATGCAGTACATTGTTGCAACACTAATATCTATGCAAATATTACGACACCGATTTAAGGCAAATGGCAGTAACTGCGGGGATGATGATGATGAGTTTCTCGATTGGATCGTAAAAAAGCATCATCCAAAAGTTACTGCCCAAATCCTGTTAGATGTCAAGAGGAAAACATGTTACACGTCTGGCGCTCTATAATTTGTTAAACTTCTTCTGATGTTTTTACTATAATTTAAATCAATTTTGCTTTCCATATTTAGCGTTGTTTCAGGCCAGAAATCTTCTATAATTTATATTTCCGCGGAAATAATTCAACTTTTTCATTTGTATATACTTCTAGGTTTTTTTTTTAAACTATCAAATGGAACTCCTTTGGAGTGTTTTTATCGTTAATACAACAACAACAAGTCTTGCTATATATGTAGGTAAATTGGTTCCAAATTTGTCTTCCTTTCACAAGTTTACTTGTACTATTACAAGACTTTATTTTGAATAGGGGGACAGATGTCACAAAGAATTTGACGGTAGTGAACAGACTGATATTACGGGGTGGGAGAGCGGTATGGCCTAGAAGGTCGCATGTGGTCATAACAAATCGTTCCCGAGATGATCGGGCGTGGTACCGGAACATACCGCATCTGCATCCGGCAGAGGACCATCAACATCGATAACACTCCCCAAGAACAAAAACCGACACTGATGATGGCACAACGCCGAAACCGGTTTGTCTTAAAACCAAATTTGACAACGGATGACGGAAAATCGTTCCAATATACTCCCCAAGGTCTTTTGTACAAGCTGCTTAATACTCAGTAGCGCTAACTTAACCTGTCCCGTTATCAAAGAGGATGGAAATAATAAGAGACGTCAGTTTGTGCTTTTTGCGAAGTATATTTGTAATGTCCCATTCGCGGGCTAATTTCACTTTGCTTCTTCTACACATTGTTACGAGGTATTTTGGTTTCAAGGGGTTGTGTAGCGCAATATATAGCTTCTCCAACCCAATTGTCAACCTCACCTTCGAGCGGCGAATCCCGTTTCACTAACAGACGAGGCTCTGGCGACCCCAAGCTCCTCATGGAACTTGGGGGTGGGGAGGGAGGGATGGCCTGAAGGTTTAATGTGGCCATATAAATCGTTCCCGAGATGGTCGGGCCAGCACCTTAATGGTGCTGTGTTACCGTAGCGTATCGGATCTGTATCCGACAAAGGACCATCACATCGATAACACTCCCCAAAGCCTTCGGGGAGTAACTAATCGCTACAACAACAACAACAACGGGTATTTTGGTTTGTTTTAAGGGATTGTACTAATTAAAGGATTCACCCTTTTTCCAACAATCACAATATATATTATTATAAATTTCTTAAAAATGTGTAGAAGGTAATTTTCTAATACCCGACAAGTTGGTACAATACAAATAAATATCACAAAAAGTACGAACGTCAGCCTCTTATTATTTCTATCCTCTGCCGTTATCATGTTGTCTGAGCACTAGTTACACGTTATTTGTGACATCTAATGACCTACCTTCAGATAGATACGGGTTTTCAGTTCAAGTTCAAGCTACAGTTCACCTCATCACAGTTCGAGCGGCAAGTGGCAGAGTTAACCCTAGCCATATTACACTATCCCTTGAATTTCCACTGAAAACTCGCGCCTTACGTTATAAAATTATTAATAATAAACATTGCCCAAACAACGCGAAGTCGCTATGTCATCATATCAGTACCTTTTCTCATATCTCGTTTATCGAATTTGTATTAATCACATACATTAGAGCCCTGATTACGCAAAGCTTTTACTAAATCGCTTTTAATACGACGTTGATGAAACACTGGTAAACTTTGTGTTGCACGTAACATTGAATTAAAAAATCCTTTTAAATTTTTGTCTTCAGCAGATAATTCATCATAGGGTGTAGCAGTGGAAAAATCAGTCATATTGCTCTCGTTATATCTTCTTCTAGGTTGTGGCTGCAGTTCCGGCTGATTTTGTGACTGTGCCAGTAGCTGGGGCTGCGGTTGTGGCTGTGAATGCGTTGGAAGTGGCGATCCTTTACTTGGTTGTTTTAAAAAGTCATTTTTATGTGTTTCAATCTATTGGGATAAGTTCATATTAATTTTGAATACTTTGCCACCAACTTTTAGTTCTACAACTGAATCATTTTCTGGATGTTTTCTTTTTGCATTGTTTGGGAGATTTGATGTTGTTGGTATGTCGTTCTTTTCGTCGTAAACGAGATCAATACTTAATTCGACTTGATTTGAGTACTCATCATCTATTTCTAATTTAATAACAATATCATCTGTTTCAGACATTTTATGTATGTATGTCAGAAGTTTTATATCCTCGTGAAGATTTGTTTAAGAGCGCCGCTGTCAAGGGATTAACAACTAGGCATCAAAGGTAAATGAAGATTGGATCAACAATGATTGTGGATATGCTCTTTTTTTCATTTCATTTGCTATCTGCTGTGCTTTACTTTGTCGACTCCGATCACTAAAGAGAAAAATTGAATAAATGTCAGATTTCTTTAATTTCACATAGTCGCACTTTGATTAACTTACACTTGCAAAGGCTTTCGGGCACACAATCAGGCGAAGGGAATAACTGCACATCTTAGCAAAACTTAATGATCATAACGCAGTTCGTTACTAACCAAATTATTTTGCTTAAAGTAATTTAAATTTTTTTGCACGAAAACAAATTAGATTTTAACAAAGCCAAATTCGTAGCCATGCGTCTTGCTGTGTTGCTCGGAAGAAAGAATAAATATTTGTGCAAATGAATTCACTTAATTATTTGTGCAAATGAATTCACTTAATTTTGTTGATGATAAACTATAATGGATGTGTATTTGTTGTTTACAAGCTGCTTAAAGTTCAAGTCATATTGTGCTGGTTTGTTTCACTGATCTGCAATGAAAGCAAATTGCAACAGTGCCTTTCAAACTTTGTGAAATTAGATTTTTTTTTAACGGTTTTTAAGTTAGCTTCAGCCTAGACTCACACCGCTTTATTTTCGGGTGTGGCAAAACACAAACTCTCAAAAGGATGGGGAGGCAACAGTGCCATCTATCGTGAAGTAGAAAAGAATTTGAGAGCTACAGTTGAAAAACAAAGGCGTCAAAGGCCAGCCGAGTTGCGCGTTGTTCTTGTTGTAGCAATGCAGATAAATAATATGTATGGTCTTTGATAAATGCTCTTTGGTTAGATCAGATAGAATAGAAACGGGTGTCAAAACATTTGAGAACTCCACCGTCATTTTAAGCCTATTGATCTCTCATCTCGTTCACTTCACCTCGTCCAATTGCGGCAGTATCCAGTGATAGGTCGCAATACCGGGGTCCCTTAGGTGTACTCACCTCTTTAAGACTAACCCTAATTTTTTTTATGACAAGATCACTTTGAATGCGGCATGACTGTCGCGCTCAATATGAGAGTGGTATTATAACAATAACGTATACCTCCGTTTGAAATAGGCTTGAATACATTCCCTCTAGGTCATACGACTTTATATGAGCGGTGGATGCTCTCTATCTACTTTAGGATATCCTCCCTCAGAAGCTGAGGAATTGGGATATTCTTTCTTAGGTCAGACTTTGTTAGAACCCTCTATAGTGATGTTCAGAAGAATTTTTTCACTTTCGATCTAGCGGTTCTCGATGCCCCAACCCAGCTAGCCGTACGTTATTACCGGTTTACATATATATCAGTATACAAATCGTTCTTAGTGCATGTCGGCACTTGATTTGCCCTCAAGGCAAAATCCAATATATACTTAGTGGAAGTGTTCCGCCACAGGAGATTGCGGTCAAAAACGACCACTAGATAATTTACCTCTGCTGCATACTCTTATGTCACACCATCTAGGGTTATTTATGGTCCTAAGAATATTTTTAGTGACAGTGACAGGAAAGGTGCCGTTTTCGATAGGTTGATGTTGAGGCCACACTGACATTATTTTTAGGTTTGGTGCAGTACTGTGGGTCCCTGATGGTTAAGCTGCTCTTCCCAATTAAAAACGTGTGCTGATTTTATTTCCTTTTTTAATCTGATAAGTACGTATTTAGCTTGCTCATCAAGGGTAGCTGACAGTCAATTTATGATCATAAAGTTGCTAACTGTAAGTTGCAAAACGAAAGTATAGTACATTTTTACACTAAGAGATAGTTCTTATAGATCTTATTCTGTAATAGTTTGGAAACAAGTTCCCATACGTTTTTATAAATTTTTGTAAGACTTTCTCATTTTAGCTACACATTGCCCATCTGCCGCGCATTTACCAAGGGTTTTCGGGCAGAGAACGAAATACGGTTAAAATATTGTCGCGTTGTTGTTGTTGTTGTAGCAGTGGCGTAATAACCGTTTCTGCATCTGGAGTCTAGTCGTCATTTGATTCGTATCACTTAAGACCAGACATGCTTAACCAACGAAACGATATCATTTCGTTACGATAATCAACGTTAATAAACTAAACGAAGTCATTTCGTTTCGTTTATTAACGTTAAGATCGTAAAATTAACGTTAAGTTGACGTTCTTAACGTTAATAAACGAAACGAAATGACTTCGTTTCGTTTATTGACGTTGATTATCGTAACGAAATGATATCGTTTCGTCGGTTAAGCATGCCTGCTTAAGACTGAAAAACATTTCATCTTACCAGAAAGATTAAGCAATTTTCTTTTATTTTATTAATTTTCTATATTTACACCAATCAGCTTTAATTTCTGCATTACTAACCGATTCTAATATCTCAAGTTTGACTTTACTTTGCAAATGAACAGGCAAAGTGTTGGTTGCACGAAACATTGCATCAAAAAAACTACGCAAACACATCTCCTTCTCCGACATATTTTCCTCAACTAAAAGTGGTACGTCCATGAGAACGTCTTCTTGTGGTGTTTGTGTCTCCGCCGACACACTTGATATTACAATCTCATTCTTCAATTTCTGTTGTTGTTGTTGTTGTAGCAGTTCCAATTTATATTCTTGTCCTTTCGTCAAAACAATCGGTTTGGCCAACTGTACAAGCCTTTCCAATTCTGGATCGTCTTTGCTACGGTATGGTGCTATAAAACTCATGTCGCTATAATAACTCCATGGCATTTTAATATCAGTTTTTTGACACTGCGGCAGTGTGACTTCATCTTTATTATAATTGGAGCGTGCTAATCGTATTAATTCGTTGCGATAGCACATCATAAAGGTTTTGTAGAGTTCATTCCAAATGTTTTTTGCTTCATTACCTACAAGAGGGAAATTCTTATCAAATTTTTTCATTTGGGTGTATACTGATAGGTTAGATATTGTGATAAAAAAAAATACCATTTTTAAAACCCAACTTGACTCCTGCTTGAGCCCAAATTCTATTTTTGTATTCTTCGTCCTTGTATCTTCGCAGTCGATAATCGTACAGAACCTTATTTTCCTGTACCATAGATATGAGAGCCACCAATTTGCGATCCTTATGCGACGTCATGTTGAAATGTGGGTATAGATATGTATGCACAGATTTCTTAAAATAGATAGAATATATAGATGATAAATATTAATATATTTTTTGTTATTTCAAAATGCAATTTACAGCAGTAACTTTATGAATAACAGCTGATGAAATCAACAATCCGTATGGGCGCTTTCTTTTTTTTTTTTTTTTTTTTGCGCTTTGATCATAGATTAGATTGATACGAATCTTTTGTTTACGCTCTCATATTTTCGCTCTCACGAGGGATTTATCTTCTAGTTGTTGCTGGCAACAATCACAGATAAATCCCTCGCGCCAGCTGAAGCGGGTGCCAGAACAAAAAATGTGCCAGCCAAAACGAAAAACGTACCAAAAATTTTGGTAAACTTTAGTTTGACCTACAACTGTAGAATAGCGTTCAAAAATTATGGGAAAAAGGATAAAAATACTTGTTTTAGTGTAAGTATTATTAGTTCGAAGGCGCAGGGTAAATATTATTTCCCATTAAAAAGTTATCACTAAAAACAGGTTTTGTAAATATGAACTCCCGATGCAACCAGTCTATTTTGATCACAGAACCTGGAACGCCAGACATGTAGGATAAGCCCTATCCATTAAATAATGTTAACTATTATATCATAGGTCCGATTTACTGAAATTTCAAAAGAATATATGGTTTTCACTGCGAGTTAAATGCGTTACAATATTTGACTAATTAATTTAATCGAAATGTTAGTTTTACTTAGATTTGTTTATATTTAACTCTAACTAGTCGTATTATTGTAAAATAAGCTTAAGGAAATAAATATTTCACGACTATCACTTTATTAAATGACTGAAACTATAATCGCCGAAATGTATGTCAAAAATCCCCATTTTCAGATCTACTCATTTTTGTTTGGAGTGGAATCATTGATAAATGTTATAAAAAATGTGCATTTTGACAGCGCTCTCTCGAAACAAAGAGTTGCAAATCCATTCATCTATGGCTTTGATGCTGTCGCACATACAGCTAAACTGGTGAGAGTTATATCCATTGTACATTTTACCAAGTAGCGCGACTAACAGCTGATCGGTGAAAATTCGCACATTCACACGCACAGTTCTCGACTCAGTTTCAAAAAAAAACTTTAGATTATTTAATTCAAATTTTAAAGTGAGATAATCCTTGCCAATTAATTTATACAGAATATATATGGCGTTTTTGTTGTTATTAAAACAATAGTTTTATTTATATTAAAGCTTTTATCATTTTTTTTTTTTTAACTTTGAAAAAACTCCGAACACCATTCCTTCATTATATGACATTCGACTGCCTAGTCCACTGCCTTGCACTCTATTCGCAACATAACCTCTACTTAAGCTGCCAAACTACACCAGGTTGATAATGTAATGGTTTTTATTTATTTGACTTTCTTTGACAATTTTTGGCGATGTGGAAATGTGAACCTCAGATGCATGGTTCAATTATGTACAGGTTGGCTCATCTCATCAGCTGATTTTATTTATGTCATTGCATGGTCGAAGGGATTGTCAAAAGGAGATGGCAAACTCAAAATGAAACCAACACATTGGCAACATTTTACTTACACATACAAAAACTGCTAAGTTTTATGTTTCCATTCCATAACATTCGCACCAACACCAATACACAGGTTTTGACAATTTGAAAAGACATATTTTGTTGCTTTACAGATGAGCCAACCTGTATATAGTTGAACCATGCTCAGATGACAGCTGTGCGTTCTGTCATTTGCTCCCATGTTCACAGACCCTACAAGATTACTGACTATCATATGACTATCATCTGATTGCCAGCAATGTCAACTAACGATCAGCGCCTCATACAAACTTTCTATCACAAACTTAAGGGGACTTGCGCAAATGTGATGTAAACAACAGTGTACGTGAGAGTTTTTGTCTCCTTCTTATACACCAACATGGCCTACTGATTAAGTATATAGCCGTACTGCTCACTCTCATTACTTTTCCTGGATCAGTGCTGACACTCTAACTATCAAAAAGTGTCATAAATGATAGTTTACTGTAGATATCAGGTTTGACTGTTATACTATCATAAATGACCATTGTTATATTCCAGCAAAAATGAAACAATGCTGTTTGCTTTTTATTTACTTTATTTCATTACGTTTTTAATTTTGTACGTGATAAAAGCTTACGTGTTTCTTATTTGTTTAAAATAAATAGTTTTAAAAATATTTTTATTTGCCTTCAAATATTATAATTTATTAAATTTTGATGAGCTCGAGGCAGTTTAAAAAATTGAAACACAGTTTAAATTTTTATATTTCAATTTTATTTGGTCGATATTTCGATCTCATTCTGAGATCATCCTCAGGAACTGTGGACAAAAACAACAATTAGTTAACATGTAAACAATTTTCAAACCCTAAACATAATACCACTTACACAATTGAATATGTTTTACCGACTAACAAGATGTACGAAAAAAGAAAGCGTAGAAGTCAAATAAATATGAAAATATAAACAATTTACAATTTAACACCGTAAGTATAAACAAAAATCTACAAAAACAACAATACATAGAATGACGAACAAAAAGACATAATCATTTGCATTAACATACAAATGTACATATGTACATATATATTGGTCATCCCACTGCATTTGTTGTGTTGAGCTGCAATTCTAACTAGAACAGTGTTGTTGTCTTAAAACTAAGACGCGGTAAACGCGCGCCAGCTGATCAGTGTCTATTTTATAATTCATTTTCGTGTCATTAGGGGTGTTCGTTATGTGCAGCATTTCTAAAGTATATCTTTTGCCGTAATTTTTCTCCTCGTGTAAAATGGATACATTATCGAAATCGGGATAATGCCCGGTATCTTTGCAATGTGATGACAATGCCGTCTTATTGTCCGAAAAACTGCTTCTTAATTTCACATTTGACCTGTGAGCGGAAATCCTTGTCTTGAGTTTCATTTTTGTTGTCCCCACATATACCTTTTTGCATAAGTGGGACCCGTCACCATTACACGGAATCCTGTAAACTACATCAGACTTCTCTTGTTTGGGAATTCTATCCTTTGTATTGCTGTAGAGTTTTCTTAGCGTGTGTTTATAAGTTGACGCGATCTGATATTTATCTCTGTCATAGAGCTTTGAAAATTTTATTCTTTCCGTTATTCCTGGAACATGAACTACTGATTTGTATATTTTTCCCTCTCCTTTGGCTATGTTGGTTCTCTCCTTATTTTCGGTAAAGTATGTTCGAAGTAATTGATTTATGGTTGTCATAGGGAAGTCATTCTTTGTCAAGGTTACTTTTATTTCGTCAATATTCTTTTCGTGAAAAATCGTGTCGCTCATCGAGAGAACTCTTCTAATGAAATTGCTTGCGGTGTTTATAATTGCTTTTTTGTCATGTTTTGAATTAAAATTAATAAGTCTTCCAGATGCCGTGGGCTTTTTATACCAGTCAATCAACAATTTGTTATTCTTTCTGATAATAAGAGTGTCTAAGTAGGGCAGCTCTCCATCTTTTTCTGTTTCTATTGTAAATTGAATTGATTTATTGAAGTTGTTAAGATCTTTGAGCATCTTGTCGACATCTTGTGTCCTAACAATCGCGAACAAGTCGTCAACGTACTTAGTTAATAAGCGCGGTTTATTGGCAGTTTCCATCATGAATTTGGATAGTAGTTCCTCCATGACTATATCCGCTACGACAGGTGATGCTGGTGATCCCATAGGCATTCCTGACCGTTGCTCATATATTTTGTCATTATATTTAAAGTAACGATTTTCCATTATGCAAAATTTAACTATGTTAAAAAACAGCTCTTGCGTTAACTTTGTATGGTCTTTTAATTCATTCCATTTTGAGGATATTATCTTTAATGCCAAGTCTACTGGAATGCTCGGGAATAAGGACACTACATCAAAAGACACTAGAATCTCATCGTCATAGATATAGGTATTATTTATTTTTCGTTTGAATTCAATCGCATCTTTAACATTAAATTTAGACGATTTAGTTATATTTTCCAATATGTTAACAACATATTTGCATAATTCATACGACGGTGAGCAAATAGAGGAACAAATAGGTCGAAGTGGCGCCCCTTCTTTGTGAATTTTAGGCAAACCGTAAATTGTATGTGGGTTGGCAGTTTTGCTTAAAAGTCGCTGTTTTTCTATTTCATTGATAACACCATTATCAAGCATTTTTTGAACTAACGCATTGTTCTTCTCTTGTAATTTACTAGTAGGGTCTCGTTTTAACACTCTATATGTTGAAATGTTATTAACAATCGTTTGCATCTTTCTATCATATTCGGCTTTTTCCAACGCTACCGTTACATTACCCTTATCTGCATTTAGAATCAGTATATCTTTATACTTTTTCAGAAATGTTTTTGTGGCGAGTACCGTTTTGTTTATAAATTTATCCCTAGCAGAAATTTTATTCCTATTAAGATGCTCGTGTATAAGTTTAGTAAAATTACTTCTTCCTATTTCTTGTTTTTCTTTGTCTTCAATAGTGCGTATAACATTCTCCCCGTCTGCTATAAGTTGGAATAAAAGAAACTCTTTATCTTGAATTGGAAGGGCATATTTCGGACCCAGAGTTAAGAGCCAACGAATGTCCGTGGGTCGTTGGCTCTTAACTCTGGGTCCGAAATATGCCCTTCCAATTCAAGATAAAGAGTTTCTTTTATTCCAACTTATAGCAGACGGGGAGAATGTTATACGCACTATTGAAGACAAAGAAAAACAAGAAATAGGAAGAAGTAATTTTACTAAACTTATATACGAGCATCTTAATAGGAATAAAATTTCTGCTAGGGATAAATTTATAAACAAAACGGTACTCGCCACAAAAACATTTCTGAAAAAGTATAAAGATATACTGATTCTAAATGCAGATAAGGGTAATGTAACGGTAGCGTTGGAAAAAGCCGAATATGATAGAAAGATGCAAACGATTGTTAATAACATTTCAACATATAGAGTGTTAAAACGAGACCCTACTAGTAAATTACAAGAGAAGAACAATGCGTTAGTTCAAAAAATGCTTGATAATGGTGTTATCAATGAAATAGAAAAACAGTGACTTTTAAGCAAAACTGCCAACCCACCTAGAATTTACGGTTTGCCTAAAATTCACAAAGAAGGGGCGCCACTTCGACCTATTTGTTCCTCTATTTGCTCACCGTCGTATGAATTATGCAAATATGTTGTTAACATATTGGAAAATATAACTAAATCGTCTAAATTTAATGTTAAAGATGCGATTGAATTCAAACGAAAAATAAATAATACCTATATCTATGACGATGAGATTCTAGTGTCTTTTGATGTAGTGTCCTTATTCCCGAGCATTCCAGTAGACTTGGCATTAAAGATAATATCCTCAAAATGGAATGAATTAAAAGACCATACAAAGTTAACGCAAGAGCTGTTTTTAAACATAGTTAAATTTTGCATAATGGAAAATCGTTACTTTAAATATAATGACAAAATATATGAGCAACGGTCAGGAATGCCTATGGGATCACCAGCATCACCTGTCGTAGCGGATATAGTCATGGAGGAACTACTATCCAAATTCATGATGGAAACTGCCAATAAACCGCGCTTATTAACTAAGTACGTTGACGACTTGTTCGCGATTGTTAGGACACAAGATGTCGACAAGATGCTCAAAGATCTTAACAACTTCAATAAATCAATTCAATTTACAATAGAAACAGAAAAAGATGGAGAGCTGCCCTACTTAGACACTCTTATTATCAGAAAGAATAACAAATTGTTGATTGACTGGTATAAAAAGCCCACGGCATCTGGAAGACTTATTAATTTTAATTCAAAACATGACAAAAAAAGCAATTATAAACACCGCAAGCAATTTCATTAGAAGAGTTCTCTCGATGAGCGACACGATTTTTCACGAAAAGAATATTGACGAAATAAAAGTAACCTTGACAAAGAATGACTTCCCTATGACAACCATAAATCAATTACTTCGAACATACTTTACCGAAAATAAGGAGAGAACCAACATAGCCAAAGGAGAGGGAAAAATATACAAATCAGTAGTTCATGTTCCAGGAATAACGGAAAGAATAAAATTTTCAAAGCTCTATGACAGAGATAAATATCAGATCGCGTCAACTTATAAACACACGCTAAGAAAACTCTACAGCAATACAAAGGATAGAATTCCCAAACAAGAGAAGTCTGATGTAGTTTACAGGATTCCGTGTAATGGTGACGGGTCCCACTTATGCAAAAAGGTATATGTGGGGACAACAAAAATGAAACTCAAGACAAGGATTTCCGCTCACAGGTCAAATGTGAAATTAAGAAGCAGTTTTTCGGACAATAAGACGGCATTGTCATCACATTGCAAAGATACCGGGCATTATCCCGATTTCGATAATGTATCCATTTTACACGAGGAGAAAAATTACGGCAAAAGATATACTTTAGAAATGCTGCACATAACGAACACCCCTAATGACACGAAAATGAATTATAAAATAGACACTGATCAGCTGGCGCGCGTTTACCGCGACTTAGTTTTAAGACAACAACACTGTTCTAGTTAGAATTGCAGCTCAACACAACAAATGCAGTGGGATGACCAATATATATGTACATTTGTATGTTAATGCAAATGATTATGTCTTTTTGTTCGTCATTCTATGTATTGTTGTTTTTGTAGATTTTTGTTTATACTTACGGTGTTAAATTGTAAATTGTTTATATTTTCATATTTATTTGACTTCTACGCTTTCTTTTTTCGTACATCTTGTTAGTCGGTAAAACATATTCAATTGTGTAAGTGGTATTATGTTTAGGGTTTGAAAATTGTTTACATGTTAACTAATTGTTGTTTTTGTCCACAGTTCCTGAGGATGATCTCAGAATGAGATCGAAATATCGACCAAATAAAATTGAAATATAAAAATTTAAACTGTGTTTCAATTTTTTAAACTGCCTCGAGCTCATCAAAATTTAATAAATTATAATAAATAGTTTTATAAGAATTCGAGTTCAGAATGTTCAATTTAAATTCAGAAAATAACAAAACAATAGAAGAGCGCTTTCCTCATGCGGAAACACATTTAAAAATGAATCACCACTAACCACTATTATTTTTCGCGTATAAATTTTGTGAGTGCGCCCCACACATTCCGACAGCTTTTGGTATTTTTTAATATTATTTTCGATTTTTTTTTCTTTTAGCATGGAGCTTTGAAGTGCTCTCTTTTTCATTTTTTAAACTTATTTTTTATATGGTTTTCGTCGGTTGAAAATGGCGGTATTTAAAAAATAACAAAACAACCGTGATAATCATTTGATTGTCATATGACAGTCAGTAGTGAAAACATGATTAAATCGGATAAACTGTTCTCGCATACATAAAATTCTGTTGAGAATTATGTATCTGTCTCACATGCATAATGGTATCTGCTGTATGTTCTTTTGTTCTGTACTAGGTGTCCGAAGCTTTCCCAGTTTGAGTCCTTTTTCATGATTATAGGCTGTCGTTGGGTACATGTGGACATGCGTGAGCGAACAAATGAACATACATAAATTTGAGTATCAATGTTTACGTCATCGCAGGATCAGCATTGTCAAGTGTGAGTGTATTAGTAAAACTATCAGCGTTTCTTGTAGGGGAGTTGTACTAATTATCTCAATTCTATATTGTTTTTACTTTTTACTTCAAAAAAAAAGAAATGGTGGTAGGCTTACAAATTTATTACATTTTGATAAGTTGTGTACATATTAGCATATCCCAAGTATCTCATCCCTTTATCCTACTTATTATAATTTTAATAACAAGTTAAGTATACATTCTTGCAAGTTACTTTGATTGAAATATATTTTTTTGAAATGTTCATTACTACTGTTTAACATTTCTTACTTAAAATTAAGATTTGTACATATCTATATGTATATATACATATATCTTTACTTCATTTTGTCTTTTTAATATAACAGTTTTTATTTGTATTAGGGAAAATATTCTAATACTTAGCAATCTTACATCTAATGTTTATTATTATTGTTTTTTTTTTTAACTTTAAAGTGAATTAGCAAGACCAGCATTGTGCAGAAAATTAATTAATTCTTCATAATACAAAAAATTTTTTGTCATAAAGAGATCTTTTAAATTATTGAATTTTTTAAAAATGGTACTGGTTCTGAAGGCACTGTATTTGTTACATTCAAATATGATGTGCTGCGTCGTTTCTGTCACATGTCATACTTGGCAGTGGTCAGAGATGTTTGCTTTAAATTTTTTTAAGTATATCTTTCCATACGTATATCCTAAAATCAGTATATTAAATAACTTCGTGTCATATGCATTTAATGTGTTTTTTTGTTTTTGAACCAAGGTTTCTTTTCCTTTAATGCTATTAGTTCTATAATATCTGCATCCAGTTTTGGACACTCCTAACGTTCTGTCCCATAGTTCCCTGCCAATTCTCAGAAGGGCTTCTCTGGGTGTTAAATCTGGATTTAGATGTTGTCCTACTTCAGTTGCTTTTTTTGCCGCTTCATCAGCTTTTTCATTGAATGTTATACCCATATGACTGGGTACCCAAATTATTTGGATTGTCTCAATTTTTGATGCCTGCAATTGATTATGAATTTCCGCTACTAAAAAATTTGTTGTGCTATCACAATCAAGATTACTTATTGCTCCTAGGCTGTCCGTAAAAATAGCTAATTTGTTTCGTTTATACCTTATTGCTAGCTTCAACGCTTCATATATTGCCACCAATTCTCCCAAAGTTGAAGTAAAAACCTGGTCTATTTTGAAAAGATAGGATACCTTACTTTCAATGTCATATACAGCACATCCCGTACTATCGCCTTCAACTGGGGCATCTGTGGCCAGTGTATAGAATTCTTCACTTACAAGCTCGTCCAATTTGGCATAGTACAAGGCTTTTAAATTTTGTCTTGAATATTCCCTTTTGGATTTACTTAATTTCGAATATGTAAATTTTATATTATTATATTTGTGAAAGCTTGTCTTTGTATTTATCTTATCCAAAACATGTCTAAACTGATTATATGCATAGCTGTAACTCGATCTTGCTGTGCTATTTTTTTGTATACTGTTCTTCATTTCCGGGTTCAATAGCCATTGTTTCGTCAATTCTTTGGTAGGTAACCAAAGCGCTCTGGAGAGTGGAGGAAGTTCACAGGCCAGAGCATATCTTGCATACGTTGGTGTGTTTGGTGGGACACCCAGGCATCTTCTTAGAGTTTCATTTACAGACGTAATTAATTGCTTACCCGCTCCTTTTGACGCGTCTGCAAACGTCGTGTTTGCATATTCCGCTTTCGATCTAACATAAGTTTTGAATAAATTTACAGCATTTTTGGGTGCCAGACCTGCCCTAATTGTTGTCAATTTACTTATGAGGTTTTTTGCATTTATGATGGAGTTTTTAATTCCCTTCACATGTTCTTTGGAATTCAAATTAGCCCTGACTATTCTGCCTAGCCATTTTACCTTTTCTACTTGTTGTATGCTATCTCCATTTAGTTGTAAATTAAACCTTCTTTTTGTAGTGCTCATGTACATGAAACACGTTTTTCCTGTATTGAATTCTAAGTTAAGTTCCTCACAAGGCTGTTTAAAATTTGTTATATTAGTTTTTAATCTCAGCAGTGCCTCCTCGTCTGTTTTACCATGGCAAATTATTGCCGCATCATCCGCATATTGAAATATTTGCGTATTTTCATCATTAACCTCATACAATCTTCCAGTATACACATTGAACAGTATAGGCGAAAGACAACTACCCTGCGGTAGACCATTTTTAATTTGTATTGTGTGTTTCCCTAAAGTCAACTTTCTATATGAAAATAAGTTAAATATCCACTTAGCAATGTTTGGATGAACTTCTTTCTGCATTAGAATATTGTAGAGAATTTTTAAATCAACACAGTTGTATGCATTTGAAATATCTAGGATGCATATGAACACTTTGTTTTTTTTTGCTTTTTACCTCTGCAATGTAGTGCAACGCTTCATTTAGCCACATCGTGGCAGATCGATTTTCCCTATATGCAAAACTTCTGTTAGGAATTACTTTCTTATTTTCTATAAATTCAGTTAATTTATCTTTTATCATCATATTGAGACTTTTTACGACCACAGATAACAGTGATATGGGTCTATAGTTTCTAAAATCATCCAAGTCTTTCCCAGCCTTAGGGATAGGGATAATTTTTATTTTCCTCCATTCTGCCTTTACTGTATTGTTCTTAAAGTGTTCTACTAGCGCATAAAACAGACCCTCATTTGTCTTAACTGAAAGCTCTTTTAGCATATCAAACGTGATCCTATCCAAACCCCCCGCAGTAGATTTTTTCTTGTTTAATAACTCAAGGAACTTTTCAAAACTAAAACATATTTCCTCCCTTAATTGTTGTCCATTTACCATATCCTGCTCAGATATGTTGCTGCTACTGTCAGGAATGTCCAAATGGATTAAAATGAATAGTCTCACCACGTTTATAAAAGTAATACATGTATTTGTTTATTTAATTAACAAAAGGTTTAGGTTAAATTATAATTCAAATGTTAAGGAAATTGATTGTACCACGAACTGACTACCGTTCTGCTTCACAGTCAACCAGCGAATGCCCCTCAATGCTCTCACACGCAAACTGTCGGTGACAGCTCGGCCTTTCCTGACATTTCGTCCTGCATGGACGAATCATCGTCGTCGTCGATACCATCAAGTTCAGGAATCAATGCACACCACGGTTTTATGTTATCCACACTACATATGTTGCAATAACGTCTTTGTGTATGTGTTGAGTCTGGTAGATCTTCAATAATATATCTGTCGTAGTTAAGTACTTTCGTAACAATATATGGTCCTTTAAATGCGGGATCCAGCTTATGGGAGAGACCTGTTGCATTTGGAACATGATCAATGACCACTAAGTCGCCAACATCATATTTCTTTGGAGTTTGGTGTCTTTTGTCATAACGCTCTTTCCACTTATGTCTCTCTGCCATTATATTGTTTGCTGCTTCATCACGTTTCACCTCGATATCTGGATTACCCTTATCATCATCGTTTATCGCTTGTATCATTCGGTTGTATGTTACATCTCTGGGATTGAAATAAAACACAAGTTCATTAGGCGTGTATTTTGTTACCTCATTACGTTGGGAATTAATCGTCCATTGAATGTTTGGAAGCATTTTATCCCATGTTTTGGCCGTTTCGCTCATACATTTCAAAGCGTTGATAACTGTTTTATTTACGCGTTCGGCCTGTCCGTTAGCTCTCGGTGTTCGTACTGCAGTTTTGTTGTGTTGAATACCATGATTGGAAATGAATTCTTCAAATTGCCTCGAAGTGAACGCCGTACCTCGATCTGATGTTATTTTAAGTGGTTGACCAAAAATGGCCATGATTTCTTCTAGTGCTTTTACGACTGGTTCAGTTTTCGTAGTTCTGACTGCCTTTAGGATTACGTACTTACTGAATCCGCATACAACTACTAATATGTACGAAAACCCTGATTTGCTGCGTTGGAATGGACCCACATGATCAATAAAAATGTGCCTAAATGGGATCGGCAACACATCGCTTACGTGCAATTGGCTTTGCGGTTTACCTCCCGTCATTTTATTTAAGCAACACTCTTCACAAGCTGCTATGTATGATTTGACATACCTCCTCATGCGTGGAAACCAAAAATGTTTGCATAGTCGCTGTAATGTTTTTTCTAAAGAAAAATGTCCAGAGTCATCATGACATGACTTAACAACTCGCCATCTTACTGCCTTTGGTACTGCTAATTTCATTTCGCCCTTAGCTTTTCTAAATAATCGACTGTTATGCATCGTATAATTGGTTTTCATTTCCTTAATTGTAGCTTCATCTGCCGTTTCTTTCCCTGTAATTATATCGCTTATTCGTTTTAAATTTTCATCTTGGAGTTGCATTGAGTAAATCCAATCATCCATCGTATTGCCTCGGTTAAGTTTCAATACCTTTTCTGCAACAGTGTTTGTACCTTTCGATATTTCAACAGGCGCTCGACTAAGTGAGTCTGCGTGCTGCATTTTAGACCCAGGTCGATATGTACATATAAAATCAAATTCTTGTAGTTTTAGCCACCATCTGGCAATGCGCGGCTTCAATGCTGTAGTGGACTTAGTTGTTGCAATTGCATTGCAGTCCGTTCGTACAACAAATGGAGTACCGACTAAATAAACCCGTAATCGTTCAAGCGTCTCTACGATCGCCAATACTTCTAATTCATGTGATGGATACGTAGACTCAGCTGCATTACATCGTCTGCTGTAATAGTGTACCGGCTTCCAATCCTCGCCTTCTAGCTGCAACAACACTCCAGATAGCCCTGTGGAACTAGCGTCGGTGCGTACTTCGTGGCTCTTTGTTACGTCAAACAAAACTAACACCGGCTGAGTGCAAAGTGCATGTTTTAATTTTTCAAAAGCTATGGCATGTTCGTCTGTCCACACGAATGTTTGTGCTTTCTTTAATAACGTTGTTAGCGGCATAGCGGTACTAGCATAATCTGGTATAAACTTCCTGAAAAACCCTGTTAAGCCAAGGAATCGACGGACTTCACTTACATTAGTGGGTTGAGGAAAAGCTTTAATTGATTTTGTTTTCTCCTCACCAAGCTTAATACCATCTTGGCTTACGACATGGCCTAAGAATTTAACATTTCTTGACATAAAAGTACATTTACTTGGTTTTAGCGTGAGACCAGCATTTCGTACTGCATCCAAAAACTCGGCTAGGACATCAATACCTTCACTAACATTCTTTGTTGCAATTATAACCTCATCAACGTAGCTTATAATTTTATCTCGGTTTCTCAAACCACGTACAAGTTCATCTCCTGAAAGACCATTGGTGCATTTCGCAGTCCAAATGGCATTACATTATACTCATATAATCCCTCAGGCGTCAAAAACGCTGTGAACTTCTTGCTCTCCTCATGTAATGGAATTTGATAATATGCTGCAGTCATATCAAGGGTGGTAAAAAACGTATTACCCCCAAGCTTTGACAACTGCTCTTCTACTATTGGCATTGGGAATTGTTTTTTTATGGTGACCGCATTAAGTGCCCTAAAGTCAACGCACATTCTATCTTCCCCGTTTGACTTCTTCACTATTACAACTGGAGCTGCGTAAGGTGATGAACTCTGACGAATTATATTGTGCTTAAGCAATTCGTCAATTATCGTGGAAAGTACAGGTCTTTGGATAAAAGGTACCTGGTACTGCCTACCTGTAATTGGGTTCTCGGTGCTGACAACGATTTCCATAGTTGTTGTTTTACAACGTCCAAGCTTTCCTAAATCTTCTGCAAAACAATCATCGTATTTTTCTAGTAAATGAAGTACTTCATGCATTTCATCTTTGCTTAATGATACATTAACATTAAAACCCTTTGCCGTATTTTTCTGTATTTGCATATTTCCCGACTGTATAACCAGTGAACAATCTTTTCGACACAAAACATCTCGTCCAATGAACAGATCGTATGGCATAAACTCGTCGGGTACTACATGCAACTTCGTATTCAGTGTGCTGCCTTCTATAACTAATTCTACTTCAATCTCTTCTTTACTTTCAACGCTTGCACCCCCAAATCCCTCTAACTTTCTAACACATACTTTCTTTTCCACATTGGTTGGTACTTTGGATTCGGATATGATTGATGTGTCGCTGCCAGTATCGATAAACGCCGAATACTGGTCACCATTCAGCAAGACACTTGACATTAAAGGTGGATATAAATTTTCACTAACTACCTTTGCAACCGTTGATTTTTCATAGCGGCAAGACTTAGAATCGTGTCCCACCTTGTTACATTTTGCGCATCTTTCCTTTCTTGCAGGCTTTGGACATTTTGCTGCAATGTGTCCATACTCGTTGCAATTAAAACATTTTGTATATTTTTTTTCTGTAGTAACATTTCGTGTTACCTCGTTTACATTTCTATTACCACTATCTGTACCTTTGAACGCACAATATACATTTGCTAAACTATCAAGAGATCGCAATAAATCGTTACATGTTGATAATTTCATTGCCATAAGGGTTCGTGTTAAATTACTGTCATTTAACCCCCCAATAATATATGTATTGATTGATTCTTCATCAACCTTACCTCGCCTACCAATATTTAACATAGCGTAATAGTATTGACTATAAGTTTCATTTGTTCGCCTCTTTCTTCGTGATAATTCCGTATGCACTTCTGCCGTACACATTGTGAAAGGAAAATCTGTTTGAAATGCTGATACAAAAGCTGACCATCGTTGAAATACGGTTTGTGCATCGAGCCATTCTTTGGCCACCCCTTTCAACTTTGATTGAGCGGCTAACAAAATTTCTTGCTCAGACCATCCGTATGCTTCTCGTAGCTGTATAACTTTATCAACAAACTGTTTCGATGTTAAACTCCCTTTTAATGGATCAAAATCCGGTAATATTGCGATGATGTCGTGTACTGCACTTCTTTTCCATTCACGTTGCGTCATTGGGACTAACAATGGACGAACTGCTATTGGTGTACCATTAAAATCATGTTCCGATGAACTCCTTGGTATTTCAGCGTGAACCTCTGTTGTGGCAGTTGAATGGTTGTCGTGGCAACTTGCTTCTGCTGGAATCGTTGTGGCGTTCGACGGTGTTAACGTTTGCCTTGTCTGTTGTGCCAAATCGTTTACAGACTTAGCTAGCCCCGCAATAATGCCACGCATTTCTTCCATTTGCTTCTGCATAGCTGTAACTTCGCTGCTTACCTCCAACTCTTCAGCATCAACTTCATCAACGCCGTACATTTCTGTCAATTTAATAATTTTTGTTGCTTTATTGCCCATTACCGTCGCACCTTGGTTTTGTAGCAATTTGTTGATTTGATCAACCTTTAAAGTGTTTAATTTGATCATTTTTCCCATATTATAGTGCAATTAACTTTTCTGCATGCAATTGTCATCCACAAATATGAAAAAAAATTGTCTTGCCTCTTTTTTTCCAGTTCTGCCGAAATTCACTTGTAATCACGTTGGTTTTTCTTGAACGTCTCGCCGTTGTTCAGCCCGTATGGCACACAATAATTCTCCTCAATAGAATTCCAGAACGTTCTTTAATATTGCAGCTATAAACACCACTGCCCCTTTTACGTTGCTCTTAAGCCGTTGCAAAAACACAAAACAAAAAAAATCTACTCTTGCTTTTGTCTTGTTTTTGTTGTTGCGTTCTCGTCGTTTTATTTGTATCGAAGTCGTTGCAAACACACAAACTAACCTTCTGCTTGTGTTCATACATTCGTTACTTCGATTGTTGATTCTTTTGCGTTTACCTTTTGTTGTGTACGTATACAAAGTCACTCGCCGTTATAATTTTTCGATTGTAACTGTTGCAAATGATCTCTTAAATATGTTAAGAGACGTTTGAAGCAATTTCGTTTGCTCTTTTACTTTTTAAACTTATTCGTTGATTCGCTTACTGGTGGTATTTTTCCCCTCGCTTGTGTCGTTGATTGAAAATTCAATTCGTATGTAGGAATGGATGTAAAATATGTTCATATCACTTCTGAGATGTCAGGAATGTCCAAATGGATTAAAATGAATAGTCTCACCACGTTTATAAAAGTAATACATGTATTTGTTTATTTAATTAACAAAAGGTTTAGGTTAAATTATAATTCAAATGTTAAGGAAATTGATTGTACCACGAACTGACTACCGTTCTGCTTCACAGTCAACCAGCGAATGCCCCTCAATGCTCTCACACGCAAACTGTCGGTGACACTACTTTGTTTTACTTGCTGTTCAATTTCTTTAAGATAGTTCGCATTACCTTCGTCTGCCCATACATTTTTTTCGCCGTGATTCATGTTGTGAAGATTGTTCACAAACCGACGCCTCCTTAGCATTTGGGTTCGTGTTTATTTCTTCAATTTTTTCCAGATAATTTTTCCTTTTCGCTTCCTTCACTGCTTTTTTCCATTTTTCCGACTCAATTACTGCAGTTTCAAGGTCCACTACATTGCCTGTTTGCCGAGCTTTTTTCCTTTTGGCTGTCAGGACTCTATAATGTTTTTCCAGTTCCTTATCCCACCACGCTTTTGGTGTGTATGCCGTATTGTTCAAATCAATAGTTGCTTTTTTTCTCGCATGTCTTAATTTTCTTTCAAAGTCTTCCAAATCTATGAAATCTACCGTATTTAAATTATCTTGGAGCTTTTTTCTAGCTACAAAAAGGTTTGGTTGTTTGCTATTCATCATTTCTATGACTATCGGCTTGTGATGGCTGCCACCCAGGTACCCATCATGACATTTTAAAACTGGTAGTCTTCCCATGTTGGTAAAGGCTAAATCTAAAACCGAGTTCGTATTATAATTATCACAGTGATATGTCGCTGACCCATCATTCAGACATATCAAATTAAAATTGCTTACAGCACTATGTAAAAATTTACCTTTTGCATTATCCACTACATCCCCCCAGGTGCACATCCGTGCATTAAAGTCCCCAAGGAAGAGAACGTTTTCAAATTTTTCCAGATGAGCTAAAATTCTACTTCTAATTCAAACATTTGTGTACCTAGGTTTGGCGGAAAGTATGCCGTGCAAATAGTTAAATTCGTTTTTAATTTTGTTGTTTTTGCTATTAAAATATCCTGATCAGTATGAAATTTGATTTTTGTAAATTTTATTTGTTTTCTAAAACCAATTGCTACTCCTCCATACCCATCGGTCCTAGTTTTTTTTTAATAAATTAAATCCACTTAATTTGTGATTACATTTTTTTTATGTCATGAGAAAATATCTCCTGAAGACACACTATATCAATTTTATTTTTTTGATTAAAAAAATCTATATGACTTTTGTTTGATTTTAAGCTTTGCACATTATATTGTAGTATTTTTATTGTGTCCATATTCATTATTTCGACCTTGTTTAACTGTTAGCCTCTCACTAATATGATTCTGACATAAGTTTTCTATAAGCTGCGCTATTGCATCATTGGTGTCTATATTAAATTTTTTCACTAGTAAAGTTAGCAATCTTTCTATTTCTCCTACTTTCGTCCAGTTCTGCTTTTGATAGCAGGGTTCTTCCAACTTGTTTTCTTTCCTAGTATAACTTTTCTCTGGTTTGGCTCTTCGCACGTTCCTTGCTATATCACTATATCTATTTCTTGTAAGACGTTTGTTTATCACTTTATCATTGTTAATGCATTCCACATTTGTTTTATTCAACATCGGAAAACTTTCATCCATTTCTTCTAAAAGACTAAATCTGTTGTTGTAATTAATGGCGCTATGATACGTTTCAAACGCCTCAACTTTTGAAATTTTCTTAACCATCAACCGTTAACGGCAGTTGTTTCTATTCAGAGCACAATGCTCACCACTACCACAAAGAACACACCGATTTGGTTCTTTACAATTTTTTTTTTTCGCAGCCTTCATCTTTTCCACACATAATACATCTGGGCTTAGCTCTACACCCCATTCGCGTGTGTCCTAGCCGACCACAGTTATAGCATTGCCTAATTCTTGGAATGTAATGAGTCACCTTGAATTTGACACAGTAAATATCTATAGCCTCAGGTATCTCATGCCCTTCAAAACCTATCTTTACCGTGTAGGTCGGAACGAATTTTTCTTTTTCTTCCGGATCCCTTTAGGTTATCCTAGTGACAGATGTTACTTTTATATCCGTGTTTATATTACTCCATATTTCATTATCAGTGAATTCTAAAGGAATATTCCTTACTACTCCTACAGTTTCTACAAATTTTTTGGGTATGAAAGTCTGAGTCCTAGTTCTTTCTCCTTTTCGTTGTTTACACATTCATTTGCATACTTATGACTTAAAAAATTTATTTTGAATAATGTTCTTCCAATTAATTTTATGTTTTTAATGCCAGTTACATTTAACCTCCTGATTTTCTCCCATAAAAAAAGCCCATTACTAATTTTTACATTTTTAAATAACTCACTTTTGGAGGAGTCCACCAACACACTGAATTCACCACGGTGTCTTTCCGTGTATTCCTCACTTTTTCTTTCCTCTCTTCTATCTTTATTTTCCTCTGTCTCCATATTAATTTCTGCCTCTTGTTGTTTATTATAATGCACACTCTTTATACCTGCTTCACTTCCACTTGCCTGTACTTCACTATATTTAATATTGTCTTGTTCTTTCTTACCAACATCTTTGTTTTCTTCTTCTCTACCTTTATTTTGAACACTCGTGTTATTTGCCTCCTTTCCTTCTGTCCCTATGTCCATACCCTCATTTGTCACATTTTGCGTTTTTCTTGTTGCTCCTGTCACCATTTTTTCAGTCATTTTATTTTCATTTTGTTTGCGTTCTGCTACCAATTTGGTCCACTCGCTTCTTGGAATTAGCATACCTTGTAACGGAATCTGAATGCCGTTATTTTTTCCGTTTTTAGTTTTTTAGCTTTTAACTCCCTACCTAAATCAAACTTTCTTTTTTCTTCGATTTCTAACTGCTTTCGTTCATTTTTTGTATTTCGCCTATAGCTAGTCTGCCGATTTCGATTCCTATATTTCAAAAAACCCGTGTCTAAGTCATCTTCCACGTCCGTCTCCATGTCATCCGCATCAGCGTCATCCCTGGCCACTGCCTCCGACGCCCCGGCGTCGGCCATTTTGTATTTTTTCCCCAGTAATACAGCGTCTTCAGATACACTTACCAGAATTTATATTTCTAGTTAAATGCTGAAAATGTTTTTGAATTTCACTTTTTTTTTCACTATTTACAATTTTCAAAATACTTTTAATAACAATTTGTACAGAGCACTCTTTTTCCACAGCTATTTAGACAACTTTTACAATATAAGTTAAATTCTTTATATCAAAAAGCCTACCACCTTCACAGTTAGAGAGTACAACGCCGAATGATGTATGGGCGCTTTCAGCAACTTTCAGCGAACATTATCAAACATTATAGTCATAGTGTACCTATACAAGTGTGTCAGCTAAGCGCTACTTTGGTTTAAGAGTAATTAAATAATGATGTTGGATACATTGTAAACTTTACTAAGTAGCGCAACTAACAGCTGATCGCTCAAAATTTGCACACACACACAAACATCACTAATGGCCATATTACGGAAATCTTAGGGAAATTGAAGTTAAATTTTTAAACAGACATAAAATGTTATAATTTTAGAATACATAGCATCTAGGACATCTTAATTGCAGTAATTGAAAGAAAATGTTTGCTTATACTCAAGTATTTAATTATTTTTTCGAAATTTATCTTTAATATTGATGCAATGATTGATCCAATGCAACTCTGGTCTTCCTACTGTTCTTCATTCCACTCCATTCGAGTGCCTATTTTCACGGCCTGCGAGTGCCTTCCACTCTATTCGCAACATAACCTCGAATTAAGCTGCCAAACTATATAGTAAACAATGGAATCAGCTGTTAAATGGTTACCGATACGGTTACCGATAAAGCACCAATGTCTCCAGCTTAAAGGGCGAATTAATTGTGACTTATAACCATAAAGCCATAACCAGATAAAACAGTTGATCACACCTACCTTATAGAAATCAATGAAATCGAGTTAGCGTTACGGTATGGCACAATTAATCGATTACATTAATTTCCATAAGGTAGGTTCGATCAGCTGCTTTATCTGGTTATGGCTTTATGGTTATAAGTCACCATTAATTCGCCCTTTATTAAGGCTCCATTACTGATACTTAGCATAGACTTGACTTGGCTTGCGAACTGTCACTTACAGTTCTGTTAAATGAACATTGCATGTTACTGATTACTCAAAACTTAACTTGACTTAGAAGTCTGTTGAATTTTGATGTTCTATGCATGGTTCAACTATATAATTGAACCATGGTTCTATGTAAGTTCTAAGTGACGTTTACATTTTGAGATGCCATTTGTTTGTTTCCATTTCATTTTGACATTTTGTCATACAAATTGACATTTATTTAAAAATAAATTTCAACGCTGATTATGATGCCAGATTTTATGCGCCAAGTGGAGTATAATCGTGGCTAAGTTGCCAAGTTTACGCCAAGTCAAGTGAAGTCTATGCTAAGTATCAGTAATGGGGGCTTAAGCAAGCTTAGTTTAAGCTTAGCTTAACTAGCTGTGTCGATAACGTTTTTTTGTTAAAGTCGCAAATAGATGTACATACATATATGCATGGAAAATAAAACACGGCTTACATATAAAAATAGTTCTTTAGTGGTAGGCTTAAAATATAATTATAAAATAATTTATGAAATCTTATATTTTGCGCATACAATAATCGTACATCTGGCGTAATTAAAACTTTACAGAACAGACCAGGACTCGATACTTTGGCAACAACAAAGCAACCAATTCATGCCGAGTGTTTTCTTAAGGAACTTTTGTTAGTTTTAGTTAACTGCATCATATATATTTATTGGCTGATTGGCTGTGTCGCTGAAGAGGTGTTGTTGTTGCTTTAACAAAATGTTGAGTCCTTACTACGTCAAATACAAGGTTTCTGAAAATATAGCCTTTCGAATTTTCCTGCAAATTTCAACTATCCACATAGATCCGTGTTTTCAGTTCAAGTTCAAGCTACAGTTCACCTCATCACAGTTGGAGCGGCAAGTGGCAGAGTTAACTCCTGAATTTCCACTGAAAACTCTGGCCTTATCGCAATGTTATCATATCAGTAGCTTGTCTCATATATCGTATATCGAATTTGTATTAATCACATACATTTGAGCCCTGATTACGCAAAGCTTTTACTAAATCGCCTTTAATACGACGTTGATGAAACGCTGGTAAACTTTGTGTTGCACGTAACATTGAATTAAAAAATGCTTTTAAATTTTTGTCTTCAGCAGATAATTCATCATAGGGTGTAGCAGTGGAAAAATCAGTCATATTGCTCTCGTTATATCTTCTTCTAGGTTGTGGCTGCAGCTCCGGCTGATTTTGTGACTGTGTCAGCAGCTGGGGCTGCGGTTGTGGCTGTGAATGCGTCGTTGGAAGTGGCGATCCTTTACTTGGTTGTTTTAAAAAATCATTTTTGTGTGTTTCAATCCATTGGGATAAAGTTCATATTAATTTTGAATACTTTGCCACCAACTTTTAGTTCAACAACTGAATCATTTTCTGGATGTTTTCTTTTTGCATTGTTTGCGAGATTTGATGTTGTTGGTATGTCGTTCTTTTCGTCGTAAACGAGATCATTACTTAATTCGACTTGATTTGAGTACTCATCATCATCATCATCTATTTCTAATTTAATAACAATATCATCTGTTTCAGACATTTTATGTATGTATGTCAGAAGTTTTATATCCTCGTGAAGATTTGTTTAAGAGCGCCGCTGCCAAGGGCTTAACAACTAGGCATCAAAGGTAAATGAAGATTGGATCAACAATGATTGTGGATATGCTCTTTTTTCATTTCATTTGCTATCTGCTGTGCTTTACTTTGTCCACTCCGATCACTAAGGAGAAAAATTGAATAAATGTGAGATTTCTTTAATTTCACATAGTCGCACTTTGATTAGCTTACACTTGCAAAGGCTTTCGGCCACACAATCAGGCGAAGGGAATAACTGCACATCTTAGCAAAACTTAATGATCATAAAGCAATTCGTTACTAACCAAATTATTTTGGTTAAAATAATTTAAATTTTTTTGCACGAAAACAAATTAGATTTTAACAAAGCCAAATCGTAGCCATGCGTTTTGCTGTGTTGCTCGGAAGAAAGAATAAATATTTGTGCAAATGAATTCCCTTCATTTTGTTGATGATGAACTATAATGGATGTGTATTTTGTTGTTGAATAGCGCCTTACACAAGCAGCTTAAAGCTCAAGTTATATTGTCGCATATTTTGCTATCTTGAGTTGGTTTGTGTCTCTGATCTGCATGAAAGCAAATTGCAACAGTGCCTTTCAAACTTTGTGAAATTTGAATTTTCTTTTTTTTAAAGTTTACTAAAAGAATATACATGTGTAATATATACATATGTATGTATATAATTTCTTTGATTATAATATATAATTTCTTTGGCAAAACACAAAGCTCTCAACAGGATGTGTAGGCAACAGTGCCATCTATCGTGAAGTAAAACAAAATTTGAGAGCTACAGGTGAAAAAGAAATGCGTCAAAACCTATAGATCAGACGAGTTGCGGTTGGTCTTTTTGTAGTAGAGGTAAATAATTATGTAGGTACATTGAAAGTGCACTTCGAGCAAAGAGGATAAATAATATGTATGTATGCTCTTTGATAAATGCTATTTGGTTGGATCAGATAGAATAGAAACGGGTGTCGAAACTTGATTCATGTAGTAGATAATAAATACATTTGAGAACTGCACCGTGATTTTAAGTCTACTGAACTCTCATCTTGTTCACTACACCTCATCCAATCCGCCATCCGCTTGAATGCGGCATGACTATCGCGCCGAGATGCAGTACATTGTTGCAACACTAATATCTATGCAAATATTACGACACCGATTTAAGGCAAATGGCAGTAACTGCGGGGATGATGATGATGAGTTTCTCGATTGGATCGTAAAAAAGCATCATCCAAAAGTTACTGCCCAAATCCTGTTAGATGTCAAGTGGAAAACAAGTTACACGTCTGGCGCTCTATAATTTGGTTAACTTCTTCTGATGTTTTTACTATAATTTAAATCAATTTTGCTTTCCATATTTAGCGTTGTTTCAGGCCAGAAATCTTCTATAATTTATATTTCCGCGGAAATAATTCAACTTTTTCATTTGTATATACTTCTAAGTTTTTTTTTAAACTATCAAATGGAACTCCTTTGGAGTGTTTTTATCGTTAATACAACAACAACAAGTCTTGCTATATATGTAGGTAAATTGGTTCCAAATTTGTCTTCCTTTCACAAGTTTACTTGTACTATTACAAGACTTTATTTTGAATAGGGGGACAGATGTCACAAAGAATTTGACGGTAGTGAACAGACTGATATTACGGGGTGGGAGAGCGGTATGGCCTAGAAGGTCGCATGTGGTCATAACAAATCGTTCCCGAGATGATCGGGCGTGGTACCGGAACATACCGCATCTGCATCCGGCAGAGGACCATCAACATCGATAACACTCCCCAAGAACAAAAACCGACACTGATGATGGCACAACGCCGAAACCGGTTTGTCTTAAAACCAAATTTGACAACGGATGACGGAAAATCGTTCCAATATACTCCCCAAGGTCTTTTGTACAAGCTGCTTAATACTCAGTAGCGCTAACTTAACCTGTCCCGTTATCAAAGAGGATGGAAATAATAAGAGACGTCAGTTTGTGCTTTTTGCGAAGTATATTTGTAATGTCCCATTCGCGGGCTAATTTCACTTTGCTTCTTCTACACATTGTTACGAAGTATTTTGGTTTCAAGGGGTTGTGTAGCGCAATATATAGCTTCTCCAACCCAATTGTCAACCTCACCTTCGAGCGGCGAATCCCGTTTCACTAACAGACGAGGCTCTGGCGACCCCAAGCTCCTCATGGAACTTGGGGGTGGGGAGGGAGGGATGGCCTGAAGGTTTAATGTGGCCATATAAATCGTTCCCGAGATGGTCGGGCCAGCACCTTAATGGTGCTGTGTTACCGGAGCGTATCGGATCTGTATCCGACAAAGGACCATCACATCGATAACACTCCCCAAAGCCTTCGGGGAGTAACTAATCGCTACAACAACAACAACAACAACAGGTATTTTGGTTTGCTTTGAGGGATTGTACTAATTAAAGGATTCACCCTTTTTCCAACAATCACAATATATATTATTATAAATTTCTTAAAAATGTGTAGAAGGTAATTTTCTAATACCCGACAAGTTGGTACAATACAAATAAATATCACAAAAAGTACGAACGTCAGCCTCTTATTATTTCTATCCTCTGCCGTTATCATGTTGTCTGAGCACTAGTTACACGTTATTTGTGACATCTAATGACCTACCTTCAGATAGATACGGGTTTTCAGTTCAAGTTCAAGCTACAGTTCACCTCATCACAGTTCGAGCGGCAAGTGGCAGAGTTAACCCTAGCCATATTACACTATCCCTTGAATTTCCACTGAAAACTCGCGCCTTACGTTATAAAATTATTAATAATAAACATTGCCCAAACAACGCGAAGTCGCTATGTCATCATATCAGTACCTTTTCTCATATCTCGTTTATCGAATTTGTATTAATCACATACATTAGAGCCCTGATTACGCAAAGCTTTTACTAAATCGCTTTTAATACGACGTTGATGAAACACTGGTAAACTTTGTGTAGCACGTAACATTGAATTAAAAAATCCTTTTAAATTTTTGTCTTCAGCAGATAATTCATCATAGGGTGTAGCAGTGGAAAAATCAGTCATATTGCTCTCGTTATATCTTCTTCTAGGTTGTGGCTGCAGTTCCGGCTGATTTTGTGACTGTGCCAGTAGCTGGGGCTGCGGTTGTGGCTGTGAATGCGTTGGAAGTGGCGATCCTTTACTTGGTTGTTTTAAAAAGCCATTTTTATGTGTTTCAATCTATTGGGATAAGTTCATATTAATTTTGAATACTTTGCCACCAACTTTTAGTTCTACAACTGAATCATTTTCTGGATGTTTTCTTTTTGCATTGTTTGGGAGATTTGATGTTGTTGGTATGTCGTTCTTTTCGTCGTAAACGAGATCAATACTTAATTCGACTTGATTTGAGTACTCATCATCTATTTCTAATTTAATAACAATATCATCTGTTTCAGACATTTTATGTATGTATGTCAGAAGTTTTATATCCTCGTGAAGATTTGTTTAAGAGCGCCGCTGTCAAGGGATTAACAACTAGGCATCAAAGGTAAATGAAGATTGGATCAACAATGATTGTGGATATGCTCTTTTTTTCATTTCATTTGCTATCTGCTGTGCTTTACTTTGTCGACTCCGATCACTAAAGAGAAAAATTGAATAAATGTCAGATTTCTTTAATTTCACATAGTCGCACTTTGATTAACTTACACTTGCAAAGGTTTTCTGGCACACAAACAGGCGAAGGGAATAACTGCACATCTTAGCAAAACTTAATGATCATAAAGCAGTTCGTTACTAACCAAATTATGTTGCTTAAAGTAATTAAAATTTTTTTGCACGAAAACAAATTAGATTTTAACAAAGCCAAATTCGTAGCCATGCGTCTTGCTGTGTTGCTCGGAAGAAAGAATAAATATTTGTGTAAATGAATTCACTTAATTATTTGTGCAAATGAATTCACTTAATTTTGTTGATGATAAACTATAATGGATGTGTATTTGTTGTTTACAAGCTGCTTAAAGTTCAAGTCATATTGTGCTGGTTTGTTTCACTGATCTGCAATGAAAGCAAATTGCAACAGTGCCTTTCAAACTTTGTGAAATTAGATTTTTTTTTTTAACGGTTTTTAAGTTAGCTTCAGCCTAGACTCACACCGCTTTATTTTCGGGTGTGGCAAAACACAAACTCTCAAAAGGATGGGGAGGCAACAGTGCCATCTATCGTGAAGTAGAAAAGAATTTGAGAGCTACAGTTGAAAAACAAAGGCGTCAAAGGCCAGCCGAGTTGCGCGTTGTTCTTGTTGTAGCAATGCAGATAAATAATATGTATGGTCTTTGATAAATGCTCTTTGGTTAGATCAGATAGAATAGAAACGGGTGTCAAAACATTTGAGAACTCCACCGTCATTTTAAGCCTATTGATCTCTCATCTCGTTCACTTCACCTCGTCCAATTGCGGCAGTATCCAGTGATAGGTCGCAATACCGGGGTCCCTTAGGTGTACTCACCTCTTTAAGACTAACCCTAATTTTTTTTATGACAAGATCACTTTGAATGCGGCATGACTGTCGCGCTCAATATGAGAGTGGTATTATAACAATAACGTATACCTCCGTTTGAAATAGGCTTGAATACATTCCCTCTAGGTCATACGACTTTATATGAGCGGTGGATGCTCTCTATCTACTTTAGGATATCCTCCCTCAGAAGCTGAGGAATTGGGATATTCTTTCTTAGGTCAGACTTTGTTAGAACCCTCTATAGTGATGTTCAGAAGAATTTTTTCACTTTCGATCTAGCGGTTCTCGATGCCCCAACCCAGCTAGCCGTACGTTATTACCGGTTTACATATATATCAGTATACAAATCGTTCTTAGTGCATGTCGGCACTTGATTTGCCCTCAAGGCAAAATCCAATATATACTTAGTGGAAGTGTTCCGCCACAGGAGATTGTCAAAAACGACCACTAGATAATTTACCTCTGCTGCATACTTTTATGTCACACCATCTAGGGTTATTTATTGTCCTAAGAATATTTTTAGTGACAGTGACAGGAAAGGTGCCGTTTTCGATAGGTTGATGTTGAGGCCACACTGACATTATTTTTGTTAGGTTTGGTGCAGTACTGTGGGTCCCTGATGGTTAAGCTGCTCTTCCCAATTAAAAACGTGTGCTGATTTTATTTCCTTTTTTAATCTGATAAGTACGTATTTAGCTTGCTCATCAAGGGTAGCTGACAGTCAATTTATGATCATAAAGTTGCTAACTGTAAGTTGCAAGACGAAAGATATAGTACATTTTTACACTAAGAGATAGTTCTTATAGATCTTATTCTGTAATAGTTTGGAAACAAGTTCCCATACGTTTTTATAAATTTTTGTAAGACTTTCTCATTTTAGCTACACATTGCCCATCTGCCGCGCATTTACAAAGGGTTTTCGGGCAGAGAACTAAATACGGTTAAAATATTGTCGCGTTGTTGTTGTTGTTGTAGCAGTGGCGTAATACCCGTTTATGCATCTGGAGTCTAGTCGTCATTTGATTCGTATCACTTAAGACCAGACATGCTTAACCAACGAAACGATATCATTTCGTTACGATAATCAACGTTAATAAACTAAACGAAGTCATTTCGTTTCGTTTATTAACGTTAAGATCGTAAAATTAACGTTAATTTGACGTTCTTAACGTTAATAAACGAAACGAAATGACTTCGTTTCGTTTATTGACGTTGATTATCGTAACGAAATGATATCGTTTCGTCGGTTAAGCATGCCTGCTTAAGACTGAAAAACAGTTCATCTTACCAGAAAGATTAAGCAATTTTCTTTTATTTTATTAATTTTCTATATTTACACCAATCAGCTTTAATTTCTGCATTACTAACCGATTCTAATATCTCAAGTTTGACTTTACTTTGCAAATGAACAGGCAAAGTGTTGGTTGCACGAAACATTGCATCAAAAAAACTACGCAAACACATCTCCTTCTCCGACATATTTTCCTCAACTAAAAGTGGTACGTCCATGAGAACGTCTTCTTGTGGTGTTTGTGTCTCCGCCGACACACTTGATATTACAATCTCATTCTTCAATTTCTGTTGTTGTTGTTGTTGTAGCAGTTCCAATTTATATTCTTGTCCTTTCGTCAAAACAATCGGTTTGGCCAACTGTACAAGCCTTTCCAATTCTGGATCGTCTTTGCTACGGTATGGTGCTATAAAACTCATGTCGCTATAATAACTCCATGGCATTTTAATATCAGTTTTTTGACACTGCGGCAGTGTGACTTCATCTTTATTATAATTGGAGCGTGCTAATCGTATTAATTCGTTGCGATAGCACATCATAAAGGTTTTGTAGAGTTCATTCCAAATGTTTTTTGCTTCATTACCTACAAGAGGGAAATTCTTATCAAATTTTTTCATTTGGGTGTATACTGATAGGTTAGATATTGTGATAAAAAAAAATACCATTTTTAAAACCCAACTTGACTCCTGCTTGAGCCCAAATTCTATTTTTGTATTCTTCGTCCTTGTATCTTCGCAGTCGATAATCGTACAGAACCTTATTTTCCTGTACCATAGATATGAGAGCCACCAATTTGCGATCCTTATGCGACGTCATGTTGAAATGTGGGTATAGATATGTATGCACAGATTTCTTAAAATAGATAGAATATATAGATGATAAATATTAATATATTTTTTGTTAGTTCAAAATGCAATTTACAGCAGTAACTTTATGAATAACAGCTGATGGAATCAACAATCCGTATGGGCGCTTTCTTTTTTTTTTTTTTTTTGCGCTTTGATGCTGTCGCACATACAGCTAAAATGGTGAAGAGTTATATCCATTGTAAATTTTACCAAGTAGCGCGACTAACAGCTGATCGGTGAAAATTCGCACATTCACACGCACAGTTCTCGACTCAGTTTCAAAAAAAAACTTTAGATTATTTAATTCAAATTTTAAAGTGAGATAATCCTTGCCAATTAATGTATACAGAATATATATGGCGTTTTTGTTGTTTTTAAAACAATAGTTTTATTTATATTAAAGCTTTTATCATTTTTTTTTTTAACTTTGAAAAAACTCCGAACACCATTCCTTCATTATATGACATTCGACTGCCTAGTCCACTGCCTTGCACTCTATTCGCAACATAACCTCTACTTAAGCTGCCAAACTATATAGTAAACAATGGTTATATCTGTTCCTGTATACACCAGGTTGATAATGTAATGGTTTTTATTTATTTGACTTTCTTTGACAATTTTTGGCGATGTGGAAATGTGAACCTCAGATGCATGGTTCAATTATGTACAGGTTGGCTCATCTCATCAGCTGATTTTATTTATGTCATTGCATGGTCGAAGGGATTGTCAAAAGGAGATGGCGAACTCAAAATGAAACCAACACATTGGCAACATTTTACTTACACATACAAAAACTGCTAAGTTTTATGTTTCCATTCCATAACATTCGCACCAACACCAATACACAGGTTTTGACAATTTGAAAAGACATATTTTGTTGCTTTACAGATGAGCCAACCTGTATATAGTTGAACCATGCTCAGATGACAGCTGTGCGTTCTGTCATTTGCTCCCATGTTCACAGACCCTACAAGATTACTGACTATCATATGACTATCATCTGATTGCCAGCAATGTCAACCTAACGATCAGCGCCTCATACAAACTTTCTATCACAAACTTAAGGCATGGCGGAACGATACAAGGTGGCAGCATGGGACAGCTGATTATTAACTTTTTTTATTTGATTTGATACATCAACTTCCGGCGCAGTACGATTTTGACATTTGTCCATCGAATTTACAAAAACAAAGTACATGGAATTTTTATTTATGTTTGTAGGTATGTCGCCATGCTGCCACCTTGTATCGTTCCGCCATGCTTAAGGGGACTTGCGCAAATGTGATGTAAACAACTGTGTACGTGTGAGTTTTTGTCTCCATCTTATACACCAACGTGGCCTACTGATTAAATATATAGCCGTACTGCTCACTCTCATTACTTTTCCTGGATCAGTGCTGACACTCTGACTATCAAAAAGTGTCATAAATGATAGTTTACTGTAGATATCAGGTTTGACTGTTATACTATCATAAATGACCATTGTTATATTCCGGCAAAAATGAAACAATGCTTTTTGCTTTTTATTTACTTTATTTCATTACGTTTTTAATTTTGTACGTGATAAAAGCTTACGTGTTTCTTATTTGTTTAAAATAAATAGTTTTAAAAATATTTTTATTTGCCTTCAAATATTATAATTTATTAAATTTTGATGAGCTCGAGGCAGTTTAAAAAATTGAAACACAGTTTAAATTTTTATATTTCAATTTTATTTGGTCGATATTTCGATCTCATTCTGAGATCATCCTCAGGAACTGTGGACAAAAACAACAATTAGTTAACATGTAAACAATTTTCAAACCCTAAACATAATACCACTTACACAATTGAATATGTTTTACCCATTGTTTGCTATATAGTTTGGCAGCTTAAATAGAGGTTATGTTGCGAATAGAGTGGAAGGCAGTGGACTAGGCAGTCGAATGTCATATAATGAAGGAATGGTGTTCGGAGTTTTTTCAAAGTTAAAAAAAAAATGTTAAAAGCTTTAATATAAATAAGACTATTGTTTTAATAACAACAAAAACGCCTTATATATTCTATATACATAAATTCGTAAGGATTATCTCACTTCAAAAATTGAGTTAAATAATCTAAAGTTTGTTTTTGAAATTGAGTCGAGAACTGTGCGTGTGAATGTGCGAATTTTCACCGATCAGCTGTTAGTTGCGCTACTTGGTAAAATTTACAATGGTTTTACCGACTAACAAGATGTACGAAAAAAGAAAGCGTAGAAGTCAAATAAATATGAAAATATAAACAATTTAACACTGTAAGTATAAACAAAAATCTACAAAAACAACAATACATAGAATGACGAACAAAAAGACATAATCATTTGCATTAACATACAAATGTACATATGTACATATATATTGGTCATCCCACTGCATTTGTTGTGTTGAGCTGCAATTCTAACTAGAACAGTGTTGTTGTCTTAAAACTAAGTCGCGGTAAACGCGCGCCAGCTGATCAGTGTCTATTTTATAATTCATTTTCGTGTCATTAGGGGTGTTCGTTATGTGCAGCATTTCTAAAGTATATCTTTTGCCGTAATTTTTCTCCTCGTGTAAAATGGATACATTATCGAAATCGGGATAATGCCCGGTATCTTTGCAATGTGATGACAATGCCGTCTTATTGTCCGAAAAACTGCTTCTTAATTTCACATTTGACCTGTGAGCGGAAATCCTTGTCTTGAGTTTAATTTTTGTTGTCCCCACATATACCTTTTTGCATAAGTGGGACCCGTCACCATTACACGGAATCCTGTAAACTACATCAGACTTCTCTTGTTTGGGAATTCTATCCTTTGTATTGCTGTAGAGTTTTCTTAGCGTGTGTTTATAAGTTGACGCGATCTGATAATTATCTCTGTCATAGAGCTTTGAAAATTTTATTCTTTTCGTTATTCCTGGAACATGAACTACTGATTTGTATATTTTTCCCTCTCCTTTGGCTATGTTGGTTCTCTCCTTATTTTCGGTAAAGTATGTTCGAAGTAATTGATTTATGGTTGTCATAGGGAAGTCATTCTTTGTCAAGGTTACTTTTATTTCGTCAATATTCTTTT
Source organism: Eurosta solidaginis (assembly GCF_040869045.1). Classification (NCBI taxonomy): domain Eukaryota; kingdom Metazoa; phylum Arthropoda; class Insecta; order Diptera; family Tephritidae; genus Eurosta; species Eurosta solidaginis. The sequence goes on from NC_090323.1 coordinate 181,841,371, forward strand.
CGTGAAAAATCGTGTCGCTCATCGAGAGAACTCTTCTAATGAAATTGCTTGCGGTGTTTATAATTGCTTTTTTGTCATGTTTTGAATTAAAATTAATAAGTCTTCCAGATGCCGTGGGCTTTTTATACCAGTCAATCAACAATTTGTTATTCTTTCTGATAATAAGAGTGTCTAAGTAGGGTAGCTCTCCATCTTTTTCTGTTTCTATTGTAAATTGAATTGATTTATTGAAGTTGTTAAGATCTTTGAGCATCTTGTCGACATCTTGTGTCCTAACAATCGCGAACAATTTGTCAACGTACTTAGTTAATAAGCGCGGTTTATTGGCAGTTTCCATCATGAATTTGGATAGTAGTTCCTCCATGACTATATCCGCTACGACAGGTGATGCTGGTGATCCCATAGGCATTCCTGACCGTTGCTCATATATTTTGTCATTATATTTAAAGTAACGATTTTCCATTATGCAAAATTTAACTATGTTTAAAAACAGCTCTTGCGTTAACTTTGTATGGTCTTTTAATTCATTCCATTTTGAGGATATTATCTTTAATGCCAAGTCTACTGGAATGCTCGGGAATAAGGACACTACATCAAAAGACACTAGAATCTCATCATCATAGATATAGGTATTATTTATTTTTCGTTTGAATTCAATCGCATCTTTAACATTAAATTTAGACGATTTAGTTATATTTTCCAATATGTTAACAACATATTTGCATAATTCATACGACGGTGAGCAAATAGAGGAACAAATAGGTCGAAGTGGCGCCCCTTCTTTGTGAATTTTAGGCAAACCGTAAATTCTAGGTGGGTTGGCAGTTTTGCTTAAAAGTCGCTGTTTTTCTATTTCATTGATAACACCATTATCAAGCATTTTTTGAACTAAAGCATTGTTCTTCTCTTGTAATTTACTAGTAGGGTCTCGTTTTAACACTCTATATGTTGAAATGTTATTAACAATCGTTTGCATCTTTCTATCATATTCGGCTTTTTCCAACGCTACCATTACATTACCCTTATCTGCATTTAGAATCAGTATATCTTTATTCTTTTTCAGAAATGTTTTTGTGGCGAGTACCGTTTTGTTTATAAAATTATCCCTAGCAGAAATTGTATTCCTATTAAGATGCTCGTGTATAAGTTTAGTAAAATTACTTCTTCCTATTTCTTGTTTTTCTTTGTCTTCAATATATAACTTATAGCAGACGGGGAGAATGTTATACGCACTATTGAAGACAAAGAAAAACAAGAAATAGGAAGAAGTAATTTTACTAAACTTATACACGAGCATCTTAATAGGAATACAATTTCTGCTAGGGATAAATTTATAAACAAAACGGTACTCGCCACAAAAACATTTCTGAAAAAGTATAAAGATATACTGATTCTAAATGCAGATAAGGGTAATGTAACGGTAGCGTTGGAAAAAGCCGAATATGATAGAAAGATGCAAACGATTGTTAATAACATTTCAACATATAGAGTGTTAAAACGAGACCCTACTAGTAAATTACAAGAGAAGAACAATGCGTTAGTTCAAAAAATGCTTGATAATGGTGTTATCAATGAAATAGAAAAACAGCGACTTTTAAGCAAAACTGCCAACCCACCTAGAATTTACGGTTTGCCTAAAATTCACAAAGAAGGGGCGCCACTTCGACCTATTTGTTCCTCTATTTGCTCACCGTCGTATGAATTATGCAAATATGTTGTTAAAATATTGGAAAATATAACTAAATCGTCTAAATTTAATGTTAAAGATGCGATCGAATTCAAACGAAAAATAAATAATACCTATATCTATGACGATGAGATTCTAGTGTCTTTTGATGTAGTGTCCTTATTCCCGAGCATTCCAGTAGACTTGGCATTAAAGATAATATCCTCAAAATGGAATGAATTAAAAGACCATACAAAGTTAACGCAAGAGCTGTTTTTAAACATAGTTAAATTTTGCATAATGGAAAATCGTTACTTTAAATATAATGACAAAATATATGAGCAACGGTCAGGAATGCCTATGGGATCACCAGCATCACCTGTCGTAGCGGATATAGTCATGGAGGAACTACTATCCAAATTCATGATGGAAGCTGCCAATAAACCGCGCTTATTAACTAAGTACGTTGACGACTTGTTCGCGATTGTTAGGACACAAGACGCCGACAAGATGCTCAAAGATCTTAACAACTTCAATAAATCAATTCAATTTACAATAGAAACAGAAAAAGATGGAGAGCTACCCTACTTAGACACTCTTATTATCAGAAAGAATAACAAATTGTTGATTGACTGGCATAAAAAGCCCACGGCATCTGGAAGACTTATTAATTTTAATTCAAAACATGACAAAAAAGCAATTATAAACACCGCAAGCAATTTCATTAGAAGAGTTCTCTCGATGAGCGACACGATTTTTCACGAAAAGAATATTGACGAAATAAAAGTAACCTTGACAAAGAATGACTTCCCTATGACAACCATAAATCAATTACTTCGAACATACTTTACCGAAAATAAGGAGAAAACCAACATAGCCAAAGGAGAGGGAAAAATATACAAATCAGTAGTTCATGTTCCAGGAATAACGGAAAGAATAAAATTTTTAAAGCTCTATGACAGAGATAAATATCAGATCGCGTCAACTTATAAACACACGCTAAGAAAACTCTACAGCAATACAAAGGATAGAATTCCCAAACAAGAGAAGTCTGATGTAGTTTACAGGATTCCGTGTAATGGTGACGGGTCCCACTTATGCAAAAAGGTATATGTGGGGACAACAAAAATGAAACTCAAGACAAGGATTTCCGCTCACAGGTCAAATGTGAAATTAAGAAGCAGTTTTTCGGACAATAAGACGGCATTGTCATCACATTGCAAAGATACCGGGCATTATCCCGATTTCGATAATGTATCCATTTTACACGAGGAGAAAAATTACGGCAAAAGATATACTTTAGAAATGCTGCACATAACGAACACCCCTAATGACACGAAAATGAATTATAAAATAGACACTGATCAGCTGGCGCGCGTTTACCGCGACTTAGTTTTAAGACAACAACACTGTTCTAGTTAGAATTGCAGCTCAACACAACAAATGCAGTGGGATGACCAATATATATTGTCACGGATATTAGCATCACTAAATTATCCCATCACTAAGGCGATGCTAAGGCCATGCCAAGCAGTATTTACGTTAATAATCAAATCAAGTATACACATATATAAGGCAGCCCAGAGAGATGTCACACACAGATGCATTTACTTATATGCCTATGTGCGCGCGAGAGACTGTAAACTACAAACATTCACATCAATAATTCAATCTTTATGTACCTACATAAACGAATAAATAATTGCGTCTACACATATGTACGTATACGAGCAGCGGAGCGGCAATGCACAAACACATGAATATATCTTATCTGAGTTGTCACAAGAGAGAGCAATAATTTGTGCACGTAGTTGTGGCTGGCGATTTTGTAGCCGAAACAACTAGTAAGTTCTGGAAATCGAAGAGCCTAGAAGTATGCAGCGTAAACTATAAAAGCGAGGCAAGCGAGTAAGAAGGAATTCAGTTTGATTTGAGTTGATCAGCAGTTACGACTAAGAAGATATCTAGCGAGCAATACCAGTATTATTTTGATTAGTGGAGTTTCATTTGAGCTATCAGTTTGGTTATTAAGCTATTCGTTGCACAGTTTGAGTGTTATTGTGAAGCATTTTAATAAAGGCCATTTTTCCATTATTCAATATTGGAGTTATTTATTCAACAGTTTAGTGATTCGAACTTAGCAGAGGATTGCAAATAAGAGGATTTGCAAGCAAAATCGTTACAATTGGTGTCAGAAGAGGAATTGTTGAATAAATTCCAGAGGACAACAAGGACATGGCAAAGTTCAGTGAATTGAAGATCCAGCAACTAAAGAAGGAGTTGGAGAGCCGTGGATTGAATACAAGCGGCGTTAAACTTGAACTTCAGGCACGGCTACGAGAGGCAATGGAAGCAGAAGGAATTGATGTGGAAGAGCATGTCTTTCATCTTGATGGCGAGGAGACAACAAAAATTGAAGAGAAAAACAAAACATCGCAAACGGTTACCAGCACAGACTTGAACGTGATATTGGCTGCAATATCTGCACAAACGTCGACAGTAACATCGAAAATTGAAGCACAAGAAACACGTATTTCAGAAATGTCGACACAAATTTCTTCACAACTAGTATCGCAGGAGACACTTTTAACATCCAAGATGGAAGCACAAGAGGCACGTATAACAGAAATGTCATCACAAATATCCACAAATATGTCATCACAGCTGGAAGAACAAAAGACATATATGGCAACCCAACTGAAAGAACAAGAGACACGCATAACAGTACAACTAGAAGCACAAGAGGCGCGTATATCATCAAAACTCGAAGCGCGCATGGACGAAAAAATAATGCAGTTTGAAGAAAAATTCGAGGCAGAGGTGGATGCGTTGAGAGGTCGTATACAGGAATTGCAACTTAATCGGCCGGCTGCTTCAGCGAGTAATACAAAGGTAAAAACTCCATCTTTTGACGGTTCTGTTCCTTTCCAGGTCTTCAAGCTTCAGTTTGAGAAGACCGCAGCAGTGAACAACTGGAATGCGGAAGATAAAGTTGCTGCATTGTTCGTAGCATTGAAGGGGCCAGCAGCGGAAATCCTACAGACGATTCCCGAAGGAGAGCGGAACAATTATGAAGCATTGATGGCTGCTGTAGAACGACGTTATGGAAGCGAGCATAGAAAACAGATATTCCAAATTGAGTTGCAAAACCGCTACCAAAAAGCAAATGAGACATTGCAGGAGTTTGCTTCAGATGTTGAAAGGTTGGCTCATCTCGCAAATGCGGACGCACCCGTGGAATACACCGAGAGGGTAAAAATCCAGAGTTTTATAAATGGCATACGAGACGTGGAAACGAAGCGAGCTACATACGCGAACCCAAAACTGACATTCGCAGAAACGGTGTCACAAGCCCTGATTCAGGAAACAGCGTCGCTTCTGTGTAAGCCAGTTTTCAAAGCACGCCGTGTGGAAGTAGAAAGGCCAGGGTGGGTAGACGCAATATTGGAGGCGCTGAAAGGATCGCAAAAGCGGAGTGAAAAAGTTATCAAATGCTTCAAATGCGGGAAGTCCGGTCACATTGCACGTCATTGCGATCTTGGCCTTAATAGTTCCAACAATGTGGGTGGGCGTAAACGCAAAGCTGGAGGAGATGAGCAAGAGCGAGTAAGATGTAGAGAGCTAGATCCAGCTATTGAATGCCCTATGATATCTGTGTCGCAAATTGGTAGAAAATCGAGCAGTCTTACCGTCAGAGGGAATGTGGATGGCAAAGAACGAGCACTGACTGTAGATACGGGCGCATCTCATTCCTTGATCCGACCTGACTTGGTCAACAGGAGAGTAAAACCGTTACCTGGAGCAAAGTTGCGTACGGTCACTGGCGAGTATAACCAAGTTCAGGGAGAAGTGATATGTGAAGTATTGATTGGGAAGGTCATGGTTCTACACAAATTTGTTGTGGCGGAGATTGTTGATGCAGTTATATTGGGAGTGGATTTCTTGGTTGACCATGACATCAAGATCGATATGCAGAGAAGGGTGATGCGTTATGAGAACCAAGATGTGCCACTTAACTTTAGTTTGGAAAAAGGGTTCAGCAGTAATCGGGTACTGGTGGAGAAGACTCGACGAAGGCCACGAAATTCAAAGGTAAAGGTTGATGGAACAAATGGGCCAAACAAATCAAAGCCGAAGGTACCTGTGAGCAAAACACTGGCATTGAAAAGCCCTAACGGACGTACTAAAACGAAGAAAGAATGCAAGGGTGATTTCAAGCCAAGGCACACTACTGTTGTGAAGCGTCGGAACGATACTGATTATGCAAAGCAAATCCGTTCAGCGCAAGCTCTGCGAAGTGGTTCTTCATTGGCCGAGCAACAGAGTGCGAGGGAACGATCCAGAATAATGAGTAGTAAGATGGAACACAGGTACGACAAGGAAAATAATTCGGAAGGTTTCCGGGAGGGAGATTTGGTACTGCTATACAACCCTCACCGGCGGAAAGGTGTTCCATCCAAATATCGGTGCAGTTGGGAAGGCCTGTACAGAGTTGTGAAGACGATCAGTGATGTCATCTGCCGCATACAAGCGATTGGGAAATCACGAAATAGAAGAGTGGTACATTTGGCGATGCTAGCAGCGTTTAGATCGAGAGATTTGTCTGATCGGGATGATCAGACTTAGGTGGAGGGCAGTGTCACGGATATTAGCATCACTAAATTATCCCATCACTAAGGCGATGCTAAGGCCATGCCAAGCAGTATTTACGTTAATAATCAAATCAAGTATACACATATATAAGGCAGCCCAGAGAGATGTCACACACAGATGCATTTACTTATATGCCTATGTGCGCGCGAGAGACTGTAAACTACAAACATTCACATCAATAATTCAATCTTTATGTATCTACATAAACGAATAAATAATTGCGTCTACACATATGTACGTATACGAGCAGCGGAGCGGCAATGCACAAACACATGCATATATCTTATCTGAGTTGTCACAAGAGAGAGCAATAATTTGTGCACGTAGTTGTGGCTGGCGATTTTGTAGCCGAAACAACTAGTAAGTTCTGGAAATCGAAGAGCCTAGAAGTATGCAGCGTAAACTATAAAAGCGAGGCAAGCGAGTAAGAAGGAATTCAGTTTGATTTGAGTTGATCAGCAGTTACGACTAAGAAGATATCTAGCGAGCAATACCAGTATTATTTTGATTAGTGGAGTTTCATTTGAGCTATCAGTTTGGTTATTAAGCTATTCGTTGCACAGTTTGAGTGTTATTGTGAAGCATTTTAATAAAGGCCATTTTTCCATTATTCAATATTGGAGTTATTTATTCAACAGTTTAGTGATTCGAACTTAGCAGAGGATTGCAAATAAGAGGATTTGCAAGCAAAATCGTTACAATATGTACATATGTACATTTGTATGTTAATGCAAATGATTATGTCTTTTTGTTCGTCATTCTATGTATTGTTGTTTTTGTAGATTTTTGTTTATACTTACGGTGTTAAATTGTAAATTGTTTATATTTTCATATTTATTTGACTTCTACGCTTTCTTTTTTCGTACATCTTGTTAGTCGGTAAAACATATTCAATTGTGTAAGTGGTATTATGTTTAGGGTTTGAAAATTGTTTACATGTTAACTAATTGTTGTTTTTGTCCACAGTTCCTGAGGATGATCTCAGAATGAGATCGAAATATCGACCAAATAAAATTGAAATATAAAAATTTAAACTGTGTTTCAATTTTTTAAACTGCCTCGAGCTCATCAAAATTTAATAAATTATAATAAATAGTTTTATAAGAATTCGAGTTCAGAATGTTCAATTTAAATTCAGAAAATAACAAAACAATAGAAGAGCGCTTTCCTCATGCGGAAACACATTTAAAAATGAATCACCACTAACCACTATTATTTTTCGCGTATAAATTTTGTGAGTGCGCCCCACACATTCCGACAGCTTTTGGTATTTTTTAATATTATTTTCGATTTTTTTTTCTTTTAGCATGGAGCTTTGAAATGCTCTCTTTTTCATTTTTTAAACTTATTTTTTATATGGTTTTCGTCGGTTGAAAATGGCGGTATTTAAAAAATAACAAAACAACCGTGATAATCATTTGATTGTCATATGACAGTCAGTAGTGAAAACATGATTAAATCGGATAAACTGTTCTCGCATACATAAAATTCTGTTGAGAATTATGTATCTGTCTCACATGCATAATGGTATCTGCTGTATGTTCTTTTGTTCTGTACTAGGTGTCCGAAGCTTTCCCAGTTTGAGTCCTTTTTCATGATTATAGGCTGTCGTTGGGTACATGTGGACATGCGTGAGCGAACAAATGAACATACATAAATTTGAGTATCAATGTTTACGTCATCGCAGGATCAGCATTGTCAAGTGTGAGTGTATTAGTAAAACTATCAGCGTTTCTTGTAGGGGAGTTGTACTAATTATCTCAATTCTATATTGTTTTTACTTTTTACTTCAAAAAAAAAGAAATGGTGGTAGGCTTACAAATTTATTACATTTTGATAAGTTGTGTACATATTAGCATATCCCAAGTATCTCATCCCTTTATCCTACTTATTATAATTTTAATAACAAGTTAAGTATACATTCTTGCAAGTTACTTTGATTGAAATATATTTTTTTGAAATGTTCATTACTACTGTTTAACATTTCTTACTTAAAATTAAGATTTGTACATATCTATATGTATATATACATATATCTTTACTTCATTTTGTCTTTTTAATATAACAGTTTTTATTTGTATTAGGGCAAATATTCTAATACTTAGCAATCTTACATCTAATGTTTATTATTATTGTTTTTTTTTTTAACTTTAAAGTGAATTAGCAAGACCAGCATTGTGCAGAAAATTAATTAATTCTTCATAATACAAAAAATTTTTTGTCATAAAGAGATCTTTTAAATTATTGAATTTTTTAAAAATGGTACTGGTTCTGAAGGCACTGTATTTGTTACATTCAAATATGATGTGCTGCGTCGTTTCTGTCACATGTCATACTTGGCAGTGGTCAGAGATGTTTGCTTTAAATTTTTTTAAGTATATCTTTCCATACGTATATCCTAAAATCAGTATATTAAATAACTTCGTGTCATATGCATTTAATGTGTTTTTTTGTTTTTGAACCAAGGTTTCTTTTCCTTTAATGCTATTAGTTCTATAATATCTGCATCCAGTTTTGGACACTCCTAACGTTCTGTCCCATAGTTCCCTGCCAATTCTCAGAAGGGCTTCTCTGGGTGTTAAATCTGGATTTAGATGTTGTCCTACTTCAGTTGCTTTTTTTGCCGCTTCATCAGCTTTTTCATTGAATGTTATACCCATATGACTGGGTACCCAAATTATTTGGATTGTCTCAATTTTTGATGCCTGCAATTGATTATGAATTTCCGCTACTAAAAAATTTGTTGTGCTATCACAATCAAGATTACTTATTGCTCCTAGGCTGTCCGTAAAAATAGCTAATTTGTTTCGTTTATACCTTATTGCTAGCTTCAACGCTTCATATATTGCCACCAATTCTCCAAAAGTTGAAGTAAAAACCTGGTCTATTTTGAAAAGATAGGATACCTTACTTTCAATGTCATATACAGCACATCCCGTACTATCGCCTTCAACTGGGGCATCTGTGGCCAGTGTATAGAATTCTTCACTTACAAGCTCGTCCAATTTGGCATAGTACAAGGCTTTTAAATTTTGTCTTGAATATTCCCTTTTGGATTTACTTAATTTCGAATATGTAAATTTTATATTATTATATTTTTGAAAGCTTGTCTTTGTATTTATCTTATCCAAAACATGTCTAAACTGATTATATGCATAGCTGTAACTCGATCTTGCTGTGCTATTTTTTTGTATACTGTTCTTCATTTCCGGGTTCAATAGCCATTGTTTCGTCAATTCTTTGGTAGTTAACCAAAGCGCTCTGGAGAGTGGAGGAAGTTCACAGGCCAGAGCATATCTTGTATACGTTGGTGTGTTTGGTGGGACACCCAGGCATCTTCTCAGAGTTTCATTTACAGACGTAATTAATTGCTTACCCGCTCCTTTTGACGCGTCTGCAAACGTCGTGTTTGCATATTCCGCTTTCGATCTAACATAAGTTTTGAATAAATTTACAGCATTTTTGGGTGCCAGACCTGCCCTAATTGTTGTCAATTTACTTATGAGGTTTTTTGCATTTATGATGGAGTTTTTAATTCCCTTCACATGTTCTTTGGAATTCAAATTAGCCCTGACTATTCTGCCTAGCCATTTTACCTTTTCTACTTGTTGTATGCTATCTCCATTTAGTTGTAAATTAAACCTTCTTTTTGTAGTGCTCATGTACATGAAACACGTTTTTCCTGTATTGAATTCTAAGTTAATTTCCTCACAAAGCTGTTTAAAATTTGTTATATTAGTTTTTAATCTCAGCAGTGCCTCCTCGTCTGTTTTACCATGGCAAATTATTGCCACATCATCCGCATATTGAAATATTTGCGTATTTTCATCATTAACCTCATGCAATTTTCCAGTATACACATTCAACAGTATAGGCGAAAGACAACTACCCTGCGGTAGACCATTTTTAATTTGTATTGTGTGTTTCCCTAAAGTCAACTTTCTATATGAAAATAAGTTAAATATCCACTTAGCAATGTTTGGATGAACTTCTTTCTGCATTAGAATATTGTAGAGAATTTTTAAATCAACACAGTTGTATGCATTTGAAATATCTAGGATGCATATGAACACTTTGTTTTTTTTTGCTTTTTACCTCTGCAATGTAGTGCAACGCTTCATTTAGCCACATCGTGGCAGATCGATTTTCCCTATATGCAAAACTTCTGTTAGGAATTACTTTCTTATTTTCTATAAATTCAGTTAATTTATCTTTTATCATCATATTGAGACTTTTTACGACCACAGATAACAGTGATATGGGTCTATAGTTTCTGTAATCATCCAAGTCTTTCCCAGCCTTAGGGATAGGGATAATTTTTATTTTCCTCCATTCTGCCTTTACTGTATTGTTCTTAAAGTGTTCTACTAGCGCATAAAACAGACCCTCATTTGTCTTAACTGAAAGCTCTTTTAGCATATCAAACGTGATCCTATCCAAACCCCCCGCAGTAGATTTTTTCTTGTTTAATAACTCAAGGAACTTTTCAAAACTAAAACATATTTCCTCCCTTAATTGTTGTCCATTTACCATATCCTGCTCAGATATGTTGCTGCTACTTTGTTTTACTTGCTGTTCAATTTCTTTAAGATAGTTCGCATTACCTTCGTCTGCCCATACATTTTTTTCGCCGTGATTCATGTTGTGAAGATTGTTCACAAACCGCCACGCCTCCTTAGCATTTGGGTTCGTGTTTATTTCTTCAATTTTTTCCAGATAATTTTTCCTTTTCGCTTCCTTCACTGCTTTTTTCCATTTTTCCGACTCAATTACTGCAGTTTCAAGGTCCACTACATTGCCTGTTTGCCGAGCTTTTTTCCTTTTGGCTGTCAGGACTCTATAATGTTTTTCCAGTTCCTTATCCCACCACGCTTTTGGTGTGTATGCCGTATTGTTCAAATCAATAGTTGCTTTTTTTCTCGCATGTCTTAATTTTCTTTCAAATTCTTCCAAATCTATGAAATCTACCGTATTTAAATTATCTTGGAGCTTTTTTCTAGCTACGAAAAGGTTTGGTTGTTTGCTATTCATCATTTCTATGACTATCGGCTTGTGATGGCTGCCACCCAGGTACCCATCATGACATTTGAAAACTGGTAGTCTTCCCATGTTGGTAAAGGCTAAATCTAAAACCGAGTTCGTATTATAATTATCACAGTGATATGTCGCTGACCCATCATTCAGACATATCAAATTAAAATTGCTTACAGCACTATGTAAAAATTTACCTTTTGCATTATCCACTACATCCCCCCAGGTGCACATCCGTGCATTAAAGTCCCCAAGGAAGAGAAGGTTTTCAAATTTTTCCAGATGAGCTAAAATTCTACTTCTAATTCAAACATTTGTGTACCTAGGTTTGGCGGAAAGTATGCCGTGCAAATAGTTAAATTCGTTTTTAATTTTGTTGTTTTTGCTATTAAAATATCCTGATCAGTATGAAATTTGATTTTTGTAAATTTTATTTGTTTTCTAAAACCAATTGCTACTCCTCCATACCCATCGGTCCTAGTTTTTTTTAATAAATTAAATCCACTTAATTTGTGATTACATTTTTTTTATGTCATGAGAAAATATCTCCTGAAGACACACTATATCAATTTTATTTTTTTGATTAAAAAAATCTATATGATCATCAAATCAAACAAAAGGATTTTAAGCTTTGCACATTATATTGTAGTATTTTTATTGTGTCCATATTCATTATTTCGACCTTGTTTAACTGTTAGCCTCTCACTAACATGATTCTGACATAAGTTTTCTATGAGCTGCGCTATTGCATCATTGGTGTCTATATTAAATTTTTTCACTAGTAAAGTTAGCAATCTTTCTATTTCTCCTACTTTCGTCCAGTTCTGCTTTTGGTAGCAGGGTTCTTCCAACTTGTTTTCTTTCCTAGTATAACTTTTCTCTGGTTTGGCTCTTCGCACGTTCCTTGCTACATCACTATATCTATTTCTTGTAAGACGTTTGTTTATCACTTTATCATTGTTAATGCATTCCACATTTGTTTTATTCAACATCGGAAAACTTTCATCCATTTCTTCTAAAAGACTAAATCTGTTGTTGTAATTAATGGCGCTATGATACGTTTCAAACGCCTCAACTTTTGAAATTTTCTTAACCATCAACCGTTAACGGCAGTTGTTTCTATTCAGAGCACAATGCTCACCACTACCACAAAGAACACACCGATTTGGTTCTTTACAATTTTTTTTTTCGCAGCCTTCATCTTTTCCACACATAATACATCTGGGCTTAGCTCTACACCCCATTCGCGTGTGTCCTAGCCGACCACAGTTATAGCATTGCCTAATTCTTGGAATGTAATGAGTCACCTTGAATTTGACACAGTAAATATCTATAGCCTCAGGTATCTCATGCCCTTCAAAACCTATCTTTACCGTGTAGGTCGGAACGAATTTTTCATTTTCTTCCGGATCCCTTTAGGTTATCCTAGTGACAGATGTTACTTTTATATCCGTGTTTATATTACTCCATATTTCATCATCAGTGAATTCTAAAGGAATATTCCTTACTACTCCTACAGTTTCTACAAATTTTTTGGGTATGAAGGGTCTGAGTCCTAGTTCTTTCTCCTTTTCGTTGTTTACACATTCATTTGCATACTTATGACTTAAAAAATTTATTTTGAATAATGTTCTTCCAATTAATTTTATGTTTTTAATGCCAGTTACATTTAACCTCCTGATTTTCTCCCATAAAAAAGCCCATTACTAATTTTTACATTTTTAAATAACTCACTTTTGGAGGAGTCCACCAACACACTGAATTCACCACGGTGTCTTTCCGTGTATTCCTCACTTTTTCTTTCCTCTCTTCTATCTTTATTTTCCTCTGTCTCCATATTAATTTCTGCCTCTTGTTGTTTATTATAATGCACACTCTTTATACCTGCTTCACTTCCACTTGCCTGTACTTCACTATATTTAATATTGTCTTGTTCTTTCTTACCAACATCTTTGTTTTCTTCTTCTCTACCTTTGTTTTGAACACTCGTGTTATTTGCCTCCTTTCCTTCTGTCCCTATGTCCATACCCTCATTTGTCACATTTTGCGTTTTTCTTGTTGCTCCTGTCACCATTTTTTCAGTCATTTTATTTTCATTTTGTTTGCGTTCTGCTACCAATTTGGTCCACTCGCTTCTTGGAATTAGCATACCTTGTAACGGAATCTGAATGCCGTTATTTTTTCCGTTTTTAGTTTTTTAGCTTTTAACTCCCTACCTAAATCAAACCTTCTTTTTTCTTCGATTTCTAACTGCTTTCGTTCATTTTTTGTATTTCGCCTATAGCTAGTCTGCCGATTTCGATTCCTATATTCCAAAAAACCCGTGTCTAAGTCATCTTCCACGTCCGTCTCCATGTCATCCGCATCAGCGTCATCCCTGACCACTGCCTCCGACGCCCCGGCGTCGGCCATTTTGTATTTTTTCCCCAGTAATACAGCGTCTTCAGATTAGTGTTGGGAACTATCGAATGAATTCAACTATCGATAGTTAGTTACTGAATGATTTTAACTATCGAACGAATATTTTCATTCATTCATTCATTCATTTAATTTGTTCTTTAGCTTGCCAGAAACTAAAAGAACAATTTCTGGATTGTTTTAGTTACGCCTCGGGGTAGCTAAAGAACAAACCTATATAAGACAAAAAACGTCGTGTTCCAATGAAACGAGATCCAGATACGGCTAGAGATTTAACATGCAAATGCGACAACAATGTGAACCATATGGATCAATTTGTTGTTGCATTTGTATGTTAAATTTCTATCCGTATATGGATCACGCTACATTGGAACGTAACAAAAACGTTAAATGTGACTAAAATGGTGTAAATTGTGCTTCAAGTAAATAATGAAAATATTCAATTTAAATGCCTTTGTTACATGTTATGCAAAGCGCATGAATGATATGCAAATGACCTTGGTTCGCAACCCACAGAGTTTTTTGGTCTCCCCAAACCTGTGGGGAGATTTTATGGCTCTACAACAACAACAACAACAACAACAGGAAATAAGGTTACTTAAAATGGATTTTTATCTGTATTATTCAAATCTGTTTCAGAGGCATTATTGATTGCCTTAACTTATACATAAGCTACTGTTTTTTGTTTTTTTTTCAAAATTCAGGCCACGTTTAATTAATATAAAAATTGCACATTAAATTTCACTTATAAAAGAAACATAAAACAAATATTTCAAGCACTTAAATACTAAAAGTCGCTATGGTTGTTCTAGCCAAAATCGGATAGTGCATGAGGGTCTATATTAAATTTTCGCCGCAGAGATGGCAACTGATTGTGTTATTAAACCCCTAAAAAAATTGATTGTAAAGTAAATAATACAAGTATGTACATTGAGTTGACATGAAAAATACCTTCAATGTTTAAATTGCTGTTCAAAAATATTATCATATCTAGTTTATCTCGAGAAAACTCGTTCTGACGGAACCGATGTTGCGGGTATACGTAAATATTTTTTCGAAAGCATATATAGTTCCGGAAATGTTGGCTGGCTACGATTCCAATAGTCTAGGGGATTATTTGAGCGATCAACAAAATTTTGCCTTAGATATTGCTCCAACTGAATATTTGCATTGACATTGGGCGCGTTTTGACAAATTGTTTTTGCTTCAGCAACTTTTTCATCGAGAAGGTCCCAGAGAGATACTTCGCTTTTATCGACCGATACTTCTCTTGGGGTGTTGGTAGAAACACTTGTGTTTTGTTGCCGTATTAGGGAAGTTACTTCTTCCACTAGCCATTTTGTTGTATTATTTGCATTAATTTCGTTACCGAACGCAATTTTTTTAAACCAAGGATCTAGGAATGTTGATTTGGCGAACATTTTGTCAGACTCCAACTGCCCTAATCGTCTCCAAACTACCTCTAACAATCTGCTCTTCAAACTTTCTCCCTCTACAGTTTTCATATTGCGATTTCGTACTGCGTATTGAAGACCTGTGATTAGGGGCACTACCAGTGACATCGTGGGATAATTTTCTCCTGACAATTCGGTTGTCATGGCCTCTACGGGCTTGAAAAGATTAGTGTAGTCCAACAATGTTTCCCATTCTGATGAATTGAGGAAATCAGGAGTATTTGGTAAAGAAGTTATTATGGCAGAGAGTGGTTCTTTTACCAAGCATATGCGCTCCATCATTATAAGGGTGGAATTCCACCGGGTAGGGACATCTTGTTTTAACCTCAGTTCAGTAACGCCCATTTGCTTTTGCATATTTTTTAATTTTTCCGTCGCTTGAGAACTATGGTTAAAGTAAGTGACTATGGCACGACACTTGTTTATGAGCACAGTAACTTGTGGAACAGCTTTGATGGCATCAATTACACATAAATTTAATATATGCGCTACACATGGGTGGTGGTGCTTCTGTAGCATTTCAATTATATCCTTTTTAATATTAGCCCCGTTATCACATACTACAGTAACTATTTTGTCAAAAACGGACCACTCATCAAATATTAACTTCAATTCTGTAGCTATATTTTGGGAGGTATGATTTCCTAAGATTTCCTTTGTTGATAAAACTGCAGAAATCATTTTGTTATCCCGAACGAAATGACTAGTAACTGACAAAAAAGATTTTTGACTATCAGAAGTCCACATATCAGTTGTAACTGAAATATGTGTTACAATGTTGAGCAAGTCATGCAGTTTCTTTCTTACTTCATTGTATTTAAAAGGTAGCATTGTATTTGATAAAACTTTTCTGTTTGGCAAGGAATATAATGGCTGAAGTTTTTTGTATATTCTACAAATCCTACATTGTCAACGATGGAAAGCGGCTGCAAGTCTTTTGTAATCATCTTTAAAAGAGATTCATCAATATTATTTTTTTCTTGCTCTGAGAGCTCAGAACGTGTGCTGGTAACAAATAATTTTGTTTGAACAGTCCTTCTCAAACATCCACTATTGGAAATGTCTTCGGTAGGTACTGTTAACGAACTGTGCGCTGCACTCCCTGCAGTAGTTGACGAAAGAGAAGTGGAACTACGTTCCTCTTCTGAAATTACTGGCGCTATTTCTCCTGAAGTTAGATTCCTATGTTCTGAGGAAGACGGATGCTTACGGCGTAGATGGTCATTTAAATTTGATGTGTTGCCAGAAAATTTAAAAATTTTTTGGATATATGGCATTTAACTTCATTGCCATTTTTGGTAAAAAACTCCCAAACAGAAGATCTCTTCAATCCAGGCCGCATTATAAATATCTACACAAATTAAATCGTTAAAATCACTTCCTCAGTTAAAAATATTTAACAATTACCACGCTTAAAACGTTTGTCGATTAGGTTGACGTATGCTAAATTTATTTTAATATCTTTTTAACACTGATATATGCACAGCAAAAATTTAAATAGAACGAATGATTCGAAGAAATAGTAATGAGCGAATCATTCATACCAAAAACTAGTAGTTCGATAAAATAGTAATGAACGAATCATTCATACATAAAACTAGTAACTCGAAAAAATAGTAGTGGACGAATCATTCATGCCTAAAACTAGTAATTCGAAAAAATAGTAATGAACGAATCATTCATACCTAAAACTAGTAACTCGAAAAAATAGTAGTGAACGAATCATTCATACCTAAAACTAGTAATTCGAAAAAATAGTAATGAACGAATTTCAAATGACTATCGAATGAATGAAAATTATTGAACTATCGAATAACTCGATAGTTTTCATTCGATAGTTCCCAACACTACTTCAGATACACTTACCAGAATTTATATTTCTAGTTAAATGCTGAAAATGTTTTTGAATTTCACTATTTACAATTTTCAAAATACTTTTAATAACAATTTGTACAGAGCACTCTTTTTCCACAGCTATTTAGACAAAGTTTACAATATAAGTTAAATTCTTTATATCAAAAAGCCTACCACCTTCACCATGGTTCAACTATATACAGGTTGGCTTATCTGTAAAGCAACAAAATATGTCTGTTCAAATTGTCAAAATCTGTGTATTGGGGTTGGTGCGAATGGTATGGAATGGAAACATAAAACTTAGCAGTTTTTGTATGGGTAAGTAAAATGTTGCCAATGTGTTGGTTTCATTTTGAGTTTGCCATCTCCTTTTGACAACCCCTTCGACCATGCAATGACATAAGTAAAATCAGCTGATGAGATGAGCCAACCTGTACATAATTAAACCATGCACCTTCACAGTTAGAGAGCACAACGCCGAATGATGTATGGGCGCTTTCAGCAACTTTCAGCGAACATTATCAAACATTATAGCCATAGTGTACCTATACAAGTGTGTCAGCTAAGCGCTACTTTGGTTTAAGAATAATTAAATAATGATGTTGGATACATTGTAAACTTTACCAAGTAGCGCAACTAACAGCTGATCGCTCAAAATTTGCACACACACACAAACATCACTAATGGCCATATTACGGAAATCTTAGGGAAATTGAAGTTAAACTTTTAAACAGACATAAAATGTTATAATTTTAGAATACATAGCATCTAGGACATCTTAATTGCAGTAATTGAAAGAAAATGTTTGCTTATACTCAAGTATTTAATTATTTTTTCGAAATTTATCTTTAATATTGATGCAATGATTGATCCAATGCAACTCTGGTCTTCCTACTGTTCTTCATTCCACTCCATTCGAGTGCCTATTTTCACGGCCTGCGAGTGCCTTCCACTCTATTCGCAACATAACCTCGAATTAAGCTGCCAAACTATATAGTAAACAATGGAATCAGCTGTTAAATGGTTACCGATACGGTTACCGATAAAGCACCAATGTCTCCAGCTTAAAGGGCGAATTAATTGTGACTTATAACCATAAAGCCATAACCAGATAAAACAGCTGATCACACCTACCTTATAGAAATCAATGAAATCGAGTTAGCGTTACGGTATGGCACAATTAATCGATTACATTAATTTCCATAAGGTAGGTTCGATCAGCTGCTTTATCTGGTTATGGCTTTATGGTTATAAGTCACCATTAATTCGCCCTTTATTAAGGCTCCATTACTGATACTTAGCATAGACTTGACTTGGCTTGCGAACTGTCACTTACAGTTCTGTTAAATGAACATTGCATGTTACTGATTACTCAAAACTTAACTTGATACTTAGCATAGACTTGACTTGACTTGGCGTAAACTTGGCAACTTAGACACGATTATACTCCACTTGGCGCATAAAATCTGGCATCATAATCAGCGTTGAAATTTATTTTTAAATAAATGTCAATTTGTATGACAAAATGTTAAAATGAAATGGAAGCAAACAAATGGCATCTCAAAATGTAAACGTCACTTAGAACTTACATAGAAAATCAAAATTCAACAGACTTCTAAGTCAAGTTAAGTTTTGAGTAATCAGTAACATGCAATGTTCATTTAACAGAACTGTAAGTGACAGTTCGCAAGCCAAGTCAAGTCTATGCTAAGTATCAGTAATGGAGCCTTAAAGGCTCTGAATTTTGAATTTTGATGTTCTATGCATGGTTCAATGGTTCATCGGCAGCGTCTGTACACCTCTAGGTGCGGCTGCAAGCGGGCGTCTGTCTTGGAGCAAGCGGCTCGCTATATAAACGTGCCAAGTAATATTTTCACCCCCGCTGAGCGGGTTGTGCGCTGGGCTTGGGACCCGCCACGTAAAACCGTACTCCAATGAAATATAACAACAAGCCTCGGATAAATACACTCTCTATTGATGACGACCATGGCAAACGTTTGAAGGACAATGAATTGAGGGCATGCACCTGGAACGTCCGCTCCCTGAATGGGATTGGTGCAGATGCCTGGCTGGTTGATGTCCTCGTCAAAGCAAAATCTGACATCACCGCCATCCAAGAAATGCGTTGGACGAAGCAAGGAAGAAAGAAGATAAAAAATTGTAACATATATTGGAGTGGCCATGCGAATAAGCGCAGTTTCGGCGTCAGATTCGTGGTGGGAGAGAGACTTTGTCGCCAAGTGCTGGCGTTCACGCCTGTGGACGAGCGTCTCGCCGCTATTCGAATAAAAGCAAAATTTTTTAATATATCATTCATCTGCGCCCATGCGCCGACAGAGGAGAAAGACGATGAGGTGAAAGACACTTTTTATGAACAATTAGAACGCACATACGAGCGCTGCCCCCGTCATGATATAAAAGTCGTGCTTGGTGACTTTAACGCCAGGGTGGGCAAAGAAGGTGTTTTTGGCCCTACAGTCGGAAAGTTCAGCCTACACAATGAAACTTCTCCTAACCGACTGAGGCTGATTGACTTTGCCGGTGCTCGAAACATGGTCATATCAAGCACGAGGTTCATGCATAAAAAGATACATCAAGCTACATGGCTGTCTCCTGATCGAAATACTCGCAATCAGATCGATCACGTTGTGATAGACGGACGGCATGCCTCCAGTGTTTTAGATGTCCGAACGATCCGAGGACCTAACATCGATTCGGATCATTATCTCGTTGCAGCCAAAATACGCACCCGCCTCAACGCGGCTAAAAACAAGAAACAAAAAACACAAGGAAAGCTAGACGTCGAAAAGCTTCAATCACAACAGACTGCCAATGATTTCGCAACTCGACTCTCACACCTGCTCTCTGAGGGCACAACTCATCCTGAAGGAATACAGGAGCAGTGGGAGCATATCTCCAAAGCACTTCATACTGCCGCCGAGGAAAAAATTGGTTACCGGCGGCCACGAAAAAACAACTGGTATGATGAAGAATGCCGCGTTGCAACCGAAAGAAAAGACGCTGCCTACAGGGCTACGTTAAAAGCGAGCGCGACAAGAGGAGTGTGTGAACGCTATCGTGAGTTGAAAAGGGAAGCGAGACGCCTTTTCAGGAAGAAAAAAGCAGAAGCAGAAAGGCGTGAGTGCGAGGAGCTTGAGCTGCTAGCCACCAGGAATAACGCCCGAAAATTCTACCAAAAAATACGGCGACAGACGGAAGGTTTCAAGACCGGGGCAAACTCCTGTAGGAGTGAAAACGGCGACCTTGTAACTGATGTCCAGAGAGTGCTTAGATTATGGAGGGAACACTTCTCTGCTCTCCTAAATGGAGGCAGCAATTCACCGCGCAGAGATGAAGAACCCGATCCCGCAATCGATGATGATGGAATATATGTCCCCCCGCCCGATTATGACGAAGTTAGAATAGCAATAACTATATTGAAAAATAACAAGGCCATGGGCGCTGATGGATTGCCTGCGGAGCTATTCAAGTACGGCGGCGAGGAGTTGGTAAGCGCATGCAGCAACTTCTTAGCAAAATATGGGCGGACGAGTGCATGCCCGACGGTTGGAATCTAAGTGTTCTTTGCCCAGTCCACAAGACGAGGGATGCAAAATGCACCAACTATCGTGGAATCAGCCTTCTTAATATCGCATATAAGGTCCTTTCAAGTGTATTGTGCGAAAGATTGAAGCCCACCGTGAACCGGCTGATTGGACCTTATCAGTGCGGCTTCAGACCTGGTAAATCTACCATCGACCAGATTTTCACAATGCGCCAAATCTTGGAAAAAACCCGTGAAAAGAGAATCGACACACATCACCTCTTCGTCGACTTTAAAGCCGCGTTCGACAGCACGAAAAGGAGCTGCCTATATGCCGATATGTCTGAATTTGGTTTCCCCGCAAAACTTATACGGCTGTGCAAAATGACATTGAGCAACACCATCAGCTCAGTCAGAATTGTGAAGGACCTCTCCGAGCCGTTCGAAACTAAACGAGGTTTCAGACAGGGTGACCCCCTATCGTGCGATTTCTTTAATTTGATGCTGGAGAAAATTATACTAGCTGCAGAACTTAACCGCACTGGAACAATATACTATAAAAGCATGCAATTACTGGCATATGCTGATGACATTGATATCATCGGTCTAAACACCCGCGCTGTTAGTTCTGCTTACTCCAAGCTGGAAAAAGAAGCGGTAAAGATGGGTTTGATGGTGAATGAGGACAAAACGAAGTACCTGCTGTCATCGAGCAAAGAGTCAGCGCATATGCGCCTTGGCAACCACGCTACTGTTGGCAGCCATAATTTCGAAATAGTAAAAGACTTCGTTTATTTGGGAACCAGCATCAACACTAGCAACAACATCAGCACTGAAATCCAGCGAAGAATCAATCTTGCCAATAAATGCTACTTTGGACTAGGTAGGCAATTGAAAAGTAAAGTCCTCTCTCGGCGAACGAAAATCATACTCTACAAGTCACTTATCGTACCCGTCCTGCTATATGGGGCAGAAGCATGGACCATGACAACAGCAGATGAAGCGGCTTTGGGAGTGTTCGAGAGAAAAGTTCTTCGAAAGATTTATGGACCTCTACGCGTTGCCGATGGCGAGTACCGAAGAAGATTTAATGATGAGCTGTACGAGCTATACGCAGACATCAACATAGTCCAGCGAATTAAAACGCAGCGGCTGCGCTGGCTAGGCCATGTTATGCGAATGAAAGATGATGCTCCGGCCAAGAAAGTGTTTCTATCGGAACCCGCCTATGGAAGCAGAGGTAGAGGGCGGCCCCCACTCCGTTGGAAGGACCAGGTGGAAAACGATTTAAACTCCCTTGGTGTGACCAATTGGCGCCGGTTGGCGGAGCGAAGGAGCGACTGGCGCGCCTTGTTGGACGGCCATAACCGTTTAGACGGTTAAGCGCCAATTAAGTAAGTAAGTAAGTAAGTAATGCATGGTTCAACTATATAATTGAACCATGGTTCTATGTAAGTTCTAAGTGACGTTTACATTTTGAGATGCCATTTGTTTGTTTCCATTTCATTTTGACATTTTGTCATACAAATTGACATTTATTTAAAAATAAATTTCAACGCTGATTATGATGCCAGATTTTATGCGCCAAGTGGAGTATAATCGTGGCTAAGTTGCCAAGTTTACGCCAAGTCAAGTGAAGTCTATGCTAAGTATCAGTAATGGGGGCTTAAGCAAGCTTAGTTTAAGCTTAGCTTAACTAGCTGTGTCGATAACGTTTTTTTGTTAAAGTCGCAAATAAAGATGTACATACATATATGCATGGAAAATAAAACACGGCTTACATATAAAAACAGTTCTTTAGTGGTAGGCTTAAAATATAATTATAAAATAATTTATGAAAGCTTATATTTTGCGCATACAATAATCGTACATCTGGCGTAATTAAAACTTTACAGAACAGACCAGGACTCGATACTTTGGCAACAACAAAGCAACCAATTCATGCCGAGTGTTTTCTTAAGGAACTTTTGTTAGTTTTAGTTAACTGCATCATATATATTTATTGGCTGATTGGCTGTGGCGCTGAAGAGGTGTTGTTGTTGCTTTAACAAAATGTTGAGTCCTTACTACGTGAAATACAAGGTTTCTGAAAATATAGCCTTTCGAATTTTCCTGCAAATTTCAACTATCCACCTAGATCCGTGTTTTCAGTTCAAGTTCAAGCTACAGTTCACCTCATCACAGTTTGAGCGGCAAGTGGCAGAGTTAACTCCTGAATTTCCACTGAAAACTCTGGCCTTATCGCAATGTTATCATATCAGTAGCTTGTCTCATATCTCGTATATCGAATTTGTATTAATCACATACATTTGAGCCCTGATTACGCAAAACTTTTACTAAATCGCCTTTAATACGACGTTGATGAAACGCTGGTAAACGTTGTGTTGCACGTAACATTGAATTAAAAAATGCTTTTAAATTTTTGTCTTCAGCAGATAATTCATCATAGGGTGTAGCAGTGGAAAAATCAGTCATATTGCTCTCGTTATATCTTCTTCTAGGTTGTGGCTGCAGCTCCGGCTGATTTTGTGACTGTGCCAGCAGCTGGGGCTGCGGTTGTGGCTGTGAATGCGTCGTTGGAAGTGGCGATCCTTTACTTGGTTGTTTTAAAAAATCATTTTTGTGTGTTTCAATCCATTGGGATAAGTTCATATTAATTTTGAATACTTTGCCACCAACTTTTAGTTCAACAACTGAATCATTTTCTGGATGTTTTCTTTTTGCATTGTTTGGGAGATTTGATGTTGTTGGTATGTCGTTCTTTTCGTCGTAAACGAGATCATTACTTAATTCGACTTGATTTGAGTACTCATCATCATCATCACCATCATCATCTATTTCTAATTTAATAACAATATCATCTGTTTCAGACATTTTATGTATGTATGTCAGAAGTTTTATATCCGCGTGAAGATTTGTTTAAGAGCGCCGCTGCCAAGGGATTAACAACTAGGCATCAAAGGTAAATGAAGATTGGATCAACAATGATTGTGGATATGCTCTTTTTTCATTTCATTTGCTATCTGCTGTGCTTTACTTTGTCCACTCCGATCACTAAGGAGAAAAATTGAATAAATGTGAGATTTCTTTAATTTCACATAGTCGCACTTTGATTAACTTACACTTGCAAAGGCTTTCGGCCACACAATCAGGCGAAGGGAATAACTGCACATCTTAGTAAAACTTAATGATCATAAAGCAATTCGTTACTAACCAAATTATTTTGCTTAAAGTAATTTAAATTTTTTTGCACGAAAACAAATTAGATTTTAACAAAGCCAAATTCGTAACCATGCGTTTTGCTGTGTTGCTCGGAAGAAAGAATAATATTTGTGCAAATGAATTCCCTTCATTTTGTTGATGATGAACTATAATGGATGTGTATTTGTTGTTGAATAGCGCCTTACACAAGCAGCTTAAAGCTCAAGTTATATTGTCGCATATTTTGCTATCTTGAGTTGGTTTGTGTCTCTGATCTGCATGAAAGCAAATTGCAACAGTGCCTTTCAAACTTTGTGAAATTTGAATTTTCTTTTTTTAAAGTTTACTAAAAGAATATACATGTGTAATATATACATATGTATGTATATAATTTCTTTGATTATAATATATAATTTCTTTGGCAAAACACAAAGCTCTCAACAGGATGTGGAGGCAACAGTGCCATCTATCGTGAAGTAAAAAAAAAAATTGAGAGCTACAGGTGAAAAAGAAATGCGTCAAAACCTATAGATCAGACGAGTTGCGGTTGGCATTGTTGTAGTAGAGGTAAATAATTATGTAGGTACATTGAAAGTGCACTTCGAGCAAAGAGGATAAATAATATGTATGTATGCTCTTTGATAAATGCTATTTGGTTGGATCAGATAGAATAGAAACGGGTGTCGAAACGTGATTCATGTAGTAGATAATAAATACATTTGAGAACTGCACCGTGATTTTAAGTCTACTACCTCATCCAATCCGCCATCCGCTTGAATGCGGCATGAATGTCGCGCCGAGATGCAGTACATTGTTGCAAAACTAATATCTATGCAAATATTACGACACCGATTTAAGGCAAATGGCAGTAACTGCGGGGATGATGATGATGAGTTTCTCGATTGGATCGTAAAAAAGCATCATCCAAAAGTTACTGCCCAAATCCTGTTAGATGTCAAGAGGAAAACAAGTTACACGTCTGGCGCTCTATAATTTGTTAAACTTCTTCTGATGTTTTTACTATAATTTAAATCAATTTTGCTTTCCATATTTAGCGTTGTTTCAGGCCAGAAATCTTCTATAATTTATATTTCCGCGGAAATAATTCAACTTTTTCATTTGTATATACTTCTAAGTTTTTTTTTAAACTATCAAATGGAACTCCTTTGGAGTGTTTTTATCGTTAATACAACAACAACAAGTCTTGCTATATATGTAGGTAAATTGGTTCCAAATTTGTCTTCCTTTCACAAGTTTACTTGTACTATTACAAGACTTTATTTTGAATAGGGGGACAGATGTCACAAAGAATTTGACGGTAGTGAACAGACTGATATTACGGGGTGGGAGAGCGGTATGGCTAAATTGTTCCCGAGATGGTCGGGCCAGCACCTTAATGGTGCTGTGTTACCGGAGCGTATCGGATCTGTATCCGACAAAGGACCATCACATCGATAACACTCGCCAATGCCTTCGGGGAGTAACTAATCGCTACAACAACAACAACAACAACAGAGCGGTATGGCCTAGAAGGTCGCATGTGGTCATAACAAATCGTTCCCGAGATGATCGGGCGTGGTACCGGAACGTACCGCATCTGCATCCGGCAGAGGACTATCAACATCGATAACACTCCCCAAGA
Organism: Eurosta solidaginis; assembly: GCF_040869045.1. Classification (NCBI taxonomy): domain Eukaryota; kingdom Metazoa; phylum Arthropoda; class Insecta; order Diptera; family Tephritidae; genus Eurosta; species Eurosta solidaginis. The sequence continues at coordinate 181,866,834 of NC_090323.1, forward strand.
ACAAACACCGACACTGATGATGGCACAACGCCGAAACCGGTTTGTCTTAAAACCAAATTTGACAACGGATGACGGAAAATCGTTCCAATATACTCCCCAAGGCCTTTTGTACAAGCTGCTTAATACTCAGTAGCGCTAACTTAACCAGTCCCGTTATCAAAGAGGATGGAAATAATAAGAGACGTCTTGTGCTTTTTGCGAAGTATATTTGTAATGTCCCATTCGCGGGCTAATTTTACTTTGCTTCTTCTACACATTGTCACGAGGTATTTTGGTTTGTTTTAAGGGATTGTACTAATTAAAGGATTCACCCTTTTTCCAACAATCACAATATATATTAATATAAATTTCTTAAAAATGTGTAGAAGGTAATTTCCTAATACCCGACAAGTTGGTACAATACAAATAAATATCACAAAAAGTACGAACGTCAGCCTCTTATTATTTCTATCCTCTGCCGTTATCATGTTGTCTGAGCACTAGTTCCACGTTATTTGTGACATCTTATGACCTACCTTCAGATAGATACGGGTTTTTAGTTCAAGTTCAAGCTACAGTTCACCTCATCACAGTTCGAGCGGCAGGTGGCAGAGTTAACCCTAGCCATATTACACTATCCCTTGAATTTCCACTGAAAACTCGCGCCTTACGTTATAAAATTATTAATAATAAACATTGCCCAAACAACGCGAAGTCGCTGTCATCATATCAGTACCTTTTATCATATCTCGTTTATCGAATTTGTATTAATCACATACATTAGAGCCCTGATTACGCAAAGCTTTTACTAAATCGCTTTTAATACGACGTTGATGAAACACTGGTAAACTTTGTGTTGCACGTAACATTGAATTAAAAAATCCTTTTAAATTTTTGTCTTTAGCAGATAATTCATCATAGGGTGTAGCAGTGGAAAAATCAGTCATATTGCTCTCGTTATATCTTCTTCTAGGTTGTGGCTGCAGTTCCGGCTGATTTTGTGACTGTGCCAGTAGCTGGGGCTGCGGTTGTGGCTGTGAATGCGTTGGAAGTGGCGATCCTTTACTTGGTTGTTTTAAAAAATCATTTTTATGTGTTTCAATCTATTGGGATAAGTTCATATTAATTTTGAATACTTTGCCACCAACTTTTAGTCTTACAACTGAATCATTTTCTCGATGTTTTCTTTTTGCATTGTTTGGGAGATTTGATGTTGCTGGTATGTCGTTCTTTTCGTCGTAAACGAGATCATTACTTAATTCGACTTGATTTGAGTACTCATCATCTATTTCTAATTTAATAACAATATCATCTGTTTCAGACATTTTATGTATGTATGTCAGAAGTTTTATATCCTCGTGAAGATTTGTTTAAGAGCGCCGCTGCCAAGGGATTAACAACTAGGCATCAAAGGTAAATGAAGATTGGATCAACAATGATTGTGGATATGCTCTTTTTTCATTTCATTTGCTATCTGCTGTGCTTTACTTTGTCCACTCCGATCACTAAGGAGAAAAATTGAATAAATGTGAGATTTCTTTAATTTCACATAGTCGCACTTTGATTAACTTACACTTGCAAAGGCTTTCGGCCACACAATCAGGCGAAGGGAATAACTGCACATCTTAGCAAAACTTAATGATCATAACGCAGTTCGTTACTAACCAAATTATTTTGCTTAAAGTAATTTAAATTTTTTTGCACGAAAACAAATTAGATTTTAACAAAGCCAAATTCGTAGCCATGCGTCTTGCTGTGTTGCTCGGAAGAAAGAATAAATATTTGTGCAAATGAATTCACTTAATTATTTGTGCAAATGAATTCACTTAATTTTGTTGATGATGAACTATAATGGATGTGTATTTGTTGTTTACAAGCTGCTTAAAGCTCAAGTCATATTGTGCTGGTTTGTTTCTCTGATCTGCAATGAAAGGAAATTGCAACAGTGCCTTTTTAAGTTAGCTTCAGCCTAGATGCACACCGCTTTATTTTCGAGTGTAGCAAAACACAAACTCTCAACAGGATGTGGAGGCAACAGTGCCATCTATCGTGAAGTAGAAAAGAATTTGAGAGCTACAGTTGAAAAACAAAGGCGTCAAAGGCCAGCCGAGTTGCGAGTTGTTCTTGTTGTAGCAATGCGGATAAATAATATGTATGGTCTTTGATAAATGCTCTTTGGTTAGATCAGATAGAATAGAAACGGGTGTCAAAACATTTGAGAACTGCACCGTCATTTTAAGCCTATTGATCTCTCATCTCGTTCACTTCACCTCGTCCAATTGCGGCAGTATCCAGTGATAGGTCGCAATACCGGGGTCCCTTAGGTGTACTGACCTCTTTAAGACTAACCCAAATTTTTTTGATGACAAGATCACTTTGAATGCGGCATGACTGTCGCACTCAATATGAGAGTGGTATTATAACAATAACGTATACCTCCGTTTAAAATAGGCTTGAATACATTCCCTCTAGGTCATATGACTTTATATGAGCGGTGGATGCTCTCTATCTACTTTAGGATATCCTCCCTCAGAAGCTGAGGAATTGGGACATTCTTTCTTAGGTCAGACTTTGTTAGAACCCTCTATAGTGATGTTCAGAATTTTTTCACTTTCGATCTAGCGGTTCTCGATGCCCCAACCCAGCTAGCCGTACGTTATTACCGGTTTACATATATATCAGTATACAAATCGTTCTTAGTGCATGTCGGCACTTGATTTGCCCTCAAGACAAAATCCAATATATACTTAGTGGAAGTGTTCCGCCACAGGAGATTGCAGTCAAAAACGACCACTAGATAATTTACCTCTGCTGCATACTCTTATGTCACACCATCTAGGGTTATTTATTGTCCTAAGAATATTTATAGTGACAGTGACAGGAAAGGTGCCGTTTTCGATAGGTTGATGTTGAGGCCACACTGACATTATTTTTGTTAGGTTTGGTGCAGTACTGTGGGTCCCTGATGGTTAAGCTGCTCTTCCCAATTAAAAACGTGTGCTGATTTTATTTCCGTTTATAATCTGATAAGTACGTATTTAGCTTGCTCATCAAGGGTAGCTGACAGTCAATTTATGATCATAAAGTTGCTAACTGTAAGTTGCAAGACGAAAGATATAGTACATTTTTACACTAAGAGATAGTTCTTATAGATCTTATTCTGTAATAGTTTGGAAACAAGTTCCCATACGTTTTTATAAATTTTTGTAAGACTTTCTCATTTTAGCTACATATTGCCCATCTGCCGCGCATTTACCAAGGGTTTTCGGGCAGAGAACTAAATACGGTTAAAATATTGTCGCGTTGTTGTTGTTGTTGTAGCAGTGGCGTAATAACCGTTTATGCATCTGGAGTCTAGTCGTCATTTGATTCGTATCACTTAAGACCAGACATGCTTAACCAACGAAACGATATCATTTCGTTACGATAATCAACGTTAATAAACTAAACGAAGTCATTTCGTTTCGTTTATTAACGTTAAGATCGTAAAATTGACATTAATTTGACGTTCTTAACGTTAATAAACGAAACGAAATGACTTCGTTTCGTTTATTGACGTTGATTATCGTAACGAAATGATATCGTTTCGTCGGTTAAGCATGCCTGCTTAAGACTGAAAAACAGTTCATCTTACCAGAAAGATTAAGCAATTTTCTTTTATTTTATTAATTTTCTATATTTACACCAATCAGCTTTAATTTCTGCATTACTAACCGATTCTAATATCTCAAGTTTGACTTTACTTTGCAAATGAACAGGCAAAGTGTTGGTTGCACGAAACATTGCATCAAAAAAACTACGCAAACACATCTCCTTCTCCGACATATTTTCCTCAACTAAAAGTGGTACGTCCATGAGAACGTCTTCTTGTGGTGTTTGTGTCTCCGCCGACACACTTGATATTACAATCTCATTCTTCAATTTCTGTTGTTGTTGTTGTTGTAGCAGTTCCAATTTATATTCTTGTCCTTTCGTCAAAACAATTGGTTTGGCCAACTGTACAAGCCTTTCCAATTCTGGATCGTCTTTGCTACGGTATGGTGCTATAAAACTCATGTCGCTATAATAACTCCATGGCATTTTAATATCAGTTTTTTGACACTGCGGCAGTGTGACTTCATCTTTATTATAATTGGAGCGTGCTAATCGTATTAATTCGTTGCGATAGCACATCATAAAGGTTTTGTAGAGTTCATTCCAAATGTTTTTTGCTTCATTACCTAAGACGAGGGAAATTCTTATCAAATTTTTTCATTTGGGTGTATACTGATAGGTTAAATATTAGGATTCAAGGGGTTGTGTAGCGGAATATATAGCTTCTCCAACCCAATTGTCAACCTTACCTTCGAGCGGCGAATCCCGTTTCACTAACAGACGAGGCTCTGGCGACCCCAAGCTCCTCATGGAACTTGGGGGTGGGGAGGGAGGGATGGCCTGAAGGTTTAATGTGGCCATATAAATCGTTCCCGAGATGGTCGGGCCAGCACCTTAATGGTGCTGTGTTACCGGAGCGTATCGGATCTGTATCCGACAAAGGACCATCACATCGATAACACTCCCCAAAGCCTTCGGGGAGTAACCTAATCGCTACAACAACAACAACAACAACTATTTTTCTGATAAAAAAAAACTACCATTTTTAAAACCCAACTTGACTCCTGCTTGAGCCCAAATTCTATTTTTGTATTCTTCGTCCTTGTATCTTCACAGGCGATAATCGTACAGACCCTTATTTTCCTGTACCATAGATATGAGAGCCACCAATTTGCGATCCTTATGCGACGTCATGTTGAAATGTGGGTATAGATATGTATGCACAGATTTCTTAAAATAGATAAAATATTAATATAATATTTTTTGTTATTTCAAAATGCAATTTACAGCAGTAACTTTATGAAAACAGCTGATGAAATCAACAATTCGTATGGGCGCTTTCAGCACTTTTTCATATATATGAGTTTAACACAACCACGCATTTTTATGGAGAACTGTAGAATGAGCGACACTGGTGCCATCTGATACTGGAAAGTAGCCATTTCATTATCATAAGAAGAAGAATTTGAAATTTGCTTTGGCGTTGGTGGTGTTGGCACACTTTGCAAGTGAAATTATTTTTCCCACTGGTTGGTAAATTTTCTAACATTTTTCGCAAATAAAAACTGCAATATAACAATCGATCACCACACAAAATATGTTAGCAAGTATTTTTGTTGTATAGGGAGAATGTTTATAACAGTGCTTCGCGAGATTTTGTATGTGATTGGGCAAGATGTAGTAAACTTCAATTGCCAAGTGTGAAGTTCCTTCATATTTACAAACGCAACATCTTGGTTGATTGTGTCGATGTATTGGAATGAATAAGCTTGTGTTAAACGCATCTGTATGAAAAATGTCATTGTACCGCGCCCTTTATTGCTGTTGATACGTTGCAAACAAATTAAGGCCAAATTAAACTTCCTTAACCCTAACGCCATAGCCGTAACCAGGCCCATATCCATAACCATCACCAAAGTGATCGATTAATGGTGCCTTAACCTAAAATCCTTAACCTAATCGTGAAAATTTCATAAAAATTAAGAAAACACAAAAAATTACAAACATATTCCACAAAAAATAAGTCTCTTAGTCATAACGTATCCAAAACAATGAATAAAATCTACAAAAAGTTATTAAATTCACCAACTCAAATATTTTTAGGTTATGGATATGGCGAGAAACCAAAATCCAATTGGTTGGCTATGGTATGGTTATGGCGTTAGCGTTATGATATGGCACCATTAATCGACTACATTGTTTTCCATAAAGTTGGTTCGATCAGCTGTTTTATCTGGTTATGGTTATATGGTTATAAGTCACCATAAATTGGCCCTTAAAAGGTAGGTCCGATCGGCTGTTTTATCTGGTTATGGTTTTATGCTAATAAGTCAGCAATAATTGGCCCTTTAAGTATAGGAAATTATAAGAAAAGTGTAAAAGGGAACGAGTTAAATAGCTGAAGATATCAAAAAAACTTCTGTTAAATCGGTAAGCGCTAGCACCGTTAGATCACTATACAAAAATGGCTTATATGATATGATATGATATGATAGAGTACCACGTAAAAAGCCTAATATATTATAAGAAGGTCAACCAATGTAAGCGTATGAATTTCGCCAAAAAATATATAAATGAGTCACACCAACCTTTGGAACAAACATTCTTTTTACGGATGAAAGTAAATTTGAAATATTTGGTTGCTATGCTTATTGATCTCAAGACATTAAATTGTAGCAGAGCCTTCCTATCTCTCACTTTCATTTTTAATTTAATATCTGTGGTGGTTGACTGCCCCTTTTTACTTGAGCGTATATTCTTTCTTATTCCTAATATTTGTTTAATGAATCATGCCACATTTTATGTTGTGCTGGCGAGGACCAATTATGCGGTCAATGCTCCTCTTGTTAGAGCTCTTAAAGAGTTTAACTTGCTCCCAAATTCTTCAGTTTTGGACTTCTCCTACTGTGAAAAAAGATTTAAAATGCTACTAAATGACATGTTGAATTAGTTGGTAGTCTATCTTTACCTGTAACTAATCTGTACGAAATGTAATACTTTCAAGACTAAATAAATATTATTATTATGAAAAACCTCCAAAGATATGGGGGAGCAAGAATGAAGCCTTTATTGATAAATGCGTGGTGCAGGCTCCATAATGATGTGTAGATATATGGCGGCATGGGGGGTCGGTAATCTTGTGTTTATTGAATCTACAATGAAAAAGGAAGATTATCTTGACATTTTGAAGAACAATGTCGCCCTTAGTGTGGAGAAATTGGGCTTAACGCAGAACTGGATATTTCAAGAGGACAATGACCCTAAGCACTCCTCCAAAATTTTTAAGCATTTGTTGCTCTATCGTACTCCGAAAACTCTTGATCATCCACCGCAATCCCCAGACCTTAATTCAATTTAGCACCTGCAGGAAGAACTCGACAAAAAAAAAATTAGTGAAAGGAACATTTCTAGGGAGGACAGAAAGAATGAATTCACAATGGTCAGAAGGTATAATAATTGACTGTGCATTGTTTCTAAAGGAAAAAAGTGACATTTCGGAAGGCAAACAAAAATTTATTTAAATCAATTGAAATTCAATATTCGATGAGCATTCTGCCTGAATCACTATGCGTCGTCCAACGGCAAAATTTCTTGGTTGCTCATATTTCCGTGCTAGAGAAATAAATCAAAATATTTCTTGAGCGTTCACTTAAGAGCAGCGTAGGGCCCTTAAATCGGGTTAACTATAGTACAGTTTCAGATACATTTTTGAACATTCGAGATACGACCTTCGTAACAAAACTTACGACTTTTCTAATACAATTGGTATATGCATCACATATTTGACCAAAAGTCATTAGCTCAGATCACGCTGATGATTGTAACATTTTAACATAAGTGTTAAGTTATAAATCTTAAACTACAGCTGTGAATTTTTATTACATGTATATACATATGCACTTAAACTTTATATGGGCTGCTAAGTGTATAACTTTATATACACTTATAAAATTGTTGCGCATAAAATTAGTTCTAACAAGTAAGGAAGGCTAAGTTCGGGTGTAACCGAATATTACATACTCAGTTGAGAGCTATGGAGACAAAATAAGGAAAATCACCATGTAGGAAAATGAACCTAGTGTAACCCTGGAATGTGGTTGTATGACATGTGTATCAAATGGAAGGTATTAAAGAGTATTTTAAGAGAGAGTAGGCCATAGTTCTATGGATGGACGCCATTTAGGGATATCGCCATAAAGGTGGACCAGGGCTGACTCTAGAATTTGTTTGTACGATATGGGTATCAAATGAAAGGTGTTACTGAGCATTTTAAGAGGGAGCGGGCCTTAGGTCTATCGGTGGCCGCCTTTTCGAGATATCGCCATTAAGGTGGGCCAGGGGTGACTCTAGAATGTGTTTGTACGATATGGGTATCAAATGAAAGGTGGTAATGAGTATTCTAAAAGGGAGTAATCCTTAGTTCTATAGGTGCAAGCCTTTTCGAGATATCGCCATAAAGGTGGACCAAGGGTGAATCTAGAATGTTGGTACGATATGGGTATCAAAACAAAGGTGTTTCTGAGCATTTTAAGAGGAAGTGGACATTAGGTCTATAGGTGGACGCCTTTTCGAGGTATCGCCATTAGGGTGGGCCAGGGGTGGCTCTAGAATGTGTTTGTACGATATGGGTATCAAACGAAAGGTGTTACTGAATATTTTAAGAGGGAGTGGGCATTAGGTCTATAGGTGGACGCCTTTTCGAGATATCGCCATTAGGGTGAGCCAGGGGTGACTCTAGAATGTTTGTACGATATGGGTATCAAACGAAAGGTGTTACTGAATATTTTAAGAGGGAGTGGGCATTAGGTCTATAGGTGGACGCCTTTTCGAGATATCGCCATTAGGGTGAGCCAGGGGTGACTCTAGAATGTTTGTACGATATGGGTATCAAACGAAAGGTGTTACTGAGCATTTTAGGAGGGAGTGGGCATTTGGTCTATAGGTGGACGCCTTTTCGAGATATCGCCATTAGGGTGGGCCAGGGGTGACTCTAAAATGTTTGTACGATATGGGTATCAAACGAAAGGTGTTACTGAGCATTTTAAGAGGGAGTGGGCATTAGGTCTATAGGTGGACGCCTTTTTGAGATATCGCCATTAGGGTGGGCCAGGGGTGACTAGAATATTTGTACGATATGGGTAAATAACGAAAGGTGTTACTGAGCATTTTAAGAGGGAGTGGGCATTAGGTCTATAGGTGGACGCCTTTTCGAGATATCGCCATTAGGGTGGGCCAGGGGTGACTCTAAAATGTTTGTACGATATGGGTATCAAACGAAAGGTGTTACTGAGCATTTTAAGAGGGAGTGGGCATTAGGTCTATAGGTGGACGCCTTTTTGAGATATCGCCATTAGGGTGGGCCAGGGGTGACTAGAATGTTTGTACGATATGGGTAAATAACGAAAGGTGTTTCTGAGCATTTTAAGAGGGAGTGGACATTAGGTCTATAGGTGGACGCCTTTTCGAGGTATCGCCATTAGGGTGGGCCAGGGGTGGCTCTAGAATGTGTTTGTACGATATGGGTATCAAACGAAAGGTGTTACTGAATATTTTAAGAGGGAGTGGACATTAGGTCTATAGGTGGACGCCTTTTCGAGGTATCGCCATTAGGGTGGGCCAGGGGTGGCTCTAGAATGTGTTTGTACGATATGGGTATCAAACGAAAGGTGTTACTGAGCATTTTAGGAGGGAGTGGGCATTAGGTCTATAGGTGGACGCCTTTTCGAGATATCGCCATTAGGGTGGGCCAGGGGTGACTCTAAAATGTTTGTACGATATGGGTATCAAACGAAAGGTGTTACTGAGCATTTTAAGAGGGAGTGGGCATTAGGTCTATAGGTGGACGCCTTTTTGAGATATCGCCATTAGGGTGGGCCAGGGGTGACTAGAATGTTTGTACGATATGGGTAAATAACGAAAGGTGTTACTGAGCATTTTAAGAGGGAGTGGGCATTAGGTCTATAGGTGGACGCCTTTTCGAGATATCGCCATTAGGGTGGGCCGGGGGTGACTCTAGAATGTGTTTGTACAATATGGATATCAAATTAAAGGTATTAATGAGGGTTTTAAAAGCGAGTGGCCCTTGGATGTATATGTGAAGGCGTTTTCGCGATATCGACCAAAATGTGGACCAGGTGATCCAGAAAATCATCTGTCGGGTACCGCTAATTTATTTATATATGTAATACCGCGAACAGTATTCCTGCCAAGATTCCAAACGCTGTTGATTTCGCCTTGTAGAACTTTTTCGTTTTCTTCTACTTAATATGGTAGGTGTCACACCCATTTTACAAAGTTTTTTCCAAAGTTATATTTTGCGTCAATAAACCAATCCAATTACCATGTTTCATCCCTTTGTTCGTATTTGGTATAGAATTATGGCATTTTTTTCATTTTTCGTAATTTTCGATATCGATAAAGTGGGCGCGGTTATGGTCGGATTTCGGCCATTTTTTATACCAAGATAAAGTGAGTTCAGATAAGTACTTGGACTAAGTTTAGGAAAGATATATCGGTTTTTGCTCAAGTTATTGTGTTAACGGCCGAGCGGAAGGCCAGACGGTGGACTGTGTATAAAAACTGGGCGTGGCTTCCACCGATTTCGCCCATTTTCACAGAAAATAGTTACCGTCATATAATCTATGCTCCTACCAAATTTAAGAAGGATTGGTAAATTTTTGTTCGACTTATGGCATTAAAAGTATTCTAGACAAACTAAATGAAAATGGGCGGAGCCACGCCCATTTTGAAATTTTCTTTTATTTTTGTATTTTGTTGCATCATATCATTACTGGAGTTGAATTTTGACTTTTGAATTTTCGGTTTTTCGAAATTTTCGATATCGAAAAAATGGGCGTGGTTATAGTCCGATATCGTTCATTTTAAATAGCGATCTGAGATGAGTGCCCAGGAATTTACGTACCAAATTTCATCAAGATACCTCAAATTTTACTCAAGTTATCGTTTTAAAGGACAGACGGAGGGACGGACGGACGCACGGACATGGCTCAATCAAATTTTTTTTCGATACTGATGATTTTGATATATGGAAGTCTATATCTATCTCGATTCCTTTATACCTGTACAACCAACCGTTATCCAATCAAAGTTATGATACTCTGTGAGCTCTGCTGAACTGAGTATAAAAAGTGTGGATTTATACACTATGACCAAGACGGTTTATGTCTCCACTATTTCTCCATACACTACTACTATGTGTAAAGCCCGGTTTTTCAGTAGTTGCTTAAGTTAACTTAAACTAAGTTTACTTAAACTCTAGTCAAATTCACAAATCACACAAGAAGATTGCATGTAAACATTAGATAGCTGTTTTTTATGACGTATGAATTGATCCTTTTCCTTCAGCTTTATTTTTCTCGCTCTATTTTCATTCGCTCAAGGTTCAACTGTGACGTAGATGAGCAGAACGAAGCAATTTTGAACTCTGAATGCACAATCTGGTTGGGGATTTGTGTGTCAAATTTATACTCCAGTTAAACTAATGAGCAGTTTTTCAGTCACAGTTTAAGGCCGCCTTTGGGGTATGCTTTTTGGTGCCGCAACATTAGATTTTTTATTATCTATAGATAATTTATATATACGGCAACATTTATATTATGTATACCCAACAAATATGGAAAAAAGGCTCTCCAGCGAAACATATATCTAGTTCCGGAAGTGATATCCAACATCATTATTTAATTGTTCTTAAACCATATACATAGTACTCGAGTTGATATCCAACGTCATTATTATTTTTCAATTAATATCCCAATTTCGAGAGATCTTGAGAAATATACAATTCTCAAATGAATATTCAACACGTTTATCCAGTTGATATCCTACATTGCATATCGAGCTGAGGTGGAGTTGAAAAAAATCTCCAAGGTGGTACCACCAAAACCAACAGCTGTTTATTGTGAGAAATAAACACCTGGTTGATAGCAGTAATGAAGCGTAAGTAATCAAAAGTAAATTATATAGGCGGCCGCCGTGGTGAAGGTTTTTCAATTAGTAGAAAGTTTTTCTAAGCGGGCTGCCCCTCGGCAGTGTTTTGCAAGCACTCCGATTATATTTCTGCCATGAAAATCTCTCAGTGAAAACTCAGCTGCCTTGCAGATTCCGTTTGGAGTCGCCACGCTAATTTGTAGGAAAAATTAAAAGGAGCACGACGCAAATTGGCAGAAAAGCTTGGCCTAAAATCTCTTCGGAGGTTAAGGCGTCACATTTATTTATTTTTCTCATTATATATATTTCATTTCATTTTCGTGAAAATACTGTAGTATGGAATCTTACATTTGAGTCCAGTTAGAGAACCACAAGTTGTTAATTACATTTTTTCAACTTAAGTAATAGCATATTTTGCTTTATAAAAAATCCCCCCTTTTGCTGAGTATGCTATGATTCTCGAGTTGAGCCACTGTTTCGAAACAACTCTTGAGGTTTTAGAAGTATGCATAGTTATCAACATGGTACTCAAGCCCAAATGTTTGTTGGGCCTTATGCCCGATTTTTCAGTACAAGTTCAACTAAGTTTGTCAGTTAAACTACGCTTAAATTTATTCTGCAGTTTTTCAGTCTATTTTAATTGAAGTTTAAGCTGAGCTTAAGCGGCCGATCGGACAGGGCTAAACTGTAGTTAACCTATCATTTATTTGCGTTCGTTGGCAATGACGTCGAATATACCCAACATGCCTTTGGGCTTAAGTACCACTACATCTCATGTTGATAACAAGTCAAAAGTTGTTTCGAAATAGGACTCAACTTGAGAATCATTACGTTCTGCGCAAAACAGGAAATTTTTTATAAAGCCAAAAATGCTATTACTTAAGTTAAAAAAAATATAGTTCCCCACTTGTATTTATGTGTGGTTCTCTCACTGGGCTCAAATGTAATATTACAATGCTACAGTATTTTCAAGAAAATAAAATATGTATAATTTATTTTTAATTAATAGCGTTGCTTTGCTACTATCAGCCAGGTGTTTATTTTTCACTATAAACAGCTGTTGGCTTTGGTGGTACCACCTCGGGGAAGATTTTTGTTCAACCCACCTCAACTCGATATCCAAAGTAGGATATAAACTGGAGAAATGTATTGGATATGTATTTGAAAGCTGTGGATTTCACAAAATCTCTCAAAGTTCGGAAAATAATTGTAGAATGACGTTGGAGGGCAACTCGAGAACTATACATTTTACAAAATTTATCAAAGGTTGGATACTGATTGGAGAATGAAGTTGGATAACAACTTGGTAACTATCTGGTTTAAGAATAATTACAGCACGATGTTGGATATCAGCTCTGGAACTAGATATATATTTCTCTAAGGCCCGGTTTTTCAGTACAAGTTCAACTCAGTTTGTCAGTTAAACTACGCTTAAACTTATTTTGTAGTATTTCAGTCTACTTAAACTGAAGTTTAAGCTAAGCTTAAGCGGCCGATCTGCCAGGTTTAAACTCTAGTTAACCCATCAGTTATTTGCGTTCGTACAAAATGGCGTCGAATATACCCAACAAGCATTTAGGCTTGAGTACCATTAGAGCTCTTGTTGATAACTAGGCATACTTCTAAAATCTCAAGAGTTGTTTGGAAACAGTGGCTCAACTCGATAATCATAGCGTACTCAGCAAAAGAGGGAACTTTTTATAAAGCAAAATATGCTATTACTTAAGTTGAAAAAATGTAATTAACAACTTGTGGTTCTCTACCTGGACTCAAATGTAAGATTCAATGATGTTGATGTAGGTCCTTCGGTGTGGCAGGCGGAGCACGCTACCATCACACCACGGCGGCGCCTATATAATTTATTCTTGATTATTACGCTTCATTACTGCATCAGCCAGGCGTTTATTTCTCACAATAAACAGCTGTTGGTTTTGGTGGTACCTCCTTGGAGATTTTTTTCAACTCCACCTCAGCTCGTTTTATACAGACCAATTCTAAATATTCTCGCGGAATTTTGTTCTGGTGGATTTTTTTATTCCCGCGGAAAAATTCCTCCAATTCTGTTCTCCTAGGGAGAAGAATAATTGGAGAATAGGAAATTCGAATTTTCGAAGTCAGCTGTTTGCCAATTGGAATTTTTTTGTGCATTTTTCTTTTTGTTTAAGAAATTGAAAAGTTTAATTATTGCTGCGAGTTTGTTTAAAATTTAGAAATAAAATATGAACAATACACAATATTGCATTTCATATGGAATTGACTAAAATTAGTAATGAATTGGTGCCACAGCAACATCGACAAAGGAGCATAAGAAGAAGCAGACGGCGGGATAACACAAATCCGTTGGAGTTTTATTCTTCCATTCAGCAAAGCAATTTTCTGGCGGACAAGTCGAGTTGAATTCGTCTTTCGTCATATGCCAAAATCTATTTAAGCCTTCTTAAAAAATCCTTGCACAATTTCTGGATGGCTGTATCAAATATACCAAGAGCTCTTCCGTTGCTTATGATATACTTTTCGACTTAAAATGTACATATTTTAGCACAAATTTGTACAAATAAGTTCCTTCTTAAAAGAACCATTTTTCTTTAAATATTTTGATGCATTCCCTTTAATTTAACAAGTGAACAAACTCCTAATGCGGCAGTTACTCACGAACGTACGTACCAAAAACGTGTCAGTTGACACGACCTATCTTATGAGTGTGCAATGTAAACGAAAACTCACCGACGTGCAACGCCCGTACGTACGTAGCCCGGAACCTAGAAATCAAAACAATTTTGATTTTTTCCGTAAGAACGTGTCAGCTGATCGCTCTCTCACTAGACAGAGTTGCCTAGTAAACTTTTGTGCGCTAATTTTTGACCGTTTGCAGTTTTATGCAAAAACACCTAATTAAAGTTTGAAAAATTGTGAAAATAATTCGAAATAATTATGTAAAAGTGCAGATTATAAATATTTAATCTATTTATAATTATTTAATGTTAATTCCAGCCTTTTACAACATCAAAAATTAAATTGTACTCAGACGCACACATTGTTTCCTACGGGCCTGAGGGTTCGGTCAAACGTGTTTCGTTCGACAAACGTCCGTACGTACGGCACACATCGGTGGGTAATTGCCGCTTAAGAAATGACAGAGAAATCTCCCTCTCACTCACATTCATAATATCTACTTTCTCCCGTTACCGGTTTCCGCTTTTTCGAACATTGTTCAGAATAGGAGGAAAGGGAGAAGTGAAAAAACTCACAAGGAATTTTTATTTAGAATACGAGGAAGGGAAAAAACTCGTACGGAATTTTCGTTTAGAATTGGGCTGATAATGAAAGATAGAGCGGGATTTCGATTAGATTCTTAATAGATCTAATCGATCTCTTTTTAGAAATGCAGAATCGATTTTTTTTAAATCATTCGATTCTTTAGGCATCGAAGCTTTCATCACTATCTGCTTTACGGACGCTTGAGGAAATACATATTCTGTAGTTTAAATTACTTTTGTAAATTTAGCTTTATTATGTTGTTGGCTTCGAGAGAAGCCACTTCTGGTAAGTAATATATTGAAAATGTGTTTATCTATTTTTTGGTATGCTCATATATGTATGTATGTAACACTCCTATATTTCTAATACAGGTTGAGTACATTAACAAACATCAGAGTGCCGATATATTGCTGTTTAAAAGTTTTTGTTTTTGTAATCAAAAATCGAATGTACCCAAATGTAAATTTTTTCTTACACTTATGCTTCTACAATCACAAAAATTTCGTAGGCTGTCTTTTTTTATTTCGATATCAAGACTCATTGCGAGCATAAATACGATCCCTATATTTTTGACAGTTTGTATTTACAATTTGTATTGAGCATGGCGGAACGATACAAGGTGGCAGCATGCAACAGCTGATTATAAACTTTTTTATTTGATTTGATACATCACCGGGTTGAATTTTATATAAAGCAAGCATGCTTAACCAACGAACCGATACCATTTCGTTAAGATAATTAACGTTAATAAACGAAACAAAGTCATTTTGTTTCGTTTTCTGCCATATCAAAACGAAATCAAATCGTTTATGTTGATTATTAATTTCAAACTATGCTGGCAAAGCTGATTGATGGCGGAGTCATTAAAGGTGAAAGCATTAGCCAAGCTGATTGCAAATTTTCTCATGAATTTTGACAGTACGAACATATCTCAGAGTATTTTTGACATTACCACCAACGAATTACACAAACAAATTACATGGAGTTTGTGTGTGTATGTCCGCTCGCTGTTACCACCTTACGGCTTCACCATGGCTATAGCATTGCCAGCACAATTCTAACATAAAGTATCACGTTTTTTTAACGTTTTTAACGTTAACGAAAGCTTTTCGTTTCGGTTAAAAACGAGATACAATTTATCTTGATAATTTCTTTATCGATAATATTTCGAAGTGTTTCAACGGAAACGGTGGAAATTTTTTGATAAACGATTAGCTTAACGTTAAGGTGCATCCCTGATATAAGGTGCCACGATTTTCAAACTTTTGTTGATTTGTAGGGGTAGAGGGGGTCCTAAAAATCACAAAATTATCATCCGCAGCTCTAGGAAACTTTTATTTTATGAAATATAAGCTTTTTAATTTCCAAATTTAGTAAAATTTCAACTTAAGTCCTGCACTTAAAATTCGGTTCGCACATGTCGATAGCGGTATCAAAACACGCGTATTTGCGTCAAGATTCAGGATCTGAAAGCAGAAACTATATTTTGTATCTCGTTTAAAACTTATTCGCGGAAAACACGTCGGTACTATTGTCGGGGTTTTCGCTGTTGCAATTAAACAAACGAAAACAGATGAAGGTGGTGAATAGTGTCGCCAGCTCCGGAACAATATCTGTTTATCTTGGTAGAACATTATAAGGTGGTGGCACGTCGACATAAATGCAAACAAGCATACACTATCCATGTATTTTGTTTTTGTAAAACACTTTTAATAATTTGTAGTCTAATATTATTTGGGGTGCTGCGCAGAAGGGTGTACTACGCAGAAGGACATCACCGTGGCGGTAGCCACGGTTATACCACACACCCGGACTTGGCATGGCGTAGCCCAGGGTTATTTTTTATAAGCGCGGCCGCAGGCCGCCTATGCAGAAAGGTTTTATACGTAGAATTACCGTTGGAATCAGCATAAAAATCTCTATAAAGTCCGATTTTTTATTTTTTTATTTTTTTTACAAATGTATGTATTCTGCACTTGTTCCAATTAAATACATTAATTTCAAATTATTCAGAGAATTACAAAACAAAATACATTGATAGTGTATGTTTGTTTGTATTTATGACGACGTACCACCACCTTATAATATTCTACCAAGATAAAAAGATATTGTTGCGGAGCTGGCAACACTATTCACCACCTTCATTTGTTTTGTTTGTTTAATTGCAACAACAAAAAAAGCGACAATAGTACCGACGTGTTTTCCGCGAATAACGGAACAAGTGCAGTATATGGACAATGCTGATATAAAAAAACGAAAAATTGAGATCGATAGGTATTAATAAAAGAAACATAACGGTATATTTTTTTTTGTTGGGCAAACAACAACAACAAAAGTTATTAAAGGTCAAAGTTCATAATAAGCTTTTTTTAATCTAAATTACTTCTAAAGTATTGAACCCAAAATTTTGATATGATATTTGGATATGTATTTCCACTACCTTTCATTTGATGTATATCTTAAGTATATAACTGCAAAGAATTTCCTAAAATAATATAATTTTTTAAAAAACATATCAAATTTTTTAAAAACTTAATTTTTTTTAATTTAATTGCTGTACTAAATATATGAAAATATAGTTTGGTAGATGGGAAATAATTTAAGCTTTCATTTAAAATTATATATAATATCCTTAGTCCCATCAATTCAATACCAACTGTCCTGTTCCTGGTATACCAAAACTTAATTTTGGGCAAATTAACAGTAATTCTGCGCAGAACACCTGGTATTTGTTTCCTTTATGTGCAGAACACCTTTCCGAGTTGGCGGCCTTTGGCCGCGCTTATTTAAATAACCCTGGGCTACGCCATGCCAAGTCCGGGTGGTTGCCTGAACCGTGGCAACATGCCACGGTACGCACTCTTTTTCTCGTTTTTAGGTACAGCCTAATAAAATTACAACAACCATGTTTTGAAAATGGCAATAAGGCCATACTGGCTTTATTTCAATATACATACACATACATACATATGTACAAATAAATATGCGTAATTTACTTAGTAAATATAGCACTTTTAAACATCGAATTTTTTAAGTATTTTACGGGATAGGAAATCAAATGAAATCAAATGAAAGGTAATTTTGCTACCTATACAATGAAAAAAAAATTTTGAAAATCGGTTCGATACTTAAAGAGAAATTTAGATTAAAAAAAATGCTTCATATGAACTTTGACCCTTAATAACTCCTGTTATTGTCATTTGCCCACAAATAAAATTGTGTAGTTATACTCACCTTGACCATGTCTATCAATCCTCATACTTCATTTTTTGATTTTGGAATTGTCCGTATACTGCACTTAAGCCCGAATAACTTTTAAACGAGATAAGGAATATAGTTTCTGCTTTCGGATTCTGAATCTTGACGCAAATACGTGTCTTTTGATACCGCTACCGACATGTGCGACCCGAATTTTAAGTGCAGGACTTAAGTTGAAATTTTACTAAATTTGGAAATTAAAAATCTTATATTTCATAAACTAAGAGTTTCCTAGAGCTGCGGATAATAATTTTGTGATTTTTAGGACCCCCTCTACCCTACAAATCAACAAAAGTTTGAAAATCGTGGCACCTTATTCAAAATATTCCCCTTTATGTTTGTAGGTATGCCACCATGCTGCCACCTTGTATCGTTCCGCTATGGTATCCCAGCAAACACAGTTTCTAACGTTAGAGAAATATTGTAGTTTTACAATAGAATTCTAATGTAGTTCTATAATGCATTTCGAATCGAAAACTAGGTTATAGAACTAGGTTAGAATTTGACTGTGAAATGATTCGAATAACACTAGAAATGCGATGTTATGATTATTGTCACAGTTATCGATTATTTGCACATGATCAGTCATCCTTAGTGCTATACAAACAAAATAAAAATAGTGAAAAGTTGTGTGGAAATATTATAAGCTGGGAAATAAGTTTATTTTATTTATAAAAAGAAATACTAGTAAGCGAAAATGAATCAAAAAAGGTCAAAAACGGACAGCGAGCAGATTATTGAAGTGCTATTTGAATGGCATGAAGAAAACGCTTCCTCATCCGTACCTCAAACCAATGTCGAGTGGAAGCGAAAATTTCAACACAATAACTAGTACTGAAAACTGTGAAACATATGATAGGATTTTGAATTATTTTTATTTTATTATAATTTATAAGCTTTTAACCAAATAAAAGTATTTGATATAATGAAGCAATGGAAATTTCGCTGATTTTAAATAAATGAATTTAATTGCGCATCACTTCAAAATTCTCATTAGAAACCCATTAGTAATTGGCGTTAGAATTCGATATGAATTCTAACCCTTTTCTCGATATCGAGAACGAAGTCCCCTTTTTGTCGAGAATGCTATAATTCGCGACAGTTTCGCAAATCGTCATCTAACCTTCTACCTTAGAGAAATACTTTAGAATTCGATTCGTCTTCTAATCGGTTTCTAACCTAAATGTTTGTTGGGATTGAGTTAATCTTTTGTTTTTGTATTGAGTTAATCTTTTGTTTAGTGGACAATTTGTGGATCTAAATAATTGCTGAAATCCATTAGTGCACAATTAAGCATCCCGGCAAAGAACACACAAGGAATTTGTTTGAATATTGTAGATGATTGCATTTCTCTTTAGTACACCATTAGCGACTCCTCTACCTCCCAAAGCATGGTGCACTAGTGGAAAACTTAATCGAATTCGGGAGGGGTATCAAAATACCCGTATTGACCTCGGTATTAATCATCCGAAGGCGGAAATAAAAAATCCTTGAATATTCACAAAACACCTTTTAATGAACCACTTGAAAGCCTGCAACTGTTTTTTTGCAAATATTTCCTAACGCAGACAGAAATTGTTTTACCCGGCGATCGTATATTAGCAGCTGAAGTATTAGCAAAACGTAAAAAGAGCCAGGTTTGCGACGGGAAGATGAACAATGATGTAATAGCATGCAAGCCGGGAAGACTTCATTAGAAGGAGCCAAATACCTACTCTATCAGCAGCTTGGTGTAGTCACCGCTAATTCAGGAGATATATTCCGTGAAGATATCGGCGCCCATGAAAAAGCGTCTCTTTCATATTTAAAGCGGCGACCCCAAAAGAATCGACCCGATGTGAATCCAGGTGACCTTTTATATGCCCCCTTAATTCTTGCTGGCCGTGATTTGGAACCAGAACTGGTTTGTGTTAATTGCACAGGAAAGAAAGGCAAACTTGGCGTTCTTACTGATGGCTTTGTGTTAAACTGCAGCTTAAATCTGGCACGTTTGATTCTTCGCGAGGATTGTTCATTATTGCGCTCACTCACTAAAGAAATGCCCTTTGAAATCGCGGTTGGCTTAAATGGACGTATTTGGCTCAAGGCGAAAAGCCTTCGAGAGACTATTGCTTTAGGAAATGCAATATTGGCTGCAGAAAGTGCATCATATGAAGAAATGCCAAACATTTTTGAAAATATTGGAAATATACTAATTAGTTAAATATTTCAAGATTTTATTTTTGCATTTTTCCGTGACAAAGTAGAGTTGCTGTTTTAACGATAAAGGCACTTGCCGAAGGTTTTGAGAGTGCTATCGGTGTTGATGGTCCTTTGGGGGATATAGATCCGGTACGTTCCGGTAATTAGTTTTATTAGAGACCATTAAAGTACTACCTTGACTTGGAACGATTTGACACGACCACGATGAACCCTATTCAAGTCGCTAGTTTCCTGGGACTTACGTTATATGATTTCGATGACGTTTTCTGAATGATGCACCTATTTGAAGGTGCGAAGCATTGTTAGTTTAGGTATATTGGGTTCGCTGGAGCCTCGCTTGTTAAATAAAAAGATTCCGCCTAGTTAATATTGGCAAATGGGTTGGAGAGGCTGCGCTAGCAACGTAGTAGACCTTTTGTATTGTATAGTAAACTTTTTATTGGAGCATCTTCATCACCATATTTCAGCGTACATAGTAAAAGGGGCAATTTTTATTTTGAGTTAGATCTTTCTGCACGTGTTTGTTTGTTTCTGACCATGGTTATTGTACCATGTTTCTGACGTTATGTTTTCCCTGCCTTTCACACAACACCTTACGCCATACAACCGCTATCGTGATAAATATACTCTCCGAATGGGGCTAAACTTTACCGGGGCAAGTCATTTTTAGAGCTACTTTTTGCTTTTAATTTGGTGTTTCATTATTTACGTAATTCATTGGATTATACTGGACTGCAATGTGGAATTATGGTACAAAACACATTTTGGTGTACCCATTTCATCGATGCTGGGCAAGTTGTTTGGGTGACAGGCGCTTCAAGTGGCATAGGAAGAAGATTAGCTCTTGTGTTGGCGAAAAATGGAGAACGATTAGCTATATCAGCTAGAAGGGAACATTTGTTAGATTCCTTGAAGAGAGAATGCTTAGAGCTTTCACATTGTTTTTGCATTTGCATTTTATATCTCTATCCGTATCTGGTTCATGTACCATTGGAACACGAGGAATGTGAACCATATGGATCATGTTCATGTTTCATTTGAACACGAGGGTTTTTGCATTTGCCTGTTAAATTTCACACCTTTTCCAGTTCAAGTTCAGAAAATTACAATTCAAGTTCAGAATTTCCAAATAAAATTCAGAAATTTACAATTCAAGTTCAGAAATTTACAATTCAAGTTCAGAAATTCCAATTTAAATTCGGAATTTTCCAATTCAAGTTCAGAAAATTAAAATTTAAATTCAGAAAATTGCAACTCAAGTTCAGAAATTTACAATTAAAGTTCAAAATTTTCAATTCAAGTTCAGATATTTTGTCGGGTATTTTTTTTTCAGCCAATGGAAATAAATGTATGTAATATGGTATCTATGTGTTCAGGAAGCATTGGACATCTTAATTCGTTTAAATCAATTTTGCGAGATATTGAAGAAAAAAACTCGCTCATAAGAAGCAATTGCAATGCTATCCAGCTTAATTCTTAGCGTTACAACCATTAATCTGCACTGAGTATGACAGCAGTGATGACGAAGATATGACCACTTGAACAGTTAACGGAGCGTCCACACTCCCGGAAGTAACGTATAGGTATTGTCTGCATAGATCTCGGCGCCATATGTCAAAATATCTCAACTTATCCGCCATCATTATTATATATCATGAATTAGCCCTTATTCGCGACTTTGGCAGTTTCCTAACAAATCATGGGAGCTTTCCCTGTTTCGCTGTAACTGACGGCGATTGGGAGCACCATGAGAGGTCAAGTCTTCCTCTACCTTCGCTACTCTGTGGAGGTCTCTCCCTTCCATTGCTTCCAAACTGCTGTTTCGACTGAAGTACCTGGGGTACACTATACCCAAGCCACCATTTTGGCAACATGGTCAACGAAGCATCAACACTTCCGCAAGAAACATATAAGTATAAAATTAATTAATAAAAATAACTTTTGAAAATTAACACCCTACTTATAAATTTCTGAATTCGAACTGTAATTTTCCGTACTTGAAATGTAATTTTCTGAACTTGAATTGTAATTTTCTGAACTTGATTTGTAATTTTCTGAACTTGAAATAACAATTCTGAACTTGAATTGTAGTTTTCTGAATTTCAAATTTCTGAACTTAAACTGGAAAAGGTTTATACGTATCTGGTACACGCGTCATTGGAACGGAACTATCACTAAAAATTAAGTCTGGCAGGGTCGACTTAAGTAAAAAAAAAAAAAATTGTTTATAAACAGCTGTTAAAAAAAGCAAATTTGTGATGATAAGTGTTTACTATATGTTTACAATGGTGGTGATAGAGAAATATTGATGTTATATGTGAAATACAATATATTAAATGCGTACTAAATGAAAAAACACTTTGATAATTACCTACAACTAGACAAACATTTTATTTCACAAACTGCAAATAAATACATATATACACAACGTTTAATTCATGTACTCTTTTAGTTGCATAGCAGCAGCACCAACACTACGACGGCCAGCATAAATGTAAGTATGATTATCATCGTCCAATTGAATTATAGAATTTTCCTCAGTGACTTGCTCTGTATTGGAGTTTTCTTCCTCCATTTCAACATGCTCAAATTGTGATGAAACAACTGCATCTGCTGTTGAAGCATTTCGCATTATATTGCTCTTGCGTCCTAAATTTCCAAGGCAACCTTCAAATAGTATTTCAGCAATGGCTTTACGCGCATATATTCTTTGTTCCATTGACATTTCTTCATATTGTATAGCCCATGATTTCGCTAAAATCTCGGAAGCTTCACTTATAGCAGGTGAATTCGTTGCATTTACTTGTTGAACTACAGGTGTTTTTGTTGATGTTTTTCGTGTAGTTATTTGTTGTGCTGTGTTATCTTCAGTTGGTGTGGAGTCTGTGTTCACGTTTAGTGCATCTTTGTCGTCAGTCTCTAAACGTTCAAGTTCTTCGATTATCTGATCTTGCGACTGCATGGAGTCTTCAATGTGCACAATTTCTTGATACTCTCCTACATCTGCTTCTAAGTCTTCCATTGGGGGTTTTGTGCCATTCGCTTGCATTTGCTGCGGACGCGGCAAAAATGTAAACGTATGAAATTGATTATGAAATTGTTGTTGAAATGAACGTTCATCTGCATATTGCGCTTCTTCCAAATGTTCTTCCGAATCATTTCCCTTATCAGATATATATTCGTATTTTGTGGGTTCGTTTTTGTTGTATTCAATAGAAATTTCCTGTGTATTATGTGTTGAAGAAACGTGCGATTTTACTGAGCAGGCAGGAACGATGGATTGTGTAGGTTGGATTTTGTTGCCTACTCGGCGCTGTTTAAATAAAAACCAATTTTAAGTGCAATTTTTTTTTGCAATGTATGCGCAAACTTACCAATATTTTCTTCTCGTCATATTGTACACGTTTGCGATCCTTACGAGGATCTTGATTTTGTAAGAAATTCAACATTTTAAAATACCAAAGCGAAGTTGTATAACGTTTGCCCATGCGATTGCTTGCCTTTATACGTGCGCATTCCCGACGATAATTTGTGCGAAATATGTTTATTTTACGTAGTACATCTTCTCGGCAAGCATACGGATCAATTTCGCGCATTTTTGTAATTAATACTTCATAGCCTTGCGTTTTACATTGTCTATCCTTGTACAAGGGATCATTCATATCCCATAGCGCTGGTAAACTTTCATACAAAGCAAAAAATTCGGTCCAGAAAGTACGTTTACCCAATGCTTGTGGAGGTTGGCGCGCATTTGCCATTTCCGTGATTGTTATCTATTTTTAACGAATTTGTAAAGTGAGGAATGGGCGGCAAAAATTACAACAATAAAAAACGTAGCGAACGCGTAACAATACCTCAATCACACAAATTCGCTTGTCCGCTCGGCTTGATTGCCCGACATCAACTGAGTCAAGCAGCAAATCAAGCAGGTGAAATCAAGCACGTACATACATACATACATATTGCTCTCTTTTTATTCACGTGTCTATTAGGGCTGATCACATTCAACACGGCGTCTACAGACCACAACCACAATAAACCAAGGCTTGACGACAACCGTAGCCAAGCATTGGCTTCTTAATTACTTTGAAAGCGGCAGCCACCAATATGAATTACAGCAAATAGTAGCGAAAAATTTATAAAAAAATATTAATTATGTTTAACAAACGCCCAAAAGAATGATTTTAGCTTTTATTATCTGTTATTTACTTCTATTTTAGTTTTTATTGACAAAATAAAAAGGACGCCACTCACTGTCGCTTCGCAAAAATAGAATTAGGTTTAATCTGGCTGCAACAGCTGTCGTGTTTGATTGTCTGCTGCTCTGTCGCGCCGAAAATAACGACGCTCATAAGAACATGTAAAAATAATATGACAGATATGGCGGCTACACCGCCGTCGTGAATGTAGTCAGCCCTATTGTTTTTATATTGAAACCCTCCACCTTTTTAGTACATATGATTGCCTATATACTTGTATATATATACGTATGTATGTATTTATGTACCTCATCACGACAGCTTACGGGCTCACATGGCGGAACGATATAAGGTGGCAGCATAGCGACATACCTACAAACATATATAAAAGTTTGATGTATCTACTTTGTTTTTGTAAATTCGATGGACAAATGTCAAAATCGTACTGCGTCGGAAGTTGATGTATCAATTCAAATAAAAAGTTTATAATCAGCTGTCCCATGCTGCCACCTTGTATCGCTGCGCCATGCGTGCTCAACATTTCATTGTTTGTGCTAAATTACCTCGTTCCTTTTCGTTGGCGGTCTCTTTCAAATCCCATTCAAAAATTTTTAATTCAGGCAACGATGTTCACAGTAACGTTGGCCGCGGGAGCGCATTTCGATGCTTGCCAATCATGCGTATTTTTAGTGTACTCAGAGCAGGAAGGCTGTTATCGGAAAGTTATAGTCATAGATTAGATTGATACGAATCTTTTGTTTACGCTCTCATATTTTCGCTCTCACGAGGGATTTATCTTCTAGTTGTTGCTGGCAACAATCACAGATAAATCCCTCGCGCCAGCTGAAGCGGGTGCCAGAACAAAAAATGTGCCAGCCAAAACGAAAAACGTGCCAAAAATTTTGATTAACTTTAGTTTGACCTACAACTGTAGAATAGCGTTCAAAAATTATGGGAAAAAGGATAAAAATACTTGTCTTAGTGTAAGTATTATTAGTTCGAAGGCGGAGGGTAAATATTATTTCCCATTCAAAAGTTATCACTAAAAACAGGTTTTGTAAATATGAACTCCCGATGCAACCAGTCCATTTTGATCACAGAACCTGGAACGCCAGACATGTAGGATAAGCCCTATCCATTAAATAATGTTAACTATTATATCATAAGTCCGATTTACAGAAATTTCAAAAGAATATATGATTTTCACTGCGAGTTAAATGCGTTACAATATTTGACTAATTAATTTAATCGAAATGTTAGTTTTACTTAGATTTGTTTATATTTAACTCTAACTAGTCGTATTATTGTAAAATAACTTTAAGGAAATAAATATTTTACGACTATCATTTTATTAAATGATTGAAACTGTAATCGCCGAAATGTATGTCAAAAATCCCCATTTTCAGATCTATTAATTTTTGTTTGGAGTGGCATCATTGATAAATGTTATAAAAAATGTGCATTTTGACAGCGCTCTCTCGAAACAAAGAGTTGCAAATCCATTCATCTATGTTATAGTGATGAGAAACAACAAGTAAGGAAGGCTAAGTTCGGTTGTAACGGAACATTACATACTCAGCTGAGAGCTTTGGAGACAAAATAAGGGAAAATCACCATGTAGGAAAATGAACCAAGGGTAACCCTGGAATGTTTTTATATGACATGAGTATCAAATGGAAGGTATTAAAGAGTATGTTAGAAGGGAGTGGGCCATGGTATATAGGTGGACACCTTTTCGAGATATCCTCATAAAGGTGGACCAGGGGTGACTCTAGAATGTGTTTGTACGATATGGGTATCAAATTAAAGGTATTAATGAGGGTTTTAAGAGGGAGTGGCCCTTAGTTGTATATGTGAAGACGTTTTTGAGATATCGACCAGAATGTGGACCAGGCTGACCCAAAACATCATCTGTCGGGTACCTTTAATTTATTTATATATGTAATACCATATTTATATATGTAATACTACGAACGGCGGCCAAGCAACATCAAAATTTTAGAAATAAGGTTTTTCAATTAGAAGAAACCTTTTCTAAGCGGGGTCGCCCCCCGCAGTGTTTGGCAAGCGCTCCGAGTGTATTTCTGTCATGAAAAGCTCTCAGTGAAAACTCATCTGCCTTGCAGATGCCGTTCGGAGTCGGCATAAAACATGTAGGTCCCGTCCGGCCAATTTGTAGGAAAAGCAAGAGGAGCACGACGCAATTTGGAAGAGAAGCTCGGCCTTAGATCTCCTCGGAGGTTATCGCGATTACATTTATTTTTTTTTTTTTATTTATAATACCACCAACAGTATTCCTGCCATGATTCCAAGGGCTTTTGATTTCGCCCTGCAGAACTGTTTCATTTTCTTCTACTTAACATGGTAGGTGTCACACCCATTTTGCACAGTTTTTTCCAAAGTTATATTTTTCGTCAAAAAACCAACACAATTACCATGTTTCATCCCTTTCTTCGTATTTGGTATAGAATTATGGCATTTTTTCATTTTTTGAAATTTTATTTTTTTTAGTTTACTCAGAGCTGGAAAATTCGGAAAAATCGGAAAATTATAGTGATCAGACACAAAATTTTTTTGAGCCGACTAGTAAAAAATGGGCGATTGTTTTTTTTTTTAATTTTTCCGATATTTTACTAATTTACACCAAATTAGTTAATAATTAATTTAAAACTGGTAAAATCTTTAGAAAAAACAATTGCTTAGTTGCTCATGAGAGCCTGTTATTTAAGATACTCTGAGTTATACATAGAATTATAAAGATATCATGAAAGTATCTGTACTTTCAATTAAAATAGAAAAAACGTATCGACACCAACTAAGAACCGTAGCGAAACCTCCCAGCGGGTTAGAGGGCGTACGATAAACCCGCGGCAGGTATGTATATCGTAAGAGCGACTAAAATACCCAAATGCTTCAAGGAGTTGTGTAGCTGCCAGCGCAATTTATAGCTTCTCCAACCCAATTGTCAACTTCAGATACCCGTGGAGAATCCTGTTTCTTTAGCAACCGAGGCTATGACGACCTTTTTTTTTGTGGGAGGGCTAAAAAATGAATTGCTGCCGTCGCAGCAACCGTGTGTCCATAGACTAAAAAACAGCCCCGTTTTGGAACCGTCGCCCACCCCGGTACCACTTTCGCATTACTTCAGGGTGGCGTTCCATTCATTTGTCTCTGCGTCCAGATTCCCGCTATTTGCTCTGAGTGTCGATTTAATCGCCACTACTTCGCATGCGAATTTCTCTGCGCTCCCTCTCAGCATTCATCAGGCGTGTCATGACTATAAATGCTATTTTGCTCACTGCAGTGCAGCGGTCTTTCCTGTTGCACATTTGTGAAACTAAATTTCTCGTGGTAGGTTCCTCCCCAAAGACTATATGCAAGACGAATCTTTCTTCGTGGAAACGGGTCTATGACGACCCCAAGCTCCTCATGGGACTAGGGGTAGGGGCGATATGGCTTAGTAGGTTCAAGGTCATATCAAATCGTTCGCGATCGGGCAACATTAAATTATAAGCCCGACCCGTCTCGGGAACGATTTATGACCACATTCAACTTTATAGGCCCCCTCCCCCAGCTCCATGGGTATTAGTCACCTCCTAGAACGCGTATATCTCATTCTTAGTGCCTCTAACCCGCTGTGGGCTGAATTCTACTGAAAGAATTTCTACTGAAAACAGAAAAGTTCACTATTTGTTTAACCAATTAGCGCACAATGTTCCCATTTGGGAACTTATACAAATTATTAAATATTCTTGAATGAGAACTACTGATCATAAAATCGATAACGAATTATGCTATGCATATATTCAGCTGTTCTTGATGCTCTCTTACGATATCATGGTCAGTAGCAAACAAATAATCTCGGAAGTGGTGCATTTTTTCATTTTCAGTTTTTATCTGCAAATTTTTATTGATTTAACCGAAAAGTGAATGTGATATATTTTCTTACTGCTAATGCGTACAAAAATATCGAGAGAGATGTCAAAAGAAGTTGGCCGAATACGCGTCTTTTGACACCTCTCTCGATATTTTTGGAAGCATATTAGCAGTTCTAAACTTTTACCCTAGATTTTGACGTAACTAAATAAAATAGTTTTGTCGCAAGATAATTGCTTACACTTCACAATTCCAACGTTCTTCCAATATTCCCAGTTTTTGTAAATATTTTTCGTTATTGGTTTAGGCTGAAATTTTTATATATACAGAACTAGCTTTACCAAGCGCACGTTGTAACGCCCGAGATCGAATGGATGTTGCGTTATTTTTTCTGTTTTGTTTGTTGATAATTTAATTTATTGTTCTGTAAATTGAATTCAATTTTGTACGCATATTTGGTGAAATTTTCTGTTATAACATTTTATTCTTGTAACTTATTGTATCTTATTTTATATTATTGTATTGCTTTTACCGCTGATGATTGTTGCTTTGATTACATTCCGAAGAGGCATGACTGGTGAGCGAATTTTCAAAGTTGATATATGCGCAGGCATTCCTTTTGGTTCTAAGGAGTATAGAAATTCATTTGGATAATTCACAAATTTATCTTCATCTGTAACTGTGTCGATCGATTTATATTTCGTCACTTCACCAGGAAATTGATTTTGAAAGCGATCATTGATTTTGTTAACATGATAATTTTTGGGAGCTAAGATAGTTCTTTCGCATAGCCAAAAAACAAAAACATTTAAATTTAAAATTCTTAATTCTGAAATATGAAAAACTTTCGTCTTGATCGAAGGAACCTCGAGCCAAAATTTGGTGATGCTCGAGGTATAGCAAACACGTTTTCATAGGGAACACACACACAGAATTTGATTTTTATAGAAGATGTAGATAGACTGAAGCTAAACAATTTTTTTAACAGCGGCAGATTACTAAACGTCCAAAAGGCATAACAGCTAAACTCAAAAATTCAGTCAAACTTTAGGTGTTAAAATAACTTAAGTTTGTACGGCAGCCATAGTTTTTCCCCATTCCACATTTTACTGTAGGTTTTAGGACTTAACGTCACATAGCTCCTTACCAATTTTAATTATCCTACCATTACGACATCCAGATATATGCAGTATAATATATTCCATTTGTATGGGAGGTGCCACGCCCCCTTTTTCCCAATTCCATATTTTCTTGGTGGTGGGTGTTAAGGATTGACCTCAAATAATTCCTTACTGAATTTCAATGTTCTGGCATGTATACCTTCAAAGTTATGCAGTACTAAATATTCCATTTGTATGGGAGGTGCCACGCCCCTTTTATATATCGAAATTATTTTTAGCCTAAAACCTTCCCGTTGATCGAAGGAACCCATAGCCAAAATTTGGTGATGATTGATGTGTGGGAAATACGTTTCCATAGCGAACACACACACACACAGAATTTGATATTATATATATATATATGGCTAAACCGATTTTGGATTTCAAAATCAACTAACCATCATCTCTCCTTCCTGTATCTTTCCTAAAAATTTCATGGCAATCTGTCGAGCCGTTCTCGAGTTATGGAGTGACAATCAAAATGTACACTTCTTTTTTTATATATAGACTAGCAGACCCGCCAGACGTTGTTCTGCCCTAAATTTGGTCTATCTCCATACATTTTAATAAACTTTTTCCGTCTAACTCTGGCCCCCCCCCCCTCACTTTTTCTTAGTCCTTTTATTCACCCCTCCCTCCGTCTTTTCACTTCATCTATCTCTATTTTCGTCTCACTCTATCTCTCAGTCTCCTTCTCCTTCCGCCTTTTCTCTTCTCTAAAGTTTTTCCCATTCTTCTTCATCCCTTATTACCAGGCAAATCGAATAGGACGTATGTAAATAGTTATGTGGGTATTATTAATTCCTGTCTTTATTTCGGCTTCGCATGCACATTTATCAGTTTTGCCAGGTTAATGCAACTAAATCGAATATCACAATGAAAATTACTTTAAAGCTCTCGGGAACAACTTTCATTTGATATCCATATTACACACACATTCTAGGGGTATCCGGGTCCAGTTTTTGCCCATATCTTGAGACCCTAGTCTAGCGGTATAAAAATTACTCTGTACTAAAGCACTGATCAACAGCTTCAATTTGATATCCATAATGTAAAAACACATCCTAGTGTTACCCTGATGCACGTTTTGACCTATATCTCGAGACCCTTCACAAATAGGTATGAAAACTACCCTGTACTAAGCACTCATCAACAGCTTTCATTTGTTATCCATATTGTATAAACACTTTCTAGGGGTACCCGGGTCCACGTTTTGGCCTCAGTCTCGAGACCCTAGTCCCCAATAGGTATGAAAACTACCCTCTACTAAAGCACTCATCAACAGCTTTCATTCGTTATCCATATTCTATAAACACATTCTATGGTTACCCGCGTCCACGTTTTCGCTTATATCTCGAGACCCTAGTGCCACGCGGGTACGAAAAATAACCCGTATCAAAGTACTCATAAACAGCTTACATTCGATACCCATATTGTACAAACATATCCCAGGATTACCCAGGTCCACGTTTTGATCTCAAGACCCTATCCAGAACGGGATAAAATTAGCCTATGTCTGTCTCCTGGTTCTAAGCTACCCCTCCACCAATTTTTAGCCAAATATGTGCATCCGTTACTTCCTCTTCAATCACTCTTTATCTATTAAAAAAAGCGCATCAAAATCCGTTGCGTATTTTTAAAGGTTTAAGCATTCAAAGGGACATAGGGACAGAAAAAGCGACTTTGTTTTATACTATGTATTGATGTACATCCATACATATGTACCTATAAAACTACGCCCGAAGTTAAATAACGCAGCGAATGCTATATATGTACGTATGTATGTGTCGCATCAAGCCTCACTCAAAAGTAATTAGCGGGGACAGTTCACAGCGAACAAAAACACATACGCATTTTTTAATAAAAATGTTACTTTTGTTTAAACAATTTGGCTGATATAAGAAAGGAATCAAGTATTTTTTTTAATGCAGATCGAAGGTAAATATTTCAAAGTTTTACTGAAAAGTATAATTTTTAAAATCCATCCATCCGTTTATGAGTTATAGCTGTGTAAACAAAAATTTTATGATTTTTTGGTACATTTTGGCAATTTGCCACGCCCCTAAAATATACATCTTCAAATTATATTAGCTGTACCATCTCACGTAGCTAAGTTTTAAAATGCAAAAAACCGTTTTAAAATCGGAGTATTCTGTGTGAAGTTATGTGCATACATGGCATTTAGCGACTTTATTTTATAAGATTTATAGATATATATACATAGATAGATGTAGAGGATGGAGAGCTGGGTGACGAAAGTACTATTAATATAGTGCAACTGCCTGCAGATGCTGATAACCTGATGGATTGTGAAGATATTGATGACAATCTTGGTGAAGTTACTCAACTGAAGGATGGCCCTGGCGAAGTAGAAATTCATTTTACTGAAAAGGAAATAGATATCAACTTCTCGCCATGTACAACTAAGAATAGACAAAAGCTGGAAAAAAGAAAATCTAGCCTGCACATCGCGCTGGCTCCATATTGATGCAAGCTATATAACAGTTTTTCATCGTCTGAACGCTGCCAGCAGTGTTGCCATTTTGGTGTTGTTGGAGCCAGATCTAGCCCTTTTTTTCGCGTTTAGCTCCAAAAGTTCCGCTATAGCTCCTAGCTCATTTTTCGGCCCTTTTTAAAATGTTTTCCCCTTTTTGGCTCCAAATCTATTTCGGCAATACGTATTTGTAATTTGTGTTATGTGTTTCGAAGTTTTATTTTATTTGTTTCGTTATGTATGATGTCGCAATTTGGTACTCAACTGATACCAAAAACTTTAATAGATAAACTGTGTCATGAGGTTGTATATTCAGCTTGTGCAACAGCATAGCGTCACTTTCAGATTATAATAAATTTTTGTCTCCCGTACCTTATTTTCTTTATACTTTTGAAGAATATATACGAACTAAAAATAAGATAAATGTGTACACGAATTTATTGAAAGAAAGATACGTAATATATGTCGCGACTTCATAACTAAATTGATAGAGCAATTAAGGCAACGCTTGCCGCAAAAAAATATAGAAACGCTTAGCAAAATAGATTTATTTTTGGTTAAAAATACATTGAGAATTGTGAAACCTCAATTGTTTTCATATTTCACAAATGAAAAAAAAGAAACAACAAGTATAGCACTGATGAAATAACTAGGTTAGAAATGCAGTGGAAGAATATCCATCTCCAAAATTGGAAAAATGTGACTTCAATATTAAGTTTTTGGTTTGATATTAAAGAGTTTAAGAACGCGTTAAATGAAAACCCATTCAAAGAGCTTGCCAATTTTTCGCTTACATTTCTTTTGCTGCCAAGAAGTAATGCTGAAGTTGAAAGCATGTTTTCAAACATGAGTTTAATTAAAAGCAAACACAAAGAAAATGACTTTAGTTATTTTGAATTCGCTTCTGACAATAAGAAGTGGTTTTAAACGGCTTAATAAATGCTGTCGTGACTTTGAAATAAACAACGATCTCTTAAAATTAATAAACACAAAAAATATTTGTGAATGTAGCAATAATAATAATTCATCTTCTGAGGACGAAATCATAGATTTTGAAGTCTAAGGCCCTTCATATATATCTCGTCCCAACATAAACTTAAATATCGCACGATACTTTACCGCCAAATGACAAAAGAAAAGTTAAAAATAGAACGTATTTTTGTTGTTAAAAAATCTAAAATGATATATAAATACAGTATTATTTATGTACTTCTATTGCACTTTATTTTTTTTTTTTGTGAGTTTACTGCACCTTTTTTATAACTTTGTTTAAGTTTGATTTGAAATAAATATGAAAACTTACACTGAAAAATATACATATACTTTTAGCTCTTTTTGCAACCGTTTTTGGATTTTCTTGAAGAAATTTAGCTCTTTCTAGCCCTTTTTTTCTAGATTCTAGCCCCAAAGAATTTTTTTCCTGGCAACACTGGATGCCAGAATAATAAAACCAAAATTCGAGAGAATTTTCAGCAAAGAGATCATTGAAATTTTTGAGTTCTTCTTTGACAATTCGCTAGTTCAACTCACGAAAGTGTTCGCTATGCACATCAATGTAATTTTCATAACTTCTGCGGATCAGATACCTTGAAACCAAAAGATTTGTGCACCTCATTAATAGTGGAAACATTCGAAGTGGTATTCCTGAAAAGGAAATGATTATTTACGTCATGACAAAATTCCATATCTTGACTTCATTCGAATGTGTAAATAAAATAAGTTAACGATTTTATTGAAAACAATACTTACATGAAGTAATAATAATACTAAAAGCTGGAAAATAATTAGGTAGGTCCTAGGTACTAGTCATCACACTCCTCATCAGTTTAGGATGTTGATCAGACAATTAAATAAATGCGTTGGACGCGTGAAATTTCTAAAAATGTGAGGCGTAGCAAAACCTTATTAAGGTTCATTTGGTCTTATATATGACTATCAATAGAAATTTGACGCGTCCAACGCTTTTATTTAATTGTCTGATCAACGCCCTATATTGATGAGAAGTGTGATGACTAGTACCTAGGACCTACCTAATTATTTTCTAGATTTTAGTATTATTATTACTTCATATAAGTATTGTTTTCAATAAAACTGTTTAACTAAAATTTTTTTTAAAATTATTTTATTTTCAAGTTTTTGGTCTTTATTTAATTGCCTATTATTTCTCATTCTATTTATTTCATTTAGTGACCCATTATTACGGAACTCTACGGACTCAATCAGTCTATGTGAGGTCCTTATGGATCGGCCAGTTCAACCTAACCCATTATTACACGGACTCTTTCCTGACAATTTGTTACAATCTAAGCCCTCAATACATAATACTTCCAAAGACTTTACTCGACTCTGCGCCTCGTATGCTTGTCCCTCCTCGAACTACAAAATATTTTGATGTCACGTGTAACGAACTGTATGTAATATTTGCTCGAAATATGAGCCAAATCGGATATCAAAGGTCGCTTTCTATTCATGTATGTATTATGTGTTCCAAATATGGACCAAATCGGACCACAAATACGATTTTTTTTAACATCTCGATCCTTGTGCCACCTAGCGGCGATTTTTTCATAGGTCGCTTTCTAGTCATGTATGTATTATGTGTTCCAAATATAAGCCCAATCGGACGACAAATACGATTTTTTTTGGAATATCTCGATCCTTGCGCCACCTAGCGGTGATTTATTTCAAAGCTCGCTTTCTATGCATGTATTTATTATATGTATGTTTCAAATATGAACCAAATCGGGCCACAAATACAATATTTTTAAATATTTCGATCCATGCGCAACCTATCGGAGTTTTTATTTCTTATTATTGCATTGTCATCGGGTTCTGAACTATATTCCAAGTTTCAAACTTGTAGCTTATCGGGAAGTTACTTAAATTTCAATTACAAAATTCGTTCACAACGGCCGTGCGGCCGGCCTGTCAAGTCAAGCTAAATAAAACCGTTTAAAAAAAAGACACGTAAAATGTGTACTGAATGAGATCGAGGTATACATGTTCATTGTTTTGTAGACTATCGCAACATGATTTCAGTTTTATGTACCCAATGTTCCCATTTGGGAAAAATCTTTCAGATGAAATAAATATATATATGATTTAGTAAATACATCATTTGTGCATTAGTATTAGTGTCTATATTTTGGACCATACTAACAGAAAAAGGTGATAAAAGGGCGAAACAAAAGTTGGGCGTTAATGGGTTAATATAAATAATGGGTTAATAAAAAATTTCAATTTATAATCTCTAAATGTGGATGAATTAAATTGAAAAAAAAAATTTTTTTTCCAGTTGAGCCATTTTTTCTGTCAAAAAGCATAAAGGCAAAAAAAGATTTAAGCAAAAAAAAATTTATAACAAAAATAAAATTTAAAAAATAACTGCATGGATCATTAACGAAAATGCAACAGACCCGGACTACTATTTAGCAACAACTCCGAAAAAAGTGGCAGCATCGCAGAATTCTTTTAAACCATAACTTTGAATAGGGCAAAGAAAAGTTAAGCCATGGTTGACCGTCTGACAGAAGAACAAATCCTTGAGTACAAGGAAGCATTCAGTTTATTCGACAAAAATGCTGATGGTATGATAACGGTAAAGGAGTTAGGCACAGTAATGCGTTCACTTGGACAAAATCCAACCGAGGGCGAATTGCAAGATATGATCAATGAGGTTGATGCAGATGGCAGTGGTACCATAGACTTTCCTGAGTTCTTGTCGTTGATGGCACGTAAAGTGAAGGATATGGATTCAGAAGAAGAAATTCGTGAAGCCTTTAAGGTATTCGATAGAGATGGTAATGGATTTATTTCGGCGGCTGAATTACGTTACGTCATGACAAATTTAGGTGAAAAATTGACTGATGAGGAGGTCGATGAAATGATTCGAGAAGTTGATATGGATGGTGATGGTCAAATTAATTATGAAGAATTTGTTGTTATGATGACTTCAAAATGAGACATGAATGTTTGGATGCATACTTACTTCCAAAAATGGCACAACATCACAATATATATCCATAGGCGTTAAAAGATTGAGATATGCTGTTGCTATTAATGCAAACCGTTAAAAAAGAGACTAAACTGTGGAAAATGGAGTCCTAAGATCTATAAAATCGTACAATACATAAATAAATTTTTGGTTATTTTTGCTTATAGTCTTCACTGGAGTTGTTTTACTTAAAAATAATTGTGTAGGATGTAGAACTAAAATTAAACATTATGAACATTAGTCCTCCTCCCCCATCGGGTTAGGGGCTTAAAATATAGCCGCTGCAGACATGCCTGTCGTAAAGGGTGACTAAAGTACCAAAATGATTCAAGGAGTGGTGTAGCATAGCCCTTTCAAGGAGATGCCAGCGCAATTTATAGCTTCTCCAACCCTATTGTCAAACTCCTCTACTAGTGACGAATCCTGTTTCTCATGGAACTAGGGGTGGGAGCGGCTTCCACTAGAAGGTTAAATCTGAATGTGGTCATATCAAATCGTTGCCGAGATGGTCAGGCTTAATGGTGCTTGTTATCGAAACAAAAGCCTTCTTTTGGAGTGTCTTTATAGCTAAAAGACCAACATTAGCTCTATCAAATATCGCTATATGAAAGTCAAGAACAGGGGTCGACTGCTAATACGCGTCTAAAAATATCTAGAGGGGTGTCAAAAGATATCTAGAGGGTGAAAACAAGAATCCGAAGGCGGAAAATAAAAATTTTCACCCGTTGAAAAGATTTTACGAAAATAACTCTGGGTCCCTCCGAAACCGGGGTGGAATCCATAGTATTTTTGCGCAGAACACCTCTCTGCGTTGGCGGCCTTCGGCCATGCTTATAAAAAATTACCCTGGCCGGTCCACCAATGCGGAGGGATGCAAAATGCCTTTGTACACAAAATTTTGTTTAGTGCCCAACAACATTACAACAACCACATGAAAATTGACTTTTTTTCTTGTTGTCGAGGTCAATGCGCCACTTCTGACACCTCTTTCGATATTTTTGGACGCGCATTAGCAGTCAACCCTGTTCTAGACCTTTACCCATAATATAAAACGTTCTCATCTTTATACCAGCAAGTTAGACTGTTTTCGAATCAGTCTTGATATTTTTCCACGTCCGTTGCTGTTCATTGCAATGCTAGCCTCCACGTATCCGAACGTAACTCTGAACATATAAAAAAAAAATAAATGTAAGGCCCGATAACCTCCGAAGAGATTTTCGCCCGAGCTTTTCTTCCCATTTCCGCCGTGCTCCTTTTTTTAATTTTTTCCTACAAATTGGCCGGACGGGACCTACATGTTTTATGCCGACTCCGAACGGCAACTGCAAGGCAAAGGAGTTTTCACTGAGAGCTTTTCATGGCAGAAATACATTCGGAGTGCTTGCCAAACACTGCCGAGGGGCGACCTCCCTTAGAAAACTTTTCTTCTAATTGAAAAACCTTGTTCCTAAAATTTTGATGTTGCTTTGCCTCGGGTGTGAACCCAGGATCTTCGGTGTGGTAGGCGGAACACGCTACCATTACACCACCTCGGCCGCCAACATACACAATCCCAATATTTCTACCAAACTAAAGGACCGCGTTGCTTCGCTTTGACGCTTTGACAGTGCCAGACTTAACGTCGAGGTGTGATATATTTCCCATTTTTACTGAACTTTTTTTTATATTCCATTTTAGTGGATATGTTTATACACTTTTATAAGCGCTTAATATAAATATCCTTCTTACTCCTGACCGTTCATGTATCTAACAACAATCATAGTGAAGTTGCTAGTATTGCATTCTTGCTGCTCTTGGTCCACTCGTGACTGTTTTATCTAATGCTCTGAATAAATGATCAAATGGTAATTCATTGCAATTTAGTATGAGGAGTTAAATTTTAGGCTAATTTCTCATAAGTTAAGCCTGATATGTACGTAAAAACCCTTTAAAGTAAGTCCAATATGATATTTTTCCTATAATTCTATCAGAAGCTATGAAGATTTTTTGGCCAACCCTACATTCATATGGCAAAATATCTATTTTGTAAAAGTGGGGGACTCGAAGTCGGACTTAGAGCTGTGGTGTCTTCAGCAATTTTTCTTAGAATCATCTGTATATTACGTTTTTGCTATACTCCTGATGGAAAAAAAATTTGACCCATTCTAATATCTAGATATGTATATTCTTGTCTTCATTAAGGTGTGCTTTCTTTGATACTTTGTTCTACAAAGCAAGTGTTCCACAGGAAATATTTTGCAGGCCATAAAGTAGGTACATCCGAAACATTACAGCTCATTTCGTCGCGCAATTAAAACTAGCACGTTTCAAATTCCTATGGAAGACGAATAGATTTCGTTGTTCGCTTAGGAAACTAACTCACTCCGTTATTTGCGTGGAAGACAAATAACCTGATGTATATTGAAACGATTTTCCGTTATCTCTTGTCAAATTTGGTTTCGAGACAAACCGGTTTCGGCGTTGTACCATCATCAGTGTCGATTTTCGGGCTCGACCTTGTCGTAAAATCAACAAAACAAAATAAGACAAATAACCTGATTTTAGCTAAGTTTAAATACTTACTACAATTAATTGAATGTGGACAAGAAAACTGACACATTTCGTTATTAGCATTGAAGCCTAACACATTTCGTGCCTTGCGTCTGGGGGCAGTTTTCGACTAATAGATTTAGTTTTTATACCCAGCTGTACTTGTACACAGGGTATTATAACTTTAATTGGATAACGGCTGGTTGTACAGGTATAAAGGAATCGAGATAGATATAGACTTCCATATATCAAAATCATCAGTATCGAAAAAAATTGATTGATCCATGTCCGTCCGTCCGTCTGACCGTTAACACGATAACTTGAGTGAATATTGAGATATCTTCATCAAATTTGGTACACAAGCTTATCTGGACCCAGAATAGATTGGTATTGAAAATGAGCGAAATGGCATGATAACCACGCCCACTTTTTATATATAACATTTTGTAAAACACAAAAAACCTGATTATTTAGTAAATAATACACCTATAATGTTGAAATTTGATAAACATTTGAAAAAATGTTTTAAAATGGGCATGGCGCCGCCCACTTGTGATAAAATAAATTTTACAAATATTATTAATCATAAATCAAAGATCGTTAAACCTATCGTAACAAAATTCGGCAGAGAGGTTGCCTTTACTAATGACTTGCCACAGACAATATTATATTCCCATACTATAATGTATGCGGATGATGTAAAACTTTGCTACACTTACTGTCCTACCGATTTGAGTTCCTTGGATCTTCTTCAGGCCGACTTGGACTCGTTCCAATGTTGGTGCACAACAAATTTACAAGCTTTAAATTGCTCTAAATGTAAGCATATGACATTTCACCGAGTGAAGCCAGCATTGAAATCTTATGTAATAGATGGTACGCCTTTGGAGCGTATATCTATTGCAAATGATCTAGGTGTCCTTTTTGATCCGAAATTGAATTTTAACATGCACATTTCATCTATAGCCAACAAAGCTTTGGGTTTACTTGGATTTGTTAAAAGATGGGCTAAAGAGTTCGATGATCCGTACCTCACTAAGGTTCTTTACACATCGCTGGTTCGTCCAATACTCGAGTATTGCTCATGCGTTTGGTCCCCTGTTTCTCAAAAGCATATAAAGCGTCTTGAGTCAGTTCAAAAGCAATTTTTGATATTTGCATTGCGCGGCCTTAATTGGGACTCAAGTCTCCACCTTCCTCCATACAGAAGTAGACTTCTTCTTATTAATTTACCCACTCTGGAAAATCGGAGAATATTACTGGGGGTATTGTTCATCCATAAGCTCATTATTGGAGAAATTGATTCCGCGGACCTCCTCAGCCGCTTGTTTTTTGCGGTTCCCCCTAGAGTATCCAGACACTACGTTCCTTCTATTTACCCCTTTGTCGACGAAACTTTGCTAAAAATAATCCTCTTCTTATCTGGTGCGCGCACTACAATGACTTGTATAGCTGCATCAGTCTTGAATGTACTTTTGCCACTATACGTAATGCAATACTTGCCTATCTAATTAAAGAGATACAAGCTAATTTAATTTGGCGGCATTTTATGCCTTCGATAAAAAACGGGTACTATTTCGCTTAAGGATGGAGGAACATTTATCAACATGTATCATTAAGAAGGAACAAGACAGTACTGCGTTGATTGGAATCTGGTGCATTCCAACAACGTAAAAACATGCTTTTTCATGAGTCACTGACCGGAATCGTATGCATTCCGGCAGTATAATCTTATGGGTCAGGCATCGAGCTGATTGGAATCCGGTGCATTCCAACAACACAGGTCATGTTACTTTTTTATGCCTTGTGATGGCGTATCCTCATTACACTACTCTTAGCACTGCCGGATTCCCATGACATGCTGATTGGAATCTTGTTGCATCCCAACAGGTAGATTGGAATCCACTGCATTCCGATATCATGCTGAGCGGAATCTGATGCATTCCGCCAGTATAAGATTTCGGCATAAGATCTTATTTCTACTCATATTTCTTATTATTATTATATTTTGAAATTAAATAGTAATGTTCATTAATATTTCTTTGTTTGTAATATAACATTGTTGAAATCTCGATATATCTTAAATTTTATCTTTTGAGTTGTATATTTATATATCTTTTATATTATGCAGTCGACCATAGTTTGTCGTCGACTTTAAATAATAAATAAATAAATAAATAAATAAATAAGGAATGTTTTGAAGAAAAACTAACGAAATCGGCTAAGGACCACGCCCATTTTTATATAAAAGATTTTTAAAAGGGTTGTGGACGAATAAAATAAGCTATATCTTTGCAACAAAGAGCTTTATTCAATGGTATTTCATTTCCCAAGTGGATTTATAACAATAAATAGGAAAAACTTCCAAATTTTAAAAATGGGTGTGGCACCGCCCCTTTTATGACTAAGCAATTTTCTGTTTCGGCAGCCATAACTCGAAGAAAAATTAGTTCAGAATAGAACCATATTGTAACGAATTTAGTGAAACTCCGCTTATTCCAAATCTTCTGCTAACGTTCGAATCGCTAAACTGTTGAATAAATAACTCAAATATTCAATAATGCAAAAACGGTCTTTATTAGACTACTTTGAAAGTACTTCACAATAACACTTAACTTCACAACCAATAGCGTGCTTAAATCAAACTGATTACTGACCACTCAACTTTCGCTGTTTTTATACTCTCTGTTGCCTCGTTCACACATTTCTCCTAAGGTCTGTAACTTTGCGAACTCCATGCCTGGTTACCAGCCATATATGTACATGTATATTTGTAGTTTATAGTCTCTCGCATAGCCATATGCGTGTGTATATGTGAGAACTACTTCGGCTCATGGTGAGTATCTCTCTGCTGCCTTGTATGCACATGTGTACATGATGATTAGTTAATGTGTTTATGTAGCTTGCTTTAATGTTGTTGTGCTTTATTTAATAACCTTAGGGATGTGAATATAAATTAGTGAAATATGTCAACGAGGAAACCAAGCAGTATAAAAAACAGCAACAGTTGGGGCACGGCAATCAGTTTGATTTAAGCAAGCTATCAGTTGCAAAGTATAAGTGTTATTGTGAAGTACTTTAATAAAGGCCATTTTGCATTATTGAATAGTGGAGTTATTTATTCAACAGTTTAGTGATTCGAACGTTAGTAGAAGATTTGAAATAATCGGAATTGCACTAAATTCGTTACAATATTAATAAATTCAGCCCTTTGTATAGAAAAATCAACCAAAATTTCCCAAAAGCTCGCTAATTGCCCGAATCTTCATCTTTACAACAAAAACTTTATAGATCTGGATTCCAAATAAGAGCGAAAAAGGGACCCGTACATAAAAACAGCAATTAGAAATAATATATGTGACCGCTCTATGAAAATGTGGCTTATGACTCAAAAAAGAAATTGCGAGAAACAGCTGTTAACAGCTGGAAATGTAATGCTCGCTTTCACCCGAACTTAGACTTCCTTACTTGTTCAATACTATCTCTCTGGACTTGGTTGGTGATTGCCATTATTCTGCTGTTATCCGCATAGGAAACAATATAGAATTCTCCAAAAAGGACAAAAGGACCTTTTTAGACAAGACATGACTTCCTATGTGAGGTAGCACATGGTTAACTGTTTCAAAGCTTTACGAGTTGTGTTCTGTGAAGGCGGTTTTATTAATTTATTTCGCAATTTATCTGTGTGAAAACGGCGCTAAGTGAGGTGGTAGTGCTATTCATTTTTTGGAAGCCATTGTGACGAGAAGCTAGCCGAAGATTCGGTTAAAATAAGGGTACAAAACGGTTTCCAATGTCCTCGGCACTGGCGACAATAGAGATATCGGTCGAAATGACTTACCTTGGCTAGCTATGTATGTTCCTTATTTTAGTGGGGTAATTTTTCAGGAATAGCAAATGAGTGTAGTGACAGTGCCTGCTTACTTGGTATGTTTGGCCTGTTCGATGCCCTCTTTAATCTCTTTGGCGGTGATGATGAGCAGCATCTGCAGGGGTCAATACATTTTTGCTGAACATTTTTTCATTGCAGTGGAGCTGCTCAGTTAAAAAAAATGTTTTCTAAAGTATTTTGAGCTATTTTTTAAAGGTTTTGACATAGGGACCCTCAGTGTGAACGAACTACCTCCGGACAAAGGCTGCCGCCACTTTAAGGCTTAGATTTATAACTTTACAAAAATGTAGTCTCCGTAAAATAATTCATACCCTAATGTTAACACATTTATATTTATGTACATGTATATATCCTAATATGCAAGCATATGCCCAACAAAAGAAACCACACCTTCTGGAACAATTTTGAAAGGTGGATGGTACGGTGCCCTCTAAACCTTTGAAGAAAAGGTTATATATTAGAGCTGATAAACACTATTTCATAGAGAGATTCAATGTATGAGGGAATTGTGGGGAATATGATTGTGAGTGATAATGGAACTGGACGTAAGAGTGTAGATGGAATGGAACTGGACGTTGTGAAGTCGAAGAGTGACATTGAGAGTGGGAAGTAGAATGGGATGACGAAGTAGACAGAGGGAATAAGAGGAGGACAGAAATAGTAAATAAATATTAAGGAGGGTAAGCAGGATCTTTCATCAATATAGGCACGTCCGCCGGGGTATGCGAGTTTCTTACACACTCACATCGTTTTTTGCTGGGTATGTACATATGATACATCAGCATGTACACATGTAACTGCATACATATATTTGTATAAAGGCATATTTATAGTTTGAACAGGCTTATACTGGAACCGTGTACCTGACGTTGCCCTGTTAAATAAAAACAACCCAAACTCGGTCGTCATCACCAGGTCTTGTCTCACTCAGCGCTTCTCTTTTGAAATACGATTTTTTTTTTTGCTTAATAAAAATGAGCATGGTTCGGTTCGGTCTCGCTACCTTACCTTGCCTTGCCTGGCCGAGCTCTACTACGCCCGAAACTTGGGATACACCACTCCGTTGTCTCATTTTTTGTTATACTCGTACATTTAACTGATGGTTTTTATCACCGTATTGGTGTTGTTTTGCTCTGCTCTTCGCATGGTCGTCATTAAATTTGAATGTTTTGTACTTGGCGTGGAGCTTGTTCGGATGGTTTTCTTGTGCGTTGTGCTCAGTTGCTTGCCGGGTTCCTAGTCAATTTCATGTGTTTAGTGGTCTCGTTTTGCAATTTGCCGGGTTATTGTGTTGCCTCGCCGTTGTTAGTGGTTGGTGCGAATTGTTTTTATTGTTGTAGTATTTGTTGGGGTTTGTTGTTGTTGATGCATACACAGTACATTTTTCTTTTGTGATTATTGTGTGAATTTGTGACTGCATTTTTGTTCTGCCAGCTGACATGAAAGTACATATTGCACATGTAAATATGTATTTGATATAAGCAGTTACCTATGTATGTATGTATGTGTCTACCTACCATTTCGGATGAGTATTCCCAATTTGAATTGCCGTGCTATCATCTTCTTTTAAATAAAAATGAATGTGTTTGTGTGTATTTTAGAGGCGTCCAAAGTTCTCAACCAATCTTTTTGAAGATTTCACAGAATTTGTGAGTGATCACTGGGTATAGAATAGGATACGTAAGATTTTGGAAAACTGGGCGCATCCACGCCTCCTACTAAGAAAAAGATAAACTCGCCACACCTCCGCAAAAGATAAGTAGGCACATATATACCTATCAGCGAGTTGGAATGCGAATGTGAGAGGAAGAAGGAGGGAAGTAGGATCATTTCTCAAATTAAGGTAAGCCTAAGATGCATTTTCTGGATTGCATTAAGAGGCAAAAGTGCTTATAGCGATGGACGCTGTCATCAAAAGAAACATGACCAATGAGAGATTTTGAATTCGGGACAGTAAGGACTTTGTCGGCGCCATGATGTGGTGATAGTGTGCTCCATTCACCACACCGAAGGCCCTGGGTTCAAGCCCCGAACAAAGCAACATCAAAAATTTAGCATAAAGTTTAGTCTAAGTCTAAGCAGCATCGCCTCTCTGCATTGATTTGGCAAACACCCCGAGTGTATTTCGGCGATAAAAAACTTGTCAGTGAAAGCTCATCTGCCTTGCAGTTGCCGTTCGAAGTGAACGTAAAACACGTAGGTCCCG
Organism: Eurosta solidaginis; assembly: GCF_040869045.1. Lineage (NCBI taxonomy): Eukaryota > Metazoa > Arthropoda > Insecta > Diptera > Tephritidae > Eurosta > Eurosta solidaginis. Next base: position 181,911,422 of record NC_090323.1, read on the forward strand.
TCTTGCCAATTTGTGTGGAACATTAAAAAGCAGCACTACGCAAATTGGAAGAGCAGCTCAGCCCAAATCTCGTCGAGGGTAAATCGCTCCAAGTACTTATTGTTCTTTATCTGCCTGTGAACTGCGCATTAGCAGTGAAAACAAATTCAGCTTATAACGAAAAGCAAAATAATTCATGTCAAAAAGTATTACTTTGGACTGAAGGGTAACAACATCAAACAAAAATCACCCTCGTATATGTCTCCCGACATATTTGGTCTGATGTATGGCTGTTGTTGTTGTATTAACAATAAAGATACTCCCAGAAGGTTTTGGGTTGCGGAAGCTCTGAAGCTATAAAACTTTGTATTGCGCTTTTCAACCCCTTGAATCATCAACGCTGACGAAAGAAGACGGCATGGCTCGTAGAGTGTTCGAGGGAAAAGTTCTCGGGAAGATTTATAGCCCTGCCTTTCATGACAACGTTGTGTTTCGAAGGAGGTTTTATGATGATCTATGTGAGCTTTACATATATTTAAGCATAGTGCAACGAATGAAGAAGGCTCAAGGGCTTCACTGACGAGGTAATGTTATGAGAATGAATTATTATTTTCGACAAACCGTATGTGGAATGAGGTGAAAGGTGAGACATTCACTGAATTTGGAGCGACAGTACGTGGAAGACTTGAACTGCCATGGTACTCGCTAGCGGTGTCAGCTATTGCGAAACAGGAAAGGCGTAAGCGCTATGATGAAATTTTGTTCTTGCAGAAGAGAACTTCCCAGTTAGTCATCACTAGGTTCACGTGATCAATCAGTATTTTCAAGGCTCTGTAAAATTTTGAAAGTTGAATGGTGCCAGCCCCAGATGCGAGTGGAAGAGTTAGATAAAGCGAATAAAAGAAGGCTAACAATAGAAAGAAAGTTTTTATATTTGTAGTAGAGCTTACGATTTTCGAATTTGTTCGAGAAGAAATAAGCTATACATATAATACAGGCAATCAAGCGTCTAAATTCAATGCCGTTCGAGAATCACGTAAGAAGCCAAGCTCTCGAAGTTCTCGCGTGGTTTCGAGAATAAATCGTAAGCCCTAATTTAGTATATCTCTAAGTACATAAAGATCGGACCAAATTGAAGGTTAAGGTATATCGAAAATTGTTTCTTGCTCTGGCACTTAAAAATGTTAGAAAAAATTTTACAAAATTAATAAAGTAACAAAGCATCTCCCTAACACGAGTATGTGGTGTTTAGTAGACTGACCCGATTTTGCATCATATCTTTATATTTTTGATGCTGAATGCTAAAAACCTTCGAATAGGTCTCAGAAGTCATTTCCCAGAGTTTGGAGGCGAATCTCGACAATTTAACCGATGCGAGTGTCCGTTTTTAACGAATTTTGGCCACTCCTTGCAGAGAAGGCGGAGATAGTTGATGATAATTATCCCCGATAATAGGCTAATCATATGTTTTCGAGGTCGCTGAACACGATGCCGGTATTAGTTTTTCTCTACAACCAATGTATCTCGCAAAAATCACGAAAAATTTACACAAAATGTACAAAAAATAGGAAACTAGCACTATGAATGTTTAAAAATTTCGTTTTCCAACATGTAATACTGTATAATGTAGGAAATTTAAAGAGCTTTCAGATGCAAAAAAGTCGGCTTGATTTGAATCATGATGTAATAATAAAGGTGATGTCAACAACATAACCTCACTTTTTCGGCAGCTGTAAATGCCAATATTTACGTGTATTTCAAAAGTAATAAATTTGGATTGCTTAATTTTTTGTACAAATTCTTCAAGCAAATTAGTTTTCAGCAAAATTTTGTCTATATTCTGTTAGGGAATACAAAGTTACGTTAATCTTTTTGGCTAAACAATTCTAGTAACGGCTTATATAGTTATGATATTTCTAAACGTATAGTAAAATCTACTACGATCGTAGTAGAACTCAAAGGCAGTTCTGTATGACAGACATCCCTCTAAATTATGCATGCCGAACTTGTCAGAATAAGGGAAGACGTCAACGGGATGAGAACATCTGAATATTCATTTCATCATGGTTGAATCAACTCGCTTCGAGATATGAGCAAAATACTTAAATGATCCTAATACGAAAAGCAGTACTATTACGTGTAATCAGGTCAATGACTTTGGAAATGGACTCTTGATGTTAATTCTAAGTTTTTAAACGTTTAATTCGTTAATAATTCCGATATTGTATTGTTTTAATAATTTTTGGCGTTTTATAGAAATAAAATAATAAAAAAAATGTTTAAGTTAAACGGTTTTATTGAAAACAATACTTACATGAAGTAATAATAATACTAAAAGCTAAAAAATAATTAGGTAGGTCCTAGGTGCTAGTCATCACACTCCTCATCAATCTAAGGCATTGATAAGACAATTAAATAAAAGCGTTGGGCGTGTGAAATTTCTATTCTATTTAACTTAAACATTTTTTTTTAATTATTTTATTTTCAAGTTTTTAGTCTTTATTTAATTGTCAATTATTTCTCATTCTATTTAGTTCATTTAGTGACTCATTGTTACACGGACTCTTTCCTGACAATTTGTTACAATCTAAGTCCTCAATACATAATCCTTCCAAATACTTTACTCGACTCAGCGCCACGTATGCTTGTCCGTCCTCGAACTCCAAAATATTTTGATGACACTTCTACCGGACTTTATGGAATATTTGTTCCAAATGTGACCCAAATCGGACCACAAATACGAGTATTTTTAATATCTCGATCCTTGCGCCACCTGGTGGCGATTTTTTTCATATGTCGCTTTCTATTTATGTATGTAATATGTGTTCCAAATATGAGCCTAATCGGACCACAAATACGATTTTTTTTGAATATCTCGCTCCTTGCCTCACCTGGCGGCGATTGTTTTTCATACGTAGCTTTCTATTCATGTATGTAATATGTGTTCCAAATATGAGCCAAATCGGACCACAAATACGATTTTTTGAAATATTTCGATCCATGCGCCACCTATCGAAGTTTTTTCCTATTATTGCATTGTCATCGGGTTCTGAACTATATTTCAAGTTTCAAGCTTGTGGCTTATCGGGAAGTTACTTAAATTTTAATTACAAAATCCATTCACAACGGCCGTGCAGCCTGTCAAGTCAACCTAAATAAAACCGTTTAAAAAAGCGAATCACGCACGGCACGATTACCTCGAGGACTCTAAAAATTTTTACTCGCCGGAATATCGACGGATTTTTGAAAGAAAAATCCTCTGGAATGAGCGCGAGATAAAGGTTATCTTTTGGGCTTGAAAAAATGAAAAATTTCAGAGTGAAAAATGATGCGGCAGAACGTTTTGTAAATCTGTGAGAGAATGTGAATGGGACACCTACAGCAACCGAAGAAGGATATCAGAATCTCATTACAAACGTTGATTTCAATAGAAAAGTGTTTCCCTGTTGCCAAAAGGGAAAAATATTTGAAACTCTGAAAAAATTGAAGTGATGACTTTTGGAATTTCTTTATTTGTAATAAACTTGAGCGATTTAAGCTCCCAAAGTCGTTGACCCGATTACACGTAATATTACTGTTTTTCGTATTAGGATCATTTAAGTATTTTGCTCATATGTCGAAGCGAGTTGATTCAAATTGAGCCGGCTTTTTTGCATTTCAAATCCCTTCAAATTTCCTACATTATGCAGTATTACATGTTGGAAAACAAAATTTTTAAACAGTTTTATTTTAGCAGTCAAAATTATAATTTCTTGTTTTTTGTAAATTTTTCGTGATTTTTGCGAGATATGTTGGTTGTGAAAAACTAATACCGGCATCGGATTCAGCGACCTCGAAAACATATAATTGGCCTATTATCGGATTAATTTTTTATCATCAATTAACCCCGCCTTCTCTGCAAGGAAGCTGTAAAATTGAGTGGCCAAAATTTGTTAAAAACGGACACTCGCATCGGAAAAGTTTCGACATTCGCCTCCAAACTCTGGGAAATGACTTCTGAGACCTATTCGAAGGGTTTTAGCATTCAGCATCAAAAATATAAAGATATGATGCAAAATCGGGTCAGTCTAGTGTTTAGTTTCACCTGCACTTTATTCTCAGCTTAAGTATTTTTTTATTAAATAATTGATATTTCAAGTTTTTATTCTCTCATTTACAGGCTTACCTTGTATTGGAAGTTGTTTGGTAAAAAGAAAAATTCCGCTCAATAGTCCACGCGTACTTTTTCGCTCAAAGGAAATCAGTGTTGGCGAAAATGAAAAATGTAAGTATTTGCTAACTTACTTTAATTGGTAGTGAAACTATGTATTTAGGATCTGGAAATATATTTTAGTAGTAGTAATTCTTGCATCTTTGGTTTTGTTTAATTCACTTCTTTATGAACCCTATTGGGATATTGTACTTTATATTCATAACGACTTAACAACTGATTATTCTTAACATTGGCCAGTTCTGGTAGCTATTCGTTCACCTTTTGTTATTAATAATAATATTACTCAAGTTTTGAATTTTTATTTATTAAAGTTTACCAAGCTTAACGAAATTTGGTCAGATCAAAATTTTCAAAGTAACGTTTTGCTGTGAAAATAGGCAAAACCGGATGAAAGCCATGCTTATTCTTTATACCGAGCCTCTGTTCTCTCTTGAAGGTGCCTAAGCCAAATTTTCCACACGAGGTTATCTGAACCCATAATAGATGGTTATTGTGAATGAAAGAGACAAGCGATATCCACGTCCAGTTTTTCGGTGTGCTTTGCACAAAGATATACTATTTACTCTCTCTAACTTTGATTGGATAACGGTTGGTTGTACAGGTATAAGTGAGTCGAAATAAATATAGATTTCCATATGTCAAAATCCATATGTCAAATCATCCGTCCGATATCACGATAACTTGTGCAAATATTGAGATTTCTTCACCAATTTCGGTATACGGGCTTATCTGGACTGGAATAGATTGGTATTGAAAATGAGCCAAATCGGACGATATAGAAAATTTTGAAAAATTCGAAAAAATGAGATAAATCAAAAACCAATACCGCCAAGTTGATGAAATTTGGTAGGTGGATTGGTTTTATGACGTAAAACATAAGTTACAAAAAATTTTGGAATATGGGCGTGGCACCATCCACATTTAGAAGAAGCCAATTTTGAACGGCTTGTTACGTAAATCAAAAGCCGTTGAGATATTGTGAAACTATCCTTGCCAAATTATATAGACTGAGGCCCGGTTTTTCAGTACAAGTTAAACTCAGTTTGTCAGTTAAACTACGCCTAAACTTATTCTGCAGTTTTGCAGTATACTTTAACTGAAGTTTAAGCGGAGCTTAAGAGGCCGATCTGGCAATGTTAAACTCTAGTTAACCTATCGGTGATTTCCGTTCTTTCGAAATGGCGTCGAATATACCCAACAAGCATTTGGGCTTGAGTACCATTAGAGCACATGTTAATAACTAGACATACTTCCAAAATCTTAAGAGTTGTTTCGAAACAGTGGTTCAACTCGAAAATCATAGCGTACTCAGCAAAAGAGGGAATTTTTTATAGCAAAAAAATCCTATTACTTAAGTTGAAAAAATTTAATTAACAACTCGTGGTTCTCTAACTGGACTCAAATGTAAGATTCCATACTACAGTATTTTCACGAAAATGATATTAAATATATATAATTTAAAAAATAAATAAATGTGACGCTCTAACCTCCGAAGAGATTCTAGGCCGAGCCATAGTACAGGTCTACAAGTAGGATATGTAGCAGCACGCACATACACAGCCACGCTCACCTGATAAAATGCTTGTTCTTGTTCGTTTTTTTTTGTGGATGCTATTTGGCACTTTTGTACTTCTTAGGTCCAAGAAAAGTGTAGTAGCTGCTAACGAAAACTGCCTAAAATTTTTATCGTAAAATTGCAAAGAAATGCCCTTATTTACTTTCAAACGAGCACTTAATTACATCCCTCTTTAAAATCCATATGTTTTGGACAATTTTAATTAACAAATTGTGATACTTTATTACCGGGGACGATTGCTAAAATACGACCAAACCCGTCGGGGGAGGTATTAATAGACGCGTTTTTGCCTAGCTTCCAATAATTCGAATACTTTTTCGCCTTTGGACTATTGATAACAGGACAAAACGCGTCTTTTCATTTCTCTTTCCACATTTTTGGACGGGTTATTGCAGTCAACCTCGGTTTCAAACTGTTTTTCGCGGAGAACTTTTGAACGGGTAGAAAAACTTAGCACCCTGGTTTGTATTCTTAATACTGGAGTAACTACGCGTCCTCAGATATCCCAATTCAAGACTTTTGTATAATTTTCTGTAGGACCCATATAGGTGCACTGCAACCCATATCTGATATTCCGCTCCTTTTTTTTGTTTCCCTGCGTCGCTTCCAACGACAACAACCACGGTAATTTTGACACTTCGTTCAGTGTCAAACTCATGTTCCACGCAGGTTCCACTGAGTTCCACAATAGTTTGACACTGACCGAAGTGTCAAACTGCAATGTGTTAGAAAAGGAAAGGAATTGCTTCCTTCTCATACATATCATACTTGTAAACCTGTACTATGGGCCGAGCTTCTCTTCCAATTTGTGTCGTGCTCCGTTTAAGTTTTCCTACAAATTGGCGGGAAGGGACCTACTTGTTTTATGCCAACTCCAAACGGCATCTGCAAGGCAGATGAGTTTTCACTGAGAGCTTTTCATGGCAGAAATATATTCGGAGTGCTTGCCAAACACTGCCGAGGGGCAGCCCGCTTAGAAAAAATTTCTACTAATTGAAAAACCTTGTTCTAAAATTTTGGTGTTGCTTTGCCCGGGGCGTGAACCCAGAGTGTTCGGTGTGGTAGTCGGAGCACGCTACCATCACACCACGGCGGCCGCCTATATAATTTATTTTTGATTACTTACGCTTCATTACTGCTATCAACCAGGTGTTTATTTCTCACAATAAAAAGCTGTTGGTTTTGGTGGTACCACATTGGAGATTTTTTTCAACTCCACCTCAATTCGATATGCAATGTAGGAATCAACTGGAGGTTGTGTTGAATGTTCATTTGAGAACTGTAAGATCTCTCGAAATTAGGATATTAATTGGAAAATATGAATGACGTTGGAGATCAACTCGAAAACTTTTAATTTTACAAAATTTCGCAAAGGTTGGATGGTGATTGGAGAATGAAGTTGGATATCACTTCCGGAACTATATATGTATATAATTTAGCTGGAGAAATTTTTTTTCCATGTTTGTTGGGTAAAGAAAATCCAGCTGTTGCCGTATCTACAAATTATCTAGATAATAAAAAAGCAATGTTGCCGCACAAAAAAGCATACCGCAAAGGCGGCCTTAAGCTGGAGTCATTGGTGCCGTATGTCGTATCGCTGTATCCGTATCCCTAACGTAATCAGCTGTTTATCGTTACGACGGTAAACCAAAACCCAATTGGTTGGCTACGATACGGTTACGACCTTAGCGGCACCAATAATCGATTGCATTGATTCTCATAAGGTTGGTCGAATCAGCTGTAAAAAGGTTACCGATACGGTTACCGATAAAGCACCAATGTCTCCAGCTTTAACCGTAACGATAAACAGCTGATTACGTTAGGGATACGGATACAGCGATACGACATACTGCACCAATGACTTCAGCTTTAGACTGTGACTGAAAAACTGTTCAGTAGTTTAACTGGAGTTTAAATTTGACTAGAGTTTAAGCAAACTTAGCTTAGCCAACTACTGAAAAACCAGGCCTGAGTAAAGATAATTTTTTCAGAAGGTAGTCGATGAAAAAAAAAACATATATTTTGCCAAAAAAGAGCTTTATATCAATGGTGTTTCATTTCCCAAGTGAAGAAAAAACAAAAAATTCAAATTTTTGAAAATGGCCGTGGCGAAGAAAAATTAACGGATCGTAATAATATTGAGTGCACATATTTTCCTTATAGCAGGAAATATTTCTAGTAAAAATGGACGGGATCGGTTAAAGACTGCGCCCACTTTCATATATAAAGGATGTTTAAAAGGGTCGTAGACTAAAATAATAAGCTACATATATCTTAGCGAAAAATAGTTTTGTATCAATGATATTTCACTTACCAAGTTTTATTGTAAAAGGAAATTGGGATAAATTTTTATATGGGCGCCGCCACGCCCCTATTTCTAGAGCCTAAAAAAATAAGTCCCTCGTAACGAAAGTAATTTATCTGAAATGAAATGTACAATTGAAACTAACCCTGAGTATATAATGTTCTGTTACACCCGAACTTAGACACCCTTACTGGTTTTGAGATTGAGTTGACTAGTAGCAAGTAATGCAAAAATAACTACCTCTGACTATTTTGATTGTCATACAAAAGGAGTAAGCTTTTTCTCAAAGAAAAAAACACATACCCCGGTTTTTCAGTAGTTGGTTAAGCTAAGCTTAAACTAAGTTTGCGCAAACTAAGTTTGCTTAAACTTCTAGTCAACTTTAAACTTTAGTTAAACTACGGAGCAGTTTTTCAGCCACAGTTTAAAGCCGCCTTTGTGGTGGGCTTTTTTGTACGGCAACATTGATTTTTTATTATCTAGATAATTTGTAGATACAGTAACAGCTGGATTTTATTTACACAACAAACATGGAAAAAATATGTCTCCAGCGAAACATATATCTAGTTCCGGAGGTGATATCCAACATCATTATTTAATTATTCTTAAACCAGATAGTTCTCTAGTTGATATCCAACTTCATTCTCCAATCACTATCCAACCTTTGAGAAATTTTGTAAAATTTAGAGTTCTCCAGTTGATTTCCAACGTTATTATCATATTAAATTATTATCTAACCTTTGAGAAATTTTGGGAAATGTGCAGTTCTCAAATGAATACTCCAAGGTGGCACCACCAAAACCAGCAGCTGTTTATTGTTTGAAATAAACACCTGGTCGATAGCAAATTATATATATATTTTTTTTATTTCGTTAAAATTTTGTAGTATGGAATCTTACATTTGAGTCCAGTTAGAGAACCACAGGTCAGGTCAGGTCAGGTTGGGTGGTAGCTTCCCTGATGAGAGGAAGCTCACTTGGACAACATGACGGTCCGTTGTGATACCACATATAATAAACTAAACTAACGGTGACGTAGATATAACTACTTAGAGAATCGTTGGGTAGCAACGATAAAGTTCCGAATGATCCCGATCTCAACCTTGGATAGCTCCTCGGGAGATCCAAGTGAGTCACGACCAAAAAACTTTCGCCTAGTTCTGGCAAAAGCTGGGCAGTCAAGCATAAAGTGATTTGGTGATTCCACCTCATCATCCTCCATACAGCTGCAGCAGGATGGAGTTTCCAATATATTGAGACGTACCGCATGGATACCCATGGGACAGTGCCCTGTCAAAACCCCAATGACCATTGATAGGTGAGGCTTAGTGCACCCAATTATTTCAGCAGACCTCCTGCCATCCACTTTCGGCCAGAAAGATCTTGATATCCTACAAGACGTAGTGTCCGCCCAACGTTTGCTGAGCTGACTCGAGGCCCAGCTATGGAAGAGCAATCCACAGGTGGCTAGCGGAATCCCGAAATCCCTACAGCCATCTTCATCCGGTTCAGTTGTACCGATTCGGGCTAAGAGATCCGCTTGACAGTTACCCGGAATATCACTATGGCCCGGGACCCAGATAATCTTAATTGTAAAATAATTCGATGCAATCGCAAGTGTGGTCAGGCACTCCCAGACCACCCTCGATCGCACTGTAGTTGAGCTCAAGGCCTTTATAGCCGCTTGGCTATCAGAGTAGATGTTAAATTCCCTAACCGTAGTAGCGCTGGATAGCATTTCATCCACCGCATCCTTAATCGCAGCAACTTCCGCTTGGAATACACTGCAGTGATCAGCCAACTTAAACTTGCGGCTTACATTTAGCTCTTGACAAAAGACCCCCCCGCCAACCTTTCCGTCCAACTTCGACCCATCCGTGAACAAGTTAACCGGTCCCATGCCCCAGATAATTCCTCTTCTCCACTCCTCCCTCGGGGGAATGACTGGGGTGAAGGTTGTATAGGGAGCGGCCACCGGCATGCAATAGTCCGTCCTGTCCGGGATAAAGTCGAAACTAGTAAGAAGGCTAGAGTGTCCGAAATCAGAAAGCATATAACCCATATCACGAAGCCTGACCAACGACCGGGCCGCGGCTGCCTTTCCCGCAATATCTACTGGATGTATATTCAGCATGACATTCAGTGCCAAGGTAGGTGTTGTTCTCATAGCGCCACTGATGCCGATAAGCGCCGTCCGTTGCACTGACACTAGCATTTTGGAGGTGCTCGCCGTGTCCAGTGCTTTCCACCAGACCAGCACCCCATATAGCAGAATCGGTTTGACAACCATCTCATAAAGCCAGTGTACTACTCCTGGCGAGAGCCCCCATCTCTTTCCGATAGCCCCCCTGCAGCAGTACAAGGCAACCGCGGCCTTCCTGGCCCTATCTTCCACATTGGGCCTCCAGGACAGCTTCTTGTCCAGAACAATTCCCAAATATTTAACCCTGTCAGTAAGTACCAACGGTACCCCTCCAATCGAAGGAGTTCTGAAGTCGGGTATCTTATATCTCCTTGTAAAAAGAACCAATTCTGTTTTTCCCGGGTTGACCGCCACTCCACATGATTCAGCCCACCTAGCCACAGTATCCAGGTATCCCTGCAGAACATCGCGCAGGGTGCCCAGAAATTTGCCCCTGACTAGAATAGCGAGGTCATCTGCATAGGCAACCACCCGACAGCCATTGGATTCCAGCTCCACAAGAAGCTCGTTGACTACCACAACCCAGAGCAGAGGAGATAGGACACCTCCCTGTGGCGTGCCCCTGCACACCTTCCTCCTTATTATGGCTCCTCCCCACTCCGCTGCGACAATTCTGCCGCATAGAAGTTTGCTAATAAATTCAACCAGAGCCGCTTCGACTCCTAAACCCACCAGAGCTCTTTCGATTGCCCCCGGTAGAACATTGTTAAAAGCCCCCTCGATGTCTAGAAAGGCACCCAGAGCATATTCTTTATGTTCTAGAGACCCCTCTATTTGCTTTACAATCGAATGGAGAGCCGTTTCCGTCGATCTGCCTTTGCAGTACGCATGCTGTGAAGCCGACAGTAACCCCCCAGGTATCCTTTCTCGTAGGTACAGGTCAATCAGCCGCTCAAGCGTCTTAAGAAGAAACGACGAGAGACTGATTGGCCTGAAATCCTTAGGTGTTACATGAGAGCCCCTGCCGGCCTTCGGAATGAAGATGACCCTAACCGTGTGCCACGACCTAGGGATATAGTTAAGCCTGAGGCAGTTAGTGTAGATGATGGCCAACCAGCGGCAGGAAATCCCTAAAGACCTTTGAAGTTGCGCAGGAATGATGCCATCCGGACCGGGTGACTTATAGGGCTTGAACGAATTTATAGCCCAGGATATTTGACTTTCCCGTAGTGGGATGGCAGGCATTTCTGCATGGCCAGCAACCGCCGACCACGCAAGCGAAGATCCCTGCGCAACTGGGACATCGGGAAAATGATTGTCCAGTAAAAGTCTCAGGGACTCCTCGCCACTCATCGACCAGTCCCCACCATCATCTCTCAGATACCCCCGAGGGGCGGGATTCCTAGAGAGTATTTTTCTAAGCCTCGCGGATTCATTACAGCCCTCCACGTTTTCACAGAAGCTTCGCCATGAATCCCGCTTGGCTAACCTTATTTCATATTTATAAATCCCCAGACTCACCTTATAGAGCTCCCAGTCCGAGGGTAGTCTACTCCTCCTGGCTCTATTAAAGAGCCGCCTACTGGACGCTCTTAGGTCGTCAAGGGAATCAGACCACCAGGGCGGCTTGCCCTTCCCCCTGTAAGTTTTCAGTGGGCAGGACTGTTGAAAGGCGCTATTGCCTGCCAAGGTGAAGTTTTCCACCAGATCGTCTATTTCAGATTCGGACAGGTCCGAACCAGCGATAGGCGCCTCAGGCAATAGCTCTCCCAACTTCCTACAATACAAGTCCCAGTTGGTACTTTTAGGGTTCCTAAAAGATATTTTACCGGGACGTTCTTCATTCACCGAGAACTGAATATATCGGTGATCAGAGAAAGAGTGCTCGTTGAGAACCCTCCATCCAGATATCCGATCTTCCAGTTCTCTGCTAACCAGGGTGAGGTCCAAGACCTCCTCCCTTACCGCTGTAATAAAAGTCGGGTCATTCCCCCTATTACATATACAAAGTCCCTCATCTACAATAAAAGTAAATAAAGACTCACCTCTGGTGTTCGTATCCGAGCTCCCCCATATGCTATGGTGTGCATTAGCATCGGCACCTATGATTACGCCAACACCTCTCCGCCTTGCTTCAGCTCCCCTGCGGACGCCTCCACCTCCCGAACAGTCTCTGTGGGAGAGGAACCATCCCCCCTGGAATCGGCGTGGTAGATTTTAAGAACCACACGCTCGAGGCCATAGGAGATAACTCCCCTCGTGTTAGAGAGAGGACCGGTGGACTCTGCGTTTAGCAGAATCAGCACTTGCCGACGTGGCCCAACAGCCTCCTCTACTCTGAGGACCCTCCAGTTATGCGTCGGAAGGTTCGGGTTGCAGTAACGCATTAGTTCGAGTATTTTCTCCGGCTGAGATGGCCCGGCAGGCAACCACACCCGAGCCCTCGGTCGAAGGGGGAGATCCCTCCGTTCCACGGCCTCGAGTCTGGCCCCCCTCCAGACCTCCCCTACCAAAGAAATTATTTTCTTAAAGATACAGGCCGACCGCTCGTCAGCACAAGTAATCAGTCTAAAACCATGATACCACCCCGAGTATTCGAAGCATGGCCGCGTACCTGGGCTCTCCATAACAGCGGTCATATAGGCCGCTGATATGGCGCTGGCGACCCACGGCCACTCCTCTCGGGAGATGGCACCATCCTCCCTACTCCTATCCAGGACCCCGAGGGTGATGGAGCCTGCACGTTTAGCGATTTCGCTAAACGAAATTGCGTCCCCACCTCCTCGGGCCCTTTTTGTCGTTGAGGCATTCCGCTCATCCGACCTTTGCCGCTTCATAGCCCCCAAACCCTGCTGCTCACCCGCATCGTTCGACACCGGTGTGTGGTCGTCGCAAGCTACGACGCTCCTGGCCCACTCCAGCGTCCGGGAATGCTTCTCAGACATCTGAGCTGCATCCCTTCCGCCGTAGCGCTCCAAGATCTTCTCAGCTAAGCGCCGATCACCCAGAGCTTTCCTACGCGGCGTCGATCGCCTACCTTTCCCGGCAGGCTTCGACCCCAGGGCTCCCGTTGGGAAAGCTCCTCGCGACAGGGCTTCCTTACTAGTACTGGGCTGCTCCGTCGCATTCGTCGGACCTCTGCCTTTCCCTGTCACAGCCCCATATGGGCCTACATTGGGTGTCGGTTTCGACACCCCTCCACTAACCGAACTACCCGTACCTACGGGGTTTGAAACCAAACCCCTGCGCTGATCCGTCTGATCAGCCCTTTTGACCCGCCGGGAGCTTTCCCGGCTGGCGGCGACCTGCTTCGGAGCACTCTCCGCACCTGTCGCGTCCCCCGCACCATGACGACTTTCGCCGTCACTCCTACCCTCCTTTTTCTTCGTCTTCGTGTCCATTCTAAGAAGTCCCCCCTCAAGGCCGCTATCCGGAGCCGATTGTGTAGTCGCCCTTCAACGGTCCCGTGGTTATCTATGCTGCGCAGGGAGGCCACGCGAGGGTTGACGCATTACCTTATGAGTAATGCGTTCAGAGCCAGACCGGACGCAAAGCGGGAAAATCTTCAACCGCACCTACACCACCAACTTAACGGCGACGGAGCCGGAACGTACCTTGAGGCCCGCCACGGTTTTAACGGGACGTGGGCAGGTGCAGCATTAGCCTACCAGCCATTTCGATAGGGTTTCACCCCGACCTACTAAGGTGGCAGAATACTGCACCTACCAGCCCAAAGTCATCAATTCCTATCCATAGTCAAAATCAAGTCCCTAACAATCCGGTTCGTCACCATTGAGTACCGATCTTGACCCTTAACAGGGTCCTCCCTCCCCTGAGCTCGGCACAATGACTCAGGGGTGCGGGTTTTATCGAGTTGTCCTCTCTAGATCCGCCATTATCAGTAGAAGCAGGGGCACCTCGTGCAGGACGTGACAACCAATCACGTGTGACAATTCGTCACTATGGCCGGTCTAAGACTGATACCAGTCCCTGATCCAGAGCCTGGAACCACGTATGATATCCAAGCCAAGTATCTTAACCCCTAGAGAACCACAAGTTGTGAATAAAATTTTTTCAACTTAAGTAATAGCATTTTTTGATTTATAAAAAATTCTTTCTTTTGCTGAGTACGCTATGATTCTCGAATTGAGCCACTGTTTCGAAACAACTCTTAAGATTTTAGAAGTATGCCTAGTTATCAACATGAGCTCTAATGGTATTCAAGCCCAAATGCTTGTTGGGTATATTCGACGCCATATCGAATTTAAGTAATTTTAAACCTAACTGAACAATAAGTCTAACAAGTAAAGGTGTCTAAGTTCGGGTGTAACCGAACATTATATACTCATCGTGAGCTTCAATTGCAAATTTCATTTCAGATAAATTACTTTTCTACATAACACGTGGCACCGCCCGTTTAAAAAAATGTCTCCCCATTTCCTCGTACAATAAAACTTGATAAGTGAAATATCATTGATTCAAAACTATTTTTTGCTAAGTTATAGCTTAATATTCTAGTATACGACCCTTTTAAACTTGTTTTATATCTAAGTTTCCGTGGTCTGTAACCGATCCCGTCCATTTTTTCTAGAAATATTTCCTGCTATAGGGAAAATCTGTGTACCCAATTTTATTACGATCCGTTAATTTTTCTTCGAGCTATGGCTCCCGAAACATAGAAAATTGCTTGGTCATAAAAGGGGCGGTTCCCCGCCCATTTTTTTAAATTTGAAGTTTTTCCTACTTATTGTTATAAATCCACTTGGGAAATGAAATACCATTGATATAAAGCTCGTTTTTGCAAAGATATAGCTTATTTTGTTCGTCCACGCACCCTTTTAAAAATCTGTTATATAAAAGTGGGCGTGGTCCTTAACCGATTTCGTTAATTTTTCTTCAAAGCATTCCTTATAGTAAAGGCAACCTCTCTGCCGAATTTTGTTACGATAGGTTTAACGATTTTTGATTTATGATTAATAATATTCGTAAAATTGATTTTATCACAAGTAGGCGGTGCCACGCCCATTTAAATTTTTTTTTTTCAAATTTCTAACCAGAGTCTCAATATCAGTCCACACGTCAAATTTCAACATTATAGGTGTATTATTTACTAAATAATCGGGTTTTTTGTATTTTCCAAAATGTTATATATATAAAAATTGGGCGTGGTTATCATCCGATTTCGCTCATTTTCAATACCAATCTATTCTAGGTGCAGATAAGCTCGTGCACCAAATTTGGTGAAGATATCTCAATATTTACTGAAGTTATCGTGTTAACGGACAGACGGTCGGACCGACGGACATCGCTCAATCAAATTTTTTTTCGACACTGATGATTTTGATATATGGAAGTCTATATCTATCTCGAATCCTTTATACCTGTACAACCAACCGTTATCCAATCAAAGTTAATGTACTCTGTGTGCAAAGCACGCTGAGTAAAAAAATCAAATCACTAAAGTTATAGAAATCTAAAATATAAACTTGTAGACTTGTGTACGAAACAGTTGTGATATCGTAGCCGGCAACTGCCTGACAGGATGTTCAAGACGGCTACTTTTTAGCGTTTAGCAGCATTTTGACAGGATGTTCAATATGGGTGATAGAGGGAGATACAGAATGTGATCACGATAGTCACTTTCAAAAACAGCTGATCCATTCTATTTGCAGAAGATATCAAATTTGTCTAATCCACAGTGCTTGTAGACACTTCTGCTTTTTAACAAAGACAAATTCCTGCTGAAAATCTAAAAACAAGAAAATTTATTTGTGAAAGGGGCTGCAAGTCATAATTTCTTTTTTTTACAACATTTTGTTATACAAATAAACTGTTATGATATGTTTTGTTATACAAATGTGATAGCTCAGTAAGTAGAGTGCACGAACCCTTCGACTCGAAATTTTCCGATCACAAATAATTTTTGTTTAAAACAAAAGTGTATACTTCTCTGGTTTAAAATTCAAACCAAGTTCACGCACTCATTTTCACGAAAACCTGTATGACCTAAATTTCAAACCAAATTTGATTTTGTTATAAATGTATGTATGTACCTATTTGGTACAAAAAAGTATCAGATTTAGGCACAAACTTTTAACCTTGTAGCTTTTTCCCCGTTGTCTAGTTAATAATTTTTTGACATCATTTGTAAATTTTTTATTTTGTATTCTCTTTTTGTAGTTTTTGTATTTCTCTCATATTTTTGTAGTATTGCAGTTTAGTTTAACTTTGAATAGTTTTCGTTTTTAAAATTGTCATTTTTGTTTATTTTAGATGGAATCATTATCACCATTAAAGTCATACTTAGGGTTAATGAGAAGAATACCGGAGCATGAAAAAACTCAATTACCGCAAAAACCAAAACCGTTATATAAAAATCGTGTCACAGTAAGATTTTCGATCATAATAATAGTTTTTAAATGACAGCTGGTACATTAACCCATGTTCGCTACAGGGGCTTTTTTGGGGACAGTCTGAGGTTCCCGAGCATTTTCGCATTGTATCTGCATTAGGTGTCGTCATTATTTACAAGCACAATTGTGCAAAATCGATGCACACAAATTGCTTCCGCTTTTTCATTAGTTGAATGTGTTAGTCATTGTGGATAAAACAAGTGTGATATCTTATCCGTCAAATGCCTGACAGGGTGTTCAATATGGCTAATTTTTAGTGTTTTGACAGGGTGTTCAATATGGTTGCGCATAGGGCCGGCTATCTTCAGCGGGTGATAGAAAGAGATACAGAATGAGACAGTCAATTAGAAATCAGGTGATCCATTCTATTTGTAATTTTGACGTCTATGCAGAAGTTATCACACTTGTCTTAACCACAATGGTGTTAAGGGCCAATTAATGGTGACTTATAACCATAAAACCATAACCAGATAAAACAGCTGATCGCAATCAATCAATGTAATCGATTAATGATGCCATACCATAACGCTAACGCCGTAACCATACCATAGCCAACCAATAGGCTTTTGGTTTCTCGCCATATCCATAACCTAAAAATATTTGAGTTGGTGAACTTAATAACTTTTTGTAGATTTTATTCATTGTTTTGGATACGTTATGACTGAGAGACTTATTTTTTGTAGAATATGTTTGTAATGTTTTGCGTTTTCTTCATTTTTATGAAATTTTCACGATTTTTAGGTTAAGGTACCATTAATCGATCACATTGGAGATGGTTATGGATATGGGTGTGGTTACCACCATAGTACAGGGCTACAAGTAGGATATGTAGCAGCACGCACATACACAGCCACGCTCACCTGATAAATTGCTTGTACTTCTTAGTTTTTTTGTGGATGCTATTTGGCACTGTTGTACTTCTTAGGTCAAAGAAAAGTGTAGTAGCTGCTAACGAAAACTGCGATAAATTTTTATTGTAAAATTACAAAGAAATGCCCTTATTTACTTTCAAACAAGCACTTAATTACATCCCTCTTTAAAATATATATGTTTTGGACAATTTTAATTAACTAATTGTGATACTTTATTACCGGGGACGATTGCTAAAACACGACCAAAACCGTCGGGGGAGGTATTAATAGACGCATTTTTGCCTCGCTTCAAATAATTCGAATACTTTTTCTCCTTTGGACTATTCATAACAGGACAAAACGCGTCTTTTCATTTCTCTTTTCACATTTTGGGACGGGTTATTGCAGTCAACCTCGGTTTCAAACTGTTTTTCGCGGAGAACTTTTGAACGGGTAGAAAAACTTAGCACCCGTGTTTGTATTTTTAATACTGGAATAACTACGCGTCCTCAGATGTCCCAATTCAAGAGTTTTGTATAATTTTCTGTAGGACCCATATAGGTGCACTACATTTTCATACTAAATTAGTTCAAAAAATTTACCATCACAGCAACCCATATCTGATATTCCGCTCCTTTTTTTGTTTCCCTGCGTCGCTTCCAACGAGGCGAGATGGCCTAGAAGGTTCCCGAGATGGTCAAGATAGTACCTTAATGATGCTTGCTACCGGAACGTATCGGATCTTTTTCCGGCAAAAGACGATCAACATCGATAACACTCCCCAAAACCTTCGGGGAGTATCTTTATCGTTAATACAACAAAAACTTAGAAGATCGAGTGCCAATGGAAATATTGGAAGAGCACATCGCGCTGATAATGTCCAAAATAATGTTGTATTGAAAGGTGCAGCATTTCGTTACTATAATGCAATTGACCCCCAACGGGTTAGGGGGTCAGAATATACCCGCGTAGGTATGCCTGCCGTAAGAGGCGACTGAAATTCCAGATTCAAGATGCTGCGTAGCGCAACAGGTTTCCAGCGCAATATATAGCTTCTCCAAACCCAATTGTCAAACTCACCTATCCCCGGCGAATCCTGTTTCACTAAAAGACGAGGCTCTGGCGTCCCTTAGCTCCTCATGGAACTTGGGGGTGGGGAGGGAGGGATGGCCTGAAGGTTTAATGTGACCACATAAATCGTTCCTGAGATTGCCGGGCTAGCACCTTAAGGGTGCTGTGTTACCGGAGTGTACCGGATCTGTATCCGGCAAAGGACCATCACATCGATAACACTACCCAAAGCTTTCGGGGAGCAACCTTATCGCTACAACAACAACAACAGCAAGGAAATAAAAAGCAGAAATTCCGGGAAAGTGTTCTGCAATTGGGGAAAGTATAGAGTTGGGATTCTACCGGGTATTTACCATTTTGTATTCCTTTTTTGCATATATGTATGTAATACTCCTATATTGCTACAAAAGGCTAGGTACATTCCGAAACATCAGAGTGCCGATATATTGCTGTTTAAACGTTTTTGTTTTTGTATTCCAAAATCGAATGTACCTAAATTTAATTTTTTTCTTTTCACATAGGCTGTCTTGTTTTGATTTCGAATTCAAAACAAATTGCGAGCATTTTCTATTAGCAATATAGGAGTATTACATATATGCTTTTTTATACTCAGTTGAGCAGAGCTCACAGAGTATATTAAGTTTGATTGGATAACGGTTGGTTGTACAGGTATAAAGGAATCGAGATAGATATAGACTTCCATATATCAAAATCATCAGGATCGAAAAAAAATTTGATTGAGCCATGTCCGTCCGTCCGTCCGTTAACACGATAACTTGAGTAATTTTTGAGGTATCTTGATGAAATTTGGTATGTAGGTTCCTGAGCACTCATCTCAGATCGCTATTTAAAATGAACGATATCGGACTATAACCACGCCCACTTTTTCGATATCGAAAATTTCGAAAAACAGAAAAAGTGCGATAATTCATTACCAAAGACAGATAAAGCGATGAAACTTGGTAGATAGGTTGAAATTGTGACGCAGAATAGAAAATTAGTAAAATTTTGGACAATGGGCGTGGCACCGCCCACTTTTAAAAGAAGGTAATTTAAAACTTTTGCAAGCTGTAATTTGGCAGTCGCTGAAGATATCATGATGAAATTTGGCAGAAACGTTACTCCTATTACTATATGTACGCTTAATAAAAATTAGCAAAATCGGAGAAGGACCACGCCCACTTTTAGAAAAAAATTTTTTTAAAGTAAAATTTTAACAAAAAATTTAATATCTTTACAGTATATAAGTAAATTATGTCAACATTCAACTCCAGTAATGATATGGTGCAACAAAATACAAAAATAAAAGAAAATTTCAAAATGAGCGTGGCTCCGCCCTTTTTCATTTAATTTTTCTAGGATACTTTTAATGCCATAAGTCGAACAAAAATTTACCAATACTTTTGAAATTTGGTAGGGGCATAGATTTTATGACGTTAACTGTTTTCTGTGAAAATGGGCGAACTCGGTTGAAGCCATGCCCAGTATTTATACACGGTCGTCCGTCTGTCCTTCCGCATGGCCCTTAACACGATAACTTGGGCAAAAATCGACATATCTTTACTGAACTTAGTTCACGTACTTATCTGAACTCACTTTATCTTAGTATAAAAAATTAACGAAATCTGGCAACTGCCTGACAGGATGTTCAAGACGGCTACTTTTTAGCGTTTAGCAGCATTTTGACAGGATGTTCAATATGGGTGATAGAGGGAGATACAGAATGTGATCACGATAGTCACTTTCAAAAACAGCTGATCCATTCTATTTGCAGAAGATATCAAATTTGTCTAATCCACAGTGCTTGTAGACACTTCTGCTTTTTAACAAAGACAAATTCCTGCTGAAAATCTAAAAACAAGAAAATTTATTTGTGAAAGGGGCTGCAAGTCATAATTTCTTTTTTTTTACAACATTTTGTTATACAAATAAACTATTATGATATGTTTTGTTATACAAATGTGATAGCTCAGTAAGTAGAGTGCACGAACCCTTCGACTCGAAATTTTCCGATCACAAATAATTTTTGTTTAAAACAAAAGTGTATACTTACTTCTCTGGTTTAAAATTCAAACCAAGTTCACGCACTCATTTTCACGAAAACCTGTATGACCTAAATTTCAAACCAAATTTGATTTTGTTATAAATGTATGTATGTACCTATTTAGTACAAAAAAGTATCAGATTTAGGCACAAACTTTTAACCGTGTAGCTTTTTCCCCGTTGTCTAGTTAATAATTTTTTGACATCATTTCTAAATTTTTTATTTTGTATTCTCTTTTTGTAGTTTTTGTATTTCTCTCATATTTTTGTAGTATTGCAGTTTAGTTTAACTTTGAATAGTTTTCGTTTTTAAAATTGTCATTTTTGTTTATTTTAGATGGAATCATTATCACCATTAAAGTCATACTTAGGGTTAATGAGAAGAATACCGGAGCATGAAAAAACTCAATTACCGCAAAAACCAAAACCGTTATATAAAAATTGTGTCACAGTAAGATTTTCGATCATAATAATAGTTTTTAAATGACAGCTGGTACATTAACCCATGTTCGCTACAGGGGCTTTTTTGGGGACAGTCTGAGGTTCCCGAGCATTTTCGCATTGTATCTGCATTAGGTGTCGTCATTATTTACAAGCACAATTGTGCAAAATCGATGCACACAAATTGCTTCCGCTTTTTCATTAGTTGAATGTGTTAGTCATTGTGGATAAAACAAGTGTGATATCTTATCCGTCAAATGCCTGACAGGGTGTTCAATATGGCTAATTTTTAGTGTTTTGACAGGGTGTTCAATATGGTTGCGCATAGGGCCGGCTATCTTCAGCGGGTGATAGAAAGAGATACAGAATGAGACAGTCAATTAGAAATCAGGTGATCCATTCTATTTGTAATTTTGACGTCTATGCAGAAGTTATCACACTTGTCTTAACCACAATGGTGTTAAGGGCCAATTAATGGTGACTTATAACCACAAAACCATAACCAGATAAAACAGCTGATCGCAATCAATCAATGTAATCGATTAATGATGCCATACCATAACGCTAACGCCATAACCATACCATAGCCAACCAATAGGCTTTTGGTTTCTCGCCATATCCATAACCTAAAAATATTTGAGTTGGTGAACTTAATAACTTTTTGTAGATTTTATTCATTGTTTTGGATACGTTATGACTGAGAGACTTATTTTTTGTAGAATATGTTTGTAATGTTTTGCGTTTTCTTCATTTTTATGAAATTTTCACGATTTTTAGGTTAAGGTACCATTAATCGATCACATTGGAGATGGTTATGGATATGGGTGTGGTTACGACCATAGTACAGGGCTACAAGTAGGATATGTAGCAGCACGCACATACACAGCCACGCTCACCTGATAAATTGCTTGTACTTCTTAGTTTTTTTGTGGATGCTATTTGGCACTGTTGTACTTCTTAGGTCCAAGAAAAGTGTAGTAGCTGCTAACGAAAACTGCGGTAAATTTTTATCGTAAAATTACAAAGAAATGCCCTTATTTACTTTCAAACGAGCACTTAATTACATCCCTCTTTAAAATATATATGTTTTGGACAATTTTAATTAACAAATTGTGATACTTTATTACCGGGGACGATTGCTAAAACACGACCAAAACCGTCGGGGGAGGTATTAATAGACGCATTTTTGCCTCGCTTCAAATAATTCGAATACTTTTTCTCCTTTGGACTATTCATAACAGGACAAAACGCGTCTTTTCATTTCTCTTTTCACATTTTGGGACGGGTTATTGCAGTCAACCTCGGTTTCAAACTGTTTTTCGCGGAGAACTTTTGAACGGGTAGAAAAACTTAGCACCCGTGTTTGTATTTTTAATACTGGAATAACTACGCGTCCTCAGATGTCCCAATTCAAGAGTTTTGTATAATTTTCTGTAGGACCCATATAGGTGCACTACATTTTCATACTAAATTAGTTCAAAAAATTTACCATCACAGCAACCCATATCTGATATTCCGCTCCTTTTTTTGTTTCCCTGCGTCGCTTCCAACGAGGCGAGATGGCCTAGAAGGTTCCCGAGATGGTCAAGATAGTACCTTAATGATGCTTGCTACCGGAACGTATCGGATCTTTTTCCGGCAAAAGACGATCAACATCGATAACACTCCCCAAAACCTTCGGGGAGTATCTTTATCGTTAATACAACAAAAACTTAGAAGATCGAGTGCCAATGGAAATATTGGAAGAGCACATCGCGCTGATAATGTCCAAAATAATGTTGTATTGAAAGGTGCAGCATTTCGTTACTATAATGCAATTGACCCCCAACGGGTTAGGGGGTCAGAATATACCCGCGTAGGTATGCCTGCCGTAAGAGGCGACTGAAATTCCAGATTCAAGATGCTGCGTAGCGCAACAGGTTTCCAGCGCAATATATAGCTTCTCCAAACCCAATTGTCAAACTCACCTATCCCCGGCGAATCCTGTTTCACTAAAAGACGAGGCTCTGGCGTCCCTAAGCTCCTCATGGAACTTGGGGGTGGGGAGGGAGGGATGGCCTGAAGGTTTAATGTGACCACATAAATCGTTCCTGAGATTGCCGGGCTAGCACCTTAAGGGTGCTGTGTTACCGGAGTGTACCGGATCTGTATCCGGCAAAGGACCATCACATCGATAACACTACCCAAAGCCTTCGGGGAGCAACCTTATCGCTACAACAACAACAACAGCAAGGAAATAAAAAGCAGAAATTCCGGGAAAGTGTTCTGCA
This sequence comes from Eurosta solidaginis, assembly GCF_040869045.1. Classification (NCBI taxonomy): domain Eukaryota; kingdom Metazoa; phylum Arthropoda; class Insecta; order Diptera; family Tephritidae; genus Eurosta; species Eurosta solidaginis. The sequence continues at coordinate 181,934,726 of NC_090323.1, forward strand.
ATTGGGGAAAGTATAGAGTTGGGATTCTACCGGGTATTTACCATTTTGTATTCCTTTTTTGCATATATGTATGTAATACTCCTATATTGCTACAAAAGGCTAGGTACATTCCAAAACATCAGAGTGCCGATATATTGCTGTTTAAACGTTTTTGTTTTTGTATTCCAAAATCGAATGTACCTAAATTTAATTTTTTTCTTTTCACATAGGCTGTCTTGTTTTGATTTCGAATTCAAAACAAATTGCGAGCATTTTCTATTAGCAATATAGGAGTATTACATATATGCTTTTTTATACTCAGTTGAGCAGAGCTCACAGAGTATATTAAGTTTGATTGGATAACGGTTGGTTGTACAGGTATAAAGGAATCGAGATAGATATAGACTTCCATATATCAAAATCATCAGGATCGAAAAAAAATTTGATTGAGCCATGTCCGTCCGTCCGTTAACACGATAACTTGAGTAATTTTTGAGGTATCTTGATGAAATTTGGTATGTAGGTTCCTGAGCACTCATCTCAGATCGCTATTTAAAATGAACGATATCGGACTATAACCACGCCCACTTTTTCGATATCGAAAATTTCGAAAAACAGAAAAAGTGCGATAATTCATTACCAAAGACAGATAAAGCGATGAAACTTGGTAGATAGGTTGAAATTATGACGCAGAATAGAAAATTAGTAAAATTTTGGACAATGGGCGTGGCACCGCCCACTTTTAAAAGAAGGTAATTTAAAACTTTTGCAAGCTGTAATTTGGCAGTCGCTGAAGATATCATGATGAAATTTGGCAGAAACGTTACTCCTATTACTATATGTACGCTTAATAAAAATTAGCAACATCGGAGAAGGACCACGCCCACTTTTAGAAAAAAATTTGTTTAAAGTAAAATTTTAACAAAAAATTTAATATCTTTACAGTATATAAGTAAATTATGTCAACATTCAACTCCAGTAATGATATGGTGCAACAAAATACAAAAATAAAAGAAAATTTCAAAATGAGCGTGGCTGCGCCCTTTTTCATTTAATTTTTCTAGGATACTTTTAATGCCATAAGTCAAACAAAAATTTACCAATACTTTTGAAATTTGGTAGGGGCATAGATTTTATGACGTTAACTGTTTTCTGTGAAAATGGGCGAACTCGGTTGAAGCCACGCCCAGTTTTTATACACGGTCGTCCGTCTGTCCTTCCGCATGGCCCTTAACACGATAACTTGAGCAAAAATCGACATATCTTTACTGAACTTAGTTCACGTACTTATCTGAACTCACTTTATCTTGGTATAAAAAATTAACGAAATCCGACTATGACCACGCCCACTTTTTCGATATCGAAAATTACGAAAAATGAAAAAAATGCCATAATTCTATACCAAATACGAAAAAAGGGATGGAACATGGTAATTGGATTGGTTTATTGACGCGAAATATAACTTTAGAAAAAACTTTGTAAAATGGTTGTGACACCTACCATATTAAGTAGAAGAAAATGAAAAAGTTCTGCAGTGCGAAATAAAAAACTCTTGAAATCTTGGCAGGTATTACATATATAAATAAATTAGCGGTATCCAACAGATTATTTTCTGGGTCACCCTAGTCCACATTTTGGTCGATATCTGGAAAACGCCTTCACATATACAACTACCACCACTCCCTTTTAAAACTCTCATTAATACCTTTCATTTGATACCCATATCGTACAAACATATTCTAGAGTCACCCCTAGTCCACCTTTATGGCGATATCTCGAAAAAGCGACCACCTGTAGAACGAAGACACACTCCCTTTTAAAAATAATCATTAACGCCTTTCATTTGATACCCATATCGTACAGTCTAGGTTGCGATACCTCGAAAAGGCGTCCACCTATAGAACTAAGACCCACTCCCTTTTAAAATACTCATTAACATCTTTCTTTTGATACCCATATTGTACAAACGCATTCTAGAGTCACCCCTGGTCCACCTTTATGGCGATATTTCGAAGCGGCTTCCACCTATAGAACTAAGGCTGACTCCCTTTTAAAATACCCATTAACACCTTTCGTTTGCTACCCATATTGTGCAAACGCATTCTAGAGTCACCCCTGTTCCACCTTTATGGCGATATCTCCGAAAAGGCGACCACCTCTACAACTACCACCACTCCCTTTTAAAGCCCTCACTAATACCTTTAATTTGATACCCATATCGTACAAACAAATTCTAGGGTCACCCCTGGTCCACCTTTATGGCGATATCTCGAAACGGCGTCGACCTATGGAACTAAGGATCACTCCCTTTATCCTTTAGGGTCACCTTAGTCCACATTTTGGTCGATATCTGGAAAACGCCTTCACATATACAACTACCACCACTCCCTTTTAAAACTCTCATTAATACCTTTCATTTGATACCCATATCGTACAAACATATTCTAGAGTCACCCCTAGTCCACCTTTATGGCGATATCTCGAAAAAGCGACCACCTGTAGAACAAAGACACACTCCCTTTTAAAAATACTCATTAACGCCTTTCTTTTGATACCCATATTGTACAAACTAATTCTAGGGTCACCCCTGGTCCACCTTTATGGCGATATCTCGAAACGGCGTCCACCTATGGAACTAAGGATCACTCCCTTTAAAATACTCATTAACACCTTTCTTTTGATACCCATATTGTACACACAAATTCTAGGGTCAACCCTGATCCACCTTTATGGCGATATCCCTAAATAGCGTCCACCTATAGATCTATGGCCCACTCCCTCATTTGATAGACATGTCATACAAACACATTCCAGGGTTTCCCTCGGTTCATTTTCCTACATGGTTATTTTCCCTTATGTTGTCACCATAGCTGTCAACTGAGTATGTAATGTTCGGTTACACCCGAACTTAACCTTCCTTACTTGTTGTATCTTTTTTGGGTATTTAAAAATCATTTGAATCGAGGCTGCTTGGAATTACAATTCATCAATTAAATTTATACGTCATTTCTAATTAAAAAAATTTTCGTTTTGATTTTAAACAAACAACCCAGCAAACACTCGGAGTCAACAATTAGAGGAGTCCAAACTTTGAATCGTTTGCAATCGCTATGAACTCATTCAGGAGCCTGAACCGAATGCTAAATGCTCATATTTTGCCTCTAACATAAGTCTTATACAGGCTTCCTTCCGATATCATATATGAACCTTACTGGCATCATATACTGCTAATTTTGAGTCTTTTAATAAAATAAACTACTTCAGGGCTTTTATGAAGAATTTTTGACACATATCCGAGGCGGAAAACATAGGAGAGAAAATTGTTGTGATAAAACTCACATGACTATAAGATAGAAATTAAATAAGTATTAGATGAATTAATTATTTATTTAGAATAAATTCTCGCAGAAAAATTTCTGAGTTTTTATTCCGGAGCTGCCTAGTTTACTGATTTTAATATTTTTCGTTTGTTCATAATTTCATCAAATTGGAGTCATAAAAGGCTCTAAGGTGATAGCATTTTTTAAGCTGATATTTTTCGGACCCATATTGAACTCCAGAACTGTAAGAGAATACACAAATTTACGCAAACAAAGCTACCCCTCAAACGGCGTTCATAATTTAAGAATCCAAAACGAGTCCAAAATAAGTGGGCAATGTAGGAATCAGAAAAGTGTCGAAACGCGTAGCAGGGCACAAGAAAATTTAATTTTTGCTTTTTATTTAACGGCTCCTAACCTAGCATGCAAAAATAATCATTTATCAACGTCACAGGAGTTTGAAACAAATTTTGAAACTTTGTTACAACAATTTTTCATTTTAATACAAAATGAATTACATTTGTACATTATTGTTACCCTTGCTATTTTTTTTTTTTTTTTGTATAAGAATCGACGTTTTCCGCTCATGGACGCTTCTCGACATTTTTAATATGACCGCAAAGCCGCCACGCTCTGTCCAGGTGTGTCGAACTACATATATATGACCCCAATAAGCGCTGACGATGCCTAATAAATAGGCCATATAGGTGTCAGATATTCAGAGTTTATTAGAGTTAAAAATGACGCCGGAGAGTTCCAGTAGAGTATACTATGAGCTGCTTAAACGCCTTTTAAGACTTATGTTCGACTCTTATTTAGGCTCAAATGATATACGTTAATAGGCTCATATAAGACGACCATTGCAAGAAAGGAGATACATTGGTTTCGGCCTCCCATATGAGCACATACCGACTGTAAACGCTCCAATTTAGATATTTTTCTGACTCTTTTTTTGACTTCGACGGCATGCATTATTGCCTAAATATTTTTGAAAAACGCTGGATTACAGATTAACCGTCCTATGCATAGATGGGTACCCGGGTACCTTTTGCATATTCAAAAGCCATTTTTAAATAATCTACAAATAGGAACGAGTTCAAATTTTGTGGCATCGTATGGGAATAAGTTTTCTACAAAAAGGAGAGAACATTTTTTCAAATATACTTTCATAAAGATGGTTTTTTAATAAATTAGTTTTTTTATTACTAAAATTAGTTTTTTATTACTAGTTCTCATGGCTGGGATACCCAGGTACTAGAGGTTTACGCCGATCACTTTATCGGCGGCGGCGGCGGAGGCTCTATTATATACCGGCGGCGGCGTGAGCTTGATTTTTCTATTTAAAAATATAATATTTAGGAAAGGTTTTGTTTGTATGTATTTAAGGAAAGCAACTTGTTGGCCATTTCGGAAAGATCCGGGGTTTTTGCATCAAGATCTCGCAGACCGTTCAAAAATTTTCAGGAGTAGCTCCTTGCCGAGGGATTGTCCCTCGTTAACTTACTCCAGAGGGGCTTCGGACCCAACCCCGGTCTTTGGAATTGGTACTGCTGCATCTGCTGGAAAGAAATGGAGATACATAAAATAGTCACACTTTTGTCTGTATATCTCGTGCAAAGCGTAGTTTCACAACTAGGGTTAAAACCTAATAATCATCGCGAACACAATTTCTTTAAATCATTTGTGGCTATTAATGATCTATAAATACTCATGACTCTCGTGGCACAGGGTGCCTCCAGGTTTTTCGGCTGTTTTTAAGAGCTACAATTCCCGATATGCGAACAGTAGCAATCCCGACGACCAGTCGCTACCACGCCTCCTGACCCTCACACAATATGCCAGCACAGAAGCTATAGGACTGCGACTTCGAACTCATACTTTTGTCGACGTCACTTTCCTAGTAGCTCTAGGTGTTGCTCCGAAGACTTTCTAACGGTTGTTTTGCCGCGCCATGCTGCCGAGCTACACCAGAGAAACACCTTGAAACGTTAGGGAGTATCTATTCGGCCAAGGATGCCGCCCTCGAAATGATAAGCAGTATAAGTGGATGTCATTGCGGAATGGGTGAAAATCGAATAATCCTCCGCGCATCTACATAATTAAAATTTTACAAGGACCCTGGATACAATTTTTAAAATGTAGACCAAAGTTTGCAGACGTTTGTCTTCACAACATTGATTTCAATAGTCTTCTTTAAACCAAACCGATATTTTAGAATGAAAGTCGACCGATTTTAAGTTGAAAGATGTTAACTGTGGTTTTCCGGCCTTATGATAAAAGAGCTCTTTATGGATGACCGCGTAGCTTCAATTTTCAGACTAATTCGACTGTCCGCTACGTTAGGGTAGTAGCACACACGGTCATTAGTTCGACTGTCTTGGGAAAGCTTTTACTTGTTGTTGTTGTTGTTGTTGTAGCGATTAGGTTGCTCCCCGAAGGCTTTGGGGAGTTATCGATGTGATGGTCCTTTGTCGGATACAGATCCGATACGCTCCGGTAACACAGCACCATTAAGGTGCTGGCCCGACCATCTCGGGAACGATTTATATGGCCACATTGAACCTTCAGGCCATCCCTCCCTCCCCACCCCCAAGTTCCATGAGGAGCTTGGGTCGCCAGAGCCTCGTCTGTTAGTGAAACGGGATTCGCCGCTCGAAGGTGAGGTTGACAATTGGGTTGGAGAAGCTATATATTGCGCTACACAACCCCTTTTACTTCACCACTTTGAGTGTTCTTGCGAAGGACAAAGCCACACCTGGTAAATATATGTACCTTTGTACATTTGTAAAAGGAGCCGTAACGTGTAGGTGATATTTAAACTTGGTTGATAGGCTATAATCAATGTGATTCACTCCAAGGCACTAGGATAGGGCCACCAACTTTAGGAAATGTCAAACCGGGCGACTTGGGTGTTGAAGGATGAAGTTTGAAAATCAAAATTAACATTTCAGACGCTATTGTATAGTTTCACAAATAAACACAGGTGTTTAAATGTAAGCGCGAGTGATTTTTCAAACCCTTTTCATACGTACATATGTCCTCTACTTAAGTATGAGGTAAGAATCCGGATTAAGGATAAATGATTTTGCATCACTAATTTCGCTTATTCTTTCAACCAATCGCAATATAAAATTTTTTTTAAAATCGGCACCTTTTTGGGTAATTTGCTTTTTTTTTAAAAACTTGAGGGTCATTTTATTTGAATTCATTGTTCATTATAATTTTTGAATAAATAAAATAAAAATATGCAAAGTGCGCATATAAATTTATTATTAAACTTTCCTTTTAGTGTTTTGTTTTAAAGTGCGTGTTAAGCTGACAACGAAAACGCCTGTTTTTTTAAATAACTTTTGAACAGTTAGAAAGAGTTAAATTTCGCAATTAGTTTCTTATAACTGGCAGTGATGCGCATCCGTTGATACCTTTTTCGACCATATCCGACCAATTTTCGACATGAACAATAAATGGCCTAAACAGTCTTAAACGAGAAAATATTCTTGAGATTCGGCGGCGGCGGCGGCGTTTATCGGCGGCGTATATCTCTACCAGGTACCACTAGTAGTTCTCACGTATGAACTGCCTTGTGGTACCCGTGTACCCGGCCATGCGAACTAAGAAGAAAAATTATTCATGAACAAGACGGTTGAAACTAATTTAACCGATAGCGTAATGGATAGCTACCCACCAATATTGGACAAATTGGGTTAATTTTGGATTAAATTAGTGTGTTTGTTTCCCATATTATCCAAAAGATTATTTTTACCCTTATTTTGGGTAAATATTTGGGTATTTACCCATTTTTACCATATATAACCAATTTACCATTTGGGTATTTACTCCTTTCCCATCTCTAGGAAAGTACAATTGCACTCATTAGAATATTCACCCAAACCATTGGCTACGTTTCTGGCTAGAGAAATGAATCGAATTTTTTTTCAACAGCATACAAAGATATGACTAAGAACATTTGGTGCGAAAATGTTGTCAATTGCAACATTTTCATGCCAACATTCATGTTAATTATGTATCGTTATGAACGTCAGTATATGTATATCTAAAGAGCATTTCGCTGAATTTTTATAAACTGCCAAACATACTCATATTTTGCTAGCTCAGGAAGAGCTCGCGTCAGAGAGTTTTGATTGACTTGTTATAAATTCAGATTTCAATGTCCATCGATAAGAGGCTCGTATCCGCTCATTAAAGGTTTTTCCTCCAATTTTATACTAAACAAGTAAGGAAGGCTAAGTTCGGGTGTAATCGAACATTACATACTCAGCTGAGAGCTTTGGAGACAAAATAAGGGAAAATCACCATTTAGCAAAATAAACCTAGGGTAACCCTGGAATGTGTTGTACGACATGGGTTTCAAATGGAAGGTATTAAAGAGTATTTTAAAAGGGAGTGGGCCATAGTTCTATAGGTGGACGTCATTTCGGGGTATCGCCATAAAGGTGGACAAGAGGTCACTCTAGAATGTGTTTGTACGATATGGGTATCAAATGAAAGGTATTAAAGAGTATTTTAAAAAGGAGTGGGCCTTAGTTCTATAGGTGGACGCCTTTTCGAGATATCGCCATAAAGGTGGACCAGGGGTGACTAGAATGCGTTTGTACGATATGGGTATCAAATGAAAGGTGTTAATGATTATTTAAAACGTGGTGAGCCTTAGTTCTATAGGTGGACGCCTTTTCGAGATATCGCCCTAAGGGTGGACCAGGGGTGAGTATTTTAAAAGGGAGTGGGCCATAGTTCTATAGGTGGACGTCATTTCGGGGTATCGCCATAAAGGTGGACAAGAGGTCACTCTAGAATGTGTTTGTACGATATGGGTATCAAATGAAAGGTATTAAAGAGTATTTTAAAAAGGAGTGGGCCTTAGTTCTATAGGTGGACGCCTTTTCGAGATATCGCCATAAAGGTGGACCAGGGGTGACTAGAATGCGTTTGTACGATATGGGTATCAAATGAAAGGTGTTAATGATTATTTAAAACGTGGTGAGCCTTAGTTCTATAGGTGGACGCCTTTTCGAGATATCGCCCTAAGGGTGGACCAGGGGTGACTCTAGAATGTGTTTGTACGATATGGGTATTAAATGAAAGGTGTTAATGGTTATTTTAAAAGGGAGTGGGCCTTAGTTCTATAGGTGGACGCCTTTTCGGGATATCGCCATAAGGGTGGACCAGGGGTGACTCTAGAATGTGTTTGTACGATATGGGTATCAAATGAAAGGTGTTAATGGTTATTTTAAAAGGGAGTGGGCCTTAGTTCATTAGGTGGACGCCTTTTCGAGATATCGCCATAAAGGTGGACCAGGGGTGACTAGAATGCGTTTGTACAATATGGGTATCAAATGAAAGGTGTTAATGATTAGTTAAAACGTGGTGGGCCTTAGTTCTATAGGTGGACACCTTTTCGAGATATCGCTATAAGGGTGGACCAGGGGTGACTCTAGAATGTGTTTGTACGATATGGGTATCAAATTAAAGGTATTAATGAGGCTTTTAAAAGGGAGTGGTGTTTTCGAGATATCGATGAAAATGTGGACCAGGGTGAGCCAGAACATCATCTGTACCCGACCGTTAATTTATTTATATATGTAATACCACGAACAGTATTCCGGCCAAGATTCCAAGGGCTTTCGATTTCGCCCTGCAGAACTTTTTCATTTTCTTCTACTTAATATGGTAGGTGTCACACCCATTTTACAAAGTTTTTTATAAAGTTATATTTTGCGCCAAAAAACCGATTCAATTACCATGTTTCATCTCTTTTTTCATATTTGGTATAGAATTATGGAATTTTTTTCATTTTTCGTAATTTTCGAAATCGGAAAAGTGGGCGTGGTCATAGTCGGATTTCGGCCATTTTTTATACCAATACAAAGTGAGTTTAGATAAGTACGTGAATTGAGTTTAGTAAAGATATACCGATTTTTGCTCAAGTTATCGTGTTAACGGCCGAGCGGAAGGACAGACGGTCGACTGTGCATAAAAAATGGACGTGGCTTCAACCGATTTCACCCATTTTCACAGAATACAGTTATCGTCATAGAATCTATGCCCCTACCAAATTTCACAAGGATTGGTAAATTTTTGTTCGACTTATGGCATTAAAAGTTTTCTAGACGAATTAAATGAAAAAGGGCGGAGCCACGCCCATTTTTAAATTTTCTTTTATTTTTGTATTTTGTTGCACCATATCATTATTGGAGTTGAATGTTGACATAATTTACTTATATTCTGCAAAGGTATTACATTTTTTGTTAAAATTAGACTTAAACAAAATTTTTTTTTAAGTGGGCGTGTTCGTCATCCGATATTGCTAGTTTTTTTTTAGCACACATAAAGTAATAGGAGTAACGAGCTTGCCAAATTTCATCATGATATCTTGAACGACTGCCAAATTACAGCTTGCAAAACTTTTAAATTACCTTCTCTTAAAAGTGGGCGGTGCCACGCCCATTGTCCAAAATTTTATTAATTTTCTATTTTGCGTCATAAGGTCAACGCACCTACGAAGTTTCATCGCCTTATCCGTCTTTGGAAATGAATTATCGCACTTTTTCGGTTTTTCGAAATTTTCGATATCGGAAAAGTGGGCGTGGTTGTAGTCTGATTTCGTTCATTTTGAATAGCGATCTGAGATGAGCGCCCAGGAACCTACATACCAAATTTCATCAAGATACCTCAAAATTTACTCAAGTTATCGTGTTTACGGACGGACGGACGGACGGACATGGCTAAATGAATTTCTTTTTCGCCCAGATCATTTTGATATATAGAAGTCTATATCTATCTCGGATTAGTTTATGCCGTTACGGATTATCGTTATGCGAACAAAGTTAATATACTCTGTGAGGATGTTCAATATGGGTGATAGAGGGAGATACAGAATGTGATCACGATAGTCACTTTCAAAAACAGCTGATCCATTCTATTTGCAGAAGATATCAAATTTGTCTAATCCACAGTGCTTGTAGACACTTCTGCTTTTTAACAAAGACAAATTCCTGCTGAAAATCTAAAAACAAGAAAATTTATTTGTGAAAGGGGCTGCAAGTCATAATTTCTTTTTTTTTACAACATTTTGTTATACAAATAAACTGTTATGATATGTTTTGTTATACAAATGTGATAGCTCAGTAAGTAGAGTGCACGAACCCTTCGACTCGAAATTTTCCGATCACAAATAATTTTTGTTTAAAACAAAAGTGTATACTTACTTCTCTGGTTTAAAATTCAAACCAAGTTCACGCACTCATTTTCACGAAAACCTGTATGACCTAAATTTCAAACCAAATTTGATTTTGTTATAAATGTATGTATGTACCTATTTAGTACAAAAAAGTATCAGATTTAGGCACAAACTTTTAACCGTGTAGCTTTTTCCCCGTTGTCTAGTTAATAATTTTTTGACATCATTTCTAAATTTTTTATTTTGTATTCTCTTTTTGTAGTTTTTGTATTTCTCTCATATTTTTGTAGTATTGCAGTTTAGTTTAACTTTGAATAGTTTTCGTTTTTAAAATTGTCATTTTTGTTTATTTTAGATGGAATCATTATCACCATTAAAGTCATACTTAGGGTTAATGAGAAGAATACCGGAGCATGAAAAAACTCAATTACCGCAAAAACCAAAACCGTTATATAAAAATTGTGTCACAGTAAGATTTTCGATCATAATAATAGTTTTTAAATGACAGCTGGTACATTAACCCATGTTCGCTACAGGGGCTTTTTTGGGGACAGTCTGAGGTTCCCGAGCATTTTCGCATTGTATCTGCATTAGGTGTCGTCATTATTTACAAGCACAATTGTGCAAAATCGATGCACACAAATTGCTTCCGCTTTTTCATTAGTTGAATGTGTTAGTCATTGTGGATAAAACAAGTGTGATATCTTATCCGTCAAATGCCTGACAGGGTGTTCAATATGGCTAATTTTTAGTGTTTTGACAGGGTGTTCAATATGGTTGCGCATAGGGCCGGCTATCTTCAGCGGGTGATAGAAAGAGATACAGAATGAGACAGTCAATTAGAAATCAGGTGATCCATTCTATTTGTAATTTTGACGTCTATGCAGAAGTTATCACACTTGTCTTAACCACAATGGTGTTAAGGGCCAATTAATGGTGACTTATAACCACAAAACCATAACCAGATAAAACAGCTGATCGCAATCAATCAATGTAATCGATTAATGATGCCATACCATAACGCTAACGCCATAACCATACCATAGCCAACCAATAGGCTTTTGGTTTCTCGCCATATCCATAACCTAAAAATATTTGAGTTGGTGAACTTAATAACTTTTTGTAGATTTTATTCATTGTTTTGGATACGTTATGACTGAGAGACTTATTTTTTGTAGAATATGTTTGTAATGTTTTGTGTTTTCTTCATTTTTATGAAATTTTCACGATTTTTAGGTTAAGGTACCATTAATCGATCACATTGGAGATGGTTATGGATATGGGTGTGGTTACGACCATAGTACAGGGCTACAAGTAGGATATGTAGCAGCACGCACATACACAGCCACGCTCACCTGATAAATTGCTTGTACTTCTTAGTTTTTTTGTGGATGCTATTTGGCACTGTTGTACTTCTTAGGTCCAAGAAAAGTGTAGTAGCTGCTAACGAAAACTGCGGTAAATTTTTATCGTAAAATTACAAAGAAATGCCCTTATTTACTTTCAAACGAGCACTTAATTACATCCCTCTTTAAAATATATATGTTTTGGACAATTTTAATTAACAAATTGTGATACTTTATTACCGGGGACGATTGCTAAAACACGACCAAAACCGTCGGGGGAGGTATTAATAGACGCATTTTTGCCTCGCTTCAAATAATTCGAATACTTTTTCTCCTTTGGACTATTCATAACAGGACAAAACGCGTCTTTTCATTTCTCTTTTCACATTTTGGGACGGGTTATTGCAGTCAACCTCGGTTTCAAACTGTTTTTCGCGGAGAACTTTTGAACGGGTAGAAAAACTTAGCACCCGTGTTTGTATTTTTAATACTGGAATAACTACGCGTCCTCAGATGTCCCAATTCAAGAGTTTTGTATAATTTTCTGTAGGACCCATATAGGTGCACTACATTTTCATACTAAATTAGTTCAAAAAATTTACCATCACAGCAACCCATATCTGATATTCCGCTCCTTTTTTTGTTTCCCTGCGTCGCTTCCAACGAGGCGAGATGGCCTAGAAGGTTCCCGAGATGGTCAAGATAGTACCTTAATGATGCTTGCTACCGGAACGTATCGGATCTTTTTCCGGCAAAAGACGATCAACATCGATAACACTCCCCAAAACCTTCGGGGAGTATCTTTATCGTTAATACAACAAAAACTTAGAAGATCGAGTGCCAATGGAAATATTGGAAGAGCACATCGCGCTGATAATGTCCAAAATAATGTTGTATTGAAAGGTGCAGCATTTCGTTACTATAATGCAATTGACCCCCAACGGGTTAGGGGGTCAGAATATACCCGCGTAGGTATGCCTGCCGTAAGAGGCGACTGAAATTCCAGATTCAAGATGCTGCGTAGCGCAACAGGTTTCCAGCGCAATATATAGCTTCTCCAAACCCAATTGTCAAACTCACCTATCCCCGGCGAATCCTGTTTCACTAAAAGACGAGGCTCTGGCGTCCCTAAGCTCCTCATGGAACTTGGGGGTGGGGAGGGAGGGATGGCCTGAAGGTTTAATGTGACCACATAAATCGTTCCTGAGATTGCCGGGCTAGCACCTTAAGGGTGCTGTGTTACCGGAGTGTACCGGATCTGTATCCGGCAAAGGACCATCACATCGATAACACTACCCAAAGCCTTCGGGGAGCAACCTTATCGCTACAACAACAACAACAGCAAGGAAATAAAAAGCAGAAATTCCGGGAAAGTGTTCTGCAATTGGGGAAAGTATAGAGTTGGGATTCTACCGGGTATTTACCATTTTGTATTCCTTTTTTGCATATATGTATGTAATACTCCTATATTGCTACAAAAGGCTAGGTACATTCCAAAACATCAGAGTGCCGATATATTGCTGTTTAAACGTTTTTGTTTTTGTATTCCAAAATCGAATGTACCTAAATTTAATTTTTTTTCTTTTCACATAGGCTGTCTTGTTTTGATTTCGAATTCAAAACAAATTGCGAGCATTTTCTATTAGCAATATAGGAGTATTACATATATGCTTTTTTATACTCAGTTGAGCAGAGCTCACAGAGTATATTAAGTTTGATTGGATAACGGTTGGTTGTACAGGTATAAAGGAATCGAGATAGATATAGACTTCCATATATCAAAATCATCAGGATCGAAAAAAAATTTGATTGAGCCATGTCCGTCCGTCCGTTAACACGATAACTTGAGTAATTTTTGAGGTATCTTGATGAAATTTGGTATGTAGGTTCCTGAGCACTCATCTCAGATCGCTATTTAAAATGAACGATATCGGACTATAACCACGCCCACTTTTTCGATATCGAAAATTTCGAAAAACAGAAAAAGTGCGATAATTCATTACCAAAGACAGATAAAGCGATGAAACTTGGTAGATAGGTTGAAATTATGACGCAGAATAGAAAATTAGTAAAATTTTGGACAATGGGCGTGGCACCGCCCACTTTTAAAAGAAGGTAATTTAAAACTTTTGCAAGCTGTAATTTGGCAGTCGCTGAAGATATCATGATGAAATTTGGCAGAAACGTTACTCCTATTACTATATGTACGCTTAATAAAAATTAGCAACATCGGAGAAGGACCACGCCCACTTTTAGAAAAAAATTTGTTTAAAGTAAAATTTTAACAAAAAATTTAATATCTTTACAGTATATAAGTAAATTATGTCAACATTCAACTCCAGTAATGATATGGTGCAACAAAATACAAAAATAAAAGAAAATTTCAAAATGAGCGTGGCTGCGCCCTTTTTCATTTAATTTTTCTAGGATACTTTTAATGCCATAAGTCAAACAAAAATTTACCAATACTTTTGAAATTTGGTAGGGGCATAGATTTTATGACGTTAACTGTTTTCTGTGAAAATGGGCGAACTCGGTTGAAGCCACGCCCAGTTTTTATACACGGTCGTCCGTCTGTCCTTCCGCATGGCCCTTAACACGATAACTTGAGCAAAAATCGACATATCTTTACTGAACTTAGTTCACGTACTTATCTGAACTCACTTTATCTTGGTATAAAAAATTAACGAAATCCGACTATGACCACGCCCACTTTTTCGATATCGAAAATTACGAAAAATGAAAAAAATGCCATAATTCTATACCAAATACGAAAAAAGGGATGGAACATGGTAATTGGATTGGTTTATTGACGCGAAATATAACTTTAGAAAAAACTTTGTAAAATGGTTGTGACACCTACCATATTAAGTAGAAGAAAATGAAAAAGTTCTGCAGTGCGAAATAAAAAACTCTTGAAATCTTGGCAGGTATTACATATATAAATAAATTAGCGGTATCCAACAGATTATTTTCTGGGTCACCCTAGTCCACATTTTGGTCGATATCTGGAAAACGCCTTCACATATACAACTACCACCACTCCCTTTTAAAACTCTCATTAATACCTTTCATTTGATACCCATATCGTACAAACATATTCTAGAGTCACCCCTAGTCCACCTTTATGGCGATATCTCGAAAAAGCGACCACCTGTAGAACGAAGACACACTCCCTTTTAAAAATAATCATTAACGCCTTTCTTTTGATACCCATATTGTACAAACGCATTCTAGAGTCACCCCTGGTCCACCTTTATGGCGATATTTCGAAGCGGCTTCCACCTATAGAACTAAGGCTGACTCCCTTTTAAAATACCCATTAACACCTTTCGTTTGCTACCCATATTGTGCAAACGCATTCTAGAGTCACCCCTGTTCCACCTTTATGGCGATATCTCCGAAAAGGCGACCACCTCTACAACTACCACCACTCCCTTTTAAAGCCCTCACTAATACCTTTAATTTGATACCCATATCGTACAAACAAATTCTAGGGTCACCCCTGGTCCACCTTTATGGCGATATCTCGAAACGGCGTCGACCTATGGAACTAAGGATCACTCCCTTTATCCTTTAGGGTCACCTTAGTCCACATTTTGGTCGATATCTGGAAAACGCCTTCACATATACAACTACCACCACTCCCTTTTAAAACTCTCATTAATACCTTTCATTTGATACCCATATCGTACAAACATATTCTAGAGTCACCCCTAGTCCACCTTTATGGCGATATCTCGAAAAAGCGACCACCTGTAGAACAAAGACACACTCCCTTTTAAAAATACTCATTAACGCCTTTCTTTTGATACCCATATTGTACAAACTAATTCTAGGGTCACCCCTGGTCCACCTTTATGGCGATATCTCGAAACGGCGTCCACCTATGGAACTAAGGATCACTCCCTTTAAAATACTCATTAACACCTTTCTTTTGATACCCATATTGTACACACAAATTCTAGGGTCAACCCTGATCCACCTTTATGGCGATATCCCTAAATAGCGTCCACCTATAGATCTATGGCCCACTCCCTCATTTGATAGACATGTCATACAAACACATTCCAGGGTTTCCCTCGGTTCATTTTCCTACATGGTTATTTTCCCTTATGTTGTCACCATAGCTGTCAACTGAGTATGTAATGTTCGGTTACACCCGAACTTAACCTTCCTTACTTGTTGTATCTTTTTTGGGTATTTAAAAATCATTTGAATCGAGGCTGCTTGGAATTACAATTCATCAATTAAATTTATACGTCATTTCTAATTAAAAAAATTTTCGTTTTGATTTTAAACAAACAACCCAGCAAACACTCGGAGTCAACAATTAGAGGAGTCCAAACTTTGAATCGTTTGCAATCGCTATGAACTCATTCAGGAGCCTGAACCGAATGCTAAATGCTCATATTTTGCCTCTAACATAAGTCTTATACAGGCTTCCTTCCGATATCATATATGAACCTTACTGGCATCATATACTGCTAATTTTGAGTCTTTTAATAAAATAAACTACTTCAGGGCTTTTATGAAGAATTTTTGACACATATCCGAGGCGGAAAACATAGGAGAGAAAATTGTTGTGATAAAACTCACATGACTATAAGATAGAAATTAAATAAGTATTAGATGAATTAATTATTTATTTAGAATAAATTCTCGCAGAAAAATTTCTGAGTTTTTATTCCGGAGCTGCCTAGTTTACTGATTTTAATATTTTTCGTTTGTTCATAATTTCATCAAATTGGAGTCATAAAAGGCTCTAAGGTGATAGCATTTTTTAAGCTGATATTTTTCGGACCCATATTGAACTCCAGAACTGTAAGAGAATACACAAATTTACGCAAACAAAGCTACCCCTCAAACGGCGTTCATAATTTAAGAATCCAAAACGAGTCCAAAATAAGTGGGCAATGTAGGAATCAGAAAAGTGTCGAAACGCGTAGCAGGGCACAAGAAAATTTAATTTTTGCTTTTTATTTAACGGCTCCTAACCTAGCATGCAAAAATAATCATTTATCAACGTCACAGGAGTTTGAAACAAATTTTGAAACTTTGTTACAACAATTTTTCATTTTAATACAAAATGAATTACATTTGTACATTATTGTTACCCTTGCTATTTTTTTTTTGTATAAGAATCGACGTTTTCCGCTCATGGACGCTTCTCGACATTTTTAATATGACCGCAAAGCCGCCACGCTCTGTCCAGGTGTGTCGAACTACATATATATGACCCCAATAAGCGCTGACGATGCCTAATAAATAGGCCATATAGGTGTCAGATATTCAGAGTTTATTAGAGTTAAAAATGACGCCGGAGAGTTCCAGTAGAGTATAATATGAGCTGCTTAAACGCCTTTTAAGACTTATGTTGGACTCTTATTTAGGCTCAAATGATATACGTTAATAGGCTCATATAAGACGACCATTGCAAGAAAGGAGATACATTGGTTTCGGCCTCCCATATGAGCACATACCGACTGTAAACGCTCCAATTTAGATATTTTTCTGACTCTTTTTTTGACTTCGACGGCATGCATTATTGCCTAAATATTTTTGAAAAACGCTGGATTACAGATTAACCGTCCTATGCATAGATGGGTACCCGGGTACCTTTTGCATATTCAAAAGCCATTTTTAAATAATCTACAAATAGGAACGAGTTCAAATTTTGTGGCATCGTATGGGAATAAGTTTTCTACAAAAAGGAGAGAACATTTTTTCAAATATACTTTCATAAAGATGGTTTTTTAATAAATTAGTTTTTTTATTACTAAAATTAGTTTTTTATTACTAGTTCTCATGGCTGGGATACCCAGGTACTAGAGGTTTACGCCGATCACTTTATCGGCGGCGGCGGCGGAGGCTCTATTATATACCGGCGGCGGCGTGAGCTTGATTTTTCTATTTAAAAATATAATATTTAGGAAAGGTTTTGTTTGTATGTATTTAAGGAAAGCAACTTGTTGGCCATTTCGGAAAGATCCGGGGTTTTTGCATCAAGATCTCGCAGACCGTTCAAAAATTTTCAGGAGTAGCTCCTTGCCGAGGGATTGTCCCTCGTTAACTTACTCCAGAGGGGCTTCGGACCCAACCCCGGTCTTTGGAATTGGTACTGCTGCATCTGCTGGAAAGAAATGGAGATACATAAAATAGTCACACTTTTGTCTGTATATCTCGTGCAAAGCGTAGTTTCACAACTAGGGTTAAAACCTAATAATCATCGCGAACACAATTTCTTTAAATCATTTGTGGCTATTAATGATCTATAAATACTCATGACTCTCGTGGCACAGGGTGCCTCCAGGTTTTTCGGCTGTTTTTAAGAGCTACAATTCCCGATATGCGAACAGTAGCAATCCCGACGACCAGTCGCTACCACGCCTCCTGACCCTCACACAATATGCCAGCACAGAAGCTATAGGACTGCGACTTCGAACTCATACTTTTGTCGACGTCACTTTCCTAGTAGCTCTAGGTGTTGCTCCGAAGACTTTCTAACGGTTGTTTTGCCGCGCCATGCTGCCGAGCTACACCAGAGAAACACCTTGAAACGTTAGGGAGTATCTATTCGGCCAAGGATGCCGCCCTCGAAATGATAAGCAGTATAAGTGGATGTCATTGCGGAATGGGTGAAAATCGAATAATCCTCCGCGCATCTACATAATTAAAATTTTACAAGGACCCTGGATACAATTTTTAAAATGTAGACCAAAGTTTGCAGACGTTTGTCTTCACAACATTGATTTCAATAGTCTTCTTTAAACCAAACCGATATTTTAGAATGAAAGTCGACCGATTTTAAGTTGAAAGATGTTAACTGTGGTTTTCCGGCCTTATGATAAAAGAGCTCTTTATGGATGACCGCGTAGCTTCAATTTTCAGACTAATTCGACTGTCCGCTACGTTAGGGTAGTAGCACACACGGTCATTAGTTCGACTGTCTTGGGAAAGCTTTTACTTGTTGTTGTTGTTGTTGTTGTAGCGATTAGGTTGCTCCCCGAAGGCTTTGGGGAGTTATCGATGTGATGGTCCTTTGTCGGATACAGATCCGATACGCTCCGGTAACACAGCACCATTAAGGTGCTGGCCCGACCATCTCGGGAACGATTTATATGGCCACATTGAACCTTCAGGCCATCCCTCCCTCCCCACCCCCAAGTTCCATGAGGAGCTTGGGTCGCCAGAGCCTCGTCTGTTAGTGAAACGGGATTCGCCGCTCGAAGGTGAGGTTGACAATTGGGTTGGAGAAGCTATATATTGCGCTACACAACCCCTTTTACTTCACCACTTTGAGTGTTCTTGCGAAGGACAAAGCCACACCTGGTAAATATATGTACCTTTGTACATTTGTAAAAGGAGCCGTAACGTGTAGGTGATATTTAAACTTGGTTGATAGGCTATAATCAATGTGATTCACTCCAAGGCACTAGGATAGGGCCACCAACTTTAGGAAATGTCAAACCGGGCGACTTGGGTGTTGAAGGATGAAGTTTGAAAATCAAAATTAACATTTCAGACGCTATTGTATAGTTTCACAAATAAACACAGGTGTTTAAATGTAAGCGCGAGTGATTTTTCAAACCCTTTTCATACGTACATATGTCCTCTACTTAAGTATGAGGTAAGAATCCGGATTAAGGATAAATGATTTTGCATCACTAATTTCGCTTATTCTTTCAACCAATCGCAATATAAAATTTTTTTTAAAATCGGCACCTTTTTGGGTAATTTGCTTTTTTTTTAAAAACTTGAGGGTCATTTTATTTGAATTCATTGTTCATTATAATTTTTGAATAAATAAAATAAAAATATGCAAAGTGCGCATATAAATTTATTATTAAACTTTCCTTTTAGTGTTTTGTTTTAAAGTGCGTGTTAAGCTGACAACGAAAACGCCTGTTTTTTTAAATAACTTTTGAACAGTTAGAAAGAGTTAAATTTCGCAATTAGTTTCTTATAACTGGCAGTGATGCGCATCCGTTGATACCTTTTTCGACCATATCCGACCAATTTTCGACATGAACAATAAATGGCCTAAACAGTCTTAAACGAGAAAATATTCTTGAGATTCGGCGGCGGCGGCGGCGTTTATCGGCGGCGTATATCTCTACCAGGTACCACTAGTAGTTCTCACGTATGAACTGCCTTGTGGTACCCGTGTACCCGGCCATGCGAACTAAGAAGAAAAATTATTCATGAACAAGACGGTTGAAACTAATTTAACCGATAGCGTAATGGATAGCTACCCACCAATATTGGACAAATTGGGTTAATTTTGGATTAAATTAGTGTGTTTGTTTCCCATATTATCCAAAAGATTATTTTTACCCTTATTTTGGGTAAATATTTGGGTATTTACCCATTTTTACCATATATAACCAATTTACCATTTGGGTATTTACTCCTTTCCCATCTCTAGGAAAGTACAATTGCACTCATTAGAATATTCACCCAAACCATTGGCTACGTTTCTGGCTAGAGAAATGAATCGAATTTTTTTTCAACAGCATACAAAGATATGACTAAGAACATTTGGTGCGAAAATGTTGTCAATTGCAACATTTTCATGCCAACATTCATGTTAATTATGTATCGTTATGAACGTCAGTATATGTATATCTAAAGAGCATTTCGCTGAATTTTTATAAACTGCCAAACATACTCATATTTTGCTAGCTCAGGAAGAGCTCGCGTCAGAGAGTTTTGATTGACTTGTTATAAATTCAGATTTCAATGTCCATCGATAAGAGGCTCGTATCCGCTCATTAAAGGTTTTTCCTCCAATTTTATACTAAACAAGTAAGGAAGGCTAAGTTCGGGTGTAATCGAACATTACATACTCAGCTGAGAGCTTTGGAGACAAAATAAGGGAAAATCACCATTTAGCAAAATAAACCTAGGGTAACCCTGGAATGTGTTGTACGACATGGGTTTCAAATGGAAGGTATTAAAGAGTATTTTAAAAGGGAGTGGGCCATAGTTCTATAGGTGGACGTCATTTCGGGGTATCGCCATAAAGGTGGACAAGAGGTCACTCTAGAATGTGTTTGTACGATATGGGTATCAAATGAAAGGTATTAAAGAGTATTTTAAAAAGGAGTGGGCCTTAGTTCTATAGGTGGACGCCTTTTCGAGATATCGCCATAAAGGTGGACCAGGGGTGACTAGAATGCGTTTGTACGATATGGGTATCAAATGAAAGGTGTTAATGATTATTTAAAACGTGGTGAGCCTTAGTTCTATAGGTGGACGCCTTTTCGAGATATCGCCCTAAGGGTGGACCAGGGGTGAGTATTTTAAAAGGGAGTGGGCCATAGTTCTATAGGTGGACGTCATTTCGGGGTATCGCCATAAAGGTGGACAAGAGGTCACTCTAGAATGTGTTTGTACGATATGGGTATCAAATGAAAGGTATTAAAGAGTATTTTAAAAAGGAGTGGGCCTTAGTTCTATAGGTGGACGCCTTTTCGAGATATCGCCATAAAGGTGGACCAGGGGTGACTAGAATGCGTTTGTACGATATGGGTATCAAATGAAAGGTGTTAATGATTATTTAAAACGTGGTGAGCCTTAGTTCTATAGGTGGACGCCTTTTCGAGATATCGCCCTAAGGGTGGACCAGGGGTGACTCTAGAATGTGTTTGTACGATATGGGTATTAAATGAAAGGTGTTAATGGTTATTTTAAAAGGGAGTGGGCCTTAGTTCTATAGGTGGACGCCTTTTCGGGATATCGCCATAAGGGTGGACCAGGGGTGACTCTAGAATGTGTTTGTACGATATGGGTATCAAATGAAAGGTGTTAATGGTTATTTTAAAAGGGAGTGGGCCTTAGTTCATTAGGTGGACGCCTTTTCGAGATATCGCCATAAAGGTGGACCAGGGGTGACTAGAATGCGTTTGTACAATATGGGTATCAAATGAAAGGTGTTAATGATTAGTTAAAACGTGGTGGGCCTTAGTTCTATAGGTGGACACCTTTTCGAGATATCGCTATAAGGGTGGACCAGGGGTGACTCTAGAATGTGTTTGTACGATATGGGTATCAAATTAAAGGTATTAATGAGGCTTTTAAAAGGGAGTGGTGTTTTCGAGATATCGATGAAAATGTGGACCAGGGTGAGCCAGAACATCATCTGTACCCGACCGTTAATTTATTTATATATGTAATACCACGAACAGTATTCCGGCCAAGATTCCAAGGGCTTTCGATTTCGCCCTGCAGAACTTTTTCATTTTCTTCTACTTAATATGGTAGGTGTCACACCCATTTTACAAAGTTTTTTATAAAGTTATATTTTGCGCCAAAAAACCGATTCAATTACCATGTTTCATCTCTTTTTTCATATTTGGTATAGAATTATGGAATTTTTTTCATTTTTCGTAATTTTCGAAATCGGAAAAGTGGGCGTGGTCATAGTCGGATTTCGGCCATTTTTTATACCAATACAAAGTGAGTTTAGGTAAGTACGTGAATTGAGTTTAGTAAAGATATACCGATTTTTGCTCAAGTTATCGTGTTAACGGCCGAGCGGAAGGACAGACGGTCGACTGTGCATAAAAAATGGACGTGGCTTCAACCGATTTCACCCATTTTCACAGAATACAGTTATCGTCATAGAATCTATGCCCCTACCAAATTTCACAAGGATTGGTAAATTTTTGTTCGACTTATGGCATTAAAAGTTTTCTAGACGAATTAAATGAAAAAGGGCGGAGCCACGCCCATTTTTAAATTTTCTTTTATTTTTGTATTTTGTTGCACCATATCATTATTGGAGTTGAATGTTGACATAATTTACTTATATTCTGCAAAGGTATTACATTTTTTGTTAAAATTAGACTTAAACAAAATTTTTTTTTAAGTGGGCGTGTTCGTCATCCGATATTGCTAGTTTTTTTTTAGCACACATAAAGTAATAGGAGTAACGAGCTTGCCAAATTTCATCATGGTATCTTGAACGACTGCCAAATTACAGCTTGCAAAACTTTTAAATTACCTTCTCTTAAAAGTGGGCGGTGCCACGCCCATTGTCCAAAATTTTATTAATTTTCTATTTTGCGTCATAAGGTCAACGCACCTACGAAGTTTCATCGCCTTATCCGTCTTTGGAAATGAATTATCGCACTTTTTCGGTTTTTCGAAATTTTCGATATCGGAAAAGTGGGCGTGGTTGTAGTCTGATTTCGTTCATTTTGAATAGCGATCTGAGATGAGCGCCCAGGAACCTACATACCAAATTTCATCAAGATACCTCAAAATTTACTCAAGTTAACGTGTTTACGGACGGACGGACGGACGGACATGGCTAAATGAATTTCTTTTTCGCCCAGATCATTTTGATATATAGAAGTCTATATCTATCTCGGATTAGTTTATGCCGTTACGGATTATCGTTATGCGAACAAAGTTAATATACTCTGTGAGCTCTGCTCAGCTGAGTATAAAAACTGTTCGCACCAGCCAAGGAGGTGTCCGACTATGCGAGGGCAATTCATTCTAAAAATTGTACCTAAAACTTAGTGCATCGAAAACTGCCTGGCCAAGGAAGGTGCCCGTATAATAGTGGTGGCAGTTATGAGAGGTTTCCTCGTATTTTTTTTTTTATCTAACTAATGCAAGTACAATTTGTTTTATTCAACGAATCCTCTTGTTTCATTTGGAAAATACATACCCAAAAAAAAACGAAGGTGATGTCGCCGCGATTGCGAAGCGATCTCATGAAAAGGATAGGAGTGAAAATTGGAGTGGGATTGGGTGTGGGAGTGGGAGTGGGATTGGCAGTTGAAGTAGGAATAAAAAATGGGACTGGGAGCAGGAGTATAAGGGAGATAAATGGTATTCCATCCCTTATACTAAGAACAAGAAGAAAAACAGAAGGTCAAGTTGAAGAGAACGGGATAGGGATAGGGAATGGAGGAAATGGGATAGGGAGTGAAGATGAGGCACCAAGGCTCACTTTTCAAGTCGGGGATTGCCCGTATTGCTTTTTTTTAAATGTATGAAAACATTTATTTGAAGCAATTTTTTAATTTTATAATTTATTTAATAATTTGGGAAAAATTCAAACAACGTGACATCAGGACGGGCAAGGCGACAGCTGTTTCGATTATACCTTGTAAATCTCTTCAAAGCCTTTTCTCCCGGGAGTGGGAGTCGAACCCGCACTCAAAAAATTTGTCAGCCGAGCATGGCGAAACTATACAAGGTGGCAGCATGGGACAGCTGATTATAAACTTCTTTTATTTGATGTGATACATCAACTTCCGGCACAGAACGATTTTGACATGAGCCCATCGAGTTTACAAAAACAAAGTATTTATGTATGCAGGTATGTCACCATGCTACCACTTTGTATGGTTCCGCCATGCAGCTGAGCAAACCTCTCGTGATTGTATCATGTGCCAGTAATTTTTGTGAGGATGAATATAGTAAACTTGAAATAACTGTCAAATATTTTGTGGTTCATAATGCAAGTGCATGATAATTTAAGTATAAACAGGAGCTCCTTTTTATTTAATAAAATTAAGTTTTATGTCACATTCTATAATTTATTAATTAATATTTTTTGTACGATTAATAAAACAAAATTGGCCTTGTGTCCCACCCATGACAAAAAAACTTATATTGGTTTTCACTTGAATTATGGATGCTCCGGTCTTAAGAATTTATAGTTAAATATTAAAATTTCACTGTCAATATATACTGCAATTGCATTTTCCTTTTTACAAAGCCATTTTAAAATATATTCTGTAGTGAAATATGTCCCACTCGTGACAGATATGGGCGGAATTGTTGTCAGAGGTGGGCTAACAGGGCTGATAGGCCTAATAGTCTATAGTCTGTTTCTCAAAATTATGTATGTTTAACAGAAATTTTGATCAGAACGATGGGCAAATCAACACCAGCGGAACGAATGAGGAAGTATAGACAGAGACTAAAGGAATCGGCAAAAGATTTTGCTGAGTACCAACAATTAAAAAAGGACAGGCAACTAAAAGAAAGGGAAAGGAAAAAAAAGTATAGGGAAAGAAAAAGACTTCTGGCGTCCAGTATAATACAACAAAATGGAAATTCGTTTTCGTCTTTGGGGTCCTATTCTTACCATCAGTCATTTGGACAGGAAGCCGTAAATGAGGTAAAGAAAATATTTCCTTCTAACCCAAACGAGAAAGTAGCAGTCATTCGAAAGTTTGTTTTTTAAAAATGATGATGATATTCGTTACTTACTTCTCACGGCTAAAGGGAAAAGGATTTTTAGGCAAGACATTGCTGAAGAATTAAAGAATTACATGGCTAAAAATTTGAACTTAAATTTTTAACTTTTCGCACAACATACCTACATAAATGTCTTGATGATTTTGGTTTCACCTTCAAACTTTTCGAATAATTATGAAAATGATACGTTCTTTTTTTATATACGTTTTTTAAATACGTTCTGAGTTCCTAAAAGGGAAGAATCTTTCTATTCCTTCAATGCCATATCTACCTGTCAAATAAGGCCGACAGGGAAAATTGCTGCCACGAATGGCCAGAGAATGAAAATGTCGAAAGAGAGACATATAATAACAAATTGAGGGATTTGGGGGTACAACAGATAGAAAAAAGGGGTATCTTTCGGGGGACTATTAAAACTAATTATATTGAATCATTGATTTATTTACTCATACAACAAAAATAAAAACAATTCATAAATAAAATTCCATGAGATCAAACAAAGTTACACTCTTGATACATAAAAACACATAAGTTTATATTCGGCCTTTAATATGGCACAAAAATATTTTCATATCAAAATCCTATTTCAATTCCCCAAAAAATGTACATACATTCATTTTGTATATCAGTTCATCCTTTAGTGATGACAACACATCGTAAAATTCGATTTTTTTATCCGCCCGTAGTATATAAACTTAAGCAAGAAGTGAACGTTTGCGGGTGAAAATGGGGGACCTACGCTACCTTCCGTCGCAAGGGGGACCAAGAGTCAAAATGGGGGTTGTCCCCCAATAGGGGACGTCTGGCAACCCTATTCAGCGCAAAGCATTTATCAAACACCAAAGGCATGTCTCAATTGGGTGAATCCATTTTCTAGGGGTTGTGTAGCGCAACTCTCTCAATGGGTTGCCAGCGCAATATATAGCATCTCCGACCCAATTGTCAACCTCACCTACCGGTGGCGAATACTGTTTCATTGACAGCCGAGGCTCTGGCGACCCCAAGTTCCTCATGGAACTAGGGGGTGGGGAGGGCGGTATAGCCTAGATTTAATATGGTCATATAAATCGTTCCCGAGCTGGTCGGGCTAGTACCTTAATAGCGCTTTGTTACCGGAACGTACCGGATCTATATCCGGCAAAGACCATCAACATCGGTAACACACCCGAAAGCGTGTACCTTTAGACTGCATAAATTAAATAAATAAAAAAAATGCGTCCACAAAGAAATGACTAGTAATTCAGATTGATATTTTCGACAGATTGACTTAGCACATTATTTTTAACAGCTGACGACTTAGCACATTTACTCATCATTGCCCACAGCACGTAAAAATGAAAAATAAAAATATTTTTTTTTTGTGATCGATGTATTTTGAACTCAGTTTTAAAACTGCATTAAAATACAATTTTTCAAAAAAAGTGACTTAGCACATTTTCACATTAAGCTAACGATATATCGTTTACAAAAATGTTTGTAAACACTATTAAGCAAATATCTTAAGTAATCGAACAGCGATTTAACAGATGATCCAGTCTGTTTGCTATTCTTAAAGCTTTTTCACACATTCGCCACTTATAGGAACTCACAATGCTTACCTGTTTAGATTTTTTCTCTTTTTTTACATTTCAGAAAATTGTTTGGTAATAGCCTAGAATAGGGGTCGACTGCTAATACGCGCCAAAAAAATATCGGGAGAAGTGTCAAATGACGCATCTTGGCATCAGCATTAATAATCCGCAGGCGGAAAATAAAAATTGTAACTTTTTTCGCTTGACTTTTTGAGGACGATTTTTCTTTCATTGATTTTATTTTTTTAGCATTTTAACAATAATCTACATATTGTGTTTTCTTTAAATGAAAATTCTAGAAGCAATTTCAACTCTTTGGTTTTCATTTTTAACTTTTTGAGAATTTATTCTTTTTGTCGCACTATTTGCTCGGTAAAACTCAAATTATAGACCAGATTTTATTCAAAATCGTAGTATTATTTTGGAAGGTTTGAATGATTCTAATGGCGAGTGAGAGTTCGTAGGTTAGATTAATGAGTTTGGCACATGCTCTCGTTGCTAA
This sequence comes from Eurosta solidaginis, assembly GCF_040869045.1. Taxonomy (NCBI): domain Eukaryota; kingdom Metazoa; phylum Arthropoda; class Insecta; order Diptera; family Tephritidae; genus Eurosta; species Eurosta solidaginis. The sequence goes on from NC_090323.1 coordinate 181,961,869, forward strand.
TAAACCACAAATCACACACACATCACAAATGATCCCGAAATAATACAGAAAACGTCACGAAACGACCCTTAAAGGATCCCCAAATGATCCCGTATTAGCCCCGAAAAAGTCCCGAAATGACCCCGACGGGATCTCGGACGAATCCCGAAAACCATCCAGAAATGATGCCGGAAGGGACCCCAAATGATCCCGAAAAAGTCCTGCAACGATTCCGACGGGATCCCGAACGGATACCGAAAACCATCCAGAAATGATCTTGGGAGGGTCCCAAAATGATCCCGAAATAGTCTCGGAAAGGTCCTCAAATGATCACCAAATAGTCCCGAAATGACCCTGACGGAAACCGGATGGATCCCGTAAACTATCCAGAAATGATACCGATATTGTCCCGAAGAAGTCCCGAAATGACCCTGGCGGGATATCGAACGGATTCCTAAATGACCCTGACGGGATCCCGGACAGATCCCGAAATCCATCCAGAAACGATCTTGGGAGGGTCCCAAAATGATCCCGAAATAGTCTCGGAAAGGTCCAGAAATTATAGTGTGTGATTTGTGCTAATATACAGTTTGACGTGGGTATCTGATTTCCTAGCTATTTATGGTTCCCCTCGTGTGCCCCTTGTGAGTCCACAAAAGGGCTCTAGAACGCTGCAATATCACCCCGCTTATGCTTGCATTATTATACTTCACATGTGTCAGTGCAAATTAAAATCTTAATCCTTAAAGGAAAATAGATAGACCCACCATTAAGTATACCGAAATAATCAGGTTGAAGAGCTGAGTTGATTTAGCCATGTCCGTCTGTCCGTCTGTCCGTCTGTCTGTTTGTATGCAAACTAGTCCCTCAATTTTTGAGATATCTTGATAAAATTTGGTGAGCGGGTGTATTTGGGTGTCCGATTAGACATTTGTTGGAACCGACCGGATCGGACCACTGTAGCATATATCCTCCATACAACCGATTTTTCAGAAAAAGAGGATTTTTGTAATTATCTTATGAGATCGGTCGTATATATAGTATATATCCCCCACAACCGATTGTTCAGATAAGGAACTTTTCGTAATTACTACCCTATTTTAAGAGCTAGAGGCTTCAAATTTCAACGAATGCTTACGTATATAGCATATATTGTTGTCTAAAAAAATCATAAAGATCGGTGGTATATATGGTATATATATGGTGGTATATATAGTATATATATATAGTATATATATATATATTTTCGTAAATTTTAGCCCCATTTTAACAGCTAGAAGCTTCAATTTCACCGAATACTTACGTATATAGCATATATTGTTGTCTGAAAAAATCATAGAGATCGGTTGTATATATAGTATATATCTCATACAACCGATTGTTCAGATAAGAAACTTTTCGCAATTTCTACCCCATTTTAACAGCTATAAGCTTCAAATTTCACCGATTGCTTACGTATATAGCATATATTGTTGTCTGAAAAAATCATAGAGATCGGTTGTATATATAGTATATATCTCATACAACCGATTGTTCAGATAAGAAACTTATCGCAATTTCTACCCCATTTTAACAGCTATAAGCTTCAAATTTCACCGATTGCTTACGTATATAGCATATATTGTTGTCTGAAAAAATCATAGAGATCGGTTGTATATATAGTATATATCTCATACAACCGATTGTTCAGATAAGAAACTTTTCGCAATTTCTACCCCATTTTAACAGCTATAAGCTTCAAATTTCACTGATTGCTTACGTATATAGCATATATTGTTGTCTGAAAGAATCATAGAGATCGGTTGTATATATAGTATATATCTCATACAACCGATTCTTCAGATAAGAAACTTTTCGCAATTTCTACCCCATTTTAACAGCTATAAGCTTCAAATTTCACCGATTGCTTACGTATATAGTATGTATTGTTGTGTCAAAAAATCATAGAGATCGGTGATATACTTAACATATATATGATGGTATATATAGTATATATGTATAGTATATATATTTTTTTTACGATTTCGGCCCCATTTTAACAGCTAGAAGCTTCAAATTTCACCAAATGCTTACGTGTATAGCATATATTGATGTCTGAAAACATCATTGAGATCGGTGGTATACATAGTATATATCTCATACAACCGATTGTTCAGATAAGAAACTTTGCGCAATTTCTGCCCCGTTTTAACAGCTACAATCTTCAAATTTCACAAAATGCTTACGTATATAGCATATATTGTTGTCTGAAAAAATCATAGAGATCGGTGGTATATATATTATATACTTCATATAAACTGTCATTTTGACCCATTTTTTACGGCTAGAAGCTTCAAAATTCATCAAATTTCATCAAATAGTTACGTTTACGTCATATATTTTTGAAATACGTGATTCGTAGTCATAGTTTTTACATGCAGACCACAAAAAACGTGAAGCTTTGCATCCTCACACAGATTACCTACCTATTTTTTATTTTATATTTATCTTAAAAATCGTTTAGATATGTTCAAATTTCACCAAATGCTTACGTGTATAGCATATATTGCTGTCTGAGAAAATCATAGATACCGGTGGTATATAAAGTATATATCCCATACAACCGATTGTTCAGATAAGAAACTTTGCGCAATTTCTTCCCCATTTTAACAGCTAGAAGCTTCAAATTTCACCAAGTGCTTACGTGTATAGCATATATTGTTGTCTGAAAAAATCATTGAGATCGGTGGTATATATAGTATATATCTCATACAACCGATTGTTCAGTTAAGAAACTTTGCGCAATTTCTGCCCCTTTTTAACAGCTAGACGCTTCAAATTTCACCATAAGCTTACGTATATAGCATATATTGCTGTCTGAAAAAATCATAGAGATCGGTGGTATATATATTATATACCCCATATAAACTCTAATTTTTGCCCCCTTTTTACGGCTAGAAGCTTCAAAATTCATCAAATTTCATCAAATAGTTACGTTTACGTCATATATTTTTGAAATACGTGATTCGTAGTCATAGTTTTTACACGCAGACCGCAAAAAACCTGAAACTTTGCATCCTCACACAAAGTACCTACCTGTTTTTTATTTTATATTTATCTTAAAAATCGTTAAGGTATGTAGATCTGTTCACTATATATTTCTTATCTTATACATCCGATTATTCGGAGATTGCGAACGGGATAAGATTATTGTTCAGCCCCATTCATGAAAGGTATGAAGTCTTCGGCACAGCCGAAGACAGTCCCGTTCTTACTTGTTATTTAATAAAATTAAATTTTATGTCACACTATATAAATTTATTAATTCATGTTTTTTGTACGATTAATAAAACAAAATTGGCCTTGTGTCCCACCCATGACAAAAAAAACTTAAATTGTTTTTCACTTGAATTATGGATCGGTCTTAAGTAAATAAAAAAAATTATGTAAGGCGCGATAACTTCCAAAGAGATCTAAGGCCGAGTTTCTCTTCCAATTTGCGTCGTGCTCCTCTTGATTTTCCTTACAAATTGGCCGGACGGGACCTACATGTTTTATGCCGACTCCGAACGGCATCTGCAAGCCAGATGAGTTTTCACTGAGAGCTTATCATGGCAGAAATACACCCGGAGCGCTTGGCAAACACTGCCGAGGGGCGACCCCGCTTAGAAAAATTTTCTTCTAATTGAAAAACCTTATTTCTAAAATGTTGATGTTGCTTTGCCCGGGGTGTGGGTGTGGCATACGGTGTGGTAGGCGGATCACGCTACCATCACACCACGGTGGCCGGTCTGAAGTATTTATTGTTAAATATTGTAACGAATTTACTGAAATTCCGCTTCTTCCAAATCTTCTACTAACGTTCGAATCACTAAACTGTTAAATAAATAACTCTACTATTCAATAATGCAAAATGGCCTTTATTAAAGTTCTTCACAATAACACTACTATTGCTCGCCAGATGCGTCTTAAATCAAAACTGATTATCGCGCCTCTACTGTTGCTGCTTTTATACTGTGCGGTTTCCTCGTTCACATATTTCTAGGCGCTTCCATTTCCAGAACTTACTAGTTAGTGCTATATAATTATAACTACAGATGCACGTGTATAGCTTCTCATATGGGCGTGTATTTGTGAGCGACACTTCCACAATTATAATTGCATACTTTTGGGAGCATCTCAGATAAGATATTTGCATATGTCTGTGCGTCTCTTCTCCGTTGCGTGTACGTACATATGTGTAGACATAATGATTGATCTATTGATGTGCATACAAGTCACTGCTTAGCATCGGCTTAGAGATGATAGTATCCCTTAGTGCTGCTAATATTCGTTACACTGCCCTCCAGCTAAGTCTGATCGTCCCGATCAGACAAATCTCTCGATCTAAACGCTGCCAGCCTTTCCAAATGAATCACTTTCATTTTGGTTCGTGGTTTGCCAATGATTTGTATGCGGTACACTACATCGTTGATCCGTTTTACAACTTTGTATGGGCCTTCTCAATTACACTGCAATTTCGGGGACAAACCTTTTTTTCGTTGTGGGTTGTATAACAGCACCAAATCTCCTTCCTGAAACCCTTCCGAATTAATTGCTTTATCGTATCTGGCTTTCGTCTTGTCACTCATAATCTTTGCTTGTTGCCTTACCAGATCGTGTATCTCTCTCAGCTCTTCTTCCAAGACACCAGTGGATTTCTTGACATTTCTCTCCGCATCGGCATCTGTCCCATATTTCAAATCAGCTGGCAGTCGAAGGTCATTGCCAAAAATTACCTTTGCGGGAGTTTGGCCCGTTGTATCATGTACTGCCGATCGGTAGGTCATCAAGAATAATGACATGTGTGTATCCCAGTCCTTATCCATAACCACCAGTACGTATTTGTTTCCGCGGTTGCTAGTAGGAAATGGACCTGCGACATCCATGGCGATCCTTTCAAATGGCCATGACTTCGTGTTTTGGGCCATTTTGCTCTGTTGCAAACCTCGCAGTTGGCAATCCACTCGGTGATCGACTGACGGCAACCAACCCAATAGAATCTCTGCTTAATTTTCTCGTGCGTCTTCGTGATTCCAAGATGACCTCCACTTCGACCATTATGCAGCTCGCTGAGTACGTCAGGAATCCTCTTTCTGGGAACAACTATCAGTTTCTTCTTGCATTGACCATCCTCACTCTCCCATACTCGATGCAAGCAACCGGATATCAATTCTAAACTGTTCCACTGTGCCCAATATGACTTCGCAATGGGACTCTCTGCTGACATCTCCTCTCTGCTTGGTCTTTCGTTTCGTTCGAGTCCTTGCATAACATGTGACAGATCTGTATCTTCTAGCTGACACTTTCTTAGTTGTTACTTGTCCCATTCATCCGTACACGTTATAGTCATTAGCCGGACATCTATAATGTCTTCTTTAGCCAAACTACATGGTCTTCGTGACATTGCATCAGCATTTCCATGGGTACTACCTTTTCGATGCTCAATGGAAAAGTCATAGCTTTGTAGTCGCTCGATCCACCGTGCCAATTGTCCTTCCGGATTACGGAACTGCAGAAGCCATTTCTACGCTGCGTGATCTGTCCTGACGCCGAATCGCAGGCCATAGAGGTATTTGTGAAAATGTTTAATGCATTCTACCAATGCCAACAGCTCTCTCCGTGTAACGCAATAGTTCCTCTCTGGTTTTCCAATTGAACGGCTGTAATATGCAACTACCTTCTCCTGTCCATCGACCAGTTGTGATAAAACGCCTCTTATAGCATATCCACTCACATCTGTATCTAGAATAAATGTTGCTCCTGGAATATGCTAACATTGGGGCAGTGCACAAATGCTTCTTCAATGTTTGGAAAGCCACTTTTTGCTCCTTCTTCCATTCAAAAGCTTTATTTTTTCTTATAAGCTCATGGAGGCTATAGGCTACGCTGGCAAAATTTGGTGCAAATCGGCGGTAATATGTGCACAGCGCAAGGAAACTTCTCAATTCATCTAGGTTCTGCGGTCTTGGCCAATCCTTTACAGCCTCTATCTTTTCGTTCGCAGTGCAGATGCCCTCTGTCGTTACCTTGTGACCCAAATACTTTACTTCCTTTTTAAACAGCGCACACTTTTTGGGACTTAGTTTCAGACCAGCGCCAGCTATTGAAAATTTCCTCCAAGTTCTTAAGATGTTCATCAAAGTTCTTGCCCAATACGGATCATGGAATGAGATGCACCCGTATCTACAGTCAGTAAACGTTCCTTTCCATCCACATGTCCTCCGACAGTAAGATTGTTTGACCTTCCAATTTGTGAGATAGAGATTATGGGACATTCAATTGAGGGAGCCAGCTGTCGCCCCTTGCGGCTGACTCGCTTTAGTTTAACGATTGTTTGGTCTTGGAGATCTGCTCATCTCCTTCAGCTCTGCGTTTACGACCACCAACATTGTTGGAACTGTTAGGGTTGGTGTTGCAATAACGCGCAATGTTCCCTGGCTTTCCACACTTAAAGCATTTGACTGCATCATTATTCTTCTGATGCGTACCCTTCAATGCTTCTAAAATTGTGTCTACCCACTCGGGTCTTTCTACTTCCACACGATGAGCCTTATATGCTAGTTTACTCAATAGAGAGGCAGTTTCCTGAGTCAATGCATGTGATACCGTTTCAGCAAATGTTGGCTTTGGGTTCGCATATGTAGCTCGTTTCGTTTCGACATCCCGTATTCCATTTATAAAGCTCAGAATTTTAACCCTCTCGGTGTATTCCACGGGTGCGTCTGCATTTGCGAGATGAGCCAATCTTTCGACATCCGACGCAAACTCCTGCATAACGTCTCTCGACAGCGGCCATCAATGCTTCATAACTCTTCCGTTCGTACTCTGGAGTAGTCTCCAAGATTTCAGCTGCAGGACCTTTCAATGCCACGAACAGTGCAGCAACCTTATCTTCCGCATTCCAGTTGTTCACTGCTGACGTCTTCTCAAACTGTAGCTTAAAGACCTGAAAAGGAACAGAACCGTCAAAGGATGGTGTTTTTACCTTTGGATTGCTTGCTGAAACTGCAGGGCGATTTATTGGAAACTCCTGTATACGACCTCTCAACGCTTCTATCTCGGCGTCAATTTTGTCCTCGAGCTGCACAATTTTTGTATCCTGTGCTTCTAGCTTTGATGTTACCCTTGCTTCCTGTGCTTCCAAATGCGAAGACATATGTGCCACTTGCAATGATAAACGCTCCTCTTGTGATTCCATCTTGAATGTTATGCATGTCTCTTGCGATTCCAGTTGGGATGCCATATATGTTTTCTGTTCTTCCAGTTGAGTTTCCTTCTTGGAAGTTATCTGTGTCCACATTTCTGAAATACGTGTTTCTTGTGCTTCAATCTTCGATGTTACTGTCGACGTTTGTGTAGATATTGCAGCCAATATCACGTTCAAGTCTGTGCTGGTAACTACCTGCGATGTTTCATTTTTCTCCTCCAATTTTGTTGTCTCATCGCCATCAAGATGAAAGTCATACTCTTGTACGTCAATTCCTTCTAATTCTATTGCCTCTCGTAGTCGTACCTAAAGTTCAAGTTTAATGTCGGTTGTGTTCAATCCACGGCTCTCCAACTCCTTCTTCAGTTGCTGGATCTTCAATTCACTTAACTTTGCCATGTCCTTGTTGTCCTCTGGAATTTATTCAAGAATTGCTCTTCTGACACCAATTGTAACGAATTTACTGAAATTCCGATTCTTCCAAATCTTCTACTAACGTTCGAATTACTAAACTGTTGAATAAATAACTCCACTATTCAATAATGCAAAATGGCCTTTATTAAAGTTCTTCACAATAACACTACTATTGCTCGCCAGATGCGTCTTAAATCAAAACTGATTGTCGCGCCTCTACTGTTGCTGCTTTTATACTGTGCGGTTTCCTCGTTCACATATTTCTAGACGCTTCCATTGCCAGAACTTACTAGTTAGTGCTATATAATTATAACTACAGATGCACGTGTATAGCTTTTCATATGCGCGTGTATTTGTGAGCGGCACTTCCACACTTATAATTGCATACTTTTGGGAGCATCTCAGATAAGATATTTGCATGTGTTTGTTCGTCTCTCTACATATGTGTAGACATAGTGATTGATCTATTGATGTGCATACAAGCCACTGCTTAGCATCGGCTTAGAGATGATAGTATCCCTTAGTGCTGCTAATGTTCTTTACAATATTAAAATTTCACTGTCAATATATACTGCAATTGCATTTTTCCTTTTTACAAAGCCATTTTAAAAGATATTCTGTAGTGAAATATGTCCCACTCGTGACAGATATATGCGGATTTGTTGTCAGAGGTGGGCTAACAGGGCTGATGGGCCTTATAGTCTAAGAAATCTGTTTCTTAAAATTATGTATGTTTAACAGAAATTTTGATCAGAACGATGGGCAAATCAACACCAGCGGAACGAATGAGGAAGTATAGACAGAGACTAAAGGAATCGGCAAAAGATTTTGCTGAGCACCTGTTACGTGAAAGGAAAAGGCATCGGATGAGGCTTAAAATGAGGAAAGAGATGGAAATTCGTTCCAAACAATTAAAAAAGGACAGGCAACTAAAAGAAAGGGAAAGGAAAAAAAAATATAGGGAAAGAAAAAGACTTCTGGCGTCCAGTATAATACAACAAAATGGAAATTCGTTTTCGTCTTTGGGGTCCTATTCTTACCATCAGTCATTTGGACAGGAAGCCGTAAATGAGGTAAAGAAAATATTTCCTTCTAACCCAAACGAGAAAGTAGCAGTCATTCGAAAGTTTGTTTTTCAAAAATGATGATGATATTCGTTACTTACTTCTCACAGCTAAAAGGAAAAGGATTTTTAGGCAAGACATTGCTGAAGAATTAAAGAATTACATGGTTAAAAATTTGAACTTAAATTTTTAACTCTTCGCACTACATACCTACACATATGTCTTGATGATTTTGGTTTCACCTTCAATCTTTTCGAATAATAATGAAAATGATAGTTCAGAAATTTTATTGAATTTTAAACCTTAGGCGCATGAGCACAGCATCGTAAATTAAAGAAGTTTTTAAAATACGTTCTAAATTTTATAATTAGAAACATTTATTACATACCTGCATTGTGAATTCCTACAAGGGGAGAATCTTTCTAGTCCTTCAATGCCATAGCTACCTGTCAAATAAGGCTGACAGGGAAAATGGCTGCCAGGAATGGCCAGAGAATGCTTTGTTTGTTTGTTTGTTCGCGGTAAATCAATTGAATTGCCATGAATTGCCCATTTGTATTTCAAACCACCTTTCCATTTAAATGTGTTTATAGCAAATCAGATCATCAAATCTCCCAAAAATATCGGGAGAGGTGTCAAACGAGGCGTCTTGACATCAGTATTAATAATCCGCAGGCGGAAAATAAAAATTGTTACTTCTTTTCGCTTGACTTTTTTAGGACGACTTTTCTTTCATTGATTTTATTTTTTTATCATTTCAACAATAATCTACATATTGTGTTTTCTTTAAATGAAAATTCTAGAAGCAACTTCAAACTCTTTGGTTTTCCGTTTAAACTTTTTGAGAATTTATTCTTTTTGTCGCTCTATTTCCTCGATAAAACTCAAATTATAGACCAGATTTTATTCAAAATCGTAGTAGTATTTTGGAAGGTTTAAATGATTCTACAAAATTATTTAAAATATTTTCAAAAGTAATAAACTTTTATCAGCGCAACTATAAGCCGCCAAGTCCCTTCAATTCAATATGCTAAGGGTAAAAGAGATACTCTTATAAAAACAGGGGAAAAGTACCAATACAGAAGGGTGATATGAATATGACGATTAGGAAAGTGTACTTTCTCTTCCAAAACCTGAAGACCCTGAGGATAACATACACATCTGCATTTGCACTCTTGGTTTGTAAAATGCCTCACAGTGTCTGCCTGAAACCGAACATTACATACCCAACTGTACACTTGAAATGCTGTTGTTGTTTGTTTTGTGTGTTTAATAGTGTTACAAGGCTGCGAAATAATACATATACATATGGTTCTATTCTGAACTAATTTTCGTTTAAAAGAAGCAAAAAGGATACAGAGGCTAACACCAATGACCTTGAGCGGGTAATAATGCAGTTTTCCTGCAGATATGGGAATTTCCCTACTGTTTATTTTAAAACAAAGATATAACAGAACAATGAAAATACGATTGATACAAAACTATTTTTCGCTAAGATTTAACTTATTATTTTTGCCTACGACCCTTTTTAAAGCCATTTATGTAAAAAGTGGGCTTGGTCCTTAACCAATCTTATCCATTTTTACTGGAAATATTTTCTGCTATAAGGAAAATATGTCTACTCAATTTGGCTACGATATGTAAATTTTTCTTCTACTTATGGCTCCCGAAACATTGAAAATTGCTTAGACAAAAAAGGGGCGGTGCCACACCCATTTTCAAAAAGTGTAGTGTTTTCCAATTTAATTTTATAATTCAATTTAGAAAGTAAAATTCTATTGATACAAAGCTCTTTTTCGCTAAGATATAGCTTATTATTTTCGTCTACGACCCTTTTAAAATTCTTTTATATAAAAGTAGGCGTGGTCCTTAACCGATTTCGTTAGTTTTTCTCCAAAGCATTCCTTATACTACAGGCAACCTCTGCCGAATTTTGTTACGATAGGTTTAATGATTTTTGAACTATGCTTAATAATATTTGTAAAATTGATTTTATCGGAAGTGGGCGGTGCCACGCCCATTTTAATTTTTCTTTTTTTTTTTAATTTTTATCAAGAGTCTCAATATCATTCCACACGTCAAATTTCAACATTCTAGGTGTATTATATACTAAATAATCAGGTTTTTGTGTTTTCCAAAATGTTATACATATGTATAAAAAGTGGGCGTGGTTATCATCCGATTTCGCTCATTTTCAATACCAATCTATTCTGGGTCCAGATAAGCTCGTGTACCAAATTTGGTGAAGATATCTCAATATTTATTCAAGTTATCGTATTAACGGGCAGACGGACGGACGGACGGACATGGCTCAATCAAAATTTTTTTTCGATACTGATGATTTTGATATATGGAAGCGTATATCTATCTCGATTCCTTTATACCTGTACAACCAACCGTTATCCAATCGAAGTTATAATACCCTGTGTACAAGTACAGCTGGGAATAAAAATAAAAATACACAGCGCAATATACCGCTCAGGAGATTTAGGGCCTCATTCTCTATTACGAAACGAACGCTCGTTTCGCCTCAGAGACGAATCGCTAGTGTATTTGCACTATGTCATACGATGGCAACATATCATTGGACACTTGCTTTCGCCTTTTGATGCTGCCTATGAAGCTATGTTCTCACAAAGTTTCCAAAACCGTCCCCTTCGGACGTTCACATTTCTTTGCTGTTTGTCTGTGAAAGAGCTTTTTAACAAGTTTTCTGAGCAGAATAATCAAGGTCGTCCATAGTCCCAGCTTGAGGCCACACAGTCATCGAGAGTCCTAGGAATTGACAACTATTTTTAAATATCGTTGACGGCCGGCTTTTTGTCTGTAGTTCTTTTAAACGGCTGTGTTATGTATTGCCGGATCGTATGGCATCCTTGACCGAGAGCAACGGGACAATTGGGGTCGTTTGTACTCTTATGCAGCTACAACGAACATTTCTAAATTTTGTTGTATGTTACCCGCTGAGCGGTGGTCGCCGTTAACATACAAGATATGTACTTCGCAAAGAATAAACTATGCAAAGAAGGCAATTGGGGTACAGTCGTACATCAACTAAGGCATGACGTTGCTGTATGTGTCTGTAATAGTTCAACCATCGTAGGAGTGCGGGTTCGAATCCCACTCCCGGGAGAAAAGGTTTTGAAGAGATTTACAATGTATAATTGAAACAGCTGTCGCATTGCTGTTAAATTAATTGGCAATTTATGGTTTAACATCAAAAAAATTACTCATTAAAAGATGTCTAACTCGACTACCGGTTCGTAAACACCAAGAAGCTTCTACAGCTGCGAGCAATGGAATATGTACAACATATGTTTTATTCGATCGGATTAGCCTAAAAAATTTAACTAAAAAACGATTAATAGAAACCGATGGGATAATTAAAACAAAAGCAAGAGTTATGCAAACCAATCTCAAAAACATCCTGGAAAAGGCTCGAATATTTGGAAGAGTGCATGAAAATTTGTAAATTTTTGTTTAGAGTTTTCAATCGATTTTAGTCTAACAATGTAACTTCTACAAGACTATCAAAATCTAGACTATCAAAATTCGCATTGGTTTTTGACAATTTTTTTCGAAAGGTGTTTTAGATTTCCCTCTATACTAAAGGCGCAGTAATTCTTATTTTATATGGAAGAAAATCTGAAACATCTTTCTACTTTGTTAGACTAGAATTGGTTCAGCTACAAAAGTGTATACTCAAAATCTGAAAATTCTAAAAAACAAAAAATTAGACATTTTCATGCAGACTTCTCGGATTTTCGTACTTATTCGAAAACGTTTTTGAGATTGGTTTGCATAGTTTTTGTAACACATTTTGTGAAATTTTTTCTTTAACATTTTGGCGCTTTTTGAAAAAAAAATGGCCTGGCGTTTTACAACCCACAGCCGGGATAGAGCGATTTTCAAAAGTGTTTTGGATAGCTTCGATTTACGAATAGATTGATTTCAACAAAAAAGTACAGTACTGCGAGTGCTGAGGCGAACATCATCCTATCTCGGCTGCCAGTTCAAAAACGTATTACCCCATAATGGTTTTAAATAACGCCTTTTTTCAGAATATGTTTTAAAAACGCCCTATCTCAGAATTCCGTTGAAGACCTCGTACCTCAGCATTTGTTTCAAGAACGCCCTATCTGAGCATAGATTCACCGAAGTCTGAGGTGAAGCGTTTTTTTGAAAAAAAAAAAAAATTTAAATAGTTTTTTTTAAAAATCTTCTCAGATATGTCATTTTTGCACTGCCCACCGAGATAGGCTATTATTCAGCGCAGCCTTCGATTTCCAATTTGATTTTTATACTCAGCTGAGCAGAGCTCACAGAGTATATTAACTTTGTTCGCATAACGGTAATCCGTAACGGCATAAACTAATCGAGATAGATATAGACTTCTAAATATCAAAATGATCTGGGCGAAAAAAGAAATTCATTTAGCCATGTCCGTCCGTCCGTCTGTCCGTAAACACGATAATTTGAGTAAATTTTGAGGTATCTTGATGAAATTTGGTATGTAGGTTCCTGGGCGCTCACCTCAGATCGCTATTCAAAATGAACGAAATCGGACTACAACCACGCCCTTTTTTCGATATCGAAAATTTCGAAAAACCGAAAAATGCGATATGTCATTGCCAAAGACGGATAAGGCGATGAAACTTCGTAGGTGCGTTGACGCAAAATAGAAAATTAGTAAAATTTTGCACAATGGGCGTGGCACCGCCCAATTTTAAAAGAAGGTAATTTAAAAGTTTTGCAAGCCGAATTTTCGCAGTCGTTGAAGATATAATGATGAAATTTGGTAGGCACGTTACTCCTATTACTTTATATGTGCTAAATAAAAATTAGCAAAATCGGATGACGATTGTTTAAAGTCAAATTTTAATAAAAAATTGTATATCTTTACAGTATATAAATAAATTATGTCAACATTCAACTCCAGTAATGATATGGTGCAAAAAAATACAAAAATAAAAAAAAAAATTAAAAATGGGCGTGGCTCCGCCCTTTTTCATTTAATTCGTCTAGAATACTTTTAATGCCATAAGTTGGACAAAAATTTACCAATCCTTGTGAAATTTGGTAGGTGCATAGATTCTATGACGATAACGGTTTTCTGTGAAAATGGGCGAAATTGGTTTGAAGCCACGCCCAGTTTTTATACACAGTCGACCGTCTGTCCTTCCGCTCGGACGTTAACACGATAACTTGAGCAAAAATCGATATATATTTACTAAACTGAGTTCACGTACTTATCTGAACTCACTTTGTATTGGTATAAAAAATGGCCGAAATCCGACTATGACCACGCCCACTTTTTCCATATCGAAAATTACGAAAAATGAAAAAAATGGCATAATTCTATACCAAATATGAAAAAAAGGGATGAAACATGGTAATTGGATTGGTTTATTGACGCAAAATATAACTTTAGAAAAAACTTTGTAAAATGGGTGTGACAACTACCATATTAAGTAGAAGAAAATGAAAAAGTTCTACCCGACAGATGATGTTCTGAGTCACGCTGGTCCACATTTTGGTCGATATCTCGAAAACGCCTTCACATATACAACTACGGGCCACTCCCTTTTAAAACCCTCATTAATACCTGTCATTTGATTCCCATATCGTATAAACACATTCTAGAATCACCTCTGGTCCACCTTTGTGGCGATATCTCGGAAAGGCGTCAACCTATAGAACTAAGGCCCACTCCCTTTTAAAATACTCATTAACACCTTTCATTTGATTCCCATATCGTATAAACACATTCTAGAATCACCGCTGGTGCACCTTTATGGCGATATCTCGGAATATAGAACTAAGGCCCACTCCCTTTTAAAATACTCTTTAATACCTTGCATTTGAAACCGATGTCATACCAACACATTCCAGGGTTACCTTAAGTTCATTTTGCTAAATGGTGATTTTCCCTTATTTTGTCTCCAAAGCTCTCAGCTGAGTATGTAATGATCGGTTACACCCGAACTTAACCTTCCTTACTTGTTTTTACTTCAATACCTCTTCTCTCTCTTATTTCAGCCCACAAGATATGAGCGCGAACGCGCTGCCATGAAAAACAAACCACGAAAGGTACTTAATTTAGAAGAACGCGTTATAGCCATACGTTCATATCATGAAAACCCCGTTTATCAACGCGTCGCCTCCATCTGCAAATGTAGTTGGGAACAAATTCGCAATGTAATCGCCAATCGTGATGACATTCTACGCTACTATGGTGAATGTCAAACGGTTACACCAAAAGATTCACCACAATATGCACGAAATAAGAAAATTAACTTTCTCGGCAATGTAACATACGAATTTGTTAAACGTGCCTATTATCATCAGAGTGCCATACTTAATGATGAAGTTGTACAACAGCGTGCAACAAAAGTACGTGATATACTACAAATTTCACAATTTCATCCAAATAAGGCATGGATAGCTGATTTTAAAAAAGTCTACAATATAGATTGGAATAATTTGGATGCGTTGATAATACTAGGAAAACCGCCCTATTCATTAGATATTAAAGATTTAATTGATTATTGTGCACGAATGGTCGCAAAAGCAGTCTCACTTATAGGCGAAGTACCAAAGCAATTAGCGCACAAGGAAGTGCGACATGATGTTTTCGATGCTAATGCCGATGATGATGATGATGATGATGACGATGGCGATGGCGATGTATATTGTGAGGAGGCTAGTGTTGGAGGTATTTTTGGTGGTACCTATGGGGATAATGAATCCGATTCAATGTTAGTCGATAATTATGACAATGTGCCGGTAGTAAATGAAATAGATGATTTTGCTGCAATGTATCAAAATAATAACACTACACGAAACTATGACGAAGATCAAACGTTGAACGATGATGAAGCAGAGTCCATCGTACCACACAATTATGTTGATGATAATAGAACTTCTAATTTCAATACAACAAAGTCGAGTGCATGCAGAACAACTGTGCAGCATGAGACAACCCTAGCGTCAAAGTCATCAACAACACAATCACTAGGCGATGTACAAATTAAACAAGAACAACGTAGCCGTAGTAATAGTCCTACTTTGCTATCACCAGTGAATATGAATAGTAGTATGAGTGGAAATTGCGGTGCAAATGGTGGTACAAATGTGAAACGTCAGAAAATGGATGGAATGATAGCAACGCCTGTCGAATTGAAGTCCAGCGGCGCACTGCGTGATCCAATTAATACTTATGCTGACGCAATACGTGCTTTGTCACCTCTAGAAGATTTTGCTATACAAGAAGAAGATTTTACTGCCATAAATTTACTTACCCAGTTGGGACATTTATTCGAGAGATGTGCTAAGCGTAAGCCTGAACGCAAAAATATTTAATAACCAAAGTATAGATATTTGTTAATAATTAATATAAGTAATAGCATAATATTTATGTTTAGTTTTAGGTCTGTGTAAATAATAGAGCTCTTGATAATCGACTGTTCAAGTAAACGATTCGTCGTTTGGCAAAAGTTATCGACTAGTTGTGTGCATTCGATTAGTGACAGATTCGACTATTGGAATAGTGTTTTTTGTCACTTATCTATGAATTCTGCGACTCGGTAAGACGTTGCGGAGTTATTGTAAGCCATCTGCAGCTCACACATTTTGCACTTGGTTTCTTTGGCGTCCTCGGAAGTAGAAACAAAATACCATAACAAGCTACTTTTTTGGAAATTCATTTTGTAGCAAACAAATTAATTTTATTTTATATGAAACTGACAGTATTCGAATAGTGACAGTCGTTTGCTACATATGTTGAAATCGAATGCCATCTAATCGTTTTTCAATCAATGCAAAAGTTTATACTCAACTAATCGACTAATTGATTGTAAACAAGAGCCCTAGAATAGTTTTTTTAGTCTATTTTAGCATGTGCATATATATCATTCAGCGATGTGCATTTACCCATTTTTGGCAATTAAGAAATAATTTTTCTGTTTTTTCTTATTATTAAGAATTCATGAGCTTAACACCGGCTTATAATAATTGAATATTCAATTATTATGTTTTTCTAAGAGAAACTGAAGAGAAAGAAAGAAACATTTACTGGCATATTGCGATGGTACAATTTCGAAAATCGCCAACGTAATCATCATCAGGCAATTTCGTAATGTTGTCAAAGGTTTCACGGAGATTCGAGATTCGCGACTCACACGGTGAAACTGCATTTGCGGTTCTAATCTCGCTGAAACCTTTGATAACTTTACGAAATTGCCTGATGATGATTACGTTGGCGGTTTTCGAAATGGTAGCATCGCAATATGCCAGTAAATTTTTCTTTCTTTCTTTTCAGTTTCTCTTAGAAAAACATAATAATTGAATATTCAATTATTATAAGCCGATGTTAAACTCATGAATTCTTAATAATAAGTTTAAATTGAACACATCATTAAACAAACAAACATACATTATTTTTTTTTTATTAAAATTAAACAATGGTGAATTGAACAAATTTCGACTGAATTAATTATTTTTAAAGGTTATAATTATTTGTACGATACTGTTAAACAGCTAAATATATGTACATAATTTAAAATATTTTTTTTATGTAATTTGAATTGAAGTATTTGAAAATAAAATAAAAGTAAACATTTTCCATGCACCATATTACACTGTGCAATTAGTTCATCAGCGTCGTTGTCTGAACAATACGCCCTAAGCAGTTCTTTCCGAATATATGCATGAAAAGGGGGAGGTTGAGCAACTTTCGTAAAAATGTTAAAAAAGATAAATATGTTTGGACAATAAATATGTAGCTTCTTGCCACATAAGTCACCAGGGGTAGATAGTATTTTCTATGCAGAAGACTAATTGATTCAGACCCAACAGCCATAAACTTACGACAGTCTACACCCGCCATTAGACTTTAGGCACTATGCTTCCTTAGTTTTCCGGCCGAAAATCACGCAAAGTACAGCAGTTGCAAATTAAGTAAACTGCATCGTCTAGCTGGTATTGGTATAACGGGTGCGATGAGAACATCCCTTGGTGATACCACTTAGTGCCTTAGTGCGAATACATCCCTTACCTATTATATTAGAGAAAGAGGCAACACTTGCTGCACTAAGACTTAAAAATATCTCTGAACTAAAGAGCGGATACATGACAGGGCATATGTAGGTTTGGATAGCCCTGGAATGTAAGGAATATGCTCTAGGTGTCTTCTTAGACATTGCCGGTGCTTTCAACAATGTTTCTAAATGGGCGATTATGGGTGGCCTCAATTACATTAAATTACACCCAGTTTTAACCAGATGAATCGGCTGCATGTTAAATTGTAGGAAGATTACCTCACAATGGGTATTGTAAGAGGCCCCGAAATCATTGGACAGGGGTGCGCCGCAGGGAGAGGTGCAATCAACGCTGCTGTGGACACTAGTCATCAACAAACTGCTCACGCGATTCGATGAGGGACCCGTAAAACTTACGGCTTACGTAGATGCCGAGGGCATATGTAAGTAATAAAAAAATTCATAGAAAATCCTGTATCGCAACTACGTAATGCATGGCCCCTACGTTCGGTATCTCACGGAATTTTGAGGTATCTGTTGTGGATATAACCCTTTGGGAAATAGGGAATTCATATACTGACCCTGAGCAGATGTCTGGTTTACGAATGAGTCATAACATAGAACAATTAGAATAACTTGATGACGGAAAAGCAGGAACTTGCATCTATGGGTCGAACTTCAAGAAATCGATACCAATTTGACGCTATCCCACTATTTTTCAAGCAGAAACCCATGCAATAGAAGTTTGCGGTAGAAAATGTCTACGAAGAGGCTTATCCTCGAGGAGTGTCCCATTATATCAAACAGCCAGACAGCCTTAAGTGCCTTGCGGTCTTACACAACTACTTCAAAGCTGGCTACCATACGGGACACTGTAGTCTATGATATCACCTATGAAATTGAATCTATCCGATCCACAAATTTGTCACTTTTGTGAGTGGGAGAATGAACCGCCGGTTCACATTTTCTGCGAATGCGTCGCTCTGCCAAGGAAGGGATTCTGCCATCTATGTGGCGTGACTCTTAATTCTTGGCGATATTAAGTAAAATGCCTGAAGAGGTACTCAAATACATTGAAAACAGTGTTGCCACTTTAGCTTTTTAAACAGTTTTATTTAGCTTGACTTGACAGGCAGGCCGCATGCACGGCCGTTGTGAACGAATTTTGTAATTGAAATTTAAGTAACTTCCCGATAAGCTACAAGCTTGAAACTTGGAATATAGTTCAGAACCCGATGACAATGCAATAATAAGAAAAATCGCCGCTAGGTGGCGCAAGGATCGAGATATTCACAAAAATCGTATTTGTGGTCCGATTTGGCTCATATTTGGAACACATACAAGGATAAAAAGCGACCTATGAAATAAAAATCGCCGCTAGGTGGCGCAAGGATCGAAATATTCACAAAAATCATATTTGTGGTCCGATTTGGCTCATATTTGGAACACATAATACATACAAGAATAGACAGGGGCCTAAGAAAAAAATCGCCGATAGGTGGCGCAAGGATCGAGATATTCACAAAAATCGTATTTGTGGTCCGATTTGGCTCATATTTGGAACACATAATACATACAAGAATAAAGTGACCTATGAAAAAAAAATTGCCGCTAGGTGACGCAAGGATCGAGATATTCACAAAAATCGTATTTGTTTTCCGATTTAGCTCATATTTGGAACAAATATTACATACAGTCCGGTAGAAGTGACATGAAAATATTTTGGAGTTGGAGGAGGGACAAACATACGTGGCGCAGAGTCGAGTAAAGTCTTTGGAAGGATTATGTATTGAGGACTTAGATTGTAACAAGTAACAAATTGTCAGGAAAAAGTCCTTGCCACTAAATGAACTAAATATAATGAGAAATAATAGGCAATTAAATAAAGACTAAAAACTTGAAAATAAAATAATTAAAAAAAAAAAAAAATGTTTAAGTTAAACGGTTTTATTGAAAACAATACTTTCATGAAGTAATAATAATACTAAAAGCTAGAAAATAATTAGGTAGGTCCTAGGTACTAGTCATCACACTCCTGAAACTGAACCTTAATCAGGTTATGCTACGCCTCACATTTTTAGAAATTTCACGCGTCCAACGCTTTTATTTAATTGTCTGATCAACGCCCTAGATTGATGAGGAGTGTGATGACTAGTACCTAGGACCTAGACCTAGATTTTTCCAACAATTTAGAAAATCTAGATAAACAGTTTTATGTAGATTCAATTTTAAGAACATTGACTGAATTTGGACTAGATATAAAAAATTAGAGGGACTAATGATCAGATAATGGTGGCTTTACGGTAGGCAGAAATAGAGGCGTAGTAACTTTATCAAGACAACATCAACCTAATATCATTTTCGTTCCAATTCTATGACTATTTCATCTGCTTCGAAACCGCTTTCGAGCGAAATTGAATTTTTGATTTCATAAACATTTACCTCGGTTTCGAAGTCCACATGTAGACAAAAGCGCTATGCAATGATACATACGGTTACTCACAAAAGTAAGTACACACTTGGTTTATGCTGGAAAAAACTCAAATGCAGTGGCTCACAGCTTAATTGATAATTTTCATCTAAAATATCGTAAATTCCCTAACAGAAACCACATTCAAAAAATGTCAAAGGTTATTCAAAGTAAGGAGAATTAATCTAAATTTCAAAAATGACGATCAAAATTTTCAAATTTTTTTTTTTCAGAATATCTAGAAAATTTTTGAATACGCAGTTTCGTAGCCCAATAAATTTTACTATAATAATGTGCAAGTTAGAAATAGCTCAACATTTTTCCTGAATTTTCAGAATTTTTTTCGGCGAGAGTGTTGAGCAATTTCCCAAATACAAAATGCATTTTTGTTCATACGATGTATGTGGATGTATGGACCAACAAAAATAAGGCTTACTTACATAAGGCTTTAAAAGGAACTACTTACTGTATTAGGACGTTTTATATAAGGCTTATATATAGCCCACCAAAAATTAGGCTTACATAAGCTGTTATAATAACGACGTTGAAATAGGATGTACATTAGTATTACCTTATTATAAGTTTTATTGCACATATTAGATTTCTTGGACTTATAATAAGACACCATCTGACTTTAAATTCCTTAATTCATATTCATAATAACCTACATATTTCAAAACTTTATTTAACCGGAGGTCACTCATCGGCAGTGGTCCGGACAGATCAGAAAGTGGCATGAAAATATTTCCTCTAGAAATTCATTTGCCAGATATCATTTGAAGTCGGTGTAAAACACATACCAAAAACCTGAAAAAGGAGTTTTGGAATGTAGAGTTTAGATCTTTCGTGGGTTCTTTAACAGAACAAAAATTAGATTTCCTTATTGAAAATAGTTTTATCGGCGTTCTTGTTTTGAAAACTTACAGACTATGGAGTTTTATTTATCATGTATTCCTTTTAAATTGAAACATATAACATCTGCTATTTATTTCTTTATTTTTTATGAAATTGGAGTAAAAATTAATTAAAATTTTTTATTCTGTTACATCTTTGATGAAAAAAATTAATAAAACGCATAGAAAGTTACCTTAACCCTTTCTAACCGGCATTCAGCCTGTTAAGTAAATATAATTTAATTAGTTTCAAGTAATTAAGATACAGATAATTAGATTATTTGCATTCAAAAATTTAAAATTTTTATGTTGGGGGCTGGGGGGGGACTGGTACAACATTGTACCAGCAGTACTATTGTGTGGTACAACATTTGTACCAGCAGTTGTCAACGTACAATAATAATAAAACATTTACATATTGATGGATAATCATTTATTGGAAAAAAAAAAGTTTTACAAAAAAGTATATTACTTCCAAGAAAAATGTTTAAAAAGTAAACACACAATTCTTAAATTTCAAAATTATGTATGAATCTAATTTATTTTTGAGTATGATATTTTGCGAAGCACATCTTGCAAAGTGATATATCACATTGCTGTGAAATTTGTTTTGTTCTGGTTTGTGTTTTGCCCTACGCACACTTTGCGCAACGTTTTAGAGTCTCAATAGGAATTGGTAAATGCAAGGATACGTTGCCCAGCTCCCTTTTTTCGTTGAGAAAAACGGCTTGGTGATTGGGATCCGCGTACGGCTGCAGTTTTAATACCTTTAATACCTTTAATACCTGATTTTAATGACCAGATGTGCTGACCCTGAACGAGGCCTCATTTCTTTCCCATTTTTCGTTTGTTGGTGGTAAATTTTCTCAATTTTTCTTTCATTGTACTAACTAAAGCTTTAACCACACGTTCGCCTAAAGTTCCATCGTATGGATTTTGTTCTCTTGCGTTGTATATATTGAAATCATATATGTATCCCGTCTCAGAGTCACATCGCAACCACATTTTTATTCCACGTTTTACTGATTTGAATGGCATATATTGTTTTAAGGATGATCTTCCTTTAAACTTTGCCACTGACTCATCTCTTCTCTGCCTAACCTTATCCTGCCGGTATTTTTGAAATGTACTTTTCAAATACGCCACAACATCGTCGATGTAATAAGTTTTACTGCAATCAGTTGGTTTCTGAGAAAATGCAAAATATAATTTTGATTCCAAAAATTTATAGCGGTCACGAAATATTGCAGTCTTGATAATAGCATTACTTATTGAAGGATGTTTTGACCAATAATGTTTTAAAGTCAGAAGCTTGTTATAAGACAACGAACAAAGAGCCCAGCATAATTTGTATCAGTCTTTACTATATTTGAACTTTTTTTTGCGGTTTGAAACTCAGAAATGAGGTAATTTGTACATTGTGCGATATTTGAAAAATTTTGAAACGGCAAAGAATTGAGAGGAATTTCCGGACTTATATTACGTCCACGGTAATCACTTATAATATGTATAGTTATGGAATTTTCTCAAAGAGATGACTATAACCTAAAGTTTGTTGAGATGTAATTCTCATTATCGTCTTGTGTTAAATTGGATCCCACAAATTCGTTCGGTGCTATAATGCTGTCAAAATCTGATAGCTCACTATTGGACGATGAAGGGGAACCAGATTCTTTGCCGTGCGAACCCAATTTTGGCCAATATTTTTCATCATTTCCGTTTAAAAAATCATTGCCTGTATCATCGTCATATGAATCAAGCTATTCATCAATCAGCAGCTCGGTAATTTTGTCTGAGCTCAGTTTTTTCGAGATGGTATTTCTTTATAAAAGAAAGACGAGAGAATACTTTTTTTTTGGAGAGAGGCACTGTTTGTTGGTACGTATATGTGCCAGTACAAAATACTACTGGTACATATAAGTACCAGCTCACTGAAACTCCACAAACTCAAGCAAATCCATGTCAATGTTTCACTAAATATGCTAAAGCTTGTAAATAAAATAAATATATTCCGTAGGTTCAAATCGAGCTCAAGGCCTAACAATAATTATTGTTATGATGAATTGTTTCTTAATTGAAAAAATTATTAAATTAGAATAGAAGAAAGAAAAAATTTAGACAACGGCACAAGCTCGTTGTATAGATCCATTTCGAGAACTGCTAAATGCCTTCATCGGCAATGTTTAGGCGCCGCTGCTATAACCATTCAGCCATCACAGCGGTTTTTTGTTTGTCTTCATTAATCCTACTTCTATTCTGGTTCTTGCCAATTGATATTCACAACACTGCGACATCTGTTGCAGAATGAATGTGAAAATTGGACTTGTTTGATGGCAATGCTGCCATAGTGTCATATTTTATTAACACTTTTTCCCCGTGCTCTGGGATGTATTAACAATTTTTGTTGTTATATCGGCCTACTGATTTGTAAAATCGCGGGTTCGACTCGAGCTCAAGGCCTAACAATAATTATTTTATCATTATTATTGTTATGATAAATTTTTTCAACTAATAAGAAACAAATTTTTTTTCTTCTATTCTAATTTAATAATTTTTTCAATTAAGAAAAAATGTATCATAACAATAATAATGATGAAATAATTATTGTTAGGCCATGAGCTCGATTCGAACCCGCGATCTTACAAATCAGTAAGCCGATATAACAACAAAAATTATAAATATCTTACATAAAAATAATTTGTTTGGCAGTTACAACTTTTTTTTAAGATTATTATTCAAAAATCAAACACGTGTTCGAATCTTTCACTATTTAACTCAAAACTGAGCGTACTGCACAGGATAAAATGATTTCGTTTTTATAGATATGTACCTTTAGACAAACTAAAATCCTGCTTTGGTACATTTTTTTATTCAGTTTGAGTGTGATTTTGAGGATTTAGTTCAATATACACATTTAATGGTACATACGGTGTACCAACAGGTTCGAAAGGGTTAAACTTTTGGCTTTTTTCTTAGCCTTCAAAAGTTTTATTTACCCTTTTTTAGCTTTTTATTTTTGTCAATCAAGCGTTTTTTCTGAAAAAGTGCTGGCAACTCTGGTTGAAAGATTCCACATAGGCTGAAATGTCAAGCACAATATACATATGTAGGTAAATAAAGCTAATATCCTAATAATAATAATATTAAGAGGACGCAAATACATATAAAACTTTTGCCAGAGCTACGCTTTGGCCGCGCCTATGTATACCTACCTATCTAGCTACAGAAAGTTTGTGGATTGAAAAGCGAAGCAAAAAGTTGAGATGCTGTTATCTTGTGTCGCAGAATAGCATCGTACACATTGCATATCTGGTACTAGGCACGGTCAAAGTCAATAAGAAGGTCAAGCATCAAAATAGTATGTAATAGAGGACGACCCAGTAAAATGTTGAAAGTCAATTTTACCTAGGGCTTTGCATGTTTTCAAAACGTGTGCTAAGGGTTGCCCTAATATCCTACTGCTACATATGTATATATCGCTCATTTACTTCAATAGTGTCATAACTCAAAAAACACAATTTTCCAGGATAGCCATTCAAAGATTTTATCTGCCATATGTTGCGCATATAAAGGCATATTTTCAGATCATGATATTGGGTAGGTTTATATGTTATTAATTCAAAAGTCATGTTTTTTGAGTTATGACACAATTGAAGTAAATGAGCGATATGTACCTACATTGATCTAAATTTAATCGTAATTTAGTCTCATCGATATTACTCGTACTTTTCTACTTTTTTACATACAATCGCTTGTCGTGTTTGTTCTAAATATAATCGCTAGATTTTTTGCTGTAATCGCCTCACTGCCTTCGCACTGAGTAGCGAGCCAATAAAACGCTGAAAACGCTTTTGATTTGGACATTCACGTACAGGCCCATCGAGAGAGAGAGGGGGGGGGGGGGGGGGGGGGAGGTCACCCGGGCCCGGGGTTTCTCAAAGGGTCCGCGATTTAGAGCTACTAAGCCATTTTTTTTTTAAATTCAGGAGAGTCTTTAGTTGTTCCATGTGCAAATTTTAAGCCGAATTCCAAAAGCAATGAATATTGATAATGATTTTTTGCCCGGGCCTTCGAACAGTGAGGAGACAATAAAAACATCAAACAAAAATGTATGTTTACATGAATCCGAAATCGTAAAGTTTTCGTGGTGACACTGATGAAGTTTCATCTTCAAAAAGACTTCCAACAATACCACCAACTCTGTATCAAAGTGCGGATTATTTAAACGACTTTGATATCGGTACCATGAATAATGAGCTTTTGCGATCTGAAGAAGTCAACGAAATAATTCGTCCAGGTCATCAAAAGTGTCCTGTTATTTTTACAAGTGATTTTCATGACGAGGCATTTCCTATCTCGTTGTTAAGCAGAATCTTGCCAAATGGAGATAAAGTGGAGCGTGACTGGTTAGTATGGAGTGCCAGTAGCAATGCTTTTTATTGCCTACAATGCGTCTATTAAGCACCAATACTTTAAATGTAAGAAGCTACACGATAAACTGCCATCACACGAAAATACTTAAGATCACATTAAATGTTATATTCAATGGCGATCTTTGCAAAATCTAATTCTAAAGGAGGCTACAATTGATACACTTATCAATGACCAGCTAATCACTGAAACTCAAAAGTGGAATGAAATTTTATATAGAATGTTGGACACTATTTTATTTTTGGGTTAAAATGACCCAGCTTTCAAAGGAGAAAGTATATATCATGGTGAACGAAAGGATGGACATTTTTTGGGCATCTAAGATCTCATAAGGCAATGTGATCCGATACTTAGAGATTATTTGGAGAAAGTTAGGATATCACAACAGCAGCACAAACTCGTTTACTATCACTATCTTTCCCCAGACATTCAGAACGAGTTTATAGAAATTTGTGCAAAGCACGTGAGGGAAACTATATTAGATCAAGGCAAGATAGCCAAGTATTTTGCTATTATCGTTGATGCTATGCCTGATGCTAGTCACGCTGAGCAGACCACGTTCATTTTGCGCTAACTCCATTTCAATTCGAAGTCAACAAATTTTACTATTCAAGAACGGTTGTTGGTTTTCGTGAATTTTAAGAAAAAACCTAGTCAGAAAATCGCTGATCTAATTTGCCATACTTGATTGCAGATTGTCGTGCACAAGGGTACGATAACGGTACCAATATGAAAGTAGCTTACAACGGAGCACTACGTCACAGTCTCGACAAAAATTCGAATGCTGATTACTCGCCTTGTGCAACCCACAGTCTCAATTTATGTGGTGTAGATGCTGCAGAATGTTGTACGGCTGCAATTACTTTCTCCGGAGTTGTACAAAAATGTTTTACTATTTTCAGCGGCACTCCACAACGATAGGACATCCTAAAAAAAAATGTACCAAGCTCTCTTCATAGTCTTTCAGCCAAAAGTCAAGTTTGATTGCGCAAGCATACGGCGATGTTACATTCTCAAGTACATCAACAAGTTCGAATGTATCTTGCTGTCCTCAGTTTCGTTCAAAATACTGACTACAATTAATGAAAGAAACGTAGTCCTTCAAGCTAG
This sequence comes from Eurosta solidaginis, assembly GCF_040869045.1. Classification (NCBI taxonomy): domain Eukaryota; kingdom Metazoa; phylum Arthropoda; class Insecta; order Diptera; family Tephritidae; genus Eurosta; species Eurosta solidaginis. The sequence continues at coordinate 181,988,496 of NC_090323.1, forward strand.
AGATGCCACCATAGATGTTGAGGTCCGACATCTAGATGCCTTATTAGCTGATTTGAAGTTGATCAGGAGCCAATGGGAAACAATTTTAAACGAATGCAAAACAGTTGCTATTCAATTAAACATCTCGCCAAAGTTTCCGAATATTCGAAAGAGAAAACCCAAAAGACGTTCTGAAGATAATTTAATGAGATGATTACGGATGATTCAGAGTCTGATTTTAAAAACAAAACATTCCTGGTAATCGTTGATTCGGCAATCACTGGCATTACTGAACGTTTTGCAGCTATGAGAAATTGGAGCGAGACGTTTTCCTTTTTGTGGCAATTTGAAGACATGGATGAAACTACGGTTCGGGCGAGCGCAGCAAAATTTGTCGAAAAATACAAGTCGGAAATTTCTCAAAGCTTAAAATGCGAAATAATTCACTTAAAACACATTTACGAAGCAAATTTTGATAAAGGTCTGTCACCATTGGAATTGCTAAATGCCATCTACATATGTTCAAAATCTGTACACAATTTTCCCCAACATTTGTGTTGCTTTACGTATCTTTTGCACTATGCCTGTCACTGTAGCTAGTGCAGAACGTTCCTTCAGCGTCTTTTCAAGAATCAAAAACATTCATAGATCGTGTTCGTCTCAAGAGCGAGTCTCAGGACTTGCCACGCTTTGTGTTGAATCCGTTTTGGGAGGACAGTTAAATTTTGATATTATTATAAAAATTTTGCAGCGAAAAGAGCAAGAAAAGCCACTCTTTGATATCCGAACCTTCTATATTGAATAATTAAAATTTATAATCATCATTAAATTTATCAGATGTATTAAATTGTTACCAAATAACTAGAACAGATTATTTGAAACAATATGTGGCTGTTAAAAGACTATTTTATTTCGACGTTACATAAAAACAGTATAAATAGTAAATATTCTGTGTTAATTTTATTTTCAGCTCTTAATCAAAAAATCATTTAGTTGATGTAATCCATCAATAATGATTCATGAATGAGACGTCATTAATTCAAATTAATCAAATGTATTATTGGATTTTTTATAGGAGGCCCATAAATTGTTTAGTCCCGGGCCCGAATTTTCTCTCTACGGCCCTGTTCACGTAAGTACTTATGCACATCGGAGAGTAAAGAAATTATAACTAAATGTGCGCATACGTCAATACATATTTACTTACATTGATATCAGTACGACTAAATATATACATAGATATATACATATTTGTAATAAATAAATACATACATACATAGGTATTGCATTTTCTAATTAAGTGAACGCTTTAACTCAGTGTGCAGCCATGCGCAGTAGCGATTTGGACCTGGCAAGGGAGATTTCTTTCTGATATAGTTCGTACATACATAAATACATACAAACGCATAGCTGGGACACAATTTATAGATCTATAGCCCTACCGAGCCCTATAGATGTTTGCTCTAGGAAATTTTAACACGCGACGTTTGAGGTAAAATAATAGATACTTACGTATGTAAGTATGTATGTGTATGTATTTCGATAAGATTTGGGCTCAGGAAAAAATGTTCCTCTACGCATACCCAAAAAAAAAAATTTTGGAACCCGCGAAATTTAATTTTTTCCTTTTTTTCGACCATGGCGGAACGATACAAGGTAGCAGCATGGTGACATACCTACAAATATAAGTAAAAATTCCATGTACTTTGTTTTGGTAAATGCGATGAACAAATGTCAAAATCGTACGCGCCGGAAGTTGATGTATCAAATCAAATAAAAACAAGTAAGGAAGGTTAATTTCGGGTGTAACCGAACATTACATACTCAGTTGAGAGCTATGGTGACAACATAAGGGAAAATAACCATGTAGGAAAATGAACCGAGGGAAACCCTGGAATGTGTATCAAATGAAAGGCATTAAAGAGTATTTTATGAGGGAGTGGGCCATAGTTCTATAGGTGGACGCCATTTAGGGATATAGCCATAAAGGTGGATCAGGGTTGACTCTAGAATGCGTTTGTACGATATGGGTATCAAATGAAAGGTGTTAATGAGTATTTTAAAAGGGAGTAATCCGTAGTTCCATAGGTGGACGCCGTTTCAAGATATCGCCACAAAGGTGGACCAGGGGTGACCCTAGAATTTGTTTGTACAATATGGGCATCAAACGAATGGTGTTAATGAGTATTTTAAAAGGGAGTTGGCCTTAGTTCTATAGGTGGATGCCGTTTCGAAATATCGCCATAAAGGTGGACCAGGGGTGACTCTAGAATGTGTTTGTACGATATGGGTATCAAATTAAAGGTATTAATGAGGGTTTTAAAAGGGAGTGGTAGTTGTTGTATAGGTGGTCGCCTTTTCGAGATATCGCCATAAAGGTGGACCAGGGGTGACTCTAGAATGCGTTTGTACGATATGGGTATCAAATGAAAGGTACTAATGAGTATTTTAAAAGGGAGTAATCCTTAGTTCCATAGGTGGACGCCGTTTCGAGATAGCGCCATAAAGGTGGACCAGGGGTGACCCTAGAATTTGTTTGTACAATACGGGTATCAAAAGAAAGGTGTTAGTGAGTATTTTAAAAGGGAGTAATCCTTAGTTCCATAGGTGGACGCCGTTTCGAGATATCGCCATAAAGGTGGACCAGGGGTGACCCTAGAATTTGTTTGTACAATATGGGCATCAAACGAAAGTTGTTAATGCGTATTTTAAAAGGGAGTGCGCCTTAGTTCTATAGGTGGACGCCGTTTCGAAATATCGCCATAAAGGTGGACCAGGGGTGACTCTAGAATATGTTTGTACGATATGGGTATCAAATTAAAGGTATTAATGAGGGTTTTAAAAGGGAGCAGTGGTTGTTATACAGGTGGTCGCATTTTCGAGATATCGCCATAAAGGTGGACCAGGGGTGACCCTAGAATTTGTTTGTACAATATGGGTATCAAAAGAAAGGTGTTAATGAGTATTTTAAAAGGGAGTAATCCTTAGTTCCATAGGTGGACGCCGTTTCGAGATATCGCCATAAAGGTGGACCAGGGGTGACCCTAGAATTTGTTTGTACAATATGGGTATCAAAAGAAAGGTGTTAATGAGTATTTTAAAAGGGAGTAATCCTTAGTTCCATAGGTGGACGCCGTTTCGAGATATCGCCATAAAGGTGGAGCAGGGGTGACCCTAGAATTTTTTTGCACGATATGGGTATCAAATGAAAGGGGTTAATGATCATTTTAAAAGGGAGTGGGGCTTAGTTCTATAGGTGGACTTTCGAGATATCGTCATAAAGGTGGACCAGGGGTGACTCTAGAATGAGTTTGTACAATATGGGTATCAAATTAAAGGTATTAATGAGAGTTTTAAAAGGGAGTGGTGTGAAGGCGTTTTCCAGATATCTACCAAAATGTGGACCAGGGTGACCCAGAACATCATCTGTTGGATACCGCTAATTTATTTATATATGTCAAGATTTTAACGGCTTTTTATTTCGCCCTGCAGAACTTTTCATTTTCTTCTACTTAATATGGTAGGTGTCACAACCATTTTATAAAGTTTTTTCTAAAGTTATATTTCGCGTCAATAAAACAATACAATTACCTTACCATGTTTCATCCCTTTTTTCTTATTTGGTATAAAATTATGGCATTTTTTCATTTTTCGTAATTTTCGATATCGAAAAAGTGGGCGTGGTCATAGTCGGATTTCGTTCATTTTTCATACCAAGATAAAGTGAGTTCAAGTAAGCACGTTAACTAAGTTCATTAAAGATATGTCGATTTTTGCTCAAGTTATCGTGTTAACGGCCATGCGGAAGGACAGACGGACGACTGTGTATAAAAACTGGGCGTGGCATCAACCGATTTCGCCCATTTTCACAGAAAACAGTTAATGTCATAAAATCTATGCCCCTACCAAATTTCAAAAGGATTGGTTAATTTTTGTTCGACTTATGGCGTTAAAAGTATCCTAGACAAATTAAATGAAAAAGGGCGGAGCCACGCCCATTTTGAAATTTTCTTTAATTTTTGTATTTTGTTGCACCATATTATTGCTGGAGGTGAATGTTGACATAATTTACTTATATAAAGTAAAGATATTAAATTTTTTGTTAAAATTTTACTTTAAAAAATTTTTTTTTTAAAGTGGGCGTGGTCCTTCTCCGATTTTGCTAATTTTTATTAAGCGGACATATAGTAATAGGAGTAACGTTCCTGCCAAATTTTATCATGATATCTTCAACGACTGCCAAATTACAGCTTGCAAAATTTTAAATTATCTTACTTTAAAAGTGGGCGGTGCCACGCCCATTGTCCAAAATTTTACTAATTTTCTATTCCGCGTCATAAGTTCAACTCATCTACCAAGTTTCGTCGCTTTAGCTGTCTTTTGTAATGAATTATCGCACTTTTTCGTTTTTTCGAAATTTTCGATATCGAAAAAGTGGGCGTGGTTATAGTCCGATATCGTTCATTTTAAATAGCGATCTGAGATGAGTGCTCAGGAACCTACATACCAAATTTCATCAAGATACCTCAAAATTTACTCAAGTTATCGTGTTAACGGACGGACGGACGGACGGACGGACGGACATGGCTCAATCAAATTTTTTTTCGATCCTGATTATTTTGATATATGGAAGTCTATATCTATCTCGATTCCTTTATATATGTACAACCAACCGTTATCCAATCAAACTTAATATACTCTGTGAGCTCTGCTCAACTGAGTATAAAAAATTTATAATCAGCTGTCCCATGCTGCCACCCTGTATGGTTCCGTCATGTTTTCGACTTTGATTTTTAAGTTTTTTTTCATGACCTACTAAAAAATTTTCTTTTGATTGTAAAATTTTCATGTATACCCTGTCTGACCCAAAGATGTCCGCTAAAAACGTCCATAACAGTTTTTGCAAAAAAAAAAAAAATATTTTTTTACTTTTCATCAAATTTTCTTTTTTTCTTTTAAACTTTCATTTGATTGTAAAATTTTCATGTATAAAAAAATATTTTTTTTTTTCAAAAAACTGTTATCGCCAACGTTTTTAGCGGACATTTTTGGGTCGGACAGTGTATGCATATGAAATTCTTTTTAGTAGGTCACGAAAAAACCTTAAAAATCAAAGTCGAAAAAAGTCAAAAATTTTAAATTTCGCAGGCTCGAAAATTATTTTTTTTGTGTATGCGTAGTGCAACTTTTTTCCTGAGCCCAAATTATATCGAAAAATCGATGGCGCGATATCGGTTAAATTTCGTCCATACAAATCGATCCACCCTAATGTACATATGTATATGTATGTGTTTCATTTCGTATAATGAGTTTGACCTTTGTCATGTGGAGTACCAATTTCTTGAATAATATTAACCCTAGTGTTCGAAGACGGAGGAAATAACGCTACTATTGAAATTATTTACTTAAGTTGATAAGGTCTAAGTTCGCGTAAACTGAACTTTATACCTATAGCCAGTTGCGAGTTGTACTGATATTCTACGCAGCTCACCCAGCAGCCTTAGTCGTAATAATCGCTTTGAACAGCGAGATATGAACAGACATGCTGCTCGACTTAGAACAACGATTGCAGTTCGTATTCCCATTCACCAGTTCTAAGAAGCCCTAGCGTTCATCAACTAAGTAGGAACTTTTCTTAGGTAGTAAACTACTACTAACTAACTACTACTACTAAGTTTTCACTAAAATACGCTCTGAACCACGGATACTTCAAAGCAAGTGGCAAATGCCAGTGAATGCCGTTTGGATTTTAATTCTTGCCTCCTGGAGCAGTCTGGCTGGTCTCTCTATGGCATAGCCCTCCCACTGCAGATGCTTTGAGTTCAGTCAAGCTCCACTTGCCATTTCTATTTTCGAGCCGTATGTGTATATTGTAATGCCCCTACCCTGTCCCCTACCCTACCCTGCCCTGTCGATTGTCTGTGCTTGGTTGATTTCCACATGTTGCACTCTCTTAGACTCAAAGTCTCTTTCGCGTCCTATCCTTGCACGAACATTTGTAAAGCCATTAAGTAAAAAAATTATGTTTAATCTTCGCTAGAGTGTGCTGCGCACTGCCACTGACATCTCCAACATGCTTACCTGTGAACCTTCCCAACACTAAGTTGATAACTTTCTTTTAACGCCCCAAAGATAAGCTTCAAACGTTAGTATCGGTCGAATGACTGTGTTGTACACGTAATGGATGATATGGGGATGACAGTCCTCCCGAAAGCTCTTTTCCAAGTGCAGTATGCTGACATATATTTCTTTGATCTTAATTCAAGGTTTCTTTTCGAGCTTAATTTGGAGTCGAGAATCATACCAAGATATGCCTCGGTAAGCTAAAGGAGGGAAGTTTTGATTTTCATATGAACAGGACAAGTATCATTGCGTTGAACTCATTCCCAGGCTGTTTTGCTCCGCCTATCGCGAAATGGTGCAAAGTGCCGTTTCCATGAGTTTGCTAATCGTTGGCAGGAATTTACCCGTGATTAAAAACTATTTAGTTGTCGGCGTATGCGACTACCCTCGTCCCTTCTGCCCTAAAGATTCTAGAATTTCTTGGACTACCAGTATCCACAGAAGTTGCAATAGCATGCCGTCCTAAGGGGTGCCTCTGGTAGCCATTTGACATACTGCGCTAGCTCCTAAACTGCGTTGAGGGCTCTTATCCTATGCATATAATTGATCCATGCAACTATAAAGTCTTCGTGTCGTATAAGTGACCTACAGATAGCTTATGTCTAAACATTGCTGAAGGCACCGTCAATGTCGAGGTAAGTGGCCAAGGTGTATTTTTTAAAGATTAGTGAGTTCTCGATGGCTTTGGTTCTAGCAATTGGCGTAAGTCAATCAAAATAAACCATTGCATAATATTTCCCTCCACTATTTTCTCTTCATCTGCTTTCCTTCTAGTTCTCTCGAAATTTTCTTAGCACTCTGCACACCTTTTCCTCTCTCCCTTTCGCCCATCCCATGCCTTTATCCCTTTTTACTTAAATTTCTTTATTTTTCCTTTTACTTTTTACTCGTGCTCTTCCGTTTTTCGTATTCCTACCTCCACCATTTTTTCTTCGTTTTGATTTCGCTTTATCCCTTTCCCTTTTCTTTAACCTTCTGATTTCACTCATTACCTCACTCTATTTCTTTCGTATTCTTCCTTTTTCTGTACGATGCCCCTTTTCATCTTCTTCCGTTTGCTCGGCGCCTTTTTCCCTCCCTCTTGCTTTTGGTAACCCATTTTCTTTCCGCGCTAAGCCCCGTCCCCGCAATCCTTTTTTACCCTCGAATATTGTAGTTCCATTTTCTCTTTCCCCGTTCACTCCTGTTCCAATTTAATTTCCTTCTCCCCTTCTCTATCTTTATGACCCCTTTTCCTAACCATTATTTTCCTCCTTTCTTCTTCCCAATTCCATCCTCACTTCCTGCTCCTCCTACTTCGCCACCTCATCTCCCACCTCTGTTCCATTAATGTTGCAAAAAATCGCTTCAAATTTTGAGTTTATATTGAGTCTGTATTTATGTATGTATTCTTTGTGCCAAATAATTGACAAAATGTTACGTATACGCACCGGTTGCCCGTTCTTCGTATAATACTGATATGTTAGGGTGTATTATTTTTTTGTTGTAATTTGTTGTTTGAGATCCGATTTTTAAAATTGATATGCCATTATTTTGGTCTTGATAAACTCTATCTTTCCATTAATGTCCTTTTTTTCTAAGAAATCGTTTTCACATAGTTTTCTCTGCCTAATTAGTTGAAACCTGTTAAACTATGCTTCACGTTGCACCAAAGTATTGTTGCGAATATTAGCATCACTATGATGTTAGTAAATAATCACAGCAACAAAAAAGCAAGCACATACTTACGTACATGAACACATTAAAGCAATCAGCCACACTTATCTAAAAGGCAACGAAGACTATTCCATACATAATCAGCAACTTGAAGCGAACATCTCATTTCACATACACATCGGCTAAGAGCAGAAGTTGTTGCTCACACATACACACGCATATAGCTAAATTACCAAGTATGAGATACAACTGTTCCAGAAGGCATGTTCGTGAAAAGTCTAGACCTTAGGAGAAATAAGCGAACGAGGCAACAGAGAATATAAAAGCAGCGTGATTTAAACACGCTATTAGTGAAGTATAATTGTTATTGTGAAGTACTACTCCCAAAGAGACATTAGATCAAATAATAGAGCTTATACCTTAGGCGTATCCGGCCAAAAAATCGCATGTCACATAATCAAGTTGTAATAAAAAAAAATTTTTTCGAGACCATCTCAAAACAAGCCTCAAATTTATGGCTATTCCTTTGCTGCTTTTTTATTCCACATGTAGACCCACCCAACGGCTGCATATATCATTTTTCCGTCTATATTTATCCCATTCGAATCGCTAAACTGTTGAATAAATAACTCCAATATTCAATAATGCAAAATGGTCTTTATTAGACTACTTTGAGGGTAGTTCACAGTAACCCTTACTTCCGAACTAATTGCGTGTTTAAATCAAACTGCTTACTGACTACTCAGCATGTGCTGCTTTTATACTCTCTGTTGCCTTGTCCGCATATTTCTCCAAATGTCTAGACGTTTCTCCTTTTAGAATCTACTACTTGGTCACCAGCCATATGCATGTGTATTTGTAGTTTATAGCCTCTCGCATAGTCATATGCATGTGTATATGTGAGTACTACTTCGGCTGATGATTACATGTGTTTGCGAGTATCTCTTCGTTGCCTTGTATGTACATACATATGTGTGTAAATGATGATTGATTTCTTTATGTACCAAGAGTGGCAGCTTGCTTTATTTTATAACCGCTTAGTGATGTGAGTATCACTTAGTGATACTAATATACGTCACAATATATTCTGTGTTCGAAGAAGATAAAAATTTAAATTTTATTTTCAATCGATTTTATTCGGTATTCAATGATATATATATATATACATAAGTTTGTTGTTGTTTCATATACAAACATATATATATATATATATATATATTGGATTTAGTTTTATAAAACATCTGTACATATTTAGTACTTACATATAAATAGTATGTACCATGTATTTAGTACTATTTTGGAAAATAAAATATTTCAGTGGTAAAAAAAGAAAACAATTCATAAGCATAAAAAATTAAATGGTATACTATTATATATAGCACATAAATATGTATATTTATTTGTAAACAAGTAGTTTACTTACAATGTGCACTAGACTCTATAGCTATATATAGTTTTTTTTTTACATTTTTCGATATACCTACATTCTTAGCAATTAATCGAAATAAAAGTCTCTTCCTGAGATAATAATATGTATGCCTCATATTTCAGAAAACATACGAAAAATGGGTAATACCAATTAAAAAAACTTTTTTTTCATATTTCGATTACGGAATATCGGTAGTAATTAAGGCAAGAACAAATTGGGCTATTTTGACAATATTTTCCGTAAAGTCTTGCAAATTTTATTTGGAAATGCATTCAATAATATTGTGCAATAATCAATTGTAGATATAACTTCGAATTCACATTTGATGTAATTTTTTGATAGCAAAATAAAGGTATAAAGGTGTTCCATTAAATGGTGACCATGATTCCAAAGTTTTTAAAATTAAAGTTTTATTGGGGAGAGTTAGTAAAAGGAAAATAATCAAAATAGAATATTCCAATTTGTATTATTTGGCTATGTAAAATATGTATATTGAAAGAAGTCAGAAAGGTAAGAGAACATATTGGTTACTTTTTAGTCTAACTGATAATATTTATTATTAAATCCTGAAAGTTTTATAACTTAAAATTTAATCGGGAAAAGAAGTATTCAATAATATTGTGCAATAATAAAATATTTTAAAGTAACTTCGAGTTCAAATTTCATGTAATTTTTTTATAAGAAAATATATTAAGGCATTCCATTCAATAGTAGTCATAGACTTTTCGAAGTTTTCAAAATTTAGATTTTGAGTGAGTAAAAAAAACCAAATAGAATATTCAATAATGATTTCGCTTTGTAAAATAAATAGTAGTACAAAATTCAGGTAAGCCGAAAGAGAGACATAAAAAAATCGCTACAAGCCAATATCGCGACAACACAATAACCCGACAAAGCAAAGTCCCAACAAAACACAATCCAGTTAAATTTTCTATAAAGGTGGTTAGCCACTGGGTCGAAATTGCATTTTTTTAAATAATGTCGAGATTATGCATGGTCAGAATTAGATAGTATCTGAATTACGAATGGTTGGTATTTGGTTATGTCTGGATTAAGTACTTCGGGATTATGGCTATTCGCATATGCAATGAGAGCACAATTGTGCTATGAAATGCAGACCCTTGATATAAGTCTAAACTGGTTAATACACGGGACACAAAAACAAAATGGAAAATGTTCCCACAATAATAACCGTCTGCCAATCCATATATGTAGAAGAATCTGCGGCGATATTATTTTTTTTTTTTGAAACGCACTAATGTGCAATCTAAATTTTACTAATAATTAATTTACAGACTATGGCAACAATTACCAGCTTTGGTATTTACTTATAAAAAAGATATATTGTATGCTTATGTACATTAGGGTGTGTCATTTATTTGCACAAATTTTTCTCTCGAAATTTGGAAGCCACCTTAAAGCAAATTGAATTATATCAGGCGCTTTGGCTAGATTGAGGGACGGTCAAAAAAGATCTTGCATAAATTGAATTTGTTCATATTGCTACCAGAAAATGTTAGACGCTTGCTGCACCGCATAATTTCTATTCGATTCGAACTTGCAATTTTTAAATGAAAAAGCGTTTTTATGAAAAAAGTTGTATATTTAAATTATTTATTCAGTAGTGGAACTCACTAAATATTTCAACGATGAACGCAGTCGTTAATTTGACTTAATGACAATTTACTTTTGCAGTATTTTTTTCGATACTAGTTTATCTTAATTTACAAATAAATAATGCCCGAACCAACGCTTTCTTCAAAAATACGTTATTTTACAGATTTCTGTGTAATAAAGGACACACAAATGTTTAAGTGTTGCCACCAATAATGTGAAGTAATGTGAAAATAAAACGTTTTTTAGTTTTCCTGTAAAGTTGTACATTTGTTGGTTGTTATGATTTAGGTGAAAAAATGTAAACGACCTATAAAATTTGGGTCTTATTTTTAAATTTCAGGTATGTCAACAAAGTTAATTGAAAAAAAAAAGTTGGAATATTTTTTTTTCGAGCATTCCATTTCGAACTTAAATAAATCTCAGCAGAAACCATTTGAACATATTCAACAAACATTTTATATATTCACAATTGACGAACTTTTTAAGAACTTGACATTTCAACCTATCTCTGTAAACGCCTTTTAAAAAACGCCCTATATCTGAATTCGTTCAAAGAGCGTCCTACTCCAAATTGTATTCAAAAACGCCCTCACATCTCAGAATTTAGTTGAAGAACTTCACATGACATAATATTCTTCAAAAAGGCAATACGGTTTGAGCCGAGTTAGGCCGTTAAGGTAACAACTTTTAGATTCAACCAAATTCTGAAATAGGGCTTCTTAAAAAAAAAATTCTAAGATAGGGCCTTTTCGAACTGGCAGCCGAGTCAGGTGTCGATATTCAATAATAAAACAAACAAAAAACCATAAATTTCCGGACACAGCAATTAAAGCAAAAAAAATTAAACACCCTAATATAACTCTAAACATTTTCGGAATTTCGTTTCCAAAGTATACATATAACTGTATAAGAACATTTCTAAATGTACCTATATACAACACTTTTCAACTTCTACATTCTTAATCTATATCCACATCATCGTTACCATCCAGCTCCCGCAAAATTTCATCGGAGCGTGTTATCAAACCAATCAACCTAAAATTCTCCTTAACCAAAGCAAAATCTTCCAATAATTTCAAATATTTTCGTGCTTCAGTACATGATTTGATTGGAGGCGCTATCGGTGTATTATTCCCAGGATGCTTTCGCTTATTCGCCAAACGATTTATAACAGCATCAGGAGCTTTTGTTAACGGCGGCAAAGGTGGAGTGAAACTTAATGACTTTGTTGTCATAGCCGTTAAATTGGCGGCAGGTATACAAGTTATAGCAGTCGTTGATGTGGGTAAACGCTGACGATCGCTACTTGAAAAGGGGACTAATGTTGCATGCGTTAAAGTGGGTTTTGGAGCTAAACGTGGTTCTGATGCAGACGCAGTCATAGATGCGCCAGCTGATGTGGTGGCTGTTGCAACAATTTTACCCTGAGTCTGTATAAGACGTCGCAAATTGGCTAAAGCTATATTCTCATCATCTGCGTGCTCGGATCCACGGTGTTCGTCTTTCTTCGTGAGATACGAAGATTTACTAGTAACCGGCGCAGTTGGGGGATTGCTGTTCTCATGGCATCTTTGTGCATCGTTAATTTTTGATTGCTTAGAAGTTTCCTTCTCTTGCTCTGCTTTTTTATTGTCATCATCATCATCATCATCCGTAACACATTCCTGCTTGACTTCTATAGGTTCTTCTTTGATTTCCTTTTTAACTTCTAACATTGGCATTGGCACGGCTGACTTCTCTGCATCTGTGGCGGGTGTAGCAGCTGTTGCCGATGTTGTTGCTAATGCTGCAGTTAACGCGTTAGCCGTGGCTGTACTTGCTGAGGCACTATCCGAGGCGCCTTGTTGCATACTCTGTGATTGAGCGATTGTCGCCAAAGGTATGATTGTCATTGTCATTGGTTTTGCGCCTGACACCTGACCAGCAGGTGTAATAGGCGTGGCAACTAGTACCTTTTGTGGCATACCTGCTACATTACCTTGCAAAGGGAGCGCAACCAGCTGACGCAGTGGTGGCAATTGTGGCGTTGGAACTTTGGGTAGCAATTGAGGTGAAGCAGATTTCATTCCATTATTGGAAGTAGAAATGACATTGGACGTTTTCGGGCCATCACTCGTACTTGTAGCACCTGTACGATTTACGACAGTATTTACGTTTACAGTTGCAAAGTTCGCGGTATAAGCGGACGCATTGCTTTTCGTGTTAGGGCCATCTCCGCTGTGTTTGAATTTTCCTCGTTTCGCCGACGTTGCTTCTGCTTTTATTTCTTTATCATCTTTCGTTTCTTGATTTTGAGTTTTCTCACCACTCCGTTCATCTCCCTTAATCTCTTGCACGTCATCTTCGTCGTCGTCATCATCTATGTCATCATGCTCATCCCCTTCAAAATCCTCGCCATCCAAATCTTCCTCACCCTCGACATTGTCATCATCGGACATCTGATTTCTATCACCTCCGTCGGGCGTACATTCGTTGAGTACATCCTTCATAACATCTTTGATTTGCACTGAATAACCTTGCGTATGCCCGATCTTTAACATTTTACTATCGGCTGTATGTATTTTGTAGGTATAACGAAATTTATCACACCAATCTTGATGGGGAAAGAAATTTTGCAAACCCATTGCGCTTTTGAATTGCAACGCTGTTTTCTGTATTAGGCCATCGGTTATCTGTATATCTTGATAGTAGATCATGCGTCTCAACCACTCATATACAGCTTTGCCCAGCATAGAGACACGCACAACTTTCATTTCGAGTGTCTTCGCATCGTGGCAACGTCGTGTCCGTTGCTCCCAAGCTTCTAGTATACTATCCTTTTGTTGTACTATGCGTTTAATTTGGTCGGGACTACAGTGAAAGATACGACCGACTCGTTTGTATACTGGCGATTTCTCGTATTCACGTATAGCTGCTACTTTCTCGTTGAGCGCGAGAACATTTTTACGTCGAATGCGATTGTCGTAAAGTATTTTTTCGTGAGTTGGTAGCGTTGGTACGGAAAGTGGGAGTTTCTATAAAAAAAAAAAAATTGAGGTTAGTTATCTATACATTAAGGGAATAAGGGAAATCAAAGTAAGAGTGTGACAATGTTTAAACCATATATGTTCTGTATTAAAATTATGCATTGGGGAAGCAAGACGAGAAGTCCCCTCCCTAAAAACAACGACCTTTTTTCTGGAGCAGCGCAACATTCCTCAACGCAACTGTTGTTGTTGCAGACTCTCTGAAAACCTATGGTGTCGGTAGCGGCAGTACCTAAAGAGAGAGATATGTATGTGCTCCCAATACTCGGTTACATTGTTAGGTCGGAGATTGATTTTAGCGAGCAGGCATGAGAGCCGAGTGGACTTATCATCAGCCGTCTGTGTCATGAGCAGCTTCTTCACGGCAAGCTTATCTTTTGTAACTGCTTGCGCTTCGCTGCACAGGGGCGACACATATCTGGCTGCCACAAGGTAATGGGACGATATTTTGGTCTTTCAGTGTGCGCATATAAAGTACCCTAGAACTTAGCATGCCATCGATGATGACGTGGTTGATTTGGTTTCGATCAGGAAACAGCCAAGTATTCAAGTATGTACATTTTACTGTACATTTACTGTACATTTTATGGGAACTAGCAGTGCAGATGACGATATATCCGGAAGCGGCGAAGTCAATCAGCTTCCATCTGTTGGGAGATATTAGATACATCGTGGGGGCTGAATTCTGCGACTGTAAGACCAAACACTCCTTTCTTGGCCACCCTGACGTTAAAGGGCAGTAATCGTTTGTATTTCTTATAAAAAGAGTCTGTACCCACCAAATCTTGGTCTTTTGTTCGTATCGCCACTGTAGTAGATGTTGCAAGCCTCTATTGTGCTTCCGTTAGAGTGGGTCTTTGGAGTGAAATAAAAGGGCGGAAGGATAGGAAGTTGTAATGAAAGAAAAACATATTTAAATATATAGAAGCCAAAGTTCTGACGGGAGGATCGAAAAAAGGTAACAGTGATTGTCAGAAATAGGAATTTATGGCGCACCGGAGCAACTGATGCGGAACGAGCCAGTGAAGGCGAAAACCTGTATTTATGATCCCATAGAACGTAACAACCTAACAATAAGCTATTGGACGCATAACAACATACATACCTCATAAACATATACATATGTACATACTTTTACTTACATTTTCACACTTCTGCGTTTCACCTTTATCTGCTGTTCCACCATTCACATCGTTAACCTCAGCAGAATTATCTTGCACTGCCTTTATTTTACTTGCATTCTGATTATTTGTCAACTTTTCGGGCTCCATCACCTTCACTGTGTCTACGCTTTGAGTCATTGCATGGTTATCACTATTGTTATTTTTGTTGTTGTTGCGAATGATATCACTTTGATTAATATCTGTATGCCTATGACCATTGCTACTAGTACTGCGCACTTTGAGGTGTCTTCTTTTGCCGCGCGACAATATATTTCGCAATGCTCGCACTTTTTTCGGACCCAGCGTGGATGAGGATGTCGTCGTACCGGCAGTTCTTATATTAGAAGTGGTCACCAATGACTGTGCTAGATGGACGGGCAGGCGCACGCGTCGACCTACACGACTCGTAGTCGTCGTCGATGTATTCGTGTTGGCGGTCGTAATTGTGCTCGTGTTGCTGTCGATTTTATTGAAATGCAATGCTGTGGGCGGGGGCGTTGTTGGGTCGCCTGTTCGACGACGTCGGCGTAAATTTTGGTGTTGGTGTTGTTGTTGTTCTGTCGGCGTTTCCGATGAGAACGCCGTGGTTGTTACTATTGTAGACGTCGTTGTGGCTGATTTTTTTACTTAATGTTTCGATTGAATTTCTCAAATCACTATCGCTCTCTGTTTCTGACGCTGCTTTCTTATCGTTGTTAGTATTTACATATGCTCTTGCTGTAGTTTGTTTTTTGTTGTTTGTGTGTCGCTTTGCATTCACAATTGGATTGCACTGAAATTTAGAAATTCAGAAGTTTAGTAAGTTGTTACATATGTATTTATTTAATACTAGTCTAAATTCGTATTCGTGCGTTACTGAACTTATGAATTATATACCCAGCTGTAGCTTCACTGAAAAAAAGAATGCGACTATATCCAGTTTTGATCTCTTTATATGGGTTGGAGTAATACCTTTGGTTTGAGCATGTCCTATGAAAATACCGATTGTCCCTGTTTATGCTTGAACAGGTAGCGTCCGCCTGGTCCTTTCTATACCCCTACGCGTACTGTCGGCCAGGTCCATTTTCTACTCTCCTTTAACACATTAAAGGTACTGTTGTACGACATGTCCACTTTTAACTTCTACGGATAATGTTGCACAGGTCCCCTTTCTACCCCAACGGTAATACTACCGATTTTATAGTTTTTTTTAATTCTAACGCAGTATTTTAAATTTGTCGTAGTGGTATTGTAGAAAAACCTATAAAAACAAATACCAAGAGAATGGAGCATAGGGAACTGGCTTTTTGTCTTAAATAATTTGTTTAAATTCCAGTTAATTTTTATTTTGTTGTGTCGAATATTATGATCACTAAGCGATAATACCATCACTAAGCCGATACTAAGCAGTCACTTGTAGGTACGTATGTAAACAAATCAATCATCATGTACACACATACATGCAAGGCAGAAGAGAGATACTCACAAATGCATGTCATCATCAGCCGAAGTAGTACTCACGTATATAGCTGGTAAACAAGCATGAAGTTCACGAAATTACTAGACCTTAGGAGAAATTGGTGAACGAGGAAACCGGGAGTATAAAATCAGCACAATCTGAGGCATGACTAAGCAGTTTGATTTAAACACGCAATTAGTTCTGAAGTATAAGTGTTATTTTGAAGTACTCTCAAAGTAGTCTAATAAAGACCATTTTGTATTACTGAATATTGGAGTTATTTACTCAACAGTTTGGCGATTCGAACGTTAGCAGAAGGTTTCAATTAAGCGGAATTTCCCTAAATTCGTTACATTATTTTACCCATTTCTTTGCAGTTTTTTTATTGTTCTTTAAAATTGAGTACATAAATTTCAGACTGAGTGTGATGTGGTGGTAGCGTGCTCCGCCTACCAGATCGAGGGTCCTGTGCTCAACTCCCGGGCAAAGTAATATCAAAAATTTAGAAAAAAGTTTGTTTTGCAAAATCTCCGAACGTATTTCTGCCATTAAAAGCTTCTCTGTGGAAACTCATACCTTGCGCATGCCGTTCTGAGTCGGCGTAAAAACATGTAGGTCCCGTCCCGCACATTTGTGGGAAAAATTAAACTAAAATCCACAAGGAGCACGACGCAAATTTGAAGAGAAATCTCTACGGAGGTTATGGAGCCTTGCATTTATTTTATTTATAATCCAAACTCTACCAGAGGGTCAAGAAGAAATCAATAGTAGCCCTCAGTAGACAATATATCCCGATATTTTTGTATATGAATTAGCAGTTAAAGCAAATAATTACCGGCAGGTTATCTATCCAATTCAGAATAAGCACCCCGACTTAACATTCTAAATTTGGGCATCAAGCCTGTACCCTAACGCCGCCATGGTACGAGAAGGATTTTGATTGCCTGCTATATAAACAAAACAAAACAAGTATGGAAGTCTAAGTTCGTGCTAAGACCATTATATACCCAGATGTATGATCTAACATACAAATGTATGAAGGGAACTTTATAAAAAAAATTTCACGAACATTAAGTGCTAACAAAAGTGTCCTAGTAACTCTTACCCGTAGGAACCTAGTTTTCAATGGAAGAAAGATATCTAGGAGTTACACGGGACGGAACTCTCACGTGGTATGCTCATTTAGATGCTACCTTAAATAAAACAACAAAAGTTTTGTGCGCCTGCACTTGACTCTATTGCAAAACATAAAGGATATACTGAACATTTAACGCTGTTATCAAACCATCTTCTATCTATATATATAAAAAGAAGTGTACATTTTGAGTGTCACTCCATAACTCGAGAACGGATAGAAAGATTGCCATGAAATGTTTAGGATAACTTAATAGGAACCCGAAGAGTGTTTGTGAAAAGTTTTTTTTTCGGGAAGTGGACCAGGGACCGATTTATTCTAAACTGTCGTATATATGGCTCGATTTGCCTGAAATTTGGTAGGTAGGTAGCGTTATATCTAGAATAAAATGTCGGATAATTTTTCTTCCGGGAAGTGGAACAGGATACATATTGGTGACTAGGGTCTCGAGAAATAGGACAAAAAGTGGACCCGGGCGCCCCTAGAATGTGTTTATACAATATGGATATCAAATGAAATCTGCTGATGAGTGCTTTAGTACAGGGTAGTTTTCATACCTATTGGTGACTAGGGTCCCGAGATATAGCCCAAAACGTGGACCCGGGCACCCCTAGAATGTGTTTATACAATATGGATATCAAATGAAAGCTGTTGATGAGTGCTTTAGTACAGGGTAGTTTTCATACCTATCGGTGCCTAGGGTCTCGAGATATAGGCCAGAACGTGGACCCGGGCACCCCTAGAATGTGTTTATACAATATGGATATCAAATGAAAGCTGTTGATGAGTGCTTTAGTACAGGGTAGCTTTCATACCTTTTGGTGACTAGGGTCTCGAGATATAGGCCAAAACGTGGACCCGGGCACCCCTAGAATGTGTGTGTATTTTGGATATCAAATGAAAGCTGTTGCTGAGAGCTTTTAAATAATTTTCATTGTGATATTCGATTTAGTCGCATCAACCTGGCAAAACTGATAAATATGCATGCGAAGCCGAAATAAAGACATGAATTAATAATACCTTCATATCTATTTACATACGTCATATTCGATTTGCCTGAATTTGGTATATAAATTTGCCTATATTAGTATTTCCGATGCTTTTTTCCGGGAAGTAGACCAGAGACGGACTGGGATTAGGACTGGGACTGAGACTGAGACTCGGAGTGGGACTGGAACAAAATACATACCACCCTCTGGGACTGGCAATAAGATATGGAGAAGAATGAGAAGAACTTGAGAGAAGAGAAAAGAGAGAAGGAGACTGAGAAAGAGATAGAATGAGACGAAGGTGGAGATAGATGAAGCGAAATATACGGAGGGAGGAGTGAATACAAAGATTAGGAAAAATTGTAGAGGGGCGAGGGAGAGTTAGACGGAAAAAGCTTATTAAAATGTATGCAGATATACAAATTTAGGGCAGAACAATGTCTGCCGGGTCTGCTAGTTAGTAATAAAAATAAGAAAATTCATAGAAGCCCCCATATTGCAACTACGCTCAGAATCTGAGAGAACTTTGAGGTATCTATTCTAGGCAGAATTCTTTGGGAAACAGAGAATCCATATACTGACCCTGACTCAGAAGTCTGGTTCACGAATGCATTAAAATTAGATCACGGAAAAGCGGGGGTTGGTATCTAAGGTCCGAGCTTCAAGAAATTGATACTAGTGGGATGCTACCTCACTTCATTTCAGGCTAGAGGAAATCAGTAATACCCCACTGTAGATAAAAGACATTAACCGCA
Source organism: Eurosta solidaginis (assembly GCF_040869045.1). NCBI lineage: Eukaryota > Metazoa > Arthropoda > Insecta > Diptera > Tephritidae > Eurosta > Eurosta solidaginis. The sequence goes on from NC_090323.1 coordinate 182,007,806, forward strand.
GACCAATCTCTTTAGTGATTAGTCACAGGATTTTTTACAAGGCTACTATAAATATCTTTTCATTTTGGGCAATTTCAGATTTGAAAAGCTGCCACGCCGTGTTAGTTTCGAATTTTTAAAATAATCTTAAGTGGAATATCTGTCAGCTATCAACCAGATTTTCACGTTAAGTCCTGCAGAAAATCCACCATAAGAAAATCGACACGAGTCACATTTGCATGTCGTAAGAGGCAACTAAAATCCCCAACTCCGAATGTTCAAGGGGTAAAAAAATTGTTCCCGGGGCAGTCGGGCTGGTACCAAAAGGTGATTATACCAGATTTGTATCCGGCAAATGGCTTCCCACATACGCGAAACTCCTCTAAACATTCGGGAAGTGGTTTTCGGTTACAATAACAACAACAGAAAAGTAGAATGGCGCTTGGAGTATTCGATGAGCTCAAGTACCTATCGCAGTTAACCGGCCGTACACATCCCAATCAGATTGGATGAGAACAAATAATGACGAGAGTTGCACTTGGTCCACCAAGCAGGAAAGTAGCATAAGTCCTGGAAACCATCTCGTATTTGCCAAGAGGACGGAGATATTTTATAAGGTGGGTCTTGGTCTTTGATAGGGCTTTCAGTTTGGTCGTTGAGCAAACTTCTGGTAACAAAATTCGTTCTAAATGCGGTTTTAGTAATAAAAGTTACATATAACTATTACGATCCTTGCAAAAACACTACGGTAATCCATAAAAGGAAATCTTCTTTTACCTTAAATACTTTGTTTGGATTACATTTTATTTTTCAAATTTCATTTAAAGGGCTAATTAAACATCCTTAACCCTAACGTCATAGTCGTAACCATACCAATATCCATAACCATCTCCAATGTGATCGATTAATGGTGCCTTAACCCAAAAAGCGTGAAAATTTCATAAAAATGAAGAAAACGCAAACAATTACAACCATATCCACAAAAAATAAGTCTCTTAGTCATAACGTATCCAAAACAATGAATAAAATCTACAAAAAGTTATTAAATTCACCAACTCAAATATTTTTTTATGGTTATGGCGAGAAACCAAAAACCAATTGGTTGGCTATGGCGTTAGCGTTATGGTATGGCACCATTAATCGAATACATTGATGTCCATAAGGTAGGTTCGATCAGTCATTAATTGGCCCTTTACTAATCTCCTTTATTTTACAAATTTTATTGCAGAATTAGTTTTTTATTCCTTTAAATCGACTATGTAATTCTAGAACTGACCTAATCACAATAATACCCATAAGAGGCCGGTGGGGTTCAGTTATAACTCATTGTAGACGGAAGAGTTTAAACGCGGTCTACTCTTTTTATCGCACGATCTTTTGCAGCACAGTTTCTAAGAACAGCTGAGTATATTTACAAACACTAAAGCACTCTCATATATATATACATAGCTACTCTTACGTACACAGCTACGCACAATGCAATTTTAGTATGCAGAAACAAAATTTATACACATCACTCACACTACACCAACAATATTCCAATAAGAACAAAAAAAACTTTAAATGCGCACAAATTATTTAGTTTAAAAAATATATACATATATTGTTGCAGTTTTTCTACCCTACTCACCGTACTATCAAAACTTCATGTAGAATTGTGCTTGACAGCAAAACACCGCACCGCAGACGTCAGATTAAGGGTGAAACGGGCGTTGTGGGCGTTTGGTGTGATTATTACTATACTAAACGCACAATTTGTTTGTTTACACGTACTCACTATAAAGAACTTTTTCAACCAGATTGCCAGAGCTGTTCGTCCCAACTAGAATGTTGCGTTTGTCTAGAATCGGAAACAACCAGCCAGCCAGCCAGCGAGTCAGCGCCGCCGCTGTGCCGTTATAATCTTCACTCCCCGTACTCATCCAACATTGCCTCGTCGACTACAGCTGTAGCTGATTCTAGCGATGCCGTCTGCACCACCACCACATCTCTGTTCTAGAGTTTGTATGCCGCCAAGCAATGCGGAGAGCCCGAGAGCATTTTCACTATTTAGAACTCGAATTCAATAACCGCGTTGGTCGTCTCTTTGCGCTTGCTCTTTGTATAGCACCATAACAGCCCATAGTAAAATTATCGCTGTTTTTGGCGTGTTTCCCATTTTATTATTCTATTCAGCATGCATACATATATACATACCTACATACATTGTTGGGTGGTGTTGGGTGTTAATACTGTTGTTGATGTTATTATTCATCGTAATCATTTAGGTATATAAATTTAATTTCGTTTTCATTTGAGTTTTGGAAATTTCGCTTTCCTGCGCATATGCAGCACATTTCTCACCATCGCACTCTCAATTAGCCATTGTTCCAGCGTCTCGCGTGTGCCTCCGTTGGCCCATCAAACTATAGCACAGTTGTATGGTCATGGTCTTTGTTATTATGAAATGTGGCGTTTTTTATTTTCGTTTCTAAATTTTGTTCTTATATAAATTGTAGATGAGTGCCGTTGTTTGTCTTAAACTCATTTCATAGAAGCCAATGGACTTTTCACTTTGAATACTTCCAATAAACTTTATTAGTAGTACTGCAGACTAGGTAGTTATATTGAAAAGGTCAACATGCTGTATAGCAGGTTCGCAATTCTTTACTTTAGCTCAGAACTGCTAAGACACATTCAACAATATCGGGAAGGATGTTAAAAGACGCGTTTTCGACCCAGTACTGCTCCACCTAAAGCAGAAAATTAAAAATTTAGCTACTGTCAAAAGCGAGTCCAAAAAAAAAAAGAAAATAACCCCGGCCGCTCCGAAACTGGAGGTGGAATTCATAGTATTTTTGCGCAGAAAACCTGTCTACACTGGCAACCGTCGGCCGGGCTTACGAAAATTATCCCTGGTCCTAATACCGCCATGGTATCAGGAGTGTTTTGCTTGAAATTTAAAAAAAAATAAAAAAATATTGTTTAAAACAAGTAAGTTAGTCTAAGTTCGGGCTAAGCCGAACGTTATATGCACAGCTGTGTGCTCTCACGTACATATTAAAGAGAAATTTGTTAAGACAGGTGACGAGCATTAAATCTTAACAGAGGTGTCCTAGTGCCTTTTACGCGGAGAAAAAAGGTGTTCATGGCAAAACCATCCCTCGACAAAGCAACAAGAGCTTTCTTCGCCTCCACTCGACTCTATGGCAAAACATGGGGTCTATCTCCTAAAAGATCTCTCACTGAGTATTATATGGAACACTGTAGTATACGATATCACCTAAGCCAGCCCTGGATCTATATGGCAAAGGACAATCAACATCGATAACGCTCCCCAAAACCTTCGGGGAGTGTCTTTATCGTTAATGCAACAACAACAACAGGGCGTCTTTGCCATTTTTTTATCCATTGTGAATGCCTTCGGTGAGTTCGGGGTTGAGGCAAATTCGTCCAACCAAACAGCTCCTAATTACTCTCTATCAACCCATTTGCTGTCAATTAGGAGTTTAAGCGGGAGTGAAATTGCACATCCCTAACCTCTGCAAGTCTATCGAAAAACCGTACGTTTTTTGCCCTAATTGTGTGTTTTTGGATTTCTCCAATGAGATAGTCAAGTGGCTGTAGTACAGAGTTATTCGCCTAGTTATAACTATTTAGGAGCTTTTCCAGGCATTGTCCACCATAAGAAGCTTGACTTGTTTTTCAGTATCGGAAAATTGATGGAGAAGCTCGGTTTAAGTACCCTCGACTTTGGCGTATTTTAGGGAGAAACCTCGACTATGTTGCGCCCCCTAAAACAAGATTCAGTCAGGCCAAGCATTAACGTTAGTTGTTTGTACTCTTGTTCCCTAATGGAACAACGAGTTGTCGAAGTTAAAAGTGTTGCCTAAAAGGCTGTAACCAACTGTCAACGAGTTGATTGTAACGTAGTTCCTTATCATGTAAGCCCACTCTCTACGAGATTTTCACGATACACTAAAACCAGGAAAGACCCATGAAAAGAGACCCGGCATGCACAATTTTCTTGTTGATTTAACATAGCTTCCAAAATCAACAAAAGGAGCTGCCCATGCATATATGTTTGTATGTATGTTCAAAGGTATGCATTAATTTCTTTTTAAATAATTTATTTACAACCAGCAAGAGCCTCACAGTGGTTCAGGAGCGAACAAAGTAAAGATATAGGAAATGTACTTTTTGAATATAAATATGTATTACATTTTATATAGTAATGCATTTTGTGAAATTCGGTTTATTTGAAACCTTCTGCTAACGTTCGAATCGCTAAACTGTTGAATAAATCACTCCAATATTCAGTATTGCAAACTGGTATTTATTTAGATCACTTTGGGGGTGGTACTTCACAATTATACTTCACAACCAATAGCGTGCTTAAATCAAAACTGATTAGTTATTACTCAGCTTGCGCTGCATTTATACTCTCTGTTTCCTCGTTCACCAATTTCTCCTAAAGTCTAGTAATTTCGCGAACAGTTGTAGCTCATGCTTGGTTAGTTACCAGCTATATACATGTATATCTGTAGTCCACGCCTCTCCCATAGCCATATGCGTGTGTATGTGTGAGTAACTACTTCGGCTGATGACTACATATTTGTGTGTGTGAGACATCTCTTCGTCACCTTCTACATAAGAGTGACTGCTTTATTGTTGTTGTTGTTGTAGCAGTGCTTCGCCCCATCTAATAGGTGCGACCGATAACAAATTATCATCAATATCATCTAACGGGAGTCCAAGGAAACTTGCTCTTTCAACAGGGGAGGACCATAATGAGAGGGGTGTTATAGGCGTTGGTTCCATATTACAATTGAAGAGATGGTTGGTGTCATGCGGGGACAAATTGCAAGCAGGGCATGCATTTTGTATGTCGGGATTGATTCTGGATATGTAAGAGTTTAACCTGTTACAGTATCCAGATCGAATTTGAGCTAGAGTGACTCGCGTTTCCCTAGGGAGTGTGCGTTCCTCTTGTACGCCTGTTTGTGGAGTTCACTGAGGACCTGCTTGTGTTTTTTGGCTTCATTGGCTGTGTTTTTAAGATTTTTGGCTGTGTTCTTAAGTGCCGTATTTCCTCATAGTGCTTACGGACGACTCCTAAAGCCGCTGGGCGGTGTTGGCTCATAAATCAGATGTCTGTTGGGATGCCCACGTTTCTGGGTACTCAGCAGGAGTATTTTCGCCTCATTATGTAGATGGTGTTCTGGGAACATAAGAAGACAACCCGTGGCGGTTCTGAGGGTAGTATTTTGGCAGGCCTGTAGCTTTTTCCAGTGAGTAGTCTTTAGGCTTGGCGACCATATCGGGGACGCGTAGCATGCAATCGGCTGGCCAATTGCTTTGTACGTGGTAATGAGCGTTTCTTTATCTTTTCCCCAAGTACTGCCAGCAAGAGATTTGAGGATTTTCTGTATTTTCTGTACAATTGCGGCTGCATGCTCACCAAAACGTAGATCCTGATCGAACATCACACCCAAGATTTCGGGGTGTAAGACAGTCGGTAGCGTAGTGCTATTGACGTGGATGTTCAAAGTGGTCGACATTTGGGACGCCCATGTTGTAAATAAGGTCGCCGATGATTTAGTCGGTGATAATGTCAGGTTTCGCGTTGTGCATTTATTTAGTAGCAGCATAGTGATGCTAATATTAGTCACAATATATACATATGTATACTCTTTCTAAGTGTAAAATTTCAGCGAAATGGGGGAGGGGGGCGGCGTATGGAAGTATGAGAAAGAAAAACTAGCATAGAGCTTAATATTTTGTATGTCACGAAAAAAATTTTAACAGATATAAAATTACTCAGCATTTGGTGTGGACATAAAACTGGGCATGACCCCAACGCAACTCCTCAATTTAGACATTATTTTATGATTTCTTAATTGCACATAAATAGGGCCTTCCAAATAATATTATTCTCACTCTATTGTTTCCAAGTGACCAGTCAGCAGTCCCACAAGTTTTTTGCAGCTTCGCCTGCTCAATGTTAGCACATACTACTTGTGACATTGATGACATAACTAGTTTTTCCCGCGCATAGAATAGAATCACCTTTGTTTTTCTTGAAAATTTTCGAGCCCCCAACGATCCGAGAATTTGGAAAAATAACTTGCCGTTCCGCAAATGGACCTTAAGTCATAAATCAAACAAAAATCGACAAATCCTAAGGAAGTTTGGTAAGAGCATTTTCGTTAAAACGATAACTAAAGCAAAACGGGCTTATCTGAACTCAGAATAGATTGTTATTTAAAATGGGCGCAATAAGATTATAACCACGCACATTCTATCGAATCTTTTTTCATGAAAAAAAAAACAGAATAATTATTAACAAGTGTGGAAACTTGGGGAGTGGATTGACGTTACGACGCAGCGTGGAAGGAAACTCAAACGTTTTGCATGCCGTAAGTAATAAAAAACCATTTATTTTATCCTGCGAATTTGGCTGAAGTATGTGGTTCTTGCTTTCGGTTGACAACCAAAACTACTATTTGAAAAAAAAAATTGCTTAACCATGTACCTACTTCATATTGGATCACTATAACAATTTTTCCCATAGTAGCTGAAATAATGGTACCAAATCCATATTATATATCACTGAAAGAAAAAGACTGGTAAAATCAACTGAAATACGGGTCAATTCAACCGAAATTTCTGTAAATTTTTATCCATCGGCACAAGATGTTGAATCAACTGCGCACAAATCGTTGATTCGTAATTGACCGTTTTAGTAGCCAATGGAACAAAAAAAGTTGTAAATAAATGAAAGACGCGATAACCTCCGAGAAGATTTTAGGCCGAGCTTCTCTTCCAATTTGCGTCGTGCTCCTCTTGATTTTCCCTACAAATTGGCCGGACGGGACCTACATGTTTTATGCCGACTCCGAACGGCATCTGCAAGGTAGATGAGTTTTCACTGAGAGCTTTTCATGGCAGAAGTACACTCGGAGCGCTTGCCAAACACTGCCGAGGGACGACCCCGCTTAGAAAAATTTTCTTCTAATTGAAAAACCTTATTTCTAAAATTTTGATGTTGCTTTGCCCGGGGTGCGAACTCAGGGCATACAGTGTGGCAGGCGGAGTACACTACCATCACACCACGGTGGCACTTACTAACCGAACGTCAATTGGGCTACATCAAATATGCTGGCAAACATTAAACATTATACACTTTATTATTTTGTTTTATTAAACGCTCTTTCACCAAATTTTATCTATATATATAAAAATGAATGTCCGTTTGTGTGAGGCTTATAGAATCAAAAACTATCCGGTCGATTTCGTTCAAACTTTCACATAAGTTGCGTATACCTCACGCGGTGGTTTGCATATAGGTTTGGTTGCGATCGACCAGATATAGGTAAAACGTGGACTCGGGTACCCCTAGAATATGTTTATAGAATACTAGCAGACCCGGCAGACGTTGTTCTGCCCTAAATTTGGTCTATTTGTATACATTTTAATAAGCTTTTTCCGTCTAACTCTGCCCTTCCCCTCTACACTTTCTCCTAGTCTTTGTATTCACTCCTCCCTCTGTCTTTTTCGCTTCATCTATCTCCATCTTCGTCTCATTCTATCTCTTTCTCAGTCTCCTTCTCTCTTATCTCTTCTCTCAAGATTTTCTCATTCTTCTTCATATCTTATTGCCAGTCCCAGAGGGTGTTATGTATTTTGTTCCAGTCCCACTCCGAGTCTCAGTCTCAGTCCCAGTCCTAGTCCTAATCCCAATCCCAGTCCGTCTCTGGTCTACTTCCCGGAAAAAGCATCGTAAATACTAATATAGGAAAATTTATATACCAAATTTCAGGCAAATCGAATAGGACGTATGCAAATAGGTATGTGGGTATTATTAATTAATGTCTTTATTTCGGCTTCGCATGCATATTTATCAGTTTTGCCACTAAATCGAATATCACAATGAAAATTACTTTAAAGCTCTCAGCAACAGCTTTCATTTAATATCCAAAATACACACACATTCTAGGGGTATCCGGGTCCATGTTTTGAACTATATCTCGAGACCCTAGTCACCCAGTGGTGTAAAACTTTCTTTGTAGTAAAGCACACATCAACAGCTTCAATTTGATTCCAAAACAACGCAAACTTTTATGTTGTCGGAAACATCAACATTAAAAAAGGATGTTTTTTTTATCTTATTAAATTCGTTCGCGTGAGTGAAAATTCGTAAAAACTTGAACAAAATGTTACTAACTTTGGAAAAAACCTGTTCGTTCAAACAACAAGAGGGCTCAATTTTGCATTTCGCTGTGACGAGAAATTGCAAAATTGTACCCGATAGATAGGTGTCCCGGTATCTCATAATTTTTGCACAGTACATTCAAAAAAGGGTTTTTTGGTTTGTATTGATAACTGAAAAACTAGTTTTTTTGTTGTTTCCCCAGTTTGTGTGTTTTTTCGATTTGATGGTTTTCTTATTTTGGTGTTTTTTTTTAACAAGTGGCACCATCGTCATAATTACAAAGTAGAGAGCGCAGTGAGCGTAAAATTCTCTTTGAAATTTGCTCATGCATTGACAGTTGATCGCCGTTGAAATGACCTGTAAGATCAGTTGTGTTTACAGAAAAATCAGTTAGATTGACCAGGACTCTGTCAATTTTACAGAATTTTGTTAACTTAAGAGCGACAATTTCTCTTCTGTTGAAATTACTAAACTAATTTGTTCGTTTGACAAAGAACTCGGTCGAATTAACCATCATAATTCGATCAATTTTACCGAATCTCCGTTAAGTCAAGAACAACAGAACCGATTTGTTGATTTTACTAGCACCATTTCTTTCAGTGTACATAGCAAATAGCATTAACACCTATATGCCCAAAAACTAATAACTGCCAAACCAAAACAAACAATTATCTACCTATTTTAGTTCTAGCTGCCCTAAAAAAGCGATTTTTTGTGTGATGTGTGTTCCTTTGTGATTGCTATAATATCATATGTATAATTTGGGTACTTTTCTCATTTATCTAGGAAGTTGCTATTGGTCACATAAATCTTAATGCTGTTTTGCAGACTTAAGGGCGAATTAATGGTGACTTATAACCATAAAGCCATAACCAGATAAAACAGCTGATCGAACCTACCTTAAGGAACTCAATGTAATCGAGTTAGCGTTATGGTATGGCACCATTAATCGATTACATTGATTTCCATAAGGTAGATTCGATCAGCTGTTTTATCTGGTTATGGCTTTATGGTTATAAGTCACCATTAATTCGGCCTTTAAATAGACTCAATGAGGTTTGCCTGTCGAAATTGTCCCTTTGTGAGACTATTTGACGTCAATAACTCAAATGTCAAAAATGGACTTTGTGATTTTTGCTTGAACGCCGACGATATGTTAGATTTCGCAAAAATTATAGACTTCATTATTTCTTGAAACTGGGTTAAAAGTGATATAAGTTTAGAGATCTATATAAGTAGTACCTGGGCGACCGAGTTTTGCTCGGCAATCTTCGAGTATGCCGCAGAACATAATTTGTTCTACATGTCATCATTAATCAAATTCTACTTTTTTTATATGTACATATATTATAAATTTTTACTTACCATTATTTGATTTCCTTAAAAATAGATTTCAAAAACATATCAAACACTAACCGCAAAATGAACTGGAATGAAAAATTTGAAATGTGTAATTCCAGCCTATAGTATAAGGGATTGTTATGACAATTAGTGAAATCGAGAACTAAGTTATTTAGGTCGAGTATCTTCATGCGCCGAATTATTATTTCCAACATTTTTTAGATCTGTGAGAAATTGCAATTATTCATTTAATATTTGCCAAAAATAGGCATTTAAATATATTTTGCTAGAATTTGCCATTTGAATTGCATTTCAATTTTATTAGCGTGTGTGAAATTAAGAAAATTAAGTTGAATCATGTGTATGATTTTTTTAAGAAGTTTTTAACTTTAATGTTCTCCTTTAAAGCTTTAATAGAATATGAGTAAGCAGAGTACTACTTCCTCTAACTAACGCAACCTTAAATGGCAACCCTACTCAAAAATGTCCTTATTGTAATGCGGAGTGAAATACCTTTCGTTTGATACCCATATCGGCATATCTCATGCAATTTTTTTTAATTTCGAATAGGTGGCGACCCTAAATGGCAACCCTACTCAAAAATGTCCCTATTGTAATGCGGAGTGAAATACCTTTCGTTTGATACTTTTCATTTCGAATACGTGGCAACGCTAAATGGCAACCCTACTTAAAAATGTCCCTACTGTAATGCGGAGTGAAATACCTTTTGTTTGATACCCATATCGGCATATCTCATGCAATTTTTTTAAATTTGGAGTAGGTGGCAACCTTGTGAAACATTCTGATTGGCAACACCAAGGTAGAAAATCTTAGAAGGTGATACATTATCTCTGTGACAAATTTCATTTAAATCGGTTGAACCGTTCTCGAGATCGTTCGGCTATACCATGATGTAATAAAGACAAGGTGGTCCATGTAGTGACAGCTCATTTTGAAAACTCCCATACAAAACGAAGGATGAGAGAAAGGGGAAGAAAAGAAGAGGTCCTTTTGTGAAGTCGTATTAAATTTAGTACTATTTTGTATCAAAGAAATAAGTAAATTTTTTACATGTTTTATGAAAATTTTCTTATATTAATATATGTTAATGGTAGGCTCTCCGAATAAACCTCTAGTTCTGCTATAAAAAGTTTCTTAGAGAATTCAGCAGCCTAAGCAGATTCCGTTCAAAGTTTGCATAAAACATGCAGGCTGGCCACTCAAAGATAGATCACTATTCTTTCTTCATAGGCTTCTTGGACTTAATGTTTTTGAATTCGAGTGTATATGGCAAACTTGAAATATTTTGCTTAGTTTGTGTTACGAAGGCAAAATGAATTACAAGAAGATTAAGTCAGCGCACGGTATGGGTTAACTTAATAAAGACCACACTCCTCCCCTTATACTGCCTGCTATTCGACGTAGTATAGCTAGCTGGTGTCGGATGTTTGTTAGGAATGACGAGAGCTCTTTTTCAATTCGAAAGGTCTTAAAATTGAAGTAAAACGGTGCAGCCTATAGCTTCAGGAAATGTAACAAACAGATTTAGGGGTTTAGGATACTCACGCGGTAGGCATACATGTCGTACGGAGTGACTAAAATTATCAAACCTAGGGTTCAACGCGGTCATATCAAATCGTTCTCGACAGGATCGGTTTATTACCTTAATGTAGCTAGTTTCCGGAGCATGCTGGATCAATTTCCGTCTACATTCACGACTCATAATTCATTAAGGGATAAATGAAGTTGGGAATTAATATGAACGAGATGCTGATGAACCTGATCACGGATGGATCCAGACTGAAGGGCAGGGGTGGAGTATTCTGCATTAGCTCGGTGTTAGCCGAAAATTGAAATGCCCGATCACAGCAGCGTCTCCACGTTAGGCTGATCTCTTGGCCTGGGCGAACTGAATGTGTCCGTCAGTGGAGATTTTGCAGGGCTGCAATAATTACTCATAAGCCTACAATACTTTTTGCCGTGTCGGTTTATCAGCATCAAATCGGCGGATACATTATAAGTCGCTAGTCTTATAACTCCATCCTATAATAACTACTAAGTAGCGAACCAGTGGAGGGGTGATATTCGGTCGACCCACAGATCCTAGGAGGTTGGGGTCGTATGTAGAAGTTCACTCACGGAGAAAACCTTATAATGGCCGTTCATGTGGGAATGACCAGAGATATTCTTTTGGGATGCTTGGTGATGTAATAAAATAAAAATATCTTTGAGAACTTCTTATGGATTGCTTTGGCAGCTAGCAGCTTGCTGTACAAAGGTGTGATGATACACTTTACATGTCAAACTGCGTTAGGCGCTATAATGGGCATCTGCCACGTAAAACCACATTCCATTGAAAACATAACAAGATCCAGTAGATGCGAAATACAGACAAGGTAAATATGGCCAATGAAAGTGGTCAAGCCAATGAACGCAGGCTTGGTTTCGGATTCGTGGTAGTAGAAAGAGGAGCGCGTGTAACGCACACAAGTCGTGTCTGCCAACTGCAACGCCAGAGACAAAACGTATATTTGGCCGCAAATCCGGAAGGTTCAGCCCCTACAAAAATACCTCTTGCAATGAATTGAGACTAATTGACTTTGCTTGCGACCGATACATGTTTTATACTACTGTCCTGCGTTTCAGTCGAAAAAAATAAAAAAAGATTGCTATAGGTGGAAGACATGTTTGGATATTTGGATGTGCGCAACCCAAATTGACATCCAACTCGCGACAGCAAAAGGCAGATTACCTGGAAAAGGAAATGAGAAGACCAACTTGTAAAAAAATGTTTAGAAAGTGAGCTATCATAATTATTTTAAACATTTTACCTTCATGTTTTAACGAAAATATTCAAATTTCTAAAATTTTGTTTAGTAAACAAAATAATTTTATCACGAATTTGAATGATAGAAAAGTCAACACAAAATAGAATTGGAAAAAAAAGTGATGTCTTTGCATACTTTTGGAGGAAAACTGCTTTGTATGGCTTTTACTAAACTTTTTCCTCTGAATAAAAAAGTAGTTTTGTAAAGGGGCAAATTGAGTTTCAGAGTGGGAGTTCAAGATGGCGAATTAGAAAGAGAAGCTGCCAACGTCCGTCACCTTGTAATTGCATTATGGGCTATACAAACATACAAATATACAAGAATTCCTCGTTTAAAGTTATAAGATATTCAAACTTGTTGTAGATATAAAATTTTCCCGATCGCCCGCACAATCTAAACCACTGTGCGACGTAGCTCAGTGACGTTGAAGTGGCTCACTAAAAAAAAGCCCATAAAATAATAATTGCGCATGTCAAGCAATTCTTATCACAAAGAAACAAGGTAATGTATTCATAGTACATAATATATGTTTCGGTACATATGTACAGATATATGTATACAAAAATCGGAAAAAAAAATTACGCATCGTCGCTCTCTTGCCTAATGCATAAATTTCCAAATTAGAAGGAATGTTTTAAAATATGTAGATTAAAATCTAGATCTGATTTTCTAAAACCCATCCCATTGTGTACCAATCCCAATGTTAAGTACTAGAGATATACGCCGCCGCCGATTAGGGTCGTTTTTCGTACGCCGCGGCCGAATGTCAAAAATATCGGCGCGGCGGCGGCGTCCGGCGCGTTAATATATTTTCTACTCGTTTAAGACTGTTTAGGCCATTTATTGTTCATGTCGAAAATTGGTCGGATATGATCGAAAGTGGTATCAACGGATGCGCATCACTGCCAGTTATAAGAAATTAATTGCGAAATTTAACTCTTTCTAACTGTTCAAAAGTTATTTAAAAAAAAACAGACGTTTTCGATGTCACGGACTTTGCATCACCTAATTCACCAAGTTATTAAAACAAAACACTAAAAGAAAAGTTATATAATAAATTTATATGCTCACTTTGCATATTTTTTCCAAAAAATAATGAACAATGAATTCAAATAAAATTACCCAAGGCGTATCAAATTGTTTTCAAATTGTCCTCAAGTTGTTAAAAAAGCAAAAAAGGTGCCGATTTTTTAAAAAAATTTATATTGCGATTGGCTGAAAGAATAAGCCAAATCAGTGATGCAAAATCCTTTAGTAGGTTCTAGGGGCATAAATACTCCTTTGAAATGATTCTTACCTCATACTTAAGTTGAGGATATACATATGTACGTATGAGAAGGTTTTGAAAAATCATTTGGGCTTAGATTCTAAAATCTGTTGTTTATTTGCAAAACTATATAATAGCGTCTAAAATGTTAATTTTAATTTTCACACTTCATCCTTCAACACCCAAGTCTCCCGGTTTGACATAAAGATGGCGGCCCTATCCAAAACTAGTCCCTTGGAGTGAATTACATTGATTATAGCTTATTAACCAAGTTTAAATATCACCTACACGTTACGGCTCCTTTTACAAATGTGAATACGTAGGCAAATATATGTATTTACCAGGTGAGGCTTTGATCTTCGCAAGAACACTCAAAGTGGTGAAGCAAAAGCTTTCCCAATACAGTCGAAATAATGACCGTGTGTGCTACTACCCTAACGTAGTGGACAGTCGAAGCAGTCTGAAAGCATAATGATCACTCTCTAACGTTTCAAGGTGTTTCTCTGGTGTAGCTCGGCAGCATAGCGCGACAAAAGCATCCGTTGAAAGGCTTCGGAGCTACACCTAGAGCTTCTAGGAAAATTACGTCAATGAAGGTATGAGCTCGAAGTCGCAGTCCTATAGATTCTGTGCTGGCATATCGTGTGAGGGTCAGGAGGCGTGGTAGCGACTGGTGGTCGGGATTGCTACTGTTCGCACATCGGGAATTGTAGCTCTTAAAAACAGCCGAAAAAACTGGGGCGCCCTGTGCCACGAGAGTCATGAGTATTAATAGACCATTAATAGCAACCGTAAGTCGCCGAAGCCTCTCTGGAGTAAGTTAACGAGGGACAATCCCTCCGCAAGGAGCTACTCCTGAAAATTTTTGAACGGTCTGCGAGATTTTGAGGCAAAAACCCCGGATCTTTCCGAAATGGCCAACACGTTGATTTCCTTAAATACATACAAACAAAACCTTTCCTAAATACTATTTTTTTTTTAAATAGAAAAATCAAGCTTTTTAAAGTAAGAAAATCGGCGTACGCCGGCGCGCCGCCCACGCCGCCGGTATATAATAGAGCCTACGCCGCCGCCGCCGATAAAGTGATCGGCGCAAACCTCTATTAAGTACACACAAGTACACAATGGCCAATCCATTTTTAAGACTAGCATATATCTTGCACAATGTCGACGTCATCAATGTAGATTTTCGGATATTGTTGAAGAAATCAACACTGAAAATGTGTTTATAAAGAGCATATCACCCATGGCGAAACCATACAAGGTGGCAGCAAGTCGACATATGTACATTCTAACAGAACCATAAATTTCATGGCGCATAGTCTTAGTCAAAATAAAATAGGTTTTATATTTAGTTGCAACTTTTTTGGCAGATAGGTCACAGCAAATTATGTCAAAAAGCAGCAACTAAATTTAAAACCTATTTTATTTTGACAATGACTACGCGCCCATGAATTTTATTTTGGGACAGAAACTGCATTGTATCATTCACAGAAATACAAAGTGCGTTCGAATGCGGGGAGGTTGCGCTATGCGCATTTTTGGACATAGAGGGGCATTCGACAACACGGTCCACAAGAGTGTGCATGGGGCACTCGAGAGAAGAGAGATACAACATTCGATCCGTATGTGGATAAACGCCCTACTGCTTAGGAGGATTAACGAAACCTCGAGTGGGGAGGGTACAGTAGAGATCTCGACAACGAAGGGATGTCCACAAGGGGGTTAAATTGCTATACTCATCGTTTGACGAGTATTGCAAAGAACACGAATCGCTTAACATAACAAAATGATGTAATAAAATGAAAAAATAAATTTCACAGCGAGCATGAATTTTTTTTTCACTTCATCGAAAATGAATTGACCCCCTGTTTGCCTTTGCGGAGATTTCAAAACTCACCACATCTTCACGTATGTATGACGTGGTTGTATGACGTACGGAGCATTTTATAGACTTTTGACGGGATTTTAAACTAACTTGTTTACCATGTCAATCTAGCAGTTTACCATGGTTCAACTATGCATGGTTGGCTCATCTGTAAAGCAACAAAATATGTCTGTTCAAATTGTCAAAATCTGTGTATTGGTGTTGGTGCGAATGGTATGGAATGGAAACATAAAACTTAGCAGTTTTAGCAGTTAAGTAAAATGTTGCCAATGTGTTGGTTTCATTTTGAGTTTGCCATCTCCTTTTAACAATCCCTTCGACCATGCAATGACATAAATAAAATCAGCTGATTATATGAGCCAACCTGTATAATTGAACTATGAATCGTAGTGAAGAACTTTAAATTAGTTCGGGCTACTCTAAATAACTATCGATTATTCGAGCCAAACATCAGAAAATCAGGCAAACAGCTGATATGGAGGAATTTGTTTAATTTATAAATTTTCTGCTAAGGGGTTGTAAATAGTGAATTCATTTTGCTTATAGTATATACTGAAAATATCTGTGGAAATTTAAATATAGTAAGTATTATATAAATCGGGGTGCTGAAATATTGCGAACTAATCGCTGTTTGAAGTAGTTTCTGTACAAAAGCACATCGGGTGATATTCTAGGAAAAATGTGAAAAGACGTGTTTTGACTCTAGCATCAATAATCTGAATGCATTTTTGTACATACACATATACATATATGCTGGGTAATAGTCTAGTTGAGGGGTCGACTGCTAATACGCTACCAAAAATATCGAGAGAGGTGTCAAACGACGCGTATTAATCTCGAGAACAATAATCCGATGGCGGAAAGGAAAAATTTTATCTCTGTCCGGAGATATTTGCATTTGAAATTGGCGATTTCCATGTGGTTGTTGTTGTGTTTGTACCACCAAAAAAAATTGTGATCACCGTGGCGGTAGCCACGGTTATACCACACACCCGGACTTGGCATGGCGTAGCCCAGGGTTATTTTTTTTTAATCGCGCCGAAGGCCACCAACGCAGAAAGGTGTTCTGCGCAAAAATACTATGGATCCGACCCCCGGTTTTGGAGGTACCCGCGGGTCTTTTTTCGGTTTTTCGTTAATATCTTTTGAACGCGTTAAAATTTTTATTTTCCGCCTTCGGATTATTAATACTGATGTCAAGACGCGTCGTTTGACACCTCTCGATATTTTTGGTAGCGTATTAGCAGTCGACCCCTCAACTAGACTATTACCATATGCTGAAAGGCGTGTTGAGAGAACTCCATATTGTTGCGGGTGTTGGGGCCACTCAAAATTCTATGTATTCACTCCATTTTTAGAGCAGTCGGGAGACATTTTTCGGGACTACATGTTTAATTAGTGCACCATTACCGACTCTGGATAAAATATTTGTTCTCTTTTAATGAAATTTAATGGGGAAATTAGTCGAAGGATTCTTTTATTAAAATGATCACTCCCGTAAAATGGTTAATTATAGTACCGAAGTAAATTTTTGTTGAACTTTGGACTCTTCCGTGACGTTTTACAAGACGATGCACCAATTAATTTTTTTTTTTTTAATTATCAAATAAATAAGAGTAAGGCCATATTACCTCCGAAGAGATTTTAGGTGAGTGGGGCGAAGCACTGCTACAAAAACAATAAATTTTAGGTGAAGCTCTTTGCTTTCGGATTCTGAAAAAGGGGGTCGAAACGCGTATTTTGATACGACATTTGATAAAAATTGGTGGTGCAAAGTCTTGTAAAACCTTACCGACTTTTTTTATAATGTAATGGTAAATAAAAGCCACAAAACTGTAAATTTCTCCCTAGAATGGGATCAGGTCCACGTTGGTCTGGAGTTAGGGCACGAGCGCCTGCGGGCATGGCGTGGAGCCCATCTAGGCAAAAATATATAAAATTTGTTTGAGCAGAAACTACAAGTCTCCGGAAGAAGAAAAAACCTAGTTTTGACATCTACGAAGACCCGTCTACCAACTCTTATTTATACACGGAGCGCAAACGTTCATAAATTCATTGAATTTGTACATTGATTTCAATGAAAACATTCATTAAAAACGTGCCAACGAACAAAATCATAATAATTTAATGATCGTTATTCATAAATTGTAAAATTTATGAACGTTATTTATGATTATGAAAGAAATTAACGAACGCTGTTCATAAAAATATTATGAACGGGTTCATAAAATTTAATGACATTTTTCATAGATTTTGTGAATTTATCCGTAAATTTTAATGAACATATTCATATTGTATATGAATTAATTCGTAGATTTTAATGTATTTTTTTATAGACTTTAATGAAAAGATTCATAAGCTTTATGAATCTTTTCAATAATTTCACCCCCCAAAAAACAGCAAAATCTTTTATTTTTTTACAAATTCATTTTATTAACCCTTAACTACATTCGTGGGGTAGGTTTTACCCCAATACAATGTTTTACATATTTTTCAAAGTAGTTAATTAAAAAAATAAAGGAAATCTTATAAATACTATATAAAAAAAATTTATTTCATTTATCACATTGTTTACATATTTCTATTTCCTTATAATGAGTTTTAAAAATATATATATATTTTTTGTAAAATTTGTATATACAGACACTAGCGATGAATACTGAGGGTTCAATAATTAATAAAAAATAAATACATAAAATAAGTCTCCTTTAATCCATAGCTTAAAAATTTGTTTATAAGTGCCAAGAAAGAAATTTCAATAAGGGTGCTCAATTTTTACAAGACTATTACTATGGATTAAAGAAGACCTAAAATAAAGTAGTTTCACTCTTCAAGCTCTTGAATCAAAATATTGATCTTTGGGTTTATTTTTGCGTGTGCTTTAGTAAATTTATAAAAATATGTTTGAATAAATGTCCAAAAAGTAGTACTCGCTTTAGGATACTCAACATTAAATAAGTGGAATGATTTAAAACATACATCGACGCATCGATGAAAGTTCATAAATAATATTTTGGTATCATCCAAGTATAGGAAAAACTGATCGAATTTTGCATAGTTTTTGTCGCCCAGCGCTAAAATTAGAGGCTGAATGCTCTCACAGCGTTGCTTCAAAAAATTTATATGATCCTCGAATTGTTGAAGAGTTTGTCCAACGTAAGCAAACAACTCTTTTGAATCTTTAATAGTGAATCTGCAGATATCTTAGTTCTTGTTGACAGCTAAGAAAATTGTGCGTATTTGGGAACATTACTGCGAAATCAAGATCGATCTGAAAAAAACATTTAAAGTTTTTGTTAGTAAATTGCAAACAGCACCAATTGAACTTGAAATGAAATAAAAATTAAATAAACGAAAAATTAGGTAATATGCTGCAACACCTACCATTTTCCTCGACCTCTGGAGATTCCATACGACGCTGTTTAGCTTCCGAACTGTAGCTTTTAATGCTCTTTTTCATGTTGCAAAATTTGGTGCACAGTTTTCCTCTCTTTTCGGCTCGATAGAAACTTAATTTCTCGCTTGGGAAATTTTCCAGAATTTCAACTTCTAAGCAGTGGCTACTTTGAAGTAACAAGTGGATGTCGTTGTTGATGAATAATCTTACAATTATGTCAATAAGTATGTTGCGATGTGATTCTTCAAGTTTATTGTGATCCACATAAAATGATTTAATGTTTGAAGATTTAGAGTCCGAATTTAAAATTGTTGCAAGCGTTACTATTGTTACATCCCCAGATACTTTCGAAGTTGAAGTAGTTGTCAGATTGGCATTAAAATTGGTTGGCAAAATATTGAATTGGTTGTCAGATTTGCAAGTAATAGCTGAAGGCAATGGTGAAGAGTGGAAATCAAGAGGTTTGCCAATTTCATTCCGCCAATTTTCAAAATGAAATTCAAAGATAGCACGGTCCCCTATCTTATCTTTTTCATTAATTCCTTTAATTGGTCTCGTTTCAATATTTTCAGAACTTCAACCGTTAGATTTTGATCTACAAAGAGTTTTTGAAATTAATTAATTTACTAAAGCCAAAAATATAATATGAAACCAACCTTTTAAATAATCATACATGATTTTTTTCCATGATTCAAGTAAAACTTTTAAACTTTAAATTATTAAACTTTAAATTAAATTTAAAACTTTAAATTTTTAAAATTTTCAACCTTACTCGCAATATCCATGGCATCTTTTCTAGAAAAATTGCTATGTCCATTTAGATAATAATCTTGCAATTTTTTTAACTCTTTTTCAATATTTAACTCTTCTATAATGTGGCTTCTATCCGCTGTAAAATTATTTACCACTGCGGAACTTCCCCCCTCAACTGGAGTGCATATATCGACAGTATGTGTACTAATATTAGATACGCCGGCCTCATGGACTGTAGTAGCAATTGAACCTGCCGGAACATCGACATTAAACTTCAAGAAATTGCTATTTTCACCGGCTTTAGAATCACAAAACAAAATGAAATGCCTGCGCTGTAAATGCCTTTTGTAAATATTAACACTACCAAATAATTGGTGGCAAAATTGGCACCGTAGTCTGTCGTTGGAAAGTAAGTGAATCCTCGTCAAATGTCGAACAAAACCGTCAATCCGAGATCATTTTATTTCACAAACAAATTTATGCAGTTCTATTTTACCTTTTTTTACTCAACAACTGATGATGCGAAATTCAGTGGCGTCAACTTTTGAAAAGTTTCCCTCTTTTGTGTAGTTCTGCAGCCTAAACACGACGGGACTTGCTACTTTACCCGGATTATTTGCACAAAAGAATTGATCGGCAATACTAACACCATCAGTTGTATGAATAAATTCTTTGATTTTATGAAATGCTTCATAAACTCAATGAATAATTTCATAGAAGTTTATGAAAAGCATTCATAAACATTGTTCATAAAGCATGAAAACTGAATTTTCTTCTAGAACTAATTCATGAATTTGCATCCATTACATTTATGAGCATTTTCATAAATTTCTATGAAACTATTCATGTAATTTATGAAAAATTCATTAAAATCAATGAACTTATTCATAAAACCAAGAGCAAAATGTTTATGAACGCTGTTCATGGAAAATTAATGATTTATTTTTATCCGTGTATTGTCAAAGTGCGGTGCACTAATGGAAAATGTAACCTGCTTTGGTTTTTTTTGTAAATATCTTTTGATAGAAGCAAAATTTTTCCGCCTTCATTATTGGTACTTGGGTCAAAACAAGAAATATCAGGGTCCAAATTTTTGAGTGTGGACACCGCAACTCGGCTGATAATTACGGGCCGGGCATATATTCCTGGTAATAGTCTAGTTGAAGGGTCGACTGCTAATACGCTACTAAAAATATCGAGAGAGGTGTCAAAAGACGCGTATTAATCTCGAGAACAATAATCCGAAGGCGGAAAAGAAAAATTTTATCTCTGTCCGGAGATATTTGCAGTTGAAGTTGGCGATTTTCATGTGGTTGTTGTTGTCTTCGTACCCACAAAAAAAATTGTGCATCACCGTGGCGGTAGCCACGGTTATACCACACACTCGGACTTGGCATGGTGTAGCCCAGGGTTATTTTTTATAAACGCGGCCGAAGGCCGCCAACGCAGAAAGGTGTACCCGCGGGTCTTTTTTCGGTTTTTCGTTAATATCTTTTGAACGAGTTAAAACTTTTATTTTCGGATTATTAATACTGATGTCAAAATGCGTCGTTTGACACCTCTCTCGATATTTTTGGTAGCGTATTAGCAGTCGACCTCTCAACTAGACTATTACCATATTCTTAAATCAGTATATCATGGGAACTGCTCAGATTCAATTATTTCATTAATTTTGATTCAAGGTTCGATTCGATTCAAGGCCAAAATAGTAATTTTTGTTAATGATAATTATTGTTCTTTTTTAATTTTTCTATAATTGAAAAATTGTATTTTTTTTTTGGAATAGTAAGTAGAAAAATTTTCAGACAGCCTGCCACAGCTGCGCAGATAGATCCATTTCGAAGGGTGCTAAGTCATCATGTTGTTGTTGTTGTAGCAATAAGGTTGCTCCCCGAAGGCTTTGGGGAGTGTTATCGATGTGATGGTCCTTTGCCGGATACAGATCCGGTACGCTCCGGTAACACACCACAATTAAGGTGCTAGCCCGACCATCTCGGGAACGATTTATGTGGCCACATTAAACCTTCAGGCCATCCCTCCCTCTCCACCCCCAAGTCCCATGAGGAGCTTGGGGTTGCCAGAGCCTCGTCTGTTAGTGAAACAGTATTCGCCGCGGATAGGTGAGGTTGACAAATGGGTTTGGAGAAGCTATATATTGTGCTGGCAACTTGAAGGGTTGCTCTACACAGCCCCTTGAATCTGGTATTTTAGTCGCCTCTTACGACAGGCATACCTACCGCGGGTATATTCTGACCCCCTAGCCCGCTGGGGGGGCTAAGCCTTCATCATCAGTACGCTTTAGGCACACTTCGCTATCTATTTGGGTATACATGATTAATTTTTTTGTTGTAGACTCAAGCATTCGATGAATGTTCTATATACTCAGCATGAACCTGTAGCAGTTAAATATGGTCATGGGGATGAAAGGGGATCGTGGGCTGATTAAGTCCTTTTACGGATGTTCTTATATCAGTTGTTGCTGTAGGGTTAAAAACTCCCCGAAGGTTTTATTTCGAAGATCTGTATTTTGCTCCCCTATAAAACCCGCCTTATATGTAAGCTTAAACACAATAAAAAAATACATAAAGGGTGGATTCAATTTCAAATTGCGTAAACAAAAAAAAAACTTGGTTTCATCCAATACCCAGAAAAAAATAGATTTTATGGTATAAGTGGAATTATTTATTACATAATTTAATATTCACGTTTTAACTTATATTTATTTTATAGTAAAACAAAACTAAAGACACAATGGATAAAGGCTGCGATTTTACCATAGTGGAAATAAAGTGTGAAAAATCTGATTCTGAAGAGGATGAAATGGCACTTGCTGAACTAAAAAATCAATTAATAAACGAAAAGAAAATCAGCGCGAAAAAAGCAGTGGAGTTGCAAGAGATACCTATAAAAACTGAAGCGACATTGAGTCAACAAAATGAGAATAAAACAGAAGCAATGAGGTGCCATTTAGTTGATGAATTTATAATATATGAACTAGGCGAAGCCAATAATAGTACAAATGAATCAAATGCAGAATCGTCTAATGTTGCTCATCAAACGTCCATTGAACAAATATCAACACCTCTTAGAAAAGACAAGCTTAAACCGACCATGTTATCAGAAACGGTCATAGATCCGCAAACATTTCGTAAGAATATTGCAGCCATTTTGAAGAAAAAATTGCAGCCAAAGCAAAAAATTATCAAATCATCTAATAGTTCAGATGCTACAATAAAAAAATCATTAAAATCTACAGAAAAATGTGAAAAGGTACCAACTACAGATGCAGAAACTACTGAGTTACCTTCGTTTGGCACTGAGCTAACGGTAACCGAAATAAGTGAAGAAACATATAATAATCGTAACAAACCAACTACAGAGAGTGGTAATATATACGATACCCCTAACATACAAACGGAAAATGCTTTTGTACCTTGCAAAATACCAACAACTCTAAATAAAAAAGCTCCAAAACTAAATGACACTCGTAATATACCAACACCCAATGCTATTGTTGCCCAAAAATCAACTACATCGACATCATCAACTATAACATCATCAACGACAACACCTGCTCAACAAATGCAACAAATCAAAGTGGCCGTAAAGAGATTTCATTACTCAACAAAACGGCAAACCACTCCTCTTCAACTTACTCTTAATGAAGCAAAACAAATTCTAACTAATGTTAAACTACCTGTAAGGCCGTCATTAGCAACAAATTGTCCACAGCCAGGGTCAACATTACTAAAAAAATCCGTACAACCAAGGCCAATATTACCATCAAATTCGCCACAACCAGTACTAACATTACCAACAAATAGTCCACAGCCAAGGACAACATTGCTAATAAACTCAGTACAACCAACGCCAACATTACCATCAAATTCGCCGCAACCAATACCAACATTACCAACAAATTCCGCACAGCCAAGACCAACATTATTAAAAAATTCCATACAACCACAGCCAACATTAACATCATACTCCACACAACCAACATCAATATTCCCATCGCACTCACCACAACCAATACAAACAAATTTCGCACAGCCAAGGCCAACATTACCATCGAATTTCCCACAATCAAGGCCAACATTACCATCAAATTCGCCGCAACCAATACCAACATTACCAAAAAATTCCGCACAGCCAAGACCAACATTATTAAAAAATGCCATACAACCCAAGCCAACATTACCATCATACTCCACACACCCAACATCAATATTACCATCGAACTCACCACAACCAATACAAACAAATTCCACACATCCAAGGCCAACATTACCATCGAATTCCCAACAATCAAGGCCAACATTACCATCATACTCCACACAAACCACATCAATATTACCATCGAACTCACCACAACCAATACAAACAAATTCCGCACAGCCAAGGCCAACATTGCCATCGAACACCCCACAATCAAGGCCAACATTACATAATAAACGTTTCGAACATTTCCAAAACTCAAATGAAGAACCAGCAGAACTGCTAAATAATACGTCTAACATAACGAATGTGAATTTGAAATGTGAATGCTTTCGTGAGTCAACAGATAAAACTTCTGACTTGTATACGAAACTGGATCTTAAAGATTTCTTTGGAAAAATGTTTGAAGAGACACGTAAATTATCTTTTCAAAAGCGTAAAACTATAAAAGCAGAATTATTGAAAGCTGTTTGTAAGGCCGAAGAAGATGCAGAAGCTGGCATGCTTTGTGCAAATTGTTACACAGTTACGTCAGCACCCATGGAAACAAAAGCAGCACTGGAAAGGTATTGATATTTAATTAATTTTTTTGTTTGTTCATTAGCTTTTAATTTCGGATATCGACGGCTAAGTCGGTTTTCAAAGCGCCATTTCTTTTTTTAAGAACACATTTTCTCAGAATTTGATTCCGAAACGTCCTATTTGAGAAACCTATTAAAAACTCATTGTCCCAGATTTTGTTTTTAACCCAGATAACCCTAATGTACTATATGTAGGACACCAATTTCATGTCGATTCACGCACGCGCCTAATGGCCAGGAAATAACGTGAATGTATTTTTGCATGCAGTAGAAGTTGCGCAACAGCGTTAGTAAGTGTTTACAGTCCCTCAGTGAGAGAAGTGCTCGTTGTCCTCTTCAGAAAATTACTAATTTTGAAAAATGCAAAATTATAACATACGATTTCAAAAGTGAGTTAAAATTTATATGGTGAAAGTTAACAAATATATTTTTTAATTAAAAAATCATAGAGAAATAAACGAGTTTTTAAATGTGTAAAATTATAGTGAAATACATTGAAAATTAATTAGTAGTAAAAATGAGCAAATGTTCGCTTCCCAAGGCAGTCGGTTCTATGTACCGGAGCGACTCGGGATTTTTCCCGACCAAGGACTGTCATTTCAGTGTAACCCCATTTAATTTGTTGCGTCCCTCCCACAAATTGTTATCCTCCCAGCAGCTCCTTGCAGCGGGACTGCTCCATATTCTCTTGCTCCGG
Source organism: Eurosta solidaginis (assembly GCF_040869045.1). NCBI lineage: Eukaryota > Metazoa > Arthropoda > Insecta > Diptera > Tephritidae > Eurosta > Eurosta solidaginis. Next base: position 182,032,949 of record NC_090323.1, read on the forward strand.
GAAGGTATCGAATCCAATCCGGGTCCGTCTCCTGACCCCGGTCCAGAGAAATGGTTTTGCTGCATCTGCCGGAAAAGAATCTTTTTAGGACGGTCATACTCTGTTCAGTGTGTCTTGTGTAAGGGATGGTTGCATCGGACAGGTTGTTCTGGGCTTGATCCCAAAACCCGACGTCCACGTAACTTTTGTGGCTCCTTGCTGTTCATGTCCAAGGGTGTCCCGTAGTCTACGCCTTAGCGCCCCCACTACCTTCCAGCAACCCAGCTGCTCAGCAAGCCACAACTAGTACCCGCTGCTGCGGGCGGAAATTTGACCAACTGAGCTTTAGGCGTGCAGTGGCTAACATGCTGCTGACTACCCATCGAAAGCAATCAACCTACCAAAAAGGCCATCCAAGTTGCATCAAAGAAGCCGAGATTCGCTATGACCGTATGGATCATCTTGTAGAGCCACAGGAAATACAAACCCGATGTGGATATTGCCATCAAAAACCACTACAAGATGGGTAAAATGCAATATTGGAGTACATACCAAGTGCTTTGTAAGCTTCCATTCCAATAAATAAAAATATGTTTTTATCCCTTATATTCCTAATGTACTATATATAGGACACCTGTAAAATAATAACAAAAGAAATTCAAAAAAAAAGTCACGAGTTTTTTCTATAGCGGTTTTAAACAGACATTTCCAAAAAAATCAAAAGTTTTCGCCTGAGTAACTTTTAGGGTTATCTGGGTTAAAACACGCCAACTTTGAATTAAGTAGAGTAATGCCCTATATTCGGTTTCGTATCAATGCGGTTCTGTTTCAATATTAACTTATTTGACCAAAACATCAAAAATGGGTTCTAAACTCTTCTATCTCAGAGTTAAGTTGGATGACGCTCTAACTTAGAAGTTTTCAAAGTGTCCCATTTACGAAAACCTTCAATGGAGTTTTCATATCTCAGAATTAAATAACACTTGAGTTCTATAAAGTATAAAATTGTATCTCCGAATTTTGGTTAATAACGCCGTGTTTGCATGAAAGGTGTTTTGGAATCAAGTTGTACAATTGGGCAATCTGCCGATCAGCCGTCGATATGATGCACATATGTATGTATATTTTTATATCTTTGCTAAAAAAAAAGAGTATAATCAGCCCGAATCTCGAAACTGTTAACCCTGAATAAAAGACTTTTAGCTATCTCAGGTAGACAACAATGCCTGTTAGGGGGTTAGAATATACCCGCGGGTTAGGGGGTTAGAATATAGTCCGCGGTAGGTATGCCTGTCGTAAGAGGCGACTAAAATACCAGATTCAAGGGCTTGTGTAGCGCAACCTTTTAAGGTTGCCAGCGCAATATATAGCTTCTCCAAACCCAATTGTCAACATCACCTTCGAGCGGCGAATGCTGTTTCACTAACAGACGAGGCTCTGGCGACCCCAAGCTCCTCATGGAACTTGATATGACCTTTGATATGAACAACACCCTCCTTCAGTGAGAAGCTTGGGTTCGAGCCTCGTCTGCTAAATAAACAGGTAGGTGAGGGTGACAATTGCGCTTCCCAAGGCCGTCGGTTGTATGTACCGGAGCGACTCGGGATTTTTCCCGACCAAGGACTGCCATTTCAGTGTAACCCCATTTAATTTGTTGCGTCTCTCCCACAAATTGTCATCCTCCCAGCAGCTCCTTGCAGCGGGACTGCTCCATATTCTCTTGCTCCGGGAAGGTATCGAACCCAATCCGGGTCCTTCTCCTGACCCCGGTCCTGAGAAATGGTTTTGCTGCATCTGCCGGAAAAGAATCTTATTAGGACGGTCATACTTTTGTCAGTGTGTCTCGTGTAAGGGATGGTTGCATCGGACAGGTTGTTCTGGGCTAGACCCCAAAACCATACGTCCACGTAACTTTTATAAATCTTTTGTGGCTCTTTGCTGTTCACGCCCTAGGACGTCCCGTAGTCTGCGCCTTAGCGTCGTGGGACGAATAGGGGAGAGCGGCGTACATTTGACACTGGGGAACATTTGACTTTACTGTCTGTAGTGTGTACGGGGGCCTTTATGAAAAATATACAGATGTGGAAAGGATCTTAGTCTTTAGAAAAGAAACGGCAAAAAAATTCACTATTATATTTCAACGCGTAGGGAAGTAACACGTGTTTTAACATTTTCGCGATCTTTGTTGTAATTTTTTGTAGATCGGGCGTAAGCGTTCTTCAAAACAATAAGAACCGATAATTTTTTGGCATACTTTGAAATAGGCCCCCCTGCACGTGTGTTTATAAAATTAAATAGTGATTTTTTCTGAAGTGAAATACAGTTTGTAAAATTCAAGAAAACGAAACGGTAAGTAGAATGGGGCACCTTTGACTTTCGCCAAAGGGGCACATTTGACAAATGTCAAATGTTTCCCATTAAATATATGTTGATAAATAATAAAACAAATAGTGTTCTATTGCCCAGTTTTAATGTAATAATGGTTCGTAATTACAAGAGAAAGACCAACCGATGCCAGATAAATGAGAACGATATGAAGAAAGCCTTTCAGACATTAGGCATACGCGCGAAGCAGCTAAGTTCGTAGCGGAGAAGTACGAGCATTATATAAAAAAAAACAACTTTGATCATGCGAATGAAGAAAGTAGATCCTTTGAGGAACGATTCGGACTCTGGAAACGACAGTAGTTGTGATAAGAATTTTAGTTATTATTCTAAATACACAAGCTAACAAAATTTCAAGAAGAACAATTTGTTGAATATGCATTGAAGTGTGCGTTTTTTGCATATGGATTGTCTTACGATACATTTCGAGGATTTGTTTATGAGTTTGTGGTCGCTAATAACATATCATGTCCATCTAGTTGGATAACTAATAAGGCGGCTGGAGAAACCTGGTCTTATGGATTTTTGCAGCGAAATCCTTGGCTTACACTAAGAAAGCCTGCAAAAAACAAACCTGGCTAGGCTTGAAAAAAAAAGCTTGGCTAAGGCATTTCAAAATTCAAGTTATTTGACGACGAGGTATTAAAGGTTGGAGAATACGTTTTGGTCGACTTCGGGGAAAATTGCATGAAGCCCTTTTATTTGAAGAGATATTTTGCGATTCCACCCACAATATAAATTATTTGCGTAGTCTATCTCCAGATAACTGATTTTTTATACAACCTGTTATAAAAGACATATCTATAACACTTAAAACTAAGATTGAGTTTAAACTTCCGATTCCAATAACCCAGCATCAATTTGTCTCAGCAGCACCAAATAATTATTTGATGTTAAATTTGACAGCTTATACATAAAATAGTTTTTCTAAACTTCAATTCTATCTTTTGTTATAATAAGTATAAATACCTACACTGAATCTAAACTTGAATTTTATCTTTTTGATAATAAGTCTTAATACGTACAAATAAACTGAGTCTTTTTTAAATAAAATATTCACTAATAAATTATTGAGAAAACCTAGCAGAAAATATGTTCAAATGTGCCCCTGAAAAGTCAAATGCGCCCCACTGTGGGTAAAATGCTGAAATGCGCTAAAAAATCTGCGCCAATAATAGGTTTGTTCGTGTCAGCTACAACGAAGCGCCATTTGAAATCGCGTTGTTGTTGTTGTTGTTGTTGTAGCGATAAGGTTGCTCCCCGAAGGCTTTGGGGATTGTTATCGATGTGATGGTCCTTTGCCGGATACAGATCCGGTACGCTCCGGTACCACAGCACCATTAAGGTGCTGGCCCGACCATCTCGGGAACGATTTATGTGGCCACATCAAACCTTCAGGCCATCCCCTCCCTCCCCAACCCCAAGTTCCATAAGGAGCTTAGGGTCGCCAGAGCCTCGTCTGTTAGTGAAACAGGATTCGCCGCGGATAGGTGAGGTTGACAATTGGGTTTGGAGAAGCTATATGTTGGGCTGGCAACCTGCAGGGTTGCGCTACACAGCCCCTTGAATCTGTTATTTTAGTCGCCTCTTACGACAGGCATACCTACCGCGGGTATATTCTGACCCCCCTAACCCGCTGGGGTTATACAGCCATATGTGTTGATGGTTGAGCCGTTGGCCGCAATAAGGGAGTAGTTTACTCGTTTTAAAGCACCGGGAGCAAGAGATTTCGGGAATGTGCAGAGGTCAGCGCCAGTGTCTACCAGATATTGGACTTTGATGACACGATCAGTTACGAAAAGGCGGTTTGATTTAAATGAGGGGCCGCTAACCGCCGCTAACGGTCCGTTGTAGCGTTTCCCTGGAACGAGCAAGGAGTTCTACAATGTTAGGCTTTGCTACCATATCGTTCATGATACCAACACATATTATTTTCGGGTGCTGGTGAGGCTGCTCGAGAATTCGAACGAGGTCTGGAGCGAGAGCGAGACCGTGCACCGAGCATGTGGCCCTTGAACGCAGAGGCTAATTCATTAATTGAAACTTCCAGACGGGAAAATCGTGCCATCAGGGAGAGAAATGAGATGCTAATGCTGTTGTCGTTGGCTCCTGTACGGTGTTTATGTGTGCTGTCGGCAAAGCGATTTCGTGGATTTTGTCAGCAAGGCTTGCCAGCTTTTCTAGATTAATATCTGCTTGTGATGCTAGTATAGACTGCGTTGTCATCGGTAATCTGCTGAGCCACTTGGTACGTAAAATATGTTCAGGCACGGAGTCATCTAGGTTCTTGAGATGCCGGAGAAACTGTGATGGTTTTCTGTCGCCCAATGTCTTTTTATCGAGCAGCATCTGCAGGCGTGCCTCTCGAGAAAGTGTAAGGCGTTCAACTAACGTTTCCTTGATTCCATTCTATTCACCTGACTTTTTCGGAACAAGATGGAGCGGGGATGACCAGGGGCTCTTCGAACGTTGAGTAATTCCCAGTTGCATCATTTTATCGAACTCCGCCTTGCAATTTTTAGTTTGTCAGGAGGGAGACGCCGCGCTTTGCTAGATATGGGAGGTCCAGTTGTAGTGGCTATGTGATGTACTTTAGCGTGCTTCGCTGGTAAGCATATACCTTCAGGTTTCGTCAAATTTGGGAAATCTTTGAGAAGATCCGACCATGAAGAATCGAGTGGTGCGACTTTGATTTCTGATACAATTTTAGATATCGACATTTTGCATGAGGTCGTTAAGCCAGTTGTTGAGTCGATGAGGCAGCTGTTCTGCAGGTCAGGTAAAATGCCGACATGCGCTAAAAAATCTGCGCCAATAATAGGTTTGGTCGTGTCAGCTACAACGAAGCGCCATTTGAAATCGCGTCTCAGGCCCAAGTTCAGCGATAGGGTTATACAGCCATATGTGTTGATGGTTGAGCCGTTGGCCGCAATAAGGGAGTAGTTTACTCGTTTAAAAGCACCGGGAGCAAGAGATTTCGGGAATGTGCAGAGGTCAGCGCCAGTGTCTACCAGATATTGCACTTTGGTGACACGATCAGTTACAAAAAGGCGGTTTGATTTAAATTAGGGGCCGCTAACCGCCGCTAACGGTCCTTTGTAGCGTTTCCCTGGAACGAGCAAGGAGTTCTACAATGTTTGGCTTTGCTACCATAGCGTTGATGATACGAACACATATTATTTTCGGGTTTCCTTGATGCGACTGTAAGGCGTATCTGCTGGCACGCTTAAGAGGATATCTTCAACCTCAGCGGCGGCTTTGGCGTCTAGCTTCGATGAAGCGTAGTGATACGTTGTTAGTTCGTCAGTGATTCCGGCAAGATGAAACTGCCGTTCAAGTTGGGCGAACCATAAAGCTGGGCGTCCCGCATTGAAAGCGGGGCACCGTATCGAAACACGTTGGAAGTGGCGCCGTACTATCAGGCGGTGTATCGACACGTGTTGTTTGGCATGACGATATCAGTGAATCACACCACCATAAAAAGATATTAATTCTCAAAAATTCCAAAGGAAGTTCGAACTTTGTACGTGGACGATAGAACTACTACCAGACCACAAAGTGCACTAAAAAATGCACTTGCAATTTCGCGGAATAGTTAACGCATTATAATTTACTTGCAAAACTGCTAAAAACTAGTCACGCGATCACGTCGGGTTCACAAGTTGTGGTGGCTTTGGGTATCCAATAACTAAACAACGAAAACTAGGTTCTTAGTGTGGTGATTGAAACCACGTTTTAAACTTTATCCTATATTTTATTAATACGCCTAAATGTATGCGTCTATTTTTATTTTTTATTTTTCACAACAGCGAATATTTTTGAAAATTGAAAATCAATATTGAAACTTAAAATATTGGTAATACATTTAAAAATTAAAAAGTTCAAAGTAACTAAAATACAAAGTTAAATAAAGATAATAAGAACCCTACATTACTCCCCCTTCAAGAAAATTTATCATTAAACAAATTGAATGTAACTCTCTTTTTATGTAAATTCTTGGTGTTGTTTGTGTCTGTTGTCTCAATTATTGCAGGTTTTAAACTATCAATAGGAATAGTTTTAATATTATTTATTTCAAGTTTAAAACATTTTTGGTCTTTTTCCACAATTTTGTAAGGTCCTTCATATGGTTGTTGTAATGAATGTTTATTAATGACTCGAACGAATGCAAATTTACAAGTTTGAAGATCTTTTGGAACATAAATTCCAGTATCAGCATCTTTATGATGACTTAAATTTGATCTAACATGTCGAAAATGTTCACGTAAATTACTTAAAATTTCAGTTGATGAAAAATTTTCAGCTGATGGCACAACAAGTTCCCCTGGCAAACGTAAATTCTGACCGAACACCATTTCCGCTGGTGTAGCCGAAATATCTTCTTTGTAAATAGATCGCAAACCAAGTAATATGACAGGTAACTCGTCATACCAATATTTGTGTCCTCTCTAGCTATTATAGTAGTCTTTAATTGTCTATGAAACCTTTCAACCATACCATTTCCTTGAGGGTGATATGCGGATGTTGTAATTTGGTGACTACCAAGTAATTTAGTTAACTCTGAAAACAATTTCGATGTAAATTGGCTACCTTGATCAGTTGTTATCTTTAACGGAACTCCAAACCGAGAAATATATTCTCTAAAAAACTTATTTGCAATTGTAGTTGCTGAAATATCTTTTAATGCATATGCCTCAGGCCAGCGGGTAAATCTTTCAATAATCGTTAAAATATAGCGATGTCCTTTTGAAATAGGTAATGGTCCAACTATATCTAAATGGATGTGTTCAAATCTATTCTTGGGAATTTGAATTTTGACAACAGGGGATTTTGTATGACGATAAACTTTAGACTTTTGACAATTGAGACACTGTTTTGACCAAATATTAATATCCTTATTCATATTAGGCCAATAATATTTTTTAACTATGAGCTGTCGTGTAGCTCTTGTACCCGGATGTGCTATTCCATGTAAAATATCAAATACTGTCTTTCGCAAATTACTCAGTACAAATGGCCTAGGAGTTTCTCCTGAAATTTCACACCAAATATTAAAATTTAAAATCGGAATATTAATTAACTTTAAATTTAGATATTGAGAATCAGATACAAGTTGATTTAAGTCATCATCGTTTTGTTGTTCAGTTTGTAAAATTTTAAAATTCAGTTCTGTATTATATATTGCATTAACCTCAAAAGCTCTAGATAGCGTATCTGCTACAACATTGGATTCTCCTTTAATGTATTGTATGTCATCAGTAAATTGTGCTATAAATTCCAAGTGTCTCGTTTGTCTAGGACTTCGTTCTGTTTTTGAATTTAAAGCAGTAGTCAAAGGTTTATGGTCCGTATAAACTGTAAATTGTCGTCCTTCCAAAAGATATCTAAAATGTTTTATATTTAAATAAATCGCCAATAATTCCCTATCAAAAGCACTATATTTAATTTCAGTTGGAGAAAGTTTTTTAGAAAATAATGCAATGGGCTCAATTTTATTATTGTAATTTTGTTGTATAACACCTCCAATCGCTGTGTTAGATGCATCTACCGTTAAAGATAATTTAGCATCTTCGTTAAAATGATTTAACAATATCGTAGATGCAAATTTATCTTTAATGCATTCAAAAGCTTCATTCGAATTCTCGTCCCATACCAAAGTTTTGTCACGTTTCTTACTTACTTTGTTAATTAGATCATAAATTTTATTTGTAAATTCTGCTAGTTTTGGAATGTATCTATGATAATAATTTACCATACCAATAAATTTCTGTGCCTGCTTAACTGATTTTAGGCGTTCGAAATTGCGAATAGCTGATACCTTTTCATCGGAAGGTCGAATACCTGTTCCAGAAATGTTATGTCCTAAAAATCTATATTCGTTACACCAAAAGTACATTTACTTGGTTTAATGTTTAAACCGTACTCTGTAAGGCGTTGAAAAAGGATACGTAAATCTTTTAAATGTTGTTCTTCGTCTGTACTTGCAATAAGTAAGTCGTCGATGTAAGCATATACAAAATCTAAGTCACCTACTACCTCATTTATGAATCGTTGAAAGGTTTGTGCAGAATTTCTAAGTCCGAAAGGCATTCTCATGAATTCAAACATACCGAAAGGAGTTGTAATAGCAGTTTTATAAATATCTTCTTCAGCCATAGGAATTTGGTGATATTCCCTAACTAAATCTAATTTTGAAAATATATTTTTATTATGAAGGTTCATATTAAAATCTTGAATGTGAGGTAAGGGATAACGATCGGGAACAGTTACAATATTCAATCTTCTAAAGTCACCACATGGACGCCAATCATTCAACTCTTTTTTAGGTACAAGGTGAAGTGGTGATGCTACTGAAGAATTTGAAGGCCGACAAATGCCTGTTTTAACTAAGAAATCAAACTCCGTTTTCGCGACTTTGTATTTAACCGGATCTAAGCGCCTGGGCTTAGAAAATGGAAGACTACCTTCTGTTACAAGTCGATGTACTGTTGTATGTTTAACAGGTTTAGTATAATCTGGCTCTGAAATAAGTGACGGAAACTCTTTTAATAATTTTGTAAATTTATTGTCAACCATAAATAATTTACGTAATGGAATATCACAAAAGTAGGATACTGTATTAACGAGAGATTGGTTAATGGATCTACTAAACGTTTATGTTTAATATCTATAAGAAGACCATATTTACAAAGAAAATCAGCGCCAATTATTGGCTTGGCTATATCCGCAATCAAAAATGTAAAGGGAAATTCACGTCTTAAACCCAAATTTACGTTTAAAAGCCTTTTCCCGTAAGTGGCAATTGTTGAGCCATTAGCTGCAGTGAGAATTATGTCGGAACGTTTCGTATGAGGAAATTTAAACGCGGGTAATACCGAAATTTCTGCTCCACTAACAATTAAAAAATTTTGTTTGTTTTCTCTATCAAAAATAAATAAGCGACGCGTCGAAATTTCTAAATTTCCGCTGTTCGTCGCTGCAAGAACGGAAGAATTTAGTTTGTTGAATCTTTGTTTTTTGTTATAAGAACAAGGTTGTTCACAACTTCTAGCATTATTTCCAAATTTGTAGTGAAATCTACACAACCAATTTGGATTATTACGCGAGTTAGAACGACGCCTAAAAGAATTTCTAAAATTGTTCCTAGAATTGGAACGCGACCTAGATTGATTCCGATACATTTCTGTTTTAATTTCACCTAACTCCAAAGAAAGTTTCTGAAAATTTTCACTCACCAAAGAGGTGGTTTTAACCAAGTTTTCAACAACAGAATTTTGTGCTTTTGTATCCGAAAAATTATTAACCGAAAATACTTCATTTTTGTTTATCACTTCCCAAATATTATCTGCTAATTTTGTTAATTCGGTAATATTATTAGAACTCGAACTAGCCAAAATCATACTCAAATTTTTAGGAAGCTTACGCATCCAAATTTTCTTTAAAATATTTTCACTAAAATTTGATCCGGCTAATATAATTAATGAACGATAAAATTCTGATGGCTTATGATCACCCATCTCAGAATCGTTTAAAATTTTATCAAGTTTCGAATTTTCGCTAAGTGAGTGTCTTTCTATCAACACTTTTTTAAGTTCAGTAAATTTGTTATTAATTGGGGGATTTTGGATAAAATCCAAAATAGTTATTATCACTTCCTGCGGAAGTGCTGTAATGATGTGTTCGTATTTAGTGTTTTCTTGTGTAATGTTTTTAGTACTAAATTGTGTTTCGGCATGAATAAACCATGCTTCAGGAAAATTAGTCCAAAATTGTGGAAGTTTTACTGAAACTGACAAAATTTCATTTTGAGTAACATTTGCATATGGATTTGTAATTTGTTGTTGAGAAGTGTCATGTGGTAAATCTATCAAAGTGTCGTTTAAATTGTTAGTAAATGTAGATGTTTGCGTTCTATGTTGTGGTGAACGAATCATATTGAATTAAATGAAAAGAGAGTTAACTAACAAAACAGTAAAATAAACTAGTAATTCTATAAACAGAGAGTTTACAACAATATTAATAATATATCTATATATTAGTATACATACATAAACACATATAATCAGGCCTGTTCTGGATTCCGATTCCGATCAATTTTTTCGGAATCGAAATGGATTGGTGTTCTCAATTTCGATTCCGACCAAAAATTATCGGTTTGAAAAGTATTGCCTCTGAGCAGTCGGAATGAAAATTAATTGGCAGATTATAGACAAATGTTGCGATATTTGTCTTTCAAATAATTTTTTTTTAAATTCTTCATTTTATTTGGAAGAGTTGTGTGTATTTTTTGTTTAAATTTGAGTTAAATTGGCATAATAAATCTTTCTTTAAAAACTTCTATCAAGAAATCTATTAGGCAAACAAATCGATGCTGATCGAAATGAAGTCGACCTGTTCTGAATTCCGATCCAGCGCATTTTTACGATTCGCACGCACGATAGCACGTATTCTTGCGTCTGCGCATCAAAAACCATATCTGCAGGCATTCTTTAATTAAAATAAAATTTTATGATACTTAAACCAAAACACATAAACAAAAACAGCTGATTAAACTGGTTACCGAATCGGAATGAAAACGATTCGAAATCGACTTCGAATCGATTTTTTACAATCGGAATTGAGAACACCAAATAGAAACCGAGTCGAAATTAATGTCGTTTTACTTTTCATTCCGAGTCGGAATTCAGAACAGGCCTGAATATAAATATAACTGTTCACCAAAATACTTGCTGTGAATGTGCAGTTTGTTGCTGTTAATGCAATGGCTTTTGATGTTTTCGCTGCTCAATCAGGGAACTCAAAAATAACAGTTGTGTTTATGCAATGGCTTTGTTGAGATTGCGTGTCCTCAATATAGTTGGATGATACAATATTGATGAGTTATGTTGTTAATTTTTGTTGTTGTTGTTACTTAACATCGCATTTAATGGTAAATGGTAAAATTATACACATCTAAGAGCAACAGAAGTAGTGATTTGGATCAGCTTGAAAGACTACACATTATTCTACAAATTCTTTTTGATACACGTTCAATTTGGATATACGGTCTTGAAGGGAGTTCGTACGATGTAACAAATCTTTGTACTGAGTTGAAATTCATGAAACTTCTTGACGAATCTGACTTTCTGCATTAGATATTGGTTCTATATGAGGTAAACGTTCGGGTAACGATATACGAAATTCGTTTCGTATTGATTGTAATATTTTCTTGGATGCTATGGCTATATCGCGTATTTTTTTATGTACCTTGTAAATATATTTTCAATAGTTTGACCAGCTGCGGCGAGCAAAACTGTGATGCAATGGCAGATAATGGCGTAATTGTTCAGTTGTAAATGTCCGAGTGTTACACCAAAATGTTCATATTTTGTTGATTAAATATTTGTTGTTGGTTTTGCTTTTGTTTAAGCTATTTCCAATTCGGCGTGTATGCTTTTTGACCGATGTAAACTGGAATGAATGTCTGTTGTTTTGTTAATTAATTTTTAGCTTGAGATTCTTCTCATTTTGCACAATTGACTTTTTGTTTTTTTTTTCGTTATCTGTTATGATTTTATTACAATTCGCACATATTTTTTTTTTTTTTTTTTGTCTGCTCTTATTTGTTATATACCTTTTTTTTGTACTTCCATTTGTGTATAACAATGTCACAAAAGTTAATTCACTTTATCACTAAAGCAAGATCGCCAGTGTGGTGATTGAAACCACGTTTTAAACTTTATCCTATATTTATTAATACGCCTAAATGATGCGTCTATTTTTATACTCAGTTGAGCAGAGCTCACAGAGTATATTAAGTTTGATTGGATAACGGTTGGTTGTACATATATAAAGGAATCGAGATAGATATAGACTTCCATATATCAAAATAATCAGGATCGAAAAAAAAATTTGACTGAGCCATGTCCGTCCGTCCGTCCGTCCGTTAACACGATAACTTGAGTAAATTTTGAGGTATCTTGATGAAATTTGGTATGTAGGTTCCTGAGCACTCATCTCAGATCGCTATTTAAAATGAACGATATCGGACTATAACCACGCCCACTTTTTCGATATCGAAAATTTCGAAAAACCGAAAAAGTGCGATAATTCATTACAAAAGACAGATAAAGTGACGAAACTTGGTAGATGAGTTGAGCTTATGACGCAGAATAGAAAATTAGTAAAATTTTGGACAATGGGCGTGGCACCGCCCACTTATTAAAAGAAGGTAATTTAAAACTTTTGCAAGCTGTAATTTGGCAGTCGTTGAAGATATCATGATGAAATTTGGCAGGAACGTTACTTCTATTACTATATGTACGCCTAATAAAAATTTGCAAAATCGGAGAAGGACCACGCCCACTTAAAAAAAATTTTTTTTAAAGTAAAATTTTAACAAAAAATTTAATATCTTTACAGTATATAAGTAAATTATGTCAACATTCAACTCCAGTAATGATGTGGTGCAACAAAATACAAAAATAAAAGAAAATTTCAAAATGGGCGTGGCTCTGCCCTTTTTCATTTAATTTGTCTAGGATACTTTTAACGCCATAAGTCGAACAAAAATTAACCAATCCTTTTGAAATTTGGTAGGGGCATAGATTTTATGACGTTAACTGTTTTCTGTGAAAATGGGCGAAATCGGTTGATGCCACGCCCAGTTTTTATACACAGTCGTCCGTCTGTCCTTCCGCATGGCCGCTAACACGATAACTTCAGCAAAAATCGACATATCTTTAATGAACTTAGTTCACGTGCTTACTTGAACTCACTTTATCTTGGTATGAAAAATGAACGAAATCAGACTATGACCACGCCCACTTTTTCGATATCGAAAATTACGAAAAATGAAAAAAATGCCATAATTCTATACCAAATACGAAAAAAGGGATGAAACATGGTAAGGTAATTGGATTGTTTTATTGACGCGAAATATATAACTTTAGAAAAAACTTTATAAAATGGTTGTGACACCTACCATATTAAGTAGAAGAAAATGAAAAAGTTCTGCAGGGCGAAATAAAAAACCCTTAAAATCTTGGCAGGTATTACATATATAAATAAATTAGCGGTATCCAACAGATAATGTTCTGGGTCACCCTGGTCCATATTTTGGTCGATATCTGGAAAACGCCTTCACATATACAACTACCACCACTCCCTTTTAAAACTCTCATTAATACCTTTAATTTGATACCCATATCGTACAAACTCATTCTAGAGTCACCCCTGGTCCACCTTTATGGCGATATCTCGAAAAGGCGTCCACCTATAGAACTAAGCCCCACGCCCTTTTAAAATACTCATTAACACCTTTCATTTGATACCCATATCGTACAAACATATTCTAAAGTCACCCCTGGTCCACCTCTATGGCGATATCTCGAAAAGGCGTCCACCTATAGAACTAAGCCCCACGCCCTTTTAAAAATACTCATTAACACCTTTCATTTGATACCCATATCGCACAAAGTCTAGGGTCACCCTTGGTCCACCTTTATTGCGATACCTCGAAAAGGCGTCCACCTATAGAACTAAGGCCCACTCCCTTTTAAAATACTCATATTAACTCCTTTCGTTTGATACCCATATTGCACAAACGAATTCTAGAGTCACCCCTGGCCCACCTTTATGGCGATATCTCGAAACGGCGTCCACATATGGAACTAAGGATTACTCCCTTTTAAAAAACTCATTAACACCTTCCTTTTGATACCCGTATTGTACAAACAAATTCTAGGGTCACCCCTGGTCCACCTTTATGGCGATATCTCGAAACGGCGTCCACCTATGGAACTAAGGATTACTCCCTTTTAAAATACTCATTAACACCTTTCATTTGATACCCATATCGTACAAACGCATTCTAGAGTCACCCCTGGTCCACCTTTATGGCGATATCTCGAAAAGGCGACCACCTATACAACAACCACCGCTCCCTTTTAAAACCCTCATTAATACCTTTAATTTGATACCCATATCGTACAAAAACATTCTAGAGTCACCCCTGGTCCACTTTTATGGCGATATTTCGAAACGGCATCCACCTATAGAACTAAGGCCCACTCCCTTTTAAGATACACATTAACACCATTCGTTTGATGCCCATATTGTACAAACAAATTCTAGGGTCACCCCTGATCTACCTTTATGGCTATATCCCTAAATGGCGTCCATCTGTAGAACTATGGCCCACTCCCTCATAAAATACTCTTTAATGCCTTTCATTTGATACGCATGTCATACAAACACATTCCAGGGTTTCCCTCGGTTCATTTTCCTACATGGTTATTTTCCCTTATGTTTTCACCATAGCTCTCAACTGAGTATGTAATGTTCGGTAACACCCGAACTTAACCTTCCTTAATTGTTATTTTTTATTTTTCACAACAGCGAATATTTTTGAAAATTGAAAATCAATATTGAAACTTAAAATATTGGTAATACATTTAAAAATTAAAAAGTTCAAAGTAACTAAAATACAAAGTTAAATAAAGATAATAAGAACCCTACACTTAGTTTATTTAAGTGATCCGAACATTACAAAGTATTATAAATTACTGACTTAACTTCATGTGCAGAAATTTCGCGTCGACTTTTATAGCGGCAGGAAAACCTGTTGTTGAAAAACTGTTAGGTGATTATGTATTCCTTTTATGCTTTTGTTCTTAAAATTGTTTCTCATGATTGGGCATGCTAGATCGCCTGATTTATGTATTAGAACGGTATTACCGCAATGTATACCAGATCACCTGATGTATGTATTAAAATAAATATTGTGGGGCATTCCACATTTTTACATATCAAAACTACCTTCGCCACCGGAAGGAGTTACTATCGTTTCTTACGCCGATGACTGCACAATAATGGCCACAGGCCCGGGCCCTAAGGTCGATGAGCTTTGCAACAGAATAAACGGCTACCTCCCTGATCTCTCCAGTTTTTTCGCCTCGCAAAACCTGGCATTATCACCGACTAAATCATCCGCGACCTTATCCCAAATGTCGACCATTTTGAACATCCACGTCGATGGCACTACGCTACCGACTGTCCTACACCCTAAAATCTTGGGTGCGACGTTTGATCAGGATCTACATTTTGGTGAGCACGCAGCCGCAATTGTTTCGGAAATCCAGAGCCGTAATAAAATCCTCAAATCCCTTCCTGACAGTACTTGAGGAAAAGACAAAGAAACGCTCATTACCACATACAAAGCAATTGGCCAGCCGTTTGCGTGCCACGCGTCCCCTATATGGTCGCTAAGCCTAAAAACTACCCACTGGAAGAAGCTACAGGCCTGCCAAAATATTGCGCTCAGAACAGCCTCGGGCTGTCTTCTTATGTCCCCAGAACACCATCTACATAATGAGGCGAGAATATTCCCCATCAGGGAGAGAAATGAGATGCTAACCAAACAGTTCCTGTTGAACACCCAGAAGCCTGGGCATCCCAACAGACATCTGATTGATGAACCAACACCGCCTAGGGACTTAAGGAGTCATCCCCGTAAGCATTTTGAGGAAATACGGCACCTGAGAACTCAGCCGTATGAAGCAAAAAACACAAGCAGGTCTTTGGTGAACTCCACAAACAGGCGTCGGACCTTTATGCCGGGAATTGCCCAATGAACCCAGTACTCAGGGAACAGTACCCAAAACTTGCGGAAGAGGAACGCATACTCCCCAGGGAAACGCGAGTCACTCTGGCTCAACTTCGCTATGGATACTGTAACAGGTTAAACTCTTACATATCCAGAATCAACCCCGACATACAAAATGTATGCCCCGCTTGCAATGTGTCCCCACATGACACCAACCATCTCTTTAATTGTAATGTGGAACCAACGCCTCTAACACCCCTTTCATTATGGCCCACCCCTGTCGAAACAGCAAGTTTCCTTGGACTCCCGTTAGAGGATATTGATGACAATTTGTGATCGGTCGCAGCTATTAGGTGTGGCGAAACATTGTTACAACAACAACATCAAGGGTGACAATTGTTTGGTGAAGCTATAAGTTGAGCTGGCAACAACTTGAATCGGTTGCGCTATGAATCTCACCAGAGCCGCATTATGTTCTTTTTTTAAATGAGCGAGCTCTTCAGGGATCTGTGGACAGCCATAAAAAAATGGCAGGTAGACAATTGAGACATGTATTTCCATGCGTTTTGGCGTTCTGAACCGAAATCTGCAATCAGAAATGGCTTAACGGGTTGTGGGTCGGCCCTAAATTCAATTCACCGGCTCTTGAAAGTTTTTTTAGATAAGGGCTGAACTAGCACCCGCTATGTCAATTCTTGTGGCGGTATCTTTTGATGCAGGGCATCAAAATGCATGGGAATACATGTCTCGCATAAAGAAATCGGCTAACTGGTTTTGGGTAGCTGTGTAAATTATGACTTAGGTTAGGTTAGAGTGGCCACCGGTGCGAGCACGAGTGCACTTAGGCCCATAAAGGTCCCGTTGTGATACCAAGTGGATCTCTCTCCTACTCAAACCAACAGGTCGATTTAGCAATCGTCAGGAATTGCTTACGTTCCAAGTTAACTAGATCATAAAGATCGCCAAAGAAAGGAGATCCCAGTGATTTCTTCCTCTTGTGCAAAAGCGCGGGACAATCGCACAGAAAATGCTTGACTGTTTCTATCTCTCCTTCGTCTTTGCAGCTCCTGCAGTAATCATTATAGGGAGCACCCAGCCGTTGTGCATGCCTCCCGGTTGCTATGTGGCTGGTTATAAGTCCAACAACCAGAGATATGTCCCCCCTTCCAAGAAGAAGGAGACGTCTCGTGCGTCTCGCGTCCCATTCAGGCTACACGAGCGTAGTGTGGTAGCAGGTTTCAAGGTTGCTCTATCTCACACCCGCTTCCCTAAGGAAAATCCCTTTCAAAGTGAGCTCACAGGTAGCGAGCGGCATCCTCAATCCCTTCCAAGATTACGAAAGCGGAACGGATGTGCCCCCTCTTGAAAGTTCGTCAGCCATCTCATTTCCCGGTACATCCGAGTGTTCAGGCACCCATACTAGACTAAGGGAAGTTTCCTGGACTTACTTGAGACCGATCCAAGCGCTTTTAGTGCAGCCTGGCTGGCAGAGTAAATACAGATTTGGTTATAGCTGTGGACAGCATTTCCCAGGTGCTCGACGGCCTCGTTAAAGCAGCCACCTCCGCCTGAAAGACGCTGCAATGATCGGGTAGGCAAAAGGATAGATTCCACCCTAGTTGAGGTGCAAAGATACCGCTACTCTCCTTATTATCCAGTTTGTAGCCGTCAGTATATATCTGCAGTCTATCGCTCAGGTCCGGCGGCTCCCTCAACCAATAATCCCTGTCTGGGATAACAACCTCGTACTTCATATCGAAAAAGAGAGTCGGAGCGCAATAGTCCGACGAAGGCGAATCCAGATTCTTAAGGATGGCTGCATGGCCATTCACATTGTCTCTCCAGCTGGATAACTCTCGTAGCCGCAGAGCAGAAAAGGCCGCACATTTCTTGGCCATTAAATTTATTGGCAACACATTAAAAAGAGTGTCCCGTCTCCGCAAGGGTGGTGCGCAGTGCACCCACGCAGACTAGAGTACTTCTTTGTACCTTCTGCAGTACCCGTAGGTTTGATTTCGTATCTAGGCCCGTTCATCAGATAAATGCCCCGGTGATAGTCCCCATTTTCGCGCAACAGCACGCCTACAGCTGTACAGTGCCACCGTTGCTTTTTTCACACGCTCCTAAGCGTTTTTCCTCCAGGATACTTTCCTATCCAAAATTACTCCTAGGTATTTGGCAGAGACCCGCAGCGTCAGGGTAGTACCCGCTAGCACCGGCAGCTGCAACGCAGGTATCTTATATTTCCTAGTGAAATTATGACTTAATTTTTTCGAAAATCGTCTCGAAAAAAAATCTGATCAGTCGGTTCTATGTACCGGAGCGACTCGGGATTTTTCCCGACCAAGGACTGTCATTTCAGTGTAACTCCATTTAATTTGTTGTGTCTCTCCCACAAATTGTCATCCTCCCAGAAGCTCCTTGCAGCGGGACTCATACTCTTGTCAGTGTGTCGCGTGCAAGGGATGGTTGCATCGGGCAGATTGTTCTGGGCTAGATCCCAAAACCCGGCGTCCTCGTAACTTTTATAAATCTTTTGTGGCTCCTTGCTGTTCACGCCAAAGGGCGTCCCGTAGTCTACGCCTTAGCGCCCAAATACCTTCCAGCAGCTCTGCTGCTCAGCAAGCCACAACAAGTACCCGCTGCTGCTTGTTGTTGTTGTTGTAGCGATAAGGTTGCTCCCGAAGGCTTTGGGGAGTGTTAACGATGTGATGGTCCTTTGCCAGATACAGATGCGGTACGCTCCGGTAACACAGCTCCATTAAGGTGCTAGCCCGACCATATCGGGAACGATTTATATGGCCACATTTATCCTTCAGGCTATCCCTCCCTACCCACCCCCAAGTTCCATGAGGAGCTTGGGGTCGCCAGAGCCTCGTCTGTTAGTGAAACGGCATTCGCCGCTCGAAGGTGAGGTTGACAATTGAGTTTGGAGAAGCTATATATTTCCCTGGCAACCTTAAAACGTTGCGCTACACAACCCCTTGAATCTGGTATTTTAGTCGCCTCTTACGACAGGCATACCCGCTGCTGCTCGCGACCTACGGCGAAATCAGCTCATACGGCCGCTCCCACTCATAACTCAATCTCCGTAGTAGAGTGGGTAGCAATGCCGAGCATCAGCCCCTCTTCTTCCCCCTCTTTTCCGGCAGCAATCGTGTAGGTCAGGGAAACAGAGTCTTAGTCCCTACCACCTTTTGCACCGTTTGCCAGCACAGAATACATATGCAGCCTTGGACGGTGCCACTTTCTTAGATGTTCTGGTCTTCGCGATGGAAACCCCCCGACGGGCTTCATTGCGCCATGTTGCCAGGCCGCAACCCCAAATACACCGGGTACCCCAATGCTTACACAGGGACGTCCAGTCCCAGGGCCAAAACTGCAATTGCGTCCTAGCCTTTCACAACTCAGGCGTAGTCACCCGTCTCTTACTCCGAGAGTGACGACGTCTCCCCCGCTGCACTTCAGAATTCTGCAGTTAAACTGTAATGGATTAACTGTGAGGATCACGGAGATAGTCGATTTCATAAAGCGGCACACCATCCGCATTGCTGCGATTCAAGAGACTAAGCTCACAGCAAGATCTGCTCTGCAGGCCTGTTCTGGGTATAATGTCCACAGAAAAGATCGCGAGAGCGGAAATGGAGGCGGTCTCGCGTTTATCATACACGACTCAGTGTAATATCATATATTTGATCTCGACATCGGCCGCAGGGACAATGTCGTAGAACGTCACGGCTTATCTATCCAGTGAGGCGATGTAAACCAAGAAATCATCAACATTTACACCCCAGCGGGTTAGGGGATCAGAATATACCCGCGCTAGGTATGCCTGTCGTAAGAGGCGACTAAAATACCAGATTCAAGGGGCTGGGTAGCGCAACCCTTCAGGTTGCCAGCGCAATATATAGCTTCTCCAAACCCAATTGTCAACCTCACCTATCCGCGGCGAATCATGTTTCACTAACAGAAGAGGCTCTGGCGAACCCAAGCTCCTCATGGAACTTGGGGGTGGAGAGGGAGGGAATGGCCTGAAGGTTTAATGTGGCCACATAAATCGTTCCCGGGATGGTCGGGCTAGCACCTTAATGGTGCTGTAGGTACCGGAGCGTACCGGATCTATATACGGCAAAGGACCATCACATCGATAACACTCCCCAAAGCCTTCGGGGGCAACCTTATCGCTACAACAACAACAACATCAACATCTACAACCCTCCTGTCACCTGCTGCCCCAGTGGATACCGCCCTAATATCAGCGCCTTACTCACTGGTGATAATCGCATTATCTTAGGCAGGGCCTTAGAGAGAAAATCCGGGCCCGGGACTAAACAATTTACGGGCCCCCTATAAAAAATCCACTAATACATTTGATTAACTTGAATTTTTGACGTCTCATTCATGAATCATTATTGATGGATTACATCAAAGAAATTTTTACCACATCAACTAAATGATTTTTGGACTAACAGCTGACAATAAAATTAACACAGAATATTTACTATTTATGCTATTTTATTGTAACGTAGAAATAAAATTCTCTTGTAACAGCCACATATTGTTTCAAATAAACTTTTCTAGTTATTTGGTAACATTTTAATACATTTCTGATAAATTTAATGATGATTATAAATTTTAATTATTCAAGATTTTTAGGAATAAATGATAATTGTTATTTATTATTATTTTTGGTTTTTATTGGGAAAAACTGAAAAGAAGGAAACATTTAGCATTAGCTAAGAAAGCAAATACAACACAATAGCCCAATGGTTAGGTGATTGTGATTTCAGCAGTTTGACCGCGGTTCGATCCCCGGTGAAACCTGTTGAAATAAATAAAAACATTACGAAATTGCCTAACGATGATGACGTGGCGGTTTTCGAAATGGTACCACCGCAATATGCCAGTAAATGTTTCCTTCTTTTCAGTTTTTCCCAATAAAAACCAAAAATAATAATTGAATAACAATTATCATTTATCGGTGTTAAGCTCATTAATTCTTCAAAATCTTAAGTAAAAAGTGAACACACCATTAAACATACAAACATTTAATTATTCAATATAGAAAGTTCGGATATCAAAGAGTGGCTTTACTTGCTTTTTTCTCTACAAAATTTGTATAATAATATCAAAATTTAACTGTCTTGCCAAAACGGATTAAACACAAAGCTTTTGATTCTTGAAAGGGCGCTGAAGGAACGTTCTGCAGCAGCTACAGTGACAGGTATAGTGCAAAAAATACGTAAAGCAACACAAATGTTGGGGAAAGTTGTATACAGATTTTGAACATAGAGTGCATTTAGCAATTCCAATGGTGGACAGACTTTATAAAAATTTGCTACGTCAATGTGTTTCAAGTGAATTATTTCGCATTCTTAGCTTTGAGAAACGTCCGACTTGTATTTTTCCGCAAATTTTGCTGCACTCGCCCGAACCGTAGTTCCATCCATGTCTTCGCATTGCCATAAAAAGGAAAACGTCTCGTTCAAATTTCTCATAGCTGCAAATCGTTCAGTAATGCCAGTGATTACCGAATCAACGATCACCAAGAATGTATTGTTTTTAAAATCAGACTCTGAATCATCCGTAATCATCTCATTAAATTATCTTCAGAACGTCTTTTGGGTTTTCTCTTTCGAATATTCGGAAACTTTGGCGAGATGTTTAATTGAATAGCAACTGTTTTGCATTCGTTTAAAATTGTTTCCCATTGGCTCCTGATCAACTTCAAATCAGCTAATAAGGCATCTAGATGTCGGACCTCAACATCTATGGTGGCGTCTCTAGCTTGGAGGACCACGTTTCTTTCATTAATGGTAGTCAGTATTTTGAACCAAATTGAGCAAAATCAAGGTACAATTGAACTTGTTGATGTACTTGAGAATGCCCGTAACATCGCTGTATGCTTGCGCAGTCAAAAATGTCCATCGTTTCGTTCACCAAGATATATACTTTCGGCTTTGAAAGCTAGGCCTCTTTCACCCAAAAAGAAAATAGTGTCCAAAATTCTATATAAAATTTCTTTCCACTTTTGAGTTTCAGTGATTAGCTGGTCATTGATAAGTGTATCAATTGTAGCCTCCTTTAGAATTAGATTTTGTAAGGATCGCCATTGAATATAACATTTAATGTGATCTTGAGTATTTCCGTGTGATGGGAGTTTATCGTATAGCTTCTTCCATACCTGGAATTTCGAGTATCAGAACAAATTTTAGGTCGATTTAAAGTATTGATGCTTAATAGACGACATGGTATGCAATAAAAAGCTTTTGGCGAGATTCTGTTTAACAACGAGGTAGGAAATGCCTCGTCATGACAATAACGTGGAAAAATAATAGGACACTTTTGATGACCACGACGAATTAGTTCGTTAACTTCTTCAGATCGCAAAAACTTATTATTCACGATACCGATATCCAAGTCGTTTAAATAATCTGAACTTTGATACAGAGTTGGTGGTATTGTTGGAAGACTTTTTGAAGATGAACCTTTATCAGTGTCACCACGAAAATTTTACGATTTCGGATTCATGTAAACATACATTTTTGTTTGATGTTTTTATTGTCTCCTCAGGCCAAGGCAAAAAATTATTATCAATATTCGTTGCTTTTGAAATTCGGCCTAAAATTCGCTCATGGAACAACTAAAGACTCTCCTGAATTAAAAAAAATGTCTTAGTACCTCCAAATCGCGGGCCCCTGAGAAACCCCGGGCCCGGGGAATCCCACATCCCCCCCCCCCCCCCCCCCTCTCGTCGGGCCTGATCTTAGGCGATTTCAATGCGCATCACGCTCTATGGCATTCAAACTTGCAGGCGGGCAGCAGGGGTGAGATGCTGCCCGATCAAATAGAAGAAACGACGTTCTGCACAATACACGGAGACGCCCCTACTCGTATGGTAGGAAGCTGTCACAGTTCGCCAGATATATCAATCGTGAGCGCAGCACAGCGAAGGTGATAATGTTCCGTGATGAGCATCCCTTTATACGGGACACTAGTCAGTCAGATGAAGCTTCAGCGAAACTATTAAAAAAAAGAGTTTTGAATACGCTTATTCCAGTGTTGAATACGATCATCGGGTGGGGTGTACAACTGAGCAGAAAAATGTTTGATATTTTCTTTTTATTAGTGAGCATACATAGTTTTGGATATGCTACCAACTCAGCGCCTTCTAAAATCTCACGGCTGAGGGACATTTATTAGATGCACGAAGGAAAGCCCAAGTTCTAACAGTGCAAAGTCTATAAATCAGCAAATACCGTGTATGCTATTTTTTAGGCATGTCAGCATGATTTATTTTGTAGAGTTAAAAATAAAATAGTTCAGCTTTTTAACTAAAATAAATAATTCAAGCATTGTCTTTGCTTCTGACTTCGTTCGTAGTCACATCGGTATATAGACTAAAATAAAAATCTTAAAATACACTACGTTTTTTACAGTACATACTATTCTAAATATAAGCATCATATAGAGCCTAATAATACTTGGCGTTTTCTAAACTTATTTACACAAACTAAATCACATCATTTCTTGTGCCAGGAACTAGTCCTCTCTCCCACCAAATTCTTTTCAAACATCTAATCATGCGTTTTCTTAGCTGTGCGTCTATTCTCGGCTTTACGCAAAACAGCTTCCAATTGTGATAGCAGTCCTATGGCACGGAAATTCTCAGATGACAGAGCAAACTCTTCCAAAGGTTTTATATATTCTAGAGCTTGGGCATATGAGGTTAGTTCAGTTACTGCAGTATCGGATTTACTTACACCGTTTGTTGTTGGTGCTTGTGTTGTATTACCGTTTGCGGTTAATTTCGGCGATGGTGCTGGTGTTGGCGCAGGTGTTGGTGCAGGTGTTGTTGCTGGAGTAGTATGACCATTTTGTGCCGGAACGCTATTTGGAGTGGGTGTTCGTACTATACCATTTAATTTTATTGGCTTGAATTCATGCTCGTTAGCCTCTCCGTCGCTTGTTAAATCTGTGACATTATTTGTATGACCATTTCGCACCTCAGAGACTTCATCATCACTTGGTGGACGTGGTCGTTTGGCAGGTGGAAATTGTATTGGACTACTACGATGTGCTGGTGAAGCTAATTCTTGCAATTGTTGTAGTGGTTGTAAGGGTGATTGTTGTGGCGGTGAATGTGAAGTAGGGCGTTGTGGTGGATGCGGTGTGTTATAGGGATTGTGATTGTGTTGTGTATGACGTGGATCATAGTAACCACCATACCCCTCGTAACCGCCAACACCCATACCAACGCCAACACCCATACCAACGCCAACACCCATACCAACGCCAACACCCATACCAACGCCGACGTTACCATTATTATAAGTTGGTTCTGGTTGACCATACGCGTCATAACCGATATGGCTTTGCTGTTGTTCCTTCATTGATGATGATGAAGGACCTTGTGATGAATCTTGATCATCGTCTTCCTCATATTCGCCATACTGTTGCATATAATCCATATATTGTTCGGGTAAACTTTCCAATTTAGCTACACGCTCAGCACTGGTGGGCGGAAAAAGGTTTTGCAAATCTTGTACAATATCTGGTATCCACAATGATAAACCAATCGGTTTCAACTGATTATTGGCCAGCTTTTGTGCAAAACCTGTCAAGTGTGTTTCGCGGAATCTATTAAGCCAACGATTATCGGCAATGAATGAAGTCGAACCTATGAGTTGACCCGCAGATGCCGCCTTCTCTTTAATCATACCGTGCGTTATAGATCCACGTAGCTGTGGATTCAAATTGGCGCGCACCAACCATTCATAGACGACCGCATTGATGTATGCACATTTGCGGCTACGTTCAATCTCTTCGACCATTGCTTGTTGTTCGACTGCCTTCAGATCGTTTGGCACATCTAAGCGTAGCGATGGTACGGCTGAATTTGTAAGACGTCTACCACCAATAAGATTTGGATGAAAATGTAACGCACAAACAACAGGTTTCTTGAAGGGAAGAATACGGCTGAGCGAGGCGTGACATGCTTGCTTCCATAGATTGAAGAATGGATTCTCTGGCCTTGGAAATTGGAAGAATTGTAATTGTGGACTCTGTCTGGAGTTGGACAAACATCCCACGATGCAGCAGCGCCGTATAGTTGGCATTTTCTTCTTTTTTATGGTGGCAATGGTTAACTTTTGGAAGCGATTTGGGGCACCCAAACGATTTCAGCAATTTTCAAAATCCGTTATGAACAGCTGATCTGAAAGAAAAAAGATACAACAAATCGATGAGGATGACAAATAAAAATAGCAGGGAAAAATTTAACAGCGTGATGTATGACAAGCTATCAGTGTTGCCAGAAAATTTTGGAACTTATAACTAAATTAAATAACAAAGATTGCTAAAGGGGTTTTCTTTACTTTAGATCAAAACTGCTAAAATTCGTCGTAAAATATCGGAAGTTGTGTCAAAAGACACAGACCTAAGAATCCGAAAGCGGAAATTAAAAATTTGTATATGTGTCAAAGGAAATTTTCAAAAAAAACGAAAGATGACCCTGTACCGCTCCGAAACGGGGGTGGGATCCACCAACACAAATCACACAGAAGATTGCGCATTCACGAGTTCAAAATTGCTTCGTTCTGCGCAACTACGTCACACGTGACTGCTTCAGCGAATAAGAGATAGAAAAAAAACAAGAGCTAAAGGAAAATGACGTAAAAACTGCCCATAAAAACAGCTGATCTTTTGTTTACATGCGCAATGCGCAATCTTGTGTGCATTGGAAACTTTACCAAGTAGCGCAACTAACAGCTGATCGCTCAAAATTTGCACACACACACAAACATCACTAATGGCCATATTGCGGAAATCTTAGGGAAATTGAAGTTAAATTTTTAAACAGACATAAAATGTTAATATAGCATCTAGGACACCTTAGTTGCAGTAATTGAGAGAAAATGTTTGCTTATACTCAAGTATTTAATTATTTTTTCTAAATTTATCTTTAATATTGATGCAATGATTGAAGTTAAAGCCTTCCGCGATTTACAACCAGATTGACTGAATTTTGTGTGTGTTAGTGCAGTCGGGTGGCTTCGTGACACGTATTTGTTGTCGGCTACACGTTGATGAAAATCAAAAATTTTTGATTTTTTCATTTGACGCTAGCTTATTTGATAGTCGCGGGGTGTGATTGACAAAACGCAGTGTTGTATTTAGTTTGTGTCGACCTTCAAAATGAACAAGTGCGCGGAAGAACAGCAATTCATATTAAAATTTATTGAAAATTATCAATGTTTAGCAGCTTTATGGAATGTAAAGCTTTTATTATTATTTAATAAAATTTTTATTAATTTTTTTATTATTTAATAAAACTGCTGTAGTTGCAAGTAAAAAAAAGTCATCATCCGATGACGGCATATTCACGTCCGAACGCTAC
This sequence comes from Eurosta solidaginis, assembly GCF_040869045.1. Lineage (NCBI taxonomy): Eukaryota > Metazoa > Arthropoda > Insecta > Diptera > Tephritidae > Eurosta > Eurosta solidaginis. The sequence goes on from NC_090323.1 coordinate 182,059,297, forward strand.
GGTTTCTTACATAGTGTACAAGTACAAGTGTGTTGACTTATCTGTCAAGCATTCTGACAGGCACTCGCTGGATTCGGCATGACAGCGAATTCAAAATGGATACCATTACCGAATGCGCCGAATGATTGAAAAATTAAAAAAGTCGAGACGATTGGTAGGCAAAAATGTTGTCGTTGAGACCAAAAATGCGACTCTAGACCTAAGATTTCCATCAGGTGAGCGAGGCTGTTTGTAGTTTTGACGTTTATCGCTTAGTGAACACACTTGTATAGGTACACTATGGTTTCTTAATGCAAATGTTGGTTGATGGCTTTTTATTTGATAGTCGCGGGGCAAGCGTCAAAAACCCGACACGCACACATACAAAACCTCAGTCAATCTGGTTGTAAATCGCGGAAGGCTTTTATATTAATCCAAAGCAACTCTGCTTTTCCTACTGTTCTTCATTCCACTCCATTCGAGTGTCTTTCACTGAATTTGAGTGCCTTCCACTCTATTCGCAACATAACCTCGATTTAAGCTGCATAACTATATAGTAAACAATGCTTGTGTGTGATTTGTGATCCACCACAAATCACAAATACAAGATTGCGCATTGCGCATGTAAACAAAAGATCAACCGTTTTTTATGGGCAATTTTACGTCATTTTCCTTTAGCTTTTATTTTTTCTCTCTTTCTTTCATTCGCTCAAGCAGTCAGTGTGACGTAGATGCGCAGAACGAAGCAATTTTGAACTCGTAAATACGCAATCTTCTATGTGTGATTTGTGGGTGGGATCCATAGTATTCTTGCGCAGAACATCTTTCTGTAAAATTAACCTGGGCAGGTCAAACATCGGTTAAGAGATCAAAACTTTATCCGCCCGAAACACTTGCTCACAAATTTTTCGGTGTATACACAAAAATCATCGAAATTACAAGAACCACAAATTAAAATTTCAGTTTTCTTTATCGGATTCGTGGTTCTGGGTCCTGAACGCGTATTTTAACACCCCTTCCGATATTTTTCGACCAGTCTTAGCAATTGTGAGATAAAGTAAATAATTACAAAAAAAAAGTTGTGTCATGTAATATTTGAAAAAAATTTTAAGTATATATGTATGTGTATTGGATTAGAACAGTAAAAAAATATTATTGCGAATAATTAATACTTATTACAAAATTGTATTGAATGACATTTAGAAGTAGAATAGAAGTAGAAATAATGAAGGCAAATAAACAACCGCTGTGATACTGAATGCTTATAGCAGCGGCGCCTAAACGTTGCCGATGAAGGAATTTAGCAGTTCCCGAAATGGATCTATACAACGAGCTTTGGCTGTTGTCTAAATTTTTTCTTTTCTTCTATTCTAATTTAAAATTTTTTCAATTAAGAAAAAATATATCATAACAATAATAATGATAAAATAATTATTGTTAGGCCTTGAGCTCGATTCAAACTCGCGATCTTACAAATCAGTAGGCCGATATAGCAACAAAAATTATAATTTTTTAATTTTTTTTTATTGTTAGTTAAACGAATGAAATGTTGATAAGACTTCGAGGCTTAGCAGCCTGGCCTTCAGCAGATGAATTTAACGTAGCAATTAGAAAATTTTATAAAAAGAACACATATCGTACGATGTGGATTGAAATTTAATTCGTCTATCTATGTACAAATGTGGGTACCTTAAATACCATTTTTTACACAAAATCATCTGTTTATTTCTGATTTTTTTTTAGATGTAACACTGAAGCTTCAAGTGATTCCTCCAAGAGAAGTCATGTTAGGAAGTATATGAAATACACAAAACGATTTAAAAACTCATGGCTTAAAGAAGACTGTTTTAAAAATTGGCTTCAACCTGTTGATAGCAATCGTTTTAACGCAAAATGTACTCTTTGTGACAAAGTCTTATCCTGCGACAAATATAGACTTAAAAAACATTCTGAAACAGTATGGCACAAAAGGCATGAGCATGTGCAATTGTATGGAATATTTTGGAAACAAGCAACAAAAAAGCAGATTATTGATAAATTAAGTGCAAATTAAATCTAGAATTATTAGCATGTAAGCCTTTGACTTGAAAAAAAAAAAAAACAAATAAAAAATTTGAAAAATCAAAGCATTTGTATTTTATAAAATAAATTTAAGTGGGAATTTATCATAAAAATAGTTAAAAAGTGTAAGTTATCAAAACAATTGGTTAGGAGAAACATTTCGGAAGTGGAATATTTGAAAAAGGCATTGAAATGCTTCAATACTAACCGTGAAGACGCGAAGCTGCGTTCTTGGCAAGTTTTGATATGATACATATTATTAAATACACTTTCAATATAGAAAAAAATAACTACAAAGTTATACCACTTTTAAAAAGCCTCAATATTTATTACTTTCCCTGTAAAATTTTCACTTATTTATTTAAGGCTTTTTTGAGTTATGTTCAATATTCGAATATGTCTTCTGAAAACCAGCCAAAACTGCGTTTTTTTTTTTCAAAAAGTGTTATATTTCATATGAAAAAAATTACCGATAAACGTTTCTTCCTTCCTTGAATGAGGGAAATACCAAAATTGCCAGCAACCGCGATTTTAGTAGCCGGAAGTATAAATAAATTATTGGGTTGACAAGACAATTTAATAAAAATATGAACCATAGACATAGACAATTTTTACAAAGCGAAAAAACATCGCTAAAAATTTACTGAATATTTTTACAGTGAGAATAAAAGAAGGTTTGTTAAGCTTTTACATCCATATTGCAGGAACAAATCTTAGGTTTGCTGTATTCTGTAAGATTTTTCAGGTGTTGCCATTGACCAATTTCAGCGCAAAATTTGTATTATTACTATAATTTTAAAATTTTTTTATTATTTAAAACAATGAAATGTTGATAAGACTTCGAGGCTTACCACCCTAGCCTTCAGCAGATGAATTTAATGTAGCAATTAGAACATTTTATAAAAAGAAAAACATATCGTACGATGAGGATTGAAATTTAATTCGAATTTTTTTTTATAAATCGGATTAGGAGATCTTAGGCTAGTGTTAATTTGTGTTGGCTTGTATTGAATAATTTTTCAAGTACGATACAATTTTAATTGATTAACTCAATAAGATCCGGATTTCAGTGCGAGTTAAAACTCCACTTGCCACATAAAAATTTAATGTTTAACTCACTTTGGACAAAATGTAAGTTAAAGGCACGAAGATAGGCGCAGAATTCTATTACTTCATTCGTCAAAGCAAATCTGTGAAATGACAATTTGAAAAATCTTTGCAATGCTCCCACTCTTTGAGCAGGTTGAAAATTACTTATTCTATAAAACCCTTATATATTGAATAATACCAACGCAGAAATCTATATACAGATGTGGGTACCTTAAATACCATTTTTTTAAAAAACCATCTGTTTATTTCTGATTTTTTTTTTTAGATGTAACACTGAAGCTTCAAGTGATTCCACCGAGAGTGGTGATGCTACGAAGTATACGAAAAAAACAAAACGATTTAAAAACTCATGGCTTAGAGAAGACTGTTTTAAAAATTGGCTTCAACCTGTTGATTGCAATCGTTTTCAAGCAAAATGTACGGTTTGTGACAAAGTTTTATCCTGCGGCAAATCTGAACTTAAAAGACATTCGGAAACAGTATGGCACAGAAGGCGTGAGCAAATGCAATTGTATGGGACTATTTTGGAGACAAGCAAAAAAAAAGAAGATTATTGATAAATTAAGTGCAAATTAAATCTAGAATTATTAGCATTTAAGCCTTTGACTTGAAAATAAATTATTTAAAAAATTTGAAAAATCAAAGCATTTGTATTTTATAAAACAAATTTAAATGGAAATGTATCATAAAAATTGTCAAAAAGTGTAAGTTATCAAAATAATTGGTTAGGAGAAAAATTTCGGAAGTGGAATATTTGAAAAAGGCATTGAAATGCTTCAATACTAACCGTGAAGACGCGAAGCTGCGTTCTTGGCAAGTTTTGATATGATACATATTATTAAATACACTTTCAATAAAGCAAAAAATAACTACAAAGTTATACCACTTTTAAAAAGCCTGTATGCATTGAATAAGAAAATAAAATATTTATTACTTCCCCTGTAAAACTTTCACTTATTTATTTAAGGCTTTTGTGAGTTATGTTCAATATTCGAATATGTCTTCTGAAAACCAGCCAAAACTGCGTTTTTTTTTCAAAAAGTGTTATATTTCATATGAATAAAATTACCGATAAACGTTTCTTCTAGTTTCCTTGAGTGAGGGAAATACCAAAATTGCAAGCAACCGCGATTTTAGTAGCCGTAAGTATAAATAAATTATTGGGTTGACAAGACAATTTAATAAAAATATGAACCATAGACATAGACAATTTTTACATAGCGAAAAAACATCGCTAAAAATTTACTGAATATTTTTACAATGAGAATAAAAGAAGGTTTGTTAAGCTTTTACATCCATATTGCAGGAACAAATCTTAGGTTTGCTGTATTCTGTAAGATTTTTCAGGTGTTGCCATTGACCAATTTCAGCGCAAAATTTGTATTATTACTATAATTTTAAAATTTTTTTATTATTTAAAACAATGAAATGTTGATAAGACTTCGAGGCTTACCACCCTAGCCTTCAGCAGATGAATTTAATGTAGCAATTAGAACATTTTATAAAAAGAAAAACATATCGTACGATGAGGATTGAAATTTAATTCGAATTTTTTTTTATAAATCGGATTAGGAGATCTTAGGCTAGTGTTAATTTGTGTTGGCTTGTATTGAATAATTTTTCAAGTACGATACAATTTTAATTGATTAACTCAATAAGATCCGGATTTCAGTGCGAGTTAAAACTCCACTTGCCACATAAAAATTTAATGTTTAACTCACTTTGGACAAAATGTAAGTTAAAGGCACGAAGATAGGCGCAGAATTACTTCATTTGTCAAAGCAAATCTGTGAAATGACAATTTGAAAAATCTTTGCAATGCTCCCACTCTTTGAGCAGGTTGAAAATTACTTATTCTATAAAACCCTTATATATTGAATAATACCAACGCAGAAATCTATATACAGATGTGGGTACCTTAAACACCATTTTTTTAAAAAAACCATCTGTTTATTTCTGATTTTTTTTTTAGATGTAACACTGAAGATTCAAGTGATTCCACCGAGAGTGGTGATGCTACTAAGTATACGAAATACACAAAACGATTTAAAAACTCATGGCTTAGAGAAGACTGTTTTAAAAATTGGCTTCAACCTATTGATTGCAATCGTTTTCAAGCAAAATGTACGGTTTGTGACAAAATCTTATCCTGCGACAAATATAGACTTAAAAGACATTCGGAAACAGTATCGCACAGAAGGCGTGAGCAAATGCAATTGTATGGGACTATTTTGGAGACAAGCAAAAAAAAAGCAGATTATTGATAAATTAAGTGCAAATTAAATCTAGAATTATTAGCATTTAAGCCTTTGACTTGAAAATAAATTATTTAAAAAATTTGAAAAATCAAAGCATTTGTATTTTATAAAACAAATTTAAATGGAAATGTATCATAAAAATTGTCAAAAAGTGTAAGTTATCAAAATAATTGGTTAGGAGAAACATTTCGGAAGTGGAATATTTGAAAAAGGCATTGAAATGCTTCAATACTAACCGTGAAGACGCGAAGCTGCGTTCTTGGCAAGTTTTGATATGATACATATTATTAAATACACTTTCAATAAAGAAAAAAATAACTACAAAGTTATACCACTTTTAAAAAGCCTCTATGTATTGAATAAGAAAATAAAATATTTATTACTTTCCCTGTAAAATTTTCACTTATTTATTTAAGGCTTTTTTGAGTTATGTTCAATATTCGAATATGTCTTCTTAAAACCAGCCAAAACTGCGTTTTTTTTTCAAAAAGTGTTATATTTCATATGAATAAAATTACCGATAAACGTTTCTTCTAGTTTCCTTGAATGAGGGAAATGCCAAAATTGCAAGCAACCGCGATTTTAGTAGCCGTAAGTATAAATAAATTATTGGGTTCACAAGACAATTTAATAAAAATATGAACCATAGACATAGACAATTTTTACATAGCGAAAAAACATCGCTAAAAATTTACTGAATATTTTTACAGTGAGAATAAAAGAAGGTTTGTTAAGCTTTTACATCCATATTGCAGGAACAAATCTTAGGTTTGCTGTATTCTGTAAGATTTTTCAGGTGTTGCCATTGACCAATTTCAGCGCAAAATTTGTATTATTATTATAATTTAAAATTTTTTTTATTATTTAAAACAATGAAATGTTGATAAGACTTCGAGGCTTACCACCCTAGCCTTCAGCAGATGAATTTAATGTAGCAATTAGAACATTTTATAAAAAGAAAAACATATCGTACGATGTGGATTGAAATTTAATTCGAATTTTTTTTTATAAATCGGATTAGGAGATCTTAGGCTAGTGTTAATTTGTGTTGGCTTGTATTGAATAATTTTTAAAGTACGATACAATTTTAATTGATTAACTCAATAAGGTTCGGATTTCAGTGCGAGTTAAAACTCCACTTGCCACATAAAATGTTGAACTCACTTTGGACAAAACGTAAGTTAAAGGCACGAAGATAGCGCAGAATTCTATTACTTCATTCGTCAAAGCAAATCTCTGAAATGACAATTTGAAACATTTTTGCAATGCTCCCACTCTTTGAGCAGGTTGAAAATTACTTATTCTATAAAACCCTTATATATTGAATAATACCAACGCAGAAATCTATGTACAGATGTGGGTACCTTAAATACCATTTTTTTAAAAAACCATCTGTTTATTTCTGATTTTGTTTTTTTTTAGATGTAACACTGAAGCTTCAAGTGATTCCACCGAGAGTGGTGATGCTACTAAGTATACGAAATACACAAAACGATTTAAAAACTCATGGCTTAGAGAAGACTGTTTTAAAAATTGGCTTCAACCTGTTGATAGCAGTCGTTTTCAAGCAAAATGTACGGTTTGTGACAAAGTTTTATCCTGCGGCAAATCTGAACTTAAAAAACATTCGAAAACATTATGGCACAGAAGGCGCGAGCAAATGCAATTGTATGGGACTATTTTGGAGACAAGCAAAAAAAGCAGATTATTGATAAATTAAGTGCAAATTAAATCTAGAATTATTAGCATGTAAGCCTTTGACTTGAAAATAAATTATTTAAAAAATTTGAAAAATCAAAGCATTTGCATTTTATAAAACAAATTTAAATGGAAATTTATCATAAAAATTGTCAAAAAGTGTAAGTTATCAAAATAATTGCTTAGGAGAAACATTTCAGAAGTGGAATATTTGAAAAAGGCATTGAAATGCTTCAATACTAACCGTGAAGACGCGAAGCTGCGTTCTTGGCAAGTTTTGATATGATACATATTATTAAATACACTTTCACTAAAAAAAAAAAGAAACTACAAAGTTATACCACTTTTAAAAAGCCTGCATGTATTGAATAAGAAAATAAAATATTTATTACTTCCCCTGTAAAATTTTCACTTATTTATTTAAGGCTTTTGTGAATGATGTTCAATATTCGAATATGTCTTCTGAAAACCAGCCAAAACTGCGTTTTTTTTTTTCAAAAAGTGTTATATTTAGTATGAAAAACACCGATAAACGATTCTTCTAGTGTTTCCTTGAATGAGGGGAATAAAAACGATCTTAGAAGTTGTTTTGCAGACAAAGCACGAAACATTGGTTTAAATTACAAAACTTTGAACTGATCTTGTTTCGTTAAGTTTTGAATAAAAATTACTATATGTATTTGTTTCTTTTTTTTGCTTATTTATGTACAGGTGTAATTTTTTCCTTTCGCAATGCTTTTGCACCTTTTAACAAAAATATTTCGATATTTTCAAAACAAATTTGAATGTGTTTGACTATCCCGATTTTGCTGGAGTTACGCTATCGAAGGCCACTTTTACTTTTCTTCTCCTACGGGCTGGTGCTCAAGGCTGCTTAAAAAGCTCTTTAGTTTCGACATGCTTAATACGCTTAGCCAGAAGATGCCTTAGGCGCTTACAGCCGGCCCCGCTTATCCGAGCATGCTGTACAACCACAGTCTGATCAGGTCTCGCTGAAAAGAGCCTCAGTTCATCTTTAGGAACAAAAATGTATCCTGTGAAATCTCAACAACAGTAATTTTCACATCACGCGGGGGACTATTCGGCCCCGGGAAGCTAGTGGCGATAACTAATTCGTGTGTGCAAGGCAAAACGTTCCCATCAAAGACACCCGACTGCGCCATAAATAACCAAATTCCAAACACCCACCTAAAGCCTTGCGGTCGTACCGTGAGAGGCTTGTAACTCCGATTATCTATTTGAACATGATTTTAGAATACTTCCCTAAACTATACTGGTAACTCATAAAATCGAACAGAAGGCACATTTTTTAAAGAGGACAGATTGTATAGAAATCAAAATCAAATAAGTATTGGGGTATTTGAAAAGGTTCTTCCTGCCCTGAATGAATAAAATTCACAAACTAATGGGCGAAAAAGTGTGTCATGCACTGAATGGGGCAAGATGATGTACTTGTATAAAATGTATCGAATTGAAATTTGAACAAAATCGGCGGAGTGGTTTCGGAATTCGAAAGCTACATATGACGAATTTCATATCAAAACCGATATGCGTTGAACCCGACCTCCTCAGATTTTGATAAAATTTTGTATAGAGGTACACTTTACCTATACAAGGACAACCTTATTTTTAGAAATTCCTATTTTTATAAAATTGTGGGCGGGACAAGGTGTCAAAGTTGTGAAAAATGCGTGAAAAATGACGGTAATAGGTACTTTTGAGCTGTGATTACTACAGAATGGCTCAATCGATTTCCAAGATCGTAGTATTCAAATCGGCTTTCGAAAATGTACACTGTAAACATTTTTATTACACTGGAAACAATTTTTAATTTTTTATTTTTTTTTTAGATTTAATATAATATTGGTATATACAATTTTGAACATAGCTTGGAGGCTGTAGTGTAAGCCAACAAATTACGCAAATACGGTAACAATCAATGTTGGAAACTGCTGAAAAATATATAGCGTAGTAGCGACTACCTCACAGTTTACATCGAGTAAATGCCAAAAAAATAACGAGTGACGGCTCTTATTGTATTTATCCTCTTTGTTTGAACCACAGGTCACTCGCAAACAAACTTGACCGATATACACCTGCGAGTACAACATCCAACATCATTATATGATCGTCAATACGATACGGTACGGGATGATGAAGACATATCCAGGTACATAGTATGTCAAGAGAGTTTCACTTACCTGTGGTTCAAATAGCTCACAACTTTTGTATTGTCCAAATGGCCTTTATTAAAGTACAATAACACTACTATTGCACGACAGATAGCGTACTTAATTCAAAACTGATTGTAGCGCGTCTACTATTGCTGCCTTTTATACTCTTTGATTTCCTCGTTGCATCTTCTAGGCGCTTCTGTTCTTGAATCTACTAGTTGGTTATCTGCTATAATTATAACTACAGATGTACGTGTATAGCTCTCATATGCGCATGTGTTTGTGAGCGACACTTCCACAATTATAATTGCATATTCAGATAAGACATCTGCATGTGTTTGTGCGTTGCTTCTCCGCTGCTTGTACGTACATATGTATGTGTAGACATAATGATTGAATTATTGATGTGCATCAAGTCACTCCTTAGCATCGGCTTTGAGATGGCAGTACCCCTTAGTGTTGCAAATATTCGTAAGAATATTGTCTTGAAGAATATCTTAATAAAAAAAATTTGATATAAGTATGTACATATTTTTTCTAAACTTCATGATTGAAAAAATGTGTGATTGTGAAAAAAATAAGATTTTCAAGGAAAAGTAAAATTTTAAGAAGTATAAAGTTCATTATTCAGACAACAAATATGGTCAGAAATGATTCAAAAAAGCTGAATTAAAAATTATTATAAATTTTTGATCACCTAAAGTAAACACATTTGATAAAAATATGATACCAAAAAGTGATCGAAATATGCTTTTCAGTTTTTGATCATCAAAAGTATTCATATTTAATTATTTCCAATTGTTTTTGTTTTTATCGGCCTATTGATAAATGACTCAAGGTTCGATTCGAGCTCAAAGCCAGAACAATAATTTTTTTTCTAATGATAATTATTGTTATTTTTTAATTTTTCTAAATTTGAAAAATTGTATTTTGTTTTTGGAATAGTAAGTAGAAAATTTTTCAGACAACCTGCCATAGCTGCGCAGAAAAAATAACAATAATTATCATTAGAAAAAAATTATTGTTCTGGCCTTGAGATTGAATCGAACCTTGAATCATTTAATTATTTCTTTTGTTCAATTATATGATAACTCATTATTTAGTCAGAAAGCGTAATCAAATTGTATTTATATGAAGGAAAATTTTAAATTTAATTATCTAAATGCTGAGTGGGATCAAGTCGCATGCAAAAATCCCAATCAAAACGATTGAAATATGTTCACGAATATGATTAGAAAATGACTGTGAAAATCATTCAAATATTACTCTAAAACAATTAAAGCTTAATTTTACAATGGTATCAAATATGACCAAAAAGCGTTTCGAAATATGAATCATAAATGATTATTCAAGAATGATCACATTATCATTAGAAAAAAATTATTGTTCTGGCCTTGAGATTGAATCGAACCTTGAATCATTTAATTATTTCTTTTGTTCAATTATATGATAACTCATTATTTAGTCAGAAAGCGTAATCAAATTGTATTTATATGAAGGAAAATTTTAAATTTAATTATCTAAATGCTGAGTGGGATCAAGTCGCATGCAAAAATCTCAATCAAAACGATTGAAATATGTTCACGAATATGATTAGAAAATGACTGTGAAAATCATTCAAATATTACTCTAAAACAATTAAAGCTTAATTTTACAATGGTATCAAATATGACCAAAAAGCGTTTCGAAATATGAATCATAAATGATTATTCAAGAATGATCACATTATCATTAGAAAAAAATTATTGTTCTGGCCTTGAGATTGAATCGAACCTTGAATCATTTAATTATTTCTTTTGTTCAATTATATGATAACTCATTATTTAGTCAGAAAGCGTAATCAAATTGTATTTATATGAAGGAAAATTTTAAATTTAATTATCTAAATGCTGAGTGGGATCAAGTCGCATGCAAAAATCCCAATCAAAACGATTGAAATATGTTCACGAATATGATTAGAAAATGACTGTGAAAATCATTCAAATATTACTCTAAAACAATTAAAGCTTAATTTTACAATGGTATCAAATATGATCAAAAAGCGTTTCGAAATATGAATCATAAATGATTATTCAAGAATGATCACATTTATGGTACATTTTTCTCCCGACGATACATTAATTTTCGAACAGAAAATGCTTTTAAATTTGAACGTTTTTAATCATCTTGGGGTATGATATTTGAATATTGTTTGATCAAAATTTTCAAAAAATGCTGGCTGGGTTCAGATAAATGCACAAAAATCAGCGGAAAATGTGTCCTTATACAAAGACCCATTTTTGCTGAACTTTGAGTGATAAAATTTTGTCTAAGAAATCGTAAGAAAATTTATTATGAATTCCACGAGAGTAAATGCTTAGCTTGATTTTTATTTAGCATCAGAACTAAAACTAACCAAATTTCCTTAATTAGCACATATTTATACTTAATAAGTAATTATTGAGCTAGATGCAAAGGGACCGTGTTGACAAATCACAAAATTGCGCCACTTTGAGGTTCGAACGTTCCATGTGTTGACGGGAGAATCATACCTGATTAGGCCACTTTACATAGCTTCGGTCCTTTGCATAAGTAAACAAAAAAATCAGACAACTTTGTAGGTAGCTGGTAGTTCGTGTGTTTCTACAAATTCCCTCGTTGAGTGAGGGTTCAGGTTGTAATTTTGAGGTGCCTTTTATTTAGGTACATCTTGTATGTGTTGTATAAAAAAATTAAAAATTAAACATTTTTTCCAGTGTAATAAAAATTTTTACAGTGTACATTTTCGAAAGCCGATTTGAATACCATTCCAATAGTACCAAGATCTTGGAAATCGGTTGAGCCATTCCATAGTAATCACAGCTCAAAAGTAGCATGATAACAAAATATAAAGAGATGCATTTACTTAAAAATTAAAAATTAAAAAAAAGAAAAAAATACGCCATTTTAGTTTTTGGATATGTTATATATATTAAATAGACCTTTCAAAAAAAAATTCTTTTATTTTAAAACGCTTGGCCTTTGAAGTTTTTTCCAAGTTTAAAATAAAATTTTTGAAAAAAAATTTGTTTCAGTGTAATACAAATTTTTTAGAGTGTATATTTTCAAAAGCTGATCCGAATACCTTTCCAATGTTACGAAGATCTTTGAAATCGGTTGAGCTATTCCGTAGTTATCACAGCTCAAAAGTACCTATTACCGTCGTTTTTCACGAATTTTTTACAACTTTGACACCTTGCCACGCCCACATTTTTTCAAAAATGGAATTTCTAAATGAGGTTGTGCTTGTATAGGTAAAGTGTACCTCTATGCAAAATTTAATTAAAATCCGAGGGGTCGTGTGCCTTTTTTTATAGGTTTTGATATGAAATTCATTATATCTATCCGCATTCGGGATAGTTCAAGATGACCAAAGTACTTTTATTACTCAGTCTGCGTCTGCGCATAGAGGCGGTGCATCTACAAATACTTTTAACCCTTCAGGCACTTGCGACTGGCAAGGTGAAGGTACGACACTTGAGAAGGCGCGCTCAAAAGCACTTGTCTGCACTGAGAAGTCAATAATATCCTTAGAGTGTAAATGTTTTTCAAAAATTTGCGAAGAATCGCCTTGCGCCAGACCACAGATCTTTTTCCACCGGCATCAACTAACAAACTCCGCAAACAGACAAGGCGTCAATGTTCTCGGTCTCTTCACTTCTTTTTGCGATTACGCCACAAATACTCAAATTTTCGCTAATTGTGTGCACATAGGACCGTTAGACTCCATTTTAAATATATGTGACCTGGAATCATGAAAGGAACCTATTGTGCGAAAACAAGTTTTCGAGAAAAGCGCGTTTAAAATTTTTGTTTAGCTTGACTCAGTGTAACAGCCGGCCGTTGTGAACGAATTTTGTAATTAAAATTTAAGTAATTTCCCGATAAGCTACAAGCTAGAAACTTGGAATATAGTTCAGAACCCGATGACAATGCAATAATAAAAAAAAACTCCGATAGGTGGCGCATGAATTGAAATATTTCAAAAAATCGTTTTTGTGGTCCGATTTGACTTTAACTGCGGTTTGTTCCATTGGAAAGAGCGTTAAATTTTCTATAAGAATCACTCAAAAAGTGAACAACGGTCTTTTTGCACATTAGGTCCCTTTCATGATTTCATGTCATATATATGTATAATTTCCGTAGCTCAGCGCTATATATTTGAACATAGTTTTTAAAAAAAAAAAACAATTTTATGTTAAATTCTAAAAAATTTTGAAATCAAATGGTTAAATATTTTTTAATTAGGCGCAAAAACTTCTACTAATTTATTTTGGTCTTATAGCATGGTTCAATTATATGGTTGGCTCATCTCATCAGCTGATTTTATTTATTTCATTGCATGGCCGATGGGATTGTCAAAAGGATATGGCAAACTCAAAATGAAACCAACACATTGGCAACATTTTCTTACACATACAAAAACTGCTAAGTTTTATGTTTCCGTTCGCACCAACATCAATACACAGACTTTGACAATTTGAACAGACATATTTTGTTATTGTACAGATGAGCCAACCATATAGTTGAACCATGGTCTTATAGAGAAAATTTTGAAACCATTTTTGAAATCCCCAATCATATCTACATATGTATGTATGTAAATATTTCTTTTTCCTAGAGGGTATCCAAGCGTCCCATAGATATTCCTATAATTTTAGGTATTTGATAGTCGGAACAATGTAATAACAAGGTACCCATTCATAGTTACATACATATGTCATGGAAGAATGTGTACATATATAGCTACTATATGCATAAGCATTGAAACCCCCAAAGTTGACATTTCCGCTGTGACGGTAGATGCTTCCCTTTTCCGCTATACAACTATAAATATCATGTGACCATAAAAATCGATTGCATCAAAATTGAGCTTTTAAAAAATATTTTCTCCTTATAAATGGGCTTTGCATAAGTATGCGTACTGTCTTACAAAGTTTCTCTGACCCGATTTAAACCCCTATTCATGTGCTTCTAAGTACAGCGCTTGATTACATTTTGAGAAGTCTCAAACCAGTCCACAGGTAGCGATACTCGTTTCAGTTTCAGTTTTATGTATTTCATCATTACCACAGGTCGTTTACTCTATTCATCATACTACATAAGGCGCATTCGTGTTGACTCAGACGCTTTTGCTTGGGACCGAGGTGATTCAAGCAGTTTTTATTCTTTTGTTTTTTCTTTGGTGTACGGTCGGATTAATTGTAGCAACGAAGATTGCCTAAAATGTTGGAAACCAGGTTGGTGGTTGGTAAGTAAAAACAAAAAACACAGAGCTCTTTGTATTGGCGCATGCATATATGTAGGTAGTTAGGTATGTAAGATGTAAGTTAATAGTCATGACGTGCTGGGTATTCTGGGAATGGAATCATGCAGAGCTCTCGACAACTCGATTCAATTTAGCTCATGCATGTATGGAGTATGAGTCTCGGTATGGCGTTGTTTTTTTATAAATAACTTACCTATTACTCGTGCTTTTTGATAATGATGCGCCATTTTCGAGTTTTTCTAAGGCGTTGAGTTACAGCTCGAGGCTGTGGAATTTATATATACATAGGTGGGTATACAAGTAGAAGTGTCGGTACATACTCTTATATAATTTTATATTTATTCATATAACCATTTGGTCGCAATTATTCCAGCATAGCTAAAAGCGAACTAAGCTCAAGCTGTAGCTTTACTTTTTTACTTTACCCATCTTTTGCCTCTGCGTCCCCTTTAATGTACATACATACATACCTCTATACCAACATTGCATAGAGCAGAAGATTATACTTTGTACATTAAATCTTTCTTTACTTCAAAGTCATTCATCTAATTCCCATGATTTGTTGGCTGATGTGGGTTCGAATAGTTTGACGGGCTCCATACACCAAATGTGGCTATTCTAACGTTTAGGTGCAAAGTTGTTGGTATATTAATCAGATTCTTTTATATATGTATATTGTTTTTATGCCTATGTGAATAAACAGATGCCTATCCGCTTTCTGTATTCATGACTTCTGAGATGGTTTCTTTAGATGGTCTATTGCAAACGAATCACGTAGTCCCGCCTGTTTTGCCGGAGCAGCTGGTATATGTATGCATCATTGACAGACATGCATACATACTTTCCTAAATACATTGTATAAGAAGGTATACAATCTGTACTATAATTTTTAAAAATCTTTAGTTGCCACAATTTCAAAAAAGTTTTAATCTGAGAGAGAATAAAGTATCACCCTTTTATTCTTTGCTCATTGCTGACCTAAGCATTCTAAAAACACATATTTATTTTACACAGCATCAGATTAAGAATTCTGGGGCCTGGGCCCCTATACACTTTTTTCGAGTCGACCAAAGCCATGCAGCCAGATTCCAATAATCGGCATAACCTAAATGCAAAAATATGCAAAAATGCCAAAGCAAATGTACTGTCAGAAATTCGGGAGAGTGTGATTCTATCCATGTTCCAATGGACAGTGATCCCGGTAAAAATTTAACATGCAAATGTTAAATGTACTGTCAAAAACAGCTGTTGTGGGTGTTGTAGTGATAAGAACACTCCCCGAAGGCCTTGTGGAGCGTTATCGATGTTGATGATCCTTTGCCGGATGCAGATCCGGTATGTTCTGGTAACAAGCACCATTAAGGTACTAGCCCGACCATCTCGGGAACGATTTGGTATGACCACATGAAACCTTCTAGGCTATGCCGCCTTCCCATCCCCTAGATCCATGAGGAATTTGGGGTCGCTAGAGCCTCGGCTGTTAAGGACACAGTATTCGCTACGGGTTGGTGAGGCTGACAATTGGGTTGGAGAAACTACATATATATTGCGCTGGCAACCCCTTCAAAAGGTTGTGCTACACAACCTCTTGAATCAATTTGGTATTTTAGTCGCCTCTTACGACAGGGATACTTGCCGCGCGTATACGCTAAGCCCCCTAACCTACTGGGTTGGCAAAAAAAAAACAGTTGATTACTTTCAGGTCATATAATTGTTATGATCAAATATCTTTGAGTACCCATATAAATCTCATTACAAATCATTCAAACTTTCTATTTTTCAAAATTTTTCAAAAAATGTAGGTGCTATTCATATGTAATAGTTGAAAGTAAAAGTAACAAGTTCTAAAAAGGTAAACGTTTCCTCAAAGGTTCCCAGCTCTGAAAAATTGAAGGTTTTGTTTATAGGTTCCAAAAAGGTAATCGGTTAAACCGGTTCGATAGAAGTAACTGGGGTTCCCAAGAAGTTATTAGCCCAAAAATTCCGGTCTGAGTGTGAAAGCTTTAAAATTATAACAGAAAAGGAACGAAAAGGAAAGGAAAAGAAAGGAAGTGGAGGGGAAAGGAAAGACAGGAAAAGCAATAAAAGGAGAGGAAGGGAAAAAACGAGAAATGAAAGGAAAACTAAGGAAAGGTAAGAAATGAAAGGAAATCGATATCAGACAGCGTTATCTCAATTACGTGTTTCTTTTCGATGTTTCATTTGTATGCTGTTTATTCCAGTTTTTCTTTTTTTTCATTATTTTTTTTAAATTACTTGCTTGCTGCAATAGAGCTAAACTAATCTGGTTTTATATTTCACCTCTGTTTACCGGGAACTTATTTATGTACCCTATGTCACGTAATTTTGTGTGTTGAATTCAATTTTCTATTGATTTTCTACATGCTTGTACATTTTTAATAAGTTTTACACGGTTTATATACGGTCGAAGTAGCGATAAAGTCAGCCGATTTGTAAAAATTTAAATCAAAAATTAAAAACATTTTTAGAAGCGAATGGTAAATAAATAAAATTAACAAAAAAAATGTATATAAAGGTAAAAAAACAAATCATTTTTATTATTAAGATAATTCAAAAATTATATAACTAAATAAAGAAATTATAAGAGTGAGGTAAGTAAGGCTTAAGTTAAGAATTATGTATTTTTTCTTAAAAATTTTAGTAAAAAGTACCATTAAATGAATATAAATTTTATAGAAAATAGTTTAAATAATATATCTACTATAGCAAACAATATCGGCTTGGGAAGAAATTGCCTAGAGGGTTAAATGTGGTCATATCAAATCGTTCCTGTTTCTTACCGTAACGTACCGGATCTATATCCGGCAAATTACCATCAACATTGATAATACTCCCCAAAACCTTCGGGAAGTGTCCATATCGCTACAAAAACAATAACAAAACAACAGCAGCAACATACAGCAATGTAATGCAGATTATCAAAATGTTATTGTTTATATGTAACTCACAAATGCCCACCAAAAATGTGTTACTTATATACATAAAGGTTATTTTATTTGATAAAAGTGCTATTATTACATGTACATACGTTCTACTACAGAGAGTTTGAGGAGATACAGACGAGTTATCGAAAACATGTCGATTTGTTATGCAAAATTTATTGATTTATTATCGAAATTTATCGATTTTTTATCTAAAAATTACCGATTTTTCATCAAAAAACTATCGCAAAGCTATCAATCTGTTTTCAAAAAAATATCGCGTAGTTATCAATTTAAAAAAATCGATACATTTTTATAATAAATCGACAATTTATCTGATTTATACCTCGTAAAATATGGCGTTAAAGAACGTATATTGCATACAACTGGAGGAATAGGTTATAAACATGTTAATCAAACGAAACAACTTTTATATATACATATGTACATATATAGGAAATAAATTTTTTGGTCGGGAATTGGGTATGTAGCATACATGTATGTAAATATATATTATAAATTTGACCACTTTAGACTAACAAATCGATATTTTTTCAATAACACATCCATTACTTTTTAATAATAAAACGATTTCACGTTGATGATTCGCCTACAATAAACCGATAATTCTTCGATAACAGTTGTTATCGATAGCAAGTAGATAACAAGTCGGTAACAAACTAATAACAAGCTGAATACAAGTCTATAATAATAACAGCCCTATAGCTTCTCATATTCATAAATTAAATTTTCCAAACCCTGCCAAAATGATTCTAAAATATAGTCACTGGTAAAATATCGAAATTATATCGAAATGGTTTCAAAACAGAAAACATAACAAAAAAGTTTCTAAATAATTCCCCAAAAACCAGCAATTATTCCAATAATGGTTTCGGAAATAGCTCATGGCTGAACACAAAATAATAAAAAACCGCCATATTATAATTTTCTTGGTTCATATTTTGAGGGATAACAATTATTTGCAGGCTCGGATAATATAATATCAAGTTTAAATTATGTAAACAGAGCAGACGAGAGATTTACCTTACCCAAAACCTACTTCGGTCGCAAAATACCAAATACAACGATTTCAGTGAGTGTGATCTTGAAAGTCAGCTGTCAGTTTTACACTGGTTCCGATATCGGTGCTAATTTTGACAAAGCCAATTTTTAAGTTCCTATTCTGGTTACGGAAAACTTCTTTCAGTAACATCCCTATTACTGTAAGTATAAATCTGATCTACAATCTAGAGCTGAAAAAACATCGATATTCGCGCTATCGATTGTTTTTGATAAAATCCAGTAACGTATTTTATTGATACTAAAGATTATCATTTATTTTCTAGAGTCAAATTAAATACGAATCGATAGCGCTTATAGCTTGTAAATAGTATCGATAGTATATCGTATAGCTACAAAACTATCGATAGTTTAATTTTTGGAAAACCATCGATTTTTCTGTCAATAGTGAGTTTTTCAGGAAAAGGTCTTGCATTTTTCGAAGAGAATTTTTTCTTCTAATTTTTATTGGATTGGCTGATTCGTACCAAATTTTGACAGCGTTTAAATAACGATACGAGATAATTACAAACGCAAAGAAAATTACAACTTTGTCTCCTGTGCGATATCCTTAAGTCGTCTCCAACTAAAATATATATGTGATATTTTTGACTCTTGTACTACCATGTCAAGTGGTGAAACTAAGGAATTCCCATTATCTGGTTTATAAGAACCACCCTAATGTAGGTATATTTTAAACACATTTTGTTCAGAGTTGAATTTACAATACGACAGTATACGATGATAGTGAAAACTATCGATAATATTTTGTAAACTATAGTAAAATATCGAATAGCGCCATTATCGATAGTTTTCCAACTCTGGTTTATCGCAGTACTTTACACATTTCAAATGCTAACATGATTTTTTGCTGGGTAAGTATGTATATGACAACCTACATTTACAAATATATATATATATTCACTCATTATCACTTACATATTTACAAGTGTACATATGTACAAAAAAATTCACTTATAAATGATAATTACCTTATGCACACAATTACAAATTCTCAAGACCCCACTGCGCGTCAGTCTCGTTTACAATTGGTGCCTACCGAATATTCCACACGAGTGCAATACTGTCTCTCAGAGCGCTCTCTTTCGAATACAATTTCGACGATATGATAATGGTTCTATTTATTTTCTGTAGTTGGAGGAACTGTATATCCGGTTGATAGACCCCAATCAGTATAATTTTATAGATGTATATGTTTGTATATATGTATGTATGGTAAACTGGTATACACTTAATGACGCCTCGGTTTTGTGACCTTAGTGGATGATATATATATTTTTCTCTTTAATTAGGTATTTGCAAAAATTGTTTTCAACAGTTTTTTGAAACCCTTTATTCAGCGAGTTATTATTTATAGCAAATATTTATTATAATAGCATCTATGCAAATATTTTTGTAGATATGTACATATGTATAGTCTCACATGTGCTTATTATTGTTTATCGTATGTCACATTCGAAAATCTCTTTTATCCAGTAAAGCGCGCGCACACAACTTTTTTCATTTCAAATTCAAAAATCTATGTGCAAAAATGTTTTTTTCTTCATTATTCAACTCCCAGCAATCATCAAAGAGTTCACAAAACAATATTTGAAACAAACACAAATCACTGCAGATGCGAGAGTAGAGAACCAATAACTAACTGTTCTTTGATTGTCTCTGTATAGTTGTACAATAAATTCAAGTCAAGAGTCTTCTAGTGCAATTTTGCCTGCTAGAGAGATGTACACAAACAAACAAACAACACACCGTGGTATGTTCAACGTTGTTGCCGTTATTGAGTTAAAACACAAACGTTCAACGCAACTGCTCAGCACTAAATGAAACATTCATTCGTCCGACTTGGTGGTCGAGGTCTCGTGCGCCCCAAAATAATACTCGTTTTTTCCATCCGCGCATATAGGCGAAAATCCTCCAAGCACACAATGGCCCGGCATCTGTAATGAATCGTTTTGGTCGTTAGAGTCGTCAGTTGTAGGTATATTTATATATACGTACAACAACAACTATATACAATGTGCGGAGGCACACATACCCTCAAACACTTGCATGTGCGCCGCACACATAACAACACAAACTTGGAATGAATAACTGAATGGATGGATGGATCAATGGTTAGTTGGGATGGTAGAGGTTGGTTGATTGTTCGTTGGTTTGTAGCTTGTGTGTTTTGAATGCTTGGTTACTGGGGACGCTTAGAGGTATGTAGGTACATATATAGACTAGGTATGCCAAAAAGTAGAAAGGCAGCTTGTGAACCAGAGTTGAGGCACAAAGTACTTATTTGCTCGCATATCTACTATGCAGGGATCGTTACAGTTATAGATTTTATTCATGGTTCAACTATATGGTTAGCTCATCTGTACAAAAACAAAATATGTTAGTTCAGATTGTCAAAATCTGCGTGTTGGTGTTGGTGCGAATGGTATGGAATGTAAACATAAAACTTAGCAGTTTTTGTATGTTGTAAGAAAATGTTGCCAATGTGTTGGTTTCATTTTGAGTATGCCATCTCCTTTTGACAATCCCATCGACCATGCAATGAAATAAATAAAATTAGCTGATGAGATGAGCCAACCATATAATTGAGCCATGGTTATATTAAACGAATTGCCTTTTAATAACTTTTTTTTTGCGTTTGTTTTTCGCTACTAAAATAATTATTTTTCAACTATTTGATTTCGCTTGAAAAAAATAATGATTATTTTTTCAGTGCTTTATTTTGTCTAGAAAATAATTGTTATTTTTTCGTTTTATTGTTTTTTTTTTCAATGTCAGTAATATTTGTTGTTTTTTTTTTAATTTTTTATTTCGTCTAGCAAATATTTAGTTTTGTTTTTTTTTCATGAATTTAATATTAAATTTTTTGATATTTTCATCTCGTCTAGAATTGTTTTTATATTCTTTTAGTATTATTTTTTGCCGAGTTTTAATTTTTTATTTTTATTGTTTTCCTTGAAATACATATTTATTTTTTTGATTTTTTTATTTTGCCTAGAAAATATTTTTTATTTTTTTGTATTATTTTTTACTGCGACATTAATAATTTTTGTTGTTATGTCGGCCTACTGATTTGTAAGATCGCGTGTTCGAAACGAGCTCAAGGCCTAACAATAATTATTTTATCATTATTATTGTTATGATACATTTCTTCTTAAATGAAAATATTTTTAAATAAGAATAATAGAAAGAAAAATTAAGACCACACCCAAAGCTCGTTGTATAGATTCATTTCGGGAACTGCTGAATTCCTTCTTCCCTGAAAATTGTATTTATATTTTTGAGTATTTTATATCGTCTATATAATAAATACATTTTTTTTTTCAGTTTTCGCTTTTGCCATTAAAGTAACATCTTCTTGATTTTTTTTCTACAAAATAATTGATATTTTCATAGCTTTAATTTTTGCGTAGAAAATTATTTTTATCTTTTTGAGTTTTTAATTCGTCCAAAAAATAATTTTTATTTTTTTCGTGTTTTTGTCATTAATGTAATATTTGTTTTTTTTTTTTTGAACTTTTTATTTCGTATAGAAAATATATTTTATTTATTTAGTTAAATTTTTTTCCGAAAAATTTATATTGCTTTGTTTTCGTCTACTGTTTATTTTAAATTTTTTTAATTTCATTTTTTTACGTGCAATTATTATTCATTTTTTGAGTTTTTTATTTCGTTTAGAAAATAATTTTAATTATTTTAGTTTTAGTTTTCGCATACAAGTAATATTTATTTTTTTCGAGTTTTTTTGTTTCGTCTAGAAAATATTTTTTTTTTGTTTTTGTCTAGAAAATAGTACATATTAGTTTTATTTTTTTCGTGAAACTATAGTTTATTTTTTTTCAGTCGTTTATTTCGCCTACAAAATAGTCTTTATTTTAATGGAAGTAATATTTACATTTCTGAAATATTTATTTCGCTACAACAATAGTAATTATTTTTCGAGCTTTTGATTTCATTTGGAAACTTTTTTTTTTTTTTCAGTTTATGATAGAAAAAGAAACTAAGAAATAGAGATTATTTTCCGAAAGAAATATAATAAAACTCAAAACAAACAAAACTAATTTATCTACACTCTGTGTACAAAGTAATGTATTGCTTTGAAATCAATATCTATTTTTTGCTTTTATGCGAGAAATAAAATAAAAAAATTAAAATTACTTTCCAAAGTTAAAAAAAAATCAAAACATAACTATTATTTTTCGATAAAAGTAAAAAAAATGGTATAGTAGAACTATTTTCGATTTTTATAAAAATAAATCTATCCACTATCGATTGTCCGTGTAGGTGACATTACCGCTCCAGTATGATTTTTTTGTTTTAAATTTTGACAAATAACAGTTATTTGCAATCCCTGCTACAATCAACACAGAAGTAATATGCAACGTTTCACGTTGAAACTTTCAACGACGGACAATAACTTCGACGAGGCATTGTGCTGGTAAAGCGACGACTTAAACAGCTGCAGAACCTAACTGAAAGACTACCTAGCATGATTATACGACCTGGATAAACGAAATACACGGAGGCGTTTACAGTCACAACAACAAAAGCAATATTATTACTCGAGCACAACAAAATAGAGAGAGACGCGTGGATTACTACAACAAAATAAGCAACAGCAACAAAAAAACGTCACTACGCCAAGCAGACTGCAGGTAAGTATGACGTTAAGTGAATATGGATGACGACAACGACGACGCAGATTATGATGATGATGATGATGATAATTAAGTAAGTTGTTGCAGTCGAAAAATTGTCGGTGAATCCAGCAAAGTAACGAGCAGCCAAGTCAAGCCATGAGTCGCTCGTTGTCGTCACCATCGTTGGATAACCAAGAGTGGTAGAAAGTAAATAAAAGTCATCGAGGCCATGAGGTAGGGAGGCGTCTGTTATATAGAGATACCTACAAGCTGAAAAGTTTTGTGCTTTTGAACGTTCACATCCGACGCGACCTGATTTATGGTCGGTTATTTGATCATCATCTAACTTGGTTGTTGTTTGTTACACTTACGATATACTGTGTATGTATACTACTTCCAGCCTTCTATGGCTCGAAACTCTATCTATGGGTATTATACTCGTTTGTGTTTAACGCATTTCTATTTAGATGTAGGTATGTATAAATATGGTTTAAGACTCGAACTGGTTTGCCTTTGTTCCGTTTAAGTGGTTTAAGAGTCTCGTTTGGTTTCTGAGGTTTTTGAAGTTTTGTAAAATGATTACGGTTCCCACAAATGTAAACATATATATTTATATACTATATATACAGTTACTCACAGACAAAATGTAATATTCTTGGTTTTTTATAATATACCTCCCCAAAGGAAGGCTCACTTGGAGACGAACATAACAAACTTTGTAAAGAAGATACCTGCTTTAATTTAATCACCCAGTTATTGAAGGCACTTCTTCTGTTATTTTCATAGCAAAAACAATATCAGCCAACGGAAGAAGTTCTATAAATCTTATCAAGAAGTACCAAGCAGGCAATTGAAAAGTAAACTTCTTTTTCGACGAACCAAAATCATGCTCTATAAGCCTTTCATAAGACCGTACACAAGGGATGGCTCGGAATAAAGAGCGATTGGGAGAAACTTTGGGATGTCTCTTGGAGTATTAGTGACAAAATTTCTTCGTAAGATACATAATTGTCCGCGATGCCGACGGCGAGTATCGAAGGAGGTATAATGATGAGCTGTATGAATTTCAAGAAGATATGAACATAGTGCAACGAACAAAGCACGAAGGCTTCTTTGGCTAGGTAACGTTATGCCAATGGATGAAGACGCTCCATCCCGAAAGTATTTCTATCGACAACCGTATTTGGGACCAGAGGAAAAGCAGTACCTCCACTGAGTTGGGAGGGGTAGGTGGAGGAAAACTTAATCCCCCTTGCTATAGCGAAACAAGAATACCGGGCACTAAATAATGAATATGATGATGATATCATTTCATCCAAATTGAAAGCATTTTAATTTGTTCTTTCTAAACTGGATAGTTCAGTCTTGCAGTCGATGTAGATGCCATTGCCTATAGGGTGGATGAATATTTTCTGGTTGCACTGCACGCTCTGGTTAATGGTACAGTGCTGCTTTCACTTCATGTTACCTTTTCGGCTAGAGTTTTTCTGTTTTGTTTTTGGTTCACAATCTGGCTTAGGTGCCGATTGTGATTCGGTTTCAGCATCCTTTCCGTTTCCGCTCCAGTTTGGGTTTCGAATCCCATACCGGTTTCGTCTTCGATCCTGCCTCAGCTCCAGCTTTGGATCCGCGTTAGTTTTCAATTCCGAGTTACTCTCAGCCTTCAGATGCGGTTCTAATATCGGTGTGGGTCCCGGTTTCGGCTCCTCAAGATTTACATTTCGGTTCCCCTTAGCTTCTGTTTCCCTTTTAATGTATATACCTTTGTTTCCTTTCCTTTTCTTTCAATTCCGTTACTTTCCTTTTCTCTTATAGCCATTACATTTCTTCCCTCTCTTTTCCTTTCATATTCTCGTTACAGTAGTTTCCTTAAAAAACCAGTTGTTTTTCGGGGTTCGCTGGAAACTTATGGTATCGAAGCAGCTTATCTTGGCTGTCGCAAGGTAATGGTCCGATCACGACGAGATAGATTTGGTTTCGTGTTCGTCGATCACAATGGAGTTCTTCTTCCCTTCCTTAAACATTTTTTTCACACCGTTTTACAAAGTACAATTCACAAGTTTCATGTAACATTTTCCCCACCCTTGACAGTACTATTTACGCACAACCTCTTGCCATCTAACCATGTCTCATTCTAACTGTGCTTAACTGTAAATAAATGGATAATATAGATTGGTTTTATAACTTTGAACGTAATATCAAAACAGGCTGGCCCGCATGCCATAAAAGTTCACATGCGCCATATTAGTACCTACCTTTCAAATTTTATTTATTTTTATATACGCCTCGAATGTCTATGACTACACAAAACTTTTTCAATGAAAAAAGTTCGAGCAATATAAGTAAAAGGGGAATGTTCACGCATACCTACAATGTATCCAACATTCTTGCTGCTTTGGCGTAGGGTGTGGAAACGCTATATAACGAGCACTGAACAATGCCCCGACCAATTCGTTATAATTCGTTATGGGTCTCTATGCCGAGAACTGGCGGGCAGCCATTGCCGTAAGTTGGTGACTAAAGCCTGCGTTGTACAGTGAGAAGAGGCATTAGTCGACAGTCGCGCAGTTCGCGGTTACATGGACAAGTACGCCCATATTTTTTTTTCGGCGTCAACTAAACGGATAGATATACATATATATATATACATATATATATACATATATGTATATGTATACCTATATATATGTCTATAAACTCTGGTTTTTATATTAATTTGCTCATCTTTTTCGTTTGGGGTTTTTATGATATCATAAGTAAATAATTTTACTTATTTGCAGAATCAATTTTTTAAGGTGGGGAGCTGGGCAACGTTAAAAAATATTTTTTTTTTATTCAGGTAGTGGAGAGTTTGCATAAATTGGGGCTAACAAAGGAGGGGTAGATATTTGTACATTAGGGCGGGTCGATTTAAAAATTGCTCATTGCTCTGCAAAAATCGTATTCTAGGGATCAAAATAAGAAACTTTGCCGAAGGAATCATACCTCTAAAACCAATTCTGATGTCCCCCCTTTGGTTCGAACTTTTGGATAGGGGCAACTTCAATTCTACCTGATGTGTCTTGTGGTGGCTTAAAAAAACAACACAAGCAATTTTACGATCTGCAATTATGTCACAGTGATACCTTCATTTTTTAAAACGGTTGAATAAAAAGCCCACACAACTATGTTGACGACATGCAAATGCATCACAGTGATGCCTTGGTTTTAAAAGGGGGTTGTAAAAACGCTAATTTCTTAAAATTTTTTTTTAATTTCGTTTCTATTACTAAGTTAAATTCATTTTTTCATTTACATATGTTCTGACTAAATAAATTTCTAAAGAGAAAAATAAACTCCAAAAAGAAACAAGTAAGGAAGGTTAAGTTCGGGTGTAACCGAACATTACATACTCAGTTGAGAGCTATGGTGACAACATAAGGGAAAATAACCATGTAGGAAAATGAACCGAGGGAAACCCTGGAATGTGTTTGTATGACATGTGTATCAAACGAAAGGCATTAAAGAGTATTTTATGAGGGAGTGGGCCATAGTTCTATAGGTGGACGCCATTTAGGGATATAGCCATAAAGGTGGATCAGGGTTGACTCTAGAATGCGTTTGTACGATATGGGTATCAAAAGAAAGGTGTTAATGAGTATTTTAAACGGGAGTAATCCTTAGTTCCATAGGTGGACGCCGTTTCGAGATATCACCATAAAGGTGGACCAAGGGTGACCCTAGAATGTGTTTTTACGATATGGGTATCAAATGAAAGTTGTTAATGAGTATTTTAAAAGGGAGTAATCCTTAGTTCCATAGGTGGACGCCGTTTCGAGATATCACCATAAAGGTGGACCAGGGGTGACCCTAGAATGTGTTTTTACGATATGGGTATCAAATGAAAGTTGTTAATGAGTATTTTAAAAGGGAGTAATCCTTAGATCCATAGGTGGACGCCGTTTCGAGATATCGCCATAAAGGTGGGCCAGGGGTGACTCTAGAATGAGTTTGCACGATATGGGTATCAAAAGAAAGGTGTTAATGAGTATTTTTAAAAGGGAGTGGGCTTTCGTTCTATAGGTATTTACCTTTTCGAGATATCGCCATAAAGGTCGACCAGGGGTGACTTTAGAATATGTTTGTACGATATGGGTATCAAACGAAAGGAGTTAATGAGTATTTTAAAAGGGAGTGGTGGTTGTTGTATAGGTGGTCGCATTTTCGAAATATCGCCATAAAGGTGGACCAGGGGTGACTCTAGAATGTGTTTTTACGATATGGGTATCAAATGAAAGTTGTTAATGAGTATTTTAAAAGGGAGTAATCCTTAGTTCCATAGGTGGACGCCGTTTCGAGATATCACCATAAAGGTGGACCAGGGGTGACCCTAGAATGTGTTTTTACGATATGGGTATCAAATGAAAATTGTTAATGAGTATTTTAAAAGGGAGTAATCCTTAGATCCATAGGTGGACGCCGTTTCGAGATATCGCCATAAAGGTGGGCCAGGGGTGACTCTAGAATGAGTTTGTACGATATGGGTATCAAAAGAAAGGTGTTAATGAGTATTTTTAAAAGGGAGTGGGCTTTCGTTCTATAGGTGTTTCCCTTTTCGAGATATCGCCATAAAGGTCGACCAGGGGTGACTTTAGAATATGTTTGTACGATATGGGTATCAAACGAAAGGAGTTAATGAGTATTTTAAAAGGGAGTAATCCTTAGTCCCATAGGTGGACGCCGTTTCAAGATATCGCCATAAAGGTGGACCAGGGGTGACCCTAGAATGTGTTTTTACGATATGGGTATCAAATGAAAGTTGTTAATGAGTATTTTAAAAGGGAGTAATCCTTAGTCCCATAGGTGGACGCCGTTTCGAGATATCGCCATAAAGGTGGACCAGGGGTGACCCTAGAATGTGTTTTTACGATATGGGTATCAAATGAAAGTTGTTAATGAGTATTTTAAAAGGGAGTAATCCTTAGTTCCATAGGTGGACGCCGTTTCGAGATATCGCCATAAAGGTGGGCCAGGGGTGACTCTAGAATTTGTTTGTGCAATATGGGTATCAAACGAAATGAGTTAATGAGTATTTTTAAAGGGAGTGGTGGTTGCTGTATAGGTGGTCGCATTTTCGAAATATCGCCATAAAGGTGGACCAGGGGTGACTCTAGAATTTGTTTGTACAATATGGGTATCAAAAGAAAGGTGTTAATGAGTATTTTAAAAGGGAGTAATTCTTAGTTCCATAGGTGGACGCCGTTTCGAGATATCGCCATAAAGGTGGGCCAGGGGTGACTCTAGAATGAGTTTGTACGATATGGGTATCAAAAGAAAGGTGTTAATGAGTATTTTTAAAAGGGAGTGGGCTTTCGTTCTATAGGTGTTCGCCTTTTCGAGATATCGCCATAAAGGTGGACCAGGGGTGACTTTAGAATATGTTTGTACGATATGGGTATCAAACGAAAGGAGTTAATGAGTATTTTAAAAGGGAGTGGGCCTTAGTTCTATAGGTGGACGCCTTTTCGAGGTATCGCAATAAAGGTGGACCAGGGGTGACTCTAGGTATCAAATGAAAGGTGTTAATGAGTATTTTAAAAGGGAGTGGT
Organism: Eurosta solidaginis; assembly: GCF_040869045.1. Taxonomy (NCBI): domain Eukaryota; kingdom Metazoa; phylum Arthropoda; class Insecta; order Diptera; family Tephritidae; genus Eurosta; species Eurosta solidaginis. Next base: position 182,088,114 of record NC_090323.1, read on the forward strand.
GGTTGTTGTATAGGTGGTCGCATTTTCGAAATATCGCCATAAAGGTGGACCAAGGGTGACCCTAGAATTTGTTTGTACAATATGGGTATCAAACGAAAGGAGTTAATGAGTATTTTAAAAGGGAGTGGGCCTTAGTTCTATAGGTGGACGCCTTTTCGAGGTATCGAAATAAAGGTGGACCAGGGGTGACTCTAGACTTTGTTAGTGCGATATGGGTATCAAATGAAAGGGGTTAATGAGTATTTTTAAAAGGGAGTGGGCCTTCGTTCTATAGGTGTTCGCCTTTTCGAGATATCGCCATAAAGGTGGACCAGGGGTGACTTTAGAATATGTTTGTACGATATGGGTATCAAACAAAAGGAGTTAATGAGTATTTTAAAAGGGAGTGGGCCTTAGTTCTATAGGTGGACGCCTTTCGAGATATCGCCATAAAGGTGGACCAGGAGTGACTCTAGAATGAGTTTGTACGATATTGGTATCAAATTAAAGGTATTAATGAGAGTTTTAAAAGAGAGTGGTGGTAGTTGTATATGTGATGGCGTTTTCCAGATATCGACCAAAATGTGGACCAGGGTGACCCAGAACATCATCTGTTGGATAATTTATTTATATATGTAATATCTGCCAAGATTTTAATGGTTTTTTATTTCGCCCTGCAGAACTTTTTCATTTTCTTCTACTTAATATGGTAGGTGTTACAACCATTTTATAAAGTTTTTTCTAAAGTTATATTTCGCGTCAATAAAACAATCCAATTACCTTACCATGTTTCATCCTTTTTTTCGTATTTGGTATAGAATTATGGAATTTTTTTCATTTTTCGTAATTTTCGATATCGAAAAAGTGGGCGTGGTCATAGTCGGATTTCGTTCATTTTGCATACCAAGATAAAGTGAGTTCAAGTAAGCTCGTGAACTAAGTTCATTAAAGATATGTCGATTTTTGCTCAAGTTATCGTGTTAACGGCCATGAGGAAGGACAGACGAACGACTGTGTATAAAAACTGGGCGTGGCATCAACCGATTTCGCCCATTTTCACAGAAAAGAGTTAACATCATAAAATCTATGCCCCTGCCAAATTTCAAAAGGATTGGTTAATTTTTTTCGACTTATGGCGTTAAAAGTATCCTAGACAAATTAAATGAAAAAGGGCGGAGCCACGCCCATTTTGAAATTTTTATTTTTGTATTTTGTTGCACCATATTATTACTGGAGTTGAATGTTGACATAATTTACTTATATACTGTAAAGATATTAAATTTTTTGTTAAAATTTTACTTAAACATTTTTTTTTAAAAGTGGGCGTGGTCCTTCTCCGATTTTGCAAATTTTTTTTAGGCATACATATAGTAATAGAAGTAACGTTCCTGCCAAATTTCATCATGATATCTTCAACGACTGCCAAATTACAGCTTGCAAAAGTTTTAAATTACCTTCTTTTAAAAGTGGGCGGTGCCACGCCCATTGTCCAAAATTTTACTAATTTTCTATTCTGCGTCATAAGCTCAACTCATCTACCAAGTTTCGTCACTTTATCTGTCTTTTGTAATGAATTATCGCACTTTTTCGGTTTTTCGAAATTTTCGATATCGAAAAAGTGGGCGTGGTTATAGTCCGATAAAAAAAAAAAAAAAAATAAATGTAAGGCGCGATAACCTCCGAAGAGATCTAAGGCCGAGCTTCTCTTCCAATTTGCGTCGTGCTCCTCTTGATTTTTCCCTACAAATTGGCCGGACGGGACCTACATGTTTTATGCCGACTCCGAACGGCATCTGCAAGGCAGATGAGTTTTCACTGAGAGCTTTTCATGGCAGAAATACAATCAAAGCGCTTGCCAGACACTGCCGAGGGGCGACCCCGCTTAGAAAAATTTTCTTCTAATTGAAAAATCTTATTTCTAAAATTTTGATGTTGCTTTGCCCGGGAGTTGAACCCAGGGCATACGGCGTGATAGGCGGAGCACGCTACCATCACACCACGGTGGAGATGAGTGCTCAGGAACCTACATACCAAATTTCATCAAGATACCTCAAAATTTACTCAAGTTATCGTGTTAACGGACGGACGGACGGACGGACGGACATGGCTCAATCAAATTTTTTTTCGATCCTGATTATTTTGATATATGGAAGTCTATATCTATCTCGATTCCTTTATATATGTACAACCAACCGTTATCCAATCAAACTTAATATACTCTGTGAGCTCTGCTCAACTGAGTATAAAAACATAGGCATTTCAAAGTGGGATTTTTCAAAATTTTCGCTACGACCCAAAGGGGGGGGGGGGGGGGGAGGGGGGACAGCAGAATTCGTTTTAGAGGTATGATTCCTTCGGCAAAGTTTCTTATTTTGATCCCTAGAATATGATTTTCACAGAGCAATGGGCGATTTTTTTGCCTCCCCACAAATCGACCCGCCCTATTGTACATATATATATTTTATGTACTTTGTACAAAGCGATTATATCAGTAGATGGAGGGGGTCTGCCTATATACTCACACCCGTTCGAACTTGCTTAAAAAACCGTTGTTTTAACGATATTAATGCTGCGTTTCAGCATAACTCCACTTAGACAAAATGCACATAGAACACTTTGGCTTTGTGCTTCGCTTTGTTCCGCTTTGACATATGAGTTCAGTGTATGGCAGCACTTATATATTTTTACCTATCCAAACTAGGGCACATAGATCCATGCAATAAAGCAGGAACTCGTTGCTTTTCCATAAAAAGGGATCAAGAGATACCATTCTATTAAAGATGGACACATCAGACATTCCGTAAAGGAGTGGATGCATGTGCACATCAACTTATATATATGTAAGTGTCCCTTTGTCCATGCGTAACGGATTGACGGTTAGGTTAGGTTGAACTGACTGTTCTGTGAGGACATGAAATTGACTGAATGTGCCCATAGTGTTACCAAAAGTTTGTTCAACGGCCAAATTGAAAAACTCTAGCAGAAATTAGGACCTACGTTATAATAAAACTTACTTCTCTTGGCAAATACTTGACCCTTTTGAGGACCTATGTTATTTCCTGCTTCTAGATCTATAAGCTGTGCCACTGCTAATAGCTGAAGTCTTGGCCTGGCGAACGCAGAGCACGAGCACAAAACGTGCTCGATCGTTTCCTCCTTCAACCCGCACTTCATACATCTGCTATCACTGGCAATGCCTTATTTAAAAGCATATGACGCCAGAAGGTAGTGTCCAGTCAGAATACCCGTCATGAGCATACAGTTCCCTCTTTGAAATGTTAAGAGTTACTTTGCTAGTCTAACGTTGTAAGACTTACACAGCTCCACGCTTAGTTTCACGTCTTTCCTGCTTGTGCGATCATGTGCAATTCTCACTATTTACAATCTAGCCCAATCTGATTGGGACGTCTGCGCTACACGCTTCGAGGGATGCACCCTATTTGGCAAGCTCATCCTCTTTTTCATTTTCATCTATTCCCATATGCCCAGGGGCTCAGTATAGGTATATAGTCTCCCTTTACCGATTCTTTCCAGTGATTGCTCACACTTTTAGATGTTGTACTATGCGAAATTGTTTCCGTTATTGCTGCTTGGTTGTCAATGTAAAAATAGAACCGGCTGCAGTTTTAGGTAATCTTCATATTCTGACAGATGATAGATGCACAACATCATAGCCCCTGCTTCTGCTCGATTTTTTCCTGCAGCTAGAATAGCAGAATCGAAGCTAAACTGCTCCACCGCGGCGGCGACATTATCGAAAGAAATTCCAAGATGGAAATTAAAGCACTGTCTGATAATCACAAACAGACTAAATTAGAGTAGAATCTAAGTACCTTTAACTTATCTGCTGGTGCTCACACATGTGGGCCTGTTCAACCCGACAGAAAACGTGATCTGGAGTTCTGATATATAGGAGCAACCGAGGTCCGGGAAATTTATCTAGCAACCTTCTGCTTATAAGGCCGAGCGATGAGCCAACGGGCAGCCGATATTGCAAATTCATTCAATGGTGTCCACAACAACTTTCGCCAATTTCCGCACAGAGCTCAATAAATCGCTGGCTCAAACGGTATACTTAAAGGACCCTGATATGAGGGCATCTGACTGGAGTATCAAGACTCTTGCACAACAAGGTTGCCCGGCTGGTTGATGCCCTCGTTAAGAGAAAGGCTGACCTCACCGCCACACAGGGAATGCGTTAGACGGGGTAAGGCAGGAAGACAATCTCGCCTTGGGTTTTCTACAGCAGTACACATGACAACACGGAACCAAATCAGTGTCCTGAAAGCTACTGCGTACAGCCGTCACAGACACCATGGGTTTTGAGCTAATCCCAAGGCCGTCGGTTCTATGTACCGAAGCGACTCTCGATTTTTCCCGACCAAGGACTGCCATTTCAGTGGAACCCCATTTAATTTGTTGCGTCCCTCCCACAAATTGTCATCCTCCCAGCAGCTCCTTGCAGCGGGACTGCTCCATATTCTATGGCTCCGGGAAGGTATCGAACCCAATCCGGGTCCGTCTCCTGACCCCGGTCCTAAGAAATGGTTTTGCTGGATCTGCCGGAAAATAACCTTTTTAGGACGGTCATACTCTTGTCAGTGTGTCTCGTGTAAGGGATGGTTGCATCGGACAGGTTGGTCTGGTCTAGACCCCAAAACCAGACGTCCACGTAACTTTTATAAATCTTTTATGGCTCCTTGCTGTTCACGTCCTAGGACGTTCCGTAGTCTGCGCCTCAGCCCAAGGATTATCTGTCCGGTCAGGCGATGCAAATCTACAAATCATGAACATCTACATCCCTCCTGTCACCTGTTGCCCCAGTGGATACCGCCCTGATATCAGCGGCATACTCACTGGAAACAATCGAATTATCTTAGGCGATTTCAATGCCCATCACGATCTATGGCATTCAAACTTGCGGGTGGATAGTAGGGGTGGGATGTTAGCGGATCAAATAGAAGAAACGACGTTCTGCACTATAAACGGAGACGCCCCCAAACGTATGGTAGGAAGCTGTCACAGTTCGCCAGATATTTCAATCGTGAGCGCAGAACTCGTAAGCTGCATCAACTGGCAGCCGATGGTAACATTGGCGTCCGACCACCTACCTATACTTATTTCGATCGAGCGTCCCGCCGACTTCATCGTAGCAGCAAAACGCACTTTCATTAACTTTAAAAAAGGAAAGTGGGACGAATACAAATCCTTTACAGACAGCCGATTTGCTGCCCTCTCTATCCCAACTGATGCCCGCCAAGGGGAGCGTGCTTTCCGCAAGGTCATTGAATCCGCCTCGGCTCGTTTCATTCCCGCCGGTAGTATTCCCGAAATTCGGCCCCACTTCCCGGCGGAGGCCGCAAACTTAGCGAGAGAACGTGACCTCATAAGACAGCTCGATCCCGGCGACCCCCAAATAAGGGATATAAACCAACGCATCAGACTGCTTGTGGATGAGCACAAGCGGGCGAAATGGTAGGAGCACCTAAGCGGTTGTAACCTCTCTACCGGTGTGGGTAAACTTTAGTCCACCGTAAAGTCCCTATCGAATCCGTCTAGGCACAATGACAAAGTTTCCATCGCCTTTGGCGACAAAGTGCTGTCGGATGCGTAAAAATGCGCGAGCGCTTTCTGCCGACAATACATAATGCATTCTACGGTCGACAAAAATAGACGGAGGGCCAACAGACACGTACGTAAACATAAGTTCAGCGCGTCACCAATTACCATCACCGCCAAAAAGGTTGAGGATGCCATCGGTCATGCTAAACCATCCAAAGCAGTGGGCCCAGACGGCATAGCCATGCCTAGGGAAAGAGGGTTTCAAATATTTACCACATGTCTTCAACCTGTCTCTTTCCACCTTTGTCATACCCGAAAAACTGTAAAATGGCCAAGGTTGTACCGCTACTAAAGCCTGGGAAACCAGCTAACATAGGAGAGTCATATGGCCCGATATCTCTCCTATCGCCAGTAGCCAAGACGCTTGAAGCCATTTTGTTCCCCCACTTCAAAGCAAATTTGCAGCTAGCCTGTCATCAGCATGGCTTTAAAAAACTCCATAGCACCACCACCGCGCTGAATGCCATTTGCACCCAGATAAATTGTGGTTTAAATCAGAAGCCCCACCATAGCACAGTACTCGTAGCGCTAGACCTATCAAAAGCTTTTGATACGGTCAACCATGGCACGTTACTGCAAGACTTGGAAGGGTCTGCCCTTCCCCCATGTCTTAAAAGGTGGACCGCATATTATCTGGGTGGTCGGCAGGCATCGGTGCAATTCAGAAACGAAATATCAAAGCCAAGAAGAATTAAACAAGGGATGCCTCAGGGTGGTGTCCTATCCCCACTTTTGTTTACTTTTTACATATCAAAACTACCTTCGCCACCAGAAGGAGTTACTATCGTTTCTTACGCCGATGACTGCACAATAATGGCCACAGGCCCAGGCCCAAGGATCGATGAGCTTTGCAACAAGGTAAACGGCTACCTCCCTGATCTCTCCAGTTTTTTCGCCTCGCGAAACCTGGCATTATCACCGACTAAATCATTCGCGACCCTATTTACAACTTGGACGTTCCAAATGTCGACCATTTTGAACATCCACGTCGATGGCACTATGCTACCGACTGTTCTACACCCTACAATTGTTCCGAAAATCCAGAGCCGTAATAAAATCCTCAAATCCCTTGCTGGCAGTACTTGGGGAAAAGACAAAGAAACGCTCATTACCACATACAAAGCAATTGGCCAGCCGTTTGCGTGCTACGCGTCCCCTATATGATCGCCAAGCCTAAAAACTACCCACTGGAAGAAGCTACAGGCCTGCCAAAATACTGCGGTCAGAACCGCCACGGGCTGTCTTCTTATGTCCCCAGAACACCATCTGGGAGAGAAATGAAATGCTAACCAAACAGTTCCTGTTGAATACCCAGAAACTTGGGCATCCCAACAGACATCTGATTGATGAGCCAGCACCGCCTAGGGACTTATGTCCCGCTTGCAATATGACCATATCTTTAATTGTAATGTGGAACCAACGCCGCTAACACTCCTTTCATTATGGTCCACCCCTGTCGAAACGGCAAGCTTCCTTGGACTCCCGTTAGAGGATATTGATGACAATTTGTGATCGGTCGCAGCTTATAGGTGGGGAGAAACATTGCTACAACAACAACAACAGCAAATCCAGAAAAGCAACTAGTACAAAGATGAATATCGAGCTGTCTCGAAAAACAAGAACGCGCCTTAGCGGTCACGTCATAGTTAATGGATATAAATTCGCGACTGTAAAGGACTTCGTCTATCTCGGAACCAACATTAAAAGCGAAACCAAAGCCACCCTAGAAATCAAACGGAGAGTCACCCTTGCAGCTTTGGTTTAAGAAAGCCGATGGAAAATTAAAGTCCTAACTCGGAGACAAAATATACGTTCTATAAGTATCTCATAGCACATGTCCTGATGTATGGATCGGAATCTGGACCGATATGAAAAGAATATTGGATAGTCTAAAGTGGATTCGAGAGAAAAATTCACGGGAATACCACGTAAAACATAACAGCAGTTATTCCAACTGCGTTTTTGGAAGGAACATCAGCTACATGACCTTCATTCGTATAAGAAACAAGTAAGGAAGGTTAAGTTCGGGTGTTACCGAACATTACATACTCAGTTGAGAGCTATGGTGACAACATAAGGGAAAATAACCATGTAGGAAAATGAACCGAGGGAAACCCTGGAATGTGTTTGTATGACATGCGTATCAAATGAAAGGCATTAAAGAGTATTTTATGAGGGAGTGGGCCATAGTTCTACAGATGGACGCCCTTTAGGGATATAGCCATAAAGGTGGATCAGGGGTGACCCTAGAATTTGTTTGTACAATATGGACATCAAACGAATGGTGTTAATGTGTATCTTAAAAGGGAGTAATCCTTAGTTCCATAGGTGGACGCCGTTTCGAAATATCGCCATAAAAGTGGACCAGGGGTGACTCTAGAATGTGTTTGTACGATATGGGTATCAAATTAAAGGTATTAATGAGGGTTTTAAAAGGGAGCGGTGGTTGTTGTATAGGTGGTCGCCTTTTCGAGATATCGCCATAAAGGTGGACCAGGGGTGACTCTAGAATGCGTTTTTACGATATGGGTATCAAATGAAAGGTGTTAATGAGTATTTTTAAAAGGGCGTGGGGCTTAGTTCTATAGGTGGACGCCTTTTCGAGATATCGCCATAGAGGTGGACCAGGGGTGACTTTAGAATATGTTTGTACGATATGGGTATCAAATGAAAGGTGTTAATGAGTATTTTAAAAGGGCGTGGGGCTTAGTTCTATAGGTGGACGCCTTTTCGAGATATCGCCATAAAGGTGGACCAGGGGTGACTCTAGAATGAGTTTGTACGATATGGGTATCAAATTAAAGGTATTAATGAGAGTTTTAAAAGGGAGTGGTGGTAGTTGTATATGTGAAGGCGTTTTCCAGATATCGACCAAAATATGGACCAGGGTGACCCAGAACATTATCTGTTGGATACCGCTAATTTATTTATATATGTAATACCTGCCAAGACTTTAAGGGTTTTTTATTTCGCCCTGCAGAACTTTTTCATTTTCTTCTACTTAATATGGTAGGTGTCACAACCATTTTCTAAAGTTTTTTCTAAAGTTATATTTCGCGTCAATAAAACAATCCAATTACCTTCCCATGTTTCATCCCTTTTTTCGTATTTGGTATAGAATTATGGCATTTTTTTCATTTTTCGTAATTTTCGATATCGAAAAAGTGGGCGTGGTCATAGTCTGATTTCGTTCATTTTTCATACCAAGATAAAGTGAGTTCAAGTAAGCACGTGAACTAAGTTCATTAAAGATATGTCGATTTTTGCTGAAGTTATCGTGTTAACGGCCATGCGGAAGGACAGACGGACGACTGTGTATAAAAACTGGGCGTGGCATCAACCGATTTCGCCCATTTTCACAGAAAACAGTTAACGTCATAAAATCTATGCCCCTACCAAATTTCAAAAGGATTGGTTAATTTTTGTTCGACTTATGGCGTTAAAAGTATCCTAGACAAATTAAATGAAAAAGGGCGGAGCCATTTTGAAATTTTCTTTTATTTTTGTATTTTGTTGCACCACATCATTACTGGAGTTGAATGTTGACATAATTTACTTATATACTGTAAAGATAATAAATTTTTTGTTAAAATTTTACTTTAAAAAAATTTTTTTTTTAAAAGTGGGCGTGGTCCTTCTCCGATTTTGCTAATTTTTATTAGGCGTACATATAGTAATAGAAGTAACGTTCCTGCCAAATTTCATCATGATATCTTCAACGACTGCCAAATTACAGCTTGCAAAACTTTTAAATTACCTTCTTTTAAAAGTGGGCGGTGCCACGCCCATTGTCCAAAATTTTACTAATTTTCTATTCTGCGTCATAAGCTCAACTCATCTACCAAGTTTCGTCACTTTATCTGTCTTTTGTAATGAATTATCGCACTTTTTCGGTTTTTCGAAATTTTCGATATCGAAAAAGTGGGCGTGGTTATAGTCCGATATCGTTCATTTTAAATAGCGATCTGAGATGAGTGATCAGGAACCCACATACCAAATTTCATCAAGATACCTCAAAATTTACTCAAGTTATCGTGTTAACGGACGGACGGGCGGACGGACGGACATGGCTCAATCAAATTTTTTTTCGATTCTGATTATTTTGATATATGGAAGTCTATATCTATCTCGATTCCTTTATATATGTACAACCAACCGTTATCCAATCAAACTTAATATACTCTGTGAGCTCTGCTCAACTGAGTATAAAAATTGCACCGAATGAGAATGAATCAGCGATGCACGAATTTGGAGCCAGATGAAGGAGAAGACCCCGCTGAGTATGGAGAAACAGTTGGACGAAATCTTCATCTCTATTGCTAACTAACGAATGAAAAATGTTCGTGCCAGCCTGATTATCATGGGCACTCTCACTCTTTGCAGAGGCGCAGATTGTTCCTTGGAATGGAGCAGGTGTTTGGTCTATTAATAGATCTCAGCTTGTACTACCTCATAATCATAAACTCGAGTTGTATCGAGTGTTAATGAAGCCGCGTCGCTCCGTTTCGTAGATCCAACCGACTTTGGAAGTATTTTTATTAGCTCTGCTAAGTCAATGGCTCCTAGAGTATTTGCGAGTAAAGTTCTTCTATAGGACAGGGATTAGCAACATTTTCTGTGAGAGTTCGGCTCTTTTCTATACTTTTTGGCAATATATCCAGAAATTCTTCCTCCTATGTCTAAGTAAAAGGGACAGCGATAAACATTCATATATTACATAGTCCCATAGCATTAAGAGGCTTAAAATATACCCGCGGTAGGCCAACGAATGCTACTTTGGACTGAGCAGGCAATTGCGAAATAAAAACCTCTCTCTCGTCAAACGAAGATCATGTTCTAGAGGTCACTTGTAGTATCCGTCCTCCTGTATTGTGCAGGGGCATGGACCGTGAAAACGTCATATTATGCGGCTCTGGGTGTTTTCAAAAGATTTACGGTCCCCTACACATCGGCGATGACGAACAACGAAGCAGATTTAATGATGAGCTGTACCAACTTTATGCAGCCATAGTAATAGTTCAGCGGATTTAAACACAGTGGCTTCTTGGGCTTGGTTATATTGTGCGAATGAAAGATGATGTTCTGGCCAACACGATATTTTAATCGGAACCCGTCCATGAAAGCAGAGGTAGAGGGCGACCCCGTTCCGCTGGAAGGATCAGGTGAAGAGTGATTGAAATTCCGTCGCTTTGGCACAGAAAAGAAGCGAGTTGAGAAGGCCATAACTGTTTCTACGGTTGAGGGCAAATTATGTAAATTCGACATGCCTGCCGTAGGAGGCGACTAAAATTCACAGACCTGACGGCAAGTTGAGTCAATCGAAAATCTGACCCGAGGCAGTCGGTCTAGATTTGAGAGATTTGAGGTTAAAACAACAACATATATTACATGGATTGAGCAAAATTACTGTTACAGCAGCAAATCGGGTATTTATTTTTGCTCATCTCGAACAATCCCAGTACCTACCTATTGAATTTTGTAACTGCATCTCCAAATTCATATATCTAAATTCAAGCACAAACTTCTGTACAGACATATATAAAACGACTCCAACAATAAATGAATCCATAAAAAGTTATATCATCGAACTCAGCGACCAACGACCCGTCCTCCACATCTGAGTGTATCACAACGAACGAGCGAGCGAGCTGGCTGGCAAATATCCAGATACGAACGCAGATAGATACAGAAAAATATGACTTGCCCGGCCGAGCAAAATTCCATTTCATGGTTTCAACGCCATACAGATGAGTTTGCAAGTTTTTCAAGTAGTTCAAGTTTGGTTTGCTTGCTGTTCGTTGGAAATGTTGGATGTGTTTTTAATGGCATCTGGGTTGGCAAACTGTTGGCTGGTGATGCTGTCGATGATAATCCCCAGTTGTATGCCGGCATAGCGCTAAGGCAACGATAGAGCAGGGAAAATCTATGTGGATGTATGTGTTAGAAGGGGAAGGTGTTTGTGTAATGTGTATGGACAACTCAGATATAAGTTTGTAAGGCCGCTTAGCTGTGCATATGTTTCTATATATAAATTATTTATACATATATACTTCTATGTATATACACAAAGTATATATGTAAATAGGTGCAGCAGTCAAGAATGGGATCATTACTCACGAGATAGCGCGTACTTCTATCCATCGTTGCTATAAGTCCCTGGAGGGGTGGTTTAAGTGTTTTTTCACTTTTTCTGTTATCAATATAAGCACATCTGTTTGACGTCGCCGACTTCAAATTGGGTTATATGAGTTGTGCACACCCTTCTTTCACTGCACCCTAGTGTTTCGTTATTAAAACTTTAGGGATCGAGCGTGGCAAGGAACAATATTGTATACATACTTCTTTTTTATCGAAAAGTGCGGAAAGCCTTACCCATTTGTACCTATATACATACATACCCTGCAGGGAATTCAAAAACTAGTTACACAAACTTTTTGTTTTAGAGCTACCTGGTTCCAAGGTATTAGATTTGCATTTATTCCAAAACCGGGAAATATGCTACCATTACGAGATATGGTAGATTCAAGCAGTTCGTATCTATGAAAAGCGTATTGAAGCTGCGGCAAACGCCACTCCCTAGCCCATCCATCATCTTCAGTTTCGTCAGTTGCAAGGTGAATTCAGTACCAAAGTGTTGCTATCCCAACAGCTGATTGCTTCTTCTTGTTACTTTCCATACAACGCCTTGTACGACAATATTTCAGTAAAACAAGTAAGGAAGTCTAAGTTCGGGTGAAACCGAACATTACATACCAAGCTGTACACTTGAAATGCCGTTGTTGTTTGTTTTGGCTGCGCAATAATACATATACATATGGTTCTATTCTGAACCAATTTTTGTTTAAAAGAAGCAAAACGGATACAGAGCCCAACACCAAAGACCTTGAGCGTGTAATAATGCGGTTTTTCTTCAGATATGGGGATTTCCCTACTGTTTATTTGAAAATAAAGATATAACAGAACAGCAAACATAAACACACAAATGCCATTGTACTAAAAAGCGTTCTTCCAAAAAAAGCACAGGGTTATTAACGAAATTTTCCAACTTTTACTAGAAATAGCTTATTACCTGCATCTACGCACTTTTACAAAATCTTTTATATAAAAGAAGCCGATTTAACCAATTTAGTAAATTTTTACTGAAAATATTTCCTGTTAAAAGGCATACATGTGCACCAAATTTTTCGTCGAGTTATGGCTCCAGAAACGTTGGGAAATGCATTGTAAGAAAGGGGCAGCGCCACGCCCATTTTTCAAGATTTGAATTGTTTCCAATTTCTTGTTATAATGGCACAAAATACGATTGGTACAAATTTATTTTTCGCTAAGATTTAACTTATTATTTTTGCCTACGACCCTTTTAGAAATCTTTTATATAAAAGTGAGCGTGGTCTTTAACCGATCTTATCCGTTTTTTCTAGAAATATTTCCTGCTATAGGGAAAATTTGTGTACCCAGTTTTATTACGATCCGTTAATTTTTCTTCGAATTATGACTCCCGAAACATAGAAAATTGCTTAGTCATAAAAGGGGCGGTGCATTCTTTATAGTAAATGCAACCTTTTGTTACGATATGTTTAAAGATTTTTGATTTATGATTAATAATATTTGTAAAATTGTTTTTATGACAAGTGGCGGCGAAATTTTTATCAAGAGTCTCAATATCAGTCCACACGTCAAATTTCAACATTCTAGGTGTATTATTTACTAAAAATAAGGTTTTTTTTGTTTTCCAAAATGTTTTATATATAAAAAGTGGGCGTGGTTATCTTCCGATTTAGCTCATTTTCAATACCAATCTATTCTGTGTCAAGATAAGCTCGTGTACCAAATTTGGTGAAGATATCTCAATATCTACTGAAGTTATCGTGTTAACGGATGGACGGACGGACATAGCTCAATCAATTTTTTTTTTGATACTGATGATTTTGATACATGGAAGTCTATATCTATCTCGGTTCCTTTATACCTGTACAACCAACCGTCATCCAATCAAAGTTATAATACCCTGTGTACAAGTACAGCTGGGTATAAAAATACCGAAATGGACAGATAGGGACAAATCCCGAAATGCTTCCAAAACTATTCCAAAATAGTCCCAAAATGATCCAAAATTCAATATAATCCTGCAGAAAATATCGAAATAGAAATACCTCCCACAGATATCCCGCGAAATTCTGAAATTATCGGAAAACAATCCCAAAGTAGTCCCGAAATTATCAAATGATCCTTGAAATTATCCTAAAAACAAAAGCCCAATGATCCCGAGATAGTCCCGATCTGAGTCCAAAAAAGTTCCGCATTTATTCTGAAATGATCCCAAAGTCCTCCAAAGTGTTCCAGAAAACATTTCTCAAGTTTCTCGAAGTAATCCGGGAAGAATCCCAAAATACTACTTGAAAGAAACACGAAATGGCTTTGAAATAGCCTCTTCCTTTAAACTATTTCGTAGTTTTGCCCAAATTATCCAAAAGTAGTCCCAAAATTATTCCGAATACAATCCCGAAACGGGCCTAAAATAGTTCTGATATGAAACAGAAATCAATTCCGAACTAGCTCTAAAACAATCTCGTAGGCAATCCCACAATGCCCAGAGGGTTCCATAATAGTCTGGATACGAAACCGCAATCAATTCCGCAACAATTCTGAAATAATAACGAAATCAGTCCCGAAATATCCCCATCTCGGTTTCCTGAAGTGATATCCGAAAACAAGCCCGCAATTGTCCAAAAATGATCCTGAAGACAGTTCTGAAATGTTCTTAAGATGTACTCGAAAAGAGTTTCGAAATTTGTCAGGATATGATTCTGAAAGCAATAGAAAAACTTTCCCGAAGTAATCCGTAAAGGATCCCAAAATACTACCTCTCGAAGCTTTCCTTTAAACAATTTCGAAATATTCTCCAAATGTTCCAAAAGTAGCCTCTATCTATTCAGAAACGAAAACTAAACAATATCCGAAACGTTCCTAAGTTATCCAGATATATTCCCGAATCGGCTCAGACATTTTCCTAATTATGACGCCTAATGTATCCGAAAACAATACAGTAACTCCGCTGAAGTGATCCCGAGCATATTTCCGGATTGAATGATCCAGGAAACAATTTCGAAATGCTCTGGAATGGCAATTTCGAAAACAATCCACAAAATTACTCCCTCCCATCCCAATCTCCCCTGGCTATTTAAAAAAGTATAGCCAGTATCTATCTTTGCGCTAAATCCATTTAGCCTTTCTGATTGAATGATAAAGCCAATGAAGTTTTTCCAAGGGACCGGATATAAAACTAGATATTTTTTCCTACAGGGTGTATACCAATGTACATTATGAATGCACCTGGAAGTTAGTTCAGTCTACACTCTCAGCAAGTAGCATAGATATCGATTTCTGTTGGTTTCCAATAGCGATAAATTGTCCAAAGCCAGTTGGCTGAACTACATATATAGAGTTCGAACAGAGCTGAAAAACCAGATAGTTTTAGTGGAAACTTACAGGCGATCATATTCCACTAAACTTTAATACAAATATCTTCCTAACAAATGTCCAACTTCATGAGATTTGAGCCAATTTCAGAGGCTTTTTGATTCTTCAGATAGCTAGTATGAGTCATCCTTCTTCCTCCATCCCTCGGCGTATGGTGGACTAATAAAGGCATAGATGACAAATGGGCGTTATCGAAACCGGGGCAGGTTAAGGATCATTGCTGAATCAAATAGAGTTTTCTACATGACTATTCGGGGTCCTTTGGACCAATTTGAATTGTACATATTCAGGTTGTGTATTTCTGAGAATTCAAAGGACCATTATGGTATCATATAAAGGTTGGTTTCGAGACTAGTCCGGGTTCGTTTGGACCCGTTTTATATTAATTAGTATGCCCATGATGAGCCCTAAGTCTTCTCTCTTGAAAGATATGCGCAACAATGTAATTGTTTTATCGTAGGATTCGCGCATTGGCCAATTCGTTTCCTTCTATACCTTTATGACCAGGAACCCAGTATAGTTGTATGGTTCGACCTGAGCGCATTCTGTGTGATGAAATACTGTGAGTGATTATTTCCTAACAAAAGCCTGACTAACAATATATATATTGGCGCGACTGCAGATTCTTCAAGGCTCCAATTTCCATCTTAAAGACACTACAGTGATCTGGCGGTCTGTAGGGTCTTCTTAAAACTGGCAGACCTGACCCCGCTACTTTGGAACCACCGATATATAATTGTGTAGTATGTATGTTCTACCATTTCGGAACCCTTCGTCAACCTTTCTTTTGTGGATAGAAAATGTCTTTCGAGCCTCAGACACGGGACCATGTAGTCTGATCTCCCTTTATTAAATACCGCTTTATTGCTATGACCGTATGATCTGCACTCAATCTGCTCCCAGGCTTTAACCCTTGTTGCTGTTGTTAACGCTATCTTCACGGCCATTAGGAATGCAGGCAGGATGTGCAGCATGGAATGCAAGTTGCGGGCGGGGTAGTTTTAGGGCTCTCATTATGCTTAACATTGATCTGCATACCCCCTCCAATTTTTATACTCAGCTGAGCTTAGCTCACAGAGTATATTAATTTTGTTCGCATAACGGTACCCCGTAACGGCATAAACTAATTGAGATAGATATAGAATTCTACATATCAAAATGATCTGGGCGAAAAAAGAAATTCATTTAGCCATGTCCGTCCGTCCGCCCATCTGTCCGTCAACTTGAGTAAATTTCGAGGTATCTTAATGAAATTTGGAAAATAATTTCCTGGGCACTCATCTCAGATCGCTATTTGAAATGAACGAAATCGGACTATAACCACGCCCACTTTTTCGATATCGAAAATTTCGAAAAGTGCATAATTCATTACCAAATACGGATAAAGCGATAAAACTTGGTAGGTGGGTTATGACGCAGAATTAGTAACATTTTGGACAACGGGCGTAGCCCCGCCCACTTTTGAAAGAAGGTAATTGAAAAGTTTTGCAAGCTGTAATTTGGCAGCTGAGTATGTAATGTTCGGTTACACCCGAACTTAGCCTTCCTTACTTGTTTTGTATATATACTTTTTTGTGTGGCCGTCCACCAAACAACGCCCTGCTAGTAAAATATGGGCTAGACAATTCATTAAATATCCAATCTTCGCTCTCTATTTCACCACAACTTACTATCTAGTTTTATTCCTAGATATTTTGTGCTTTACTTTGTGTAGGGTTCCTCCTCCCCGATTGGGCTTAGTCCTAATAGATCTTGGACATTCCATAGAACCACCTTTAGCTCGCCTCTACCTTTTTGCAGTTTTATCAAATCTACACATTTTTTTATAAGATCGATACATTTAGAAAAATGTCTACACCATTTCTATATCTTAAGACGATTACCTTTACTTATCTCGACCGTTCCCTTTTTCGTTAACTTCAACATTCTAAACAAACTGGATTATACAGACCTCAAATACATGCGCAGTAATATTGGCACTGACATTACATATATACATACATACATAGTTGGTCTTGAGAGGAATGACTGACCTTATATTGAAGATAATAAACCAGCCAACCAACATTCCTTCCCTCGAACTACGCGCACAAACAACAAAAACCACGTACAATTTCAGCATTAGTCCACAAACGAACGACCCCAAATGAAGCAAAGAAATTGTTAACGTAAGCAATCCCTACCAAACATAATGAAACCGTTCAATCATTATGCTTCTGACGTCCTTTGTACGTCCTTTCCTTTCTTCCATTTCCATTTAATTTTACGATATCCATCAGAGATGGCAAAGACTCTGCACTGGAACACCATTACCAAGCGTTCGTTAATGCAAAAAAAATCTCTTTAAGTATGTACGTAAGTAAGCAGCTTGCTAGTATGCTACAGCACAGCCGGATGGATAAAAGAGTATTAATGGCTGGCTGGCTGACTTTCCCTGTATAGCTCAACTTGGTGGACCTTTTCAGGGATTTTGTTTAAAATTTATACGTTTCCATTATTATAAGTAAAATTTGTGTGTATACCATATATATAGTAGTACAACAACATCTATAAGGCGCTTGTTGTTGTACTTTTGTATGTATTTGCTTTAGGGTTCGGTTTTATTCCATTTTCGGTACGTCTTCTGCACGCGGCATGACCAACCCATTTTTCTATTTTATCTTCTCATGCCATGTGCTGCTGCTGTTACTGTTTGCTTTTGTTGTTGTCATGCTTATGGCAGCGTATGGTTTCGACACACCAATCCCCTGTAACCTCATTTACCCTGCAGCATCTGCCTTGATTTTCCTATCCAACGTTGTACCTACTCAAAGCCCTGAGCATTTGTGCATGAATTTTATATTTGAGGGCTGAATCAATGAAGTTTGTGTTTTTCATGTTCATTTATTATATTCATCCGAAGAGTTCTCGACTACGACGCAGTTGAGTGTGTATTTTCGTCGAAGACAACTAGAAATATCAGCCACATGTTTCTGTAAGTGTTCGCTTCCACGAATGCAAATTGAATAATTTTTCAATAGTTTTTCGTTTATAGCAGAGTCGCATAGCTAAAGATCCTTTAGTCCACTTATTTTCTCTGGTAAACTCCGAAAATTCAACTCTTTCAAGAATCCAGCCTCCGCGCCAAGTCCTCTGCTTTAATTTATTACCATCCTACCACATAAAAGTCTTAACATCTTCTTAACATCTTGAGAAAATAGGTTACCCATATAATAAAAATATATGTATACTGCTAACTTGTCTGTGAGGTGATGATCGCGCGGCCTATTTTAACACTGAAGGTCCGGTTCCAGTGCCGGAACATGCAAATAACTTAGAAAAGTTTATCCTTAACGGCATTGCGCCTCGTCAGTTCGGTCTGTCATGAAAAGCTTTTCAGCGAATACTCACCCGCTTTATATATGCCGTTCATGTAGGTCCCGTTCCACCAGTATGTAGAAAAAATTAAAAACTAGAATGACCCAAGCGGGTTAGGGGCTTAGAATACACCCGCGGCAGGTATGCCTGTCGTAAAAGGCGCCTAAAATACCAAATTGATTCAAGGGGCTCTGTAGCGCAACCCTTTCAAGGGTTTGCCAGCGCAATATATAGCTTCTTCAACCCCATTGTCATCCTCGCCTACCCGTGGCGGTTCCTGATTCTTTAACAGCCGAGGCTCTGGCGACCCCAAGTTCCTCATAGATCTAGGGGGTGGGAGGGCGGTATGGCCTAGACTGTTTCATGTGGTCATACCAAAACGTTCCCGAGATGGTCGGGCTAGTAACTTAATGGTGCCTATTACCGGAACGTACCGGATCTGCATCCGGCAAAGGACATCAACATTGATTGCACTCCCCAAGGCCTTCGGAGAGTGTCCTTATCGCTGCAACAACAACCCAAATTGAAGAAAAGCTCGGCAGAAATCTATGTGGAAGTAAACTGCGCCAAGTATTTTTTAATGTTTCTAACTGGCCTGTTAAGCAAACCAGGTAGATGTTGTCCTCTCCGGATTTTGGTTTCCCTATACAATTTTAATAAGTTTCAAAAAACTTCCACCTCTTGCTCTTTGTTAGTTATCGCTCCTTCGCCTTCTTCTTCTTCATCTTATGCTTCTTATCCTCAATTTTTCCTTTTCTCTTTCTATATCCGTAACCTCCTTCACTTCTACCTCTACCGTCATCTTCTCTTCTTCTTGTAGGCGTGAAGACACTTCACGAAGGTTTTGGGGGTATTATCAATGAAGATGGCTCTTTATGTCTCGCTACTAACCCAACTATGTTGGGAACGACTATAATCCGCCTCTTACGACAAGTATGCCTACCGGGGAAATTTTCTAAGCCCGTTAACACCCGCTGTGGCGACATGGCTTTGGCTAGTCTGTTTGTCAACAGATCGTTCATTGTAAGAGTGTGGGGTTTAAGAAATACGCCATTGGGGGTAAGGTGATTTAATCGACACCGCCTCGCATGCGCGATTCGCTGCACTCCTTTTCCGCGTCCATCAATCGTGATATAACTATAAAAAGCCATTTGGTCACAGCAATCCAACGTTTTATATGTTTGTGTTTGCACATTAGGTGAACCAAATTTCGAATGGAAATTTCCTTCCCAAAATCTCTGTGTACACTAAGTTTTTGCCGTGAAAACGAAGGCAATAAAATGAGACGTGTTCTGTGGTTTTCAGGTTGGAGGGGTAGTATGAACATGGCAGTTTACTTCACCCATCTTAGCTCTATTTCCTCATTTCTTCCCACCGTATGTACCATCGGATTAACTTTTTCCACCCTCTTCAGATAGTCTCTCGATATCAATATCATACAGATCAGCTATTTCAATTGCCGGCAGATCTACTGCGATGTTTCGAGAGAGGAAATAGATCGCGTCGTCGGACAGCGTCCGATGAGTAGGCTCCTAATATATCTATTTGGTGTGTCAGTCTAGCTATGTTTCACCCTGATTTTATGTATACTATCAATCTGCTGTTTACAGTGGACAATATATGATGATTAGCTTTACCTCAACTTCCAAAATCAAACACTGTTCACTAGGGCGGGTCAAATTGTATGGAGGAAAAAAACTTCAGGTGCACATTCAGTTTCTGAATCTATGGGTCATACTGAGTAATATCGTCCATGGGACCACATGCCTGAAATGAATTTCAAGCCTCCCTAATTTTGTTATAAAATATTTTTTTTTAGAAATTTTTATTATTATTTTTGTTAGAAAATATTTTGGGCTACTTAAAAATTGAATTTGCAATATGGAAAAGTAAAATATTCGTCGATTTTTGCAACAAATTCGTCGATTTTTCCCCAAAAAAAAGCTGTTTAAGTGACTTAAACTCTGAACATTTTCGTTCGTTTGTTTCATTAGTCATTGAGTGTGCTTGTAATTCTCAACTGGTTAGTGAAATATTCTAAAAGCATAGTTTAAATTTTTTATCCCAAAATTGGGGGGTTTTCAATGCCAAACAAGGTGGCTCAACCCTCAGCCAATATCTTGGAGCCCCCAGTGCTCGCCCCCAATGAATACATACAAGGTGTAACAAGGGCATAGTCCACTAAAAATAACAAAATAATATAAAAAACCAAAAAACCTATTCCCCCGTCGAATCACCAAAGCTTAGACAGAAGCGATAAAATGCGAAAAATAGTACGAAAGCGCACCATAGCGACGAATATATTACTTTTCCATATTGCAAATTCAATTTTTAAATAGCCCAAAATATTTTCTAACAAAAATAATAATAAAAATTTCTAAAAAAAATATGTTCTAACAAAATTAGGGAGGCTTGAAATTCATTTCAGACCTATGGTCCCATGGACAATATTACTCAGTATGACCAATAGATTCAGAAACTGGAGTGCCTTTTCTCCAATAAATTTGACCCACCCTACTGTTCACACTATAAGAAACCGCTTATAGTTTGTTACTCCCTTTCCCTTCCTACATCTACAATGTCATCTGCATAGCCGTATGTGTCCTAGGAAGTCGACTTTTAACACTTCATCATGCAACGCATTCCGAAGCATTGGTTCTACAACAGATTTCTTCGCCGCGTGTGACGTTATGCTTTATTAGTCCTGTTACCATTTATTCTCCGCTGCCATTATCTACATCTAGTTCACTGAATTCGAAACCTCTTTAATGTCCAAAGTAATCAGTGTACAAACTTTCTTTTTTATATCCAGTTATAGATTCTTAAACTAAATATGTATATACAACTGTTAGATTGGTATCTACCATGGGTCTTGAACTTTCCAGGATCTGCTGCAATTGTTCACTAATAAACGTTTAGAAATCTATACCTCTATTTACCTTCTCTACCTCTGCCAATTTTCAGTCTTTCTAGAGCGAAGCTAATCATTTAGTTATCCTTTATAAATAGGCAAAAGATCTCTCGGTAAATATTCGACGGAATCTCCAAATTCAGAAAAAGAGTATACAAATCCCTAAAAATTCATAATCTGAAACAAAGATTTACAGCCTCATTACCCTTGACGCCATCGTGTCCAAAACGATCGTCGTTCATCTGTTTGTAGCACGGTTACCGATTGATTAGAGTGGCCACCGGTGCGAGCACCAGTGCACTTAGACCCAAAAGGGTCCCCTTGCTTACCAATACGACACACAAAACAATAATCAAAACGATAACAGCCGACTCTTACGTTATCTCGGCATTCTCTATCACAAAACAAATTTCACAATTGCTTTCGTGCAGTTGTCGATTAACGTAAGGCTAGACGATAAACGAAAACGAACGAAAAGCTTCAGAGTACCATGAGCAGGCGATTTCGCCAACGCAGGTATCGTTCGTTAAGCGTCTTGTTCGCCAAACAGAATGAAGATGTTAATTGTAGTTTTTGCTTTGAAACGAGCATGATAATGTAGGAAGTTTTCGTGTATTGTCTACCCAGATCAGAAGTGAATTTGGAGTCCATTTGTTTTTTGCCGCCAAATTGCTTTTTATGTAGGACTATCTTCAGTGTCAATCACGACTACAAAGATTTTGTGATAATATCCATGCAATATTTTAAGTGCATCGTAGCGAGTTAAATCAGATTATTGTAGATAACGATTTCATAGTTACATACCCTTTTAGGGGTAGCTAATTGCAAATAATCCCATAGTTTGGTTGATGTAGTGAACAAGTTGTACACACTTTAAACCGTTGAAAATGTTAAGCTGCTTCCTGAAAAGCTTCTTTTGGATGTAATTTGATCAGATGTAAGAAGTCAGCTGCCCAATCGCTTCTGTCAATAATGCGCACTGTTATTATCGACAGTACCCCTGAAATGAAGTCCATGGGATGCCAAAGATTTTGTTAATAATTCATTTCTTCTCCACAATAAATCGGCTGTGTTTACTCTTTAGTTTGAGTTTGAATACACTTAAGGTACTGACAATCGCAGTACTCACAGTTACTTAATATTAGTAAGTTTTAAATTCAACCCATTTCCAAATCAAGACTGTGGGGATCCATATATTATTTCTATGTCAGCATATACCTAGGCCCATGATGCAATAAACCCGACAGGTGAACAGCAAAGACGCTTCAACAAATGCAGCGCTTTTATATTTTCCTGAAGCAAAGAAAAACTTTGTCTTGTCAGAACTTTATTTCAAGCAGCTCTGGCTAACCCTGGAAACATCAAATAGAAATACACATCATAAAATACTCCCAGCTGTTTGATCAAACCCGAGAGACATTGTTCTGACATTATTTGTGTAGGTATCCTCCTGCCTCTCCTCTGTTTAACCCCCTTCCTCTCTTATCTATTCGCCCCTATGCATTTTAAAGTTTATCTTTAGGGGTTCATTCAATTTCTCTATCCCGTTCACTCTTCCGTAAATCTTTAAGCTTTTCATCTTACTCTTCCCGCTCTTGCTCTTATTCAAGTCTAACTCTCACTAGTACTCTTAATCTTATCCTTATTCTTAATCTTCCTATTTACCTTTTTTTACTACATTGCCGCAAACCATTACCCTTATTCTTACTTTTACTCTCACTCTCCATCTTCCTCTTGTTCTCCTCATTTATCCGACTTCCCTCCAACTCCCTCTACTTTTTCTCTACTTTTTCTATCAGGCATTAAAAATAAGAAGGCAAATACATTTTCTGACGCAGTGTAAAACAATTACAACGGAAAGACTCTTAATGGAGTCATACATATAAGAGGCAAAATATGAGCTGCTTATGATCATATTAGATGTCCATCCGGCCTCATATTTATGCTCATATTGGACGACCATCGCACGGTGGGGTGATCGATGGTGGGTTGACCAATCTAGCTGGCCAAAATTAAAACAGCAGTTATTTCTGTGTGCTAGCTACCAGGAATAACGCCCGAAAATTTTACCAAAAAATACGGCTACAGACGGAACGTTTTAAGACCGGGGCAAACTCCTGTAGGAACGAAAACAGTGACCTTGTAACTGATGTCCAGAGAGTGCTTACATTATGGAGGGAACACTTCTCTGGTCTCCTAAATGGCACCGCGCAGAGATGACGAACCCGATCCCGCAATCGATAATGATGGAATATATATCCCCCTTCCCGACTAAGACGAAGTTAGAATAGCAATAACCAGATTGAAAAACAACAAGGCTGTGGGCGCTGATGGATTGCCTGTGGAGCTATTCAAGTACGGCGGCGAGGAGTTGGTAAGGCGGCTGCAGCAGCTTCTTCGCAAAATATGGGCGGCCGAGTGCATGCCCGACGATTGGGATCTAAGTTTCTTTGCCCAGTCCACAAGAAGGGGGATACTGCAAAATGCACCAACTATCGGGGAAGCAGCCTTCTTAATATCGCATATAAGGTCCTTTCAAGTGTATTGTGCGAAAGATTGAAGCCCACCGTGAACTGGCTGATTGGAACTTATCAGTGCGGCTTCAAACCCGGTAAATCCACCATCGGCCAGATTTTCACAATGCGCCAAATCTTGGGTCTGGTAAATCTACCATCGACCAGATTTTCACAATGCGCCAAATCTTGGGAAAAAACCCGTGAAAAGAGAATCGACACACATCACCTCTTCGTCGATTTTAAAGTCGCCTTAGACAGCACGAAAAGGACTGCCTATATGCCGCTATGTCTGAATTTGGTTCCCCCGCAAAACTTATACGGCTGTGCAAAATGACGTTGAGCAACACCATCAGCTCAGTCAGAATTGGGAAGGACCTCTCCGAGCCGTTCGAAACTAAACGAGGTTTCAGACAGGGTGACCGCCTATCGTGAGATTTCCTTAATTTAATGCTGGAGAAAATTATGCTAGCTGCAGAACTTAACCGCTCTGGAACAATATTCTATAAAAGCGTGCATATGCTGATTACATTGATATCATCGGCCTAAACACCCGCGCTGTTAGTTCTGCTTACTCCAAACTGGAAAAATACGCGGTAAAGATGGGTTTGATGGTGAATGAGAATAAAACGAAGTAATTGCTGTCATCGAGCAAAGAGTCTGCGCATACGCGCCTTGGCAACCACGCTACTGTTGGCAGCCATAATTTCGAAATAGTAAAAGACTTCGTGTATTTGGGAACCAGCATCAACACTAGCAACAACATCAGCACTCAAATCCAGCGAAGAATCAATCTTGCCAATAAATGCTACTTTGGACTAGGTAGGCAATTGAAAATTAAAGTTCTCTCTCGGCGAACGAAAATCATACTCTACAAGTCACTTATCGTACCCGTCCTGCTATATGGGGCAGAAACATGGACCATGACAACAGCAGATGAAGCGGCTTTGGGAGTGTTCGAGAGAAAAATTCTTCGAAAGATTTATGGACCTCTACGCGTTGGCGATGGCGAGTACCGAAGAAGATTTAATGATGAGCTGTACGAGCTATACGCAGACATCCACATAGTCCAGCGAATTAAAACGCAGCGGCTGCGCTGGCTAGGCCATGTTATGCGAATGAAAGATGATGCTCCGGCCAAGAAAGTGTTTCTATCGAAACCCGCCTATGAAAGCAGAGGTAGAGGGCGGCCCCACTCCTTTGGAAGGACCAGGTGAAAAACGATCTAAACTCCCTTGGTGTAACCAATTGGCGCCGGTTGGCGGAGCGAAGGAGCGACTGGCGCGTCTTGTTGGACGGCCATAACCATTTAGCCGGTGAAGTGCCAATTCAGTAAGTAAGTAAGTTATTTCTGTTCAAAAAATTGTTACCTCACTACGTTTTTATGAAAGGAAATATTCGACAGTAAATTCACGGTATTCCGCGCAGAATTACTACGGATCGGGACCCCGGTTTCGGGTGGAGCCGGGGTCATTTTTTGGCATTACATGAGATACATATGTCAATATGGGTATCAAACGAAATGTATTTTACTCCGGATTTCTATTGAAAATGTTTAAGAGGGGTTGCCACTTAGGGTTGCCACCTCACTTTCTTTACATTTCTTTGTATATCCACTACCATCTCGACTTAACCGGCTTAACCGATTTGAATCAAATTCGGTACATCGATATAGTATTACATTTTAAGATTTTTCACCTAGGTGTTTCCACTGAGGAATTTTTCACAAGGTTGCCACCTTTTGCCAATAATGGTATCAGTCTTTTACAAAATCGACCACCACTCAAAAAATCGGGGGTATGCGCAGCTTTTTTTGTTAATAAACTTTGAAACAAACACACGCTTATTTATTGCCCAAAAACTGCTGGCATCATATGCCATGAAAACAGGATATATCTTTTTGTTTGCAAGGTTTTTGAAAAATTTACTACAAGTAAAATAACTCAGTTCAAACATGCGGTATAAAAAAATATAACATGCATTAAAAACACATTTATTGTTCTAAAAGAAAATGTAACTAGATTTGATTAAGGCTAAACAAGTGAGCACGTATTTAGGTTAGAAGGGTATATTGCTTTTTAATTCAAAAATACATCGAACTGCACACAATTTTTATACAACTTTAGATGTGCGCGGCCAGCTCCGTTGACGTTGCAGACGGCTTCTGGGGTATGTATACTATTCAGTGGGAAACGGCAGGGAGTATATTTAAAATCAATTGGAATATTTCGAAAAATCGACTTTTGGCCAGCTAGATTGATCAAATACCCCACCGTGCATCTCAAGAAGAAGAAAACACATTATATTTAGTCTCTTAGATGAACTCATAATAAGTGTACATGCTCCGACTTAGGAAACTTTGCTGAAGCTTTTATGAGTCCGAATGTTTGCTGGGAATGGAGTTTGTTTATTTTGAAGACATTTTTTTCTTATTTTACACACAGAGGAATGAAAAATACAATAAAACATATTAAAATAATAACTAAATGACGATTGCTCTTGTAAGGATTGTAAACATCATTCAATTACTAGAGGTTTGTTCTTCAATGACGGCAGAGATTTGACACTCCCAAATTGAAAAATCTGAACGGGTTGCTATTACGAAGTAAGGAAAACGGGTAATAATTAAATCCCCTTTAGCGAAAATTGTAGTAGAAAAGTACTTTTAGTAGTATATTAGTACTGATAATAAATTTGTAAATGCCAACAGGTTTTGGAGGAAATAATTCATTTTCTACTAAATATTTCGTGAATTAATAAAGAGGTATGTTGCCTTTGGATTTTCATTCAAAAATACACTATATCAAAATTTCTTTCAAAAACTCCCTATATGAGCATAAGTTCAATGCATTTTGATATAAGAGGGACTTAATGAAAAGCATTGTGAGGCGTTCTTCAATCTAATTCTAATAATGGGAAGTTTTTGAAAAACATTTTGAGATAGGACGATATTGAAAACGCAGCCGACATAGTCTGACAAAAAAAAATAAAAGAAAATGGCTTATTGTCTTAGAACTTTATATTCCGGTCTTGACTTTGATAGAAGAGTTCAGCTTTTATGCGGTCCTGCTATACAGGGAGTATTTAATTCTGACATTTCGGAAAGCTCCTTTACGTTAAGTATTTATGGAAGTGTTCCGGATAAAACGATAATTTAGAATATTCGGAAAACGTTCGTTTGATACTACCGCACGAGGTCCGAATATACATAATATTCAAAATATAAATCGATTCTCCAATTTCTTAAATGGAGACGAATGTTCCGAACATATGGAATGAATAAGTTAACATGCTCAATGTACCAATATTTCGTTATGGCATCTCCATTATTTACTAACATTTTTTCGTGAATCGATTTACTAGTCGAGTTTTTGACGTTGAACGATGCATTTTGAAGTGGTTTAGGTTTCGTATGTTCATGGGCTTATGAAAGTGCACTATTCCTTTTCTATTACTTTTCATAAAACCTATGTTCAGCTACACTAATTGATCATGGCATAGTTAATAAATTAATCATAAAATTCAAATAAGTGTTCCAAGGAATTATGCAGTTCAGTACTTATCGGGTATTTGTAAACTGATTGCTTCCTATTTCTACTACTAATGTCAATTCGATTTGGGAGAAAAATGGCTGCAATTGTCAAAAAATTTGTCTGTCGAGCAAACCTCTTCTCATTGAATCATGAATTGTAAAGACACAATTTAAAAAGACAATTTAAAAATGTTAAAAAATGGTTTTAAAAACTGTAGCGTCTAAGTGGTTTCATTGCGTGTTGGATCTCCCCATTTATTTATTTTTTGATAAAAAGTAAGTATTATTTCGCACCAAAATAATTGACATTTTTAAACTCGTTACATGAGATTAATTTTGTAGACAACAATATTTAACACGGTTTTTAGGAAAAAAGCAACACCCACAGATCACGTAATACTCGTATAATATAATAGTAATATTTGAAGCTTCTAGCCGTTAAAAAGGGGGCAAAAATTACAGTTTATGTGGGGTATATAATATATGTATGTATATACCACAGATCTCAATGATTTTTTCAGACAACAATCTATATACGTAAGCATTTGGTGAAATTTGGTTCCAGCTGTTAAAATGGGACAAAAATTACGAAAAGTTTCTTATCTCAACAATATGCTGTATGGGATACATATCATATACATATACGAACGATCTCTATGATTTTTTCAGAAAGCAATATGGTGAAATTTCAATCTGATAAATTGAGGAAGATATGACAAAAATCGTTTTGTTTTTTTTTAATATAGGTTGTATGGGAGATATATGCTATAGTGGTCCAATCCGGCCGGTTCCGACAAATGTCTAATCGGACACCTAAATATACCCGGTCAACAAATTTTATCAAGATATCTCAAAAATTGAGGCACTAATTTGCATACAAACAGACAGACGGACAGGCGGATAGACGAACATTGCTAAATCAACTCAGCTCGTCATCCTGATCATTTCAGTATACTTATTGGTGGGTCTATCTCTTCTCCTTTAAGGCCCTACAATTTCGAGATACGTGACAAACTTAATATACCATTTAATTTTCATAAAAGGTATAAAAATCTACTCGACTGGCAGGGATCGATTCTCCGTACGGAGAATGTGGAATCTTGCGATCGATTTTTCAGTAAACGTTAAATCAAATTTAGAATGAAAGTCGACGGATTTTAAGTTGAAAGTTGTTAACTACTGTTTTCCGGCCTTACGATATAGGAGCTCATTATGGATGACCGCGTAGCTTCAGTTTTCAGACAAGTTCGACTGTCCGTTACGTTAGGGTAATATCACACACGGTCATTAGTTCCACTGTCTTGGGATTTTGCTTCACCACTTTGGGTGTTCTTACGAAGGACAAAGCCTCACCAGGTAAATAGTATATGTGCCTACGTATTCACAATTGTAAAAGGAGCCGTAACGTGCAGATGATATTTAAACTTGGTTGATAGGCTATAATCAATGTGATTCACTCCAAGGGACTAGTTTTGGATAGGGCCGCCAACTTTAGGAAATGTCAAACCGGGAGACTTGGGTGTTGAAGGATGAAGTGTGAAAATCAAAATTAACATTTCAGACGCTATTGTATAGTTTCGCAAATAGACAACAGATGTGTGAATGTAAGCCCAAATGATTTTTCAAACCCTTCTCATAAGTACATATATCCTCAACTTAAGTATGAGGAAAAAATAATTTCAAAGGAGTGTTGTGCCACTGGTTTCGCTTATTCTTGAGGACAGTTTAAAAACATGTTCGCCTTGGGTCATTTTATTTGAATTAATTGTTCATTACTTTTTTCAAAAATGCAAAGTGAGCATATAAATTTTTTATATAACTTTTCTTTTAGTATTTTGTTTTAATAACTTGCTGAATTGGGTGATGGAAAGTCCGTGTTAAGCTGACATCGAAAGCGCCTGTTATTTTAAATAACTTTTGAATAGTTATAAAGAGTTAACTTTCGCAATTAGTCTCTTATAACTGGCAGTGATGTGCATCCGTTGATACCACTTTCGACCATATCCGAACAATTTTCGACATGAACACTAAATGGCCTAAACAGTCTTAAACGAGTAGAAAATATAGTAACGCGCCGGACGCCGCGCCGACACGCCGATATTTTTGACATTCGGCGGCGGCGTGCGAAAAACGACCAAAATCGGCGGCGGCGGCGGCGTTTATCGGCGGCGTATATCTCTAGTATGCACATCCATAAATTAATCGTTATGTATCTACATAAACGAATCAATCATTATGTCTACACATATGTACGCACACGCAGCGGAGAAGAGATGCACAAACACATGCAGATATCTTATCTGAGTATGCAATTGTAATTGTGGAAGTGTCGCTCACAAATACACGCGCATACGAGAAGCTATACACTTGCATCTGTAGCTATAATTATACGGCAGTAACTAAGTAAATTCTGGAAGCGCCTAGAAGATGCAACGAGGAAATCACAGAGTATAAAAGGCGACACCAGTAGAGGCGCTACAATCATTTTCAATTAAGCACGCTATCTGTCAAGCAATAGTAGAGTTATTTATTGTGAAGTACTTGAATAAAGGCCATTTTGCATTATTAAATATTGGAGTTATTTATTCAACAGTTTAGTGATTCGAACTTAGAAGAAGGTTGCAAATAAGGGGATTTGCAGGAAATTCTTTACAATACTATTTGAATTTAATAAAATGTTTAACAAGTAAATGATAGGCATGGTACTTTACGGTTCCTCCCACTTCCAGCCAAAAAATTTCCCATAACCAAGAAAAATAATACACCGAATTGAAATAAAAGTCACAGAAACTACCCCGTAAGGAGAACCTCTAGTTCCAAATAAGTGCATTTATACTTCTAAACCTCTAATAGTTCGCCATCTATCTCTTTTACATGTATTCAACTGGCGAATTTAACATGGCGATGTCCTAGGCGGTGGAAATTGTCCCCGCTGTTTTAACATTTCACTAGTTCCTAAATTTCTTTTTGGTACTTTTTCGATAGTTACGTACTGGTGGAATAGTGTTGAGAAAGAGGCATACTCATATGTAGCCGCAGCTCGTTAAAGCTGGTAGCAGTTTTATTGTCGATTTTATAACTGAATATCAAGCTATTAACCAACTAATACTTATTTGGCACTCTAGGTCTAGTTCTGAACCAGAATTTTGTATCACTAGTTACTGACTTCCCTTGAGGGTAATTAACTAATATCATATGAAGTTAGAATAAGCTCCTCTTGTTTTGGTACAGTTTTGCTTTAGTCATATGCCCATATATTTCAGCTGCGCGGTCAATTATCTATTTTGATTTTATTTATAAATCTGTTGTTGCTAATATTCGTAACAGTATCATACGGGTGAGAGAACACCCCTATCAACAATTTTTTCTATGAAACAAATTATTCAAAAAGGTTTAAATTTTCTCTAGAAAAATTTTCTGTGTCAATTCTATGAAATATAATCCAATACTTCTTTTGATCATATTAAATGTCATATCCGCGACGGTCCCTGCTTAAAAAATTCGAATACAATATTATACAGTATCATATATTTACAAAAATCACCCTCGTATTGTTAAAGTTATTTTATCATTTGAATCGATTAAAAAAATAAATCACAAACTCACAGCTTCTGGTCTATCACGTGTTTGCTTAATTATATTTAGTACAGTTCCTACTCTCAATATTATAAAATAAACATAAAAAGTTATAATCGTCCCACAGCTTTCGACATCCAATGATATACATATATATGAACACTCCAACCACTCGAACCTAATTTTGACCCTATTCAGCAATACATATTTTTAGCCACTCACATACAAACACATAGACGAGGCTTGCATACATACAAATATACAACGCTTTGAAACTGCACGAACACGTACACGACCTTATATAAACACATTGACTTATTTGTACATACATGTACCATATTATGGGAAAAGCCTTTACAGACAGCTCTAGTACCAGCACAAGATATCAGCTGTACGAACTACGAGCTATATCAACAAACCAGATACCTATCTTCATAATACATCGCAATGCATCGTGCAGAATCGTTTTTTGAACGCTATCCAAACGGCATAGAACCAAGTTTTATTTTTGCCTTCAACTGCAAAGCATCGAATAAATTTAGCTCGTCGCCATTGCCATTTTGAGGCCAAACTACCACTCATCTAAGAACCCAGTCAGACCGGCATAACAACCCAGGCACAAATGGTAAACTCACAGCACCAACAGCACAGGGGACGTAGTATGTATACCGAGAACTCAACAGAATACATAGAAATGCGAGATAAATGGATCGAATAGCAGCGACCCAACAATTGACTCAACGACTAACTGCCTCAACGCTTGACTGTCTGCCTAACTGACTGGCAAGCTGACATACTGGTTTGTTGTCTGCCTAGCTGCCTTAAGTCGAACAAGCTGGGTGTGCGAGTTGAACGTTCTGGTGAATGGTCTCATGTGTAAAACGAACGAATGAACAAAGCAACGTCGAACGAGCGTATGATGAAACTAACGATATAAATGGAATACTGAACAAGAGTTTTGCCCCTCGTGACACGATGTCCAAAATGCCAGCAGCAGCAGTCAACTTATTTTATATAGGGGAGAATAACGACGCTAAAGCTTTTGAGCTCCAAATGTATAGCCAACAACGCTAGCTATACGTGTATGCATGGAATTGACGTTTGGTCTGTCGATGGGTTGGTCGCACGTTGAGTCGTTTCGTCGCTTAGTTTGGCTGCTGCAGCTGCCAGTGCGGTTGCTGTTGTTGTTGATGATGTTGAAGATAATTATGATTGCTTTTGGTGGGGATATCTGGTATGATTCGTTGGATATTGTTGCTTTTGGCATTGCCATAAAAAGTTCTCTATGTGGTTTCCGAAAATGTATGTACTTAATCGAATCGAACCCGACCCTTAGCCGATTTTTGCTCTTTTTTTGTTATACACATAATTTGTTATAGAATAATTGTATGTTATATATTTTGATTACAATTTTTATTTATTTTTTTTTTCAAAGCACATCTTTACATAGAAGAAGGCTGTCCTTACTTGTTCGGAAAATGCAGTATATTTTCCGTAATTTTATATATATTTTCTAAATTGATTTTTAGTGCTGTTTATGTGTTTTGTTTATCTCTCTACGTCATTCTGGACGGTACAAGTTTTTTTTACTGGGCTAATAGCTGTTTCCATATGCTGTTCCCCATGGAATAAAAGCAATTTTTTATAATGCTAGAGATATACGGTAGAATAAATACGCGGAGGACTCGCTCCGATGCAATTTAGTCTAACACAAAAACCCAAAGTATTATAAGCCTATGCTCAATGTTTGCCTCTGGTGATTTCTCTCTATCTGTCTCTCTCTTCTTTTAAGTCTTATTTTTGTTTCTATTCTCAATGTTCTTATTCTTCCTCCCCGCTTCTCTTTACCTAGCACTCTGCCTCATTCTTCACAAATCTCTTTCGGTCTTCCCTTGATAATTTTTCCTTCCTTCCCTTCCCTCCTTTATAGCTTTCCTCATGTTAACTGTCGCTCTAATCTTACCATTATCTTCTGCTCCTTTTTCCATCCCCTTTCCCATCCTCTGTCCCTTGGCCTTGCTTTTGGCATTGATCTTTCCCTCTGCTTTCTCCCTTTCTCCTCTTTCTATTTTACTCTCCCTTCCTTTTTTCTTACCGCCCTATTTTCCTTTTAGGTTCCCTTTAAAGTCATTCGTGCTTTCCTTTTAAATATCTTTACGCTTCCTCTACTAATGTCTCTTCGTTCTCTCCTCTCTTCTTGGTACTTTAAAGCCCACACTCTTTTTCTACCTCCCATCCTCCTGGCCATCTTGTTGTTCTTTTACCCTTCCTTCTCCCAATCCTCCCTTCCCTAGCCTTTTGTTCCAACTTCTCAATACCACTTTTTCTTAGCCGTTCCCTTCCCTGTTCATATTTCTTTTCTCTCCCTCTTCTTTTGTTTCTGTTTTATAGCGATAGAGACACTCCCCTAAGGTTTTGACTGTTGGTACTTTGCCAGATACAGATCCTGTACGTTCCGGTAGCACCATAGAGTTACTAGCCCGACCAACTCGGGAACTATTTATATTACCATATTAAATCTTCTAGGCAATCCCACCCTCCCAACCCCCTAGTTCCATGAGGAATTTGGGGTCGCCAGAGCCTCGGCTGTTAATGAAACAGGATTCGCCACTGGTAGGTGAGATTGAAAATTGGGTTGGAGGAGCTATATATTGCGAATACCAACCGCGGGGGCTCCGAAGGCCTTAGGCAGTTTTATCGATGTTGATGATCCTTTGCGGGATGCTGATCCGGTACGTTCCAGTAACAAGCACAATTGAGGTACTAGCCCGACCATCTCGGGAACGATTTGGTATGGCCACATGAAACCTAAGCCACACCGCTCTCCCACCCCCTAGATCCATGAGGAACTAGCGATCGACAGAACCTCGGCTGTTAAAGAAACAGTATTCGCCACGGGTATGTGAGGTTGACAATTGTGTTGGAAAGGGTACACAACCCCTTGTATCAACTTGGTATTTTAGTTGCCTCCTACGACAGGCATACCTGCCGTGGGCATATTCTAAGCCCCCTAACTCTTCTGATGACTTTTAGACCCAGTCCTATCCAAATACGGTTCTTACAAAGATTTTTACTACCTTCACCTGATTTCTAAAAAAGTGGTTATTTCCCATTCTTCCTCTTACGGTTTCTTATACTCGCTCCCCCAATATCTCGCCGTCGCGCTTTTTTCTAATTCTTCGTCACCTTCGCCTTTCTTTCTTCTTGTACCTCTAACCTCTTCCCCTCTTTCTCTCAGCCCCTTTCCCATATATTTGTACTTTTTCTACCACTCTGCACAGAAATTGGCCATGCCAGCGCAGCCGCTGTTCGATGGATTGTTAATGTCTGGATGAAGCTCGCATAGATTCGCACTAAATATTTTTCGGCACTTGCCATCGCCAACTTACAGATTTCGCAAAACTTTTGTCTTGCATATTTCCAAGAGTGTCCTATCTGAAGTCGTCAGCGTTCATGTTTCAGCACCATAAAGTTTTGAAGTTCAGAAACTATTTGGTTCTATGAACCAGTTCTTCCTGCAGGTCTTCCTTTACCATTTTTTCCCTATTCAACGAATATCTCCCCCTCAACTGCTGTCCCTGAAGGCCGCGGGGCCTTCATTCATGAACATAGTATTTTAGCTTTTATTCATACAGCTCATCCTAAAGAGTCACGATTTACCTATACAAATATATATAGAGCAAAGGTCCACTCTAGTGTACCAGATTCTGTTCCAAATGATAATTTATTATGGAGTACTGCCAATGATGGATTGCTTTATCTACATCAAAGCAAGTAAACGTAATACGATTATAGCGGAGAATACCAACCGAATAAAAGATATGTATATATACGCGTTAGGGTGGTCCCTAAAAAATTAAATGACTTTAATCAGTCGGTAGTTTCAGTTCCGATCGGAGACCGGTAAAGACCATGCAGTCACAACAATTCTTTTCTAATTAACAAACAAAAATTAAGAAAAATAACAATAATAATAAAATAATAACATAAAATAAAATAAAATGAAAAGAAATGAGATGAAATAAAATAAAATAAAATTAAATTAAATTAAAATAAATGAAATAAAACAAAACTAAACTAAATTAAATTAAATAAAACAAAATCAAATAAATTAAAATAAAATTTAAAAATAAAATAAAATAAGATTAAAAAGAATAAAACAAAACAAACAAAAAAATAAAAATAACTAAAATAATAAAAATAAATAAGATCAAATATAATAAAATCAAATACAACAATAACTTTTAAAAATAATTAATTAATATTTAATTAAAAAACAATAAAATATACCAAAACAAAATGTAATAAAATAAAGTAAGAAATATATATAAATCAAATACAATTAAACGAATAAAAAGATAAAACAAAAAATAAAATAATATAAAATAAAATAAAATAAAATAAAAGCAATAGGAATAAATTAAAATACAAACATTATGTTAGATAAAATTATTATATCATATTAAACAAAATAAATTAAAATAAAATTTAAAAATAAATAAAAAAATTTTATAAAATCAAATAAAACTAAATGGAATGAAAAAATAATATAAAATTAAATAATATTAAACAAATTAAAATAAAACAAAACAAAATAAAATAAAATAAAATAAAATAAAACAACAGTTATGTAAAATAAAGTAAAGATATAAATAAATAAAATAAAGAAGAGAAGTGAAGTAAATTAAAAAAATATATATTTTATTTTATATTGTTAGAATTGTTGAGCTTCGTAGAATGAATAAAATTTATTTTCCGTTTATATTCATTTATAATTTATTTGGTCGATATTTCAATCTGAAGTCAACCTCAGGGACGTACGGATATGTATGATGGCTTCATACAATGAAATTATAAATGAATATAAACAGAAAATAAAGTTCATTCATTCTGCGAAGCCTTCCAGCTCAACAAATCAAATAATTTACAATATTCAAAGCTGTTAACTTTTTATCAAAAATTTTATTTTATATTTTATAATTTGATTTGATTTTGTTTCGTGTTATTTTAATGGATTTTATTTTGTTTTTTTTTTTTATGTTTTTAATTCGCTATAACAAATAAATGTCATTTCATGTTTATAGGCCACCCTAATATACCTATGTGTATATATAGACAGATATTTCAACAAAAAGTAATGTTTCTGGAAAAAAAGTCTTCCTTTAATACACATGCAATCTATCGAAAAACTTGCTAGCTAATCCTGACAATTTTCCACCCCCTAACCAGAACTTGTTAAAAGGACGTACAGTCAAAGGACCCTTTGCACAGCTGGCACGCCCGCCTGAAAATGAAATCGATAAAAGGACTTTAGCACTAAATTATGTCGGCAGTAATACATATCTACTGCTATATATATTCAAGGTTTGGCTGCTATGGGTGTAACTCAATACAGACGTTTGTACTTACATACATACATACAAACTGAATATGGTACGGGAAAACTAAAACCGGAAAGAAAAGGTACGAAAGTATAAAAGAAGAGTACAAAATTAATTATGAGAACCCTTGTTGCGAGCTGTGAACACCACCATAGGATGGTCTCAGCTTTTATATACATATCTACCAGAGTAGCAGAATATATTTATGCATACTTATGTATGTCCTTATGTACATAAAATATCATCTCAAGTTACGTGAAAAAATATACATAGAAGACTTTTGCCTCAGGCAAGCAACCTCTGAATCCCAAACGTTAGACAGGCGCACATTCGAATACACACCACTGTCTTTCAAAGTATGATGTGGGTATAAAGACACGATGCGAAACGACGACATATTTTGTACTGAAGGTTGTTATTGGGTTTTCAAATGAGTGGAATTGTTTGTACTTGCTCGTATATTTTTAGGCCGAAAATGTTTGTTTTGTTCTGTATTAAGCGTTGAAAGGATCTTTAAGGAATATTTAAGTCGAAGTATAATAGAAAGGCATTTTATGTGCCATTCAAATGATTTAGCGGTAAAGATGTGGAGCACCTGGAAAATTATTTAAAATGCTTTTCGCAACATCCTACCCGCGTTTGTAATGAATTGAGAAAATTTACTACCATGATACAAATATTACAAGGTGAGACCGGTGCGAGCCGAAATGACATTTAAAAAATTTTTTTTATTTTGGTTTTGTTTGCATAACAGAATTATAACAAACTGTAATATATTTGGTAATTCTATACGACAGCTCGACACTCTTAATACATGTCCAAAAATATCCAGAGGGGTATCCAAAGACGCGTTTTGAATCCAGTATCGCGAATCCGAAAGCGAAGGTAAAAAATTATGAGTATGTCAAGAGATATTTGCAAACGAAATTTTGAAAATTTTCGTGTGGTTGTTGTAATTTTGATGATTTTGTGGGATCCACAAAAAAAATTGTGAACATAAGTGTTTTGCGTGGATATAGTTTTGGTATCCAAACCGGTGTTGGACCCACCCAAGATAATTTTTGCGTTCTAAGTGCGTTCTAACATTAATATTATGATATTTTATCCAAAACCGAATTTTTTATTGTTGAAATAACTTCTTTTTTTTGTGGGAAAGAAATCTCAACGACCAACCGCATTCCAGAATTTTCAATTCAAGAATTCTATTGTGGTTTCCCTCAAAAAGAAATATCAAGCCACGAAGCTCTTCTGAGGAATTTTCTTCAACAAATTGTTTAGAAATTTATCTGCGTCTGCGTGACGAGAAGAAAAACCCGACTTACCGCCAAGGTGTACGGAAGAGATACATATCTACTAATAATAACAATTTGGTGTGATATATATCTGAGAAGATTAAGGTCTAGCTTTCCATCCAATTCAAAGGCTACGTATCGTGTATTCGTTTTTCTACGAACTGTCACCTAAATACATGTTTTGTGCCGACCCAAAAATTTATTTGCTAAGGCGGACGAACTTTTGGTGCCAAGGTAATGCCGAGGGACAATCAATACCATTTATACAAATTTTCTTAAATATTTTCAATGGATAGGCCAACACACTAGCTCTACACCACGGCGGCAGACTTTGACCGTTCAGCCGGTAAATTCAGCCTCCACGAACTATCATACTCCAACTGAACGATGACGTTTAGCTAAGCTGCGAAAAGCTACAGCGTTTTTGCTGGCGTGGCCAAGTTATGGGAAGATCTCCACTGGGTTCGGAGAACCAGCTGGGGGAAGACTTCGATCTCTCTTGGTGCTCCCTATTGGCGTCAGTTATCGCGGAACAGGGTTAGGTGGAGTGACTTGGTACGCAACGACCAGCATCTCCTAAACGGTTAAGCGCCAATTAAAAAATGTATCTTCCAACGGCGAGGAAAAGGACCAAAACAAACCAAAGAATACATCCAAAATCATTTTTTTTTCCGCAGTAGCAAGGATACTTGAGACTGCTGATCTCTTATAAAGTGAAGTTTCAGAAAATATAAGGGTTAAAGACGTATCAACCAAGTGAAGAAGGATGAATGAAAAATCAA
The DNA here is from genome assembly GCF_040869045.1 of Eurosta solidaginis. Lineage (NCBI taxonomy): Eukaryota > Metazoa > Arthropoda > Insecta > Diptera > Tephritidae > Eurosta > Eurosta solidaginis. The sequence goes on from NC_090323.1 coordinate 182,126,539, forward strand.
TAGGGGTGGTCTCCAACATTCGCTTCTTAATTAGAAGAGGTTAAGAAGTCAGGCCATTTCTTTTGTCCTTTGCAAAAATAGGACGTGTTGAGGCATCCATTATATTGGTAACTAATTTTTTTGCCATATAGAACATAAAAACCGATTTCAAAACTTTTCGAAATATCTTTTCCCATATTTCATAAGCATTTTATTTTTTTGGCATTTAAAAAAAATGAAAAATGTTAAACCAACAATTTTATTTGTGTTTACTTTTGTTTGTCATTTCCACAAGGTTAAGGGAGTGATTTAAACATTTTTTTTAAATCAAAAAACAATTTGGCCGCCAAGAAGAGTAAATGGTTTTACCTGGTAATATTTTTATCATGGTTACTACCTACTACATATTTTCAGTTCTCTAATCACTTACAAAATAAGCCTCAGCAATTGGTTTGATTATTCTAACAATAATCAAAGACGGATATAAGACGAGTTATTTCGGTGACGTAAAACCCAATTCATTAGGTTGTATGCAAAAGCCGTTTGGCCCGTTTGTTTTTCACTTCCATTTCGTTAGGTTTTTGTAAAAGGACTAACACAGAAAACGACCTTTTCAAGTATTCCGTTCAATCCAAGCATTCGGTGATGCAGAAAAGTACAACAAACTGAAATTCAGTAAGATTGTTTAAAATATAATTATAAACAAAATTTTGAAATCCCTCACCATTCGAATGCAAGGAACAAATTTTATTCAATGTCAAAGACTTTGATTGAAAGGTAAAAAAATTAGTTTTTCACGGTTTTCAACAAAATGGTATGTTAGAGTATAAAATTATATAAAAAATAATTAAAAAAATTGTTTTAAGTTAAACGGTTTTATTGAAAACAATACTTACATGAAATAATAAAAATAAGAAAAGCAAGAAAATAATTAGGTAGGTCTAGGTACTAGTCATCACACTCCTTATCAATCTAGGACGTTGATCGGACAATTAAATAAAAACGTTTGGCGAGCGAAATTTCTAAAAATGTGAGGCGTAGCATAACCTGATTAAGGTTCAGTTGGTTGTACTTATGACTATCAATAGAAATATGACGCGTCAAAAGCTTTTATTTAATTGTCTGATCAACGCCCTAGATTGATAAGGAGTGTGATGACTAGTACCTAGGACCTACCTAATTATTTTCTAGCTTTTCGTATTTTTATTATTTCATGTAAGTATTGTTTTCAATAAAATCGTTTAACTTTAAAATTTTTTTTTAGGTTTTTTATTTTCAAGTTTTTAGTCTCTATTTAATTGCCTATTATTTCTCATTCTATTTAGTTCATTTAGTGACTCATTATTACAAGGACTCTTTCCTGACAATTTGTAACAACCTAAGTCCTCAATACATAATCCTTCCAAAGACTTTACTCGTCTCTGCGCCACGTATGCTTGTCCCTCCTCCAACTCCAAAATATTTTGATGTCACTTCTACTGGACTGTATGCAATATTTGTTCCAAATATGAGCCAAATCAGACCACAAATACGATTTTTGTGAATATCTCGATCCATGCGCCACTTAGCGGGGATTTTTTCACAGGTCGATTTCTATTCTTGCATGTATTATGTGTTCCAAATATGAGCCAAATCGGACCACAAATGCAAATTTTGCGAATATCTCGATCCTTGCGCCACCTAGCGGCGATTTTTTCTTATTATTGCATTGTCATTGGGTTCTGAACTATATTCCAAGTTTCAAGCTTGTGGCTTATCGGGAAGTTACTTAAATTTCAATTACAAGATTCGTTCACAACGGCCGTGCATGCGGCCGTGCAGCCTGTCAACTCAAGCTAAATAAAACCGTTTAAAAACGTCTCAATGACTTTTTTCCTACCAGCCACCAATTCTGAGATAGTACGATCCATAAAAAAATGAGCCAAGATCACACATTCCGGAATTGTTGTATTTGTAATTGAATTTGAAAAAAAAGTTTGATGACATAGCGCTTTTGAAATTTTTCGATTTATTACATTTCTCTCATATTTCGTTATCAGTGTTCAGAGTATTTAAAACTGTTACCTGTGTAAACGAATACGCCGGAGTAAAACTCTTCGATTGTTTCTGTCATGAAATATTTCTCAGCAAAAAAGTTATCTGACATATCAGATGCACATGGAGTCGACCTAAAACCTGTAGGATGACCAATTAATGTTCCAATTAGCACACCACATTCTGGAAGAAAAGTGGGCTCTATCTACCCGGATATTTATAGCGAAATAATATTATTAATAATGTCGGCCTAAAAATCAAACGGTGAATAACTCTTGCCAACAAGTGCTTCTTTAGGCAATTGGAAAGTAAAATCCTCTCTCGACAAACAAAAATCTCGCTCTACAAGTCTCTCATCATATTTGTCCTGATGGATGGCGCGGAATCATGGAAGGTGTAGAGAGAAGATGGCATGGCTCTGTGAGTATTCGAGAGAAAAGTTCTCCGGAAGATTTATAGTCCTCTCCGTGATGTCGATAGCGAATATCGAAGGATGTATAATGATGCGCCATATGAGATTTTCGCAGATATGGACGAATACGCTCCGGCTAAGAAAGAAAGTAACCGCAGTTTGTAAGTAGAGGAAAGAAAAGACCTTCACTGAGTTGGGAGAGACAATTGGAGGAAGATTTGACTTCGCTTGGTGCTCCCACGTGTTGGTTGTTATCGCAAAACAGGGTTAACCGACCTCACTGACTCAACGTACTTCATTTTTATATAAAACCTCAAGAAGTGCCGTATGTTGAATTTTGGCAGGATTTATAGATCACATTCGGACACATTTTTTGCTTAAAATTTACACCTTATATTCTCATGCCGTACGAAAAAAGTACAAAAACTGTAAGTAAAATGTGAACCAACATGTCTTAAAACACGAGCAATGAATTCAAGTCATCCCTTGTAAACAATCAGCTTTCATACGTATACAATGAAAACTTTAACCAAAAGATATTAGGTAGTAATACTATTTAGTTTTCAACTCGACCCACATAAACCTTTCAGATAAAAAATGTAGTAGGAAAATAAAAGCCGAGCAAAATACTCCGACTAGAATGAAGTCTGAACACTGCTTCAGCAATGAAACATGTTGTCAAAAGCGTGACGTCACGCCGAGAAAATTTATTTCACAACTATGACTTTTTGCTCTCTCATTTTTTAATGCGGGATCTGTTTATTGGTTCATCCATATGATGTACTGTACTTGGTGCGTTTTTTTAACGTCGTTTCCCCAGTAGCCCTATTCCACGTGTAAACATATGTTTTCGATACAAAGTATAGCGTAAGACTAACGGTATTTCATGTATTACAGCAGGTATAAAACCTCAGCCACGCACACAATTGAACAGAGACAGATGTTGTTTCGAGGTTACATTGGTGTATAAATGAAGGAATTGGGCTTAATTATACCTGGTCATTGAGACGTTTTTGTATATATCATTTTATGATAAAACATACTGTTATGCTGAAAATTTCAAAAAATTATCGAGGAGTTTCAAAGTTTTATTTAAGCTAGCAGACCCGGCAGACGTTGTTCTGCTCAAGGTTTGGTCTATCTGCATAGCTTTTAAGCAGTTTTTACCTGTTATTCTCCCTTTCTCTCTCTCACCCAATTCCTTATCTTTTTATTCACTCTTCCCTCTGCCTTTCTTTTTTTATGCGTCTCTTTCTCCCTCTCCGTATATGCCCTCACTTCTTTTCAGCTCCATCTATACCCATCTCTCTATCTCCGTCTGGCTGTATCTCTTTCTCCTTTCCTCTTTTCTTTTTTCTCTAGTTCTTCTTACTCTTCTACAAGCCTTCTTCCTACTACCAGTCCCGGTCCCAGTCAGCCCCTGATCCATTTCCAGAAAAAAAGTGTCGTAAATACACAAATTGTTTTCCAAAAACAACCTGATGATGTCTAAAATTAATTTTGAATATTCTGAAATTAATATTTTACATTATAAAAACCACACCTTTTCCAATTTTATTTCAGAAAAAACAAATATATTTCAGAAAAATCAATTGTATTTCAGAACAGCTCAAATTTATATAAAAGTGTAAATGTTTTTCAGAAAACCACAGAAGTATATCAAATACATCAATTGTATTCCTAAGCTTTATTTCAGAAAAGCTCAAATGTTATCGGAAAAAGTCAACTGTATTTCAGATCTCCCAAATCTATTGTAGAAGATGTTCAGAAAAACTCAAATATATAACAGAGTGTCTATGATATTTCTTAAAAATCCTTCAAAATTTACATTTTATTTTAAATAAAAAGTTAACCAAGTTAAAAGGATGACAAAAGTTGCAAATTAAATAAAATTTGAAAAAATCCTATTACTTTGCGACTAAAATAAAAAAAAAATGTAAGGCCCGATAACCTCCGAAGAGATCTAAGGCCGAGCTTCTCTTCCAATTTGCGTTGTGCTCCTCTTGCTTTTCCCTACAAATTGGCCGGACGGGACCTACATGTTTTATGCCGACTCCGAACGGCATCTGCAAGGCAGATGAGTTTTCACTGAGAGCTTTTCATGGCAGAAATACAACCGGAGCGCTTGCCAAACACTGCCGAGGGGCGACCCCGCTTAGAAAAATTTTCTTCTAATTGAAAAACCTTATTTCTAAAATTTTGATGTTGCTTTGCCCGGGGTGTGAACCCAGGGCATACGGTGTGGTAGGCGGAGCACGCTACCATCACACCAAGGTGGCCGCCACATTATCCCGAATCATCTAAGAAAAATGGTTGAATGCCGTAAAGCGTGAGCACTATCAGGTGTTGCAGGACGTGCTTTTTCTTTTCCGAATAACCTCTTCTACACATGCTACAAACGTCTTTAATAACTCATGGTTTATTGTATGTTAGGAAGTGTCATATATGTCTTTTACGAATGTTTTTATATTTGCCATGAATATTAAATTGGATTAAGCTTTGAGGAATATTGTCCCAGCCCTAAATGAGTTGCTGATCAGACTTCCTATAACTCACAATAACACGACGGCACTTTTTCGCATACAATGATTAAGTAAATCTGTCAAAATGTTGCCTGAGGCCGTCCCCTTCATTAAAAGGTCTTGAACCCTTTCCGAAGCTTTCTTTTTTTTTTTGAGTCAGACATGACGCATTTCCATCGAATGAATCAAATTGATGTGCTTATATCACCGTTATCTCGACAAGGCGGCAGGGCCACCGAGAGAACATCCGGGCCCGGGGGCAAACAACACACGGGCCCCCATACTAAAATGAACAAATTCTCAAAATCAAAATTACCATCTTTTACATATTTATATGCATTTGTATATACATGCATATTTAAGCATATATATGCATACATGTATATTATATTCAATGAATATATAGTTACGAAATTTAATTTATCTACACATTCATATGAGTAAATATGTTTACATAGAAATATACATATTCTTCATAAATTATTAATATACACATTAATAGACACGTTCACAGATTTATAAAATTTGATGAAATTTAAACCGATTGCAATCTACGAAAGGTGATTAAAGGTGGGGTTTTTATACTCAGTTGAGCAGAGCTCACAGAGTATATTAAGTTTGATTGGATAACGGTTGGTTGTACATATATAAAGGAATCGAGATAGATATAGACTTCCATATATCAAAATAATCAGGATCGAAAAAAAATTTGATTGAGCCATGTCCGTCCGTCCGTCCGTCCGTCCGTCCGTCCGTCCGTCCGTCCGTCCGTCCGTCCGTCCGTTAACACGATAACTTGAGTAAATTTTGAGTTATCTTGATGAAATTTGGTATGTAGGTTCCTGAGCACTCATCTCAGATCGCTATTTAAAATGAACGATATCGGACTATAACCACGCCCACTTTTTCGATATCGAAAATTTCGAAAAACCGAAAAAGTTCGATAACTCATTACAAAAGACAGATAAAGCGACGAAACTTGGTAGATAGGTTGACGTTATGACGTAGAATAGAAAATTAGTAAGATTTTGGACAATGGGCGTGGCCCCGCCCACTTTTACAAGAAGGTAATTTAAAAGTTTTGCAAGCTGTAATTTGGCAGTCGTTGAAGATATCATGATGAAATTTGGCAGGAACGTTACTACTATTACTCTATATGTGCTAAATAAAAATTAGCAAAATTGGATTAAGAACACGCCCACTTTTAAAAAAAAAAATTTTTAAATTCAAATTTTAACAAAAAATTTAATATCTTTACTGTATATAAGTAAATTAAGTCAAAATTCAACTCCAGTAATGATATGATGCAACAAAATACAAAAATAAAAGAAAATTTCAAAATGGGCGTGGCTCCGCCCATTTTCATTTAGTTTGTCTAGAATACTTTTATTGCCATAAGTCGAACAAAAATTTACCAATCTTTCTCAAATTTGGTAGGAGAATAGATTCTATGACGGTAACTGTTCTCTGTGAAAATGGGCGAAATCGATGGAAGCCACGCCCAGTTTTTATACACAGTCCACCGTCTGTCCTTCCGCTCGGCCATTAACACAATAACTTGAGCAAAATCCGATATATCTTTACTAAACTTAGCCCACGTACTTACCTGAGCTCACTTTTTCTTGGTATAAAAAATGGGCGAAATCTGACCATAACCACGCCCACTTTATCGATATCGAAAATTACGAAAAATGAAAAAAATGCCATAATTCTATACCAAATACCAAAAAAGGGATGAAACATGGTAACTGGATTGGTTTGTTGACGCAAAATATAACTTTGGAAAAATCTTTGTAAAATGGGTGTGACACCTACCATATTAAGTAGAAGAAAATGAAAAAGTTCTACAAGGCGAAATCAACAGCCCTTGGAATCTTGGCAGGAATACTGTTAGTGGTATTGCATATATAAATAAATTAGCAGTACCCGACAGATGATTTTCTGGATCACCTGGTCCACATTTTGGTGGATATCACGAGAACGCCTTCACATATACATCTAAGGGCCACTCGCTTTTAAAACCCTCATTAATACCTTTAATTTGATATCCATATCGTACAAAAACATACCAGAGTCACCCCTGTCCCACCCTAATGGCGATATCTCGAAAAGGCGTCCACCTATAGAACTAATGCCCCCTCTCTCTTAAAATGCTCAGTAACACCTTTCGTTTGATACCCATATCGTACAAACATTCTAGAGTAACCCCTGGTCCACCCTAATGGCGATATCTCGAAAAGGCGTCCACCTATAGACCTAGTGTCCACTCCCTCTTAAAATGCTCAGTAACACCTTTCGTTTGATACCCATATCGTACAAACATTCTAGAGTCACCCCTGGCCCACCCTAATGGCAATATCTCGAAAAGGCGTCCACCTATAGACCTAATGCCCACTCCCTCTTAAAATGCTCAGTAGCAGCTTTCGTTTGATACCCATATCGTACAAACATTCTAGAGTCACACCTGGCCCACCCTAATGGCGATATTTCGAAAAGGCGTCCACCTATAGAACTAAGGATTACTCCCTTTTAAAATACTCATTACCACCTTTCATTTGATACCCATATCGTACAAACACATTCTAGAGTCACCCTGGCCCACCCTAATGGCGATATCTCGAAAAGGCGTCCACCTATAGACCTAATGTCCACTCCCTCTTAAAATGCTCAGTAACACCTTTCGTTTGATACCCCTATCGTACAAACATTCTAGAGTCACCCCTGGCCCACCCTAATGGCGATATCTCGAAAAGGCGTCCACCTATAGACCTAATGTACACTCCCTCTTAAAATGCTCAGTAACACCTTTCGTTTGATACCCATATCATACAAACATTCTAGAGTCACCCCTGTCCCACCCTAATGGCGATATCTCGAAAAGGCGTCCACCTATAGACCTAATGCCCACTCCCTCTTAAAATGCTCAGTAACACCTTTCGTTTGATACCCATATCGTACAAACATTCTAGAGTCACACCTGGCCCACCCTAATGGCGATATCTCGAAAAGGCGTCCACCTATAGAACTAAGGATTACTCCCTTTTAAAATACTCATTACCACCTTTCATTTGATACCCATATCGTACAAACACATTCTAGAGTCACCCTGGCCCACCCTAATGGCGATATCTCGAAAAGGCGTCCACCTATAGACCTAATGCCCACTCCCTCTTAAAATGCTCAGTAACACCTTTCGTTTGATACCCATACCGTACAAACATTCTAGAGTCACCCTTGGTCCAGCTTTATGGCGATATCTCGAAAAGGCGTCCACCTATAGAACTAAGGATTACTCCCTTTTAAAATACTCATTACCACCTTTCATTTGATACCCATATCGTACAAACACATTCTAGAGTCACCCTGGCCCACCCTAATGGCGATATCTCGAAAAGGCATCCACCTATAGACCTAATGCCCACTCCCTCTTAAAATGCTCAGTAACACCTTTCGTTTGATACCCATATCGTACAAACATTCTGGAGTCACCCTTGGTCCACCTTTATGGCGATATCTCGAAAAGGCGTCCACCTATAGAACTAAGGATTACTCCCTTTTAAAATACTCCTTACCACCTTTCATTTGATACCCATATCGTACAAACACATTCTAGAGTCACCCCTGGCCCACCCTAATGGCGATATCTCGAAAGGGCGTCCACCTATAGACCTAATGCCCACTCCCTCTTAAAATGCTCAGTAACACCTTTCGTTTGATGCACATATCGTACAAACACATTCTAGAGTAACCCCTGGCCCACCCTAATGACGATATCTCGAAAAGGCGTCCACCTATAGACCTCATGCCCACTCCCTCTTAAAATGCTCAGTAACACCTTTCGTTTGATACCCATACCGTACAAACATTCTAGAGTCACCCCTGGCCCACCCTAATGGCGATATCTCGAAAAGGCGTCCACCTATAGACCTAATGCCCACTCCCTCTTAAAATGCTCAGTAACACCTTTCATTTGATTTCCATATCGTACAAACACATTCTAGAGACACCCCTGGTCCACCTTTATGGCGATATCTCGAAACGGCGTCCACCTATGGAAGTAAGGATCACTCCTTTTCAAAATACTCATTAACAGCTTTCATTTGATACCCATATCGTACAAACACATTATAGAATCACCCCTGGTCCACCTTAATGGGGACATCTCGAAAAGGCGTCCACCGATAGACCTAAGGCCCACTCCCTCTTAAAATGCTCAGTAACACCTTTCATTTGATACCCATATCGTACAAACAAATTCTAGAGTCAGCCCTGGTCTACCTTTATGGCGATATCCCTAAATGGCGTTCATCCATAGAACTATGGCCTATTCTCTCTTAAAATACTCTTTAATACATTTCATTTGATACACATGTTATACAACCACATTCCAGGGTTACCCCAGATTGATTTTCCTTATTTTGTCTCCATAGCTCTCAACTGAGTATGTTATGTTCGGTTACACCCGAACTTAGCCTTCCTTACTTGTTTTATTTTCTGTAAGCACAAAGCTTGGATAGCATTTTGAGATTCCCGGGCCCCTACATTTTATCAAATATATTTGATGTTTTCTGAAATACTCTTGGGTTTGCCTCAAATATATTCAAACTTTTCTGAAATAAATTTGAGATTTTCCGGAAAACAATTTGAGTTATTGAAATACAGTTTGCTTTTTCTGAAATTCATTCGCACTTTTCACATATTCATTTGAACTTTTCTGAAATATAATTGATTTTTTCTGAAAAACGGTTGTAAAAGTTGTGGTCTGAAAACCAACTGATCCTTTGAAGTACAATTGTTATTTTCTAATTACTATCTAGAAAAGGCTGCACCTTTTACTTAGTACTTTCGTTATATTAATGCTAGCTAACAGGATTCAATTTCCGCAAATAAACAAACATGTTTCAAAAATTCACTTTTATTAGCAAAAAAAAATTACTAGAATAAAAATTAAAATATATTTAGCAAATTCTTCATAATTTCAGCCACAAACACAAAGAAATCATTCATTAGAAATTAGTAACATAGAGACTCAGTAACATAATCAGTATTTCATATCTTTTATAAATAATGGAAAATCAACAAAAACAGGTGAGTTGATTTACCATATCCTAGTATAAAAGTCAGAAGGTACAACGTCTTAAATATATTTAAATACATTTAAATTAAGCAATTCTACATATTCTTATTCATAAGTAAATTGATTATGCGGCATGGGGCAACTTTAAAACAAGTTAAGATTACCGCTTAAGGCAACTTTAGGAAACATCAAAAACTTTTCTAAACAAATTTAATTTTAAAGCAATCTTAGCTATCAGCTTTTTTTGGCGGATGCTTAAAAATATCTTCAAGCTGTGATATGAGACCAATAACACGATAGTTCTCCTCCAGCATAGCAAACTCTTCCAAAGGTTTTAAAAGTTTCAGAGCATCTTTATAGTTTGTCACATGTTTTGGCAATTGCTCGTCATCAGGATCGCTATGCTCAGACCAATGACCAGGACTATGAGCTGTTTGCACAACTTGATCGCTCACATTTTCCATTTTTTGTAACTTTAAAGGTTGATGTGGGAATATGGAATCGCTACTACGACGTTTTTGTTTAGAACATGGTGTTGTTAAGGATGTAGATTTGATTGCTGTTGATATTGCAGCAGCAGTTCGAGTTGCGCCTGGTGGTGATGCTCGAGAAACATGTGTAGCATTCACAGTAACAAGCGTTGATTTTGTTGGTAGTACTGTTGTTGTCGTTGGTAGTGTTAGAGACGTTGGTAGCGGTGGTGTTGTTGATATTATTTTGGCTGTCGGTAGCGTTGTTTTTGTTTGTATTATTGTTGTTGTTGATAACGTTGTTTTTGTTGGTACTATTGTTGATCTTGACAGTTCTATAGCAGTAGGTATCACTGTTGGTGCAGGTGCTGGCGATGGTGATGGCACTAATTCACTCAAGCTAACAACTCGCAAAGGGCAGGCACTACTGTCATTTGTCACATTCGTAGATTTTTGTTGTTCATCGGATTTTTTTAGTGTCACTGTTGCAGGCGGTTTTGTAGACCCTGTAGTTATTATAGGTTTTGGTACAGGCGCTTCATTTGATTTTGCTGGCGCTGCAGGCGTTTTTGAACTGGCCAATAGTTCGTTCAAATTCGGTTTTACATCGCGCTCTTCCTCCTGCTCCACCTTCATCCTCGCCTGCTTGTCCTTACACTCTGCAATCGCAGCATCTAATTCGATCACTTCGTCTTTAATCTTACACGCTACAATAGGCTTAACACATGTCGCCGACGCTTGTGGTGACGAGCGCGTCGTTAACGTTGCCGATTCGTCATTGCGTCGTAAGTTAAATGTATGTATTTGTACGAGTGGCGTTTGAATGACTGTGGCAGGCGGTGTCGCTGCTATCGCTGCCTTCGTCACGACTGTTTGTTCCTTTGGCTTTAGAGTTATTGTGCTGGATGCTTGCTTTTTATGCTCTTGTCGGCCGCAATAACTTAGTATATCCTTCAAATCAAGGGAGAGCGGTGGTGGGCCCGTTAAGATTGGTGATTCGTCTAACATATTGGGATATGTGACGTTGATGAAGTGATGCAACCAACCCTTATCTGGATAGAAATTATCAATTTTTAACATCTCTTTCAAATCGAATGCAACTTTACGTAACGCAGACTCACACATGCGCATTTTCTGATGATATTTTGCACGATTTGCGTATTCGTAGAGCGCTTTCGTAAGAAAATTCATTTTACGCAAACGTCGTTGTTTTATTTCCTGCATGGCCGCTTCATTGTCATCGGAAACGGATATGCGTGTTGTTGTGCGATAAAGATCGCTACTCTCTCTATTTGCTGGAATTATTGGCACTGTTGCTGGTTGTGGCATTTCTTCCAACTTGCCTTTATTCCTCGTACAATAAGTCATGATATCCTTCAAATCTAGCGAGGTAGGTGGCGTGCGCGTAATTGTTATTTGTCGATTTGATAGCGAAAAATTGTACTCCGCTTTAAAGTGATTAATCCATGCTTTATTTGGCATAAAATTATCAATTTGTATAATATCACGAAATTCGATGGCTTTCATACGTAATAATTCTTCGGTAATATTTGTTTTGAGATGAAATTGTGCACGTTGTATGTACTCGTAAAGGCATTCGCCTAAAAAGCTTATTTTACGTGAACGCGCCTCACAACCTCGAGGATCGATGTGACTTTCCGTTGCACGTGTTGCCACATAGAATTCCATGATTGCATCACGATTGGCTATAATATTTTTGATTTGTTCCCAACTACAATTGAACATTTTTGCCACTTTCGTATACATTGGCCGGCAATCGTATGCTTCGATGGCGGCAACACGCTCCTCTAGCGTTAAAATGTTACGTATACGCTGTGGACTCGGCTCCAATACGGTTTGATCGATATCAGTGTAATCCTTCGCGTTCTGAAATGATGTAGAGCGATTAGTTGTTGGTATAGGTACGTATTGCAAATTGTTGCAAGGAATTTTAAAGCATGGTAAAGTTATCGAAATTTCGAAAACGGTTCTATTTCAATATTTCCTACCGTGAGTGTCGTTCGTGGGAATCGGCATTATGCTGATGATGCTGATGTAGTCTTTTGCGATGTAGTTTTGCTATTGTGAAAAGGTATCGTCAAAAATTTTAACCCATATAAATTGTTAACTTAATCGAAAACGATTACGCGACTCTTTTAAACAGTTTTATTTAGCTTGACTCTGTGTAGCGTTGTTTACCAATTTCGTAATTGAAATTTAAGCAACTTCCCGATAAGCTACAATCTTGAAACTTAAAATATAGTTCGGTACGCGATGGCAATGCAATAGAAAGAAGAAAACCTCCGCTAGGTGGCGCATGAATCGATATATATTTGGAGCACATATTACATACAGAAATAGAAAGCGACCATGCAGAAAATCGCCACCAGGTGGCGCAAGGATCGAGATATTCAAAAAACTCGTATTTGTGGTCAAATTTGGCTCATATTTGGAAATAATTTGTAGCACAAAGTTGAAATATTGTAAGTGAAAATTTAAGTAAATAAAATAAATTTAAAAAATTTCAAGTTAAACGGTTTTATTGAAAACAATACTTACTTTAAGTAATAATAATACTAAATGCTAGAAAATAATTAGGTAGGTCCTAGGTACTAGTCATCACACTCCTTATCAATCTAGGGCGTTGATTAGACAATTAAATAAAAGCGTTGGGCGCGTGGAATTTCGAAAAATACGAGGCGTAGCATTACCTGATTAAGGTTCAGTTGGTCTTACTCATACATACATATATGACAATATCATTTGTGATGATATGAGCGGTTGATTATCAAAAGAAATTTGACGCGGCCCACGCTTTTATTTATTTGTCTGATCCACTCCCTAGATTGATAAGGAGTGTGATGACTAGTACCTAGTAACTACCTAATTATTTTCTAGCATTTAGTATTATTATTACTTAATGGTTTTCAATAAAACCGTTCAACTTGAAATTTGTTTTTAATTTTTCTATTTATGTACTTAAATTTCACTTACAAAATTTCATCGATTTCATTTCGATTATTGCTCAACGGTCGAGTGTCTACTGCGATCGTCGCTCACAATAGAACGGGTTTATTTCTTGTGAAACAATAAGTACCTCGTCGTTATTTGCAACGCAGTCACTAAGCATCACTTGGAACCAAGTTGAAATGCTTTTCGAAAGCAAAAATCTACTTAATTTTTTCTTAAAACATAAATATAATACAAAGTAGGTAATAATTCACAAACGAGTTATTCGATGTCGCATAAACCTGCTAATTTTTCTATGCCTAAAGTTATGAGCTTCAATTAGCTGAATATCTACTCAAACTTACTCTAAAACGAGTTTGGAAAATAAGTTGCTATAAATGTAGTTTGCTTTTAATTAACTCTAATTTGAATGAACAAATACCTGGTGTAAATGTGTAAACCACACTTGGACTGGTATGGAAGCAGTTCTAGCACATATTTTTTAGACGTTTGTTGTACTTATGTATTATCGATAGTAATAATAAATACTGTTGAGCTTTTTTAAATTGAGACTCGTACATATATATCTTTTAAATTTTCTCTAAAATATTGATGTATGTAAGTGTAAACTGCGGAAGTGTACTACCGAAACAATTCTATTGACCCGTCTAAATATGTTTCCCAAATTTTGTGTTTTACATATCACTTCAATTGTTCCCACTACAAAAACTTGTTATTTCCAAAATCTACCAAAGTTCATGAAATTTTTGTCATTTTAGGGTGCATTACCTGTGCAAAGGGGTGTGACCGATATATGAATGGATTGCAGTTATATAGGGTGTTGAACATTGGCTTTTATTATTTACCCTTTTTTTGAATAAATATTTAGACCATCAAATTTTGCGGTACGAATAAACTTTAGAAAAAAGCGAGGTTAGGTTAAACTCACTGGTCAATAAAGACCTTACATAAACTGAATGTGTCCATAGTGTTGCCAGAATTTATTTGACGACCAAACGGAAGAATCCCTATCAGATGCCAAGGCTTATGTTATAGAATAACTCCGTCCACTTGGCAAATACTAGAAGTTTTCTAGAACTTAGCTTAATTGCTGCCTTGAGATTTGGCAACTCTGCCGCCCATAATAGCTGGAGCCTTGACCTGGCAAGCGTAGGACACGAACACAGAGCGTGTCCAACCGTTTTCTGAGCGAAGTTTTTCCAATGCTTCTTTGCATTCCAGAACACTTCTTGATAAAGTACTGTCGCCCAGGGTTTTAAGGGGTTATCTCCGTAAGCATTATGAGGAAATACGGCACCTGAGAATACAGCCGTATGAAGCTGAAAAGCACAAGCAGCTCTTCAGTGAAATCCACAAACAGGCGTTGGACCTTTATGCCGGGAATTGCCCGGTGAATCCAGTACTTAAAGAACAATACCCAAAACTAGCAGACGAGGAACGTGCGCCACTCTAGCTCAACTTCAATCTGGATACTGTAACAGGCTAAACTCTTACCTATCCAGAATCAACCCCGAAATACAAAATGTATATCCTGCTTGCGATGTGTCCCCACAATACACCAACCATCTCTTCAACTGTATTGTGGAACCAACGTCTCTAACACCACTCTCATTCTGGTCCACCCCTGTTGAAGCAGCAAGTTTCCTTGGACTCCGGTTAGAGGACATTGATGACAATTTCTGATTGGTCGCACCTATTGGATGGGCACTGCTACAACAACACCAACATTGCCATAATCGCCAATTGGCGCGACTGCATCTTAGGAACGCTTCTTCCAGAATTTCTGCTGCTTTCTTCATGGCTGTATATTCCGCCTGAAAGACGCTGCAGTCTGGCAACCTGAAGACTCTACTTATTTCTGGATCGACACAGTAGAATGGCATGCAATGCTGCTGTCAGGGTAGTTTTTAGGGCTCTCGTTATGCTAATCATTGATAGTCGGTATACCGCCTCTAGTTTTTCGGTACACCTACTTTTTCGCGTGGCTGTCCACCAAACAAGGGCCCCATAGTAAAGTATGGGTTTGACAATTGCCTCAAAATACGCAATGAGAGAGTTTGGGCGATATGCCCCACGTGCATCCTGGCATCCTCTTGCTAGGATGACTCCTAGATATTTGGTGCTACATTTTTTTGTAGGGTTACCTCTCTATGCTGAGGCTTTGCCGAAATAGGGACCTTATATTTCCTAGTAAATAACACCAGATCGGGTTTTTCTGCGTTGGCCAAGCTATCGATGCCCAGGCATGTACATCCTAAAGTTAAAAAAGCGAAAAAACAAAAAGTTGCAAGAAAACGAATGCAAAAGTTAGGAAAAAATGCAACAAGAATCATCTAGTTACTTTTTTTTTTTACGTTTAAATTTGATGTTCTAAATATTTATTGAAACAAAAAGAGCAATGAAAAAATCATAGTTTCGGCACCCTGTATCGTCGCAATCCGTTCATATTTCGGTCACTCCTTTTGCACAGGTACAATGTCGACATTTTCACCAACTTTGGTGGATTTTGTAGATATCAAGATTTTGAGTGGAAGGTCGACATGGGAAACCCCATGTATCAATGGTGTAGTGTGTTTTATGAAATAACAAGTAAGGAAGGCTAAGTTCGGGTGTAACCGAACATTACATACTCAGTTGAAAGCTGTGGAGACAAAGTAAGGGAAAATCACCATGTTGTAAAAAGAACCTAGGGTAACCCTGGAATGTGTTTGTATGACATGTGTATCAAATGGAAGTGGGCCATAGTTCTATAGATGGACGCCATTTAGGGATATCGCCATAAAGGTGGACCAGGCCTGACTCTAGAATTTGTTTGTACGATATGGGTATCAAATGAAATGTGTTAATGATAATTTTAAAAGGGAGTGGGCCTAAGTTCTATAGGTGGACGTCTTTTCGAGATATCGCCATAAAGGTGGACTAGGGGTGACTCTAGAATTTATTTTGTACGATATGGGTATCAAATGAAAGGTATTAATGAGTATTTTAAAAGGGCGTGGGCCTAAGTTCTATAGATGGACGCCTTTTCGAGATATCGCCATAAAGATGGACCAGGGGTGACTCTAGAATTTGTTTGTACGATATTAGTATCAAATGAAAGGTGTTAATGAGTATTTTAAGAGGGCGTGGGCCTTAGTTCTATATGTGGACGCCTTTTCGAGATATCGCCATAAAGGTGGACCAGGGGTGACTCTAGAATTTGTTTGTACTATATTAGTATCAAATGAAAGGTGTAAATGAGTATTTTAAAAGGGAGTGGGCCTCAGTTCTATACGTGGACGCCTTTTCGGAATATAAAAGAGGACCAGGGTTGACTCTATAATGCTTTTGTACAATATGGGTATCAAACGAAAGGTGTTAATAAGTGGGGAGTGGGCCTTAGTTCTATGGGCGGACGCCTTTTCGGGATATCGACATAAATGTGGACCAGGGGTGACTCTAGAATGCGTTTGTACAATATGGGTATCAAATGAAAGGTGTTAGTGAGTATTTTAAAAGAGCGTGGGCATTAGTTCTATAGGTGGACGCCTTTTCGAGATATCGCCATAAAGGTGGACCAGGGATGACTCTTGAATTTGTTTGTACGATATGCGTATCAAATGAAAGGCGTTAATGAGTATTTTAAAAGGGCGTGGGCCTTAGTTCTATAGGTGGACGCCTTTTCAAGATGTCGCCATAAAGGTGGACCAGGGGTGACTCTAGAATTTGTTTTTACGAAATGGGTATCAAATGAAAGGTGTTAATGAGTATTTTAAAAGGGCGTGGGCCTTAGTTCTATAGGTGGACGCCTTTTCAAGATATCGCCATAAAGGTGGACCAGGGGTGACTCTAGAATTTGTTTGCACGATATGAGTATCAAATGAAAGATGTTAATGAGTATTTTAAAAGGGAGTGGGCCTTAGTTCTATAGGTGGATGCCTTTTCGAGATATCGCCATAAAGGTGGGCCAGGGGTGACTCTAGAATTTTTTTGTACAATATGGGTATCAAATAAAAGGTGTTAGTGAGTATTTTAAAAGAGCGTGGGCCTTAGTTCTATAGGTGGACGCCTTTTCAAGATATCGCCATAAAGGTGGACCAGGGGTGACTCTAGAATTTGTTTGTACAATATGGGTATCAAATGAAAGGTGTTAATGAGTATTTTAAAACGGAGTGGGCCTCAGTTCTATATGTGGACGCCTTTTCGGGATATCGCCATAAACGTGGACCAGGGGTGACCTTAGTTGTATATGTGAAGGTGTTTTCGAGATATCGACCAAAATGTGGACCAGGGTGATCCATAACACCATCTGTCGGGTACCGCTAATTTATTTATATATGTAATACCACGAACAGTATTCCTTCCAACATTCCAAGGGCTTTTAATTTCGCCCTGCAAAACTTTTTCATTTTCTTCTACTTAATATGGTAGGTGTGACACCCATTTTACCAAGTTTTTTTCTAAAGTTATATTTTGCGGCAATAGACCAATACAATTACCATGTTTCATCCCTTTTTTCGTATTTGGTATATAATTATGGCATTTTTTTCATTTTTCGTAATTTTTGATATCGAAAAAGTGGGCGTGGTCATAGTCGGATTACCGCCATTTTTTACACCAATACAAAGTGAGTTCAGATAAGAACGTGAACTAAGTTTAGTAAAGATATATCGATTTTTGCTCAAGTTATCGTGTTAACGGCCGAGCGGAAGGACAGACGGTCGACTGTGTATAAAAACTGGGCGTGGCTTCAACCGATTTCGCCCTTTTTCACAGAAAACAGTTATCGTCCTAGAATCTAAGCCTCTACCAAATTTCACAAGGATTGGTAAATTTTTGTTCGACTTATGGCATTAAAAGTATCCTAAACAAATTAAATGAAAAAGGGCGGAGCCACGCCCATTTTAAAATTTTCTTTTATTTTTGTATTTTGTTGCAACATATCATTACTGGGGTCGAATGTGGACATAATTTACTTATATACTGTAAAGATATTAACTTTTCTTTTAAAATTTGAATTAAAAAAAAAATTTTTTAAAAAGTGGTCGTGGTCCTTCTCCGATTTCGCTAATTTTTATTAAGCGTACATATAGTAATAAGGGTAACGTTCCTGCCAAATTTCATCATGATATCTTCAACGACTGCCAAATTACAGCTTGCAAAACTTCTAAATTACCTTCTTTTAAAAGTGGGCGGTGCCACGCCCATTGTCCAAAATTTTACTAGTTTTCTATTCTGCGTCATAAGTTCAACTCATGTACCAAGTTTCATCGCTTAATCCGTATTTGGTAGTGAATTATCGCACTTTTTCGATTTTTCGAAATTTTCGATATCGAAAAAGTGGGCGTGGTTATTGTCCGATATCGTTCATTAGCGATCTGAGCTGAGTGCCCAGGAACCTACATACCAAATTTCATCAAGATACCTCAAAATTTACTCAAGTTATCGTGTTAACGGACAGACGGACGGACGGACATGGCTCAATCGAATTTTTTTTCGATACTGATGATTTTGATATATGGAAGTCTATATCTATCTCGATTCCTTTATACCTGTACAACCAACCGTTATCCAATCAAAGTTAATATACTCTGTGAGCTCTGCTCAACTGAGTATAAAAATAAATGCAAGGCGTGATAACCTCTGAAGGGTTTTAAGCCGAGCTTCTCTTCCAATTAGCGCCGTACTACTTGGTGAGTTTTCACAGAGAAGATTTTCATGACAGAAATACAATCGGAGTGCTTCCCAAATCACTGCCGAGGGGCGACCTCGCTTAGGAAAACTTGCCTCTAATTGAAACAACCTGTTTCTAAATTTTTGATGTTGATTGGCCCGGAGCTTGCAACCAGAATCTTCGGTGTGGTAAGCGTAGGACGCTCCACCACACCACAGTGCCCCAGCGGGTTAGGGGGCTTGGAATATACCCGCGGCAGGTATACCTGTCGTAAGAGGCGACTAAAACATCAAATTGATTCAAGAGGTTGTGTAGCGCAACCCTCTCAAGGGGTTGCCAGTGCAATATATAGCTTCTCCAACGCAATTGTTAACCTCACCTACCTGTGACGAATCCTGCTTCATTAACAGCCGAGGCTCTGGCCACCTCGAACTCCTGATGGATCTAGGAGGTGGGAGGGCGGGATGGCCTAGAAGGTGGCATGTGATCATACCAAATCGGAACTGCATCCGACAAAGGATCATCAACATCGATAACAATCCACAAGGCCTTCGTTGAGTGTCCTTATCGCTACAACAACAATAACAACACTAACAACAACAACAACCACATCACAGTACAAGACAAAACTACAATTTTTGAACTACCCTTGCATCTTTAAGCAGTCTTCGAATTTCGAGTTTATATCCAACATTATAAAACTGATTAATACTCACTTAAAAATAAAAATATTTTCAGTGCACTTACATTGACTTTTTTCCTGCTAATCTCCGTTAACGACTTGTCCTTAAACGAAACTCGATCCTTTTAGTGTTGAAATTCCATAGTGAAAATAAAAGAAAGTAAACAAATGCAAAGCGTTAATTAATTTAATTCATTTAACATTTAATTTGCAATTTGAAAAAGTTTAAATCTACACAACTCAAAACTCACCTTAGCCATGTTCGACAGTTGAAACTGTAATGATTAAAGTAAAAGCCTGTTTCGCGCCAAGCGAAAATGTTTAAATGTTCCCCCACAACAACAACAATAACAACCAATAGATAATAAATAAACCAGAATACTTAGCAACCTTAGTTGTTATGAATGTCGTTAGAGTTAAAACCAGTCACTAAATAAACTTGTCTTGTCGAACCGGTCCACAATTTATGAGCTCAAAATTCTTAACCAGTTTTCCTTAAAAGCAATGTTCGAAAAACGTGCGCATGCTAAAACAACAAGCACAACAACAACAACATTAACAAACGGCATGAGCAAGCGCATTCGACAAGCTCTCGCCAATAACCGGTTTTCCGCTTTTTACTTAAAACTACACTTTGAGACCGTTGTACTTACGTAGACTTTGTGACAGGTCGTTAGTATGTTCATTTTATATGTATGTATGTTTGTTGGTATGTAGATATGCCGCTCAGTTACAATGACACCCAGTTACGTTTTATTATATTTGTTGTTATTATTGTTCATAAGGGCTTTTTTTCGCAAATACTCGCCGTGCGGTTTACTCAATGAGAATGAGACTAACAAACGCAAAGCAATTCAAAGCCAACAACAAAGCAGAAAAAAAGAAAAGCGTCAAATGAAAACAACTGTTGCTGCTGCAAGTGAATTTTTAGCGTTTATTTATGTTGTTTGTGGTTGTCCGTCAGCTGGTTTAAAAATATATTTCTGTAAATGTGTATGTAGTTATTTATCTGCATACATTAGGGTGTGTAGTTTTCTCGTTGTCTTAATTATAAAGCAAATCTGCATAGTTATATGCGTTTTGGACTAGGTTGCTTACAACAACAATAGCCGTGTTTTTTTACATGTATATACATCTACGTTTGGGGGTTAAAACCGCTTATCATCACTTATGTCCGGTTTTTCAGTGCGAATTTAAGTTAGAGTTAAAGTTGACTAGAGTTTTTTAACCCTGCCACTTCGACCGTTCAAGCTGAAATAAGCAGCAAAATTGTATGTTATCGAACAAAGTGAAAAAGTAACACTCTAGTCAACTCTAACTGTAGTTCAAGCTATTACTGAAAATCGTGCATTAGATAATGTCTTGGAGACCCATATGGCGGCAATTATTGAAGAATCGCGGCAGTGGTTAAATAACTTGCTACAAATAGCAGAGACACGAACCACTGTTGATCATAGTGCTTGCCCTATAACTGAATTGGTTGCGGTGAATTGTGGACTAACACTTTTCGGTCATAGAAGTGGAGAAAAGTGTAGATGTAAAATGGAGAGACAGATATCAGTTGCAACAGAGTATAATGCATACTGAAATTTAGCAGTGATGTGGTGGTAGCGAGATCCCCATACCACAGCGAAGATCTTGGGTTCACGCCCCGTGCAAAGCAACATTAAAATTCAAGAAAGAAATTTTTTTCCATTAGAAGAAAGTTTTTCTAACGGAGTCGTCCTTCGGCAGTAATTTGGCAAGCATTCCGAGAATATTTCTACCATGAAATGTTGCTCAGTGAAAACTCATCTTGCAGATGCCGTTCGGAGTCGCCAAAGAACACTAGTAAATCGAACATTTCTATCAAATGAAACACCATTCGATATTGGTCTTCCACAAGGATCAGTACTTGCACCAATATTGTTTAAAATATATATAAATGATATAATAAAATCAGTAAAGCATTGTAACTTAAAGTTGTTTGCAAATGCTATAGCTATGCAAAAAATGCAATCAGACCTAGATAATATATACCTATGGATGTGTCAAAACATATTAAAGA
The DNA here is from genome assembly GCF_040869045.1 of Eurosta solidaginis. Lineage (NCBI taxonomy): Eukaryota > Metazoa > Arthropoda > Insecta > Diptera > Tephritidae > Eurosta > Eurosta solidaginis. The sequence goes on from NC_090323.1 coordinate 182,148,385, forward strand.
CAAATGCCGATAATACCAAGTATATGATTCTGAGTAGAACCCCCGTTAGTAACAGTTATGAACTAAAAATAGACAACAGTGTACTTATGGAAGGGTTAAAACTAAACTATTTAGGTATAGTTATTGATAATAGATTGAAATTTGACTACCACATAAATGGTCTTAGGCAAAAGATTGCTAAAAAAATAGGTTTCCTATACATTCATGTAAATACGTATCGAAGAAGCACAAGATCTTAGTATACAGAACTATAGTGGAGCCCCATTTTAATTACTGCCCTACCATACTGTTTCTGGTGGCAGATAACATAATAGATAGCTTACAAAAAATGCAAAATAAGGCAATGAGGTTTATATTAAATAAAGAAAATGATACTCCGACAAGTTATATGCTGAACAAATTACAATGGCTTAGTGTTAAACAGCGTATACTTTATTTTGTAATGATTTTTGTTTTTAATATTAAGAAAGGGGATTTACCGGAGTATTTGAGCAATAATATTGAATACCAAAAAGATATTCACAATATTAATACTAGAAATAAGAATATTTTTAGGCTTTCGCTCTTTTCCACGGAAAGTGGACAGCTCAATTTATTTTACAAAGGATTAAAAAGATTTAATGAACTTCCTATAGATATAAGAAACTGTGAAGAGCTGAATGTATTTAAAAAGAAATTACTGTCATATTGTCGTACAACTGTAATAAGATATGTACAAGAGAGTGATATGTGATATGGATTTATTAATCTAGGCTTATAAGCTGTAATAAATAAATAAATAAATAAAACATGTATGTTCCATCCCGCTAATTTGTAGGAAAAATTAAAAGGAGCGCGATGCAAATTGGAAGAGAAACTCCGCCCTAAATCTTTTTGGAGATTATCGCGCCTTATGCATATGTATATAAATGTAAAAAAACACCACTTATATAAAATAAAATAAACAGGGGGCAAGTCCTTCAGAAAATTTTATTCCCGTAATTTTAATTTTTTATTTCGAAAGATACTATTAAATCGGGATTTTTTTGTATTTATAAATCTAAAACCAAAAGTAAAATCCCGACAAATTTTTTAGGAACAGAACAAAAGCCAGCCCAATAACTATGGAACGGCTCATCCAAATGAGACGAACCTTTGTTCTCATACAGAATCCTTAATGTTTCAACAGAAAGCGGTGTATCGAGTTTGAAGGTAGTATCTCAATTGGATCAAACTTTATGTCGGAAAACAGGTGCAAGTTAACTATGGAAAAGTATTGTGGCGAATGTTGACATCACTAGGCTAGTTAATAATCATGCAACAACAAAAACATGAAGCAGCCACTCTTATGTACATGTACACATTAAGCTAACCACACTTATGTACAAGGCAACATAGAGATACCTCACACACACAGATGTAGTCGTCAGCCGAAGTTGTTACTCACACATACACACACATGTATATAGCTGTTAACCAAGCAGGAGATACAATTGTTGTGGAACACATTTTCGCGAAATCACTAGACCTTAGGAGAAATAGATGAACGAGAAACCCGAGAGTATAAAAGCAGCGCAAGCTGAGTAATAACTAATGAGTTTGATTTAAATACCCTATCAGTTGCGAAGTGGAGTATAATTGTACTACTCCCAAAGCAGTCTAATAAAGACCATTTTGCAATACAGAATATTGGAGTGATTTATTCAACAGTTTAGCGATTCGAACGTTAGCAGAAGGTGCAATAAATATCAGAAATCCCCAGAATTCGTTACAGTATGTTTAAGGATTTTGCTGAGAGTTGGTTACGATTTTTCCATAGTAAATTCAAATTTTGAAGCGTCTCTTCAGGTTTCAAATCCAGATATTTAGTAGAATCGATTGGTAGAAACGTTTTTCATTAAGATAAGCTGTTCCGTAGTTATCCGGCCACACTTACATACATATTAAATTTATATAACTTCAAAAGAGAATCGTGTTTTAAGGAATACAATTTTGCTTCCAACAATTTCGTTATCATTTGTCACACTATTCCACATCATAGTAAGTAACTGCACACCTATTTCGTTTTAAAAATTTTGGAGCTGAGTTTTTGGATTTTGCAGCTATGAGTTTTAAACAACACGCGCGAATGCAAAATAAACTTACTTATGCGAAATCGATTTGTGTCCAGAGTTTACACACCCTAATAGTTTTATGTTTGTGTGCATCGATGCACACGCATATTTATATTTATTTACATAAGTTAAATGATGCGCGAAAAATATGTAGCCAATTTTTTAAATTGGTATGTTTTCATTTGTTGTTGCTGTCGTTATTAGTTTATCTCTATTTGAACTACTCGAATTTAAAAAGGAAAAAACTTATATTATTTGCAACTACGTACATAAGTTCTTTGTTATCAACAATCAAGCCAGCTAAACAATACTAAACAAAAATACAATTCAACTCGCCAATATGCTCCCCATAGCGCCAAAGAAACTATGAGCAAAATTATCTCGAACACTACATCGTAGAAGAGCTCTCGGTTCCTCTCCAACTGTACTTCGTAGCCATGTTTTTCCTCCCAAACTAATGAACCGGTCAAGCAGTTGAGCAGACTCATCCGATCGGAGGCATAACAAACAACGAAAAAACACGTTATGTGAGCGCCACCCAAAGGCAGTGAAAGTGGGTTGAAGAGAACGACTCAGTTACTCATTTGCTCCTATTACCTTGGAAAATGTGTAAATGTAGTGAGGCATAGTGAGAGTATTTACTCACATAACCGTATAATTTTAAATTTTTGATTATTGTTTATCAACCGACGCGAGGTGAATGTGTATGTAGCTTTTTATGTATGCATCTTTAAACATCATGCATGTACATATATTGATACATTTACATTAGACTGGGTCGAAAAAATAAAGTTACAAAATACCACCCCCAAGTTTTACACATGCTTGCTGGCCTTGTGCAAAATGTTTTTTTTTTTAGCCCGACAAATGTATTCGAAATTGTTCTTTTATTATAACTCGATTTTTTGGCATCTGTTTTTTTAAATTGATTTGAGTTATTTGGGTCTTGAGATGTTCTGTATATATTCTAATGTCCTTTTGCGCTCTTGAAAGTTATTCAAATAGATACTTTTGTCTTCTAAACGAGTTGTAGCCCCTTTAAGCAGTCTTCTCGTTTTGCCAAACTATGAAAAAACAACGAAGATTGCAGTTGCTCAAATGGAAATTAGAAGGAATTATAAAGCTTTTTAAAAGTTAAATAACGGCATATTAATGTTTAAAGGTGCATGGCAAATAACAAGTTACTGATAAAAAATAAATTTTGGGATTTTCTAAGAATACATTTTTTTTTTTAAATTCAACATGGGATTCAAATTTCCAAAAAATCACATACGCGAAAGTTTTTAATGCCAATTTCACACAGACTCTTAATGGAAATAATTAGTCAAGTTTTCTACTAAATCTTCCATACAAAATACAAATTTTTAATTATCTCATTATTGCTTTATTGAATGCCTAATCGAGTGAAAAATACAGTCGGTTGTTTTGTCTATGTAACAAATGACAATCAAAAATGAATTATTTTCAATAATTTACAAAAAATAGAAAAATACGAAAAATACAAAATAAAAATTTCGCTGCATTTACTGCAAAAGATAATATGACTTTTTCGAAAATAGGCACTTACTATTTGGTTAGGTGCACATTTATGGGTAGTTGCGCATGTATTTTATTTTTATTGTAGATTCTCATAGTTAAGAAGGAAACGGCTGATTCCATTTTAATTATTTTTTGTAAAAACGAAATATTTTTTGGGCTGCTGACAGATGTTCGCTTAATGAAGCAAAAGGCCCTGTATAAAAAGGGAAACTTAATTATTTCATTAAATAGAATTGTGATTCGATTAAGTTTCTGTGTGAAAACGGTATAATGCTGTATACTACATTACTTGGGGTGCTCAATAAAATATTTAAGTTACTTTTTGACTCTTTAGAAAAAAGTCGAACGCTAAACTCAATAAACTCTTTGAATCTGATTTTTAGAATTGCAATCACGAAAGTAATTGGTAAATTGGATGGCCTTTAAACAAACTATCAAATTTAACATCGTTAGGTCTTATCTCAGAAAATCGGCTGAAAAGGATGTAACTGAAAACATTTATTTTTTAACAGGATAAATATGGAACGTTAAAAAATCGGTAAAATATATTATAGAAGAGACATGAAACAATATAATGGGTCTTCAGAAGCTCTATATATCTTTTTGTGCTCTGTATTGGTTTTTTCTGAGCTTGAGTACAGGACGATTCCTGCTTGTTAATTAGTGTTATGTGATTGTTTTCGTAAACATTTTACAAATTAGAAAACTGTAGAAATATAATTATGGAACGGTCTAAGGTATGTGTTTAGGTCAGAACCTAAATATTTATATCCTGATTCATAATTTATTTAGTTGCACATATGTATGTACATAAATACACTGTCATGTATAGCTCACTCGCATGCATACATACTTATACAGTCATTCAAACATATAAGCAACATAACATGGGTAACTGAGTTTTCCATCGGATAACAAATATCCCTTGGAAAACCCCCGCACGATCTCCGGTCCGACACAACGGAGATCATTTTCTTGCTTTCTGTTCCATTTCAACCACGGAAGAAGAAAGTCGCTGCTGCTGTCACGCCACATACCAAAGTTAAAATATTGTACCATCTTAACATTAAATAAACTAATTATTGTCACTATTAATAATACACCTATTTGCCTTTTTATTTCTTTTTCTACATATATACATATATTCTCCGCTCAACCACGCACCGTGCGATAATATATATTGGCCCTTCGTAAACATTTTACAAATTATAAAACTGTAGAAATATAATTATGGAATGGTCTAAGGTATGTTTATTAGGATGATCCTTAAAAATCAAACGAACGATGTTTTCTTCGCTTCAAACGGTAATTTAGCGGCAAATTTTATTACATAACATTTTTTTATCACAAACGAAAGTCGAAGTGAAAATTGTCCAAAAACTTATGATTATCTGTAGTACAGTTCACTACCTATTGTATAGTACTTTGCTGCAGCTAATTTTGCTTAGCGATAATTTTGTTATATTTTTTATTCACAAACTTGTAGATATCACCATTTTATCGCCTCTAAATTCGATAATTCAAAATTTGCTTTTATCGTTGTCGTCTTGAAAAATAGGAACCTATCACTGTTTCAGTCGGGGTTGTTAACGCAGTTGTTGAAATGTGTTAAACAAATTAATTTAATCATGCTGGGTGATTCTGTGTTCGAGCCCGAGCCTACTCGCCTTACGACAATGTATACACCAGGCATGCTTAACGAACGAAACGATATCATTTCGTTACGATAATCAACGCTAATAAACGAAACGAAGTCACTTCGTTTCGTTTATTAACGTTAAGATCGTCAAATTAACGTTAATTTGTCGTTCTTAACGTTAATAAACGAAACGAAATGACTTCGTTTCGTTTATTAACGTTGATTATCGTAACGAAATGATATCGTTTCGTTCGTTAAGCATGCCTGGTATACACCTAACAGCTGGGCGATTTTGACTTGATCAGCGAGTTGATATGTTGTACTTATGATTTAGGTAGTATTTTCATATATTTCGACAGAATTCCCTCATTTTATCATTTTAGACAAAAAGATCTGCGTAGAGTGAAAACGAAGTTAGTGAAGGTGCTAGTTATATGCGTTAGCGTTAAAAATTTCCAATGCGAGTGCATTAACAGTTTTTGAACTCCACTACTGATACCTTAAAATGATAATACTATAGCCGAAGGTATCATATGTATATTTCCGTCCCAATCGGAGACGATTAAGGTGTGTCACCATTGGGCTGTCGGAAATTTGACCACTGTTACATACATATATCTTGCATGCATTCTAAACGTGTCTCACGCTGCAGTGCATTCGACACTCTGCTTATGGCGTAAGTATGAATGTGTTTATAATAAGTAATGTCAACATAATTACGTTCCCACAGGCAGGCAAGCAATCGAAGCGCGTGCGATATATAAGCCACGCTTATGCACCAGCGTTCATGCAATATGTATGTACGTATGTTTAGTATATAGGAACTTTAATACATAAGAATTTGTTTAGATTATTTTAGTATAAATAAGCCGAAATTTTCTGAATAAAGTGAATTCAATTTTGGTGCCGCTTCAATGGCACTTTCAAAATTTAATTTCTTTTTATTGACATCCTACACCACTCCGACACGCCTTAACCAACTTCCGTGGAGACCAAAATTTATTTTCTATATCTTTAACATTAGAATTAGCTTGGAACGAGGTAATACTGAAGAAAAAGTTTCATTTGATATTTTTATGAACCACCCTAATGCGTGTATGTAGTTTGTTTATCCTACCTTTTGATCTTCGAAATCCGAGTTTTCATGAAGCGTATCATCGTTTACAGCAGCATCTGATATGTCATCGCTCGTTGATTCTGTATTATCAAACTATAGATACACTTGAAATTAGTACATAATTGATATACCACCTACATTCTTTATTAAACAAATGCCCAACATACCACGCGATCAGGAACTTTGTTGGCATTAATTAAAAAATCCAGCTCATTATAACTCCACAGTTTAGGTTTATAAACTCCTGTACCATTAATCCCTTTGGCTTCTCTTTCGCGTTTTCTTTCAACTCTCAATTGATATTGAAGCGTTCTTATTTTTTTCTTTACGGTTGGCACCGTAACATCTTTGATGCCTTCTAAACGGCGCCGTATCTCTTCCATGGCTTCATACTTTTTAGCATGTTTTGAGTAGTCAGGATGCAAGGCACAATATAGTACAGGAAATTTTTTCAATACAGCTATGAAAGCTTGTGTTTCCACCCTGGTCCAATCTTCGCTTGTGTTTTGTTTTGCTCTTTCCATGTTCAAATATTTTTGTTTCTCAGAATTTGACCTGCACAGGATGCTACTCAAACAATGACTAAAATGACGTTTCGTTTAAAAAATGCTAACAACCGGTTGTGAGTCGATGATCTGGTGGCGAGCCTTTCCCTCCACTTCACCTTCGTTATATTTTCAGCGTATAAACCTGTTTGAGGCATTCTCATGTGAATCTACAACTTTCATCATAATATTTTGTGTGTGTACTACTTTAGATTGTGTTAGTATTAACAGCGTACCCAGCAAACCTTTTTAAGCATAAAGAGCTCTGAATTGAAAAGATTTAACAATGTCGAACAATTCCGGCTTCGATCAATTTACCTTAACCGTGTTGAAATTAAGTTTTCAACTTCTTTTCAGTCGTTTTATTTAAAGAAAGCCGCATTTTTTATATAAGTTATTAATTATTTATAAATTACTTAATAAAATAATAAAAAAAAACGGATACATTATTAAATGTATATAAAAATAATAAATAAAAAAATCTTCAACCAGCTGAGTCTTTTCAACCACCATTCGTTATGTTTCCTAATCAAAATAGTTGTTTTATTTTTATTCAAATGTTTTTGGTGACCTGTATTGGATATATTCACCTCGAGGTCCTAAAATTATGAAAAACACACAATATGTTTTTATTTTTTCTCTTTGATATATCTCGGCTACTCAAGGAAGGATAAATCCAATATTGGAGTTATATTTAGAGCTACAAAAGTAGCGATGTTAATTAATATCGATAGATAGTCTTCTATTTATGGTGCCGACATCGATACTTTTTTTTTAATCCAGTCATGCCTTTCTATTCATTCATTTTTTTTTTAGCAGAAACATCAATGTCTGGCGAGTATGTATTCATGAGCTAAGCTCTGGTATTAACAACAACAACAGCTTTTTCGCCTCGCGTAGTTTGACAGTATCAACGACCAAGTCCTAGGTGATCTTATTTATATGGTGGGAAAGGTAAATGTCGGTAATATTGGAAATTCACGTCGATGGCATTCCTAATAAACAACTAACTGATGAATCCCTGCTTGCCAGGAATATGGGGAGACATCGTTTGAACAAAAAAAGTATAAACAGGCCCCAGTGTTACCCACACATAGTTGCCATAGGCGTATGCCGACAAATACCCGGCAAACCCCGTTCTCGGTCTCCGTCACCCGAAACTCGCAGTAGCGGAACGATTTCCCAGGGAGACGCGCATTACACTGACACAACTTTGACTACTGCTATAGCTTAAACTCCTATTTATCCATAATCAACCCCGACATTCCCAACAGACATCTGATTGATGAACCAGCACCGCCTAGGGGCTTTAGGAGTCATCTCCGTAAGCATTTTGAGGAAATACGGCTCCTGAGAACCCAGCCGTATGAAGCGAAAAAACACAAGCAGGTCCTTGGTGAACTCCATAAATAGGCGTCGGACCTTTATGCCGGGAATTGCCCGGTGAATCCAGTACTTAAAGAAAAATATCCAAAACTCGCGGAAGAGGAACGCATACTCCCCAGGGAAACGCGTGTCATTCTTGCTCAACTTCGTTCTGGATACTGTAACAGGTTAAACTCTTACCTATCCAGAATCAACCCCGACATACAAAATGTATGCCCCGCTTGCAATGGGTCCCCACATGACACCAACCATCTCGTTAATTGTAATGTGGAACCAACGCCTCTAACACCCCTTTCCTTATGGTCCACCCCCGTTGAAACGGTAAGTTTCCTCGGACTCCCGTTAGAGGATATTGATAACAATTTGTGATCGGTCGCGGTTGTTAGGTGGGGCGAAGCATTGCTACAACAACAACAACAACATTCGCCGTTTGTGCTGTGCTTTAATCAATTTTTATATTGCAAACTCAAATCTTAAAATTTTACATGAATATGACACTCTTGTGACTTGCCCATATGATTCCTTCTAATACCTTTTCCAACTCTGCTGTCGTTTTAGATAGTTGTTTAGCTTGGTGAAACGATTAGCATACTTTAAGAGGATAAAACTTCGCTAGCAGACAAAACTATGTGAAAACAACTCCAGAGCTCGCAAAGACATTAGAGAGAAATATATAGAATACAAAGTTATTGTGTATTAATTGTAAGAATTGAAAGTGAAATAACTTAACCCTTATACAAAAGCAATCTCGGCTGCATTGAAAGGATACAAAATAATTATATTGTTTCGAAACCCCCAGTCTGATATATATGTACATATTTTAAAACCATAACTATTAATATGAACCAGATATTGCCTTTGATTCTGAGTATTTTTTTAGTACGAATTTTCAGTATTTTTGTATGAAAATAAAACGATATATCGCGTTCCATCAATACTTTCTTCATAGATATCGGGTCCTATTTTTACATAGAATATGTCAAAAATATTAATTTTAGTAGTCCCTTCAAACACGCCAAATCACCGAACTTACATCACTCTCAGATGCTTACTGGGCATTCACTTTATATACTTACATATAGCTTACATTTATATTGAACTGGTTTCAGGCAAAAAGATGATCGTTTTGTGGGTAGCAAATATGTTCATAAATTGCTTCATTGGTCAGCTTGCATTTTAAAGATCGATTTGATCTCGAAAATATAATCAGTATTGTAAATTGTATAGGTATTGAGTTTTAGATAAAGTAATATTATAAATGGTGAGATATCGTGAAGCGAAGAAGAGAGCCACCTAAATAGAAACCAAAAACGTGTGCAGAACGACGTGAGTGCGAGGAGCTTGAAATTGATGGCCGGTAGGAACATGCCCGAAACGCTGATGGTGGAAGGTATCATAAGCAGAACAGATTCTTGCGGGAATGATAACACCAACCAAGCACTTCTTCTCTTTGCTAGACGCACTCGGCACCCCAATAACTGACGACGGAATATACGTTCCGCAACAGACTGCCACGAAGTGAAAATAGCAATGGCCAGGTAAATGGCATGACGCCAAATAACGACGGGCTGATCGCTTCCCAAGGCAGTCGGTTCTATGTACCGGAGCGACTCGGGATTTTACCCGACCAAGGACTGTCATTTCATTCATTTAATTTGTTGCGTCCCTCCCACAAATTATCATCCTCCCAGCAGCTCCGTGCAGCGGGACTGCTCCATATTCTCTTGCTCCGGGAAGGTATCGAACCCAATCCGGGTCCGTTTCCTGACCCTGGTCCTGAGAAATGGTTTTGCTGCATCTTCCGGAAAAGAATATTTTTAGGACGGTCATACTCTTGTCAGTGTGTCTCGTGTAATGGATGGTTGCATCGGACAGGTTGTTCTGGGCTAGATTGCAAAACCAGACATCCACGTAACTTCTATAAATCTTTTGTGGCTCCTTGCTGTTCACGCCCTAGGGCGTCCCGTAACCTACGCCTTAGCTTAGAACGTCAAGGCTTATCTGTCCGGTCAGGCGTTGCAAACCTAGAAATTATCAACATCTACATCCCTCCTGCCATTTGTTGCCCCAGTGGATACTGCCCTAATATCAGCGCCTTACTCACTGGCAACGATCGCATTATCTTAGGCGATTTCAATGCCCATCACGATGTATGGCATTCAAACTTGCGGGCGGACAGTAGGGGTGAGATGTTGGCGGATAAAATAGAAGAAACACGTTCTGCACAGTAAACGGAGACGCCCCCACACGTATGGTAGGAAGCTGTCACAGTTCGCCGGATATATCAATCGTGAGCGCAGAACTCGTAAACTGCGTCAACTGGCAGCCGATGGTAACATTGGCATCCGACCACCTGCCTATACTTATTTCGCTCGAGCGTACCGCCGACTTTATCATCACAGAAAAACGCACTTTCATAAACTTTAAAAAAGGGAAGTTGGACGAATACAAATCCTTTACAGATAACCGATTTGCCACCCCCCCTATGCCGGCTGATGCCCGCCAAGGGGAGCGTGCTTTCCGCAAGGTCATTGAATTCGCCTCGGCTCGCTTCATTCCCGCCGGTAGAATTCCCTGAATTCGGCCCCACTTTCCGGCGGTGGCCGCAAATTTAGCGACAGAACGTGACCTTATAAGACAGCTTGATCCCGGCGATCCCCAGATAAGGGATATAGACCAACGCATCAGATTGTTTGTTGATGAACACAAGCGGGCGAAATCGGAGGAGCACCTAAGCGGTTGTAACCTCTCTGCCGGTGTAGGTAAACTTTGGTCCACCGTAAAGTCCCTATCGAATCCGTCTAGGCACAATAACAAAGTTTCCATCGCCTTTGGCGATAAAGTGCTGTCGGATGCGAAAAAATGCGCGAGCGCTTTCTGCAGACAATATATAATGCATTTTACGGTCGACAAAGATAGACGGAGGGCCAACAGACACCCACATAAACATAAATTCAGCGCGTCACCAATTACCATCACCGCCAAAGAGGTTGAGGATGCCATCGGTCATGCTAAACCATCCAAAGCAGTGGGCCCAGACGTCATAGCCATGCCGATGCTTAAAAGCCTATGGAAAGAGGGTTTCAAATATTTACCACACATCTTCAACATGTCTCTTTCCACCTTTGTCATTCCCGAAAAAAGGAAAATGGCCAAGGTGGTCCCGCTACTAAAGCCTGGGAAACCAGCTAACATAGGAGAGTCATCTCGCTAGTAGCCAAGACGCTTGAAGCCATTTTGCTCCCCCCCATTTGCAGCTAGCCTGTCATCAGCATGGCTTCAGAAAACTCCATAGCACTACCACCGTGCTAAATGCCATTAGGACCCAGATAAATTGCGGTTTAAATCAAAACCCCCACCATAGAACAGTACTCTTTGCGCTAAACCTATCAAAAGCTTTTGATACGGTCAACCATGGCACGTTACTACAAGACCTGGAAGGGTCTACCCTTCCCCCATGTCTTAAAAGGTGGACCGCAAATTATCTGGGTGGTCGGCAGGCATCGGTGCAATTTAAAAACGAAACATAAAAACCAAGAAGAATTAAGCAAAGGGTGCCACAGGGTGGTGTCCTATCCCCACTTTTGGTCAATTTCTACATATCTAAGCTACCTTCGCCAACAGAAGGAGATACTATCGTTTCCTACGCCGATGATTGCACAATAATGGCCACAGGCCCGGGCTCACAGATCGATGAGCTTTGCAACAGAATAAACGGCTACCTCCCTGATCTCTCCAGTTTTTCCGCCTAGCGAAACCTGGCATTATCACTGACTAAATCCTCCGCGACCTTATATACAACATGGACGTCCCAAATGTCAACCATTTTGAACATCCACGTCGATGGCACTACGCTACCGACTGTCCTACACCCTAAAATCTTGGGTATGACGTTTGATCAGGATCTACATTTTGGTGAGCATGCAGCCGCAAGTGTACCTAAAATCCGGAGCCGTAATAAAATCCTCAAATCCCTTGCTGGCAGTACTTGGGGAAAAGACAAAGAAACACTCATTACCACGTACAAAGCAATTGACCAGCCGATTGCATGCTACGCGTCCCCTATATGGTCGCCAAGCCTAAAAACGACTCACTGTTCTCAGAACAGCCATGTCTCCTTATGTCCCCAGAACACCATCTACATAATGAGGCGAGAATACTCCCCATCAGGGAGAGAAATGAGATGCTAACCAAACAGTTCCTGTTGAATACCCAGAAACCTGGGCATCCCAACAGATATCTGATTGATGAGCCAACACTGCATAGGGGCTTAAGGAGTCATCTCCGTAAGCATTATGTGGAAATACGGCTCCTGAGAACTCAGCCGTATGAAGCAAAAGAACACACCCCAGCGGGTTAGGGGATCAGAATATACCCGCGGTGGGTATGCCTGTCGTAAGAGGCGACTAAAATACGAGATTCAAGGGGCTGTGTAGCGCAACCCTTCAGGTTGCCAGCGCAATATATAGCTTCTCCAAACCCAATTGCCAACCTCACCTATCCGCGGCGAATCCTGTTTCACTAACAGACGAGGCTCTGGCGACCCTAAGCTCCTCATGGAACTTAGGGTTGCGGAGGAAGGGGATGGCCTGAAGGTTTAATGTGGCCACATAAATCGTTCCCGAGATGGTCGGGCTAGCACCTTAATGGTGCTGTGGTACCGGAGCGTACCGGATCTGTATCCGGCAAAGGACCATCACATCGATAACACTCTCCAAAGCCTTCGGGGAGCAACCTTATCGCTACAACAACAACAACAATAAGCAAAAAAACACAAGCAGGTCCTCAGTGAACTCCACAAACAGGCGTCGGACCTTTATGCCAGGAATTGCCCGGTGAATCCAGTACTCAAAGAACAGTACCCAAAGCTTGCGGAAGAGGAACGCATACTCCCCAGGGAAACGCGAGTCACTCTCGCTCAACTTCGTTCTGGATACTGTAACAGGCTAAACTCTTACCTATCCAGAATTAACCCCGACATACAAAATGTATGCCCCCTTTGCAATATGTCCCCACATGACACCAACCATCCCTTTAATTGTGATGTGGAACCAACTCCTCTAACACCCCTTTCATTATGGTCCACCCCTGTGGAAACAGCATGTTTCCTTAGACTCCCGTTAGAGGATATTGATGACAATTTGTGATCGGTCGCACCTATTAGGTGGGGCGAATCACTGCTACAACAGCAACAACAACGACTGGCTGATTGCCTTTATGTTGAAACGCGGAGGCGAATAGCTGGTAGAAGGATGCTATAAATTATATGGTGCATGCCCCCGGATAGGGATTTCGTTGTTCTCTGTCCAATCCACAAGAAAGCGACCCTACAAAACGCGCAAACTATCAGCCTAGTTAATATCGCATATGAGATTCTATCTAGTGTACTGTATGAAACACTGCAGCCCAAAGTCACCGAACTGATTGGGCCTTATCAGTGTTTCACGATCGATCAGATCTTGATACACTGCTATGCTGCTATGCCTGAATTTGGGTGTCCTGCAAAGGTAATGAGACTTGGATGTTGATCAACTTCACGAGTTGGTAAGTACCTCTCCGAGCCACTCGAAACGAAACGAGGCTCTAGACAAGGCGACTCCCAATGCTAGAAAGGATTATTGTAGCAGCAGATCTAAGCGGCGATGGCACAATCTATTATAAGAGCGTACAAAAGTGGGTATGTGCGGATGATATGATAGATATTGATATCATAGGCCTTAACAAACCCGCCGGAAATTCTGCTTTCTCTGGATAAAGTGGCGAAAGAAGTGCTCGGTGTCATCCATGTAAGTATTGACGTATATGCTATCACCAACCCTTTATCTAGGAACCAACATTAATAGCGAAAACAATGTCAGCTTAAAAATCAAACATGAAATGCCAACAAGTGCTACTTTGCACTAAAAGGACCGTTGTAAAGTAAAGTCGTCTCTCGAGTATCAAATATCAGGTTGAGCGAGTTCGCTCATCATACTTGTCCTAAGGTATGGATCGAAATCAGGAACAGAGCCGAGGGCAAGATGAGATGACTCGCAGTGGTGTGCGAGAAAAGTTCCCCAGAAGATTTATAGTTCAGCCCGTGATGCTGACGGCGAGTATTGAAGAAGGCTTAATGATGACCTTTACGCAGGCATGAAGATAGTGCAGATAAAAGGCCAAAACGCTTTGCTGGCTAAGTCATGTTATACAATTTTCCCACATATGAAGACTTATTTCTGTCTCGTTTTATGACTGGAAAAAATGTTCGCTGGCATACAATTTTTATACTCAGTTGAGCAGAGCTCACAGAGTATATTAAGTTTGATTGGATAACGGTTGGTTGTACATATATAAAGGAATCGGGATAGATATAGACTTCCATATATCAAAATAATCAGGATCCAAAAAAAATTTGATTGAGCCATGTCCGTCCGTCCGTCCGTCCGTCCGTCCGTCCGTCCGTTAACACGATAACTTGAGTAAATTTTGAGGTATCTCGATGAAATTTGGTATGTAGGTTCCTGAGCACTCATCTCAGATCGCTATTTAAAATGAACGATATCGGACTATAACCACGCCCACTTTTTCGATATCGAAAATTTCGAAAAACGGAAAAAGTGCGATAATTCATTACCAAAGACAGATAAAGCGACGAAACTTGGTGGATGAGTTGAATTTATGATGCAAAATAGAAAATTAGTAAAATTTTGGACAATGGGCGTGGCACCGCCCACTTTTAAAAGAAGGTAATTTAAAACTTTTGCAAGCTATAATTTGTCAGTCGTTGAAGATATCATGATGAAATTTGGCAGGGACGTTACCCCTATTACTATATGTACGCCTAATAAAACTTAGCAAAATCGGAGAAGGACCACGCCCACTTTAAAAAAAAATTTTTTTTAAAGAAAAATTTTAACAAAAAATTTAATATCTTTACAGTATATAAGTAAATTATGTCAACATTCAACTCCAGTAATGATATGGTGCAACAAAATACAAAAATAAAAGAAAATTTCAAAATGGGCGTGGCTCCGCCCTTTTTCATTTAATTTGTCTAGGATGCTTTTAATGCCATAAGTCGAACAAAAATTAACCAATCCTTGTGAAATTTGGTAGAGGCTTAGCTCCTAGGACGATAACTGTTTTCTGTGAAAAAGGGCGAAATCGGTTGAAGCCACGCCCAGTTTTTATACACAGCCGATCGTCTGTCCTTCCGCTCGGCCGTTAACACGATAACTTGAGCAAAAATCGATATATCTTTACTAAACTCAGTTCACGTACTTATCTGAACTCACTTTGTATTGGTGTAAAAAATGACCGAAATCCGACTATGACCACGCCCACTTTTTCGATATCGAAAATTACGAAAAATGAAAAAAATGCCATAATTATATACCAAATACAAAAAAAGCAATGAAACATGGTAATTTTATTGGTCTATTGACGCAAAATATAACTTTAGAAAAAAACTTGGTAAAATGGGTGTGACACCTACCATATTAAGTAGAAGAAAATGAAAAAGTTTTGCAGGGCGAAATCAAAAGCCCTTGGAATCTTGGAAGGAATACTGTTCGTGGTATTACATATATAAATAAATTAGCGGTACCCGACAGATGATGTTCTGGATCACCCTGGTCCACATTTTGGTCGATATCTCGAAAACGCCTTCACATATACAACTAAGGGCCACTCCCTTTTAAAACCCTCATTAATACCTTTAATTTGATACCCATATCGTACAAACACATTCTAGAGTCACCCCTGGTCCACGTTTATGGCGATATCTCGAAAAGGCGTCCACATATAGAACTAAGGCCCACTCCTTTTTAAAATACTCATTAACACCTTTCATTTGATACCCATATCGTACAAACAAATTCTAGGGTCACCCCTGGTCCACCTTTATGGCGATATCTCAAAACTTTAGAAAAAACTTTATAAAATGGTTGTGACACCTACCATATTAAGTAGAAGAAAATAAAAAAATTCTGCAGGGCGAAATAAAAATCCCTTAAAATGTTGGCAGGTATTACATATATAAATAAATTAGCGCTATCCAACAGATGATGTTCTGGGTCACCCTGGTCCACATTTTTGTCGATAGCTGGAAAACGACTTCACATATACAACTACCACCAGTCCCTTTTAAAACTCTCATTAATACATTTAATTTGATACCCATATCGTACAAACACATTCTAGAGTCAGCCCTGGTCCACCTATGGCGATATTTCGACACGGCGTCCATCTATAGAACTAAAAGCCAAATTAAACTTCCTTAACCCAAACGCCATAGTCGTAACCATACCCACATCCATAACCATCTCAATGTGATCGATTAATGGTGCCTTAACCTAAAAATCGTGAAAATTTCATAAAAATGATGAAAACGCAAAAAATTACAAACATATTCCACAAAAAATAAGTATCTTAGTCATAACGTATTCAAAACAATGAAGAAAATCTAAAAAAAGTTATTAAATTCACCAACTCAAATATTTTTAGGTTATGGATATGGCGAGAAACCAAAAACCAATTGATTGGCTATGGCGTTAGCGTTATGGTATGGCACCATTAATCGATTACATTCCTTTCCATAAGGTAGGTTCGATCAGCTGATTTATCTGGTTATGGCTTTATGGTTATAAGTCACCATTAATTCGCCCTTAAGGCCCACTCCTTTTTAAAATACTCATTAACACCTTTCTTTTGATACCCATATTGTACAAACAAATTCTAGGGTCACCCCTGGTCCACCTTTATGGCGATATCTCGAAACGGCGTCCACCTATGGAACTAAGGATTACTCCCTTTTAAAATACTCATTAACGCCTTTCTTTTGATACCCATATTGTACAAACAAATTCTAGGGTCACCCCTGGTCCACCTTTATGGCGATATCTCGAAACGCCGTCCACCTATGGAACTAAGGATTACTCGCTTTTAAAATACTCATTAGCACCTTTCATTTGATACCCATATCGTACAAACGCATTCTAGAGTCACCCCTGGTCCACCTTTATGTCGATATCTCGAAAAGGCGACCACCTATACAACTACCCCCACTCCCTTTTAAAACCCTCCTTAATACCTTCAATTTGATACCCATATCGTGCAAACAAATTCTAGGGTCACACCTGGTCCACCTTTATGGCGATATCTCGAAACGGAGTCCACCTGTGGAACTAAACATCACTCCCTTTTAAAATACTCATTAACACCTTTCTTTTGATACCCATATTGTACAAACAAATTCTAGGGTCACCCCTGGTCCACCTTTATGGCGATATCTCGAAACGGCGTCCACCTATGGAACTAAGGATTACTCCATTTTAAAATACTCATTAACACCTTTCATTTGATACCCATATCGTACAAACGCATTCTAGAGTCAACCCTGATCCACCTTTATGGCGATATCCCTAAATGGCGTCCACCTATAGAACTATGGCCCACTCCTTCATAAAATACTCCTTAATGCCTTTCATTTGATACCCATATCGTACAAACAAATTCTAGAGTCAGGCCTGGTCCACCTTTATGGCGATATCCCTAAATGGCGTCCATCTATAGAACTATGGCCCACTTCCATTTGATACACATGTCATACAAACACATTCCAGGGTTTCACTCGGTTCATTTTCCTACATGGTTATTTTCCCTTATGTTGTCACCATAGCTCTCAACTGAGTATGTAATGTTCGGTTACACCCGAACTTAAGCTTCCTTACTTGTTTTTTTTTTGTATTTTTAAAAGTGCCGAGGAATTTTCCTGCGTAATAGTGATGGAACGATATTTCACTATCGGTGATTGCATCGCCGCAAATGAAAAATATCTATAGTGATAGCTATTGCTATCCAAATATATCAGTGATTGGCGATTTTCCTTCATTCGATTCTTTTGAATGACAATCACCTCTGGCAGCATTTCGCCAATAGCGTTATTTCTTCATGAAGCGATATTTCTTCACTCGGTTGTGTTTACTTTTAGCTAGTTTGCTCTTTCAGGCGACATTATTTTGAATTGATATTTTTATAAACGACGTTTTGATCTGGTTGGCTGCGAAAATTTGGTGGTATTAATTTATTAACAAGTAAGGAAGGCTAAGTTCGGGTGTAACCGAACATTACATACTCAGTTGAGAGCTATGGTGACAACATAAGGGAAAATAACCATGTAGGAAAATGAACCGAGGGAAACCCTGGAATGTGTTTATATGACATGTGTATCAAATGAAAGGCACTAATGAGTATTTTATGAGGGAGTGGGCCATAGTTTTATAGGTGGACGCCTTTTCGGATATCGTTATAAAGGTGGACCAAGGTTGACTCTAGAATGTGCTTGTACAATATGGGTATCAAATGAAATGTGTTAATGAGTATTTTAAAAGGGAGAGGGCCTTAGAGTTATAGGTGGACGCCTTTTCGAGATATCGTCATAAAGGTGGAAAAGGGGTGACTCTAGAATGTGTTTGTACGATATGGGTATCAAATGAAAGGTGGTAATGAGTATTTTAAGAGAGAGTAGGCCATAGTTCTATGAATGGACGCCATTTAGGGATATGGCCATAAAGGTGGACCAGGGCTGACTCTAGAATTTGTTTGTACGATATAGGTATCAAATGAAAGGTATTAATGAGTATTTTAAGAGGGAGTGTGCCTTAGTTGTATATGTGAAGGCGTTTTCGAGATATCGCCATAAAGGTGGACCAGGTGTGTCTCTAGAATGTGTTTGTACGATATGGCTATCAAATGAAAGGTGTTACTGAGCATGAGGCCTTGGGTCTATAGGTGGACGCCTTTTCGAGATATCGCGATTAAGGTGGGCCAGGGGTGACTCTAGAATGTGTTTGTACGATACGGGTATCAAATGAAAGGTGGTAATGAGTATTTTAAGAGAGAGTAGGCCATAGTTCTATGGATGGACGCCATTTAGGGATATGGCCATAAAGGTGGACCAGGGCTGACTCTAGAATTTGTTTGTACGATATAGGTATCAAATGAAAGGTATTAATGAGTATTTTAAGAGGGAGTGTGCCTTAGTTATATATGTGAAGGCGTTTTCGAGATATCGCCATAAAGGTGGACCAGGTGTGTCTCTAGAATGTGTTTGTACGATATGGGTATCAAATGAAAGGTGTTACTGAGCATTTTAAGAGGGAGTTGGCCTTAGTTCTATAGGTGGACGCCTTTTCGAGATATCGCTATAAAGGTGGGCCAGGGGTGACTCTAGAATTTGTTTGTACGATATAGGTATCAAATGAAAGGTATTAATGAGTATTTTAAAAGGGAGTAATCCTTAGTTCCATAGGTGGACGCCGTTTCGAGATATCGCCATAAAGGTGGACCAAGGCTGACTCTAGAATTTGTTTGTACGATATAGGTATCAAATGAAAGGTATTAATGAGTATTTTAAGAGGGAGTGTGCCTTAGTTGTATATGTGAAGGCGTTTTCGAGATATCGCCATAAAATTGGACCAGGTGTGTCTCTAGAATGTGTTTGTACGATATGGGTATCAAATGAAAGGTGTTACTGAGCATTTTAAGAGGGAGTGGGCCTTGGGTCTATAGGTGGACGCCTTTTCGAGATATCGCGATTAAGGTGGGCCAGGGGTGACTCTAGAATGTGTTTGTACGATACGGGTATCAAATGAAAGGTGGTAATGAGTATTTTAAGAGAGAGTAGGCCATAGTTCTATGGATGGACGCCATTTAGGGATATGGCCATAAAGGTGGACCAGGGCTGACTCTAGAATTTGTTTGTACGATATAGGTATCAAATGAAAGGTATTAATGAGTATTTTAAGAGGGAGTGTGCCTTAGTTGTATATGTGAAGGCGTTTTCGAGATATCGCCATAAAGGTGGACCAGGTGTGTCTCTAGAATGTGTTTGTACGATATGGGTATCAAATGAAAGGTGTTACTGAGCATTTTAAGAGGGAGTTGGCCTTAGTTCTATAGGTGGACGCCTTTTCGAGATATCGCTATAAAGGTGGGCCAGGGGTGACTCTAACATGTGCTTGTACGATATCGGCATCAAATGAAAGGTGTTAATGAGTATTTTAAAAGGGAATGGGCCTTAGTTCTATAGGTGAACGCCTTTTCGAGATATCGCCTTAAAGGTGGAACAGAGGTGACTCTAGAATATGTTTGTACGATTTGGGCATCAAATGAATGGTGTTAATGAGTATTTTAAAAGGGAATGGGCTTTAGTTCTATAGGTGAACGCCTTTTCGAGATGTCGCCTTAAAGGTGGAACAGGGGTGACTCTAGAATGTGTTTGTACGATATGGGTATCAAATTAAAGGTATTAATGAGGGTTTTAAGAGCGTGTGGCACTTATATGTAGGGCGTGGTTATAGTCGGATTTCGGCCATTTTTTATACCAAGATAAAGTGAGTTCAGATAAGTACGTGGACTAAGTTTAGTAAAGTTATATCGGTTTTTGCTCAAGTTATCGTGTTAACGGCCGAGCGGAAGGACAGACGGTGGACTGTGTATAAAAACTGGGCGTGGCTTCAACCGATTTCTCGCATTTTTACAGAGAACAGTTACCGTCATAGAATCTATGCCCCTACCAAATTTAAGAAGGATTGGTAAATTTTTGTTCGACTTATGGCATTAAAAGTATTCTAGACAAACTAAATGAAAATGGGCGGAGCCACGCCCATTTTGAAATTTTCTTTTATTTTTGCATTTTGTTTCACCATATCATTACTGGAGTTGAATGTTGACATAATTTACTTATATGCTGTAAAGATATTAAATTTTTTGTTAAAATTTGACTTTAAAAAAAATTTTTTTTTTAAAGTGTACGTGGTCCTTCTCCGATTTTGCTAATTTTTATTAAGCATACATCTAGTAATAGGAGTTACGTTCCTGCCAAATTTCATCATGATATCTTCAACAACTGCCAAATTACAGCTTGCAAAACTTTTAAATTACCTTCTTTTAAAAGGGGGCGGTGCCACGCCCATTATCCAAAATCTTACTAATTTTCTATTCTGCGTCATAAGGCCAACCCATCTACAAAGTTTCATCGCTTTATCCGTCTTTGGCAATGAATTATCGCATTTTTTCGGTTTTTCGAAATTTTCGATATCGAAAAAGTGGGCGTGGTTATAGTCCGATATCGTTCATTTTAAATAGCGATCTGAAATGAGTGCTCAGGAACCTACATACCAAATTTCATCAAGATAACTCAAAACTTACTCAAGTTATCGTGTTAACGGACGGACGGACGGACGGACGGATGGACATGGCTCAATCAAATTTTTTTTCGATACTGATGATTTTGATATATGGAAATCTATATCTATCTCGATTCCTTTATACCTGTACAACCAACCGTTATCCAATCAAAGTTAATATACTCTGTGAGCTCTGCTCAACTGAGTATAAAAATCCGTTTTAATACCGAGTGAAAGATGAAAGCAAATTATAGTAAAACAAGTAAGGAAAGTTAAGTTCGGGTGTAACCGAACATTACATACTCAGTTGAGAGCTATGGTGGCAACATAAGGGAAAATAACCATGTAGGAAAATGAACCGAGGGTAACCATGGAATGTGTTTGTATGACATGTGTATCAAATGAAAAGTATTAAAGAGTATTTTAAGAGGGAGTGGGCCATAGTTCTATAGGTGGACGCCATTTAAGGATATCGCCATAAAGGTGGATCAGGGTTGACTCTAGAAAGTGTTTGTACGATATGGGTATCAAATGAAAGGTGTTAATGAGTAATTTGAAAGGGCGTGGGGCTTAGTTCTATAGGTGGACGCCTTTTCGAGATATCGCCATAAAGGTTGACCAGGGGTGACTCTAGAATGTGTTTTGTACGATATGGGTATCAAATGAAAGGCGTTAATGAGTATTTCAAAAGGGCGTGGGGTTTAGTTCTACAGGTGGACGCCTTTTCGAGATATCGCCATAAAGGTGGACCAGGTGTGACTCTAGAATGTGTTTGTACGATATCGGTATCAAATTAAAGGTATTAATGAGGGTTTTAAAAGGGAGTGGTGGTAGTTGTATAGGTGGTCGCCTTTTCGAGATATCGACATAAAGGTGAACCAGGGGTGACTCTAGAATGCGTTTGTACAATATGGGTATCAAACTAAAGGTATTAATGAGTATTTTAAAAGGGAGTGGACCTTAGTTCTATAGGTGGTCGCCTTTTCGAAATATCGCCATAAAGGTGGACCAGGGGTGACTCTAGAATGTGTTTGTACGATATGGGTATCAAACTAAAGGTATTAATGAGGCTTTTAAATGGAAGTGGTGGTAGTTGTATATGTGAAGGCGTTTTCCAGATATCGACCAAAATGTGGACCAGGGTGACCCAGAACATCATCTGTTGGATACCGCTAATTTATTTATATATATAATACCACGAACAGTATTCCTGCCAAGATTTCAAGGGCTTTTTTATTTCGCCCTGCAGAACTTTTTCATTTCATTCTACTTAATATGGTAGGTGTCACACCCATTTTACAAAGTTTTTTTCTAAAGTTATATTTTGCTTCAATAAACTAATCCAAATACCATGTTTCATCCCTTTTTTCGTATTTGGTATAGAATTATGGCATTTTTTCGTTTTTCGCAATTTTCGATATCGAAAAAGTGGGCGTGGTCACAGTCCGATTTCGACCATTTTTTTTACCAGTACAAAGTGAGTTGAGATAAGTACGTGAACTGAGTTTAGTAAAGATATATCGATTTTTGCTCAAGTTATGGTGTTAACGGCCGAGCGGAAGGACAGACGGTCGACTGTGTATAAAAACTGGGCGTGGCTTCAGCCGATTTCGCCCTTTTTCATAGAAATAAGTTATCGTCCCAGAATCTAAGCCCCTATCAAATTTCACAAGGATTGGTAAATTTTTGTTCGACTTATGGCATTAAAAGTATCCTAGACAAATTAAATGAAAAAGGGCGGAGCCACGCCCATTTTGAAATTTTCTTTTATTTTTGCAGTTTGTTTCACCATATCATTACTGGAGTTGAATGTTGACATAATTTACTTATATGCTGTAAAGATATTAAATTTTTTGTTAAAATTTGACTTTAAAAAAAATTTTTTTTTTAAAGTGGACGTGGTCCTTCTCCGATTTTGCTAATTTCATACATCTAGTAATAGGAGTAACGTTCCTGCCAAATTTCATCATGATATCTTCAACGACTGCCAAATTACAGCTTGTAAAACTTTTAAATTACCTTCTTTTAAAAGTGGGCCGTGCCACCCCCTTTGTCCAAAATTTTACTAATTGTTTATTCTGCGTCATAAGTTCAACTCACCTACCAAGTTTCATCGCTTTATTCGTCTTTGGTAATGAATTATCGCAGTTTTTCGGTTTTTCGAAATTTTCGATATCGAAAAAGTGGGCGTGGTTATAGTCCGATATTGTTCATTTCAATAGCGATCTGAGATGAGTGCTCAGGAACCTACATACCAAATTTAATCAAGATTCCTCAAAATTTACTCAAGTTATCGTGTTAATGGACAGACGGACGGACGGACGGACGGACGGACGGACATGGCTCAATGAAATTTTTTTTCGATCCTGATGATTTTGATATATGGAAGTCTATATCAATCTCGATTTCTTTATACCTGTACAACCAACCGTTATCCAATCAAAGTTAATGTACTCTGTGAGCTCTGCTCAACTGAGTATAAAAAGAAGTGAAATGTGGCAATTTTATGACCCCATAAATGATACGCATGCAAAGCCCGGTGATAAATGTAAAAGTCCCCGTTCATATAAACATTTCATGAAGTGTATAAAAGAGATTAAATGACTGAATTTTTTTGTTTTTAATTACAAATGACGCCAAATAGACCTGGGTCTTTAGACTTGGTCTAAGATTGGTTGCCTGTGTAATTCCTAAATTACCAGTTTTATATAGAAATATATATCGCTCGTCTTATTGTAAACAGATGTAACTCAAAATTTAAGTTTTTTGGGAGAATGCAACTCAAGTTTTGTCATATTATATGGTTCAATTCTCCGGCTAATTTCTAGGGCACTGAAGTGGGTGGCTAATTTTCTGTAACGAATTTACTGCAATTCCCCTTATTTGCAATCTTCTGCTAACGTTCGTATCGCTAAATTGTTGAATAAATAACTCCAATATAGAATAATGGAAAAATGGCCTTTATTAAAGTACTTCACAATAACACTTATACTTTGCAACTAATAGCTTGCTTAATAACCAAACTGATTGATAGCTCAAATGAAACTGACTATTGCCCGACAGATAGCGTGCTTAACGGAAACTGCCTATAGCTCCTCTACCGCTGATGCTTTTGTACTCTGTGATTTCTTCGTGGCATCTTCTAGGCGCTTCCAGAATTTACTTAGTTATAAATTTCTCAGCTACAACTACAGATGTATAATTTTTATAGCTTCTCTCATATCCCATGCGCTTGTAAAACAAAGATGCATAGACATCTATTTCCGCTAGTTTCATCTCATTGAGTATAATACGAGACTGAACATAATGTCGTCAGCCAGTTAATAATATTGTATCATAATATCTCAGAAAATTTGAATTTCGCATTATATCAGTTTACAATAAAAGGAACATATTTTTTTCTTTTATTCCAATTTTGGTCCATATATTCTGTATACTAAACTAAATTAATGTATAACATTCAATCTACTCCGGTAAACAAACTTAAACATTCCTTTTTTTATATCCAAGTATACAAATTGCAGAGTCGCTGATACTTCAAAATAGTTGTATCGGCCATCACCACTGCACAATAAATTCTCCTTAAGCGCCAAATACACGACACGAACATTTCCGCGAACATTCCGCAATCTTGTTCGCAGCTTTGGCCATACACCATACGACCTTTGGCCGAACATTAGTTCTCTTTCAGACAGCGATGAATACGGACAAAAATTGTGCTGCAGCAATATTGCTCGCTGTGGCAATTAAGCGTAAAATAAAATTAAAGCAAAAAAAACTTTTTTAAAAATAAGCCTTTAATTATTTTGGTTAATAAAATTAACTAAAAAGTAAACAATAAATTGACTCTAAGGAAATATAACACTTTATAAGTTCATTGTAAGCTTAAACGATAATTAGGCTTTTTCGTCTGCGACAAAAAAATTCTATATTGTACATAATTATATATTTTTAACATTAAAACTTTACACCTAAATTATTAAATCTTACAGTTTATATCACAGTCCTAATTGTTCTAATAAAAAACGCGTTAAATTTTGATGGTATAATTAAGAACATTTAGGATCTCATTTTCTTGCTATAGCAATGTAACACGCTTTTATTAGAACAATTAGGACTGTGATATAAACTGTAAGATTTAATAATTTAGGTGTAAAGTTTTAATGTTAAAAATATATAATTATGTACAATATAGAATTTTTTTGTCGCAGACGAAAAAGCCTAATTATCGTTTAAGCTTACAATGAACTTATAAAGTGTTATATTTCTTTAGAGTCAATTTATTGTTTACTTTTTAGTTAATTTTATTAACCAAAATAATAAAAGCTTATTTTTAAAAAAGTTTTTTTTTCTTTAATTTTATTTTTTACTTTTTAGTTCGTTTTATTAACAAGTAATAGAAGCTTGTTCTTACAAAAGCTTTAAATATAAGTATAGGGGGTGAAACAAAAACACATATATCAGTTACATCTGCGTATAATGCGTATTGGAATTTATTAGTACACATTTTATGCGCAGCAACTTCAGAGGTGTATTTAAAGTTTAAAGCATTGTAAATATAAGTATTGAAGTCATGAGCCTGGGCATTCGCGCAATTTTAGTGATGTAAATTGCATGGCGCCAGCGCCAATGCGGTGCCAGCTCAATGGTAGCTCATTGACGAAATTACTCCAAGCGAATTTTTGACGCTTCTTAGTAGTGAGTGCGTAGTACATTTTACTTGCGCTATTGAGTGAAACGACTTTTGTGTGTCAGGCACGAGTTTGGTGTTATTGGCGCTACTGGCAATGATGACACTGAGCTGCTGACGGTAGCGCTGGTAGTTCAGATTTTGAATCAGAGAAAGAATTGATGACCCGTGTGAATTATTATGGCTTTGGCCGTGTAAATTATTATGGTGTATTTGTATATTTTAGATTTAATGCACAATTAATATTTGTGTGTTTGAGCGGCCAAATAATAACAGTAGTATTGCTAAAGTGCTGCTTAAAAAAAAAATAAATGTAAGGCGCGATAACCTCCGAAGAGATCTAAGGCCGAGCTTCTCTTCCAATTTGCGTCGTGCTCCTCTTGATTTTCCCTACAAATTGGCCGGACGGGACCTACATGTTTTATGCCGACTCCGAACGGCATCTGCAAGGCAGATGAGTTTTCACTGAGAGCTTTTCATGGCAGAAATACACCCGGAGCGCTTGCCAAACACTGCCGAGGGGCGACCCCGCTTAGAAAAATTTTCTTCTAATTGAAAAACCTTATTTCTAAAATTTTGATGTTGCTTTGCCCGGGAGTTGAACCCAGGGCATACGGTGTGATAGGCGGAGCACGCTACCATCACACCACGGTGGCCGCCGGTGCTGCTTAGTTGATGGAATTTCGCTAATTTCTTAGCGATGATCAGCAGATTGTCAATATTTCGTTCAACGGACGCGCGAAATTGCCACATCTGCTAAAAATTTTCAAGATTTTCCATTCTTGATTTAACTTAGCTGTTATGCCAATATTTTTCAGCCAGCTTTTTTCAAATAGGTAATTTTTCCAAAAGCAAAATAAATTACAGAAAAGATTACAGAGTTAAACAGCCTTAAAAATTCAGCTATGTTGGTTATACACAGAAATACAACAGAGGGTTGTGTCACCGCTTTTCGCAAGCGTTGAGATTCACCACGCGTGATACCCGTGATTCACCACGTCCAAATATCACAATCCACGGATAGGTACCGGAGGGTTTGTATGGGACTTAGGCTGTTATGCCAAAGTAAATACAAATCTTTACCGATAAATGTGTTATCGATTAATTTATCGAATTCTAACAAAGTAATATTGCATTGTCATCGGAGCTATACATGTGTGCAAAATTTCAGCTCAATCGGACACCGGGAAGTGTATCAAATTTAACTTGCAAGATTCCATTACAGACAACAAAAGTGAAACTAAATAAAAGCTTATAAAAAAGAGAGAAGATCGCAAAAAAAGAATTTGGTGCAAAGAATGGTTTAAAAAACGGGCAGTTCTTGGACAAAGTGAGCTTATTAAAGAACTGGAATTCACGTCACAAAATGATTTTAAAAATTACGTTCGTATCAGCAAGGCAACATTTGACCAACTTTTACAAAAAATTTTACCACTCATAACGAAACGGGTATTGCGCCCGCAAACTACTTATTTTTTTATAACTGTATCCTTTGTGGCATCAGGATCTACTTCTTTTAATTTTTCGATTAAAGTCGCATAATCATTATTCTTTTTAATTCTATTACAATAATCTTTGCTTTTTACTTGCCACAATGACGGCAAAGATTTATACATTTCAATAAATTCACTAAGAAAATTTTTATTGTCCATTTTACTTTTCCGCGCACGTCTGTTCCGTTCAGAAATTACTACGATTATGAGCTATTTCGCCATACACGCACGAACAGTTCGCGCAAATGTTCGCCAAAAATTAAAATATTATGATTTTTCAAGGTTCGATTCGAGCTCAAGGCCAGAACAATAATTTTTTTTTCTAATTATTGTAATTTTTTTTTAATTTTTCTAAATTTGAAAAATTGTATTTTGTTTTTGGAATAGGAAGTAGACAATTTTTCAGACAACCTGCCATAGCTGCACAGACAGATCCATTTCGAAGGGTGCTAAGCCTTCATCATCAGTACGCTTTAAAGCCAAATTAAACTTCCTTAACCCTAACGCCATAGTCGTAACCATACCCATATCCATACCCATATCCATAACCATCTCAATGTGATCGATTAATGGTGCCTTAACCTAAAAATCGTGAAAATTTCATAAAAATGATGAAAACGCAAAAAATTACAAACATATTCCACAAAAAATAAGTATCTTAGTCATAACGTATCCAAAACAATGAAGAAAATCTAAAAAAAGTTATTAAATTCACCAACTCAAATATTCTTAGGTTATGGATATGGCGAGAAACCAAAAACCAATTGATTGGATATGGCGTTAGCGTTATGGTATGGCACCATTAACCGATTACATTCCTTTCCATAAGGTAGGTTCGATCAGCTGCTTTATCTGGTTATGGCTTTATGGTTATAAGTCACCATTAATTCGCCCTTTAGGCATGCTGCGCTAACCATTTAGCTATACAGCGGTAAAAAGGAATGGAAGTAGCAAATTTGCCAGTCAAACAAACCACCGCTGTATAGCTAAATGGTTAGCGCAGCATGCCTAAAGCGTACTGATGATGAAGGCTTAGCACCCTTCGAAATGGGTCTATCTGCGCAGCTATGGCAGGTTGTCTGAAAAATTTTCTACTTACTGTTCCAAAAACAAAATACAATTTTTCAAATTTAGAAAAATTAAAAAATAACAATAATTAGAAAAAAAAAAAAACTATTGTTCTGGCCTTGAGCTCGAATCGAACCTTGAATCATTTATCAATAGGCCGATAAAAACAAAAAAAAAACAATTATTTTGATTTTTGGCGAACATTTGCGCGAACTGGCAAACACCACCATACACGACAGAAAAGGTCGCAGAAACATGACATAACGGGAATGTTCGCGGAAATGTTCGTGTCGTGTATTTGGCGCTTTACAGAAATATTCCTACTTTGTTCGTTGGGAGACAGTTTGTTTGTTTACATAGGTACATCTATGCCCATACATATATCTTTGCAAGCACGTGGTAAATAAAGCGCCCCACACTTTAAGAGAATTCGCTCAAATAACGAAGGAGAATTAAGCCGCTTTAGCGCAAGCCGTGTGAGCGCTAGAGCGCCGACACGACGCTGTACGAAACTCACAAAACGTTGTCACGGTCAGACCATACGGTACAGTTGAAGATTGTGGCAGTAAAAAGAACGACGTGTGCGCTTTACCAAGGTACAAAAAAACATGGACCCGAATTTTAGTAAAAAACTCATTATGGAAGTACAAAAATATGAATGTTTGTATAATATGAAATCGCCGCAATTTCGAAAGGCCAACTGGAAAA
The DNA here is from genome assembly GCF_040869045.1 of Eurosta solidaginis. Taxonomy (NCBI): domain Eukaryota; kingdom Metazoa; phylum Arthropoda; class Insecta; order Diptera; family Tephritidae; genus Eurosta; species Eurosta solidaginis. The sequence continues at coordinate 182,177,832 of NC_090323.1, forward strand.
AGAAAGTTTGGGAAAGAATTTCTGAAAAGCTAAAAATGAAAAGTAAGTGTGTATGTATAGGTACTTATGTACATATGTATGTATATACTTCTTGTATCTACTTATCTATAGATACCAGTATGTGTGCATGAATGCATGCGTTTGTGTGTATATATTAATTTTTCCATTAACTATTCTATGTATTTCTTCCAGCGATTATATGTCAAAAACGTTGGAAAACGATTCGTGATATGTACACAAGGATGAAGAGATATGAGGAAAAGGCACTCAGAGAAAATAGTGCCGCACCGGTAAAAATTTATAAACACGCCAGTTTGCTTACGTTTTTAGATGCACCCGGGTGAGTAATGTATACATGTACATTAGGGTTCGATTTGTATGGACGAAAGTTAACCAATATCGCGCCATCGATTTTTCGAAGGGTTTTAGGCTCAGGAAAAAAAGTTCCACTCAAAAAATAATTTTCGAGCCTGCGAAATTTCATTTTTTTGATTTTTTTCGACTTCGATTTTTAAGGTTTTTTCATGAGGTACTAAAAAAATGTTCATATGTATACCCTGGCCGACACATAAACGTCCGCAAAAACGTTGCCGATAACAGTTTTTTTGTTATCGACAACGTTTTTAGCGGACATTTTTGGGTCGGACAGGGTATGCAAGAAAATTTTACAATCAAATGAAAATTTTTTAAGTAGGTCATGAAAAAACCTTAAAAATCAAAGTCGAAAAAAAGTCAAAAAAATTAAATTTCGCAGGCTCGAAAATTATTTGTTTGGGTATGCGTAGTGGAATTTTTTTTCCTGAGCCGAAATCCTATCGAAAAATCAATGGCGCTATATCGGTTAATAAATCGACCCAATCAAATGTACATAGATATAAAGTTACACATTAAGGTGGATCGAAAGAAAGAAACGCTGAAAAAAAATTTTGTTCGTCAAGTAGTATGCACCTCTTAAGAAAACTCATACGCTTTTGGCTGCGTTCAACGCAATCTTATGCATGATGAGTAGATTGCGCGTATTTTTATAGAGAATGGCAAATCGAGCGATAGTAGCGCCATCTGACATACACAAATTGGCAATCTTCAACTTTTGCTATATGAAAAGCATGAGAAGAAGAATTCGACATTTGCTTTGGCTATGAGTGCTTTCACACTTTGCAAGTGAAATTAGTTTTCCCACTCTTTGGTACTTTTTCAACGTTTTTCACAAATAAAAACTGCATTTCAACAAAAGAATAATAGAAATATATATAAAAAAAGGTAATTCTATACGACAGCATGGCGCTCTTAATACATGTTCAAAAATATCAGAAGACGCGTTTTGGATCCAGGATCGCGTAGACAGCATTTTTGCGGCCAACACTGGTCTGGAGACCAAAACATTATCGCGCAAAACAATTCTGTTCACAATTTATTTTGCTGGTACAACAGACCCAACATTTTTTTCATCCGTTTTCGGATTAGCGATCCTGGATCCAAATGCGTCTTCTGATACCCTCTCGATATTTTTGGACATGTATTAAGAGTGTCATGCTGTCGTATAGAATTACCGAAAAAAAAGAAAAGGTCACTTGTTCTCAAATAAAATTGCAGATGCTATTCAACAAACTGTTATCTTTGGTATTTAACCTACTCTGTTCTTACTGGGTCGGCTCCTCTGTCCATGTTTGCTAAAAATTCTTTAGAGAAAGGTAGCAGGAAGCATATGAGATTTCCTTATTCTTGACGAGCCAATAAATTTTCTAGAGCGTTTTTATATGGGCCTTTCACTTTTCTTTTGGTGTAGATACTAAGCTTTAGGTGGGGATGCGCAAGTTTTTATTGGGTGACATTAAAAATATAGGAAACTTAAAAAAGTAATCACAATATTCGCAAGACGATGTAGACTGGGTGTAGCAGTGGATTATGGGGGAGAGGCCGGGTGATGGGGGTTACGCCAACACCCTTGTTCGCTAAAATGCTTAAAGCTGTTTCTACTTTACGGCTATACGCTTACGACCACGACTACAACTAGAGCTCTGTCTGCGACTATAACAACGGCTACAGATATACCTATGTTGTGTTGCCCTAGTAGGGTATTACGCTTACGTCAACGCGCTTATTCACTCTTCGATGATTTGATTTTACAGTAGGACTATTTTATGTTAGTACGCTACTACGCGTCATTACAATAAAACACCTGCTTATACGCTAGTTTGCTGTGGGGCTAGTACGTTTTTTTCCTGGCCACGTATTTAAGCAAGTCTGATTTCACGCTAGTACGTTTACGTTAATACGCATTTACGCTGTTACGCTTTAACGGTTATATACTTCCACACTTATGACCAGTACCACGTCCTTGACTTAAGCAGGAGTCATTGGTGCCGTATGTAGTATCGCTGTATCCGTATCCCTAACGTAATCAGCTGTTTATCGTTACGACGGTAAACCAAAACCCAATTGGTTGGCTACGATACGGTTACGACCTTAGCGGCACCAATAATCGATTGCATTGATTCTCATAAGGTTGGTCGAATCAGCTGTTAAAAGGTTACCGATAAAGCACCAATGTCTCCAGCTTTAAGACTAAGGCTGATTTTAAACATTTATTAACAGACGCTCATTTAAATGCAGTCAGGGCTCGAATTACGCTTTACGATCCGTGAGCGAAACTAATTTTAAATCACAATCAGAATTCTCGCGGATTTTTTTATTCACGCGGAAAAATTCCTCCAATTCTTTTCTCCTAGGGAGAAGAAAAATTGGGGAATAGGAATTTCGAATTTTCGAAGTCAGCTGTTTTGTCAATTGAAATTTCGTTGAGCATTTCTTATTTTGTTTAAAAAATTGAAAAGTTTAATTATTGTTGCGAATTCGTTTGAAATTAAGAAATAAGGTATAAACAATGCACATTATTTCATTTCATGTGGTATTCACTGAAATGAGTAATGAATTGGTGCCACAGCAACATCAACAGAAGAGCATAAGAAGAAGACGGCGGGATAACACAAATCCGCCGGAGTTGCCTGCTTTCATTCTGCAAAGCAATTTTCTGGCTGCCACGTCGAGTTGAGTTCGCCTTTCGCCATATGCCAAAATCTAATTAAGCCTTCTTAAAAAATCCTTGCGCAATTTCTGGATGGCTGCATCAAATATACAAAGAGCTCTTCCGTTGCTTATGATATACTTTTCGACTAAAAATAAAGAATATTGTCGTTATTGTTGTTGTTGTATTAACAGTGAGAATATTTTGGTAGAATGTAAATACATATTTTAGCACAAATTTGTACAAATAAGAGTTCTTTCTTAAAAGAACCAATTTCCTTTAACTATTTTGATGCATTTCCTTTAATTTAACTAGTGAAAAAACTCCAATGAAATGGCAAAGAAATCTCCCTCTCCCTCACATTCATAATACCTACTTTTCTCCCATAACCGGTTTCCTCTTTTTCGAACATTTTTCAGAATGGGAGGAAAGGGAGAAGTGAAAAAACTCACAAGGAATTTTTATTTAGAATACGAGGAATGTGAGAAGGGAAAAAACTCGCACGGAATTTTCGTTTAGAATTGGGCTGAATAGTTCTGAAATGGTGGATTAGATTAATAGCATATGCGAACTAGCGACAAATAGTACTCGTTAGATCCATAACTTCGTCCTATAATTTTTAGAAATGGTTTGACAGTTGCATAGTTATCGTTTGAGTTAAAATGGTTTGCAGTCACTGATCGTAACACGTAATACCTGGGCAAGGTTTCCTTGATATATAGGGCCTTAATTTTAATGGGATTTCTTTCTAAATGGTTGCACACAATATGGTTACCAAAGAAAACTAACACACCAGCTTAGGTATTTCTTTCCGTGATACAAAATAAATTACAAAATTAAAAATTAAATATTTACTAGAATGAAAATTGCAATCCAAATTATTCCAGTTGAAACACCTATCTTCAATTTGATGCGTTACTGTTGTCCACTATTCTGTTAGTTGGTCTCTATTACTTCAAGCTTCTCTGGTTTCAATACATATTGTAACGAATTTTTATTTGCAAATCCTCTTATTTGCAATCCTCTGCTAAGTTCGAATCACTAAACTGTTGAATAAATAACTCCAATTTGTAATAATGCAAAATGGCCTTTATTAAAGTACTTCACAATACACTCAAACTGTGCAACGAATAGCTTGCTTAATAACCACACTGACTGATAGCTCAATGAAACTCTACTATTCAAAATAGTACTGCTATTGCTCGCTAGATATCGTCTTAATCGCAACTGCTTGACAACTCAAATCAAACTGAATTACTTCTTACTCGCCTGCATCGCTTTTATAGTTTACGCTGCATACTTCTAGGCTCTTCGATTTCCAGAAGTTACTAGTTGTTTCGGCTACAAAATCGCCAGCCACAAGTACGTGCACAAATTATTGCTCTCTCTTGTGACAACTCAGATAAGGTATATGCATGTGTTTGTAGTTTACAGTCTCCCGCACACACATAAGCGTATAAGTAAATTCATCGGTGTGTGACATCTCATCTCTCGCTGCCTTGTATGTAAATGTTGCTCGTCGGAATGTGTACATATGTGTAGACGCAATTATTCATTCGTTTATGTAGATACATAATGATTGAATTATTGATGTGCATTCACGTCACTGCTTAGATCGGCTTAGAGCTGGCAGCACTCCTTAGTTTTGCTAATATTCGTAACACTGCCCTCCACCTAAGTCTGATCGTCCCGATCAGACAAATCTCTCGATCTAAACGCTGCTAATCTCTCCAAATGAACCACTTTCATTTTGGTTCGTGGTTTGGTAGTGGTTTGTATGCGGTACACTACATCGTTGATCCGTTTTACAACTTTGTATGGGCCTTCCCAGTTACACTGCAATTTCGGGGACAAACCTTTTTTTCGTTGTGGGTTGTATAGCAGCACCAAATCTCCTTCCTGAAACCCTTCGGAATTAATTGCTTTATCGTACCTCGCTTTCATCTTGTCACTCATAATCTTTGCTCGTTGCCTTACCAGATCGTGTATCTCTCTCAGCTCTTCTTCTAAGACATCAGTGGATTTCTTGACATTCCTCTCCGCATCGGCATCTATCCCATACTTCAAATCAGCTGGCAGTCGAAGGTCATTGCCAAAAATTACCTTTGCGGGAGTTTGGCCCGTTGTGTCATGTACTGCCGATCGGTAGGCCATCAAGAATAATGATATGTGTGTATCCCAGTCCTTATGGTACTTGTCGACTACTTTCCTTAAATGCTCCTCCAATGTTCTATTGAAACGTTCCACCATACCATCGGACTGAGGATGCAATGCAGTTGTCCGTGTTTTTCGAATGCCCAACTTCTTGCACAGTTCTTGGAACACAGCTGATTCAAAATTCCTGCCTTGGTCAGAATGTAACTCCATTGGTACACCATACCTTGCAACCCATTCGTTTTTAACCACTTCTGCTACTGTTTCTGCTTCTTGGTTTGGGATTGGGTATACCTCTGGCCATTTACTGAAATAATCCATAACCACCAGTACGTATTTGTTTCCGCGGTTGCTAGTAGGAAATGGACCTGCGACATCCATGGCGATCCTTTCAAATGGTGCACCTGAAATATACTGCTTCATCTGGCCACGACTTCGGGTTTTGGGCCCTTTCGCTCTGTTGCATACCTCGCAATTGGCAATCCACTCGGTGACCGACTGACGGCAACCAACCCAATAGAATCTCTGCTTAATTTTCTCGAGTGTCTTCGTGATTCCAAGATGGCCTCCACTTGGACCATTGTGCAACTCGCTGAGCACGTCAGGAATCCTCTTTCTGGGAACAACTATAAGTTTCTTCTTGCACTGACCATCCTCACTCTCCCATACTCGATGCAAGCAACCGGATATCAATTCCAAACTGTTCCACTGTGCCCAATATGACTTCGCAATGGGACTCTCTGCTGACATATCCTCTCTGCTTGGTCTTTCGTTTCGTTCGAGCCCTTGCATAACATGTGACAGATCTGTATCTTCTAGCTGACACTTTCTTAGTTGTTCCTTGTCCCATTCATCCGTACACGTTATAGTCATTAGCCGGACATCTATAATGTCTTCTTTAGCCTCGGCCTTTGAACAGTGCTTGCATTCCAAACTACATGGCCTTCGTGACATTGCATCGGCATTTCCATGGGTACTACCTTTTCGATGCTCAATGGAAAAGTCATAGCTTTGAAGTCGCTCGATCCACCGTGCCAATTGTCCTTCCGGATTACGGAACTGCAGAAGCCATTTCAATGCTGCGTGATCTGTCCTGACATGGAATCGCTGGCCGTAGAGGTATTTGTGAAAATTTTTAATGCACTCTACCAATGCCAACAGCTCTCTCCGCGTAACACAGTAGTTCCTCTCTGGTTTTCCAATCGAACGGCTGTAATATGCAACTACCTTCTCCTGTCCATCGACCAGTTGTGATAAAACGCCTCCTATAGCATATCCACTTGCATCTGTATCTAGAATAAATGTTGCTCCTGGAATCGGATATGCTAACATTGGGGCAGTGCACAAACGCTCCTTCAATGTTTGGAAAGCCACTTCTTGCTCCTTCTTCCATTCAAAAGCTTTGTTTTTTCTTGTAAGCTCATGGAGGCTATGGGCTACGCTGGAAAAATTTGGTACAAATCGGCGGTAATATGTGCACAGCCCAAGAAAACTTCTCAATTCATGTAGATTCTGTGGTCTTGGCCAATCCTGCACAGCCTCTATTTTTTCGTTCGCAGTGCAGATGCCCTCTGTCGTTACCTTGTGACCCAAATAATTGACTTCCTTTTTAAACAGCGCACACTTTTTGGGACTTAACTTCAGACCAGCGCCAGCTATTCTCTGGAAAACTTCCTCCAAGTTCTTAAGATGTTCATCAAAGTTCTTGCCCAATACGATGATGTCGTCCAGGTACACCAAGCATGTTTTCCAATGTAGTCCTTTCAGTACCTGGTCCATGAGTCTCTCAAAAGTAGCTGGTGCATTACAAAGTCCAAAAGGCATCACTGTAAATTGCCAAAGACCATCATCGACACTGAAGGCTGTTTTCTCTTTATCTTCCTCCTTCACCTCCACTTGCCAGTAGCCGCTTTTCAAGTCCAGCGTGGAAAACCATTTCGTACCAGATAGCGAGTCCAGAGTGTCGTCAATTCTTGGCAATGGGTAGCTATCCTTTTTCGTTACGTCATTCAACTTCCGGTAGTCCACGCAAAACCTCATTTTTCCATCCTTTTTTTTTACAAGTACTACCGGTGAGCTCCATGGACTAGCTGATGGTTCGATGACGCCGCTGTCGTTCATTTCTTGAATGATTTGACTCACAACTTCCCGCTTCGCCAGTGGAACACTACGTGGAGCTTGACGGATCGGTCTCGCATCTCCAGTGTCAATTTGATGTTTCACAACGTTGGTGCGGCCTGGTTTAGAATCATCCTGGGCAAATATGTTCGCGTACTTTAGGAGCAGTTGTTTTGCCTTACTCTGATATGCTTCCTCTAGTCCCTGCATCCATGCCGTGATGTCATTTGAAAGATCAGTATTACTAGCTGAAACGTGTTCCTGGAGCTGTTCACAGTTAATAACCACTTCAGCCTCTTGGCATCTTCCCAAAATAGCTCCTTTAGTCAGTTTGAGTGGTGACTTGAACTCATTGAGTACTCTTACCGGAATAGGTCCATCTTGTTTTGTCATAGCCAGGGTTTTTCCTACAAGTATGTTTAGTGTTGATTTGTTTGCTGCTTCGACAACCCACAATTTGTTTGTCCCACAATCTCCATCAACCTTTGCCCAGATGACTGCTTCGGATTTTGGTGGTATTTGCTGACTCTCTTCCACCAGCACTCGTTTACTGCTGTAGCCTCTCTCGTAGCCGAAATTAAGTCGTACATCCATGTTTTTATATCGCATCGTCTTGCTTTGCATGTCGATCTTGATGCCCTGGTCGATTAAGAAGTCCACTCCAATTATGATTTCATCAACAATTTCTGCCACTATAAAATTGTGTACTACCATGACGTTCCCAATTGCGACTTCACATTCTACTTCTCCAATTACCTGGGTGTCCTCTCCCGTGGCTGTACGTAATCTTGCTCCAAGCAATGGTCTTATCTTTTTGTTGACTAAATCCGCTCGAATGATGGAATGAGATGCACCCGTATCTACAGTCAATAACCGTTCCTTTCCGTCCACATGTCCTCCAACAGTAACGTTGCTCGATCTTCTTCCAATCTGCGAGATAGAGATTATGGGGCATTCAATTGCGGGAGCCAGCTGTCGCCCCTTGCGGCTGACTCGATTTTTAACGATTGAGTGGTCTTGGATATTTGCTCATCACCTTCTGCTCTGCGTTTACGACCACCCACATTGTTGGAGCTATTGGGACCGCTGCTGCAATGTCGTGCAATATGACCTGGGTTGCCGCACTTGAAACATTTAATAACTCCGGCATTTTTCTGTTGTGATCCCTTCAGTGCTTCCAAAATAGTGTCTACCCAATCTGGTCTTTCCACTTCTACACGATGAGCTTTGTATGCTGGTTTACTCAATAGTGAGGCCGTTTCCTGAGTCAATGCATGTGATACCGTTTCAGAAAATGTCAGCTTTGGGTTTGCGTATGTAGCTCGCTTCGTTTCCACGTCCCGTATGCCATTTATGAAACTCTGGATTTTTACCCTTTCAGTGTATTCCACGGGTGCGTCCGCATTTGCAAGATGAGCCAATCTTTCAATATCTGAAGCAAACTCCTGCAATGTTTCATTTGCTTTTTGGTAGCGGTTTTGCAACTCAATTTGGAATATCTGTTTCCTATGCTCGCTTCCGTAACGTCTCTCTAAAGCGCTCATCAATGTTTCGTAGTGGTTCCGCTCGTACTCTGGGATGGTCTGTAAGATTTCCGCGGCAGGCCCTTTCAGTGCCACGAACAGAGCTGCAACTTTATCTTCAGCATTCCATTGGTTCACTGCTGCGGTCTTCTCAAACTGTAGCTTAAAGACCTGAAAAGGAACAGAACCGTCAAAGGATGGTGTCTTTACCTTTGGATTACTCGCTGAAACAGCTGGGCGGTTTAGTTGTAACTGCTCCATACGACCTTTTAACGCTTCTATTTCGGCATCAATTTTGTCCTCGAGTTGTAAAATTTTTGCATCCTGCTCTTCCAGTTTCACAAAGAGCTGCGCTGATACCTGTTCCGAAATTTGTGCCGACATTTCAGATATACGTGCCTCTTGCGCTTCCAGTTGAGATGCCAAATATGTCTTCTGTTCTTCCAATTGTGTCTCCATCTTTGATGTAATCTGTGTCGACATTTCTGCCATACGCGTTTCTTGTGCTTCAATCTTCGATGTAATCTGTGTCGACATTTCTGACATACGCGTTTCTTGTGCTTCAATCTTGGATGTTATGCGTGTCTCCTGCGATTCTAGTTGTGATGACATTGTCGATGTTTGAGCAGATATTGCAGCCAAAATCATGTTCAAGTCTGTGCTCGTAACTGTCTGCGATGTTTCGTTTTTCTCTTCAACTTTTGTTACTTCCTCGCCATCAAGATGAAAGTCATACTTTTCCACATCAATTCCTTCCGCTTCCATTGCCTCTCGTAGCCGTGCCTGAAGTTCAAGTTTAACGCCGCTTGTATTCAATCCACGGCTCTCCAACTCCTTCTTTAGTTGCTGGATCTTCAATTCACTGAACTTTGCCATGTCGTTGTTGTCCTCTGGAATTTATTCAACAATTCCTCTTCTGACACCAATTGTAACGAATTTTTATTTGCAAATCCTCTTATTTGCAATCCTCTGCTAAGTTCGAATCACTAAACTGTTGAATAAATAACTCCAATTTGTAATAATGCAAAATGGCCTTTATTAAAGTACTTCACAATACACTCAAACTGTGCAACGAATAGCTTGCTTAATAACCACACTGACTGATAGCTCAATGAAACTCTACTATTCAAAATAGTACTGCTATTGCTCGCTAGATATCGTCTTAATCGCAACTGCTTGACAACTCAAATCAAACTGAATTACTTCTTACTCGCCTGCATCGCTTTTATAGTTTACGCTGCATACTTCTAGGCTCTTCGATTTCCAGAAGTTACTAGTTGTTTCGGCTACAAAATCGCCAGCCACAACTACGTGCACAAATTATTGCTCTCTCTTGTGACAACTCAGATAAGGTATATGCATGTGTTTGTAGTTTACAGTCTCCCGCACACACATAAGCGTATAAGTAAATTCATCGGTGTGTGACATCGCATCTCTCGCTGCCTTGTATGTAAATGTTGCTCGTCGGAATGTGTACATATGTGTAGACGCAATTATTGATTCGTTTATGTAGATACATAATGATTGAATTATTGATGTGCATTCACGTCACTGCTTAGATCGGCTTAGAGCTGGCAGCACTCCTTAGTTTTGCTAATATTCGTAACAATATGTATGTTGTGATTTTTTTCACAGCTGTCGACGGCGTGAAAGCAGTGATGATGATGCTGATTTTAATACGAACCAAAAATTACAAATATCAAGAAATTATGAAACTGAAGATTTGAATTCAACAAATAACACACAAACATCTTTTTCATGTTATGAAACTGAAAATATTGATGAACGGCTTGGAAGCAGTGATGCTGAAGTTGGTGATAATGATAATAATTTTAAATTAGAAATAACAAAAAATTATCAAGCTGAAGATTTAAGTTCAAGAAGTTCATATAACGAAGAAGGACGTTTCGAAGATGGTGAAGTTAATGATGGCGAAGATGATAATGGTGATGATGTCGATTGTTATTATAATGAAGATAGTGATTCAAATAATGGCGCGTTCTCTTCCAAAGCAAATTCGAATTCAGGAAACACTGAAGCGTTGGAAAACTTGAATGTTCATAGTGATGCGGTAGCTTCGGAAGATCCACTTTTTATGAGAAATAATACTACATTCATATTTTTCGAAAGTTTGGCCCATAAAGTATTATCTGCTGGTATAACCCAACAAGAAGTGGATACGCTTGAGCTTAAAGTGGCTGCTGTTGTATATAAAGAAATAGCTAATTTTCGAAATAGGAAACGGAAGAGTACTTAGAGGTGTAGTCAACACAAAACTAATGAAAAAACGAGTGTCATGTTATATCAAGAACTATTAAAACCTGAAATGAACAATGTATTACTGTAATAAGCATTCTGGATAAAACAAGTGAGATATCTGTCAACTGCCTGTCAGGATGTTCAATATGGCTAGTTTTAAGCGTTTTGGCAGCGTTTTGTCAGGGTGTTTAATATGCCGGCGCATAGGGCCGGCTATCTTCAGCGGGTGATAGAAAGAGGTACAGAACGAGACAGTGATAGTCAATAACAAATCATGTGATCCATTCTGTCTTTAATTTTGACGTCTATGCAGAAGTTATCACACTTGTCTTATCCACAATGGTAATAATAAATATAAAACACAAATAGAGTAAATAAAAATTGACAGCTGCATGTTTAAAATCGTACGTGACTTTTTTGATTGTAAAGTAAAAAACTTCAAGCTGATATGGAAGGTATAAAATCATATCTTGAGCGCTTTCTTATAAACTAAAAACCGCGATTTTGGTTTGATGGCGATTTGAGCAGTTCTCCAAAAGTGTATTATAGCTAGGGTTGCCAGATTTTTATTTCGGGTTCGGGACAAACCTCAAATTTGAGCCAAATTCCCGGGATTTTTTTAAATTTCCCGGGACATTTGAAAAATAAGAAAGGGGTTTCTCATTCGGCGAAATAATTTTTAGATAGAATTAAACTTTTTAAACTCATTTATTTATAGCAAATATTTTTATGAAACAGGCTAACAATTAATACGTTTACTGTGTTTAAAGCGAATTCAATATTCTATGGATTCATTTTCCAAACTTTGTTTTAAAACACAATATTTCCCCATGCAAAATGAATATTTAGGTTTGCGAAATGTCAAACATTGACAATATTAGGGCTGATCACATTCAACACGGCGTCTACAGACCACAACCACAATAAAGCAAAGCTTGACGACAACCGTAGCCAAGCATTGGCTTCTTGATTACTTTGAAAGCGGCAGCCACCAATATAAATTACAGAAAATAGTAGCGAAAAATTTTGAAAAAATATTAATTATGTTTAAAAAACGCCCAAAAGAATGATTTTAGATTTTATTATCTGTTATTTACTTCTATTTTAGTTTTTATTGACAAAATAAAAAGGACGCCACTCACTGTCGCTTCCCAAAAATAGAATTAGGTTTAATCTGGCTACAACAGCTGTCGTGATTGATTGTCGGGCTGCTCTGTCGCGCCGAAAATAGCGACGCTCATAAGAGCATGTGTAAAAATAATATGACAGATGTGGCGGCTACACCGCCGTCGTGAATATAGTCAGCCCTATTCAGAACCACAGTAGGGATGAATTTTTCATCTTTACAGAGTTGCATGCAATATGCTAATGAGCTGAATACAATCGAAGCCGCAAATATGGCCATGTTTCGTAGCAGATTATAATTTATTAATATTGATATTGTGAAAATGCCGGGACATAGCATTTCCCGGAGGGACACTTTAAAATTTGTGAAAAATACGGGATGTCCCGGCCAATACGGGACATTTGGCAACGCTAATTATAGCCCTAAAATTGCTTTGAGCTATTGTACTTACAATCGTTTCACTTGCTTGCATTTTCTTCGCAAAAGATAAGATACTTTTACTGAGAATCTGTTAAAATCTAGTCAGCTATCTTTAGACCAACATTTAAAAGATTTATACCAAATTTAGTTTAGGTTTCACAAAAGTATTATTGAAATTGGATTTTTGAAAATATTTATTTGACCATTCACTTCGATTTTGCACTCGGGTAATTCCAACCATGGATACCAACCCTTTTCACTCCGTACTCGGAGTGTCGATATGGGAATCAGCAAGCTCTTCCTAGTCATCCCTCAATGGGTAAAAGCCTTCCGCGATTTACAACCAGATTGACTGAATTTTGTGTGTGTTAGTGCAGTCGGGTGGCTTCGTGACACATGTATTTGTTGTCGGCTACACGTTGATGAAAATCAAAAATTTTTGATTTTTTCATTTGACGCTAGCTTATTTGATAGTCGCGGGGTGCGATTGACAAAACGCAGTGTTGTATTTAGTTTGTGTCGACATTCAAAATGAACAAGTGCGCGGAAGAACAGCAATTAATTTTAAAATTTATTGAAAATTATCAATGTTTAGCAGCTTTATGGAATGTAAAGCTTTTATTATTATTTAATAAAATTTTTAATTTTTTTATTATTTAATAAAACTCCGATGACGGCATATTCACGTCCGAACGCTACGGTTTCTCATAGTGTACACTATGCGGTTTCTCAATGCAAATGTTGATTGATGGCTTTTTATTTGATAGTCGCGGGGCAAGCGTCAAATACCCGACACGCACACAGACAAAAATTCAGTCAATCTGGTTGTAAATCGCGGAAGGCTTTAAGATGTGTGAAGCGCCTCGAAGGACTATTCACTGCTACGTGATCATTCCTCGTTCTTTTTCTTTATCAGTAATTGTATTATGCCTTTCCTTGATATGACCTCTCTATTTCGCTAAAGGCATTTTCCATTAAACTCTCGTTGCCTTATTGATCTGACGTTTTTAGATTCTCAACATAGCTATCTACTCCTTCCAGCACTTCTCGCTTTCCACAACATTCGGTGCCTTAATAATCTATTTTACTTGACTTCTAAAAGACTCAGCTCCTGCATCTACCCTGTTAGCGACATGTAGGCTTCTTGGAGTATATACATTAGACTGGGTCGATTTATTAACCGATATCGCGCTATCGATTTTTCGACAGGCTTTGGGTTCAGGAAAAAAAGTTCTACTACACATACCCAAAAAAATAATTTTCGAGCCTGCAAAATTTCATTTTTTTGACTTTTTTTCGACTTTGATTTTTAAGGTTTTTTTCATGACCTACTAACAAATTTTCATTTGATTGTAAAATTTTCATGTATAGGGTATACGGTTTTTTGAAAAAAAAAAACTTAAAATCAAAGTGAAAAAAGTCAAAAATTAAATTTCGCAGGCTCGAAAATTATTTTTTTGGGGTATGCGTAGTGTAACTTTTTTTCCTGAGCCCAAATCCTATCGAAAAATTGATGGCGCGATATCGGTTAACTTTCGTCCATACAAATCGACCCACCCTAATATACATGCATACATAACAAACTAGTGACTTAAGGCTCCATTACTGATACTTAGCATAGACTTGACTTGGCTTGCGAACTGTCACTTACAGTTCTGTTAAATGAACATTGCATGTTACTGATTACTCAAAACTTAACTTGACTTAGAAGTCTGTTGAATTTTGATTTTCTATGTAAGTTCTAAGTGACGTTTACATCTTGAGATGCCATTTGTTTGCTTCCATTTCATTTTGACATTTTGTCATACAAATTGACATTTATTTAAAAATAAATTTCAACGCTGATTATGATGCCAGATTTTATGCGCCAAGTGGAGTATAATCGTGGCTAAGTTGCCAAGTTTACGCCAAGTCAAGTCAAGTCTATGCTAAGTATCAGTAATGGGGGCTTTACCGCTGTTGCCTATACAGCTATACAGCCATCTTACACAATGTGATATTGATCGTCAGGAACTTTTCTGGCGAGGTTTTCACTTTGTAACCCATATTGTTTAACCTCTCAAACCCGAAAATTTTTTTTATGCGGGTTAACGTGCAGTTGCTCATTATTAAAAACAAGCACAAGCATGTGTAATTACGGGGTTTTTATCACGCAATGCATCTTGAGAGAAATTTTCCTTTTTTGTTTGTTGGGCTGCATCTTGTTTACCTATCTACACACACACACATATATATATATATGCATACGTATGTTATATATATGAACACATATATGCATATGTATGTTAGCACGTGGTAAGTGAAATGCACGGTACATTCGAAGAGAATTGAATCAATTCAAATTGAGTGACGTCGCTTAAGCGCACGACGGAAGAGCGCAAGAGCGTAGAGGCGATTACGTTAATAAAAATTAACTAAACGTTTTCACGCTCAAATCTATACGGAGCAGTTGAGGATTATGACGGTAAAAAGAAAGACGTAGCGCGCTTGATAAAAATACAAAAAAAAAAATGGATCCCGATTTCAATAGAAAACTCATTCATGAGATAAAAAAGTATGAATGTTTATATAATATGGCGTCACTGGAATTTCGACATGTCAAGCTGAAGAAGAGAGTTTGGGAAAAAATTTCTGAAAAACTACAAAAGAAAAGTAAGTATGGGAATGTGTTTATATACGTCATGCAGATGTACATATGTATATGTAAACCAGTTTGTGTTGTATAATAAGCTGTGTTTATCTATTTAACTTTCCATTAACTGTTCTATTCCAGCGTCAGCTTGCCAAAAACGTTGGAAAACATTGCGTGATGCATATACTAGAATGAAGAGATTAGAGGCAAAGGCATTAAGAGAAAATAATCCACGACCGCCAAAATCTTTTAAATTAGCCAGTGAGCTCACATTTTTAGATGGAGCCGGGTGAGTGGGAAATTTGATTATGTTTATGCATGCTATGTATGTATGTATATTAGGGTGGTCGGTAGTCACTTTGTACCAGGGATGCACCTTAACGTTAAGCTAATCGTTTATCAAAAAATTTCCACCGTTTCCGTTGAAACACTTCGAAATATTATCGATAAAGAAATTATCAAGATAAATTGTATCTCGTTTTTAACCGAAACGAAAAGCTTTCGTTAACGTTAAAAAAGTTAACAAAAACGTGATACTTTATGTTTGAATTGTGCTGGCAATGCTATTGCCATGGTGAAGCCGTAAGGTGGTAACAGCGAGCGGACATACACACACAAACTCCATGTAGTTTGTTTGTGTAATTCGTTGGTGGTAATGTCAAAAATACTCTGAGAAATGTTCGTACTGTCAAAATTCATGAGAAAAGTTGCAATCAGCTTGGCTATTGCTTTCACCTTTAATGACTCCGCCATCAATCAGCTTTGCCAGCATAGTTTGAAATTAATAATCAACATAAACGATTTAATTTCGTTTTGATATGGCAGAAAGTGAAACGAAATCATTTCGTTGATTTGACGTTCTTAACGTTAATAAACGAAACGAAATGACTTTGTTTCGTTTATTAACGTTAATTATCGTAACGAAATGATATCGGTTCGTTGGTTAAGCATGCCTGCTTTGTACTATAAAGATCAAATAGGGACCATCCATTGGATATGGTTAAGAGGTCCTCCGTATCCATATCTAAAGTAAAATGTAGTGTTTTTTCTTTTACTTGAAATAGAAGGGGCCAAGAATGGGAGTGCCACGAAATCCCCAAAAAAAATACCTAAACACAAAATCCCCAAAGAAAAAAAAAAATACCCAATCACATAATCCCCAAATTCAAAATCCCCAAAATCGAAATCCCAGTGCTATGATAAACATCATGGCCGTGTAAAAAATAACATATCTCTTCCCTCTTTCATTCATATTTATGTATGTATAACTATATATTCACGTTTTGGCAATATATATTTTTACTTATACATACATATATAGGACTGCTAGTCGCTCTAATTCGAACAAGCTAACAGAAGCGTGTACTACGCAGAAGGACATCACCGTAGTGCTAGCCACGGTTATACCACACACCCGGACTTGGCATGGCGTAGCCCAGGGTTATTTTTTCTACGCGCGGCCGAAGGCCGCCTATGCAGAAAGTTGGTATGAATTATTAGCCTTTTTTGGTCGCGGCGATTTTAAACCTAATTTGTATTTATTTCACACATAAAATGGGGATTTTGTGTTGGGGATTATGAGTTTGGGGATTTTGATTTTGGGGATTTTGATTTGGGGATTTTGTTTCGGGGATAACGTGGTAGACCCGCCAAGAATATCTTGTATTTCTGTTATTTATGAAGCGGCTGCACGTTCATGCAATACACAGCAATCAGACGTAGAAATACATTGAAAAAATATGCCAGTAGGAGTTACCTTTTACGAATTGAAAATACACTAAACAAGTAAAATAAATCACTTGTCTCCAAATTTTTGAATTGCATTTAAAAAACTTAAAAATAAACCCACTGTTATTCCTGGTATTACAAGACGTTGTTCTGGCAGGGTCGTTGCTCAAGGAAATGATAAAAAATATTACGAGGTAAAACCGATGAGAGACAAATGACGTAAAAAAAAATATAAAATTCTCACCATTGTGGATAAGACAAGTGTGATAACTTCTGCATAGACGTCGAAATTACAAATAGAATGGATCAGCTGATTTGTAATTGACCATGGTGGAATCACCAGGTGAAGTACAAATCTTTCCACCTGCTCTGCTGATTTGTCCTTGAGAGTCGGAAATAAAACATACGCCCTTCTAATATATCATACAAACTTGATTAGAAGATCCCCCAAAAGCTCTTAAAGCAGTTAAGTTCATGATGTATTACTAATGTTACCAAGTTATTATATACTAAAATATGTCAGGGGATAAAATAGCAGTCGACACAGAACCAAAAGGTGCTGATCGGATCGAGCGGATTCATCTACTATATATTTGTGAAAGTATGTCTGTATTTATGTTTGCACTTGCAGCCTAAACCACAGAATGGAATCCAACGAAATTTTGCCATGGCATACCCTGAGTGCGTCAATCTATGCTAGGTTATATAAAAAAAGTTTTGGACAAGGGGGCGTGGCAGCTCCAATACAACTGGAATTTTTCGTTGTCAATATATCTGAAAGTATTAAGACTAGTCGACTGAAATTAGGTGAGTGGTTATATGAGACCAATCCCTACCCCCTCCAGAAAAACTGGTTATAACAAAAAAGGGGGCGTGTCACCTCCCATACAACTGGAATTTTTCGTTGTCAATATATCTGAAAGTATTGAAGCTAGACGACTGAAATTAGGTGAGGAGGTATATATGACTAATCCCTACCCCCTCGGGAAAAATTGGGGATAGCGAAAAAGGGGCGTCGCATCTCCCATACAAATGGGGGTTGGGATTAGTCTAATATATTAGTCTATATAGTACTACTTTTATTTATACCCGAACGACGTCGTGTACTCTGCTAGTATATTCCAAATTACAATCCATAACTGTAACATTCCTCTTATCTTAGTGGTCTGATTTTTAGGGCAAAACAACAGTGAGTTAAAATTTTGTGTAACTATATTTAGAAATCTATTGTTTTAACGAAGTTTTTACATAAATAAGATGTGATACGACAGTTTTGGTGTTCTTGAACATTTCTCGAAAATCCTTGTTGGATATGACGTGAAACAAATAGTTTGTTTTAACAAAGACTAGTTTCAATTTTTTTTTTTTTGGAAAAAATTAAACATACATAATTAAATCAAGTAAAGGTCCATCGGCCGACGTGGTGTGATGGTAGCGTGCTCCGCCATCCACACCGAAGGTCCTGGGTTCACACCCCGGGCAAAGCAACATCAAAATTTTAGAAACAAGTGTTTTCAATTAGAAGAAAGTCTTTATATGCGGAGTGTTTGGTAGGCACTCCGAGTGTATTTCTGCCATGAAAAGCTCTCAGTGAAAACTCATCTGCCTTGCAGATGCCGTTCTGAGTCGGCATAAAAGAAGTAGGTCCCATCCCGCCAATTTGTAGGAAAAATCACGAGGAGCACGTAGCAAATTGGAAGAGAAGCTCGGCCTAAAATCTTTTCGGAAGTTATTGCGCTTACATTTGTTTTGTTTTTTTTAAGGTCCATCGATATTCACCTACTACTGGTTAATGTGAAAAAAGTACTAAAACTATCATTTTTTAATCCTTTAAAATGCAAAAAACAACACTATTCGGGGACATATTGGTGAAAAGTTTTTAGATAGCCGAATGACAGAACAAAGAAGAATTTAAAGTGAGACAATTGACGGCTTACTTCACCTGGTTATTCCACCATGGTAATTGACTATCGCTGTCTCATTCTGTATCCCTTTCTATGACCCGCTGAAGATAGCCCGCCCTATGCGCCGCCATATTAAACACCCGGTCAAAACGCTAAAAAGAAACCATATTGAACATCCTGTCAGGCAGTTGACGGATAAGATATCATACTTGTTTTATCCACAATGATTACCACTGTTCTCACATTTTTATTTTGTCTTTTTTCATAAGAAGATCTAAAAACAGTAAGATATTTAAATTTTGTAATTTTATGCAGACCAGAATTTTCAGTCGTTAGAGAGAAGTTTTGGTAATTCTATATGACACTCCTTATACACGTCCAAAAATATTGGGAGGGGTGTCAAAAGACGCGCTTGAGTCCCAGAATCTCGAATCCGAAAGCGTAAACTAATAATTTTATTTCTGGCAAAAGATATTTCCAAAAAAACGAAAAATGGCTCTGGAGTGCTCCGAAACCGGGAGTGGGATACATAGTATTTTTGCGCAGAACACATTTCTGCATTGGCCTTCGGCCGCACTTATAAAAAAATTACCCTGGGTGGGTCCAACACCGGTTTGGAGACCGAAACTTTGTTCGCGCAAAACACTCTTACCCACAGTTTTTTCGAAATTGTAACAACCACATGAACATTTTCAATTTTGTTTGTAAATATCTCTGGAAATAAAGAAAATTTTCAATTTCCGCTTTCGGATTCGCGATCCTGAGTCCAAAGCGCGTCTTTTGACATCATATAGAATTACCGAAGTTTTTTTGGTGGGCAAGGAATCAAACGGCCAGCCGCATTCCAGACTTTTGAGCTCACACATTATATTCTAGTTTCACGCATCATGCCACGATTCCGTTCTGGTGGATTTTTTCGACAAATTCTTTAGAAATTTATATCTCAAAAGAGATCAGGGCCAAGCTTTCCTTCCAATTTGGAGTATTCGTTTTTCTACAACTTGGCGGACCTAAATACATGTTTTATGACCACCCAAAACTTAATCTGCTAAGGCAGACGAACTTTTGCAATGCATTAGAAGAAATTCTTTTAAATATGACATGTTCGAATGGAAGAATTCGCTTAAGTTAAAGAGAATACACTAAAGAAAAGAAAAATAATACTTGTGCTCAAATAGAATTGCAAATTCCATTAAAAAAAAACTCATAAGTATAGTCACTGTTAGCCCAGGTATTTGGTGAGAGGTAGATACTACTTTACAAATGAAATTTTTTTTGAGCGTTTCGTCTAAGAAACTTTTCATTTCATGCGATGGAAACCGCACTTAAGCTTGAAAGTCGGATTATAGGTTAAACTATATCCTCCTATCTCGGTTGCCAGTTCGAAAACGCTCTAATTTAGAAAGTTTTTCAAAAAGACCTTATCTCCGAATTTCTTTCAAACACACCCTGTTCCACAATTCTGCTGAAAAACGCCCTATCTAACGTCAAAATATATTGAAAATATCTGAGATATAGCAATTCTGAAATGGGGCGTTCTTCAAAGGTTTTATGAAACAGGGCGTTTGGAAACTGCAGCCCAGATAGGGTGATATTCCACTCAGTATGCAATATGTGGTAACAAAGGACTATGCTGATATATCTTTTTACTAGATATAGTTAGAAATTAGTTAAAAGTAATATTCAAATTGTGCCATATCTGTCAAAAAATCTCATCCCTGAGTACTTCGCTAACATTCATTATAGTTTTAAATGCGACACTTCTACCGGCAAAGTTGTTGCACATTTAAAAGTCTCACTGTCACCTTGATTTTTAACTAATTTTGAAATAATAGTACTTTTTTGGAGCTTTCTGGCCGGCTTTCCTTTAAAATAAAACAAATGTTTACTTCTTCATCCTACGCGTTTCGACGCTGTATTGCGTCTTCCTCAGGGATTTATCTTTTTGCTACTTAATGCACAAATTTTGCATGAGATTTAAATATAATATCATTACATCAGTAGATAATTACCACACAATATAAAAACACTGGTACATCATTCCCTCTCAAAAGCTAAACATTTAATGTTGTACCAGTGTTTTTATATTGTGTGGTTATTATCTACTGATGTAATGATATTATATTTAAATCTCATGCAAAATTTGTGCATTAAGTAGCAAAAAGATAAATCCCTGAGGAAGACGCAATACAGCGTCGAAACGCGTAGGATGAAGAAGTAAACATTTGTTTTATTTTAAAGGAAAGCCGGACCGAAAGCTCCAAAAAAGTACTATTATACAATTATAAAACTTGGCCCAATACACATAATTTTGAAATGTTTAGTTAATTATCTTTTTTCTTCCATTCACAGCACTGATGATTATGATGGTGATAATGAAGATATGCATTATAAATTAGAAATATCAAACAAAGCCAAAGCTGAAGATTTTAATTCAACAAATAACACACAATCATCTTATAATGACGATAACGATGCCGAAGATGTGGATAAATATTATGATGAAGATTGTGATTCAAACATGGGCGCATCTTCATCCAATGCAAATTTCAAAACAGAAAACAATGCAATGTTGCAAAATACGATCCCTAATAATGAGATTTTACCTTCAGAT
Organism: Eurosta solidaginis; assembly: GCF_040869045.1. Classification (NCBI taxonomy): domain Eukaryota; kingdom Metazoa; phylum Arthropoda; class Insecta; order Diptera; family Tephritidae; genus Eurosta; species Eurosta solidaginis. The sequence goes on from NC_090323.1 coordinate 182,199,335, forward strand.
CCACTTGTTATGAGAAATTCTACATTTATATTTTTTGAAAGTTTGGCTCATAAGGTATTATCTGCAGGTATGACGCAGGAAGACGTGGATACGCTTGAACTTAAAGTGGCTGCTGTTGTGTATAAAGAAATCGCGAATTGTCGAAATAAAAGAAGGATTACTTAGCGATGTTCTCAATACAAAACTAACGAATAAATAAATATCATAGGCTTTTACGTAATACTTTTTACTTTCATACATTAACAAGGTCTCCTATTTTTCGTATGTGCTTTGTTTCAATCAACTATAAGCTTAGTATCCACATTAAAAGAATAGAGAAAAGCTCATATAAAGAAATGCTCAAGAAAACTTTTGTTTGTCAAGTAGTATCCACCACTTTTTGCTACCTTTTCTAAAGTTTGTATAGTAATAATACGCAGGGAAGTCCTTGTTTCGCCAGGAAATATATGTGCGCCTCATCTTTCTTTGAACAACGGGTTTGTGGGTTAGAATATACCCGCGGCGGGTATTCCTGTCGTAAGAGCCGACTAAAACACCAAATTCAAGGGGTTGTGTAGCGCAACCCTTTCAGCTTGCCAGCGCAATATATAGCTTCTATAAACCCAATTGTCAACCTCACCTATTCGTGACGAAACCTGTTTCATTAACAGCCGAGACTATGGCGAGCCCGAACTCCGCATGGATCTAGGGGGTGCGGGAGCGGGATGGCCTAGAAGGTCGCATGTCATAACAAATCGTTTCCGAGGTGGTCGGGCTTGGTACCGGATCTGCATCCGGCAAAGGACCATCAACATCCATAACACCCCCAAGGCCTTCGGGGAGTGTCGTTATCGCTACAACAACAAGAACACAGTCGGTTAAATACCAGAGATAACAGTCACTGTGTTTTTGAGCGGAATTTGTAATTCTTTTGGAGCCGAGGTGTTTTTTGTTGAGTGTGTTCTCTTTTACTTAAGAACACTTTCAATGCGTATATGTTTAATTAGATAAATTTTCGTCTGATGCCTTGCTGAGTGCGATTTTTGTGTCTTGCAGAGAAATGAGCTTCAAGGAGATAAAGGAAATGCCAAATTTTCTTGGCCATTACTATTTCACACAAAAGAAAGAATACTCAATTTTTTTCAGATGCGGATACTAAGCTTATATCCCATTAACACAACACCAAATGCGTAATTTTGGGCGAAAATCCGACGCATTTCCTCATACAAATCGCATTTCCCAAATGACTCGTTTGAGCGCATTGTATCGCATTCTGCCTGCAAACGCAATCCACATATCTGATCCATACACGCTTTTAACATTTTCTTACCAAAACAAACCCATCAAAAACACAATGGTTAAACGACGTATCACAGGCTCAGGCCGGGGTTTTCAGTGCGAGTTTAAACTCCAGTTAAAGTTGACTAGAGTTTAACCCTGCCACTTCGGCCGCTTAAGCTGAGATGAGCAACAAAATTTTATGTTATCGAGCAAAGTGGCAAGGTTGAACTCTAGTCAACTTTAACTAGAGTCGCTAGTCACTTATCCCTAAGATATCGTCATTTTCGTTTTCTCGATGCTAACTGAAGCTTCGCCTCTCGGTAAAGTCCAAGGGCCAGCTATTTGGCTAGTTTTCATGTATTCACAGATTTTTGTGATTTTTTCTACAAATTATTCACAATTATCGATTTTATCGGGGGTTGGCCACCCTATGTTGGTGAAAACTAAAATATCAAACGAAGCTATTTTCTAGATTGCTATTCTCCAGGTAAAATCTAACTTAACTGGAAATGGTGGAAACGGCCCTAAGAGGCACATTTTTAATTTGGGAATTCCACTGCTTCAAAATTACCGTTTGAGAGATGTTTAACCCTAGAAAGATACCGTTATTTGTTTACCCTAGAAAGATAACGTACGTCTGAGAGACGTGTTCAAGTTTAAGAACCCTAAAGATATAAAAAAACTTAAATCTTTTTTTTTTACCATTTATTTGATATATTGTATATTCACTCGTTTTAAATGTTTTTAAAGAAAAATATTGGGTTTTTAATATATTAAAAATTATGTTTGACTTGTCCTTACCAAAATCAGTCCTTTTTGAAGGACCTCAGTTTATAGCAAACAAATTAAAATAAAATAAATTTTTTTGTACTTCAATTGAATGAATTAACTGTTTTAAACTATACTTAAAAAAATATTAGCTAAAATTACCGTTTTAGGCAAAAATTACATATAAAATTTGTAGTCACGTAAAAGATAACGATACGTCTCTTAGACGTATTTTTAAAAAACAATCGTAGATGTTCAGCAAAAAAGAAAGTTACTACTAAAAAACACTCTCCACTGACAAGCTGGTATTGGTAGCTGATAAAACTGAGAATGAGAATGTTCTCTCTTTACGATTGTGGAAGACTGAGAGCAAAATTAAAACGAGGTACGTCTCACAGACGTACTTTATTTCACTAGGGTTAAGAAAACGATTATTTACTCTCAACAGTGCTAAGAAAAAAATTAATAAGAAACCATTCCAACCTTTGAGAATTTTTGTTTTGTTATAAGCTGGATACTTACGTTGAGTTTAACCCATGTTTAACGCAGAATAACTTTTTGAAATCTTTTTACTTAACAGCTCTTTGATGATGGGGTTTCTGTGCCCTTTTTTCATAATGAGGCATTGACTGGAAACTAGAAAATAAAAATGTTTCAGATATTTTCTGTTGAAAAACCTCGAGAACAAACGGAGCAGTGTAGAGGTTTCAAAAACTTCTACCCTTTTGTGCATGGCATTTGGTCTAGAAAATAACAATGAAACGAACTTTCACAAACATATGCATCTTTTTGTTATTTCTTAAGGTTCGGGGTAGGTCCATCTAAAACTCCGACTTTAGCTGATCAGTTAGGGTTTGCGATTAAGAATTTCCGCTTTCAGAAAAAAAAACTTAGAAAATGCTGTTATAAGATCACGGGTAGAATTTGTAAAATTTATTTTATATGCCTACTTACAATTTTAGGTAACCTTAACGTCTAAAACAAAGCTAAGTTAAAAACATAAATCAAAATAACGGTAAACATAATTCAAAGTTTAAATTCGTTTCAATTTTGGTGGATTCTTGAATATTTGCTCTAACTGCGTAATTAAACCGATTGCTCTATAATTTTCTTCAATCATAGCAAAATCTTCGAGTACTTTAAGATGACTTAACGCTTCTAGATAGCTATGTATGTCTGGTAGGGTTGGCGGTGCTGGTGGTGGTTGAGCTGCTACTTTGGTTGGCGAGCTGATACTTTTACTGACGTTTGTATGTGCTTTTTGTTCTTTTGTTTTACGGAGAGAGTCTGCTTCACTGCTCTCTTTATTATAGTACATATCATCTAACTCCAGTTTAACCTCAAGCGGCACATTATTAATCTCATTTGAATTTGAGCGTTCCACTTCGTCATGCTCTTTCATTACTTTATTTGCCATGTTGGAATTATCTTCGTAAATATTAAAATATTCATCGCGCGATTCTTCAATGTATTTTTCTGTGGACGATTGCTTCGTATTGTAGCTATCAAAACATTCTCCCCATACAGCCTTAAATTTCTCATTTTCTGACATGCTCTGCTTCTTACTACTCTGTTCTTTCTGTTGCTTGCTGACATAGTCAATGAGATCAATTGATCTTAATGATCGTCGCATATTCATATCATTTGGTAGATTTTCCAATATATTCGTTAAATCTAAACGATTGTAGGTCGACCTGAAATCATTAAACCAAGCTTGATTTGGTGCGAAATTTTCAATGGCTATAGCCTCCTTCACCTCGAACGCCTTTTGGCGTATAATTGCCGTACCCACTGGTATGCGTAAATAGAGCGATCGTAATAGAAATTCATAAACGACTTTACCCAGGAAATTTATCTTTTCTTGTCGCCGATTTGCAGCTTCATCAGCTAATTTGCTGTCACGAACAGTTTTGTAATGATTAAGAAGTTCATGTTTATGTGCCAGTATATTCTTTATCTGTTTTGCGCTGCAACCAAACATGCGTCCCAAGCGCTGATAGTTCGGTGTACGATCATAAGCTTTTATCACTTTCATACGTTGAGCCATCGTAAGTATGTTACGTGTTTGATATTGGCGATGTGGATATGATTCCTCCATAGTGGTGTGGTTGGTTGAATTGAATCAAGGCGGCAAAGAAAACAAAACAAGCTCACTCAAACGATTCAAGCGTGCGACGTTTTAAGTAGTATGAGATGATTCATAAATATATGTACATAAATATTTAAAGCTCCGCAAGACTGTTCAACCGTCCACTGACAACTCAATACGTCCAACTTTTATCGCGTACTAACACAGCTAGGCGATCAAGGCGACTAGTGATCTTGCAAAACCAGTACATCGGCCAAGTTCGAGAGAAACATAATGGAAGGAGTAACAGAAAAATTGTGCTCAGTAAATAAGCGCGCTTGAAATTTTTAATTCTACCTAGTACCTATGTACATACATTTGAATGTACATACCTACCGTCGTATGCACGAGCGTATCCATCAGCATGGTAAGGGAGAATGTAGTTATGTATTTTTTTTTTTGCTTTGCCCGAGAGCATCGTTATATTGTCTTTTAGGCAATTCTCTGAGTTGGTGTAGATAAGACTTGGGTAAACCGAGAGCATGCGAGCTGTACAAATATGCCCTTGCTCATAACTTCGTGTAGTTAGTACTGCTTTGGTAAGAGAGTTTTTCTTGAAAGTAATAACCGTCGGGTTTGAAGTCAAGCAACAAGTTACGTTGAGGGGAAAGAAAAAACAAACCAAACCAAATACAATGCCTATGTGTATACATACATACAGTGGCTCACAGCTTATTTCGTGCAGCTATAGAACAAAATTGTTGAGCTATGTAGAAAGGAAACTAGTGACGGTGTCGAAAAAATTCAAATGCACAATTTTAATATAAATATGCTTTTGTTTGAACAAATACTTAATTTTCATGTGTTTGCACGTTTGTGCTAATTATTTAATAAAAACTAAAATTATATCAAAAACTAAGGTCACAGCTTATTTCGTGCACTGCGCCCTGCCTTAGAAAAAACTACTTTTTATTTAGTTTAGTACTTCGTATGACCACCTTTTTGTTAAATAACATCTTCAAGATGATTTTTCATAGATGCAATTAGTTTTTGAGCATCTTCGGGTGGTACTTTATACCTTTCTTCGACAAGAGTAGTTTATAAATCGCTTATCTTACTAATCTGCCTTTGCCGTGTAGCCGATTCCAAAATTGACCACAAATTTTCAATGGCATTTAAGGCGAGAGATTGTGGAAGTGGATTCATGAGGTGTGGACAGTTCAATACAATCCTGGATATGTGTTAAGGGCATTTCTGTTGATTATTGCGAAATCGATCACGTACACCTAAAATAGGGATAATTTGCAACAAATTGTCTTCTCGTAAGGTTAAATAAAAATTGTTGTCCATTGTACCATCAAAGAAAGTTATTTTGCCAACTCCAGAGGCAGCCAAATAGGCCCAATCCCATCACACTTCCACCGCCATACCATACAGGTGCCTTCAATTTTTTTATTTTTGAACTCTGAAAGTGCTTTTTGAGCTCTGTATTTGCTTTACACCTCACTTTAATCATGCTATATAAGCCAAATATATAAAAATATTCACCCTTATCGCTAGTTTTATTTTCACCCGAAAATATTCACAGTTTTTGTTCACCCTATCGCAGAGGCAGAGTGTGGCGAAACAATTTTTCATGTTCTAAAAAGATTTCACCTTACCGGCAACTCTTTGTTCGGGCGAAATGAACAGCGGGAAAACCAAAATTTGTTCATTTATATTTTACAGGCGAAGGAGAAGAAAACAAAATGTAATTAATTTTTTGTTTTGAAATTTGATACTCTTATAATTATATATGTTCTTCTATTATTAGAAATAAATCAATAAATAATGCACAATCGGAAGCTGTGTGGAAAAAAGTGAATTTCCTGTATTGCTAAGTATGTAAATTCTATTTTTTCACAACGTATCAGTCAGCCAAGTTATCCATTGTGGACAAAGCAACGGTTCCAAAATGTTGATCACCTCACTGAAACAAGATTACCTAAGACCCACTTCATGGTCCTTTCCAACGCTTTTTCCCTATGCGAAAAAAAACGAAGACATTTACCCAACTTTACAATTGGTGGAACTCCAAATTTGTGCTTCAATGGTGGCAAGGAGTTGGTAAGAATAACTAGCAAATATTAGAATGTCAGCTTGTTTAGCCTGTAATATTGGCGAAAGCTAATTGAAAACAAGCAAGGGAGGTTAAGTTCGGGTGTAACCGAACATTACATACTCAGTTGAGAGCTATAGTGACAACATAAGGGAAAATAACCATGTAGGAAAATGAACCGAGGGAAACCCTGGAATGTGTTTGTATGACATGCGTATCAAATGAAAGGCATTAAAGAGTATTTTATGAGGGAGTGGGCCATAGTTCTATAGGTGGACGCAATTTAGGGATATACCCATAAAGGTGGATCAGGGTTGACTCTAGAATGCGTTTGTACGATATGGGTATCAAATGAAAGGTGTTAATGAGTATTTCAAAAGGAAGTAATCCTTAGTTCCATAGGTGGACGCCGTTTCGAGATATCGCCATAAAGGTGGACCAGAGGTGACCCTAGAATTTGTTTGTACAATATGGGCATCAAACGAAAGGTGTTAATGAGTATTTTAAAAGGGAGTGGGCCTTAGTTCTATAGGTGGACGCCGTTTCGAAATATCGCCACAAAGGTGGACCAGGGGTGACTCTAGAATGTGTTTGTACGATATGGGTATCAAATTAAAGGTATTAATGAGGGTTTTAAAAGGGAGTGGTGGTTGTTGTATAGGTGATCGCATTTTCGAGATATCGCCATAAAGGTGGACCAGGGGTGACCCTAGAATTTGTTTGTACAATATGGGTATCAAAAGAAAGGTGTTAATGAATATTTTAAAAGGGAGTAATCCGTAGTTCTATAGGTGGACGCCGTTTCGAGATATCGCCATAAAGGTGGAGCAGGGGTGACCCTAGAATTTGTTTGTACAATATGGGTATCAAAAGAAAGGTGTTAATGAGTTCTTTAAAAAGGAGTAATCCTTAGTTCCATAGGTGGACGCCGTTTCGAGATATCGCCATAAGGTTGACCAGGGGTGACTCTAGAATTCGTTTGTGCAATATGGGTATCAAACGAAAGGAGTTAATGAGTATTTTAAAAGGGAGTGGGCCTTAGTTCTATAGGTGGACGCCTTTTCGAGGTATCGCAATAAAGGTGGACCAGGGGTGACTCTAGACTTTGTTTGTGCGATATGGGTATCAAATGAAAGGTGTTAATGAGAGTTTTAAAAGGGAGTGGTCGTAGTTGTATATGTGAAAGCGTTTTCCAGATATCGACCAAAATGTGGACCAGGGTGACCCAGAACATCATCTGTTGGATACCGCTAATTTATTTATATATGTAATACCTGCCAAGATTTTAAGGGTTTTTATTTCGCCCTGAAGAACTTTTCATTTTCTTCTACTTAATATGGTAGGTGTCACAACCATTTTATAAAGTTTTTTCTAAAGTTATATTTCGCGTCAATAAAACAATCCAATTACCTTACCATGTTTCATCCCTTTTTTCGTATTTGGTATAAAATTATGGAATTTTTTCATTTTTCGTAATTTTCGATATCGAAAAAGTGGGCGTGGTCATAGTCGGATTTCGTTCATTTTTCATACCAAGATAAAGTGAGTTCAAGTAAGCACGTTAACTAAGTTCATTGAAGATATGACGATTTTTGCCCAAGTTATCGTGTTAACGGCCATGCGGAAGGACAGACGGACGACTGTGTATAAAAACTGGGCGTGGCATCAACCGATTTCGCCCTTTTTCACAGAAAACAGTTAATGTCATAAAATCTATGCCCCTACCAAATTTCAAAAGGATTGGTTAATTTTTGTTCGACTTATGGCGTTAAAAGTATCCTAGACAAATTAAATGAAAAAGGGCGAGGCCACGCCCATTTTGAAATTTTCTTTTATTTTTGTATTTTGTTGCACCATATTATTGCTGGAGTTGAATGTTGACATAATTTACTTATATACTGTAAAGATATTAAATTTTTTGTTAAAATTTTACTTAAAAAAATTTTTTTTTTTAAAAGTGGGCGTGGTCCTTCTCCGATTTTGCTAATTTTTATTAAGCGGACATATAGTAATAGAAGTAACGTTCCTGCCAAATTTTATCATGATATCTTCAACGACTGCCAAATTACAGCTTGCAAAAGTTTTAAATTACCTTCCTTTAAAAGTGGGCGGTGCCACGCCCATTGTCCAAAATTTTACTAATTTTCTATTCCGCGTCATAAGTTCAACTTATCTACCAAGTTTCGTCGCTTTAGCTGTCTTTTGTAATGAATTATCGCACTTTTTCGGTTTTTCGAAATTTTCGATATCGAAAAAGTGGGCGTGTTATAGTCCGATATCGTTCATTTTAAATAGCGATCTGAGATGAGTGCTCAGAAATCTACATACCAAATTTCATCAAGATACCTCAAAATTTACTCAAGTTATCGTGTTAACGGACGGACGGACGGACGGACATGGCTCAATCAAATTTTTTTTCGATCCTGATTATTTTGATATATGGAAGTCTATATCTATCTCGATTCCTTTATATATGTACAACCAACCGTTATCCAATCAAACTTAATATACTCTGTGAGCTCTGCTCAACTGAGTATAAAAATCATCTTGAAGATGTTATTTAACAAAAAGGTGGTCATACGAAGTACTAAACTAAATAAAAAGTAGTTTTTTCTAAGGCAGGGCGCAGTGCACGAAATAAGCTGTGACCTTAGTTTTTGATATAATTTTAGTTTTTATTAAATAATTAGCACAAACGTGCAAACACATGAAAATTAAGTATTTGTTCAAATAAAAGCATATTTATATTAAAATTGTGCATTTGAATTTTTTCGACACCGTCACTAGTTTCCTTTCTATATTGCTCAACAATTTTGTTCTATAGCTGCACGATATAAGCTGTGAGCCACTGTAGACGTATGCATATGTACATATCGAACACTAACTACAAAAGAGTCACAACTTGAAAAAATGTAAATGTTCAGGAGAGAAGAAAAACGGTTTATGTGAAATGTAATTTTATACTGAAATCCAGTTTTACAAAGAAGGATACCTTCATTATAAAATGAATTTACGAAATTTTATTGTAATTATTTGTTTACGGACAAAATATATAACACGTTTGAATTATGACTATTTCTAAGAAAACTTACTACTCGTACATTCACAATTATTTCATCAAAAAAGGCACATTTCACAATAATACAAGCAACTTTACTCACTCTTTACATATAAAAAGACGCAATTTTAATGAATATACAACAAAGTTAAAAGCTTTTTGCAACAAGATAGTCAGAATTTAAAATAATACACTTTATGCGTAAAAAACTGTTCACTTGTTCTTAAGCACATTGACAACTAAAAATAGTACTCCTTAGTTGATAGAGCGCAATCAATACCAAAACTGGTATAACGGTAATTTTCCAGTTAAAGAAGAAAATAATGACAACGAAATTTAAGGGGCAGTTAGAGATGTGTACTGTGAATTGGTTTATGGAAAAGAACCGATTTTGAAAAATTTTAAGTTGTGACCCTTTTGTAGTTAGTGTGCGATATGTTTACATACGTTTGATATTTGAAAATCATGGCGGAATCATACAAGTTAAGCGCCAAATACACGACACGAACATTTCCGCGAACATTCCGCAATCTTGTTCGCAGCTTTGGCCACATACCATACGAACTTTTGGCCCAACATTAGTTCTCTTTCAGACAGCGATGAATACGGACAACAATTGTGCTGCAGAAATATTGCTCGCTGTGGCAATTAAGCGTAAAAAAAAGAGAGCTCGCAAACATTTTTTTTATAACTGTATCCTTTGTGGCATCAGGATCTACTTCTTTTAATTTTTCGATTAAAGTCGCATAATCATTATTCTTTTTAATTCTATTACAATAATCTTTGCTTTTTACTTGCCACAATGATGGCAAAGTTTTATACATTTCAATAAATTCACTCAGAAATTTTTTATTGTCCATTTTACTTTTCCGCGCACGTCTGTTCCGTTCAGAAATTACTACGATTATGATCTATTTCGCCATACACGCACGAACAGTTCGCGCAAATGTTCGCCAAAAATTAAAATATTTTGATTTTTGGCGAACATTTGCGCGAACTGGCAAACACCACCATACACAACAGAAAAGGTCGCAGAAACATGACTTAACGGGAATGTTCGCGGAAATGTTCGTGTCGTGTATTTGGCGCTTTAGCGGTACTGTGACATATGTATATACGAATATATGTAAATAAAAGTTCCATGTACTTTGTTTCTGCAAATCGGTGTACTAATGCCAGTTTCGTACTGCGCCGCAAGTTGAAGTGTCAAATTATATTAAAAAGGTGCCAATGAGCTTATTTCTGGCCGTCCATGATACAGCCCTACCCAGGTAAAATTTTTCTTTATATTCGAGCTAAGGCATTATCAGCCCAATTCTAAACAAACATTCCGTGAGAGTTTTTTCCCTTCTCCCATGTTCGTATTCTAAATAAACATTTTTGTGAGTTTTTCACCTCTTCCTTTCCTCCTATTCTGAACAATGTTCGAAAAAGCGGAAACCGGTTATGGCGGAAAAGTAGGAATTCAGCCCAATTCTAAATATTCCCTCCGAATTTTGTTCTCGCGGATTTTTTTATTCCCGCGGAAAAAGTCCTCCAATTCATTTCTCCTAGGGAGAACAGAAATTGGGGAATACCCAGGAATTTAGAATTTTCGAAGTCAGCTGTTTTCTCAATTGAAATTTCGTTGCGCATTTCTTATTTTTTTTTTCACAACTATTCTGCAACAGATTGCGCAGTGCTGTGAATATCAATTGGCAAGAACCGAATAAAAGTAGAAATAATGAAGGCAAATAAACAACCGCTGTGATAGCTGAATGGTTATAGCAACGGCGCCTAAACGTTGCCGATGAAGGAATTTAGCAGTTCCCGAAATGGATCTATACAACGAGCCTTGGCAGTTGTGTAAATTTTTTCTTTCTTTTATTCTAATTTAAAAATTTTTCAATTAAGAAAAAATAAATCATAGCAATAGTAATGATAAAATAATTATTGTTAGGCCTTGAGCTCGATTCAATCTCGCGATTTCTTATTTTATTTGAAAAACTAGCAGACCCGTCAGACGTTGTTCTGCCCTAAATTTGGTCTACCTGCATACATTTTAATAAGCTTTTTCTCTCTAACTCTGCCCTCCCCTCTTCACTTCTTCTTAATTATTTTATTCACTCCTCCCTCCGTCTTTTTCGCTTCATCTATCTCTATCTTCGTCTCACCCTATCTCTTTCTCAGTCTCCTTCTCCTTCCCCCTTTTCTCTTCTCTCAAGTTTTACCAATTCTTCTTCATCCCTTATTGCCAGTCTCCCAGGGTGGTATGTATTTTGTTCCAGTCCCATTCCGAGTTCCACTCCCACTCCGAGTCTTACTCCCAATCCTAGTCCTAATCGCATTCCCAGCCCGTCTCTGGTCTACTTCCCCGAAAAAAGGATCGCAAATACTAATATAGGCAAATTTATATACCAAATTTCAGACAAATCGAATAGGTCGTATGTAAATAGGTATGTGGGTATTATCAATTCATGCTTTTTTTCGGCTTCGTATGCATATTTATCAGTTTTGCCAGGTTGATGCGACTAAATCGAATATCACAATGAAAATTACTTTAAAGCTCTGAGCAACAGCTTTCATTTGATATCCATATTACACACACATTCTAGGGGTATCCGGGTCCACGTTTTGGCTTATATCTCGAGACCCTAGTCACCCAGCGGTATAAATTACTCTGTACTAAAGCACACATCAACAGCTTCAATTTGATACCCATAATGTAAAAACACGTCCTAGTGTTACCCTGGTCCACGTTTTGGCCTATATATCGAGACCCTAGTCACCCAGCGGTATAAATTACTCTGTACTAAAGCACACATGAACAGCTTCAATTTGATACCCATAATGTAAAAACACATCCTAGTGTTACCCTGGTCCACGTTTTGGCCTATATCTCAAGATCCTAGTCACAAACATATATGAAAATTACCCTGTACTAAAGCTCTCATCAACAGCTTTCATTTGTTATCCTTCTTCTATAAACACTTTCTAGGGGTATCAGGGTCCACGTTTTGGCCTCAATCTCGAGACCCTAGTCACCAATAGGTATGAATACTACCCCATACTAAAGCACTCATCAACAGCTTTCATTTGTTATCCATATTCTATAAACACATTCTAGGGGTACCCAGGTCCACATTTTGGCCTATATCTCGAGACCCTAGTCACCCACGGGTACGAAAAATACCCCGTATCAAAGTACCCATAAACAGCTTCCATTTGATGCCCACATTTTACAAACATATCCCAGGATTACCCAGGTCCACGTTGTGATCTCAAGACCCTATCCAGAACGGGATAAAAAGTATCCTACGTCTGTCTCCTGGTTCTAAGCTACCCCTCCACCAATTTTCAGCCAAATCTGTTCATCCGTTCTTGAGTTATAAATACATAAATACATCACATTAGAAACTTCAAAAATAACAGTATTTCTCCACTATTTAATGGATGTTATTATACAATCTACAAACTTTAATCACTCTATCTATTAAAAAAAAAAGCGCATGAAAATCCGTTGCGTAGTTTTAAAGGTTTAAGGATTCAAAGGGACATGGGACAGAAAAAGCGACTTTGTTTTATAATATGTGGTGATAGTGATACATGCAAAAATACCAAAAATAATAAAACTTTTTTGAAGAATTTTAAGGAAATTTTTAATATTTTTAACGAAAGATTATTTTTCAATAGATGTATGCATTCTTAACCATTTATGTTGCATTAACAATTAACCATTTATGTTACGTAAATATGTATGTATATACTGATGAAATAAAATGCTATCAAGTGCAAACTTAGCACGTACAAAATATATGCTATGTTTATTCACGCGGTTTGATGAGAAGTAAAGTAATATAATATATGTACAGATTATATTTGTATAAGTATATACAAAGAAAAATAACAGTTAGTAATGAATTTAAGTAGCTGAATACAAAGCCGAGTAAGAGTTTGCCACGTATCAAAGGAGTGACAGATCTTTAAAGACAAGTGGTGCCATTAAACAATGTTGCTTCTTAACACTCTCACTCATTGTTTGACTGGCGACATTCCTAAGAGCTGCAAATTATTCCTAAAGCGTTGATTTGTCAGTGGCTTTGTAAATATATCAGCACGTTGTAATTCTGTGTCGACGTATTTGAACTCAACTATTTTGGCCTTTTGCAGATCTCTGATGATATGTAACCTTATGTCGATATGCTTTGTACTATGGTGTAATCCCGGATTTCCAATTAGTCGAATTGTGCCCTGATTATCGATATTAAGAGCCGTAGGGGAATCCAGGTTATAACTAAAATCAGCCAAAAGTTGTTTAAGCCAAACTAGCTCTTTAGCTCCCTCACAGGCGGCCATGCACTCGGCCTCTGTTGTTGACAACGCAACAGTCTTTTGACGGTGGCTTCTCCATGTCACAGCGCTGTCGTTTAATAGAAATGCATAGCCGGTTGTAGATCTTCTTGTATCAACATCACGAGCAAAATCGGCGTCAGTATAACCTTCAAATTTAAGAGAATTACCTGACCTATATTCTATACAGTAGTCCATGGTTGCTTTTAGGTAGCGAAAAATCCTCTTAACAGCTTGTACGTGGGAGTTTTTGGGATTTTCTGTAAATTTGCTCACTTCACCAACGGCATATGATATATCTGGTCTGGATACTGTAGCAGCAAACGTCAAACAGCCAACAGTTTCTCTGAATGGGTACTTTACAGTAGCTTCCTCACTACGTTTTGATAGATATGTGTTACCGTCACTAGGCGTTGAAATACCTTTTGAATCATCCATGTTAAAGCGTTGAAGAATTTTCTTTATGTAAGAACGTTGGCTAATTTTTATAGATTGGTTTGGTATATCGCGATAAATTTCAAGCCCAACATAATAGTTGTTTTCACCATAAGTGATACGAAATTCGTTCGATAGTTTTCCAATGAATAAATTTAAAGCGGATTTGTTTTGGGATAATATCAATATGTCAAGCTGATACGATATGAAAATACATACATTTGTACATTCATACATGCCTATAAACCTACGCCCGAAGTTAAATAACGCAGCGAATGATATATATGTATGTATGTGTCGCATCAAGCCTCACTCAAAAGCAATTAGCGCGGACAGTTCACAGCGAACAAACACACATACGCATTTGTTGATAAAAATGTTACTTTTGTTTAAACAATTTGGCTGATATAAGAAAGGAATCAAGTATTTTTTTTGATGCAGATCGAAGGTAAATATTTCAAAGTTTTACTGAAAAGTAGAATTTTTGAAATCCATCTATCCGTTTATGAGTTATAGCTGTGTAAACAAAAATTTTATGATTTTTTACTACATTTTGGCAATTTGCCACGCCCCTGTAAAATATACCTTCAAATTATATTAACTGTACCATCTCACGTAGCTAAGCTTTCAAATGCAAAAAACCGTTTTAAAATCGGAGTATTCTGTGTGAAGTTATGTGCATACATGGCATTTAGCGACTTTATTTTATAAGATTTATAGAAGATTGTAAGTTTTAATTATTGTTGCGAATTTGTTTGAAATTAAGAAATAAAATATAAACAATAAACGGTATTGCATTTCATGTGGTATCCACTGTAATGAGTAAAGCCGGAGTCATTGGTGCCGTATGTCGTATCGCTGTATCCGTATCCCTAACGTAATCAGCTGTTTATCGTTACAACGGTAAACCAAAACCCAATTTGTTGGCTACGATACGGTTACGGCCAAATACACGACACGAACATTTCCGCGAACATTCCGCAATCTTGTTCGCAGCTTTGGCCATACACCATACGAACTTTTGGATGAACATTAGTTCTCTTTCAGACAATGATGACATGATACGAAACATGCATTCTCTCTCAATTCGTTTCCAGGAATGGGTCTTAAAGTTCATTCAATTGTAAACATTGGTTCATTCGATTGTAAACAAACTTCATTCGTTTCCAAGAATGGGTCTTGAAGATCAGAGTTGCGTAAACCGCGCAAAAAAAAATCCAAGAAAATCGGTGCGTTTTCATTATTTTTCATTTCAAGTGTATTCAACTACATAAGCGGATCAAAAATTTGTAAAAAAGGTACAAGAAATAACAAAATTAAATGAGCTGTTATATTAACGCACGAAAATAGATAAGTACATTTTATCTTAGCTATCAAAAAATTAAATTTCACGTGTTGTCACGGAAAAATTTTTAACGGGTAAAATAAGCTTTTTTTTGTATTTGTGATCCTGAAAAAATTCGAGTTTTTTGATATCCCATTTGACAATCTTGAGTAAGTTTTCAGTGAAAATTATAAATTAAACCTTTACCATGTAAAATATCCCAAAGTTATTCTGAAATGCCCAAATTTGATTTTGAGCATGATGGTATCTATGGTCAATGTTATAAAAAATGCACATTTTCACGCGCTCTCAGAGAGCGAGAAGTTTCATATCATGTCATCATTGCTTTCAGACAGCGATGAATACGGACAACAATTGTGCTGCGATTAAAGTGGTATAATCATTATTCTTTTTAATTCTATTACAATAATCTTTGCTTTTTACTTGCCACAATGATGGCAAAGATTTATAGGTACATTTCAATAAATTCACTCAGAAATTTTTTATTGTCCATTTTACTTTTCCGCGCACGTCTGTTCCGTTCAGAAATTATTACGATTATGAGCTATTTCGCCATACATGCACGAACAGTTTGCGCAAATGTTCGCCAAAAATTAAAATATTTTGATTTTTGGCGAACATTTGCGCGAACTGGCAAACACCACCATACACGACAGAAAAGGTCGCAGAAACATGATATAACGGGAATGTTCGCGGAAATGTTCGTGTCGTGTAATTGGCGCTTTAGCGGCACCAATAATCGATTGCACTGATTCTCATAAAGCGCCAAATACACGACACGAACAATTCCGCGAACATTCCGCTATCTTGTTCGCAGCTTTGGCCATACACCATACGAACTTTTGGCCGAACATTAGTTCTCTTTCAGACAGCGATGAATACGGACAACAATTGTGCTGCAGCAATATTGCTCGCTGTGGCAATTAAGCGTAAAAAAAATTTATACATTTCAATAAATTCACTCAGAAATTTTTTATTGTCCTTTTTACTTTTCCGCGCACGTATGTTCCGTTCAGAAGTTACTACGATTATGAGCTATTTCGCCATACACGCACGAACAGTTCGCGCAAATGTTCGCCAAAAATTAAAATATTTTGATTTTTGGCGAACATTTGCGCGAACTGGCTAACACCACCATACACGACTGAAAAGGTCGCAGAAACATGACATAACGGGAATGTTCGCGGAAATGTTCGTGTCGTGTATTTGGCGCTTAAGTTTGGTCGAATCAGCTGTTAAAAGGTTACCGATACGGTTACCGATAAAGCACCAATGTCTCCAGCTTAATGAATTGGTGCCACAGCAACATCAACAGAGGAGCATAAGAAGAGGGCGGGATAACACAAATCCGCCGGAGTTGCCTGCTTCCATTCAGCAAGGCAATTTTTTGGCGGCCAAGTCGAGTTGAATTCGCCTTTCGCCATATGCTAAAATCTATTTAAGCCTTGTTAAAAAATCCTTGCGCAATTTCTGGATGGCTGCATCAAAAATACCAAGAGCTCTGCCGTTGCTTATTATATACTTTTCGACTTAAAGAATATTGTGGTAGAATGTACATATTTTAGCACAAACTTGTACAAATAAGTGTTCTTTCTTAAAAGAACCAATTTCCTTTAACTATTTTGATGCATTCCCTTTAATTTAACAAGTGAAAAAACTCCTATGAAATGGCAGAGAAGTCTCCCTCTCCCATAACCGGTTTCCGCTTTTTCGAACATGGCTCAGAATAGGAGGAAAGGGAGAAGTGAAAGAACTTACAAAGAATTTTTGTTTAGAATACGAGGAATGGGAGAAGGGAAAAACTCGCACGGAATTTTTGTTTAGAATTGGTATGGTATTTCAGTGATATTTGGCCAGATTTTCATAAAACATTTTGCCTAGTTCTTCAGTTTGGAAGATGAGTTTAATATATTGCTGAATTCCTACACAGTTTGCGGAACGTAAATCTCAGCACAAAGCTGATATATAATATCCACTCCTGTATTTGGTAATATTTGACAAGACAGTGCACCACCTAATTTTATGAAAGATTATCAAAGTAAAGGGTATCAAAAGACGCGTTTCGAGCTTCGTTTTTAGAGTCCCAAAGCGAAAATTAAAAATTTTATTTCTGTTAATTTTGCCCAAAGTTGTTCTGTGCGGATATATTTTTGATTCCCAACCGGTTTGGATCCACGCAGGGTTATTTTTATAAATCGCTTCCGAACGCCGCCAACGCAGAAAGGTGTTATGTGCAAAAAAAACTGGAACGCGCCGCAGATTTTGGACGTTATCGCCGTCATTTTATGTTTTTATACTCAGCTGAGCAGAGCTCAGCCTGCCTAAAGCGGGTCAAACCACTTCGTGGAAATTATGTATTTTGCTAGAGCCTTTACGTCATAGCTAGATACCTCAGCAAGGTCATGTAGAAAAGGTTTACCAAGGATGGTCAACCTACGCCTACTAAGCGCTGGACAATGACAGAGAAGGTGCTGGACACTCTCCTCCTCTTCTGTACATATCCAGCTGCGACAATAGTCGAAGGTCGTTGCCACCATTCTAGCACCATGTGTGCCTATTAAACAATGTCCTGTTAGAACCCTTACCAGGGACGATAGAACTGATTTGTTTAAAATCAGAAGCGCTCCTGTGCGCCCCTTGTCATATGAGGGCCAGGTTTGCCTGCATGTCTCACACGATGATATGGCTGACCATAGTCCATTTGCAATTCTTATAGTGCTTGTGTTCACACGAAGCCTGAAAGTGGCCATGGGTATACCTACCGAATCATTTCCCGGAAGGATATGGTCGGTGGTGCCTCTTCTGGCCAGCTCGTCTGCTCTGCAGTTGCCTTCATCAATATCCCTGTGTGCCAGGTACCCATATAAGGCTGATACTGAAGAGCTGAGCCATCTCGTTAAGAGATCTGCGGCATTCAGTGACCGACTTTGCGTTGTCGACGAATGAGTCCAGGGCCTTTAATGCGGCCTGGCTGTCTGAGAAAATAAACACCCGTTTGCCATCCTTAGGCATAGACCCGAGATGGTTCACAGCCCTGTGTATTGCCAGCATTTCCGCTTGGTAAACACTACAGTGATCTGGTAGACAAAAAGAGACCTCTAGACTCAGATCCTGTGAAAAGAGGCCTGCTCCCACTTTCCCGTCAAGCTTAGAACCATCCGTGAATATGTTGATGGAACCCGGTACCGTATGTTGTCTGTCTACTATAGTTTTTAACGAAGACGTTCTTTGGCGTGCAGTAGTCAGTGCGCACCGGTATTGGGACTGGGGCGTTCGTGCCCAGGATTGTTGCGTGTCCACTAGATCCATTTGACCAGAGACCTGTTTCCCTTATGCGTACAGCGGCGATGACCGCTATTTCCTTCGCCACTAGGTCAAGAGGTGGAAGGTATAGCATTGTATTGAGTGATTCAGATGGAGCGGAGCCGAGAGCCCCGGTGATGCAGAGCTCCGAACTCCGTTGCACCTTTTGAAGCATTTTAATATAGGTAGTTTTAGCTACTGCAGGCCACCAGACCAAGGCACCATAAAGAAGAATCGGGCGCACAATGGCTGTATAAATCCAATGCCAATTGCGGCGATGACCGCTATTTCCTTCGCCACCAGGTCAAGAGGTGGAAGGTATAGCATTGTGTCGAGTGCTTCAGATGGATTGTAGCCGAGAGCCCCGGTTATGCAGCGCTCCGAACTCCGTTGCACCTTTTGAAGCATTTTAAGATATGTAGTTTTAGCTAGTGCAGGCCACCAGACCATAAAGAAGAATCGGGCCCACAATGGCTGTATAAATTCAGTAGGCCACCTTAGGGGAGAATCCCCAGGAGGTGCCAATTGCCCTCTTGCAGATGAACAGCGCTGCTGCTGCCTTCTTGCATCGCTCCACTATATGGTCACTCCATAATAGCTTCCTATCCAGAATGACTCCCAAATACTTGACTTGATCGCTAAACGCTAAAAACGTACCCCAATTCTTGGCGGTGTTGGATTTGGTACTTTGTACCTCCTCGTGAAGAGGACAAGCTCAGTTTTATCCGGGTTGACTTCCAAATCTGTGGCTGTGGCCCAGTGCGAAATTTTGGATAGTGCCCCTTCCATTAGGTTGTAAAGAGTTTGCGGAAATTTCCCCCGCATGGTGACGCAGATCTAATGTCCATACGCGATCACTTGGTGACCTTCTGATTCCATGAGGCATAGTAGTTGGTTGACGGTAACCACCCGAAGCAGCGGAGAAAGAACGCCCCCCTGCGGAGTGCCTCTGCCGACCGGTCTGCGGATCACGCATCCACCTAGCTCAGTTTTCATCTGCCTACGCGTAAGCAGATTGTATATAAACTCCACCAGGCACGCGTCGACCCCCAGATCGGTCAGCGCCGAGGTGATGGCCTCCGGGAGAACGTTGCTGAAGGCACCCGCTATATTTAGAAATGCCACCAATATGTATTTCTTGAGGTCTAGTGACCTTTCGATAACGGATACCAGTGAGTGCAAGGCCGTGTCAGTTGGCCTGCCCTTAGTATAGGCATGTTGAGCTTGCGAAAGAAGCGACGGCTCAATCCTCCTCCTGATGTAGTCCTCTAGGAGTCTTTCGAGTGCTTTAAGCAGAAAAGAAGACAAGCTTATCATCATTTGGTTTAGAGTGGGAGGGTTTCCCTGCCTTGGGAATAAAGACCACGTTGACTTCCCTCCACGATACTGGTACGTAATTGAGCCTAAGACAACCGATAAACATCCCTTTTATCCAGGGCCTTATAAGTTCGGCAGTATACTGTAGCTAATCCGGAAAAATTTCATCCGGCCCGGCGATTTATAGGGCTCGAAGGTCTGCAAAGCCCAATCAATCCTTTTATCATCTGCGATAATAAGCGAAATCATTAGGTGACCCTCCGCTGACAATATTTGAAGACACGCCCGCACTTGCTGGGAAGTGTGTATCCATAAGCAAGTTTATGCTTTCAGCGCTGGAGTCCGTCCAGTGCCCATCCGTCTTTTGGACGTAACTTAGCTGAGTTGGAGATTTCGATAGCACCTTCCTTAACCGGGAGGCCGCGGATGTGGATTCAATCCTGCCGCAGAAATCCCTCCAGGAGGATCGCTTTCCATTTCGGATTGCTTTTTATATATATTTATTTTCGTTTTATAAGCAGCCCATGAGGATTCATGTCCACCATGCTTTGCTTTATTAAAGGCCGCCCTACATGACTTCCTAAGCTTATCAAGATCGGACGACCAGCATGGTGGTTTGTGAGTTTCCATAACCTTTTTAGTCGGGCAAGCCCTATCTAAAGCATTCCTAAATTTTTGACTGAAATTATTTACAAACACGTTCAGCTCCTCCTCGCTTTCTGGGGCTCGCACCTCTTCAGATAGCTTTTTACCTATTATCTTCTTATAGTAGCCCCAGTTCGTTCTTCTAATATTTTGTATATACTTAGGACTTGTGTGCGCCTGTGATATAGAAAAGATTATATATCTATGGTCAGAAAAGGAGTGCTCCTTTAGAACTCTCCATGAAACGATCAGGTCATTGAAAGGTTCTGTGACCTGGGTTATGTCAAGAACCTCTTCGCGGTTCCTCGTAATGAAAATGGGGTAATTTCCCCTATTACATATACTTAGATTAGTGCCTAAAAGATAGTTAAATAAAGACTCACCTCGGTTATTTTTATCACTGCTGCCCCACTGGGCGTGATGAGCATTGGCATCTCCTCCGAATAGGATGAAATCATTTTGCGGATTTACTGCTCTCACGAACTCCGTAAAATTATCCGGTGGTAATGAGCCTTGGTGATCGTGCGCTAGGTAAAAGGAAGCAAGTTTAAAGCTCCTCCCTAGCCCTCGACGCTAACCGCTGTCAGATCCCCGTCGCTAAAATTGGGTAGAAGAAAAACATTAAGAGTAGACTTAGACAATATACATGTGCGAGGCTTACCCTTTTCCTGAGCGCTATAAAGCTTATACGCTGGTGTCCGCAGGCCACAGATCCTATTGCCAGTGATCCACCGCTCCTGGACTAGTACGATGTCTACCGCACCTGAAGACAGGTGTAGTAGGAGTGCAGCTGATGCTGCTTTGCAGTGATGCAGGTTTATTTGGAGGACCCGAATCACTGTTTGTTTGCGCTCTCCTCCGTGAGCGTCGCGTCCAAATCACCATTCTCCCAGAAGCTGACCCTCAGAGTACAACCCTGTGAAAACCAAATTTCCGCTCGAGCCTGACGAAGCGTAGCCACTACCTCGCCCTCGTCTACCTCCATCTCGTCTTTACTGGGGGGGGGGGGGGGGGAGTTCAACCACCTCCGTGCGTTCAACATCAGCCTTATAAACCTTAATGCTTATGTTCTTGAAGCCGTAGCTTACCCTGAAATCCTGCCTTTTCAGCGCTTCCACGCTTGCGGTGTCGATACCCCGTAACGGCATAAACTAATCAGGAGAGATATAGACTTCTATAAATCAAAATGATCTGGGCGAAAAATGAAATTCATTTAGTCATGTCTGTCCGTCCGTCCGTCCGTCTCTCCGTAAACACGATAACTTTACTAAATTTTGAGGTATATTAATGAAATTCGGTATGTAAGTTCCTGGGCACTCATTTCATATCCCTATTTGAAATTAACGAAATCGGACTATAACTACGCCCACTTTTTCGATATCGAAAATGTCGAAAAACCGAAAAAGAGCGATAATTCATTACCAAAGACGGATAAAGCGATGAAACTTGGTAGGTGGGTTGACCTTATGACGCAGAATAGAAAATTAAGGGCCAGTTAAACTTCCTTAACCCTAACGCCATAGTCGTAACCATAGTTATTGGTAACTTAACCTAAAGAAAATTTCATAAAAATGAAGAAAGCGCAAAAAATAACAAACACATACCACAACAAATAAGTGTCTTAGTCAAAACGTATCCAAAACAATAAATAAAATCTACAAAAAGTTAAATTCTCCAACTCAAATATTTTTAGGTTACGGATATGGCGACAAACCAAAAACGAATTGGTTGGCTATGATATGGTTATGGCGTTAACGTTATGGTAGGGTGCCTTTCATGGGGGTGTTGCCTTGCACTCACCGGCGTCACCCCAAATCGTCGACTCGTAGGTGTTTTTATACTCTCCCTCCCTCATGTAGGGGCGGAGCCTCCTCGTGGTGGCACCTGGTAACGCTTCGGAGGCTAATTCGAGCGGCAGACAAACCAAAAAGGGTCGAGAGATTATCCGGTTCGAGTAGTCCGAGGGCCAGTACCTCTCATGGAGGGGTACTGACCGGGAGGCTAACAGTGCTACTACCGCCCCTCCCTTGGCCTTCCACCCAGCGACAAGCGTCTGGTGGGTCGACTGTGGGGGCCTCAGGGAGATTGAGGGGGGGCGGCTATAGGGCCAAGCAATCCTGGCAGGAAGGGGCTGAGGGAAAATCCATCTCGGGTATTCCAAAGGCCGGTACCTCTCAGGGAGGGGCCACCGACCGGGAGGCCTTTGCCACTCGGCGTCAAGCGTCTGGCGGTTTGGCTGCTGGGGGCTCCACGGGTGTGGGGGTGGCCGGCTCTAGGGTCAAGGGAGTTAAAAAGCCCAGTCACCAGGACAAGCGCTGGGCTGCCCGGATGCTGCGTAGGAATGCCTCCTCGCCGATAAGGGAGGGGGAAGTTTCCGCGGAGGACTGGGCGAAGCCGCAGCGTGACCTTGCTTGGGCGAAGGAGATGTTGCCGGAGTTCAGGCTGGACTGGGTCGAGAGCGATGAAGCCTCGAAGTGGCAGCGGTCTATGGATGAATCCAACCCTACGCCACCTTAAAGGGCCAAGACGCAGGGAGGCTGGACTCGGTCTTTCGCCGAAATAGCCAAGGATCGGCAGATCATTGGTGTTATGGACGAGAGCAGCGAAGATGGCAGGATCCCGAAACAGCAGTGGAAGTGGATTGAGGCACCGCTCGCTACTGTTGCCGTTAAGGTCAAAAAAGACAACCCTGGTCCGCCGCCTTTTTATACTGATGCGGGGTGGTTCCAGGGCAATATCAAACTAATTGCATGTGACGACGCCAAGTCGGCGAAGCTTTACAAAGCCGCCGTCTCGCTGATAGGGGAAGTGTATCCGGGCGCGCGCCTCAAGGTAGTGGAGGCGTGTGATGTCCCCTCACGACCAAGGACGAGAGCCTGGGTTCCAGTGACACCAACGTACCCCGCTGATATCCTGGAGCTGCTCCAGGAGTACAACCCTGGTCTACCGACCCAAATCTGGAAGGTGGTTAACGTACAGAAGACTGAACGGGCCACGATGCAGATAGTTCTGCTGCTCGACAGCGAAAGCGTCGAAGCGTTGAAAAGTCTGGATTTCAGGGTAAGCTACGGCTTCAAGAATATAAGCCTTAAAGTTTATAAGGCTGACGTTGAAGCCTTGGTAAACCTTGCGTCTCGTACGGAAGTGGTTGAACTCCCCCCAGTGAAGACGAGATGGAGGTAGACGAGGGCGAAGAAGCTGGTGGCTACGCTTCGTCAGGCTCGAGCGGAAGCTTGGCTCTCAGAGGGTTGTACTCTGAGGGTCAGCTTCTGGAGGATGGCGATTTGGACGCGACGCTCACGGAGGAGAGCGCAAACAAACAGTGATTCGGGTCCTCTAAATAAACCTGCATCACTGCAAAGCAGCATCAGCTGCACTCCTACTGCACCTGTCTTCAGGTGCGGTAGACATCGTACTAGTCCAGGAGCCGTGGATCGCTGGCAATAAGATCTGTGGTCTGCGGCCCCCACGGATATGCTTTATAGCGCTCAGGAAAAGGGTTAGCCTCGCACATGTATATTGGCTAAGTCTACTCTTAATGTTTTTCTTCTACCCAATTTTAGCGATGGGGATCTGACAGCGGTTAGCGTCGAGGTGCTAGGGAGGAGCTTTAAACTTGCTTCCTTCTACCTAGCGCACGATCACCAAGGCTCATTACCACCGGATAATTTCACGGAGTTCGTGAGAGCAGCAAATCCACGAAACGATTTCATCCTACTCGGAGGCGACGCCAATGCTCATCACGCCCAGTGGGGCAGCAGTGATACAAATGACCGAGGTGAGTCTTTATTTAACTATCTGTTAGGCACTAATCTAAGTATATGTAATAGGGGAAATGATCCCACTTTCATTACGAGGAACTGCGAAGAGGTCCTTGACATAACCCTGGTCTCAGACTCTTTCAGTGACCTGATCGTTTCATGGAGAGTTCTAAAGGAGCACTCCTTTTCTGACCATAGATATATAAGCTTTTCTATATCACAGGCGCACACAAGTCCTTAGTACATACAAAATATTAGAAGAACGAACTGGGGCTACTATAAGAAGAAAATAGGTAAAAAGGTATCTCAAGAGGTGCGAGCCCCGGAAAGCAAGGAGGAGCTAGACGTGTTTGTAAATAATTTCAGTCAAAAATGTAGCATTGGTTTAGATAGGGCTTGCCCGACTAAAAAGGTTTTGGAAGCTCACAAACCACCATGGTGGTCGTGCGATCTTGATAAACTTAGGAAGTCAGGTAGGGCGGCCTTTAATAAAGCAAAGCATGATGGACATGAATCCTCATGGGCTGCTTATAAAGCGAAAATAAAGATATATAAAAAAGCAATCCGAAATGGAAAGCGATCCTCCTGGAGGGATTTCTGCGGCTGGATTGAATCCACATCTGCGGCCTCCCGGTTAAGGAAGGTGCTATCGAAATCTCGAACTCAGCTAAGTTACGTCCAAAAGCCGGATGGGCACTGGACGGACTCCAGCGCTGAAACCATAAACTTGCTAATGGATACGCACTTCCCAGCAAGTGCGGGCGTGTCTTCAAGTATTGTCAGCGGAGGGTCACCTAATGATCAGCTGATAAGCGAAATCACAGATGATAAAAGGATAGATTGGGCTTTACAGACCTCCAAGCCCTATAATTTCCGGCTCAGCTACAGTATACTGCCGAACTTATAAGGCCCGGGATTAAAGGGATGTTTATAGATTGTCTTAGGCTCAATTACGTACTAGTATCGTGGAGGGAAGTCAACGTGGTCTTTATCCCCAAGGCAGGGAAAACCTCCCACTCTAAACCAAATGACTATAGGCCTGTAAGCTTATCTTCTTTTCTGCTTAAAGCACTCGAAAGACTCCTAGAGGACTACATCAGGAGGAGGATTGAGCCATCGCTTCTTTCGCAAGCTCAGCATGCCTATACTAAGGGCAGGTCAACTGAAACGGCCTTGCACTCACTGGTATCCGTTATCGAAAGGCCACTAGACCTCAAGAAATACATATTGGTGGCATTTCTAAATATAGCGAGTGCCTTCAACAACGTTCTCCCGGAGGCCATCACCTCGGCGCTGACCGATCTTGGGGTGGACGCGTGCCTGGTGGAGTTTATATACAATCTGCTTACGCGTGGGCAGATGAAAACTGAGCTAGGTGGATGCGTGATCCGCAGACCGGTCGGCAGAGGCACTCCGCAGGGAGGTGTTCTCTCTCCGCTATTTTGGGTGGTCACCGTCAACCAACTACTACGCCTCATGGAATCAGAAGCTCACCAAGTGATTGCGTATGCAGATGACATCTGCGTCACCATGCGGGCGAAATTTCCGAAAACTCTTTGCAACCTAATGGAAGGGGCACTATCCAAAATTTTGTACTGGGCCACAGCCACAGGTTTGGAAGTTAACCCGGATAAAAAAAAATTTAAAAGTAAAATTTTAACAAAAAATTTAATATCATTACAGTATATAAGTAAATTATGGTGCAACAAAATACAAAAATAAAAGAAAATTTCAAAATGGGCGTGGCTCCGCCCTTTTTTCATTTAATTTTTCTAGAATACTTTTAATAAGTCGAACAAAAATTTACCAATCCTTGTGAAATTTGGTAAGGGCATAGACTCTATGACGATAACTGTTTTCTCTGGAAATGGGCGAAATCGGTTGAACCCATGCCCAGTTTTTATACACGGTCGACCGTTTGTCCTTCCGCTCCGTCGTTAACCCGATAACTTGAGCAAAAGTCGATATATCGTTACTAAACTTACTTAACGTACTTATCTGAACTCACTTTATATTGTTATTAATAAAATTAAAGAAAAAAAAAACTTTTTTAAAAATAAGCTTTTATTATTGGTTAATAAAATTAACTAAAAAGTAAAAAATAAATTGACTAAAGAAATATAACACTTTATAAGTTCATTGTAACCTTTAACGATAATTAGGCTTTTTCGCCTGCGACAAAAAAATTCTATATTGTACATAATTATATATTTTCAACATTAAAACTTTACACCTAAATTATTAAATCTTACAGTTTATATCACAGTCCTAATTGTTCTAATAAAAGCGTGTTAAATTTTTAAAACATTTAGGATCTCCTTTTCTTGCTATCACAATGTAAAATAAATAAATGTAAGGCGCAATAACCTCCGAAGAGATCTAAGGCCGAGCTTCTCTTCCAATTTGCGTCGTGCTCCTCTTGATTTTCCCTACAAATTGGCCGTACGGAACGTATATGTTTTATGCCGACTCCGAACGGCATCTGCAAGGCAGATGAGTTTTCACTGAGAGCATTTCATGGCAGAAATACACCCGGAGCGGTTGCCAAACACTGCCGAGGTGCGACCCCGCTTAGAAAAATTTTCTTCTAATTTAAAAACCTTATTTCTAAAATTTTTGATGTTGCTTTGCCCGGGGTGCGAACCCAGGGCATACGGTGTGGTAGGCGGAGCACGCTAACATCACACCACGGTGGCCGCCATAAACTGTAAGATTTAATAATTTAGGTGTAAAGTTTTAATGTTAAAAATATATATTTATGTACAATATAGAATTTTTTTGTCGCAAACGAAAAAGCCTAATTATCGTTAAAGGTTACAATGAACTTATAAAGTGTTATATTTCTTTACAGTCAATTTATTTCTTACTTTTTAGTTAATTTTATTAACAAGTGATAGAAGCTTGTTCTTAGAAAAGCTTTTTTCTTAAATGTAATTTAAATATGAATTTTTTTTAATTTTTAGTAGGGTAAAATATTGTTTAAATTAGTTATGTAATCTTTGCTTAGTTATTTGTTACGTTTCTCATCCTATCCATTTCGTTTAATGCATCAACATTACAAGGTTTCTTCGAAGTCAACTTTGAACAGTCCAGTTCTTCTATTCGAGTGTTAACTAACTTAAAATCATATTTTATTGCAGGCATGCTTAACCAACGAACCGATATCATTTCGTTACGATAATTAACGTTAATAAACGAAACAAAGTCATTTCGTTTCGTTTATTAACGTTAAGAACGTCAAATTAACGAAATGATTTCGTTTCGTTTTCTGCCGTATCAAAACGGAATCAAATCGTTTATGTTGATTATTAATTTCAAACTATGCTGGCAAAGCTGATTGATGGCGGAGTCAT
Source organism: Eurosta solidaginis (assembly GCF_040869045.1). Lineage (NCBI taxonomy): Eukaryota > Metazoa > Arthropoda > Insecta > Diptera > Tephritidae > Eurosta > Eurosta solidaginis. The sequence continues at coordinate 182,227,075 of NC_090323.1, forward strand.
TAAAGGTGAAAGCATTAGCCAAGCTGATTGCAACTTTTCTCATGAATTTTGACAGTACGAACATTTCTCAGAGTGTTTTTGACATTACCACTAACGAATTACACAAACAAATTATATGGAGTTTGTGTGTGTATGTGCGCTCATTGTTACCACCTTACGGCTTCACCATGGCTATAGCATTGCCAGCACAATTCAAACATAAAGTATCACGTTTTTGTTAACGTTTTTAACGTTAACGAAAGCTTTTCGTTTCGGTTAAAAACGAGATACAATTTATCTTGATAATTTCTTTATCGATAATATTTCGAAGTGTTTCAACGGAAACGGTGGAAATTTTTTGATAAACGATTAGCTTAACGTTAAGGTGCATCCCTGTTTTATTGTGACTTTGTCGCGTTCAGTTTACAACTACTATTTGTAGATCTCTGATCTGTGGGTTAAATCTGTTTTAAAATAAAATTCCAACTTTCGCTTGGCTAAAATTGCATCGCCAAAAATCTGTAAAACAAAATCAAGTGCGCAGAAAAGTATGCAACACTTACCGATAACAGCCTAACCGCGTTAGCGTTCGTTGTATTACAGAATTTGTACACATGAAAATGACGGCTGTTGTTTGCAAGGTTGCATTCTTTGAGTTTATCGCGTTTAAACCATGAAATGTTGTAAATTATTTTTCATACCAAATTTGACAGTTCGTTTACGCACTACAATTTTTCCAGTTTATAATGAGAATATATAACTTTGTATTGAGAAATATAAGTTTATATTAGCTGTGTTTGTTTTTCTCATCTATATACGTTTACGCTTAAACTTTATATGGACTGCTAAGCGACAAACTTTAAATACACCTCTGAAATTGCTACGTATAAAACTAGTACTACTAAATTTCAATGCGCAATATATTCAGATGTAACTGAAATATGTGTCTATGTTTCACCCTCTGCACTAATTCTGTGTATTCTATGCGCGTCCACTATTTATCACAACTGATTCATATATGTTATACACTGAAATACAACAGAGGGTTGTGTCTCCGCTTTTCGCTACACCCTGTTGCTGTATCTAGTTGTTTAACCACAGCCGCTAGATGGGTCTCCTAAGCTTTATCTAAGCGAGGATAGGCGTTTTTTTCACGCGCAAACGAAACGTATACGCGTATAAAAAAAACACGGTTATTGAGAAAACGCAAATCGATAATGGGAAATCCAACTTTATAATGAGAAAATAAAATATGATAATGAGAAGCGTATCTACTTATTGGGAAAATATAAATTCATAGTGAAAAATGTTACTTCATATTAAGAATACATACATTGATAATGAGAAATGAATTGATAATGAGGGGACGGCTGCGCCAGGAATACACTATACGTTTTGCCCATGCTTCGTTTTCACCATCTGGATTACAAAAGTCATGAGACTGGGCATTCGCGCAATTTTAGTGATGTAAATTGCATGGCGCCAGCGTCAATGCGGTGACAGCTCAATGTAGCTCATTGGCGCAATTACTCCAAGCGAATTTTTGACGCTACTTAGTGATGAGTGCGAAATACATTTCACTTGCGCTATTGAGTGAAACGACTTTTGTGAGTCAGGCACGAGTTTGGTGTTATTGGCGCTACTGGCAATGATGACACTGCGCTGATGACGGTAGCGCTGGTAGTTCAGCTTTTGAATCAGAGAAAGAATTGATGGCCCGTGTAAATTATTATGGCTTTGGCTATTACTGGTTGTGTATTTGAACAAATAAATGCTGCGAACATAACAACCGGAGTCATTTTTGAGTTTTATATTTTAGATTTAATGCACAATTAATATGGGTGTGTTTGAACAGCCAAATAATAACAGTAGTATTGCTAAAGTGCTGCTTAGTTGATGGAATGTCGCTAATTTCCTAGCGATGATCAATAGATTGTCAATATTTTGTTCAACGAACGCGCGAAATTGCCACATCTTCTCAAATTTTCCATTGTTGATTTAACTTAAGCTGTTATGCCAATATTTTTCAGCCAGATTATTTTCAAATAGGTAATTTTTCCAAAGGCAAAATAAATTACAGAGTTATACAGCCTTAAAAAGTCAGCTATATTGAGGCGGACAGCATAGCAAAAGGTATGGTGAATTCCTCGTACAGCCGTCCCACAATTTCCACAAAGCTTTAGAACTCTACAATGTACCATCTTATATTTAGCAAAGAGAGTAGATTAATAAGAGGGAGCATTGTAGAGTCGTTCATTCTCCACAAAGTGGAACGGCTACACCAGGAATACACCATACGTTTTGCCCCTTTTTCGTTTTCACCATCGGGATTAAAAAAGTCATGAGCCTGGGTATTCGCGCAATTTTAGTGATGTAAATTGTATGGCGCCAGCGCCAATGCGGTGCCAGCTCAATGGTAGCTCATTGACGCAATGACTCCAAGCGAATTTTTGGCGCTAATTAGTAGTGAGTGCGTAGTACATTTCACTTGCGCTTTTGAGTGAAACGATTTTTGTGTATCAGGCACGAGTTTGGTGTTATTGGCGCTACTGGCAATGATGACACTGAGCTGATGACGGTAGCGCTGGTAGTTCAGCTTTTGAATCAGAGAAAGGATTGATGACCCGTGTAAATTATTATGGCTTTGGCTATTTATTATTGGTTGTGTATTTGAACCAAATAAATGCTGCGGACATAACAACCGGAGTCATTTTTGAGTTTTATATGTTAGGTTTAATGCACAATTAATATGGATATGTTTGAGCAGCCAAATAATAAAAGTAGTATTGCTAAAGTGCTGCTTAGTTGATGGAATGTAGCTAATTTCCTAGTGATGAACAATAGATTGTCAACATTTCGTTCAACGAACGCGCGCAATTGCCACATCTGCTCAAATTTTCCAAGATTTTGCATTGTTGATTTAACTTAAGCTGTTATGCCAATATTTTCAGCCAGGTTATTTCAAATAGGTCATTTTTCCAAAAGCAAAATAAATTACAGCAAAGATTACAGAGTTAAACAGCCTTAAAAAATCAGCTATGTTGAGGCGGATAGCATAGCAAAAAGTATGGTGAATTCCTCGTACAGCCGTCCCACAATTTCCACAAAGCTTTAGAACTCTACAATGTACCATCTTATATTTAGAGAGTCTTTGGTATAAACAAAACGTATGGTGTATTCCTGGTGTAGCCGTTCCACTTTGTGGAGAATGAACGACTTTACAATGCTCCCTCTTATTAATCTACTCTCTTTGGTATAAGCACATTTATGGTTGAAAATATGCAGTAACTTTTCACATTGTAAGAGCATAATGCGTTTCGTTTTGTTATCTCATACAACAACCCGCCGCTAGTGGCCTCTGTTGGCTATAATAGCAGACTCAATTGAATAGCATCAGATGTCGCCAATTTTGGTTGCATAAACGATTACCACGCCGATGTCACCCTGTGTCGTTTTAATTGGAAACGGACGGAAATAGTATTGTTATAGACATTTTCTTTGCTACGCCAGTGTTCTTTGTTCACAAACTTAGCTCGATTTTTACACATCATCATCATCATCATTAATTAACCGTCTAAGCAATTTTGGTAGCTTCGTAACAAGTCACGCCAGCTACACCTGATGCACTATAACTGACGTCAATTGGGAGCACCAATGGAGCTCAAGTCTTCCTCCATCTGCCTCTCCTAATGCAGTGGAGCTCTGCCTCTTCCTCTGCTTCCAAACTACGGTGTCGACTGAAATACTTTCCAGGCCGGAGGGTCTTCGTCCTTTCACATAATAAGACCCATCCAATAAAGCTTTGGGCTCATCATTATACCTCCTTTGATACTGCCGTAGGCATCACGGACAGGACCATCCTCCGGCGAATTTTATCTCGAACACTCCAAGAGCCATTGGATCTTCTCTCGACACCGTCCAATATTCCAAGCTATACATCAGGGCAGGTATGATGAGCGACTTGTACAGTGTCGAGAGAGGACTTCACTTTTCAATTGCGTACTTAGTCCAAATTAGTACTTGTTGGTAAGAGATGTTCTCCATTTGATTTCTAAATTGACATTGTTTTTGCTATTATTGCTGGCTCCGTAATAGACAAAATCCCTCACAGTCTCGAATAAATATCTACCAACAGTAACGTACCTGCGGAGGCGCGTATACGCCGATTATTTCTTGGATAACAGCAAGTACTTCATCTTATTCTCATTAACCGCAAGACCCTGTACCTAATCCCTAGAAGGCAGAGCTCACTGCGGTTTGTTCAGACCAATGTCATCAGCATACGCTAGTAATTGTACGTTCTTATAATAGATTTTAAGATCACGGTTTAGTTTGCTGCTAGAACTCTCTTCTCCAGCATTATCTTAAGGAAATCGCACGAAAGGGAGTCGCTTTGTCTGAAGCCACGTCTGGTTTCGAAAGGCTTACGGAGCTTGTGGAGTTTCTCAGCGTTATTTGGTAGATTATTATTAATTTGGCTGGGAACTTATATTTAGGCATATGAGCATACATGCAGCGTCTTTCATGCTGTCAAATGCTGCTTTGAAGTCGACGAAAAGATGGTGAGTGTCGATTCTCTTATCGTTAGTCCAGTCGAGCTCCAGTCTTACGCAGAGTTCGCTACATGGAACCTTATACGCGGTTATTGGCTCGGTTCGTGGGATCACCTTTCTGGGGATTGGGCAGGGTATACTTAAGTTCCAATCTGGAGGTTGATGCATACTCCTTACCAACCCTTCGCCTCCTTGTTTGAACATCTCGGTGGGTATTCCATCATTACCTTGCGCCTTGTGATTTTTTTTTAGCAGGGATACTGCTATTCTCACTTCGTCATAGTCGGTTGCCAGAACATGTTTTCCATCATCGCCGATTGGGCTGTCGGGCTCGTCTTCTCACTCGCTAGCCAGCAATGAGGAGAAGTGTTCTCTCCGCAACTTAAGCACACTCTGTACGTCAGTTACCAGATCGCCATTATCGTTCTTGCAGGTATCTGCCCCGATCTGGAAATCGATATTTAGACATGGATATGTGAAATTTGGAAGTTGTCCTCAAAGTTGATTTTCTACTTTGGACAAACTTTAACATCACCGTCCTACCAGAAATGTGATAAGACCTCGAAACTTGTGAACAACAGTCGTTGCTCCTGCGTATATATTGGCACACTATTCGAGTTTTCAATGTAGGCTATGCCTCGTCTCGCTGTACATTGCGTAACTTGGATCGGAAGCAGATATGCACCTTTAACTCCAGCTGTTGAATTCTGCTTTCAGCACTCATATCTGGTCTCGGAAAGTATCTCTGGACGACGTAATGTAATCGAGCATTATAAAGATATTTTTCCATAAAATCTTTGAGAGAATCTGGCAGGCGATAAAAGACAAGTTAGTATTCGACGTCTCTAAAGCGCTTAAGTTATGGAAGGAATAAATCTGCCTAGCCTAAAATACTCTTAAATACCTTCCATTTGATACCCATGTCATACAAACACATTCCAGGGTTACCCTGGATTCATTTTCCTACATGGTGATTTTCCCTTATTTTTTCTCCAAAGCTCTCAGCTGAGTATGTAATGTTCGGTTACACCGGAACTTAGCCTTCCTTACTTGTGTTTGTAAATATCTTTCGACAGATATACAATTCTTAATTTCTACTTACGGATCCTAAAAACGTAGGTGGAAACGCCGCTTTTGATACCCCCTTTGATAATTATTGATAAACATTAGGTGGTGCATCGTCTTGTAAAACGTGACCCTGCATTTTAGTCATATTAGTACTCGAATTCGAAGTATTTACTCCAGCCCTCGTTTTGCTTGGGAGTACTCCATAAAATAAATCGTTTTTTTAGTAGATACTCACTCTTAGCTGTTCCATGGAGCGCTCTGCGCTGGAGTAGGTGATCCTTCCTTAGAACAACGGTATGTAAATTGGAACAAAGTTTTTATACTCAGTTGAGCAGAGCACGGTTGGTTGTACAGGTATAAAGGAATCGAGATAGATATAGACTTCCATATAGCAAAATCATCAGTATCGAATAAAAATTTGATTGAGCCGTGTCCGTCCGTCCGTCCGTTCGTCCGTCTGTCTGTTAACACGATAACTTGAGTAAATTTTGAGGTATCTTGATGAAATTTGGTATGTAGGTTCCTGGGCACTCATCTCAGATCGCTATTTAAAATAAACGATATCGGACTATAACCACGCCCACTTTTTCGATATCGAAAACTTCGAAAAACCGAAAAATGCGATAATTCATTGCCAAAGACGGATAAAGCGATGAAACTTGGTAGGTGGGTTGACCTTATGACGCATAATAGAAAATTAGTAAGATTTTGGACAATGGGAGTGGCACCGCCCACTTTTAAAAGGAGGTAATTTAAAAGTTTTGCAAGCTGTAATTTGGCAGTCGTTGAAGATAAATGATGAAATTTGGCAGGAACGTTACTCCTATTACTCTATGTGTGCTAAATAAAAATTAGCAAAACCGGATAAAGAACACGCCCACTTTTAAAAAAAAAAATTTTAAAAGTCAAATTTTAACAAAAAATTGAATATCTTTACTGTATATAAGTAAATTAAGCCAACATTCAAGTCCAGTAATGATATGATGCAACAAAATACAAAAATAAAAGAAAACTTCAAAATGGTCGTGGCTCCGCCCATTTTCATTTAGTTTTTCTAGAATACTTTTAATGCTATAAGTCGAACAAAAATTTACCAATCACTATGTCATTTGGTAAGGGCATAGCTTCTATGCCGGTAGCTGTTTTCTGTGAAAATAAGCGAAATCGGTTTAAGCCACGCCCAGTTTTTATACACAGTCCACCGTCTTTCCTTCCGCTCGGCCGTTCACACGATAACTTGAGCAAAAACCGACATATCTTTATTAAATTTAGTCCACGTACTTACCTGAACTCACTTTATCTTGGTATAAAAAATGGCCGAAATCCGACTATAATCACGCCCACTTTTTCGATATCGAAAATTACGAAAAATGAAAAAAAAATGCCATAATTCTATACCAAATACGAAAAAAGGGATGAAACATGGTAATTTGATTGGTTTATTGACGCAAAATATAACTTTAGAAAAAACTTTGTAAAATGGGTGTGACACCTACCTACCATATTAAGTAGAAGAAAATGAAAAAGTTCTACAGGGCGAAATCAACAGCCCTTGGAATCTTGGCAGGAATACTGTTCGTAGTATTGCATACATAAATAAATTAGGGGTACCCGACAGATGATGTTCTGCGTCACCCTGGTCCACATTTTGGTCGATATCTCGAAAACGCCTTCACATATACAACTAAGGGCCACTCCCTTTTAAAACCCTCATTAATAACTTTAATTTGATACCCATATCGTACAAACACATTCTAGAGTCACCCCTGGCCCACACTTATTGGCGATATCTCGAAAAGGCGTCCACCTATAGAACTAAGTATCATTCCCTTTTAAAATATTCATTACCACCTTTCATTTGATACCCATATCGTACAAACATTCTAGAGTCACCCTTGGACCACCTTTATGGCGATATCTCGAAAAGGTATCTACCTATCCACCGAAGGCCCACTCGCTTTTAAAATACTCATTAACACCTTTCATTTGATACCCATATCGTACAAGCATATTCTAGAGACACCCCTGGTCCGCCTTTATGGCGATATCTCGAAAAGGCGCTCACCTATAGAACTAAAGCCCATGCCCTTTTAAAATACTCATCAACACCTTTCATTTGATGCCCATATCATACAAACACATTCTAGAGTCACCCCTGGCCCACCTTAATGGCTATATCTCGCAAAGGCGTCCTATAGACGTAAGTCCCACTCCCTCTTAAAATGCTCAGTAACACCTTTCATTAGATACCCATATCGTACAAACACATTCTAGAGTCACCCCTGGTTCACCTTTATGGCGATATCTCGAAAACGCCTTCACATATACAACTAAGGCACACTCCCTTTTAAAATACTCATTAACACCTTTCATTTGATACCTATATCGTACAAACATATTCTAGAGTCACCCCTGGTCCGCCTTTATGGCGATATCCCTAAATGGCGTCCATCCATAGAACTATGCCCTACTCTCTCTTACATGCCAACCTAATAAAACCGCACTGCGTTTTTTTTAGCGCACGCAAACAACCGGCGTTTTTTGCCCTAACCCAAATAAGCATGCGTCGCGACAATGTAAAGCATGTGTGCAAACGTCAAATCTAAATGTCATGCAGAACAAAAATTGGAAATCGAGTTAGGTTTTTACGCAGCAAATTCAATTTGGGTTGCTCTCATACAAGTTGTATGTGCATGAGACATTTTTGACAGAAAATGACTTGCGTGCGTTTATATTAGGTTGGCATGTTAAAATACTCTTTAATACTTTCCATTTGATACACATGTCAAACAACCACATTCCACGGTTACCCTAGGTTCATTTTCCTACATGGTGATTTTCCCTTATTTTGTCTCCATAGCTCTCAACTGAGTATGTAATGTTCGGTTACATCCGAACTTAGCCTTCCTTACTTGTTTTTTTTTAATTTTTATAAATGTGGTGTTACCACACTTAAAAGCAAAGAAACGGCAAGGCGGACTTCATCATGTACATTGTGGATCGGACAAGCGTTATATCTAACGTCAAAATAACAAAAAAACCCGCTCATCTCATATTTCAGGTTACTATCGTGGTCTCAACCCACAAATCACACACAGAAGAATGCGCATTCACGAGCTCAAAATTGCTTCGTTCTGTGCATCTACGTCACACTTGACTGCTTGAGCGAATGAAAGAAAGAAAGAAAAAAAAAAACAAAGCTAAATGAAAATGACGTAAAAATTGCCCATAAAAAACAGCTGATCTTTTGTTTACATGCGCAATGCACAATCTTGTGTGTGCGATTTGTGGTCTCAACCTATTTCTTTCTATCACCCGCTGAAGATAGCCGACAATGTTGAACATCCTGTCAAAACGGGACAAAAAGCCATCTTGAATATCCTGCCAGTCAGTTTAACGGATGAGAACGTAAAGGAGTGGGAATCAGAGAAGAAGGAAGGCTAGGAGACACAAGGAAAAAAGAAAATAGGGAAGAGGTAAGGAGAGATGAGAAACAAGGTCCGAAACAAGACGGCGTGTTATTGATTTGTTATTGAAGTTGTCACGTACACGTACATTTGTGGATCCGCCCCTTTGCGCGATCAAGGTGGAATTGCCCCAACTAGCTCAGTACATGGAGTCGCGGCTCTGAACCCTTTTTCCACCTTGATGCAGGGCGGATGTCACAATCATATTAATCATTTCCTCTCTCTCACCTCACCCCACAAGAAGCCCACCAGCTCTGCAGGTCCCCTTATCTTACCTTTGATCCATTTCGTTCCAAACCACCTACCCTTCGTTCATCTTCCCCCTCCCCTCTCTGTTAATTTAGCACGCCATATTTACACTTTTTCTAATTTCAATGTAACATATTTAATTCAATAAAATATAGGTAAATACATACATACATATAATGCCTAGACAAACTTGTGAAAAAAATTACCTTAAACTTTATTTTCGATGTATGATTTACATTTAATGATTAACAAGACAAAAAATTTAGACTTTATGTTGGACTCAGCCACATGTAATTATTTCATATAAAACTTTCTCTTACATATATCAGTAAAGCATGGAATTTCTTGGAAATTTTTTACTTTGCCTAATTCGGCTTACACGAAATCATTTTTAAATTTATTAATTATTATTAATTCCGCAAATTATTTCGGGACTTCCCGCCACCGCTACCAAAAACCAAACATTAGAACCGCTCAATATGAGCACAAAATTTTATATTCCCTATCAGGGTCCTATCCTACCTAAAAGAGCTCTCCTTGGTGGTCAAGGGACTCCTAGGAGCTGGGCTTTCTCGCCGCTATTTACAAAAAAAAAAACGGTATATTTGAATAAACTATTGGGTTGACGCGTGGACGTCCGCCACGAATTAATATTCAAAAATTTAATATTTTGACAATATAATCAAATGCAAATCTTATAACTAAACGAAATATACATAAAACATATAAATGTACATATAATCAAATGAGGTTCCAAATGTAGTTTGTTCGCTGGGTTTCCGGCTTTATGCCCTTTTATACCCTCTAACATCCCTCGAGCGGGACAAGGTACGCCCAACGCGGGGATCACCCACACCTGACAACGTCTCCTGCCTCGAGAGCTGAGCCGGGCATATGCTAGTGCGATTTATTCGCCTTGCTATTACGGGAAGAACAATTTAAATATGTGCATACGAACTATTCTCTTTTGTATTCACTCTAGCTAAACTTCGGACCGAGCGCTCTTTCCCTCCCCCGCCGACTTGACCCTCATCAACGGGGTGGTATTCACGCAAGTAATGGAATATCTTTGTGTAAAGTTAATTACATTTTGTGTTATTTTCAGGTCACCAAGCGGCAATATAGTATTAACTTATTGAGTATAAAATTATGTAGTTTTAAGTTATTCAACACTAAGTTAGGTAGTAGTAATTCCTTTAGTATTAAGCTAGTTAGTATTAAGTTATTTATCGGGTTCTTTAGTATAAGGTTATTGTTTAAGGTCCTTCGCGTGCCACGCCCCTAGACTCTTTCCTGCCAAGGTTTCGAGTAGGTACATGTTATTCCCCAAAGCCTTGGTGACGCGACATTTCGTGAATTTCCGGCAAAATTTAGCGTTTATATTTTGTTTGAAATCGCTTAGAATAAAATTGCGTTTATAGATTTCTTGGCCAGGCTTAAATTGTATTTCGCGGATTCTTTTGTTGTATCGTGCCGCGTTTGTTTCATACGATTCGTGTAGGTTTTCTTTTATTTTCTCGCGCATAAGTCTCATTTTATCGCTGGGATCTAATACGAACACCTCATTATCCGATAGACTCCCCAACTTCCTGGCCAATGCATAGTCTGCACCATTCGTAAACATGTTCTGTCCGAACAGGTCAAAGTATGGTGTAACTCCCGTGGCCGAATGTACAGCGCTACGCAGAGAGCACTCTATTTTGGTTAGGTACAAATCCCAGTCCCTATGATCATTCTCGAGGTATGATCTAATGGCGGCTAGTACTGATTGATTCGCTCGCTCAGCGGCATTCGACCGCGGAGCTTAATAGGCCGTCTTTAGATGTACGACACCATATGATTCTAATAGTTCCGAGAATTGTTTCGATACGAATTGTTTTCCGTTATCGGAATGTATGATTTCTGGAACGCCAAATTTATGAAAAATCTCTTCAGTTATAAACTTAACCACATTGCCTGCGGTAGCTTCACGCATCGCCTTCAGAAAAATAAATTTCGTAAAATGATCAACTACGATAAAAATAAAACAATTTCCGCGCTTTGATCTAGGATACTTCCCCAAAAAATTTGTATATGTATATCTTCTGAAAAGGGCGGACAGTAACCACTTCTTTCCCAATCCCTGGTTTTAAAATCGCGTTAGATGGTTTCGAGTCTTTGCATGTTTGACATTCCCTCACGAAGTCCCGAACCTGCACCACCATATTAGGCCAGTAATACAGCCTCCGTATGCGATGTAGTGTTTTTGCCATTCCCCCATGTGCAGCTATCTCTGGACAGTGGGCGTTCTCTATGAGAGTTGACGTCAGTGCTTCAGGGACCCAAAGCTTCCATTCGTTTTCCTCAAGTTCACTATCCTTTGGTAAAAATTTCTTAAAAACCATCCCAGCCTCTACCTTAAAATCGGGAAGCCGCTCCTTATTGCTTTCGATTATCTTAATTAGTTCTAAATACCCTTCTGATTCAAACTCAGTGGTGTCTATATTAGCTATTGGTGAGTTAGTTATTTCCTCTATACAGCGTGATAGAGTAACGGCGACAATATTCTCCGAGTCTTTACGATGCTCGATCTCAAAATCAAACGCTAGCAATTGTAGGGACCACCTAGCTAATCTGCCATTTAGGTCTTTTAAAGGCATCAACCATTTTAAACTGGCGTGATCTGTCACCACTGTAAATGGCATCAGATCGATATAAGGCCGAAATTTCTTGACTGCCATTACTGCTGCAAGGCATTCTTTTTCTGTGGTGCTGTACTTTCGCTGATATTCATTGAATTTTTGAGAAAAATACGCGATTGGTTTTTCACCACCATCACATTCTTTCTGATATAAAACCGCACCTAGACCATAATCAGATGCATCACACTGTGCCCAAAATCGTTTGGAAAAATCCGGATGTTTCAGAACCGGAGCGCTTGTGAGGGCTCTCTTTAAACCATTGAATGTTCTATTGCTTCGTCTGACATCTCAAATTTTCTTCCCTTTTTCAAGGAGTCGGTTAGCGGCGCTGCCATGGTGGCGAAATCTTTTATAAACCGCCTATACCATCCGGCAGTGCCTAGAAAACTACGAACTTGTTTAACTGTTTTGGGAACAGGGATATTTGTATGTCCTTTATCTTTTCCGGGTCTGTTTTCAACATCCCTCCCCCTACTATGAAGCCAAGATAAGGTAACTACTTAAAACAAAATTTGGACTTGCTCAATCCAATTGTTAAATTTGCGTCTTTTAAGCAAGTGACGACTTCTTTTAAGATTCGCAAATGCTAGTCGAAATCTGGCGCGATGATTAGTAAATCATCCAAATAAATGAAAACATTCGATTTTAGCTTTTGTGGTATAACACGGTCCATGAGTCGGCATAACCTTTGGGCAGCGTTACATAACCCGAATGGCATGGTGACAAATTGGTAGAGAGGACGACCGGGCACTGTAAAGGCGGTATATGGCTTGCTACTGTCATCTAACTCAATTTGCCAGAATGCAAATTTTAAGTCGACACTGCTTATAAAGTGGGTGTCGCCGATACGACTAATGATGCCCTCGATATTTTGTAAGGGGTACGCACCTTTCACGGTCACGGCGTTTAGTTTACGCGCATCCAAGCAAAATCGATTCTTGCCTGGTTTGCGCACAACTGTCGTTCTGTTACTCCAAGGGCTGTCACTTTCTTCTATCACCCCCAACTCTAACATTTTGTCCACCTCCTCATAAACAATTGCCTGCATTGCCGGTGACAGAGGATAATGCCGCTCTTTTACGGGTACCGCTTTATCAACCAGCTTAATTGTATGTTTCTCTAAATTGGTACGTCCTAACCAATGTTTCTCAAAAGTTCTGAAACCGCTAACAACTTCTTCTAAGCGCTGTTTCTGTTCCGCTGTTAGGCTATGTAAAACGCGCCGTTCATTCTTGTCTTCCTCTGAAACCATTTCCTGTTTATTTAAATCAATTTCATCTACAGCCACCACTTCCGGCGCTAACTGAAAAGTACGCCAAAAATCTATTCCCAGGTAGATATTTTGCTCTAGGTACGGGCATAAAAAGAATGTAACTTTTTGTTCTAATTGATTAAATTTTACAAAAGTAGTAATTTTTCCTAAAACCTTGTGCCTCCGGCCGCCAGCTGTTTTGACGGAGGACACATATCTTTCTATCGGCACACCTATTTTGTCAACGAATTCTCTACACCCTCTTCCCAAAATACTGACTGATGCGCCAGTGTCCAGCAAGCCTCGTGTTTGAACGCCCATGATTTCTATATCCGCGTAGACACGCGGATCTGACTTACTTATTTTTTTGATGGAGGCCAATACTTTTTGTCGTAGAAGTTTTCGTTTCCCGCTTTGTTACATAAGGGGCATTTCGGGGTTATCACGTCCAACTTCCCGCATTTGTAGCAAAAGATTCGCCGTTGTAGCGACATACACTCTGTGAAAAAGTGGCCATCGGCCCCACAGTTCCAACATAATACGTTTCTGCGGCCTATTGCCTGTTTCGGGAAAGACTGCTGACGTATCTCCTCCACGATGACTTGACCCTCTCCACCGGGAGTGAATGCCTCTTGGTATTCAAATTCGCAGATCTCCTCGATTTGTGGACGTGGCATATAGTTATCGGCATGCGGCCGTTCGCGACGCGGGAAACATCTTTCGGCTTCTTTACAATCCATTCTCAACTGGTCCAATGAATATGTTGACATAGGGTATACCAACTTGGCAAGAGATTCGCGCAAGTTACCTTTTACTAAGCGCACAACTTCATATTCCGGAATTGGATTCCGCAGTCGCGAACGAAGCGTGCCAACAACATGGAAGTAGGCATCTATGCTTTCACCCGCCCTTTGCTTTCTCTCCGCTAACTCTCTTAAAATTTCGAAGTATGTTTGCTGAGAGGCGAACTGACGTCGAAGAGCCATCTGCAAACTTGGCCAGTCGACTCTACCATGAGACCGGATATATAGCCAATACCACTCGCGGGCTTCGCCACTCAACAACTTGTGAAAATCGCGTATTATGTCTGCCCATGAGCAACCATACTGTTCCCTCAAATACTCCAAACGAAATAAGAAGTCCTCAACCGACATTGCGTCCCGATGTCCCTGATAGCTTATCCCCCACTTTTCGACTTTAAGATCTGATCGGCCATATTCCCTACTCTCTCGCTCCGATTGTCCACAATGTCCTCCCGAGATAGCTGTGGGTATACCTACATCGGCACTTGGGGGTTGACGGATTGGTGGCTGATCGTTACGTGGCGGAAATGCATACGTTGCTGTTTGGGGTAGGGTAATATTATTTTGTCTACTCACGGCAACATAATTTGAATTTTCATTTATGGTCAAATTGTTTGTAGAGCTCCTAGATTCCAGAGATTCAATACTGGAGTTGTGCTTCTTTCTCTTATTGCGGTTACGCGACCTATTATTTTTATTGTTACCCCCCGACAATTCTAACCCTGTGCGTGCACCTCCACCCGTCGCGCCTAATTCCGGTAAGGTATCGCGGATTTCTTTCAAGATGGCATTTTTGGCTTCGGCCATCATTTCCCTTACCATCGGCACTATGTCGTTGCGCAGATCGTATTGTTTGTCTTTAGCTTGACGGTTGGGTTCACCATTATTGGATGGAATGGGTTTCGGAAAGGTCAAGGTAGATGGTGGGGCTGCCACAGGCTGCGTATATTGGGATTCTTTCGGAGGCTTTGGAATGGCACCCGTGTTGCTGGCTGACTCTGCTGGTGAAGTACTAGAATTTTCTTTTCTCATTTCCCCGCCCGATGCGCCCGCAGCTGCTTGGTTACCCCCTCCTATCTGACCCGAAAGATCAATAAAAGCAGGGTCGTTTTCGCTTGGATGCTTCGAGTAGGACACATTCATCGGAACCATGGTTTCGTGCCTGTTTCTAAAACGCGTATTATATGGGCTCGATCTACGGTTCGCACACTTCGTTCCTTTTAGGGACCCAATTTTGTTGTGTATATATTTATACTCAGTTAAGCAGAGCTCACAGAGTATATTAACTTTGATTGGATAACGGTTGGTTGTACAGGTATAAAGGAATCGAGATAGATATAGACTTCCATATATCAAAATCATCAGTATCGAAAAAAAATTCGATTGAGCCATGTCCGTCCGTCCGTCCGTCTGTCCGTTAACACGATAACTGGAGTAAATTTTGAGGTATCTTGATGAAATTTGGTATATAGGTTCCTGGGAACTCATCTCAGATCGCTATTTAAAATGAACGATATCGGACAATAACCACGCCCACTTTTTCGATATCGAAAATTTCGAAAAATCGAGAAAGTGCGATAATTCATTACCAAATACGGATTAAGCGATGAAACTTGGTAGGTGAGTTGAACTTATGACGCAGAATAGAAAACTAGTAAAATTTTGGACAATGGGAGTGGCACCGCCCACTTTTAAAAGAAGGTAATTTAGAAGTTTTGCAAGCTGTAATTTGGCAGTCGTTGAAGATATCATGATGAAATTTGGCAGGAACGTTACCCTTATTACTATATGTCTGCTTAATAAAAATTAGCAAAATCGGAGTACGAACACGCCCACTTTTTAAAAAATTTTTTTTTTAAATTCAAATTTTAAAAGAAAAGTTAATATCTCTACAGTATATAAGTAAATTATGTCAACATTCAACTCCAGTAATGATATGGTGCAACAAAATACAAAAATAAAAGAAAATTTCAAAATGGGCGCGGCTCCGCCCTTTTTCATTTAATTTGTGTAGGATACTTTTAATGCCATAAGTCGAACAAAAATTTAACAATCCTTGTGAAATTTGGTAGAGGCTTAGAATCTAGGACGATAACTGTTTTCTGTGAAAAAGGGCGAAATCCGTTGAGCCACGCCCAGTTTTTATACACAGTCGGCCGTCTGTCCTTCCACTCGGCCGTTAACACGATAACTTGAGCTAAAATCGATATATCTTTACTAAACTCAGTTCATGTAATTATCTGAACTCACTTTGTATTGGTGTAAAAAATGACCGAAATCCGACTATGACCACGCCCACTTTTTCGATATCGAAAATTACGAAAAATGAAAAAAATGCCATAATTATATACCAAATACGAAAAAAGGGATGAAACATGGTAATTTGATTGGTCTGTTGACGCAAAATATAACTTTAGAAAAAAACTTTGCAAAATGGGTGTAACACCTACCATATTAAGTAGAAGAAAATGAAAAAGTTTTGCAGGGCGAAATCAAAAGCCCTTGGAATCTTGGAAGGAATACTGTTCGTGGTTTTACATATATAAATAAATTAGCGGTACCCGACAGATGATGTTCTGGATCACACTGGTCCACATTTTGGTCGATATCTCGAAAACGCCTTCACATATACAACTAAGGGCCACTCCCTTTTAAAACCCTCATTAATAACTTTAATTTGATACCCATATCGTACAAACACATTCTAGAGTCACCCCTGGTCCGCGTTTATGGCGATATCTCGAAAAGGCGTCCACATATAGAACTAAGGCCCACTCCTTTTTAAAATACTCATTAACACCTTTCATTTGATACCCATATCGTACAAAAAAATTCTAGAGTCACCCCTGACCCACCTTTATGGCGATATCTCGAAAAGGCATTCACCTATAGAACTAAGGCCCACTCGCTTTTAAAATACTCATTAACACCTTTCATTTGATACCCATATCGTAAAAACAAATTCTAGAGTCACCCCTGGTCCACCTTTATGGCTATATCTCGAAAAGGCGTCCACCTATAGAACTAAGGCACACGCCGTTTTAAAATACTCATTAACGCCTTTCATTTGATACCCATATCGTAAAAACAAATTGTAGTCACCCTTGGTCCACCTTTATGGCTATATCTCGAAAAGGCGTCCACCTATAGAACTAAGGCCCACTCGCTTTTAAAATACTCATTAACACCTTTAATTTGATACCCATATCGTACAAACAAATTCTAGAGTCACCCCTGGTCCACCTTTATGGCGATATCTCGAAAAGGCGTCCACCTATAGAACTAAGGCCCACTCACTTTTAAAATATTCATTCCCACCTTTCATTTGATACCCATATTGTACAAACAAATTCTAGAGTCACCCCTGGTCCACCTTTATGGCGATATCTCGAAAAGGCGTCCACCTATAGAACTAAGGCACACGCCGTTTTAAAATACTCATTAACACCTTTCATTTGATACCCATATCGTAAAAACAAATTGTAGTCACCCTTGGTCCACCTTTATGGCTATATCTCGAAAAGGCGTCCACCTATAGAACTAAGGCCCACTCGCTTTTAAAATACTCATTAACACCTTTAATTTGATACCCATATCGTACAAACAAATTCTAGAGTCACCCCTGGTCCACCTTTATGGCGATATCTCGAAAAGGCGTCCACCTATAGAACTAAGGCCCACTCACTTTTAAAATATTCATTCCCACCTTTCATTTGATACCCATATTGTACAAACAAATTCTAGAGTCACCCCTGGTCCACCTTTATGGCGATATCTCGAAAAGGCGTCCACCTATAGAACTAAGGCCCACGCCCTTTTAAAATACTCATTAACACCTTTCATTTGATACCCATATCGTACAAACAAATTCTAGAGTCACCCCTGGTCCACCTTTATGGCGATATCTCGAAAAGGCGTCCACCTATAGAACTAAGGCCCACGCCCTTTTAAAATACTCATTAACACCTTTCATTTGATATCCATATCGTACAAACAAATTCTAGACCTCAACCTCAACCCTGATCCACCTTTATGGCGATATCCCTAAATGGCGTCCATCTATAGAACTATGGCCCACTTCCTCTTAAAATACTCTTTAATACCTTTTCATTTGATACACATGTCATACAAACACATTCCAGGGCTACCCTAGGCTACCCCTGGTTCAGATTACATTTCAGGCATGCAAAAAAAAATTGTATTGGTTAGGAATCCTTGGAGCAACGGTAAACGTTCCTGTGGTGAGGTGAGAAATTATCTATGTAAAAAGTAAAAAAAATAAAAAAAAATCTGACTAATTATGTCTAACAACTTATGCTACCTATACACGCATTGCATAGAAGCTTTCTTGTGGCCATAAGTGCTATATTTTCAATAAGAAGCGTCTTATACAAATGTACTATAAGGACTTTTATTCATTGTAAATCAAAAAAAAATTGTCTTTTGTGTTGAAAAAAAAAATCGAAATCGGTTTTAAAAACAATATAAACATGAATGTATGATGCTTATCGCCTCGCATAACTTGTTTGGCTATGCCATCCTGAAATTATTGATAGAGACTGTCTTTATGATTCCAACCTCTACCATCGGTGCAATTGATTTTGGATCTAACACCATGGACAAGTCACCGAATAGGGGAGATGGTTGCATAAGGACATCTCCGTAACTGGTATTAAAAAAAATAAAAAAAAGGAATTAAGTTAATTGAAAATTAAAAATTATTCAAATGCTTATAGCTTCCCATAAATTGTTTAGCTATATCATCTTATGGGCTATTGATGGGATCTGTCCTTATGATCCCAACCTCCACTGTCGGCGCAATTGACTTTTTGGATCTAACACCATAGACAAGGCACCGAATAGGAAAGATGGTCACATAACGACAGAACCGTTTGGTTTAATGACTGCAACTATTGTACATTAGCTTGGGGTTGAAATATTATTTGTTAAAAAAATGAGATTTGAACACTATTTCGTTGACTAGATCTCGGTAATCAGATCTACATTTTAACTCATGCGTGGGCTCCAATTTCAACCCGCGCTAATGTCATCACTGAAAGAAAAACCTTTTGATTTGGGGCGCCATATTAATAAAATTGTCACGTACATGTACATTTGTGGATCCGCCCCTTTGCGCGATCAAGGTGGAATTGCCCCAGCTAGCTCAGTACATGGAGTCGCGGTTCTGAACCCTTTTTCCACCTTGATGCAGGGCGGATGTCACAATCATATTAATCATTTCCTCTCTCTCACCTCACCCCACAATAAGCCCATCCTTCCTTGGACCGCTCGCTTTCCATCGCTCTGCAGGTCCCCTTATCTTACCTTTGCTCCATTCCGTTCCAAACCACCTACCCTTCGTTCATCTTCCCTCTCTCCACTCTGTTAATTTAGCGCACCATATTTAAAATTTTTCTAATTTTAATGTAACATATTTAATTCAATAAAATATAGGTAAATACATACATACATATAATGCCAAGACAAACTTGTGAAAAAAATTACCTTAAACTTTACTTTCGATGTATGATTTACATGTAATGTTTAACAAGAAAAAAAATTTAGACTTTATGTTGGACTCAGCCACATGTAATTATTTCATATAAAACTTTCTCTTACATATATCAGTAAAGCATGGAATTTCTTGGAAATTTTTTACTTTGCCTAATTTGGCTTACACGAAATCATTTTTAAATTTATTAATTATTATTAATTCCGCAGGGGCTAAGATACTTGGCTTGGATATCATAAGTGGTTTCAGGCTCTGGATCAGGGACTGATATCAGTCTTAGACCGGCCATAGTGACGAATGTCACGCGTGATTAGTTATCACGTCCTGCACGAGGTGCCCCTGCTTCTACTGATAATGGCGGATCTAGAGAGGACAACTCGATAAAACCCGCACCCCTTGAGTCATTGTGCCGAGCTCAGGGGAGGGAGAGTCAAGATCGGTACACAACGGTGACGAACTGGACTGTTTTAGGACTTTGATTTCACACTACATTTTGACTTGATGACATTGGGCTGGTAGGTGCGGTATTCTGCCACTTTAGTAGGTCGGGCGGGCCTCAAGGTACGTTCCGGCTCCGTCGCCGTTAAGTTGGTGGTGTAGGTGCGGTTGAAGATTTTCCCGCTTCGCGTCCGGTCTGGCTCTGAACGCATTACTCATAAGGTAATGCGTCAACCCTCGCGTGGCCTCCCTGCGTAGCATAGATAACCACGAGATCGTTAAAGGGCGACTACACAATCGGCTCCGGATAGCGGCCTTGAGGGGGGACTTTTTTAGAATGGACAATACTAATACGAATCCGCCAAGGATGGGGTGCGGAAGAAGAGCGCTTTTGATGGAAATCCGTCAAATCAATCTTCAGCACTCTAAGGCGGCTTCCGCAAATTTGTTGCTCTGCCTTGAAAAAGGCGGAGTGGATATAGTCCTTGTCCAGGAGCCGTGGCTGAGTAGTAACGGCAGTAAGATTTCTGGATTAAGGACTGGAAAATTCAACACCTTGGTGCATGGGGAGGCAAGTAGGCCTAGATCCTGTGTGCTTGTTAAAAAAGAGATTAAAGCTTTTATTCTCTCTAATTTCAGCAATGCTGACGTAACCACGGTTTGCCTCGAGCGAGGAAGTAATGAAATGTGGGTGGTCTCAGCGTACATGCCCCACGGGGACGTAGTGGGACCACCACCTGCGATACTGGGTGAAATCACCGCTGAAGCAAGGCGGAGAGGTGTTGGCGTGATCATCGGTGCCGATGCAAATGCCCATCATAGCATTTGGGGAAGCTCGGATACCAACACTAGAGGTGAGTCTTTATTTACTTTTACTGTAGATGAGGGACTTTGTATATGTAATAGGGGGAATGACCCGACTTTTATTACTGCGTTAAGGGAGGAGATCCTGGACCTCACCCTGGTTAGTAGAGAACTGGAAGGTCGGATATCTGGATGGAGGGTTCTCAACGAGCACTCCTTCTCTGATCACCGATATATTCAGTTCTCAGTGAACGAAAAACGTCCCGGTAAAATATCTTTTAGGAACCCTAAAAGTACTAACTGGGACTTGTATTGTAGGAAGCTGGGAGAGCTACTGCCTGCGGTGCCTATCATTAGTTCGGGCCTGTCCGAATCTGAGATAGACGTTCTGGTGGAAAACTTCACCTCGGCAAGCAATAGCGCCTTTCAGCTGTCATGCCCATTGAAAACTTACAGGGGGAAGGGCAAGCCGCCCTGGTGGTCGGATTCTCTTGACGACCTAAGAGCGTCCAGTCGGCGGCTCTTCAACAGAGCCAGGAGGAGTAAATTACCCTCGGACTGGGAGCTCTATAAGGTGAGTCTGGGGATTTATAAATATGAAATAAGGATAGCCAAGCGAGATGCATGGCGAAGCTTCTGCGAAAACGTAGAAGGCTGCAATGAATCCGCGAGATTTAGAAAAATACTCTCTAGGAATCCCGCTCCTCTGGGGTATCTGAGAGATGATGGTGGGGACTGGTCGATGAGTAGCGAGGAGTCCCTAAGGCTTTTACTGGACAATCATTTTCCCGATGTCCCAGTTGCGCAGGGATCTTCGCCTGCAAGGTCGGCGGTCGTTGGCCATGCAGAAGTGCCTGCCATTCCAATACGGGAAAGTCAGATAACCTGGGCTATAGGGTCGTTCAAGCCCTATAAGTCTCCGGGCCCGGATGGAATCATTCCTGCGCAGCTTCAAAGGTCTTTGGGGATTTCCTGCCGCTGGTTGGCCATCATATATACTAACTGCCTCAGGCTTAACTATATCCCGAAGTCTTGGCACACGGTTAGGGTTATTTTCATTCCGAAGGCCGGCAGAAGCTCTCATGTATCACCTAAGGATTTCAGGCCAATCAGTCTCTCGTCGTTTCTTCTTAAGACGTTTGAGCGGTTGATTGACCTGTACCTACGGGAAAGGATACCTCGGGGGTTACTGTCGGCTTCACAACATGCGTACTGCAAGGGCAGATCGACGGAAACGGCTCTCCATTCGATTGTAAAGCAAATAGAGGGGTCCCTAGAACACAAAGAGTATGCTCTGGGTGACTTTCTAGACATCGAGGGAGCTTTTAACAATGTCTTACCGGGGTCAATCGAAAGAGCTCTGGTGGGTTTAGGAGTCGAGGCGGCTCTGGTTGAATTTATTAGCAAACTTCTATGCGGCAGAATTGTCGCAGCGGAGTGGGGAGGGGCCATAATTAAGAGGAAGGTGTGCAGGGGCACGCCACAGGGGGTGTCCGATCTCCTCTCCTCTGGGTTGTGGTAGTCAACGAGCTTCTTGTGGAGCTGGAAGCCAATGGTTGTCGGGTGGTTGCCTATGCAGATGACCTCGCTATCCTAGTCAGAGGCAAATTTCTGGGCGCCCTGCGCGATGTTCTTCAGGGCTACCTGAATACTGTGGCTAGGTGGGCTGATTCATGTGGATTGGCGGTCAACCCGGGAAAAACGGAATTGGTCCTTTTCACAAGAAGATATAAGGTGCCCGATTTCAGAACTCCCTCGATTGGAGGGGTACCATTGGTACTTTCTGATAGGGTTAAATATTTGGGGATTGTTTTGGACAAGAAACTGTCCTGGAGACCCAATGTGGAAGATCGGGCCAGGAAGGCCGCCATTGCCTTGTACTGCTGCAGAGGAGCTATCGGAAAGAGATGGGGACGCTCGCCAAGAATAGTACACTGGCTTTATGAGATGGTGGTCAAACCGATTCTGCTATATGGGGTGCTGGTCTGGTGGAAAGCACTGGACACGGCGAGCACCTCCAAAATGTTAGTGTCAGTGCAACGGACGGCGCTGATCGGTATCAGTGGCGCTCTCAGAACAACGCCTACCTTGGCACTGAACGTCATGCTGAACATATACCCAGTAGATATTGCGGGAAAGGCGGCCGCGGCAAGGTCGTTGGTCAGGCTTCGTGATATGGGATATAGACTTTCTGACCGCGGACACTCTAGCCTTCTTACCAGTTTCGACTTCATCCCGGACAGAACGGACTACTGTATGCCGATAACAGCTCCCTATACAACCTTCACCCCAGTTATTCCAGAGAGAGAGGATTGGGGAAGAGGAATTATCTGGGGCATGGGACCGGTTAACTTGTTCACGGATGGGTCAAAGCTGGATGGAAAGGTTGGTGGGGGGGTCTTTTGTCAAGAGCTAAATTTAAGCCGCAAGTTTAAGTTAGCTGATCACTGCAGTGTATTCCAAGCGGAAATTGCTGCGATTAAGGATGCGGTGGATGGAATGCTATCCAGTGCTACCACGGTTAGGGAATTTAACATCTACTCTGATAGCCAATCGGCTATCAAGGCCTTGAGCTCAACTACAGTGCGAGCGAGGGTGGTCTGGGAGTGCCTGACCTCGCTTGCGATTGCATCGAATTATTTTACAATTAAGATTATCTGGGTCCCGGGCCATAGTGATATCCCGGGTAACTGTCAAGCGGATCTCTTAGCCCGCATTGGTACAACTGAACCGGATGAAGATGGCTGTAGGGACTTCGGGATCCCGCTGGCCACCTGTGGATTGCTCCTCCATAGCTGGGCCTCGAATCAGCTCAGCAAACGTTGGGCGGATACCACGTCTTGCAGGGTAGCAAGATCTTTCTGGCCGAAAGTGGATGGCAGGAGGTCTGCTGAAATAATTGGGTTCACTAAGGCTCACCTATCAATGGTCATTGGGGTTTTGACAGGGCACTGTCCCATGGGTATCCATGCGGTACGTCTCAATATACTGGAAACTCCATCCTGCTGCAGCTGTATGGAGGATGATGAGGTGGAATCACCAAATCACTTTATGCTTGATTGTCCAGCTTTTGCCAGAATTAGGCGAAAGTACTTCGGTCGCGACTCACTTGGATCTCCCGAGGATATATCCAAAGTTGAGATCGGTATCATTCGGAGCTTTATCGTTGCTACCCAACGATTCTCTAAGTAGTAGTGTATGTGGTATCACAACGGACCTTCGTGTTGTCCAAGTGAGCTATCCTTATCAGGGCAGCTACCACCTAACCTATCCTATCCTATCCTATCCTATTAATTCCGCAAATTATTTCGGGACTTCCCGCCACCGCTACCAAAAACCAAACATTAGAACCGCTCAATATGAGCACAAAATTTTATATTCCCTACCAGGGTCCTATTCTACCTAAAAGAGCTCTCCTTGGTGGTCAAGGGACTCCTAGGGGCTGGGCTTTCTCGCCGCTATTTACAAAAAAAAAACGGTATATTTGAATAAACTATTGGGTTGACGCGTGGACATCCGCCACGAATTAATATTCAAAAATTTAATATTTTGACAATATAATCAAATGCAAATCTTATAACTAAACGAAATATACATAAAACATATAAATGTACATATAATAAAATGAGGTTCCAAATGTAGTTTGTTCGCTGGGTTTCCGACTTTATGCCCTTTTATACCCTCTAACATCCCTCGAGCGGGACAAGGTACGCCCAACGCGGGGAACACCCACCCTTGACAAAGTGTTAACGGTTTGTTATATACATCAGCTTTTACCGACGAGTGATAAGTTCGTTTCCATTCTTTATCGGTCTGTTATCGGGTGGCAATCGACAAGGCATAGGCGTGTCATCGATGTGTTATCTCAAAGTTATCGATTGCTTATGTTTTTGAAAAATACCGATTTGTTTGGGGAAAGTTTTAGATTTACTACAGACTACAATAACACTTCGATTATAAATCGAAGCTTTTTCTATAACAAATTGATACACAACCCTATATTTGTTCGATAACTTTTCTTCTACGTCGATAACAAACTAGTAACTTCGTATTCATAAAGCAATTTTTTCGAAGCCTGCCAAAATGGTCGCAAATGATCTGAAAATTGATGCTAACACCTATAATCTAGAAATGGTTCCAAAATTATCCCGAGATATGATCTCCAAATATTTCCGAAGTAATATACTGTAACGAATTTACTGCAAATCCTCTTATTTGCCCTTTTGCTAAGATCGTATCGCTAAACTGTTGAATAAATAACTCCAATATTGAATAATGGAAAAATGGCCTTTATTAAAGTACTTCACAATAACACTTATACTTTGCAACTAGCTGGCTTAATAACCAAACTGACTGATAGTTTAAATGAAACTGATCTATTGCCCGATAGATAGCGTGCTTAACTGAAACTGCCCATAGCGCCTTTACCGCTGATGCTTTTATACTCTGTGATTTCCTCGTGGCATCTTCTCGGCGCTTCCAGAATTTACTTAGTTATAAATTTCTCAGTTACAACTACAGATGTATAATTTCTATGGCTTCTCTCATACCCCATGCGCTTGTATGTGTGAGCGACACTTTCACAATCACAATTGCATACCTTTAGGAGCATTTCAGATAAGATATCTGCATATGCTTGTGCGTTGCTCTCAGCTGCGTGTGTAGACATAATGATTGATTCGTTTATGTAGATACATAATGATTGATCTATGGATGTGCATGGAAGGCGCTGCTTAACATCGGCTTAGAGATGGCAGCACCCCTTAGTTTTGCTAATATTCGTAACAATACAAATAATCTAGAAAGTTCCACAAATTTTCTAAATGATTTCGAAATAGTAAATAAAACAAGCGTGAATGTAAAATAATTCGAAAACAATATTTTTTTGTTTGCTTCGGAGGAATGTATGTATAAGCAAAGACTCTCTAAATATAAGATGGTACATTGTAGAGTTCTAAAGCTTTGTGGAAATTGTGGGACGGCTGTACGAGGAATTCACCATACTTTTTGCTATGCTATCCGCCTCAACATAGCTGATTTTTTAAGGCTGTTTAACTCTGTAATCTTTGCTGTAATTTATTTTGCTTTTGGAAAAATGACCTATTTGAAATAACCTGGCTGAAAATATTGGCATAACAGCTTAAGTTAAATCAACAATGCAAAATCTTGGAAAATTTGAGCAGATGTGGCAATTGCGCGCGTTCGTTGAACGAAATGTTGACAATCTATTGTTCATCACTAGGAAATTAGCTACATTCCATCAACTAAGCAGCACTTTAGCAATACTACTTTTATTATTTGGCTGCTCAAACATATCCATATTAATTGTGCATTAAACCTAACATATAAAACTCAAAAATGACTCCGGTTGTTATGTCCGCAGCATTTATTTGGTTCAAATACACAACCAATAATAAATAGCCAAAGCCATAATAATTTACACGGGTCATCAATCCTTTCTCTGATTCAAAAGCTGAACTACCAGCGCTACCGTCATCAGGTCAGTGTCATCATTGCCAGTAGCGCCAATAACACCAAACTCGTGCCTGATACACAAAAATCGTTTCACTCAAAAGCGCAAGTGAAATGTACTACGCACTCACTACTAATTAGCGCCAAAAATTCGCTTGGAGTCATTGCGTCAATGAGCTACCATTGAGCTGGCACCGCATTGGCGCTGGCGCCATACAATTTACATCACTAAAATTGCGCGAATACCCAGGCTCATGACTTTTTTAATCCCGATGGTGAAAACGAAAAAGGGGCAAAACGTATGGTGTATTCCTGGTGTAGCCGTTCCACTTTGTGGAGAATGAACGACTCTACAATGCTCCATCTTATTAATCTACTCTCTTTGCTTATACCAAAGAGAGTAGATTAATAAGAGGGAGCATTGTAGAGTCGTTCATTCTCCACAAAGTGGAACGGCTACACCAGGAATACACCATACGTTTTGCCCCTTTTTCGTTTTCACCATCGGGATTAAAAAAGTCATGAGCCTGGGTATTCGCGCAATTTTAGTGATGTAAATTGTATGGCGCCAGCGCCAAT
This sequence comes from Eurosta solidaginis, assembly GCF_040869045.1. NCBI lineage: Eukaryota > Metazoa > Arthropoda > Insecta > Diptera > Tephritidae > Eurosta > Eurosta solidaginis. Next base: position 182,253,932 of record NC_090323.1, read on the forward strand.
GCGGTGCCAGCTCAATGGTAGCTCATTGACGCAATGACTCCAAGCGAATTTTTGGCGCTAATTAGTAGTGAGTGCGTAGTACATTTCACTTGCGCTTTTGAGTGAAACGATTTTTGTGTATCAGGCACGAGTTTGGTGTTATTGGCGCTACTGGCAATGATGACACTGAGCTGATGACGGTAGCGCTGGTAGTTCAGCTTTTGAATCAGAGAAAGGATTGATGACCCGTGTAAATTATTATGGCTTTGGCTATTTATTATTGGTTGTGTATTTGAACCAAATAAATGCTGCGGACATAACAACCGGAGTCATTTTTGAGTTTTATATGTTAGGTTTAATGCACAATTAATATGGATATGTTTGAGCAGCCAAATAATAAAAGTAGTATTGCTAAAGTGCTGCTTAGTTGATGGAATGTAGCTAATTTCCTAGTGATGAACAATAGATTGTCAACATTTCGTTCAACGAACGCGCGCAATTGCCACATCTGCTCAAATTTTCCAAGATTTTGCATTGTTGATTTAACTTAAGCTGTTATGCCAATATTTTCAGCCAGGTTATTTCAAATAGGTCATTTTTCCAAAAGCAAAATAAATTACAGCAAAGATTACAGAGTTAAACAGCCTTAAAAAATCAGCTATGTTGAGGCGGATAGCATAGCAAAAAGTATGGTGAATTCCTCGTACAGCCGTCCCACAATTTCCACAAAGCTTTAGAACTCTACAATGTACCATCTTATATTTAGAGAGTCTTTGGTATAAGCAAAACGTATGGTGTATTCCTGGTGTAGCCGTTCCACTTTGTGGAGAATGAACGACTTTACAATGCTCCCTCTTATTAATCTACTCTCTTTGGTATAAGCACATTTATGGTTGAAAATATGCAGTAACTTTTCACATTGTAAGAGCATAATGCGTTTCGTTTTGTTATCTCATACAACAACCCGCCGCTAGTGGCCTCTGTTGGCTATAATAGCAGACTCAATTGAATAGCATCAGATGTCGCCAATTTTGGTTGCATAAACGATTACCACGCCGATGTCACCCTGTGTCGTTTTAATTGGAAACGGACGGAAATAGTATTGTTATAGACATTTTCTTTGCTACGCCAGTGTTCTTTGTTCACAAACTTAGCTCGATTTTTACACATCATCATCATCATCATTAATTAACCGTCTAAGCAATTTTGGTAGCTTCGTAACAAGTCACGCCAGCTACACCTGATGCACTATAACTGACGTCAATTGGGAGCACCAATGGAGCTCAAGTCTTCCTCCATCTGCCTCTCCTAATGCAGTGGAGCTCTGCCTCTTCCTCTGCTTCCAAACTACGGTGTCGACTGAAATACTTTCCAGGCCGGAGGGTCTTCGTCCTTTCACATAATAAGACCCATCCAATAAAGCTTTGGGCTCATCATTATACCTCCTTTGATACTGCCGTAGGCATCACGGACAGGATCATCCTCCGGCGAATTTTATCTCGAACACTCCAAGAGCCATTGGATCTTCTCTCGACACCGTCCAATATTCCGAGCTATACATCAGGGCAGGTATGATGAGCGACTTGTACAGTGTCGAGAGAGGACTTCACTTTTCAATTGCGTACTTAGTCGAAATTAGTACTTGTTGGTAAGAGATATTCTCCATTTGATTTCTAAATTGACATTGTTTTTGCTATTATTGCTGGCTCCGTAATAGACAAAATCCCTCACAGTCTCGAATAAATATCTAACAACAGTAACGTACCTGCGGAGGCGCGTATACGCCGATTATTTCTTGGATAACAGCAAGTACTTCATCTTATTTTCATTAACCGCAAGACCCTGTACCTAATCCCTAGAAGGCAGAGCTCACTGCGGTTTGTTCATACCAATGTCATCAGCATACGCGAGTAATTGTACGTTCTTATAATAGATTTTACGATCACGGTTTAGTTTGCTGCTAGAACTCTCTTCTCCAGCATTATCTTAAGGAAATCGCACGAAAGGGAGTCGCTTTGTCTGAAGCCACGTTTGGTTTCGAAAGGCTTACGGAGCTTGTGGAGTTTCTCAGCGTTATTTGGTAGATTATTATTAATTTGGCTGGGAACTTATATTTAGGCATATGAGCATACATGCAGCGTCTTTCATGCTGTCAAATGCTGCTTTGAAGTCGACGAAAAGATGGTGAGTGTCGATTCTCTTATCGTTAGTCTTCTCCAGGATCTGGCGCATCGTAAATCAGTTTGTTGACTACGAGCTCCAGTCTTACGCAGAGTTCGCTAGATGGAACCTTATACGCGGTTATTGGCGCGGTTCGTGGGATCACCTTTCTGGGGATTGGGCAGGGTATACTTAAGTTCCAATCTGAAGGTCGATGCATACTCCTTACCAACCCTTCGCCTCCTTGTTTGAACATATCGGTGGGTATTCCATCATTACCTTGCGCCTTGTGATTTTTTTTTTTAGCAGGGATACTGCTTTTCTCACTTCGTCATAGTCGGTTGCCAGAACATGTTTTCCATCATCGCCGATTGGGCTGTCGGGCTCGTCTTCTCACTCGCTAGCCAGCAATGAGGAGAAGTGTTCCCTCCGCAACTTAAGCACACTCTGTACGTCAGTTACCAGATCGCCATTATCGTTCTTGCAGGTATCTGCCCCGATCTGGAAACCGATATTTGGGCATGGATATGTGAAATTTGGAAGCTGTCCTCAAAGTTGATTTTCTACTTTGGACAAACTTTAACATCACCGTCCTACCAGAAATGTGATAAGACCTCGAAACTTGTGAACAACAGTCATTGCTCCTGCGAATATAATGGCACACTATTCCAGTTTTCAATGTAGACTATGCCTCGTCTCGCTGTACATTGCGTAACTTGGATCGGAAGCAAATATGCACCTTTAACTCCAGCTGATAAATTCTGCTTTCAGCACTCATATCTGGTCTCGGAAAGTATCTCTGGACGACGTAATGTAATCGAGCATTATAAAGATATTTTTCCATAAAATCTTTGAGAGAATCTGGCAGGCGATAAAAGACAAGTTAGTATTCGACGTCTCTAAAGCGCTTAAGTTATGGAAGGAATAAATCTGCCTAGCGTCGCATTTCTTTTACTTAATGGAAAAGGATAAAGTTTGAGCAGGAAAACTATACAAATGGCCAATTATTACAAAAATGTGTAATTGCGGCATCACCCCGATGATATCAATAATATTGGTCTTATTAGTTGCGACGTTAGGCGTTCTCTAACGTGAATAAAGTATAGCAAAAGTGAAAATGTACCACGAGTTGTGCAATATCAAGCTCCACATGGCCAGATTGCAAGGAGTCTCTGAGAAGATCTATAGCCGAACCCTATTAAGCCTTCGGACTCAGGGCTTCCAAATATTTTAGATTGCTGTTGCATCAGTATCTGTTTTATAACAAAGCCATGCGCCGTCGATAAGAAATCAATAACAGGCCGATTACAAATTGAAGGCACTCCGATAAAAGAGCGATAACTTTTCCATATCAAATCGAGAATTTTTTGATAACAAATCGATAAATTTTCGTTTAATAATCGATAACTTTTCTAAAATAGAGAATTTTTTAATACAAAGTCGACAAATAAGCGATAACATCTTAATGACAAACCGGTAAGTTTGTGATAATCTTTCGTTAGATATTCGGTAAGTTTTCGATACGAAATTGATACATTTTTGAGACTTTTTTGATGTCAAGCAATAACTTTTCGATAACAAATCGAAACGATAACAGCTAAATCGTAGATCAATATTGGTAATTGGTGGTGTTGGAGTTTTTGTAAGAAGTAATTATGAATGTGAATACTTAGAATATGATATTACGAGTGCTGACATTTTAAAGATATCTTTAAGGTTGGATTCCAAAGTTTTCAGTTTCATGTGTGTCTACAGGCTACACTCGGTCGCTGTTCAGATATTTTTGGATGAGTTTTCAAATCTTCTTTGCAGTGAAAATTCTGGTAACTTTTTTATTCTAGGTGACCTTAATTTAGATATCCTCAACCTAAATGCTATAACTGATAGCTACCTTATGCTTATGACTAATTATGGGCTAACATCCTTTTTAAATGAACCTACTCGTAGTGCTTCTGGGAGCTGTCTCGACCATGTATTTGTTCGCAGCAGCAGTTATATATTTAATATTGTTACTGGTATAAATCTCAATCTCAACATTACAGATCATTCTATGACAGGCTTAGTAATAAACATTACACGCAAAAAAACAACCCCGAATAGCAGTAATGCTAATTCTAAATTCACCAGGATTAATTTCGGTTCCCTCAACAAAAGCCTGCGGTTTGAGTCCTGGGACTTAGTTTATGCTGAAGATAACGTTTCTGTTGCATACCAAATCTTCTTAAATATCTTTATTAGCCATATACAGGCAGCAAGCTTTTCTTTCACTCCACCTAGGTCTGAAATAAAGTTGAAGCCTTGGATCAGCCAGCGGTTGGTTAAAACCATCCGCCTTAAAAATAAGCTTGGGAGAAAGTGTGCTCAATATTCGTCCAATACGAGGATTCGTAATCGGTATAGAGGCTTATGTAAAAAGTTAAGGAAAGAAGTCCGTTTTGAACGCGACAATTTCTATAGAAATGAGTTCAGAGAATCGCATGGGAACCCAAAGAAGGAATGGAAGGTAATAAACAATATTTTTAATCGGGGTTCTAAATCAGTCGACTCATCAATTCTTTTATTACAAAGTGGTGTAAACATTTCTGATCCCAAAATTGTAGCAAATCTCTTTAACTGTCACTCTTCTTCAGTCGGTCTAACTCACACAATTGCAGGCACATGCGAAACTTCGATGATTAACCCTATATTTTCGACCTCAGGCAGCAGTTTTTACTTTGTACCTTTTACCGGCGCTGAAATATTAAAGGCAGTTAATTCTTTATATAACTCCAGATCGTGTGGCTCTGATGGAATTTCCAATCAGGTTTTGAAAAATGTCGCTTTAAATTTAGTCGATATTTTAGTTTATTTGTTTAACAAAAGCATCTTTTCTGGAATTTTTCCTACTGACTTGAAATGTGCTGTAGTCATTCCCTTATTTAAAAAGGGTGACAAAAAGGATATAAACAATTACCGACCAATTTCTTTGCCCTCTTCCATCTCGAAAACTTTTGAAAAGCTTGTTAAACGTAGAATTCTTGATTTTCTTAACAACAAAAATTTTTTCAGCCCGATGCAATTTGGTTTTCGATGTGGACGTTCCACCGAAGATGCCCTCTTGAACTTTTGTTCCTTTATATATAGCGAGTTAGACAAAAAAAGAACTGTGCTGGCCTATTCGTAGATATCACGAAAGCATTTGATATGGTAGATCACCAAATCTTGTTAAATAAATTACATTGCGTGGGCTTTCGTGGCTTTATGTATAACTGGTTGAAATCTTACTTATCAGGAAGAGCGCAAAAAGTTAAGGTTGGCAGTTGTTTCAGTGATTCTGTTACTATTGACCTGGGAGTACCCCAAGGTTCTGTCTTAGGTCCGACATTGTTCTTAGTTTATTTGAATTCCTTATTTGCCTTGCCCTTTTTTGGGAAGGTTACCGCGTTTGCAGATGACCTTGCTATAGCCTATAGTTCAACGAACTATCTAGATTTGGTAGCAGGTGTCAACTATGATGTTCATCTGTTGAGAGTGTGGTTTGCTACACATAAAATGATTGTTAGCAGGAAAACACAGATGATGTATTTCGATTTACATTCAAAAATCTCTCCCGATATTGATATTATATTCCACGCCACTGACTGCGAACATTTTGCTCTAAACAATTTGTTGTGCTCTGGAACGTGGTATAATTCTGAAACAACTTGTAGCGACAAGTGTTTTCCAATTGAAAGAGTTAAAGTCTTCCAATATCTGGGAATTTCTGTGGACCAATCCTTAAGTTGGTCAACACATATTTCTCGCCTGAAGTCCTACATGCGATCCACGGTTCGCTATTTTTATAGTCTGAGGGAGATATGTTCAAACGCAACGCTTAGAACAATCTACTACGCGTTGGTTCACTCAAGGCTTCAATATGGCATATGCTGTTGGGGGGGTGCTTCTCACAATAATATCCAGCAACTTCTTATTACTCAAAAATTTTTCATAAGGAAGATATGCAACGTTAACCGTTTTCACCACAGCATGGACTTATTCAGGGAAATGAAAATTCTTCCGGTAAAGCACATGTACTATTATAAAACGTTAAAAATATTTTTTATTCGCTGTGGGTATTTACACAGCCTCGTCTCTGATAATTATAACTTAAGGCAAAACTCACTGGGACTTGTTGTTGTTCCCACTTCTCGTACTACTCATTTTAATAACTTCTTTACTATCGTTTCTTGTAAAGTCTTCAATAAGATACCTGCGACTATGCGTGTCATTAGGAATTTGCGAGAATTTTTAAAAAATGTTAAATCATTTTTATTAGAGCTGTCACACGACGAGATCAAAACTTTGCTGAACCCTGTCACTTAGTGAACTGAAACCAAAATTGTTATTTTTAATGCTTTATTATTTTCATTATTTAACTCATTGAACTTATGGATTATCTTTACCTTCACCCCACACATATCGTACATGTTCATGATTCTTAATTTGTGACGGCATTCAACACTAAAATTGCATACTATTTTACTGAATGCCTTAACTTTCTTTCATTTATTAATAATTTTTTAAGTTAAGTTCCTATTGTATACATATATGTAAAAAACTTATTGAAAGAATGAATAAATCTAATCTAATCTAATCTAATCTAATTTTCGACCAGCTTTTGTTAAAAAGTCGATAAAAATGCTATAACTCTACGATAACAATTCCACAAATTTCAATAAAAAACCGGTAACCTTCTTATAATAAATTGCAAACTTTTCGATAAATAATCGGTAACTTTTCGATTTTAAATTTTTTTGATAAAAAATCGATAGTTTTTCGACTACATGTTGATAACGTGTCGATAATATACCGATAACTTCTCGCCAACCATAATTTATCGACTAAAAATCGGTAACTCATTGACAACCTTTATTATAGAGAGGTAATTTACAACCTTTCTATGACAAGCCTTCGATAATAAAATGATAACGCGCCCATAACCCGAGGATAACAAAGTAATTACTCATCGATAACAAGCCTTCTCCATAATAAATCAATAACACGCTTATACTTTCCGAACGCTAACGTTCTGGATTCCCCCATACCGCGAGCAAAGATGTTTAAATAAAAACAAGTAAGGAAGGCTAAGTAGGGGTGTAACCGAACATTACATACTCAGCTGAGAGCTTTGGAAACAAAAATCACCAGGTAGGAAAATGAACCTTGAGTAACCCTGGAATGCGTTTGTATGACATGGGTATCAAATGGAAGGTATTAAAGAGTATTTTAGAAGGGAGTGCGCCATAGTTCTATAGGTGGACGCCTTTTCGTGATATCGCTTTAAAGGTGGAGCAGGGGTCACTCTATAATGTGTTTGTAGGATATGGGTATCAAATTGAAAGTATTAATGAGGGTTTTAAAAGGACGTGGCCCTTAGTTGTATATGTGAAGGCGTTTTCGAGATATCGACCAAAATGTGGACCAGGATGACGCAGAACATCATCTGTCGGGTACGGCTAATTTATTTATATATGTAATACCGCGAACAGTATTCCTGCCATGATTCCAAAGGCTTTTGATTTCGCCCTGCAGAACGTTTTCATTTCCTTCTACTTAATATGGTAGGTGTCACACCCATTTTACAAAGTTTTTTCCAAAGTTGTATTTTGCGTCACAAAACCAATCCAATCACCATGTTTCATCCCTTTTTTCGTATTTGGTATAGAATTATGGCATTTTTATCATTTGTCGAAATTTTCGATATCGAATAAGTGGGCGTGGTCATAGTCGAATTTCGCCCATTTTTAATACAAAGAGTTCAGATAAGTACGTGAACTAAGTTTAGTAAAGATATATCGATTTTTGCTCAAGTTATCGTGTTAACGGCCAAGAGGAAAGACAGACGGTCGACTTTGTATAAAAACTGGGCGTGGCTTAAACCGATTTCGCTTATTTTCACAGAAAACAGTTACCGGCATAGAAGCTATGCCCTTACCAAATGACATAGTGATTGGTAATGGCATTAAAAGTATTCTAGACAAATTAAATGAAAAAGGACGGAGCCACGCCCATTTTGAAATTTTCTTTTATTTTTGCATTTTGTTGCACCATATCATTACTGGAGTTGAATGTTGACATAACTTACTTATGCACTGTAAAGATATTAAATTTTTTGTATACATTTTTTTTTAAAAGGGCGTGTTCGTCATCCGATTTTGCCAATTTTTATTTAGCACATATATAGTAATAGGAGTAACGTGCCTACCAAATTTCATCATGATATCTTCAACGACTGCCAAATTACAGCTTGCAAAACTTTTAAATTACCTTCTTTTAAAAGTGGGCGGTGCCACGCCCATTGTCCAAAATTTTACTAATTTTCTGTTCTACGTCATAAGGTCAACCCACCTAACAAGTTTCTCGCTTTATCTGGCTTTGGTAATGAATTATCGCACTTTTTCGGTTTTTCGAAATTTTCTATATCGAAAAAGTGGGCATGGTTATAGTCTGACTTCGTTCATTTTAAATAGCGATCTGAGATGAGTGCCCGGGAACTTACATACCAAATTTCATTAAGATACCTCAAAATTTACTCAAGTTATCGTTTTCACGGACGGACGGACGGACATGGCTAAATGAATTTCTTTTTTCGCCAGATCATTTCGATATATAAAAGTCTATATCTATCTCGATTAGTTTACGCCGTTACGGATTACCGTTATGCGAACAAAATTAATATACTCTGTGAGCTCTGCTCAGCTGAGCATAATAAGAAATAAGTACTTGGCCTGATTTACCTCCAAGGAGATTTAGAACGAGCTTATCTTCATGTCGTCCTCCTTTTAATTTTCCCTGACAAATTGACGGGACATGTGGGTCCCGCTTTATGCCGACTTGAACGGCATATTCAAGGTAGATGAATTTTATATCAGAAGATTTTCATGCCAGAAATAGAACCACATGTATACCACGGCAGCCGCAAAGATGTTTACACATCACAAACCTGGCTTGTTGTGGCAAATATTCTAGGTTTAGACAAATATTCGTTGGATTCTCAGTGGCTAATTGGGCGACCTTGGTCGCAGCCACTAAACCTGCCTACCTCATGAGGTAAAATAAACTGTCATAAGACTTCGAGCTCTGCAAAGGGTACGAGCATGAATGATTACTGAGCAATCGTCAGTTGTCAGTAGCTCCACTCTCGATGAAATGTCTTGCACTTCAGTGGCGAAATACCTTAAATGCAGCGTTACAAATGGACTTGTGAATTCATATACATACTAGCTTATGCCCGTGGGCTTCACCCCACGTTTTTACAAAAATATGCAAAATAAATAACACAAATTTTAAACTTATTTTAAGGTTGCGTATGTGCGAATTTAGGTATTGCTGAAAACCATAGGATATACAATATTTTTTGTAATATTATTTGGAGTATAAATAAAAATATTTTTCGATGAGCAAACTCTGAAGCAGGCTACGTATAATTGGCCATGGGTGAAACATGATTCGGTAAGTACAGCTAATGACTGTCTTTCAGCTTTATTGATAGACATTGCCAAAGCCAACCCAATAGGAAATTGGAGGCGATTAAAATTGAAAGCTATATCTGTCGGTGTTAATGGAATCCTTGGTATGAAAACTTTGTTGCTTTCGTAATTTTGAGTTTTATATAGATATAGAAGATGTAGATAGACTGAAGTTTACAAAAAAATTCAACGGCGGCAGATTACTAAACGTCCAAAAGGAATAACAGCCAATCTCATTTCTGTAGTCAATCTTTAGCTGTTAAAATAACCTAAGTTTGTACGGCAGCCATAGTTCTGAAAAATCCCAATTGTAGGGAAGGTGTCACGCCCCCTTTTCCCCAATTCCACATTTTACTGGAGGTGTTAGGACTTAACGTCATATAGCTCCCTACAAATTTTCACTATCCTACCATTACTACATGCAGAGATATGCAGTATGATATATTCCATTTGTATGGGAGGTGCCAGGCCCCCTTCTCCCTCACCCCACATTTCCTTGGTGGTGTGAGGGATTGACCTCATATAACCCCTTACTGAATTTCAATGTTCTAGCATGAATACCTTCAGAGTTGTGTAGTATCAAAGATTCCATATATATGGCAGGTGCCACGCCCCTTTTATATATCGAAATTATTTTTAGCCTATGACCATCCCTGGAAGGTTTCTAGTGGGTTGTGAAAATTTGGCTGTGATCGGTCGATCCGTTTAGGAAGCAACCCGATCTATACCTACATACATACATACATACATAATTTTAATTTTATATATATAGATAGATAAGAGTGCACATGAATATGAAGTTCGCGTTCAATTGTTTCATGGGCTGGGTCATTAACATAAGGAAAAGTAAGCTAAGTAAAAGTTTTTTTTTGCGATTGTAATGACCATTTACACAACTTCAGACATAGTACATATACATGTACATAAATGTTTACTTACCTACGTCCATACGAATATGTCCAGCCAGCATATCAACATACCCGTACATATGATGTAATTTACATTTGCGCAGCTGTGCGCCATTTGATGAATTTAAATCGAAATCAAAAAAATCACAGCTGCTACTTACTCTTTCTACAGCGTTGTTTTGTTTGTAATTTCTTGATATTGTGGAGGGTCGTTGGTCCAATTATTAAAAGAGCACAAACATTGTGTCAACATTTGTGGTAATTTGTAACCGGAACTTGATTTCCCATGTTCTTATATGGTCTTTGCAAGTGATATCACTACGTTTTGTATGGCTGTACTTTTGTAATTCATCCATTCCTGAAGCGAGCTTTACTCTTCTGTCTGTAGGCAGGGGACAAATACACAAGTGCTCCATTACTAGAACACGAACTGTTATTTATCACATACATCGTATGGATACATTTTACTTGGCCCACCCATGCCTAGCCTTAAGCTCAGAAAATATTTCTTAGATCCAATAACAGCAGCCGCAGTGAATTAGCAAACAATCAGGTATCTGTAACTATCTCCCAGCGACTGAAAGATCACAGCAAATCACAGTGACAGCTTCCTAAAAATCACCGTGACTGACAAAGTATTGCGCCATATTCGTTTATTTCGCAATCATGCTAATTATAGTAGTCACAGGCCCAATCACAGTCCTCGTCACAGAAACAATTTCCTTCGACAATATGAGCTAATGAACTTATTATTTGTACTGCTACTAAGTAGAACTCTTGAAATCATAATAAATTGCTAGATAGATGGCTATGAAAACATCTTCGTTCTTAGTCATGACTTTAGTTATGTTCCGGAACCCGATTGATTAGCAGGCTTACCACAGCAAGAGGGAGTCCAATTGAAACACACATTAGGTCGAAATCCCTGAAGGATTGGAGTAGATTTCCGGCCCAAAACTGAGTCCATCTTAGAGCCGTCGGTGTCGATATATATAACTGCGACCGGGACTCGGTTCCAGATTGTGGGGGTAATATCAATTTAGGAACGAATATTGGCCGCCGAAAGTAAATTACGGAAGGTACCATGCCCTTGCTGAACATCCTCCGATAATGCACATGACTCAAGTCTCAGTCAGATTTTTGCCGAAGTACAGGGTATATAAAAACCGATTGGCTTAGAAAGGAGTTTATAGAGAATGTGGGCTAGAGATGAGCTATAAGGAGAAGGGACGAGGTCTTCATCGTACCAGTTGTTTTTGTGGGCTCGCTGGAAACCTATGGTGTCAATTGTGGCGGTACGTACTAAGAGAGATATAAGCACTTACTGTTTACGGCTACATCGTCAGGTCGAAGATTGTTCTCAGTGAGAAGGTGTGAGAGCGAAGTGCAGTAATCATCAGCGGCTTAATCGTGTCACAGAGTGAACTTCACCTGCCGCTGATCAAGACGTGATCCACTTGATTTCGTGTGCTTCGACCATGATACAGCCATGTAGCTTGTGTATTTTTTTTATGCTGGAACCTAGTGCTACAAAGTTCCATATTTTGTGCCGCGGCGAAGTCAATCAATCTCAAACCCGTTGGGATATGTTACATTGCCACCCCGGGCGTTAAAGTCGCCCAACGTGATTTTAATATCATTTCTCAACTAGGTTCCTAATTAATCTTATTTGTCTCTCCTTGGAGTGAATGGAATATAAACGGGCTACTGTCTGTTATGAGGTGGGTTTTGTCTAAGGTTGGGGTAACGCTCAGTCCATCCAGAGTCGAGTAGAGGTCGCACAAACCCCTACTGAATAAAAACACAATATTTATTTGTTACGAACACACGCACACACGGCTGGAGGTATTAGGCGGGCAGCAGCTTTTCGTCGCAAGAGGGTGAGGGGGCGGAGCGGAGGCAGAGGAGGTTCGGCAGGACGGTTGAGAACGGGTAACGGACGGATTGGTACGGCGGTATGGAAGCAGCGGCGGGATAGAAGCAGCGGCTTAACGGCGGTAGGATGGCGGACGGCCAATGGTCGTCGTGGCAGCGGCGGGACGGTTGCAGAGGCGTAACGGCGGTAGGATGGCGGACGGTGAATGGTCGTCGGAGCAGCGGCGGCTTAACGGCGGTAGGATGGCGAAGGGCCAGTGGTTGGTGTTGCAGCGGCGGCACCAGAAAGGCGGGATCGGCACGCCGGTAGTATGGCGGACCACGGTCGGCGTAGCACCGGCGGGATGGAAGCAGCGGCGGCACCAGAGGGGCGACGATGCGACGACAGCGGCGGTGGGCTACGGAGCTCGTACCAGGGCCGGGGTGAGAGGGGAAGTAGGCTAGCGATGTGGTTTACCTGGACAGCGGCGGCTCGTTCCGGGCGGGGTTGGTTGACGGTATCGGCGGGATCGGATTGATCGGTAGTCTTCGGTAGAATCGATAGTAGGAGGGGTCGGTCACCTGGGGAAGAGACTGCGAGGACTCGGGTTAGTGCTGGTTTCACCGCGCGTACGCCGAACGCATGAGCATCTGAAGAAATAGTTTGTGTTGAGATGTTGGGATGAAGAGGGGAGAAGGTTTGAGCACTTTATTCGACTATTTAGCGGAGCTTGACTCAGGACAGGCTGTCCTACTTTAGACGGACAAATGTTTTAGTTTATATTTAAAGGAGGACGGGCTTTAGCGTATTCAGCCGTATAACATGTGTCCAGCTGGGTTAAGTTTGCTTTGCTGTAGATTAACTACGCTAACCTAACCCTGCCAAGTAAGTTGCTACAAGGATATGGTGTGACTCGATATTTGGACCTCTAGGAATGCGCATATCAAGGAAACTGGTTTATCGACCTCAGCCCGGTGGAACATGTTGCAGAATTTTAAAATTTCCTTGCCAACCAGGCATCTGAGTGGCCAATCATGTTTTTAATGTCACAGGACAGTGACCGTAAGTTTTTTTTAGCTTATCATAACAAAGATTAAATCAAAGAACTTCATCTTCATGCGAATCGCGACAAGATGCTTATTTAAAGCTTGCAAGGACAGAACTTGGTAACGAAATCTCTTTCATGACTGTTATAAGAGGCGAACAAATTCCACAGACCCAAAAGGTTTAACGTGGTCATTAAATTGTTATCGGGATGGTCGGGCTAATGCCTTGATATAGCCATATCCGGAGCGAACCTGATCAATATCTGGAAAAGGATCATCATCATCGGTAATGCTCTCCAAGAAGAAGAAAATATAGCAATTTGATTGCATTAAAGCACCCACCCGCTGCTTTACTTTAATGCAATCGAATTGCTATATTTGCTTCTTTTTAAAGCACCCACCCGCTTACCCCAGCGTAAGAGGCGACTAAAATACCAGATTCAAGGGGCTGTGTAGCGCAACCCTTCAGGTTGCCAGTGCAATATATAGCTTCTCCAAACGCAATTGTCAACCTCACCTATCCGCGGCCAATCCTGTTTCACTAACAGATGAGGCTCTGGCGACCCCAAGCTCCTCATGGAACTTGGGGGTTGGGAGGGAGAGGATGGCGTGAAGGTTTAATGTGGCCACATAAATCGTTCCCGAGATGGTCGGGTTAGCACCTTAATGGTGCTGTGGTACCGGAGCGTACCGGATCTGTATCCGGCAAAGGACCATTACATCGATAACACTCCCCAAAGTCTTTGGGGAGCAACCTTATCGCTACAACAACAACAACAACAACTCACCCGCTTGCAGACAAACCTTATGATGAGTAAGCGTTGCAGAAGAGAGCCCTAACGGTAAGCCTGCCAGTCGGCCATCTAGCGGTGAACTATCCACTACCATCAACAACTACTTCTTAACTGGTAATTGGTATCTTTTCATTACTGCACGTGTTCAAACGACGCCGAAAAAGCTTAGCCAAAGAAGGTTGTGCCTTCTGATCTTCTGACCAAACTAAGAAGCTTAAGAAAGTAACAAAATTAAAGATTAGGCAATACACAATAGGTGTGTAAGTAAATACCAATATATTCAGATGGCGTGCGAAAGTGCACCGAAAGAATCAAAGTCATTGTCGTACAATACAACAACAAACAATCCAGAGTTCCCAAAAGAAACAAAAAAACAAAGTGGGCACCACTGGTACGATCGTTCACACCATTCAAAACTCAAAACGTCAATCAATTCGTCACTTAAAGGCCTAGCACTCCAACCGATGCCACAAGACTGAATCAGGAGAAGGCATGTATCTACTACGTTCGAGTTTACGAAGCATTTCAAATAGTTATTGCTATGTATGTATGCACTTTGATCACGCGCTGAACGATCGCTGCCGGTGTGTGCACTAAATTATCAGCTTCATTGATCAAACGAAAATTGTGGCTCGACATCATTGGCATAGTCAAATTGTTGCCGCTTCGCACACAATCAAACCTTTTGACTGTGGACACCACAACGAGTAAAAAGGTTTTCAGCAGAGGGTGATCGTGTGTACAATCGATTGGGTGCGATCGTACGATTAATGAATCGGGTGCATATTTTACGTTGCACTGCGCTGAACGTTTTGAATATTGGTTTAGCTAAAAGAGTCGGCTAGAAAATGCTATGCTATAGATTTCGAAGGATGATATTACAACTCAGAGTTAGTTTAGAGCTTTTGTCTCTTATCTGTTATATATTGGTATAGAATGCAAGTGGTGTACAATGCAAAAGCGTTGCTGCATTGTAGATGTATTTATCGTTGACATGCGGCGGCCAAGCCAATCATTCCTTTACCAACACATACAAACATACGGACTTATAAATCAGCATTGGTGTACTTATTTCCTACCAGTTTGCTCCCTTTGGAGATGACAACTTCTACATTTTCTGAAAGATCGCAGGAATTCTCGGAGGAGATTCCCGAAACTGCTTTCAGCTCTAGTTCGGAAGTGATATGTGCTGATTTTCTTAAGTAGATTCCCATACGAGGCGTTTTGAACAAAATTCCATGTCCGTGAATCTGGTAAGTGTTGAAAAGTAAGGTTCAATCAGAGGACAGCGCCTCTTCAAATGGACTAATACTGAGGTGCAGGTTCTAGAAAAAATTAGTTGACCTTTCCGTGCATTCGTTAAATTCGGCAGGCTCATAAGGCTACTTATATCCAATCCTTTGAGAATTTGACCTTTGTTATAATTGTATTTACATGGAGAGTTAGGCCGATGAGATTTGCTGCTTTACGGCATATGAGCCAAGAAATCTGAGTTACCATAAAACTAGATCTCTGTGTTCTTAATCGCCCAAATATCTGCAGGACCCTGCACCATCCAAGGAGGTTTTTCTTATATCACATTTTGGCTAGAGTCGGAAGATTCGCCATTTAGGCTACAGGGAAGACGTAATAATGCTAGTTAATGGATCTATACTACCGCGAGATCAGCGCAAGCATCGATGGATTACTAAGGAAGCTTGGAAGTTGGCTGGAACTTAGTTTACACCTACCTTCTATACATCCGGGATCTGGTACCGACCATAAGATCTCCCTTAACTTGAATCAGAATCAAAACAGCTCAAAGTATCAAGGACGTGAGTTGTGCCTCAGAAAGAGGACGAGGAGCACCCAGTGAGAATAGATTGCAACGATATCAGCTTTAAGTCAATCCAGAAGAGGCTGACCCTTACGGACAACATATAAATGTAGGGATGGATGGCGCAAATGGCGGAGGAAAGTCCAAATCTGCCCAATGCCCATCCTCGTGGTGGCTTAGAGGATAATGCTTGTGGATCAAAGGAAGGGGGGGGGGGGATGGGGTAGCTCCATTTCGGCGAGTTCGACAAGCTAGCTAGGCACAGCTGAGATGCCCTGTTGCAAAGTGCTATTCCCAGCTATGGTCACTCTGCAAGTGCAACTGACGCAAATTTGGTTTCAAAGCCTGGTAAGCGTCGGAGGATAATGGGGTAGAGACAAAGGTCCGCGAGGTGACTGCCTCCTTGAACAAGAGAGTGAGGGAAGGTGAATAGGCATTGACGTTGAGCGGAGGAATTCCTAGCTCTGGGGTTCCCGCCATAGGCAGGGAAGGTGTCGCCATCAGCCGAGAGGAGTGGTAGTGCTTCATACGACAGATCCATAAACGATTGTCTTTATGCGGAGCTCAGGCTAGATTCTGTTTTTGAATACTTTTGGTTTTATAAAAATGTATTTGGTTGAAGAGGTTTGTAGGTATGAGGGGGGCTTGGGTTATGCTCGAGGTCAGAGAACGGGGAGATATCAATCTTGGCCTGAGTGCCCGATTGTGGTACCCTCCCGGACTCTCGCACTTGGAAAACATTCTCGAATCGTTACGATTCTGCATTCCAGGTCTACCCAGACAAGACTGTGGAGTCGTCAAGACAGAGTGAGTCGATCGTCCCAAGTGTTGATTGTAAAGAATGGGAGTCTATCGGCCCTCACCCTGAGTGTGTGGTTTCCAGTATCTTCTACGCCGATATCAGATCGTAGTTTGGTCAGCACCCATATAAGTAACTATTGACTTCACTAATTCTGATAGCCGAAGCACCGTTCGCATATATTAGATGACAGAATCGGCCATCAGTAGTTGTCGGCAACTCGGTTGGATGGAGGCGAAGCCTTTGGGCGGGGTGCTAAAAAACTATTATGCTGATAAATGCGCGTCCGACTAATCCTTGGTACTCTAAGTTGAGCGATTATATCATGAGGCTTTAAACGTTGTGTACTATGTGCAACTAATAGAACTCTTTAAGAGCATAACGGCGTCTCAATGTGTTCAATGTTAATGACTTCAAGCAAATCAGGTTCTTTACTACAAGAAAAGATTAGATAGATGGGACTCAATCAGATTCTCTCTCAGTTTTCAAGGACGGATCTAAAGCAGCTTCCGAAGCGGAAGCAACGCTGGTTGCCCAACTCAGTGGCTGCATTCCAATTAGCGAATTATGCCATCAAACAGGCATGTAATAGTGGATTTAAATAATACCGGAAATCGGTAAAAGGGTTCGCCACCTTACTCGATAGAGAGGCGCTAACTTAAAGTATAATAGTTATTATAGGGAGGGAGATTGAATCTGGAAAGTGGCGAAAAGTTCCTGGCCTTGCGACTAAGAACGCTTTCTCAGCGATGCAACCCAAATCTTTCCTCTCCAGCTCACTTCATTGATGTGACTTTTACAATACTCCAAGTGTGCAAAGATCCTTTCCGTCTTTCATGCTTTTGAAGGCTAGCTCATATGTAGGCCCTATAGCACCCTGTCAGCCAAGCTGTACCACTGTTTTTTTTTTGAGATTGCGAATTTCAAAACCAACAATTTACTTAAGTTTTTTGTTATGGTGGAGATCATCCTTCTATATCTTAAAGTATCCAGAACATCGTAGTTCCCGAAAACTCTAGGAAGCTCTAATTTACAATAATACCGCCTCGGTATCCCGAAAACTGACTCGTCCATCACTATCCCCCATTCAACTTATGTGATGGATTTTGAGCTAAATAACAAGTTCAAAGTGCTTGGCGGATACCGTTTGTTAAATTTTTGTTTTAAGGGGACACAGCTGCGCAAACATCATATGTGGCCGTAGGTAGTTAGTCAGTCACTCAACTGTTGTAACTTCTCAATGCCTACCCACTACATCTTACATACGTTTTGCGCCATTGAATTTCACTCAACGTCAGCTCAAACTACTCCACACAAAATCATATCGGATTTGAACAAGAGCTCGTCACCATAGCGTCGAGACAATGAGCAATGACATTCAGTTGTCTTGTGTATATTTAGCCAACATCAATGCGAGTTCGACAGTGTGGAAGCGGCTAGATCCGTTGTTGTTGATGTTATTGTTGATGGAGTCGTGACCCAAGATCGTTGAACCATTTTATGTGGCCAATTCTTTTGGTTCACTCGGACTTCCGCAGCTGTGCGCCTGCGTTCTGTTCTATTTCTTTGTTGCTCGAGTTGTAAGCTTTTTCTTCTGGTGTGGTTTGAATATCAGTCGTCAAAAAACAAGTCGACTAAACATTGACGATGTTGATATCGGTTGCACCAGGTATAATAATAAATTGCTTGTAGTTGTAGTGACTTTTCGTCGCTCCCATTTTGTGAAACATTCTTTGAAGCTTTGCCAGCACCCACTTGCACGTTTGACCGCGCTTGGTTGATGAGTTTGATGGGTTCGTCTCAAATTACAACGCTGTTGACCTAAAGCTATATTTACGTATTGCATGTGGTTGTTATTGTTATTGTAGTTGAAAGCATTTAAATACGTAAACGTAATAAAACTGACATCACGAATACATAATTTGAGTAGAGGATTTGGACATCACGCAAAACCTCAGATACCCAACAAACGCAGAAAAGTGGATAATATTGAAACGGATTCGTAGCGAACAAACGAAATTAGGTTTTCTGGAATGTAACTTTTCGAAATCTTGTTGAGTTGGAAGCTTTAACAAATGCGCCATAATTTCTGCCTTCTCTGGATTGCACAAAGAAACGAAAGATGTGGGCCTTGCGGTGAAGGGATACAAGACGAAGTATTTGCTGTAGAACCGGCGCATTCGTGCCTTTGCCGCTTCATTGTTGTCGGGGGATATAAAATCGCGACTGTGAAGTACTGTGTTTATCTGGCAGCCAACAGTAAAAGCGAAAACAATACTAGCATGGAAATCGAGCGGAGAATCACTATTGCCAATAATTGCTATGTTGGTCTGATTGGGTAGTTGAAAGGTGAAATAGTTTCTCGACAACCAAACATCACGCTCTCTCTCATTAAACTTATCCTAATGTACGGCTCGAAATCATTGACGGTGTTCGGAGAAGATGGGATGGTATTTGGAGTATAGCATCGTGATCTGAAAGATTTATAGCATCATCTATGATACCAATGGTGCGTATCGAAGGAGGTGTAAAGATGAGCCATTTGAACCCTACGCAAGTACAACGAATAAAAGCTTAAATGATCTGACCAGCAAAGGTCATTTTATGAAAATGAAAGTCGAGGATGCTTCGGCTTCAAACGTATTTCTATCGACAGGCGTATTTGTAAGCAGAGGACGATGGGAGATTTCCACTGAGTTTGGAGGGACAAGTGAAGGAAAATTTGAACTCCCTTCGTATATATTTTACTGTTTTTTTTAACAACAAGCAGCAATATTACAAGAAACAAAGAAATCACACAGGTACAACAGACAAACACACAATAACAATTAAAAACTAAACAAGAAATGCACCAAAAGAACAAACACGCAAATAAGGTCAAACGGCTATAAATAATGACTTTTACCTGCCTCAGTCAGCCACACAAATCGATCAGTAAAAACCACCCTCAGTTCTGGGTGAACACACAGCACATTCACGTAAATATATACAAGCATCAATTTTAACAATACCTGCTCATGTACCTACGAACTATAAATACAGGGAAAACGACAACAACAGATCAGAACGAAAATCGACACTGATGATGGAACAACGCCGAAACGGGGTTTTCTCGAAACCAAATTTGACAACGGATGACGGAAAATCGTTCCAATATACATACATCATTTATCCACCCTGTCGGAAAATCAACAAAACAAAATAAGTCAGCAATATTTCCTTTTTGCCTTGTTGTCAATCTTCAGGGTAATTTCTGCCTCCAAGGCAAGCATTTTTTTTCGTTGTAGTGTACATCACTGCAAGAATACGAATCTTCGAACTTTTTCATTCATTATTCATTTGACTGGTTGCTGGCGTGCGATAAGCGGGGGATTCTCTTAGAGCAGCTGTTCACTGAACAAAAGTTTATTTTCAACAGTTCGCTTGGAAGGGATGATGTCAATCAGCACCAAGCCGCTTGTTTAACTTAAACCGAATGTGTTCGTTAGGAGTCTAATAACTTGCCTAAATAGTTGAATTCCCTCCTTGAGGTTGTATTTACAGAGAGGCCTTCAAGGCTAGCTTATAGCGGGGTGGGCTTTTTTGAAAGAAGTATCAACTCTGTTTTATGCTGCTTCCAGCTAGAATCCACTAGAGTGTATCCACTTCTTTGTGCGCATAATGACCTGGTTGAGCTTTCTGATTGTTTGTTCTGTGTTTCGGGCGTTAATGATTGTGCGACAATGTCATCTGCGTGTCCGTCCAAAAATGAATCATCGGGTATTTCAGGATTTAAAAGTTTATCGTAGCCGACTCTCGGGCGTGGTATATTAAGTAGCGATATTCAAGTTTCGGTTTTTGCTTTTGATGTAGCGGCATGTTTGAAATCTTTGCTCTAAGGCAGCCAGTATGTCAGCCCATTTGCGCTGTTGGATTTGCTTTTATTAGAATTTCCTAGTCCTATGCTTGTAAGAACGTCTTCGAAGTGTATTTCCCTAGCTGGAATCTATGTTGCCTGGGTGATGGGTTTCCTCCTTGTTGTATTTGGAGCCTTTCAACAAGTCTTCCGGTTGTGTCTAGCATAACGTCCAGCCGTGCATAACATCTGGTACGCTCATAGTGTATTCCGGTTCCCCTATGCCCTTGCTAAATACCGTTACTTGCAATAAATATTCAGTATGACCTCTTGTCGAATTCTAGTAATTTATCTAATGGTTTTAGTTCAGCCTTATTGTTTTTTAAACATCTTGCTGCAAGTTAAAGTTCTCCTTTGGTAAGTGACCAAGGGTCTTCAAACCTGGTGGTTTAGTCTTCTTGATCTCCCCAGATTTTGGTAAAGTGTGTGACCGCCAAGCGGGTTAGGAGGCTTAGAATATTCCTGCGGTAGGCATGCCTGTCCATAGATCGGAAGGCTCATATACGGCAGAGGACTATCAACATTCGCAACACTTCCCTAAACCATCAGGGCGTATTTTAGCGGCAACAACAAAGACAACAACGGCATCCTGAGCTAAATATTTTCTAGTATTATTTAGTAGCCCAGGCCCCAAAGTTGTCTGTTGACTTCTTTTCGAGGTACTTCCCATTTCTGCTTCTAGCTAATCACGATAGCGGGTTTGTAGGTGCTTTTTCTTTTTTTATAGGCTCTATAAGGGCCGCGTGATGTGGTGGTAACATGCTCCACACCTCTCTCTACCGCACCTAAGGCATTAGGTTCAAGTCACGTGCAAAGCAACATCAAAATTTAAGAAAACAGTTTTTTTAATTAGAAAAAAGTTTTTCTAAGCAGGGTGGCCCCTCGCCTGAGGTTTTTCCGTCATAAAAAATTCTCAGTGAAAATGCGTTACCCTTGCTTTGCAGCTGCCGTTCGAAGTCATAATAGAGCATGTACGTACCGTTCCATCAATTTGTACAAAAATTAAAATGGCTCCCGAGGTGCCATCGTGATATCTGTTTGGATTGGTCGTTGACACTTCTCACTCAATGTTTCTTGTGTTAAAGTTGCCTGCAATTATTAGCGTTCCGAAGTATCGCTGTGATAATTTTATCAGCGAAAGCGAGTTCGCCCCGAATTTGAGCCAAATCCATTGTGTTTACTGGGTATTTATGAACTGGGCTATAGTGTACGAGTTTAAAGCTGGTGTGGGTGTATGTGTGTGTAAGGGGGGAAAATATTCACCCGCAGGTCATTTTGTTTCTTTTTTTATTTTCTCATTCAACTTTTTCCTTTTCGCTCCCCTCCACAGCTTTTCAGGTGTCGGCAATGATATGGCACTTCTTAAAAAGATTTCCGTGACGAAAAGACAAAACAAAAGTAATATACTTCCAGCGTGTTGAATTATAATTGTGTTACAAATTCCGACAGCTAAGCAACTTATGTAGATGCGAACGACTTGCCAACCGTCACCCGTGAGTGCTGCGCGGTCAACGCAACGTCCACCAATCAAACGACCCTTTCAACCACCATAAAACTCATTCACTTGTTTCTGACTTATAAATATCGCCGTGACGATCAGTTTAAAGTTTCGCTACATCATCATTTCCCACTTACACGCCTCCACAAAATTAAAGAGTATCTTGAACCCTTTCTTTTTTCGTGCTTTTGAATTTTTCTACTTCTTCCTCTTCTTCTTCTTCTTCTTTGTTACCTATAATTATTATGTCTGTAATGTATTCACCTTAGAAAATCACATACCACAACACCGAACAATGAGCCGCTTTTGAATGACCGAGTGAGTGATGGTTTGGCTTCCACATATTGTAAGTATTTGACCTGACTTTTATTGTTATAAGTGTATGGATGTGTGTGTGTGAGCGCACTGACTTATTATGCCAGCATATTTTCTCACCACTGAAATGACTTTGTTCCTGCTTATTTGCCAGCTGAAGCGGCAAGCCCCTCAAGCCGACTTTATGTCATGGGAATGAAGCGATTTTTGGTTTTTTATTTAAGTTAGATAAGCGTTGATTAGAGCTGACAAGCCCGTGGATAGTGTAGTAGATTTTAAAAATGTTTGTTTTGTTAGCTTAGTTGCCATTGGTCGAAGTCTCTATTACAAAGCGCCCGACCGAAGATTTAGGGACATATCTCTTTGCACTTTGGAAGTGCGCGTCATAGAAAAGCAAACCTGAACTCGGAGATCGATTTCAGTACTGAGGACGCTTACAATGGAGGAAACAGTGTTTACTTATACAGTTCACACACCACCAGAAGAGTTCAATAGGCTGAAGGAGCAAAACGGGTGCAATGGACGATTTGTCGTAGGCGCGGATGCGAAAACACACCACAATGCATGAGGAGATAGTGGGAAGTGGAAGTGGAAGTCAAACAATAATGGCTTGCCACATGTGGTTAAGGGGTTTAGAATACTGCCGCGGTAGACATGCGTGTTGTAATCCACAAACCCGAAAGTTCGAGAGTAATAAAACTACTTGTCGGAGCAGTCGGGCTAGTATTAGAAAGTACTAGAACCGAATCGTACTGAATTCATACCGAGTAAAGGACTGCCGACATCCAAAGAACTCAGTGAGTGTTCTTTCACCAAGTTTCAATACCTGGTTACCTTTTACATTAGAAATGCTCATTTAATAAGATCATAGGAAGGCTCAAGGTAAATTTGAATCAGTGCATAAGACTGAATCACGTGCCATATTTTGGAAAGAAAGAGTGATTTGGCTTCGTACCAAAGGCTGGCGAGATGGATTAAAACGAGACCAATAGTCCAAAATATTTACTGCTCAAACCCTGCACGCTTCAAGGCAGGGTACTATCACCTTAGTCGTTCATCAACTGCCAGGTCGCTTAGCTACCAACTGCGGAAGATAGATCTGGTCTTGTTTATTAGGAAACGTCTTTCACCAACTAGCCTTATGATGGGTCATGCGCTTCGGGATATACATGCCTGAAAATCAACCGTCGGGTTAACTTCCTCAAGTATGAGGAAGACGGATCATGGTCATGTTTACTAGGAAGTATAAGGTCAAGAATCGCACTAGACCAGAGCCTAAACGGTTCACGCTAACAGATAAAGAAAAAATTATATGATATGATGTAAGTGGCGTTAATTCCTTCCTTTTTCATTGGGTATTTCCACTAATTTACTACAAAGTCCTTGTTTGGTGTGAAGCTACACAAAAAAATAGAAAGTATATTATAAAACCATATAAATTAGCATGAATGAAGTCCGGAGAACGGCCCCTGCATTACACTTTGACATTCTGCACATTCCACCAGTAGCTGCAGTGTCCAAAAATATAGAGCCAAAGCCTGCGCGAAGACTCAGTGCCCTGAGTAGCTTGGATGTAGGCTATATCGGTATAATAGTAAAGCGTCATCTAACATTGGACATACAGACTATCTGAACCTGTGATTGGGCTTGATGGAGACCCTGAATGTGGAGGGTTGGCTCAAGGGGGAGAAAACGTGGGAGATTATTCGATGCAAGTGTCCACCAATAGTTCCAAGCTATTGGAGGAAAGGTGCTTAGCCGTGCTAATCTGCTTATAAGCAGATCCTACAACTATTGATATTCCTAATTAAAGCAGAGATACAAGA
Source organism: Eurosta solidaginis (assembly GCF_040869045.1). Classification (NCBI taxonomy): domain Eukaryota; kingdom Metazoa; phylum Arthropoda; class Insecta; order Diptera; family Tephritidae; genus Eurosta; species Eurosta solidaginis. The sequence continues at coordinate 182,278,310 of NC_090323.1, forward strand.
TAACTCCATACACCTTTCATGGATAGTCATTCTGCCACTGAAGCAATAACCTCGGACAGAACAACAACAAGAAGTGTGTTAGAGTGTAAACGATCATTAGTCTTCAATCTATGTGAGGTCCTGATCTATTCAACCTCAACTTCTATTAACGTTCATCGTTAGAGCGATAAAAGGTACATGCGCAATTCCTCTTTTGGCTCCGTATGGCTCTCAACAAGATCACCTTGGCTCCGACCGGCCTCCTACAAAAAATTAAGCTCACATGTTGGAACGCATTGGCGCCGGCATATCACACAATCTAACAAACGGCACGAAAACCGATGAACATTCATTTTCTGCTGGCCGGCGTACACCTGGGGTGGCTTTCCGTAATTCGATAGTCGACACTCGTTGATTCGATACTTCAAGTCGATATCGAACGCTCGATGATGCCATTTTAGTTCCCGTATCTTGGTATGATCTCTTTCGTTCGCAGATTTCAAAGAGTGTTGAGAAAGCTTTTTGGAACTACCAGAATATTTTATTTTATAAATAGCGTTTGTTTCATAATCTCTCAAGAAAAAATCATTCCCTAAATAATCACCAAAGCATAAAATTATAACCTTCAAAAAGGCAATTCGACACCTAATTTGGTACCGAACAGTTCGTATTGAACGTTCGACACGACGCGTCGCCTATTTGTGTTACGGAAAGCGAAAACTATTATTTTATACTCGTTCTTGATTGATATCGAATTACGGAAAGACACCCCTGCAGTTGTTGTCATTTGGCGCCGGTAAGCAAATCGCTTAAGCAGTCTTGTTTTACACAACAATACAATTTTACACATACTTATCTACAAGCTGGATCGGCTTGGCTTCCAACCTGGTCTCACCCAGTGGATCTCGTCGAATTTCTGCAGTCGAACGCAAAAAGTTATTTTTAAAAATAATCTTTCAAATGCCATCCATGTCCCCTCTGGCGTCCCACAGGGCAGTCAGCTTGGTCCAATTCTGTTCTTGCTATTTATTAATGATATTTGTACCACTATAAAATATTCCAAAATCTTAATGTATGCTGATAATGTAAAACTTTTTAGGTCTTATGCATCTATCGAAGAACGTCCCTTGCTTCAAGCGGATTTAAACTGCCTAGTTAATTGGTGCAACGTAAATTCAAAGCCGCTGAACCTCAATAAATGCAAATCCATGTCCCTCTCTCGAAGATCTTTGCCAGCAGCCTCTTACGTAATTAATAATTTTTGTCTTATATCAGTAAACTATTTAGTGGACTTGGGTGTCACGACAGATGCTAAACTTAGTTTCAACCTTCATATTAATGCTACTGTCAATAAGGCTAGAGGTGTTCTATCATTTGTGAAACGATGGTCTAAAGAATTTAGTGACCCTTATATAAGTACAGCGCTTTTCATCACTTTAGTTAGACCGATACCAGAATACGGATCAATAGTCTGGAATCCACAATATCGAGTTCATGCAGATATACTTGAAATCAATACAAAAGCAATTTCTACTTTTTTCTTTACGGAATTTTCAGTGGGACTGCGTATAATCTTCCGCCTTATACTAGTCGGTTTAAGCTTATCAATCTTCCAACTTTTGCAAGTCGTAGAGAAATGCTAGGCGTTATATTTATGACTAAGCTCCTGAATGGATTGATTTCTAGTCGCATTCTTTTAAACGAAGTAAACTTTAACGTCCCATCACGAGTGTCAAGACATTACAAACCTCCTCTTTTGAGGCAGTGTAGAACTAACTTCGAATTGAATGAACCTTTTCGGTGTTTGTGTCCTGATTTTAACACCCATTCTAATTTATTTGATATTACGAATTCACTTTTTACCATAAAGAAAACTGTCTTATCCTATCTTAACTCGTAACAAAAAAAAAAAAAATAAACAATGGAATAAACTAAAAATGTTCTCTAATTTAACAATGTAGTATGTATAAGTATAATTTCTAACTGTTATGTAATTTCTAACTGTTATGTATAGTACTCAGCTGATGATTTTTATTCTGTAGCTGAGCAGTTTTAGATCTCAACGCTTAACAAACCTCCGCCTATCAACAACTCTGCAAAAACAAAAACAAATCCGTGCGTCATGCAGACGCGCCCCTCGCGCCGGTCGGGCGGGCTTTGGAGGGTATTAATCCGTTGGGTATTATTATTATTATTTTTAAAATCGGAATTATCTTATTATTATCCGTTACACGGCTCATGACATAACCGAAGAAAATGCTTTGAAGGGATTTACAAGGTATAATCCAAACAGTCCGTCCGCCTTGTCCGTCCTAATATCGAGATGTTTAAATTTTTGCACAAATATATTTGATGAAATTTTTTAAATATTGCCACTGCTATATTCGTGTTCGCAACTGTATGTGCATCCATCTTACTGTTAATTTATATTTATTAATGCAATCATCATAAAATAAAAAATTATTAAAAAGGCATATTTCTTGCATCCGCAACTTTTTACCAACTCAATTCATTTAAGACATGAGAAGTGCTTTACGTGGCTATGCAATAATAACACATACTACTTACATTGTATGCTATTTATGCATATATCAATAAGATTTTACAATAATTCCAATTAATACTGCATTTAAATCATTTAAGCGCTACTACAAAATTCTTAAACGTTAATCGGATTTAATGGACCGTAAGATATTTCTTGTTCTCAAAGTAAGATTAACCACTGAATCATAAATAAGTTGTACAGATGTATCAGCAGTAGTAATTGAAAAGCGGCTAAGTAAAGTTTGTTAAAATTATTAAAGTACCAATGTTTTGTGGAAATAATTAATTCAAATTTGTTGTCGATTTGTTTGTAGGATGATGCAGGTGACATTAGAATATGTCTGGCATCAGCAACTAAGTAAGTTGTTGAAATAAATGTTTATTTCTACGCAAATTTAATGGAGCGTATAAAATGGGCATAATTGAAGTAAGGTCATTTTAGCTGTAACCAACTCGTATCTGTCACTTAGTTATTATTTGACATTTTTCTTTTGTGGTTCTATATACAATTCTTTATGACCTTAACCATTTTAGCACTCGGTATGCGGATATTTATATGAAATATTAAGTAAACATTTTGCGCAGATTGAGGTAGTTGGCACAGTAAAGGCCAATTACTGATACTTAGCATAGACTTGACTTGACTTGGCGTAAACTTGGCAACTTAGCCACGATTATACTCCACTTAGCGCATACAATCTGGCATCGTAATCAATAAATGTCAATAAGAGCCAGACTAAGTGTTATCTTATACCAATGCACAAACTTCGGAGGAAAATATCTATGAACAAGCCTACCAAAAAACAGCTGTAATTTTAGGCAGAAGAGAAGGAAATTAATCAATTCACGGTCACTTACTTCTGGTATCATATGTGACCTGGAATCATGAATCGACCCTATTGTGCGAAAACAAGATTTCGAGAAAAATGCGTTTAAAGTTTTTTTTATTATTATTTATTTATTTATTCATATTATAGTCTAGGACAATCATAACCTCCTTACACACTATTTACTAATATATCTTAACTAATAAATATTAAATATTTAAATTATTTCATTCAATAGCAGTTTAAACCTAAATTTATTTAATGTAGAATCAATATCTATAGAATACAGCAAATTAAACTCCCTCATTGCCCTAGCAATTGGAGAATTGGAAGCATAAGTCGTTCTAAATCTATCTAACCAGAAAAAATCGTGACATCGAAGGGTTTGGGATGTTACATTGAACCGTATACGTTCTAAAAGATAGGGCGAGTCAACCGTCCCATTTATGATATCATATAAATGTCAATGAAAGCATTGATCTTCTACTCACTAAAGATTTAAGGTTAATTAAAAGACACCTAGAACTGCATGTTGGAACAGTATCGTGAAAACGCAAAGACCGGAGGGCAAATCGCAAAAATATTTTTTGAATACGCTCAAGTCGGTCTATATGGCAGGCATGGTAAAGCCTCCAAATGAAAACAGCATATTCTAGTTTAGACCGCACTAGGGTTGTAAATAAAAGTTTTAAAGTATAAGGATCACTAAAATCCATACTGAAACGGCGAATGAACGCGAGTGTGGAATAAGACTTCGCAATGACATAATTAATCTGACTGTGAAATAGAAACTTCGCATCAAATACTACACCAATATCTGATATTTCATCAACAACCCTCAGCGTAGAGTCCCCAATATGATAAGAAACAGGAAGAACATTTCGAGTTTTAGGAAAGGAAATACTAAAACATTTACTTATATTTAAAAGCAGACACTTCCGTCTACACCAGTCCATTACGTTATCAAGATCAGCTTGGAGCATAGTGGACTCAGATTGAGTCGTGATTGATGCAAAAATTTTCAAGTCATCAGCAAACAATAATAATTCAGCATAACTGAAACAATGACGTATGTCATTAATAAAGATGACAAATAATAAGGGACCCGACACACTCCCTTGGGGTACACCAGAAGTGGCAGTAAATGACCGCGAACAAATACCATCTACCACAACAACACAGCTACGATCTGCCAAGTAAGACCTCACCCAAGATAGCATACTAGAAAGCCAGCAAGTTTAGATATTAGTAATGAATGGTTGACTTTGTCAAAAGCCTTCGAAAAATCGGTATAGATGGTATCAACTTGGGCCCTCCTATTAAATGAAGAAATACAGAATTCAGAAAATACTGCTAGATTAGTTACAGTTGATCTGCTGACTGAGTTTAGCTTGACTCCGTATAGCGGCTGGCCGTTGTGAACGAATTTTGTAATTAAAATTTAATCAACTTCCCGATAAGCTACAAGCTTGAAACTTGGAATATAGCTCAGAACCCGATGACAATGCAATATTAAGAAAAATGTCAAAATGAAATGGAAACAAACAATAGGCATCTCAAAATGTAAACGTCACTTAGAACTTACATAGAAAATCAAAATTTAACAGACTTCTAAGTCAAATTAAGTGTTGCTAAGATTTGAGTAATCAGTACCATGCAAAGTTCATTTAACAGAACTATAAGTAACAGTTCTCAAGTCAAGTCTATGCTAAGTATCAGTAATGGGCCCTTAAGAAGTAAGTCGAAGGGAGTAATTTTAAGTAGATGTGTATGTTAAGTCAAACTTGAATGAAGTATTATTTTCTATAGCGCAACGTGTTTACAGCAAAGGCAAGTCAGACGATACTGCATTGCAGAGGGTGGTCATGTATGTATATGGAGAAAGTCCTGGAACAAGAGAATATGCTCTAGATGTTTTTTCTGGACATTGCATAGGCTTTGAATAATGTCTCCAAACGAGCAATCATGAACAGTCTCAACTCAATTGAAGTACATCCGAACTTAACAAATTGCATCACGTTACAATGAGGTCCATGTGAGGCCACAAAAATTGTAAACACACTCAGGGAAAAACGCCGTTCTAAAATCCAGCCCCAGCGGACTCAATTCAAGCTTTTCATGTTTTTACTTTTTTGTTCTTGAAAAACGAACGACCTATTCTCAAAACAACAACCTTGTTCTTGAACTGACAACCATTTTCTTGAAAATAGAACGGCTGGTTTTAAAATATGAAAATATGTTCTATTAATGAGAACAAAGTTCTAAAATCAAGAAAAAAGAAACGGTACAATTCGTGTGCACTACAACGTTAAATACAACACATACATCACAAGATATCAAGCTGTTGAAGTGGTCCAGCGGCTATGATGTTGCGGTAACGATCGTGTGGCGCGAGTCCGATCACCGTCAAACTCTGAAATTTTTTAGAACAATTTTTTATATTCTATTTTTTTTAACTCTTATTTTTCGCTCAGCTCATATATGCACAGGTAATTCTCAAACTTGTTATGAAATGTTTTAAATATATATTCCGATTGCATCATCAAATGAGAAGGATTTCTCAATAAAGAAAAATATATGAAAAAATGCATATTATGCCATCGGTCATGAGTTAAGAAAAAACGTACTTAACATACTTTTGTCAACAAATTTTCTTAATTTTGAACTTGTTTCGTTCGTTTTAGAACGATTTTTTCTCTGAGTGCAGAGCAACGAAACAGGGTGGGGTATTGTCACCAGAGCTATGGACGCTGGTCATCAACCAATTGCTGAGGCTGTTCGACAGAGGGCCAGCCAAACTCACGGCGTATGCAGGTGATATTTATGTTTGTACCCACCAACAATCAGCTCTCTGATGGATCAGGCGCTACGGGATGTATACGCCTGACCATATGGAGTCGGGTTAGCCGGTAACATGAAAAAAACTGATCTAGTATTATATACTAGGAAATATAAGGTACCTTATTGGACTAAGCCTAAGCTTAGACGGGTAGCCCTACAAGAAAAATACAAAATATCTGGGAATTATACTAGATGGTAAGTTGTCGTGGAAACTCCATGTGGATATTTACGGCAATTGTCAATCCCACATGGGAGTCGGGTCTGTTGTTTACTTTGCCGACCCAGAAATAATTAGATCCCACAAGCTACCAAATTACTGCAATGTCTTTCAGGCGGAAACTGTAGTCGCGAAGAAAGCAGCAGGAATTTTGAAAAAGCGTGCTTAAGCTGCAGTCGCGTCAACATATGTGTTAATAGTCAGGCGGCGATCCAGGTATTAAATTCACACAGTACTTCACAAAGAAGTGTCTTGGAATGCAAAGGAACATTAGAGAGACTTTGTTTCGTTTGGCCATACATCTATACTGTGTTCTCGGCCATAAAGGGATGGAAGGTAACGAAAAGGCGTTGACAAAGGAGGGTGCGGCACTCCATGAGTCAACGGTAGATGGCCCCGTCTGTTTGGAGAAATGTAAATACGACAGGAGTTGCATATGATACATCAAGCAGAAAAGGCTTGGACTAGAACAAGGGGCTGCAAAATTTCTAAGATCATTTGGAAATCCTACGACGTTAGACTCACAAAGTTGCTTATATCTCTAAAGAGAGAATTAACAGGGCACTGCTTCTGGCGTCACGTGGTTATAAGTTGGGCCTCGCAAGTAACAGCAGATGTAGGAAGTGTGAGCTGCAAGAAGAAGTGGCAGGTCAAGGCTCCAGCTACTAGCAGCGGCAGGGTTGCAATATCTCGAGTCAGCTATTAAGTTAGTTCCTAGCAAACTACTAGTTGTGGTTTTTATGTTTATGTTTGGGCGTCAAATAAATTTTGGTAACACTATGGACACGATAAGTCTACGTGAGGTCTTTATTGGGTGGCCACTTCACCCCAGCCTAACTTGTTTTGAGTACTTATGAATAAAGCCACACAAGTTCAGCCTATGTAGAGTCTTTATTGAGCGGCCGTTTCAAGTTATAAGGAAACCAAAGTTCTTATTCCGAAAGGCAGAGGAGACCCTAACTCTCCTTTACCTGTCCGCTGACTATGTATGCTGGACACCACAAGAAAACTGATGGGAAGGACTGTCTCATCGACATCATGGCTTCCGACGAGGTCACACTACAATAGACGCAGTGCAGCCAGGGTGGAAAGTGGGCTTAGGTCTCACCAATATAGATCCTCAAGAACTCAACCATGCACCAGGACGCCGACTAATCAACAACTTAGTTCTCCGAGTACGTATAGGGTTTAAGGATTAGGTAATCTGTTTGCTACTACCAGCTAGTCTTCAGCGAATGAGGGTGGGAACTTGCTCCTACTGGTCATGTTGAGTACAGAACGCTTAGAACGCTATTTCAGGGTACCTAAATACCTGCCAGAAATTCTGAGAGACTACTTGAGATACCAGGACCTAACGGCCACCCTCGGCTAAAGAAAGAAAAAGATAACAGGCTGAGGAGCCCAGGTTTGGTACTAAGCCTCGATCTCTAGAACATTCCTTACGATAGTCTTCTTCGATTAGACATGCCAGAAAGTAAATTCCTCTTTGCTTTTTGCGAACGACGTGCCAGCTGTGATAGTGGGCTGGAACAGCTTAAACTAAACCAAGTCAATCGCAATGTAAAAATATGGATGGCTGATCACGATCTTTAGTTGGAAACTGCGAAAACGGATATCGTCATCCTTACGAAGGGGCGGATCTTTACTATCATTAACATGACGTTTGGGAACCCATAAATAGAAAAACACACTTTAACGAAATTTCTGGGCGTGAAGCTAGACAGTAGGCTCACCTTCTCGAAGCACATCCGAGGAGCCTGCGAAAAGGCTGCGCATACATTAGAGAATCTGAGTATATTAATGGCAGACACAGATCCTAATTCATGTATAAGGAAGCTGATAGTATCCATCTGGTTATTCCAGCGGAGTGGTGGCTCACTCCTCCTCTGCATCCAAAGGCAAGTTCCGACAAAAAACTTTCTTAGCCGAAGCATCATCTTTCATGCAAAACATGGACTAGCCAGCGTAGCCGGTGCGTTTTAATCCGCTGGACCGTGTTGATGTCTGCGTAAAGCTCGTACAGTTCATCATTAAATATTCTTCAGTACTCGCCTTTGCCAATGCGTAGAAGTCCGTAAATCTATCGAAGAACTTTTCACTCGCATATTCCCATACTCAATTTGCAATCATTAGGAGCAGCATAAGCCCGCTTAGCTATAGTAAGCTCTAGTCGACTTAGAAGGGTGCCACAATATCAAAAGTTTTTCTGCTTAGCGCGCTAGTATGACTCAGATATCTACTCAACACATTGTAGTAACTCATTTTTCATCTGATATGTTGATGCGGGTGTTATGGCGATCGAATGCGAAATCTCGCCAACTGTCGTAAGTCATAAATCATTGAATTACAATCAGATTGCAACTTCTTTTTTTTACATAAGGCCTGTGTTGCTTGTATGAGTCGCACGTAAGTAAATGTGGAGCGATGTGAAACCGGTACCGGCTTTGCGTGATCTGTAGGTTTGTAAGTATCGGTACATTTGATGCGGGTGTTTAAATCGCACAATATTTCTTTATTTTCTATACAAACAGCGTTTGTAATTTTACCGTTGCTGTTGCGCCTGCTGCCGTCATTTTTTTAATGCCAAGGTGAGGTGCACACACACATACACACAGTTGAGTGCTATATTTGGAGCTGACATGCTGCAAGGTAATCGATCATGACGATCACCAGTTAAATGGTATTCGAAATAACAGCAATATTGAGTGTAAGTAAGCGCAACAATAACAAATAATAATAACAACAACAGCTGCAATATTGTGAAAATGGTTTAAATGCTGGCGCGCATGCGCAACGCTGACTTTGCAAATAATTGAAATTAAATTAAATTTGAATTATGCGCCGCGGGTTAATGAAGCGCGAATGTGTGTACAACAAAAGATACGTTATTTTTGCTGTAGTTGTAACAAAAAAAAAATAAAAATAAATAAAAAACTATAACTTTAACAACCAGTTAGCGGTGCAGTCAATTGGCGATTAATCAATCAGCTGTGTAACGCGTTCGAATTCGTTGTGATAACGCGTAAATGCACAGCATTACACAGTGCAACAGAAATGATTACAACTAGGGATCCGTTCACATTATAATATTTTTATTTAGCACATCTTCGTCTAGGCGGTTTAGCCCACACAGTTCGCCAATCCTTTCTGCTGTATGATAACCGACGTCAATAGGTAAAACCGAGCGAAGTAAAGTCATTTGCCATCAGATCCGACATTGTCTTGGCTACTTGCCGACGCTGATTTGCGAAGGCCCTTTTTCTCGAATACTCAAGCGGCAGTTTATGAGTCCGAATGGCACGTTCAAAAGGATATGTTACAAGGCTCATACAAAGCATCTTTGTTCCTTAAAAACCTTACTCACCTTCTTAATCTGTGGATTTCAGGCCGTCAGGTCTCAGCGATGAATTTGATATTTTGGAAACAAAAGTTGTGTGCGATAGTGAAATGCCAGAAGCGTTGGGCCAACAGTAAGTACGGACTGGTAACGCATGTAGTTCATTGGGGGATCTTCGTGATAGCTATGGTAGATATCCAATAAATCGATAATTGATTAGCCGAGTGAAGTGAATGAGGTTAAGCCAATGACGGCCAGTACTTGCCTCGAACACATGAAACGCTTAAATTTGTATCCCAAATACACAGAGGGATTCGTATTTTTAAACTTGATAACAACTACTTCTACGAGGGCCAAGCTTCCAGCTCAGAGCAAACAGTACTTACGATTCGATTTAACACGACTTACACTCAACTAAGAAATTCCAACCAGATATCACAGCGGGTTAATGGGCTTAGCACGTTACTGGCATAGACATGTTTGTCTTAAGAGGCGAGTAAACCCACAGAATTAGAAGAATCGACGTATTCATATCAAATTGTTCCTATTATGGTCGGGTTTTTAGTTTCATGGTGCTAGTTTCCGGACCGTAATGGATCAATATCCGGCAAAGGGCCATCATCTCCGACAATACTCCCAGAACTTTAGGAGAATGTCTATATCGCTACAAGAAGAAGAAGATTTCAATCGGATGGGTTTTCCAAATCCTCAGCCATGGACGCCTGAAAATTCACGACGGAACTAGCAGTGTTGCTCAACTTTGATGAAGATCTGACTGATGTTTGATGTACAAGATCTGAGTTCATCGTGAAGTTTCACTTAGTTTGCTCACGGTTTACTTTCGCCTGTCATACTAAATACACGTGAAGGCAATTTGGCTAACATCTAATAACTGCTGTCGTTAATGTACAACAAATCTCACGAGAAAAAATGTTCCCCATTAAATGAAAGACAGTACAGTAAGATCTAATTCCTAAAGGCATAGGTGACCCCAACTCTTTGTCATGCTTCCGCAGACTTATCACGCTGGGCACGATAGAAAGAATGTTGGGAAGCCTTTTAAGGCAATGCCTCACAGTAGCAATAGAGGATAGGCACGACTAAATCAACGATTCCACAGAGAACACTCCACAATAGATGCCATAGCGGATAGACACAGTCAAAAAAGCGGAAACAGAATGCCCCAAGGAAACCCGATGGTCACGCTAGAGGCTTTAAATCTAGTCACTGATATGACGTGCTTGAATAAGAATGCTCGCTCAAGGTACCGTAATATCTGCTAGATATCTGAGGGTACACCTCAGAGACTGGTATTGAACATACGAAATGATTCACAACCAAAGGAATATGAAAGAAACATCCACAAGAGCTGCCCTGTTAATTGCGGAAACCATTTCGATATATTACCACGTTAAGGTAAGACATAGAATATAGAAATGCCCCACATGCTAGACTGGTACGTTTTACAGAAAAGGACCAGGAAACTAAATTGCGAACTGAACCCATTTTCGCTGCAACTTCGTAGAAAGGTCGACTTCCAACTGAGCCAATTTTTAGCCAGAAACGGTTACTTCTGTAAACACCTCTACAGAAAGGGAAAAGGAACGATAATATGGTTGCAATATACTAAAAGCTGCCGCAAGAGATGTCTAGTGCACCTAAATCTTTATATAGATCACTTCTTTGAAGTGAAAAAAGTAATAAAACTAATACCACTAGACACCATTCGTCTACATCTTTGAGTCACCGTAAGTGTATGCATTCGCGAAAGTGCTTTAAATTGGTGTGCCAACTTCGATCAGTGGGAGTTGACCGTGATCGCATGTCTGCTTGGCTGGCTTATGGGTGCGTTTGGCGGCAGGGCCAACAGCGCGGTCACCACATGCAACAAATCACAATCGATTGCGGGTATAATATTCATATCATTGTTGGTATTGTTGTTATTGTTATATGCTAGCGCAATCACTAAAGAATTTTATTTCACTTCTCTTTGACTGGTTTTTATTGTTATTTTTGTTGTTTTAGCACACCTGTAACACGCAATAGCGGCAGTCAGCAACAAAAACCGGCCATCATCCGTAAACTCCAGCGCGTTATTGGTTGGCATTGTAACTATGCATATGTTGTTGTAGTTTTGGTTGTTGTTGCAGTAGTTGTTACTGTTTCTTATTGCTACTCTTATAGGCAACTTGCAACTCACAAGTTGTCCAAGTGTGCTGTTATTGTCGGGCTCGGTTGTTACTTGTAATTGAAGTCAAATGAGCTGGCCAACATTTACTCGGACTTAAACACACACACATACACACACACACAACTTTATATACTTGTATACTAAACTTAGGGTTGCCGTTTGCTTCTGCTTTGGCTATGCCCAAACAGTGATGGTTTTAAATTTCTATTAATCACAGACCTAATTTGAATATTGTTAAGGGAAACACGTGATGTGATGTGAATTTGATCTGATATGACATGGTGATATACATATAATCTGAGCTGATCAAATTTTCCGCTTTGTACTGAAATGATGCTATTATACAATTTCGTGCACCCTTATTTGATCTGATCCCTAAAAAGAAAACTGTGAGCTGCTTTACTAGCTGTGATCTGATATGTTGCGTGCAACGATCTGATTCTCATTTGTGACTCCAAATTACGTGACGCGACCTCATATGATATCATATGAATGCGGTATTTTGTGATGCCATATGATCTGAAGCCAAATTCAAGTGGTTAAACGACACTATTCAAAGAAAAATGCCTTAATTTATTTAATTTGATGTGAGGGTCCTAACTGGCCCACAGTAGGCCCACATGTGGAGCTACGATGTGCTTTACCTTTTTTTGTTTAGTCTAATAGTATGCTGAGTGATAAGACTAATCTGAACAATTTTGACGCCATTTGTTTGATGTTAAATACCACCCTCCAAAGAAACTAGACATGCATTTATTTAGTGTGATGCAATTGATATGATTTGAACTGATCAAATTTGACCTGCTTGTATGCGATTGCGATTTTGAATTTGCAATATTGTAACAAATTTGCTATAAAAATTAATATCTTATCCAAAAATTATTATAGCTGCGTATCTGGCGCTGATTTGTTATGCTGATCTGATCCTCTTCAACTGAGATTATCGATAGCATTATGCGACGTGATGTGATATCATGTGAGTTTGATGTGATGCGATGTTATATAATGTGAACTGATAAAATTTAATGTGAAGTGCATTTGAGATAATTACTTCTTCCAAAGTGAATTGACCTCAATTTATTCAATGCGATGTGTATCTCATTTGCTTTGAATCTACGAAGTGATTTATATCGTGCCAGGTGGTGATATTGTACTAATGAAAGTTGTCAGCTTTAAGAACAGTGTTGATGTGCACAACAAATGACATTGTAGCTCAATTTAATTGGTGTCCCCCGATTTTACGATGTGACTTATTAAGTATCGTATGATGGCATAACATATGAGTCGATATGATGTTTCTGAAATTTTATACTAGCTATATTAAATAACTCTGATGCGATATGCCATGACCTACATCGATATAATAATATATCGGAAACATGATCTTATCTGAAAAAATTTAATTTAAATTTTTTTAGGGTTAAACGCAGTTTTTCAATGTGATTTGGAATAAATTATTAAAATATCATGTAATCATTTATGGAACGATATAATTGTACATGGTTTTATTCGATGTTGTAGATTAGGTGATATGATATCGTTCAATGCATCTATTTACCTAACTTAAAAAATATATAAATATTTTGTGCGATTTACCTCCGAAAAGATTTGAGCTGTGCTTCTCTTCCAATTTGTATTGGGCTCCTTTTAATTTTCCCTACAATTTGACGGGGCGGGACCTACATGCATGGCAGATGAATTTTCACTGAGAAGATTTTCATAGCAGAAATACAATCGGAGTCTTTGCCAAATCACAATCAAGAGGCGACCCGATTAGATATGATTAGATTCAAACTATGTTTGCTGTACATCATATGAGAACTTGCGATGTGATTTTTGGGATATGATTGCAAGATGTGTGATGCAAACAATATTTCTTCTGGTGGCTATTCTCCATAGGTAAGCAGGTTTGCTCTCATTGCAGCTCCCATTGGAGTTGAGCTTGCCAACCAAGGAAAGCTTTTCATTATCTGTCAGGAGCAAAATAAAAGACGTGATATCAAATCTTCAGTTACCAAATGATAAAAATTGATCCATAGCAATGTGATTTGGTTTCCTACATATGATGCGATAAGTATTTCTCGAGAGGTTTTTTGGTAACCGGCACGTGTACGGAAACTTCAAAAAATATCGTTATAGTGAATACAAAATTGTATAACATCTAACCAAATAAATAAAAACCTACATTTTTTTAAAATTTATTTGAAAGCGGCAACTTTGGCTACATTTCACAGCTGCACTCATGCAATCCATACTTTTGGTGGCTTTACTCTACCAGATTGCTGCGCTTTATTGCTCTGACATTGTACGGCCAAGTGTTTAATTTGCTTTCGTGGTATTGTTGGTGTTTCGATTGCCGCTCTTCTTCCTTAAAAGGTTGCAGTTATTGTTGTAGTTGTCGTCTATGGCTAGCCAACGATAGCTCAGTAGTCGTCGCTTAGTTATGGCTGTTGCACCAAAAATGGTTCTAAATTGGAATTTGCTTTTAAGTCGTTTTGGTATGTGGTCCAGGTGATTGTTGATCACAGATCAATTGAACATCTGGTGCGCGATTTTTGTTGTTTACTCATGTATGGAAGGTATGCATATTAACATGCTTCATAACTGCCGATATATGAACTGAGCGTGAAGGAAAGCAATTCGATGACCAAAGAAGAATCACTCATCTTATCGCCTTCAGTTTGAGCTTAAATTTCTACTAATACTGAAAAACGCCGACTTGAGCCTGAGGATGATTTCGATAATCATTGACGAAGCCACCTCTGTCTAGCTAATATAAATTGTTAAGTATGACACTTTCTTGGCTCAGAGTGATTAATAAAGCGACATCCCCTCTTTTTGCAACTACCGTTTGTAGCCCTAATTAATCGGTTTAGAGTGATAACCCATAGGAACGGTTAGCGAGCCTCACATTGAATGCGATTTGATATGACATCTTAAGCACTTTCTACCGGCCCTTGATAAGTCAGCAGCCACAAGAGACGAGGAAACCCTTCTGCCCCTAACCCTAAGGAGCTTCCATACCATGGAAGCGATTTTCCTTAAAGCTGATGAGAAGTTAAGTGACCATGGCCATGGGATGATTCGGATATTCTGTATTTGAAAAACAAAGCCTTCCCGACACGAACCGATTAGAAAGTGACGGTAGCCATCGCCACAGCAAAAGGCACTGCGGCGAAGCGCTTATCATTGCCTCCATTTATATTTAAGGCCACTGTGTTTCCCTTGTTAGGTCGTACGACTGAGATGGATTTTTGAGAACGAACGGAGTGGAAAAAGGATGAGGAGAGACCCAAAGGGAGTGCTGCTGTAGGCTGAGAATCAGACGAGAAAAGCGACGTCAGCGGACCTTTAATTCGCTCATTGCGGAAGCGGGACTTGCTCGAGCAAGGAAAGAAAGCGAGAAATAGAACAAAAAGAACAAAAGAAATGTAAAGAGATGCTTATTGAAATACCAAGATTGTCCATCGCATGGGGTGCAAAACAATTTAAAGGCAGCAGCTTAATAGCGAACAACTTTCGATACTGCGACTGGTTCGAGGAGAAAGTGGCCACAGGGATTAGATACAGAAAGTGATCAGAGGTGGGCCACAGGTCTGGAGAAGTTTGAGGGAGCAACTGAGACTAAAAAGAGATAACACCTGAACTCCAGCTTATCCCGAAACGACGAGCAAATTGACAAAATAGTCCTTGACCGTGGCGTGACTTGGCCCTAGCAATTCTTATGTACATATGCCCATCATATGGCTTCTTAATTTCAACTCTTTGAGATGGTACGACCACGCAACTTTAGATTCCATTCACCTTTCTTTTTTTCCTTTATTGTTTGTGCTTTAACTTTTCTTGTTACTTCCCGTTTTCTTTTGGCTTTCTCGTTTTTCCCTCTCTTTCTTTTTTACTTTCCATTTCTATTTCCTGCTCCTGTCCCCCCTCCATTTCCCTCTTCTGTACCCTTTCTCTCTCTCTTCGTATTTTTTTTCATTATTTTTATCTCCCTTTTCCTTTACCTTCACTTTTCTATTTTCCTTTCCTATCGTTCTTTCTTTCCTACTCTTCTTCCCTTTTCATTTCCCTTTTCTTTTCCCCAAAGTCAATATAGGTAATCGGTTGGAAGGATCCTTAGCCCTCTCCCCAAATGTCTTTCCTGTGCGGTCAAATTCAATAAAGTTTTCATGGACCCAGCAGACCGTTACATCAATACGAAAACATTAAGCTCAAAAGAAATGTATTTCAATATTTCTCTACGCATTAAAATTAATGTAAACCGAAAAATGGAGCACAAAACAAGCCAATAACTCAAAGATGTGGGAAGGACAAGCGAATCATTGGACTGACTTGCATTCTCGCGAATTTTGCATGCCAATGCCAAGGTGCATTTAACCATTAACACAACACTTTCGTCTTGCAATATAAATATTTTACAAGCCATCAATTTTATAAACAAATATACATATACGAATGCGAATACTTCACACATTTCCATATACTCCACTTAAATTCATTGCAACGATAAATGTACTACACACATACAATTGTAGTCAGTCACAAGACATGTGCCAGCTCATCGTTGCTACGACGGCATTTCGCACATTGCCCAACTTCACAAGTATCCAACTGCGCGCATGCGCACATTCACATAGCCGCCAATTGCTATTAAAATTCAACATTTGCCCCAGCGCTAACTTTCCAATTTCATTTCAACACCCTAAGTGGAGTGAATGGAGTGTTTAAATATTTCGACAAACAATTCAGCTGCATTTAAGTGTGATAATTAACCCATTTACACTGTGCAAGAAAATTTGTGCGAGACTGTTAAGTGAGGTATGGCGTGTATTGGAGGCTGAGAAAACACAAAAGCAGAACAGAAAAATAAACGAAATCAGAAGCCCGCTAAATAGTTGTATATTTAAGACAAACATGAAAACAATTAAGGTCACTTGATTTTGTCAGATCATTGCCAAAAAGGTTACAGCTACATGATAAGGGAACTTTCACAAATCTGTCACGATCCGTTTACTTAAGCCAAACTCTTTTAATGGGTTACATTCTTTACGTAAATGAATGTTTAAATATTTTGTAAACCCTTGTAAAATACTGTACGCTCTTACCCATATGCATTTGGGTGTCCTTCTCGGATTGGTGCTCTATTGACCAGGATGAGTAACTTAAAAACATTTTCGACGATAAGAAAGAGAAAAACTGGGAAAGGAGGCTATATGCGACTATTTCAATTCGTACAGGGAGGGAAGCATGAAGTCAATGAGCTTGGTGACTGAAAGGTTTGACGCTCAGCACAAGTGATATATGTCCTCCTTGTGGCGTATGTTCACATAACACAAACCATCTATACACCTATAACGTTGAAGCAAAAAAAAACCCTACCAGTAACTTTTTTATGGTCCAACCCAGCTTCCTTGGGCCTTCGTAACAGGACTTTAATAACAATTTCTTGAGTGATCGATAAAAACTCTAGCAAAAACTGAGCGGCCTGTGAGTCCGGAATAAGAAATAGAGATTAGAAGGAAAGGAAGCCCTCTGATAATTAAAAATCTTCCAGTAGGAGCGGTACCGCTTAGCTTAAGCTCAGAAGAGCGTAGAAGCTGGTCGACGGATGTTCGATGACACAAACTTTCTGTGTGGAACCATGTATCCAGAAAACTGCAATGCAGGGAGAGGAAGCAAAAAGTGGTGATATACCAAAAAAGTGATGAAGCGGTTGATAAGCTTAAGAGAAGTAACGAGTACACTTGGTGCTTCTGAAGAGAGCTAACGCCACGACTCGGGGTGTCAACGAGACGAAAAAAGACACAGAGCACTCCCTTACGAAAGTTTTAGATCTGTAGAAAGGAAGAAGCTATTGCGACGATCAGAATGATGCGGAACGAACCAAATAACTCGCTGGCTTCCTTCCCCTGAGCGGAAGAGTGCAATAGGAGAATGAATAAACTAAGAGCGTTGTGCAGAACTGTGAAGTCTTGTTTACTACCTTAGGCGACCTCGTGAGGTCTCTATTACCGGTCTTGAGGAATATATAATATGTAGTTTATAATCTATGATCTATAATCTACAATCTGCAACATATAATAATTTATAATATATAATCTATTATTTATTATCTATAATCCAGAATCCATAACATATACTCTATAATCTTTAATACATGATCTACAGAGTATTTACTATAATTTATAATATATAATCTACAATCTAAAAGCTGTAATTTATATCCTATAATGTGTAATCCATAACCTGTAATTTATAATCTATGATCCATAATCTTCAATCTATAATCTATAAACTGTAATCTATAATCTATAATCAATAATTTATCTTCTGTCACGGTTTTAGAGGCTTAACTCCTCCGAAACGGCAGAACCGATTCTCATGAAATTTTGTGAGCATATTGGGTAGGTCTGAGAATTGGCCAACGTCTACCCTTTTCTCGCTACGTGCCTAGGGTCTTGAGATCAAAACGTGGACCCGGGTACCACTAGAATGTGTTTATACAATATGGATATCAAATGAAAGCTGTTGATGAGTGCTATAGTACAAGATAATTTTCATACAACTGGGATACACCTAGAATGTGTTTTTACATTATGGGTATCAAATTGAAGCTGCTGATGTGAGCTATAATACAGAGTAAGTTTTATACCGCTGAGTGACTAGGGTCTCGAGATATAGGCCAAAACATGGATCCGGACACCCCTAGAATGTGCGAGTATTATGAATATCAAATGAAAGCTGTTGCTGAGAGCTCTAAAGTTCATTGTGATATTCGATTTAGTCGCATCAACCTGGCAAAGCTGAAAAATATGCAGGCTAAGCCGAAATAAAGACAATAATTAATAATACCCACACATACCTATTTACATACGTCCTACTCTATTTGCCTGAAATTTCGTATATAAATTTGCCTATATTAGTATTTACGATGCTTTTTTCCGGGAAGTATACCAAAGACGGACTGTTACTGGGATTAGGACTAGGACTGGGACTGAGACTGAGACGCGGAGTGGGACTGGAACAAAATACATACCACCCTCTGGGACTGGAAATAAAAGATGAAGAAGGAGGAGAAAAACTTGAGAGAAGAGAAAAGAGAGGAGACTGAGAAAGAGATAGAATGAGACGAAGTAGGAGGTGAAGCGAAAAAGACGGAGGGAGGAGTGAATAAAAAGATTAGGAAAAAGTGTAGAGGGGTA
This sequence comes from Eurosta solidaginis, assembly GCF_040869045.1. Classification (NCBI taxonomy): domain Eukaryota; kingdom Metazoa; phylum Arthropoda; class Insecta; order Diptera; family Tephritidae; genus Eurosta; species Eurosta solidaginis. Next base: position 182,297,451 of record NC_090323.1, read on the forward strand.
GGGCAGAGTTAGACGGAAAAAGCTTATTAAAATATATGCAGATAGGCCAAATTTAGGGCAGAACAACGTCTGCCGGGTCTGCTAGTTTATAATATATAATCGATAATATATAATCTAGAATCTATAATCTAGTCCACTATATACTGTTTAAATCTTCCTGACGAATCTGCTTTTGACTATGCGATATTCAGATTAATCGAATTAATTTGTCTATGATCAATGAAAATATGATTAATCAGGAGTTAGTCATTACATTAACCGAAAATAATTAGCTTCTTAATGATTTAGTGATGAAGTTTTAATTAATTGACATGCTCGATTTATTGTTTAATCGCACATCTGTAGTCGTAGTGTACATCAGGCTTAAGTAAATAAAGACTTAAGTATTTAGTGTCATAATCTCTTTAATTAAAAATAATAAATTTTTCCAGTGATATTCAATGCATAAAGAGGTCAAACAAAATACGACAACACTCTTTCTACCGCAACTTCACAATTTTGTGGGTGACATATGTTGCGCAAATTGGTTGCACGTTCACTATTGTTGCAATATTCGAAAAGTACTGTTGACAGCTATTTTGGTGGTGAGCGACACATCGTGTGATGACATCCAGCTGATATGCGCGCGATGGCAATGCTACCAGGGAGACATCATCAAAAATCTAGCTTGGCGCATAGTGAAGAAGCTGCAACCGTTCAGCGATGCTAGCTTTTTATTTTTTTATGTGAATGCCAGTTTTTGGCTTATTTTCTCTTCACATCGATTCTTCACAGAGCTTCTAATGCGCACGTGTGCCGTCAGCTGCAACTTTACAACCACGACAGAAAAAATAAGGGATTTCTAGTCAAAGCTGCAAGCATTTTCAAATTGAATATTTATGCATATGTTTGTGTGTTTAAAAAAATTTCAGTTTAGGCAACTTCTAAATTTTCTAATGTTACAACTGCAGCAAGGGTTGCTTACAAGCACTCCTCTCGTATGAAACTCTCACGTTTTATATTTTCACTGGGTTCCTTTTTTGTCATATTTTGCGTCATTCTTCCACGCAGCAGTTAGTCGATTTCATTGTTTTTATATCATTGCTTGAATTTCTATACTGCATGCAGTTTTAGAAAAAGTAACGTCTACAATATTTATTTTTTTTATGAACATTTGCGAAAATTCCCACGTTCCATTTGCACAATCAGCTGCCATTACACAATGCAAAACGCTCAATATTTTTGCGTGCTTTCCATTCACTGCCCTTGTTCGGCCCGCTTCCACCCTTGGCGGCGCCTTATCTACATATACATATGTGTTGTTAGAAAAGTCAATGCAAATGTCTCGCGATTTAATAACGGCTAGCTTGTTGAACTCTCAGCTGCTTGTCACAATCGGAAATCTTTGCCTACTTTGCAGAGCACAATGGGTAAAAGGACTTGATTTTTTTCATGAAACATAAAACTCAGACTTGTCTACTACTAGAAAGACAGATGCTGCAATTTTTCAGGAGCCAAGTTGTCTGTGGCCGTATCATCTCAGTCGCAGCGATATTTATAATTGACTGTGACTGAATAGTAATAAAAATAAATAAAGTGTTGGCAGATACGGCGATTTCTGAGAAACGGAGATTTTTTTCTGAAGCGATTTTTGATCGTTTCCTTGACTGAACTGTCTTGTGCTATTTAGTCCTGTGTCTGTGACGGGAACTGTGACTGCGTCTGTGATAGTCAATATGACGGTACAGTGAGTGAGTCATGGTGATTGTTTCGAAGATATCGCTGTGCTTAACTGTGATCTTCCAGTTTTTAATTAATGTATTGATATGGCATTGCAAAGCCAAATGAAACTTTTTTCAAATCAAAAGAAACTTTTTTCAAGTTAAATGAAACTTTTTGTCAGTCAAATAAAACTTTTATCAAATCAATTAAAATTTTTTGCTAATCAAATAAAACTTGAATCAAATCAAAATAAACTTTTTTCACATCAAATGAAATTTTTTTCAAATCAAATGAAACGACTTTATTGCCTATATTATTTTAAGGGGTTTCTCGTTTAATAAGAGTTTGACCATCTTCCTCATCTTCGAAAAATGGTCAAATCTCAGGAGCGGGACATCTCCCTTATCAATAAGTTATATTTCGGACTGAACAGGCAATTAAAAAGTAATGTGCCCTCTCAATAAACAAAAATCACTTCTTATAAGGTTCCCATCATTCCTATCCCGATGACTGGCTTGGGAACATGACCAATGTCGAAGGAATATGCGATGCGATCGCTGGATAGGTTATGTTGTGCAGGTGGATAAAATCGCTTCGACCCAGAAAGTATTCCAATTGACACTCGAATTTTAAAGCAGAGGAACGGCGAGCTCTCATTAAGTAAGGAATGTGGAGAGCTCCACTACGTTGTAATAGACAGGCGGAAGAAAACTTGATCCGCGCTAGTGCTTCCGATTGCTATTCGCTATAATTCGGAGCTCGTTCATGAAAGAGCTGCAATGCTAGCCTGGATTCTCAGGAGAGCTGGGCCCTAGGGGAAGTGTGATATCGGATAATCACTTTGGAGTCTGGATGCTAGCAAAGATGCTACGCACGACACTGTAGGCTAGCATTCAACTCCCAACATGTACTCAAAACGAGGTTTCCTTTAAAAATGTTCGAAGCTCCACTCATATCTTGCAACTTGGCTACAACAAGAATGCTGAAAGTCCGTCAAAATAGCCTTGACGGTTCTCGATAACTTCTTGTTGTTTCAACAATTATTTCGTGTTATCAGGCCGTAGAATGCTTCAACAAGATCACCACTCACAACTAGCCTCAGAACCGACTAACCACTTCGCAGTTCAACGGCAAACTCCGGTACTTGCCAGCCACATGAAATGAAAAATCTTCAGCTAAAGTACCCCCCACCTCTCCGCGTCGTAATTTGGCGACTTAAAAAGCCAAGGGAAGTAGAACGTGTCCTCGACTCTGAATTGGTTTTGCATACCTTCCAAAGGCTTCTGCCTACATAATTGGCGCTAAGCCGTTTAAACAGTTATGACCGTCCAAGAAGGCGCAGTAGTCGCTTCTACGTTAGATCAACTGACCCAAATTGATCACACCAAGAGAATTTAAATCGTCTTCCACCCGGTCCTTCCAGCGTAGTAGGGGCCACCCTCTTCCTCTGATACCATAGTCTGGTTCCGATAAAAATACTTTCTTAGGCAGAATAGTTTAAGGAAACATCGGTCTTATATCAATTCCCCAATCACAACTCAAGAAGTGCTTCTCTCCTTGCTGCAAACTTCACAAAGAACCACGTTATTTAAAGCAAATCAACCCAAACCATTCTTCCCATTCGTTCCTGACGCAGTCGAGAACCGGAAGGTACTTGTATCGGCTCCATATCCGTCGAAAGAATGCCCACATCCGTAACAGTTAAGTGAATCGCCTTACGGTAGAAAAAAACAAATTGCAAACTCATCCCCATAAAGGCTCTATCCCTGTTGTTGTTGTTTTAGCGATAAGAACACTCCCCGAAGGCCTTGGGGAGTGTTATCGATGTTGATGGTCCTTTTCCGGATGCATATCCGGCACATTCCGGTAACAAGCACCATTAAGTTACTAGCCTGACCATCTCGGGAGCGACTTAGTATGGCCATTACGTCCTCCCACCCAAAAGATCCATTAGGAACTTGGGGTCGCCAGCACCTAGGCTCTTAAAGAAACCATATTCGCCACTGGTAGGTGAGGTTGACAGTTGGGTTGGAGAAGCTATAACGCTACACAACCTCTTAAATCAATTTGGTATTTTAATCGCCTCTTACGACAGGCATGCCTGCCTTGGGTATATACTAATCCGCACAACCCGCTGGGGGAAGCTTATCTCCCTTATAGTCTTAAGCTTAGGTTAGGTTGAACTGGCCGGTCCATGAGGACCTCACATAGATCGAATGAGTCCGTAGTGTTACCAGAAGTTTGTTTTTAATGACCAAACTGTAAAACCCTATCAAAAACCAGGACCTGCATTACAAAATAACTCCGTCCTCTTGGCAAATACTAGAAGCTTTCTTGTGTTAAGCTTATTTCCCGCCAAAAAAACAAGTCATCTGCCCCATAGTGCGATGCCAAACGGTGCTTGCATTGGCTAGTCGTCGTCCGCATCGCAGTCTACTTCAACTTCGATTGCCTCAATGTCACTACAATTAAGGGTTGTGATTAATGATCGCTCATCAACTAAATTTTATCCTTCATTTTTACTCAGCGTGGCGTTGAAATTTCCCTTAATTTCCTTAACCGGTACTTCATACATACATATGTGCAACAACAATCAATCTCACAGCTGTTAATATTCATATGATAGACGTATTTCTGGATTCCCAATCAATTTTGTTGTTGCTTGCAGTCTTTAGGTATGCCATCAACAGGGGTAAATATTTGCATTGTTTGATTGCGTCTCACTCGATTTGCTTTTTTGTTTTTGTATGCCACAATTTATCGTCTGTAATTTTATTTTAATAATTATACATCGTTTTGTGTGTGAATGATTTCTTAAGTGACGTTGCCGCCTCTTGAGCACTAAAGTCATATTATTGCTCACCACTGTATTGATGTATGAGTATACTCGTGTGAGGGTTTTTTTACGCATTGATGTTGTATGGTGCTGCACATGCGCAATTCGGGGTGTTGTGTCTTGCGGTTATTAATATATTTTATTCCCCTTAAATAGTTTATGTAGATTTTATAGTCGATTGCATTGTATTGTTTTTTTGTTTAAAACATATGAAAATATTAGTTTCGGTAGGCAGGGAGTACAAATTGTTGAGATTCAATCAATCGGAAGTGTAATTATGTGAATATTTAAATCATGGGATATGAAAATGTTCTCACAAATTATGTAATATGTGTTGCTGAGGAGTTGGTAGTGCAGTGCCTAGTACCGTTGTTTTATAAGACGCCAGAGATTCCTGGTCGCATGTGACGCCCTGGAGGAATAGAGTTTAAGACAATTTTAGTTCTGTTTGTCTGAGCCCTACATCTGGGAAGAATGGAAGCAGGTCATATGAAGCTTTAGATAAGAGACAAAAACCTTGGATGAGACTTTCAATGTACATTTGGCCGAATAATGTAAGTGAATTAGATTCCAAAAGTAAAACTCAGGGAGTGAAAAAAAAACGAAATCACAAGACTACAATGGGAGAACTAGGAAAAAATTAAGAAGAAAAGTTGAATAAAAAAAAAATAAAAAAAAAAAAAATGGAAAATGAAAATGTAGTGGAAAAAGGGGGAAGATAAAAAAGGATAAGTGAGGAATGGTTTATATGATGGAGGAAGGTTAGGTTGAACTGGCCGGTCCATGAGAACCTAACATTGAGTAAATGAGTCCGTAGTGTTACTAGAAGTTTATTTAACGACCAAACTGCAAACACCTATAAAAACCAGGAACTATGTTATAAAAAAAAAACCGTCCTCTTGGGAAATACTAGAAGCTTTCTAGGACCAATGCCACTTGCTGCTTCTAGATGTGACAGCGGTGTCACTCCTAATAGCTGGAGTCTTAGCCTGGCAAGCGTGGGGCACGGCGCAAATGATGAAGGAAAGAAATTGGAAAAAAGGACAGTTATGGCGGTGCTAATAATGATAATGAGAAGAAAAACCCTACCGCCAGGTTAAAGCGCTCAGAATACTCCCGCGGTAAGAATGCCTATCTTAAGAGGCGATTAAAATCCAAAGAATCGAAGATTCGAGGGGTAAAAAATCGAATCTCAGAAGGCGTCAGCACCCGAGCATACCGAATTCTTATCCGGAAAAGGACTGCCCACATCCGCAATACTCCCCGAAACTTCGAAGTGTATTTTTGTGGCTGCATCAACAACAATAACAACAAGAGTACAATTGCAGCAGAAGACGAGCATCAGTCACGCGCGTAGCCACAGTAAAGGCTACAGATGTATTTACGGATACGGTTATTACAGGCTTGCGACCACGATTAGGGTTTCGGTGAAAGTTTCTCGATTCAGAAGAGCTATTGTGAGGAAGATGGTTACGGTTACGTTCACGGTCATGACTATAGTTATGGTGGCGATTACATTTACCGCTACTCGTCAAACTTTACTAGTGCTTTATAATCACGGAGTTAAATTTTTTTTATTTCCACGAAGGGTTAACATCGAAAGCCTCGACCAGTCAGTTTGAGTTCTAAGTGCTTAAGCCCCTACTACCACAGAACAAATTAATTGGGCTGACGTCTATGATTAAGTAGGACTAAGTAAGACAAGCGGGTGACAGAACGTGTTTTTTCGTGTAGAAAGCTGTTCTGATTTTCTTTTAAAGGGTGCTGGGGCATTGTTAAGATCTGACTGATTTGTGATTTTACAACGAGTTTCTTTGATGATACTGCCAGCGTCCCATTCATCATCGTACCAGATGATATTCGCACAAATGAACAAAAGTACTCTCCAAAGTCTAGGGGCGAATTGGTGCCGATATGATGATCCTTTGTCAGGTATGAGCCGATTACGCTCCGGTACCAGCACCTTCAGGCTCTGGTCTATGTATATGCCGTGCCAAAGAATTGGATTCAACCGCTTTTAGGCCATCTCGCTGATATATCTTTTACAAAAAAGATCTTTGGAGTGAACGTGAATTAAAATAGGGAGATTGACTGCAAGATGTTAAAACTGCAGATCAACTATTTGGTTCAAGGTCTTTATCTTCTGTTACACTCAAACGTGAAATTCCATAACGAACGTTCTAAGAAAGTCAAACTGCATGAGAATATGCTCCAACTGCTTAGTTATAGCTTAGTTCTGTCAAAATTTTACTCTCAGATAATATGTTGTATACCGAGTAGGAAAACTTTACCGCCACTAGGCCTAGTTTATTAGCATTAGTCCCCGTATACTGTATTGCTGGCCTAGTTTCCTGGCCAAAGGTGATAGTAAGTTAATAAGCAAGCAAATATCTTGGCTAGGGAGGAAGTGACTTCAAGCTTCATCTGGACCTAGCCGATTTTACCACAAGTATCATGTAGAGTGCCAAAAGAAGATGGGAAAGCCCTGGAAGTATTCGCGAGAAAGGTTTTCCGACGAACTGAAAGAGCTTTAGGCAGATGTGGACATAACACAGCGAAATAAAGAAGAATGGCTTCACCGGCAAGCCCATTTAAGTTAATGTGTAAAGACGATCCGGAGCACAAGAAGTTACTTCGGACCATCCGTGATGATACCGACAGCTGAACGGAATCTCCCTCTGCTTCTTGCGGTTTGCTTACCGCGTCTGGGTCCCTTTATATTTCAACGCTACTACAATCTATCAAACGAGAACAATTCAATCTCCTTAACCGCATCTAACAACAACATTCTCAACAATATGATAGATATAAATAGCTCCATGTGCACGAACACTAAAAGACCACCACAAACAAAAAAAAAAAAAAACATTTAAAAACCCTGCGGCTCTGAAGTTGCATAATTAAAAATTATAAATTCAAGATTGTTGCGACCACTCAATTTCAAAATCTAACAAAGTAATTTGAACCGTCAGGTAAAACAACAACAAAACCACTGTGGTTCGCGCAACTACAACAACTACAAGAGCAATGGAACAGACCAACTAATTGCCAAATGTTGCCGCATGTCACGTTGCAATAACAAATCTGTCAAATTTTTCAATAATTCAATTTTAATGCAATTGGCCAACAACAACAATAAGTCGCAGCGGCATTTGTACTAGAATGGCACGACAAACGCTTAAGAGGCGGCTGTAGGTTGGTTGACCAGTTGTTGGTTTTGCAGCGGTGTGACGCTGGAGGCGCAGCCAAATCAACAGTCATGCACCAAAATAAACTGGCTATAAAGTTAGAGGGAGTCACCCGGTGTGTGGAAGACAGAAAAGTAATCGGACAAACCGTTAGCGCCTCACAAAAAATGACTATCGCACTTGAGAATTTTCTATTTATTGCTGCAACAATAATAACAGCAGAGTAAAGAATGAGAATGCGCAAGAAATATTGCATGCGCGCAAAAGTCGCACATTGGGATAGTTTGGCCCAAGAACAGTGTAAACTTCAGGCGAGTTAGGTGAAAGAGAATTTGGATGAAATTTCGAGTAAGACTGATCTCGGTACTGTATAAATCCTTTGGAGATCCTAGGGATCCGGGACTGAGGTGCTTTCGCCTCGTTTTGGCGAAGGCTTCACAATCAAGCACAAATTGACGTCATATTTCATACATCTACAGTTAGAAGGTCTGTTTAGTATCATACTGCAAGGTCTCCAAATGTGATCAATCGGAATTTCAGTAAAGAACTAAGCGAAAATTAGTGAATGCAATCATTTTTTCAGACCACCTGCTATATATTCGTCTAAAAGGATCTGGCTATCCCGTAAAATAAAATGTCTTACTAGTTTTGCTTAACTGACTTGAGGACCATCTGTACAAAAACACACTACAGGTGATCAACGGAACATGAAATTCGCTTCGAGACTGCCGAAACGAGCTCAGCCACACTCAGACCACTTAGGGAACTTAGCTGCCGCTTGAGTTTGAATATCCAGGCAAATGTTACATTCTCCTGTTATCTGTTTCTAATTAAGAACTTTGGTGTAGAAGATTGGTTGAGTAATGAAATGGATCTCAAGTTAACACCTTGCAACGCAGCGTTTTAGAAAATAAAAGCTGACCAAGAGCAGTGACGCAAATTGGTTCAACTGCAGGATATGGTATTTTAGCCAATTGAAATAGCTTTCCCCAGCAGCCATTCTACTTCTCTATCGATTTATAATTGTCTATACTTTAAATATGAAATTTGAGGATTCGGCTGCTTTTTTCAAGGCAAAGTACCGCTTTTCGCGACTATCTGCGATCAAGGGTTTCATGTGCAGACATATTATTTTGCAAAGCGTGGTATGCTTACTCTGTTACTAGATCAATGGTGGGTGCGGTAAGCGTATATCGCTTTCCTGGAGCATGGCCTAAGACTATGAGCAGATCATATAGCTTTCGGGCGGCTGGTAGTTCTTAGGCACATGCCCAGAGTGCTGTTACGTGTTTGGTGATGTGGAGCGAATGAGCCAGAACTGAAGACTTCTCAGAGTCTTCGCAGATAATATCTTCGCCGCAATTAGTAAGCTCGCTGTCAATTTATCGCTGACGTTTGTCAGCAAGGCAACAAGAAAGTCTTCAAATCGTTTGACCCTGAAAGGCTTACTAACATATTTCCTTCAGCTGTTGCGGTTAGACTGGTCATCCTACTGAAAGCGAAGTAACTGTAAGGCAAGAATAGTCATATCGACTGGTATTATAGCCTAGGCGTATGTGAGACAACAGGCTGCACTGCTTTATATTTATGAAGTCGGTTTTTCTAATATCTGCTGCTCTTCGCTTGCTGAAACTTTACTCAAGTCAGAGACTAAATCAACGATTCGCCAATTTATCACATTCATCTATGGAAACAAGACAATAGCTAGGGTCTGGGTATTGAAAACAGTTTGCATCATTAGCGCATTCAAAAAACTTCCAAAACTTTGACAGTATAATCTCTATTATCTTCTTTATTATTGCACCACAAACAATCGAAGTATCCAGAAATAATCTTCTCTTTCACCGCGCTCACAAAACAGGATCTCTTGAAGTTTGCTGTAAATTGACTCTGTTCTCAGCTGAGCCGGACTTCAAATCTGACATAAGAAGAGCAAGAGGGAAAAGGGTGAAAAGAGCGAGTGAGGCGAGGGAGAGATATGTATAAAAGATTTGCTCCCCTCAAGAACAGGGAAGCCTTCAAAGGCTTCGTAGAGCGTCGGAAATTTATTCGACTACATGTGGTGTGAACGCAGCGACTGGGTTTCAACAGAGCAAGCAGCGAGTCAGTTTTTAGTTGTACCTAAAGCAGTTAATATCTCATGCATCAATTACATGCTCAAATTTGTTTTCCCATTCTCATTGTAGACACATATTACAACAACGAATTTTGCGCTTGTATTCAAAGCTCTGCTGCCTTTATACAACACTTTTTTACAGGGAAAACTTACTCCCCAGCGGGTTAGTGGGTCAGAATATACTCGCGGTAGGTATGCGTGTCGTAAGAGGCGACTAAAATACCAGATTCAAGGGGTTGTGTAGTGCAACCTTTTCAAGTTGCCAGTAAAATATATAGCTTCTCCAAACTCAATTATCAACCTCACCTATCCGTGGCGAATCCTGTTTCATTAACAGCCGAGGCTCGGGCGACCCCGAACTCCTCATGGATCTAGGGGGTGGGAGGGCAGTACGGCCGAGAAGCTCGCATGTGGTCATAACAAATCGTTCTCGAGATGGTCGGGCTTGGTACCGGAACGTGTCAGATCTGCATCCGGCAAAGGACCATCAACATCGATAACACTCCCCAAGGCCTTCGGGGAGTGTCCTTATCGCTACAAAAACAACAACAACAAGGAAACAACAACAAGGCGCGCCAGTCGCTCCTTATCTCTATCAACCGGCGCCAATTGGTCACACCAAGGGAGTTTAAATCGTTTTCCACCTGGTCCTTCCAGCGGATTGGGAGCCGCCCTCTACCTCTGCTCCATAGGCGGTTTCCGATAGAAACACTTTCTTGGCCGGAGCGTCATCTTTTATTCGCATAACATGGCCTAGCCAGCGCAGCCGCTTCGTTTTAATTCGCTGGACTATGTTGATGTCTGCGTAGAGCTCGTACAGCTCATCGTTAAATCTGCTTCGGTACTCGCCAGAGCAAACGTGTAGCGGTCCACACATATTTCGAAGAACTTTTCTCTCTGCACCATATAGCAGGCCGAGGGAGGACTTTACTTTTCAATTGCCTAGAATTGGCAAGAGTGATTCTTCGCTGGATTTCAGAGCTGATGTTGTTGCTAGTGTTGATGCTGGTTCCCAAATAAACGAAGTCTTTTACTATTTCGAAATTATGGCTGCCAACAGTAGCATGGTTGCCAAGGCGCATATGCACTGACTCGTTGCTCGATGACAACAGGTACTTCGCTTTGTCCATCAAATCCATCTTTACTGCTTCTTTTTCTTGTTTGGAGTAAGCAGAATTAACGGCGCGGGTGTTTAGGCCGATGATATCAATGTCATCATGTAACTGCACGCTGTTATAGAATATTTTCCCAGAGCGGTTAAGTTCTGTAGCTAGTATAATTTTCTCCAGCATCAAATTAAAGAAATCGCACGATAGGGGGCACCCTGTCTGAAACCTCGCTTAGTTTCGAACGACTCGGAGAGGTCCTTCCCAGTTCTGTATGACCTGATGGTGTTGCTCAATTTCATTTTGCACAGCCGTATAAGTTTTGCGGGGAAATCAAATTCAGACATAGCGGCATATAGGCAGCTCGTTTTCGTGCTGTCGAAGGCGGCTTTAAAATCGACGAAGAGGTGATGTGTTCCGATTCTTTTTTCGCGGGGGTTTTCCAAGATTTGGCGCATTGTGAAAATCTGGTCGATGGTAGATTTACCAGGTCTCAAGCCGCATTGATAAGGTCCAATCAGCCGATTCACGGTGTGCTTCAATCTTTCACACAATTCACTTGACAGGACCTTATATGCGATATTAAGAAGGCTGATTCCGCGATAGTTGGTGCAGTTTGCAGTATCCCCTTTCTTGTGGACTGAAAACATTTAGATTCCCATCGTCGGGCATGCACTCGCCTGAGGGATCGGGTTCGTCATCCCTGTGCGGTAAATCGCTGTCCCCATTTAAGAGAGCAGAGAAGTGTTCCCTCCATGATCTAAGTACTCTCTGGACATCAGTCACAAGGTCGTTCTTACAGGAGTATATATAACAGCAGTTAAGTGGCACTCTTGCCCCAGCGTCCGATGCCGTTGTGTGGCTATGCGCATAATCGAATCAATCGATCAAAAATACAGCGGCTGTATTGAGTGTGAGCCCCGCGGCAAACGGCATATTAACACGCAACCAACTCAAAATGCGATCAGCGTTAAAGCAAGCGATCCCACCATTAACTCGAGTTTGCAGGTGTGTTGACAGGGTGTGACAATAGATACTATTGCATGGTGGGAGAATTTACATGTGTGAGAGCGTATCTGCGCGCGCGCGCCGCAGAGATATGTACATATACTGGACATTGTCAATGGTATATTTATATGAAGTTTGTGCTCGCACATTTGCGTGATTTAAACTAACCTGGCAACGCCTGCATGCTGGAATTCAATTACCAAGCGATCGATAACGCTACACATCGCTCAGATCATTTACTGCTTGCTATTGCTAGCAGGCGATACGCCAACAGATGCTCTGAAATGTTTAAAATTATCGCAAATTTAAGAAATCATAAAAACACATTAAATCAATAATAGGAAACGAGGGGTTTTCATTTAACCTATGTTTGTTTCATTGTTTACTATATAGTTTGGCAGCTTAAATAGAAGTTATGTTGCGAATAGAGTGGAAGGCAGTGGACTAGGCAGTCGAATGTCATATAATGAAGGAATGGTGTTCGGAGTTTTTTCAAAGTTAAAAAAAAAATGATAAAAGCTTTAATAAGAATAAAACTATTGTTTTAATAACAACAAAAACGCCTTATATATCCTATATACATAAATTCGCAAGGATTATCTCACTTTAAAATTTGAGTTAAATAATCCAAAGTTTTTGTTTGAAATTGAGTCGAGAACTGTGCGTGTGAATGTGCGAATTTTCACCGATCAGCTGTTAGTTGCGCTACTTGGTAAAATTTACAATGGTTTGTTTGTTATAAGCGAACGAGCGAGCGCGCGCAATCGCATGTGAAACGCATAGGTCAAGCGTTTGGAGGGCGGCAGCGCGCTGGAAACGGGTGCAACATTATTTTGTCCACAAAAATCAAATTTATTTGTCTGCATACGAATGCGCGTTGTTTTATTTTTTTTTTAAACTTAAGAAATCTGTTTACAAACAGTCATGTAAGCGGAAACTTTACTGTCCACAAACTCTTTTGTGTTGCGTTGTCTGTGCGCATGCGCGCTGAACAATTGTTGTGGGCGTTTTGTTAAAGTTTTCTTGTATTTGTCGTTTGTATTGCTTTGCTGTTGGTCGCGTGCGCTTGCTTTATTGTTGTCATTGTTAGTTGTTGAGCTGAGCTGTTGGGGTATTATCCTACCTTACACGTTAACAACAACAACAACAGCTATAAAACTTATTTATGTTCACTGCAATTTCGCTTGTAATTTTTGCTTTATTTGACAATGTTTTGTATAAATTTTCGGTCATTTTGTTTGGAGATTAGATTTTTCATGCGCGCATTAACTTTATTGTGTCCATTTCTTCGTGAATTCACTTAGTTTTTTGGGCAACAAGTCGCGTTTGTCTTCTTGTTCGGTTGTGAAAAGGTTTATGACCTGCTAATGTACAACTGCTGAGAGCACATAAGCCACTGTTGTCAAAATCTTTTTTCTTTTGTTGATTTTTACTTTCCTGTACTTGTTTTCTGGTTTAAAATATCAAATGAGTTTTTAAAATTAGCTAAGTGGAATTCTTTTGTCACTGAGTTGAAAAATATCAAACGGTAGAATATTAAAATGCAGGCTCCTATTCCTTCTTGGTTCCCTCCTTTTATGCTTTGATGTATACAACAATATATAATAATTCATGAATCGAGTGCACTCTGTTGTAAATTGTTTTGATTTTGAGACCCTCGAACAGGTGCTGATGTTGTTTCAACCGACACCTCCTGCGCCCTTCGTTTTTTATGCTATTTTGGACATTATAACCTATGAAAAGGGCTCCTCTGGTTTTGACATTCTTTCAGTGTTGACCTAAGTCTCCCTTCTCAAAAAAGGTCTGACATTATTCCACCCGTTAGCTTAATGTCTCTTCTCGGGCACCCTCTGATTGTTATGCTTAAGTGTATTCAAAGAGTTTCTAATAATTCATGAATCAGCGCACCGTCCTGAAAGTTGCTTAGGTTGTGCGCCCTTAGTTTATTATGCTTAAGTGTACATTATAACTTATGAATCGGCTGCCTCTGATGAAAATAATTTTGACATTTTTTCATGGTTCACCTCAGTGTCCCTTCTCGGGTGCTTTCCGTTTGTTATGCTTTGAGGTATTCAAAGATTTATATGTGATGAATCAGGCACCCCTTGAGAAAATAGTTTCGCCAGCGATAGAGCCGGTAACTTTAAATCCCCGAAAAATGAGCTGGAATTCCTTCTGCGCTCTTCGTTTGATATGCTATATTGGACACTATAACTTATGAATCTTCTGTTTTGACATTGTTTAAGTGTTCACCTACTCAAAAAAGTTTTAAAATTGTTCCACCCATTACCTTAATGTCCCTTCTCGGGCGGCCTCTAATTGTTATGCTTAAGTGTATTCAACAAGTTTCTTATAATTCATTAATCCCGCGTCTCCTGCTGAAAACTGTTTACATGTTGATATAGTCCGCATCCTTATATCCCTGAAAATAGTGCTGATGTTGTTTCAGCCGACACCACCTGCGCCCTTCGTTTGTTGTGCTATGGAGGACATTATTACTTATGAATCAGGCACCTTTGATGAAACTGGTTTTGACACTGTGCCAGTGTTCACCTCGGTGTCCCTTCTCGGGCGCCCTCAGTTTGTTATGCTTTGGGTATTCAAAAATATATATATATAAATATATAATATATAAACCTCCCGAGAAAACGTGCTGATGTTCCTTCAACCAACACCGTAGACGCCATTCGTTTGTTATGCTTTAGTGTATTTTATAAGTTATGAATCAAACACACCTCCTAAAAATGGTTTTGTCATCCGTAATCTTAGCGGCTCTTCTCTGGCGCCCTCTGTTTGCTCTGCTGGGTACTTCGTAGAGTACGCATTCCATGTTAAAAGAAAATTTTATTGGAGGCAGTTTAACTTTTGCAACTCGATTGACAAACGAATTCGGCTGCTCGCTCTGTTCGTTATTTGCATAGCTTCTTTGAACCTGGTTTATTGAAGATTAATGGCTTTCGAAAATATTTGGAATAAAATATGTTACCGTTATTTTAGCAGTAAGTCCCATTTTTTAGCGTGATACTAAGGTCTTGGTAAATTTAACGGCAGCTTTAATCTTTCGTTCATCTCAGATCTAGTTTAACTGTTTCAGAAAAAATTATAAGATAGGACAACTGTTACTAGTGTCGAGCAATATTTTCAGCTCTGTTCGCTGAACAATCCAGGAGGAAGTCCTATATGTAATGAATTTCTGCTTCTTTTCTGAAAAAGCTTTTGCAAATACTTTCAACAAATAATATTAATGAGAAGATACTGGCTGACACGATCACCGATTTTCTTCTGCTCGGAAAACGATAAAGTGACCTTGCCACTAAAAAGCAGACTTTATTATCCTAATCCTTTAAATTGGGCTACGGCCCTTTCTTTATCTCCTTTGTCTCTGGACATGACAGTCTTTGTAAATCAGAGACGGTACCTCACCACCATGAATTTGGAGGTTGAAGAAAAACAGTTGTTAAAAGTTCGCAGCTCTATGAAGTATATAGGTCTGAGGTTAGATAGCAAGCTCACATTCTCAAAACACCTTGAAGTGACCTGCAAGAACTGTTGCGACATCAATACTCCTTTAAAAACTCAAAAAAAACTCTCCATCTGTATTCTATAATCTTATATGCAGTCAAAATCTGGGGGGGGGGGGGGGGGACAACATTCCGGAAGTTGAGAAAAAACATCACATCGGTCCAAGGCAGAGATGCACTGCAAATAGGTTCAGCTTGTAATATGATTTAGGTAGACCCTGCATGGTACGGGCAGCATACTCGTACAGAGGAGCAAAAATAAATGTGCAGTGCGAAAAAGAAGGTAGAGGTGTGGGCGATAAACATGTGCGAGAAGAAATGATCAAAGGCAGGCAATAACAAGTAAGGAAGGTTAAGTTTGAGTGTAACCGAACATTACATACTCAGTTGAGAGCTATGGTGGCAACATAAGGGAAAATAACCATGTAGGAAAATGAACCGAGGGTAACCCTGGAATGTGTTTGTATGACATGTGTATCAAATGAAAGGTATTAAAGAGTATTTTAAGAGGGAGTGGGCCATAGTTCTATAGGTGGCCGCCATTTAGGGATATCGCCATAAAGGTGGATCAGGGTTGACTCTAGAATTTGTTTGTACGATATGGGTACCAAATGAAAGGTGTTAATGAGTATTTTAAAAGGGAGTGATCCTTATTTCCATAGGTGGACGCAGTTTCGAGATATCGCCATAAAGGTGAACCGGGGGTGACCCTAGAATTTGTTTGTACGATATGGGTATCAAATTAAAGGGGTTAATGAACATTTTAAAAGGGAGTGGGCCTTAGTTCTATAGGTGGACGCCGTTTCGAGATATCGCCATAAAGGTGGACCAGGGGTGACCCTAGAATTTGTTTGTACGATATGGGTATCAAAAGAAAGGTGTTAATGAGTATTTTAAAAGGGAGTGATCCTTATTTCCATAGGTGGTATCCTTTTCGAGATATCGTCATAAAGGTGGACTAGGCCTGAATCTAGAATGCGTTTGTACAATATGGGTATCAAACGAAAGGTGTTAATGAGTATTTTAAAAGGGCGTGGGGCTTAGTTCTATAGGTGGACGCCTTTTCGAGATATCGCCATAAAGGTGGACCAGGGGTGACTCTAGAATGTGTTTGTATGATATGGGTATCAAATTAAAAGTATTAATGAGTATTTTAAAAGGGAGTGAACCTTAGTCTTATAGGTGGTCGACTTTTCGAAATATCGCCATAAATGTGGACCAGGGGTGACTCTGGAATGCGTTTGTACGATATGGATATCAAATGAAAGGTGTTTTGAAAGGGCGTGGGGCTTAGTTCTATAGGTGGACGCCTTTTCGAGATATCGCCATAAAGGTGACTCTAGAATGTGTTTGTATGATATGGGTATCAAATTAAAAGTATTAATGAGTATTTTAAAAGGGAGTGGACCTTAGTCTTATAGGTGGTCGACTTTTCGAAATATCGCCATAAAGGTGGACCAGGGGTGACTCTAGAATGCGTTTGTACGATATGGATATCAAATGAAAGGCGTTTTGAAAGGGCGTGGGGCTTAGTTCTATAGGTGGACGCCTTTTCGAGATATCGGCATAAAGGTGGACCAGGGGTGACTCTAGAATATGTTTGTACAATATGGGCATCAAACGAAAGGTATTAATGAGTATTTTAAAATGGAGTGAACCTTAGTCCTATAGGTGGTCGCCTTTTCGAAATATCGCCATAAAGGTGGACCTGGGGTGACTCTAGAATATGTTTGTACGATATGGGTATCAAATGAAAGGTATTAATGAGGCTTTTAAAAGGGAGTGGTGGTAGTTGTATATGTGAAGCCGTTTTCCAGATATCGACCAAAATGTGGACGGATGTTCTCATCTGTTGGATACCGCTAATTTATTTATATATGTAATACCTGCCAAGATTTCAAAGGTTTTTTATTTCGCAGTGCAGAACTTTTTCATTTTCTTCTACTTAATATGGTAGGTGTCACAACTATTTTACAAAGTTTTTTCTAAAGTTATATTTCGCGCCAATAAACCAATCCAATTACCATGTTTCATGCCTTTTTTCGTATTTGGTATAGAATTATGGAATTTTTTAAATTTTTCGTAATTTTCGATATCGAAAAAGTGGGCGTGGTCATAGTCGCATTTCGTTCCATTTTCACAGAAAACAGTTAACGTCATAAAATCTATGCCCCTACCAAATTTCAAAAGGATTGGTAAGTTTTTGTTCGACTTATGGCACTAAAAGTATCCTAGACAAATTAAATGAAAAAGGGCGGAGCCACGCCCATTTTGAAATTTTCTTTTATTTTTGTATTTTTTTGCACCATATCATTACTGGAGTTGAATGTTGACATAATTTATTATATACACTGTAAAGATATTAAATTTTTTGTTAAAAAAGTGGGCGTGGTCCTTCTCCGATTTTGCTAGTTTTGACTAAGCGTACATATAGTAATAGGAGCAACGTTCCTGCCAAATTTCATCATGATATCTTCAACGACTGCCAAATTACAGCTTGAAAAACTTTTAAATTACCTTCTTTTAAAAGTGGGCGGTGCCACGCCCATTGTCCAAAATTTTACTAATTTTCTATCCTGCGTCATAAGTTGAACCCACCTACCAAGTTTCATCGCTTTATCTGTCTTTGGTAATGAATTATCGCACTTTTCGGTTTTTTCGAAATATCCGATATCGAAAAAGTGGGCGTGGTTATAGTCCGATATCGTTCATTTTAAATAGCGATCTGAGATGAGTGCTCAGGAACATACATACCAAAGTTCATCAAGATACTTCAAAATTTACTCAAGTTATCGTGTTAACGGACGGACGGACGGACATGGCTCAATCAAATTTTTTTTCGATCCTGATGATTTTGATATATGGAAGTCTATATCTATCTCGATTCCTTTATACCTGTACAACCAACCGTTATCCAATCAAACTTAATATACTCTGTGAGCTCTGCTCAACTGAGTATAAAAATGTTCTGCAGGAACGTTGGGTTAAGTTAGAGTGGCCATCGGTGTGAGCACAAGTGTACTTAGGCCCATGAAGATACCGTTGTGATACCATGTGGATTTCTCCCCTACTCATATCTCAGAAATTTCTTCGGTTCCAAACTAGGCAGAGCACAAAGACCATCAAAGAAGGAAGATCCCGGAAACTTCATCTTCCTATGCCAAAGCGAAAGATGAACGGAAGTGCGTAACTGTAACTACTCCCCGTCTATACAGATCCTGCAGTAGTCATTATAGGAAGCACCGGCTGTTGTGCATGCCTCCAGATTGCTATGCGGCCGGTTATAAGTCCGATCACCAGAGATATGTTACCCCTTATAAGAAAAAGCACCTGGGGGAAATCGCTTTCATAATGAAAGCTTTTTCTCAGGTGATCAACGGCCTCGTTAATTGTAGCGACTTCTGAAAGACACTACAATGAGCGGGTAGATTAACGGATAGATTACACCCCAGTTGAGGTGCAACTACCCTTACTTCACACCTTATTATCCAGTTTGGAGCCGCTAGTATATAACTGAAGCTCATCGCCCAAATCCGGCGGCTCCTTCAACTAATAATCCTATCCGGGATGAAAACATTGTACTTCATATCGAAAAGGCTGTCGGAGCGCAACAGTCGGACAAAGGCGAATAGGGATTCTACCGAATTGCTACATGGCCATCGGCTGTGTCTTTCCAGCCGGAAAGGTCTCGCCGCCACAGAGCAGAAAAGGCTGCACATTGTTTGGCCATTAGATCTATTGGAAAACCATTAAAAATAGTGTCCAGCGCTTCCGCAGGGGTGGTACGTAGGGCACTCCCCACGTAGAAATTCTTTGTACCTTATAGTATACCTATAAATTTGATTTAGTGTCTTATCTCTTCTACCAGACCAAAGCTCCTTGTAATACCATATCAGTTTAGTGCCACAGGGTAATGTCCTGTGATAGTCCTCACCTTCACGTAACAGCTGACTAGGAATTAATGATTGGGCCGAAGCCATGGTCACACCTTTGTTCTAAAGAGCTTAGAATATAGCTACGGTAAGGTGTTATATGGTAAAAGGCATCTAAAATCCAAATCCCGAACGCGGGTTTTGCGCTCGTCCTTGGACCAGGGAGGATAAAACCCCTACTAATGAAAAATATTTCAAGTACTATGACATGAGATACCTCGAATGTTCGGAACGTTTTCGGTCCCATGTCCGCTTGGTTGATGTTGTCGTGATACATAAGTTAGGACGACAATATGGCCTTGCGATGGTACCCGGTGGCCATAATACCGAAAGCTGTGAACAAGCATTTCGTCGCGATCAGTATTAATGCGAAGTTTTTCGATATAATTTTTTTTCGAGCCCACGCATACGATGTGGCCTATGCGGTTCAGAACTCCTTTTATGAGAAACTGGAAAAGATATACAACTGCCTGCGACATAACATCAAAATGTGTGAGCAAGAAAGGATCTTTGGTTCTACTAAAGAAATTCAGCCTCCACGATAAAATATTATTATATTGCTGCCGAGATCACAGAGTCCCGGAGAAGAGCTGCTACCATAAGGAATGTTGTGCCGCCTGGGGTCACACTACATAAAGATACAACAAAGTGCCTTTGCATGGGAACGTTATTGTGACAGAAGGGAGACGCTTACATAAAAAAAGGAAGGGAGAGGTTTTGGATGGCTGGCTGATAGAAATAATGCTCGAAAATGCAGATTCGTGCGCAAATGACAATGATGCCCAGGTAAATTACGTTCGAGTTCAGATTTGGTAAATTTACTGCTGGCCAGATATGCACCATGCTCTTAATCTTCGAGTAGACCTACAACAAGCTTCTACAACATTGCCAAATGATGTTGAATAACATCATCAGCCCCAATGATTTAGAACGATCTCTCTGAGCCATTCGAATACAAGTGAGGGTGCGATTTCTTCAACCCCATTCAAAAAAAGATAATTCCCTAACAAACGAGCCGTAAGTTATCACTTCTATGACTGGAACAACGAAGCGAAAGAAGTGACATACGAGGGTTTGCTGTCATCAATAAAGAATCAGCATATTCGCTACTTGGCAGCCCCGACAGTGGTGATGGTTTCAAATTTGAGCCTGTGAAGAACGTCTATTCGTTTATGAGTAAAGAGTTAAGTAAACCACGCCGAAGAAAAGTAATGCTCTATACTCCTTCCGTCATTTCTGTCCTGATGCATGGCTCGGAATCATGGACGGTTTCGAAAAAAGATGGGACAGCCCTTTGGAGTATTACAAGAAAGAGGTCTGCTGGGGTTTTAAGGGCCTTCCGGTGCATATGCATGTAAATTTTTGGACGAAGCTAAACCACCACGAATAAGTGCTTTTTCAGTTCCAAACGACATTTCAAACAAAAAAAACATTCAACCTTGTGATTGCCACTTATACACCGGCGGTGTGCCACAGCGCGCGCGATTAAACACAAATCAATTTTTTAATTGATTTCCTATTAAATTGTCAAACGCACCCATTTAACGCGTTTATACAACCACAAAACATAACAACACAAATATTTACGAATGAAAAGCCGCCAAGAAAAATCTTTGAACAAAATCAGTCAAAGTTTTAACATTTTTTTTGTTTTTGTCGCGTGGGCTGGCCAATAAAAATGGTCAACGAGATGTTGACTACGGTATGTTGGGGCGCTTGTTGTTGTAAGTCAAAAACGGCAACAAGCTGGTGCCAACAGGGGCCAATAGTATTAAATGGCTGTGGATTGGGTCGAAAAGAGTCGCGCATGGCATAGAAACCCCCAACAGTGCGTGATTTGAACGCACCCACAAAAAATTGTTTAAGAAAATAGCGAAAAGCAACAACAAAAAAGAACACATTTAAATATTAAAAAAAAAGTGCCAACATCTTTGTTGTTGCCAACCACAGCGCCATCCAGTGAGTTCGTTGTCTAAATGTTTCTATTATTGTTGCTGGTCGTTTGAGTTATCATTTGCTATTGTTTTTGTTGCTATGACTGCTGTTGATACGATTGTGTTTATGCATTTGTGCGCAGGCGCCGCAACACAACTTGCAGCACAAAGAAAAGGCGGCAAAAAAATAATAATAAAAAATTCCCACAAAATATTTGTTTACTATTGCAGAGATCTGTATTGAGTGTTTGAGCTCAGCGGGGTGTTTCATACCTTTCGGTCGGTTGAGCTGCGTACACACCCACTCAGGCAAACGAACATGCCAACAACACAATGCGAAGCAATGATTCATACAGGGTGAACCAAAAATTGTTAGTATTAAAGACTTGTGAATGTTGCAGACAGAGGTATGTAGGTCAAGATCCTGTGTGCTTACAATGATGTTACGACACTCGGCCTCAAGCGGGGTAACGGATACATGCCCGACTACTATTAAACGTGTACCCTCCTGCTACCTTGGACGAGATTTCGCCGAAGTATGTCGTAAAGGAGACAGTTCGATTCTTGATGGAGCTGTGAACGCACAGCTTGGAGACCAAAGCAGGAGATGAGTCTTTCTTTACTTTTACTGAATATAAGCAGACTTTTGTTATAAGCGAAGGTGGGAGATTTTGGACTACACCCGGGTCAAATCGGAACTGATAAATCGAGCATCAGAATGGAGAGTGTTTACCGAGTATTCAGTTCTTAATTAAGTACGTCGTAGTAGACTTAATTTGACAAACCATGAAACCAACGATTTAATGGAATTCATATTGCCAATTAAATGCTGCGCCTGCATTGAGCTCGGATTTTTCCGAAAGTTCTAACAGATACTCTTGTACTTAACTTCATTACTGTACGGAAAAGCGGCTCTCAAAAGACCTTTCATTTTAGAACGTATAAGGGGCAGGATAAGCTCCCATGGAAATGGAGGCGCTAACGAATTCTTATTGTCACGGTCGAACAGAAATCTCCCCCTGCACTGCTTGCTATTGTTGCCTTTGTACAGAATACTGGCATCTCTTTAGAAAAAGCCCACCTGTGTGCTATTTGTTGTTTCGACTTTACAAGTATCTCATGAATCTCCTAAGGAGTTCAAACCAATCATCTCCCTCATTCCTTTGATTGATCTATACATTCGGGATGAGACTTCTCAGGGGCACTATTCAGCTCTACTAGTGGTGATTGAAAGGGGCTCAGTATCTTTGGAAATTAAATCGACTCAAAGTAAGGGTGGAGTTTGAGGGACAACTTAGATAAAGGTGAGAAGGGGGACATCACAACGTATTGGTCTCCCTCTTCTGAGGAGTGTTGGCTTGCTCCCCTCGTTTTTGTGAAGGACCTGCTGTTACTCAGCTGATGCTGCCGGATGAGCTTAAGTATCTTGAAATTACTGGGGCGGGAGGGGGTTGGGTGTGTTACATTGGCTGTATGATATGGGCTGGGGGATAGCACTAGACACCTTCCTCGGTCAAGAGGTGGAAAGCATTGTAGTGGTTGGCGTTGTTTACAATAAGCTTGAACAAATAGTGGTGCTGAATCCGCACCCGGTTGGCAATACATTAAAGATGCGGTGTAATGTAAATGTAAATTACGGCTACTCCAGCAATTTTGAATAGTTTTTTCTCTGGTTGCCTACAAGAGGAAAGAGAAAAAAGTAAAAGAGGAGGCCAAAAAATTAAAGGGGGAAGAAAAGAAGAGAGAAGAAGATGGGGGACAATGAGAAAAGATAGCTTGAGGTGGGAGCAGAAGTCAGACTAAATCATAAAATGTACTTGAAACTCTATTAATATTATAAAGTTGAAACAAAAATCCGAAAGGCACCCTGTTTTGAGGCCGTTGTACTAAAACTGATAAAAAAAATGTTTCCTCAAATACCTGAAACACCCTGTATCTAGTGTTTCACTGCAGCTTAAGGCGCAGTAGTTGCTCAGTTAGACGATTAGGCGCAACTCCAACAAGGAAGCATTTTTTTCATCCCATCAACCCAAGCCAGCAGTCAGTCAGTGTGAGCCAGCTGCTTTAAGCAGTCAAGACTTGACTCAACGTTTTGGACAATTTGGTCTGTTAGCCAAGCGTCTGCGCAGGCGTTTAAGTAAGAAAATCGCTCAAGTTTGTAGTGCAGCGATAAAAATGCGCTTAACATTTGTGCTCGTATTTGGTTTAAGCGTTTTTTGTTTTGGCATTTAAAATAGACGTACTGAGCGTTTTGTTATTGCGCCATACTAAAGATATGTATTGGCAGACAAATTGGTCCAATCAGTCTTCGTCGCGTCCAGAAAAGCTTTAAAAACCACAGTGCAGCTGTAAGCGTCGTGCCCATTTATAAGGCTTTATATGCGGGTTTTTTTCATCTTACTTATCTGTGGAGACTTTTTTTCGAATTTTTGGTTTTTATTTGAAGACTTTTTCACTTCGGCTTTCATCTATGAATTTTAAGCTTTCCAGCTGTTTAATAGCTTCCAGACTCCTTGCACTATCTGCTTGTGTGATCCTTTTTTATTTGTTATCTACAAAAACTGTGAGAGTTTCATGCGCAATTAATATCAAATTACGCCTGCGGCACTTAGTCGTATCGTGAGCTGCTTTGTTATTGTACGATTTTTATACCTGGATGCACTTGTACGCAGGCTTTTCTTTTAGCCGGAGTAATTGGTGCCTTATGTCGTATCGCTGTAGTCGTATCCCTAACGTAATCAGCTGTTTATCGTTACGACGGTAAACCAAAAACCAATTGGTTGGCCACGATACGATTACGACGTTAGCGGCACCAATAATCGATTGCATTGATTCTCATAAGGTTGGTCGAATCAGCTGTTATAAGGTTACCGATACGGTTACCGATAAAGCACCAATGTCTCCAGCTTTTATCGGCTAACGTTGGTTTGTAATGGTATAAAGGAATCGAAATATAAATACTATTTTTTATAACAAAACTAGCAGACCAGCAGACGTTGTTCTGCCCTAACCTTGGTCTATCTGCATAGCTTTTAAGAACTTTTTTCCTCTAATTTTTCCGCGCCCTCTGTCCTCATTTCCTTATCCTTTTTTCACTCCTCCCTCTGCCTTTCCCTTTTCTGCGTCTATTTCTCCCTTTCCGTCTTTTCCCTCACTGTTTTTCCCTCTATCTCCCTCTCCTTCTCCCTCTCTCGCTCCATTTATCTTTATCTCTCCTTTCTCGTTTAACTCTATTTCATTCTCAGTCCTTCTCCTTCCCTCTTTTTTGTTCTCTTTAGTTCTTCTTATTCTTCTCCATTCTTATTGTCCAAGTCCAAGTCCAAGTCCCAGCCCTAGTCCCAGAATAAATACAGCCAATTTTATTTAAAAAAAATTAAGGGGTGGACCACCATTACCATTTAGGGGTATGAAAAATAGATGCTGGCCGATTCTCAGACCCAGTCAATATGCTCACAAAAATTTCATAAGTATCAGTCGAGGCATTTCAAAAGAGTGTCACACGAATATATAAGATTATCAGCTTCAAACAGCTTCAGGATCTTGATTGAACCATGTCAGTTCATTTGTCTATCTGTCTGTCTGTCCATCCATCCGCTCGTCAACGCGATAGCTTAAACCAAAACTAGAACCAGTTATGGTAACACGCCTTATCTTTTCCCAGAATAGATTGATGTTGAAAATTCGTGAAATCAGACAATGATCAAGCTCCATTTTTTGATATCGAAAGTTTCAAACATGACACAAAATGGATAACTCATCAATAAATACCATAAGGTGGTAGACCTTGGTGTATGGGATTGACCTTATGATGCAAATTAGAAATTGATAAAAATTTACGAAAATTGGTAGGGCGCAGCCTACATTTAGAAAAATAAAATTTAAAATTTACGAAAACCGCAACCCAAAACCGGTGGACATATCATATTGAAGTTTGACAGGGTCGTTTCCTTGGGTCGTTCTCTGGGTGAAGATCAGCACAATCGGTTAATCATACGACCACTTACAAAACATAAATTGACAGGCGCGAAAAAAAAAAACAAATAAATTGAAAAAGTTCCTAGCGAACATTATTTTTATGACGAATGGACGGAACTGGTTTAGAAGCCATGCCCACTTTTATACCCAGCCTACCCGTTCACTCATCCTATAACCCTTTAAAAATAAAGATACCTTCACAAAATTTAAAACATGACCTTATCTAAACTCAGAGGTGGAATGAAATTATAACCACGCCCACTTTTCCGATATCGAAAATTTCGAAGATCCGATAACTCATCACCAAATACCTATTAAGTGGTTAATATGTGATGTAAAAAATAAATTTAGTAAAATTTAGGCAATTGGGCATGGTACCGCCCACATTAAGGAAAATAAAGTTTACCCCCACTTAAAATAAAAATTTAATGTTTGACGTTAAAAAAATTTAAAATATATTTATGGTGACTAAATTATACCTCAGTATTGATCAATGAATGGGCGTGGCTCTGCCTCTTTTTTAGTTAATCTCTCCACAACACGCCATAAGCTGCGCAGACATTGGTGCTTTATCGGTAACCTTATAACAGCTGATTCGACCAACCTTATGGGAATCGGTGCAATCGATTATTGGTGCCGCTAAGGTCGTAATCGTATCGTAGCCAACCAATTGGTTTTTGGTTTACCGTCGTAACGATAAACAGCTGATTACGTTAGGGATACGACTACAGCGATACGACAAACGACACAAAAGGCTCCGCTTATAAGTCGAACGGTTAGAAATTTACTGCGAAAATGAGCCAAATTTGTTTGGAAGCCACGCCAAATTTTTACATCCAGCCGCTCGACTGCCCTTCCACCCATCCTATTACTCTTTAAAAGTAAAGATACCTTCACCAAATTTAAAACACGAACTTAACTGAATTCAGAGGTGAAGTGAAATTATAACCACGCCCTTTTTTTCGATATCGAAAACTTCGAAGATCGAATAACTTATCAGCAAATACCGATAAATTGATATGTGATGAAAAAATAAACTTACATCCCTATTATGAACTCATATGATACACGATAAACGCTTGCAATCTGTGGTACCGTATTGTGAAATAAATTTTTGGCGTGTGAAATCCGATCGTTAGCGTTTATCGTTTATCGTGGTATTGCCATACGCTAACTACCGCACCAGCTGTTCAATTTTCTACGCTAGCTATCGTTGATAAATTTTTGCACGATACGTTGGGAGCTATTTAATAAAAGTAAATATAAAATTATTAAAATATCCAAAAGAATCTACTAAAGCCTAAACACTCTGTTGCAACACCCTGGGCAAGAAACCTTAAAGTGGCTCCTTCAAAATATTTGGGATGGATGACCTATTTTTACGGGCGCGCAAACTGTCTTCTACTTCTGTTAAGACATACCTACTCTGAAATCTATTTTTTTTATTCAACTTTTTTTTTTACTTTTAGTATGTCAAGTACTTACAGTGTAGAGTTCATTTCAAGAAGATTGGAAGCTTCTCTCAATTTTCTGCTTTCTATGACCTCTATGCAAGTTTCGTCAATTTGTTCATTTGAGTTTATAAAAAAGGCAACAGAGGTTGCAGAAAACATTTTATTATTACAGGTTTTAAAAACTTTTGTCACTTTTACGTACAAAACAATTGAATTGTTAGTATTTAAGTTTTGTTTTGCTATCTGTTTCGTATAGATTCACAAAAACAAAACTCTGCTGTCATTCACAATAGTACATCTATCGGGTGTGTGGAAATCGCAATATGAAAGCGGATTTTTTACGATACGCTAGCAAGCGTTTATCGTCTATCGTGTGAAAATTCATAATAGGAGTGTTAGTAAAATTTAGGAAAATGGTCATGGCACCGCCCACATTATAAAATTTACACTAACTTAAAAAATATTTATGGTGACTAAATTATACCTCAGTGTTGATTAAACGATTTAGAAATGGACACGGCTCTGCCTCTTTTTAAACAGTTTTATTTAGCTTGACATGACGGGCAGCCCGCACGGCCGCATGCACGGCCGTTGTGAACGAATTTTGTAATTGAAATTTAAGTAACTTCCCGATAAGCTACAAGCTTGAAACTTGGGTTATAATTCAGAACCCGATGACAATGCAATAATAAGAAAAAAATTACCGCTAGGTCGCGCAAGGATCGAGATATTTACAAAAATCGTATTTGTGGCCGATTTGCCTCATATTTGGAACACATAATACATACAAGAATAAAAAGCGACTATGAAAAAAAATCGCCACTAGGTGGCGCAAGGATCGAAATATTCACAAAAATCCTATTTGCGGTCCGATTTGGCTCATATTTGGAACATATAATACATACAAGAATAGAAAGCGACCTATGGAAAAAATAGCCGCTAGGTGGCGCAAAGATCGAGATATTTAAAAAAATCGTATTTGTGGTCCGATTTGGTCCATATTTGGAACACATAATACATACATAAATAGAAAGCGACCTATGATGCCCGATTTGGCTCATATTTGGAACAAATATTACACACAGTCCTGTTTTATTGAAAACAATACTTACATGAAGTAATAATAATAATACACTCCTCATCAATCTAGGGCGTTGGTCAGACAATTAAATAAAAGCGTTGGACGCGTCAAATTTCTATTGGTAGTCATATATAAGACCAACTGAACCTTAATAAGGTTTTGCTACGCCTCACATTTTTAGAAATTTCACGCGCCCAACGCTTTTATTTAATTGTCTGATCAACGCCCTAGATTGATGAGGAGTGTGATGACTAGTACCTAGGACCTACCTAATTATTTTATACCTTTTAGTATTATTATTACTTCATGTAGGTATTGTTTTCAATAAAACCGTTTAACTTAAAAATTTTTTTAAATTATTTTATATACTTAATCTCTCCGCAACAAGCCATAAATCAAACGGTTAAGAATTTACTGCGAAATTGGTTTGCAATTCACGCCCTTATTTTCGATATCGAAAATTTCGAAAAATAGAAAAAATGCCGATCTTTAGTTAATTGCTAGACAACACTTTTGATGGCATATCTGAAGCAAAATGTACCAATTTGAGATTTTTCACTTTGAAGTTTCAGATGGGTATATAATATAAGATTTCGCCCGAACTTAAATCCCTTACTTATTCTATTTCTTCTCGTGTTTGTTGACCATTCGAAATTGAAATATATGAAAATTGCCGGTAATGTGAATTTTCGCGATAAGTTTTCAGTCTTGATTTTTTCTTCTCTATTTACAAATTTTTAAATTTTTGTATGATTTTGATTTGCTTTCAACCAAAGAATTTGTAAATAAGCAACGACGTCTATAATTTCCTGTCGTTTTCGATAATTTTGCAGCTGTTTTGTTTAAGGGGTTTTACTGCGGTATCTGCGCTAGCGGGGGTGCCATTTTTATCGCCTTCACGTGTGGTGTGGCATGGCAGACACTTTGGTGGCCTGCGCCGCCGTTGTTGGTCTCATTGGTGGTTACGTATTATTTGTTACATTTCTTTTGTAAATACTAGATTTACTTAAATTGTGATTTATGTATGGACTTATAATATGCAATTTAATCTCACTTAGTTTAGTTTTAAATGAAATATGTAAGACAGCTTGACTGGTGTTTGTTAATAATCATGAAAGATTAGAAATTAAGTTGGTGAAATATTTAGGTATTTATGTTTCGTAATTTAATTGAATAATTTTATTATCTTAAAAATATGTCAGTATTGCTAATTTTATGGCTATGGATTATTTATGAGTGCAATATCAGCTGAATGCTATTTCCATTAAAATATGGGTGCTTAAAGCCAAGGACTCTACTCTATTCGCGACCACGGCAATGCATTTACGGCCATGAGGACAAGTACTTTGAACATACGGACCCTTGCACGGCAAAGTATTCCTGCACGTATGATGTAAATCCTCATAAATGAAAGAAGAAAAGAAACAAAGCGAAGTTTTGGTGCTGGACTTGTGGAAGGCGAACCCGCAATAACTAATCTCGACAATTCCGAAATAATCGCAAAATCATCTGAATATTATACCAAAACAGTTCCGCCATAGCCTTAAATGAGATCTAGAACAATCTAGACATTATTTCAAAATATACCCGAAATGTACCTTACGCAATTCCGAAGGAAAGCAGAAATTAACACAATTTCAAAACCGTCTTCAAAGCTTCCCAAAGTAATATCAACGATACAAAAACAATGAAGAAACCATCCCGAAGTAGTGCGGAATCTTACTGAGAACAATCTCAAAATAATACTCGAAACAGTTTCGAAACTGCCCAAAAATAATTAATGTAATACGCATATGACAAAGCCGTAATTCCGAACGGATTTAACAATCCAAAAAAGTCCCATACATAATGATTACAAAAAAAATTTCGAATTAATACCGAGGTCGCCCCTCGGCAGTGTTTAGCAAGCACTCCGAGTGTATTTCTGCCATGCAAAGTTCTCGGTGAAAACTAATCTGCCTTGCAGATGCCGTTCGGAGTCGACATAAAACAAGTAGGTCCTGTCCCGCTAATTTGTTGGAAAATTTAAAAGGAGCACAACGTAAATTGGAAGAGAAGCTCGCCCTAAAATATCTTCGGAGGATATCGCGCCTTACATTTTTTTAAATCTCTAAATCAGTCTTGAAATGATACAAAGATAGTACCGAAATTAATTCGGAACAGTCTAAATTGTAGACTGTTCACAAATGGTCATCGAAATTTTGCAACATGAACCTGAAATTATCCTAAAATAACATCGCAATTATACCGAAACATTAAGAAGAGAGTTTAGAAATGACCAAGAAAACACACAGAAATGATTCCGAGATAGTTTCGAAATACCCCATCAAGTGGGAAGGGGCTCTTATATAATCCTGAAATTATTTATTTATTTCTTTCTTTCAGTCTATGGCATTTAAATCCCTTACACACTAGATAACAATTTTTAAATAAAATTAGATAATTACTTAATAGTAGAGTACATAAGTTAAGTATAGACACAATAAAACATACAGGCTACGAAGAGATTGACCATAAGTATTGTTTTAAAAGTAAACTTAGGAAAAGAAAACCCAATAGATGCCGAATAAGAGATGCGATTAATGTCCGTCATAGCTCTAAGCAAAGATGCGTTTGAGGCATAGAGGGTTCGGACACAATCCGTATAGAAAATAGGTACATTACGAAGAAGCCTTATGAGGATATGGAATCGGAGATTCTCAGGGAGACAAGGTGCATCAACTGTACTATTAATGATGTCATTCAAAAAGGTGAGCGATGTGACAGTTCTTCTGCATTCCAAGGACTCTAGATTGATAAGTGAACACATGGTTTTATATGATTGAATCGGCTCAGAAAAGTTCAGCGGGCGCAGCGCGAACCGAACAAACGTTTTTTGCACACGTTCAAGCCTAGCCTCCAAATAAAGCAGCTTCGAACGTACTATAGAAGTAAACAATGACTTAAGGGTGTAGGGATCCATGAAGTCTGTGCAACAACACTTAAGAAAAGCCAGAACTGAATACGCTTTAGCAATAGTATAATTTATATGGGTAGTGAAAGAAAATTTCGAATCGAAGACATCACCTATGTCCTTTATCTCGTTAAGAGTTGAGAGGCGGGTACCATCATGAGAGTAGGAAGTGGGAATGTGGCCATGTGATTTGGATAAGTTTACAAGAAAGCATTTGCTGACATTTAGTGGCAAGGTATTGACACTGCACTCGACAGCAACGTTATCTAAATCAGATTGAATCTTAATCACGTCATCAGAGTTTGTGATGGTAGTGAAAATCTTTAGGTCATCAGCGTATAAGAGAAAATTAGAGTGCTGGAAGCAGGTGAAAATATCGTTTATAAAAACTACAAAAAGTAACGGGCCAAGTATGCTACCTTGAAGCACCCCAGAGGTGGCTGTGAATTGAGGTTTTAGGTTGTGAATTGAGGTTAGAGGTTTGAGGTTTATCTATAACCACAACACATTAACGCTGGTGAAGGTACGATTTAGTCCATGATAAAAACAACGAGTGGAAGCCCAAAGGGGAAAATTTAGAAATTAGGATTGAATGGCTAACTTTATCAAATGCTTTTGAGAAATCGGTGTACATAGTATCAACTTGACAACGGTCATTAAAAGAAGATAGGCAAGAATCAGAGAGGTTTGTTACAGTGGACCTCACGGCCATAAAACCATGCTGATTTTCAATGATTAGAGGTTTAACAGCAAAGTAGATTTTTTGTTTCACAATGTACTCGAATAGTTTTGAAACAGATGATAATTTTGCAATGTTACCACACTTGAAAATCGGGCTGATGAAGATTATCTTCCACGCTTTAATAAATTCGTCACACTGTAAGGATTTGTTGAAAATTAAAAGGAGGGAAAGCCAGTGCCAAACAATTTTTCAAAACATAAGACGATAAGCCGTCAATATCAGTATGGGTAGATGATTTAATGTTCTGGATTCCATCGACAATATCTTCAATCGATAGAGTCAGCGCACGAAAGTTAATGGGAGTGTCAACCACTGTGGGCAACTCCTGCGGGACTTCTGTTAGCGTAAAAAAATTGGAGCAGAAGAAGGCTGCAAAAAGATCCGCTACAGCTGGTGATAAAGCATGCTCAGAGTTATAGATGACTGAGGTCGGGATACTTGAGCACCGTTTTTTGGAATTTACATAACTCCAGAACGCCCTAGGATTTCTTTAGGATTTTCTTTAATGTCAGATTCAAAATTACGAACATAGTTACCATGGAGCCTCTTTCCTAAAATTTGAATTTTTTGGAATAACGCAGGTATTTTCTTTATACGCCATTAGCTTGGTGGCCTTGAATTTTTTGAAAAACCTATTCCTCAGATTCTTTAGCCTCTTTAGTTTTCTAATATACTATGGTATTTTGTAACAACGCTTAATTTTCTGAGGTATATTGTTTATGCAGATTTGATTTACAACTTTTTTAAATAAACTGAAGCAACGAGCAAGATCACATCCCAGAAAAAGAGCTTCCCAATCAACGGAAGAAACTTCTTGAAATATACAGTCATAATTTCCACGTCTAAATGAAAAGCTAGGATCCTTATTTAGAATTCCAATACTTTCGAAGTTTTAGAATTCAACACCAAGGATAAGCGGAATGTGGTGCAAACCAGAGCACGACAACGGTTCCAGACATTTAGTTACCGTACAGTTGAAATTATCATTAAGAAAGACGAGATCAAGAATTCTCGACAGTTGATTGGTGAAGCCATTGATCTCGGAAAGACCAACACTGGAGAGACTGTCAGTAACGTAAATCTCAGAAGTGGTGTTTACATTGTTCGGAACCAAAGTGTAGTTATTGTCGACGTAGGACCATTCAATATTAGGTAAATTAAAGTCACCCAATATGCAAAAGTTACCACTATCACAAGAACGAACTAAATCGGTAATATTATCTACATGAGACTTATAAAGTGAGTCTATACTAGACGGTGGGATGCATGACGCACAGATAAAAATTTCGCGGCATCGAACTGAGACACACAGTTGGTTCATGTTACAGAAACTACAAGGTTTGAATCTGAAACAAAGGGCATCTAGCCCACGCTTTCTTAACTTCATAGTCTTCGATATATATGACCCATATATCAAGTATCAAACGCAGCGGGTTAGCAGGCTTAGAATATACTCGCGGCAGGTATGTCTATCGTAAAAGGCGACTAAAATACCAAATTAATTCAAGCGGTTGAGTAGCGCAACCCTTTCAAAGGGTTGCCAACGCAATTTATAACTTCTCCAACCCAATTGTGTAGGCGGAATGGCCTCGAAAGTTTTATGTGGCCATACTAAATCGTTTGCCGGGATGGTCGGGGTAGTACCTTAATGGTACTTTTTACCGAAACGTACCGGATCTGCATCCGGAAAAGGAGCATCAACATCGATATCACTACCCAAGGTATTCGCTACAACAACAACAACCACAACATCAAGTGTCGAGAAGATTTAGGGGATTATTACTGATATAAGCAGTCCTTTGCCGGATAGGAACACGGTGCACTATTTTATTGGCACGCTCGGTACTAGCCTAGCTGCCCTGTGAGAGATATGTTTCACTACTAAAACATCAGGTTGACTCAAGTGGCTTATCAGTTCTGCATATAATTTTGGGAGCTAACACTATCACCTAACGTCAAAGAAAGCACGATATTGATATTGAGAAGCGAAAGCCGTAATATCCGCAGATCAACCAGGGCGTTGTATATCAACAACCGTGCCATTTGCAATACCAATAGCAGGAAAACTGATTGGATCTATTCACTAATGATACATAAAACGCAACTGTCAAAGACTGGAAACAGGTTAACAAGGAATTCATTGCCATATGGAACTCGGTGGAGACTCACACTTATCAGCATGTGCTTTTGAATGCCGTATACCGCCGCTCAACTTTGCACACCACTGGTCACATCGTTGAAGGATTCCCAGGCACAACAAGCTACTCCGTGTGTGTATCTCTCTTCTGCTTTCCCAATGTTCTTGTATAGTAAGTTGCAGTACTCCGAACATCTCAGCACGTGTGTGTGTATTTGATCCTCAAAGATATTTTCATTAGTATGGTATTGTGGGATCTCTGCATGACCATGAATTGACTGAGTGCTACGAGCTTTCGCCAAAATTCACGTCATAAATAGCACCCGAGCAGGAACCGGACGCACACCCTAGCATTGGAGTCATCGAGCACGGTCCTGGTCTTGTAATGGAGGCAACATTCGTATGTGAAATAGATGTGAGTAAGCCGGATAATCTTCGTGATCCATTCATGACATTCGATTGCGTACTCTGGAATTATAATCGCTACAGAGAGGTCGATAAGTCGAATATCCAAAAAACTTAATGGATCGTGTACATCCTAATAAGAAATTAACTGAATCCCTTTCCAGTCCTTCTATTTTTCGATTTAATTTATATCACAGAACACTTGAACGTATGTTTTAATGTGTTTGAGAGCTTTTGAGTTGAAATTCCACCAGTTAAACAGATATTAGGCAGTTAAAATTAACCGGCCGCTCAACTGTTTTGTTGTTAGTGTTCCTAGTTCCTGGTGTAGAAGGTATTGTGTTTCCCTAAAAGGTATGCTAATGCACTAGTTAGACGATGTACTGCTTTCCTTACCTAAAATATAGCAACATTATAAACCAAACCTAAAATATGTTAGCTTCTTCTTCTTGTTGCCAACTCAGGGTGAGTCGCGTGATCGCAAGCACATACATATAAGTTTAACTTTGAAAACTTTGTCGTTACATTGCTATTTAGTGGAAACCCCATTAACAGATTTTTACAAAATGCGCGACACACCTTTCAACAACGAGGCAGTGAAGGTGGCAGCCGACAGCTGTCCTGTCGATCTAAGTCTATAATTGTTTTTTTTTTTTTATCTAAAAGTCCACAAAAGAAAAGTAACTTAAATACATACAAATATCGCCGTCATACCCACCTACAACAATAATGCATAGAGCAGCCGACAAAAATCATGTGCGCTGCATAAAACATGACAGACGTTTAGCAGTGACCAGAATCAATGAAGAAAATAAATTAACACATTTAAAGGGGGTTACAATTGGGCCGCGGCTTTTTTTCGTTAGGGAACTCTGCTCCGCTCAGCTAGGTTAATCGTGGGCTCAGCTAGGTTGCTCTGGGCTGAGTATACTGGTTTCTCATCTGACGCACTCGAATATACTATCTGGAACAATAGAAATTATCAGAAATAGATCGGATAACCCTTTGTGTATCTGAAGAAAATATACGAGCGATTCATAGTGGTTACTTCGATGGTATTAGGGAGTCATAATAATATGGCTTCTCTATTTTTTTTAAATCGACCAAGGTATCACCACTGATTTTCTCGATTGCATGAACAAAACTACTGCTCAACTTCCAGACCCTTCCCGTCCTCCCGGGACAGTTTTGGCATAGTTTCAGCACTGTTTTGTGATTGCTTTCAGTTCAACTCGGTAATATTTTAAAATCATTTTTGTATAATTTCGGCACTGTTCGGAATAGTTTTCTGAATCCTCGGGACAACTATGTGGCCGTTTGGGGACAACTTCGGAACTATCATTTTTGCTGCATTTCGAAACAATTTTAGAAAAGATTTGTGATTTTTTTCCGGACTATACCAGCATAATATTTGAGATAGTTCCGGGATTACTTCGGAGCTCCGGTTTGGCTTTAGATTATTTCGGAACTAATAAGGGTTTACTTCGGGACTATCTCCAGATATTTCCGGCACGATTGTTGAGATATTTTAAACTATTTCAGTATTATTTTCGGTGTCAGTTTCAGGTCAGTTGGCGATCATTATGGGATTAGATCGGAAGTTTCCGGCATGTTTTCGGTATTATTTGTAGACTATCCCTGGATCAAATGGGCATTGTTTTCAATGTATTTTCGGGACTGTCTTTCGATAATTTTGATATTATTTCCATAATTGTATTTCGAAATTGTTTCCAGGATCATACTTATTATATTTGTATGATGTCTAATCATCTTTGTTTAGGTAGAGTAAAGAAAACAAGGACAATAGAAAGGCGAAAGGTAGGAAAAAAGGAAGGAAGAAAGATATACAGTTAAAAGTGAATAATATAAGGAAAAGAAAAAAAAAAATGGTTACGTAGATAGGGATCATGATGGGTATTGTACACATAATTAGACTGATGAGGAGACGAAACCAAAGTTGATGACGAAGTAGAAAATCAAGAAGAACCGCCAAGTCACTTCATAGTTACCGTTACGATAATAGGTACGAGCACGGTACATTTATGACGGCTGTGGTCACTATAGTTTTGATTGAAGGCTGCTGTTACCAATTGAGGATTATGGCTACAGATAATTCTATAGTTACAGTGAAGATCTGCTGTTGAGTCAAAGGTTACGGTTTGTTTACATTTACGGTTACGGTTACAGTAATGGTTACTACTATAGTTGCGGCTATCACATTGAGTATAGTGAGTGAAAGGCACATTTTAAATGTTGTCCTAATCTTTGTGGTTACATTCACGGTTACTGTTACATTATGGTTATATTCACGGTTACGGCTTAGGTTTTATTATTTTACTAGCAGACCCGGCAGACGTTGTTCTGCCCTAAATTTGGCCTATCTGCATACATTTTAAAAAGCTTTTTCCGTCTAACTCTGCCCTCGCCCTTTTATTCACTCCTCCCTCCGTCTTTTTCGCTTCATCTATCTCCATCTTCGTCTCATTCTATATATCTCTCAGTCTATCTCTTTTGTTCCAGTCCCCGTCCCAGTCCCACTCCGAGTCTCAGTCCCAGTCCAAGTCCTGATCCCAGTCCCAGTCCGTCTCTGGTCTACTTCTCGGAAAAAAGGATCGTAAATACTAATATAGGA
The DNA here is from genome assembly GCF_040869045.1 of Eurosta solidaginis. NCBI lineage: Eukaryota > Metazoa > Arthropoda > Insecta > Diptera > Tephritidae > Eurosta > Eurosta solidaginis. Next base: position 182,334,172 of record NC_090323.1, read on the forward strand.
TACATGTAAATAGGTATGTGGGTATTATTAATTTATTTATATTATTTCGCTTCGCATGCATATTTATCAGTTTTGTCAGGTTGATGCGACTAAATGGAATATCACAATGAAAATTACTTTAGAGCTCTCAGCAACAGCTTTCATTTGATATCCATATTACCCACACATTCTAGGGGTATCCGGGTCTACGGTTTGGCCTATATATCGAGACCGTAGTCACCCAGCGGTATAATATATAACTCTGTACTAAAGCACTCACCAACAGTTTTCATTTGTTATCCATATTCTATAAACACATTCTAGGGGCTACCAACTAACACACATTTTAGCCTTCCTATATATAAAATACATAGATTTTTATTTTTCACACTTCACATAATATTAAAAACGAAATGCAGATATTCGTTGCTTTTGAAATTCGGCTTAAAAATTGCACATGCAACAACTAAAGACTCTCCTGAATTAAAAAAAAAATGTCTGAGTACTTCTAAATCGCGGACCTCCTCAGAAACCCGGGATCCGGGGGTAAACCCCGCCCCGGTGCCGGTGCGTATACGGAACATTTTATTATTACGTATAAACATATAAAAAAATTTGCAATAAAATAATATTGCGACTATAAACTGAGATATAACCTATTCTATATTTCAAGTTAGATCAAACTACACACGGGGTGTAAAACAAATTCAAAATCGGTTCAGTAGTTTAGGAGTCCATCGCGGACAAACAATGTGACACGCGATTTTTATATACAAAGAAAATTATATAAATATAATTAAATCAATTCCATTTTCTAATTTTATTCTACTCTTTGTGGTTACAATCAGGGTTACGGCTACGGTTACAGCTACGACTACCGTTTCACAATAACATTAAGATGTAGGTACATACATATATATGTAAAATGAATAGACCAAGAAAGCAAAAAATTATAATAAAAATGTGCTGAATTTTAACATCGTACAGTTTCAATTGAGTGCCACTCTATCACTACTCCGTACAACAAAAACAAGTATGTCAAAAAGCTTGATATCGACTATGAAAGTATATTTACTGTACAAGCATTTTTTAAATATTCAATGATCATAAAAATAAAGGCAACATTATGGGAGTTTATGAACAACATGCAACAACAACAACAAAAAAGCGAAAAATAAACAATCGGTAGCTAATAGATTGACAACTAAGTAGCAACAATGCCCAATAAAGTAACAGAAAAAAAACTTTGCTGACACAGTGAAGTTGTAGAGTGTGTGACTTGCATTCAATTATGGTTAGTGCGAACCTTCAATAACAAATATGTAGATATGTTTATACAAACAATAATAAAAAATTCACACACATGTATACATGGTTTTACAATTCAATCAACCATAGTGACCGCCGAAAATTTATACTTAGTTAAAGCAATAAACAATAATAAATACCGCAATAAACTAGCAATGATTTTTTCGGACTAACACAAGTGGCATCTACCGTTGGCATTTTTGTCTAAAATTGTTGCTGTTGGTAGTTTATCAAACATAAATGCAAAAGCAATGACAACATATTAATAAAAAGCTTACACGTAGGTGTGTTTGTTGGTTTTGGTGAGAGAAAAAGTTTGGTAGCCACTTGGGTATCTATGCAATATGTCAAAAAATTACTGCTCATGTGCAACCAAATTCCAAAAATGTTTGCGAGCCATAAGAAGCTCACACACTAGGAGTAACCATAAATGTATGCTTGGGGATTGTAAGTGACAATAATATATAAATATAGGTATGTACATATATACATATCATGGACGCACCCGAAAAGGGTAATCCAAACCCTTGAACCCACAGACACAATTTTAAACCGAATATATATATGACGGCGCACGTTTCCCGTAGTCTTGTTACGTGAGCTGGATATTTGTTGCTGAAAAGATATCAACTTCCAGCTCTGGTAGAAGTGAAACCGACCTACATAAAATTCGTCTGTAAACGGAATGATGACGGTATATCCGAAATATATGTGAGGAAAAATGTTGCCATTTGTGCACTGAAGAGAAGTTGGTGAAATTTTGTGTGAGGTTAGTACCTACGTTCGGGGCGAACTAGACAAAGGCTGGATTCACTATAGACTCGTGTCTGAAACTTGGAGCTTATGCGGTTCATAGTAGAGTAATCCTTGAGTCATCGTCGGAAAGCGCCGATTCCATAAATGCAGTGTATACGAGGCCGCTTATAGAGTCAGGTCAGGTTATCTCCTATGGTATCGAGAGATTATCTTTAAAAATATATTTTGCTGCAGCCATCTTTATAAAGAGTGTTCAGAAAGGTTTAAAGCTTGAAAGGGAGCAACATCCATTTTGATTTAGGGGAGGGACATGCGGTACAGCGCTCTTGCTGAGTCCGCCGACAGCATCAGCTCCGTTAATATAACGTCTGTGGCAGAGGATCAGCTTACGCCAATCTCTTAGTTTGCCTTATTTCAGCAATGACTGCTTCAAAGCAGCTGAAGAGCGGCAGTAGGAAGATATAACCAATGGCCGCTAAGCGTAAATGAATGGAGATTATCCGCGCAGCCGACTACAATATGTATCGTGTTTTGAGAGGTAGCTCGGATACCAATGCAAGAGGTAAGTAACTTTTTGATTTTATTCTAAATATCGGTACTATAATGCAAGAAAAGGAATGTTTATATTCTTGTTACTGCGGCTGCCCTTGTCTGGAATGACCTGTTCTCCTTGATATTGGGATGGAGGGGGTTTTTCGGAGCATTCTTCCTACGATTACAATCTTATGCTGTTCTCTCTCCGCGTTACAGTAAAATCACGTTCAGTAGAGAAACTGGGAATTGCGTAAATAATATTTTACCTGGCTATCACAGCTTCCAGTAGCCTTTCTTGCGCTGCGAGTCCCAACATTGGGATTTATTTGTCGGCGTGAGGCTGTAGTCGGGGATATGTTTGTTGATGAAGATGTCAAGCAAGCCTTCCGATGAGTTCGTTCACGTGTCATCCTCTCTCATAGCAGAGTGGACATATAAGTGCTCTTTGGGTGTTCTTGAGGAGGTGAAGAGTTGCCAAAACGCGTACTTCGACCTCCTCATCTTACCGCAAAGGAGAGGTATTTCTCTTAAAAATACTCACATTGAAGATGTGGAATATTGGTCTTGCTATATTCCAATGCATCATTCAGTTCTTCCTGTTAAACGCTTTTAAGATATTTAGTTTCGGAAGAAATTTGAATTCGGGTGTAGTGAAGACAACAAGACAAGTATTGATAGGTAATGCGAGGAAGAATCAGGAGATTGATTTAGGGGAAGTTGCCATGCCTTCTCATGTCGCTAAACTTTATGGCATTGAAAAAACCCCTCTCCTATCTACGATTGAAGCTTATATATACCCCAGATGTGTATGTTTGTTCATATATGTACTCATGTAACGGCAAATTGAGCCGCTTACATGGCGTTCATAATTTACAAACGCGGCTCAACTTCAAAATCCACTTTTATTTAGTACTTTTGGCGGACGACGTGTGCCGACAATGGTCGTTGCTGCTGCTTGCTGCTAGTAGTGATTGAGAACATTTCACAAATGTTGTAATTAGTTGGCAGCAAGCTGTGATTTTGAGAAATCGCTATACCAACAAAATGGTCAAACGGCTGCTGCAGTGAGGTGACTAACCGTCAATCCCAGTCTTGTAAAAAAAGAAAACGAAAATAAATTGCAAAGCTAACTAATTATGGGTATCTTTGTGGAAAATAACTTTAAAAAAAGCTTAAGAAAAATCGGTGGTAATTTATTGGCGGCTTATAAAAGTCGTTGTACAAAGTGACTGCCTAAATCTAGCTTTCTCTTGGTGCTCAAGCTAACGAGCTATCGGAGCTCTTGAGCAATAAAAAACAAACCAAAATTTGAAACAAAACCAATTTAGGTGCGCATGACTTAAAAGTAACGGGAAAAACTTAATAATTATATACAGTTAGTTGTTAAACGCAATTACCTTTATATACACCGTTATATAAGTACACAAACACATACAACTGTTCTTATTTACCTAGCTGTAATACGACTCTTGGTAACGCGCAAAAAGTGCAAAGCCTAAGACCGCATAATCTTGACAACCTCTGACATCAATAACCTCACAACAACAACCACACTCAAATTCACATTCAGTTCTTCACACAGCAACTTTATGACATTTCATCAACAACGTCATCACCAATCAGCTGTCATATAAGACACTTGACTTTTACTACACAGCATCATTACTTGTTTGGTAATAAAACTAAGAAACACAAGTAAGAAGATAGCTGTCTTCGGCTGTGCTGACTATATCATCTAAGTTTCATGCGGACCAGATTTTGGTATAAATGTTTTGTTATTAAGTTTAAGGTAAAAAAAATAAAGGAAAGGAAAGGGATGGAAAGGAAATTATAGGAGAGGAAAAGAAAAGAAAGGAAAGGAAATGAAAGGAAAGGAAAGGAAAGGAAAGGAAAGGAGAAGAAAGGAGAGGAAAGGAAACGCAGGGAAAGGAAAGGTTTGCTATAGGTATCCAATCGACGAAATATAGGCGAGTTATCGATCATTTTCGAAGTGTTATAAATTTGCTACCTATAGCAAAGGTTATTAAGGAGTTATCGATTTTTATTGATAATTTATCGGTTTGTTATCGAGAAGTACTGGATTAAAAAAAAATAAATGTAAGGCGCGATAACCTCCGAAGAGATTTTAGGCCGAGATTCTCTTCCAATTTGCGTCGTGCTCCTCTTTATTTTCCCTACAAATTGGTCGGACGGGACCGACATTTTTATGCCGATTCCGAACGGCATATGCAAGGTAAATTATTGGTATGTATCGAAAGTAAATGAAAATTTTTCTTTTTGTGATCAAAGTATTACCAGTTTGTCAACGGTGTGTGCTTAATTTGTTATCGAAAGGTTATCAGTAGCTTATCGGCGTATTACCAGCTATTTCGGCGTGCCATCGGTTTGCTTACGATGGCCCATCGATTCGTTTTGGAACAGATACAGGAAAAACTTCAATATAAAATATATGACTGATTTATAATCTACCGATAAATAGCTGATAAAAATCCAATACGAAACCGATGAATCAGCGATGACAATCCGAAAAACTCATAACGCGACGATAAAAATTTGCTATCGATTATAAGCCAATAATAAAAGATTTACGGTATCGGTTGTTACCGATAAGAAGCCCACGAAGCTCTTCTCAAAACGCCCGAAATAAGTTGCTCGAACTTCACCAGTACTTGGTACTCACGGCGGTTTTTTTGGCTAAGTGAAAAGCGGTATGCGCTGATCGGAATTTTTTAGCCTTAGTGCAAGAATCTATCAGCGTAAGAGTACCTTACTTTTTTGTTTTAAAGAGCTACCCACTAAAACCTATGCTTTTAGGGCTCGCTCAAGTTTTCAAGTTTTAAGACAGAGTTCAGAAAATTTCTGATACGAAAGACAGCTACCAGAACGCTACATGACCTTTAAGGTACTCTTACGAATTTGCTACCCGTATGTTGATGTTGTTGTAGCGATAAGGTTACTCCCCGAAGGCTTAGGGGAGTGTTATCGGTGTGATGGTCCTTTGCCGGATACAGATCCGTTACGCTCCGGTAACACAGCACCATTAAGGTGCTAGCCCAACCATTTCGGGAACAATTTATATGGCCACATTGAACCTCCAGGCCATCCCTCCCTCCTCACCCCAGTTCCATCAGGAGCTTGGGGTCGCCAGAGCCTCGTCTGTTAGTGAAACAGGATTCGCCACGGAAGGCGAGGTTGACAATTGGGTTTGGATAAGCTATATATTGTGCTAGCAACCTGAAAAGGTTGCGCTACACACCCTCTTGAACCTGGTATTTTAGTCGCCTCTTACGACAGGCATGCCTACCGCGGGTATATTCTGACCGCCTAACCCGCTGGGGTCTGCTAACCGTATCGTATTTGTCATTGCTGTGGTTATCTTATTGATGAAATATACTGGAGTTAGGTATCGAAATGTCTGTTTGACTGAAAAGCTCGCCTTCCACGAAGTTATGGCAAACGATGTGTGCGTTTCTTCAGTATTGGCAGTTCGAGGTTTCAACTTTTTCAATTCAGTGGAGGTATTTACGAAAGTAGCCCTTGCCTGGTTAAATATTGTGTGAGGTAGAAGTTGGCTCTTTAACCATAGGTTCAATTGAGGAATTACTAACGGGGACTTCTCCAATGTACTTTGAAAAGTTGAGCTTACAGCCTTGCCTTAGCTCTAAATACTTCGTTGAAATACTTCGTTGACTTTAGTGGCTCTTTTTGTTGCTCCCCAGTCCATATTATAAGTAAAGGAGGGCATTCATCTCTTCGAGAGTATGACGACATTCGTTTTTATTGTTGTCAGCCGAAGACCTTGATCAGTCATATAGTGATTTATACTACTCATGATTTGATTTAGTTTAAGCTATGTCAGAACGTAGCTTCATGCCCTTATGGCAACAACCACATCTGCTTCTTCTTACTGTAGAGATAGACTTCCCGAAGATTTTGAGGAGCTTTTTCGATGTTAATGCCCCGGATATTGATCGCCACTTTCCGGAACCGTCGTGAAAACCCAACTCCTTTTCAAGCGTAGAAGACTGTCGTATGTAACATTCTAGAGATTAGAGACAATCATCGAACTGTGGGCAACCCCACATGTTACCTATATCTTCCCTTGACTGCGACTCATTTTCTACGCTAGATGCCGTTCTCTCAGAGGGCACCACATAATATCTAGAAGATCTTGTGGTGTCAGGAAAGAGGCTCTAGCACCTCAAACATATCGTACCAATTGGCTGAGCCCAGCGTGAATCTCACTGTCCATTGAATAAACATTTACACTCTAAGTTTCTCAACGGTGGGTTGCTTAAAAATCGATTTTAATACTTTAAATCTCAAAAACCTTTTCTAATTATCATCTGCGCTGCTTTTATTTAAATATTCCGGTGTCCTGAGCTCAGTACAAGGTTTCAAGCTTGCAGCTCAATTAGAAGTAACATAGAAATCAATCGCAGGATTCCTCCTGTTTGATTTAGATTTTCTAAAGATGTCTAAATACATCGATCCCTGTCCCATTTAGAAGAAGTTTTGTCATAAATGTTGCATGACAATAGAGTCCCTAGGTTCTCGGAATATTACTAAAAACTCGTGTTCCAAGATTCAAAAATTACCCAAAAATCGTTTGCAAGTCTTCCCAGTTTAGTATTGAAATTTGCAGACAAACATGCATGTGACTTACCATATTGACAGCCAAGCAGCAATTAAGGCAATAATCTCGCATAGCACAGCATCTAAAAGTGTGTTACAGTGTAAGCAGTCTGGAAAGAATAGGGACAGGGAGAAGCATGCATCTATATTGGGTCCCAGGACATATGTGAATATGTGCGCTTGCCAGGCTAAGACTCCAGCTATTAGGAGTGATACAGCTGTCAGTTTTAGATGCAGCAAGTGGCAATTGTCCAAGAAAGATTCTTTTGTTTCCCAAGAGGACGGAGTTATTTTATAACACAGGTCCTGATTTTTGATAGGGTTTTTCAGTTTGGTCGTTAAAACAAATTTCTGATAACACTACGAACTCATTCAGTCTATGTGAGGTCCTCATGGGCCGACCAGTTCAACCTAACCTACTATAAAGCAGCCATAAAGTAACTAAACTTTTAACAACATTTTAATTTTCAGTTGAAAACTTTGCTTAATTTTATATTTGAATATCTTGTTTTGGTTTTCTAATTTAAAATCTTTTAAAAAGCCGCTTATTTTGAAACGTGGGCTATAAAATGTTAAACAAATGTTTACACAAAAATTCACTGCACTTTGTAGCAATTGCAAAAAACTACATTTCATGTCATGTCATCGCCACAGGTTTCGTACAAGTGCAACAATTTTGATTAATTGCAATGGAAGTAAAGTTGCATCGTACTAAGTTAGGTTGATGGTCAGCGACTTCATGAATTTTGAGGTTTGCGGACTTTGGTTGAGTTTGACAGTTTGTTAGTAGTAAGGCGGATTGTTATTGATGTGCTAAGTATTTGTTTTTGTATGGATAAATCTACATAGCTGCACGCTTATGCGCCTCAGATCTGACACTGACTCACGAAGCATCACACTTCTCCCACACACGAACACGCTTACTTATACATATGCAGCTTTAAACATGGCAATCCAAACCCAATCGCTCAACATATACCTTGATATTATTCATAGATGAGCAGTTTTCATAACTATTCAAAGCCCATAAAAACATGTGAAGGTAATTGGGATGTTGTTGTTGTAATTGCAAAAAAAAAAAACACCCAAGGTTTAGCTGAGTGTTACTTATTGGCAAAATCCGTGGCCGGAAGATTTGTTGCCGGATATTAACTGTTCAACTACTTCAATTGCTGCTGGAGAGATTTTTTGGATTACTCGCATATTCGGGTCGACTCGCTTGGATAAGCAGTGTAGAGAGTTTGTACTGCCACCTACTGATAAGCGTAATTCATAGCTTCCGCAACCCAATTGTCAACATCACCTATGCGATGCGAATCCTGTTATAAATATGCATGTGTTATGCACATATTTAGCGGGAGAGACTCTGGCGAACCCAAGTTCCATATGCAACTAGGGCGTGAGGGTGGTATGACCTAGAAGGTTCATATTAAATCATTCCCGAGATGGTCGAGCTATTACCTCAACGCTGCTTGTTACCGGAACGTACCGGATGTACATATCCGGCAAAAGACCATCAATATCGATAACACTCCCCAAAACCTTCAGGGAGTCTCCTTATCGCTACAGCAACAGCAGCAGCTTAAAGTGCCTCCAAATGCAAAGAAAAGCAAGAGATTCGTATTCGTATTCGTATATCAGTTAGTTAGCGAATACTTACACATATTTACCTGTAGGGTACTTAAGCATTAAATGGATATATTTACTTGAATGCTTATAACTTTTGTATTAGCCCATCGATTTATTTGAACGAAAGCTTATTTTTTTTGTAATAAAACAGAGCTTAGAGAGAAAAAAAACTGCAAAAAAATAAAAAGTTTTCAAGATCCTTCTTCGCAAAGTACAAATTTTTTTATATTTTTACAAAAAAATTGAAAAAATCCTAATGATTGTTCGTTGTCTTTGAATCTGCAGGGCCTAGCAAAAAGTGTTGTATGTACAGTTTATAGGAAATTTTATCACCTTTTAAGGGCTTCCAACCATTTTGGAATTGCTCAATTCGTTCTTGAGTTATATATATATAATTAAGTGGACCCAATTTTTTTTTTTTTGGAAAACGGTAATTCGTAAATATCTCAAAACCGCTACCATAGAATTAAAAATAACCTTGATTTTCGGAATCAGGGGGTGATTTTACATAGGAATTTCATAATGGCGTCTCTGGTGCAGAAAAAAAAGTTGGAATTTGTGATCCAGTGTTGTCTATGCAATCAGGGTAGATACGTTATGGTTGACGTATGCCGTTATGAAAGAGGGAGATACTGGAAAAATATTCAACTGCACCCACACTAATATTGTAATGATGACGAAACTAGAACGTACCCAGACGCCTTCCAGGGTTTTAAGAAAATATGAAAAGCCGCAGCATTAGACGAACATCCTTGCATGTGACAGCTTATTACATACTTTCGGTCATACGCTATCATTGGTATCACATATGAAAACCAGGCCTAGAACCGTAACCGCCCCGCAATACGGAGTTAAAGAAAATATCGCGCCTCATGCATAAAAAGAGAGCAACTCCTCAGGTGGAGTAATGGCCAAACAGCCATGGATGTAGCATCTCCTAACAAATGATCGGTCTTAGGCTGACCTGGGTAGTCTTTATATTATTCAGATCAAGAACCGTAACTTAACGATATACGTAGTTAGGGAAAAAATAAAAAGATGATAAAAAAACTATAAAGGTGAAGCGCAATCTTTCAATTTAAGGCAAACCATGTACTTGGGATTAAGTAATTGATTATTTAAAATTTAAACACGCACTCTACCTTTATAGTTTTAAATCCCAAAATTGTTTTACAAGAGCTATTGCTAAAGCTTTTTAGTCAAAATTCAACAAGACTATGTCTGTATTAAAGGAAAAATTGCCTTCTATTTTTTGGTCCATTTATATAAAGGTAGTCCTTAAAATTTTGTTATCATCTTTTTATTTTCAATTTTTTAGTACTGCCTACAAAAAGGCAATTGCAACTTTGATTAGTAATTTAAGTAATTCCTAAGTGAAAATTCGTATCTTTAGTTTTTCAAAATAGCAAGATTTAAGAGAATTAGTGGAATTTTCGCTGACAACACTGGCGAAAACAACAGAATTCCACCTCGCATCATAACAAGAGAATTCCACCTCGTTTGTCAGCTACTTAATTTGCAAAGCTGAAAATCGTGGTGAAATTCGCATACGCCTGAGAGTCTAAAAGAATCGTGGTGAAAGTCGGGTACGCCTAAAAGTATGCAAAGACGTGCATTGAGTTGGGCCTTCAACGAGGTGGTTTTCTACAACGCCTGCAACACTCAGGAGGCTAGCCATGAAGGTATGGCCTAATCTTCTAAATAGTTCGACTTGTGCGTTACGTAGCTCAAATTTTTTGATCAAGCATTGCACTTTCACAAAGTTTTAAACCATATATAAGGTTTGATGTCTCTAGATATTCAGGAAGTTAGTTAAAAATCGATTGGAAGATACCCAATTTGAAACTAGTTTTCTAAATATCTCGATCCATGCGCCACCTAGCGGAATTTTTTTGATAAAAAATTGCATTGTCATCGGGTTCTGACTTACGGCTCAAGTTTCATATCTTCAGCTCACCGGAAAGTTATTCAAAAATCGATTGCAAGATTCCCTGCGTTTTTGCAAGGATATTCGTTTATCTCGATTCGTCTGCCACCTGGCGGCATTTTGTTTTCCACGAATTGTAGTGGCATCGACTCGCAAACAATGTGCTAAGTTTGAAGTCTCTGGATCACCGAGAAGTTAGTTAAAAGTCGATCGCAAAATTTCCATTTTAAAATTAATTTTCTGTATATCTCGATCCGTTCTCCACCTAGTGGATTTTTTTTTTCATTTGCATTGTAATGTCTCTCAGATCTGAACTATGTTCTAAGTATTAAGTGTCTAGCTCAACGGGAGGTTACCGAAAAAGCCTTTTCCGTGGGTCAAAAATTCGTATGGAAATGATGGGGCAAACACGAAAGCGACTTAATATAAAGGCAAAATAAAATATTGAGTCTCTTGTTTAAAAGGCCAGCATTTTCTCATACTCGACTTTTTTGTCCTCCTCCATTTACTCATATAATCGTGTATACGCAAATACTTGCCTGCCATGGTGGTCTAAGGCGACAGAGTGGAGCCGTTGATTTTCATTAATTTTGTTAAGCGCTTTTTATGTTTCTCTTTATTCTGGAACGTGGTATTCAAGATTCTATTTTGAATTGCTGTGAAAGATTTTATATTGGGCAGGTTGATTTTAAAACTGTAATACCTTAATTTTCTACCCGTGTGCTTAAGTTGCCAAAAGCGATCTGCGAGGGTATGCCATCGTTATTTTAGCACGGGAGAAGCTTTTGTTGGCGTTGTCCTAATAATGTTTCCGTACAATGTTTGTGTGATCGGTTTAACAAAAAAAATATATTTATTGTAAACGATCAGACAGGTTTTGATTTTGCACCATCTTCAGTAGAGTTTTACGTAATAACATTTAATATAGAACAACGGCGGAACCGGTCTGACGCCAAACTAAATTTGGCAATGATTGAGGGAAACTAGTTCAATTTTACATCATATTGTTGGGCCTTGCCTTTATTAAGTGTATTTAACACAACTATTTATACTTCCAGTTTTCGTTTGAATTTTATTTGGGCGAAATCATCAAAATGAATTTCTTATAAAAACAAAAACTGAGCGCTTATTTTCGTTCTCTGAAGAAAATGAACTAATTTTCAATATTTGCACTAAGTAATTAATTTGCTGCCTCCTTCGGAGCGTACAAACATTTATTAATTGTTTCTAACAAAAACAAGTAAGGGTGTCTAAGTTTGGGTATAACCCAACATTATATACTCAGAGTGAGTTTCAATTGTACAGTTCATTTAAAATAAATTACTTTATTTATTTGTATTTTGTAACAAGGAATTGGTTTTTTATTGAGGCTCTAGAAATGTTGTGTAATGCTGGATAAGAAAAGGGGAGGCTTGGCACCGCACATTAAAAAAAAATCTCCAAATTTCCTCTTACAATAAAACTTGGTAAGTGAAATATCATTGATACAAAACTTTTTTTCGCTAAGATATATCTTATTATTCTAGTCTACGACCCTTTAAAACATCCTTTATATAAAAGTGGGCGTGGTTTTTAGCCGATCCCTTCCATTTTTACTAGAAATATTTCCTGCTATAAGGAAAATATGTTTATGCACCCAACCATAGCACGATCGGTTAACTTTTCTTCGTATGGCTCCCAAAATAAGAAAATTGCTTGGTCTAAAATGGGGCGGTGCCACGCAAATTTTCAAAAATTTGAACTTTTTGCTTTTTCTTGTCATAATTCCATTTTGGAAATAAAACACCATTGATATAAAGCTCTTTTTTGCAAAGATATAGCTTATTTTATTCATTCACGACCTTTTTAAAAATCTTTTATAGAAAAGTGGGCGTGGTTCTTAACCAACTTCTTTAATTTTTCTTCATAGTATTCCCTATAGTGAAGGCAACCTCTCTGTCGAATTTTGTTATTTATATTAGCTTATTTTATTCATCCACGACCTTTTTAAAAAACTTGTATATAAAAGTGGGCGTGGTTCTTAACGAATTTCGTAAAATTTTTCTTGAAGCATTCTTTATAGTAAAGACAACCTCTCCGTCGAATTTTGTTATAATAGGTTTAACGGTTTCTGATTTACGATTAATAATATTTGTTAAATTGATTTTTTTCACAAGTGGGCGGTGCCACGCCCATTTGCAAAAAAGTTTCTCAATATCAGTGCAACCATCAAATTTCAACACTCTGGTTGTATTATTTACTTCATAATCAGGTTTTTTGATGTTCCAAAATGTTTTATATGTAAAAAGTGGGCGTGGTTATCGTCCGATTTCGCTCATTTTCAATATCAATCTATTCTGGGTCCAGATAAGCCCATATACAATATTTGCTCAAGTTATCGTGTTAACGGATGGACAGACGGACGGACGGACATGGGTTAATCAAATTTTTTTTCGGTACTGATGATTTTGATATATGTAAATATATATCTATCTCGACTCCTTTATACCTGTACCATCAACTGTAATCCAATGAAATGAATGCAAAGCGCGCTGAGTATAAAAAACTAAACTGAAATAAATAAGATTTTAATGCGATACAACGAGTTTACAACACAAATGTAACGAAACTGATATGCGGTTATTGTTTTAAATTTTTTATATGCATATATTTTTTTTTCTCAAGCCAATGCGATTTTGTACAACTGGTGTGCAACTTGTAAAATGCAACATTAATTTCCGAGCGATAAAATCGAAACCAATAAATTTACGACAAACACACAATGAGCATACCACCAATATGAGTTAACCGGGCTAATACAGTGGCGCTTTGCGGCACAAGCGCATGTTTATGTGGCATATAACAACAACAACCCACAAGGTGGAGTTTGCGCAGACCAACTTACGATATCTACATTTCGACTTGTGCTTATCTAGCATTTGCGCGATATTTTAGTATCTGCTTACCATAATGAATAGACTAGCATGCATTTCGAATGAGATTAAATAAATAGTTGAAGGAGTGAGAGCTGATAGCAGATGGTTGAACTGATGGTTGTCTGAAGGAAAGTGCTCTCATACTGTATGTATGTATTTGCCAACAGCGCGTGTTCGTAAAAATCTGAAATGCTGAAGATAAGCTAAAGGCATCTTAAGAATCGAAACATTGAGAAAAGAGTTGCAAGTAAAATACTAAAAACAAAGCAATAACATAGAAACAACGCGAAACGTGAACACATAAGAGGCCGCAAATAGTGGAAACTACTATCATCAACCATAGGTTTGAATGGAACCCACTCAATGCCAATGTTTGACAATTGAGCGCGACTAATGGTTAAATTATTGCACTGTACAAAAAAAAAGAGTTGGCTATGAGGTAGACTTTCAAAGTTTCAGTTGCAGTAGATATTTTATTGAAGTTATTTGTATCATCGCTTTTGTTAAGGCCACCTGGTGGTTTTTCGTTGGCTAGTAAATTCATGTATCTATTTTATGAATGTTGCCATTGCTGGTATGTGACATATTATTTTCTATACAATACATGGTGGCCCCTTATGACATTTATATCGTTTACCTTTTTTATCATCACAATGCATAATGCCCAACACGCGTGATTTTTGTTCATAACATACTTACCTGACAAGGGCTAGGTTGGCTTAGATTAAACTGGCTGGCCCTTGAGGACCTCATATAGATGAAATAAGTCCATAGTCCTACCAGAAGTTTGTTTAACGACCAAACTGAGAACTCCTATCAAAAACTGGCATCTATTTATGAAATAACTCCGTACTCTTGGCAAATACTAGAAGTTTGCTAGAACCTTTATAACTTATTGCTTTTAGATCTGAAAGCTGCATCAGTCCTAATAGCTGTAGTCTTGTCCTAGCGAGCCCAGGATAAAAGCACGGTATGCGCAATCATACACCTGCTATCACTAACTAGGTCTAATTTGAAAACAAGTGACGTCAGAATGCAGTGTCCAGTCAGAATATCTATCCTGAACGTACAATAGCTTTAGTTAGTTAATTTGTTTTGCACATGATCTTCGACAACTTACAGCCCCATGCTTGGGTCCACGTCTTTCCTGCTTGGTTAATCATGTGCAGCTCTTTCCTTCTCTGCCTTAGTTGCTGCTTGGCTGTCAACATAAAATTTGACGCGCCTGCCGTTTATGTTATTTTCTTCCGGTGTTTTTAATGCTTCGGCTACTGCTACTACTTCCACCTTAAATCACTATAGTGATCTGACAGCTTGTAGGATCTGTTTTTCTTTCAGACCCATCGACTTTGGGAATCATCGGTGTTAACGTGTGTCGCTTTGTCTGCCATTTGGGCACTCTTGCGCCAACCATCTATCTTTATTGCGGGCGAAACCGAACAATGATATGAAAGCTGAAAGAAACTACTCGTGCATATATCAAGTCCCGTAAGAGGTTATATTACAGTTGCTTTCATAAAAACTTTGTTATTACAAAATCTCGTTAAATCTGGTCGTTTTTGACCAACTTATGGCATATAATGTTTTGTGGGGAGATTGACTAAAAAAAATGCGGACCAGGACGATTAACAATTTTTTAAAACTTTCGTACTTTGCGCTACCATTCTATCGCTATACACATCAAATATCCCTTCTGCTTGATACTTGCGCAGGTTTGATGCGCATGTTTCAAACTTAATGAAAATCTACAGTACCGTAGAGCCAGCTTTAGAAAATACCGCAAAATTTGCATCATATTAACATGATATTATCGTAATTTTTTAGCTCGGTAACTTGGTTTAAGCGTTACCCAATTGATCATTATCAGTAAGCAATAATTAAAATAATTAAACAATTTTTTTTATACTCAGCTGAGCAGAGCTCACACTTATCTCAGATCGCTATTTAAAATGAACGAAATCGGACGATAACCACGCCCACTTTTTCGATATCGAAAATTTTGAAAAACCGAAAAAGTGCGATAATTCATTACCAAAGACGGATAAAGCGACGAAACTTGGTAGGTGGGTTGACCTTATGACGTAGAATAGAAAATTAGTAAAATTTTGCACAATGGGTGTGGCACCGCCCACTTTTCCGTCCGTCCTTCCTCTCGGCCGTTAGCACGATAACTTGAGCAAAAATCTATATATCTTTACTAAACTTAGTTCACGTACTTACTGAGCTCACTTTATCTTGGTATTAAAAACGGCCGAAATCCGACTATGACCACGCCCACTTTTTCGACATCGAAAATTTCGAAAAATGAAAAAAATGCCATGGTATAAACCAAATACGAAAAAAGGGATGAAACATGGTGATTGTATTGGTTTTTTAACGCAAAATATAACTTTGGAAAAATCTTTGTAAAATGGGTGTGACACCTACCATATTAAGTAGAAGAAAATGAAAAAGTCTTGCAGGGCGAAATCGAAAGCCCTTGTAATCATGGCAGGAATACTGTTTGTGGTATTACATATATAAATAAATTTGTGGTACCCGACAGATGATGTTCTGGGTGACCCTGGTCCACATTTTGTTCGATATCTCGACAGGGGTGACACTATAATGTATTTGTAGGATATGGGTATCAAATTAAAGGTATTAATGAGGGTTTAAAAGGGAGTGGCCTTTTTAAAATACTCATTAACACCTTTCATTTGATACCCATATCCTACAAACACATTATAGTGTCACCCCTGGTCCAACTTTATGGCGTACACCTATAGAACTATGGCCTACTCCCTTCTAAAATACTCTTTAGTACCTTCTATTTGATATCCATGTCATACAAACACATTCCAAGGTTACCCTAGGTTCATTTACCTATTTGGTTATTTTCCCTTATTTTGCCTCCAAAGCTCTCAGCTGAGTATGTAATGTTCGGTTACACCCGAGCTTGGCCTTACTTACTTGTTAACAATTTTTGTTTTTTCGGCCTATTGATAAAGGTTTCAAGGTTCGATTCGAGGTCCAGGCCAACACAATAATTTTTTTAATGGTAATTATTGTTTTTTTTTTTTTTTAATTTTTTTTTAATTGAAAAATGGAATTTTTTTTGCAATAGTAGATAGAAAGTTTTTCAGAAAACCTGCCATATCTGCGCCGATAGACCCATTTCGAAGGATCCTAAGCCTTCATCATCAGTACGCTTTAGGCACGCTGCGCTAACCATTTAGCTTTACAGCGGTGGTTTGTTTGACTGATAAATTCCTACTTCTATTTCTCTTTACCACCTATAGTTAATCAGCATTGCGCCATCTGTTGCAAATCACTAACGTTGCTGGATTTCTCAATTGTCAATTACTTTGTTTGATATTCCCAAGTGCTCTTGGTTTATTAAAATTGTTTTTGATAGTCATAAGTAAGACCTACTGAAACTTAATCAGGTTATGCTACGCCTCACATTTTCATTGACTAGTACCTAGGACCCACTTAATTTTTTTTCTTGTTTTTAGTATTATTATCACTTAATGTAAGTATTGTTTTCAATACAGCCGTTTAACTTAACATTTCTTTTTATTATTTTAATTTCAAGTTTTTAGTCTTTATTTAATTGCCTATTATTACTAATTCTATTCTGTTCATTTAGTGACTCATTATTACAAGGAGTCTTTCCGGACAATTTGTTACAATCTAAGTCCTCAATTCATAATCCTCCCAAAGACTTTTCTCGACTCAGCGCCACCTAAGCTTGTCCTTCCTCGAATACCAAAATATATTGATTACACTTCTACCGGACTGTATGTAATATTTGTTCCAAATATGAGCAAAATCGGACCACAAATACGAGTATTTTTAATATCTCGGTCTTTACCGTACCTAGCGGGATTTTTTTTTCATAACGCGATTTCTATTTCTGTGTAAAATATGTGTTCCAAGTTTTTTTTTCTTATTATTGCATTGTCATCGGGTTCTGAACTATATTCAAAATTTCAAGCTTGTAGCTTATCGGGAGGTTACATAAATTTCAATTATATATTTTTATTTGTTATTAATATTGTAACAAATTTATTGAAATTCCGCTCATTCGAATCACTAAACTGTTGAACAAAAAACTCCAATATTGAATAATGCAAAAAAAAATGGCCTTTATTAAAGTATTTCACAATAACACTTATACTTCGCAACTGATAGCTTGCTTAAACCAAACTGATTGTCGTGCCTCAACTGTTGCTGCTTTTATACTGTGCGGTTTCCTCGTTGACTTATCTCTAGGCGCTTCTAATTCCAGAACTTACTAGTTAGTTATCAGCTATAAAATTACCAGCTATAACTACGTTTATAGCTTCTCATATGCGCGTGTATATGCGAATGATACTTGCACAAATTATTGCCTACTTTTGGGAGCATCTCAGAGAAGATATATGCATGGGTTAGTGCGGTCTCTCTGCTGCGTGTACGTACATATATGTAGACATAATGATTGATTCTTTTATGTAGATACAAGTGACTGCCTGCTTAATTGTTGTTGTGGCTTCATTTACTTAGCATCAGACTAGTGATGTGAGTATCACTTAGTGTCACTGATATTCGTCACAATATTATTAATATTTCTGTTGGCTACACACAGTTAAACTAAGTAAAACCGTTTGAAAAGATTAGAGTAGTACTGTTTTAAATAGCAAAACAAAAATTCCGAAAATAACTTTGGCCATTGAATCTAGTCCACTAGCCCATAGTACAAGGTTGCGCGTTGCTGGGCTGCCATGGCGAATGAGTGATAAATAGTTGTCGCTTTACATGCGATAAGTGTTTGTTGCTGTCAAAATGTCATCTCTATATTCGTAGATATGTATGTATCTAGATATATGAGAATGTATACGTATATGCATCTACATATATATGTGGCGCTATAAATTACTTTTGAGATCTCTACAATGAACTCAAGTTACATCTGCGGTCTGATCGGCTATTTATCAGTCTGATACTAGTATATTTCTACTGCTATTTGGGACACTTGCATACCATCTTACAATGTATCTGAGGATGCTTAAACATCAGTACAATTTATATTTATTACTTTACAACAACAGGTGGTTACTTGTACTTTCACGTAGTTTAGAGCCACCAACATTGACTACTGAAATCTGAAGTTCTAACAATTTATTGGTATCTACTAAATCCTTGTAGTCAATTCGTGGGAATTGTTTACCCTTGGATGAATGTTTCAACTTGGAACATGCCCCCTGTAAGAACAAAATAACAAAAATCAAAGTCAAATTGCCGATTTTAAGTTAAAAGGTAGCGAAATACGAGGTGTGTTCGAAAAGTACAGCGAATTTTGAATTTTCGCGGGTTACGTATATTCGAATTTCGATTTATTTGTGGCGGTATGTTGGTACTCATGTCTCTCATGTATGCCGACAAGCTCGGACATTTTGAAAGTTCACTTAATTGTTGACAGCTGCTTTGCTTGCACGTGTTTTGGCTCGTCTTCGATTTTTAACTATTCAAGAAAAAAATGGATCAAAGGACCTGTATGAAATTTTGTGTGAAAAAACGGAATTAAGTGCGCGGATGCATTCCGAATGTTGACTGTGGCATACGGAGAAGCTACCTTGGACCGAAGAAACGTTTATCGGTGGTACAAAATGTTCTCAGAAGGCTGAGAAGATGTGAACGACGAAGAGCGTGCCGGACGCCCGAGCACTTCAACAACAGACAAAAAAATTGACGAAGTGAAACAAATGGTATTGGCCAATCGTCGAATCACCGTTAGAGAAGTTGCTGAGGACATTTTGTCAATGATTTGTGCATGAGACGGGTTGCCGCGAAATTTGTATCAAAATTACTCAAATTCGTCGCGACTTTTTGGCCAAAACAACATACTAATGGAGCCACAGCCACTGTATTCCCCAGATCTGGCCCCCCTGTGACTTTTTCTTGTTCCCTAGACTGAAGAAGCCCATGAAAGGAGAGCACTACGTTACGATTGACAATATAAAGATGGCATCGAAGAAGGAACTGAACAAGGTAAAAAAAGTGATTTTTTGAAGTGCTTCGAACATTGGAAAAACCGTGGCACAAGTGTATATGGCGATTACTATGAAGGGGACAAAATAGATATTCATGAATAAATAAATAATTTTTGAAAAACCACAAAATTCCCGACACTTTTTGAAAACACCTCGTATGCATATGTTTTATGCCCATACATGAACTGAGTTGAATGAGAAATTCGAATATTGAGTTTGAAGATATCACTTTAGCTAACCAGCTAGCTACCTCAATTAAATTAACTGCGTCGATTTAAGGCCAAAACGTGGGACTACCTGGCCATAATTGACAATTAATAATTGTCCCAAAAAAGAGGAAGAACTAATTTACTCACCGAATATATGGCAACTTTGAGAATAATGTCTGTAATGACTGGGTTGGTTTGTTTTCTACAGGTGGAATACAGTCCATCAATGCTCATCGTGGTGGTAGCTTTAAAATGACTATGTGAGCAAATGCGCCAGAAATAAAGATAAATGAGATGAGTGCCCGAGCCTTGTTTTCAAGCTGGATAATTTAAATTACCTTGTTTAATTCCACAAAACACAACGATCAAAAAACCGTTCCTCCTTGCAGTCTCCGTGGTGTGTTGGTAGCGTGCTCCACCTACCGAGACCAAAGCTCCCGGGTTCACGCCCCAGGCAAAGCAACATAAAAGTTTTAGAATCAAGTTCGGGCGGGTTCGCCCTCGGCAGTGATTTGGAGTGTATTTCTGCCATGAAAAGCTTCCGAGTGAAAACTCATCTGCCTTGCAGATGCCACTAGCAGTCGGCATAAAACAGGTAGGTTCCGTCCCGCCATTTTGTAGCATAAATTAAAGAATTGTGATGCAAATAGGAAGAAAGGCTCGGCCTAAAATCTCTTCGGAGGTTATCGCGCCTTTCATTTATTTATTTATTTCTGCAACTATGCCGTAGCCGTTCGCAACTTTTCTCAAATAGCAATTCATTCTGCGACTGAACAAGAGAAACGTCAAGCCAGAAGACATATGGAACAAAGAAAGAAGGCTTGTCGTGTTACATTTTTGAACACGGCGGCTGCCCTGCTCCGCCTAACACACCGAATATCCTGAGTTCCTGCCCCGGGCAAAACAACATCAAAATTTTAGAAAAAAAGTTTTTTTAATTAGAAGAAAATATTTCGGTCGCCTCTCGGCAGTGTTTGGCAAGCACCCCGATGTTAGTTTTGACATGAAAATCTCTCAGTGAAAACTCATCCGCCTTGCATACGCCGTTCGGAGTCGGCATAAAACATTTAGGTCCCGTCCCGCCAATTTATGAGAAAAATTAAAAGGAGCCCGCCAATTGGATGAGAAGTTCGGCCTTAAATCTCTTCGGAGGTTATCGCGCTTTACATTTATTTTATTAAAAAATAGAAAATATGTACACGCCCATTTCTTCCCTTTTTCCTAGATGCAAACACAATAGAGTTTTTAATCTATCCACAAATATTCCGAAAAATTCACCACCACTTTGCCGAATGTCACTTACATCCAGATTAATCATGGGCTAAGGCACGAAAAGAAAGCACAGCCTTCGTCGCACTTTGCCTATATGAAAGTTTCGATAAAAATATCCATGTGACACTCTAAAAAGATTAGTGACTTGCATGGCTGATCACTACTTGTTTTCAGTTCCCAGCCTTCCTTTACGTTATTAGGTTCGTTGGCTGCAACATATCGAACTCACGGGCAATTACAAAACTGTTCTTCAACTAGATAAAGGACTGTCCTTATTGGGAGCTCTTCTATCAACCATTGGGGTTGTTTAAACAGTACAACAATAACAATGTTTCCTGTTCCCTGAAACAAACCCACTACAGTACTTCTCACCGAATATCCTCCTAAGAAAGGCCAGACATTGTAGTTGTAATGCTAGTTTAAGTATTGTTCGCACGCGTGTACAACACCATGCTGCTCATTAGTTGGCTGTCAAGACATGCGCAGAAATTAGTTACCAGCTAAGCTCAGAAAAAAAAATACCTATGTTTGTTGTTGCAAGCAAAAAAAAAAACATCAGACAAAAAAGTATTCAAGGAAGCAGCTACATAATTACCGTAACTAAGCAAATTGTTTTTAGTTTGGTAAATTAATAGCTTTACTAAAGCAAAAAAAAAATTCGAATTAAGCATAGCAATGTAACGAACATACACGCCTGCGCACCCTCGCTCGCAACTTGACACGCAGCTTTGCTGACCTTTCGAACTGAACATTTCAATCGCCAATAAAATATCGACAAGATGCGCGCGCAAGATATGCGGCTGCAACAAGCAAGGATGCAAACAAAGTAGTGCTCGCTTGTTGCAGCAACATACGAAATAGAAATAGAAAAAAAAAATGTAGCAACATAAGCTAAAATGATTTTGCGATGTTTTAGAACGGGCGAAACTGAACATCATATACTTAGCTGTAGGTTTGAGGTAAGTACAGAAGACTAAGGAGACGATTTAAGAGCCATACAAATTTAAAATTTTTTAGAAGCGAGATATGTCTTAAATGCAAATTGATCCCGCGCTTGGTTAGGTTAGATTGAACTGGCCGGTCTATGAGGACCTCACATATACTTAATAAGTCCCAAAACCAGGTCCTATGTTATAAAAGAACTCCGCCTCTTGGCAAATACTAGAAGCTTCCTAGGACTTAAGCCACTTGCTGCGTCTAGATCTGACAGCTGCGTCACTCCTAATAGCTGGAGTCTTAGCCTGGCAAGCGCAGGGCACGAGCACAGAACGTGCTCGATCGTTTCCTCCTCCAGCCTGCACTTGCTACATCTGCTATCACTTATCAAGCCTAATTTATAGGCATGTGACGCCAGAAAGCAGTGTCCAGTCAGAATACCCGTCTTGAGTCTACAGTCCTCTCTTTTTAATGATAGAAGCAACTTTTTTAGTCTAAGGTTGTAAGACCTTCACATTATTTTCGACACTTTACAGCCCCGCGCTTGAACCCACGCCTTCCCTGCTTGGTCGATCATGTGCACCTCTCGACTTCGCTTAATCTGGCCCAATCTAATTGGGACATCTACGGAGCAAGCTTCAAGGGATGCGCCCTTTTTAGCATTTAGATGCTGTGCTATGCGAGATTATTGCCTTAATTGCTGCTTGACTGTCAATATAAAAGTTAACACGGTTGCAGCTTAAGCTTTTCTCTTCCAGGGTTTCTACTGCTTTGGTTACGGCTAATATTTCCCCTTGGAAAACGCTACAGTAATCTGGCAGCCTGTAGGATCTGCTTATTTCCGGATCAGCGCAGTATACCGCAGACCCTACTCCTTCCACTACTTTGGAACCATCGGTGTACACATGTATCGCCTCGTCCGCCATTTGCGCACACTTGCGCCAACCGTCCACCTCTATTGTGGCCTCAAGATCTCCCTCGAAGCGCAGATAGGGAATCATGTAGTCTGTTCGTCTTGTGATTGATGACGCTATACTACTATGGCCATATGGTCGGCGCTCAAGCTGCCCCGAAGCACCGATCCTGGTTGCGGTCGTTAACGCTTTGTTCTTTGCTACCAGGTCTACAGGTGGGATGTGCAAAATGGCATACAGTGCAGCCGTCGGGGTTATTTTCAGGGCTCCCGTAATGCTAAGTATCGATAGTCTGCATACCCCTTCTAATTTTTTGAGGTATCTTGTTTTTTGTGTGGCTTTCCACCAAACAAGAACTCCATAGTATAGAATAGGGCTTACAATCGCTGTAAAAATCCAATGAGAAAGTGAGGGCGATAGGCCTCACGTACACCCCAGCATTCTTTTACATGCAGAGAGTGCCGTTGAAGCCTTTTTGACCCTCTCCTCCACGTTGAGCTTCCATGACAGCTTACTGTCTAGGATTATTCCTAAATATTTTGTGCAAGGTTTCTCCTGTAAGGTCACCCCTCCTAACTTAGGCCTGGTCCAATTTGGGACCTTGTACCTCTTTGTAGACAAGACCATATCCGTCTTTGCCGCATTGACTTTTAATCCGACATTAGATACCCAGGTATGAATATCGCGAAGCGCCCGATCCATCAAAGAACTTATCGTTGGAAGGCACTTTCCACTTATGACAATTGCAACGTCATCTGCGTAAGCCGTAAGTTTTACGGGTCCCTCATCGAATTGCCTGAGCAGTTGGTTGATGACCAGCGTCCACAGCAGAGGTGATAGCACCCCTCCCTGCGGCGTGCCCCTGTCCACTGATTTCGTGGCCTCGTACAATCCCCATTGTGATGTAATCTTTCTGCAATTTAACATGCAGCCGATCTATCTGATTAAGGCAGGATGTACTTTAATGTAATTAAGACCATCCATAATCGCCCATTTTGCAACATTATTGAAAGCCCCGGCAAGGTCCAAGAAGACTCCTAGAGCATACTCCTTATATTCCAGGGATTTCTCAATGCTTATTACCACCCTATGCAATGCGGTGTCTACCGACTTGCCTTTGGTGTACGCATGCTGTGTTGTGGAGAGCAGCTTTTTATCCACGTTGGACTTTATGGAAATGATCTTAAGCCAATGGGTCTATAGTCTTTTGGATACTCGTGACCGATCTTCCCCGCCTTTGGTAGAAAAGCTACATGAGCAGTTCTCCAAGAGTGCGGTACATGATTCAGTCCTATGCACCCGTCGAATATTATTTTAAGCCATTCCACGACCGCCCTACTTGAGACTTGTAGCATGGCCGGGAATATACCATCTGGGCCCGGCGATTTATACTTAGAAAACGTCTTCACTTCCCACTCGATCTTGGTATCGGTCACCGAGCCCGGCACTACTAGCTCCGTGATCGAAGTGTGAGTGATTTCTGCTGGCTCCTCTAAATCGTCTCCCGATGGGAAATGTGTATCGAGAAGCACCTCAAGGGATTTCTCACTATTACGTGACCATTCCCCGTTCTCTTTCTTTATTAGTCCCTGGACTATGTTTCCCTTTGCTAGGACTTTTTTCAACCGTGCTGTTTCGCTGGAGCACTCTATGTCCGTACAGAAACTTTTCGATGAGTTTCTCTTCGCCCTGGTAATTTCACGCTTGTAGATCCTCAGTAGATCCCTGTACTCGTCCCAACACGCTTCGCTTTCCGCGGTCTTTGCGAGCTTAAACATTTCTTTTACCTGTCTTCTTAGAAGACTCAGCTCGTTGCTCCACCATGGCGGCTTTGCTTTTCCTCTGAATCTTCTTAGAGGGCAAGCTTTGTTATACGCAGTCATAAGCGTCCTTGTTAGGAATTCATTCGACTTCTCCAGTTCCTCTACATTAGCAACCTCTTTGGGTTGTCCCAGTTTTGTTTCTACATGTTTCTGGAATTTCTAAAGGTTCCTCCCTTCTCTACCCTCTTTAGCTGGATGTTGAAGCTGATATACGCATGGTCGGAGAAGGATGGTCTATCAAGAACCATCCAATCATACCTTGATATATCACCCTCGGAGCTCAATGTAATATCCAGAACATTGCTGGATGTTGAACCAATGTGTGTAGGGACATTTCCCCTGTTGGCTATCTGCAAATTGGTTTGCAGGATGTAACAAAACAGAGATTCGCCTCTCTCGTTCGTATTTGCTCTTCCCCACGCATTGTGGTGCGCATTTGCATCTGCGCCTATGACCAACCGCCCTTTGCGCCCTTCCTCCTGTACTAGCCTTTTGCACTCCATCGGTGGGACCTCCGCAGCATGGGCCATGTAGCAGGATGCCAGGATAAATGCCTGCTTATTCTTTTGCTCAATGGCCACTGCTACGAGATCCTCAGTGGTGTAATCAGGCAGCATATATGAATGCAGCTGTTTCCTTACCATTACTACAGCTCGCACCCGTCCTTCCGTTTGCGCGTAGTAAACGCCAAACCCTCGCGCGCTAAGTCCAGAAACCTTTCCTCCCGATGAGAGCCACGGCTCCTGGATCAGCGCTACGTCAAACGAACCCTCCTCAAGGGTTAGGAGGAGTTCGCTCGACGCCACTTTACTGTGTTGGAGGTTTATCTGTAGGACTGGCAGCACCATTGGGCTGTTTGTCCCCCTCCAGCACCTTCGTCTTGACGTCGTCGTCCTCCCCTTGCCCTTTTGGTTTAGAGTATTCGAGGCCCCCTTCAGCCTCTCGTGACTGTTGTGCAGGGTGTTCCTCTGTGCGAGTCACAGCACCATTTAGCGGTTGGTCCTCTTCTAGCACGTTCGTGGTGACGTCGGGGACCTCCACCTGTCTTTTTTCCCTTAGGCTTTTGAGGTCCTTTTCGACTTCGCCCACCTCTAGCGTGTTAGGGTTTTTATCCTCGGGACTTCTTTTCCTGAGTCGCATGTAAGTTTTGCCAGTGCCAAAGGACATTTTACCAAGCTGCGTGTACAAAATATCTTCCGCCTGCTTGTTTATTTGGAAGATGTAGAACTGACCATCCTCGGTAGGCCGAAATACAGTAAGTACCTTCCAATCCTGTGTCGGTATGTTCGGATTCTGATTCTGCAGAAGTCGCAGTGTATCCTCCGACTTCATCACGCATGGCATCCATACCTTAACTTTTGGTACCGTGGGGATTTGCGCTTTATCCACCACCTCAAACCGCGCGTTTGTGCCTTGCCTTTGGAGGTTTGGAACCACTTCCTCCAGCCACAGCAAGCTCGCGATGTTGTCGCACGCTATCATCTTCACACCATTATACCATCCCCCCGAATCAAAGGTTGGAAGGGGCTTACTTGGTTGTTCCCGCATCATCTTAAGCATTAAGCTAATCAGCTCCCTTTCCACAGATCTCGACCTTTCAGTGGTCATTTGTCCGAAAGGACTGCTACGATCAACCAGCGCCACAGTCAGTGACTGCTTTGTCACATCACTCATCTTCTCGGGAAAAGCAGAAGTCTTAGTGTTATCTCCCTTTGGCACCTCCGAGAAAGCCGGAGTCTTAGCGTTAACTCCCTTTAGCGCCTCCGCAAAACCGGAGTCTTAGCGTTATCTCCCTTTGGCTTATCTCCTACTTCCTTAATTGGAACTTCCCTCTGACTCGCAGCTTTCGAAGTAGTTGCTACTTCGCTATTGGAGCCCACTGTCTTACAGCTTTGGGCCTACTTGTCTTGTCTATGCGACTGCCCTGCCTCGCGGCTCTTGGACTGGGTCCTTTCTGCCTCTTGAAAGCAGGCTTGTCGCCTTGCGCCAAACGTTGCCTCTTCATTCTGCCATTCGACGCTTCTTCCTCCTAGTACCGGTTGCAGAACCGAGGGTTTATCGCAGCAAACCTTTTGAACTGCCTTCGACCTACTTCTACCGCTTCATGGGCCCATTCCAAGCGCTCGATCTCCACTTCTGTTGGGTCGACCACTGCTCCCAAGCGTTGTACAATTCTTAGTGCTGCACGGTACTGCGAGAGAGCTCTTTTACTTCCTCTGCTCCGTACCCTTCTCCACTCTTCTACTCAGTTTTCATTTGTGTGCTTCTCCAACACGGAGTTCATTGAATCAGCACTACTCTCGCTCCCCGAGTCCGACGCATCGCTTAATTCGTATTTGTCATCCTTGGATTGCGACTCAGTCCTCCTCTTTACATCGTCCTTATTACAGCCAGGTAATGAGTCGTTCATCTTGGTCGTACGACCACCTGCCCGACAAGGCGGGCTCAGCGGTCTAGTATTATATACGGGGAAAGAACCGTCCGCCACAGCAGCGCCCCTTACTGTGGTAAAGCCATTAATACTTCCCGAGGTGGCCCGGTATCGGGAAGGCTCCGTTCGAATACAGCCGAATTTATCCCCTGGCTGCAAATCGTCCAATAGGCACGGTCCGCATAACACCCTGGATTAGGGGGTTGGCAGTTCTTGGTCACCGACATCCCGCTGCCCTCGTATGAAGCGAAACGGCGTAGATGTCAGTCCTAAACAGCTCCGCCTCATAGTCGGGCGCTATGGAGTTCGGCTAAGCCCTCACACCAACGACAATGTGCCTACCCTAGTGAGGGTGTGCTTAGACGGATTCGATAGGGACTTTACGGTGAACCAAAGCTTACGTACACCGGCAGAGAGGTTACAACCGCTTAGGTGCTCCTCCCATTTCGCCCACTTGTGTTCATCCACAAGCAATGTGATGCGTTGGTTTATATCCCTTATTTGGGGGTCGCCGGGATCGAGCTGTCTTATAAGGTCACGTTATCTCCCTAAATTTTCGGCCTCCGCCGGAAAGTGAGGCCCAATTTCGGGAATTCTACCGGCGGGAATTAAGCGGGCCGAGGCGGATTCTTCCCATTTTCCTTTTTTAAAGTTTATGAAAGTGCGTTTTTCTGTGACGATGAAGTCGGCGGTACGCTCGAGCTAAATAACCGCTCACGATTGATCTGGCGAACTGTGACAGCTTCCTACCATACGTGTGGGGGCGTTTCTGTTTATTGTGCAGAACGTGGTTTCTTCTATTTGATCCGCCAAAATCTCATCCCACTGTCTGCCTGCAAGTTTGAATGCCATAGATCGTGATGGGCATTGAAATCGCCTAAGATAATTCGATTGTTGCCAGTGAGTACGGCGCTGATATTAGGACGGTATCCACTGGGGCAACAGGTGGCAGGAGGGATGTAGATGTTGATGATTTCTAGGTTTGCATCGCCTGACCGGACAGATAAGCCTTGACGTTCTAAGACACTGTCCTTGCGGCCGATGTCGGGATCAAATATATGATATTGCACTAAGAGGTGTAAGATAAACGCGAGGCCGCCTCCATTTCCGCTCTCGCGATCTTTTCTTTGGACATTATACCCAGAACAGGTCTGCAAAGCAGATCTTGCTGTAAATTTAGTCTCTTGAATCGCAGCAATGCGGATGTTGTGCCGCTTCATGAAATCGACTATCTCCGTGATCTTCCCAGTTAATTCATTACAGTTTAACTGCAGAATTCTGAAGTCCAACGGGAGAGACGTCATCACTCTAGGAGTAAGTGATGGGTGACTACGCATGGGTTGTGAAAGGCTAGACGCAACTGCTGTTGTGGCCCTAGCACTGGACGTCCTTGGGTAATCATTGGGGTACCTTGTGTATTTGGGTTTGCGACCTGGCAACATGGCGCAATGTAACCCGTCGGGGGGTTGCCGTAGCGGAGACCAGAACATCTAGGGAAGTGATACCGTCCAAGGCAGGAGCTGCATTGGGCGGATGTCGCAAAACATATATATTCTGTGCTGGCAAACGGTGCAAAAGAAGGTAGGGACTCAGAGTCTGTTTCCCTGACCTACACGATTGCTGTCGGAAAAGAGAGGGGAGAAGGCGGGTGCACGGGCTGATGCTCAGCATTGCTACCGACTCTACTACGGAGATAATAGTTATGAGTCGTAGCAGCCGTATGAGTTGGTGGCGTCGTGGGGCGCGAGCAACAGCGGGTACTTGTTGTGGCTTGCTGAGCAGCGGGGCTGCTGGAAGGTAGGGGGCGCTAAGGCGTAGACAACGGGACGCCCTTGGGCGTGAACAGCAAGGAGCCACAAAAGATTTATAAAAGTTACGTGGACGTCGGGTTTTGGGATCAAGCCCAGAACAACCTGTCCGATGCAACCATCCCTTACACGAGACACACTGACAAGAGTATGACCGTCCTAAAAAGCTTCTTTTCCGACAGATGCAGCAAAACCATTTCTCAGGACCGGGGTCAGGAGACGGACCCGGATTGGGTTCGATACCTTCACGGAGCAAGAGAATATGGCGCAGTCCTGCTGCAAGGAGCTGCTGGATGATGAAAATTTGTGGGAGGGGCGCAACAAATTAAATGGGGCTACACTGAAATGACAGTCCTTGATCGGGAAAAATCCCGAGTCGCTGCAGTACATAAAACCGACTGCCTTGGGAAGTGATAAGTGACTCGTAGAGCAGGATTTTGGTTTGCCTAGAGAAGATTTTACTTTTGAATTGGCTACATAGTCAAAAGTAGCTATTTCTTTTGCTATTTCGAAATTATGGCAGCCAACAATAGCGTGGTCGCCAAGGGGAAATCGTTACTACACCTGGGTATAAAAATTCGAATGCTGTCTCTGGCATATAAAAAATTTTCTAAAACAGTAATCGCATTTCTTTGTTGTTTGTTAGCCACAAGCAACGGTCAACAATTTGTGACATAGTCTTCCAAGACGCTGCGGTGTTGCTAGTGCTGGTAGTGGTCTTGGCGACAACAACATGTTACTCCCTCTCATTTAATAATGTTCGCGCGGCTAAGCATATATTTTTGTTGTTGTCGGTCAATTGATGCGATCGACAAGCTCATGTTTAAGTTAAGCTGACTTTTGTTGTTATCATTGGCAATGTTGTTGTTGCACACACGCTGTTTCGATGGCGACAACATTACTTGTTGCCGCCGTGCGCTGTCACCGTTAATGTTGTGTGTTTATTTATTTTTTTTTTTCAATATTCTGCTGTTAATGTCGCTACGATGTCGTGTCTTACACAAATTTTCAAACAGAGCCATCAGTAAATAATTTTTTTTGTCGTTGCCAGTTGGTGGTAAAGTCACTGTTAATGTTGCACAAAGCGGTTGCTGTTGTTGTTGTTAGCTACCATTTAGCTTAGTAATGTTGCTAATGCTTGCTCTATGTGCACATTCACACACTCAAACATACTTATTGGCTTATTGTTGCTGTTGTTGTCGGTTGAGTTAGAGCTAGCAGCAGTTGCTAAATGGGCAGTCACTCATTTGCTAGCACTATTAGACACTATTTAAACGCCTAAGTCTGCGCCACCTGAAATCATACTTTACGATTGCTTGTTGCCACTAATGCTATTCAGCGTTAATACTGTGATTAATCACATTGATGGCTTTCTGCTACAATTGAGCGTAATAATAATTTGTAAACGTCTCGCCTAATAATTTATGCAAATAAAGCGCTTTACGATTAAACAGCGTGTGGTAAGTAGAATTTATCGATAGTTTTGAAATTAACCAATTGTAATATGTACCCATGTATGTATGTTCGTTTGTTTGCTTGTAATTTATTTATCTAACATGCGAGTCATTCTATGAGAAGAAATATGCAAACGTTATAAGAGGTGGGGGAGGTGCAGTATGCCGTTAGGTGGCAGGGTAGTAATAGGGCGATACGTGTACTTTACCTCGATACTTTTTCGCGATACTTCACCAAGTACCTATTATTAAGGCCCAGTTTTTCAGTACAAGTTAAACTCAGTTTGTCAGTTAAACTACGCTTAAACTGCAGTTTTTCAGTCTACTTTAACTAAAGTTTAAGCTGAGCTTAAGCGGCCGATCTGGCAAGGTTAAACTCTAGTTAACTTATCGGTGATTTGCGTTCGTTCGAAATGGCGTCGAATATACCCAACAACCATTTGGGCTTGAGTACCGTTAGAGCTCATGTTGATAACTAGGCATACTTCTAAAATCTCAAGAGTTGTTTCGAAACAGTGGCCCAACTCGAGAATCATAGCGTAGTCAGCAAAAGAGGTAACTTTTTATAAAGAAAAAAATGCTATTACTTAAATGATGTATATTGGAACGATTTTCCGTCATCCCTTGTCAAATTTGGTTTTGAGACAAAGCGGTTTCGGCGTTGTGCCATCATCAGTGTCGATTTTCGTTCTGATCTGTTGTTGTCGTTTGTCCTGTATTTATAGTTCGTAGGTACATGAGCAGGTATTATCAAAATTGATGCTTGTGTATATTTAGTTATGTGTATGTGCTGTGTGTTCATTCAGAACCGAGGGTGGTTTACTAATCGATTTGTGTGGCTGACTGGGGTGGGTAAAAATCCGTAATTTTAGTCGTTTGACATTCTTTGTGGGTTTGTTGTTTTGGCGTGTTAATTGTTTGGGGTTTATTTGTTGTTGTGTGTTTGTCTGTTGTACCTATGTGATTACTTTGTTTCTTGTAAACAAATTTTAAAGGCTCGAATATTGTGTCAGAACTTGTGTTTATCTGTTCGTTTATTATTTTACCGTCGAATGTTTTCTGTGTGTAGATTTCCATGTTTTCGAGTACGTTGAGACGTCGGCCTTTTGTTTGCATGTGAAGAACCCTAACTGGGTTATTGATGTTTGCTGGGGAACATTCATTCTCGACCATGTGATTTGCGATGTTAGACTCGGGTATAATGTTTGGATTCCGTATTTTTTTTGTAATCTCTAATATGCTGTCTGAACGTCGTTCTTATTTGCCGTCCTGTTTGTCCTATGTAACTGTGCTGGCATCCGCAGGTAAGTTTGTATACGTCGTGGCTGCTAAACGGATCCTCTGAGTTAGTGTTAGTTCTTAGTTTTCGCCCCAGATTGTTCGATGTTTTGAATGCTGTGTTAATGTTGGATTTTTTTAAGAAGTTTGCCAATTTTTATGTTGCTTTTCCAGTATATGTCATAGTCGTCCAGCTATTATTTTCCTTTTCATTATTTCTTTTTGGTTCTCCATTTGTTCTTCTGAGCTTATCTACTAGTGCTTTTTTATATCAGTTGTTTGCAGCGATATTATATATGAGCTCTCTCTTTCAAGTCTATGTACCAAGTGCCTTAATGCTGCATTTTTATGCTGTTGGGGGTGATTTGAGGTATTATGTATTATTGTGTCGGTGGCCGTTGGCTTTCTCTATATGTCATAGTTAAATCTTTTGGTTTCTTTATCAATATTATTCGTGAGGTCTAGATAGTTGATTCCTCCGTCTTTTTCGGTTTTCATTGTAAATTTTATATTTCCGTGCTGCTTGTATAGGTACTCCAATACAAGCTCTTCGTTTTTTGTAGTTAAAACGCATATTATGTCATCCACGTATCTAGCATAAAATGACACGCCTTATGTGGACTTCAGCTCCTGTATGTACTTTTCTTCCAGATTTTGCGTGAACACTTCCATAAGAATTGCTGATGTGGGGCTTCCCATTCCAAGACCGTTTGTTTGTCTGTATATTTTATCGTTGAATTGAAAATAGTTCTTAGCGTTTTTGTGATTTGCATACTTTTCACTTTGTTTTTTGTATTATGAACTATTGTTGAGCTAACTATGTCCAAAGTCTCCGATAGTGGTATTGATGGGTATAAATCTTTTATGTCAAAAGATACCAATTGCTGTTCTTTGTTAGCTCTACGGTCTCAAGTCTCTCTATTAGTTCTATTGTGTTAGCTATTGCATATTCGCTCCTTAGCTCCAGAGTATCTTTCAATATCGTTTTTAAATATTTGGACAGTTTGTAACATGGTGCCGACTTAAAACTAATGATGGGCCTCATTGCGTGTCCGGCTTGTGGATTTTTGGTAGCGCAATCAGTGGAGGAGCCGAAGGGTTCATTTGGACCAATCTATGTGTCATGTTAGAATCTACTATATTTGTTGCATTTTTTATAGCAACTTTGATTTGCGTTTGGTATTCATCTGTGGGATCCTCTCTCATTCTACGACATTTCATTTCCTCTATGAGATCTTCGGTTTTGGATATATATTTCTCTTTTTCGATTAGCACTGTGGTGTTTCCTTTGTCCGCTTTCGTTGTGACAATATCGTTTTTCCTTAGTTTATGCCGTATATTCTTTATTTTTTCTCCTCTGTACTATATTTCTGTCCTTCCTGTGCTTTCACCTCCTTTTTTATAATTTCTTTTATCAGCAGTAAAAAATAAAAGTGGAGCGCACATTACTTGGATTGGAAAGTTGGTAGGAAAGGAGATATTATTAGTAAATCAATTGCGCTCCAACTTTATATTTTTATTTCTCATAGATATTTTTGCAATTTCTATGTCAAAATTTAAAAATCAAAGTTTAGCAAGAATATGTCTTTATATAAGGAGACATTTTTCGCTGATTTTTGTTCATTTATATAAAGGAAGTGCTTAAATTTTTTTATTTTATTTTTATTTTCTCCTTTTCTCACATTTTCTCGGTGTCGTAACCTATATGTTAAGTTTTACGCTTGTAGTTCAATGAGAACTTAAACTTAACTTAAAAATCAATCTCAAAGTTCCCTCCGTTCCGTTTGATTTTTTTAAATATCTCAGTCCGTGCGCCCCCTAGCGAAACTTTTTGTATTGTGTCATCGGCTGTCATCGACCTCTGAATTAAGCTCTAAGTTTTTAGCTTCTAGCTCATCGAGAAGTAAATTTTTTCAATCGGTGCGCCACCTAACGGAATTTTTTTCCTTTTATTCCTTTATCACGGTGTCTTAACCTGTCTCTGAGGTTTCATGTTTGTAGCTCAATGAGAAGTTACTTAAAAATTGATCGCAAAATTTGTATGAAAAGTGGACAAACATTCAACCGATCTAATATAAAGAAAGAAATAAATGAACAATGTTGCCGCACCAAAAGCCTACCCTAAAGGCGGTATTAAACTGTGACTGAAAAACTGCTTAGTAGTTTAACTGAAGTTTAAATTTGACTAAAGTTTAAGCAAACTTAGTTTAAGCTTAGCCTAACCAACTATAGAAAAACCGGGCTTAAGCAAATTTCTGCGTGTCAATAAAAAATTACTTTTAAAATTCTTGTGATTAGTGTGATAAGCAGTTGATAAGCGCATGCGCAGACACAGTTGCCACTTATGCGCATTCACACATGCATGAGAGTACACTGCTCGTGAATTTTCTGTAAGATAAGAAATCATCATTAAGTACTTAGCATCGAAAATAATCAGCAATCAGCAGCAACAACAGAAAACAGATGACATAACAAATATTTTATTGACATTTCCACAGGGACTTCCATCTGACATATCTACTTAATGACTTCAACTCACTTAAAGTAAGCACCTCTTCTCTGCCTCATTTGAGTTCTACATTTATCTTCATATTCTGTTTTTATACTGAGCTGAGCAGAGCTCACAGAGTATATTAATTTTGTTCGCATAACGGTAATCCGTAACGGCATAAACTAATCTAGATAGATATAGATACGTCAAAATAATCTGGGCGAAAAAAGAAATTCATTTAGCCATGTCCGTCCGTCTGTCCGTTAATACGATAACTTTAGTAAATTTTGAGGTATCTTGATGAAATTTGGTATGTAGGTTCCTGGGCACTCATCCCAGATCGCTATTTAAAAATAAATCGGACTATAACCACGACCACTTTTTCGATATCGAAAATTTCGAAAAACCGAACAAGTAATTCATTACCAAAGACGGATAAAGCGATGCAACTTGGTCGGTGTGTTGACTTTATAGTGCAGAATAGAAAATTAGTAAAATTTTGGACAATGGGCGGGGCACCGCCCACTTTTAAAAGAAGGTAATTTAAAAGTTTTGCAAAATGTAATTTGGCAGTCGTTGAAGATATCACGATGTAATTTGAAAGGCACATTACTCCTATTACTATATGTGTGTTAAATAAAAATGAGCAAAATCGGATGACGAACACGCCCACTTAAAAAACATTTTTTTTAAGCAAAATTTTAACAAAAAATTGAATATCTTTACAATATATAAGTAAATTATGTCACCATTCAACTCCAGTAATGATATGGTGCAAAATTATACAAAAATAAAAGAAAATTTCAAAATGGGCGTGGTTCCGCCCTTTTTCATTTAATTTGTCGAGAATACCTTTAATGCCATAAGTCGAAAAAAATTTACCAATCCTTGTGAACTTTGGTAGGGGCATAGATTCTATGACGGTAACGTCACATAGTCGACCGTCTGTCCTTCTGCTCGGCCATTAACACGATAATTTGAGCAAAAATCGATATATCTTTGCTAAACTTAGTTTACGTACTTATCTGAGCACACGTTATCTTGGTATAACAAATGACCGAAATCCGACTATGACCACGCCCACTTTTCCGATATCCAAAACTTCAAAAAATGAAAAAATTGCCATAATTCCATATACGAAAAAAGGGATGAAGCATGGTGATTGGATTGGTTTTTTGAAGCAAAATATAACTTTAGAAAAAACTTTGTAAAATGGGAAGGAAATGAAAAAGTTCTGCAGGGCGAAATTAAAAGCCCTTGGAATCATGACAGGAATACTGTTCGTGGTATTACATATATAAATAAATTAGCGGCAACTGACAAATGATGATGTTCTGGGTCACCCTGGTCCACATGTTGGTCGATATCTCGAAAACACCTTCACATATAAAACTAAGGGCCACTCCCTTTTAAGACCCTCATTAATACCTTCAATTTAATATCCATGTCATACAAACACATTCCAGGGTTAGCCTAGGTTCATTTTCCTACATGGTGATTTTCCCTTATTTTGTCCCCAAAGCTCTCACCTGAGTATGTAGTGTTCGGTTACACCCGAACTTAGCCTTCCTTACTTGTGTTTTTTTTTTGCTCTATCTTTGCGATTGATTGTCAAACAAGTTTTTATTATTTATCTTCATTGTTCATGATAGGACGTGTGTGGAATCCTTGCACGTATTCCTTATTATGTTCGCTGCACGCACATGGTGGTCCTTTTTTTAAACACACATCCATATATACATATTTATGTGGTACATATTTATACACATCCAATTGTATATCTTTTTGCCTATCTGTATGCATAGTAATTATTGTTGCACTTACGTAAGTAATATTTCCACGCTCTGCACGCTCGCCTTCTTATCTGGCCTAGCGATAAGGCACGTTTCAGTAAATATGTATGTAGGTTTATTCCTTTATTATTTACATATGTGACAAATCTGGCAGCTTCATGTTTCATGTAAATATACCACATTTGAATATTGGTTGAATGAACTGAATGTAAACGAAATATAATCGTGATGTTTTAGAGTGAGTCACTCGCACTCTATCTTCTTCATTTAGAGGACCATCAGGGATGGTATATCAGCTTTGAAGAGATTGGAAGATACAGCAAATTTGGTTTGTTTCCTTAAAGCAGAAAAAGGGGTTCCACTCTTCAGATTCGGAGTTGTAACGAATTTAAAATTATACCCATACTAGCAGACCTGGCAGACGTTGTTCTGCTCTAAATTTGGCCTATCTGCATTTTTAATAAGCTTTTTACGTCTAACTCTGCCCTCTCCCACCCCTATTCACTTTTTCCTGATCCTTTTATTCACTCCTCCTTCCGTCTTTTTCGCTACATCTATCTCCATATTCGTCTCATTCTATTTCCTTCTCAGTATCCTTCTATTTCTCTATTTTCTCTTCTCTCACCTTCTTCTCATTTTTCTTCATCCCTTATTGCCTGTCCCAGAGGGTGGTATGTATTTTGTTCCAGTCCCAGTCCCACTCCGAGTCTCAGTCCCGGTCCTAGTTCTAATCCCAGTCCCAGTCCGTCTCTGGTTAACTTCCCGGAAAAAAGGATCGTAAATACTAATATAGGCAAATTTGTATACCAAATTTTCAAATTTTGAATTATTTCTAAAAAAAATTCATAACTCAAGAATGGCTAAACCGATTTGGGAATTCAAAATCAACTAACCATCATCTCTCCTTCCTGTATCTTTCCTAAAAATTTCATGGCAATCTTTCTATCCGTTCTCGAGTTATGGAGTGACAATCAAAATGTACACTTCTTTTTATATTATACCCATATTCTCGAACTCGGTTGTTGACAAATTTTATATTTCTCTTTTCATTGAAACATCATAAATTACCGGAATAGTTGGCATTCTGTATAACAATTGTGAGTCACTCAAAGCCGGCATATGGGGCTGTTGGTCTGTGGAGTCTCTGCAAAAATTATTCTTACCTATTAAGGGCATAAGCCGTGACCAGTGACTATTAAAAAATAGCGTGCGAAATTTCATTGGGAGTAATTTATTAGACATTATGGATTGATACAGTCCATAAGAGGTCCTCACAGGCCAGCTAATTCAATCTAACCTAATAAGTAAACATCATTCATTGGCAACGATTTTGAACTCATCATGCAAAGTGGAAACGATTCAGGTCAGGCATGCATATTTGATTCTAGAAGTCTCACACATACATACAGTACAGTCGGAAAGTATTAGAACAAGATAAAAAGAGTTGTTTTTGTCAGTTTATCGTACATTTATTAAAATATTATTCACATATTCGCACCAGTTTTGTATATTCAACATAGGCCTATGATTCGCAGACATTTTTAGTGCATTTTACAGAAAGTTCCATCAAAATTTATAAGAAAACGGTGAGTATGTTACTTTAAGCGATTTTCTTGAAAATAGCCACCTTTTGCTTTGTGATTGCAGCGACAATTTCGGCATTCTTTCGATGAGTTTTTGAGGTGTTTGATTTGGAATATCATTCCACGCTTCGTTCAAACAAATCCAGAGGTCAGGAAGGCTTGTTTTAGATCTCTCACACGACGATCCAATTCTTCCCATAACAGCTTGATGGGATTTAAATCGCGGAAATTTGGTGGCCACTCCATTGCATCAAAGTCACATGCATCTTTTTTTCGTTCTAAATAAGAAGTACAATGTTTTGATGTACGTTTCGAATCGTTATCTTATTCGTAAATGAATCCAATTTTTTTTTTAAGTTCACCAATCCAGCGTAGCTGAAACAACCCCAAACCATCAGTAAGCCACCGCAATGTTTCACAGTTCTGCTTTACAATCTGCTTTGAAACTTTTATTGACGTTTTTGCGAACATATTGACGGCTATGGCAACCGAAAAGTTCGAATTTTGATTCGTCTGACCATAAAACTGATTTCCACTGATCAATCGCCCAGTCAATATGCTATTGAGTGAAATTCAGTCTTTTCTATTTATTTACTGCCCTAGAAGTGGCTTTCTGACAGCAATGCGTCCAATCATACCTTTTTCCTTAAGCCGGCCTTTGAATGTCGTGAGCGATATTGGTGAATCCAAGTCTTAATTGACTTCAGCACGAATTTATGATGCAGATTTCCATCTATTGGCCTTACCTATTGCATATATTTTGTTGTAGATTCTTTAGTTTGTCTTTCTTGGTCGACCAGATCGTATTCTGTTAGTATTTTGATCAGTTTTCCGATATCCTCTAATGACCGTTTGAACTAAAAACAAAGATATTTTCGAAAATTTGGCTATTTCTCGATAGCTTTTCCCTGTTTTTTGCAAAATAACGATTTGGGCTCGTATTTCGACGAATATTTCCTTTCGCTTGACCATTTTCAATCTGGAAAAATACAATTCAACATCAACATCTTTTTTCTTGTTCTAATACTTTCCGACTCTGCTGTATGTCAACTTGTTTTTGTCTGAAATATGCAATTTAATTTCAGAACCGAACCTCTAATTATCAAAAATATGAAAAGCTTTGTGTGACATTTTTCACCAAAAAAGTGACCAACATCAACACTTTTAGCTTGTGGCGAGAGAATGTTGCCCAACCTACTGTTGCTGCAACATGTTCGTTGGTAATACAAGTAATTAGTTTTTGCAACGCACTCATTTAGGCATGATAAATATGTGATATTTGCAAGAAAAATTGTACATGCAGAATCTACAGAGGAGCCGAAATCGTAAAATCTGCTGAGTTGCTTAAATGTTGCACTTGCAACGCATTGCAGCCGAAATGCAGCAACAAGTGGTTGAGCCAAATTGGTCACATCAACGCTGTAATAGCCATTTGCGTACAAAGGGCGTGGCATGGCAGAGCATGGCTAATTTTATTGTGAATTATAACTACCAAAAATTGCATTGTAAACTTCAACCAGTTCAAGTCTCACTTTTGGACAGCGAAGTTGTCGCTCATAAATTAAACACCAAATTATTTGAATTCTCGCGTCGCTGTTAGTGGCCCAAATATTGCTTGGGTATCAGCAACACTTTGCGAACTTTCTTCCTCACCTCTGATATGTATTTTTATATGTACCTAAGTACTTATAATTTTTTTATATTGCAACTTGTCAGCGGTGCTTAAATTGTTTGCAGCTGCCGTCGCTTGAATGATCATCAACAAAATGCAGCAAATGAGGGCAGTCAGCCGATTAATGGTGAAAGAACCATCTGAATGCAGTAGCTGCTACCAAAAACGATGTTCAGAATTTTAAACGCAGCAAAGTATCTGCATGTTTGTGTGAATATATTCATGATTCCGATTGCTGCCAAATTACATTTTAACTGGAAGCTGCTTAACTTGAAAGCAGTTGCAGCAACGCCACTCAAACGTCGACACTGATTTGCTTACCAACTGTCCACGCTACTACCGCAATACTTGCTTCATCTTCTTTTTACATACATACAAAGCTTTGGCGGCTACCGTTGCGCAGTTGCAATGTGGGTAAGTTAAATAGATTTGCTGGTAAAAATATTTTGTTTCGGTTGTATTTTTTGGTTACTCCAATAAGCGTTTTAGCATCAGCCCCCGATTCGTAAACTTTGAGGTATGAGAGACTACTGTGAATTGGTTTTCCAAACCGCTTCATTTCACTACGGAAATTTGCTGGACAATCGCACAGTAAGTGCCCACTGTTCCTTCCGCCCGCGAAACATTATGGCTGCGATATGAGGTGTTGCATTCCAACTCCTTTAGTACCTCTTGAGCGCTAAATATGTTTTATTTTCATAAATCTTGGATTTTGCCACAGTGACTGAAAAATCACAGCGCAATCTTCCAATTAACCACATAATACAAACCAATTAGCCTGTGACTTAAGCAGCCACTGCGACATCAAACCGTTGATAGTAGCTTACTACGTCGTTTAAGAGTGCCACAGCTGACTATAATACCTGGAGACGTGAACAGTGTTTGGAACTGTGACTACGATTATTCTAAGCTTGATTATGGACTGCGATCATTACATTACTCCAATATCACTGCTCAGTCATAGGCACGGATCAAAATCGTTGCAACTGAGAAGCCACACTCAAAAAATTAATCGAGAACTATTAAGGACACCAAGAGTTCAGCGTCCGGCGAGTTTAGAAACTAATCTAAGAAGTGCCTGAGAATCCAGTCTAAGCAGAGAAAAACATCTAATCTTTTACAAGTTCCTTTTGTAAAGAGCTCCTATGCGGTTTCCATATGAGAAACCGTTCTGACGACTCATTTAGCTCCCGGTTCGAAGTCGACAATGACTAAAACGCAGTCGATATCATCGTATAGACTCAAGAGTTCGAAGAGCCGCTTAACTATCCGAGAGTAGAACTACCCTAACAGCAATATTATTGATAGAGAGTATGGCTCTTGGAATCTAAATTTGAAAATTAATAGTCGAATCCTGGAGCCGGATAAATATTAAGGTGAGCGAGGACTGTAAAAAGGCGCAAGGTAGTAAGTATATCTTTGTTTTTATATTGAAGTCTTTCAGACTAAGGATTGCCGTTTCCTAGATAAAGAGGATCGAATGGCAACGCGTAATCTTAACGTCCATGTCTTCCCATCATAGGCACCTCGTTGAAATTAACCAGCATGTTATTCATATAATTTACCTCGCTACTTCTAACGTATTAGTCCACCGCAGGCTAATTTTGATCAAATAATCGCTTTGTATATATTTATTGTGAACTGCCTTCTCCGATCCCATTATTCTCAAAACATTCAATAAAGTGCGTTTTAGCAAAGTCTGGGATATCACCCACTCAATCCGTGGTCAAGTGGGGCTCGACAAAGCATAGCTGGTATCACATGGCTTGGGGTGGTTTGTGGTATGATAGCGGGTGACCAATAGTTTGGTAGCGGGCGAAAACTTCATCTGTAAGGCAACGGAGCGCGTACCATAAGTATACTTCTTACATCACTCCTGTGGAGTAGTCACCTACATCGAAGGATACTCTTTTAGGATGCTGCCTTTATCACTAGACACTACCGCCTCCATATTCGTACGTTATTTGGAAGGTCCAAAGGGAAGCCCCAAGGACCAATAAGGCTGTCCAACAATTGAAGGGGAAGTGAGCAGCAACAGTGAGGTTCTCCCCCTTTCGCTTTTCATTGAAATCCTTGATATTCACTTTTGGTATTGCGGAAAGAACCATAAATCTTCGCGAGAACTTTTCTTTCAAATACGATAATCGATGGAACAACTTTGAGGCCCTGATCGTCTCCATACATTCGCATAATATGACCTAATCAGTGAAGCGATAGGGGTTTTCTTCATTGAAATCCTTCGTTACACAGCTCTGATATTGCGAAAATGACCATAAATCTCTTTTCTCCCCAGTACTCCAAGAATCATCCTATCCTCATCATCCATGATTCCCAGCTATATATCTACAAATATGATTTGAGACAAGTAATGGTTCTCTAAGCTTAGTGTTACTTGACGAACTCAAAATAGACGCTTTAAGTATATTCTTTATCAGAAACATTCAAGTCAATACCCAATACCATTCAGAGCATTCACATTACGGTCGTTTGAGTGTTATTTATAATAGCACGTAAGTAGTATCGCTTTTAAAGGCCACGATCGCGATCCTGGATTCGATATGTATAGCAATACTGCAGAATTAGCACTACAGAGGAAGTTCTTGGTATCCACTACTTTGAGAAGAGCCAATATATTCCTTTATTTTCAGGCCAACTTCGCACCGAAAGCCATTGTCATTTTCATCCAAGAATGGTGGAGGTTCAGAGAGCCCCTTTTCGATGTCATAACACGAAAAGAGAAAGCATTCATAAGCAGACCCTCACTTTATTGGCAGTATTTTATTTTCCCCTGTCCACTGCACTGAAAAATATACATGTTCCATCCTCAGAAACCAAAAAAAAAAATTTCACAAAAATGACGATGTCCAGATGTTGTTATCCCAACCGCTGATTCCTTCGTCTTGATTATTTTTCATACAAGGGCTAGGTACAATAATGTATCAGATATTCGAAATCAAAGCAAATTTTTTTTTTGGCTTGACATTCCTGTGCACGGCGAATTGGTTGAATTTGCTTTGCCACCACCTGGTATGGATTCTCCTTGCCTGGAACTGAATTCGCTTTGTTTATAATTGATTTGGAGAAAATTTTCAATAAAGGAAATAATAAAAAATTCGTTTTGAAGAAACCAAGGCGAATCCATACCAGGTGGTGGCAAAACGAATTCAACCAATTTGCCGTACTGAAGATTTTCAACTCAAAACAAAATTATAATTGATTTCGATTAACTGACATATTAAAGTACAAGGTGCTGTATGGAAAATAATAAAGAAGAAGCAATCAGCTGTTGGGATAACAGCGCTTGGTACTGAATTCGCCTTGGAAGAAACTTTTTCAGTGAAATGTTTCTATTCAATTATTTTTGCCTTCGTACATTTAGCTATATTATTCAATGAGCTTTCTACAGCAAGATTCCATTATCCTCCCGTATAAAGCCCTTTCCAGCCCATTGTGCAACGTTTAGGATCGCTTTTGTGGCTTGTTGTATGTAATTTTTCACGGCAAGCTCAATTATCGTGTTCACTGCTGCACATTTACCGCAGCCAAAGTTGTAAATGCTGTTATTCTTAAAGCTTTTGTTGTTGTTTTTATTTGCTGAGAAAGGTAATTTGGCGCATTGTTTTGTGGCACATTTGCACGGTAGCAAATTTCGCGTTGTTGAGAGATTCAGCATTCTCGACTACGAATTATTTTGCTCTTCTTCAGTGAGCTTCTGGCATGCCGTTAATGATTACGGCACAAGTGGCACATAGAATTTAATACACTAAACAACAAAAACAAACCATCAACACCAACAAACTACATTAAAATTAAACATTCGCAGCAACAACCAGTTAAATAAATAATACAAAAAATTTACAATAAATGGTGTTGCACATGTGTACCCTTCGTGCCACATACGTGTGGCAATGTGGCACCTCAACGAGCACAAAAGATTCGCCTGCTGGCATGCGGCGATTTCATTTAATTTTCAGCTGCTTTGTTGAATTGGCAGTTAGTAATTTCGCGTTGAATAATTTGAGAATGGCATGGGAGTGGGGCAAATGAAGGTGATAGGCTGGGAAGGAGGTGCGAGGGGGGTATGTAAGTTAAATTTGAGGCGTTGTTAGCGACGCGGCAACAGTCAAAGTACTTAAGTATAATTATGGCCACGACCTCTTTTGGTCCAAAATCTTTTTGTTGCTTGATGTTTGTAGAGCTGGCGTTGTTGCTTAAAACTAAATTTCTGCAAACTTTGGTATTTTCTGATTTTCGGCGAAGGTTATTGCTGCTTCGTTGTCTGTTTGGTACTATTATTTATGTGGTGGTTATTAAGTAGGTTTTCATTTGGAGGGGTGATTTTCATTTACAGCAGGGCATGATCCCGCGCACCACACCACGATGATAGTGGCTCTCAGTGGCTGAATTAAAATTGACATGTAATTTATTGTTGTTATAACAGCGGGTTTGTTTGACAAATTGATGGGTAGCACCAGGAATAAAACAATAGCGCAGGTTTCGATTACCGATTGAATACGGGTTTATTATGTTTGTTGTAGCTACTTTGTTCTTCTTCTTCTTGTACCGAGAAGGAGACTTCATGAGAATTTTGGGGAGTTTCATGGATTGATGGTCCTTTGCCGGATATAGATCCGGGCGTTCCGAAAACTTGCACCAATAAGTTACTACCCTGGTATTAGCGCTACACAATACCTGGAGTTTTTTTTATGTTAGCTGTCATTTGGTTCGGTTAGTTGAACGTGATGAACACCACCGATCCTTCATCAAATGCTTTCCGGGACTAGAATGCGATCCCATTTATCTCCAATAATCTAAATTAT
Source organism: Eurosta solidaginis (assembly GCF_040869045.1). Taxonomy (NCBI): domain Eukaryota; kingdom Metazoa; phylum Arthropoda; class Insecta; order Diptera; family Tephritidae; genus Eurosta; species Eurosta solidaginis. The sequence goes on from NC_090323.1 coordinate 182,378,356, forward strand.
GTTAAGAGTAATGAATGCATTTTTATTTCTAGAGAACAACGACACAAAAAATAATATTCACATTTTTTGTAAAGATCATATCGAGGATATGAAACAGGAAATCGAAGTGAATAAAGAAATGTGTAGAATGACACTAAGATTCAGTCACTAGCTGAAACACAGGCTTCACATAACGAAGTCGCTATGTATGGGTTTTGATGCTGCCATGCCTAGAAGTCGCAAAAAACTCACAAGAGTCCTATGAAAAAGAGCAAAAAAACATGTTGCGGGGCACTAATGGATAATGCCGATCTAGATCCGTGAGGCTTGGCTTACAGAACATCAATCATCATCAACTACTGGCGCTTAAACGCCTAAGAGATTTTGGACGTATCGTTACAGTCACGCCAGCTATACTTGTTTCGCGATAACTGACGCTATTTGGGAGCACCAAGGGAGGTCAAGTATTCTTCCATCTGCTTTTCCCAACTCAGTAGAGATCTCCCCTTTCCTCTGCTTCCAAACCGCAGTGTCGATTGAAATAATATCTTGGTAGAAGCGCCTTCATCCATTCGCATAACATGATCTAGCCAGCGAAGCCTTTGCATTTTTATTCGCTGCACTATCTTCATATCTACTTAAGGCTAATACAGCACATCATTATACCTCCTTGGATACCTGTTGTTGGCATCATGGCACGCCTACAGCATGGTGATAGCTTAAATTAAATATATTTTCCCTTACCTTACCTATTGACCTATCAAAACGGAATAGAAACCCACAAATTACGGAGCAGGAGGTGCTGGACCCCCTCTATGCAGCGGTAAGAACTAGAACAGCAGTATTTGCGTATCTTTTTAACTTGCTTGTATCTAAAAAGGCGTATTACATCGCACATGGAGACATCAAATAATGGTTCGTTTGCCGATGCCAGCAAGCCATCTCCATATAGGCCTCTTTAATTATTGGATTTGTTTGGAAAGATTTTCGTGCTTTTATTGGCGCTCTAGTGCAAACCCTGGAAAGCACAAGCGGCTTGTCAAATAATAAGTTTGATCTAAGAAAATCAAGCTCCACAGTAGTTGCAATACAAACAGCTATCAATATAGCTCGGGAAGCCATAGCTGAAGGTTAAAATAAAAGGAAACTCTGTGCACTGACTATTGCATATTAGAAATGCTTTTAACGGTGTGAACTGGATGCAGATAATGTCAACGCTACGAAACTTTAGTCTACCTGCTTACCTCCGCAGAATAATTGGTAGCTATCTTCGCGGTAGAGTTAGGTTAGGTTAGGTTGAACTGAGCGGTCAATGAGGACCTCACATAGACTGAATGGGTTCGTAGTGTTACCAGAAGGTTGTTTTAACGACCAAATTGAAAAGCCCTATCTTTGGTGGTTAACCAAATATTTATTTTATTTTTAAAAATTTATATTTTGTTTATTTTTGAGTTCAGATATTTTCAAAACTAATTAGAATTTTCTTTTTTTGAAGTTATTCAAAAATTTTAAGTTAACACGAAAACTCAATAAAAATTATTTTAAAAATTAAAGTAAAGAATACAAAGTAGTTAACACTATATTTACTCCCCCTCCAAGAAAATTTGAAACAAACAAATTATTAATTAATATTAAATGTAACCTTTTTTTGTTTTTTGTTGTTTAATGTATTTGTATTTAAATTAGTGTTAATAAGTATGTTTGCTGGTTTAAGTAAATCAATTGAAATATTTTTAATAGTATTTTTGTATTGAATTGTAAATGTTTTATGTTTCTTAGAGATAACTTTAAAAGGTCCTTCATAAGGTGATTTTAAATTAGATTTACAAAGAACTTTAACAAAAACATACTCACAATTTTCTAATTGTTTAGGAACGAAAAAATTTTCTTTGTTATGATGAAAAACTTTAGAACGAACAAGCGAAAAATATTCTCTTATTTTATGAAGAGCGTCATTAGAAAAATCATGTTCTTTATTACTATTTGAAATAATTAATTCACCAGGTATTCTAAGTGTTTGGCCATAAACAAGTTCAGCAGATGAACATTTTAAATCTTCTTTAATAGAAGTTCGTAAACCAAGTAGAATGAATGGTAAAATGTCAGACCAATGAACCGAGTCGTTTGATGCTATAATTGCTGCTTTTAAAGTTCGATGAAATCTCTCTATCATGCCATTTGCTTGGGGATGGTAAGGAGATGTATGAATTTTATGAGAACCTAAAAGTTTAGTTAATTCCGTAAAAAATTTTGATGTGAATTGTGAACCTTGATCTACTGTAATATTCAATGGTATACCAAATCGTGGTATATAATTTTGAATAAAAGTTTTTACTATATTATTTGTTGAAATATCTTTAAGTGGATAAGCTTCAGGCCAACGTGAAAATCTGTTAATAATTGTTAAAATATAACAATTTCCATTTGAAACTGGAAGAGGTCCAACAATATCCATATGAATATGTTCAAAACGGCCTGATGGTATTTGAATTTTTTGGATAGGAGATTTAGTATGTCTTGAAATTTTGGATTTTTGACAATTGATGCAAGATGAAGTCCAATCGTTAATTTCTTTACGTATGTTAGGCCAATAATATTTATTTTGAATTAATTTTCTAGTTGTTCTTATACTTGGATGAGATAATTAGTGAATTTTGTCAAATATAATTCTTCTCATAGAATGTGGAACATAAGGTCGACAAGGTTGTAGAGAAACATCACACCATATGTTTAAATTAATAACTGGAATATGAATTTCTTTTAAATTATTTTTAGAATTTGGATCAGAAATGGTTTTTTGTAAAAATGTATCAGTTTGCTGTTCTTTATATAAAGTTTCTAAATTTATATCTGGAGTTGAAATTGCATTTATTTCTGGAATACGGGAAAGTGTGTCGGCAACTATGTTGTCTTTTCCACGTATATATTGAATATCATTTGTAAATTGAGCAATATATTCAAGATGACGTAGTTGACGAGGAGATCTATCTACTTTAGAATTTAGAACATGAATTAAAGGTTTATGATCAGTATAAATTGTAAAAGTTCTACCTTCAAGAAAATGTTTAAAATGTTTAATTGAATTATAAATTGCCAAAAGTTCACGATCAAATGTTGAATATTTAGTTTCTGTTGTACTTAATTTTCTTGAAAAATAAGCTAAGGGTTCTAGTATATTATTGCTAGTTTGTTGAAGAACTGCTGTAATAGCAACATTTGATGCATCTACTGCTAATGATAAAGTACCATTTTTGTCGAAATGTGTAAGTAAAGTATTTTTAGCAAAAAGTTTTTAACATTTTCGAAAGCTGTTGTGGTTTCATTTGTCCAATTTAATTGTTTGAGTTTGTTTTTAATTGCATGTGTTAACATTTCATGAAGAGGACTAAGTTCTGTTGCTAACATTTTAATATATCTGTGATAGTAATTTATCATACCTAAAAATTTTTGTAATTTATTTATAGAAATTGGTTTTTCAAAATTTGTTATGATTTCAATTCTATCTAGAGATGGTTTAATACCTTCGCCTGAAAGTTCGTAACTTAAGAAATTTAATTTATTTACACCGAGAGTACATTTTGAAGGTTTAGTATTTAAATTATATTCTTCAAGTCTTTTGAAAACTGATTTTAAATGATTTATATGTTGATCTTCATTATCACTGGCAATAAGAATGTCATCAATGTATGTAAATACAAAATCGAAATCAGAAAATACTTCATTAATAAAGCGTTGGAAAGTTTGAGCACTGTTTCGTAAACCGAAGGGCATTCTTACGAATTCAAACAATCTAAAAGGGGTAGTTATTGCAGTTTTATGAATGTCTTCTTCTGCCATTGGAATTTGGTGGTAGGCACGCACAAGATCAATTTTGGAAAAAAATTGTTTGTTTTTTAAATCAATTGTTAAATCGTGAATATGTGGTAAAGGATACCGATCTGGTGCAGTAATAAAATTAAGTCTTCGATAGTCTCCGCAAGGTCTCCAATCATTTGGTTCTTTTTTAGGAACGAGATGAAGTGGAGATGCAATAGGAGAATTTGAGGGTCTGCATATACCAGTTTTAACTAAAAATTCAAATTCAGTTTTAGCAATTTCAAGACGTCTGGGTTTCGAAAATGGTAAAATACCTTTTATTTCTATCCTGTGAACCGTATGGTGTTTAACTTTTTTAGTATAATCTGGTTCGCAGGTAATAGATGGAAATTCATTAAGTAATTTTGAAAACTTATTTTCGACAATAGGAATTTTGAGTGAGAAAATATCAGAAAGTTTACAGTCTCTCGCGCATACATAGGCGTATAAGTAAATGCATCTGTGTGTGACATCTTTCGGCTGCCTTATATATGTGTATACATGATTTGATTATTGACGTAAATACTGCTTATCGTGGCCTTGGCATCGCCTTAGTGATGGTATAACTTAGTGATGTTAATATCCGTGACAATATTTATTAAAAAGAGGAGGAGGATTAATAACATCTAAAATTTTAGAAATAGTATCTCGTTGAAGAGTAATTAGAACATTTTGAAATTTTAAATTATCATCAGTGATATTATTAATTTCAAATTGTCAACAAGTAAAAACCAGGCATCAGGACAATCTTGCCAAAATTGTGGTAATTTAATAGATTTACTAGAAGGAAAATTTGTAAAGTTATCTTGTGTTGAAGTATCTTGTGTTATATTAGAGATGTTGTTTTGTGTTGTATTAATGTTAGAATTTTGAGTTGTCTTGTGAGTCATTGTGTTATTTGTATAATTGTTGTTTTGATTTTCTGAATTTGTATACTTACGGGTTCGTATTGGTGAACTAAAAAAAAAAAATTAAATGAAAAATTTGAAAATTAGGAAATATTTAAGTTTTTTTTTTGGAAAGGGAGTTAACAATTTAAATAAAATATTTAATTTTATATAAAAAATAAGTAAATTTAAATAATTTATATTAAAATTGTTAAAATATAAAAATAATCTTAAAATAAATTTGAAAGTTTAAAAGGTTTAAAATTTTAATTTAAATTATAATTGGAAAATTTTTAATATGATATTAAAATAAAAATTATAATTACATAAAATTAAATTAGTAAAAAAATATTAAAATTAATAAGTAGTTGATTGATGGTTGTAAAGCGAATCAATTGCGTTTTTTTGATGTGATGACAATTAAATACATCGTTGTTGCTGTTTATGCAATGGTTTTGTTATGCAATGGCTTTGTAATTAGTGAAGAGGACGTTAAAGGTTACGAATGATTCCAAAAAATGGTATACAAAATGACGGTGTTTCGTTAAATATTAAACTATTTCGATATATAAATGAATTGTAGGAAGGAATTAGCGGTATTATCTTAATAAATTTTGAGTTTAATATATACGACAGTAGATGATGTGCGTAAGTCGACTTCAAACATTTTCGCATATTCTTTCACTTCTTCAATGCCAAGAGTATATGTTGATTTAAATATCAGATAGGAAGTGAAAATATTTTGTCAATGGGTCAGTAGTTCTTTAAAATTACTTTAAACTTCTTAGTTTTGTTATTAATAAACACGATTTTCGTTTAGGTACACAATTTTTTGGTCTCTTTTATTAAAATTAAGCGGCAGTTTAATTTAAATTCATTGATTTTTGCATTGAATAATTCTTGTAAATATTAAATCTGTTTTATTTTATTTTCTAGTATATTAATTTAAAAATCACATATTTGTTTGTTAGAGCTTTTTGTCATAGCACTGATGTATTGTGATAATGGTGTTTTTACTTGACCCATCAGACGTAATATATATGTATATCCAATTAAGTTATTTCTTCATAAGTTGGTTCAGGTAACTAAAACAAATTTTCTTTGATAGCACGTCACTTAGTTACACTTTTATTTGCGGTATTTTATTGGTTAGTTTTGCGATACGTAAAGCGTCACCTTTAGTAATTGTATCACGTATAGACTTATATAAAAATTTAGGTCCGTTGGTAAAATCGCCAATATATTTGGTGGTTAACCAAATATTTATTTTATTTTTAAAAATTTATATTTTGTTTAGTTTTGAGTTCAGATATTTTCAAAACTAATTAGAATTTTCTTTTTTTGAAGTTATTCAAAAATTTTAAGTTAACACGAAAACTCAATAAAAATTATTTTAAAAATTAAAGTAACGAGTACAAAGTAGTTAACACTATACTATCAAAAACAAGGACCTATGTTAAAAAATACCTCCGTCCTCTTGGCAAATACTAGAAGATTCCTAGGGCTTAAGCATCATTCTGCTTCTAGATCTGACAGCTGTATCACTCCTAATAGCTGGAGTCTTAGCCTGGCGAGCGCAGCGCACGAGCACAGAATGTGCTCGATCGTTTCCTCCTCCAGCCCGCACTTTCTACATCTGCTATCACTGACCAAGCCTAATTTAAAGGCATGTGACGCCAGAAGGCAGTGTCCAGTGAGAATACCCGTCATGAGTCTATAGTCCTCTCTTTTTAATGATTGAAGCAACTTTGTTAGTCTATGGTTGTAAGACCTACACATAATCTTCGACACTTTACAGCCCCGAGCTTGAACCCACGCCTTTCCCGCTTGGTCGATCATGTGCACCTCTCGCCTTCGCTTAATCTTGTCCAGTCTAATTGAGACGTTTACGGAGCAAGCTTCAAGGGATGCGCCCTTTTTAGCTAGTTCATCCGCTTTTTCATTCCAATCTATTCCAATATGCCCTGGTACCCAATATAGATATATGCTTCTCCCTGTCCCAATTCTCACCAGGGAATTTTTACACTCAAACACGCATTTAGATGCTGTGCTATGCGAGATTATTGCCTTAATTGCTGCTTGACTGTCAATATAAAAGTTAGCACAGGTGCAGCTTAAGCTATTCTCTTTCAGGATTTCTACTGCTTTGGTTTAGGGCTACTATTTCCGCTTGGAAAACGCTACAGTAATCCGGCAGCCTGTAGGATCTGTTTATTTCCGGATCAGCACAGTATACCACAGACCCTACTCCTTCTACTACTTTGGAAATATCAGTGTACACATGTATCGCCTCATCCGTCATTTGAGCACCCTTGCGCCAAGCGCCTACCTCTATTGTGGCCTTAAGATCGCCCTCGAAGTGCAGATAGGGAATCAGGTAGTCTGTTTGTTTTGTGATTGATGACGCTATACTAATATGGCCGTATGGTCGGCGCTCAAACTGCCCCGAGGCAACGAGCCTGGTTACAGTTGTTAACGCTATGTTCTTTGCTACCAGGTCTACAGGTGGAATGTGCAGAATCGTATACAGTGCAGATAGAGTACTTCTCTTTAAAATAATAAGGCGCCAATAAAGCACAACATCGTCTACGGCATCCCTCCGGGATATGTTCTAGGGTCAACGCTATGTAATCTGATGTATGATGGGGTGCTACAATTTGACCTTCCTGGAGGCACGCAGATTGTCGGTGAAGGAATATACAGGTGCATTTAGGGGAAAGATTGAAGCCCACCATGAATCGACTGATTGAACCTTATCCATGCGGCTTTAGACCAGGTAAATCGAAACTAAACGAGGTTGGTGACACAGTGACCCCAATCGTGCAATTTCTTTAATTTGATGCTGGAGAAAATTATACTAGCTGCAGAGCTTAACCACTCTGGAACAAAATTCTATAAAAGCGTGCAATTACTGGTGTATGCTGATGACAATAATATCATCGGCCTGAGCATCCGCATGGTAAGTTCTGCTTACTCCAAAACTGGAAAAAGAAGCGAAAAAGATGGGTTTGATGGTGAACAGGGATAAAACGAAGTACCTGCTGGCATCGAGCCAAGAGTCAGCGCATTTGCGCCGAGGCAACCACGCCACTGTTGGCAGCCATAATTTCGAAATAGTAAAATACTTCCTTTATCTGGGAACCATCATTAACACAAACAGGAACATCAGCTCTGAAATCCAGCAGAAAAAACTAAAGTTCTTTCTCGGCAAACGAAAATCATGCTCTCTCTACAAGTCACTTATCGTACCCAGCTTGCTTTATGGTGCAGAAGCATTGACCATGACAACATCAGATAAAGCGGATCTGGGATTGTTCGAGAGAAAAGCTCCTCGAAAGACTTACGGACCTCTACGAGTTGGTGACGGAGAGTACCGATAAAGATTTGAAGATGAGCTGTACGAGCTTAACCCGGATATCAACATAGTCCAGCGAATTAAAACGCAGTGGCTGCACAAGCTGGCACATGCTATGCGAATGGAAGATGAAGCTCCGGCTAGGAAAGTATTTTTATCGGAATCCGTCTGTGGAGGCAGAGGATGAGGGCAGCCCCCTTTCACTGGAAGGACAAGTTAGAAAACGAGTTTCCTAGGTTTGACCAATTGGCGCCAGTTAGCAGAGCGAAAAAACGACTGTCGTGCCTTGTTATATGGCCATAACCATTTAAACGATTAAGCGCCAATTAAGAAAGTAAGTCAACATTGACTCAAAACTAACTTTTAAGCAGCACTTCAGGGCGGGTGTAGAGAAAGTTTCTGAAGTTAGTTGTTGTTGTGTTAACAGTGCATCGCCCAATTTAATGGGCAGCACCACTCAGAAATTGTCACCACAGTCCTCTAGCGGGAGTCCAAGGAAGTTGGCAGTTTCAACAGAGCAGACCATAGGGAATTTCGTGTTAGAGGTGTAGGTTCCACAATACAATTGAAAAAATGGTTGATATCATACATTACGTATTCGGGGTTGATTCTGGGCAAGTAAAATTTAACCTGTTACAGTATCCAGAACGAAGTTGGGCTATGGTGTGTCGTGTCTCCTTTGGAAGTGTGCTTTCTTCTTTATAACGATAAGATATTGTATTTTAATTACAGGGTTCACCGGGCGCGTCCTGGTAAAAGCGTTTACCGATGCTGTGTGGTTTTGGCTTAGGGCCTGCTTATGCTTGTGTCTGGATCAAACGGCTGTGTTGGCAGGTGAACGATCTCGTCATAGTGCTTATGGAGATGTTCCCTCAACCACCGTGGAGGTGGGGCTAGATCAAGCAGATGTTTATTAGTAGGTCCTTTTTCTCAAGTTAGTGAAGCCCTTATACGCATAACGCCCAACATCGGCGGCCCAGGTGATGCTACCCGTTAGCTATTGTGTGACGTAATCAGCTCTATATTATACGCAGCAGCAGTGTAGCACGGTTCTAAGCCATAGTGCATCCAAAGTGTAAGTTTTCGTTATCATTGTTGTCCTTGTACAACAAAAGCAATTCAATATCTCTGAGGCATGCAGCCAAACCTTTCAAAAATTTATTTCCATCCCATCACTCATAATCTCGTTAAATATTTTAATATTCTCAACACATAAGTAGCACCTGCATAATCACAACAATAATTATGCTGAGCAAAGGATTCCCATACAACAACAAAAACAACGTACCATAACCCAAACTTTGCATATGCCTGGAACTATGGATATATATATAAGTTCAACGACTCGACTGTTTAATATAAAAATATTTTGTATTAATAAAAACCGAATCACAATTCTTGGAATGCAAGCAATGAACTTGATTGAACACACGCACATGAATATTTAATACGAAAAAAAAATAGTAAAAAAAAAAGATATGCATATGCACTTCGTATGCGCCACACATGCGCAGTACCTCATTTTGTTTTAAATGCATCATTTGTCTAATAATAAGAAGAAGAAGAGAATAAGCAGACTATGTATGAGGCCGATGAAAAAAACAAGAAATCAACAAGTGTTTGCATTTAAATTGGAATAATTAAGTGAAGCCTACATACACGCATTCTGATATGAAACGGCTGACAGTCTCGAGCTGAAAAGAATATTCTGCAGGTTGTATGATTTGTCAAAGGGAGAAACTCTACCAGCATAACACCGAATAAAATATCATAAATATGCAGAAGCACATGAATAAGAATTTAATCTCCATATGCAGGCGATCTGACATGCCAACGAGAGCAACAACAACACCAACAACAACAACAACAGCAACAGCAAGAGTAATAACGCCAACGCAATGCAACGCTAGCAAGGGGCAATTCAGCTTTATGGGAAGCGCACTTGTCACTGGGCTACGCGTTGGGCATATTTAGTGCATTGATTGTGGCATATCAACAGAACAACAAAAAGAACAAAGCACACATCCACACAACAGGCCAACCAACACATTTTACTTTGTTTTTTTTTTAATTCTCTGCATGCTTTGATTTAAGAAATTCTTTAGGTTGTTGATGCGGTTGCTTGTGGTTGCAATGCCACCAATTGACCTTCCACGAATTTTTTCTTGAATGCAAGTGCACGTGCAACGCACAAAGGCAGAGAAATGTGAAGGAAAGCAGAGGCGATGGAAGAGACCTTTGATTAATCGGGAATTTAAAGGAGCATTTATAAATTGAGGTTTAAATTTGATTGTCTTGAATTTCATGTTTACCAGCGAATTTGTAAATTCCTTCGAAATGTGTTGCGTGGTATGTTGACAGTGATCATACCCTAAGGATCGTCTTTTCTATTGAAGAATTTCATGAAGAAGCATTTAAAAGCAAATTATGTTACATAAACTCTGTTGAATCTTCCATTTTTGAGACATAAATATGCTCGCTAATTGCCATTCGAGAAAAAAGCTGAGTATTCATTATTCATTTAAATTGAAAATTGTCGGCCGCAGTGGCAGGAGGTGTTGCGCTTACCTCACTATCTAAAGTTCCTCGACTGAAATGACGGTAGAACTAACATCAAAATACTTTCGAAAATATTTCTACGAGTTTTCTTTTGCTAATACTCCCAGTAATTTGTTTCACAGCAAAACTCATTTGCAGTAGCAATCTTCTAAGGTAACAGAGGTCATTGTATGTATTTGCTATAAAAAATCTTTAAAAAATACGGAATAGTTCCCAGGTCATAGGCGACTGCATAAACTAAGTAAAAACCGGCCTTCACGGAGTATGAGATTTCTCTAGAAAACAAGCCCGCTCAATAGCCACAACATAAGCAACGGCCAATCGACGTAGCGAAATCGCTCACAGGAAGTAAACGAACGCAGCATCAAGACGGTTAGATACAGTAAGCAGAACGATGTTCTTCCAATGATGCTTTATCATCGGCCTTTTTATCGAAAACAAATGTATAACACTTCGACAATAATTCGATAGCTGGTCTACATCTTGTTGATAAAACGTCAATAACAAATGGATACTAAACCGATAACTTCTCGAAAAGAAATGGATAATACGCCTATAACCAAAGAGTTCTTGTTGAATACCCAGAAACCTGGGCATCCCAACAGACATCTGATTGACGAGACAACACCTAGGGACTTAAGGAGTTATCTCCATAAGCATTTTGAGGAAATACGGCACCTAAGAACTCAGCCGTATGAAGCAAAAAAACACAAGCAGGTCCTTGGTGAACTCCACAAACAGGCGTCGGACCTTTATGCCGGGAATTGCCCGGTGAATCCAGTACTCAGGGAACAGTACCCAAAACTTGCGGAAGAGGAGCGCATACTCCCCAGGGAAACGCGAGTCACTCTGGCTCAACTTCGTCCTGGATACTGTAACAGGTTAAACTCTTACATATCCAGAATCAACCCCGACATACAAAATGTATGCCCCGCTTGCAATGTGTCCCCACATGACACCAACCATCTTTTTAATTGTAATGTGGAACCAACGCCTCTAACACCCCTCTCATTATGGCGCATCCCTGTTGAAACAGCAATTTTCCTTGGACTCCCGTTAGGGGATATTGATGACAATTTGTGATCGGTCGCGAAGTGGGTGGGGCGAAACATTGCTACAACAACAACAACGCCCATAACGCATAGATAACGACTATTATCGATAAAAACCATTAACATTTAGATAAATGTCTCATCTACGGTTCCGATTTCGGTTTTGGTTTCTGATCTTTCGTTTCCTCTTGCCACCTTTTTAAACTCACTCAGCTGAGCAGAGCTCACAGAGTATATTAATTTTGTTCGCATAACGGTACCCCATAACGGTAGGAACTAATCGATATAGATATAGACTTCTATATATCAAAATGATCTGGGCGAAAAAAGAAATTCATTTAGCCATGTCCGTCCGTCCGTCTGTCCATAAACAACTTGAGTAAATTTTGAGGTTTTTTAATGAAATTGGGTATGTAAGTTCCTGGGCACTCATCTCTGATCTCTATTTAAAATTAACGAAATCGGACTATAACCACGCCCACTTTTTCGATATCGAAAATTTCGAAAAACCTAAAAAGGCCGATAATTTATTACCAAAGACGGATAAAGCGCTGAAACTTGGTAGGTGGGTTGACCTTATGACGCAGAATAGAAAATTAGTACAATTTTCGACAATCGACGTGGCACCGCCCACTTTTAAAAGAAGGTAATTTAAAAGTTTTGCAAGCTGTAATTTGGCAGTCCTTGAAGATATCATAATGAAATTTGGCGGTAACGTTACTCCTATTCTATATGTGTTCTAAATAAAAAATAGCAAAATCGGAAACGAACACGACCACTTAAAAAAAATATTTAAAGCCAATTTTTAACAAAAATTTAATATCTTTACTGTATATAAGTAAATTATGTCAACATTCAACTCCAGTAAAGATATGGTGCAACCAAATACAAAAATAAAAGAAAATTTCAAAATGGGCGTGGCTCCGCCCTTTTTCATTTAATTTATCTAGAATACTTTTAATGCCATAAGTCGAACAAAAATTTACCAATCCTTGTGAAATTTGGTAGGGGCTTAGATTCTGGGACGATAACTGTTTGCGAAAAAGGGTGAAATCGGTTGAAGCCACGCCCATTTTTTATACACAGTCGTCCGTCTGTCCTTCCGCTCGGCCGTTAACACGATAACTTGAGCAAAAATCAATATATCTTTACTAAACTTAGTTCACGTACATATCTGAACTCACTTCATCTTGGTATTAAAAATGGGCGAAATCCGACTATGACTACGACCACTTTTTCGATATCGAAAATTTCGAAAAGTGAAAAAATGCCATAATTCTATACCAAATACGAAAAAGGGGATGAAACATGGTAATTGGATTGGTTTATTGACGCAAAATATAACTTTAGAAAAAACTTTGTAAAACGGGTGTGACACCTACCATATTAAGTAGAAGAAAATGAAAAAGTTCTGCAGGGCGAAATCAAACGCCCTTGGAATCATGGCAGGAATGCTGTTCGTGGTATTACATATATAAATAAATTAGCGGTACCCGACAGATGATGTTCTGCGTCACCCTGGTCCACATTTTGGTCGATATCTCGAAAACGCCTTCACCTATACAACCATCATTAGTAGCTTTAATTTGATACCCATGGCGTACAAACGCATTCTAGAGTCGCCCCTAGTCCATCTTTATGCCGATATCTCGAAAAGGCGTCCACATATAGAACTAAGGCCCACTCCTTTTTAAAATACTCATTAACACCTTTCATTTGATATCCATATAGTACAAACAAATTCCAGGGTTACCCTAAGTTCATTTTCCTACATGGCGATTTTCCCTCATTCGACAATGGATGACGGAAAATCGTTCCAAAACACGTCACCCTTGATCTACAATTTGGTCGATGTTTCCCAAACGTATGTGATATGGAATTAAACACCACTTATAAACCATCTACGAAACCCTACGAAACCAACACAGCTCAGCTCTCAGCTGAGTATGTAATGTTCGGTTACACGCGAACTTAGCAGTCCTTACTTGTTCTTCATTTCTTTCCTTAATTTTTTTCTCTCCTTTTCTCCCCTCCCACTAGGTAGTAAGTAGGTAGGTGAAATGGCTAGGACCCTGGTCGCCTAATTAGCTATTTAAAGCCGTTTTGATGCCATGTAACTCGTCTAAAAACCTACGCATTGTTACGGTCAATGTATTGCAACCAGCCAGAGTTGTTGATAAAATTAAGAATATTCGGGATTGCTATCACAGATAATCCTCCGAGGTCTTCTAGAAACGGGGTTCCAAGGAAACTTAGCCGGGCTCTAGCTAGAGCCGGGCATTTACACATAAAGTGTTCTACTGTCTCCCTGGCATTGGATCTTTCCAGCTTCTGCAGTACTCATTATACGGAATGCCCATCTTTTCCGCATGCGTACCTACTGCCCAATGATCGGTGCAGACTGCTATCAGTTTGCGTGTGTTAGCCTTGGATTTGTTCAGAAGACTTCTCGTCCTCTTTCCATCTTAGTTTGACCAAATGGATTTTGATATCGCACAGGTGGTGATGTTATTCCTCTTTGTTTGTGCTTTCTTTAAGTAGAAGCTTTGGATATTCCCCTTGGCTACTGCTAAGGGTACGCCTACTGCGACACTGGTTATTTCCTCCTTCATCTCTGCTGAGCCCCTGCGTGATAGCTCGTCTGCTTTCTCGTTACCCTCTATCCCCCTATGACCCGGGACCCAGATAACGCGTAGTTCTAGATTGGTGGATAACTGGGATATGAGTCGCTTACAAACCCACACTAATTTTGAGTTAATGTGTGGCGAGGAAAGCACCCCTCCCACTATTCCCACACATTGCGCTTACACTTAACCTACGGTTAAGTTCTGTAATCCCCTATACAGCATCATTGTAATCAATATTTGGCACTTAACCGCCTAAGAGATTTTCACTGTAATGTTGAGCCAGCCGTCGCTATTTCACGATGTCTGCGTAAAGTTCATGCAGCTCATTATTAAATATCCTTCGATACTCGCAGACGGCCTCACCGACAGGACCATAAATCATCCAGGCCACTTTTCTCGGGAACACTCCAAAGTCCATCTAATATTCACTCCACACCATCTACGATTCCGAGCCATACATCAGGACAGGTAAGATGAGCGACTTGTAGAGAGCGAATTTTTATCATCAAGAAAGGATTCTTCTTTTAAATTGCCTGCCTTATTTGGTTTCGAATGATTCGAATGGCGCCTTCATAATCCATGCGTATCTGTTGGTGTTGCTGAAGGTAATTTGGAAAAGCTTGGCAGGAATATTAAATATCAGCAACTCCTTTTTACATTGCCAAAGGCTTTTTTGATGCAGTCAAAGGGATGGTGCGTGTCGACTCTTTTGTTGTGAAACTTTTCGAGGATCTGGTGCATCGTGAAGATTTTCGCACAGAATGTCTCTTAGTAGTTTATCAGAGATATTAAGCAGGCTGATTTCGTGGCAAGTATCGTGGTTCGAGGTATGATTTTTCTTGTGGATTGGGCAGAGCACACTTAAGTCCCAATCTGAAGGCATACGCTCGTTTGACAATGTTTTGCGTAGATGTTAAAACAAGTGCTTTAGCCACTCTTCGCTTCCATATTTGATTTTTACATCGTCATAGTTGAGTATCGCAACTTTTTTCCTTCATCAATAATTAGATTGTCTGGTTTGTCCTCTCCCTCAGTAGCTAGAAATGGGGAGAGTACTTACTCCAAAAGGGATATATACTTTGTATGCCAAATATCATAATGCCCGTATCATTCCTGCAGGAATCTACTACGGTGCTGGCACCTTGCTTATCTCCCGGAATTTTCGGTACAAATTTCGAGCCTTATTCTGATCAGCCAGCATTTGAAGCTGCTCGCACTCACATTCCGGATTTCTACTTTCACTGCATCCAATTGTCACCACCAAATTTGGATCAGAAGGAGGCTAACAATGGTGCTTTTGGTCTTGGAGATTAGGTGTGGCACGCTACACATAAGCTCAAATTTTCAGTTCGCATAACTCTGGAACTGCTTATGCTAATTTGATGACTGTATGCCTTTCTCTATCTTCCACTCAATTGAAATCTCAAATTTTAATATTTTTCTTATCAATTGCGTAAATCAGCTTCATATGAAATTGAATTAAGGAGGTTTAAGGCATGTGGGGCATAAAAATAAACGACGCTTATCACCAAACCACTTGCTTAAAGTCACTAAAAGTTACGCTATGCCATTATTAATACCAAAAATTTATTACCCACATTGTGATCTTAATACTTAATCTTGCAATATATATTTAAAATCTATTAAAATTTTGACCCTTTGAACACTTTAAACTATATGAAGGCTTATCGCGTTTTTGGTTTTAAATTTCATAATCAAAGCCTTATACCACAAGCATTCCTTAAACAATGAAGGCAATAAAATAAATATGAAAATTCTCTTAAAAAAATAATAATAATCTTTTGCAGCCATAAAATTCGACACTCAATTTATACGACAAATACTACAAGAAGGATATCAGTAAAATTACTTTTCATAAAAACCCAGAAAATATAATATCATAAAAATATTTACAGTCATAAAACGGCGAGGTTCCAATTACCACTTTTAAAGCAGGTTTTGTAATTAAAATAAAATTTGTATGAAATCAGAAACCACAAAAAACTACAATGCTAAAGAGAAAAAAGGGAAAAACACTTGTAGCTGCTGAAATCAAAGTCTGTCGTTAACTATGTAAGTATATGTTTATGTAAGTAACGAAAAAAAAAAATTAGAAAAAAAGACATTGTAAAGAAAAAAACCTCAGTGAAATTCGCTGGGAACCAGGACCGATGTCATATAACCAACACCAACCGCAAAAAACGTGCGAGAGCAGCAAAGGGTCAACTGTTACGATGCGACACTCAAACTCCGACACTAACCAAACTATTTAGTAGCAGTCGCAGCATAAAGTATTCATCTAGTGCGCATGCGCAGCGGCAAACGCCTCGGTAGGCATTCAGTTGGCTTTGGAAGAGTGTGACACAGCTTGAAGAAGCAAAGTAAAATAAAAACAATAAAAACTACAAAAAACGTGACTTCTGCACAAAATTCGTTAATGTCAAAATAAGTTTCCACCATACTTCTTTTAGACTAAAATAACAGTAGGAGATATTCGCGCAAGAGATTACATAAAATGAAAGCAAAAAAATCTTAGGTAATAAGGACGCATTAACACTAGGCAATAAGCAGGAAAGTAGCACCAAAGAACGTGAAATTTTTTTAATGAATGTTTTATTACCTTTGTGTCACCGACACCTAGCTATAGGTGTATATGATATAATGTCGCCTGTGCGTTCACATTCGCATATCGGTCACTCCATGTCAAATTGCCACTATTACTTAAACTGTATTTGAAAAATGTGGAGAGTTAAAATATAGACGCAGTAAGTCATGAATAGCATAAGAGGCGACTAAAATATAAATTCTGTGCACGAATTCGGCACAGAGCTTGGAGCCCACCACGAAAAATCCATTTCAATGGAGAAAAGTAGCAACTAGCCTCAAACGAAATTTCTTTTTTCATATGACTACATTCGTAAACATTTTAAACACTTTGTTATGATGGAAAGCACCTCGTATTTTCTGGCAACTCCGAACGGCATATGCAAAGGAGATGGCAGAAATACACTCGGAGTGCTTGCCAAACACTGCCGAGGGGCGACCCCGATTAGAAAAATTGTCTTCTAATTGAAAAACTTTATTTCTAAAAGTTTGATGTTACTTTGCCTGGGGCGTGAACACAGGACCTTCAGTATGGTAGGCGGAGCACGCTACCATCACACCACGGTGGCCGCCAAAGAATTGTTTGGACCTCATAAATCTCCAAGCGCAAGATTTATGTCGATAACATGTTGCAGCGTTAGAACACGAATATATCAGCATTGGAGTGGAAAGTACATGTATCCCAACACACGGAGAGCCAGCTATAAATCCTTCAAATAATTAAAAGATCGGTGAACGTGTTTTGCCCACAGCTTGGGAGTATATCTTTTGGCGTGGACAGAATTTATATACACATTAGAAAGTGGAATCCTAAGAACAATAACTCCAAGCATGGGAGGTAGTAAACGACCTCGTGGACCTGAAAGTAGCGGTAAATCACGAGGGCATAGTGGCAGTAGCGGAGATGTTGAAACCGAACAAACACCTCAATATGGCGCTGCGAGTCTTTCAGATAAACCTCCAACACAGTAAAGCGGTTTTTTTTTTACTCTTGATGTGGTGCTGATGAACAGATATTTATTTGAAAACTGGCTAAATGGGGACTTTCACAGCTGCTCAGAAATATATTTATTTATTCTACACTTCTAATAATTGGAAAAAATTACAAAGGTGATGCTTGGAATCAAATTTTCGAAGTCGCAAAAAAAAAACTGTTGACCAGAATTCAACAAAAGTGTGAAGGCTGCACACGAAACATTGGTTGCTTTGTCATGGAATGACCCCAATATATACATACATATGTACAGTAATAAAACAAATACATATGTATATGCAATGTTTCTGCCAAAAACAACAACGCCTCTGCCATTGATAACTGCATACTGTACATATGAGCAAGAAGTGATAGTAAACCTTGTCGCCACGAAATTTGAGCTGAACACTTGCTTCATTGTTTGTAACTAGTCTTGAAATTTATACCACCAACGACAGACAACAAAAACAAAAAATTTAATCAAGGGAAAAAAATTCCGCTTTCATTGAGCAAACACAAGTGTTCATTGAGGTCGAGTTCAACGTCGTCTTTGGACAAGTAAACAATCAGACAACAGAAAATACAGTCTTAAAGATAAGGAGACACTTGTTAGAGTTGAAGAAGAAGACAAACAAAACGCATAATTTTGTGATTATATAGAAATATTATTAGTTCATAAAAGATGTCCACTGCCTTATCACTTATTGACTAATCGCTATGCTGATAAATCGGGCTGTGTATTCAGTAAGTCTTCTTTCAAAACAACTTCGTATGTTTACTCAAGTAAATGAGATAAATTATTTTATGTATATTAGATCAAAAAAGGCTCTAGAAAGTGCATGTAGAGGAAACTCGAAGTTATTGGATATCGATCCTCTGAAAGAAGAGTTTTACATTACAAACCCTTTGAAACATTTTTCTCTATCTTTTCCACTTTTTAATTGCAAAAGTTATAATGAAATGACTTGTCTCCAAAGATGCAGTAGTGAAACTGCTTAAGCTCGTTGTACACGCATTAAGCTGGGTCGATTTATTAACCGATATCGCGCCATCGATTTTTCGATAGGTTTTGGGCTCAGGAAAAAAAGTTCCACTAAGCATACCCAAAAAAATAATTTTCGAGCCTGCAAAATTTGAGTTCTTTGACTTTTTTCTTTGATTTTTAAGGTTTTTTTCATGACCTACTTAAAAAATTTTCATTTGATTTTAAAATTTTCATGTCCGCCTCAAAAAAAAAAAAATATTTGGAGCCTTGAAAATGAAAAAAATCGATTTCGACCAAAGCAAGTCCCAAAAACAAAAAAAAATTGTTTTTAAAAACTGTTAATGCCAACGTTTTTATTGTATAATTTTAAGTGGGATAAGAACTATGAGATAAATTCGTTTTCATCGGCAACACTTTTGTACGTTTCTGAAGAAACCCTTACAAAAAAAATGGCGAAAAAATAAATTTTTTCACCAAAACACTCCTCAAAACCCAAAAAATATTTTTTTTTTCAAAAACTGTTATCGCCAAAGCTTTTACGGGACAATTTTGAGTCGGACAGGGTATTTCTTATTTCTTTGGGTATGCTTAGTGGAACTTTTTTTTCTGAGCCCAAAACCTATCGAAAACTCAATGGCGCGATATGGGTTAACTTTCGTCCATGCAAATCAACCCAGCTTAACACGCATGTCATCTATCTGGCCTTTCTAATATAGTGGAAGGTACTATTCCACATTTGTTCAGAGAAGAATCCAGCGTTGACTTACATTTCGACAAATCAAAAATAAGTAACTACGTCTGTAGCAAATTCCATGCTTTATGCCCAACATACCTCCATACAGGGCAGGTCCATTAGCGGACACAGCGCTTCACCAAGTGGCCAGGCAGGAAGTCAGAGTATCTTCGATTGCGTGGTGGAACTTTTATGTGCCTTTCTCTAAATGGAAAGGACTTTCAGCAAGACAAACCCTTTCAGTGTATGTCGGCACTTTTAGAGGAGAGAAGTTCTATTAAAGTGATGCATTAATTGCCCCGAAAAATAGTCGTGGATGCTGCAAAGCGCACAGCACAGTATAGATATGAACTTGAAAGGGATGTCCAGAAGTTGGAGTGTTATCACCAGTAATATGAGTCCTGTTGCGAATGAACTCTTCTAACTAATTATCGGACAACGCTCCTTTCACTAGAGCAAGGGTATTAGAGCGATAAGCCTCGTTATAGTGATGTTGGGCACTGTAATGGACGTAAGCTATCTTGGATATATTTTTTACTCTTAAGCATTGTGGAGTTAGCATATCAATAGGACAAATGTCATAAGAGCGAAATGACTGTATTAGTTGTTTTCCATGCAAATAACTGACAGTTCTTGTACACGGCGCAGTCAACTGGGCTTCAAGAGATGCTATGTCGAAAGCGAGGCTGAGAAACGCCAAAAAGCAGCGACTGGGTTGTCTTACGGAATCCAAGTCAAATAAATCAGTGGAGATCGCTAGAAAGGTTAAAATAAAATGATTTCGTGTCTGTGTTCTAGTATATTCACACTTCCAGCTTCATAAGATGGCATAATCATTAACGTAAGCTAAAAAAAAGTCAATATAGAATTAGAAGGCAAAGCATCATGGAACCCCTCTAGAGTATTCACAAAGCTCAAGCACTAGCACGGTGCATTTATAGATCGGGAAATACCAAAGATCATAGGGAAAGGGCTACTCGACCCCAAAGTTGTGGAATCAATGAGCAGGCATATGAGATAGCAAAAAGGGATGTAAGGGACACGCCTAGGAAAGATGAGGCATATTGGCGCCGAACGAGGGACGATAAAGTATAGTACGATATTAGCTGATCCTACGACTGTCAAATAATGCAACAGTTATTTTAACAGAACACTGCAGACCAGACCTATCGGTTCTGGGAAATAGCGGCTATCGCCGAAAAAAACTGGAAAGGATATTAGTTTACTATAAGCTGAGCATAAACACATAAACTCTCTTGGTGCGAAGCAAATCCCTTTATTCTTGTAGGATAGGAGCGAATATAAAAAGCTCCTTCTCCAATTTATAGTTTGACGAGAAGAGATCTCGTTTTGAAACAATCTTTCTGGATTATTTTACTTTCTATAGTTTCCTGACTGGGACTTGATTTTAGAATCTGAGGTGGCTTTGTAAAATCAAAAAATCTTCTTGATGGCTCCGAGTTAACGGAAGGAGCCGGGTGTGCTTATTACTGCTAATCCCACAGGCTACCATATTACTGCAGCATCTTTTAGGCGGAGATTATAGCCATGAAAAGGCAGCAGAAATTCTGGAAGAAGCGTGCCTATGCTGCAGTCGCATCAATCTCATACAGTATTTTGTCAAAAAATTGTTCTGGAATGCAAAGAAGCACTGGCAACTTCGCTCAGGCCGTAACATACATTCATATGATCCATAAAATAGGAAACGAGTGGACAAAAGTGGGGGCAGCAAAGTCAAGGCTCCAAGGCTGGCGGCAGATTTGCCAGATCTCGGGGCAGCAATTAAGCTGGGTCCTAGAAAACTTCTAGTGTTTGCCAAGAGGACGGATTTATTCTATAACATAAGTCCTAGTAGCTGATTGGGGTTCTTTCGCTTGGTCGTCAAACAAATTCTGGTAACACCATGAACACGTACCGTCTATGTGAGGTCTTTATTGAACGTCCAGTTCAACCTAACCTGTGTGAGCTATTTTCAAGAGTATACCTCTTCTATTTAAAAGTCACTTAAAAACAAATCTCAGTATTTCACATTTTTCCATAAAATTCCACAACAAAATTGGAATATAACGACGTCGCTTTATGCATGTGTAAATTGAGCCCTCTCACCCTCTTTCAAAACTTATGTAACTACACTAAAGGGCAAACTACGCATGCGCGCTTATTGCAGCTTCCATTCAGTAAAATAATTTTAATGATTCTTTTATTAAAATAAATTGATCGACTTTGCACGTGTTGGGAATTAATTGTTACCCCTTGGCATGTTGAAATTTCATATTGAGAAAAATTGACGCAACAATAAAACTTATTTAGACCAATTTAAATGATAAACATACAGCAAGATTTCGTCAAATGAATATTAGGGTATTATTTATTCATAAATATGCACAGCATGGACCAACATATTAGGGCGTAGCATAATAACCAAAATAAAACGAAACTAAAACCTAGGGAATCCATATACTGACCCTGACTTGAAGGTCTGATTCATGAATGAATCAAAATCTGATGACGGAAAAACGGCAGCGAACTTCAAGAAAGAAAATAGAAGATCCCTTATTTCAGACTGTTCTTAATTTGGAATGTTAAATACCTTACAGTTGGACCAGGGACCAGACTTAGTGGGGCCTCCGTCGTTGTTCGATTGGAAGGAAAGGGGGTAGTTTTTAATTTTGTCTTGGCTTCCTCGTATCTCTGGAGGACTTATCCAAAGTTGGGGTCAGTCTTATTCGGAATTGTGTATAACTGTGCAACGCAATAAAATTTATGTGGTAACACAGAGGCCTTTATCCTGTCCGAGTGAGATTCTCCTACCCAGTTGTGACCCCGCAACCTAAACTAGTTTTTGCTGAGATTCTGCTGCGAGTGGTGTAGTAAAACTAATGAGATGCTATCCCACTACATTTCAGGCAGAAATCCAAGCATCGAAGTTTGCGGTAAAGAATGCCTGCGGAGAAACTTATCCACGAGGAGTATCCTCAATATGCCAGACAGTCAGCAAACTTACAGAATTACTTACAAGCAGCCAGTGGATGAATGTATGAGACTCCACCAAATGTTCTGTGAGCTTAAAACAAGGTTTTGTCAGCATGGGCTCCCAGAAAAATCAGTGACAGGAAGGTAATAAGCAGGCAGACTCGCTAGCCAAGCATGCTGCTTTAGCAGCATTCTATGTTCCAGA
Organism: Eurosta solidaginis; assembly: GCF_040869045.1. Lineage (NCBI taxonomy): Eukaryota > Metazoa > Arthropoda > Insecta > Diptera > Tephritidae > Eurosta > Eurosta solidaginis. The sequence continues at coordinate 182,401,143 of NC_090323.1, forward strand.
GCCAATTTGTGGATTCATATAGGCACTAACCAGTGAAATCACAATTAACTAAATAGAAATTAATGTTTTATAATTGTATGAATTAAGCGGGGGTGGCCCTTATTGCGTTTAAATGTATGAAAACATTTATTTTGAAGCAATTTTTAATTTATAATTTATTTAATAATTTGGGAAAATTTTAAACAACGTGACATCAGGATGGACAAAGCGAAAGCTGTTTCGATTATATTTTGTAAATCTGTTCAAAGCCTTTGACGTGGCTGAATGCGATTGTAACACTTCAACCGTCGTAGGAGTGCGGGTTAAAATCCCACTCGCAGGAGAAAAGGCTTTGAAGAGATTTACAAGGTATAATCGAAACAGCTGTCGCCTTGTCAGTCCGGTTATTAAATAAACAGAAATCAGTTCAGACAACAATAGATTGAATGCGCAGAGCAAAAACAGGCATGGTGTGGTCTAGAAAAGGCACGGTTTCCACAAAATGAACCAGCCGCATGTTAATTACCGGTTCCAATAAAGTAACCATTTAAAAAATTTCGTCGTTTCAAAATGAAAGATATCACTTCCAAAATTGTACACGGTTCGAAAAAACTAAAATCCCTGTAGGGGAAATCTCTAGTTCAAAACTGCTGCGCTTCTGCTGCATTCGGAACCGCTACTGGTTCGCCTTTTATCTACATGTTTTCAACTGGCGAATTTAGCATGGCGTTGTCCATGGTTGTGGAAATTGTCTCCAACTTTTCACTAGTTCCGAATTAGATAAACATTTCCACTTTATAACTAGTTCTTTAATGGCACTATTTCGATAGTTCCGAACTAATTTAGGCTAAGATCTAGTGCTTTTCTTGTTACAATTTCGTTGGCTTGGACCCGGACCGAAATTTTTCATGCTGCTTCTAGTAGGATATTATTCGCTTTTTCGTTAGCTCGGAACTGGTAGGAAAGTGTGAAAGTGTGGTAACTAAATTCATAGTTGAAACTCATTAGAGCTGATAGCAGTTCTTTCGTTGTCTCAAATCTAATATATTATTTCTAATTGCTGTTTTTATGTACAGGTCCCTTTTTCGCTCTTATTTTGAATCCAAAACTATAAATAAAGTTTTGGTTGTAAAGATGGAGATTCGTGCTATTAGCGAGCTCTGGGCATTATTAGTCATAGTTTCATTTGTTTAGCTATATTTTATCTTATATATAAATAGACAAGATGAAAAAATGTGGAACCGTTTTCTGCTAAACTATAATTCTAAGTTATACAAATTATATATGTATTGATAAGAAATTTTGAGCTGCACTGTTATCCATAATTAAAAAAAATTTGAAAAATCATTTTAATATAAAAAATTTAACATAAAAGTCACACCACTACACATGCACTTATTCATACTATAGACACGTTGTGTGTGTGTACTTGCTTTTTGTGTACTATGCTGAATCGTGAGCATGGCCGAGGAGTTGCTTTGTACACAATAAAAATTAAACAAAAATACATAGCTGATCATGCATCAAGTCTATTTCTTTTCCTTCCTTTGCTTTCCTTTCTTTTCCATTCTATTCTTTTATTTTCCTTTCCTTTCCTTTCATTTCCTTTCATATCCTTTCCTTTCCTTTACTTTCCTTTCCATTCCTTTCTTTCCTTTCCTTCCTGTGGTTGAATTGCAGCCACTGGGCGAACTCTAGTTATATTAAAATGACAAATTATATTTCTTTTATTTTCATTTCCCTTCCATTGATTTTCCTTCCTTTCCTTTCCTTTCCTATCCTTTCCTTTCCTTTCTTTTCCTGTCCTTTACTTTCCTTTCCATTCCATTCCTTTCCTTTCCTTTCCTTTCCTGTCCTTTACTTTCCTTTCCATTCCTTTCCTTTCCTTTCCTGTCCTTTACTTTCCTTTCCATTCCATTCCTTTCCTGTGGTTGATTTTGATTGATAAACGACTGTGAGCACACAAGTAAATCTATTTGTACTATGGCACTATTGTGAATATTTGATTAAAACTAACATTGCATTACCGGAAGTTGGTAAAATTCGCCAGATGGCAGCGCAAGCGCATGTAAGTTTATAGATATTTGATTGATAGAACAGCTGATTTCTGTTGATATTTGATATGACACTTTTATATTTGTTGCGCACGATGCGCACGGGGCCGGCTCGTATATGCTAAATATGAATTATAAACATCCAAACTGTCGATTTAATAACTAGAGAAAATCTAGCTATTAACTAATGTAAGGCGCGATAACCTCCGAGCTTCTCTTCCAATTTGCGTCGTGCTCCTTTTTAATTTATCCCTAAAATTTGCGGGACGGGACCTACTTCTTTTATGCCGAGTCCGAACGGAATTTACAAGACAGATGAGTTATCATTGAGAGCTCCTCATGGCACAAATACACTCGGAGTGTTTGCCAAAGACCGCCGAGGGGTGACCCCGCTTAGAAAAATGTTTTCTCTAATTGAAAAAACTTCTTTCTAAAATTTTTATGTTGCGTTTCCCGGAGCGTGAACTCGGGATTGGGTGTGGTAGCACGCTGCCATCACACCCCGGCAGCCGCACTTAGGTCTTGTACCGAACCAGAAATTCTTATCACTAGTTATTGACTTCACTGAAGGGATAAAGTAGCTAGTTCAAAAATGAGACCGGTCCCCATAAAGTAACTGGATTGATTTAAAAAATTTTTATATATCGCGTACCTAGGTCAATAGAGAGATAGCTAATAATCTTAAATTTCAAAGTTGTTAATACTTTATGGCTTCATTTAAACACCTATGGGAGAGGCAGTCAGTTTGCGCAGAAACCGACTTACGATTAAGGCTGTTTTTTTGAACAAAAGAAATCGAACCACCCTAATGTATCTTCAGCTGTGTACATTAACACATTTGCGTGTTAAATTTAATATTCTTTATGACTAGATATTCATCTATTATTATCAATCAAATATATGACACATTTCAAATATCATAAGCCAAACGATGAGCTCGAATGACTCTGAAATGCCGTACTCTAGGCAAATAACTACTTAAATAAATTAACTTTCAATTAACCTACAAAAAAGCAACATACCAAATTAAATTGCCTTGATGTCCAATGCATGCGAATAGTACACCGAGTCTCATATCAATGAACGAATTGTTACACCAAATTAGCCACACACAAAACTCTACAAAGTCAATGCCAGCCGCAAGATATCACACGATAGACAAATCATACTCGAATGTATAGAGTCTAAATACCATTAAGCATAAAAATTGTAGTTGAAAAATAAAAACTCAACCAATCTCTTCATTATTTTATAAATTTTCTTTTCCATTCAATGGTCAATGGTGCCATCATTCTTGTACTAAGTCAATAACTCACAGCTATGAGTATTCCTAATGCGTGTGTCGTAAATAAGTCTTTGGTTAGGCTAGCAGTCGAGCAACTCAGTCAGCACGTCACTAAGTCGAACTCATTAGAAATTTATTGTGCTGCATTAAGTGCAATCAATGTTAAATATCAACTCAACTCATTTTAACTTTAGTCCAAGTTGTACATTACAAAAACAAAAAACGAACGCGTAGGTAACTCACATACGATTTGGCCAATCAAGTAATCAAACTGCCAAGGCGTCAAATCGATTGACATGCGAGCGTGTAATGGGCACCACGGACATACTAGCTCATCGATCTTACTTGGTCTAAGTTAATTCGTCGTCACATTGACATGGATAAAACATGGTTAAATGATTATTATTATTATAGGCTTAAATGAAATGAATACGTACACTTAGTTAAATGAAAATTGGTAATAAGAATAAAAACATTTGATTGGGTACCGTTACTAAGATTAATAGCTAGGTTAGGTTAGGTTGAACTGGCCGATCAATAAAGACTTCACATAGACTGAATGTATTTATAGTGTTACCAGAATTTGTTTGACGACTAAACTGAAGTACCCCAATCAGGTGTCAGGACATACGTTATAGAACAACCCCGGCGTCTTGGCAAATACTAGCGGTTTTCTAGGGCCCAGCTTGATTGCTGCCTCCCCTAATAGCTAGAGCCTTAGGACACGAACACAGAACGCACTCAACCTTGTACTTGCTGTTACTGACGAGGCCTAACTTATAAGCATGTGACGCCAGAAGGCTGTGTCCAGTCAGTATATCCATCGTGAGCCTTAAGTTTTCTCTCCTAAGAAATATGAGCCACTTTGTGAATCTAATATCGTAGGCTTTGCACATGATCTTAGAAATTTTGCAGTTCCGCGCTTTTGTCCACGCCTTTCCTGCTTGAGGGATCATATGCAACTCCTATCTCCTCAGTGAGTGTTGCCCCGACCTTTTCGTTGCCTTCTATCCCTTTATGACCGGGAACCCAGTAAAAATGTACGGTCCGGCCTAACGAAGCCTTACCAAATGGGGAGGTGCTTACTCACAGCTGATGAGTTCACAACGTGCCTTCACACCTGCTCACATAGAGAAATCTTCGACCTTACAATATAAACTGCCAGTGCGACCAACTTTTCCACGGACATCAAAAAGTTTCGGCGAACCCAAAAACTAATTGGTGCACTGAGGGATGTTGCACCGGCTATGCTGCAGTAAAACGCGATTTTTATTATTATAACTCCAAGAGGAAAAAGATAAGCCTAATTAGATGGAAGAATTATAAGGCCAAACTACGTACGCAGAGCTTCAGATGCTGACTGATAGGAAAGCGTGGCCGATGAAGGAAGGTTTTAAGATTGGGAAGATCACTGCAGGAATCATACCGGCAACATGACTTCCAACAGAGCTTGCTTATCAAGGTGGTGGTGGGGGGGGGGGGGGGGGGGGGGCGGGAGGGCAAGATTGACGGATGGAAAGGGAGGAGACAATGAACCTGATAGCATTACCCCTGACGTTGAAATATATGTTTGACAAATCGAATTTAACAATAAACCAAAGGATAATATATATATCAAAACAAGTAAGGAAGGTTAAGTTCGGGTGTAACCGAACATTACATACTCAACTGCCAAATTACGGCTGCAAAACTTTTAAATTACCTTCTTTTAAAAGTGGACGGTGCCACGTCCATTGTCCAAAATTTTACTAATTTTCTATTCTGCGTCATAAGGTCAACTCACCTACCAAGTTTCATCGCTTTATCCGTCTTTGGTAATGAATTATCGCTTTTTTCGAAATTTTCTATATCGAAAAAGTGGGCGTGGTTATAGTTCGATTTCGTTCATTTTAAATAGCGATCTGATACCTCAAAATTTACTCAAATTATCGTGTTTACGGACAGACGGACAGACGCACGGACGGACGGACAAGGCTAAATGAACTTCTTTTTTCGCCCAGATCATTTTGATATATAGAAGTCTATATCTATCTCGATAAGTTTATGCCTTTACGGGGTACCGTTATGCGAACAAAATTAAAATACTCTGTGAGGTCTGCTCAGCTGAGTAAATTTAGGTGCCTTGAGCCGACGGACTGAGCTGTTAAAAATGGAGGTGAAGGTTGGTAAAGAGCATTATCAATTACTGTGCGAAATTCGGCATGATGAGCGCATGCCTCCAGATCGAATTAACTGCAAGGTGCCCATAATCTTGGAAAGGACATTTAACTGGAAAATCGAACCGTCCGATTTCATTTTCGATGTCTTGAAACCTGAAATTGTCTGCCGTGCCGACACTTGAGACAAGGCGATTCCTTAAAATTTCTTTCATTTATCGTACAGCAAACAGTGCATTCACTGGTCCTGAGAAAAAGGAAAAATTATTAACTGCGTTGAACGAGGACACGACGAGGTACCTGTCGTCCGTAAGGGACTTCGATTATTGGGAAACCAGTCTTCAGAACTAAAATTATATCAGCTTAAGTCTAAAGTGGAATCAATTTACAGCCTTAAATCCTCCAAAAATCCAATAATTTTTTTGTAAAAATATGTCCTTTGCTGTAGGCAATTTCCACTGCGATCAACAACAACTATACATAAATAGATTAAAGGTAACAAGAAGGCGGCTATGCTTGATTGAGTAGGAAAGAAAAAAAACCTTCCATAAAGTTGTTCATCATAATTTCATTGGAAACATATTGTTACACTGTTGTTAATCACACAATAGAGATGAATATTTATTTAGGATGCAATTGCATGCTTCATTAGCCGCATCGACTTCACACAACGATCCCAATCCTCGCACATATGTATGTTTGTTTTTGTTTTGAGCCACGAATCGTGATTCAGCATAAGATGAAGACACTTGTACGGCTTATACGAATTCCCACACATTCGAGAATGCATGCACGTGTTCACATCCTTTTCGTCCTGTGCACTAGACCACGATGAATGTGTAACAACAACAACCAGTGCGGTTCTTATTTTCAAGGTAGCAGCGCTCACAGCGTTGGTGTCCTATGCTCAATTGATTTTGCCGGCGGCGAGGTGGCAGCCCATTCCTGTTACGATTACGAGTAAGTAATTAACATACCTTTACGTTCTCAGTCGGCTTAGCTTCGCTCAGTTTGGCTCATTTTAAATCAGGGGTCCCCGAAATCAAAACTGTGGCTGTGTGAGTAAAACTAAAATCATCTTATTGGTGGTGGTTTAGATGTTGATGAAAAATCAATGAGGTAGGACGCATGCACGCGTGTTTGCTAACACACAAAAAGTAATTTGTAAATCTGCCATATAAATACTACTTTATTGCTTGAGTCTAAGGAAAATTTGGCGGCCGCCGTGGTGTGATGGTAGCGTGCTCCGCCTACCACACCCTATGCCCTGGGTTCACACCCCGGGCAAAGCAACATCAACATTTTAGAAATAAGGTTTTTCAATTAGAAGAAAATTTTTCTAAGCGGGGTCGCCCCTCGGCGGTGTTTGGCAAGCACTCCGAGTGTATTTCTGCCATGAAAAGCTCTCAGTGAAAACTCATCTGCCTTGCAGATGCCGTTCGGAGTCGGCATAAAACATGTAGGTCCCGTCCGGCCAATTTGTAGGGAAAATCAAGAGGAGCACGACGCAAATTGGAAGAGAAGCTCGGCCTTAGATCTCTTCGGAGGTTATCGTGCCTTACATTTATTTTTTATTTAAGGAAAAATTTAAACAAAATAAATTTCTAACATTTAACCATGAAAACATTCTGCGCATGAGCGTTTGTTTGCAAAATATATTGTTACGAATATTAGCAACACTAAGGGGTACTGCCATCTCTAAGCCGATGCTAAGCAGCGCCTTGTATGCACATCCATAAATCAATCATTATATATCTACATAAACGCATCAATCATTATGACTACATATACGTACATACACGCAGCTGAGAAGCAACGCACAACCACATGCATATATCTGAGATACTTCCGAAAGTATGCAATGAGAGAAGCTACAGAATCGTGCAATTGTAGTTACAGCTGAGAAATTTGATAGCTGATGGCCAACTAGTAGATTCTGGAAATGGAAGCACCTAGAAGATGCGAACGAGGAAATCAAAAAGTATAAAAGGCAGCGACAGATAGGGGCGCTAGAATGAGTTTTGATTAAGACGCTATTTGGCGAGCAATAGTAGTATTATTTATTGTGAAGTACTTTAATAAAGGCGATTTTTCCATGACTCAATATTGGAGTTATTTATTCAACAGTTTAGTGATTCGCAAATGCGCAAATAAATAATAGCCTCACCCGATGTTGCTACTCTGCTTGTTCAGCGACAACTCAAGCCGAATAAAGACGAATGAGAATAATAATAGGTGTGAAGTGGCGCGAAATGGTCACCCCTGTTTTAAATCAAGAATATTTAGATGTGCGCTTCTTATCTGCTTCTATCGTTTTAGAACTTTGCTGTAATTTTGTTTGGCGAACTGCTGATAGTTGCTTTTGGCTTACGGCTTGATGTTTCGTATGAAAAAAAATCATCAAATTTCACAACAACAACTATCATAAATATCACCTTAATTCACTAATTAATATATATTGTGTTCACCTAGGCAGAGGTGGACTAACATTTTTTTATCAGGTAGGGACGTCAGTTCAATATTTAATTTCAATGCAGCTCTTTTCAATGAAACTTCTTTCCACAATCCTTATCACACACTCGTGAAAGTTAAACAGCAGGCGACACAATTTTTCTGAACGTAAACGACTTTGTTTAAAGTGTTTCTTTGTTTTTCCCAAGGAGCGGACTCAGCTCACGAGCGCCTTATTTATATTCAATCAGAGACGGTGTACGATTTACAATAATCGAGCTCAGATTTGCTCGAACTAGGGGACGCAAGAGGGCAGGTTCGGCTGAACTGGCTAGCCAATAAAAATCTGACATAGACTGAATGTGTTTTACCAGAATTTCTTTTAAGGCCAATGGAAAGCACCAATCAGAAAATATTAGAAGAGTAGAGATCCTAAGACCGGAAAGTCAATCCAAGTGTCAACTTTACCTTTGTGTAACAAAATTGGTAACAAATATGAATGTACTCTTATTTAGGAGGCAAAACTCTAGTCACCCAAAGTTCTTGCGCAAGAAGAAGTGGAATGATATAGTCCGTGTGACGAGATAATAATAAATTACTAAGCAATGCAGTGGGGAGGGAACTTTAAATAGCATGTATTCCTAAGATTTCCATTTTTCAAATGTCTATCAAACCGAAGGAATGACAGGTGATTTGAGCGAAAATTTAGATGAGGACTTAGGCGATGACTCAGGCGAAGACGAAGTTCAAGCAATAAATTAAATCTTAGACGACGACGACTCAGTAGAAAGCGATAAGGAATCGATAACTTTTCATTGTCAAATCAATAACTTTATGATAATTTTCGATAACAAAACGATAACTTTATGATAATATATCGATAAATACTATATACAAAAAATAAATACTTGGTGCGATTGATCGCCGAGGAGATATAGGCCGGGCTCCTCTTCCACTAAGACCAAGATGACGCTAAACTTGATAATAAGATGAAGAAAAAAAAAATACTAAGGCTTTTGTCTTCGCGAAGACTAAGACAAATATGCGGATCAAACCTAGACTAAAATTAGGATGAAAGCTTTGGCGAAGGTGAATATGAAGGCGAAAACGATCTCTAACACTAATACTGGAAAAAAGAAAATGGTAATTTGAGAATGATGACTGAACATTGAAACACACACGCTCCTCAGAGAACGACAAAAGTGATTCCGGAGATGGGTACGGAGGGATATACAAGTTCATAGATAAGAGTTTAAACGTCGCCTGTGTTATCGAAGATGAGTAATGATCACTGGTCAGCGATGATGATGAAATGAACGCCGATAATCGCCAAGAAAGCCGCACCAGTACCATAATGGTGTTTTTTTTTACCGGAACGTACAGGACCAGTAACTGTCAAAGGATTATCAAAATCGACAAAACACCCCAAAACCTACGGGGAATATCTTTATCGCTAGAGTGTATTGCTCAGTGAACTTACCCAGACTTCGAAAGTTTTAATTTAGGCACAGAGAAGGACAATAAGACAGTGAAAAGGGAAGAAAGTTCAAACAGAGTACGGCAGTTCTTTTTACTCCCTTCGCTAGACGCATGAGAAAAATACTGTCACCTTTGCTGCGTGAGACAATCATTTCATGAGGAAGCTCCGGAATATGGTGGCTAGGTGCAGGGAAGCCAACGTGGCAAAATCTTAAAACAAGGAAGGGTCACCGCCAGATCGCTAGTAAGATGCGAATACAGCATGCACGTATGGCTCACTGAACGTCCAAGGTCGGAAAAGAAGTTGAAAATGCCAACATCGTATAGTATTTTCGACTTCACCTTAGAAGGCTTAGAAGCCATCATCGAGTAAATTGATGGAACTTCATAACTTCACAGCTTCCCCAACACAATTGTTAAGCTCACCTACTTGAGGTGAAACCTGTTGCAAATACATATATATTTATCATACGCATATTATGAGGCTCTGTTAACTCAAAGTTCCTCATGAAAAAAATGGGGGTGCATGATTACCTCGAGGTCAACGTGGTCGTATTAAATTGTTCCCGAGATTATCGGGCTGATCTTCTAAGAGTGTCTATATCGCTATCACGAGAAGAACAATATAGAATAAACCAACCCAGAGGGTAATTTAAGGCTGGAAGAATGGCTACTTGTATAGCGCATGTTGATCGAGGAAGTACGCGTCCACGGGCATAAGACACTGGCTAAATGGTGGCAAATCGGTGGCTACGGGAGCAAAAAATCTCTGGGTTTCTTAAAGAAAGCAACACTTAGAGACAGCGCAGTTGGAGGTGATTCCTCGCTCCAGGATATCTTTTCGCCTTTTGGCTTAAGAGTAGATTCATCACCCGAGAACAAGTAAATATACGGCGGCCCAAGCTTATATGTATCTGAATGTCTGTTGGTGGTTTTATATGTATATATATGTATGCAGCAACAAGTACCTAGTCCCTTCACATAATCTCTGTATCTTTTTTTCTACTCAAACTTCTTCTTCTTCTTGTACGTGTGTATATTCTCAGGTTTCACTCATCCATGTCTTTGGTGTGGCAAGTTGAAATTGTAGAAAATGCACGTGTTCAAAATGAAACAAAGATACAACAAGAACAACAACACAAGTAAACAAAAATCATGTCAGACAAAAATTTCTGTTAATTTCTTAGTCTGTTGACATTCTGGGAATTGTGTTGGCTTTGAGGTGTGCCGCTGCAGATAACCAAAATAACATCAACAATAACAACAACAAGAGTAAAGTAAAACACATGACTCGATACAATGAAAAGGGATTGTGTGCAGAGTGCAAAGTGCACAAGCAACAAAATCTTAATATATGAGCTAATGAGCTATTGGATGGATGAGTAATTGATGTACAAATACCTACATACGGGTATATAAATATTTACTACCTACATTAACATAATTTGTCTTGGGATGGCAAGTGTTTGCAGTAGATCATTGAACAAATTCATTTATCATTGATTTTATCAGAAAAACCTAAACTTTGAGGTTAGGTTAGATCAAATAGGTGACCACACGCAGTCACTGCAAGGAGCGCACCCAATAAGTAATTTAATACATATATTGGTTCAATTTGTTATATATCACCATGCTCGCTAGCTGGGAAAAGAGCGATCGGTCAATGGCGAACCAGAACAGATACTATCTTTTGATCTAGATGAAGGAAAATATTTATTTCACGAAACCACATATCCTAATAGCAAAAATAGAGGAAGGATAGGTTTGCTTGAACTGACCTGTCAATAAAGACCTCACATAGACTGAATGTGTCCATAGTGTTACAAGAATTAGTTTGACGACCAAACGGAAGAGCTCCAAACTGGTTAGGTTAGGTTGAACTGGCTGATCCAAGAGCACCTCATATAGACTGAATGAGTTCGTATTATTGTCAGAAGTTTATTAAATGACCAAACGGGAAATCCCAATCAAAAACCAGGACCTATGATATAAAATAACTCCGTCCTCTTGACAAATACTAGAAGCTTTCTACTGCATACACCACTTGCTGCTACTAGATCTGCCAGCTGTATTACTCCTAATAGCTCGAGTCTTAGCCTGGCAAGCGGAGGGCCCGTGCTCGATCGTTTTCTTCTCCAACCAGCACTTCCTACATCTGCTATTCTTGACCAAGCCCTATTTATAGGCATGTGATATCAGAAGGCATTTTCCACTCAGAATACCAGTCGTGTGTCTACAGTCATTCTTTTTAATGATTGAGGCAACTTGGTTAGTCTAAGGTTGTTAGATCGACACGTGGACCCACGCCCAATATAAGGATCAAGCTTCAAGGGATGCGCTCTTCTTAGCTAGTTCATCCGCTTATCCATTCTCATCTATTCCCATATGCCCTGGAACCAATATAGATGCTTTTCCCATGTCCGTCCCAATTCTTTCCAGTGATTGCTTACACTCTAACACACTTTTGGATGCTGTGATATGAGAGACTATTGCCTTAATTGCTTCTTGGCTGTCAATATAAGAGTTAAGACGGCTGCAGTTTAAGCTATTCTCTTCCAGTGTTTCTACTGCTTTGGTTACAGCCCAATCAGGTACCAGCAGTTATGTAATAGAGTAACTCCGAGCTCTTGGCAAATATTAGAAGTTTTCTATGACCTAGCTTAATTGGTGCTTCGAGATATGGCAACTCTGCCACCCCTAATAGCTGGAGCCTTCACACAGAATGTGCTCAACCTAGTCTTGCACATGATCTAGGCAATTTTGTAGCCCCGCGCTTTTATCCATGCCTTTCTTGCTTCATAGAACATATGCAACTCCAGTCTCCTTTTGATTTCACCGAAATGAATTGGGATGTTTATTGTTGTTTCAGCGAGTGTTATACCCTCTTTTTCCAACACATCGGTCTTTTTGTTACCTTGTGTCCTTTTATGACCAGGAAGCCAGAAAAGATGTATGGTTAGGCGAAGTTTTTCCAATGCTTCTTTGTCTTAATCGGTGCCTTACTATCAATATGTATATTAACGTGACTGCAGCTTAAGCACGCTTCGTCCAGAATTTCTGTTACTTTCTTCACTGATTTAATTTCGGCCTGAAAGACGCTGCAGTAATCTGGCACTCTGTAGGATCTTCTTATTTCTGGATCGACACAGTAAACAGCAGATCCGACCCCTTCCGTTAACTTGGAGCCATTTGTATGCACGTGAATTGGATGTTCCGTCATTTACGCACGCTGGCGTCAACCCTCCGTGGCACCCAGAACTCTTTCGAAGCTCAGGCACGGGACCATTTAATCCGTTTGCCCGACGTTAGATGGCGCTATATTGCAATGCCCTTCCGGCCTGAACTTAAGCTCTCCCGAGGCCAAACACGCAATTTTTGGCCATTAGCTCTGCAGGTGGGATGTGAAGAAAGGCTAGGAGCAGTAGCTGAAATTCTAGACTTTCTTATAGAAGCTCACTTTCCGGATGGCCACGGAGAGGTAGTGAAAATAGCAGAAACGGCACAATAGAAGCAACTGGCGAGGTAATAAGAAACATCTTGGCAAAGGATAAAATTGACTGGGCAAGAAATAGATAACAGATCGTGTGTAGAGAACTATCGAGGAATAGCAAAGTTGTCGGCCATCCCAAAGTTGTTTGAAGCTATCGTTACCAATCAGCTAACATTTTCCATTTCTACTTTGATTGCAGAACCGCAACACGGATTCTGTAAAGGCAAATCTACCATTACTAATCTACTTGAATTCACAACTCATGTTTCTAAGGGATTTAGAGAAAATCTTCACACAGATGTTATTTATACTGATTTCAGTAAAGCATTTGACAAAGTATCCCACTCCTTACTTATCTACAAGCTGGATCGGCTTGGCTTCCAACCTGGTCTCACCCAGTGGATCTCGTCGTATCTCTGCGGTCGAACGCAAAAAGTTATTTTTAAAAATACTTTTTCAAATGTCATCGATGTTCCCTCTGGCGTCCCACAAGGCATCCACCTTGGTCCAATTCTGTTCTTGCTATTTATTAATGATATCTGTACCACTATAAAATATTCCAAAATCTTAATGTATGCTGATGATGTAAAACTTTTTAGGTCTTATGCGTTTATCGAAGAACGTCCCTTGCTTCAAGGGGATTTAAACTGCGTAGTTACTTGGTGCAACGTAAATTCAATGCCGCTGAACCTCAATAAATGCAAATTCATGTGCCTATCTCGAAGATCTTTGCCAGCAGCCTCTTACGTAATTAATAATTTTTGTCTTCTATCAGTAAACTATTTTGAGGACTTGGGAGTCACGATAGATGCTAAACTTAGTTTCAACCTTCATATTAGTGCTACTGTCAATAAGGCTAGAGGTGTTCTTTCATACGTGAAACGGTGGTCCAAAGAATTTAGTGACCCTTATGTAACTAAAGCCCTTTTCATCACCTTAGTTAGACCGATACTAGAATACGGATCAATAGTCTGGAATCCACAATATCGAGTTCATGCAGATAGACTTGAATCAATACAAAAGCAATTTCTACTTTTCTCTTTAAGGAATTTTCAGTGGGACTCTGCGTATAATCTTCCACCTTATACTAGTCGGTTAAAGCTTATCAATCTTCCAACTCTTGCAAGTCGTAGAGAAATGCTAGGCGTTATATTTATGGCTAAAATCCTGAATGGACTGATTTCTAGTCCAATTCTTTTGAACGAAGTAAATTTCAGCGTCCCATCACGGGTGTCAAGACATTACAAACCTCTTCTTTTGAGTCAGTGTAGAACTAATTTCGAATTAAATGAATCTTTTCGGTGTTTGTGTCATGATTTTAACACTCATTCTAATTCATTTGATATAACGGATTCACTTTTTACCATAAAGAAAACTGTCTTATCCTATCTTAACTCGTAACCAAAAAAAAAAAAAAAAAAAAAAAAAAATCAAATAAATTAAAAATGTTCACTTATTTAACAATGTAGTATATATATGTATAATTTCTATGTAATTTCTAACTGTTATGTATAGTACTCAGCTGATGATTTTTATTCTGTAGCTGAGCAGTTTTAGATCTCGACGCTTAACAAACCTCCGCCTATCAACAACTCGGCAATAACAAATCCGTGCGTCATGCGGATGCGCCCCTCGCGCCGGTCGGGCGGGCTTTGGAGGGTTTAATCCGTTGGGTATTATTATTATAAGACATTCTACGGACGGTAAGTAAATGATTTGTTGTAATTATGTATGTATGTCCGTTACTAAGCCATCACAGGTGCTTACAAATCTCACCAGCATGAATGATATCAATGACAGAATTAAGAAAACATATAAAAGTAACTACCCAAATTGTATTGAATGGTTTTCGTTTCAGACTTAAGACGCTGCATTTGAATCTTTTTGTTTGACCTTTTTTAACGTGGATCCACCTTAAGCTCTTTGCCTAGTCTACAGACAGCTCTACTTTACATCTCAAAGATATACTAGAACATGCAAAACTAAAAAAGCACACGTAGAGGATGACCACACATGAAGTCAAAAACATTAAGAAAAAAAAAGTGAATACACTTTTCACAATTTATTGATTTTTTACGAGACGCGCACCTGAAGCTTTGATTTAAAGTTGTATAATTCCACGTCACGTTCGTATTTTTTCTAATTTTTCATCTTTCAATAGAGCAACAACAAATACGTACAGGCAAATGCTCTTAAATAATTTAACTTGGCATTCATTAACAATAAAAATGAAGAAGATAAAATGAATGCGTTTAAGTTTAAATACTAAAACGCGTTATATATGTATGTGCATACCAATCTGAAAAATAAAAGAACAGCAAAGGGGAAACAAAAATTTAAATATATCTGTACATTTTTCAAAACTGTCTCAAGGTCTTTGTGCGGCACATGAGAAGGCATCAAATAGCAATTGTGTATGACTTTGGCCATGGCAGTAGTAAAATCTTAACGAAATGACGCAGCGCATTCAACACAGACAACAAGTCAAAACATCATGGCAAGACTTGAAAGTTTACTGTTGTTCATTTGTTTTTGTATCTCTTTAAAGTCTCCAAAAAAAGAAGAAGAGGAAAAGTGTGCAAAGCCACAAGTAAGTAATAACACAGCCGGATCGTTTAACGTTTTAACTTTGAACAAATCTCATGCAGGTGTTCAAAATTTGTACGCACAAATAGACAGACAAACAAACAAATAAACATACATGCATACATATAAACAAAGTAAGTAGTAAATGAATGAAAATGGATGAGTATGCATGCATGCGCGTGTTTATACATATTTACATAAGCAAACATCCACAAATATGTATGAAGCGCAAATGCTTAGTCGGCAAAACACAAAACGCCTGTTACATAGGCAGCTTATGAAAGACTTAAGAAACGAACTTGCTTGTTAGATGCAGCATCTTGCTCTGTTTGGTATGTCAAGTGAAATGTTGATGGCGGATTATTCTTAGATGGTATTCTAAAATTGTTAATGAAAGCATGAATGTTATAAAGAAATTTCAGAATTTGATAAATGGGAATTATTTACTCATTTGGGTCAACAAAATAATCGTTTGAAGTCGATTAGGATACATTTTTTTTATATAAGAGATATACGATTTTACAAAGAATTTGTAAGGATTTCGAGTCAACTTTTGGTTATTTAATTAACTTAAATATCTGATCAACCTCTAAGGTCTAAGGCTTATTTAAGAAAGAAATATGTGCCTATTACCGTCTTAAAATTTCCAAACAAAGTAGGCTCCAACTTCGGTGACTTTAGGCTAGTTGCAAGTACTGATGATCGTTGGGCAATTTTATTTTGAAGAATCATCTCTTTGGTTGTATAAATTAAGACTCGAGGCAGTGGATAATAGGAATTTCTCCGTGGTACCAAGGACTGGAGTGTGGCTTTCTGCCAGACCGTCGCAACTACTGCAGCCCAAGCCTCGCTACATACAGTTGAATGATTATAAGAGTGGTTTGATCCGTTGGTATACGTAGATAAGTGCTAATTCTGTTGAATGTAGAGTCGATAAGCCTTCTGGCTTGGATGGTGATTCCGCTACTGATACGGGGATCGCGGTGAAGTGTGGTGATGTATATAAGTCAGATCAATACTTATTTCGAGTAAGCAATAATGCCGCGATAACAATATGTCTTCAGGTTTTATAAAGGAATTGTCACTTGCTATCTTGGGTAGATAATCATCGAAGCTCCCTTGCTTAAGGAGCCGAGCTGTCTCTTAAGAAATTTTGAGTTTCGAAAGATCTATACGTATTTACTGGGATCTCTTCTCAAAAAACTTGCTTATAAGGACATTTGAGGAGCTTGTAAATGTTGTGCCTGCTATTTATTTCGCCTTTTCCGAAACTTCGATAGACGTTTTTTAGAAAGTTTTAACCTAGCATGGAAGGGCTCCTTGACACAGCTCTTTTCTTAAAAAAAAATTGCAGTGGAACGACATTTCCTCTTCCTGCAAATAATCATTCGACAACCTTAAAGATTTAAATAGATGGATTTCAAAGAAATACAAAAACAATATACTCATAAATAAATAAATTGGATATCACGAAAGCCAAGCGGCATTTGTGAGGCAAACTGAATTCTTGGGAATAACAGAAGGTTTCAACCAAGCAGCGAGGGTCAGACAAATTTTCTTAAGATATTGGTCTCTTTTTTAAGGACCTTTAACGACTCAAATAACAGCTGAGTAGTTTCCAACGAAGCAGCAACGAAGCAATCTGGAATGGAAGATTAGTGGTAGGTTTCTATCAATAATTCAATGCATGCCCCAAGTTCACATGCTGACCTATAACTGTAGTGTCTTCTAGTAAAAAGTTATTGCAATTAAGTTGGGTTGCTATGCAGTGCTGCTATCGTTAGGGAAGTTAACATCTACTGGGATAGTCAATCATAGTAATACCCGGGGAAAATGTCACGCGTATCTTTTAGCCCGATTAGATACAAGCTTGGATCTACTGAGCGAGTTAATATACATCCGATTTTCATTGGCCATCTGCAATCTGCTCCTACAGAGATGAGCCTCGGGTCAATCAGCTTGGTAGACACTAGCTTTTGCCTTTGTTGGCAATGTCTTAACTACTCTCCTTGTAGGGTGTTTAACTGACATTTCTTCTCTCAATGAAGCTCATCATACTCTTCGGATATAAACCCATTGAACAATAGTTTTATCGTAACATCACCATCCGTTAAAAAACGCCGCCGTGCATTCTCAAGAAACCATAACGATACGGAATTTGTAATAATATTAGTCGTATCGCCCAAACACTTTAGAGTTCTTGATCAAGGAGAGCTATTAAGGATGTAAACACGCAGAGAAAGATTCTACATTTCTGATGTCAATTATATTATGGCTCACTCTTACAGACGACTCCATAGCCCTGGCTGTACGGTCGTTAACGATTCTTTGCGAGATAGCAACATGCCTTCAGTTACTAAAATAAGTAAAATTACTTAATAAGTAATGAAGAAAGTACTTCAGAGTAGAACTCAAATAAGGTGAAAGGCAAATATTAAGAGCTGGCTTTTGTTAGATCAATTAATTACATTCCTCCGCACTGCAGCTTGCGAGGTCCAAAAAAGGTACCTCCAACTAACTGACTCTATCCTCTCATGCAATGACGCATGAAATCTAACCAGTCGCCCTAAGATGATCTTCAAGGTTAATATTTGTTTATCACAAGCTTTTTGAAAATAAAGTTTACGTCAACTATTGCCTAAAACGGCCCTACTTCTATAAACACAAAATTGTCGTTGCAAATCCATCTTAAAATCGCTAAGCAGCTTTTTTCATTGATTGCCAACTCCCCATAAGTATGTTTAAATATATACAGTCATATACATTTAATGTATCTATAAAGGCACATAAAAAACTTATGTCGCAGTGGCGTAATAAAAGTCGCTTACAACATTCATAAAACCATAAACAGACAATAAAAATGGCCAACAAATGTGTGGAAAACAAATCACAAGCACACCCGCCCCATCAACATGAATTGACAAACCGATATACAAAAATGATATTCACATACATAGTTGCTGTGTACTCGGTCTTTGTTTGTGTTGTACTTAGACGCATGCTTGGCTAGTTAAGATTAGTTGCGGTTGTCCAAAGCTGATCTCGAAATTTATGTTTCTCCACACCATCAAAGAGCGGAAGTTTATTCAATGTTTGTGCGATATTTGTTTGTTTATTTGTGATTGACTTATGTGTGTGTGTAGTAGTGTTTTTATATTTTTATGTATTTAACTGAAATGTTGCAGGTG
Organism: Eurosta solidaginis; assembly: GCF_040869045.1. NCBI lineage: Eukaryota > Metazoa > Arthropoda > Insecta > Diptera > Tephritidae > Eurosta > Eurosta solidaginis. Next base: position 182,419,811 of record NC_090323.1, read on the forward strand.
TGCGCTTGCCACAACATCTTGCTTTGCTCATTTGCTTTGAACAAAGATTCATTTCAACTCTTTTAAAATTCTTTTCTTAAATCAATTTGTGAAGGTTTTGTGGGCGAAACGCTAGTTCTGTACATATGTGTGTACTCATGATAACCTCGGTTAAGGGTTTGTATATTTTGAGCATAAACCTAGGAATAAGTCCTCTTTGCAATTGAGCTTTACCATGGGCGCCCGAAAATGCCAACTTTTCCTTTTTCTTTCTTTATGTTGTATCTTGGTCTGCTGAACGCTAATTGAAGGAAGATAGGTCTTCATCTGATTAGGAAGCTTCAAATATTCGGCGACAGTGCGGATCTTTCGCAGAATGCGCCAAAAACCTATAGACCCAAAGGATTCTGAGGGGGAAAAAAGCTGCGGAAGTGTTAGTATCGGATTCTTATCCGGGAAAACGACTAGCCATATCGGTAACACTCCTTTGGGGAGCATTGCGGGTTACCTCAACAGCAGAAGGTGGTTTCTTCGACACTAACACGTTGTTGCACAGACCTTAAATCCAAGACATTTTGCGAAAACCTTGCGGTGATATTATGAAAATAGGTTAAGCGCAGCTGATTTTGGAGAGAAATCTGCATAAATCTGAGTCTATTTGACCAAGGTCAACAATAGTATTTTGCATCATATAAATCGATGGCAGACCTGTTGTAGGAATAGTATGTGGTCTCATATCAGGAATATTTCTGCATATTCTAATTTTTCATTTGCGGGTTGTATCAGGTTGATTTTGAGCCTGTTTCGGGCTAACTAAGAGACAATTTCTAGAAAATTGAAGGATTATTTTCGGGAGTATTTTGCAGTTTTATGTGGACACTTTCTAATTTGTTTTGAGGATTATTTGGACACGATTTTGTGAGAGTTCTGGATTGTCTTTATAATTATAATGGTATCCATTCGAGACTATTTCAGGATAGTTTTCCAATTATTTCCATACAATTTCGGGCTGTTTTAAGTTTGTATTCGTTATAACTTCGGAATTGTTTGAGGATTATATCAGGGCTACTTCGGTCTTAGGATCCATTTAAAACTGATCTTGTGCCTATTTACGGATTGTTTCGGGAATAATTTCAAAGTTATTTGGAACAGATTTTGGGATTTTTTTAGAGAGACCATTGCATAGTTTGTGTACGTTGTATTTCGTTGCGACTTCAGGATAACTTCGTGATGCCGTTCGACTTCATTTCGCTATGGTTTTAAGGATCATAAGGGAACTTTTTGTCCATCCTGATGTCACGTTGTTTAAATTTCTCCCAAATTATTAAATATATTTTTCGAAATAGTTTTCTGTATAGTAATCATAGTATTGTTACTCCCTCTTGAAAACAGTGTCTCTAAATCATTATAACTCCGAGTTTGTCCGCCCAAGACTAAAAATATTTCGTAAACGGATTATATGCATAAAACTAGGTAGGTAACATAACTGCGACTGTAACCGTATCCTTTACCGTTAACATAGCCGTTAGCATAATTTGTTCCCTAACCATACCAATACCGTAACTGGTTCCAAAGTCGTAACCGTAACTGAGACTACAAGCAAATAATAGAGATTGAGGCTGAACTAGTAATGGTTCCGAATGCATTAGAACTGTATCAGTTCAGAACTAGATATTTTTACTACAGGAAATGAACCTAGTAGAGTTGATAAGTGCGAATTCAGATGCAATGAGAAATCATGACAAGACCATGCAAAATAAAGAAATAAAAGGAAAGGAAGAGAAAGCTGGGGAAAGGAAATTAAAAGAAAAGAAATTAAAAGAAAATAAAAGAAAAAGAATGTTTGTAGTTTATTTTTCTAGTTTCTCGACGAAATATATACGAAATATCGACTTGTTATCGAAGTGTTACAAATTTTCTCTCGATACAAGAGCTATCGATGAGTTATCGAATTTTTATCAACCATTAGATTTGTTATCCAAAAAATTTTCGATATGTTAGATATCTATCGAAAAGCTTCCGACTTGTTCGCGGAGAGTTGCGATTTTTTTATTGATGTGTTGTTGATATCTTAACTATTTATTAACGATATTTATTGAAAAATTACCATTTTGTTATCAGAAAACTAAATTATGCTATTGAAAAGTTATCGAGTTTTTATGTATTTTTATAATTGTATCAAAAGTTATCGATATGTCATCGAAAATTTATCGATTTGTAATCGGATTATTATTAATTTTTTATTGGCGTGTTATCGACTTGGTAACAACGATTCAACGCTTTATTATGTACCAGATATAATAATTATTTATCGATCATAAGCCGATGATAAAAGAGTTACTTGCCGATATCTTTTGCCACCGATAAGAAACAGACGCAGCTCTTTCCGAAATTATTAATTTCTGGTAAATTTACCGCTGTTGTGGTTTAACTCCTGTGTAAACTCAAGTTATCTTAATGAAATTAGTTTTCTAGTCGGACTCTCTGCTTACACATACAACCTCAACAGTACTTGAAACTCACGCCTTGAGGACAAGACAAAGTACTTGCTGTCATCCAGGAAAGAATCGGCACACTCGCACCTTGGCAGCCACGTCACTGTTGACGGATATAACTTCGTGATTGTGAAGGATTATGCCTATTTGTGTAACAGCATTAACAGTCAAACAATGTCAGCTTAGAAATCAAATGCAGAACTACTCTTGCCAACAAGAAAGCACTTTGGACTGGGTAGGAAATTGAATAGTAAATTCCTCAATCGACGAACAAAAACAACGTTCCACAAGTCACTTTTCATAGCTGTCCTGATGTATGGCTAGGAATCATGGATGGTGTCGAGAGAGCATAAGAACGCCACATAAGAATGGCCACAGGCCCGGGCCCACAGATCGATGAGCTTTGCAACAGAATAAACGGCTACCTCCCTGATCTCTCCAGTTTTTTCGCCTCGCGCATTATCACCGACTAAATCATCCGCGACCATATTTACAACATGGACGTCCCAAATGTCCACCATTTTGAACATCCACGTCGATGGCACTACGCTACCGACTGTCCTACACCAAAAAATCTTGGGTATGACGTTTGATAAAGATCTATATTTTGGTGAGCATGCAACTGCAATTGTACCGAAAATCCAGAGCCGTAATAAAATCCTCAAATCTCTTGCTGGCAGTAAAATAAAAAGATAAAGAAACGCTCATTACTACTTACAAAGCAATTGGCCAGCCGATTGCATGCTACGCGTGCCCTATATGGTCGCCAAGCCTTAAAACTACTCACTGCAAGAAGCTAAAGGCCTGCCAAAATACTGCTCTCAGAATCGCCACGGGCTGTCTTCTTATGTCCCCAGAGGGCCATCTGCATAATGAGGCGAGAATACTCCCCATCAGGGAGAAAAATGAGATGCTAACCAAACAGTTGAAACCTAGGCATTCCAACAGGCATCTGATTGATGAGCCAACACCACTCACGGGCTTAAGGAGTCATCTCCGTAAGCATTTTGAGGAAATACGGTACTTGAGAACTCAGCCGTATGAAGTAAAAAAACACAAGCAGGTCCTTGGTGAACTCCACAAACAGGCGTCGGACCTTTATGCCGGGAATTGCCCGGTGAATCCAGTACTCAAAGAACATTACCCAAAAGTTGCGTAAGAGGAACGCACACTCCCCAGGGAAACACGAGTCAATCTAGCTCAACTTCGATTTGGATACTGTAACAGGTTAAACTCTTACCTATCCAGAATCAACCCCGACATACAAAATGTATGCCCCGCTTGCAATGTGTCCCCACATGACACCAACCATCTCTTTAATTGTAATGTGGAACCAACGCCTCTAACTTACTTACTTACTTAATTGGCGCTTAACCGTCTAAACGGTTATGGCCGTCCAACAAGGCGCGCCAGTCGCTCCTTCGCTCCGCCAACCGGCGCCAATTGGTCACACCAAGGGAGTTTAAATCGTTTTCCACCTGGTCCTTCCAACGGAGTGGGGGCCGCCCTCTACCTCTGCTTCCATAGGCGGGTTCCGATAGAAACACTTTCTTGGCCGGAGCATCATCTTTCATTCGCATAACATGGCCTAGCCAGCGCAGCCGCTGCGTTTTAATTCGCTGGACTATGTTGATGTCTGCGTATAGCTCGTACAGTTCATCATTAAATCTTCTTCGGTACTCGCCATCGCCAACGCGTAGAGGTCCATAAATCTTTCGAAGAACTTTTCTCTCGAACACTCCCAAAGCCGCTTCATCTGCTGTTGTCATGGTCCATGTTTCTGCCCCATATAGAAGGACGGGTACGATAAGTGACTTGTAGAGTATGATTTTCGTTCGCCTAGAGAGGACTTTACTTTTCAATTGCCTACCTAGTCCAAAGTAGCATTTATTGGCAAGATTGATTCTTCGCTGGATTTCAGTGCTGATGTTGTTGCTAATGTTGATGCTGGTTCCCAAATAAACGAAGTCTTTTACTATTTCGAAATTATGGCTGCCAACAGTAGCGTGGTTGCCAAGGCGCATATGCGCTGACTCTTTGCTCGATGACAGCAGGTACTTCGTTTTGTCGTCATTCACCATCAAACCCATCTTTACCGCTTCTTTTTCCAGCTTGGAGTAAGCAGAACTAACAGCGCGGGTGTTTAGGCCGATGATATCAATGTCATCAGCACATGCCAGTAATTGCACGCTTTTATAGTATATTGTTCCAGTGCGGTTAAGTTCTGCAGCTAGTATAATTTTCTCCAGCATCAAATTAAAGAAATCGCACGATAGGGGGTCACCCTGTCTGAAACCTCGTTTAGTTTCGAACGGCTCGGAGAGGTCCTTCCCAATTCTGACTGAGCTGATGGTGTTGCTCAACGTCATTTTGCACAGCCGTATAAGTTTTGCAGGGAAACCAAATTCAGACATAGCGGCATATAGGCAGCTCCTTTTCGTGCTGTCGAAGGCGGCTTTAAAGTCGACGAAGAGGTGATGTGTGTCGATTCTCTTTTCACGGGTTTTTTCCAAGATTTGGCGCATTGTGAAAATCTGGTCGATGGTAGATTTACCAGGTCTGAAGCCGCACTGATAAGGTCCAATCAGCCGGTTCACGGTGGGCTTCAATCTTTCGCACAATACACTTGAAAGGACCTTATATGCGATATTAAGAAGGCTGATTCCACGATAGTTGGTGCATTTTGCAGTATCCCCCTTCTTGTGGACTGGGCAAAGAACACTTAGATTCCAACCGTCGGGCATGCTTTCGTCCGCCCATATTTTGCTAAGAAGCTGCTGCATGCGCCTTACCAACTCCTCGCCGCCGAACTTGAATAGCTCCGCAGGCAATCCATCAGCGCCCACGGCCTTGTTGTTTTTCAATTTGGTTATTGCTATTCTAACTTCGTCATAATCGGGCGGGGGGACATATATTCCATCATCATCGATTGCGGGATCGGGTTCTTCATCTCTGCGCGGTGAATTGCTGCCTCCATTTAGGAGAGCAGAGAAGTGTTCCCTCCATAATCTAAGCACTCTCTGGACATCAGTTACAAGGTCGCCGTTTTCATTCCTACAGGAGTTTGCCCCGGTCTTAAAACCTTCCGTCTGTCGCCGTATTTTTTGGTAGAATTTTCGGGCGTTGTTCCTGGTGGCTAGCAGCTCAAGCTCCTCGCACTCACGCCTTTCTGCTTCTGCTTTTTTCTTCCTGAAAAGGCGTCTCGCTTCCCTTTTCAACTCACGATAGCGTTCACACACTCCTCTTGTCGCGCTCGCTTTTAACGTAGCCCTGTAGGCAGCGTCTTTTCTTTCGGTTGCAACGCGGCATTCTTCATCATACCAGTTGTTTTTTCGTGACCGCCGGTAACCAATTTTTTCCTCGGCGGTAGTACGAAGTGCTTTGGAGACATGCTCCCACTGCTCCTGTATTCCTTCAGGATGAGTTGTGCCCTCAGAGAGCAGGTGTGAGAGTCGAGTTGCGAAATCATTGGCAGTCTGTTGTGATTGAAGCTTTTCGACGTCTAGCTTTCCTTGTGTTTTTTGTTCCTTGTTTTTAGCCGCGTTGAGGCGGGTGCGTATTTTGGCTGCAACGAGATAATGGTCCGAATCGATGTTAGGTCCTCGGATCGTTCGCACATCTAAAACACTGGAGGCATGCCGTCCGTCTATCACAACGTGATCGATCTGATTGCGAGTATTTCGATCAGGAGACAGCCATGTAGCTTGATGTATCTTTTATGCACAAACCTCGTGCTTGATATGACCATGTTTCGAGCACCGGCAAAGTCAATCAGCCTCAGTCCGTTAGGAGAAGTTTCATTGTGTAGGCTGAACTTTCCGACTGCAGGGCCAAAAACACCTTCTTTGCCCACCCTGGCGTTAAAGTCGCCAAGCACGACTTTTATATCATGACTGGGGCAGCGCTCGTATGTGCGTTCTAATTGTTCATAAAAAGTGTCTTTCACCTCATCGTCTTTCTCCTCTGTCGGCGCATGGGCGCAGATGAATGATATATTAAAAAATTTTGCTTTTATTCGAATAGCGGCGAGACGCTCGTCCACAGGCGTGAACGCCAGCACTTGGCGACAAAGTCTCTCTCCCACCACGAATCCGACGCCGAAACTGCGCTTATTCGCATGGCCACTCCAATATATGTCACAATTTTTGATCTTCTTTCTTCCTTGCTTCGTCCAACGCATTTCTTGGATGGCGGTGATGTCAGATTTTGCTTTGACGAGGACATCAACCAGCCGGGCATCTGCACCAATCCCATTCAGGGAGCGGACGTTCCAGGTGCATGCCCTCAATTCATTGTCCTTCAAACGCTTGCCATGGTCGTCATCAATAGAGAGTGTATTTATCCGAGGCTTGTTGTTATATTTCATTGGAGTATGGTTTTACGTGGCGGGTCCCAAGCCCAGCGCACAACCCGCTCAGCGGGGGTGAAAATATTACTTGGCACGTTTATATAGCGAGCCGCTTGCTCCAAGACAGACGCCCGCTTGCAGCCGCACCTAGAGGTGTACAGACGCTGCCGATGAAATCTCCCCCGGCTAGCCCTTAAACCGATTATGTCAGAGTGGCCTAGCCAGGTTGTCGCCTTCTCACATTAGCTCACCGCTAAACGGGTGTTTAGCGGCTACCCAGAGGATACTTGGCCGCAAGCGACCGGCCTCTAACACCCCTCTCATTATGGTCCACTCCTGTTGAAACAGCAAGTTTCCTTGGACTCCCGTTAGAGGATATTGATGACAATTTTTGATAATTCGCACCTATTGGATGGGGCGAAGCACTGCTACAACAACAGCAAGAGATCATAAGAAGGCTTTTAGAGTTTACGAGGAAAAAGTTCTCCGGAAAATTTATGGAGCTGTTCGTGATGCCGACGGCAAGTATCGAAGGAGGTATGGTGATAAGCTGTATGAGCTTTAGGTAGACATGACGATGGGTCATGTTAAGCGAAAGGACAACGACGATCCGGCCAAGAAAACATTGCAGCCGTCACCACCGTTTGGAAGCAGAGAAAGAAGAGACCTTCACTGAGTTGGACGAGGCAGGTAAAGGAAGACTTTACCTCACTTGGTACTCCCAATTGGCGTCAGTTACCGCGAAACAGTGATAGCTCGCGTGACTTGTTACGAAACGGCCAAAAATTCTTAGGCGGTTATGTGCTAATTATTAGGGTTCGGGTTCGAGCTGAATATATATGTTGGTGATAATTGTAGTTATAGCTGTGCACTTGCTGACTATCCCTACAGCACTCCGACTTCCTGCAGCTTGTGAAGATGTAGATTGTATATATAAGTGAATTTTAGGCAGGATTTAAATGGAATTAAGGAAGATTTTAGACTATTAGATATAAACATAGTCTCGTTTACCGACTAAATGCCTACGTTGTGTGGAACAATCAGTGAATCCATTACTCTGTGGTAAGCTCAAAATTCCATAAACTATATTTAAGTTGATTAAAGCACCAATTCGTGCCTGTTACTTCACTTGCAAATACTAACAATACGAGCTTGATCCATGTACAGCAACAAAAAAAAGCACAAACGCTTTTTCTCCCGCAACATAATCACAATTAGTGCGCAACATAAGTCACGATTTGCGCTTTTGTTAATTCATCAACGCGTAATTTGCATTTTGATACGCTGCACAAAAGGTGAATTGAGCCAAAGAAAAAGTCACTGATTATATGAAGTGAACGAAGGCAAACCCCTACCAACAATAATTGTTAACAATGCTCATGTTGTTGCGCCAAATAATTACAAAAAAAATGGAATTGCTTTAAATACTTTGTTGCGCATGCGCAGCGGTACGGGTCGAATCAGACCAATTGTAGCAAGCAAGCAAAAGTATAGCAAACGAATATCTGTTCGGTGCACAAGGGCGACTGCCAGCAACCAAATAACTTATATAAAGAAAACATGAGTTTGGCCCTAATTATGGAGCATTAGAAAGGTTTTGCGGCGAGGTCGACTTATTCAAACATTTCGAGTGATTGCAAGCTTAAAAAGCTCACGTTATGAAAAAGTTGTACTGAATAATGAAATGCGTTTGGTTATGGAATAACTGGGATTGTATTAATTAGTAAAAAAAATATTGCAATTGATATTCTCTATAAAAGTCTCGAGTCAAGCTCTAATGGCTGATTTCAGTCTATTATAAAATATAGATGCAGCCAGCTGGTCTGAACTCATCATGAGTGGCATAGAGAGAAACCTAGCACCACAAAAAAGTTGTAGCGTTGCTACTATTGGCCCGAAATCAATAAACGGCTTCCGAATATTATGTGGAAATATCAATTAACCAAACTATTTTAAATTATTTTTAGACTAATCATTAATATTAAATGCATCTCCGCTGGTCTTGATTAGTAGTTGTTTTTTTTTTGCAGGAAGGTTGAAAACAACCCTAGTCTTGGAACCGTCGCCCACCCCGGTACCACTTTCGCATTACTTCAGGGTGGCATTCCATATTTCTCATTTTTTAAGAGCCTACTGTTGTCCCTGCGGCCAGGTTCTCGCTTTTTGCTCTGAATGTCGATTTAATCGCCACAACTGCGCCTGCGCATTTCTTTGCGCTCCCTTTCAGCATCCATCAGGCGTGTCATGACTACAAATGCCATTTTGCTCACTGTAGTGCAGCATTCCTTTCTGTTGCACATTTGTGATACTAAATTTCTCATGGCAGGTTCCTCCCCAAAAACTCTATGCAAGGTAGGTTTTTCCTCGTGAAAACGGGGCAGTGGAACATGACGTGTTCTGAATTTTCTAACTCCCTGGTACACCTTGGGAAAGAAGATCTTCCTCTATCCTTCCTCCTCCCCAAAAACGCAATGCAAGGTGAGTCTTTCCTCGAAAAAACGGGGGCAGTGGAACATGAAGTGTTCTCCGTTTTCTAACTTCGTAGTACACCTTGGGCAAAGAGGATCTTCCTCTGTCCTTCGCTTCCATAAATCCTCTTTGAAACCGGCATTCCCACTTAGTATCTGTATGAGATGGTAGTTCAGTTCGCCTGGCTTCTGCTCATTCCATTTAGCTATGTCCCAAACTAATGTTAAGGTCCAACGCCATTTACTCGAGGCCTCCCAACGTTCCTTCCACTTAGCTATTGCTTGCTCTTTCCTTGGCGTGTTCAGATGGTCGCTTGATATTAGTGTTATACAGATCTGCTATTTCGCTTGCCGGAAAGTTCACTGGTATTTTCCTGCTTAGGACCAGGATGGCGTCGTCGGACACCGTCCGATAAGCACTTGCTGTTCTTCTAGCTGCAAGTCGGTATCTTGCTAATATATCTTTTTGATGGGTCCGCTTAGATCCGTAGCGCACTGGTGCTACGTATAGCATTATCGAGCTGGTTACTGTGGACAATATCTAACGGGTAGCTTCGCTCGGACCACCAATATTAGGCATTAGTAATTGGTTGTCGCAGGGTTTTCATACCACCGCTCGTGAGGTTGCGGAATAAAAATTATGGTTGCAACCCAGGCCGCCCAAGTTCCTGCTTAAGAGGCGTTTTGATCCAGTAAAATCTGGTGGTAACATCTTTGCAGCATCTGAAGGGATTATGGTGTGGAACACTCACCTTTTCTGCATGTGTACCTACAGTCCAATGACCGGTGCATACTTTGTAAGTTTATGGGTATCGGCTCTACATATACTCAGAAGTCCCCTTGTCCGTCTCTCATTGTAGTCTGCCTATATTGCTAATAACCGCAAACATATCACGGTCTTTGTTGACGTAAACATTTCAAATTCTCCCTTGGCTATCCATAAGAACATACATACGAAAGTTTCTTGCACGAACCGAACTACCAACTTCGAGCCAGTTTGTGACAAAGTTAATGCTTTTATAGCTACCGGGCTGTTAGGGTAGATAGCAGCCTTCCCAGTGATGTTCCGGTTTCAAAGCTTCAGCCGAGAACTTTTGCTTGACAAACAGTGCAATTCAACAGAAGTTTAAATGACGTAGACATTTCTAGAGAGTCCGAATAAATTCAAGCACCACACGTGTATCCATCTTGGAACCTTCAATGCATAATTGCATTCCATTATAACAGTGATCCTGCCTACCTTCCTAAAATTTTAAAGTTTACGAGAATAATACTTTATTTCGAAACCAATTGTATTCGCCAGAAGTAGATAAAGGAGTTCCAAGACTTCCAGGGTAACCTTGTGTTTTATGACGTTATAAAGGTCTGCCTCATACAGTTATAACACCATCTTGGCTTTGAGAGCCAAGAGCGTAACATCTGCTCATGAATTAACCAACTCAAATTGTATAAGAAGACTGACGAATGGTTTCAAGCGAGATGGAAGCTCCGACCATATTTAATTAGCTCTTCTGTCTTAGTATCATTTATTTCTGAGCGGCTTTCAAAATGAATTAACATGACACTTTAATAAAATACATTAGTTCTTAGCAGTTTCACAGTAGACATAATGACCCTGGAAGATCACTGCTATCACACGAATTATTGATTTTCGGTCCTCTACACTTCGTATGACCATTAAAACGGGCAACATATGATTTCCATACCGAGGCCTGCCCGACCCAATCTATCAAAAGAGATAACTTAACAGGGAATGGGTTATGTATAGATTTTTTCTGATAAATTTTTAGCCGGTTTACTTTAAATTGAAACTTAGTAAGAAGCGCCCTCTTTGTAATAGTCACATTCATTAACCAGCTGTGAATTTTGGTTTCGCTTCAAGCCAAACGAAATTGAGCTTGCAGCTATTCGTCATTTTATAGCTTACGTTATCTATTTGCACACATGTCGTAAGCTTGTTAATGATGTGATCTTGAAAATTGCGCACCTCCTACACAGCGAGCACTAAATGTATGCATACATATTTACAGATATGCAAGTGTACGTTTGTATTCCTCTCTACCTGATCTAGCAATTAAAACTGAACAGACAGTTGCATGCGTTGTAAAGTAATAATTTATGCTGCATCATTGCCGCCTACATTTGTCTAGAATCAAACATACCCACAAACATATCCAAGATCATTGCTATGATGCAGGTTGACGTCGTTGAACCGGCAAACATATCTGGGATTTGCAAGCAAGTGAACTGGGCTGGCTAATAAATAACATGCAAGTTTACTTGCTGACTCACTGATGGCTCATTGGAAAATACCACACCGCCATATGTTGGTGATATGTAAGTATGTGAGTAGAGATATGAGTCTGTATGTGTAGTTTTGATTTATGTAGTACTAGTTACTGTGACGTTTGCGCATAAATGGATGATGATGCTGTGATGTTACATTGTATTTGCATTAAAATGTTTATTTATAATAAGCGAATATTGATTTAACTAACATCATTTTGCTTTTATGATAATTAACAGTTTAATTAATTAATGTTGATACTTAGTAAAATGGAATCATTGAGCATTTTAATATAGACTACAATGTTGTATTAATATATATATGAATATACTAAATATTTACTTCACTCATAATGGGTATGGGTTATAGCTGTCCATTAGCAGGTGCCAACTTAACAAGATTTTTTGATTAGAAAATAGGGGCCTGACCTGACCAATAAGCTCGCATACTGTGCGCAGTTAACTTATAATCTGTAAACTATGAAACCATCAGACAAAATGGCGTATATAAATGTAGCGATTGGTCTATATTTTGTGAAGGAATGTTATAGAACTTTTAAATCAAACGAAATGGTTTTTCCAAACAAAATTAAACTTCTTTTCAAATCAAGTGAAATCTTTTACAATCCAAATGCAACTTTTTATACTCAGTTGAGCAGAGCTCACAGAGTATATTAACTTTGATTGGATAACGGTTGGTTGTACAGGTATAAAGGAATCGAGATAGATATAGACTTCCATATATCAAAATCATCAGGATCGAAAAAAATTTGATTGAGCCATGTCCGTCCGTCCGTCCGTCTGTCCGTCCGTTAACACGATAACTTGAGTAAATTTTAAGGTATCTTGATGAAATTTGGTATGTAGGTTCCTGAGCACTCATCTCTGATCTCTATTTAAAATGAACGATATCGGACTATAACCACGCCCACTTTTTCGATATCGAGAATTTTGAAAAACCGAAAAAGTGCGATAATTCATTACCAAAGACGGATAAAGCGATGAAACTTGGTATGTGAGTTGAACTTACGACGCAGAATAGAAAATTAGTAAAATTTTGGACAATGTGCGTGGCATCGCCCACTTTTAAAAGAGGGTAATTTAAAATTTTTCCTGCTATAATTTGGCAGTCTTTCAAGGTATCATGACGAAATTTGGCAGAAACGTTACTCGTATTACTGTATGTACGCTTAATAAAAATTAGCAAAATCGGAGAACGCCCAGGCCCACTTTTAAAAAAAAATTTTTTAAGTCAAATTTTAACAAAAAATGTAATACCTTTACAGTATATAAGTAAATTATGTCAACATTCAACCCCAGTAATGATATGGTGCAACAAAATACAAAAATAAAAGAAAATCTCAAAATGGGCGTGGCCCCGCCCTTTTTCATTTAATTTGTCTAGGATACTTTTAATGTCATAAGTCGAACAAAAATTTACCAATCCTTATGAAATTTGGTAGAGGCTTAGATTCTAGGACGATAACTTATTTCTGTGAAAAAGGGCGAAATCGGTTGAAGCCACACCCATTTTTATACACAGTCGACCGTCTGTCCTTCCGCTCGGCCGTTAACACGATAACTTGAGCAAAAATCGACATATTTTTACTAAATTTAGTTCACGTACTTATCTGAAATCACTTTATTTTGGTATAAAAAATGGCCGAAACCCGACTATGACCACATGGTAAAACATGGTATTTGGATTGGTATATTGACGCAAAATATAACTCTAGAAAAAACTTTGTAAAATGGGTGTGACACCTACCATATTAAGTAGAAGAAAATGAAAAAGTTCTGCAGGGCGAAATAAAAAACCCTTGAAATTTTGGCAGGAATGCTGTTCGTGGTATTACATATATATATAAACTAGCAGACCCGTCAGACTTTGTTCTGCCCTAAATTTGGTCTATCTGCATACATTTTAATAAGTTGATGCGACTAAATCGAATATCACAATGAAAATTACTTTAAAGCTCTCAGCAATAGCTTTTATTTGATATCCATATTACAGACACATTCTAGGGGTATCCGGGTCAAGTTTTTGGCCTATATTTCGAGACCCTAGTCACCCAGGGGTATAAAGATTACTCTGTACTAAAGCACATATCAACAGCTTCCATTTGAAACCTGTTTGGACAAAGATATCCCAGGATTACCCAAGACCACGTTTTGATTTCAAGACCCTAGCCAGAACGGGATAAAAAGTATTATATGTCTGTGTCCTGGTTCTAAGCTGTCCCTCCACTAATTTTCAGTCAAATCTGTTCATCCGTTCTTGAGTTATAAATTGTGTAACTAACACCACTTTCTTTTATATATACCTGAAGCCTTAAAGATTTCAGTTATCAGACCCATATACAAGTAAGGGCCTAAATCAGATCCGAAAAATTATCGCCCCATTGCAATCCTGCCTGTGATAGAAAAAATATTGGAAGAGGTTATAGCAACGAGACTAACTGAGTTTATAGAAAAATATAAAATAATCGACTATAATCAGCATGGCTTCCAAAAAGAAAAAAATATTAACCAGCTTCTAGGACTTTTTGCGACCAAATTAAACGAGAATCTTGGAAAAAACACTGTTATATATTTTTCCAAAGCATTCGACACCTTGTCCCATTCAAAGCTAATAGAAGCCCTAGAAAATGCTGGTATACGAGGAAATTGCCTAGCGTGGTTCCGAAGCTTTCTGGAACATAGAGTGTACACGGTCAAAGTCTGCCGCGAATTAAGCGACGAAGTCTCGGTTTCGTATGGTGTTCCCCAAGGTTCAAAACTGGGACCGATCCTGTACCTGATTTATGCAAACAGCTTGATGAGACATTTGAAAAATTGCGAAGTTTTTGTATATGCTGACGACACCACTATCGTAGTGTCGCACAAAAACCTAAAAGAAGCTACAAATATTATGCAACGTAAACTGGACAACGTTGTCAAATGGTCGCATGACAATGGATTGCTAATTAATTATTTGAAAACAAAATTAATGCATTTTAGACCCCCGAATTTACAAACGTCAAACATAAATCTGAAATTTCATAGTACCGAATGTCTGCATAAACCTCAAACAACTTGTCCCTGTGATATAACCATTGAAACAGTGCGAACGCATAAATACTTGGGAATCATCCTCGATGACCATTTTAAATGGAACGAGAATCTTTTATACCTGCGAAATAAATTACGTAAATCGGCGTACTTTATAAAGCATCTTAGCTATTGCAGCAATTACGCAGTCCTTTTGCAAGCCTACAGAGCATTATCGGAATCGTACATTCGATACGTCATTACAGCATGGGGAACCCCTTCCAGCCTTAAAAAAGTTCAATTGAGCCAGAACTACTGCTTGAAAATATTAGCTAGAAAGTTGAATGTATACACAGTGAATACACCGCTTAATAGGGAACTAGGGATTCTTGACATCAAGTCTATTTTTAAAATAACGATAATCAATGAGTTCTATGACGAACAAAAATTTCAAACAAAGATTAACCATAATCTCGGGACACGAGCTCAGGTGCAAACCAAACTCAGAGTACCAAGGTTTTTGAATAATTACTCAAAAAATACCCTATCCGTTCTAGTACCCACCCTTTTAAATGTACTACCATCAAACTTGCTCAACCTGCCAAAAGTACCTAATGGAAAAAATCTTATTTATAAATACATAAAAAGCTTTATGTAGAAATTTCATGCCCTTATTTTAAGATTAATTTATCGCTTAAAATTGTTATTTCTAAACAATTTTTATTTAATATCTAATTCTCTTACTACAAATACTTCGTCCAAATTTAATGCAACTCGCTAGCCGCCAAGTGCGATGAAAATATTTTAGTTTTTATCTAATAGCGCTAATCATAAACTTTTTTAATATCAAATTTTACTGTTTTAGGCTACTAAAATATAATTTTTATTAAATAATTAGCTATAATCTTAAACTTTGTTAAAGGCAAAATTTATGGAATTAAGCTAATAATTATGTTAAATGTTTTGTAAATCATGTCGTAGGAATGTTTTACCCGCAGACAAGCTCAAAAGCTTCGCGGGTTAATTGTTAAAATTAATGTATGACTTAATATAATCAAATAAGTACAAAAACAATACAAAAATACAATACAATACAATACAATATATACATCACATTAGAAACTTCAAAAATAACAGCATTTCTCCACTATTTATTGGATGTTGTTATACCCTGCAAAAATCGCGAGTACTCCATGCATGCATGTATGGAGTACTCGCTATGGACCAACCGAGTACTCCAAAATTAACCACAATTCATACAAAAAAAATGTTCCAATTAACATTGCGATGTCCTAGGACTGGACCATATACTCCAGCTTCGCATTACATCAGAGTAATCCATGGAGTACCCACAGTCCAATAAACATCGTGTAGTGATTACAATCGTTAAAAACGAGCAATGATCGGCTTACAATGTGTTCGTGTAGAAACATGAGTTGGTCCATTGCTGCATTACAGTGGAGTATAATGGTAAGTACTCCAGTGGACCAAATGATCCAACAATTTTTGCAGGGTACATATAAACCTTCCTCTTCAATCACTCTATCTACTTAAAAAAGCGCATCAATATCCGCTGCGTAGTTTTAAAGGTTTGAGCATTCAAAGGGACATAGGGACAGAAAAAGCGACTCTGTTTTATACTACGTAGTGATAGTGATACATGCAAAAATACCAAAAAATAAAAATTTTGTTTAAGAATTTTAAGGAAATGTTCAATATTTTAAACGAAAGAGTATTTTTCGAGAGATGTATGCATTCTTAACCATTTATTATTATTTGTGTATGTACATACATATGTATGTCAAGCTGATATGAAAACACAAACAGACATATAAACCTACGGCCGAAGTTAAATAACACACCGAATGCTATGTGTATATACGTATGTGTCGCATAATATCTCACTCAAAAGTAATTTGCTCGCAGAGTTGACACCGAACAACCACACACACGGATTTTTTGGTAGAAATGCTACTTTTGTTTAAACAATTTGGCTGATATAAGAAACGAATCAATTATTTTTTTTTGATGCAGAACGAAGGTAAATATTTCAAAGTTTTACTGAAAAGTATAATTTTTCAAATTCATCCTTCCGTTTATGAGTTATAACTGTGTAAACAAAAATTTTATGATTTTTTACTACATTTTGGCAATTTGCCAGGGCCCTATAATATATACCTTCCAATTATATTAACTGTACCATCTCACGAAGCTAAGCTTTCAAATGCAAAAAACCGTTTTAAAATCGGAGCATTCTGTGCGAAGTTATGTGCATACATGGCATTTAGCGACTTTATTTTATAAGATTTATAGATATATAGATAGATTAGCGGTACCCGACAAATGATGTTCTGGGTCACCCTGGTCCACATTTTTGTCGATATCTGGAAAACGCCTTCGCGTATACAACTACCACCACTCCCTGTTAAAACCCTCATTAATAGCTTTAATTTGATACCCATATCGTACAAACAAATTCTAGAGTCAACCCTGATCCACCTTTATGGCGATATCCCTAAATGGCGTCCACCTATAGAACTATGGCCCACTCCCTCATAAAATACTCTTTAGTGCCTTTCATTTGATACAAATGTCATACAAACACATTTCAGGGTTACTCTCGGTTCATTTTCCTACATGGTTATTTTTCCTTATGTTTTCACCATAGCTTTCAACTGAGTATGCAATGTTCGGTTACACCCGAACTTAACCTTCCTTACTTGTTTCCACTCAGTTTAAACTTTTTCAAATAAATTGTGACTTTTTTCAACGCAAACGAAACTTTTTTCAAATCAAATTAAATTTTGTTCTATTCAATTGAAACTTTTTTATATCAAATTAAATTTTTTTCATATGAAATTAAACTTTTTTTCAAAACAAATCAAACATTAACTTTTTACAGATGAAATTTAACATTTTTCAAATCAAATAAAACCTTTTCAACTCAATTGAAACTTTTTCAAATCGAATGATAATTTTTCAAGTCAATTAAAAATTTTTAAAACCAAATGCTACTTTTTTTGTGTCAATTGAATCGAAGCTTTTTTCAAATGAAATAAAACTTTTTTGAATGAAATAAAACTTTTTTCAGCTCAGTTTAAACTTTTCAAATCAAATTAAATTTTTGTTCAACTCAGTTAAATTTTTTTTCAATTCATTTTAAAATATTTTTGTTACTCCATTGAAACTTTTTCAAGCCGAATGAAACATTTTTGAACTCAAAAGAAACTTGTTGGAAATCAAGTGAAACTTTTTTCAAGTAAAAGGAAATTTTTTCAACTCAAATGAAGCTTTTATCAAAACGATTCAAATATTTACTCTTTACAAATAAAATGAAACTTTTTCAAATCGAATGATACCTTTTTTCAAATCAATTAAGCATTTTTCAAATCAAATGCAGTTTTTTTCGTGTCGAATTAAACTTTATTCAAATGAATTGAAACTTTTTTCAAATCAAATTAAACTTTTTTTTAATCAAATGAAACTTTTTCAACTCAGTTAAAAATAATTCAAATCAAGTGACCTTTCTTCAAAACTAGTTATAGTTTTTAAGTCAAATGAAACTTTTATCAAAACAAGTCAAACATTTACTTTTTACAAATAAAATTTAACATGTTTCAAGTAAAATAACAGTTTTCAGCTCAAATGAAACTTTTTCAAGCCGAATGATACTTAGTCCATGAGCCCGTGACTGCCAGACCTTTGTCATTTTATAACAGTTGAAATTTCGTCAGTGCATACTTCCAACTGAAGCAGGGTCGTTGGTCTATTATAAAACTTGAGTCATGGTGGTTTTAACGGATATCGTGCAAAAATTTTGCAGAAAAATAGACCTTTCTTTCGCCATTTTATAAAGACTGATTTTCATATAGTTATGGTCTTCGTCAAGATATAAGAAGCCACTAGCCTTATTGCCAGACACTTTCCATAGTGGCTTTGTCCAGCCAGACACTTTCTGTAATGTAAAACTGTACTTTTTCATAAAATGAAAGATGAAAGTTTTTTACGGCAAACAAAATTTCAAAAGTTTTTTTTTTTAAATTTTGTATTCGAATTTCAGTATAAAATTCCTTAGATGTTCTGTGAAGTTTAGAAGGATTAAAAGTGTCTGGCTAATCAAAGCCACTTTGGAAAGTGTCTGGCAATGAGGCTAGTGGCTTCTTATATCGTGACGAAGACCATAACTATATGAAAATCAGTCTTTATAAAATGACGAAATAAAGGTCTATTTTTCTGCAAAATTTTTGCGCGACATCTGTTAAAGCCACCATGATATTCATAAAATGACAAAGGTCTGGCCATCACGGGCTCTTGCTGTAACTTTTTTCAAGTCAATTAAACACTTTTCACATCAAATTCAGTTTTTTGGGTATCGAATGAAACTTTCTTCAAATGAATTAAAACTTTTTTCAAATCAAACTAAACTTTTTTTAAACCAAATGAAACTTTTTTCAACTCAGCTTAAACTTTTTTCAGCTCCAACGAAACTTTTTCAAATCAAGTGAAATCACGTAATCTTGCAAATAAATTTTTTTCATATCGAATAAAAGTTTTTCCAATTAAAATCAAACTTTTTTTGTTTAGTTAGATGTAACTTTTGCAATTGAAAATTTCGTCAACTCAAATCAATCTTTTTTCAAATCATATAAAACTTGTTTAGAGTGCCCACATTGGATAATAGATGACCCCAAGCAGATTGGCAAGGTGGGCACTGGTGTTAATGTAAACTGGCTCTTCAGTAATGAAGTCAGGACAAAGTTCTTATTAATATTAATCCTCTCTTTGGGTCCCAAGTGATATCAGAGCTGCAGGGAATATGACAAAGTTATCAATGGCATAGAGAAAAGCGAGAAGGCGTAAGCCATGGAGGGTGATCTTGCTCTCTTGCTTAGTGAGCGAACTACATCAGGACCCTGAGGGTAGAGGCGGTCAAGTTGTTGCTAACTTGTGACCAAGTAATGCTTTCCAGGAGAAATATTCTGAATATCCGGAGGGACGTTTTGCAGAGATACCTGATATTGCGATTATGGGGATTAACTGCCAGACCTATCCCAACGGTGCTCGTTCTGCTTACGTGGAAGTAGAAGATTACCACCCTCAATCGGGTGGGTACCTCTGGTACCCCCTGATATAGTTAAGTACATTGGGATGATTCCTGATGACAAGCTTCCATAACAGCTTAATATGAGGAACTACGCTAGGAAAGTTTCAGTAGGATTATTGATGTCGAGTGGAAATCGACAAACCCCCGTGTACTCTTCCTTAGTGCGGCGCATTGGCTGAACGATATATCAATCAAGCCGATTTTTTTCTATGAAGTTCTGGTATAGTGTACAGCACAGCACACTTCCTTGACGTTTAAAAGAATAAAAGAACTGCATCGATTGAGACTAGTTGGAAAAAGCAGGGCCGTAAACTGAATGTAATTGATATCGCGGGCATAATAACTGCAGCCTGGTCGACAATAAGGTTCCGAAATGCGGGATGTAAGAGTGTGAATAACGCTCACTCCAGAATTCTTACCGGCTTCGTACCCATCCCTGACAGAGACTTGGGAAAATAAGGCTGCTCGATCTCTGCACCCTCATTTAGGAGAAGGTTGCGTCTTTTAAGAATGCGGTAAATGAGATAGTAAGGGTGCTATCAGAGCGCTAAGCATTGCCACCATAAGATAGAGAACTGCCACGGATTGCTTGATTTTACTCCGCAATGGCATCGAACTACTTTTTGATAAAAGTCATCTGGCTGGCAGTTGACTTTGGAGTCCTTCCGACTCCTTGATATCTGATTTTGGACAGATCGGTCTCGAGTTAACTAACCATATGCTGGGATGTCAGAGCGGAGCTTCTGAAGTTTACTTATGTAAGTTTATCTTTTAACGGTTATTGGAGTGATCACACACCACTCCCAAATAAGAGAAAATGAGGTGCGACTAAATATCGTAAGTTGGGACTTAATTAGCTGTATGGAATACAATCATTCAGTTAATCTATGCTCAGCTATTCCGGCTTTGCGTGAACGAGTCGTAGATATCTCGGTTGTGATATATTCGAATCTCTGGGCCGATATCTGATATACCCGTACTATATAGCAGCCACGCAACGATCCCCTATATAATTGAAGACCAGAATGTGTATTGGAAGCTTTGCTTTAACTAGGCACCTGCCACCAGACCTAACCAACCTTACTTTAATTCATAGACTGTTTTGTTGAGCTGAATTCGGCAGAAAGTTCAGAACTTCAGCATTGAATGGTTCAGTTTTTTGCACATTTAAAGCAGGAAGGGTTCTAGTGGACCAGTCGGCCTAAATGTGCGTGTGCAGTGTACTGAAAGACAACAGTGAGTGAGTCTTGTTACTGATTCTTTGAATACTTGAAACTCCACATCACAAATATTCAAGTCAAACTCATTCTTATGTACAAGGAAATGTTTGTGGATCGCCTTTGGTCATCTATACGGAAAGATTTACTAAACTACTTGTTTGTTTGCGTGTTTTTTTGTAAACAATTACTCATACATAAGCATTTCTATTTGCATATGTTTGTGTGTGTGAGTATTTATGTGCTTTTCAAACATTAACAGCGCTAGTTAAGAGCGCACCACCTGAGTAAATCAATTGACGCAATTCCACGAATTCCATACCTTGAAAGCCATTGAAGCGACCGGACAGGAAATCTTTTGTATGCAACTCATAACGCTTGGTCGCTTGCAACAAGTTGTTGATCAACCGCCACTAACTATACATCGTGTCGTTCAAGCGTTATCCATCCATCGACAATTCATTTGCTACGTCCATTCTTTTGCCCACAATTCGTTTGCTTGTTGTGGCAGAATGTGCCGTTGATACGCCCGCAAATGGCGTGGTAAATACTTGGAGGTATGTAGGTACTTGAATTGATTGTGAGATTTTTCAATGCAAAACTCTTTAACGTTCACACAGCTGCGATTTACCTGATCGATCGAGAATGAAGAAGAAGAAGAATATGACGAGTTTGTGGTTTGCATACTTAAAAGCTAGCAGACTATTTCAAAGTGTTCTCACTTCAAATGATCAGAGCAGTCAAGGCAATTTGTTGCTTTGTTTCTTCGTTGGCCTTAAATATCATTTGCCATGGACATCGCGTAAAATTCATTTGTCTTGATCATTTGTCTTTATATATTTTAGTTTGATCATTGATTTTACACTCAGCTGTAGTTAGTACACAAAAAAGGTCTTTAAAAAAGTACAACTAATAGAAGACTGATACTTCCAGCAACGCATCATACCTGCGGATGAAGTAGGGACTGCTGCCGCATACCATCAAAAGCAGCTACAACAAAGCTATGCGATCCATTGCAACGTTTGGCGCTCTACACTGGTGAAAGGCGAAGGGATGTACAAATTCTAGGTTTAGTTAGCTGTTTCGTCAAGATAAGCTCATTTGGACTACATGCAGGTCCGCTATGATACCAAAGTTACAACTACTTTGAAAATCCCTGCGATCTCATCTGTGGTTGAATTGTTCTGAGATCAGGATACCCGAAAACCGAAATATTGCCTAGTTCTGGTAAAATCTAGACAATGAATCAAGCAGTACCTCGAAGATTCCACCTTTTGATCCTGCATCTGCCGCTGGAGGGGGGGGGCGGTAAGCGGTGTCCAGGATTCCACGGGTTTTTACCAGACAAGCACCGCGTTCAGGAGTATCTTGGGTATCACTAAAAAGCCAGTTCAGTACACTTTCTTGGAAACCGCTCCGCAGCCTCCAGGTCCCCCCGAAGCTCGTTTACTGCCACAACCAACAGTTTTTATACTCCGCTGAGCAGAGCTCACAGAGTATATTAATATATATCGAGATAGATATCTGGGCGAAAAGAGAGATTCATTTAGCCATGTCCGTCCGTTCGTCCGTCCGTCCGTGAACACGATCACTTGAGTAAATTTTGAGGTATCTTAATGAAATTTGTTATGTAAGTTCCTGGGCACTCATCACAGATCGTTATTTAAAATGAGCAAAATCGGACTATAACCACGCCCACTTTTTCGAATTTCGAAAAACCGAAAAAGTGCGATAATTCATTACCAAAGGCGGATAAAGCGATGAAATTTGGTAGGTGGGTTGAGCTTATCACGCAGAATTTAGTAAAATTTTGGACAATAAGGTAATTTAAAAGATTTGCAAGCTGTAATTTGGCAGCTGAGTGTGTAATGTTCGGTTACACCCGAACTTAGCCTTCTTTACTTGATAAGAGAGAAAATCTTTTTGTGGCGTATCTTCGCAGCTCGTTTACTAACACAACCCAAAAGCTCACCGTGTAAGGTGGTAGAGGAGTCCAAGAGTTACTATTTTGTTTCTGCACTTCAAACAATGGTCTCTTCAAAAACGGCTAAAAGTGGCATGAGACCTCACAATCATTCACATTGTACAACAGCAAGTTCGATGCCCTGATAGAGCGTGTATTCCTCGATTTTCCGTTGGGCATAACCCAGTGGTGGTCATTTGGAGCCATCTTCAATATACGCCAGAGATGCTAGACATCTCGGGAGAATATCGATTTTCAACGAATTTAAATCTAATGCCTTTAGGGATGCACAACGATTGTAATTTTGTCTCGGAGAAAGTACCTTGCATCAGTCTAAAAAAAAAAACAAAAATGGGATGAGAAGTGATTGACATGAAGTGAATATCGTTGCTAATAAAAATTTTGGATGGCCGACGAAATAGCTTATATGAGCTATGAGTAGCTTCGAGGAAAACCACATCCACACCCAAAAATTCAATCTTTTCCAATACTTGACAACACCATTACATCGCTTCTAAAATCCACAGCTGGGTATAGAACGCTATATCCAACCAAGCAGGTACTACTTTTTCTTTTCCTATTTGCCTTAGTTAAATACTCAAATTCATTTAACGTATGTATGTATGCGTAAAATGCGTCTCGCCTTAAGATTTATTTAAGAGCTGATTAACATTTTGTCGACGATTTGATCGGTATTCCGCGTTCGATCATTTGCCCGGCTATGCATTTATCTACAATCGCATTTCTGCTTTTGGTGTGAATTTTTCTTTAGATTCTTAACCAATTGATTGAACCTCTAACCCTTTCCTTCCTTGAACTTGGGTGGACAAAAGTTTCAATTCAGGTATTATGGTAGTCACTCTTTTAACTAACGATCGTTTGTGATCGCGCCTCTGCTGCTTGGTGTCCCGCTGCCATACAATTTATTTTTAATAGTCCTTTCCAACGTTGTATATTTTGTGTTCCACAATTGACACCTGCATCTACGACTGGTTTTCCGTAAAGCGTTTTTTAAGAGCATCAACAACTTAAATATATACGCGCTGGATCAGTGAATGCGATCGTCAGGGATTTAACCAATGCGACTTTGTTGAGTCATCATTTGCCTTTGTGCTACCTGGCTGATGGACGGATGGCTTACCTTTTCTTTCGCTTTGTTGCATTGCTCATCTGCGTGGAGCAACCGACTAAATATGGTTTGTTATTTTTCCAGTGCGTATCTTTTCGTTTTTACGATCACACGATCACTTGTTTGTCCATCCGTCAGTCAATTTGTGAGAATTTTTTTTGTTACTTTCAGATTTGTGTGGGTATTTAGTAACTGAAATACCAAGATATCATTTCATTTTAATTCGTATTACTTTGTTCATGTTGTTTCCTTTTTTTTGTTGCTTCTTTTCTACTTCTCTTTGGGTTGATTAATGTATTCAAATGAAGGACAACTTGAATATAGGGATCTTGGGGATCTGCGCCTTTTTATATACCCTTTATCGAATCTAAAGTATTTTTTTAGTACAGGTTTCAATTATGATCCAAACAATATCGAACCGTCTGCCATCTCTACCTACGGATGCAAACTTAACTAGGCTGGTAGTGTCGTCTACTCAAAGGAGCTCTATCTTAGCCTCAGTATATTTGTGTGTCATCAGAAAGTGGTACGAGCCTCGCCGAGGTTGTGCAATGCGGACAAGTGCTGTTTATTACACAAGTACCAAGGACATTTGGATGCACGATATCTTTTTCAAATGTGTGGCCTCCATATAACTCAAACGTCATTAATCATACATACATCTTTCATCGACGAAGCAAACGCCGCATGGACTAAGAAACCACTTCCATGATGGCTTAACTAATCTGTTGATATATATCGCCTTCATTCCACTTCGTGCTACAGGCGCAACAAACGAAAATTATGAATAAGGTAAGTAGCAAACAAACTACAAAGCGAGCATGTCACTGTTGGTGTCGATAAGGATAATTCATGAAGGTTTTGGGGAGTATTATGGATGTTCATAATCCTTTGCTGGATATAGATTCCGGTAACAAGCACCATCTCGGAAACGATTTAATATGACCACAATGAACCTTCTAGGCCGTCCCGCCCGATCCCCTAGATCCATGAGGAACCTGGAGACGCCAGATCCTCACCTGCTAAAAATGCGTATGATACATTAATATATTTGCAACAGGTTTCGCCTCGCGGAGGTGAGGTTGCCAATTGGGTTGCGCTTATTTTGATGTGGTTGTTGTTATGGCAGAGCTCCGATAGGTGTGACCACTCTCTAGTTGTCATAAATGTCCTTTAACGGGAGGCCGAGGAAATTTGTAGCTTCAATAGGGTTGAACTAGAGAGATGACAAAAGGCGTTGGTTCCACATTGCAATTGAAAATATGGTTGGTATAATGTGGGGACACATTACACGCGGGATATGCACAACGTAATGCCGAAGTTGATTCTGGATAAGAGTTTAACCTATTACAGTATCCAGATCGAAGTTGAGATCGAGTAACGCCCAAATTCCTGAGGATGTTGCTTTCTTCCACTGCGAGTTTAGGGTATTTGTCTTGCAGAACGTGGTTCACTAGACAATCCCTGGCATAGTGGCCCGACGCCTTTTTATGGATGTGTCTAAAGGCCTTGTCATGCTCGCTTTTTCAAAGGGATGAGCTCTTAATTGCCTGATTTCTTCAAAGTGCGTACGAAGATGACTTCATAAGTTGTTGGGAGGCGGGGCCTTTTCAACAATATGTTTTGTTGGGGTGCCGGTATGAGGGCAATACTTTGACAGACTTGAAGTTTCCTTCAGTGTGTTTCTTTTAAGTTCAGCGCCTGCAATGGGGACGCGTAGCATACAAGGCGCCGGCTAATTGCTTTATAGATAGCTCTGAGAGTTTCTTTCTCTTCATCCCAAGTGCTGCTGGTAAGGACATTGAGGCGATGGGCTTTAGGTACAATTGCGTCTGTATCCTCGCCAAAATGTAGATCATGATCGAACGTGACACTCAGTATTTTTGGGATGCAAGGCAGCCGGTAGCATAATGCCTTCGACATGGATATCCAATACGGTCGATATTTGCCATGTCCACGTTGTAAATAAGGTCGGCATGGATTTGGTCGATGATAGTGTCAGATTTCGCGAGGTGAAAAAAACTTTCATTCCTTGCTTGAAACATATGCCAAAGGCACTTTTAAAATTTGGGAAAGTGAATAGGAAAGCCTGTCTACCTGTATTGAGTGTAAATCATCTATCAATCTAGGCCTTTCTATCCCTTAACCAAACAAAACAATTCGACGTATGTTGACTTATCGTCGACAGTTTTCAGTTGTTTCATTTGATTTCTCCCTGCAGAGCTTTTTCATTTTCTTCTACTTAATATGGTAGCTGTCACACCCATTTTGCAGTTTTTTCTAAAGTTATATTTTGCGTCAATAAACCAATCCAATTACCATGTTTCATCCCTTTTTTCGTATTTGGTATAGAAGTATGGCATTTTTTTCATTTTCGATATCGAAAAAGTGGGCATGGTCATTTTGGAATTTCGGCACTTTATTACACCAATACAAAGTGAGTTCAGATAAGTACGTGAACTGAGATTAGTAAAGATATATCGATTTTTGCTCAAGTTATCGTGTTAACGGCCGAGCGGAAGGACCGACGGACGACTGTGTATAAAAACTGGGCGTGGCTTCAACCGATTTCGCCCTTTTTCACAGAAAACAGTTATCGTCCTAGAATCTAAGCCCCTACCAAATTTCACAAGGATTGGTAAATTTTTGTTCGACTTATGGCATTAAAAGTTTCCTAGACAAATGAAATGAAAAAAGGAGGAGCCACGCCCATTTTGGAATTTTCTTTTATCTTTGTATTTTGTTGCACCATATCATTACTGAAGTCGAATGTTGACATAATTTACTTATACACTGTAAAGATATTAATTTTTTTGTTAAAATTTGACTTAAAAAAAAAAATGATCGTTCTCCGATTTTGCTAATTTTTATTAATCATACATATAGTAATAAGAGTAACGTTCCTGCCAAATTTAATCATGATATCTTCAACGGATGCCAAATTACAGCTTGCAAAAGTTTTAAATTACCTTCTTTTAAAAGTGGGCGGTGTCATGCCCCTTGTCCAAAATTTTACTAATTTTCTATTCTGCGTCATAGGGTTAACCCATCTACCAAGTTTCATCGCTTTATCCGTCTTTGGTAATGAATTATCGCACAGACAGACGGGCGGACATGGCTTAATCAATTTTTTTTCGATACTGATGATTTTGATATATGGAAGTCTATATATATCTCGATTCTTTCATACCTGTAAAACCAACCATTATCCAATCAAAGTTAATATACCCTGTGAGCTCTGCTCAACTGAGTATAAAAACAGCATAGCGACAGCAACTTCAAAGTAAGGAAGTTTGAAGCCCAAACCAGTCAACAAATAAAATATCTCGGTTTCCGACATTTTTTTATTACTCATCAGAATGCCTTAACATCTGTTTGGATGAATTATAGATCATGGGAGGTAAGGACCTTTTAGCAAGCGGCGCGGTACAACAAGGACGTCAATTATAATTAAAACAAGTAAGGAAGGCTAAGTTCGGGTGTAACCGAACATTACATACTTAGTTGGGAGCTTTGGAGACAAAATAAGGGAAAATCACCAGGTAGGAAAATGAACCTAGGGTAACCCTGGAATGTGTTTGTATGACATGTGTATCAAATGGAAGGTATTAAAGAGTATTTAAAGAGGGAGTGGGCCATATTTATATAGGTGGACGCCATTTAGGGATATCGCCATAAGGGTTGACCAGGGGTGACTCTAGAATGCGTTTGTTCAATATGGGTATCAAACGAAAGGTGTTAATGAGCATTTTAAAAGGGAGTGGGCCTTAGTTCTATAGGTGGACCAGGGGTGACTCTAGAATGTGTTTGTAAGATATGGGTATCAAATTAAGGGAATAAAGGGTTTTAAAAGGGAGTGGTGGTAGTTGTATATGTGAAGGCGTTTTGAAGATATCGACCAAAACGTGGACCACGGTGACCCAGAACATCATCGGTAGGGTACCGCTAATTTATTTATATATATAATACCACGAATAGTATTCCTGCCAAGATTCCAAGGGCTTTTGATTTCGCCCTGCAGAAATTTTTCATTTTCTTCTACTTAATATGGTAGGTGTCACACCCATTTAACAAAGTTTTTTCTAAAGTAATATTTTGCGTAAATAAACCAATCCAATCACCATGTTTCATCCCTTTTTTCGTATTTCGTATAGAATTATGGCATTTTTTTCATTTTTCGTAATTTCATATATCGAAAAAGTGGGCGTGGACAAAGTCGAATTTCGGTAATTTTTTATACCAATACAAAGTGAGTTCAGATAAGTACGGGAACTGAATTTAGTAAAGATATATCGATTTTTGCTCAAGTTATCGTGTTAACGGCCAAGCGGAAGGACAGACGGACGACTGTGTATAAAAACTGGGCGTTGCTTCAACCGATTTCGCCCTTTTTCACAGAAAACAGTTATCGTCCTAGAATCTAAGCCCCTACCAAATTTCACAAGGATTGGTAAATTTTTGTTCGACTTATGGCATTAAAAGTTTCCTAGACAAATGAAATGAAAAAAGGAGGAGCCACGCCCATTTTAAATTTTATTTTATTTTTGTATTTTGTTGCACCATATCATTACTGGGGTTGAATGTTGACATAATTTACTCATATACTGTAAAGATATTACATTTTTTGTTAAAATTTGAATTAAACACTTTTTTTTTTAAATTGGGCGTGGTCGTTCTCCGATTTTGCTAATTTTCATTAATCATACATATAGTAATAGTAGTAACGTTACTGCCAAATTTCATTATGATATCTTCAACGACTGCCAAATTACAGCTTGCAAAATTTTTAAATTACCTTCTTTTAAAAGTGGGCCAAAATTTTACTAATTTTCTATTCTGCGTCATAAGTTCAACCCACCTACCAAGTTTCATCGCTTTATCCGTCTTTGGTAATGAATTATCGCACTTTTTCGGTTTTTCGAAATTTTCGATATGGAAAAAGTGGTTATAGTCCGATATTGTTCATTTTGAATAGCGATCTGAGATGAGTGCACAGGAACCTACATACCAAATTTCATCAAGATACCTCAAAATTTACTCAAGTTATCGTGTTAACGGACGGACGGACTGACGGACGGACATGGCTCAATCAAATTTTTTTTCGATACTGATGATTTTTATATATGGAAGTATATATCTATCTCGATTCCTTTATACCTGTACAACCAACCGTTATCCAATCAAAGTTAATATACTCTGTGAGCTCTGCTCAACTGAGTATAAAATTTGCCTTCTCTCAGAACTACAAAAATCTAAAAATACTAGTCAGCAGAGAATTGAAGTCTATCGATTGATGTTCCGTTTACCTTGAGTGTGTCCAATGACAAAACCAACAAAATTTTCAACATTCTGTGCTAGATGTGTTCTTCTGCCTGAATTAATTAGTTTGGAGAGCTGGGAGCCAAACGGAATCAAAGTTATGTTGTTGTGAGCCAAAGAGAGCCAATATGCATTGTACGGGCACACCTAGCTAACGGGAATGTATGTATATATAATTATCGATTTCGCTTGACGAAGTTTCGATAAGTTAAGCAACCGAAATTTGTATTTCATTCTTGAAAATACAGTAGTTATCGGCTTCAGTCGCATTACCTCAGTCGACGATTCGCAGGTAAAGCTCAGTCGCGCACAAGTGTTCTTTTAGCTGCTTTTTTCTTTACATAAGCTGTGATTTTTAGCTGTCTTACCTCAATCCCGCTGCATGACAATAATACTCTCCATTACTTAATATATTTATTTTCGTATTGATTTTTTTGTGTGTTTACCTTCTTGTCATTTTTTATTGTTTGTATATCACATTTGTGTTGGGAGAGTAATTTCAAAAAGGCCAACCACATTGTTGTCCCATGACGTGTTTCGGTTTGTTAATGCGTTTCGTTGCACGTAATTAAATGACCGACTTTTTATTCTTCTCGTCATTTTACGAGTATCGTTGTTGATGTATGGAAGTAGGTGTGCCTGTTTACTGGTTTTCCCTTCGCACTACTAATTGCCTTATTATTATTTAGTGCTTCCCTTTCGGAATGCATAGCCACATAAATTAATGAATTTTCGTAATTGTTCGTTGATTATTTCAGGCTCATCCATTTATCGTAAACAAAATATTTTGCTGTATTGACTTTTGATTACCCTAAGTGCTTGGATTGGTATGCACTATTTTGAGGAAGACTAAATGATCGAAAACAGGTTGCCAGGCTGCTTTTTTCGTTTTTGCAGGATATCGTGTCTGACTGTATCCTATCGTTATTTTGTCTTCCTTTTCATCGCAAATGTCTTCATCTTCCCAAATAAGCATCACTTCTGCTACTAATTACTTAATAAGTGCGGATTCGTAAGGTCTAACGATTTACTACTTTGCCTCTTGTCCACCCATAATCCACAGTGTTGATGAGAACTTTCAGAGAGGAGCTTGGAAGCACGGTAGCGTCTTTTTGGTGGCCTATCGCAATTACTTCTTAACCAACTACAAACCTTCGTGTTTTATCGGTCCTGTAGAAAACTGGTCCTTCGCAACATTTACGCAGCTGATGGTTTTGGCGTATTCCATCTGGTCGTTTCATATAAACTTTATAAGGAAGTAAGGTAGGTTCAGATGTGCCCTTTTTCGTGTTGTCAAAATCTGTTGGTGCATGTCAGTTTTCCCATCCCGAGTCTTCTTCATAAATTTGCATATCGTGAAAATGTGGTCAATGACGAATTTATCAGGTTTAACGCTGCACTATTTAGGTCCATTTCATGTGAATTTGCCTGAACACACTTTAATCCCATAAGGACTGTATTTTGCATATGAGTCTCCATACTTCAGCAACTCGGTGGCTAGGATGTCGTAACCCAGAGCCTCATTGTGCTTTAGCCTGGATATTCCCAATCGTGATTCTTCTTCAGGACTTGGCATATTGCGAAAATCTGGTCAATGGTCAATATATCGGGTATAATGCCGCATTGTTTAGGTTCACTCAGTTCATTTCAATACGTTCGTGGGCATCACATTTCATGCGAATTGGGCAGAATACATTTTAGCCCCATTGTTTTGCATATAAATCTCCATATTTCAACAACTCGGCGGGTAGTCCGTCGTAAGTCGGTGCCTCGTTATCCTTAAGTCTGAAAGCTTCCAATCTCTTATCACAGTAGTGTTGTATATTTCATCACTAGTCATTGGGGTTTTGTTTCGCCATCTCCCTCGCTATATAGAATTAGGAATAGTAGTCCCTTCGTAATTTAAGTGCGCTCTAAACGCCAGGAATGAGGTCGTCGTTGTGCAGGACTATACAATGGGAGTCCATGCAACGTGATTATCCTCGAATGCCACAGCTGTGTTAGATATGGCGCGCTGTCCAGCCTTTGACTCTGTCACGCAACGATTTGCTTAACAGCTGGAAGTCGATATCACCTTTAAATAATATTGTAGCACAACAGGCTCTTAGAACTTCGAATTAGGTTGTATTTTAAATGGACATATATATATGCTCCCACTGCTTGGATGCAGTTTCGAAAGCCGTTTGGCCTGTGAGCCGCTTCTCTGCTCAGGCCGTTCCTTGTCCTACTGCTTTTTCACCGCACAGAGGCTAGTTTACCCTTAGCTACTAGGTGATTTTCCCTGGTAGATTGCACGCATGTATGACACAGGTGTTATAAATGCCGTCAGTTGTAATTTTGTTTGTTTCCCTTCGATCAAGTGAGAGCCAAGGAGCTTGGTGTAGCTTTTTATGCTGAAACTTGGTCTACAGATGACCATAACCCCAGCTGGTAAAAGGGGTATGGCTATTTGTGCGTTGGACATGGCCGTCCTAAGAGGCAACTGAAGTTCACAATTCTGACATCCGCAGCTCTCCCCTCAACTAACCAAAACCATGTTTCCAGACGCGGCAAAGTCTATCAATTTCAAATCGCTGGAAAACGATACGTCATGAAGGCTGAATTTGTCGCTTTCTAGACTTTCGTAGAAAGAGTTTTATACACTTCGGGCTCGTAAAATATTGTCTTCATGCAGATCGCTGCGAAATGTTCATTCACAATCGTATGCAGCCGCAATTGTACCTAAAGTTCAGAGCCGTAACAAAATCCTCAAGTCCCCTAACGGCAGGACTTGAGGCATAGACCAAGAAACGCTCATAGCCAGTAACAAAGCAATCGACCGGCGGCTTGTATATTACACGTCCACAATACGGGCGCCGAGCCTAAAAGAAATACACTAGATTATACTGCATGCTTGTAAAAACACTACGCTCATAACTGCCACTGGATGTTATGTTATGTATCCAGAACATCATCTACACAATGAGGCGAGACTACTTTCAGTAAAGGAGAGAAGTGAAATGCTGAACAGTTTCTGATGAATACCCAGAAACCCAAGCATCCAAACAGACATCTAATTGAAGAGGCCCCGCCTCAGAAAATAAAAAAAAGTCATCTACGTAAGCACTTTGAAAAAATTGGACCCTCAAAAAGTCAACCGTATGAAGAAAGGAGCACAAAATGGCCTCCAGGAAAATTCACAAAAAGTCACCGAATTACTATGCCAACAATTGCGCATTGAACTTGGCTCTCACAGAAAAATACCCTGTACTTGCATCTTAGGAAAGCGGCCTCCCCAGAGAGACGCGCGTCACTCTAGCTCAACTTCTATCTGGATACTGTAATAAACTCTTACTTAGCCGGAATAAGCACCGACATTGTCAATGTATGTCCTGCATGTATCTTTTCAATTGCAACCTTATCTATTCGGTCCAAACCTGTTAAAACAGGAAGCAACTGTAGGTTAGAGAATATGAATGACAATTTGTGAGTGATCGCATCTATTAGATGGGGCGATGCACTGATACAACAACAACAACAGTACTTGGTGGCGAAGTCTCTACCACACCAACACCGTGACTGCGGCGTTCATTTGGTAGAGTTTATAAGGTTCAATTACCGTATTTCCTTGCCCCATCCTTCGCAACTTCTGTAAAGCGGTGGTATCAGCCTTTTCTTTCCCGAGGCCATCTACAAGCCGGCCAACGGTACATTCCGCGCGCATTCCCAAATCTTAGTCCATAAAATACTTGCTGTGATCGTTATCACAAAAATGAGACCTCATTCGAGACGGCTTGTTGTTATGTTTTTTCATCGGTAGGGGTAGGGACAACCAGGGTACGGTTCATACTACAGTAAGGTCCACAAATAGTAAATTTTTACTTTATTTCCTTTGTTTTAAGCATGTAACATCTGTTGGTCGACTAGTAGGTCTTGGAATTTATACTAGTTGCGAGGTAGCTTACAACCAGTTGGCTTGAAAGCGGATATTGTAAACATCTGCCCATAAGTACATACAAAGAATTGTAGAAGCATTCTAATGCCATACAAACTACTCACATACTCCCTATTGATACTTGTTGCACATTCCGGAAATTCCGCAATACATGCCAACAAGCCGGTGCATCAAATAAACATTTAACACCAACAGCATAAGGTGTGGACGCAATGATGCATTTTGCGACACCTTTTCTTTTGCAGTCATGCTGATTACTTAAGTAAAACTCAAAAGAGCACAATAACGACGGCTTGCGATTTTTAACACCTAAACAAATGTACAACAACAGTAAAAGTAAGTAACAGCATTAAGCCAAGCGGAACTAGGCGCGCCAACAAGACGCGCATGCGCATTGTAGCAATTTGAGTTGAGACATGTGGACTCAGCTGCTGCTGAAAAAAAATGTTTGAAGATGCAGCGGCACAAATTTGCATTCTTTATAATCAACTGCAGCTGTATAGGTGTATAAGCCTAGGTATGTATCAGGGATGATAAATGGATTTTTACATTTTGTACCAAACGAGAAAAAAAAAATGTACAAAATCATCCAGAAATGTACGAAAAAGTCTTCGGATGTGAATTTGAACCAAACTAGACCTATATTCTGCTTCTTTATCCAAAAACTGTTTTTAGTCAGGAAACTTTCTAACACAAATTAAACGTAGTAGGTATAACAGGGAAATATGATTTATTAAGATTCGGAGGTTATCGCGCCTTACATTTATTTTTTTATTTTTATATTATGACAACTACTGTTAGTTGATTTCACAAAATCTTTAGTTTTATTAAACTCGAAACTGCGTTTATTTGAAGTCTATTTCTACACTTAGTTTTAATTAAATTTTGTATAGAAAATATCCTTTCTACGTTTGTGGATGAATGTGGAATCGACAATATGCTTTGAACTATTCTATAAATACTGGAAAACATTTGCGCAGTTAATTTATTTTTAACTGATCTTAATTCTTCCCAAAAGCTGCATATATTTAAATTCTTGAATTTTTTAAGGCTCTCATGCCCTGCTAAAGCTCTAAATTCATAATTAATTTTCTCTATTTTATCAAATGCTGATTTCGGAAACAAGTCCATAACTAAAGGCAGAATACTATTTGTTTTACCGCTTAACATACTTTCTGGTGAAAGCTTTGCAGCCTACAACAAAGTTTTATCATTCAAATTTACGTTTTTTAACAAAGTATTACAAAATTTTATATAAAATTGTTTAGCACAGCTCTTAGATTTGTGTACGTCATCTTTTTCGAAAAGGTTGTTTGATAGAATAATATCCACATTAACACCGCAGTGAACTTCATCTGGGGTTAAGTGATTTTCGTCTGAATCAGTATTTAACATCCAAATAGGTCTGGAGTCTAAATAAGATTTTTTTTATAAGATTTTTAATTTGGTAATAAGTAAATGTATGCGAATGTCTTCAGATTTCATTTCTATATTCATATTATTTATTTCATTTAAGAGATAAGAAAAAAATGTAAAATATACTTTATAAATAGGACTTTAAACATTTTCAGATATAAGATTAATATTTTGATTACTGCTTTTATTTTCAAATACGCAAAGATTAAAATAATACTTGAGGGCATCCCATTGCTCAAGAATTCTATCTGTGACTGCTTGTCTAGAAAGCCACCTTGTGGGGTCGTACTTTAGTATAACATGCATTTCTGTACCGAAATGTTCTTGAAAACTCTGAAAGTCTGCCCTCATAAGGGGGCTGTTACAAAAATTTTTATGGGGAAATACATCTCAGCGGCCATTGAAGCTAACACATCCATTAACATGCAGATTTGGAACAACTTGCTTCAGCCTTGCTTGTACTCCGCTTTTGCCGAGAAATTGTCGGCAGTGAAACCAAAAATTTTTTCAAGTGGTATTGAATGGTCTTTCAAAGATTTAATAATGACATTAAAAATACCTTCCGTGGTACTATCGGTCAAAGGTATCAAATCTAAAAATCTATCAACGCACTTTTTATCAAAAATTCGAATCGAAACTGCCAAATTTGTTTATATACATATACAAATCAGTCGTTTCATCTATTATTAGAGAGTAATAATTCTTCTGACAAAATGCAATTATGGATTTATCATTTTCTGACTATTATTTGAGCTATTATTTCCTGTGCTTTAATTCTATTAATGCAAACTTTGTTCACAATTTTAGAATCAGTTATGCTATTTTTCATAGGCATATTTAAATGATCCATACTTGCAAATGGCAAATTGGGTTCGGCAACAAAACACCTTAACTATATATTTTCTTCGAAAAATTTTAAATTTTTTTGTACATTCAGAACTGCTTTGCAAATGACTTGAAGTGTAGTGCTATATTTTACAAAAATGTACCAAATATGTCAATGTAGTACCAACGTACTTTAGGGAAGCGAAATGTACCAAAAAAAGTACAAATGTACCATGATTATCATCACTGGTATGTATCATATAGAGGTATAAAAGATGTTATACTCAGGAGCGCAACACTGAGTGAGACGACAAGATAAAAAAATACGAATACTAACAACTGTGGAGAATGCATAGCAAATAATATTAACACTTTTTATGGGCATTTGACGAGTGTGGCAAGAAAATCAGCTGGGTGTTGTTGCTTGCTTTGATATTTTTATTGTTGTTGTTGATGCATGCTGACATAGAAACTAAGTGCTGTGTGGTGCTGATGTTCTGTGGAGAGGGCTTGTTACTGGTCACCAAGTACTTAGTGGCAGTATGACTTATAATTGCCAAGTTTTGCTTTGTTGTTGTTACGTTTTTGCTATTATTGCATGTAGCCTTTATTGCCGCGGCTGATGCTGAATTAGCATAAATGTGCGAAAATTGGCAATTACCTGTATGGCACAGCCACAACCCTTGTCCACCTAACCGAATGATACTAATAGCGAGTTAAACCCAAACCGCCAGGCAACCGGATGCGACGAGACAACAACAACAGCATTTTGCCACATATCCACAATATTTAAGTACATTAAGGTAAAGCCTGGATTACACTCTAGAGTGCTTGTAATTTCAAAAATTTTTGATTGCAAACATCTCTGCTCACGCTATGGGGGAATACTGAATGTAGGCGTAAGTTGAGAACATGAATTTACGAGGTATAGTGTATATGAGCGAAATTAGAGTGTCAATCAAGGCAAGGCAAGGAAGGGAAGAGTTTGCTATAGGTGTGCTATCGACAAGGTATACACGAGTTATCGAACTGTTATAAATTTATAAATTTGCTATCGATAACTGAGTTTATTAATGAGCTATAGATTTTTTATCGAAAATTTATGAAAAAGATATCATTTTACTATCCATTGTCTTTCGAAAAGCTATCAATAATTTATCACAAAGTTATCTAATTGTTATCGAAGGGTTGCCGATAAGCTTTTGGACAGTTATCAACTTGTTCTCAGTCTGTTATCGATTTGTTATCAATATGTTATCGAAAAGTTACTTGTTTGTTGATGACGTGCTATCGATTTGTTATCAAAAAGTAGTCGGTTTGTTATTATTACAATTACGGTGTTATCGAGAACTAATCCATTTATTATCAAAAATTTCGATTTGTTTTCAAAAAGTTACCAATTAGTTATCGGTTATATATAAAATTGTTGCCTAAAAGTTATCGAAATGTTATCGAGGAATTATCGATTACCTACGAAAAGTTGTTTGAACATTTTTCATAAACTTAGCGACATGCCATCAAAAATTTATCGATTTTCTATCGAAGTATTACTGAAAGTACCACTAATGTGTTATGATAATATTATCGATAATTTATCTATTTGTCTTCAAAAAGTTATCGACTCATCGGTTTGCTACGAAACAGTTACTGACAAATCTGCAAACTGTGTAATCCGTCGATAACAAGCCGATGAATTGACAGTATCAAACAAACCGATAACCCGACGATAATAATTCGCTATCGATGATAAGCCGATAGTAAAATAATAATTGTCGTTATCTGTTTTTAAAAAGGCCGAAATTATTTGTTTCGCGAAAGTGTCCTCTGAAGTTGTTTAACCCCTGGAAGGGGTTTAACTAGAGTTAGTTTAAAACCATTAAACGTAGAGCTGTTTGCGTACACATCGAGTACTTTGGACTCACGCCTTTGTTTTTTTTTGCTCCAACCGCTCAAATAGGTCAGGTTAAGTTCAACTGGTCGGTCAATAAAGACTTCACGTAGAGATAATGTTTTACTAGAATTCATTTAACTAACAAACGGAAACCTCTTCTATATACCAGGATTTATGGAACAAACTCCGCCCTCTTTGAAAATTGCTTATCAAGATATTTTATCTCTACCGTGGCGCATAGTCCAGGCCTGGGAAGAAGACTTGTATCTTTATAGATAGGAACAACTTTATTAGTCTAATATCGTAAGACTTGTACATCATGTTAAAGATTTTGCTACCTCATGCTTAAATCCAGAATATTTTTTTTACTGATTGTATCTTCCCAAACGGATTACTTACTTACTTAATTGGCGCTTAACCGTCTAAACGGTTATGGCCGTCCAACAAGGCGCGCCAGTCGCTCCTTCGCTCCGCCAACCGACGCCAATTGGTCTCACCAAGAGAGTTTAAATCGTTTTCCACCTTGTTCTTCTAACGGAGTGGGCGGGTTCCGATAGAAACACTTTCTTGCCCAGAGCATCATCTTTCATTCGCATAACGTGGCCTAGCCAGCGCAGCCGCTGCGTTTTAATTCGCTGGACTATCTTGATATCTGCGTATAGCTCGTACAGCTCATCATTAAATCTTCTTCAGTACTCGCCAACGCCAACGCATAGAGGTCCATAAATCTTTCGAAGCACTCTCTGGACATCAGTTACAAGTTCGCCGTTTTCGTTTCTACAGGAGTTTGCTCCAGTCTTAAACATTCCGTCTGTCACCGTATTTTTTGGTAAAATTTTCAGGCGTTATTCTTGGTGGCTAGCAGCTCAAGCTCCTCGCACTTACGCCTTTCTGCTTCTGCTTTTTTCTTCCTGAAAAGGCGTCTCGCTTCCTTTTTCAACTCACGATAGCGTTCACACACTCCTCTTGTCGCACTCGCTTTTAACGTAGCCCTGTAGGCAGCGTCTTTTCTTTCAGTTGCAACGCGGCATTCTTCATCGTACCAGATGTTTTTTCGTGGTCGCCGGTAACCAATTTTTCCTCGGCGGCAGTACGAAGTGCTTTGGAAATATGCTCCCACTGCTCCTGTATTCCTTCAGGATGAGTTGTGCTCTCAGAGAGCAGGTGTGAGAGTCGAGTTGCGAAATCATTGGCAGTCTGTTGTGATTGAAGCTTTTCTACGTCTAGCTTTCCTTGTGTTTTTTGTTCCTTGGTTTTAGCCGCGTTGAGGCGGGTGCGTATTTTGGCTGCAACGAGATAATGGTCCGAGTCGATATTAGGTCCTCGGATCATGCGTACATCTAAAACACTGGAGGCATGGCGTCCGTCTATCACAACGTGATCGATCTGATTGCGAGTATTTCGACCAGGAGGCAGCCATGTAACTTGATGTATCTTTTTATGCATGAACCTCGTGCTGGATATGACCATGTGTCGAGCACCGGCAAAGTCAATCAGCCTCAGTCCGCTAGGAGAAGTTTCATTGTGTAGGCTGAACTTTCCAACTGTAGGGCCAAAAACGCCTTCTTTGTCCACCCTGGCGTTAAAGTCGCCAAGCACGACTTTTATATCATGACGGGGGCAGTGCTCGTATGTGCGTTCTAATTGTTCATAAAAAGTGTCTTTCACCTCGTCGTCTTTCTTCTCTGTCGGCGCATGGGCGCAGATGAATGATATATTAAAAAATTTTGCCTTTATTCGGATAGCGGCGAGACGCTCGTCCACAGGCGTGAACGCCAGAACTTGGCGACAAAGTCTCTCTCCCACCACGAATTCGACGCCGAAACTGCGCTTATTCGTATGACCACTCCAACAGATGTCAAAATTTTTGATCTTCTTTCTTCCTTGCTTCGCCCAACGCATTTCTTGGATGGCGGTGATGTCAGATTTTGCTTTGACGAGGACATCAACCAGCCGGGCATCTGCACCAATCCCATTCAGGGAGCGGACGTTCCAGGTGCATGCCCTCAATTCATTGTCCTTCAAACGTTTGCCATGGTCGTCATCAATAGAGAGTGTATTTATCCGAGGCTTGTTGTTATATTTCATTGGAGCATGGTTTTACGTGGCGGGTCCCAAGCCCAGCGCACAACCCGTTCAGCGGGGGTGAAGATATTACTTGGCACGTTTATATAGCGAGCCGCTTGCTCCAAGACAGACGCCCGCTTGCAGCCGCACCTAGAGGTGTACAGATGCTGCCGATGAGATCTCCCCCGGCTAGCCCTTAAACCGATTATGTCAGAGTGGCCTAGCCAGGTTGTCGCCCAAGCGGATTAGGACGTTCCATAAAACAATGTCCTTTCCCACAACGAATTATTGGAAAGATGCGGACTGGATTGGAGTGGGAATGTTTTCAACACGTACGGCCGCACCCATATCTATTCCTCTTCCGGAATCAATGAGTATGCTTCAATCCAAAGTTTTCGATATCTATCAAGTATGTCAACGAAAATAACATGAAATCTGGTTACTCAGTGCAAGGAGGGGCCTGCGATTTCGGGATATAAGGGATTTGACACTAAAACATGTTCAGTGCGTGCTTCGACTTGACCAAATATGGATGCGTTGGCCTTTGGTATAGTGGGTAGCAGCGCTGTATCTATGACCTCAAACCGTGCGCCTTTGCAAGTCTTAAACGAATCCGTTTAGCAAAATTTTTTTGGTGTTCTTTATTCGTCCACATCATTCTTATCCTGACATTAAACAGCTACTAGCCCTACAGTTAGGGACTGCTTTGTAACTCCGCTTATCTTATCGTACACCACTGGAGTCGCAGCGTGAGTCATCCATAGAATCTCAAAGTAGCGTTAGCTTATCATCTATCTCTTATGGGAATATTGCCACTATTTCCCTTTTCATTCGGCTTTGCAGCTCTTAGCTATTGAGCGTTCCTTTTTCGCTCTGTCTTGCGGATTTATAGGTGTAAGTTTTGTCTTCGAGGTTAGCGTGCCTTAAAGACCTGGCAGTGGGCCGTCTCCTCTACTGATTCGGACTATCAATAGCAAATTTGCAGCTTGCAGCCGATCGCTGCCTACTCCTACCGCCCGGAGTTTATTCTTCCTTAATTCAGTTGCGGACTGCTTGCGAAAAATTTCTTGTCAGCGAACTACCTTCTACCTACTTATACTGTCTCATGGACTCATACCAAGCTCTTGTTCCAGCTGTGAGTTCGGTCGACCATGAGCCTCAGGAGTTGGACAATTCTTAATGCTGGTGTTGCCAGAGGGTCTTTCTTTCTCACTTTGTCTCATCCTCTAGAAGAATGCAGTCTCGCCTCGCTTAAGTTTATCGTCACTAAAAGTTATTCATATTATTCGGAAGACTAGCTGCGTTCCAAGGCAGTGAACAACTACTATGCCAACAGCCTGCCACTGCAGAGCCCATTGTTGTGGTAATGCCTACATTACTTCCCGAGGTGATCACGTATCGATAAGGTCCCGTTCAAGTACAGCCGAACACACAACCTGGCTTCAAATTGTGAAATAGTTATACTCCGTATAAAACCATTGACAGGAGGGTATTATTGCCCAAGCCAAAAACCAAACACCCTAATGAAAATATGTTTGCAACAGAAGAAGTGTGGCAAATCTATTGTTGCATTACTGAATTGGAGGTGACTTTCGCATTACTGTAAAATGCACGTGCGAAACAGAAAATCAATTAAAAGACTGCTTTGCATAGTGGCTCGTTAGGAATGTGCACGCTTTTAAGGTACTACCAAAGAATTTTACAAATCTCGTTTTGGTCACGTTCGTTTGTCTTCACAACATGCTGAATTAGTTGTAAAATGATCACAGTTCGAACGCCCCTCCCCCTCCCCAGGTGTTGATAGTTAAAATATTTTCACATATTTCCCTGCCGCGCCATGGAAAAGTCCGACCATGTTTTTGCTTACTTTTTACCAACAGATAAGCGGGTAAGCGCTTATTTTCTGTGCTGTATTATTTTTGAGCCGAGATATTCTGGTTGTGACATCATCATAGCCATGTGGTGGAAAGAATTTTTTATTGTCCGCCGTTGTCGTATCGGGTTCATCATCTTCCTCAGTGGGAAGAACTCTTCGATCAATAACTGAAGTATTATATGTACTTCGGTTACCAGGTCGCAGGTCGCCATTATTGGTCCTGTAGGAACTCCTTTTAGACTTTGTGTTGGTTTGGTTTCTGTATGTTTATATGTCTGGCTGGAATGGCTGAAGGAATTTGGATGAAGTTTGGTGCACAGTAAGCCAATATTCTGGAAGGTATATCTAAGGATCGTTGCGGTATAACGTAAGGGCTCTTTCGGGTCAATTTTGGGTCACTTCGTTACTTTCTTCCCATATTTTCGGTAAAGGTTTCGGGGTTGTTTGCGCATAATTTCGTGATCAGCTGTCAATCACTTTGGGACTATTCTAGGGTAGTTACAGGATGGTGGCGATCATATACGAACTATGTCTTCGATATAGTTTCGACACTATTTTGGAACCGTTAAGGTATAATTTCGGAACTATATGGAGATTTTTTCAAGGAGCATTTTGTGATTGTTATCAGTACTATTTCTAGATTATATTGCAATAGTTTTATGGATCATTTTGTGATTCTATACAGAACTATTCCGTGATAATTTTCCGATCATTGCGCGTAGGTGTTTGAGCTTTTATTGGGGCAATTTAAAGATTATATTATATCAATTAAGTCTCCAAAATCGGTTCGGTACTATTTTGTGAGCGTTTTGGAATTGCTTCCTAGATCATATCGGAATAATATAGAAATGATTTTATGGATCATATCAGAACTATTAGTGGGCATTTTTCCGTTGTCTTCGGGATTATTTCCGGATTATTTTTGGGACTATTTCGGATTTGTTTCCGCGATCGTTTTGGGACTATACATTTTCGAAACATTTCAAGATTTCTTTTAGATAACATTTCGGGACTGTATCGGGATAATTTTGAGAGTATAAAGGAACAAATTTGAGATTCTTTTAATACATTTTTGTGTGTGTGCGTGAATGTCTGAAAGACGTCGAAAACTCTCAATCGATGTTGCTGAAATGTTTATAATATTTTTAGGGCTATGAACATTTTTATATAAATTTAATTTCCTAAAAGCTGAGCCTACCATTAGGAGAAGCTTAAATTTCTTATATCTCCCTAAAAATTTGAAGCAGCACCAAGAGGGTAGAAGAGGCCGTGGCCGAGGGTGAAGAAGAAGATGTTGGAGTGGGTGTGGGAGTGGTAGGTGGAGTGGGAGGGGGTGAGAGTAGGGGTAGGTGTGGTATTATTAGTGGGATTGGGTAGTGGGGGTAAGTGAGGGAGTCGGAGTGGAAGTTGGAGTTGAAGTGAGAGCTTCTGCTACTTAAATGCGTTTTTTATGAGTCGGAGGAACATGCTTTCCTTAGGCTGACCTAGCTCCTGTGCAAGGGCATCTCGCTTCAAATAATTGGAAGGAATATAACCTAAAAACAAAGTAGGAATAGTATTATCCGACCCACACTTCCATATATGCAACTAATTGGAATGCACTTGAACTGCACTGCATTCTGTTAGCAGCATTAACAGCAAACGTCAATAAACTGCACCCCCACAATGCTTTTTTAATGCATCAACAAACATGTGCAGGTCAACCAGTCGCTCGCCATGTGGCAAACCATTCACATCAACCAATGTCACCAAAAAATAAAACAAAAGACACGCAATCACTTATAAAGTTGATCAAGCAACTCGAGTCCACATTACAGTCTCCCCGCCTATGCTCTCCCATGTACATATGTGGTGGTAAAATTGGATCCGCTTGACATCGACAACATGTATGTTGTTATGTTATGTTGTTGCATTTGTTGTCGCGTTGACACTGTCATTTGCTGCCATTGCTGCTGCCGACTTGTTATTGACGTTGTGTCGTTGGTGACATTACTTTGGCGGACGGTGAGGCGGATTGGTTTACTCGCATTCGCATATTTGGTTGTTGTGGTTGTCCCAAATTGATCACATGTTTTTTGTGCGTATTATTCTCATTGTTGTAGGTTTCAATAGGTTTCGACTTTTACACGTTTCCTTTGTTCTGTGCTGCTTGCTTTTGTGTTTATGTTTTTTTTTTGTACTTCGATCTTGTCGCCCACCAGCTAAAAGTGCTCATTCAAGCTCAAGAACACACCTTAAACTCCAAAACCATATACACATAACTTAAGGAATTTGTAGGTTTTGTCACTTTTTTATGCTTGTAATTTTTTATTGTTGTTGTTTTGAAAGCTACACACATGAATTTGT
This sequence comes from Eurosta solidaginis, assembly GCF_040869045.1. Taxonomy (NCBI): domain Eukaryota; kingdom Metazoa; phylum Arthropoda; class Insecta; order Diptera; family Tephritidae; genus Eurosta; species Eurosta solidaginis. Next base: position 182,463,504 of record NC_090323.1, read on the forward strand.
AGTTTGATTTGCGTCCATGTAGTGGTTCGTGGTTCAATGTCAATTTCGATTCGTCATGGCGCAGCTGAGGGACTCACAACTTTCAAGTGCAATTGTGAGTGTTTTTTTATAGTTTTTTTCTTTTATAGTTTAAAAGTAAATTGTTTGTGGATATGGAGGCTTTGTAGCTGTCACGGAACCCTTATAATGAAGTAGACCACCAGGTTAGGGCAAAGAGGTTTTAATGCAAAAAGCTCTGCAAAAACTTGTTCGCTTTTAAAAAAATATTTTAAGTATTGGTTGGAATTGAAGTTTTGGTTGAAAGGTTGAAGGACTTGGAGTTTTGGCGGAAGTGCGATTGGGAGGGGGAAATGCATTGGGACTGGCATCCGGATTTAGATTAGGAAGGCAAGTGGTAGTGGGAGTGAGGTGGGAATGGAGTTAAAATGGGAGTAGGAGTGGAGGTGGTAGTGGTAGTAAGAGTTCGATTGGGAGTTGAAGTGTGAGGTAGAGGGAATCTCGGAAGGACAGAAGTAGTAAGGATATTAAGTGTGGTGAAGTTTGCAGCAGTGACCATTTTTATATGTAGCCAAGCAAATTTAGGCCGGGATTGCTTCGCCTTCGTTTTCGGATTGTCATGGTCAGAAAGTGGTTAATATATTTCGTTTTCCTCTTCTCCAAGGTTAGGGTAGGTTGAGCAATAGCTACCTAGATATGCTCAGTGGGACTGCAAGACTATCGCTTGTAACACACTAAATAATGGTGATGTCATGTATACATATCTAGAGAAACGCTGCGTTACCAATAAGACGAATTATTGTGGATTAATTTTCCGGATTCCAACTGAGCCAAAATACTTTGTCGAAAATCCAACATAAATTTACTCGATGATAACATCTTCTCATGTTGTTGTTATTGTTTTGAACGCAACAAGAATCTTCGATTGTTTAGGGAGTGTTACGGATATGGACAGTCATTTTCCGGATAAGAAACCGGTACAATTTGAAAGGGTAGCAAAAGATAAAAGGGTTTTTCCAATATATCGGGATGCCCGGAATGTACTATTTTTGTATAGAGACTCATGATTACCCTAAACACCAAGCATAGATGAGCGTAAGCTAAGCCAATGACTTTGCAAAACCGTCTACCATCCACTCTTCGGCTATTTATCTCGTTACGATGCAAAAGGTAATGTTAGTCAGGCATTTCACGTGATGACTTTAAGCTAATGTAGTTTAAGTGGCCAGTCGACCTCCGACGCTTCCCAAGGCAGCCGGTTCTATGTACCGGAGCGACTCGCGATTTTTCCCGACCAAGGGCTGTCATTTCAGTATAACCCCATTTAATTTGGTGCGTCCCCAGAAGACCTCCGAATTGTATGCTGCCAATGCACGTCCAGTGCACCGTACCAGGCCACGAAATTATCGAAAAAGCAAACCTGGAATGGATAGTTCTATGCTCTGAAACTCAGCTTATAAACTTAATACTGTTTTCACACAGAATCTTAATGATCTCATTTCACCTGCTAATGAAATCGTAAATTTATTGCTTTCACACAGAAGTAACTGCTCGATTAGTATGAAGGATGAGACAGACAATCATGGCGGAACGATACAAGGTGGGAGCATGGTGACATACCTACAAACAAAAAAATACCATGTACTTGTAAATTCGATGGACAAATGTCAAAATCGTACTGCGCCGGTAGTTGATGTATCAAATCAAATAAAAAAGGTTATAATCAGCTGTTCGATGCGGCCACCTTATATCGTTCCGCCATGTAGACAATGACATTTGCTTTGACAAATGACATTTTTAAGCACTGAACACACCAAAAACTAAGAAGCGGAAACGGAAGCGGAACGCGGCCAACAGAGTTGCATTGTGCTTTTGACTTCATTAGGCATTCGATTAGCTACTAATGAAATAATTATTGATGCGAATTTTGTAGGGAAGATTGAGCTCAATAAGCGTCTTAATGTAGAAAACTGCCTTTATTATTCAATAAGCCGTCTGTGTGAAAATAGTATAAAACAGTTGGAGAAAATTGAAAAATAGTTCACGTACTTCCAGACCATTGTCCATTGTACCACTGTTGAGCTCATGACTTTATTTGTCTCGTCAATTAGCAAGCAACTACTTAATTCGTAAATGGTAGTACCACTTGATACTACACCGTATATCACAGCTTAGTCACTTCTTTTTCGTTGCCTTTCAAAATATTGCAACTAAACTGTAACGAATCAACTGGAAATAACGCGCACATAACCGATAGCTGACCGAAATATCGGATGTCAGAACTTGTGATAGCTGCGACGCTCACAGGAAAGATCTTCAGAGGAAAAATGGACGCCGTCTCGCATTCACCGCCCATTATATCGTGCAGCGTAATATCTTTGGCTGCGATATCGCCACAGAGACGGTCCCTTTCCTGTCACCTATTTTTTGAGAACCTGTCCTCCGGATATGAGCACGTACTCAGCGACTTCAGAAACGCCTCTCTATTTCTAGGAAACTGTCACTAATAGACTGTGTCGACGGGGAGCCAATGCGTAATCTGACATCTAGCCACCTTTCGACTGGAACTTACTTACTAAAAGGGAGCTATGGGTTTGGACAGATTGTGTCCCGTTCTTCTTCAGGCTTCCTTAAAGGCATTGAGATCTAGCTTGTTGTGTTGAGTTTCGATGGCGCCCATGTCTCCAATTCTAAAAGCCGCAATATTGAGAGCAATGAACTGCTGAAGAAGTGGCCTGAAAAGGTTACAAAATTGATATAAAGGAGGCGGAGAAATCCGTACGACTACAATAGTTTATATCCGGAGAAAAGTCTACACAAAACAAACTTGTTGTCAATCAACGGTCTCAAGAATTTTGTGACCACGCTTGCACGAAAAGAACGAGCTTTCTTATCAATTTAAACAAATTTGTTGTGCTCCCCCCAGTAGAAGAAGTTGCCATTATTTCACCGATGACTGCACGATAATGGAACCTGGTCTTGGCGCTTCTTTTCATTAGTTATGCTTATTTCATCCCACGGCCTCCAATATCCATGTCTCCTTGAGCCAATCACATCTATTGGATAGGGCAAATCACTGCTAAAGAAAAAAAAGTTGATCTTTTGCCCCTACATAAGTTTACTCGTATATGGCAAAGCAGAGAGTTTGTTGAAGACTTATTGGGATGTATCTGGTTGGACGAATTTGCCCATACCCGGCACTCACCAGTGGCATTCATAAATGATAAGAGTATCTCGGAGTAGAATTGTGGAGAGATTTTGTGCATCCCCTTTCAACCTTACCAAACCTAAAACCAGCAGGCGGTGGTAGATGAAAGGCGAGGACTTCGCTGCGTTGGGGAAGCCAAGTGAGAAAGGTTCTGGGCTCTTTTGATGATAAAAGATTTTCCAAGTTAATATTCCTAACCTTTTCTTTTCCATATTTTTATTAAAATGATAGCTTTTCGAATCATATACAAAATTTTGTTCTTGTGAATATTGTTGTAATCTGTGAATGTGTGTGTGTGTGTGTGTGTGTGTAATTCCAACAAGCTTTCACTTCAGTTCAAACTAACTTCAGATTCCTCCAAATCAATGATACTCTTCATCAAATCAGAGCTACTGACTGGTCCTTGGATCAACGAAGATTTTTGTAGTTGTATTGCTGGTATCGCGCTGTGTTTCAAACTACGTGGTTGTTGTTGTTGCACACCAGTTATAGTAGCTGCAGTCGTGGGCTGCATTGGTACAACCGACGTCTGTGGTGCCAATATATTCAATAACAATTCACTCATTTTTGCACGAAATTGCAAATTTTGCAATTCGCTCATTCGTTTCATTTTTGGTAAAAAACTTACAAGAAAATTATAATCAGAATCGCCAACATGACCGATACTATTATCGCGTCTCATATCCATGCGCGTCGATTGCATTAAACTTTGCTCTTCACGTTCTAGAGTTTCCAAAAAGTGCATTTGATCATCAGCGCGTTTAGAGCATTTGCAATTGATGCCACCAGAGGCGGTGGTAGTGGTGGTACCAATGTTGCTGCTGGGTGCTGCTATATCAGCCATTGCCGCATCTTCGACGGCATTAGCTTCGGATATTGAATTTGAGAGACGACGTACTGCTTGTGGTGTTGCTGCGTTAACAAATTCTTCCAACAAACGATCATCTTCGAAATCATCTTCGTCACTCATCATGTGATATGGTTCCAATTTGATGTCGCATATGCTATGAAAACCGGGTGGCTCATCGGTATCGTGCGATTCATTCGAGGCGTCACCACCTTCACCTTCAGCGTCAATTTTGTATATATTATGGCTGGGACGACGACTGTCATTTATGAAGCTCATCGCGTCAAAATATGCCCATTTGCTTCGTATTTCCGTTGAGCTGTCATAAGTGCCGCTAGCCTTTTGAAGTTCTTTGCGTCGCTCCAAACGTCTCACTTCAGCACGATAGGCATCACGTAAATTCTTCCATTTGCGTTTGCATTGCTCGACTAGAGAGAATAGAAGGAAAAGAACAAGAAGAAATTATTGGAATAATGGAAATTTTTGGTAACCAAAGCTCTTGCTACAGTCAAGTCACAGAAAACCCATATCTTCTCCCAAGCAAAAATAGGGCACCACGAACTGTCTTAGCGTCGGTGAAAATAAGTTAAAATGGACTCTCCCAAGTAGGTAACCTATCCCCTAAGTTTTACATTTCAAAGCTTCCTTCCTCACTAGAAGGGGTCACGAATGTTGACTATGCGATCGACTACACAATAATGAAATTGAAAAGGAAACAATGCCCGCGGGCTTTACTTCCTAATCGTAACAGGCGTTATTTCCAAATTGGATAAAAAAATTTGAGAAATAAATATAACCGCTGATGATAAACCGTCATGCGTTTTCAAATAGTCGGCTATATGGTTTCTGAACTTTTCTCCTTTAATCTTCTATCTAATATATAAAATTCTTCTGTCACGGTTTTAGAGGCTTAACTCCTCCGAAACGGCTGAACCGATTCTCATGAAATTTTGTGAGCACATTGGGTAGGTCTGCGAATCGGGGAACGTCTACCTTTTTTTCGCTACGTGCCTAGGAATGTGTTTATACAATATGGATATCAAATGAAAGCTGTTGATGGGTGCTATAGTACAGGATAATTTTCATACAACTGGGAAGCTAGGGTCTCGAGATATAGCCCAAAAAGTCGACCCGGGTACCCCTAGAATGTGTTTATACAATATGGATATCAAATGAAAGCTGTTGATGAGTGCTATAGTACAGGATAATTTTCATACCACTGGGAGGCTAGGGTCTCGAGATATAGCCCAAAACGTGGACCCGGATACACCTAGAATGTCTTTTTACATTACGGGTATCAAATTGAAGTTTTACACCGTTGGGTGACTACGGTCTCGAGATATAGGCCAAAACATAGACCCGCATACACCTAGAATTGTGTGTGTATTATGGATATAAAATGAAAGCTGTTGCTGAGAGATCTAAAGTTCATTGTGATATTCGATTTAGTCGCATCAACCTGGCAAAACTGATAAATATGCATGCGAAGCCGAAATAAAGACAAGAATTAATAATACCCACATACCTATATACATACGTCCTATTCGATTTGCCAGAAATTTTGTATATAAATTTGCGTATATTAGTTTTTACGATGCTTTTTTCCAGGAAGTATACCATAGACGGACTGGGACTGAGACTGAGACTCTGAGTGGGATTGGGATTGAGACTCGGAATGGGACTGGAACAAAATACATACCACCCTCTGGGACTGGCAATAAGAGATGAAGAAGAAGGAGAAAAACTTGAGAGAAGAGAAAAGAGAGAAGGAGACTGAGAAAGAGATAGAATGAGACGAGGATGGAAATGAAGCGAAAAACACGGAGGGAGGAGTGAATAAAAAGATTAGGAAAAAGTGTAGAGGAGTAGGGCAGAGTTAGACGGAAAAGGCTTATTAAAATGTATGCAGATAGGCAAATTTAGGGCAGAACAACGTCTGCCGGGTCTGCTAGTAGTTACATAATATTTTAATAAAACATAACCTGTAAAATATTCATTTTACACAAACAACAAGCCTGGTCTTGAAGATGACAAATTTATATAATAATTACTTTACTTTATTTTATCTTAGCTTATTTTGCTTTATTCTACTTTGATTTATTTTTTATTTTCCTTTATTTAATTTTAGTTTCACCACATCATTTGTTTTTTCATTTTATTTTATATTTATTTATTATACTATTTTATTTTGTTTTTTAATTATTTTCTTTTTTATTTTAATTTAACTTCTTTTACTTTATTAAAACTTATTTTGCTTTATTTTATTAAATTTTATTCTATTTTGTTTTATTTTTTATTTTATTTTGTTTAATTTGTAATTTCGTTTTATCTCATTTTACTTTTCATTATTTTGGTTTACTTATCATATTTTATTTTATTTATTAATTTTTACTTATTTTGTTTCATATTACTTTATTTCACACAATTTTATTTTGTTTTATTTTCTTTAAATTTATTTTATTTTTGTTTTATTTTAATTTACTTCATTCTATTTCTTCAATTTTATTTTTTTTATTCTACTTTGTTTGTTTAGTTAAAATTTATTTTATTTTATTTCGTTTTGTTTAATTTAATTTAATTTTATTTCAATTTATTTTACTTTATTCTATTTTATTTTATTTTGTCTGATTTAATTTTATACATTTTTTTATTTTACTTTATTTTATTTTAATTTGGGGGAATCCATAGTATTTTTGCGCAGAACACCTTTCTGCATTGGCGGCCTTCGGCCTTGCCTATAAAGAATTACCCTGGCTGGGACCAACACCGGTTTGGAGATCAAAACTATATCCGCACAAAACACTTATATTCACAATTTTTTGTGTGAGTAAAACAACATAACAACAACCACGTGAAAATCGCCATATTCAACTGAAAATATCTCCGGACAGAGATAAAATTTTTCTTTTCCGCCTTCGGATTATTGTTGTCGAGGTCAGTACGCGTCTTTTGACATCTCTCTCGATATTTTTGGTAGCATATTACCTTATTTAGTTTAATGTTTTTCATTTTACTTCATTTTATTTTATTTCATTTGTTAACTAATTTGCCCTCTAAACAATATTTTCACTATAGTAAAGAAAATCATTTTGTTTTTGGTCCCCTTAGTGTATACATATTAGGATGGTCCTTAAAAAATCAAAACAAGAGTTTTTAAAGCCATACCCCACGTAATACCACACTCAAGAATATAACATATAAACTGTGACGCAGATTATAGCGCTACGCTAAGGGCTAAAAGTTTTGATTTTGCTATAGAGAGGCAGCGATACAATTTTTTTTTTTTTAGCTGATAGGTACTCAAAATCGACAAACGCGTATAGATATGACACTTGTTCATTTGTGCTGAGTTTAGATGCTATTAAGGTGTGTCTTCAGTCCGAGCTTTGACCACTGGGCGACACGCCTTAACCGACTTCAATCCATAATTTGTATGTTTTACGTCCACATAAGAAATTCCGATTTAGAGCACTATATAAATAAAAAAATCAAGCTCATATAGAGATCCACGCCAAACAACATTTTACATTTAATTTTTAAGAACCATCCTAATATACACACATATATGTGTTTCTTTAATACGAAAATAGAAGGCAAAAAACTCAAGCCAAACAGCTGAAAAAATTTAATTTTATGTTGAGATTCTCAGTTTTGCAAATTTTGTATTTCAATTTGGCCTCTTTTGTTTTTCACTTCATTTGAGAATAATCACAAATGCTAAATAGGTTTAGGTATATACATAGCTACCCTGCAAAAAATCGCATAAGGTATTATGAGAAAAAACGAATATTATCACTGATATCAAAGTAATCAAAAAAACGCTCAAACATATACCAAGTAAAATAGAGAGATATCAACCTACATATAACAATGAAAGGGGGAACGAGACAAACCAATAAAATTTAGAGTTTTGTGTTATCCTGGAATGTCCGCAGTTGGACTCACTAAATCTTTTTACTTAACTTACTTTATTTACTGCAGAGAAGTAAGCCTTGTAGCACCTTAATATTAGCCTTATAGGAAGTTAATTCTACTGTTGATATCTTACTATTAAAACATACACTCTTAAATTTTTTATTAAATTGCAATGATTTTTGACATAGGACTTTCCTCTTCCAAACAATTGAAATTTTCTAAAAACAGGGACCTTTATAAACATGGAATTTTTCTTGATTATTAAACAATTTTTGTACTATACCGAGTAAAAAATTTCTACGGCAAAAAATTGCTCCCATTTTCTATATTCTAAAGAAGTTATTTTTAGTGTACACATGTAAACCTTACTTTATAAGGACTATTTGGAGTTTATATGAAAGCTGGTCACTCAGAGTGAAAGTGTCTTTTGACAAAATCTAACCTTAGATGATCATCAGACTTTTACATTAAGAAATCAGTAGCATGTGCATTAGACCATCCCTTATTTTAAAATTATTTTTGATTTTAAACCGCTCAAAATATAAAATTTGATATGCACAGACAACCGACCAAGTTACCAAGTGTTACAAACAGGATGGCCAAATACTAACTTTTTTCTTTAGGGTATATTGAAAATATTGTTTGGGACATTTTAAGGAGCCTGTTAAAGTTTCAGCTTTTTATTTAAATTTTTACAGCTGCACTATCGATTTTAGTTTTTCCATAAAAATCTTATGCGGAGTTCTCGACAACATAACCTATGTAGCACTTCTATAAATTTTGCAATTATAAACTGATATGGGATTTTGTAAACTTTTTATTTAGGAATATTCAATGGAAAATAATAATACATGTATTAACAGGTAAACCAAACTATATTCCCAATATTTGCATATATTTTCGTGCGCGCCCGCAAAATGTAACGTTTTAATTATATGATGTATATTGGAACGATTTTCAGTCATCCCTTGTCAAATTTGTGTCCGAGACAAACCGGTTTCGACGTTGATGACCGCACTGATGATGGCACAACGCCGAAAACGGTTTGTCTCGAAACCAAATTTGACAAGGGATGACGGAAAATCGTTCCAATATACATCATTTATCCACCCTGTCGGAAAATCAACAAAACAAAATAAGACAGTTTTAATTATAGGAATGTTCAAGCAGTTGTTGCAGCAGTGTTACTTTTTACGACAGCGCATCACGTTCTTTGGCAACGTTTGAACGGCAGTGGAAACTTCGTGCGTTCGTTGAATGAAATGTTGACAATCTATTTATGATCACTAGCAAATCAAGCGCAAAATAAAAATGTTCAGTGAGTTTTTGCAATACATTATCAGCTTGAGTATAGGAAAAATTTCATCAATTAGGTATCATTTTAGCAATACTAAGGTTAGTATTGTCGACTCGAACACACCACAGGTGAAAAGAAACATTTTTCGCGACGGTTTGATATTGAAATATTTTTAAAAGAAGGGACGGTCTAATGTATATTTGTATGTATGTATAAGAAGTGAAGAAGGCAACTGAATTCGTAATAAACTGCATATTCTACGCTTTAAATGAAACTAAATAAACCTTATGTAAGGTATGAATGTTTTGGCGGGTACACTTGTATGTTCATCAATGAATTCATCTTCTTCCTTTTACTATGAAGCATAAGCAAATGTACTACAGCAAAATATATACCTACCTGAATGTATATACGTAGATATTACTACACTTATGTTAGCAATACTTTTGTATACCTACACAGAAATATTTATACATATTTCAAAACTTACCATCCACTCCCATAGTTCCTGAAATTTCTGCCCATTGTTGTGGTGTAGTGGTTCTATCTTTATACTCTCCATAGCGTATATCCCATATAACGGGATGTGCTTTGACTACTTCAATGAACCGGTGTACATCCATATTCTCTGGCATTTTTCGTTAAACTAAAACTTTTCGTACGATGATGGAATTTACCAGCAAGCGATTTCGTTTCGTTAAAACGAAAATGGCGCCAAACTGGCACATAACAAAAGCGAGAGTAATATAACGAAGCGATTTTTTGTGTGAGAGCGTAAGAGAATTCGTTAAAGAGAAAGACAACATGCATACACACATTTGTATAGCTAGAAAGTATTTGGCCAAGGAGGCAAAGATTGAAGTCAGCTGTTGACATACACAGAAAATGCGTATGCATTTGCAAAGCAAAAGAATTGAGACAAGAACAATTGTGTGTGAAAGACTGCGCGAACAAGCCAGACAAATTCGTTAGCTGAAACGTAACGCGAAGAGGTGATACGAATTCAACAAAACTGAAAAAAAAGCAGTGCATAGCATGTGTCTACATTAGGGTAGTGTTTTTTATTTTTGTTATATTTTTGAAGTTTAGCCGTCAAGCTTAATTATATATTAGTTAAAACAGCAGTAGCTCAGAAGAGGAATATGATTGAGCAAGAATGAGAGACACTGAGTAAAGTAAAGAGACTCAGAAACGGATATAAGAATCAGGGGATGTTCTGTTTCAAAATGCGATCTACTGAAAATCTAATTTACCTTTGTCTAAGTAAGTTATTTATTTTTTATTGATAGTCGACAATTATGGAACTTTTTTGGTGAAATATTCATTAAACTGTTTTTTATACTCAGTTGAGCAGAGCTCACAGAGTATATTAAGTTTGATTGGATAACGGTTGGTTGTACATATATAAAGGAATCGAGATAGATATAGACTTCCATATATCAAAATAATCAGGATCGAAAAAAAATTTGATTGAGCCATGTCCGTCCGTCCGTCCGTCCGACCGTCCGTCCGTCCGACCGTCCGTCCGTTAACACGATAACTTGAGTAAATATTGAGGTATCTTGATGAAATTTGGTATGTAGATTCCTGAGCACTAATCTCAGATCGCTATTTAAAATGAAAGAAATCGGACTATAATCACGCCCACTTTTTCGATATCGAAAATTTCGAAAAACCGAAAAAGTGCGATAATTCATTACAAAAGACAGATAAAGCGGCGAAACTTGGTAGATGAGTTGAACTTATGACGCAAAATATAAAATTAGTAAAATTTTGGACAATGGGCGTGGCACCGCCCACTTTTAAAAGAAGGTAATTTAAAATTTTGCAAGCTGTAATTTGGCAATCGTTGAAGATATCATAATGAAATTTGGCAGGAACGTTACTCCTATTACTATATGTACGTTTAATAAAAATTAGCAAAATCGGAGAAGGACCACGCCCACTTTTAAAAAAAAATTTTTTTTTAAAGTAAAATTTTAACAAAAAATTTAATATCTTTACAGTATATAAGTAAATTATGTCAACATTCAACTCCAGTAATGATGTGGTGCAACAAAATACAAAAATAAAAGAAAATTTCAAAATGGGCGTGGCTCCGCCCTTTTTCATTTAATTTGTCTAGGATACTTTTAACGCCATAAGTCGAACAAAAATTAACCAATCCTTTTAAAATTTGGTAGGGGCATAGATTTTATGACGTTAACTGTTTTCTGTTAAAAGGGGCGGAATCGGTTGACACACACAGTCTTCCGTCTGTCCTTCCGCATGGCCGTTAACACGATAACTTCAGGAAAAATCGACATATCTTTAATTAACTTAGTTCAAGTGCTTACTTGAACTCACTTTATCTTGGTATGAAAAATGAACGAAATCCGACTATGACCACGCCCACTTTTTCGATATCGAAAATTACGAAAAATGAAAAAAATGCCATAATTCTATACCAAATACGAAAAAAGGGATGAAACATGGTAAGGTAATTGGATTGTTTTATTGACGCGAAATATAACTTTAGAAAAAACTTTGTAAAATGGTTGTGACACCTACCATATTAAGTAGAAGAAAATGAAAAAGTTCTGCAGGGCGAAATAAAAAACCCTTAAAATCTTGGCAGGTATAACATATATAAATAAATTAGCGGTATCCAACGGATAATGTTCTAGATCACCCTGGTCCACATTTTGGTCGATATCTGGAAAACGCCTTCACATATACGACTACCACCACTCCCTTTTAAAATACTCATTATCGCCTTTCATTTGATACCCATATCGTACAAACATATTCTAAAGTCACCCCTGGTCCACCTTTATGGCGATACCTCGAAAAGGCGTCCACCTATAGAACTAAGGCCCACTCCCTTTTAAAATACTCATCAACACCTTTCGTTTGATATCCATATCGTACAAACATATTCTAAAGTCACCCCTGGTCCACCTTTATGGCGATATCTCGAAAAGGCGAACACCTATAGAACGAAGGCCCACTCCCTTTTAAAAATACTCATTAGCACCTTTCATTTGATATCCATATCGCACAAACAAAGTCTAGAGTCACCCCTGGTCCACCTTTATGGCGATATCTCGAAAAGGCGTCCACATATAGAATAAGCCCCACGCCCTTTTAAAATACTCATTAACACCTTTCATTTGATATCCATATCGTACAAACATATTCTAAAGTCACCCCTGGTCCACCTTTATGGCGATATCTCGAAAAGGCGAACACCTATAGAACGAAGGCCCACTCCCTTTTAAAAATACTCATTAACACCTTTCATTTGATACCCATATCGCACAAACAAAGTCTAGAGTCACCCCTGGTCCACCTTTATTGCGATACCTCGAAAAGGCGTCCACCTATAGAACTAAGGCCCACTCCCTTTTAAAATACTCATTAACTCCTTTTGTTTGATACCCATATTGCACAAACGAATTCTAGAGTCACCCCTGGCCCACCTTTATGGCGATATCCCGAAACGGCGTCCACCTATGGAACTAAGGATTACTCCCTTTTAAAAAACTCATTAACACCTTTCTTTTGATACCCATATTGTACAAACAAATTCTAGGGTCACCCCTGCTCCACCTTTATGGCGATATCTCAAAACGGCGTCCACCTATGGAACTAAGGATTACTCCCTTTTAAAATACTCATTAACACCTTTCTTTTGATACACATATTGTACAAACAAATTCTAGGGTCACCCCTGGTCCGCCTTTATGGCGATATCACGAAAATGCGACCACCTATACATCAACCACCACTCCCTTTTAAAACCCTCATTAATACCTTTAATTTGATACCCATATCGTACAAACACATTCTAGAGTCACCCCTGGTCCACCTTTGTGGCGATATTTCGAAACGGCGTCCACCTATAGAACTAAGGCCCACTCCCTTTTAAAATACTCATTAACACCTTTCGTTTGATGCCCACATTGTGCAAACAAATTCTAGGGTCACCCCTGGCTACCTTTATGGCGATATCTCGAAACGGCGTCCACCTATGGAACTAAGGATTACTCCCTTTTAAAATACTCATTAACATCTTTCATTTGATACCCATATCGTACAAACGCATTCTAGAGTCAACCCTGATCCACCTTTATGGCTATATCCCTAAATGGCGTCCACCTATAGAACTATGGCCCACTCCCTCATAAAATACCTTTAATGCCTTTCATTTGATACGAATGTCATACAAACACATTCCAGGGTTTTCCTCGGTTCATTTTCCTACATGCTTATTTTCCCTTATGTTGTCACCATAGCTCTCAACTGAGTATGTAATGTTCGGTTACAACCGAACTTAACCTTCCTTACTTGTTTTTTTTAAATCTTACAATACAGCGGATAAGGGGGCTTAGAACAAAATAGGTATGCTCGTTGTAAGATGCGACTAAAATAGCCAAATGATTCTAGGGTTGCCGAGCAATTTATAGCTGCGACTCGATTGTTAACCTCACCTACCTGTTTCTTAAACAGCCAAGGCTTGGTGACCCTTAGTTTCTCCAACTGGGTCTGAGGTAAGGTCTCCCGAAACATGCTTTGTCAAAAAAAGGGCGGTGCAATGCCCATTTGGCCGGCCCATTTGGCAGTTTTCTTTATTGATTAATAAAACTACCTAAAAAGTTAAATAACGATGATATAAAGATATTTTTCGCGAAGATATTACTTTTTTATATTCGCTCAATGTCTCTGTAAATATCAGTTGTATAAAAGTGGACGTAGTCCTCAACCGATTTCGTTAATTTTTCCCATGTTAATTCCTCATAAAAAGGATAGCCAGTTTACTGAGATTTCTGGTGACAACTTGAACGGTTTTTGATTTTTTGCCAATCATTTTTGAAGAATTTATTTTGCCGAAAGTAGTGTTTAAATTAGATTTTAAGTCACATACGAAATAAGGGTAATGCCATTAAACTTGGAAACAATAGCCGTGTTTTTTTTAGAGACCCATATAGCGGCAATTGTTGAAGACACGCGGCAGTCGTTAAAAACTCGCTACACAACAGGTTGTGCTTAATAGCGGAGACACGAACCTCTGTTGGTCATTCTTTATAACCTATAGCTGAATCGGTTTCGATGAAACGTGGGCACACAAAATTTTCGGTCATAGAAGTGGAGAATAGTATAGAGATAAAATGGAGAGACTCAGTTGCAACTGAGTATAATGCATACTGTAGTTTGGCAGTACTAATTTTCTGCGCAACAATTTCTTAAGCGTAGAAAAAGTTATGCACTTAGGAGTCCAGTTTAAGTGCATATGTATATATATGTAAAAAAAAACATATTTATCCAGGCGTTGGAAAAATAATTATTCTCTAGTTGATAATTAACATCATTATCTAAATATTCTCCAAGCTTTGAAAGATTTCTAGTTCTCAAGTTGATATTCAGCATCTTTTTCTATTTGTTCTCGAACCTATTATAAATTGTGTGATAAGTTAGAGATTAAATTTTGCGTACTAGTTGAGAACTGTTGTTTTCTCAACTTGAGAAACAGAATATGCCCTTTTTGCTGAGCATCCTATGCTTCTCAAGTTGGAAAACTGTTGAGAAACAACTCTTGAGATTTGAGATGCAAGTTAGTTCTCAACTTGAGCATTAATGTGACTCAAGCCTAAATTTTTAATGGGTTGTAGTGCATTAATTACTGAATAATCAAGTTATTGTTGCCTTACAAAATTATATACATATAAAACTGGTCATGCTTATCATCTTATTTCCTTCATTTTAAATAGCGATAGGAGATGAGTACCAAAGAACCCATATACCGAAATTCTATAAGATACGGAAGGACGAACGAACATGGGTCAACACATTTCTTTTTCATCCTTATGTTGTTGTTGTTGTTGTTGTAGCGATAAGGTTGCTCTCCGAAGGCTTTGGGGATTGTTATCGATATGATGGTCCTTTGCCGGATACAGATCGGGTAGGCTCCGGTACCACAGCACCATTAAGGTGCTAGCCCGACCATCTCGGGAACGATTTATGTTTTTTTTTGATTATTATATTTATTTATTACGGTCTTTAAGACCTATATGATGTTAAGTAAACATTTGTTTCATTAAATATTAAGTGTTTTACAATATAAAAATAATTTTACTTTAAACTTATTAATATTTTCACAATCTTTTATCAGTAGGTAGTTCATTGTAAATTTTGTACCCTGTGTATTCTAAACTCCTCTTTGCGAACTCTGTTCTTACTCTAGACAGTCTTATATTATTGCAGTATCTAGTTCCATAACTATGGATCTCGTGATTATATAACATTTTATTGCTCAGGTAACTCGGTAGCATTCCTAATCTTACATGATGTATAAATTTCAAAGTGAAGTAACTTATTGACTGTTTTATACTAAGCCAGTTTAACCGATTCAGCATTATAGTTTTTGATGTTCTTGGGGGACATTTTAATATAAATCGCATTGCCTTGTTTTGTTGTATTTGTAGTCTTTTAACTTGCATATCACTCACTATCAGCAGAATTGTAGGACAGTATATAAAGTGCGGCTCAATAATTGAATGATACACCATTATTTTATGACGTTGACTAATATGTTTGCATGTTCTGTACATGAATCCTATTTTCTGCGCAATTTTTCTTTCAAGATAATTTATATGTTCTCCAAAATTCAGATTTTCATCAATTAAAACTAAGTACTTCATTTCATTTACTCTTTGAATTAAAGTGTTTTTTATCTTCAGGGTAATATTGTTTAAATCGCTATTACGTATGATGTTCTGGTTTTTGCAAAATACCATGAACTTAGTCTTATCTATATTTAACTTCAATTTTTTAAGGCACAACCAGTTGTATAGAGAGTCAAGATCTTCTTGTGCTTTCTGCATTGCACAGTCGGCATATTTCTCACTGATGATGAGCAGTGCATCATCCGCAAATAGACGTATATTGCAATATTTTAAGCATTTTTTTATATCATTTATGTACAATGTAAATAGTATCGGTGCAAGTAGTGAACCTTGTGGCAATCCGATATCTACATCCACAACCGATGAAACTGCGTTTCCAATTACAGTCCTTTGCTTTCTGTCACTGAGATAACTTCGGAACCATTCCAAAGTCTTTCCTCTGACACCAGTTTTGAACCAAACATTCAACAATTCCCATCTATCAACTGTTTCAAAGGCCCGTCTCAAGTCTAAGAAGACAGACACCATAACTTTTTTATCTACTATATCTTCTTTCCATTCTGCAATAACCATGTTAAGTGCTGTTTCACAAGAATGGCTCTTCCTCAATCTAGACTGTTCTGGTATAATAACTTTGTCCTTTGTGGCATACCTCACCAATTGATTATTCACCCCCATTTCCATAATTTTATAATCTGAGGTTAACGTATTGATTGGCCGTAGCTCCTCCGGTTTCACTGCATTTTTTACTTTTTCCACAGGTACTATTGTTGAAACTTTCCAGCAGTTTGGAACAATGCCATTATTTAGGGACTCATTTATTATGTCTTTGTAAAAGTTACCAATGTTCATCATGGAATCCTTGAAAACACCATCAGATAAAAGCTTTTCTACGCCATATTTATATTTAAAAGCTTTTGTGATATTCATTATATCATATATATATATATTATATCATCTAACATCTTCGATACTATCACTAATTTCGACTATGTTCTGTACAAAAAAATTGTTCAGGGCATTAGCTATATGATACTCATTTTCGAGGCATTCGCCATGTATTACTGTCTTAGTGATATGTTTTTTGTTATCTGTAAGCTCTGCGAGGGTTTTCAGACACTTCCACATCCGCTTCATGTTTCCGTTATTGCTGTGAACTCTGTCTTCGATATACATCTTCTTCTTATACATAAAAGTACTTTTGTATATTTTCTTTAGTACATTGTGTTCATCCCAGTATCCTGTTTCTGTGGCAATATTATATAGCTCAAGTTTTCTTTTATGGAGAGCTGTAAGCTCACGGTCATACCACTTATTTCTCAGTTGTGTACATATGTCAGTGCTTGCATTACTTCATTAAGAATATTGTTCAGGGCTGTAGTTTATTTTCTACTCCCGCATTACGCATAAAGCTAAAATCGCATGTTCTTAGCTTATTTAAAAGGCTTTCGGAACTATAGTATTCCCATGGGGTAAAAGTAAAGTAACTTCTCATTTTGCAAAACTTTGTTATTGGCACTTTGAAATTAATTGTTTCATGATCCGAAATTCTATATTCAACAATATTTTCCGACCTAACTTGATCATTATTACTAAAGAGCAAGTCAATTTTGGTAGACGAGTTCTCTGTTGTTCTCGTATTGAAATTAATTCTTTGTATATTAATTTGGGCCAATTTTTAGAAGTTTGTGATTACTGGAGCTTTTCGGCCGATAATTTCAAGACAAAACACAAGTTTTTCTTTTTCTTCTACGCGTTTCGATGGGTATTTTCCATCTTCCTCAGGAAGGCTGTATATTTTAACATAAAAATATAAACATAAAACAAAACAACCATTAACATATTTAACAATGCAAACTTTACACAACTCTTTAACAGACTTTCCACTTACATTCAATGTTAAATAACTTTATTAAAACATATAGACATTACTAAACATAAACAACACTTAACATTAATTCATTCATATGCACTGAATCGTCCACTAGCTGATAATGCCGTCATGTAAGTGAAGTTGATGTTATTGACGTCTTCTTTATAATTCATAGTATTGTTGATTTTTTGTTTTATTCTCAATGCTTCCAGCGTCATTCGTGTTCTTTCTTTCCCCTCAATATCTAATATTCTCGTGTTTTCGAAGTCCGCTGCACATACCAGGATTAACGGACATCAAAACAATAGGTAGTAGGCTTGGGTCACTTTCGAAATAAAGAACTAACGAACTAGTTCTTTTAATTGAACTAGTTCGGTAGTTCGTTCAGTAAAGCGAACTAAACTTTTATGTGGCAACTTTGCAGGCAAAAATGTATTTAAGTTGTTTTAGAACGTACGGCAACTCACTTCGTTATCATATGTATACCGAAACAGCTGATTGCATTTCTCGGCAATTCGGCAAAATCATATAATTAGTAATTTATACATGCAATAGTAAGTAGCCAAGTGATGCTTTTTATATATGAAATGTGTGTATTAAATAAAGATTATTATTTTCAGATGCCGAAGCGAAGTTCGATATGGGGCCACTTTAAACAAAGCGATGGTGCAAAAAAAGTTAAATGCAAGTATTGCCGTGCTGCAATAAGTATTTCTGGTGGGTCCCTTGGAAATTTAAGGCGGCATATGAAAAGTAAACATCCCTTCACTGCGTTGGAAAACGACGATGAAGAAGACATTGCCCGATACCTGATAAAGGTGGTCAGCAAGTAAGAGCGGAAAAGTCTCCTTTTAAGCAGCCAAAAATGACTGCATATGCCAAAAAGCCGCCAAATAAAAAAAAATCGGACGAAATTGATAGACAGATGCTAAAGATGATAGCTAAAGGACACCATGCACTATGAATTGTAGAGGAGCCAGATTTCCGTAAACTAATTGAAATGGTGTCCCAATGCCCTGGTTATAAATTACCGACAAGACAGAAGCTTTCAAAAAAGTTAATACCTGAAACATGTGAGGAGCTACGTATTAATGTGAAGGAATCTATCCAAGCTGTGGAAGCTGTGTGCCTTACAACAGATGCTTGGACCTCGCGCAACAATGCTCATTATGTCGCTGTAACAGCTCATTATGTCAATAGTGACAATGCAATGAGTTCTAGTTTGTTGTGCTGCAAAGATTTCAGCGATAGGCACACCAGTGAGAATCTGTGTAATTTTTTAAAAGATGTTGTATGTGAGTGGGGTATAGCTTATAAAATCTCTACAGTAGTAAGCGACAACGCACCAAATATTGTGGGTGCCATAACCCAGGGAGGGTGGCGGTTGGTTGGATGCTTTGTCCACTGTTTAAACTTAGTCGTGCAAAAAGCGACCCCAGAAATATCTGATGTAATAGATAAAGTAAAATCGATAGCGGAGTTTTTCAGACGAAGCGCACCTGCACTTCGAAAACTTGAACAAATGGAAGAACAACTGAATTTGCCAAATTTAAAATTAAAGCAAGATGTTATTGCCAGGTGGAATTCGACAAACGAGATGTTGGAGCGTTTCATTAAATTAAAAGATGCTATAACTGCTGTAGTAGCTATTATGCGCCCAAAATTGATTGTTGATCAATCAAGCTGGGAGGTTATAGAAGGGGTTTTACCACTTTTAAAACCCTTTTATGAAATAACTATAGAAATTTGTTCAGAGAAGTGTGTGACTTTATCAAAAGTTATAGTATGCAGAAATTTAATCAATAATTTTCTGTCAAAATTTTCGTCAGAAAACAGAAAAGTTATGGATTTACACAAGTGTTTAAAACAGGGAATGCAAATTAGTTTTGACCAATTAGAGTATAATGAATTATATGCGGAATGCACTTTTCTAGACCCCCGCTTCAAACAACAAGGTTTTCAAAATGAAAATGCATTTGAGTACACTAAAAATGAGCTGTCCCGAAAAATTTAAATGAAGATATTCTCGCGGAACGGATTGTTATTGAAGACGACGGTGCAATTGAAGAAGACAAAAATCAATGTATCTGGGATGAATACGATAATACAATACAAGGCCTTATGTTAGTAAGAACAGAGACTACGAAATCGGAAATTGAAAGATATATGGAAGAAAACTTTTTAGACCGCAAAAAGGATCCCTTAACACAAGGTTTTATATCCTAAACTTTACGGGTATGTTGCGAAAATTTTTGCGTTGTTGCTACCTCCGTTCCGTGTGAGCGCATTTTTTCTGCATCCGATCAAATAGTAAATGAGCGAAGAACGCTCTTGACTACAAAGAAAGTATCCAGTTTGATTTTCTTGCACAGTAATATGTGATCACTTCAATATATATAGCTGCATGCTTTTTTCTCTTATAATTTAAACTAAAGTTCCTACAATTCTTAACATGATCTCACATGCCGTGATGTTATACGCTTCTGTTTACACCATTAACATTTTACCGAAGTGGAATACTCTATTTTAATATTATGGCTTTTAAGTTTATTTAATGAATTAATGTTTGTGTTATATTTCAGAGACTCCAAATAATTATTATTTGAAATTTATTTTTTGAAATTTATTATTTGAAATTTTTATGTTTATTTGAGATTAAAATCTTTTAACCTTCATACGGTCTTCAAAAAGATCGACATTAAATGTCTTCGGTCCAAATTTAACCCCCGTTGTAAAAGCATGGTATACAAGTTATTTATCACACTGAAATGTTTTGTAAAATATTGCTTATTATTTCTAGCTCCAATTAATTGATAAAGATAGTTTTTTTGACAACATTTATTTTAATTTTCAATTTTTTTAATAAAAGCAACAAAAGGGTCAAATTTGCCCCGAACACCTTATTTGTAAAAACATCTGTGGCTCGAAAAGTCGTTAATGTATGAGCCCGAAATCATTACTATCTTTTAAGTTTCTAAAACGAATAAGTCATAAAATATCAGACATATTAATAGCAAACTTTTCGAGAAAAAACGATTTTCTTCCCAAAATGGGTCAAATTTGACCCGAAGACCATATGAAGGTTAATACAATTCATATAATCTTCTGTTTTTTATTGATGCATGCTTTTTACCTACTCTTCACCTCCATGCTTGAGAAGCTCGGCGGGTGAACAGTCCTTTCCCGCGCTATGTTATTCTTCAACAGGGATATCGAAATTGGAACTTCGCCATAGCCGGGTAGTGGAGCATATTTTCCATCGTCATCGATTGGGGTGTCGGGCATTCCTCATCGTACTAGTTATTTTTTGTAGTAGTTGTTAGATTCGAGTGGAGAATTGCTCAGGAGTCTGTTGTGCGGGCTGCTTTTGGACAGCAAACTTCCTTAGCTTTGCTGTGCGTATCTTGGCTGCCACAAGATGGTTTCCCGAGTCGATATTTGGACCTCAAAGAGTGCGGCCACCTAGAACGCTAGAGCTGTGCCTGGCATCAATCACAACATGGTTAATTTGGATTCGCGTTTCTCGATCAGGAGACAAATAGGTTGCTTTATGGGTTGGTATAACAAACAGCCATTTTCGGTATCGAGGTGAAATAAATCAGCCTCTTCCCATTGGGGTATGTTACCTCATGCAGGCTTGGTTTTCCGATCTGGCGTTGAAGTCACCAAGCATGATTTTAATATTGCTTCGAGACAGAGTTCGTATGTCTTCTATAAATTGTCGTAGGAGTCCTTATCTTTATCTTCCGTTTGATGCCACTTTCAAATTGAACTATTGAACTATTTAAATTGATTGAACTATAGTTCAATGAGGTGAACGAACTAAGGAACTAAAGACCTAGTTCAGTTGACTGAACGAACTAGACGTGAACTAATATTTTAATTGAACTAAAAAATCCAACTCTAATAGGTAGCATCGCACGCAATAACAAAATAAAATTGGCACATAACCCAAATCAAACTTTAAGTACAATATTTACACAAACAAAAGACAAAATCGACAAAGAACAACAACATAATGTAGTATACCAAATCCAATGTAATGGGAGCGCAGCCGAAAATTGCAAACAAATATACATTGGAACAACAAGCGATCGCTAGGCGTCCGAATAAATGAACACAGACTTGACGCGAAAAATAAGAAAACAACAACAGCACTATGCGAACATTTAACCAACACAGGACACACAGCGGACTTCGAAAACACGAGAATATTAGATATTGAGGGGAAAGAAAGAACACGAATGACGCTGGAAGCATTGAGAATACAACAAAAAATCAACAATACTATGAATTATAAAGAAGACGTCAATAACATCAACTGCGCTTACATGACGGCATTATCAGCTAGTGGACGATCTGGCGTTGAAGATGAATGAATTAATGTTAAGTGTTGTTTATGTTTAGTAATGTCTATATGTTTTAATAAAGTTATTTAACATTGAATGTAAGTGGCGGCCACCGTGGTGTGATGGTAGCGTGCTACGCCTATCACACCGTATGCCCTGGGTTCAACTCCCGGGCAAAGCAACATCAAAATTTTAGAAATAAGATTTTTCAATTAGAAGAAAATTTTTCTAAGCGGGGTCGCCCCTCGGCAGTGTCTGGCAAGCGCTCCGATTGTATTTCTGCCATGAAAAGCTCTCAGTGAAAACTCATCTGCCTTGCAGATGCCGTTCGGAGTCGGCATAAAACATGTAGGTCCCGTCCGGCCAATTTGTAGGGAAAAATCAAGAGGAGCACGACGCAAATTGGAAGAGAAGCTCGGCCTTAGATCTCTTCGGAGGTTATCGCGCCTTACATTTTTTTTTTTAAGTGGAAAGTCTGTTAAAGAGTTGTGTAAAGTTTGCATTGTTAAATATGTTAATGTTTGTTTTGTTTTATGTTTATATTTTTATGTTAAAATATACAGCCTCCCTGAGGAAGATGGAAAATACCCATCGAAACGCGTAGGAGAAAAATAAAAACTTGTGTTAGTTCTTTGAATCATTGCCCTTTGTGCGAAAAAAACTTAATAGGTGTTTCGAGTATGTTGACGATACATTCATATTGATGTTAAAATCTCCAATTATGATATTATTGTCTGATTCTTGAGGTTTTCAGTCAGGATTTCATCTAAAAACGTAATAAAGTCGGCGTCACTGCTACCTGGTGAGTGACAAAGTACACCAATTTGCCATTTTTACGCACATTTTTTGACTTTTATAATAATGCACCATATATTCATGTTATTGGCTATATTGCAGACTATACTAAACTCTAAATTTTCATGAACATACAACAAAACACCACCCGTATGTCTACTATGGGAATCGCAACGAATAAATTTGTATGTCGGAATATTTAATTCGGTATCTATTATAAGATCAGTTGTGCATATTTCTGCGCATAGTACAATGTTTGGGTTTCTTATTTCGACAAGCCTCTCCAGTTCACTTTTGTTTGCTGTTATACTACAAATATTGAGATATATTCATTCTAAACTATGCACCCCACTACTTCGATTTTTGTACTTTTTATGCTTTGGTTGCTAATAAACAACCTTTTTTTCCTTGCGGATAATTTTTGCTGATATACCGGACATGATCTATCCATAGTATCATGGTTATCATCAAGCCCAAGATTCAGTTCCTTATTTGCCCTCATACAGTTGATACATTTCCTGACTGGTTCCTTATCGCATTGCGTATGCTTGTGTTCACCCAGACATTTTGTGCACACTTCCCTTTCTTTACAGTCACTGGCCTTATGATGAAAGCCTTTGCATTTAAAACAACAAAGTACTTGGACTGCATCATACACTCTGCACCGTTCCCAGCCTACATTTATCCTTTCTCCAGCTAGTATATTCGTGAAAGCTTCTACGTCCAATTCCAGTACTGCGTTGTAATACACATTCGAGCCCTTTTTCTTTTCATACTGTTTCATAATTTTAATGTCCGTTTCAGAAAGACACGCATTTTGTCCTTTAATACTCTGCGCCAGTTCTTCACTATTATATTTAAAATCTATACCCGATACAACAACTGTCGGTTTCACTTTCTTAGGGATATTGACCTCATAGGCATTTCCAAGATTAGTCTCGTTGGCATTTTTAATTTTGTCTCGTTCTTTATCATTTTTACTTTCAACTATCACTACCCCGCTTTGCCTAGTTACTATATTCGTTATTTGCAGCTCTTGAGGGTCTACTTTTGAATTAAGGTCATTTTTTGTCCGCATCTTGTTTTTTGCCCGGTTCACTATTAGTGGATGATTTTTTTTTTTGTTATATTCGCATATGATATTTTTGCTTCAACATTATTGACATTCTGATTCAGTTCATTGCACATTTTTTTGTTTACGCTGCTTATTGCTTCAAACATTTTCTTATTGTCATCTTTGTTAGTTTTTAATTCCACACATACCTGTTCACTGCTTCGCTTAAAGCCTTCTGCTATTTCCCGTATTTTATTAACCTCTTTTACACTTTTTTCACACGATTCTTACGCTTTTTGCATAGCTCTAATTCTTTCACTGAAAGCTGTTTCCACCGCTTGTAGAAGATGCTTTTTCTTTTTCGTTCTTTCTAAGTGCATTGTCAAATCCACTTCTATATTCTTGTAGTTGTTGTCCATTTTGCTTCACTACCGTTTGCATGTCTTTTAATATGTCATCTACATTATGTACATACTGTACACAGTCAGTACACATAAATCTTAGCATTTCACATTCTTGCATTTTATTAATGCTGTATTGGTCCAACCCAGAACATTTGGTCAGGTGGTAATATTTACCACACACCCCTTTACATCGTATATTGGCCACTTCTCCACGTATCGAACTTTTACTTTTTATGTGGCCACATTAAACCTTCAGGCCATTCCCTCCCGCCCCATTCCCAAGTTCCATGATAAGCTTGGGGTCGCCAGAGCCTCGTCTGTTAGTGAAACAGCATTCGCCGCGGATAGGTGAGGTTGACAATTGGGTTTGGAGGAGCTATATATTGCGCTGGCAACCTGAAGGGTTGCGCTACACAGCCCCTTGAATCTGGTATTTTAGTCGCCTCTTACGACAGGCATACCGACCGCGGGTATATTCTGATCCCCTAACCCGCTGGGGGGTTTTCATCCTTATCATATTTATAAGTAGAAGTCTATATCAAACTCGATTAGTTTATGCCGTTACAGCTACCACATACTGACAAAATTAATCTACTCTTTGTGCATTGTTGAGTATAGCTAAAAAAAAGTGCGCACCCTGTCATATCTACTTTCATTCATTGAACTTTGTGTCTTATCATCATCGCCACACTCTTTCCTTATCAGTCAGTCATTGCTCCAACTACAAGAATGTGTAATATTTACTTACTCATATAAGTAGTGTTTGAAGAGGAAGTGATGCCAGGTAGTTTACCAAGATAATACAAGGGAAAACGTATAAGTTCGACATCTCGTCATGTAGATAATATTTTGATTGCTCTGTCTAAGTTAATAGTTTACTTCTTATGTGTTTTAATATTCTTCAGCAGCCTTTGTTGGTGCATCTTTGTTTTGTACACTCCTTCCAGGAAAAAATAAATATCCCACAAACTAACTTCACTTTCATCTGGCACTCATCATTTCATGACCCGATGATTAGCATACAAAAGTTATTTTAAATTATGTGTAACATATTTTCATTGATCATGTTGTTGGTTGTCTCACTATTGTCAATCACAACCACTGGCATACAAACATACACAGATACGATAATTTCTACATATATGTAGAATATTTCCTTATGTCTGGAGCAAGAAATGCAAATCTCACGTCATTCATGTCAATGGCGCGACTTCGACCTGTTGTTGATTTTCTTGTCAGCAAGTATTTATGTTAATATAAGTTTAAGTAAATGTTTATGAATAATATATGGGGCCATTCTGTAAGAAGGAATCACATAGTGATTGGCTCTTGCTATTGAGATTTTTTAGTACTTTCTGATTTTAAAGTAATAAGGCCCGGGAGATGGTGACTCCAGTTAGATTTTACCTTGAGGATTGTTATCTATCAGATAGCTTCATTTGACATTTTCGTTTTCACCAGAATAGGTTGAAGTCGGGTAAGTCGATAAAATTGCGTGGAGAAAACGAACATTTCGATAACTTATAGATAAGAGACTAACTGAAGATGGTGAAAACGGGCCTAATACCTATATGACCCTTCTTTATTTTCGTGTATTTTTTCTTGTATTTTATGTTAAATTTTTTGTCGCACTTCCTCCTAATACGGCTTCAGTATGGTGTAAGTGTGTAAACTATATTTCAAAAAACTAACGAAATACAAGGAAAATACAATCTAGTTCATTAAAAAAAAACGAGCCAGTTTGTATTTCGATAGGTTTTTATGACAGTCGGCCGTTGTTTCTTTATTTTTTTTCTGAAACATGAAAATTTTGTTTTTAGTTTGAAAATTTGGTGCATAAAAACCGAATTAAAATCAACTATATTGTGAAAAAGGTGAATCATTATAGACCGAAATAATTTTCGCGTGTTATTTGCATTGTTTTTATTGTTAATGTAAAAATAAAATGTAAAACATAAACAAAAACAACTCACTAATTTTGGGTGAATAGTTGTCTCGATTTTTCATGATAGAAATTGTTTTTATGTTTTGAAGTTCCGATAAAGTTTCGTCAGTTTTTTTAGCATGGAATCCAAGCAAAAATAAAGTAGTGTCATATATGCTTAAGACAGGCCTCGGACATTTTAAAAAATTTTCCGCCTCTGAATGTCCATAGCCAAGCGAAATGATCAGGTATCAATTTGTGAAATTTCTAACCAATAAAATCCAATAATATCAAATTTTTTTCTAAGCATTTGTAATTAACAATATGAAGTTTTTTTTTGTATTTATGTGGTCAGAGTTCCATAATGTATAACAGTATTCGAAATATACATATGTACATAATACAAATTCAGATTTTAGCGAACTAAGTTGATTAAAATCAGTCAATTTTTGAAAAATATTTCGTTTAGTCAACAGAACTTTGAATGGTATAACAGTTTTAACATGTGACTATATTAGAAAATATTTTAGTATCTTAATTAAATATATTTTTAGAATATATAACAGTTTTCAAGATTGATTTCACTAAAAACTCGTTAGCTTCAAAAATGCAGAAACATTTTTATTAGAAAATATTAATTCAATTGCATAAAATATAGGAGTTTTTGATAAATATTACAGTTTTAAGTTTTTGAGAAAGTTAACAAATTAAATTCATTATTACAAAAAGTATTGAAGCATTTTCTCTATGAAATTTTTTCTTAACTTTGATATTGTAAATTTTAAGTTCTCGAGAGCTGAATTCTTAAAACAGTATATGTCTAAAATTTTTTCGCCAAATCAGGATTCTAGTACAATGGCGAAAAGCAAAGTTTCAGATTTTTGTTTGTCCTGAACATTTTTCTACACTTTATTTTCAAAAAATAGGTTTTATATGAATAAGATATGTTTTGAGAAAGTATAACAGTTCTCAAAATACATCGAAATAAAAAAGTGTTAGGACTTTATAAACGTAGATTTTCACGGAAATCTGTCCATCTACAGAAACGTAAACGCATTTTCTATGCAAAGCTATCCATACATCAATTACATTACATTTTTCAAACGGTAAAAACAAATTCAGATCTAAAAGTTGTAATATGTGGAAGAGTATAAAAATTTTCAAACATTGAAACAAGTTCAGATCTATGAATTTTTTTCTTACCGAAAATGTGCAGCAGTGTTTTCGGAAACTAGTATATTTATTAGAAACTGTCTGCCCATTGAATACGAACGTTGAAAATTTCAACAGCTGTGATTTCTGATAGCTATTATAACATAGATAGATAGATAGAAAATTATAACAGTTAAAAAAATTTTATTCAACTCTTTGAGAACTAGTTTCTTTCTATTCTTACTATCAGGTTATTGTCCAAGATATTTTAATGTTTAGCTAGGATATCGTAAAGTTTAATAGTTGTCGAAAATGAATTTGTAACTGGAAAATTGTCTGCTTACTCAGAATATGGAGTAGCAACTTTGAAAATTACAACAGTTTAGAAAAAGCAATTTTTTGATATGTAGCTTTTGAAAACAAAAATTAAAAATTACAACAGTTAAAAATAAAATAGACCAACTGAAATAAGTATTTTAAGTAGATTATAGTAATTAGAAGAAACCATTCCATAACAGTTTTGAATATACTTAAGGCAAATATATTCTCACAAAAATTCACTAAAATCAGGCTTCTGTAAAGCATATTCAATGAATGACTGTTCAGTAAAATATATAATATTCTTCATGTTATGTATAACAGTTTCATGTTTTGCACAACAGTTTAGATGGATTTAGGAACTTCATATTCTCATACAAATTTAATTTAGTCAGGTTTCATGTAATACGAATTGAATGAATGTCTATTCAAAATTATATATTTAATCAGATACATTTAAACTGTGGGAAAATATAATAGTTTTTGGGAAGCGATAAGTTCAAATTTCGTTTGTACCAGTAATGAATTGAGTTAAAAGGAATATGATTATCAATGATAAATTTGGTTTATTAAAATCTAATGAGGCCTGAATTTCTATGAAGTCATTTCATATTTTATCGAATTTACAATGTGGGTCAGTATAACAGTTTTTAGGGACGTAAAAGAGTTCTCATGAAAGTCACGTTATCTTTCAAAATATTTCATTAATTTATGTTCAACTTTATTCATATAACCGGGTTGAATTTTTAAAGTGTTACAGTTTTCGGGATGTGAGAGCTTTTATAAGTTTTTTTGACTAGTAATCACAATGGAGTTTCTTATGATAAGATTTAGCTATATATATTTTTTGAAAGCAAGTTTTTCCTTTGAATTTTCTTTTTAATCATAATATTATTTACAGTTCGTGAAAAGGAAAGAAAAAAACATTTTCCGAGAGATGGCGAAGTTAAAAATTTTCGACACCAGTAATGAAGATTAAAGTATAATAGAATCTGAAATCAATTATGATCACTTTTTTACAAGCAGGATATGAAGCTGGAATGACCACTGTTTCCTAGAATAGTAATTATATAGAACCTTCAGAAATTGAGTTTAGTGAAATCTTAGAGACGAGGAAATAAATATCTTTAATTTGAAATAATCCATTAAATGAGAATGTTATATGTGGAAAGTATACCAGTTTCAGATTGGATTTAAATTTATTTTGGGTATTGTTTTGTCGACCGTCGATATACTATGAATAGAATAGTGAAGTAGAACAATTTTTGAGATATGCTCAAATTTCACAGCCTGTTTATTAAGGAATACCGCATATACACCCTTGAAGAATTGTACGATTATATGAATATATGCAAAAACTGCCCAGATGTTATGATGATATGAAAATGTTTGTGATGTCAACATGACAACACAGACTTGTTGATGTCTGAATTTTTCGACAACTCTGTCAAACAGAAAGTGCTTTAGATTTTTATTTTATACACAGCTTTTGAATAATAATTGATTTGTGGTTGTAGTCATGATGACAAGATCATTTCATGATCGTTAAATAGTCAACTTGTAAGATATTTGAAAAAAATTGCTCTTAATATACTATTTAAAGTATATTTTATTGATACAAAGCAAATTCTAATGCAACAATTTATACAAAACCACACAGAATATCTAGCTGGGATTAACAATTGTAATAAAAAATTACATTTGCCTACAGCCGAATGGACAGTAGCAACAATGGTAAGTAATACTTGTATAAAAATATTACAATTGCATTCATTAACTGCTACAACACTTCCTGGTCGAACGGCACATTGCAACAACACTAAAGACAACAGCAGCAACAAACACAAATAAATTATTTAAAATTCACATAAATAATTGTTTACATAAATGATTGCAGATTGAATATGGCATTTACAATTCATTTGATCGTCATTTATTGTTAATAAAATCTAATTAAAATATTTATTGAAGATACGTATGTACGTACAAATATTGTGGCGATAGCGCTGTAAGAATCTAAGCTCCATAGTAATTGCATCTTATATAAGGCTTATATCGGTTTGTGGAAAGCCTTATAGTATTATTAGAACTAAAATTTATAGAAAGTATCAGCTGTATTTAACAAGTTTCAAACTACGCCTTATAGTTCAGTTATATAAGAGTTTAACCTCGGAATTTGAAATAAGCAGCTGAAAACTTGCATACGCCTTTATTTTGGAAGTCTGTTAATGGCATTTAAGGTGATAGCAAGCCGCATGTGTGGGTCTCTAGATATTCGAGGTCAAAATTCGCAAAATTTAGTGTTTCGCAAAAATTTCTCCTTCTATGGCTTACTTGAGTTTTTCGCTCTAGCCTAAAGTATTTTTCCAGATTTTCTTTAAACTGAGGAACATTTTAATATCATCAGTAAGAATTTGTTCAAAAATTTTCATTAATTTGAGGTATTATCAAGAATACTTGATTGAATATGCTAAATAACATATCGTCTTGTCTTAACTTCCCAACATTAGTTCTTGACATAGATGATATTATTATAAGTATTAAGACTATCAAGAGCTCAAAGCAGTGCGACTATCAACAATTTTCATATTTTTTTCTAAATAAATGTATGGTTTCGGTTGCGGAACCCTTGTTGTACATTTTTAATTTGTCCCTAAAGTCAGGCATATTTTGGATGATTGGAAAATTACTTATATTGAATCAGATCACAAGAATGGTAATAAGAGTGATGTTTCAAATTATGGATCAATTTCTAAATTGCCCGTTATATCGGAACAGTTTTGGAAAGTGGTTATGGGAAAGTTAATGTCGTTAGCTCAGCGGCATATCTCCCCAAATCAGCATGGATTTGTTCCAGGACGTTCAACAATTTCTAATCTCTCAGTATTTTCCAATTACCGCATTTCAGCGTTCACAGATGGTTGCCAAGTCGACTGCATATATACTGACTTATCCAAAGCTTTTGATAGAGTATCTCATCGAGTATTATTGGCTAAGCTACAGCATTGGAGGTTTTATTCCACCTTCTTACAATGGATAAGTTCATATTTATCCAATAGAATCAATTTTGTTGTTATCGATAATGTAAAGTCAGCGCCATATGTGGCTACTTCGGGTGTGCCTCAAGGAAGCATCCTTGGTCCGCTCTTCTTTATAATGTTTTTAATGATGTCAGTGCTTGCTTTAAAAAGTGCGGTCATCTTATTTACGCTGATGACTTGAAAATCTTTTTCAGAATAAAAAATGAGTCTGATGTTCTTGCACTTCAAACAGAATTAGTTGCTTTTAATGATTGGTGCAACAGGAATAGGCTTGCTCTCAATGTCAGTAAATGTTACAGTGTTACGTATTCTAAATTAAATAAGAATTTGATTTCAACCTATTACGTTTCTTATATACCTTTGGTAAGGGTCAATAAAATTCGAGACTTAGGTATCGTATTTGATTCACCATTTATGTTCATTGAACACTTAAATTTTATAATCCCTAAAGCGTATTCTTTATAGGCATTTATAAAAAGAAATGGCTCAGAGTTTAGAGACCCATATACTAAAAAGTTATTGTATAATGCATTTGTAAGATCAAGGCTTGAATATGGCTCTATAATCTGGTGTCCATATTATGAGGTTCACAGTAAAAGGATTGAACGTGTTCAAAAAGTATTTATGAAATATTGCTTATCTGACATAAATTTTGACCTGCCGATCCCTTCATATACATCCAGGTGTAAGTTAATTAATCTGCATACATTAGAGAGTAGAAGGGTAATTTTTTCTATTATATTCATTTATGATATCGTTAATGGCATTATCGATTGTCCAATACTTCTTGCATTATTGAACTTTCATGTGCCACCACGTAACTTACGCCAACATAATGTGTTTACTATTGAAAAGTTAAGATCTAATTATGCGATGAATGCTACAATCACACGCGCTCTAAGTGCAATCAAATCTATTAATTTCAATCATTGCATTGACTTTTCTATATCTCGAACTTGCTTTAAAAATATGTTATTTTCTGTTTTAAGCTAAATAGTTTATTACTATTCATATACATACATATGTACACATATATCCATATGGAATCTAGTCTGTAAGATTTTTGTAATCATAGACATAAATAAATAAATATGAAATATGAATATTTATCGTAGTATTTCCATGTAAGAGTTAGCTCTGTCAACAAGTGTATTCGACTGTAAAGTTGCGAATCTTGACTAGAAAATTACGGCCGTGACGGTTGCACGTTTACATTTTTTAAATTTTTGTATACCATTTTCTCTCTTTTTAAGAAAATTACTTCTAATAATAAGGGTAAAAAACATCTTAGTTTTTAAGAAAATTATTTTCTAGATTAAGGGCAGAGTTTCTATGGCGCCAAATCAATCCCATTTTTTCTTCGTTTTCTTGATTCTTTTAGAGTACACTTTTAAAGTTATAAAATAGTTTTCGCTTTGGTAATTACCAAAATGTTATCGGAGATGTATCGATTTTATATCCGAAAGATATGGATTTTTTATTAAAAAAGTTATAGATGTGTGATCAAAAACTTAGAAAATTTGTTGATTTGTAATGGAAAGTTATCGATTGCTTATCGAAAATTTACCAAAATTTCATCCAAAATTTAATGATTTGCTATCGAAAACATATCGATTTGCTATCGGGGTGTGTTCAGACTTGTTATCGATTTGCTATCGAAAATTTCTTGGTTTATTATCAACTAATAATAAGCTGAAACGTCGAGCACAATAGATTTAAGTAAAGGTCGCAATATATCGAGACCTAATAATAATATTATGGATTTGTTTTTAAAAAAGCTACCAATTTAATATCGAATAGTTATCGGGGCTTTTTCGGAGTGTTGACAGTTTGCTATCGGCCTGTTATCCATTTGTTATCGACGATTCATCGGTTTGTTATAACACTTGTACCGAGTAAACTTCAATATAAATCGATGATCTGTAACCGGTCAAAAAGTTGAACTGGTCACACTGGACGAGTCTATGGACTTACCACAGGTTTGTTCAACCGCCCACCTGAAAATCCCAATCGGAAACCTGGACTCATGTTATAAAAAACCTCCCTCCTCATTCTAAGCAGTAGAATCTTTCTAGGACCTATGCTGCTTGCTGCTTGTAGATCACAGAACTAGGACAAACGGAATGTATGTATATTGGAACGATTTTCCGTTGTCCCTTGGCAAATGTTTTTGAAGACCAGTTTCGGAAAATCAACAAAACAAAACGAATTGGACAAAAGTCCTCGCTAGTTTGCTCCTCCTTCTGCTATCATTAACGAGGACAGACTCAATCGCAAGTGACGCCCGAAGGCAATGTCCAATCAAAATATACATACAAAGCTTACAGTCCAGTAAGGTCGTAAGACCTACCCACAATCTTGGACCAAACCCTCGCTTAGTTCCACGCTTTTCATGCTTGCCCCCTTTTTGTCTAGCTCAATCCACGATACAATTTTCGAGGGTTGCACCCTTACTACCTAGCTTATCCATAGTCAGGGGTGCTAGTTTTGCCATCTGTTGCTTTTAGCATCTGTTTATTTACGGATCAACAGAGTATATCATATACACTTCCTGTTCCCAATTGGCATTATCGTTGGACACGTATATCACGTAGTCTCTTCGTCGATAATTTGATGACTCTATACTATTAAGCCAGCCGTCATGATGCGGTGGTAGCAAGCTCGCCTGACACACTGAGTGTCATGTGCTCAGGGACCTATGTCACTTCCTGCTTCTATATCTGACAGCTGTATAACTCCTAATAGCTGGAGTCTTGGCCTTGCGAGCGCAGGGCACGGGTACAAAACCTGCTCCATCGTTTCCCCCTCCAAACCGCGCTTCCTACATCTGCTATCACTTATTTAAAGGCTTGTGACTCCAGAAGGCTGTGTCCAATCAGCAAACCCGTCATGAGTCTACAGTCCTCTCTTTTTAATGATAGTAGCTACCTTGTTACTCGGCGTTGTAAGACCTTGAGATCCACGCCTTTCCTTCTTACTCGATCATGTGCAACTCTCGACTACTCTGCATATCGCCCAAACTTATTGGGACTCCGTCGAGGGATGTGCTAAAAATGGCTATTTCATCCGCTTTTTCATCCAAGGAATGTAAGATATGTATATCTTTTAAAGAGACACCTTTTCACACTCTGCTGTCTAAAAACCTGATTGGAAGTTTTCTTTGGGAAAAAAAACATTATTTCTTAACACGGTCTAGTGAGCACATTCCCTTATATGTATACGAGTATTTGTATATTCGCAACAACATCTGTCCATATGTTTGTTTTTATATTATGAATTTAACACGTACAATCATTCACTCAGATTCACTCAGTCATTTGTTGAAATTAGTAAGAATTTATGAAAAATTAAAGAAATTCCGAAATATGCCATAATTTGCACGTTTTCTGCCTTTTCAATACAGAATACGTTTGGCCTTATGTTGTTATTGTTTATATGAATATGTACTACAGATGTTGTTCATGTTGTTGCAATTATTTAATATATGTATGTACATATATTGCAATCCGGTCAACATGTGTGCGCCGTTATTTGTGCCAATTCATTTGTTTGATTGTTTGAGAAAATTTACTTGGCGACACGATGACGCGGCATTCTTAATACGAATGAAAATTTACAACAACAAAAGCTAAACAAAATAAAATTATAGGGCCATAACAGAAAACGTCATAAAAACACAAAAGTATAACAACATTGCCCGTTGAAACTGTTGCTAGCAGGTGTTCAATGCGATTGCGACTCTTCTTCTTGTCCTTGTAACGAGCGACATTTCGCAATTTCATTGATCATTCAATAAAAAAAACCAAAAACTAAAACATGATTCATCTTCACGCCCACAATCTAAACAACGAAATGCTAATTGACTGGCTCTTAGACATCTTCTTGTTTTTTTTTTTTATCGACACGATTTCAGTATTGCGGCACTGTAGCTGCGATTCTACGACTTTACAACGACTGCATTGATCTTGTTGCAATTAGCGAATCTCATGTTTTTGTTGATTTAATTTGTGGGTGGTGCGCTGTTACAATAAAAACAACATGCTTCACGTTATCGTCGGTGTCTTCAGGAAAGGGTAAAGGCTTTGTATTAGCTAACTACCGTAGTCGCTTGTGGGAAAATTTTCTTGCAATGGAGTTAATAATTTTAGTACATGATCAAGCTTAATTGGCTGCTACAAACGCTAGTCAACGATGCCTATGGGTATGGATTAGGCTGTACCCTAATTCGGTAAACATGAAATTAGAAATCAAAGCCAAACTTGGGTATATTTTTCTTCTGCATACCAATACGGGTCACCCTAATGCGCATTTGTAAGTTTAAAGCCTTTCATCTTATTAAGTTTTCTCTTTATTGATGATTAATATTTATTATATCACACAATTCAATGTTGCAATTATTGCAACAAGATTTATATAAAAAAATGGTTTGTGGCATGGAGGAAAAAAAATACATATGCACATCCATATACATATATGTATGTATATAGCTCCATAGGATGGGAGAAAAGCTATTTAGAAGCAAGTAAAAGACTGCGACTGGATGACGAGATTTCGGTGACGTGCAATTTTGTCAATGAGAGAAAAGTCAATTGTCATTAATGTCGGAAAAATGTTGGAATTAACCTCGTTGTCATTAATTCCCTTTAAGAAAGCAAACTAATATTAGAAATACTTTTAACATATAAATGGCTTGAATCAACAAAATCAAAATTTTTTATGTAAGCGAAGCCAGACACTATATAAAAGGGCCAGCTTATGTATGACGCTTTGACATTTTGCGTCGCAGTTATTAATATTCGTGTCAGCACTACATAGTCCCAAATATGTCACAAATCATTATCGATTTGTTATCAAAAATGTATCGATATGATATCTAAATCTATCGATTTATTGTTGAAAATTTATCGATCGAGATAGGGGTTTTTTTTATCGAAAAGTGATCGAAAATTTATTTAAAAATTATCGACTTGTTTTCAATATCTATAGATTTGATATCGAAGGGTCATCGGTTTACTATTAAAAGGTTATCAATTATTTATCAAAATGTCATCGGGTTGTTATCAAAAACGTATCGGTATGTAATAATAAATAAATGATCTATTTTAAAAAGTTATCGATAATTTACCTAAACGTTATCGAAAAGAAATCGAATTCTTATTAAATAGTCATCAATTTAATTGCAAAAAGTTATCAAAAACTAACGGCTTATTTTCGAAAAGGTACCGATTATTTGTAAAAAAATTTTGTCGATATGTTATCAGATAGATAAACTGCTAGATTTGCTGAGCAAGAAGGATTTGTAAGATGAATGAATATCAGAAAGATATTGATTTGTTATTGAAAATTTGTCGATTTTTTATCTAAAACTTATCGGTTCGGTTCGAAGAGTTATCGCCTTGCCATCATTAAGTACTCGATTTTTTATCAAAAATTCGTCGATGTGTTATTGAAATATTATCGATTTGTTATCATGTCGTGAGAAGATTATCGAATAATTGTCGAAAAGTTATGGCTTTTTTATAGCAAAATATTTACCAAAATGATAACTTTGTGAGAACACATCGATAACTTTTCAATAACAAATTTATATATTTTTTTTATTAAAGAGATATCGATTATTTATCAAAAAGTTATCGATGTGTTATCACAAGGTTATTAATTTGGTAACGATTTGCTATTGACAATTTCTAGGAAAGTTATTGTTATAAGAACTTATTGACCTGGTATCGAAAGGTATCGATTTATTATGAGATTGTTATTAATTTGCTATAGGCGTATTTTCCAGGACTCAGGGTTATTACGTAGCAGCAGGTCCGTAGAGAGAAAATCCGGGCCCGGGACTAAACAATTTACGGACCCCCTATATAAATTGAATTGAATTGAATTAACTTGAATTAATGACGTCTCATTCATGAATTATTATTGATGGATTACATCAAAAAAAATTCTTGCCACATCAACTAAATGATTTTTGGACTAAGAACTGACAATAGAATTAACACAGACTATTTACTATTTATACTATTTTATTATAACGTAGAAATAAAATTCTCTTTTAACAGCCACATATTGTTTCAAGTAATCTTTTCTAGTTATTTGGTAACATTTTAATACATTTCTAATTTTAATGATGATTATAAATTTTAATTATTCAATATAGAAAGTTCGGATATTAAAGAGTGGCTTTTCTTGCTTTTTTCGCTGCAAATTCTTTTATAATAATATCAAAATTTAACTGTCTTACCAAAACGGATTCAACACAAAGCGCCGACAAGTTCCGAAACTCGCTCTTGAGACGAACACGATCTATGAATGTTTTTGATTCTTGAAAGGACGCTGAAGGAACGTTCTGCACTAGCTATAGTGACAGGTATAGTGCAAAAGATACGTAAAGCAACACAAATGTTGGGGAAAATTCTATACAGATTTTGAGCATAGATGGCATTTAGCAATTCCAATGGTGCAAGACATTTATCAAAATTTGCTTCGTAAATGTGTTTCAAGTGCATTATTTCGCATTCTAAGCTTTGAGAAATGTCCATCTTGTATTTTTTCGACAAATTTTGCTGCGCTCGCCCGAACCGTAGTTTCATCCATGTCTTCAACTTGCCACAAAAAGGAAAACGTCTCGTTCACATTTCTCATAGCTGCAAATCGTTCAGTGATGCCAGTGATTACCGAATCAACGATCACCAGGAATGTAGAAAATCAGACTCTGAACCATCCGTAATCATCTCATTTAAATTATCTTCAAAACGTCTTTTGGGTTTTCTCTTTCGAATGTCCGGAAATTTTGGCGAGATGTTCAATTAAATAGCAACTTTTTGCATTCGTTTAAAATTGTTTCCCATTGGTTCCCGATCAACTTCAAATCATCTTATAAGGCATTTAGATGTCGGACCTCAACGTCCATGGTGGCGCCTCTAGCTTGGAGGACCACGTTTCTTTCATTAATGGTAGTCAGTATTTTGAACCAAATTGAGGGCAGCAAGATAAATTCGAATTTGTAGATGTACTTGAGAATGCCGGTAATATCTCCGTATGCTTGCGCAGTAAAATTTGGCTTTTGGCTGAAAGACTATGAGGAGAGCTCGGTACATTTTTTTGAGGATCTCCCATCGTCGTGGAGTGCTGCTGAAAATAGTAAAACATTTTTGTACAACTCCGAAGAAAGTAGTGCAGCCGTACAACATTCTGCACCATCAACACCACATAAATTGAGACTGTGCGTTGCGCAAGGCGAGTAATCAGCATTCAAGTTTTTGTCGAGAATGTGACGTAGTGCTCCTTTATAAGCTCCTTTCATATTGGCGCCGTTATCGTACCCTTGTGCACGCAGCAAAATACTTGGATTTCTTGCCTTGATCTAATATAGTTTCCCTCACGTGCTTTGCACAAATTTCTATAAACTCGTTCTGAATATCTGGGGAAAGATAGTGAACTTGTAAACGTTTGTGCTGCTGTTGTGAAATCCTAACTTTCTCCAAATCACTCTAACTATCAGATCATATTGGCTTATGAGACCTTAGATGCCCCAAAAATGTCCATTGTTTCGTTCACCAAGATATACACTTTAGCCTCCGAAAGCTAGGCCTTTTTCACCCAAAAATAAAATAGTGTTCAAAATTCTATATAAAATTTCTTTCCACTTTTTAATTTCAGTGATTAGCTGGTCATTGACAAGTGTATCAATTGTAGCCTCCTTTTGTGTTAGATTTTGTAAAGATCGCCATTAAATATAACTTTTAATGTGATCTTGAGTATTTTGGTGTGATGACAGTTTATCGTATAGCTTCTTCCATACCTGGAATTTCGAATATCCACCAGGACAATAAATTTTAGGTCGATTTAAAGTATTGGTGCTTAACAGACGACATGGTAGGCAATAAAAAGCATTGCTACTGGCACTCCACACTAACCAGTCACGCTCCAGTTTCTCTCCATTTAGCAAGATTCTGTTTAACAACGAGGTAGGAAATGCCTTGTCATGACAATCATGTGGAAAAATAACAGGACACTTTTGATGACCTCGACGATTTATTTCGTTGACTTCTTCAGATCGCAAAAACTCATTACTAACGGTACCGATATCGAAGTCGTTTAAATAATCTGGACTTTGATACAGAGTTGGTGGCATTGTTGGAAGACTTTTTGAAGATGACTCTTCATCAGTGTTACCACGAAAACTTTACGATTTCGGATTCATGTAAACATACATTTTTGTTTGATGTTTTAATTGTCTCCTCAGGCCCAGGCAAAAAATCATTATCAATATTCGTTGCTTTTGAAATTCGGCTAAAATTTGCACATGGAACAACTAAAGACTCTCCTGAATTAAAAACAAATGTCTTAGTACTTCTAAATCGCGGGCCCTCTGAGAAGCCCCGGGCCCTGGGGGAATCCCCCCCTTCTCCTCTTGTCGAGCCTGCGTAGCAGATACCTACATATAAAACCTTAATATAAAATCGTTCATATCTGTGACCCAGCCTTTAGCAAACCTATAAGAAACCAGTAATAAGCCGATGACGCGGTGATAACAAGCCGGTAACAATTCTATAACTTAACCATAATAACTGGACATCACGCCGAAGATAAATTAATAACCTGTCGGATTCGGTTGTTGCCGATAAGAAGCCGACGAAGCTCTTCTCGAAGAGCCCGAAATTAGTTATTTCTGGAAAAGTTATTCAGCTAACTTGAAAACATTGTTGTACTAGACGCTCACACTTGTAAGCTTATAGAGCGAGTTTCACAAGTACTTGGTACTCACGTTTTTTTTTTTGTGGAGTAAAATCCAGCCTCTGTATCAAGAACGAATATGGCTTCGATTCCAAAAGCAATAATTTCACAGACTTTTCATACATGGAAATAAAAGGTTGTTTCCTCTGTATTTTGAATGGGAACGGACGAAACATTCCGATACAATCTTTGGCTAGTTTTCATCATATGAAAAATTATTAAAAACCAAATATCAAAGCCTCAAGCTATTAAGTCACTTTTACTTTTAAATCGAAATAAATGTCGGCTTGTATGCAATTTCGAGTAACGCCTCACCTGTGAACCACGTCACTCTCATATCATATCACTCTTTCATTAACGGTATGTATTAGTATTTAGTGTGCCAGCCTGTATTTGTTTTGCTATAAATTTTTAATTTTTTTATTTTCAACTGACGCTTGAAACATGCAACGCCCCACGACCAGCTGGCAAAAAAAAAAAACAAAAAAGAATCTTTTTATAAAAAAAGTTATATATTTCAAACTTTGTTCATTCATACAAGGAAAAGTAACGGTAAATGTTTTTATACTCAGCTGATCAGAGCTCACAGAGTATATTAACTTTGTTCGCATAACGGTAATCCGTAACGGCATGAACTAATAGAGATATATATAGACTTCTATATATCAAAATGATCTGGCTGAAAAAATAAATTCATTTAGCCATGTCCCTCCGTCCGTCCGTCTGTAAACACGATAACTTGAGTAAATTTTGAGTTATCTAGGTTCCTGGGCGCTCATCTCAGATTGCTATTAAAAATTAACGAAATCGGACTACAACCACGCCCACTTTTTCGATATCGAAAATTTCGAAAAACCGAAAAAGTGCGATAATTCATTACCAAAGACGCGACCTTATGACGCGACATAAAAAATTGTAAAAATGTTGCACAATGGGCGTAGCACCGCCCACTTTTAAAAGAAGGTAATTTAAAAGTTTTGCAAGATGTAATCTGGCAGTCGTTGAAGATATCATGATGAATTTTGGTAGGCACGTTACTCCTATTACTATATGTGTGCTAAATAAAAATTAGCGAAATCGGATGACGAACACGCCCACTTTTAAAAAATTTTTTTTTTGTAAAGTCAAATTTTAACAAACAATTTAATATCTGTACAGTATAAAAGAAAATTATGTCAACATTCCACTCCAGTAATGATATGGTGCAACAAAATACAAAGATAAAAGAAAATTTCAAAATGGGCGTAACTCCGCCCTTTTTTATATAATTCGTCTAGAATACATTTAATGCCATAAGTCGAACAAAAATTTACCAATCCTTGTGAAAGGGATATATGTAGATTCTATGACGGTAATTGTTTTCTGTGAAAATGGGCGGAATCGGTTGAAGCCACGCCGAGTTTTTATACACAGTCGACCGTCTGTCCTTCCGCTCGGCCGTTAACACGATAACTTGAGCAAAAAACGATATATCTTAATTAAACTTAGCTCACGCACTTATCTGAACTCACTTTATCTTGGTATAAAATATGGCCTAAATCCGACTATGACCACGCCCACTTTTCCGATATCGAAAATTACGAAAAATGAAAAAATGCCACAATTCTGTACCAAATATGAAAAAAGAGATGAAGCATGGTAATTGGATTGGTTTATTGATGCAAAATATAACTTTAGAAAAAACTTTGTAAAATGAGTGTGACACCTACCATATTAAGTAGAAGAAAATGAAAAAGTTCTGCACGGCGAAATCAAAAGCCCTTGGAATCTTGGCAGGAATACTGTTCCTGGTATGACATATATAAATAAATTAGCAGTACCCGACAGAATATGTTCTGGGTCACCCTTGTCCACATTTTGGTCGATATCTCGAAAACGCCTTCACATATACAACTAAGGTCCACCCCCTTTTAAAACCCTCATTAATACCTTTAATTTGATACCCATATCGTACAAACACATTCTAGAGTCACCCCTGGTCCACCTATAGAACTAAGGCCCACTCCCTTTTAAAATACTCTTTAATACCTTCCATTTGAAACCCATGTCATATAAACACATTCCAGGGTTAGCCTAGGTTCATTTTGCTAAATGGTGATTTTCCCTTATTTTGTGTCCAAAGCTCTCAGCTGAGTATGTAATGTTCGGTTTCACCCGAACTTAGCCTTCCTTACTAGTTGTCTATTTATGTTTTTTTTTTTTTTTAATTTCTGCAAACTGGCTTCACTGTGCTGCAGGTGCAAACCAAAATAAAGCAATAAAAGCGATAAAGACAAAAATAAGTTGAAATGGAAAACATTTACTAGTAGTCGTGTTAAGCTATTTTTTGTTGTTGTGTTTTTTATTGTTTTTGTAACACATTCACAAAAAAAAGTTAATGCTAAAATAACTATAACAACAATAACAATTATAGAGACAAGAGTGCAACAATGCGGGCGCCACATATATTGCTGCAGCGCAAAACAACAACAAACGCTGATAACTGCGGTTGTTAACATTGCCGACGTTGGCGCTTTTGCTATTGTTGTTATTGCTGCTGCTGCTGCTACCAACATTAGCAGACCCCCATAATTAAAACATCACAAATTTTGATCAAACGCCAAGGCATGCCGAAGTAGTCAACCAACGGTACAAGAAACCAAACAACCAAATAGCACCAAGCTAACTATAACCACCCTACACAATAGCAGCGACAACAATAACATCAACAACAGCAAATGACCGTAATAACAACAATAAAAATAGCATGAAACAACAACAATTTACAAATATTAAATTAGTTAGACGACAATTGTCGCATTCATAGTTTATTGCAGCTGTGTGTCCAATGTTTAAGTGGCGAATATTCACGGCGTCAGTGAGAAATAAGTCAGCAATTTGTGATGCATTTTTCGACGAATTCTCAGGTGAATTGTATTTATGAAAATTGCAAACGATTTATTTAATTTAATTGTTGTTGTTTTTGTCTTTTAAATAAGTAATTAGGTAATTAAACATCTGTATGAGTTCTACTACTTAAATGAAATACTCAGCTAAAATATTGTTACGGATTTCAAGAATTCTTGATAATTTTGCAGCTTCTGTTACCGTTCGAAACTCCAAACTGTCAAATAAATAACCCGAATATACAGTATGGCAAAATGTTCTTAATTCACACTACCTTGGTAGTAGTACTTCAAGATTACTCGCGTACTTCACTAATGGCGTGTTCAAATCAAACTGATTGACCATCGATTGTACTGAAATTCACCCCTTTTTGGACCGCAACAAACCCCAGGACTGCTTTCGTATTACTTCAGGATGGCGTCCAATGTTCCTCGTCTGTTAAGACCCTTCTTAGTGTAGTTTTTGCGAGTTTGCCGATATTCTGGATCACTCAGAATTTTTGCTATAGCATTATACACTGTGATTTGGCCGACTCTTTTCCTGAGCATATGTTGGTTCTCACTGTGCCGTGAACATGAAGACTAACGCAACAACCGCAATGGGGGTGTTATAGGGTTTTAGTGATGACGGAAGAACACCAAACTGACCGAACCTCATTAGTGCGACGCATTGGTAGAACGGGATGGTTTACGAAAAGCTTTTCTTTCGA
Organism: Eurosta solidaginis; assembly: GCF_040869045.1. Classification (NCBI taxonomy): domain Eukaryota; kingdom Metazoa; phylum Arthropoda; class Insecta; order Diptera; family Tephritidae; genus Eurosta; species Eurosta solidaginis. The sequence goes on from NC_090323.1 coordinate 182,506,677, forward strand.
ACTCTTTGAAGATCATCTTATTTGCTATATATCTTTGCTATTATGGACATGACTTACCTTCTGAATTACCTATCATTTGCTGCATTGAAGGATTCTAGTTGTGTCTCTTAGCTGACTTGGGAAATGAAATCCGGTATTATTCTGAATTTATATATCTCAGCAGTGAGGGCATAAACAAAATGTTTCTTCGATGGGAGTAAATACTACGCCTTATCAGAGAGCGTTCGTCTCCGCCCTATGCTCCGACTAGGAGCGATAAGTTCTGCTTCTGGATGGCTATGGTATTAGTTTTAATTTTTTGCGATTGTCAACTAGATGTTCAATTCTATCTAGGAATACAACTAACTAACTTATCATCCATAGAAGACCACTTTCTTGTCTCTTCAATGTAAAAATAATATTACTCTAAAGGAAGTGAGTACTGTTGGTTTTATTTTTGTTGTTTTAATGCCAAAACCCTCGCCCGCAAGTTAGCGAGAATGTTGCCAATGTGTGCCTTAAAAATTCTTGGCGCAAGTTAGCTTACTAAAGCATTTCAGTACAGCTTACTGCTTGCCATTATAGTTTTTGTGACATTAAAAATTTCCCCAAAGATCGGGAAGGAGAAACCACTTTTTAGCTAATTTGAGTGGTTGGAACTGGGACAGAATACAATAATCCAGTGTCATTCACGGCGGCCGCCGTGGTGGGGTAGTAGCTTTTCCAAGGGGGTCGGCCACCGTCAGTAATTTGGCAAGCAAGCCGAGTGTATTTCTGCCATGAACAGTTGCTCAATGAAAGCTCATTTTCCTTCGAGATGCCATTCGTAGTCGGCGTAAAACGTGTAGGTTCCGCCTCGCACTTGGTAGGAAAAATTAAAGGAGCACGACGCAAGTTGGAAGAGAAGCTCTGCCTAAACTCTCTTCGGAGGCTATCGCACCTTGAGCTGAGGAAGTGGCAGCAGTCAACCAAATAAAAATATTTTCAAATCCAGTAATTGAAAAACAAAAAAAAAATAAGATTAACAAATCGTCCAACGAGTTCACATTAGTTGCTTCATTCAGTTACTCGGTTTACATTCGTATTATTTTTCACTACCTTTTCCAATTGCACCGGGGGGGGGGGGGGGGGGGGGGGGGGTGGGTCATTGGCCGCTGCTTGTTTTGTGCCCCGTCGCTTACAATGCTTGCCAATGTTGCCAACGTGCCGACGGTCGCTTGTAATTGCTTGTAAGCGACGCTGACATGCTGAGCGTACGTTGCGTACCAAATGTATGTTTTTGGCAACAAAATATAAAACAACAAAAAAAAAAAAAACAGTAGAAAAGTGGCGGCAAGGCGTACGATATCAATTGCAGTAAAACATACGCGTACAGGAACACCACTGACCTCCAATTGGACTCCAACCGATTTTAAATTATATTTGCATGCATACATATGTAATGTACAGGTGCGCCTGCGCAATGCGCCGCCAACGAAAATTGAACAAACCAGCAACAACCGTAATATCGTATTGCCAATTACAACAATTATTTTTGTTTAGATGTATGCGTGTTTGTTGCTGTTATTGTGATTGTGACTGCGTGCGGTAAATGCGTAAATCGTGTTGCAAATTTTGTATAGGCCAATCGTAGTCTCGTACTTCTTTTGCTGCTGCTGCGGTTGCCGTGATTGTAAAGCTTCGCAAAAAATTACCATTTCGGTGAGTTGCGGTTTTAGTAACAGTGAATCATGCATATTGGAGGTGCTCCCCTTAAGCGTGGGGCTAGAATTTTGTTATACCCAATAGAGCTAGCTTAGCGGTGTACGGAAGGACCGCTATAGGAATGAACTTAAAACAAGGATTATCTATACCATTAACAGGCCATTATTGGACAGATGTAAGCACCATGGCCTTGAATGGTTTGACTTGAAGATATAAGAGAGTTGTTCATATGGAACAGCTCAAGAAAGTGTGATCAGACCTTTGCAAAATTCACAGTAAACCAATACGATAATTTCGGCCCTGAAGGGGCGACGAAATATCCAAGTGTTTCAAGAGCACCGAAAACTTTAAGCCTGACTAATGGCGATACCGAGGTAAAGCTGCACACCAAGTGTATGGCGTTATCTGTTCAAAGGCGAACTTTTATGCAAAGCGTCTCCTATTGAAACAGAGATGTGCTTTGGAACACATCGACTCCCTACAGGAAGGATCCCTACATTTTGCTTTGCAATCAGCTCAGAATTCAGATGTGTTTGGTACGTAGCTCGCCATTACATTACTTTTCCCAGAAAGCGATGGAAAGGCAGCAGATAAAGAAGCAGAGAAGATGCACTTCCCTAACGAAATCTTATCATTCCTATCCATCCGACAAATCACCGTATTTGTATCAAACTTTCAATGACAGGAGAGATTCGGACTAGCAATTTTTTGAAGTTTTACCACCAGTTCGAAACAGTCCTGTTTTCAGGGGTTGGAATCAAATGAACGGATCCCTGTTCTAATGGTACAAAAAGCGGAAAACAATTTTAAGTTATCTTATAGGTATAGCCGGTTGGGCTCGATGGTCCGTAAAGAAATGAATATCTCCATAGTGTAGGTACCAGCCGCATATCGGAAAATATCGATCTCGGGGTCGTAAGTGTGGAAGGGTACTTCAAGATAGTCTCTGGGTTATTAAATTCTGATTCTGAGAAGCTGATTATTGTCCAAACTATGTTTCAAAGCTACTACCCTTACTCACTTTTGCGACGAGTCATCAATTACGGTGTTGGCAGTGATCAGAGTTTAAATCTTTGGTCCAATCAACTTTATCTTGCGAACCCTGCTTAAAATCAATGTAGAATAGCTCTTGGTCGTTATCAGACCTATGGAAGAATGAGAGTGAACACCAATACAATGAAAGATATTAGTTCGCTGTAGCTTCCAGGTACATGAATAAAGCACATATATTTCAATCAACGCGAAAAGCTCAAAAGTGGTTAATCTCACCCAAAGTTCTAGGGTTTCGCTGGCTCGGTCATGTTATGATATAGAAAGAAGCCGTTCCGGCTCAGAAAGTATTCCTTTAGACACCCGTATTTCGAAGCATTGCGAGGGGCAGGTGAAGAAAGACTAGAACTCCTGTACTTACATACTTTTCTAGTTGGCACTTAAGCGTTTAAACGGTTATAACCATCCAACAAGGCGTGCCAGTCGCTTCTTCGCAGCGCTAGCTGGCAGAAATTGGTAACACAGGGATAACAGGGTAACAAGGATTTTGAATCGTTTTCCACCTGGCCCGTTCAGAGGAGTGGGGCGCCTTAGTTGTTAGCTGGACTTTGCTGATGTCTGCGTAGAGCTCGTACAGTTCATCATTAAATCTTCTTCAGTACTTGCCGTCGCCGTTAATGTCCGTTAATCTTTCGAAGAACTTTTTCCGCAAACACTCTTAGAGCCGGCTCATGTGATGTTGTCATCGTCCATGCTTCTGCACCACATAACAGGGTTGGTACGATCAGTGACTCATAGAGAATGATTTTCGTTTGCCGAGAGAGTATTTTACTAGTTCAAAGTAGTATCTATTGGCAAAGGTGACTTTTTGCTGGATTTTTAAGCCGATGTTCTTGTTTGTATTAATGCTTATTTCCAAATAAACAAACTCTTTTACTATTACGAAATAATGGCGTCGTTGCCAAGACGCAAATACGCTGACTCTTTGCTTGATGACAGCAGGTACTTCGGTTTGTCCTCATTCACCAACAAACCCATCTTTTTCGGTTCTTTTTCCAGTTTGGGGTAAGCAGAAATTTAGGTGAGTGTGTTCAAGCCGATGATATCTTGGTTAAACTGGCGAAACAGGTATAGCTACTATGAATGTTTACTTTTGAAATCATCTGGACGTTTAAGCGCCAATTCATTATGACGGTAAGGGCCGATAAACTTTCTGAAAGGGTTATAAAGGAGGAGGAAAACTCTGTTTAATTACTATTGGGATATCCCCAAGGAAAAAGCAAGGAACACCGTATCAGGGCAGCGACCCTGTTCATGACAAACTGAGATTATCACAGTCTCAGATGATACTCATGTTTGGAGAAATGAGTTTCCTTCTTAAACTTAACAATTCAGTAGTAATCACAGGATACTCTTCCATTGCAAATCTGCGGAAACTGTCGGAAAGGGGATGAAGAGAAGATGAGGGATCACTTTCCAGGACTGCAAAAAACCGTATCTATTATTAGATTTCGGAGAAATCTTCCGCTTGGTAAACGTACCATTAACCAAAAGCTTTGGTCGTACATGACCAACTAACTGTAAAAAGCAAAAACTTTTCTGGTTACCCTGCATTGCTATCCTAACTTCTAGATATATTGAGTTTGGTCGTATGAAATATCTAGAATGTTTTACAGGGATAACTTACTGTTGGGTATAAGATTTTCGATTACACCTGAACTAAGAATCTCTGGTGGAAAATTTTAAATTAACGCATAATTTTTCAATACATTTTTTTTTTCTTCCTCTTTTTACTGTTGTTCCACCCAAAAGAGTCGGTGCTTGTTGCACAAGTCTACTTAACTTGGTGCCAACAAGAACCGCTGCTGGAGCTCCTCTACAATTGTAACCAATTCATCTTATATTGCCGCTCCCACACTCACTGCCAGTGCCTTCACCCGCATGTCGAACTAACTGTGCTTAACGCAGCTCGAGACATTTGTCCATTTACGAATATTGGCGCCGATTGAATACTACGATCCAACTTGCGATCTACGTCTGTAGGCGGGCCACCTTTTGTAGTATTAAATAGATTGTTTCTGTTTTTATTGTTGTTCTTTTAGTAGCGGTTATTGCACTCTAATTCACAACTTTATTTCACGTGCTCTTGCTATGTATATGAACATATCTGCTTAGGGTACTTTGTACATTCGTATTTACTTTGCTTTGATGGCGGTGATCATCGATCAAAAGCTTGCCACTCAAAATGTTGCGGCTGTCGATTGTCGTCGTCGACATTAAATGCGTTTTGCTAAGCACTGCTGTTGCAGTTTAAGGTTTTATCATCGATTTTGTGATTTATGTTTTCCGTATACTGTCGCTGCACTTATAAGAAATGTAAGTATGTAATAATTAAATATTTATATAGTTTTTTTTATCGATATTTGCAATTACAAGCAGTTAAACATTGCTGGAACACTTGTCAGTTTAGAGATACAATCGGTTAGTTGATGTATTCAAGTTAATGTCATACATGTTTTCAATTTCTGCGATAACTAAATTTACTAATAAATTTGTAAGAAATATCTTATTTAACCGTTTAAATAACTTGAACCTCCTAACAATTGGTGCCACTTACTTCCATGTTTTACCACCTGGTGGCAATTGGAACGAAGTAGGGTTACCCTCTTTCTCTGCTTTCTTAAGCGAAATTCGATATGAATACCTTCTGGGCAACATGAGCTAGCCAACGCAGCCGATAGGCTTTCATTTGCTTAAAAATGTCACTGTCTGCGTTCAGCTAGTTATAATGGCCTTCGGAGAGACCGGGAGGTCGATAGCTCCTTCGAAAAAGCGGAAAGTGTACGGTAAGTGACTTCTATTTGCCGTGAGAGAATTTCACTTTTCAACTCCCTAATTACATAAAAAAAGCTATAACTTGCAAGTGTAACTCTACCAGTCATCTGCACACGAAAGACGACAGACCCATTAGCGTGACAACTTTTCTGTTCAAAACTCTAGAGAGATTAATAGATGTAGATTCAGCAATATCTCATCAACACAGAACATGATCAACCGTTTCTTCCTAAAGCTCGCACTTTCTACACCTGCTATTACTGACGAGACCTAACTTATAGGCATGTGACGCCATCGTGGGCCTTAAGTGTTCTCTCTTCAGAGATATGTGGGACTTTGTGAGTTTAATATGGTAGGCTTTGCACATGATCTTAGAAATTTTGCACGGGGATTTTTGTCCACGCCTTTCCTGCTTGATGGATAATATGCCGAGCTGCACAAAGATAATGTCCAAAAAAGGTCTATGTGAAGCCAAAAATCTGTAAACAGAGGATTGCCGCAGGGCGGGGTATTATCACCAATTCTGTGAACGTAATTCATCAACTAATTGCTTGGGTGGTTCGAAACGCGAGCAGTCATTCTAACGGTGTATTCAGATAACGTTCCGATTATCATAAGATGTCTGCCAACAATCAGCTCTGGGATGGATAAGGAGCTTTGGGATGTTCATGCCTTGGCAGCTGGAGTCAAGTTAGCTGTCCACATGGAAAAAAACTATCTAGTAAGATTTAAAGGGAAATATAAGGTCCCGAATTGGACTAGACTTAAGATGGTAGGGAAAAGGCTATACAAAAGCACAGCATAGAAGCCCTCGAAGTTATACTGGGTAGTAAATTGCCGTTGAAACTATATAGAAAATAGAGCGAAAAAGCCTCCACGGTACTGTGTGCATACCAGGTATTGCTAACGGTAGGGGTAGTTACGGTAGTTGTCAAGCTCATACTTTACCATGGAATCCTCTCTTGGTGGACAGCCACAATAAAAAGTAGGTTTATCAAAAAAAAAAAAAAACTAGAAGGGGTATGCAGCTTATAAATTTTTAGCATAAGGAGAACTCTAAAAACTAACTCAATAGCAGCATTGCATGCCACTATGCACATCCCACCTACAGACCTAATGGCTAAGAATAAAGCGTTAACAGCAGCAACACGGCCTCGCGACAGCTTGAGTGCAGGACGTATAACCATAGCAGTAGCCTACATGATCTCGGTCCCGAGCTACGAAAAGAGACCTTGCAGCCACAGTTTACTCGAAGACGCAAGTGGGCAGAAATGACAGTATTTACAATACACGTGTATACCGATGGTTCCAAGATAGTTCCGGAATGGGGTCGTGTCTACTGTTAACTGTGTAGATTAAGAAATAAATAGATCATACAGGTAGCGAGATCACTACAAAAATTTTAAGGTGGAGATTGTAAAAGAAGATAGGAGCAGAAATTCTGGATGAAGCGGGCTTAAGCTATAGTCATGTCAATATATACATACTTATATTTGTAGTCAGGCGACGATTAAGGCAATAATCTCATTCAGTACGTCATCTAGAAGTGTCCTGGAAAGCAAGGAAGGAGAGACTTCGCTCAGGCCGGACCATACAATTATTCTGGTTTCCCAGTAATCAGAAGGTAACAAAAAAGCCGATAAGTCAGCGGCACTCGATGATTCCAATAGACGTCCCAATCTGTGATTCATCGAGCAGAAAGGGCCTAGACAAAAGCGCAGGGCTGCAACATTATGAAGATCATGTGGAAATCCTACGACATTAAATTCATAAAGTTGCTCATATCTCTAAAGAGCATCTTCTCTCTAAGGCTCACGATGGGCATACTAACTGGACACTGCCTTCTAGTGTTAAATCATATAAGTTAGGCTCCGTGAGTAACAGCAGGTGTAGAAAGTGCGAGTTGCAGGAAGAAACGGTTGAGCAGAGTTGCCCGATCTCTATGCAGCATTAAATTAGCTCCTACAAAACTTCCAGTATTTGCCAAGAGAACAGACTTATTCTTTAACATAAGGCTTGGTCTAAATTTGTCAGTTTGGTCGTCGAACAAATTCTGGTAACATTATCGACATATTCATTTTGTGTGATGCTTTTATTGACCAGCCAGTTCAACCTAAGCTAACCCATGTCTGCATTTAGGGATACGTTTTCTGCTGTATTTTGCACCATTTATATAAAGGAGGTAGTTAAAAATGTTCCTTATCTTCGTTTTATTACTGACTAGTTGGGAAGATAGCGTCAACAGTTGCGGCCAACTGTCATTCACCTGTTGGTCATTGCCTTGAGACGCAAAGCACACTTGTGTAGGTTTCCTAACACAGTAATGAGTTCCCATGAAAATTTTATTATTGAATACAAAAATAAAGGGCCATTCGACCATGGTAAATGAGTGATGTTGCAATTTTTTTTGCCAACTGCAAATGTCATAATTTTAAGTTTTTGTTGTAGTTGTCATAAAATTGTTTAATTACAAAACGCCAAATGAAATCAGTAAAACACAAAAAAACTCGTAATTACCATGCTGACAAAATGTCGCCAAAGTGTCGAAGGTTTGAAAAACGAGAAAATAAACAAGTAAGGTAGGCTAAGTTCGGTTGTAACCGACATTACATACTCAGCTGAGAGCTTTGGAGACAAAATAAGGGAAAATCACCATTTAGGAAAATGAACCTGGGGTAACCCTGGAATGTGTTTATATGACATGGGTTTCAAATGGAAGGTATTAAAGAGTATTTTAAAAGGGAGTGAGCCTTAGTTCTTTAGGTGGACCAGGGGTGACTCTAGAATGTGTTTGTACGATATGGGTATCAAATTAAAGGTATTAATGAGGGCTTTAAAAGGGAGTGGACCTTAGTTGTATATGTGAAGGCGTTTTCGAGATATCGACCAAAATGTGGACAAGGGTGACCCAGAACATCACCTGTCGGATACCGCTAATTTATTTATATATGTCATACCAGGAACAGTATTCCTGCCAAGATTCCAAGGGCTTTTGGTTTCGCCCTGCAGAACTTTTTCATTTTCTTCTACTTAATATGGTAGGTGTCACAACTATTTTACGAAGTTTTTTCTAAAGTTATATTTTGCGTCAATAAACCAATCCAATTACCATGTTTCATCTCTTTTTTCATATTTGGTACAGAATTATGGCATTTTTTTTCATTTTTCGTAATTTTCGATATCCGAAAAGTGGGCGTGATCATGGTCTGATTTCGGTCATTTTTTATACAAAGATAAAGTGAGTTCAGATAAGTACGTGAACTAAAGTTAGTAAAGATATATCGATTTTTGCTCAAGTTATCGTATTAACGGCCAAGCGGAAGGACAGACGGGCGACTGTGTATAAAAACTGGGCGTGGCTTCAACCGATTTCGCCGTTTTTCACAGAAAACAGTTATCGTCCTAGAGTCTAAGCCCCTACCAAATTTCACAAGGATTGGTAAATTTTTGGTCGACTTATGGCCTTAAAAGTTTCCTAGACAAATGAAATGAAAAAAGGCGGAGCCACGCCCATTTTTAAATTTTCTTTTGTTTTTGTATTTTTTTGCACCATATCATTACTGGAGTTGAATGTTGACATAATTTACTTATATACTGTAAAGATATTAAATTTTTTGTTAAAATTTGACTTTGAAAAAAAAAAATTTTTTAAAGCCGGCGTGTTCGTCATCCGATTTTGCTAATTTTTATTTAGCACACATATAGTAATAGGAGTAACGTGCCTACCAAATTTCATCATGATATCTTCAACGGCTGCCAAATTACAACTTGCAAAACTTTTAAATTACCTTCTTTTAAAAGTGGGCGGTGCCACACTGAATTTTACTAATTTTCTATTTTGCGTCATAAGTTCAACTCACATACCAAGTTTCGTCGCTTTATCCGTCTTTGGTAATGAATTATCGCACTTTTTCGGTTTTTCGAAATTTTCGATATCGAAAAAGTGGTCGTGGTTGTAGTCCGATTTCGTTCATTTTAAATAGTCTGAGATGAGCGCCCAGGAACCTACATACCAAAATTCATACCTCAAAATTTACTCAAGTTATCGGACGGACGCACAGACGGACGGACGGACATGGCTAAATGAATTTCTTTTTTGGCCCAGATCATTTGGATATATAGAAGTCTATATCTATCTCGATTAGTTTATGCCGTAACAGATTACCGTTATGCGAACAAAGTTAATATACTCTGTGAGCTCTGCTCATCTGAGTATAAAAAGAAGTGCAAAAATTTATATACCGAACCCAAGTGCCATGGAATCATCAGAAACCTTCAGTGTAAAAAAAAAACAGTTATGCAATAAAATATGAACATTGGATATACGAGGATTGCAAGAACTTAAACCGATGTAGAACAAATTGAGGGAATGTTGTTGTAATATCTACTTGTATTGAGGAAGCAAAAGCGACAAAGTACAAATCACAAGAAGTAAACTTCCAAGGCGAATTGCTGCCAACGTCGGAGAATGCCCAGCGCTTAGAGGTGTAATAAAGCGAACGGCTTAGCGCTTCAGCAATATATTCATATGAAAGTTGCAGTTGCACCTGCAATTACAATAGCAACAGCAACAATAGCAATGACTACAACAAAAGGCAGAGACCCATAGCAGTAGCTAAGATACCTTCCAATAGCACAAAATATTGTATTATTTTTTTTATTTATTTACTTTTTTATTAGGTTTTCTATACCTAGCTGTGCCTTATCTTACCTTACTTGTATCGCCCGATGGTGAAAACTCGACCAATCTAATTTCTTAGATAGAGGATATGCTTATTTAAGCTTCCATGGAGTTTTCTATACATGGGACATGCAATTCATTTTATTTCAGATGTGCTACAGTCCCTGGGACCCCGCTAAGAAAAATTTTCTTCTAATTGAAAAACCTTGTTTCTAAAAATTTTTGATGTTGCTTTGCCCGGGGTTTGAACCCAGGGCATCCGGTGTGGTAGGCGGAGCACGCTACCATCACACCACGGTGGCCGACGTCATGACCTTGTAAAAAATAGCAATATCTCTTTCCTCTTTCATTCATATTTATGTATGTATAACTATATATTCACGTTTTGGCAATACATATTTTTACTTATCCATATAAAGGACTGCTAGTCGCTCTAATTCGAAGCGTGTACTACACAGAAGGACATCACTACACAGAAGGACATCACCACATACCCGGACTTGGCATGGCGTAGCCCAGGATTATTTGTTATAAGCGCGGCCGAAGGCCGCCTATGCAGAAAGTTGGTATGGATTATTAGCCTTTTTTGGTCGCGGCGATTTTAAACCTAATTTTCACACATAAAATGGGGATTTTGTGTTAGGGATTATGAGTTTGGGGATTTTGATTTTGGGGATTTTGATTTGGGGATAACGTGGTAGACCCACAGCTTCATTCACATAATTACGATGTTAATGTGGTCAGTCTAAACCAAATTTAAAGCGATGTCTTGTTGTTGGTATTTTAGCTTTTTGTACAAAATTTTCAACGTACGCACTGATGATGCAATTTTCTTTAAATCGGCGAATAACTCAATTAAATAGGCTTGCAAGACTTTCCACATTAGAATATTTAGCGAATACCAGTGATGTTGATTCATTGGATACAGATATTTGTTGGTGGAAAATTTATTTTGTATGGGAGGTTCCACTCCCCTTTTTCAATATACACCAATATATGCCAATTTCCAGTAATGTGACATAATCGCTTCAGAAGATATGGGATATGCAAAGAAAAATTTGCATGGGAGGTACAACACCTCCTTTTTCTATTATTCCCACTTATCTCAACTGATATAATATCAATGTTGGGCATCTGTCTGTCGGGGGAGTACACCTTCAGAGATATTACAGTTTTCAAATTTTGATTATATGTAGATCAGATGCCACTCCCCCTATATACCAAAACTACCCTCCTGAAGAATCCTATATCCTAAAAATTGGTGGATATTTCATCTAAATCGGCCAAGCGGTGCGCTCGAAAAAGGAGGTGAAAAATTTGCGCGTATAGTATTTAAATTTAGATTGAATTCTGTGGGAGCACACTCCTTTTTGCAAAGCTTACCTCTTATCGTTAAAAGTTTGATATAATCAATACACGCATTGGCACCAAATTACAGTGATGTAGCGTGATGTAGCTGCAGTTGTTTCAAATGTGTGTGAAACGAAAATTTGCGTTCAAATTTTGGGTTTAGGAATATTGGCAGCTGTGCCAAGTTTGAGTTATGTGACTTAATCGGTTTAGGCGGTATGTGATATGGAGAGAAACATTTGTGTGAGAGGTTCCACACCCTCCTTTCAAATTCTTTACAATTTGCTCCACTGATATAAATCGATGATGGGCATATACCTGGCAAGTATCATTTACCTGACGTTAATTGATTTTTCATATGCTGGTATATATGTACGAGTATACCGGGCATGGCATCTGGTAAATACCAAGTACGCTCTGAAGAACTCTATTCCCTACAAATCTAAATTGGCCAAATGTCGTTGGGGGCTGAAAAACTTGCGTGTGTAGAAATAAAGGGTAATAAATAGTTCCAAACAAAATGAGGCCTTTTTCCAAATTGTATTTCTAACACCGTGGCCTCCTTCCCGTAATAAGCACCTTGTCTTATTTGAAACAAACCAATTACACCCTCAAATATCTACCATCCGAAATAGGAATAGGAAAAAGGTGGGGTCTCCAGCCACGCATAGTCCATTGGATCTACACGGCAGTGGTGAGACCCATACTCTTCTACGCCGTCACCGTATGGTGGACGGTACTCGATATCGAATATAACAAGAGCAAAGTAACGAGAGTGCAAAGGATGGCGGCAATGCTTACCAGCGGTGCCCTTCCCATCCCTCTCACCAAAGCTCTTGAAACCATATTATTCCTTCTCCCCACTGATCTATATGGTAGATACTGTGCCTCCTGCAACGCGGCAAGGCTCCACGCTATCGAACCATGAAGAGACTGCAGATTTGGTCACACCCGGATCCTGAAGCAGGTCCCCGAAATCTTCTTGAAATTGGACTATACAACATCATCCCCTTGCTGGGACAACAAATTTTCCACAAGTATCCCAGAGAGGAACGAGTGGGCAAACGGCGTGGAGCCGGGATCTCACGAAATCTCCGTTTTTACAGATGGCTCCAAACTAAACAACAGAGTCGGCAGCGAAATATTCTCGGAGAAGCTCAATCTAAGCGAGAGCTTTCGCTTACCCGACCACTGCAATGTTTTTCAGGCTGAACTTATAGCTATCTGGGAAGCAGCCCTCTATCTTGCTAACCTGCAGGTGACCAATTCTATTTCAATTTTCTCTGACAGCCAAGCTGCCATAAAATCCCTGCAATGCAGTAACACCTCGTCACTAGTGGCATTAAAGTGCAGAGAAACCCTCAACAAACTAGCTGAAAATTACAACCTAAGCATAATATGGGTTCCTGGCCACTGTGACATCTCAGGAAATTGGGCCGCGGATGAGCTAGCTAGGGAAGGCACCAACTTGCAAACAATAACCTCCGCTGGTTGGGCCAGCCCTCCTCTAAACACTTGCAAACACTGCCTACGATCTCTTTTCACGGATCAAGCAAACGCCAGATGGGCCAAGGCACCTACATGTAGTATATCCAAGCAAATTTGGCCTAAGCTGGATGAAAAGAGATCGCAATCGATGATATTGTTAAATCGTATCTCTGTAAGCCCACTAGTGGGCCTTCTCACAGATCACTGTCTAATGGGCACTCCCGGTGCCTATATGTGCCTACAGACTAAATGTCTTTTGCCGCAGCTGTAGGGACGAGGAGGAGATAGAAAGCGTAGAGCACAATCTGTGCCACTCCCGCACTGTCAAAATCCAGGTACCAATGCCTCCACAGACACTCCTTTGGGTGCCTTGCGGAGCTTGAATCTACAAACATAAACGACATCTTGCGTTTCATCAGGCAAACGCGCTGGTTTAGCCTCACTGGGGTCTAAACTTTCTTCTTCTTCGAAAGTAGGGTAACAGGAAATAGAGCTCCCCGCGTGGTAGCACAACGGGCCACAACGGCCTACGTGAGTCTCCGCTCGGACAGCGGAGGCAGCCACTTTAACCTAACCTAACCCACCATCCGAAAAGGCGGATACCAGTGCGTATATGTAACATTTTTTTTTAATTATTTGGTGTAAAAGATTGACATAATTTTAAAATACCGACATAAAAACTAAATAGCTTTATTTCGAACAGGCCTACGTTATATACATACATACTTTTTAATACAAGCTTATTAGTATTTTGTAATTGTTTAATTGTATACCACTATTAATATTTTCCTGCTTTGTTGTACTATAAAAGATCCATAATTTTGCTGTACTAATATTTCTTATCAATAAACATAAACATACATATAAACTTGTCAGTGAAGTTATAAAAAGCCTGTAAAAAAAATAAATACTTGGCGCGATTTACATCCGAGGAGATTAAGGCCAAACTTTTCTTCCAATTTGCGTTATGGTCTTTTTTGTTTTCCCTAAAATTGTAGGTCCCATATTCTTATGCCGACTCCAAAATGAAATCTGCTAGGCAGTTGAATTTTCTCTAAGAAGCTTATCATGGCAGAAATACAATCGGAGTGTTTGCTAGATCACTTTCAAGGGGGACCTCGATTAGGCCACCTCTTTTGTGTTCATTCGGCTGATCGACTTCTGTACCTGCGGCGATTGAGTTGAACTTTTATTTGGTTGCAATATCAACTCTTAATTTTTTTAGTAAAGTATATCGACCCGGCCTACGTTGTACTATCTGAGCTTTGGTTTACCTGCAATAAGACACTTCGGAGTTTATTGAAGACGACAACGAGACTCCAGAACTGGATATAGAATATGTCTTCTACAAATCCACAGTTGGGTATTCGATAATCAATTCAGTGTAAAATTTGTCTTTATACTCGTGTTTCCCCCTTCAAGATTATTGTTTATGAATTGCAATAATTCAATATGCAAAATACAATAAAATGTTATGTCGCTAGCAGTCACAATGTCGCTGGCTGCCATCGAAGCCAAAATACGATAATGTGCAAATAAGTGTGACTGTTTTTGCCACCGATAGCACAGCTATTGGCAACACATAAACTTTTGTGGCTCCACAGGTGCCATTGCTGCTGCTGTTGGAGTTCTGTTTTGAATGTTTGTTAGCAAATGAACTTTTCAAGTGTTAATACGAGATCGTTGAATGTGGGAAAAGATGAGGCAAGTGTTTAAGATGAGCTCGGCGTTGTGGCGGCGCTTCTAACCAATGCTCCGCCACCAAACGTTGTCATAAAGTCAAATAACCGTGAGATATTAAACGGCGCTTATTATTTTCAGCATTTTTGTTGTCGCTTTACCTTTTTGCCAATTTATTCTTCTTCCTTCTTCTGCTGACCACAATGACTTTTGACTTTAGCTGTTGCCATCATTTGCTTTAAGTATCAATAATTGTTTGCTAATGCTAAATGTGCGTGTGTGTGTGTGTGTGTTTGGTGTAGCATCATAAATTTTAGAAGCAACAATGAATTCATTATCATTATTATTATTATCGTCATCATTAATTGTATAAGATTGTATTTATTTGCTGTTAAAATTCTAAATGCTGCACAAGCTCCTGTTGCTATGTTACGTAGATGGCAAGTTTACCGAAAGCTTCGGTTGAAGAGCGCCTACGTTAGTTTTCACGCGATTCCTAGAATGATTCCAAATAGCACATTTGATCAAAGACAAACCACCCTTGAACAAGAGACTGGGAACATAACTCAATTCCTATAATAACAGGACCCACAGAAAGGCTGTTGTCTCGGGGCAGTGATCGAAAAAAATAGTTTCGCCACCCATCAGGAGCTTTACTACACTACCGATTATTTTCCGAAACTTTCATCGATTTTTTGCAATGCAAAAGCGCCTGCAGGGACTCAGCACTATTACGTGATCGCTCCCCGATATATTTCTTTGTCAGTCTCCGTATTAGTAAAACCCTTGTATAGGATTTTCCTTAATCTAGCTATTTCGGTGGAGCATTCGATACTTGCACAGAAAATTTTCCATTTCCATGAGACTCTCTTGGTCTAGTAGACCCACTCTCTCTTGGTCTGACCAACCCCCTAATCCAAGGTGTTATGCGGACCGTGTCTATTTTATAACTTGCAAACAGAGGTATATTCGGCTGAATTTTAACGAAATATTTCCGATACCTGGCTGTCTTGGGAAGTAACGATGGCCTTGCCACATTAAAGGGTACTACTGTAGCGCACGGGCTTTCTTTCCCAAATTTAATATTGGTTCGTGTTTTGCAGAGGTGGTCGTAAAACCAAGGTGAACAACTTAAAAGTTTATATCGATAAGGAGGAGGGTAACTGGAGAACGGAGTAGCAATATAGGAAAGACAAAAGCGCTGCAAACGAAGCTTCGGGCTTGTGGAGCGAAAGTAGTGGAGTGCCAACGATCTCCGCGATCAAGCGGTTTGTGAATCCCAACGGAGAAGTCTATGGAACAAAAAAAGTAAGAAATCCTTTTCATAGTACAATGCTGCCATAAAAATGTACAACGCTTAGGAGCAGTGATCAACCCAAAAGACTTGGAGATTGTGCACTTGAAATGAGCCTGTGAGGCGGTAAAGGTAGACTGATGATCAATTAGCGCCAAAGAAGGCGAACTCACATTATGCACTCTTTTTTTGCGTTTTCGAGAAGTTGACTTAGTGCCTCTATACTATGTATCCCGTAACCTTTCGAGAATGGCCAACCATCCCGCGCTACTGACATCTTTATTGGGGTGAATGCTTTTCTTCCCACTACACACAGCGTAGAGGGATCTTTCTCACTCACAGCTATCTATTTGGGTTCACTAAGGCACGCTTGAGCCTAGCAATTGCTATTTTTACAGGTCACATTCCACCTTGTAATAGCTGTTTTGATAGGTCATATCCCAATGAGAGTCCCTGTGATGCGATTCATTACCTCGGTTAGCTTATTTTGCTGAAGCTGAATGATAGATGACGTGATTGAATAATGAAAGCAGTTTTACGGCAAACCATTCTTGAAAAAGGTGTGTGTTTGGCTGCAGCGAATACTGCTCGGGCGACAGCTACGTTTAGATCACTTATTGAGTTTTCTAACAAGAGCTCGTAGGCCTTTTTTAAATTGATACTAAGTATGGTTAGGAAGCGGATTGAAAGAGCAACCCTCCATTGTTCGGAGACACTTCTGATTCGAAAGATAAGTTAGTTTTGGACAAACCGGTGTATAGTGCAATTAATGTCTCCTCGTATATTCTACGACCCTCCAATTCCTTATTAAAGAGAACCGCACCTTTTACTTACTTCCTAGTGAGGGTGATTTGCAGGCAGATGTCGTGCCGATAACAGGAAGTTTGAAATATTAGCATTCGATTGGCAACGTTAAAATTTATTACGTCAGTTGGGCTCCTGTTGCGCCTGCACAGGATGCGGAGGAGAAAAGAAAAATTCCACTGTGATGAAAATATCTGGTAGAACTGGCTCTCTGTACAGTTCATTCATTCAGTTCAAGGTCGAGTTAGTTAGCATATGAAGCTTATTTTTAAATATCAATTCGGGGGTCAGCTGACATTTGTGGTAATCCTATGCAATGGAAAATTAGAGTTGGCGCCCGAGCGGCGCTCACTATAGCAAAATCATGGCGTTTCAGTAAGCTACTTTAAAGATTCGACCCCAGCGTCAACAGAAATTATTCAGTATGCTGAGTCGCACCACAGGCACTTCCATTGGGGAAATATCAGGTATTATAGGGTCAGTTATTACAAAAAAGAAATGAGTGGAGAAAATATGAATGCGTACGTTCAATCTAGGAATATAAACCTTAAATAAATATCTCTGCTAAAATAAATTCAAACTTTAGCACCTTTTTGGGAAAACTGATAGCTATATTAAGTTCAACTCCCCTCAGCGTGAGCTCCTCCACTGACTGGTGTTTATCTTATAAAAGTTGACACAGTTGTTGACAGGCAACAGGTGGACAAGCCGCTATAAGCAACATCGATCAAAGTTAATACGATTTTTTTTTATTTCTTAATAGTATGCGACAACATTCGCAATACAAATTTAGTTGCGAATAGTTTTTTCCTCGGTATTTATTCGCTGCTATGCGGATGCCAGTTGCCGATACTCGACAAACACTTGTCGTCAACCAAACGCCAGCGACTTATCAGCATCTTGGAGGCGAAAAAAAAATCGAATAACCGTAAAAAGTGTATTAAAGTCTTTGCAGTCAATGCAGCTGTGGGAGAATTTCCTAAAGATGACAACGACGGTGTGTCGGGACTTGCCAGTTTTGAAATATTGGATAGAAAGTGAACTCAGTACAATGGGTAGATGATGCAATCTTATCAACTGCATCTAAGAGAACTCCGGTTGTCGAAAATTTTAAGCGTAAATATTCTCTCACAGTGCCTTGTCAACACTCAACTCATGATTGCCTTACAAACCTTGGTGAGCCCTTATAGCTTCACTGAACGCTTGATATCAACAACCAGCCAGATCAATTTCGATTGGTATGGGCGGCGGCTCAGCGCATGCTAAGCTGACCCGAGGATCATTTGTCCAAGAAGCGGAACTTCAAAGTCCTGCTGGCAGCCACATAAGAATTCCAGCCGGGCCAAGAATTCCGCATCATAGTTGCCAGGAATGTCATGACGTCGATGAAGACAGTAGTTCGACCGTGAGCTAAGTCATATAGAAAATAACTACACTTGGTCACGGGATGATATAGCGCGTTAGTGGCCGTATTACTGTTTTAACAACGACGAACTTGATTGCACTAATCGAGTTGTTGGTATTTCAGACATACTCCTCGGTTTTGAAAACATACTCCTTCTAACAGTCATCTTCTTCAACCAGCTTACATTCATCCTTAAAAAAATTCAAAAGAGCCACTTCTCAATCGGGGGAAGGTAGCAACTGGGTTAAAAATCGGTTTTATCCTACGTCTCAAACTTATTTGCTGTCCGGTCCGCTTAATCAAAAGTTAGGAGGTTGTTATGTTTTTGCAGAAGCTCTGTCTAGAGTGTTCTATAAATCGGCACTACACATAAAATAATCTTTGTTGGGACCCCAAGATGTGTCAATTACCTCGCGATACTGGTACAAAACGATCAAGGATTCCTTGCATTGTTCTTTTTATTAACCTTTCTCGATAAGTTCCTGGCTAGTATAATCCCGAAGTACTTAAAGGCAATGAAGGGTAGCTCCCCGATCAGAGAGCTCTCGACATCTGCCCATAAATACTAGGGCCTCACTACTGTCACCAGTCACTATTTGTTCAAACTACTTTTCTTATCAATCCCCCGCTTAACAGGCCACCACACTCATGCCACTCAACTAGTCTAGCCTTATCCGACTTGTAGCTACTTTCCTTAGTAGGGCGCCTGACTTAAATAAGCGTGTATTTTTTAGTAGCGGAAACGAAGTCTCTGCTTGATTGCAGTACGCTTTGGTGCTAATACCTTCACGTACTCCTCATTTAGGTACTGAGCCTACTTGACGCCATGTTCGTAGATCGGCTATCAATTTGCACGTGTTAGTAAAATAAGTAAATGAATCCCTTCCCCTCCATTACTAAGACCATCTGGAAGCCCCACAGCTAGCAGAATTTCACCAACCTATATAGCACCGGTAGATCAGGACTCCGTCTTTAAAGCACGAACGCCGAAATCCGTTAAAATTTGTATCAAATATCAAGTTCCGAGCCCATCTCTAACATTAACATACAAGGGGGAAGTCACCACAGCGCAATAGTCGGTGGTTGGTGATAAAAGTAGCCAAATGACTCGAAAGTTGTTGGCAGCGGACAGTTTTCATTACGGCTTTTTTTCAGCTTTGAACTGCCGTTGGATTGTTGTACTACATACACAACATTTCCTTCTTCTTTTTTTGTTTCTTGTCGCTCAAGCAAGTAGGTAACCCACACATGCCGCCGGTTAGCTGGCACTGCACTTGGCAAATAGTCGCGCAATTGGCGAACGTCTGGCACACGTGCAACCTGTCATGTGATAAACAATTCCGTTAGCAATTAAAAATTGCAAATGACGTTCAACTTTAGAGCGTCTTGTTGCACATGCTATTATTGTTGTTGTGTTTCTTTTGGTTGCTTGCCCGCATTGCACTTGCCTAACGCTCTAACGCTACAGTTGCTTGGCAATTTTCAATTTAGCGAGCTCGCCAACGCGGCGCAAATCCCACAATAGCATCTAACAGCTTCTCAACACTACGTTGCTACGACTCTCCTCAGATCAAACAACCCACAGCTGTGTTACATACCACATAATTATAAAGCAACTACGTGATGTTCGTTCAAAATTTATTGTTTTTGCTGCTGTTGTTGTTGTGCAGTTTATTGCAAATTTGTGATTGCGCCTGCAGCTGGTGATATTTGTTTTCGCTGTACGTTGTTGTTGTTTTATTATAATGTACTGTTGTTGTTGTTGTCGCTGTTGTTATTGTTTTTTTGTCGCTGACTAATAAGTTGCGTGACGCGTCTATTGATCCAGTTTTTATTACGACGAACCATCACCAAAACCATCAATATTATTCACAACGACATGCCATCTACTACAGTGTACTATGATTTGAATGATACAAAATTTTTTTTAATTTTCTATTGTTTTTCTTTTCGAGTCTGGTGTTTAATGTGTCAATCCAGAAAAAAGAAGATCCTACAGACTGCCAGATTACTGCAGCGTATTTCAAGCAAAAATTGTAGCCGTGAATAAAGCAGCTGAGATTCTGGTGGAAGCGTGTTTAAGCTGCAGTCGCTTCGGTATATATCTTTATATATAAAAATCACGTATCACATTGTTTGTCCGCGATTGACTCTCAAACTACTGAACCGATTTTTAATTTGTTTTGCACCCCGTGTGTAGTTGGATCCAACTTGAAATATAGGGTAGGTTATATCTCAGTTTATAGTCGCAATATTATTTTATTGCAAATTTTTTATATGTTTATACGTAATAATAAAATGTTACGTATACGCACCGGCACTGATATTTTCAGGTGGGATATACTTCCGTGTAATTGGGTGGTGTGTAATTAAAAAACGTGCTTATCAATAAAAAATATTATAGCGAATGATAAAAAGTAGAGCTCATCACCAGGCGCGACGAGAGGGGGGGATGGGGGATTTACCCCGGGCTCGGGGTTTCTGAGGGGCCCGCGATTTAGAGGTACTAAATCATTTTTTTATTTCAGGAGGGTTTTTAGTTGTTCCTTGTGCAATTTTTAAGCCGAATTTCAAAAGCAACTAAAATCTGCATTTCGTTTTAATATTACAGTGAAGTGTGAAAAATAAAAATCTACATACATATATAAAAAGCAAGGCTAAAATGTGTGTTAGTTGGTCGCCGGTGTTTGAAGAAATGCATCGGTCGATTTTGTTCAAACTTTCACACAAGTTGCGTATACCTCAGGCGGTAGTCATTACGTAGGTTTGGTTGCGATCAACATACAGGGTCTCGAGATGAAGGCCGAAACGTGGACCCGGCTACCATTAGAATGTGTGGGTAATATGGATATCAAATGAAACCTGTTGCTGAGAGTTCTAAAGTAATTTTCATTGTGATTTTCGATTTAGTCGCATCAACCTGGAAAACTGATAAATATGCATGCGAAGGCGAAATAAAGACATGGATTAATAATACGCACATACCTATTTACATACGTTGTATTCGATTTGCCTGAAATTGGGTATATAAATTTGCCTATATTAGTATTTACGATCCGCTTTTCCGGGAAGTAGACCAGAGACGGACTGGGACTGAGATTAGGACTAGGACTGGGACTGAGACTCGGAGTGGGACTGAGGCTGGGACTGGAACAAAATACATACCGGCCTCTGGGACAGGCAATAAAGGATGAAGAAGAATGAGAAGAACTTGAGAAAAGAGAGAAGGAGACTGAGAAAATGATAGAATGAGCCTACCCAAAAGTTCGACCCAAAAGGGGGGGACATCAGAATTCGTTTTAGAGGTATGGTTCCTTAGGCAAAGTTTCTTATTTTGATCCCTAGAATACGATTTTCACAGAGCAATGAGCGATTTTTATATCGACCCGCCCTACTAAGCATACCCCACAGAATTAGCTTGCTTGAAATTTGGTTTACCCATTTGAAAGATAGTCCCTCCTTCCCATCTCATCCTCCATATTGCGATCTTTTCTATTTTTCTATCATTCTAAAGCTCATAGATAATATTGAGGAGCTGCATCAAATAATAGAGGAGACGTAGGAGGTTTACATTTTTTACAGGACCTTGGTAGAGTTCCTTGCTGTCAAATATTTCCTAGATGCTGCACGGATATAAGGTCTGCAGTAGGCGTAATGTGACTTCTTCCTACTAAGTTACAGATGCAAGCATGATAACGAAAGATAAACTGTTTGAATAAGTTTCTGTACGGAAAATATATTTTGAGCTTTGAGAAAAATATAGTTTCGATCTCGATGGCTTTCTGGGGCTTCATAAAATCTAAAAAGGCTTCTTCGACAGTTCCAAATAATGTATTCTAGATAGCACATTTTCTACTAGTGCTGTAGATTCCGCTAATTTAATTGCTGATTTTTTTTTTGCTCCAACTTAGAATCTGATTTGCCCTCTGATTGAAGTTTTCCTTCTACGAAGGATTCTTCTATTAACGTCGGTTCTCTACGTGTATCCATTTCGGATGTTGTAAACAGCATAAGGAAGCTTAAGCCGTCAACTAAGACTGACTCTGGTGGCCTCTCAGTCATTTTGCCAAAAAGCTGTCTCTGTTTGAAATGCCACTAACAATCATTTTCAACAATTCTCTGGCCACCGGTCTTTTTGTGGATGACTGGAAGTTGGCAACGGTTTCACCTATATACTCAAGAGCGGCAATAAAAACGATGTTCGCAATTATAGACCGATTTCGATGCTTTCTTCGGTGTCCAAACTTTTTGAACGTATTGTCAATGACAAATTGTATTTTGCGGTTAAAAGTTTGATCACTTTCAACCAACACGGTTTCGTACCAAATCGCTCAACTGTAAGTAACCTAACAGTGTTTAGTGAATACTGCATTTCTTCTTTTCAGAATAGATTTCAAGTTGATGCAACTTATACGGACTTCTCGAATTCATTCGACAAAATTTCTCTCAGAATACTTTTATTGAAGCTGGCTGCTATGGGTTTTCACTCTACTTTTTTAATGTGGATTAAGTCTACTTATCCAACAGGCGTTGTGTCGTAGGCATCGATAATACCACATCCCGTCCCTTCATTGTATCTTCAGGAGTCCCACAAGGTATCATTCCAGGACCTCTCTTCTATATATTTTTTATAAATGACATTGGCTCATGCTTCTCGTCTGCGGAATATCTGCTGTATGCAGATGATCTAAAAGTGTTTGCTGTTATAAATAGTTCTCGTGACTCTGAACGTCTGCAATCAGACCTTAATAATGTCGAAAACGGGTGTAGTTTAAATCGTTTATCGTTAAACATTAAAAAATGCTTTCATCCTACAAACTCCAAACGTTAATTTCATTATCTTGGATTGAAGGGTCGAATTCATTATCTCCCCTGTGTGGTTGCTCATTTGCCTCATTCATGAAGGCAGATAAATGCTCCCTCGATAATCTTAATACTCTCCGAAACTACATAGGTCACTACGCCCATTTTGCAAGCGCACTACCCCCATGCACTTTTTACTTCCATGTACCATTGTCATTTTATCTCACTGTATTTACAGCATTTTTCTTCCAATAATAGCACCAACAACTTTCATTCCATTTCGTGCAATTTATTGCAGCTGCATACCCGTTAGAAATGCTAATATTGCAAGCGACAAACTGCCTGATGGACTCAAAAAAACGAACGGCTATTAGTTTTGGCCGCAAGTTGCACTCATCCGCGTTGTTGCAGCTGTTTTTTGTTGATGAGCTGCCTGCTATATTCACATGACTACATACATAGAAAGTTGTTGCATGCCACACAATAGTTTAGCTGCCACATTTGAATACTTTGGTGAATTTTTCTGTAACGTAGCAACGATCAGAACTTAAACAGCAGCAGCAGCTACAACAAACAATGGCCAGAAATATTTCATCGAAATGTTGTTGCATGCAATTCATGACGTCGAACGTTGACTTTGTTTATAGCAGCAAATTGGATTTGCTTCTATGACGTCGTAACTCAGCTGTTGACATAGAAAGGTACAAACAGACAGCAACAACAAGCAACTGCGTAGATACTCCTGACTGTAATTTTGAGTTGCGCTGGGATAAGCGGCAAAGCCCGATTTCGAATTGATCTTTTTTGAGATGCTGGCTCAGTATTTAACACAAACTATTGACTTGCGGTAAAATAATGAATCTGTTGTGGAAAAAAAGTCTCACCAACACTAAAAAAGTCATCTAGGTAGTAACAATAACAACCATTGAAGATGTTTGTCGTCAAATCCTACTTATATACAAAAGCCTTGCGGAACAAAAGATGAAAAAAAACAAATTTTTCTTTGCGCCGCACACGTGCAAGCTCGCTCATCCCCTTTTAGCCGCCTGCAGTCAAGCCAGCTGGTCCATCCATTGCTTTTCACATATTACGTAAGTACATTCGCACTTAAATTTTATTCTATGTAGTATGTATGTATGTATATACACTTTATTTACCTAATTTACGTCGTCAGCTGTTATGTCAGCTGGATGCTGTTGCCTTGGGATTACACCGTGCGACAAAAACAAATAATTTTTTTATACTCAGTTGAGCAGAGCTCACAGAGTATATTAACTTTGATTGGATAACGGTTGGTTGTACAAGTATAAAGGAATCGAGATAGATATAGACTTCTATATATCAAAATCATCAGTATCGAAAAAAAATTTGATTGAGCCATGTCCGTCCGTAACTTGAGTAACTTGAGTAAATTTTGAGGTATCTTGATGAAATTGGGTATGTAGATTCCTCGGTACTCATCTCAGATCGTTATTTAAAATGAACGATATCGGACTATAACCACGCCCACTTTTTCGATATCGAAAATTTCGAAAAACCGAAAAAATGCGATAATTCATTGCCAAAGGCGGTTAAAGCGATCAAACTTGATAGATGCGTTGACGTTATGACGCAAAATAGAAAATTAGTAAGATTTTGGACAATGGGTGTGGCACCGCCCACTTTTACAAGAAGGTAATTTAAAAGTTTTGCAAGCTGTAATTTGGCAGTCGTTGAAGATATCATGATGAAATTTGGCAGGAACGTTACTACTATTACTATATATGTGCCAAATAAAAATTAGAAAATTTGGATGAAGAGCACGCCCACTTTTTAAAAAATTTTTTTTTAAATTCAAATTTTAACAAAAAATGTAATATCTTTACTGTATATAAGTAAATTAAGTCAAAATTCAACTCCAGTAATGATATGATGCAACAAAATACAAAAATAAAAGAAAATTTCAAAATGGGCGTGGCTCCGCCCATTTTCATTTAGTTTGTCTAGAATACTTTTAATGCCATAAGTCGAACAAAAATTTACCAATCCTTCTCAAATTTGGTAGGGGCATAGATTCTATGACGGTAACTGTTCTCTGTGAAAATGGGCGAAATCGGTGGAAGTCACGTCCAGTTTTTATACACAGTCCACCGCCTGTCCTTCCGCTCGGCCGTTAACACAATAACTTGAGCAAAAACCGATATAGCTTTACTAAACTTAGCCCACGTACTTATCTGAACTCACTTTATCTTGGTATAAAAAATGGCCGAAATCCAACCATAATCACGTCCACTTTATCGATATCGAAAATTACGAAAAATGAAAAAATGCCATAATTCTATACCAAATACGAAAAAAGGGATGAAAAATGGTAACTGGATTGGTTTATTGACGCAAAATATAACTTTGGAAAAAACTTTGTAAAATGGGTGTGACACCTACCATATTAAGTAGAAGAAAATGAAAAAGTTCTACAAGGCGAAATCAACAGCCCTTGGAATCTTGGCAGGAATACTGTTAGTGTTATTGAATATATAAATAAATTAGCAGTACCCGACAGATGATTTTCTGGATCACCTGGTCCACATTTTGGTCGATATCGCGAGAACGCCTTCACATATACATCTAAGGGCCACTCGCTTTTAAAACCCTCATTAATACCTTTAATTTGATATCCATATCGTACAAACACATTCTAGAGTCACACCTGGCCCACCCTAATGACGATATCTCGAAAAGGCATCCACCTATAGACCTAATGCCCACTCCCTCTTAAAATGCTCAGTAACATCTTTCGTTTGATACCCATATCGTACAAACATTCTAGAGTCACCCCTGGCCCATCCTAATGGCGATATCTCGAAAAGGCGTCCACCTATAGACCTAATGCCCACTCCCTCTTAAAATGCTTAGTAACACCTTTCGTTTGATACCCATATCGTACAAACATTCTAGAGTCACCCTTGGTCCACCTTTATGGCGATATCTCGAAAAGGCGTCCACCTATAGAACTAAGGATTACTCCCTTTTAAAATACCCATTACCACCTTTCATTTGATACCCATATCGTACAAACACATTCTAGAGTCACCCCTGACCCACCCTAATGGCGACACTTCGAAAAGGCGTCCACCTATAGACCTAATGCCCACTCCCTCTTAAAATGCTCAGTGACACCTTTCATTTGATTCCCATATCGTACAAACACATTCTAGAGTCACCCCTGGCCCACCCTAATGGCGATATCACGAAAAGGCGTCCACCTATAGACATAATGCCCACTCCCTCTTAAAATGCTCAGTAACACCTTTCGTTTGATACCCATATCGTACAAACATTCTAGAGTCACCCCTGGCCCACCCTAATGGCGATATCTCGAAAAGGCGTCCACCTATAGACCTAATGCCCACTCCCTCTTAAAATGCTCAGTAACACCTTTCGTTTTATACCCATATCGTACAAACACATTCTAGAGTCACCCCTGGCCCACCCTAATGACGATATCTCGAAAAGGCGTCCACCTATAGACCTCATGCCCACTCCCTCTTAAAATGCTCAGTAACACCTTTCGTTTGATACCCATATCGTACAAACATTCTAGAGTCACCATTGGTCCACCTTTATGGCGATATCTCGAAAAGGCGTCCACCTATAGAACTAAGGATTACTCCCTTTTAAAATACTCATTACCATCTTTCATTTGATACCCATATCATACAAACACATTCTAGAGTCACCCCTGGCCCACCCTAATGGCGACACTTCGAAAAGGCGTCCACCTATAGACCTAATGCCCACTCCCTCTTAAAATGCTCAGTGACACCTTTCATTTGATTCCCATATCGTACAAACACATTCTAGAGTCACCCCTGGCCCACCCTAATGGCGATATCTCGAAAAGGCGTCCACCTATAGAACTAAGGATTACTCCCTTTTAAAATACTCATTACCATCTTTCATTTGATACCCATATCATACAAACACATTCTAGAGTCACCCCTGACCCACCCTAATGGCGACACTTCGAAAAGGCGTCCACCTATAGACCTAATGCCCACTCCCTCTTAAAATGCTCAGTGACACCTTTCATTTGATTCCCATATCGTACAAACAAATTCTAGAGTCACCCCTGGGCAACCCTAATGGCGATATCACGAAAAGGCATCCACCTATAGACCTAATGCCCACTCCCTCTTAAAATGTTCAGTAACACCTTTCGTTTGATACCCATATCGTACAAACATTCTAGAGTCACCCCTGGCCCACCCTAATGGCGATATCGCGAAAAGGCGTCCACCTATAGACCTAATGCCCACTCCCTCTTAAAATGCTCAGTAACACCTTTCTTTTTATACCCATATCGTACAAACATATTCTAGAGTCACCCCTGGCCCACCCTAATGACGATATCTCGAAAAGGCGTCCACCTATAGACCTCATGCCCACTCCCTCTTAAAATGCTCAGTAACACCTTTCGTTTGATACCCATATCGTACAAACATTCTAGAGTCACCCTTGGTCCACCTTTATGGCGATATCTCGAAAAGGCGTCCACCTATAGAACTAAGGATTACTCCCTTTTAAAATACTCATTACCATCTTTCATTTGATACCCATATCATACAAACACATTCTAGAGTCACCCCTGGACCACCCTAATGGCGACACTTCGAAAAGGCGTCCACCTATAGACCTAATGCCCACTCCCTCTTAAAATGCTCAGTGACACCTTTCATTTGATTCCCATATCGTACAAACACATTCTAGAGACACCCCTGGTCCACCTTTATGGCGATATCTCGAAACGGCGTCCACCTATGGAATTAAGGATCACTCCTTTTCAAAATACTCATTAACAGCTTTCATTTGATACTCATGTCGTACAAACATATTCTAGAGTCACCCCTGGTCCACCTTTATGGCGATTTCTCGAAAAGGCGTTCACCTATAGAACTAAAGCCCATTCCCTTTTAAAATACTCATTACCACCTTTCATTTGATACCCATATCGTACAAACACATTCTAGAGTCACCCCTGGTCCACCTTAATGGCGATATCTCGAAAAGGCGTCCACCGATAGACCTAAGGCCCACTCCGTCTTAAAATGCTCAGTAACACCTTTCATTTGATACCCATATCGTACAAACAAATTCTAGAGTCAGCCCTGGTCCACCTTATTGCGATATCCCTAAATGGCGTCCATCCATAGAACTATGGCCTACTCTCTCTTAAAATACTCTTTAATACCTTCCATTTGATACACATGTCATACAACCACATTCCAGGGTTACCCTAGGTTCATTTTCCTACATGGTGATTTTCCTTATTTTGTCTCCATAGCTCTCAACTGAGTATGTAATGTTCGGTTACACCCGAACTTAGCCTTCCTTACTTGTTTTTATTTATCTAGGTTTTATGCCTTTTGTTTACCAAATTTTATTTCTAAGAGCCTTATTCTTCTTCTTCCTGTAGCGGCAAAGGCACCTCCCGAAGATTTTAGGGTGAACTATCGTTAATGATGATCTTTTCCCGGATATTCCAATTCTCCTGGACTCGATGACATTATTTCTGTGGAGCTTTAAAGTTCTTTGGCAATTTACTGACACTACTTGGCCATCATTTATATCAATTTCCTTAAATTTAGCTATATACCAAAGTATTGGCACTCAAAGAGTTGCTATGCTCTATCGCCTATCATCTAGGAACTTCAGACTAATCAGTATTTTTCGTTTCCCTAAGTGATCTGAACTTTAGGGGCAGAGTTCTTATTATTGCCATGATATTATGCAAAGCCAGATTAACGGAAAAAGCTTTAGATTATCTACCGACAGATATGCCCTATGTGGGAGCATTCCAGCCCCTCAATCCCCCCGGGAGCGTAAATTTGCCCTCTTTCCATTCCATACTATTCGGAATAGACTTAAAAATTTGGTACCTCCTTTGCCCTTGACCTCTTCTGCATATTTTTGCGCTGCTTTCAAACATATATCGTAAGATGTTAATGACGTGGGGCAGTTACTGCTGTTTATTGATAATGCATCTCGTCCTTTTCGACTGGAAGACGATTAGAGTCCGAAATTGTAGACCAAGTGTGGCGTTTTTTGGAACGATTTTCTTTCATCCTCTGTCAAATAAGGGAAAAGCACCATGTAGGAAAATTAACCTAGGGTAACCCTGGAATGTGTATGTAAGGTACTAAAGAGTATGAAAGGTAATAAAGAGTATTTTAAAAGGGGTAGGCCTAAGTTCTATCGGTGGACGCCTTTTTGAGATATCGTCATAAAGGTGGACCAGGGGTGACTCTAGAATGTGTTTGTGCGATATGGTTATCAAATTAAAGGTATTAATGAGGGTTTTAAAATGGAGTAGCTCTTAGATGTATATGTGGACCAGGGTGACCCAGAACATTATCCGTCGGGTACCGCTAATTTATTTATATATATAATACCGCGAACAGTATTCCTGCCAAGATTCCAAGGGCTTTTAATTTCGCCCTGCAGAACTTTTTCATTTTCTTCTACTTAATATGGTAGGTGTCACACCAATTTTGCAAAGTTTTTTCTAAAGTTATATTTTGCGTCAAAAAACTAATCCAATTACCATGTTCCATCCCTTTTTAAACGGTTTTATTTAGCTTGACTTGACAGGCTGGCCCGAATTTTGTAATTGAAATTTAAGTAACTTCCCGATAAGCTACAAGCTTGAAACATGGTATATAGTTCAGAACCCTATGACAATGCAATAATAAGAAAAAATCGCCGCTAGGTGGCGCAAGGATCGAGACATTCGAAAAAATCGTATTTGTGGTCCGATTTGGCTCATATTTGTATTACATACAGTCCGGTAGAAGTGACATCAAAATATTTTCGAGTTGGAGGAGGGACAAGCATACGTGGCGCAGAGTCGAGTAAAGTCTTTGGAAGGATTATGTAAAGTTAAACAGTTTTATTGAAAACAATACTTACATCAATTAATAATAATACTAAAAGCCAGAAAATAATTAGGTAAGTCCTAGGTACTAGTCATCACACTCCTCATCAATCTAGGGCGTTGGTCAGACAATTAAATAAAAGCATTGGACGCGTCATATTTCTATTGATAGTCATAAGTAAGACCAACTGAAGCTTAATAAGGTTATGCTACGCCTCACATTTCCAGAAATTTCACGAGTCCAACGCTTTTATTTAATTGTCTGATCAACGCCTTAGATTGATGCTGAGTATGATGACTAGTACCTAGGACCTACCTAATTATTTTCTAGCTTTTAGTATTATTATTAATTGATGTAAGTATTGTTTTCAATAAAACCGTTTAACTTAAAAATGTTTTTAAAATTATTTTCTTTCATATTTGGTATAGAATTATGGTATTTTTTTTAATTTTTCGAAAAGGTGGGCGTGGTCATCATAGTCGGATTTCGCCCATTTTTAATACCAAGATAAAGTGAGTTCAGATAAGTACGTGAACTGAGTTTAGTAAAGATATATCGATTTTTCCTCAAGTTATCGTGTTAACGGCGCGCGGAAGGACAGACGGTCGAACGTGTATAAAACTAGGCGTGGCTTCAACCGCTTTCGCCCATTTTCACAGAAAATAGTTATCGTTATAGAGGATATGCCTTTACCATATTCCACAAGGATTGGTAAATTTTTGTTCGACTTATGGTATTAAAAGTATTCTAGACAAATTATATGAAAAAGGGTGGAGCCACGCCCATTTTGAAATTTTCTTTTATTTATGTATTTTGTTGCACAATATCATTACTAGAGTTGAATGTTGACATAATTTACATATATACTGTAAAGATATTAAATTTTTTGTTAAAATTTGACTTTAAAACACATTTTTTTTAAAGTGGGCGTGTTCGTCAACCGATTTTGCTAATTTTTTTTTAGAACACATATAGTAGTAGGAGTAATGTTTCTGCAAAATTTCATCATGATATCTTCAATGACTGCGAAATTAAAGCTTGCAAAAATTTCAAATTATGTACCTTCTTTCAAAAGTGGGCGGTGCCACGCCCATTTTCCAAAATATTACTAATTTTCTATCCTGCGTCATAAGGTCAACGCACCTACCAAGTGTCATTGCTTTATCCGTCTTTGGTAATGAATTATCGCACTTTTTCGGTTTTTCGAAATTTTCGATATCAAAAAAGAGGGCGTGGTTATAGTCCGATTTCGTTCTTTCTAAATAACGATCAGGAACTTACATACCAAATTTCATTAATATACCTCAAAAATTTACTCAAGTTATTGTGTTTACGGACGGACGGATGGACGGACGGACATGGCTAAATGAATTTTTTGTTCACCTAGATCATTTTGATATATAAATATATACCTGTCTCGATTAGTTTATGCCGTTACGGGGTACCGTTATGCGAACAAAGTTAATATACTCTGTGAGCTCTGCTCAGCTGAGTATAAAAAGGAAAAAGATCACACAGACAATACAGTATGGCAGTCGAGAATGTCTTTTCTAGCCTAGATGCCAAATTTCACCAAAATGTAGGCGAGCTACACTTATAGCAACATTAGTCGGAATGAATGTTTTCGAAAGCCCTGGTTGGATAGACCTGTGAGCTTATTTGGAGCAAGTATTCCGAATAGTAATTTAACTACAACTATCTAAAGGATCGCAGGCTTATATACCAATTGGCAAAGTGACTCAAGCAAGGACGAATGTAAGGCAGTACTGGCTCTGAGTTATATTTCAAAAAAAAAAAAAGCTTCATTTAATAAGGCAGTATTTAGCGTCACTATCTCTACTCCATCACATTTGCAATACCGCAGCCACCCTGATATTCCTTTTTCGTGGTTGTTGTGGTGAACATCTGATAGTCTTCATGGTTTACTTTATTCTCAGCAATAATTGTAGAGCGATTATAACAGCTTTTGATCCGACAAAACATTGATCAGCCCGGCAACGTTACCATCCGTCCTTATAGTCTCGAGACTCCGGATGAATGCCCTCCTTTCGTAGTCCTTCATTGCCCCTAACATTATTTGATTTCTGAAGGATTTTTCGCAACTACCAAAACTTTGTCGTGGACACACAATGATTAAATTTGCAGTTGTTGCTAAAAAAATCTACAGCTACATATGTTACACACTATTATAATAAGTAAGCACTAATTCTGTTTTCCATGCGTCGGCAGCTGCAGCTTCTACGCACAACTTTTCTTTGTTTTTCACGTATGGCGCCCGGCTGTATCGCATATGTCGCCTTTACAAGGACGCGCTTGCCTGTTGTTGTTCGAAGTTCCAAGTACCTAGCTGCTAGCTAACAGCACAACTTCCTCCCCTTTTGTTGCATTTGGGATTGTTTGGTGTTTAGCGTTGCTTATTTGCCGCTACTAGTCTTAGCTTGTCGGCATCCCGGCTAAATATTGCAATTGGGTGACACATGCGTTGCATGCAGTTGGCTTTTATGGTTTCCTTCTTTCTTCCATATATATCGGCAATGCTGTCTGTTCTTGTACATCTTCGTCACCTTCGTTGCTCATTCATGCGCTTTTGTTGTCGCGGATTTGTATTGTGGCATTTGTTGTAAACATTTTCCACATATGCGTGGAATCTTCTGCACATGGGCTCAAACAAATGCGTCACATATGTAGAAAAAATATGCGAGAGCATTGAAATATGCCTTCATACGGACTGACGTACTGGTACATATGTGCTGCAGTTTTGGAGAGGGGACATCTGCCAAATACTGTTTGCTTTGAGGACGAGTGTTTTTCCAAAAATTTTGGTTGTATGTACTATTTTAACACCGAATACCGAATAGCAACATTTTAACAAGATAATTTTGTATCTAAATCAGAAACACGCGAATGCTCATATGGTTAGATGTTCATTATGGATCACCAATTATTTTGTCAATGTCGTTGATCATGATTTAGATCATAACTAAGGGTGATGTTTTGTAAGACATGATATGTGACACATGTGTTATTACAAAAGCATCACACAACCCTTTAGCTCGACCCTTAAGCGATTGAGCTATAGATCCACAACTTCATCTGTTCCTGTTTCTGGTTTCGGCAATGCCTTCGTCGTTCTAAATCATTGCTTGTACTTTGACCTTTAACAATGACTTCATTTCTATTTAGATGTATTAGTTCGTGCATGTGAAGTGAAGTTACTCCCTGAACTTAATTGGCATACGAGTTTTTGATGTGTAAACATTGTTCACGGTATAAAGGAATCCGTGATGGGAAGCGTAATGTTGGGAAATGGTACTCCGTACGGGGAATACAGAATGTAAGTGTATGGTAGGTTAGGTCGGGTTGAACTAGGCGGCCGATAAAGACTTCAAACGAACTGACGTTACCAATAGTGTTCATTAAATTTGTTTGACGACCAAAGGGCAAGCCCCAATTAGGTACCAGGATTTATGACTTAAAACTACATCGTTCTCTGTCAGAAACCAAATGCAAAACCAGAACGGAAGCGATTATCGGTTTGTTACCTATGGGTAATGGGCTTCTTTTTCAATTCTTTTCAACAAATTATTGGTTTGTTATTGGGGGGTTTAGAATATACATTGAATTGATTCAAGGATTTGTGCAGCATAACCCTTTTAAGGGGATGCCAGAGCAGCTTATAACTTCTCCAACGCGATTGTCGAACCTTGCCTACTCATCGCGAATCATGTTTCTTAATCAGTCGAGCCTCTAGCGACCCCAAGGTCCTCATGCAACCAGGGGGTGAGTGGCGAGATGGCCTAGAAGGTTTAATGTGGTCATATTAATCGTTCCCGAGATGGTCTGACTTGTACTTTAATATTGCTTGTTACCGGAAAGTAAAGGATATATATACGGCGAAGGACCATCAACATCGATAACAACCCCAAAACCTTCGGGGAGTGCCTTTATCGCAACAACAACAAGGTATACTATGGGTTTTCAATAAAACCGTTTAACTTAAAATTTTGTTTTTAGTTATTTTCTTAAATCGTAGATCAAAGTAAAAACGTCTGACTTCTTCACCGTATATACTCCGGCTTCCCTGGTTAACAGGTTCACGAGGTTTGCTGATATCATCGCCAAACCGGAACGTAATGGACGGGAAAATACAGGCGGCCACGTCGATTGGTGCTGGGAAAGGGACCGCCAACTACTGTACTTAACGGCTATGAGAGGCTTTAAATATTACATTTGTTGGCACATAAGCACGAATAGATGATCCGACCAATTTGTATAAGGCCTCTTCTATGAATAAGAATAACAGAGGATGCAGCCAAAGGAAGGCAAGAAAATAATTTTTTGGATCTAGAGTTGCACAATTTAGCTAAATTGATCGACTTCGACGCTTGAAGAAAGAACGTTTGCTACGGGCTGTGTACAGGCGCAGCAAAAGCATAAAAGTTGAAGAAGAATACTTGAAATAAGGTTAAGTTAAACTGGCCGCTCCATGAGGACCTCACATAGACTGAATGAGTACGTGGCATTACCAGAGGTTTGTTTAACGACCAAACTGAAAAAGCCCAATCAAAACCAGGACCCCAGGACATATGTTATAAAATAACTCCGTTCTCTTGGAAAATACTAGCAGGTTTCCTGGATCGTTGTCAGTTGCTGCTTCTAGATCTGACAGCTGTATCGCTCCTAATACCTGGAGTCTTAGCCTGTTAAGCGCAGGGCGCGAGCACAAAAAGTACTCGATCGTTTCCTTCTCCTACCCGTACTTCCTCTATCTGCTATAACTGACGAAACTTAATTTAAAGGAATACGACGCCAGCAGGCTGTGTCCAGTCAGAATATCCGCCATGAAACGACAGTCCTTTCTTTTTAATGATAGAAATAACTTTGTCACTCTAAGGCTGTAAGACCTACACGTGATCTTCGACATTTTACAGTCCCGCGCTTGGGTTCACGCCTTTCCCGCTTGGTCGATTATGTGCAACTTTCGTCTTCTCCTAATCTCGCCCCATCAAATTGGGATATCTACGGTGCGATCTTCAAGTGATGCGCCCTTTTTAGCAAGTTCATCCCCTGTTTCGTTTCCATATGCCCTGCGGCATAATATAGATTTATGCTGATCCCTATCCCGATTCCTTCTAGGCCCTGCTTACACTCAAACACACTTTAAGACGCTGTGCTATGCAAGTTTATTGACTTAATTGCTGCTTGGCTGTTAATATAAAAGTTGACGCGGCTGCAGTTTAAGCTATTTTCCTTCAGTGTTTCTACTGCTTTGGTCGCGGCTATTACTTTCGCCTGAATAATTATACAATGATCTGGCAGCTTGCACAGCACAGTATAACGCAGACACTACTCCTTCCAATACTTTGGAACCATCGGTGTACACATCGCCTCGTCCGCTATTTGGGCACCCTTGCGTTAAACACCCATCTCTATTGTGGATCTAAGAGCCCCTTCAAAGCGCAGATACGGAATCAGGTAGTCTGTTCGACTTGTAGTTGTTGAAGCTATACTAATATGGCCGTATAGTCTGCGCTCAAGCTGCTCAAGGAATTGAGCCTCT
This sequence comes from Eurosta solidaginis, assembly GCF_040869045.1. NCBI lineage: Eukaryota > Metazoa > Arthropoda > Insecta > Diptera > Tephritidae > Eurosta > Eurosta solidaginis. The sequence goes on from NC_090323.1 coordinate 182,542,161, forward strand.
TTGCTGTTGTTAAAGTTATGGTCTTTGCCACCAGGTCTACGGGTGGAATATGCAGAATGGCTTACAGAGCAGCCCTCGAGGTGGTTTTCAGGGCTCCCGTAATGCTAAGCGTTGATAGCCTGTATACCCTCTCAAATATTTCGAGGTAGGTTCTGTTTAGTGTGGCTGCCGACTAAACAAGGACTTCAAAGTATAGGATCGGCCTAACATTCGCTGTAAATACCCAATGAGAGGGAGTGGGCGATAATGCCCACGTTCACCCCGGCATTCTTTTACATACATAGAGTGCTGTCGATGCCTTCTTCGCTCTCACCTCCACGCTGAGCTTCCACGATAACTTACTGTCTAGAATGAATTTGCTCCAAGAACATTCGTGAAGTTAATGGAATCATAGAAAATCTATTTTTAAAATGTTTCTTGGCGTAAAATCTTTGAGATGGGGTCCTTATTCTATGTGACATTTTTCTACTGTCAATTTTGCAAACCAACATACGTTTTTGGATATAAAGCCTATTAAAATCTATTCAATTATTAGTCAATGTACTGCACTAACGCCTCTATATACTAAACAAATCACATATTATTGTCTGTCCCCTTGATCATGCCCTTGTTTATAATTTTCATTCAAAATCAAACAAAAAATCTCAAAAATATATAAAAAAAAGTCGTCCATACCAAATTAATTTGAAGTGATAACATTAAATGCTCATTATTTAAACGGCCACAACACCTCACACACACGCACAAATACACACACACAGACACCTAATCAACCAAATAGTCATTCTGTAGCTAAATAGGTTATCAATGACAAACAACACCACAGCATAAACAGAAAAACAAGCTAATAAGGTAGCAATAACAACACCAACAGCGACAGCAACAACTGTACCACATTAATGATAATCGACTTAAGCGTGCAATGAAAGTGAAATTCGAAAAACAAAAAAGGAATAAAACAAATATTTCAACGGCTAAACTAACGTACAGGCGCATTGGCAGAAGCAACAAAACAAGGCCGGCTGTGACCGAACAGTGACTGCTGTCAAAATAACCCCCTAAACGGATAATACGAGTACACACATGCTGAAGTGCATATGTACAAAGAAGAAGAAGAATGCATATGCCGAAGGACCTTCTACAGCAAAAGGATATGCAGTAGGATGTATGTATGTATATGTGCGTGTGTGTGTGTGACACTGAATGAATTTGTAAAGCTGACAAAATTATAACAGCAACTTAACGGGCACACAAAATGCATTGCATGTGCAAGGATGTAAAGAGCAGCCGTCAAAGGCAGTGCCGCTGTACAGCGATAGCAACAACAACAACAAAAACAAGCAGCTACTCAAACTATTTGCTTTTCGGTTATGCTAAGAGTGAGTATCTCTATCGTGGCTGTAATAAAATGAGTCAAGCGACGTAATCCAGGTGAACCACCTTCATGATATGCGATTAGGGATTATTATGCCATTACGCTAGGATGCGATTAACGTGAAAGGACAATATACCAACAAAAACAACAATAAATACGCATAACATCGATTACAACAAACATATGTAAAGTACACAAAAAAACAAACGCTCTTGGGAATGTGACAACTGCGCCGGATGATTGTAAAAACAAAAAACGGCAGCCGCAGTCGCAGCCGTCACAGCTGCGCTTGCGCACATGTGCACTAGACAAAAGAGAATATGAGAGCATGTAGATATGATGCACGGTGAGCAATTTTGAAGTTAGCAGGAAAAAAATGTCCCTTGCTATGTGAGTGTCTATACATATATAGGGTCACTGGTTGAACCTTTGGCTTGACCTTAGTTACGATTTCGGTTGTAATTGCACATCGTGCTGATACTAAATTTCCATTCCTGTTCTAGCTCCAGTTTCATTTCGTGTTCCGGTTCGGTTTCGGCAACGGCTCTGGTTCCATTCGGGTTTTGGTATGGTTTTGGTTTCGGTCTCCATTTCGGCCTAGATGCTATTTCATTTTCAGTTTCTGTTCCGCGTTCTTCTTCAGTTCGCGTACGTTTCATGTTCCGATACTGAATTTCGTGTCAGGTTGTGGCTTTAACACGGATCCGGTTTAGTTTCGGCACCGGTTTCTTTCAATTTCGTTTTGGTTTCGGTCTCGATTTTGAGTTCAGTTAAGTCCCGCATTCGGCTCTAGTAATGAGTTTTGTTTCCGTTTCTGATTGGATGCATTCATTTTTGGTTTCGGTTTCAGTCTAGGTTTCGGTCTGGTAGTGATTCCAGTTTTGGTTTCAGTTCCAAATTCGGCTTTAGTTCCGGTACTGAGTTTTCCAGTTACCGCTGCAGTTCCAGTTCCGTTTCGGCTCTTGCTTCTGTTTTGATTTCATTCCCATTCGGGTTTGGTTCGAACTCGATCTGGATATGATTCCATTTCCTGTTCCAATGGGCTCCGGATTTTGTTTCGTTTGACTCTGTGTTTAAATTCCAGATTTTGGTTTAAGTTCCGGTTTCGGCTTCAATTTCGGTTTCAGCCCCGGATTTAGTTTCAGTTTCACATCTGATTCATTTGGGTTTCAACTTTCACCTTAGCAGTAGTATTTAAAAAATTGTACAGTTAAGTTTATGAAAACCAATCTGTTCATCGTCGGTGCGAGAGCGAAGATCTCCGGGGGTAGCACGCCTATCTTCTTTCCAGGGTTGTTAACTTAAGCCTAATCATGTGTATCGCGGAAACTTCGCCCGAGATCGCATATTTTCACAACCGAACTTAAATGAAGTGATCTCTGTGACTACTCTCAATGGGCTAATCAGTAGGATAAGTAACCAAAAGCCCATTTTGTTTGGCATAACTTTTACTCCGCTGGCTATCTTATGAACGGCATTGCATGGAAATGATTGCAGCACTCCTGTGTGCTGGACCGAGGTAAGAGTCGTGCTTTATGCCAAGGTGCTTTGAGAAAGCAAGATTTATATCTAGCCTCACTCACATAAATTTCTGCACAAGGAACGAGATTTTTTGTATGTGACATTACATACTTCGAATAATAGCATCGATCCCTCGAGTACTTCGAAAATTACACTCACACTTCTCCTCCTTTGGTTGAAATCTTGAAGGTAGTTATTTAATATGGCAAGTAAATATATATCTTGAGAGGGTTTAGAGCGCGAGGAGCATACCATCCAACCCGATGGCATTATGAATAAGACGAAAGGGAGACGAGGACACATTTGCCTTTCGAGATTGCCGCATCGTACGGAAAAATTTAAAAAGAAAAGTTACGGAGAAGGAAAAGAACGCGGCAAAGGAAAAGTAAAAGAAAATCGATGAGAGCACCAAAAACAATTAGAGGCGGTTATGTTGCTGGCAATGATGATGCCGACGGTTTTGATTGGTGGTGATGCAGATAAAGTGGAGATGCAGGCAGCAAGAAGGCGAAGTCCAAAAAGAATGTTTCTTAATGGTTACAGCAATGGTAACGGTTACAGGTACAGTTACGGTAGCAGTAGCAGTCGCCACCATTGCTGTTAAGCTCACAGGGACGGTCACAATTACAGTTACGACTACGAGTATATCCCGTCACGATTATCATTACAGTTACGAGTATAGTTACGCTCATAACTGCGATTACAATTTGCGGTTATATGGTCCCTCGACACAGACACATTTCATTTTCTTTTCTAACATACGTCAAACTCAAAATCACACACGGTGCCTACGTTAACGCATGCGCGCATGTGCGCCTCTTTAGGCAAATGTGCGCGCAAATGTGATGAATTTCATTGGCATTGTTACCCATATTTTTGAGTTGGTTCACATATTGTTGTTGTTCTTGTTATTGTGCCCTTTGTTGTTGCTTTTGTTTGGAAATTTTGACTTGCCACTATATCGCCCTAAACGTTTTAATTGTCCAAGGCTGCCTACGGGAAAAAAAGGTATTTGAATGAAATGAGGAAAAGAAAAAGTGAAAAGGTGAACATTTGTTTGTTAAAAAAAAAAAAAATAAAGGACACAGCTGAGGACAACAGCTTACAACAAGCAAAGGCGCTCACGTGCAGCTGAGCAGCTATGAAGAGGGGTGGTGGTCGTGGTGGTGGTAAGTACTTAAATGCGTTATTGCATCTGCATTGGGAAGCGGCACATTGCTTACACACACATATATCATACGCATTTAATTGTGTTTGTTGTTGCTGCGTTTTCGCTTACATGCACTCTTGTAATTGTGTCAGCAGGCGCGAGTGCGAACTCGATTAGCAGCCGGCTATTGAATGCATAAAATAATTTCATACAAATATACACGCACACGCATGTTTGTACATGTGTTCAACAGCCAATCGAGCAATAAAGTCAATAACGGCCAAGCCACTTCAATATTTTCAACATATGTCCATACATACTAAGGAACTCCTAATCAAATGCTTTGGTACGATGTTTTTTCCCCTATTTTTGAAAATTTTTCCCGCAGCTCTTTTATCTCTGCTATCGTTTTATGAAATTTTTCGCTCTCACGCGCGGGCGTTCAGCAGCTCGTATTTTTTGAGGTAAATACAGCGAAATGTGGCACGTCTGTTATCCAGCTGCTGTTCGCTTTGACGGCTACAAATAACATATTTAGTTCATATTTTTTGGGTTTTATTCCACTACAAAACCCATGGAAATGTAAAAAGCCAGCAGTTTTGTGGCATGCAATACGTTGGCGGTGCTGCGTATGCTCGGCATGTGTCGCATTTACTTTTAAGTGGCGAGTCAGCGAAAGTATCAACGTCACATCGGTTTGAAATATGAATAGCCACTTGGAGTGGTCCACTTCAACATATCCGAATGTACAGTACCCCCTTTTTAGATAAACTTAGATAAATACATGCATGCTTTAATAAATTCATTCATTCTCTGCAAATCAAAGTTATTTAATGAATCTAAGGCCCGATTTTTCAGTAGTTGATTAAGCTAAGCTTAAACTTAGTTAGCTTAAACTCTAGTCAAATTAAACTCCAGTTAAACTACAGAGCAGTTTTATGTACCAGTTTAATGCCACTTTTAGTAAGCTTTTTTGTACGGCAACATTGGTTTTTTATTATCTAGATAATTTGTAGATATGTACGTCAACAGCTGTATTTAGTTTACCAAAAAGCATGGAAAAAATATCTCTCCAGTCTTCGAGAAATATAAAGTATCTAGTTGAGAACTTGATATCCAACATCATTCTCCAATCACTATCCAACCTATGAGAAATTTGAGTTGATCTCTAACGTCATTCTTAAATTATTATCCAAATTTTGATGTACAGTTCTCAAGCGAATAAGACACATTTCTCCAGTTGATATCCTACATTAAATTTCGAGTTGAGCTGGAGTTGAAAAAAGCCTTCTCCAAGGTGGAACCATCAAAGCAAACAGCTGTTTATTGTGAGAAATAAACACCTGGTTGATAGCAGTAATGAAGCGTAATTAATCAAAAATTAATCTATAAATCTTATGAAATAAAGTCGCTAAATGCCATGTACGCAATTAACTTCACACAGAATGCTCCGATTTTAAAACGGTTTTTTGCATTTGAAAGCTTAGCTACGTGAGATGGTACAGTTAATATAATTTGAAGTATATATTATAGGGGCGTGGCAAATTGCCAAAATGTGGTAAAAAATCATAAAATTTTTGTTTACACAGTTATAATTCATAAACGGATAGATGGATTTAAAAACTTCTACTTTTCAGTAAAACTTTGAAATATTTACCTTCATCTGTATCAAAAAAAAAAATAATTGATTCGTTTCTTATATCAGCCAAATTGTTTAAACAAAAGTAGCATTTCTACCAAAAAATCCGTGTGTGTGATTGTTCGGTGTCAACTGTGCGAGCAAATTACTTTTGAGTGAGGCATGATGCGACACATACGTACATATATAGCATTCGCTGCATTATTTAACTTCGGGCGTAGGTTTATAGGTATGTATGGATGTACATCACTACATAGTATAAAGCAGAGTCGCTTTTTCTGTCCCTATGTACCTTTGAATGCTTAAACCTTTAATAGATAAAGAGTGATTGATGAGGAAGGAACGGATGAACATATTTGGCTGAAAATTGGTGGAGGGGTAGCTTAGAACCAGTAGACAGACATAGGATAATTTTTATCCCGTTCTGGCTAAGGTCCTGAGATCAAAACGTGGACCTGGGTAATCCTGGGATATGTTTGTACAATATGGGTATCAAATGGAAGCTGTTTATGAGTACTTTGAATAGGGGTATTTTTCGTACCCGCGGGTGACCAGGGTCTCTAGATATAGACCAAAACGTGGATCAGGGTAACACTAGGATGTGTTTTTACATTATGGGTATCAAATTGAAGCTGTTGATGGGTGCTATAGTACAGAGTAATTTTTATACCGCTGGGTGACTAAGGTCTCAAGATTAAGGACAAAACCTGGACCCGGATATCCCTAGAATGTGTGTGTAATATGAATATCAAATGAAAGCTGTGGGGGGCAGAATTTTTAAAATGTATGCAGATGTGCCAAATTTAGGGCAGAACAACGTCTGGCGGGTCTGCTAGTTATATATATTTATACTCAGCTGAGCAGAGCTCACAGAGTATATTAATTTTTTTTCGCAAAACGGTAATTCGTAGCGGCATAAACTAATCGAGATAGATATAGACTTCTATATATCAAAATGATCTGGGCGAAAAACAAATTCAGTTAGCCAAGTCCGTCCGCCCGTCCGTAAACACGGTAACTTGAGTAAATTTTGACATATCGTTATGAAACTTGGTATGTAAGTTCCTGAGCGCTCATCTCAGATCGCCATTTAAAATGAACGAAATCGGACTATAACCACGCCCACTTTTCGATATCGAAATTTTCGAAAAACCGAAAAACTGCGATAATTCAATACCAAAGACGGATAAAGCGATGAAACTTGGTAGGTGGGTTACCTTATGACGCAGAATAGAAAATTAGTAAAATTGTGGACAATGGGCGTGCCACCGTCCACTTTTAAAAGAAGGTAATTTAAAAGTTTTGCAAGCTGTAATTTGGCAGTCGTTGAAGATATCGTGATGAAATTTGGCAGGAGCGTTACTCCTATTACTGTATGTGTGTTAAATAAAAACTAGCGAAATTGTACGGCGAATAGAAAAATTTAAAAGTCAAATTTTAACAAAAAATGTTATATCTTACAGTGTATAAGTAAATTATGTCAACATTCAACTCCACTAATGATATGGTGTAGCAAAATACAGAAATAAACAAGTAAGGAAGGTTAAGTTCGGGTGTAACCGAACATTACATACTCAGTTGAGAGCTATGGTGACAACATAAGGGAAAATAACCATGTAGGAAAATGAACCGAGGGAAACCCTGGAATGTGTTTGTATGACATGTGTATCAAATGAAAGGTATTACAGTGTATTTTATGAAGGAGTGGGCCATAGTTCTATAGGTGGCCGCCATTTAGGGATATCGCCATAAAGGTGGATCAGGGTTGACTCTAGAATTTGTTTGTACGATATGGGTATCAAATTAAAGGTATTAAGGAGGGTTTTAAAAGGGAGTGGTGGTAGTTGTATAGGTGGTCGCCTTTTCGAGATGTCGCCATAAAGGTGAACCAGGGGTGACTCTAGAATGCGTTTGTACGATATGGGTATCAAATGAAAGGTGTAAATGAGTATTTTAAAAGGGCGTGGGGCTTAGTTCTATAGGTGGACGCCTTTTCGAGATATCGCCTTAAAGGTGGACCAGGGGTGACTCTAGAATGAGTTTGTACGATATGGGTATCAAATTAAAGGTATTAATGAGAGTTTTAAAAGTGAGTGGTGGTAGTTGTGTATGTGAAGGCGTTTTCCAGATATCGACCAAAATGTGGACCAGGGTGACCCAGAACATCATCTGTTGGATACCGCTAATTTATTTATATATGTAATACCTGCCAAGATTTTAAGGGTTTTTTATTTCGCCCTGCAGAACTTTTTCATTTTCTTCTACCTAATATGGTAGGTGTCACAACCATTTTATAAAGTTTTTTCTAAAGTTATATTTCGCGTCAATAAAACAATCCAATTACCTTACCATGTTTCATCCCTTTTTTCGTATTTGGTATAGAATTATGGCATTTTTTTCATTTTTCGTAATTTTCGATATCGAAAAAGTGGGCGTGGTCATAGTCGGATTTCGTTCATTTTTCATACCAAGATAAAGTGAGTTCAAGTAAGCACGTGAACTAAGTTCATTAAAGATATGTCGATTTTTGCTCAAGTTATCGTGTTAAGGGCCATGCGGAAAGACAGACGGACGACTGTGTATAAAAACTGGGCGTGGCATCAACCGATTTCGCCCATTTTCACAGAAAACAGTTAGCGTCATAAAGTCTATGCCCCTATTAAATTTCAAAAGGATTGGTTAATTTTTGTTCGACTTATAGCGTTAAGAGTATCCTAGACAAATTAAATGAAAAAGGGCGGAGCCACGCCCATTTTGAAATTTTCTTTTATTTTTGTATTTTGTTGTACCATATCATTACTGGAGTTGAATGTTGACATAATTTACTTATATACTGTAAAGATATTAACTTTTCTTTTAAAATTTGAATTAAAAAATTTTTTTTTTTAAAAGTGGGCGTGGTCGTTCTCCGATTTTGCTAATTTTTATTAAGCAGACATATAGTAATAAGAGTAATGTTCCTGCCAAATTTCATCATGATATCTTCAACGACTGCCAAATTACAGCTTGCAAAAATTTTAAGTTACCTTCTTTTAAAAGTGGGCGGTGCCACGCCCATTGTCCAAAATTTTACTAGTTTTCTATTCTGCGGCATAAGCTAAACTCATCTACCTAGTTTCGTCGCTTTACCTGTCTTTAGTAATGACTTATCGCACTTTTTCGGTTTTTCGAAATTTTCGATATCGAAAAAGTGGGCGTGGTTATAGTCCGATATCGTTCATTTTAAACTGCGATCTGAGATGAGCGCTCAGGAACCTACATACCAAATTTCATCAAGATACCTCAAAATTTACTCAAGTTATCGTGTTAACGGACGGACGGACGGACGGACATGGCTCAATCAAATTTTTTTTCGATCCTGATTATTTTGATATATAGAAGTCTATATCTATCTCGATTCCTTTATATATGTACAACCAACCGTTATCCAATCAAACTTAATATACTCTGTGAGCTCTGCTCAACTGAGTATAAAGAAAGGGATCGGCCCTTTTTCATTTAATTTGTCTAGAATAGTTTTAATGCCATAAGTCGAACCAATCCTTGTGAAATTTGGTAGCTTAGCTTTTATGACGATAATTGTTTTCTGTGAAAATAGGCGAAATCGGTTGAAGCCACACACTTTTATTATACACAGTCGACCGTCTGTCCTTCCGCTCGGCCGTTAACACGATAACTTGAGCAAAAATCGATATATATTTACTAAACTTAGTTCACGTACTTATCTGAACTCACTTTATCTTGGTATTGAAAATGCGCGAAATCCGACTATGACCACTCCCACTTTTCGATATCGAAAATTTCGAAAAATGAAAAAAATGCCATAATTCTATACAAAATACGAAAAAAAGGATGAAACATGGTCATTGGATTCGTTTTTTGACGCAAAATTTAACTTTGGAAAAAACTTTGTAAAATGTGTGTGACACCTACCGTATTAAGTAGAAGAAAATTAAAAAGTTCTGCAGGGCGGAATCAAAAGCCTTTGGAATCTTGGCCGAAATACTGTTCGTGGTATTACATATATAAATAAATTAGTTGGACCCGACAGATAATATTTCAGATCACCCTGGCTCACATTTGGGTTGATATCTCGAAAACGCTCTCACGTATATAACTAAGGGCCACTCCCTTTTAAAACCCTAATTAATACCTTTAATTTGATACCCATATCATACAAACATATTCTAGAGTCACCCCTGGTCCACCTTTATGGCGATATCTCGAAAAGGCGTCCACCTATATAACTATAGTTCATGGTGATTTTCCCTTATTTTATCTCCAGAGCTCTCAGCTGAGTATGTAATGATCGGTTACACCCGAACTTAGCCTTCCTTACTTCTTTATTTTATTTTCGTGAAAGTACAGTATTTTCATTTTATTTATAGTGTTCAGTCAGAATGCTCGTCATTAAACTACAGTCCTTTCTTTTTAATGATCGCAGTAAGTCAATCTAAGGTTGAAAGACCTACACTTGACACTTTACAGTCCCGCGCTTGAGTCCACTCCTTTATCTTAATATCGCCTAATCTAACTAGCACGTCTACGGAGCGAGCTTCGAGGGAAGCGCCAGTTTAGCTAGTTCATCCCCTTTTTCATTCCCATATGCCCTGGGACCTAATATAGATGTATGCTTAGCCCTATCCCCATTATTTCCGAAAACTGCTTAACCTCTAACACACTTTTAGATGCTGTGCTGTGCAAGATTATTGACTTATTCCTGCTTGGCTGTCAATATACAAGTTGACGCGGCTGCAGATTAAGCTATTTTCTTCCAGTCTTTCTACTGCTTTGGTTAAGGCCAATACTTCCGCCTGAAAAACGCTACAGTGTTCTGGAGGCTTGTAGGATCTATATATTTCCGACTGAGCACGGTATACCGCAGACCCTACTCCTCCCACTACCTTGGAACCATCGGTGTACACATGTATCGCCTTGTCCGCCATTTGGGCAACCTTGCGCCAAACATCCACCTCTATTGTGGCTTTGAGATCTCCCTCGAAGCGCAGATAGGGATCAGGTAGTCCGTTCTGCTATACAACTATGGCCGTATTGTCTACGCTCAAGCAGCCCGGTGCACTGAGCCTCGTTGCAGTTGTTAACGCCATGTTCTTTGCTACCAGGTCCTCAGGTAGAATGTGCAGAATGGCATACAGTGTAGCCGTCGGGGTTGCTTTCAGGGCTTCCGTGATGCTAAGCATTGATATGCAGGCTACACATCTTTTGAGGTACGTTCCTCTTTTGTGTGACCATCCAACAAACAAGGATTGCTAGTATAGGATAGGGTTTACAATCGCTGTAAATATCCAATGAGGTAGAGAGAGAGGGCTATAAATCCCACGTACACACTGGCATACCTTAGATGCAAAAAGTGCCGTCGAGGCCTTCTGCACTCTCTCCTCCACGTTGAGCTTCCACGACAACTTACTATCTAGGATGATTCCTAGGTCCAAGACATGGGGTATGGACATCAAGAATTGGTAGCCTTTATCAGGTCCTCAAAACTATTTTGTCTTAATATCTTCAACGCAAGAAATGTACGCGAAATGTAAAAGTAAAGCAGTTGGACCAATTTCTCGGCAAATCCACAATAGTTTTTGTATAATTTTGTGAATTTTCCTAATTTATAATTACAATGATTGGACAATATGTTTGTATTACCCAATAAAACTACCCGACATATGACTATTTACATATTTGCATACCTTGAACAGATGTTGGGAACACTTTACAACAAAAGCTACCACGAAATAGCGGCGCTTTCATCGACACAGCTATTGTTGTTGTAGAAGTCTTTTGTTTTATGTTTAGCGTTGACCAATTACCAATGGCATTACATTTTCATACCCACTCATAATTGCGGCAGTTGTGCGAGTTGTTGTTGTTGTTGTCGATATGTATGATTTGAAGTATGTTGGGAAAAATTATGGTTTGAAGTGCGTTTATAGAATTTTCAAAAAAAATTTCCATTCATGCATTAAAAACAACGATATGTTTTAAGTAAGTACAACGAGTATGTGCAACATTTGTTCAACACATTTTAATCTTTTTTGTTAACACAAACAAAACAATGGCATGTATACTCAATTAGTAACTTATATGAGCGTAAATTTGTCTCATCGATGATATTGGGATGAGATGGCATGATTGGCGCAAAGGAAGTTTGCCATATGTGGCTTATTCATATGTGTTACTCGTAAGTGTAAGTTGTGTTGATTGATTGAGCCACTTGAAATTGCAGCATTATGGCTCACATATGCGCTATTACACACATAAACATAAATAAATATGTAAGGATGTGTGTATAAACATACATCTGCATTTGAAGTACGTTGGCATTATGACCAGATGAGCGTTCAAGTTGCACTTTCCGGTCACACCTACACAGAAGACTCGCCATTTGAATAATCGCCGACGTGTTGTTGCATTTAGTATATTTGGCGCCGCAATGTCGCCGCGAAATTTCAATGATTAGTCACATTCATAATAGAATTTGAAAATAATATTTTTTTGTTTGTTAAAGATTACATAGTTAGTGGAAAATTTTACAAATCTGCAATACTCATCCACATAGGTACCTAAGTAGCTCAAAAGTGAACTGTGAAGGGCAACAATTAACCACTTAGAGATCGAGGTAACAAACAAAAGGCTGCTTTCTTTCTTCATGCTTTAATGTCTATGCGTCTAGACGTTGCTAATGAAGTTTTAGTGTTTTCTACTTTTTTGGTAAGTCGTACCTACTTGGAACACCGCAGTAGTCGTACAATAAATCATAAGCCAACTCATTCAAAAAGCAAGCGAGAAGAACTTGCCTTTTTGCAAGGTCACTAGGCAAGCTGCAAACTGAAATCACAATTGATTTGTCAAGCGCCTACAAATAATGCCAACAAACATTTGCAACCGTAAAGTAGTCATGATCCACAGCTATTGTTGCCCTTAGTAAGGAAATGAGGCCAGCGGGAAATATAAGCACATACATTACTAAAAGAGTTGCTGAGAAAATGATCAGGCGAAATGAACTATTTGAACTTATACAAGAGCTCGAACTAAGTCATATCAAAGATGATATCTAATATCTAAATATAACCAAAGCCATATCCAGTTATGGCATACGAAAGAAAATGCATAGACAGGCTTCAGTACGGAAAGGATAGAAGGCATTTGTAGATATCCTAGCTCGTTACGTGTAGCTAATTCTATCTACTTGCTGTATGGGAATTACCTAGTTTTCAGAGCTATATCAAAGTTCCGGCTATATAGGAAATTATATTGGGGTGCTGAGACAGGCCCTTTGTTTTTCTTTCAGTTTTTGATGTGTAAATATCTTAGCTCACGATAAGAGATAATCCAGAATGTCAAGTAAATGTAAGCATAGTCCACGGAAGTGGAACGGCATATGAGGGAGTATACAACGTAAGTAGAGACGAAGGGTGTGGTATTTGTATGTTGTAGAGGGGTGTGCAGAATGTAAGTAAGTGAAGTCACTAAGTGTTTCGTAATGCAAAAAGCGGCAAGGAAAGAAAGGAACGGAAGAGAAAAGGATACGAAAGGAAGTGAAATGTTAGAAATCAAGGTGTTATCGAAGTGTTTCGAAGGATTGTGGGTTTATTATCGAGGGAATATGGGCATTTTATTCATTTCTTTAGCCAAGTTATCGGTTTGTTATAGATGTGTTATCGACGAGTTATATAAGATTTGTCGATTCGTTATCGAACTGTTATAGGTTTGGTATAAATAAGTATTCGATTTAAAACGGAAAGGTTGTCGATTAACTATCGAAAAATTATAGATTTACTATCGAAAAATTATCGACTTGTAACAAAAAGTTATCGATTTATTATGGGGGATTTATCGATTTGTTATCAATTATTTTTCGAAAAGTTATCGATATTTAATCAAAAAGTTATTGATTTCTTATCGGGGTGTTGTCAATTTGTTACTAGCGGGATTTCGAGTTGGTATCGGAAAGTGTTCGATATTTTTTTGAAAAGTTATTGATTTGGTATCGAAAAGTTGTCCATTTGTTATTGAAAGGTAATCAACTCCTTATCAAAATTATGTCGATTTGTTATGTAAAAATTATCAATTCATTACCAAAAGATTGTCGGTTTTATATCGAAAAAATATCGATTTTTTATTGCACAAATTTGATAACGAAAAGTTATCAATTTTCTACTAAAAAGTTATCGATTTGCTATTGAGAGTTCTACCAATTTTATATTGACGTATTATCGATTTGTTATCGACGACTTATTGGCTTTTTATGAAAGAGATACCGATAGAACTCCAATATAAAATCAATAACACATCTGTAAGCTGTCGATAAAAAGTCTTTTCGAAACCAAACCAACGAGAAGCCGATGATTCGACGATAGAATGCCGATAACAAAACAAAAACAATTCGGTATCAGCTGTTACCGATAAGAATCTTATGAAGCTCTACTCAAATAGCTCGATATTATTTGTTTCTGGTAAAGTAACCTTTGTTGCGGTTTAACTCCAAGCCCCTTCTTGGTACTTACGATTTTTTTGTCCATCTTTCGATTGGGTACGGGCCAATGGTAGTCCATGCGGTGAGACTCAGAGCTATAAACAATCCCAACTGTGGGAGTTACATGGGGAATGGCAAGGTATAAATTCGTAAATATATCGATAGGGAAGTAAAAGTTCTAACCCCAATATACTACCACCCCGAATTAAAATATGGTGGCGTTTCTCGTGTAGATGAAAGCACTATAAGCTGTGAATCGGACGTGTAGAGCAAAAGTGAGTCCGAATAGGGAAAAGGTGTACGAAGCAGAGTAAGAGAATAGTGTAAAATAGTGAAAAGGAAGCGATTCGTCACTATCTCAACCGATGATCCGCGTGCCTAAGTTTATCAGAGAGAGCAAGTGGTTCGTCGAGAACTACTAGTAAGTAAACTGATCGAAAGAATGTGCCGCCACCCGGCATTCACTGAAGGCACCCACAATGAACAAACATTTCTACGAGTGGAAGTGTGAGATATTTCCATGAGGGCATGCATAAGCTAACTTACAGACAAATGTTTTGGGTAACAATACCTAGAAAATAAAATCCTCAATTCTCTGGAAACGGTGTATAAACTAAAAAAGTCGAATGCGACCCTCAGCCTGAATATCCAATCCTTATGGTAGAGGAAAGCAGACTTCACAGGCAGTCGTGCGACACTCTGGCACATTTCGAGGATGTCGCGAATCACAGTTATATGTAAAAGAAGAAAAAGTAGAAAACCAAGTTCAACTGAGATTACCAGATTCTTTTAAAATCGTATATGAATCTTTATTTCCTACAGGGTTTCGACTTTCAATACTGAAGCTAATCGTGACGTTCAGTAACTTCGCTGACGAAATTATACACCAAATTCATCTTAACCTTTCTGTGCGAAGTTGCATTACTTTTGTTGGCCTTTCGTTAATACTTCTTTTCCATTTTATGTGTATTACTCAGCATTGATAACTTAATTGGCAACGCCAGCAGCTGACATTTTCGTACCTGTCGTCTCGTCACAGTTTAAAATTTTAAGTAAGTACATATTTTGCTATTGTGTACTTAGGTCGACGCTTGCATGCTCTTGTCTTAAGACGTTCCAAAAGAAATTATTGCTAAAATGTAGAAACAATGCTTTGTGTCGAGACATCAACACTTGCAACCGAAATGCCAATTGCACCCAAACGTGGCAGGTGGTCTTCCTGTTTATTCGCTGCTCTTTACACTGGTGACTGCCTTTTTCTATTTTATCTTATCCTCGTTAAGCCTCTTTGGTCCCTCAATGTATGTCTGTCTGTTTTCTTATGTTGCCTCAACAATTTGTTTCCTGCTTAATTTGGTTTTGTTGTGATCCAAAGTGGTTAGTATTGTTTTGGCTGGCTGGTCATGCAACAAATGTAGATGCCTAATTCATAAATGTACAAACATCTTTATTTGCAGTTTTACTAAATAGACAATTTGCGAATTAAAGGATTATAGTCTGGGCCAGAAGAAGAAAAGAAATAGCAGTTGGCTTTTGTTAGATCATTTTTAGCGACTTAATGGAACATGATGAGTTTCGAAGAAGAGTGAGTGCTCGTAATTAAGTGGTTGAAAATGAGGTAATCATCAATGGATGAGATATAATTTCTAAGCTCCTCTGTGCTCTATTTTTGTAGTCGGCCACATTAAGTGTACTTTCTAGGTCAGATCGTGGCCGAGTTTGTATACTCTATTCTCACAACTGTAACTGTCAAGCAGGGATCTACATTCAAGATTCATGGGGTCGACAGAGCATCACTTGCCAAATGAGCAGGATTCAATGCAGGTAGGTGCGGCTAACAATTTGCGCCGGAAACCCCTTGAAAGGGTTGTGCTGCACAACGGAGGCGGTCACTTAGAAAATACGTTTGAGTAATTCAAGTGGCCTGTTATGAAGGGACTATCTATATACGTGTTCTTTGCGACAGGCAGAGTATATTATTCCACAACTAGCGAAGGCCATGTAGAAGTACTGGGTATTATCCCACAGGCCTGTTAACAGTTGATGTCCAGTAGGGACAACTGTATAATTAAGTTTTTAATGATCATCAATGATATGATTGAGGCGGGAGACTTTGTCACAAAAGCTGTAGACTTTCAGGCAAAAGTCTTCGAATGAGAATGCCGTGGACTAAAACAGTTGAAAATTAGTTCTTGACTAGGAGCTCGAGCTCTGTATGACCTCACACGATTCCAACATATGGACAGCCGGACATTGGATAGGTACTCACGTGCATTCCTTGTAAAAGCACAGAAATATTAAAATAGACCGGGCTGTAGTAACTTGGAAAATAAGTTTGCGGGTTTGGTACGCCGCCCGCAATTTAAAGTAAAGCAACTTGACCACAACGGACGTCGAGCCTAACCCACAACCCACAACTTC
The DNA here is from genome assembly GCF_040869045.1 of Eurosta solidaginis. NCBI lineage: Eukaryota > Metazoa > Arthropoda > Insecta > Diptera > Tephritidae > Eurosta > Eurosta solidaginis. Next base: position 182,558,758 of record NC_090323.1, read on the forward strand.
CGATGGAATACTTGACTGTAGAAGGTTTAGTGCGGTTAGAGTCCCATTCTAATTTTAAGGCTTTCGATATTTTGTCCTCTGATAAAAAACTTCGGATATTCAAATTCAGATGTAACCGTAGCCTCAAGAAGCTTGCTGAAAATCTTTGGTGTATATGGAATCACGGAGAACTAGCAGCGATCACAATTACATCGCTTGCGATCGCAACGATCCCGGAAAAACGCTGATACCAAATGCGTCACAGAAAATTCTCATGTTGAACGCATTCAAGATTGATTCTACTAATTTTCCACCCCGCTGCTGGCTGATGCCTCAGGAATAACCCACAATACCAAAGCGGCAGATTGACGGCACTCTTGAAAATAAGGATGTAGAATAGTATAGAAGAAATTCCGTTCGCCGGTCCATGTGCTGAAGGAGTATAATATAAGAAATATATTGGATGTTTTGTAAGCCGCTAAACCGCTTAGAGGGGATGAGCGCGTCACTCCAGAAAATTGCAACATAGAAATATTTAACGAATAAGAGTTCAGAACAGTTCTGTGAAGCATGTAGCCTGCCAAGACCACACTCTCTGATGGAATGCAGAGTAATTTGGCTTACTTCAAATAAGTTATAATTTGCCCAGAGATTTTGTTGCACATGCCTCGAAGTAAGAGTCTGACAACCGAATGAAGGACAGATCTAATAGCCGTAAGGTTGAAATAGAAACTAACTCTCCGCCGTAGAAAAAAACATAATAATTGAATATTCAATTATCATAAGCCGATGTTAAGCTCATGAATTCTTAATAATAAGTACAAATTGAACACACCATTAAAACAAACAAACATAAATACGTAAAACTGAGCCGAGTTTACAAAGCTTCTCATTCGCAACGAAAAAGAAACTTTACAAAAACGAATCTACATAACGGGCAAATTAATAGAGTCAGAATATCTCAATTGTGTTGTTAGTGTAGAAATGAGATAAACTGAATTAAGCAAGGAAACAAATACAAGCCGGATAGCCTAGTGGCTAAGGCAACTGCAGTTTCATCGTGTGATTCGCGGTTCGAATCTAGCTGAAACCTTTGATAACATTACGAAATTGCCTGATGATGAATTCGTGGCGGTTTCGAAATGGTACCATCGCAATATGCCAGTAAAAGTTTATTTTTTTCTTTCCAGTTTCTCTTAGAAAAAAACATAATAATTGAATATTCAATTATTATAAGCCGGTGTTAAGCTCATGAGTCCTATCTCAGTATTTGGATCAAAAACGACCCAAGTTCGAATGATTTTTTTTCATAACAGCCTTATCGTATGGTCTTTACGTAAGGAGCAGAGTCCTTCGATCGATTTTAGACATTTCTAACAGCCCGCATGCTAGAGTTGACCTACGGAAACGGCTCTACATTTGGGTGTAAAACTTATAGAGTGATCTTTCGAGAACAAAGAAGTCGCGCTGGTTGCCTCTCTTGAATTAAAAAGAGAATTCAACAAAGTCCTCTCTGCGCCAATTGAAAGGGCCCTCCTCTCAACATAGGCATTCATACGCAAATCGTTAATAGGCCGAACTGTAGTGGCGGGGAAGAGCGGTGACCGCACAGAAAAAGGTGTGAAGCTTACGCAACTGGTGGCTATTCTTTCTACCCTTCTTTAAGTCAAAGTACAGAACTAAACTAAACAATGGGAGTACATGTATTATGCTTTAAATATATAGCATAGCACCAGACTGTGTTATATGTATGGACGATGACAAGGTGAAACCATTCAGTAACTTTATGTTCAGCTTTCCAACCTTTGCGAGGACGAGGCATAAATATTTCGGTAGGGACATATTCGACTCTCCGAAGGAAATTTCCAAGACGGCTGTGTGCCTTTATCGTTGCCACGGTGCTTATCGCTATATGACAGGAAGTCAGCTGGGATTCAATGGGTGGATAAGCACAACACAAAGCTTAATTAATGGCTTCAAAGCTTCCGCAATTGTCAAACTCCACAATGCCTGAATAATTCTGTTAGAAATATGAATGTGTCATACACATATTTAGCATTCGAGGCTCTGGCGACACCAAGTTCCTCATCGAACTAGGGGGTGTAGGGCGGGATGGCCTTGTAGGTTTAATGTGGTCATATTAATCGTTCCCGAGATGGTCGGGCTAGTACATTAATGGTGCTTTGTTACCGAAACGTATCGGATCTATATCCGGCAAAGGATCATAAACATCGATAACACGTCCCAAAACCTTCGGGGAGTGTCTTTATCGTTAGTACAACAACAACAAGAGGAAGCCAGATGCTCCGTTGGAGTATGTGGTAACACAACACTGAATGAAAAATACTGGTAAAATCAGCCGAAATACGGGCCAATTCAACCGAAATTTCTGTAAATTTTTATCCATTGCAACAAGATGTTGAATCAACTGCGCACAAATCGTTGATTCGTAATTGACCGTTTTAGTAGTCAAATGAACAAAAAAAGTTGTTGCGACAGCTTTGTATGAAAGTACCAATGTTGCGGCATTTGCAAGGCAGATGAGTTTTCACTGAGATCTTTTCATGGCAGAAATACACTCGGAGTGCTTGCCGAACAGTGCCGAGGGCAACCCCGCTTAGGAAAATTTTCATCTAATTGAAAAACCTTATTTCTAAAATTTGTATGTTGCTTTGCCCGGGGTGCTCATGTATTGACTGTTGATCGCTGTTGAAAGGACCAGTGATATCAGTTGTGTTAACAAAAAAATCAGTTAGATTGATTAGGAATCTGTCAATTTTGTTAACTTAAGAGCGACAATTTCTCTTCTGTTGAAATGACTAAACTAATTTGTTCGCTTGACAAAGAACTCGGTCGAATTAACCATAATTCGATCAATTTCACCGAATCTCCGTTAAGTCAAGAACAACAGAACCGATTTGTTGATTTTACTAGCAACATTTCTTTCAGTGAACGGACCAAGATAAAATTGTTCAAGTAAGCCGTTCCTTAACTGAACAGATGTCATCCAGCCTAACGTAACTTAAACTAACTTATCTTAGCTCAAAATGTATTGAATTTATGCTCAGATAGGGCGTTTCGAATAAAATTCTGACGTAGGGCTCTCTTCAAATGAATTCTAAATGTGGGCATTTTCAACAGTTCTCTGACATAGGGTTGTTTGGAAACGGTAGCCGAGATAGGGTCATATTTCACTTAGCAGTCGATATGCAAGGCAACTTAAGTACTGATGAGAAAAGAAGGCTAAGTATTTTAGGGACGCTGTGCAATCCTTATACCAAATTTTATTGTCTACAGGAACCCTTTAACTCTTCGTTAAGTATAGTTGACGCAAAAATCACTAACTTGGGCGTTACCCGATGCTCTAGTACCTATGCATAGTTTGAGTTGTGGCTGTAAAAATAAATTCTTTCCACTTCTTCTACGAATAAATATAAATCTTAGGTGCAAAACGTGCATTTCACAATTATTTGTACAACGTGCTTCGAACCCGATGCCCTTCAATTGCCAGACGCTGCTTCACATTAATAATTCATTATCGCTTTAAGCTTGACTTGACTTTGCTACTTTATTTGACACTGTTTCACTGTTTTTAAACTTAAAATTAATTCTTTGTTCTTTTTTCTGGGTTTTGTGTAACTTGTTGATTAACAACGAATTACCTGAGAGGCTTTTGCCGCCTGTTTTTTTGTGTGTTTGGTTCATGTTGTGTTCTCTGTTATATAAAATGATTCTTTGGTATGTATTTATGTGGATACGTTTACCATAAACATTACGCTCCTCATGTATGTATGTACGTGCTTTTCTTAGTACTTATGTGTTAATTGACATATTCAAATATTTTCGATTGCACATTAGGGTGAACTAATTGAAAGAGGCGATGATTATTTGCGAAACCGTCCATGGCAGTAAATATCACAGGGTCGAAGGCGAAATACAACGGTCGGAGTTATGACCGCGTCTCTGTAACGCAACATTTAATGACGTTTTCGAGCTGAATGGATCGAAAGACGCAAAGTTGTCGTTTTTGGACGCCCACAACAGCCGAAGCGGTAAAAACACTATGACGCGGAACATGTGATATTTTATTGCTGAACTTTCTCGCTAGGAATTGCAGACCGAATAAGTGTTTATAGATCATTTCACAGTTTAAAGCCGTGATCCAAGCAGCTTTCCAGCAGCAGGTGCTATCCTAATTCCAAACTTCAAAAACCACGAGCGATAAAGAACGAACGCCCGCAGGTATAGAGCGCCGTCGAAGTTTTGGATAATACATGATGAACAGCAACGTTCAGCAACCGTAGACAAAACAAAAAATGCTCATTTTAACTTCAACTTTCCAAATATTTGGTGTCTGCGATGTGTGTGCTTATAGCAAAAAAAACAAAAAAAAAGAAATACTTGGCGTGTTTAGCCTCCGAGGAGGTTAAGGCCGAGCTTCACTTCCAACTTGCGTAGTGCTCCTTTTAATTTTCCCTACAATTTGGCGGGACGGAACTTACATGTTTTGTGCTGACTCCGAACGGCACCTGCGAAGCAGATGAATTTTCACTGAGAAGCTTTTCATGGTAGAAATACACTCGGGGTGTTTGCCAAATCACAGCCGTGGAGTGACCCCACCACTTTTTTGATGTAACTTTGCCCAGCAGTTGAATCCAGGGCCCTCGCTTTGGTTGGCGGGGAACCCTACTACCGCACTACGGCGACAGCCTTGTGCACTTATAAGGGCTGATAAATACTTCGATAGATCTCCAATGAAAACACTAAAGATTTCAGACCCAGACTTATCTCCTTAGTTATAAAGGTGCATGAAAGGTTTTTGGATAGCCACCGAGTAATACTATTTAATATGGGTACGGGTAACAATAAACCCCAACTGAACGCAGAGGAACCCCCCATGGAAGAGTTCTCTCACCAGCTCTTTGGGTTGTCTCACTGAATGAAATTAGACTGAAGCTCTATAAAAGTGGATTCAGGGTTATCGTTTCCCTCAGCCGGAAGTGAAGCTTTAGAGGAAACGCTTCAGAAGCTGCATGTCACAGGGATTCAAAGGTTTTGTAGCGCAACATAGGTAGTACAGCGCGGCGAATCCGGTTTAGGTAGCAAACAAGGCTCTGGCGACCTCAAGTTCTTCGCGGAAGGAGGCAGTTGGATTACTTAGAAAATTCAGCGTGGCCTAATCATATCGTTCCCACGATTGTCGGACTAGTATTTTAACGGTGCCTTCCGACTCTCTTTATCGCTACAGGAAGTAGAATAAGATGAAGAAGAAAAAGAAGGATAAGAAGATCACAATTTCGCATGCCTACTTTAAATACGATCAGAATAAGAGCTAGGCGCCTGGCCGTCCAGATAGAGAATAAGCCCGCATGGGCCCATTTCCTTGGTTTAAAGTGGGATCTAAACCCAGAACAAACAAGAAACAAACTTCAAGTCTGTAACTGGAACTCCTCGGACGCCTATAGGAAAACCAAATACACTTGACGTATCTACGGTATGAAGAAAACAAAAAAACCTGTACATATGAACTAAAAAGAAGCTAAGTGCCTCCATTTTTTAGGCATAACGAATTGACGGACTTCGAACAAATTTTGAAGGGGATGGATTATTTCAACTATTTCGCTGCAATTTCGGGGCAAGTGATCCTGAACGCTTCGGGATTATTTTCGAACTTCAAGACTATTTCCAACCAATTCGAAACAATATCTAGATCACTTCGTGATTATTATGTGTAACATTTCGGAAAAACTTCTGTAACATTTCGAGACTATTTCGGGAGAGTTACTGCATCGATTCAGGATAGCTTCAAAATTATTTTAGATAACAGACTATGTCGAAACCATTTTAGCACTGTTACAGGATCAGTTCGAAGTTATTTTAGATGTGATTCCAAAAAAATACCGAAGTGACCCTAAAAATTGTTCCAAAACTAACCAAACCATCTCAAATTGTTTCGAAGTGATTCTGAAATCAGTCCAAATTGATTCTGAAATAGTCTCAAAATAATCCCGAAATTAATTCCGAAGTGATCCTGAGATTGCACCGATACAGTTTTGAAATGATCGTAAGGTAATCAAAAAATTAGACTAAAGAAAAATAAATTTATAACGTACGAAAAAATGTAATGAAAATTGGTTCTAAATACGTGGTATCACAACGCAACTTCATGTTGTCCAGGTGAGCTTTCCTTATCAGCGCAGCACCACCTAACCTGCTTCTAAATAACCTTCTGATGGAGTACTTAACGGTAATATCGGTACTAGGTGAATACGAGGTTTACTTTGACTTAGAGCCCAACATTGACTTAAAATCTTTCGATGCTTCCTCCTCGACAAAAAAAAAACTGCCACCCTAATTTACCTACAAACTCAAGATATCATGTCATGCGAATCCAAAGTTATTTGCATATTTCAACAAGAAAAACTGCAAAGTTTTTTAACTTTCGCAGCGTCTCATTTTTTCGATGTTTTGGTTGAAAAAAAAAAATGTTGTAATTGAAGACGAAACGAACAGTGTCAGTGGAGTTGTTGCTTTATGGAACTGCAATGTTTTGCTTTAATAAAAAACAAAAAACTTTAATTTTAATGCAATTTAAGCCAAAAGAAGAAACCACAAGGACAACAAAAACAACACTGATACACACTAGAGATATATGCCGCCGATTAGGGTCGTTTTTCGCACGCCGCCGCCGAATGTCAAAAATATCGGCGCGGCGGCGGCAGCGGCGGCGGCGTCCGGCGCGGTACTATATTTTCTACTCGTTTAAGACTGTTTAGGCCATTTATTGTTCAAGTCGAAAATTGGTCGGATATGGTCGAAAGTGGTACCAACGGATACCCATCACTGCCAGTTATAATAATAAAAAAATTTAACCCTTTCTAACTGTTCAAAAGTTATTTAAAAAAACAGGTGTTTTCGATGTCAGCATAACACGGACTTTGCATCACCCAATTCACCAAGTTATTAAAACAAACCACTAAAAGAAACGTTATATAATAAATTTATATAATCACCTTGCATATTTTTTCAAAAAAAAAAAAAATTACCCAAGGCGTTTCAAATTGTTTTCAAGTTGTTAAAAAAAGCAAAAAAAGTGCCGATTTTTTTAAAAATTTTATATTGCGATTGGCTGAAAGAATAAGCGAAATCAGTGATGCAAAATCCTTTAGTAGGTTCTAGAGGCATAAACACTCCTTTGAAATGTTTTTACCTCATACTTAAGTTGAGAATATATGTAGGTATGAGAAGGGTTTATTTGCGAAACTATACAATAGCGTATGAAATGTTAATTTTAATTTTAACACTTCATCCTTCAACACCCAAGTCTCCCGGTTTGACATAAAGTTGGCGGCCCTATTCAAAACTATTCCCTTGGAGTTAATTACATTGATTATAGCCTATCAACCAAGTTTAAATATCACCTACACGTTACGGCTCCTTTTACAAATATGAATACGTAGGCACATATATGTATTTAGCAGGTGAGGCTTTGTCCTTCGCAAGAACACTCAAAGTGGTTAAGATAAAGCTTTCCCAAGACAGTGGAAAAAATGACCATGTGTGCTACTACCTTAACGAAGTGGACAGTCGAACTAGTCTGAAAACTGAAGCTACCCGGTCATCCATAATGAGCTCTTATATCATTAGGCCGGAAAACAGCAATTAACATCTTTCAACTTAAAATCCTTCGATTTTCATACTAAAATATCGTTTAAATCAATGTTGTGAACGCAAACGTCTTCAAACTTTGGTCTACATTTTAAAAATTTTATCCAGGGTAAAATTTTAAATATATAGATGCGCCGAGGATTATACGATTTTCACCCATTACGCAATGACGGCATCCTTGGCCGAACTCCCTAACGTTTCAATTTGTTTCTCTGGTGTAGCTCGGCAAAAGCATCCGTTGGAAAGTCTTCGCAGCTACACCTAGAGCTTCTAGGAAAATGACGTCGACGAAGGTATGAGTTCGAAGTCGCAGTCCTATAGCTTTTGTGCTGGCATATGATGTGAGGGTCAGGAGGCGTGGTAGCGACTGGTGGTCGGGATTGCTATTGTTCGCACATCGGGAATTGTAGCTCTTAAAAACAACCGAAAAACTGGAGGCGCCCTGTGCCACGAGTTTCATGAGTATTAATAGACCATTAATAGCAGCCGTAAGTCAACTTTGTGCGTGGCCGCCAAGGAGCCACAAATGATTTAAAGAATTTGTGTTCGCGACGATTGTTAGGAGTTAACCCTAGGTGAAACTACGTTTTGCACGGGATATGCAGACAAAAGTGTGGCTATTTTATGTATCTCTATTTCTTTTCAGCAGACGCAGCAGTACCAAATCCAAAGACCGGGGCTAGGTTCGAAGCCTCTCTGGAGCAAGTGATCGAGGGAAAATCCCTCTGCAAGGAGCTACTCCTGAAAATGTTTGAACAGACTGTGAGATCTTGCGGCAAGAACCTCGGATCTTTCCGAAATGGCCAACACGTTGATTTTCTTAAATACATACAAGCAAACCCTTTCATAAATACTATTTTTTTAAATCGAAAAATCAAGCTGTTTAAAGTAAGAACACCGGCGTACGCCGGCGCGCCGCACACGCCGCCGCCGATTAAATGATCGGCGTAAACCTCTAATACATACTCACCAGCGCACCCTTATACATGCATACGAAGCTACAAGTGCCTTTATTGTAGGCATTTAAGCTTTTTCTCATACTAAAAAAGTACATTCAAGTTGAATGTTTGCAGGTGAGCCTCTTCTCAAAAGCAAACAAATAGGATGTGGTTTTTTAAAGTGATTTCATTTTGGTTTTGCGGCCTTTTTTATTTTTAATTTTTTGAGATTTTTTTGGTTTACTTTTTTTAGTTCTGCGGTTTGTCTTTTTGGTATTTTAATAATCTTTCTTTAGTGAGAACTTAACGATGGAAATTGTTGATGTTTACTTAAATTTCTTATACATACAAACATATTTACATACACATCATCAATTGTGTCTTTATGTTATATATAGGTGTGTATGAATATGTGCTGATAAAATTTTAAGCTGTGCTGTGAATTTTCAAATAACGACTGCATATTTGTTTTGAAATGAAATGAAGTGGCAGCTCAACTGACAGTTTGATGTTCACCTGGATTCTATCACCGACAGCGTTGAAATATTTGTATTTTTGTAGTTATTTCTAAGTGTTTCGAAATCATCTCACTAAGCGTTAATGATGTGAAGGTAAATACATAGATATGTACTTATGTATGATATACTCAATAAACATAGATGAAAAAAAAAAATCAGCAATTTTTTTACAAAACAAAAATTTTATATTCCTGGAATTTACTATACTACTTAACAGTTATTATACCTTCCATGAATATGAAATGGTATATTAACTTTGGTCCGATGTTTGTAAGGTTCAGAAATATAGAAGATAGACTCACCATAATGTATACCGAATTGATCAGGGCGACGAGCTGAGTTGATATAGCCATAGCCATGTCCGTCCGTCCGTCTGTCCGTCCGTCCGTCTGTCTGTTTGAACGCAAACTAGTTCCACAAATTTTGAGATATCTAAATGAAATTTGGCACAAGGATGTATTTTTGTATGGAGGGAACACTGCTCCGTGCTCCTAAATGAAGAGAGCGATGAAACGCTCAGGACAGTTGATGAACCCGAGCCCGCAATCTACTATGATGGAATTAATGATTCCCCATCCGTCTGCCCGCGGAGCTATTCAAATACGGCGCCGTACAGTTGGTTGGTATCCTTATCGCGGAAGCAGCCTTCTTAATATAATGTATAAGGTTCTGTCATGCGTATTGTGCGAAAGATTGAAAGCCACCGCAAGCAGCTGATTTAACCTTATGAATGCCCCTTCAGCCCAGGTAAATTTACTATTTTGAAATAGTACAGGCTGCTCATTATTCAGATGTTAGTGGGTTTTATTGAGTTTTCTGTGGGTTTCTTTTTTATTTGGACTGTAATGCCGTCTGCATATCCGACTAAGAATGTGTCATAGTTCAATCCAAGATAAAAAATTTCATCAAAACTGACGTTCCATACGTATGAGCGTACCCAGAGCCGTCTTAACTATGTTGTCGTGGTCCATGCTTCTGCTTTATCCTGTTATTTTTAATATAAGGAAGTCTATATCTATCTCAGCTCTTTCATGCCTTGTTTACAAGTACACACTGGGTATAAAAAAAAAAAACACAAAAACAGAAGAAACTTAGCTTGAAAAATATTTTTTCCAAGATCAGCAAATATTTTCCATATCAAAATTCATTCATAATTTACAAATACACTTCATAACTTTAAGCCATGTTTACAAACAACAAATAAACTAATAAATAAATAACAAATTGCTCTCACATGCAGAGCGCTAGTCAATAGTCAAGCGTTGGAAAAAAGTGTCATATTTCTAAGAATGTCATAACAATTTATTCATTGTCGATGACAAAGTAAACAAAAAAATAGATGAATCTGAACGTCAATACTCGCATACATACCGTGCAGTAAAAATACTAAGCAGTTCCCAAATTATACAGTCCTATGTCTAAACATTTCGTATGTCATTCCGTACCGGTTAAAAAAAGGGGTAGTAAAAAGGCAAACAAATTGTGTTTTAATATATCCGACTTGTGATGTCAAATCGAAGGATTTTCGACACTTTATATGATTTTTTACCTTCAAATTGACGGATACCTGTATCGTCATATAGAGAACTAATGGGTTTGGCTGGACCAAAAAAAACTAACTTCATTTTGTCGTAAGTTTCAGTTTATTATACCTTTCATGAAAATTGAATGGTATATTAAGTTTTTCACGAATTTCAAAATTGCAAGTAGGAAATAGACCCACTAATAAGTATACCAAATTGATCAGGACGATTTAAGTTGATTTAGCCATGTCCGTATGTCCTTCCGGCTGTCTGTTTGAAAGCAAACAAGTACTTCAACTTTTTGTTAAAATTTTGTAAGCGGGTATATTTTGTTGTCGGACTGGACATTTGTTGGAATTGAATGGATTGAACCACTATGGCACACATATATCCCCCATACAACCGATTTTTCAGAAGAGAGTGTTTTTTATATCTTCCTCAATTTGTCGGCAAGAAGCTTCAAATTTCACCAAATGCTTTCGTATAATACACATATTGTTGTCTAATGTTGTATAAAAAATCGTAGGGATCGGTCATATATATAGTATATACCTCATACAAACCGATTGTTCAAATAAGGTGCTTTTCGTCATTTCTGACCCATTTTATAAGCCAGAATCTTCATATTTCAGCAAATACTTACGTTCAAGGCATTCACTGTTGTTTAACAAAACATTTTATAGATCGGTCGTATATATAATATATAGCACATACAACCGATAAGAAACTTTTCGTAATTTCTGCCCGATTTTTACAGCTAAACGCTCCAAATTTCACCATATGCTTTCCCATATAGCAAATCTGGAAAAATCAAAGAGATCGGTAGTATATATAGGATATGTCCTCTACAACCGATTGTTCAGATAAGAAACTTTTCGCAATTTCGACACCATTTTAACAGCTAGAAGCTTCAAACTTCACCAAAAGCTTATGTATATAGCACATATTGTTGTCGATCATATAGAACGTCATTTCTTCCCCATTTTAATGGCTGCATTCAAAAGCTAAACCTCTCATCCCCCCCGCACTCTCTTGTACTTAATTGTCCATTGTCTTCGTATTTTTTTCTGTCCCCTATTCCATTAGTCTCCTCGCCATTCCTATTCCCACTCCCATTCCCATTCCCAATTCCACTTCTACCAATACTCCCACTCCCACTCTTACTCCCAATCCCACCCCTACTCACATTACCATTCGGCCTCCAGACTTCTACACCTATTACCATCCCCGTTCCCATTCTCACACCCCTTCCATTCCTTCCCCTCGCACTCCATTCCAATTCCATACTTCAATTCCCGTATCTACTCCCATTATCGTTCCGTTCCTACTCCCACGATCACTATCATTTCACTCCCACTCCCCACCTCAATTTCCTCATGTACACATACTGAACAGCTGTTTCAAATAATTGCGGAGATAAAGCAAATATAAATTGTTCCTAATATAAGGCCTGGTACCGTAAATTTTTCTCCAATTTTTTTCATCTAAGCCATTCTTGAACCATAACGAACGGAACAACAAAAATTATAGTCTTTATGTCATGTCATGGTTATGGACTCCGTTTGTGTTGCTCTCCACCCGTTTGGCAGCTTAATCAATGCATTACATGACTAACAGTTAATCTTGGGGCGGGTAGTTTTTTGATTATCTTTACTAACTTTGAAATACAGTTAAGAAATGAATGGTAGATAAACTACCGTAATTTTCTATTGAGAACTTATTTACATTGATGTTTTAGATATTATTTTTTATGGTGTTTTGGTTTTTTATTACATAATTTGTTTTTAAACTAACCCTATATCTAAACGCTACCACATTTCATTTACTTTAAAAATTCAGTGTTTACACGTGCCAAAGCAAATCAATCCACAGTAATCAAATTCATGATGGGGCCAATATGATCAAAGATTAGAAAAAATGAACAAATGCATAAATTCAAAACTTGTGTGCTGTTAATGAAGATCTTTAACACTTCAAAGTGAGCAAACTGATCGTAAAGAGCGATGTGACTTTCGTTACTCTGTATTTAAAGAAAAACGGATTGAAAAGATCAAGCAGCGAGAATGAGCAAAAGACCGAAATTTCATTCCCAAATTCGAAAAAAAAAACTTTACTTTCAGTTTTGAGAGCAAATAGTGAGAGAGAAAAGTAGAGATAAATGAGGAGAGAGAGAGAGCTGATGGCGCGCGAACAAAACTATAATTTCCCCTCAATTTTGTGTAGAATGTTATGTTGTCTATTGCGTAAACTTGTTTCATACTCTCATTGAATTCATTTTTGTATACACTCAATCTCTTACGAGAGCCTTCTGATGAGAATTACGCTCTCCTAAAAATTTGAGTACATTATTCTCCACAAAGCAATTGAATAAAAAATGCAATGAATAGCATAAAAATAAAATCGAAGCCGACCAATCAAAATGCATTTATGTTACAACCACCAGTGAGAAGTTTAGAGAGCAATGTAAATAGAAAATTTTGGAGAGTAATTGACATAAACAATAAAGGAGCATTAGGATGAGAGTTGAGCATTAATTATGAGAGATTTTTTTTGGGAATATTTGCACATTTTGTATATTGTTATAGTTGTTGAAGCGTAAAAGCAGTAGAGAAAACGAATTTCTTCAGAGAGGTTCAGTTAGTTTCTCAAAATTATTTCAGCAACAGAATGTAGAATGAAAATTTGTGGAGAATTTTACATATGCTGAGGGAATAAACTACTGTTATGGTAGGTGAGAACTGAAAACGCGGTTATGTTAAATAAGAACTGCAAACACGGTTAACTCTACGGGAGAGTTTTAGTAGTTAACTAAATCAGTTTTAATAGGGGTAACTGATTCAAGAAAACTTAATTTAGGGCTAACAGAAACTTTTGTAGAATTTTGTGCGACTGAGATTTACTTTAAAAACTATTGCTAATTTATGGAGAAAACGAAGGACAGGAGAAAAGTGGTTCATTGTAGACCTTTGAGGGCATGGAATTCAGTGTGCGAGACTTTTATGAGCTGTTCTGTAAAAAATACAGTGAAGGAGTAATAAGTCGAAGAATGATGATAGGTTGAAAAAGTTTAAATCTGTAATTGTAGGAAGATGTGTAGAGAATTGTGCATATGCTTAGGGAGTACAATTTTATGTTAGGTGGGAACTGAAGAGTAAATCACTTTTAAAAGGGAAGCTAGTTCAAGGAAACTTATGTTCAAGTTTGCTTTGAAAATTAATGTAATTGTATGGTGAAAACAAAGGACGGGGAGAAAAGTGGCTTACTATAGACCTCTGAGGGTATGAAGTTCAAGCAGGGGTAATAAATTGAACAAGTTAAAATCTGTTATTGTACAGAAATCCCTAAAGGATGGGAGATAATTGCACATAGCTCATGTTGCTTGGGGGAAGTTGTTGATTTATCTTTAAAGAAGATAGATATCAAAATAAAATCAAAAATAGGTTCATATATTAAAAATAAGTAAAGAGTGCATCTGCGAAACGAGGCAAACTATCTTCAGATATAGGAGCGTTTAATAACAGAGCGCTGCTAAGTTTATATCATTTCTGAGAAGTATAATCTACAGAGGCTCGACAATGTCATTAGTGTCATGTTATGAGTAAAGCTGGAGACATTTGTGCTTTATCGGTAACCGTATCGGTAACTAATAACAGCTGATTCGACCAATCTTATGAGAATCAATGCAATCGATTATTGGTGCCGCTAAGGTCGTAACTGTATCGTACCCAACCAATTGGATTTTGGTTTACCATCGTAACGATAAACAACTGATTACGTTAGGGATACGACTACAGCGATACGACAAACGGCACCAATGACTCCAGCTTAAATGGTATGTTGACTTAACCAGACCAGATGTCCGCTGAGGTTGTGAATAGAAGAACACTCCATAGAATATATGAGGTGTAATTAGGTACTCAGGGCAAATTAAAACGACCGGTGAACAGATGCGACTTTGTGATCCAAAAAACCACTTTTTTTCGAAAGTTCTAATTGTAGGGATGCTGCTACAGAATAAACAATTAATCATTTTTTAGACGGAGAGCGATATGATCCAGCTTACTAAAATTGGAAACAGGGCTTTGAAGTTGGCAGGCGATCACGGTTAACCTGAAGCCTTAGTGGAAAAGCTGACACCTCCCCGAAAGGGCTGGTAGTAGAGATATACGCCGCCACCGCCAATTTTGGTCGTTTTTCGCACGCCGCCGCCGAATGTCAAAAATATCGGCGCAGAGGCGGCGGCGGCGGCGTCCGGCGCGTTACTATATTTTCTACTCGTTTAAGACTGTTTAGGCCATTTATTGTTCATGTCGAAAATTGGTCGGACATGGTCAAAAGTGGTATCAACGGATGCGCATGTTGTTGTTGTTGTAGCGATAAGGACACTCCCCGAAGGCCTTGGGGAGTGTTATCGATGTTGATGGTCCTTTGCCGGATGCAGATCCGGCACGTTCCGGTACCAAGCCCGACCATCTCGGGAACGATTTGTTATACAACCACATGCGACCTTCTTGGCCATCCGCCCTCCCTACCCCTACATCCATGAGGAGTTCGGGGTTGCCAGAGCCTCGGCTGTTAATGAAACAGGATTCGCCACGGATAGGTGAGGTTGACAATTGGGTTTGGAGAAGCTATATATTACGCTGGCAACCTGAAAGGGTTGCGCTACACAACCCCTTGAATCTGGTATTTTAGTCCCCTCTTACGACAGGCATACCTACCGCGGGTATATTCTGACCCCCTAACTCGCTGGGGGATGCGCATCACTGCCAGTTATAAGAAACTAATTGCGAAATTTAATTCTTTCTAATTGTTCAAAAGTTATGTAAAAAACCAGCGCTTTCGATGTCAGCATAACACGGACTTTGCATCACCCAAATCTCCAAGTTATTAAAAAAAAAACACTAAAAGAAAAGTTTTATAATAAATTTATATGGTCACTTCGCATATATTTTTTTTTAATTAATAATGATCAATGAATTCAAATAAAATTACCCAAGGCGAACATGTTCTCAAATTGTCGTCAAGTTGTTAAAAAAAACCAAATTATCCAAAAAAGTGCCGATTTTTAAAAAAAATTTACATTGCCATTGGCTGAAAGAATAGCGAAATCAGTGATGCAAAATCCTTTAGTAGGTTCTAGGGGCATAAACACTCCTTTGAAATGATTCTTACCTCATACTCAAGTTGAAGATATATGATAAGGCTTTGAAAAATCACTTGGGCTTACATTCAAAGATCTTTTGTTTATTTGCGAAACTACAATAGCGTCTGAAATGTTAATTTTGATTTTCACACTTAATCCTTCAACACCCAAGTATCCCGGTTTGACATTTCCTAAAGTTGATGGCCCTATCCCCAACCAGTCCCTTGGAGTGACTCACATTGATTATAGTCTATCAACCAAGTTTAAATATCACCTACACGTTACGGCTCCTTTTACAAATGTGAATACGTAGGCACATATATATACCAAGTGAGGCTCTGTCCTTCGCAAGAACACTTAAAGTGGCGAAGCAACAGCTTTCCCAAGATAGTCAAACTAATTACCGTGTGTGCTACTATCCTAACGTAGTGAACAGTCGAACTAGTCTGAAAACTGAAGCTATGCGATCATCCATAATGAGCTCTTATATCATAAGGCCGGAAAACAGCAATTAACATCTTTGAACTTAAAATCCTTCGATTTTCATACTAAAATATCGCTTAAATCAATGTTGTGAACGCAAACGTCTTCAAACTTTGGTCTACATTTTAAAAATTTTATCCAGGGTCATTGTAAAATTTTAATTATGTAGATGCGCCGAGGATTATACGATTTTCACCCATGAGTTAAGCAATGACATCCGAATAGTCACTCCCTAACGTTTCAAGGTTTTTCTCTGGTGTAGCTCGGCAGCATAGCGCGACAAAAACATCAGTTAGAAAGTGTACGGAGCTACACCTAGAGCTTCTATGAAAGTGACATCGACGAAGGTACATATGAGTTCGAAGTCGCTGTCCTATAGCTTCTGTGCTGGCATACGGTGTGAGGGTCAGGAGGCGTGGTAGCGACTGGTGGTCGGGATTGCTACTGTTCGCACATCGGGAACTGTAGGTGCACAAAACCTTTCCTAAATATTATTTTTTTAAATAGAAAAATCAAGCTTTTTAAAGTAAGAATACCTAGAGCCTACGCCGCCGCCGCCGATAAGGTGATCGGCGTAGACCTCTAGCCGGTAGGTCAAAATTGTCACTGTCTCCCTGACGTTAATATACATTAGAAACACTTCGCGCTTAATTTAGTGATGCAGGATCAGATGAGATAACTTCCGACTCGCGCTGCATTCTGGCTGTGTGTACATGTTCTCATAAGGACATCCGCCAATCCACATGTAAAATCACTGAAACTGACAAAAGTACAACGTACAGAGATAGCGTTTTCACCGTTAATGCAGTAGAACACATGATTGAAAAGACCAAAAATCCAATAAACAATAAAGAGAACAGCGATGGGCCGGTATACAGAAAGAATAGCAAAAACCTGGTATCGCGAAGTGGCCGTCATTAGGTAAAATAACAGACACTGGACATGGACCACCTCACAACTAAAACATAAGTCTACTACACCATCCACCATCATAAGCGGTTGTTGAAAGTAAAATAACAGGCAACACAGCGCCCATTTTATCAAAAGTTGGTTAAAAGTGAGTAAAGAATTTAATTTAAAAAATGTCGATATTGATCTGAGATGGATACAGTTTCAATCAGATGTAGTGAATACTGAAACGCGAGTTCTGTTAACATAACACATTTCTGCTACTTTACATTAAGCTGTAGACATTTTAAAACAGGATCGCCTTTGGACAAGTTTAATTATCCAGCTGCTGATGCACCATATAGAGGGGAAGTATTTTAAAGTCAGCAAAAAGTTGGGAGACTTTTATGCTAAGGAAGATGCATCACATTGAAATGTTAATTTATAAGCACTGGAGAAAATAAGGTTATGTTCCTTTAACAGATGTAGACTTCTTAACTTAGTAACAATGTCGGAGATTTCTATTAGCGGTCTTTTAAAAGGAGACTAAATTGATCCAGCAAATGTTAATGAAAAGGGGAAATTTGTGGAATAAATAACAGAAACTCTGTGAGATCATGAAAAACTCAGAATATACCGGTTCTGTTAAAATAAAAACGGGTTTTGTATGACGTATCAAAATTTTATTTGTAGACTTTTGCAGATCTGAAATAGCAGATATACATTACAGAGCTTGAATAAATAAGGAGAATGCAGCTATTTTGTGCCGATGAAACTATTCGGGTTTACAGATATTTTCATTGCAGTTAAATTGACTGCATGTGTGCAGTTACAAAGGGGAGTTTCTTGCATGAACTGAAAATTTTAAATTAAAAATATTCGTTTACAGAATCACAACTTATCTGACGAATTGTTGACTGTTGTTTTGAAAATTATCCCATTTTTTCTCCCAATTTGTAGGAAAAATTAAAAAGGAGCACGACGCAAACTGGAAGAGAAGCTCGGCCTAAAATCTATTCGGAGGTTGTCGCGCGTTACATTTATTTATTTATTTTTTTTTTTTACGGTATTAGCCTAAAGTTGCTGTTAGCTATAAAGAACGAAGACTTGAGTTTATTATAGACGTACAAAAGGAACTTTGCCTTCTGGCGTCACATGCGGATATAATAAACCTCGTCAGTAACAGCAGATGTGGAAAAAACCGCGAAGTTTACAAAGGAAGGCATTTATTATTTCCAAGGATATCCCTTGAAGGCATTGAGAGGGAACGGAGATAGAGCTAGTACGTCTCTAAATGCGTCAGTTCACAAATAGTCTGTGTGATAGTTTTGTTGACCGGTTAGCTTTACCTTAGCTAGTACTCTTTAAAGCGCAAAAATATCTTCCCCTGACATAAAGAATAAATATTAAGCTGTAAGCCAATATATGTATCAACCTGAGGAGCAGGAATCTTAAGTGGAAATTTTGAGGTTGTGTTCAAATCTCCGAATATGTTGTTTTAATACTCGCGGCTAGAGCTGCAGTGTGAGGTAGTTTTTCTCGTACACTTGAGTGCCTTGAGTTGTTTCTTACCTTTAGCGTTTCTCTTTGGAGTATTTAGGGCCGGTGTCACTATCTTCGCAGTATCTAGCGCCATTGTTGTTGCTAGCGGAGCAGCATTTATCACCGTTCTTGTTGTTCTCCTTGTAGCATTTGATACCGCTTTTGTTGTTGTATTAATAGTAACATTTTTTGTCGAAATCGCTTCTGTTGTTGTAATCTTAGCATTCTTTGTTTTAGGTTTCTTTTTATTAACGCCATGAACGTACAATAACGGTCTATCGCGGTTACCCAAATTACCGACACTTTCTCCATATTCAGCCAATTGTGGCGGACTTTGTGCAGCTTCTTGCGTATAGGAGCATGCTTCTGCTTGTAAGCTTTCCGCTCTTTTCCTAGCTCTATATTCCCGCGTACGTTCCGTAGCAGTTTTAGGCCTTTGCTTAAATTCCATTAGACTTTGTTTTTTGTTAAATGTAAGTAGTTTACTTCCACTAATTAAAACTAATTCCACTTTACCTTAAATAAATTTAGTTTACTGTTACGTATAACCACAAGAAACTACAAACGATTTCAAACTGATGAGAACGAGCGCTACAAAAAAATCCGCCTAAACTAACACAAACATGTGCGGTTTCCTCTATTATTATTTGCTCTTCCGTTGCATTTGTTTCCGTCGTCAAAGCTTAACGGCGAAGCCTTGTTACCAGATGTGGGGAAGTCATATTGTGTGGGGGATTTTTTTTTTTTGACACTTATTGTGTGTAGAAGTTTAGAAATATTTGAATAAGAACATTATTGCTACATACGTTTTAAATCCTTTTTCATTATAGTGCTAATGTTATCCCCATTCCTACATACACACAAGGATAAGCAGGATAGCGTATAAATACATAGAGGTTTATTTCGAGGCACCAGTTTCTTTCATTTGGCTGACGTTTTATGACTGCATTTCACGATTAGTTTCCAAGATATTTGGTTGCAATTTTGCGTAGTTCATAGGCTATATCTTTGATGATATATTTTGTGCTATATGTGAATGGGTGGGTCGAAAATGTTCCAAGCGACTATTTTACGATCACATGATACGCGAGTTTGGTTTAAGCTGCGCCCAGGCTTTAACGAATGGACCCAAATCACTATCTTCACACATTTTTATAAGAAATTGAAAGATTACAAATTTGTGAGCTAACTTGACTCATTTAGAAGATATTCCCGGTTAAAATACAATTTCAAATTGTATGTGACGACTCGCACAGATCTTTCGTTACAAGAAAGTCCGAACAGGAATTTCTAGCGCCCTCCGTAAAAAATTGTATTAACGTTAGTAATAATCAAATTATGTTAACTTCAACGCCTATATCAGGTTAGGATACGCTCACATAACATCGACTTAGGGAGTGAAGCTGCCAAGTTCCATTATTACTAAAAATAACTTTTTAACGCAGTTTGGTGAACCAAGAGATACTACATTATCTAGGCAGAACAACAACATCATATATTGGCTTTCAGCCAAGTAAGGAATCTCTTATATTGGGTTTTCAATGAAATCTGAAATAGTTACATGCCTTCTTCTTCTGGTGGTAATAAAGACACTTCCCGAAGGTTTTGGCAGATTTTGATCCGATACTAAGGTGGATGTAGTCAACCATCTCGCAGACGGTTTGGTATGGCCCCGTCGAGCGTTCCAGGTCTTTTCATTTTGGTCGCCGAGCTCTTCTCTGTGGGCCAATTTTGCGTTTAGTAAGAATATTTAAATTGCTTAAATGAATAATGAAGTTTTTTTGGGTTTCGTTTCATCGGAATTGGTGTGAGACGCTGTTTATATATGGATATTCCTTTTACGGCTGCTATATATCTTATAAAAAAATGTGGTGGGACAATTAAAGCGGTCGTGTGCTGAGTCACACCCATCCGTCTAACATGATTTATTTTCTGAAAATAATGTCGCCTTGTGGGTTCTTCTCAGCTTTTTTCACTTGAATAAGAAGTGCGGTAGTAAAATAAAAAATAAATAAATGTGAGGTGCGATAACCTTCGACGAGATTTTAGGCCGAGCTTCACTTCCAATTTGCGTCGCGCTCCTTTTAATTTTTCCTACAAATTTGTGGGACGGGCCCTACTTGTTTTATGCCGACTACGAACGGCATTTGCAAGGCAGATGAGTTTTCACTGAGTGCTTTTCAGTGCTTTCCAAACACTGATGTAGGGGCGACATAGCTTAGACATTGTTACTTCTAATTGCAAAAACTTGTTTCTAAAATTTTGATGTTCCTTTGGCCGGGCATGAGCCCAGGATTTTCGGATCCCTGTCGACCGGTAGTATAACCAACAAAATCAATCTGTTTGCAGAGCGCGAAGTGACTTAGTTCAAAAGTTAGTATTTAGAATGAGGGTAACATTTTTCCCAGAAAAGAAAATTCCATAGGAAAGCTGTCGAAAATGAATATCTGTCAGTGAACAGCATATTTAAATAATTTCACAATGCCTCGTTACCACCAAACGAATGCTAACAGAAATCTTCTGAAAAATTTGGGAGCATTTTGTTTACTTTAATTAACACATACATAATTGCCGCTTCGCCACTCATCATACTGAAAACAACATATTGACTCATCAGAAAATAAAATTCTCTACCCGCCGAGACATTTTCTACAAGTTTTCTACAAGGCTGAGTAATCTCTCATTCCATTTATTTACTTACCTACTGCACAGCTGCATCAACCCGAGTCAGCGAGTCTACAAACGACTCTTGGCTGCTATTTACACATGGCAAATACCAATAACGACTCTACAATGCACAGCAGGTAATAACATAAAGAATCTCATGAGAACTGTGAGCGCGCAGCCCATACCAGCTCATTGGTTAAGGCGGAGTTTAACGCTGACCAAGTATAAATAGCGGTACTCAGAGCGCAAATGTCACATATCGTGTTTGATACTCAAAGCGTACAGTTTGGGCTTTCTAAGTGGAAAGTATTTGAAAAGTAAAGTTGGGGAAAAAATTAAGAAAATAAATCTCAGCGCCACTTCAAAAAATTAAAAAAAAAAACTAACGTGTGTGCCAATTGAACGCGCCACGACTAAACGGATTACGGGCGTCAAATACGCGACATTCAAAGTAATTGAATTGACAAAAAATGAAATTAAGTGTTTTTTGAAAATAAAAAACAAAAATTATAAAAAAAACTGCAAAATAGGTTTGAAAGCAAAGCATTAGTAAAAAAACCAAATTTTTCAAACGAAGTGAACAATTCTGTACTAAACAGTTAAAACAAAAAATATAGGCAACAATTTTTGAAAAAATTAAACTGAGTGCAGTGCTTGTGATTATTTAAAGCACATAAACTAAAAAAAAAATTGCTGCAACAAAGCAATTTTCATCCTACGAAACTTTTTCTCGCCTGAACCTCGCACACGGCCGCCACAGACGACCGTCGCAAAAAAACAGCCGCCAAAATTTTACTCAAAGAACGTAAACAAGTCATTTCAAAAATGAAATCCCTCACAGCCGTCTGCCAAACAGGTGCCTCAATGCCACCTATGAATCCGAATGGACGTATAGCGCGTCATACGCCACAACGTGGCGATGGTGAAAATGCCGAAATGAAAATGTACCTCTCCAAATTGAAAGATCTCGTACCGTTTATGCCGAAAAATCGTAAACTTTCAAAGCTAGAGATTATACAGCATGTTATCGATTATATTTGTGATTTACAAACTGAGCTGGAGGCACATCCCGAAATTGGTAATTTTGATGCGGCGAGCGCATTGGGTATGACCAGCGGCGTCGACGATGATGAATCTATCGCCAATGCAATGACCAGTGAAGAAAATCAACGTTTAGCTGAACGTTTAGCTGCCGGTGAAAGTTTAAGCGCGGCGCTACATCAGCATCAACAGAACACAACCGGCGCAACTACATCTAGTCCTGCCTTGCGACAGCCATTGGCTGATCGTCAAGCGCCAAATACAATCCTGCCTGGTGCAACAATGGCAATGCATATGCAACAACAATTGCAATTACAACAACAACAATGGGAACAACAAATGCAACTGCAGCAACAACAGCAATCCCAACAGCAGCAGCAACAACAACAACACCAGCAAACGCATCAACAACAAATGCCAAGTGGCGAAGCGGTGAGTTGTTGAAGATTAGGCAGAAACAGAAGAAGAAGAAGAATATATATTAATTATAAGTTTAGGCATTAGGTTGTATAGCAGTACATATAATTTTTTGTTAGGATTGAACTACAAAACTTAAAATAAAAACAACAAAAAAAAAAAAGAAATGTTGAAAATGTGTGTGAAAGAAAAAATGTATAATTTAAATCTCTAAGCAGCTGTATCCTATATAAATAATAAGCGGAAATCTTAATTAAAAAAATGTAATATATTCAAAAATTAAGCATTTTAAAATGCACTGAAAAAAGAAAATTTTATTTGAAAAAGTAGCATGAAAAAATTAAATATTAAAAATAGAATGCACAGCTAAATAAAATAATAGTGTATAAAAAATTTTTGTTGTTAAAGACTGTTATAGATGTTTAAGTTGGTCGAATAAAAAATGATGAAAAAATTGACTAATAATTTTGAAAAAAAAAAAAAAACAATTTCTTTTTTCTGAAAATAAGTTATGTTTTGAGCATGAAAAAGTAAGTACTTGCAGTTGATGAGGAGAAACGAGAAAATTTTTAGGTTGTCGCCTTATGTAAAATTCGAGAAATTTCGCGTACGAAATAGTATTCATGATAGGTATACAAATTATCTGCAAAATTCCAAAAATTAGTATTTGATTAGGTGTTTTGGGTATTTGGGTTATTTCAAAGGTCCTATAATACAAAAGAGTATGTTAGATGACTTGAAATTTGTCTAATACCAAAACTGCGCGATTAACATTAGTGTCTGAAAACGAAAATCAAAACTTTCATAACTGTCAAGAGATTTTTTGCATAAAAGAGGTGGCAAAAAAGCAGTTTGGGTTCGGTGGAAACGTAGTATAAGATATACAACAGTTATTTTTATCAAATTTCGTCAACTAGATTCCTATTTTTTTACTTTAGATAATTAATAAAAAAAAATTGTAACTGAAACTATGCAAATTAATCTCATAAATGTTTGTCGAAAAACCGAGGAAATTTTACCAAAATTTCGAACTTTTTATTTGGTTTTCTGAATTTTTGTTCAAGTATGCAGTTTCGCGGCCCAATCAATTTTAGCGCCACAAAGCATGAGTTATAGGGCTCTAAAAATTTGCATAGATTTTTCAAAATTTGTTTGCCGAAGTGTGTTTCAGGTTTTTTTTTCATATAAAAAAACTATTGCCTTTAGAGGTAGAAGAAAATATAAAATATACTTCGGAAACATAAAAATTGTGAAAAATCAATACGAGTTTTTAGAGACCTATAACTTGTACTTTGTTGGACTAAAATAGATTGGGCCGTAAAATTGGGTATTCAAAAATGTTGAGAAAATTATAGAAAGCTCGAAATTTTCCTAAAATTTCCATGAACATTCAACATTTATGTAAAACTCCTACATTACTAAGAGAAAAAATGCGCGCAATGAGTTTTGAATTCAAAATCAAAACAAGCCAGCCTACATATATGTAATACTCCTATATTGCTACAAAAGGATGCGTACATTCCCAAACATCAGAATGCCGACATATCTCTGTTTAAACGTTTTTGTTTTTGTATTCAATAACCGAATATACCTAAATTTAAATTTTTTCTTGTCACACCTATGCTGATACAATCACACAAATTTTATTGGCTGTCTTGTTTGGTTTCGAATTCAAAACACATTGCAAGCATTTTCTATTAGCAATATAGGAGTATTACATATATGGCAATCGATTATTTTCGAAAACGTTTTTGATATAGGCTTGCGCATAGTTTTTGGTATAAAATTCAGTCAAGTTTTTTCTTAAGCTATCGAAAATAAAAAAAATGAGTTTAATTGACGAAATTTTTGAAAATATCCACGGTTACATGGATTTTCGAATTTGTTTTAAAAAATCGCTATCTTAGAACATGTTTCAAAAATGCCCTAATCGAACTTAAGTTCAATACATTTTGACATTGGCGGGGGCGTTTTTGAAAAAAAAAAACAAAACTGTGAAAAAGGGTGTTTTGGTAAATATTTTTAGATATTTGCTAAAAACCTCCTTTCAAACAAATTTATCAAAAAAAAAAAAAATTATTTAATTGTATGAATCAAATCACTCCTTACATACTCTGTCTCTGTTTATACGGTTTATTATTATATAAGTTCAAAATAAGTTTGGCTATACTTTGCCCTTTTTTAAAAAATGTATTACCTCAAGCTAAAATTCGTATAGCATCATCGCCATTGGGGTTTATATCTTTTCTGTGACGTAGTTATAGGTAGTTGTGTAAACTAAGAACCTTAGTTGTTGTTGTTGTTGAGGCCTTGGGGAATGTTATTGATGTTGACGGTCCTTTGTCGGATGCAGATCCGGTACGTTCCGGTAACAAGCATCATTAAGGCACCAGCCCGACCATCTCGGGAACGGTTTAGTATGACCACATGAAACCTTCAAGGCCATACCGCCCCCCACCCCCTAGATCTATGGCGAACTCGGGAACGCCGGAGCCTCGGTTGTTAAAGTGAAAAGCTACACAATCCCTTGAAACAATTTGGTATTTTAGTCGCCTCTTACGACAGAAATACCTGCCGCGGTTATTTTCTAAGGCCCCTAACCCGCCGGGCGCAAGAACCTTAGCATATTAGCATAATACAGTGGAGTCTGGATATAGTTAACTAATTTCTGCAAGGCCTGTTCACAGTATCCAGGTTGTTCACTATATTCAGTTTGGCATTTTTTTTCAACTTGGTTTATTAGCTTTAAATTCATGTTTGCTTATGCAAACATAACAGATTATTTGTATTAAATAATATTTTGAAAATTACATATATATTATTAAAAGAATTTACGAATAGGTGTTTGCTTTTTGTGTTCGGAAATTGACTTTTGAACCGCTTTTTTCGCGTAGACTTTTCAGTACTAGCATGCCAGTATAGTCAGTGGTGTTAGCTTCAGCCCATGCGATAGCTATATCGAAGCTTTTAATGGCTTCAGTAGCTTTTATTGAATTTCCGATCTGTCCTTGGCCCCGGCTGTCACCACCAGATTCTTCAGTATCCATAAGAGTCGTCCGCTTAGATGCTCCGACCGCCTGGTGGGATATAATACTACGAGCATTATTTTTATTCCCGAAACTGTTGATTTGGCCACACCATAAATCTTTGCTAAGGATGAAACATTTGCACCTTTTTAGATTTTTTGAGCAATTTCAAGTTTTTGCTTTAATGGAAAGAATTTCCTCACAGGCATGATAACACATAATTTATTAGCACATAAACACTTTTAAAAACACAGTGCACATTCACTCAGAAGCGTTTTGCACCCGACAAGAGATAAATAAAGACTGGCACCAAATACCTACATAGCAGCAGCTTTTACAGTAAAGAACATAAAATGAGCATTTTTGGGGAATACCCGACTTTATTTCTGTTTAAGTTTTGTTTTTTTAACGTTTTAGCGTTTAGAACTTTGTTCACTATTTCGAGTTTTCGATAGTTCACTCTTTTGAGTACTCAATGTAAATGTTTGGGCGTTCACTATATCGAGGTGTTCATTATACCGGGGGTTCACTATACCCAGACTCCACTGTATATTAAACAGTTTGAGGTACTAAGATTACACTTGAACAAATTATGACGGCGAAAAAATTTGGTAAGAGAAGATATACCTTCGTCACGGCAATAAATTTTGCTAATATATACCAATTTCACACAGACAGCTAATGAAGTGATTGAAATCGGAAATGTATTCAGCTGTGTTTGCTAAAATGCTAATAAGAAGTAAAATGCTTTTAATATATTTTTTTTTAATTTAACAATACCCACCACAATACTTCACTAACGAAATTTTCGGGGTTTGCAGCAAAAGATAATATAGAATATAGAACAGCATAAATATGACTTGAAAAAATAGGCGCTCGTAAAATGCAAAGAGGAAAATGCTGTCTTCAATAAAAAAAATAAGTATTTAAGCAGTTTAGGAGAATGTCGCGTTCGTTCTTAAGTTTTAATTTTCAAGTTGTTTCCATGAATGGTTCCAATATAAAATCTTGTTGCGACGATTGGGAGATCTTTTGACACGCCTTATTGTTTTAGCATTTGACAACCATTAACTATTTCATTCAAAAATGTAATAATATATTACAACTTCTGTTTATAATTGATGTACCTCCTTTTGACTTAACTTTACGGTGAATCTGAAAACTCCGAAGCTCATAGTTTTTTTGTTTTAGTTTAAAAAAGTCATAGAGGTATTTGCCATACACCAGCATGAATGCAACTGAACTCGATCTCAAAATTCAGCACCTGAAATGCAAGCTGATGAAGAAGTGAAATTCAGAAACATATCCTATTAACCCGCCGGCTGCATATTTTGTAATTTTTTTCTAATATAAATAATTTAAAAAGTCATATTGAGTGGAAATTGAACATGGTGGCAATTAATGCAGTGGCGATGATAAGTTCATTGCTTCACAGTATAAGTGAGTTTAAGAGATTTAAACTAAAGATTAACTAATCTAAACTTTTTCAATTTTTCATAAGAAATAACAAATTTTATTAGCATAAATATGCAAAAAGTCGTATCGCCGAACTTGTAGTGGAATCATATGATATGATTTGAGTATCAATTTGTCCTAACTATGCTTAGAATATGCCGCGAACTGGATATTATGTCTGGACATATTTTTTTTCGGAAATTTCAAAATGCGAACAAACATTTTGCTACTTGTTTTATTGCAAACAGTCATGGTTTTTATTTGATTTATTTTATATATATCTAGACATAGGACATAGTCCCCACAGATAGGAAAAATACAACAAAACAAATAAAATAAAATTATATAATAATAATTACACAGTACAAAGAGTTGATTAAAAAATCATTCAAATTAAAAGTCTAAAAGACGGCACTTTTTAATTATGAAAATCTGGTCACAAGACAGTCTTATCTGAATGGCTATTGAACTTCATTTCGCGAAGCAAAAATGGGTTAGCTATCTTCCCTCTTAAGAGTTTTACTAAAAATAGGACACTAAGAATCTCCCTACGGTTCTGTAATGTAGGCAACTCTAATAGTTTTAACTAGCTGCAGTACGACGGAAGATTCCTTGACGTATCCCATGGCAGGTGTTTCAAAGCAAAAACCAAAAACTGTTTTTGGACCGATTCAAGTGTATCGCAGTGAATCTGATAACGTGGGATCCAGATTATCCAAGCATATTCGAATATTGGCCCTACCAATGATGTAAACAGAGTTTTAGTAACGTACAGATCCTTGAATTCATTCGACCACATTTTCACGAACGCCAAAGTACCTTTAGCCCTATTAACGCAAGTTTCAATATGTAATTTAAAATCAAGTTTAGGGTCCATTGCAACCAGGGGCTCAAACTGTTATTCCTTTTATAATATAAGTCTTTGCAAATCTATTAATTTTGGACTTTAAATATATTTGGATCAATATAAAAATTATTTTCGGATTTTTATTTTTTGAGTCCGAGTTTGACTAGTTCTATCGGACTCAAAAAATAAAAATACAGATTTTACTTTTATATGTGGACTTTTAAGGAAAAAGTTCGAAAAATAAAAAGGATGCATGATTCGACATGACATTGCTATAGGGATACCTAGGAACTCAAACATTAGGACAATTTTTTGACCAGGACTTTTTTCGACTCCGAAAAAAAAATTATTATTATTTTCCGTCCCTGATTGTAACACCTAGGTCAATGAGTTGCTGACTTGCTTAATAACATAATCTGCAATCACATACTCATGGGATTGGAAGGTTTTCCGTGTAAAACACATGGACTTACATTTCGGAAAGTTTAGTGACATGAGGTTTACATTACACCATACAACTAGGCTGTTCAGATCCGACTGAAGAAGTGCTATATCCTCTGGTGATCGGATAGGCATAATAAGATTCACGTCATCCGCATACATCAACGGCTTACAGTGCTTCAAAACACTTGGTAGGTCATTAATGAACAGTAAGAAAACACTGGTCCAAGATGGCTACCTTGTGGAACACCAGAAGTTACATTGATAAATTTGGCAGAGCCTTACTAACTTTGCAGGCAACTTTAATTGAGACACAGAAGGAAATAAATTAGCCTATTTTCGCGCTGTCAAAAGCTGCATTTAAGTAGATACAAAAATGGCGACTGTCGATTCTCTTATCGTGAGTCTTCTTCAAGATCTGGCGCATGTTGAAGATCTGGTCTATAGTACTAGAAAAACTTGTTACACAAGCTTTAAAAGTTTAGTAATCGAAACGTTTATTATTAAAAGGGCTTATTTCCACATTGTCAAGTTGTGGGGAAGACACAAAAAACGGCCATGTAATGAGCCAATTTCAAAGCAATCGCAAATTTCATTGCCTATAAAATCGGACAGCGAAAACGTGAATATGTAGCATTTTAAAAATATATAGGTGTTGATAAAAAAGTTACATTACCATCAAATTTTCATTTTTGCCCAAAGGTGGATACGATTTTTTCCTTTTTAACAATACACTAATCAATTTAAAATAATTAGCAATATACGGAATTACCCAAGCAAGCACGAACAACACCCGCAAACTTGTAATCAATCCACATAAATTAAACTTTATCTTTTAGTATCTAAAAGATGATTTTAATTAATATAATTAATTATTTAATTTATTTATCTAACTATTTTTGCATGAGTTTATTTGATTTCGTAGAATAGATAGTCATACTTTCTAATTTCTCTATAATCTTAGTTTCGTTTCTGTTATAAAGTCATAATCACTATTTTTAACACAATTGCTAATAATTATTTAATGGCACTGCTTTGCATGTTAATAATCGTTGTCTAACAGATTAAAAATATCAATAGAAATTCTTATTATCTAAGAGAACACAGGTTATCAGTTTTGAATAGAAATTTCGTTTCACAAAATAAAAAATATTTAAAACTTAATCGCAAGTTTGTATTTTTGCATAATTTGCGAAAAAGAGACAAACTAAATTACGGTATTAATCAAATTTTTTCAAAAGAATTTTTTAAATATTATTTAATAATTTGGGTACAATTTAAACAATTCTTAGAGACCAATTGTACAGCGAGCAACGGGACATTCATATGGCTGAATAGCTAAAGGCATCTGCCTTTGCACTGATATGAATGTTGGAGATTCGAGTTCAATGCTCAGCTCCTGAAAAGCTAGCTGATGAAATTCAGAAACATGTCCTGGTGACCATCGCCGATTGTAATCTTTACAATTTTTCTCTAATAGCTGTGTTTTTTTTCACGTCCATATACGTTTACGCTTAAACTTTATATGGACTGCTAAGCAACAAACTTTAAATACACCTCTGAAATTGCTACGCATAAAATTACTTACTTACTTACTTAATTGGCGCTTAACCGTCTAAACGGTTATGGCCGTCCAACAAGGCGCGCCAGTCGCTCCTTCGCTCCGCCAACCGGCGCCAATTCGTCACACCAAGGGAGTTTAAATCGTTTTCCACCTGGTCCTTCCAACGGAGTGGGGGCCGCCCTCTACCTCTACTTCCATAGGCGGGTTCCGATAGAAACACTTTCTTAGCCGGAGCATCATCTTTCATTCGCATATCATGGCCTAGTCAGCGCAGCCGCTGCGTTTTAATTCGCTGGACTATGTTGATGTCTGCGTACAGCTCGTACAGCTCATCATTAAATCTTCTTCGGTACTCGCCATCGCCAACGCGTAGAGGTCCATAAATATTTCGTAGAACTTTTCTCTCGAACACTCCCAAAGCCGCTTCATCTGCTGTTGTCATGGTCCATGCTTCTGCCCCATATAGCAGGACGGGTACGATAAGTGACTTGTAGAGTATGATTTTCGTTCGCCGAGAGAGGACTTTACTTTTCAATTGCCTACCTTGTCCAAAGTAGCATTTATTGGCAAGATTGATTCTTCGCTGGATTTCAGTGCTGATGTTGTTGCTAGTGTTGATACTGGTTCCCAAATAAACGAAGTCTTTTACTATTTCGAAATTATGGCTGCCAACAGTAGCGTGGTTGCCAAGGCGCATATGCGCTGACTCTTTGCTCGATGACAGCAGGTACTTCGTTTTGTCCTCATTCACCATCAAACCCACACGCATAAAATTAGTACCACTAAATTTCAATACGCATTATACTCAGATGTAACTGAAATATGTGTCCATGTTTCAACCTCTGCACTAATTCCATGTATTCTATGCGCGTCCACTATCTATCACAACTGATTCAGCTATATGTTATACACAGAAATACAACAGAGGGTTGTGTCTCAGCTTTTCGGTACACCCTGTAGCTGTAGCTAGTTGTTTAACCACTGCCGGTAGATGGGTCTCCTAAGCATTATCTAAGCGAGGATAGGCGTTCTTTTTCACGCACAAACGAAACGTATACGCGTGTAAAAAAAAACACGGCTAATATCAATAACAATGTGACGTCAGGATGGACAAGGCGACTGCTATTTCGATTATGTCTTGTAAATCTCTTCAAAGTCCCTTTTCCAGGTGAAAGAAATTAGTGCTTACTTACTAATTTAATTGGCGCTTAGCCGTTTAAACGATTATGGCCGTTCAACAAAGCTTCCATAGGCGCGTTCTGATAGAAGCACATTCTTGGCTGCATAATCAATTATGGCAGTCCCCGCTTAATTCATTCAAATAAATTTATTTAATTGATTTTCAAATTCGATGCCCCTTTCCTAGCTGCAATTGAACTAGGAATAATTTATATTAATATCAACGTATAATTTAATTT
This sequence comes from Eurosta solidaginis, assembly GCF_040869045.1. Lineage (NCBI taxonomy): Eukaryota > Metazoa > Arthropoda > Insecta > Diptera > Tephritidae > Eurosta > Eurosta solidaginis. Next base: position 182,590,319 of record NC_090323.1, read on the forward strand.
ATTTTGCTATTTCACTCAAAAAAATATGTAAAATAAAAATTGTTTTGATTTTGTGATAACTTAAAACAAATGATTTGTAAATATATGATTTTGTGCCAAAAAATACTTACTACGAAAATGAATTTTCTAATCTCCTGAACAATCTTAACTTTTGAAGGAATCCCTACTGCCTGATTGTAAATTTGTGTAATCGAGAAAATTCTTGGTAAAAATTCAAAGGGTACTAAACTTATCTCCAATTCAGTTATAGAAATATATGTATGTATGTATATTAGAGGGGGTCAAATTTTTTTTTTCCATCAGGAGTATAGCAGAAACGTAATCTACAGATGATTATAAAAAAAAATTGCCGAAGTCACCATAGCTCTAAGTCCGATTTCTAGTCCCCGACTTAAGCAAAATAGATATTTTGCCATAAGAATGTAGGGTTTGGCCAAAAAATCTTCATAGCTTCTGATAGAATTATAGGAAAAATATATTGGGCTTACTATAAATATATTTTACGTACATTTGAGAATCTGTATTAATATCTATAGTGTTTTTGAATTTTAGTAGAGATATCAGGCTTAAATTATGAGATATTAGCCTAAAATGAACTTTTAACTATCATATTGTTACGAATATTAGCAAAACTGAGGAGTGCTGCCATCTCCAGGCCGATGCTAAGCAGTGACGTGAATTCACATCAATAATTCAATCATTATGTATCTACATAAACGAATCAATAATTGCGTCTACACATATGTACACATTCCGACGAGCAACATTTACATACAAGGCAGCGAGAGATGAGATGTCACACACCGATGAATTTACTTATACGCTTATGTGTGTGCGGGAGACTGTAAACTACAAACACATGCGTATATCTTATCTGAGTTGTCACAAGAGAGAGCAATAATTTTTGCACGTAGTTGTGGCTGGCGATTTTGTAGCCGAAACAACTAGTAACTTCTGGAAATCGAAGAGCCTAGAAGTATGCAGCGTAAACTATAAAAGCGGTGCAGGCGAGTAAGAAGTAATTCAGTTTGATTTGAATTGTCAAGCAGTTACGAGTAAGACGATATCTAGCGAGCAATAGCACTATTATTTTGAAAGTCAGTTTCCTTTAAGATATCAGTTTGGTTATTAAGCTATTCGTTGCACAGTTTGAGTGTTATTGGAAGTATTTTAATAAAGGCCATTTTTCCGTTATTCAATATTGGAGTTATTTATTCAACAGTTTAGCGATACGATCCTAGCAAAAGGGCAAATAAGAGGATTTGCAAGTAAAAATCGTTACAATTGGTGTCAGAAGAGGAATTGTTGAATAAATTCCGAAGATTGGGAATACAACTTGGGCATGGCAAAGTTCAGTGAATTGAAGATCCAGCAACTGAAAAAGGAGTTGGAGAACCGTGGATTAAATACAACCGGCAATAAGATCGAACTTCAAGCACGGCTACGAGAGGTAATGGAGTCGCAAGGAATTGATGTGGACGAGTTGTCTTTTATCCTGATGGGGACGAAACAACAACAAAAATAGAAGAGAAAAACGAAACATCGCAGACGGTTACCAGCACAGACTTGAACATGATATTGGCTGCAATAACTGCTCAAACATCGACAGTAACATCCAAGATGGAAGCGCAAGAGGCACGTATAACAGAAATGTCATCACAAATATCCACCAACATGTCATCTCAGCTGGAATCGCAGGAGACACGCATAACATCCAAGATTGAAGCACAAGAAACGCGTATGTCAGAAATGTCGACACAGATTACATCGAAGATTGAAGCACAAGAAACGCGTATGGCAAAAATGTCGACACAGATTGCATCAAAAATGGAGACACAACTGAAAGCACAAGAGGCACGCATAACAGTACAACTCGAAGCACAAGAGGCGCGTATATCATCAAAACTCGAAGCACGTATGGACGAGAAAATAACGCAGTTTGAGGAAAAAATCGAAGCCGAGGTGGATGCTTTGAGAGGTCGTATACAAGAGTTGCAATTAAACCGCCCAGCTGTTTCAGCAAGCAATACAAAGGCAAAAACACCATCCTTTGACGGTTCTGTTCCTTTACAGGTCTTTAAGCTACAGTTTGAGAAGACCGCAACAGTGAACAACTGGAATGCGGAAGATAAAGTTGCTGCACTATTCGTGGCATTGAAGGGGCCAGCAGCGGAAATTCTACAGACGATTCCCGAAGGAGAGCGGAACAATTATGAAGCATTGATGGCTGCTGTAGAACGACGTTATGGAAGCGAGCATAGGAAACAGATATTCCAAATTGAGTTGCAAAACCGCTACCAAAAAGCAAATGAGACATTGCAGGAGTTTGCTTCAGATATTGAAAGATTGGCTCATCTTGCAAATGCGGACGCACCCGTGGAATACACTGAAAGGGTAAAAATCCAGAGTTTCATAAATGGCATACGGGACGTGGAAACGAAGCGAGCTACATACGCAAACCCAAAGCTGACATTTTCTGAAACGGTATCACATGCATTGACTCAGGAAACGGCCTCACTATTGAGTAAACCAGCATACAAAGCTCATCGTGTAGAAGTGGAAAGACCAGATTGGGTAGACGCAATATTGGAGGCACTGAAAGGATCGCAAAAGCGAAGTGAAAAAGTTATCAAATGCTTCAAATGCGGGAAGTCCGGTTACATAGCACGTCATTGCGATCTTGGTCTTAATAGTTCCAACAATGTGGGTGGCCGTAACCGCAAAGCTGGAGGAGATGAGCAAGAGCGAGTAAGAGGTAGAGAGCTAGATCCAGCTATTGAATGCCCTGTGATATCTGTGTCGCAAATTGGAAGGAAATCAAGCAGTCTTACCGCCAGAGGGAATGTGGATGGCAAAAAACGAATACTGACTGTAGATACGGGCGCATCTCATTCCTTGATCCGATCTGACTTGGTCAACAGGAGAGTAAAACCGTTACCTGGAGCAAAGTTGCGTACGGTCACTGGCGAGTATAACCAAGTTCAGGGAGAAGTGATATGTGAAGTATTAATTGGGATGGTCATGGTCCTACACAAATTTGTTGTGGCGGAGATTGTTGATGAAGTTATATTGGGAGTAGATTTCTTGGTTGACCATGACATCAAGATCGATATGCAGAGAAGGGTGATGCGTTATGAGAACCAAGATGTGCCACTTAACTTTAGTTTGGAAAAAGGGTTCAGCAGTAATCGGGTACTGGTGGAGAAGACACGACGAAGGCCACGAAATTCAAAGGAAAAGGTTGATGGAACAAATGGGCCAAACAAATCAAAACCGAAGGTACCTGTGAGAGAAACACTGGTATTGAAAAGCCCTAACGGACGTACTAAAACCAAGAAAGAATGCAATGGTGGTTTCAAGCCAAGGCACACTACTGTTGTGAAGCGTCGGAACGATACTGATTATGCAAAGGAAATCCGTCCAGCGCAAGCTCTGCGAAGTAATTCTTCATTGGCCAAGAAACAGATTGCGAGGGAACGATCCAGAATAATGAGTAGTAAGATGGAACACAGGTACGACAGGGAAAATAATTCGGAAGGTTTCCGGAATGGAGATTTGGTACTGTTAAACAACCCTCACCGGCGGAAAGGTGTTCCAGCCCAATTTCGGTGCAGTTGGGAAGGCCCGCACAAAGTTGTGAAGAAGATCAGTGATACCATCTACCGCATACAAACCACTGGGAAACCACGGATTAGAAGGGTGGTACATTTGGAGATGCTAGCGGCGTTTAGATTGGGAGATTTGTCTGATCGGGACGATCAGACTTAGGTGGAGGGCAGTGTTACGAATATTAGCAAAACTGAGGAGTGCCATCTCCAGGCCGATGCTAAGCAGTGACGTGAATTCACATCAATAATTCAATCATTATGTATCTACATAAACGAATCAATAATTGCGTCTACACATATGTACACATTCCGACAAGCAACATTTACATACAAGGCAGCGAGAGATGAGATGTCACACGCCGATGAATTTACTTATACGCTTATGTGTGTGCGGGAGACTGTAAACTACAAACACATGCATATATCTTATCTGAGTTGTCACAAGAGAGAGCAATAATTTGTGCACGTAGTTGTGGCTGGCGATTTTGTAGCCGAAACAACTAGTAACTTCTGGAAATCGAAGAGCCTAGAAGTATGCAGCGTAAACTATAAAAGCGGTGCAGGCGAGTAAGAAGTAATTCAGTTTGATTTGAATTGTCAAGCAGTTACGAGTAAGACGATATCTAGCGAGCAATAGCACTATTATTTTGAAAGTCAGTTTCCATTAAGATATCAGTTTGGTTATTAAGCTATTCGTTGCACAGTTTGAGTGTTATTGGAAGTATTTTAATAAAGGCCATTTTTCCGTTATTCAATATTGGAGTTATTTATTCAACAGTTTAGCGATACGATCCTAGCAAAAGGGCAAATAAGAGGATTTGCAAGTAAAAATCGTTACAATATTATCATTTTTAACAAATTTCTTATGGAAATTTTTTTTTCTTTGCAGCTAAAATATGTTCAGAATATTTCCAACAACTTTCATTCAGGCAGTTTTTCTTTTTTCGAATTCGTTTTAGTAGAAAAAAAAACCTATATTTTCAAGTAATAATTAGCATATAGCAATAATTTTAGTGTAATTTTACTTAGAATTGACCATTTTACGTATTCTTCAAAATAAAAGTAATGTTATATTATTATTTTTTATAAGATCCAACGCCATTTCCCGAGGCCTCCCACCGTTCTTACCACTTAGCTATTGTTTCTGTCCTTGCTCTTTTCTTGGGTTCTTCAGATGGTCGCTCGATATTAGTGTTATACAGATCGGCCAATTCGCTTGCCTGTAAGTCCACTGGGATTTTCCGGGTTAGGAAGTGGATCGCGTCGTCGGACACCGTCCGATAAGCACTTGCTATTCTTATTACTGCAAGTCGGTATGCTGCTAATATATCTTGTTGATGGGTCTGTTTAGATCCGTACCACACTGGTGCTGCGTATAGTATTAAAGAGCTAGTTACTGTGGACAATAGCTGACTGGTTGCGTCGCTCGGACCACCAATGTTAGGCATTATATGCATAAGTGCTCCATTAACTTTGGTAATTTTCTCTCCCATCGCTCTGAAGTGCTCTTTGAAAGTTAACTTAGAGTCAACGTGCACTGCTAAGTATTTTAGGGAATCCTTTGGAATAATTGGATGATCCTCAACAGTTAAGACTAACTCTTCGCCGACCATTTAGAGCTTCTGTCTTTTGGCTAGCCAACTCCAGTCCCGTATTGGTCAGCCATTCCTTTATTCTTCCTGCGGAGTTATTAAAGGTCCAGTTTCTTGGCCACTACTACCACTGCAATATAATCAGCATATCGCACAATTTGTCTTTGTTCTGGTCGATCAATCTTTAGCACCCCGTCATACATTGCAATGCAAAGCGTTGTACCGAGACAAGATTCCTGTGTGACGCTTCCAGTGATGTTGTACTCTTTTGCTCCTTGATCCGTGCCAAAAAGAAGTACTTTATCTTTAAAATAGCTACCAATTATTTTGCGTAAGTAAGCTGGAGTGCCGAAGCTTCGCAGCGCTGCCATTATTAGCATCCAGTTCGCAGTGTTAAAAGCATTCTTGATGTCCAACGTAATCAGTGCAAAGAACTTCCTTTTGTTTTTCCTCCAGAGTGTATATACATATATATATATATATAATGAATGAGTTAAGCTAGACTGTCCGCTATTCCTAAGTTGTTTTAGAGCTGTATCTTAACTCAGCAGTCCGTCTCTCCCATAGCATTACCCTCAGCTTTGAAAATAGTGCATACTCAACAACGATTCGGCAAGTCCGTGAGTTGATATGACTATCTATCATCTTCATGATCATCATACCCTGTATGTCAAAAACGCATACAAACTAAATAAATTTTTCCAGAAGCCAAAATATCATTAACAAAGTCGGTTTTCCAAGTACTTATCTAAACAAATTTACTTTGACTTTTTTGATAGAATAGTTAAAAAAAATAAATTTAAACGTTGTTTGTTTAGCCTAAATTAGATGGTCTTGAAAGATAAGATTGAAGCTAATAAAATTTTTGATTCACGAACACTTTGTTTTCTGCTACGGTAATGGCGACGATTATTTCAAAATATTTATCTACCACGTGTTTGTTCAACTGCTGCTTCATAATTAATCACAATATTTTAAACAAGTAAATAGATAAAAAAAAAAATAAAAACCAAACATATTTTAATATTCCGCAATATTTTAACTACATATTTCATCTCAAGCAAAATACACTAGAAGATGAATTCCGACCACAACTAGTTTCTAAAGCGCCATCAGTTGTTTTTGTCAGTATTTCTTAACTGATGAGCTGACAGTCAGTTTTGCGGATATAAGAAAAAGCTAAAAAAAAAAAAAAAAAAAAATTTTGAAGAGCACTCTAAATTTGTATGCTTTTTTATATGAGTAGGTAAATATGTATTTTATTTTGTATATACCGTAACGAACAAGTTTAGTTTCTATACAACAAGGGCATCTATTAAGCCGCATATTTAAATATTCAGGTGTATATAAATTAATGTTAAAAACAAGTGGTTTGACCAGTTGAATGATATTTCAATACGATTTTTAATTACTATACGCCTTTTTAAGAAGATTTTGGGATTTGCCGTGTGTTTTGGGAAATATTGTATGTATAAGGCTCGGTTTTTCAGTTGTTGGTTAAGCTAAGCTGAAACTAAGTTTCCTTAAACTCTAGTCAAATTTAAACTCCAGCTAAACTACTGAGCAGTTTTCCAGTCACAGTTTAAGGCCGCCTTTGGGGTATGCTTTTTTGTGCGGCAACATTGGTTTTTTAAATGGTCTTATTTAGCTTGACTTGACAGTCTGGCTGGTTGGCTCATATTTGGAACACATAACACATACATGAATAGAAAGAGACCTATGAAAAAATCGCCGCTAGGTGGCGCAAGGATCGAGATATTAAAAAAAATTGTATTTGTTGTCCGATTTCGCCCATATTTGGAACACATAATACATGCAAGAATAGAAAGAGGCCTATGAAAACAATCGCCGCTAGGTGGCGCAAGGACCGAGATATTTAAAAAAATTCTATTTGTGGACCGATTTGGCTCATATTTGGATCGCGATATTCAAAAAATTTTATTTATGTTCCGATTTGGCTTATATTTGGAACACATTATACATACATAAATAGAAAGCGACCTATGAAAAAAAAATCGCTGCTAGGTGGCGCAAGGACCGAGATATTCCAAAAAATCCTATTTGTGGACCGATTTGGCTCATATTTGGACCGGTAGAAGTGACATCGAAATATTTTGGACTTCGAGGAGGGAGAAGCATACGTGGCGCAGAGTCGAGTTAAGTCTTTGGAAGGATTATGTATTGAGGACTTGTTTGTAACAAATTGTCAGGAAAAAGTCCTTGTAATAATGAGTCACTAAATGAACTAAATAGAATGAGAAATAATAGGCAATTAAATAAAGACTACAAAACTTAAAAATAAAATAACTAAAAAAAAATTTTAAGTTAAACGGTTTTATTGAAAAAATACTTACAGGAAGTAATAATAATCCTAAAAGCTAGAAAATAATTGACTAGTACATTACACTCTTCATCAATCTAGGGCGTTGATCAGACAATTAAATAAAAGCGTTGAACGCGTCAAATTTCTATTGATAGTCATAAGTAAGACCAACTGAACCTTAATCAGGTTATGCTACGCCTCACATTTTTAGAAATTTCACGCGCAAAAATCTTTTATTTAATTGTCTGATCACTGATGGGGAGTGTGATGACTAGTACCTGGGGCCTACCTAATTATTTTCTAGCTTTTAGTATTATTATTACTTCCTGTAAGTATTTTTTCAATAAAACCCTTTAACTTAAATATTTTTTTTAATTTTTTTATTTATTCTTTAGGTAATCTGTAGATCCAGCTGTTGCCGATTTTGTTTACCAAACAAACATGGAAAAAAAGTTATCCAGCGAAATATATATTTAGTTCCGGAAGTGATATCCAACATCATTATTTAATTATTCTTCAGCCAGATAGTTTTCGAGTTGATATTTAACTTCATTCTCCAATCACTATCCAACCTTTGAGAAATTAATATTTTCCAATTATTATCCTAATTTCGAGAGATTTTGAGATATGTACAGTTCTCAAATGAATATTCAACACATTTGTACAGTTGAGGTGGAGTTGAAAAAAATCTCCAAGGTGGTACTACCAAAACCAACAGCTGTTTATTGTGAGAAATAAACACCTGGTTGATAGCAGTAATGAAGCGTAATTAATCAAAAATAAATTATATAGGTGGCCGCCGTCGTGTGATGGTAGCGTGCTCCGTCTACCACACCGAAGATCCTGGGTTCACGACCCGGGCAGAGCAACATCAAAGTTCTAGAAACAAGGGTATTTGGCAAGCACTCCGCGTGTATTTCTGCCATCAAAAGCTCTCAGTGAAAACTTATCTGCCTTGCAGATGTTGTTTGGAGTCGGCGTAAGACAAGTAGGTCGCGTGCCGCCATTTTGCAGGAAAAAGTAAAAGGATCACGACTTAAATTGAAAGAGAAGCTCGGCCTATAATATCTTCGAAGGTTATCGCGCCTCACATTTATTTACTTTTTAAATTATATATTTCATTTTAGTTTCTTGAAAACACTGTAATATGGAATCTTTCATTTGAGTCCAGTTGGAGAACCACAAGTTGGGAATTAAATTTTTTCAGTTAAGTAATAGCATTTTTTGCTTTATAAAAAATTCCCTCTTTTTCTGAGCACACTATGATTCTCGAGTTGAGCCACTGTTTCGAAACAACTCTTGAGATTTTAGAAGTATGCCTAGTTGTCAACATGAGCTCTAATGGTACTCAAGCCCAAATGCTTGTTGGGTATATTCGACGCCATTTCGAACGAACGCGAATCTCCTATAGGTTAACCAGAATTTAACTCTGCCAGATCGGCCGCTTAAGCTCAGTTTAAACTTCAGTTAAAGTGGACTGAAAAACTGCAGAATAAGTAGTTTAACTGGCAAATTGAGTTGAACTTGTACTGAAAAACCGGCCTAAGTGTGGGTAAAATTTGTTTCCCTTTTGGTATAGTGCATATATTATGTAGAAGATCCCATAGATAGATAGCTTGCACACATTTCTGCTTTCTATTTCAATGTTTAGAAGAAGCGAATGGCTAAAGAAAGTTTTAGCAAAGAACATAACCGATGTTTACCGCTAGAATTACAAGGAGAAATTTAATCACTTCTTGCTTTGCTGAATCTTAGTCGATGCGCTGAAATGATACCTAGGTGATGGCAATAGTTTTACTAAGCCCTTAAGGCTCCTCTGATTTTTATAGATAAACTAGCAGACCCGGAAGACGTTGTTCTGCCCTAAATTTGGCATATCTGCACACATTATGAAAAGCTTTTCCCGTCTAACGCTGCCCTCGCCCTCTTCACTTTTTCCTAATCCTTTTATTCACTTCTCCCTCTGTCTTTTTCGCTTCATCTATCTCCATTATCGTCTCATTCTATGTATCTCTCAGTCTATCTCTTTTTTTCTAGTCCCAGTCCCAGTCCCACTCCGAGTTTCAGTCCCAGTCCTAGTCCTAATCCCAGTCCCAGTCCGCCTCTGGTCTACTTCTCGGAAAAAAGGATCGTAAATACTAATATAGGCAAATTTATATACAAAATTTCAGGCAAATCGAATAGGACATATGTAAATAGGTATGTAGGTATTATTAACTCATGTCTCGTTTGTCCACGTTTGAACAAGATCGACCGACGCAACTTTTCAAACACCGGCGACCAACTAACACACATTTTAGATTTCCTTTTATATATATAGATTTTTATTTTTCACACCTACAATATTAAAACGAAATGCAGATATTCGTTGCTTTCGAAATTCGGCTTAAAAATTGCACATGGAACAACTAAAGACTCTCCTGAATTTAAAAAAAAAAAATGTCTTAGTACTTCTAAATCGCGGACCCCCTCAGAAACCCGTGGTCCGGGGGTAATCCCCCCCCCCCCCCTCCCTTTCGACGGGTCTGGTGATGTGCTATACTTGATATCATTCGCTATAATATTTTTTATTGATAAGCACGTTGTTTAATTAAACACCAACCAATTACACGGAAGTATACCCACACCAACTGAAAATATGAGTGCCGGTGCGTATACGTAACATTTTATTATTACGTATAAACATATAAAAAATGTGCAATAAAATAATATTGCGACTATAAACTGAGATATAACTTATCCTATATTTCAAGTTAGATCAAACTACATACGAGGTGCAAAACAAATTCAAAATCGGTTCAGTACTTTAGGAGTCCATCGCGGACAAACAATGTGACACGTAATTTTTATATATAAAGATCATAGTAGTGATCACCAAAATTGAAACTGCAACTGTACTGGTAAGAGTGCGATCATCGCAGTGGGGGTGGTTTAGTCGTTGATTAACGGGTAACAAGTCACGACAAATGTACGCATATTTCTTAACAGTTAAAGAAGTGTTTCGTAAATATGCTATACAAAGAGTTTTTTTATTACATGAGTCTACAAAACAATTAAATTATAGTATAGTGCTAACATAAGTTTAAACTTTTGCGCATGGACGTTTGGAATAGCCTCCTCCGATGTTGCAACGACTCTTGCTTAGCGACTACTAAACGGAAGGGAATAGTAAAATGTGTGAAATAGGCGCGAATAATCATCTCACTAGATGACGAGCTCTGGATTGGAGGTGCCTAATGCCAGCAGAAATGTGAATACAAACACTAACAATTTTTTTTTGGTAGCGCAGTGGGTTAAGGAAGTTTGAAGAGAGAAAGTAAGAATTAGATTTTTACTGCTTAAAATGCATGCGACAGCGGATTCAATGCTTCTTCTCTGAATTTCTGTCGCTGCACTCACACGACTTTTAGGCGAAGGTCCACTAAATGTGCGATGTGGCCATCTCTGACATAAATATTTCATATAATAGATTGCCCTTTTTTAATTGAACGTATATTTTTCCATGTCCGTCAGCGTTGTCTTAGGAATAACGATTTTTTTTCTTAAAACAAGTCAGCAGTGCTTATGCACTATCTAAATAACTTTAAGAGAATTTAACACTCCATCGTGTTCTTTTGCCTCTAATTTATTTAGCTCTAAAGCCAAATTTGTAGCTTCACTACATGTTAGTTTTGATCAATGTTGTAATTGTATAATGTCGGCCACCGTGCTGTGATGGTAACGTGCTCTGCCTACCACATCGTATGCCCTGGGTTCTCACCCCGGGCAAAACAATATCAAAATTTTAGAAATAAGGTTTTTCAATTAGAAGAAAATTTTTCTAAGCGGGGTCGCCCCTCGGCAGTGTTTGGCAAGCGCTCCGGGTGTATTTCTGCCATGAAAAGCTCTCAGTGAAACTCATCTGCCTTGCAGATGCCGTTCGGAGTCGGCATAAAACATGTAGGTCCCGTCTGGCAAATTTGTAGGGAAAATCAAGAGGAGCCGAACACAAATTGGAAGAGAAGCTCGGCATTAGGTCTCTTCGGAGGTTATCGCGCCTTACATTTATTTATTTTATGTAATTGTATAATCTTGTAATATTTATATTGTTCACTTAACATTTATTATTTATACTAAGCCAAAAAAAAAAAAAAAATCCAAAGTTTTGTCATTAGTCTGAAAGTGCACTCTCGTCATGCATGACTAAAATATAAATAAATAAATAAATAAAATATATACTACACTTAATTAATTCATACGCTTTGCACTATTTTTTTTGAAGCTTCGGTAAGGTTAGACTGAGCTGGCCTTTTCGTGAGGGCCTCACATAATCTTTTGCAGGATTTTGAATTGCGTCTAGAAGCAGACTTCATTATGGGTGTGAACGTAGACTGATTCCATATTTATAATATAAGGCAAGGTCGTGCGTATTGGCGCAACATCAAGACTGCAATCTTCAGTGATGGAAACGGAGTTCACGGTCAGTAAATGCCATTTCTGAGCCCAAAGAGTCCCGGTAAATGCCATCCCCTGAGCACAGTTTGTTGCTATAGGGTGTCGAAGGAAATGTGCTTAAACGTGAGCCGTAGAACTTTCTTGAACGAGAACAGCAGGGCCAGAACAGATTTCGTCAAATTAGGGGTATATTTCAATGGAACTAAATATTACACACACGATCCACTCTGTTAAGAGTGTGACCATGGTAAGTATATATTTTTTTGGATAACACATCAAAATTGCATACATGCGTATTGACCTGTCTAAGTTATTGTAAGATTTTGCTTCGCAGAGCACAACCGACTGCCGTCATGGAGCTCTTCCAACCTCCAGATCCACACTTTTATATTAACCAGTGAAAGCAGAACTTACGGCGGCGCGCTTGAGAGAGAGTGTGTTTGAAATGACCCGGAGAAGCTCTTGCAAATAATTGCGGAGTTGCTCAACTTTAAACTAGTACGAGCATTGCAGGGAGTTCAACTTCGGACATAAAAGCATACAGGCAAATATTTTCTTCGGTTGCATCGATTTGTCTATGAATTATGGATATTTCGTTCGGCACCACAGTTTTAATGCAGGTACTACAGGGCGTATGAGTAACATTAAGTTTTAAAGTAGTCCTGCCTGCGTAAAAGCGTATAAAACAAATAACGCTATTAACTAAAGAATTATACTGTTACGAATATTAGCAAAACTAAGGGGTGCTGCTATCTCTAAGCCGATGCTAAACAGTGATATTTGATGTGCTATTTATTCAACAGTTTAGTGATACGAACTTAGCAAAAGGGCAAATAAGAGGATTTGCAAGTAAATTCGTTACAATACTATGTCATAAGGGCGGTCCTAAAAAATAAAACATTATTAGTTTTATAGTTTATAGAATACGATAAATTTTGATTTCGACTGAAGAACCTAAGCTTTGAACCCTTTGCGACCCATCTGTTGTTTCTTTGACAATAGTATTAAGACATAAAGGAGTGAGACTGAAAAAATAGTTTTTTGATAAGAGGGACCACCTTAATATAAATAGTTGCATAAACAGATTTGTTTATTTTTACAAATATTATTATTTATTTTTAATACAGATGTATGTACGTTTGTGTGTATGTATGTCACAACAAAAAAGTATTTTGCAATGCAAATGAGTTTCGCATTCACGCAGATGACAAATTACAATAAAACACACACACACTCACTCACAAATACACTCATATATGAAGGTAGATGCAAGTAGATGAAAAAAAAACAAGAAAAAGCCTATTGTGAGAGAATAAAAACGTGAAATTTGAATTTGGACTGCAAATTAAAAAAAAAAAAAGTAATAAAACTCAAAAGGTGGTGAAAAAAACTTTGTGCAACTAAAAACAAAACAAATTAATAGAACTGAGCAAAAACAACGAAATCAGTGGCACTTTGCACATATGCATATACGTAGATACGTATTTAGATATGTAGCAGTAACAATGCGAGTTACAACAACAATAATACTGACTATAATAATGACGTTAAGGTGTCAAGCGTTTTGAAGAACGCAAAAAAAGTGCAACAAATGTGTATGTATGTATTATGTAGATATGATTGTACAATAAGTACGAAGAGCGATGGGCAATGGAGCGGCAAAAAAAAACTATTAACAAAACTAAAACAACTATGGCTATGTAGTTGTGAAACACTTTTCAAAGCATTTACAATGACCTCATTTTTATGCAACACTAAATAAAAGGCAAAAAAATATTAACAATTACACAAAAACAAAAAAAAAAGTAAATAAACAAATGGCAATAAATGTAAAATCTAGGCGCACACAAAATTTGCACGCAATTTATTTGCAGAAATAATCGGTCAACACATGTTTATATTTACATACATGTACATAAAGGTGGGACAAAAAAATATTTTTTTATACGAAAAGTTTTTCAGAACATCCAAAAAGAAAGCCTGAAAAATTTCGGCTTTTCATTAAATGTTTATACGTGATATTCAATATGTTTACAAAAGCAACAAAGACCTGTATTTTTGATTTGTACAATTATTGGTAAGTTTTTTGTTTGATAAAAAATGAAATAAAAAAATTTGACAAAATAATATAAAATAAAATAACATAAAATAAAATTAAATAAAATGAAATAAAATAAAATAAAAATAAATTACAATAAAATTAAATAAAATAATATAAAATAAAATAAAATGGAATAAAATAAGATAAAATAAAATAAATTAAAATAAAACAAACTGAAACAGAATAAAATAAAATAAAATAAAACAAAAAAAAAAATAAAAAAAAAAAAAAATATAACAAAATAAAAATTCCACACCATTATGATTAAACATCATATAGAATTATATGTACCTAAATGGTGAATAAAAAGTAATAACAACAAAGGCAATACTTTGAGACCAATTGCAAAGCGAGCAGGGGGCATTCATATGGCTGAGGGGTTAAAAGCATCTGCCTTTACACTGGTATGAATGTTGGAGATTCGAGTTCAATACTCACCTCCCGGGAGGCTAGCTGATGAAGAAGTGAAATTCAGAAACATGTCTTAGTAACCATCGCCGTTTGTAAACTTTGACATTTTTTCTCTAATATCAATAATAAAATAAAATAAAATACAAAAAAAAAAAATTTAATAAAACAACATAAAATAAAATGAAATAGAATAAATTAAAGTAAAGTAAAGTAAAGTAAAGTAAAGTAAAGTAAAGTAAAGTAAAGTAAAGTAAAGTAAAGTAAAGTAGAGTAAAGTAAAGTAAAGTAAAGTAAAGTAAAGTAAAGTAAAGTAAAGTAAAGTAAAGTAAAGTAAAGTAAAGTAAAGTAAAGTAAAGTAAAGTAAAGTAAAGTAAATTAAAGTAAAGTAAAGTAAAGTAAAGTAAAGTAAAGTAAAGTAAAGTAAAGTAAAGTAAAGTAAAGTAAAGTAAAGTAAAGTAAAGTAAAGTAAAGTAAAGTAAAGTAAAGTAAAGTAAAGTAAAGTAAAGTAAAGTAAAGTAAAGTAAAGTAAAGTAAAGTAAAGTAAAGTAAAGTAAAGTAAAGTAAAGTAAAGTAAAGTAAGGTAAAGTAAAGTAAAGTAAAGTAAAGTAAAGTAAAGTAAAGTAAAGTAAAGTAAAGTAAAGTAAAGTAATGTAAAGTAAAGTAAAGTAAAGTAAAGTAAAGTAAAGGAAAGTAAATTAAAATATAACAAAATAAAACAAACTAAAGTATAATAAAAATGAATAAAATTAAATATTAAAAACGAAAACAAAATAAAATAAAACAAAATAAAAAAAAAATTAGATAAAAATGAAATATAATAAAATAGAATAAAATAAAATTAAATATAAAAAAAAATAAAAGAGTAAAGTAAAGTAAAGTAAAGTAAAGGAAAGTAAATTAAAATATAACAAAATAAAACAAACTAAAGTATAATAAAAAATGAATAAAATTAAATATTAAAAACGAAAACAAAATAAAATAAAACAAAATAAAAAAAAATATTAGATAAAAATGAAATAAAATAAAATAAAATTAAATTAAATTAAATGAAATAAAACAAAATAAAATACAATAAAAAAGTAATAAAGAAAATAAAACAAAATAACATAACATAAAATTAAAACAAAGGTAAGATTCCATAAAACTAAGAAAATGTAAAAGAATTAAAAAAAGATAAATATTATATAATTAAATAAAGAAAATCAATTATATAAAATGAAATGAAATAAAATAAAAATGGTAACGACTAATGGAGAAAAAAAAAACACAAAGGAAAGGAAAGGCAGGAAAAGAAAGAAAAGTGAAGGAAAGCAAAGGGAATGAAAAGAAAGCAAACATGTGGTTCCCCCGTAGTGGTTGAATTTCAACCACGAGACGAACTCTAGTTAAAATAAAAAGCGGATATTTTTACAGGCTATCGTTTAGGATTACCTTAAAATATTTACAAAATACCAAAGAGATAAAATTACTTTATGCCCATTCAGATTTTATACAACTTGTAAGGGGATTAAAAGCAAAACTAAACAAAAAAATATTTTTATAAATTTTTTGTAGATCTTCTAATTTCCTATCGGATTATGTATCGCCAATGATTTGGGTAGCAATGGTAAGAGCTCTGGTGGCCTTTTTATAAAAAATTGAAAACTCCCCATGCCGCTTTACGCTTTATATTCGAGAAAATTAATCCAATAAAAAAAAATTTTTTTTGTCCACCCTAATGTACATATTCATAGGTGCATATATTTCAATGGATAATACTGTGTAAGAATAAACGTGTAAAAAAGCATTTCATATGAATAAAGTGCAGTCATGTGGCGCCCCTAATCGTAGGGCATGAAAAATTATGTTGTTAAAAGAGCCACGCATTGAGTCTTGGAGTCATTTTCACAGTGGCGGGTTAACTGGCATTCCACAGTGCAACTAATGAGTTAAATTTTATTTTAGCCTTCACAAAAGACCATTTAATAGTCCAGGTAACTTTGCCAAGTAGAATGACAGATATCAGAATGCAAACTTTATATGACCGCCAATCTTTGATACGTTTGCGCGAAATTCTCACGCCATCAACGTGCTCATCATTGTCAGCAGCATGATTTGTTCCTGGTGCCGCTATGTTAACCAAGATTCCCGACATAGAACAACAAAAGTTTAGTTGAGAGTACGCGAAAAAGGCCATATTCAAGCTTAATCAAGACCGATAATCGTTTGAGGAGCAAGACTAATTTCATTTTCAGCTCATCGCCTTTTTGCCCTGGTGCTCCCATCTCACTTCCATCTCACGCAACGAAATTCTCACTTCCATGACCAAAGTTATAAAGGCTCTACAACTACTTGGAGGGGGACAAAATATGTGAGAGTGCTTTCTTGTCGATATGCTCCAGCATAACCTAGATAAATCTTCTCGTGAGATCTGGGAAACTTACTTGGCTCATTCATGAGTTTTATGGCTAAACGAAGATAATACATAAGTGTCGTATCAACTCAACATAGTGACTTATACTAAAAAAGCACCACCTTTTTTGGCTGTGCGAGCTCTTCTACCACTCGTAGAAGATAGGGACAGAAATACCCATTGGCAGTTCCATCATAGATTTAGATCGGTTTATTTAAGTTATTTTCGAAGGCGCAGATACCGTTTAGAGCTACAAGTGAGGGCGTTCCAGTTAAAAAAATTATGCCATGCGGACGGAATCCAACTCGCACAGTGGCACTCCAATAATATTTCATTAAACAGAGAAGTGCACTCAAGCGCAGATATATCCACACAAATCACACTAGCCGATTCTCCTACAAAAATCCTTGGCTTGTTGTGGCTATCAGAAGGTGATCGGTTCCAATTCAGCTGCCAACCATCAACTCAGCAAAAATCAATTATGTAATGGCATATATCACCTGAGTTGGCTCAGATATTCGACCTACGCGGCTTCATCTCACCAGCCATTTTGAAGGCAAAAATGTTGTTACAGGAATTATAGCTGCATAAGATAGGTTGGGGTGACATTTTGATAGCCCAGTTTCTGTCAAGTTGTTCGGTGATCATTTGTGATTGGATTGATTCAAACGCTGCTCTTACGTGGATTAAAGCACTACGTTTATAAAGGAAAGACTTTGCGAGAATGACAGTCGAACAAAATGAAAATCTTTTACCTAGTGCCCTGTATAATAACAGTATTCCTGGCTCAAGAAATCCCGCGGATCATTATATTTTGTGGGCAAACCCACCATGGTTGCACAAGCAATTGTCTTCATGACATTCCAAATCAACAGAAGCATATCAAAACAGCAATCTACAGGCTTGCCCTATAGATTCTTCAAATCTTCCATCTTAAAGATATACTTTAAATGGGATTTGATGAATATATATTCTCCTTTGCTTCAGTATTCGTATTTATTTGAAAGCGAAACTTGAAAATTATCCAACAGTCAATATTCCCATCATGCAAAATTGTTCTGGATACGGGCTGCTCTAGCCACATAGCTCTATCCAGAGTTGAGAACTCTTAAAAGCGGCTCAACATTTCACGAAAGCAACCCATTCGTTCAAATCAACGCATTCATAGACAGTCACGGCATCATAAGAGTCCGATTACTAAACTCCTCCTGAACTACACTGAGAGATGTCATGAGAATCAGAAATGTCACTCATCACTGTCATCCGTGCTTATCTCTCTTTCTCGCTTTTTCACACCTTAGACAACAGTAATGAATCATTGGAAGTCGGGCGCCTGTGAAATCTCATGGCCTCGTTGTGTCGTCGGACTTACTCTCCTCGTAGCCTGAATTTTCATAGCGTACTTTACGTGCAGGTGCATGAATTCAAGGTCCTCCGCAATGATGCGGAAGAATTTGTGGACTTATTAAGTGATTTGTCAATTAATTCAATTACTCAGGGCCTTGGGAATAAGGAAAACGCTGATTACATTATCTATGCATCTGGCTCATTTAAATGCAAAATGATGAGGGGCAGTAGATCTCTCAGTAGATCTCTAGCCAACAATTCGTTATGTAGTCGAATAAAAAGCCACGAATATTAACGAGATTTGGACGGAATATTGTTTCTATGACTGTTTTATAGTTTCTTACGGTAGAAGATATATGTCTATCATCCAATGTTTGTGACAATTATCTTTAAATATAACTTAATATATATATGAGAGCATACAGTTGAATATATAGTGTTCGGTTTCGTACGTTATTAGCAAGTCTTGCCCTCTATATCTATTTATTATTGCAGTTTATAATTATTTTTTAGTTTAATACAATCTCTAAATTATTATCACATATCTACAAGTTCATGTGAGGTAAGGTTGAACTGGCCGGTCCATGAGGACCTCACATAGACTGAATGAGTCCGTAATGTTACCAGAACTTTGATTTAACGACCAAACTGAAAAACCCTACCAAAAACCAGGACCTATGTTGTAAACTAACTTCGTCCTCTTGGAAAATACTAGAAGATTCCTAGGACTTAAGTTACTTGCTGCTTCTAGATCTGACAGCTGTATCACTCCTAATAGCTGGGCTCTTAGACTGGCAAGCGCATGGCACGAGCACAAAACGTGCTCGATCGTGTCTTCCTCCAACCCGCACTCCCTACATCTGCTTTCACTGACCAAGCCTAATTTTATGGCATGTGACGCAAGAAGGCAGTGTCCAGTTAGAATACCCGTCATGAGTCTACAGTCCTCTAATTTTAATGATAGAAGCAACTTTGTTAGGCACATAATCTTCGACAAGTTACAGCCCCGTACTTGAACCCATGACTTTCCCTCTTGGTCGATCGTGTGCACCTCTCACCTTCGCTTAATCTCGTCCAGTCTAATTGGGACGTCTACGGAGCAGGCTTCAAGGGATGCGCCCTTTTTCTACAAGTTTGTCTCGCCATTTAATTTAAACACGATAACTTGAGTAAATTTTGAGGGATCTTGATGAAATTTGGCATGTAGGTTCCTGGGCACTCATCTCAGATCGCTATTTAAAATGAACGAAATCGGACCATAACCACGCCCACTTTTTGCGATATCGAAAATTTGGAAAAACCGAAAAAGTGCGATAATTCATTTCCAAAGACGGATAAAGCGGTGAAACTTGGTAGGTGCGTTGACCTTATGACGCAAAATAGAAAATTAGAAAAATATAGGACAATGGGCGTGGCACCGCCCACTTTTAAAAGAGGGTAATTTAAAATTTTGCAAGCTGTAATTTGGCAGTCGTTGAAGATATCATGATGAAATTTGGCAGGAACGTTACTCCTATTACTATATATGCGCTAAGTAAAAATTAGCAAAATCGGGTTACGAACACGCCCACTTTTAAAAAAAAATTTTTTTAAAAGTCAAAATTTAACAAGAAATTTAATATCTTTACAGTATATGAATAAATTATGTCAACATTCAACTCCAGTAATGATATGATGCAATAAAATACAAAAATTAAAGAAAATTTCAAAACGGGTGTGGCTCCGCCCTTTTTCACCTAATTTGTCTAGAATACTTTTAATGCCATAAGTCGAACAAAAATTTACCAATCCTTGTGAAATTTGGTAGGGACATAGATTTTAACACGTTAACTGTTTTCTGTGTGGGCGAAATCGGTTGAAGCCACGCCCAGTTTTTATACACGGTCGTCCGTCTGTCCTTCCGCTCGGCCGTTAACACGATAACTTGAGCAGAAATCGATATATCTTTACTAAACTTAGTTCACGTGCTTACTTGAACTCACTTTATCTTGGTATAAAAAATGGCCGAAATCCGTCATAGTAGGATATCAATCATAGTCGATATCGAAAATTACGAAAAATGGAAAAAATTCCATAATTCTATACCAAATAAGAAAAAAGAGATGAAACATGGTAATTAGATTGGTTTATTGACGCAAAATATAACTTTAGAAAAACTTTGTAAAATGGGTGTGACATTAGGGCGGGTCGATTTAAAAATCGCTCATTGCTCTGTGAAAATCGTATTCTAGGGATCAAAATAAGAAACTTTGCCGAAGGAACCATACCTCTAAAACGAATTCTGATGTCCCCCCCTTTGGGTCGAACTTTTGGGTAGGGGCAATTTCAATTCTACCTGCTGTGTCTTGTGGTGGCTTAAAAAAACAACGCAAGCAATTTTACGATCTGCAATTGTGTCACAGTGATGCCTTGGTTTTAAAAGGGGGTTGTAAAAACGCTAATTTCTAATAATTTTTTTTAATTTCTTTTCTATTACTAAGATAAATTCATTTTTTCAATTACATATATTCTGACTAAATAAATTACTAAAGAGAACAAGTAAGGAAGGCTAAGTTCGGGTGTAACCGAACATTACATACTCAGTTGAGAGCTATGGAGACAAAACAAGGAAAATCACCATGTAGGAAAATAAACCTAGGGTAACCCTGGAATGTGGTTGTATGACATGTCTATCAAATGAAAGGCACTAAAGAGTATTTTATGAGGGAGTGGGCCATAGTTCTATAGATGGACGCCATTTAGGGATATCGCCATAAAGGCGGACCAGGGCTGACTCTAGAATTTGTTTCTACGATATGGGTATCAAACGAAAGGTGTTACTGAGCATTTTAAGAGGGAGTGGGCCTTAGGTCTATCGGTGGACGCCTTTTCGAGATATCGCCATTAAGGTGGACCAAGGGTGACTCTAGAATATGTTTGTACGATATGGGTATCAAATGAAAGGTGGTAATGAGTATTTTAAAAGGGAGTAATCCTTAGTTCTATAGGTGGACGCCTTTTCGAGATATCGCCATTAGGGTGGGCCAGGGGTGACTCTAGAATGTTTGTACGATATGGGTATCAAACGAAAAGTGTTACTGAGCATTTTAAGAGGGAGTGGGCATTAGGTCTATAGGTGGACGCCTTTTCGAAATGTCGCCATTAGGGTGGGCCAGGGGTGACTCTAGAATGTGTTTTTTTATGATATGGGTATCAAATGAAAGATGGTAATGAGTATTTTAAAAGGGAGTAATCCTTAGTTCTATAGGTGGACGCCTTTTCGAGATATCGCCATAAAGGTGGACCAAGGGTGACTCTAGAATGTTTGTACGATATGGGTATCAAACGAAAGGTGTTACTGAGCATTTTAAGAGGGAGTGGGCATGAGGTCTATAGGTGGACGCCTTTTCGAGATATCGTCATTAGGGTGGGCCAGGGGTGACTTTAGAATGTGTTTGTACGATATGGGTATCAAACGAAAGGTGTTACTGAGCATTTTAAGAGGGAGTGGGCATTAGGTCTATAGGTGGACGCCTTTTCGAGATATCGCCATTAGGGTAGGCCAGGGGTGACTCTAGAATGTTTGTACGATATGGGTATCAAACGAAAGGTGTTACTGAGCATTTTAAGAGGGAGTGGGCATTAGGTCTATAGGTGGACGCCTTTTCGAGATATCGCCATTAGGGTGGGCCAGGGGTGACTCTAGAATGTGTTTGTACGATATGGGTATCAAATGAAAGGTGGTAATGAGTATTTTAAAAGGGAGTAGTCCTTAGTTCTATAGGTGGACGCCTTTTCTAGATATCGCCATAAAGGTGGACCAAGGGTGACTCTAGAATGTTTGTACGATATGGGTATCAAACGAAAGGTGTTACTGAGCATTTTAAGAGGGAGTGGGCATTAGGTCTCGAGATATCGCCATTAGGGTGGGCCAGGGTGACTCTAGAATGTGTTTGTACGATATGGGTATCAAATGAAAGGTGGTAATGAGTATTTTAAAAGGGAGTAGTCTTTAGTTCTATAGGTGGACGCCTTTTCTAGATATCGCCATAAAGGTGGACCAAGGGTGACTCTAGAATGTTTGTACGATATGGGTATCAAACGAAAGGTGTTACTGAGCATTTTAAGAGGGAGTGGGCATTAGGTCTATATCAAATGAAAGGTGGTAATGAGTATTTTAAAAGGGAGTAGTCCTTAGTTCTATAGGTGGACGCCTTTTCTAGATATCGCCATAAAGGTGGACCAAGGGTGACTCTAGAATGTTTGTACGATATGGGTATCAAACGAAAGGTGTTACTGAGCATTTTAAGAGGGAGTGGGCATTAGGTTTCGAGATATCGCCATTAGGGTGGGCCAGGGTGACTCTAGAATGTGTTTGTACGATATGGGTATCAAATGAAAGGTGGTATTGAGTATTTTAAAAGGGAGTAATCCTTAGTTCTATAGGTGGACGCCTTTTCGAGATATCGCCATAAAGGTGGACCAAGGGTGACTCTAGAATGTTTGTACGATATGGGTATCAAACGAAAGGTGTTACTGAGCATTTTGAGAGGGAGTGGGCATTAGGTCTATAAGTGGACGCCTTTCCGAGATATCGCCATTAGGGTGGGCCAGGGGTGACTCTAGAATGTTTGTACGATATGGGTATCAAACCAATGGTGTTACTGAGCATTTTAAGAGGGAGTGGGCATTAGGTCTATAGGTGGACGCCTTTCCGAGATATCACCATTAGGGTGGGCCAGGGGTGACTCTAGAATGTTTGTACGATATGGGTATCAAACGAAAGGTGTTACTGAGCATTTTAAGAGGGAGTGGGCATTAGGGCTATAGGTGGACGCCTTTTCGAGATATCGCCTTTAGGGTGGGCCAGGGGTGACTCTAGAATGTGTTTGTACGATATGGATATCAAATTAAAGGTATTAATGAGGGTTTTAAAGGCGAGTGGCCCTTAGATGTATATGTGAAGGCGTTCTCGCGATATCGACCAAACTGTGGACCAGGTGATCCAGAAAATCATCTGTCGGGTACTGCTAATTTATTTATATATGCAATACCACTAACAGTATTCCTGCCAATATTCCAAGGGCTGTTGATTTCGCCTTGTAGAACTTTTTCATTTTCTTCTACTTAATATGGTAGGTGTCACACCCATTTTACAAAGTTTTTTCCAAAGTTATATTTTGCGTCAATAAACCAATCCAGTTACAATGTTTCATCCCTTTTTTCGTATTTGGTATAGAATTATGGCATTGTTTTCATTTTTCGTAATTTTCGATATCGATAAAGTGGGCGTGGTTATGGTCGGATTTCGGCCGTTTTTTATACCAAGATAAAGTGAGTTTAGGTAAGTACGTGGGCTAAGTTTAGTAAAGATATATCGGTTTTTGCTTAAGTTATTGTGTTAACGGCCGAGCGGAAGGACAGACGGTGGACTGTGTATAAAAACTGGGCGTGGCTTCCACCGATTTCGCTCATTTTCACAGATAACAGTTACCATCATATAATCTATGCCCCTACCAAATTTGAGAAGGATTGGTAAATTTTTGTTCGACTTATGGCAATAAAAGTATTCTAGACAAACTAAATGAAAATGGGCGGAGCCACGCCCATTTTGAAATTTTCTTTTATTTTTGTATTTTGTTGCATCATATCATTACTGGAGTTGAATTTTGACTTAATTTACTTATATACAGTAAAGATATTAATTTTTTTGTTAAAATTTGAATTAAAAAAAAAATGTTTTTTAAAAAGTGGGCGTGTTCTTCATCCAATTTTGCTAATTTTTATTTAGCACATATATAGTAATAGTAGTAACGTTCTTGCCAAATTTCATCATGATATCTTCAACGACTGCCAAATTACAGCTTTTTTACTCAAGTTATCGTGTTAATGGACAGACGGACGGACGGACGGACGGACATTGCTCAATCAAATTTTTTTTCGATACTGATGATTTTGATATATGGAAGTCTATATCTATCTCGATTCCTTTATACCTGTACAACCAACCGTTATCCAATCATAGTTAATATACTCTGTGAGCTCTGCTCAACTGAGTATAAAAATAAACTCCAAAAAGAAAAAAACATAGGCATTTCAAAGTGGGATTTTTCAAAATTAGCCCTCACGACCCAAAGGGAGGGACATCAAAATTCGTTTTAGATCCGTAGAATATGATTTTCACAGAGCAATGGGCAATTTTTTTGCCTCCCCACAAATCGACCCGGCCTAACGTGACACCTACCATATTAAGTAGAAGAAAATGAAAAAGTTCTGCAGGGCGAAATTAAACGCCCTTGGGATTTTGGCAGAAATACTGTTCGTGGTACCCGACAGACGATGTTCTGGCACCCTGGTCCACAATTTGGTCGATATCTCGAAAACGCCTTCACATATTCAACTAAGGGCCACTCCCTTCTAAAACCCTCATTAATACCTTTAATTTGATACCCATATCGTATAAACAAATTCTAGAGTCACCCCTTGTCCACCTTTATGGCGATATCTCGAAAAGGCGTCCACCTATAACACTCCCTTTTAAAATACTCATTAACAACTTTCATTTGATACCCATATCGTACAAACACATTCTAGTGTCACCTCTGGTCCACCTTTATGGCGATATCTCGAAATGGCGTCCACCTATAGAACTAAGGCCCACTCCCTTTTAAAATACTAATTAACACCTTTCATTTGATACCCATATCGTACAAACACATTCTAGAGTCACCCCTGGTCCACCTTTATGGCGATATCTCGAAAAGACGTCCACTTATAGAACTAAGGCACACGCCCTTTTGAAATACTCTTTAACACCTTTCATTTGATACCCATATCGTACAAACACATTCTAGAGTCACCCCTGGTCCACCTTTATGGCGATATCTCGAAAAGGCGTCCACGTATAACACTAAGGCCCACTCCCCTTTAAAATACTCACTAACGCCTTTCATTTTATATTCATATCATACAAACACATTCTAGAGTCACCCCTTGTCCACCTTTATGGCGATATCTCGAAATGCCGTCCACCTATAATACTAAGGCTCACTCCCTTTTAAAATACTCATTAACAACTTTCATTTGATACCCATATCGTACAAACAAATTCTCGAGTCAGACCTGGTCCACCTTTATGGCGATATCCCTAAATGGCGTCCATCTATAGATCTATGGCCCACTTCCTCTTAAAATACTCTTTAATACCTTCCATTTGATACACATGTCATACAAACACATTCCAGGGTTACCCTAGGTTAATTTTGCTAAATGGTGATTTTCCCCTATTTTGTCTCCAAAGATCTCAGCTGAGTATGTAATGTTCGGTTACACCCGAACTTAGCCTTCCTTACTTGTTACCTACATATATTTATTTCTGGTGTTGTTTTTATTAATTTAGTTGTTGTCAATTAATATTGTTGTTGTTTTTATACATATAATATGTTTTGTTTGTTTTCCATTTTGTTGTTGCGATGATTTCGTAGAACGAACACCTGCAGATACTTAAAAAATTAGTTTGAGATATTCTCGCATGGCTGCTGTTGATATTTGCCGTATAAATGTTGTTACTGTTATTAGCGGTTATTTTATTTTATTTAGTTTTTTTTTCGTAGTATTTGCGCATCCCACAAACCCACAAAAACGATATTAAGTGAGGTTAACACATTTAAAAAAATTATATAAATAAAGTTTGCATGTGTTTGTGTGTGTGAGTGACAGTTGTTGTCGGGCAGGTACGATTATTTTTATATATAAAACGGTAAATAACAATACTAACAAGTTTACATGCTCCGAAAATAACTGACAATCAAGCCGATAAGGTGGGGCGGTAAAGGGCGGCGATCTGTTATTACAAACGAAGGTAAGGCGATTGCTTTTCAGTCAGTCGGTCAGCGACCGAACTTTTGCGTTCGGTGCAAATGTAGTGTAGATTCAGCCATTGTAGGGCAGGCGGTCGTACAGTTATGCCGGTTATTCCCACGGACAGGGACTTGCCGGTAGTTACGGGTATTTTTCGCTTTCATTTCGTTTTATTCGCAATGCTTTTTACAAAAAATTTTAGTCACATTTGAAGCGTAGCGTTTCCAAAGTGTTTTGTTTATCACACAAAAATGTGGAGAATGATGCAGAAATCAAAGCTGTGATTTATTTTGTTAAATCTTCTATATTGTAACATCATGCTTCTGAACATATGAAATATAGAACATCGCAATGGGGTATATGTAACAGAGCAACGCCGCAGGGTGGGGTAATATGACCAACGCTGTGGACGCTGATCATCAATTAATCCCTTAGGCGGCTCAACATGGGACCAGTCAAACTCAGGGCATATGCAGATCACGTTTTAGTCATATGCATTAGGAAACGGGTTTACCGCCAACGTAGAAAAACTACTACTAAAAATATAAGGTTCCTTAATCCTAGCTTGAAAGGGTAGCCCTAGAAGAAAAATACGCAAATAAAACTAGGAATTATCCTAGATATAAAGTTGGCGTTGAAGCTTCATGTGGAAGAGAGAGCGAAGAAAGTATCTGTGGCACTGTATGCAAGCAAGAGGATGCTAGGATGCACGTGGGGCTTATCACCTAAACTTTCTCATTGGATATTTGCGGCAATTGTGAAGCCTGTACTTAACTGTCCTTATTTGCTGGACAGCCACACAAAACCAAAAAACTTTAAACAGTATGCAGATTATAAATCGCATTAGCAACTGCAACAAGGCTTAAGGCCTTGACCATCGGGCCACAATTGAGTCGGAAGGTTGGTAACAGGGTGCAGAAATAGCAGAAGATATTATACATGTGTATACGAATGGATGCAAATTAAGTGAATGGATCAAGCGTGCTGTTTACTATGTCGATCCAGAAATAAGTAGATCCTAAAGGCTGCCAGATTATTGCAGCGTCTTTCAGGCGGAAATAATAGCCGTGAAGAAAGCAGCAAAAATTCTGGAAAATGTGTGCTTTTGTTGCAGTCACGTCAATTTATACATATGTATATTGATAGTCAGGCGGCGATTAAGGCAATAATCTCACAAAGTACTTCAACACAAAGTATTCTGGAATGCAAAGAAGCATTGGAAAAATTTGGCTCAGGCCGGACCATACATCTATGCTACGTTCCAGGCTATAAAGGAATAGAATGTAATGAAAAGTCCGATGAGTCGGCAAAGGGAGTGCAATACACGCTGAATCGACGATAGACATCCCAATTCGTGTTGGAGAAATCAAAAGGAGACAGGAGTGGCAAATGATCTATCAAGTAGGAAAGGCGTGGACAAAAGTGCGCGGCTGCAAATTTTCTAAGATCATATGCAAAACCTATGATATTAAACTCACAAAGTGGCTCATACCTCTGTAGATAGAATAGGCGATGGGCATACCAACTGTACACTTCCTTCCGGCGTCACATGCTTATAAGTTAGGCTTCGTCAGTAACAGCAGGTGTAGGAAGTACGACCTAGCTATAGGAAGAAACGCTTGAGCATGTTCTGTGTTTGTGTTCTGCCGTGCCAGGTCAAGGACACTCATCAGATGTGCCAGATCTCCAGGCAGCTATTAAGCTAGGTCCTTGAAAACTTCTAGTAGTTGATAAGAAGACAGATTTGTTCTATAAAATAAGTTCTGGCACTTGATTGTGGTTCTTCCGCTTGGTCGTGAAAAAAATTCTGATAACACTATGCACACATTATTTATTCAGCGGTTAGTTCAACCTAACCTAACTTAACGGGGACGTGTGTAAAGGCAAATGTTATATAAAATACTCGAAACTTATTTCCGATAGTATTTTATTTTTTTATCATACAGAAGTATGATTTCATGAAAATACTAGCAGACCTGGTAGACATTGTTCTGCCCTAAATTTGGTCTATCTGCATACATTTTAATAAGCTCTTTCCGTCTAACTCTGCACTCCCCCCTTCATTTTTTCCTAATCCTTTTATTCGGTCCTCCCTCCGTTTTTTTTCGCTCCATCTATCTCCATCATCATCTCATCCTATCTCTTTCTCAGTCTCCGTCTCTATTTTCTTTTCTCTCAAGTTCTTCTCATTCTTCTTCATCCCTTATTGCCAGTATGTATTTTGTTCCAGTCCCATTTCGAGTCCCAGTCCCACTCCGAGTCTCAGTCCCAGTCCTAGTCTTAAGCCCAGTCCCAGTCCGTCTCTGGTCTACTTTCCAGAAAAAAGGATCGTAAATACTAACATAGACAAATTTATATACCAAAATTCAGGCAAATCGAATAGGATGTATGTAAATAGGTATGTGGGTATTATTAATTCATGTCTTTATTTCGGCTTCGCATGCATATTTATCGGTTTTGCTAGGTTGGTGCGACTAAATCGAATATCACAATGCAAATTACTTTAAAGCTCTCAGCAACAGCTTTCATTTCATATCCATATTACACACACATTATAGGGGTATCCGGGTCCACGTTTTGGCCTATTTCTCGAGACCTTAGTCAGTAATAGGTATGAAAGCTGCCCTCTACTAAAGCAATCATCAACAACTTTCATTTGTTATTCATATTCTATAAACACATTCTAGGGGTACCCGGGTCCACGTTTTGACCTATATCTCGAGACCCTGTGCGTCGATCGCAAGAAAACCTACGTAAGAAACACCGCGTGAGGTATACGCAACTTATTTGAAAGTTTGAACAAAATCGACCGACGCATCCCATCAAACACCGGCGACCAACTTGCGCACATTTTAGCATGTCTTTTTATATATATAGATGTACATATGTATGGACTATATGGACTATATAACAGAAATTAGCAAACTCTACTTAGTGTTTTTGTTTTCTGATCTACAATTGGGTATATAACTTCTGGGCCAACTTCAACTTAAACTTTTCTATGTGGTAGAACATATATTCAGCTAATTTGCAATATTTACCTATTTAAAATAGAAATTGTTTTCGACAAATCTAACTTGTCCCGCTTAGCTTTGTATCCCACCTGCAATATAAAGTTTTTATAATTTTTTGTTCTCTGTGCGTCATTTGAAAGCTTTTCTGGCTGATTCAGCTGCACCTGTAGTTAAATATTTTTAATAATTTAAACATATTTGTCATGAAGCATCTATTAAATTGTCACAGAATTTTTTGTTGACATTTTATTTGTGTTTTCATATACTAATTTTATAATGTGAATATATATGTGAGTAAGATATGGAAATTTTGCAGAGTGCTACGTTCTATATATGTATGTATGTATATGTGTTTTAATTAATTTTTAAGTTGATACTTTTTTATTTTTAAAATTATTATGAAACAAGTAGGAATGGGACTGTCTTAGGCTGTGCCTAAGGTCTTAGACCTCGCATGAATGCAGCTAAATAATAATGTGTTGGACTTTCGAAAATTGATAATATCTGAATAATAAGTTTTATGGGTTATATATTATATATACGATTGATCTTGACGATTATTTCCAAGCACATATGAAGGTATGTGTAAGCAAGTGAAAAATTTTCAAGCTTCTATCTGTTAAAATGGGGACCCTTTTATCCAAAAACTGGTTGTATGCGTGATATATGCTTTAATGGACCGATCTGGTCGATTCCGACAAATGAATAATCGAACACCCAAATATGCTTGCTCACCAAGTTTCATCCAGACATATAAAAAATTTAGGGACAATTTTGCGTACAAACAAACAGACGGACAACTTATCTCGTTATTTTGGCATACTTTTTGGTGGGTCTATCTCACATCCTTTAAGTACTTAGAATTTTCAAAAATTAATGCAGACTTAATATAAGTGATCGTAACAGTTATGATTTTGTTAATAAAGGTCCAAATTTAATAGTTATTTTTTGACTTTTATCATCAGGTCAAAATTTAAACTATAATTTTGGAATTTTATTTCACGATCCCTGTTTAATAGTCCCGAAATGGTTCTGAAGTGATCTAAAAATAATTCTGGAATTATCATGAAATAGTCCCAAAAAGATTCGTAAACCAACCATGAAATGATGCCGAAATATTACCGGTACGATCTGAAAACAACCTCGAAAGGTTCCTGGAATGGTCACAAAGAGGGCACAAAAACAAATTCTTAAACAGTTCTGTCATGGTCCCAAAATGATTCTGAAAACAATCACGAAACAAATCTGGGTTGACAATGAAACAGTCCCAGAAACAATACAAGCGGTGATCTTGAAGTGATCCCGATATGGTTCTGAAATGACCCTAAAACAGTCACGAGTTGATTCTGAAATGGGCGGAAACTGTCCCAAAACTATCTTAACATGATTTTGAAAATGTCCCAAACCGATCTAGAAAATAACCTCGTAAATAATATGAAGTAGTCCGGAATTAGTCGCTAAATCATATGGAAATAACTCTAATACAATAGCAAAGACAATTTGGAAACTAACCGGAAATAAACATTTCTCATCGGAATTCTTTCTCTTAGGCCACGTTATGCTTATGAAAGATGTCGCTCCGGCTAAGAAAATATTTTCGTCGGAACCCGCCCTTGGAAGCAGAGATAGGCGGCACCCACGTCGGTGGAAGGATCAGGTGGAAAATGATTAAACTTCCTTGGTGTGACCAATTGGCGCCAGTTGGCAGAGCGAAGAAGCAAGTGGTGCGCTTTGTTAGACGGCCATAACCGTCTAAACGATTAAGCGCCTATTAAGTATGTAAGTAAGTTCAAGTCTGCAAATCTAGTACATATAGGACTCCTTAATTTTTAAATACCGCCTACGTCCCAAAAAGTTCCTACTCTTCTAAGTGAAAATAAAATAGTTCTGGTCGGTAGATATTTATTCACTAACTACTTGTCTCACAGTAACTTGAACTTTGTTCCACTTTTTTTTATCAATTTATTATTCATAGCACTAAATTCAGTAAATAATCCAATTAACCGCAATGGGTTCATAAAAGCATCGCATCTGGGGAAGTATAAGCCCCGAGGTATACATATTTACAACGTACATGAAATTCATTTGATATTGGGTAACGGGCAGGGTCTTCAGCCCCCACCAATAGACAGTGGTAGAATTGATATTACGTGCCAGATGTACCCACGTGTGTATGTGTCATATTTGTAAGTAAATACACGCGGGAAAAATTAATACCTAAATCCGCTAGAGGTCTCTTATTTCGCAATATGTGTTTTTCACTTTTATTAAGTGAGAAGACGATCTGTGAAAATAAAAAATGAAGCACTGGTTATTAAAAAAAAAATTGAATTCACCCATGCAATCCAGCCAACGTATGAAGTAACAAATAATTGTTATAATCATGGGACCTCATGTGTACGTATACATTGCTCAACTGTTTGATGTCAGTGGGAGTCAAGTTGTTGCAATTGAAGATGGAATTTTTTTAGGTGACTAACACAGCTGCGATGCTTAAAATCGCTCGCGGTGCAAACACGTGCACTTAATAAACAACATAGCACGAAAGTCAAAATATAAAAAACTACCAACAAATGCTAGCATTCTTTAATCTAAAAACAAAACAAACTAAATTTAGCACACAGTCTATGCATGCTATCATTAACTAATAAATATGTAGTAGGCAATCTAGTGTGTTAGGCTCATACTTAATGGAGCATTCTACGTCCAAAAAACATCAGAGTGAGTGATTAAAAGTTATTGTTCGTCGAGAGAGGATATGATTTCTAGGGTGACACTGACTGCGCTATAAATGCTGCTTTTCAGATAGACGAATTTATTATTTTATTATTTCACAGATTCGAATTTATGTTCGTCAACAGTAGGTGGAACAAAAGCAGTTCCCTCACCAGGCACTTAACCAGGGTACGGGATCTAGATTATAGTCACATTTTATGACATGCATGACTTAATGCGTAAATCCGGTCATCCAGATGTTAAAATATTATATTTTATTGTTAGATACAGAATCTGATTATTTCCGATTTGGGTAGGAATGCCCCACTTACATATGTATGTTTTATTTGCATACTTATGTGAAGAGAAAAGAAATGCCAATGGGTTTGTGTAAGAGAGATAAAAATACTTAAGCTTCTAGGGCAGACATCCGCCAAACTTTGGTTTTTTTTTTGGAGAAAAAAAAACTTTTTTTGAAGCATGGTATCACGCAAATATCTTTTTGTTAGGAACATTGAGGGTTAAATTGTAGCTATAGTGCATCGCCTTTACTCGTCTTACATAATGAATCAAAAAGATATAGTCAAAAGATCGGGCAAAATATATATAAATTGAGGTGGGAATGTTAAATATACATTTATTTCAACACTTCTGTACCGATTATATCGAAATTTTAACAAAATATGGAGATATATGCAGCTATTAGCTGTGTAAAATTTTTTTGGTACACGAGACCCGGTTTTGTAGATATCGGTAAAAATATAAGACCGAATAACGCCAAATATTTATTACTGCAAAGTTTGCAACACATTTATTTTAACACCTTTCCACCGATTATTTTGAAACTTTAAAAACATATAGATATGTGAACGAAGTATGTTTAGGTAAAAAAGTTTTAATACCGGAGATCCGGTTTTGGAGATATTGATAAAAATATAAACCCGGAAAACCTTAATTTTTTTTTACTTATTTAAACACTTTCTACCGATTCTTTTGAAACTTTAAAAACATATAGATATGTGAACGAAGTATGTTTAGGTAAAAAAGTTTTAATACCCCAGATCCGGTTTTGGAGATATTGATAAAAATATAAACGCGGAAAACCTTAATTTTTTTTTACTTATTTAAACACTTCTTAAGCGATTGTGTTGAAATTTTATAAGGATGTACGTATCGATGTGGGGTATATTTAGGTAAAATTTTGTTGATATCCGAAACCCGGTTTTAGAGATATCGGCAAAAATATGAAACCGGGTAACCGTCAAATATTTCATACCCGTTTGTTAATTTTTTCTCTACACCACAGTAGTATACCATCAATTGCCTCATCTTGGAATATTCACGCAAGGAAAGTTATTGATGTGTGTACATGGGGCAAATATTCGAAATTTTCGTCAAAAATTGGCAATCGTCAAAAAGTGTAGAAAATATATATTTTTTTTCATTTTTGTACCAAATTTGTGTTTCTTTTCATTTACTTTTAAATAAAACCTATTTTTTTTACACTTTTTGACGATTGCCAATTTTTGGCGAAAATTTCGTATATTTGCCACATGTTCAAACATCAATAACTTTCCTTGCGTGAATATTCCAAGATGAGGCAATTGATGATATACTACTGTGGTGTAGAGAAATAATTAACAAACGGGTATGAAGTGATAAAAGTAAAAATGTAGCTGTGCCCACAAAAAAACATGCTCCTGAAAAAAATTTACGCAACTAAGTGCTTCCACTTTTCTGCCTCTAATTTCAAAACTGAAAGGGGCACATAGAATTTGAAGCCACGGGTATTTTTAGTCCCTCATAAGCTATTATCGTGCATAATCCAAATTTCAATACTCAGTTGCCTCAAAAAGCTATAAGCAAAAAACTGTCAATATTCAAAATGACAAAAAAAAAGTATCGCTATTTTGATTGATGATAGTTTTGAGTATTGGAGGGGCACAATAATTTTGCGCATACTTTTAGAATCTCCGTCTCGAAACAACATTTAGTTTAAATTCTATAGCGTTTCAGCGATGCCTCAAAATTTTATCGAAAAAATTCAAAATAAAAAATCAAGGGTATCGCTTGAAAAAGTGTAAAAACGACGTTTTTTACGTTTCGAAGTTCTGCAAAAACTTACTATCAACTTTCTTGATTTTTAAAATCACCAGACCGGATAATCAAAAGGTCAAACTTAATGTCCTTGTACTTTTTTCTGGCCTTAAGTTTTTTGCCCGTGTGTAAAACCCGAGTATCAAAAAAAGTAAACGTTTTTGGGATTTGCCCATATATGTAAAGTCGAACAAGTTTAAAAATATTTTTATTTTATAAAAAGTACCAACGCTATGCACCATTTATTTAACTATTTATAAAAACTAATTCCTCTACGTAAGTCTCGGCTAAAACTCAAAAACGGCTTGACCGATTACAATAATATCTTCTGTTTAGTTTGCTTTGTTTCAAGGAAGCTTAACAAAAAAAAAAAAAAACGGAAAAGTGGGCGACCCACGACCCTAAGCAATATAAATGTCATTTTGCCCAAAATCTGAGACCGTTTGGATCAAATAATTGACATTTAAGTGTATACATACATATACTTGGCATATTTATCTGTTTCGAATTTTAGAAAAGTGGGCGCTCCCACGCCCTTTATTGATAAAAATTTAAGTTGCTTTATCGCCGCAATTATTTGAAACATTTATTAAATTGTTGTTATAGATATGCCATTTATGATGAAATTCAGTTGGGGGAGTTAGAGAGAGAGATAGAGATGGAATAAGATATACAAAGTAGAAGATAGAGGGTTAGAGAGTGAAAAGGGTAAGCGAGACTCGCAAAGTAAGGAAGCCGATATTCGGGCATCGCCAAGTCTGCCGTTTGTCTTAATTTCTTTAATTTTTTTCTTGTATTAACATGTTTTCATATCCCTACTTTTTCATTTTCTTACACTCTCTTTTTCTTTTGGATGAAATAAACCAGGCTCATAGTTCGCAAAATATTTCAGCTTTAAAGCGCACTAAGATTAGTGACTTTAAGCTTTTAAGTGCTTATTCAGTTTTTAATTTTTGCTGTTTTTATTCTACTATACAATATTTTTATTTTCCCATTTCCGCTTTTGCCAAGTTTTAATGCACATTTGCATATATATATGTGAACAAAAAAATGTAGCTAATTATAGCTTTATTGTTCTTTTTATATCAGTGGCGCCCCAAACCATATTAGAATTTGGTATTACGGAGCTTCATCAAGGTATTATAGTTCGATTCGCTGAACTGTTCAATAAATAACTCATATATTCAATATAGCAAAATTTTCTTAATTTACTACACTACTGTGGTAGTAGTACTTTTCACAATAAAATTACTCGCGTACATCACTTATAACGTTTCAAAATTAAATTGATTGACTATTCGTCAGCTTGTGCTGCTTTTATACTCTCAGTTAGCTCGTTTGTCTAAAGTTTTCACGAACAGCCCTCTTAAATAATTGCTTATATATTTCTCATTTCTGTATCAAATAGCTGGTTATTTAGCTATATACATGAATATGCGTGTGTAATGTCATCTTCGCTCTTTACTGTTTAGATGCATGCGATTGTCTCTCTTTCTTTCCTTTTTCGCTCTTAGTTGCTGTTACATGTTGAGTGTGGCTGCATGCTTCGCTCTTGTTGTCCATTTATTTACTAGCAGAATAGTGATGTATCGATACTGGCAATACTCTCTGCAATACCTTTATTTTATTATTTCGAACTGTTGATCCAACTATGACTTACAACAACACGACTTTATAACTTGAATCACCATTTTGAGGTCATCATTCAAAGGAAGTTAAGGTGGATTATCTCCTTTCTAACGTCATCCGCCCTAGAAATTAGTTTTTGGTCAGCTTTTCCTAGCAGAAATACACTGAGAGTTTTTGCCGAACCACTGCGGAAAGATGGCCCAGCTTGAAAACTTTTTCTGAAATATTTGGATGTTTCTCTTCCCGAAACTTTATTTAACTTAGGCTCGGAAGTCTTTTTAGTTTAAAATAATGTAAGGGTCTTTAGCTTCAACGATTTTGAGTAATTTGCTTCATAGTAATTTAGGTTCAAACTGGTCCGTCAATAACGAACTCAAATAGGCCGCATTTGCCCTTAATGTTTGACAGTGATTTCGAATTTCAGCAACTTGTTATCATTCTAACTTTACTTAGCATTTTCAATATTTGCTTCATTTTACTACATTTTTTTTTTAAATCTAAATAATTACACAAATGTTATTGTTTGCTGTGTTATTATTGCTAGATTCGTATTTGTTTAGCTTTTATGTCAAATCATCTTTATTTACCGCTATCTATTGTACTTAGTACTTTGGCATTCATTGGTGTTCATTTCGTTGCAGGTGTTCGATTTAGTTGTTAATGAGTTTCGTTTCATTTTGCAAAGAGAAAGTCACTGCTATGTATGAAATAATGATGATTTTGAGCCATTTGTAGAAAAACGGAAATTTTTCACTATCCGTTGTCACACTTGTAATACTTTGCACGTGTTGTTAAATTGCCAAAAATAAAAGTATAAATTACCTAAGTATATATGCTTGTTTGCTTGTATCAGAAATTAGAAGCAATTGATTGTTTACATATGGGCATTTCCATACAAACGCTTCCTAGCGATGGATGGTGCATTACTGGTTTTGTTGAAATTTTAGCATACCTTTTGTACAACTAAAATTTTTTTCCTCAAGCCAGTAGGCAGAATCGTCATGCTCAAAACAATTAGTGATCGCTCAACTACACTAAGATACTCATTCACGGATGTGATCATGCCGTAAACGATAAAAGTAGTACTATCAGTGAGAAGTATAATTTCTTATAGTGGTGCCGAATCGACCCTAAAGAAGTTACATAATGAACGGTAAATTTATAATGTAACTTTATACATAGTAATGAAAACATTCCCTTCTGCCGATATTTTTTTCCTTATTGATATCAGATACACCAGTATGAAGTATGGATTTTGGAGATTCGAGTTCAATACTCAGCTACCGAGAAGCTAGCTGATTAAGAAGTGAAATTCAGAAACATGTCCTGGTAACCACCGCCGTTTGTAAACTTTGCAATTTTTCTCTAATATCAATAACAAGAACAATTGTATAAAGCAATATGAGCATGACTCGCTAATTAAAAACAGATAATTACACCTTTCATGAAAATGAAATGGTATATTAACTTTGGCACGAATCTCAAAATTGTAAGTCGTTAAAGGAAAATAGATAGAACCACCATTAAGTATACCGAAATAATCAGGATGAAGAGCTGAGTTGATTTAGCCATGTCCGTCTGTCTCTTTGTATGCAAATTAGTTCCTCAATTTTTGAGATATCTTGATAAAATTTGGTGAGCGATTAGACATTTGTCGGAACCGGCCGGATCGGACCACTATAGCATATACTCTCCATACAACCGATTTTTCAGAAAAAAAGGATTTTTGTCATATCTTCCTCAATTTATCAGATTGAAGCTTCAAACTTCACCATATACTTTCGTATATTGCACATATTGTTGCCTGAAAAAATCATAGAGATCGGTGGTATATATAGTATATATCTCATACAACCGATTGTTCAGATAAGCAACTTTTCGCAATTTCTACCCCATTTTAACAGCTAGAAGCTTAAAATTTCACCAAATGCATACGTATATAGCATATATTGTTGTCTGAAAAAATCATAGAGATTGGTGGTATTTATATTATATACCCTATATAAACTGTAACTTTTGCCCCTTTTTACGGCTAGAAGCTTCAAATATCATCAAATTTCATCAAATACTTACGTTTACGTCATATATTGTTGAAATAGGTCATTCGTAGTCATAGCTTTTACATGCAGACCACAAAAAACGCGAAACTTTGCATCCTCACACAAAGTACATACATATTTTTAATTTTTTATTTATCTTAAAAATCATTTAGGTATGTACATCTGTTCACTATATATTTCTTATCTTATACATCCGATTATTTGGAGATTACTGTTCAGCCCCATTCATGAAAGGTATGAAGTCTTCGGCACAGCCGAAGACAGTCCCGTCCTTACTTGTTTTTTCCTAAACTAAAATATCTCTAAAATGGTGAATCAGATTAATGAAATTCGTGAACTGGTCGCCACTAATAAGGTCATTATTGTATATCATTATCGTAGTGTGAAAGTCGTTTTGATCCGTGATTTTATGGGACTATACGGACCCATCTCTTTAAAGTTTTGTTTTCACAAGCAAATTTCAAAAGTTGAAAACATTTGAAAGATGTCTTGAGATTTACTAATATATCCAGTGGTTTATTAAATTTTCAAAAAAATAATTATTCCTTACATATAATAAAATTGCAGCGGGTGGATTAACGAAAAAATGTGTGGTTGGTCGAAGCTTAAGGGTGTCTTGCGAAGCTTAATGGTGGTCTTGCATGGTGATTTTGTTCTGCGCGACGAGCTGTTTGAGCTTATACCCTGCAGCGCATCGCACTACTTGCGAACTAGCTCAGAACTATCCCATTAAGAGACGGTACTTGTACTAGTTCTGTTCTCTCCTATTTAACTGGCCCTTTTAATATTGTGATGTGCTACGAACTGAAAACCCCTTGTACGAATAAGAATTGCTGTGAACTATTCGGAAATGCATTAGATTAGCATCCGTTCGGAGGAAGCCATTAAACCTGTGGTTCACCAGTTTTGCAATCCGTGTCTGCCTCCCATTTGCTCTGCAGGGTATTAACAAATTTGAGAAATTTATTTCTTTGTAACAAATTTAGTTGAAATTCTATTACTTTTTTATTGCTCAGATATTAAATTATTTAAAATATTTCGCCATTTTTTATTATGTTACAAAAGTATTAGAAAAAAAAATAAAAATTTTCAAAACTTCATATCCACCGAGTGGCTGGAAGAAAAACAATTAAATAAAATCTTTTTGCGTGAGTTAAAAAAAGATGTCCAAATTTCAGCGAAATCTGTGTTGCATCGGTAGTATAAGTTGTCATGGAAAGCTCCGTATAAATGACGATCACATGCCATCACTTAATAATAATTGAACTTTAATGGCCTTTTAATTTCGTGCATATGTTTAGTATTTGCAAAAATGCGCATGTATGTATATTTCATAGTAAATACATACATGCAT
Organism: Eurosta solidaginis; assembly: GCF_040869045.1. Lineage (NCBI taxonomy): Eukaryota > Metazoa > Arthropoda > Insecta > Diptera > Tephritidae > Eurosta > Eurosta solidaginis. Next base: position 182,629,235 of record NC_090323.1, read on the forward strand.
ACATACATATATTCATATACGTATGTATCTTTTAGGCTTGGGAGCGTTCGAACAAAACAAATTACTTCTTTCAATTGAAGTAGTTCGCTAGTTCGTTCAGTCAAGTGAACCACACATCCCTCAGGAAATAAGAGAAATCAAAACCCAGTTCTGAACCATTTCTTATTGCCATTTTCTATCGACAAGTTATCGGTTTGTATAGGCGTTTAATTGATGAGGCTTAGAGAGTTATTGATTTGTCAAATAAGTGGCATAAATGTGCTATCGACAAAAAATTTTTTCGACAATTTTTCATCGACGAGTTATCGGATTTTTATAGAAAAGTTATCGATTTTGACTAGAAATGTTATCGGAGTGTTAACAATACACAATAAGCTATCGAAAAGTTATTGTTTTGCTACCAAGAGTTTATCGATTATTTATTTAAAACTTATAGATGTGTTATCAAAAAATTACCTATTTGAAAAGCTGTCGATATGCTATAAAAAACTTATCTATTTGATACCGAAATGTTATCGATTTCGGTGAGTTACAATTTAGTTTGATAAAATTCAATATAAATCCCATAATATCTATAATTCGTCGATTACAAGTTAGGGAATATAGCGAACTAATACGAAGCTGATTACTTGGCGATTACAAGCCGATAACAAACCAATAACTCGTGTATAATTAAGCGCTGTTCATATTAAGCCGATAGTAAAAGGAAAACTTGCTGATATCAGTCGTTACTGATAAGAACCGACGCAGGTCTTCCCAAAAAGCCCCAAACTATTTTTGGTAATGATATCTCTATTCTGGTTTAACCTCAACCCCAGGTTGTGTTCTAGATAGCTTAAAAGCATTCGACATACACCTGTATCGAACTTCATGAGTACTTAGTAGTCAGGTTTTTTTTCATAGCTAACTTTGGAAAGATAGAAAAGTGGAACTTCAATATAATTCCTTAAAGTAAAAATTATGCAAGTCTTGCAAAATTTTGTGTCGTTGAAAAAGTAAAACTTTTTTGGTGTGACACCCTAATAGACACACATATGTATATATTTAAATATTCACACAAATACCATATTTTTTATGTAACTCTTAATTGTTAAGACCTCACCAAACAGCTGAATAAATTTGTTAAAACTAAATCCGCGGCAATACTCACTAAATTGATGAATAATGGTAAAAGTTATTTTGCCAAAAGCCTTTCTTCAGAAAGCAAAAAGAAAATATTGTTACGAATATTAGCAAAACTAAGGAGTGCTGCCAGCTCTAAGCCGATCTAAGCAGTGACGTGAATGCACATCAATAATTCAATCATTATGTATCTACATAAACGAATAAATAATTGCGTCTACACATATGTACACATTCCGACGAGCAACATTTACATACAAGGCAGCAAGAGATGAGATGTCACACACCGATGAATTTACTTATACGCTTATGTGTGTGCGGGAGACTGTAAACTACAAACACATGCATATACCTTATCTGGGTTGTCACAAGAGAGAGCAATAATTTGTGCACGTAGTTGTGGCTGGCGATTTTGTAGCCGAAACAACTAGTAACTTCTGGAAATCGAAGAGCCTAGAAGTATGCAGCGTAAACTATAAAAGCGGCGCCAGCGAGTAAGAAGTAATTCAGTTTGATTTGAATTGTCAAGCAGTTACGAGTAAGACGATATCTAGCGAGCAATAGCACTATTATTTTGAAAGTCAGTTTCCTTTAAGATATCAGTTTGGTTATTAAGCTATTCGTTGCACAGTTTGAGTGTTATTGTGAAGTACTTAATAAAGGCCATTTTTCCATCATTCAATATTGGAGTTATTTATTCAACAGTTTAGTGATTCGAACTTAGCAGAGGATTGCAAATAAGAGGATTTGCAAATAAAAATTCGTTACAATTGGTGTCAGAAGAGGAATTGTTGAATAAATTCCAGAAGACAACAAGGATATGGCAAAGTTCAGTGAATTAAAGATCCAGCAACTGAAGAAGGAGTTGGAGAGCCGTGGATTGAATACAAGCGGCGTTAAACTCGAACTTCAGGCACGGCTACGAGAGTCAATGGAAGCAGAAGGAATTGATGTGGAAGAGAATGTCTTTCACCTTGATGGCGAGGAGACAACAAAAATTGAAGAGAAAAACGAAACATCGCAGACGGTTACCAGCACAGACTTGAACATGATTTTGGCTGCAATATCTGCTCAAACATCGACAGTGGCTTCTCAACTGGAATCGCAAAAGACAGATATAACATCTCAACTGTCATCTCAACTAGAAGAACAGAAAACGTATATGTCATCACAAATGGAAGCACAAGAAACGCGTATTTCAGAAATGTCGTCGCAAATGTCATCTCAACTGGAAGAACAGAAGACATATATGGCATCGCAACTGGAAGAACAGAAGACATATATGATATCTCAGTTGGCTCAGCAGTTGAAAGCGCAAGAGGATCGCATATCATCGCAGTTGGAGGGTTTTAGTGAACGACAAGATAAAATGGAAGCTGAGATGGATGCTTTGAAAGATCGGATTCAGCAGTTACAATTAAATCGTCCAGCAGTTTCAGCGAGTAATCCAAAGGTAAAAACACCATCCTTTGACGGTTCTGTTCCTTTCCAGGTCTTTAAGTTACAGTTTGAGAAGACCGCAGCAGTGAACAACTGGAATGTGGAAGATAAAGTTGCCGCACTCTTCGTAGCATTGAAAGGACCAGCTGCCGAAATTCTACAGACGATTCCCGAAGGAGAGCGGAACAATTATGAAGCATTGATGGCTGCTGTAGAACGACGTTATGGAAGCGAGCATAGGAAACAGATATTCCAAATTGAGTTGCAAAACCGCTACCAAAAAGCAAATGAAACATTGCAGGAGTTTGCTTCAGATATTGAAAGATTGGCTCATCTCGCAAATGCGGACGCACCCGTGGAATACACCGAGAGGGTAAAAATCCAGAGTTTTATAAATGGCATACGAGACGTGGAAACGAAGCGAGCTACATACGCGAACCCAAAACTGACATTTGCTGAAACGGTATCACATGCATTGACTCAGGAAACTGCCTCCCTATTAAGTAAACCAGCATATAAGGCTCATCGTGTAGAAGTAGAAAGGCCAGAATGGGTAGACACAATTTTGGAAGCACTGAAGGGATCACAACAGAAAAATGCCGGAGTTATTAAATGTTTCAAGTGCGGCAACCCAGGTCATATTGCACGACATTGCAGCACCGGTCCCAATAGCTCCAACAATGTGGGTGGCCGTAAACGCAGAGCTGAAGGAGATGAGCAAATCTCCAAGTCCACTCAATCGTTAAACTAAAGCGAGTCAGCCGCAAGGGGCGACAGCTGGCTCCCTCAATTGAATGCCCCATAATCTCTATCTCACAAATTGGAAGAAGGTCAAACAATCTTACTGTCGGAGGACATGTGGATGGAAAGGAACGTTTACTGACTGTAGATACGGGTGCATCTCATTCCATCATTCGAGCGGATTTAGTCAACAAGAAGATAACACCATTGCATGGAGCAAGATTGCGTACAGCCACTGGAGAAGACAGCACGGTTCTAGGAGAAGTATCATGTGAAGTCGCAATTGCGAACGTCACGGTAGTACACAATTTTATAGTGGCAGAGATTGTTGATGAAATCATAATTGGAGTGGACTTCTTAATCCACCAGGGCATCAAGATCGACATGCAAAGCAAGACGATGCGATATAAGAACATGGATGTGCCACTTAATTTCGGCTACGAAAGAGGCTACAGCAGTAAACGAGTGCTGGTGGAAGAGAGTCAGCAAATACCACCAAAATCAGAAGCAGTCATCTGGGCAAAGGTTGATGGAGATTGTGGGACAAACAAATTGTGGGTTGTCGAAGCAGCAAATAAATCAGCACTGAACATACTTGTAGGAAAAACCCTGGCTATGACAAAACAAGATGGACGTATTCCGGTAAGAGTACTCAATGAGTTCAAGTCACCATTCAATTTGACCAAAGGAGCTATTTTGGGAAGATGCCAAGAGGCCGAAGTAGTTATTAACTGTGAACAGCTCCAGGAATACGTTTCATCTAGTAATACTGATCTTTCAAATGATATCACGGCATGGACGCATGGGCTAGAGGAAGCCTATCAGAGTAAGGCAAAACAACTGCTCATAAAATACGCGAACACATTTGACCAGGATGGTTCCAAACCAGGCCGCACCAACGTTGTGAAACATCAAATTGACACTGGAGATGCGAGACCGATCCGTCAAGCTCCACGTAGGGTTCCACTGGCGAAGCGGGAAGTTGTGAGTCAAATCATTCAAGAAATGAACGACAGCGGCGTCATCGAACCATCAGCTAGTCCATGGAGCTCACCGGTAGTACTTGTAAAAAAGAAGGATGGAAAAATGAGGTTTTGCGTGGACTACCGGAAGTTGAATGACGTAACGAAAAAGGATAGCTACCCATTGCCAAGAATTGACGACACTCTGGACTCGCTATCTGGTACGAAATGGTATTCCACGCTGGACTTGAAAAGCGGCTACTGGCAAGTGGAGGTGAAGGAGGAAGATAAAGAGAAAACAGCCTTCAGTGTCGGTGATGGTCTTTGGCAATTTACAGTGATGCCTTTTGGACTTTGTAATGCACCAGCTACTTTTGAGAGACTCATGGACCAGGTACTGAAAGGACTACATTGGAAAACATGCTTGGTGTACCTGGACGACATCATCGTATTGGGCAAGAACTTTGATGAACATCTTAAGAACTTGGAGGAAGTTTTCCAGAGAATAGCTGGCGCTGGTCTGAAGTTAAGTCCCAAAAAGTGTGCGCTGTTTAAAAAGGAAGTCAATTATTTGGGTCACAAGGTAACGACAGAGGGCATCTGCACTGCGAACGAAAAAATAGAGGCTGTACAGGATTGGCCAAGACCACAGAATCTACATGAATTGAGAAGTTTTCTTGGGCTGTGCACATATTACCGCCGATTTGTACCAAATTTTTCCAGCGTAGCCCATAGCCTCCATGAGCTTACAAGAAAAAACAAAGCTTTTGAATGGAAGAAGGAGCAAGAAGTGGCTTTCCAAACATTGAAGGAGCGTTTGTGCACTGCCCCAATGTTAGCATATCCGATTCCAGGAGCAACATTTATTCTAGATACAGATGCAAGTGGATATGCTATAGGAGGCGTTTTATCACAACTGGTCGATGGACAGGAGAAGGTAGTTGCATATTACAGCCGTTCGATTGGAAAACCAGAGAGGAACTACTGTGTTACGCGGAGAGAGCTGTTGGCATTGGTAGAGTGCATTAAACATTTTCACAAATACCTCTACGGCCAGCGATTCCATGTCAGGACAGATCACGCAGCATTGAAATGGCTTCTGCAGTTTCGTAATCCGGAAGGACAATTGGCACGGTGGATCGAGCGACTTCAAAGCTATGACTTTTCCATTGAGCATCGAAAAGGTAGTACCCATGGAAATGCCGATGCAATGTCACGAAGGCCATGTAGTTTGGAATGCAAGCACTGTTCAAAGGCCGAGGCTAAAGAAGACATTATAGATGTCCGGCTAATGACTATAACGTGTACGGATGAATGGGACAAGGAACAACTAAGAAAGTGTCAGCTAGAAGATACGGATCTGTCACATGTTATGCAAGGGCTCGAACGAAACGAAAGACCAAGCAGAGAGGATATGTCAGCAGAGAGTCCCATTGCAAAGTCATATTGGGCACAGTGGAACAGTTTGGAATTGATATCCGGTTGCTTGCATCGAGTATGGGAGAGTGAGGATGGTCAGTGCAAGAAGAAACTTATAGTTGTTCCCAGAAAGAAGATTCCTGACGTGCTCAGCGAGTTGCACAATGGTCCAAGTGGAGGCCATCTTGGAATCACGAAGACACTCGAGAAAATTAAGCAGAGATTCTATTGGGTTGGTTGCCGTCAGTCGGTCACCGAGTGGATTGCCAATTGCGAGGTATGCAACAGAGCGAAAGGGCCCAAAACCCGAAGTCGTGGCCAGATGAAGCAGTATATTTCAGGTGCACCATTTGAAAGGATCGCCATGGATGTCGCAGGTCCATTTCCTACTAGCAACCGCGGAAACAAATACGTACTGGTGGTTATGGATTATTTCAGTAAATGGCCAGAGGTATACCCAATCCCAAACCAAGAAGCAGAAACAGTAGCAGAAGTGGTTAAAAACGAATGGGTTGCCAGGTATGGTGTACCAATGGAGTTACATTCTGACCAAGGCAGGAATTTTGAATCAGCTGTGTTCCAAGAACTGTGCAAGAAGTTGGGCATTCGAAAAACACGGACAACTGCATTGCATCCTCAGTCCGATGGTATGGTGGAACGTTTCAATAGAACATTGGAGGAGCATTTAAGGAAAGTAGTCGACAAGTACCATAAGGACTGGGATACACACATATCGTTATTCTTGATGGCCTACCGATCGGCAGTACATGACACAACGGGCCAAACTCCCGCAAAGGTAATTTTTGGCAATGACCTTCGACTGCCAGCTGATTTGAAGTATGGGATAGATGCCGATGCGGAGAGGAATGTCAAGAAATCCACTGATGTCTTAGAAGAAGAGCTGAGAGAGATACACGATCTGGTAAGGCAACGAGCAAAGATTATGAGTGACAAGATGAAAGCGAGGTACGATAAAGCAATTAATTCGGAAGGGTTTCAGGAAGGAGATTTGGTGCTGCTATACAACCCACAACGAAAAAAAGGTTTGTCCCCGAAATTGCAGTGTAACTGGGAAGGCCCATACAAAGTTGTAAAACGGATCAACGATGTAGTGTACCGCATACAAACCACTACCAAACCACGAACCAAAATGAAAGTGGTTCATTTGGAGAGATTAGCAGCGTTTAGATCGAGAGATTTGTCTGATCGGGACGATCAGACTTAGGTGGAGGGCAGTGTTACGAATATTAGCAAAACTAAGGAGTGCTGCCAGCTCTAAGCCGATCTAAGCAGTGACGTGAATGCACATCAATAATTCAATCATTATGTATCTACATAAACGAATAAATAATTGCGTCTACACATATGTACACATTCCGACGAGCAACATTTACATACAAGGCAGCAAGAGATGAGATGTCACACACCGATGAATTTACTTATACGCTTATGTGTGTGCGGGAGACTGTAAACTACAAACACATGCATATACCTTATCTGGGTTGTCACAAGAGAGAGCAATAATTTGTGCACGTAGTTGTGGCTGGCGATTTTGTAGCCGAAACAACTAGTAACTTCTGGAAATCGAAGAGCCTAGAAGTATGCAGCGTAAACTATAAAAGCGGCGCCAGCGAGTAAGAAGTAATTCAGTTTGATTTGAATTGTCAAGCAGTTACGAGTAAGACGATATCTAGCGAGCAATAGCACTATTATTTTGAAAGTCAGTTTCCTTTAAGATATCAGTTTGGTTATTAAGCTATTCGTTGCACAGTTTGAGTGTTATTGTGAAGTACTTAATAAAGGCCATTTTTCCATCATTCAATATTGGAGTTATTTATTCAACAGTTTAGTGATTCGAACTTAGCAGAGGATTGCAAATAAGAGGATTTGCAAATAAAAATTCGTTACAATATAATTAGAAAGTCGGGTAAAACAAAAGCATATACATACAATACATAAATATGTACTTATTTACAAATTCAGTTATCGACAACATTCTTTCCCCTCTTATTCCATCGACCTCAATTTGGTCTGATTTATTCATGGGTAAAGATGACTGGTACTTCAAAGAGATATTTAGAATAGTGCTGTTAAAAGAATCTGATGAAATAAGATCAAGATTAGAAAAGAAAAGAAAGATCAAGAAAAGAAAGGAAAAACCTTCACCTCCTCCACAGTCCATCGGATACTTAATATGGTGCAACAAGAAAATAAAATTAAGAAGTATAACCGTTGACTATCCCATAGCTGCTCAGACACTACCAGAAGAGTAACTAATCAACACCCTGAAGGTTCCACTTGAAAGCACGCCATTGAGCAATCAGCGACTGATGATCTGTCTGTTGGGGGCAGGTTCGCTTATGGTTGAAAACTACTCTGTTAGAACAAAAAAGTAGAAGAGCTCCTCCAACGCCTGTTTACTGGTTACAGAGTTCTACGTAGAAATTTTACCTTATTATAAGGTATCAGTGCAAGACTGGAAAAAAGCACGGCAAGACATTTCGTGAAGGTTTTGCTTAATATACTTTGACTATAGCTTGGTTTCCCAAGTAAGCTTTCCTTGGCGGTGTTGAGGTGACTTAAATGATAATAATAGAACAGCTTGCTGTCTTGGGAATATGTGTTGTCATTCGTCTGATCCTCAGGAACTTTCGTGTCACTCGGCTCTAGTGTAGAGTAACCGCACTATATTTAGCAATATAATTAAGCCACATCTTATAAGAATGATCCTGTTACGCCTGGAAACCAAAGATACGAGCCCAAGTAGAACATGGGACGCCATTTTGATGCACCTTCCTACTAAAATCAATTGCTGCTGATATCGTATGGCTATTCGGTACTCCTTTCGAACCATTTAGAGCGGACAATGAACTTGCTATCATTTAGAGATCATTTAGCTACGTCCTTAAGTTCGCCGGTATATAACTGCCCATAATTAAAAACCTTTTACGTACTAGAGCTGAACATTTACGTAGGCAGTGCTCGATTCTCTCTTTGCTGCCATGGATGTCCATTCTGTCAATTTGCAGGCCGAGCGGCTAGTGGCCCGTAATTGTGGCAGTGATCATAAAGATTTCTGTTTTTTATATACTTATTTAGTAGGTCCTGTATTCTCTAAATATCGCAATGCGGCCAGGTTTGCTTGGTTAACTTGCAGGTGTTCGCGGGGTACCACTTGGAGACTGCTAATTCCATGAATCTGCTTTGAATTTTTCTTTTGTTTGATGTAAGTGGACGATGCATCTCGACTGCTTCCGCAGCCTCCAGCAGTACCCCTGCCCATGTAAGCTCGTCTGCTCTCTCGTTGCCCTCAATTTTCCTGTGACCAGATACCAATATAAGGTTTATGTTTTTGAAACTAGCTGCGGCTTGAAGCGACTTCTTCGCTATCTGAACAAAAGCAAACCTCGCATATTTTTGAAAACTATTTGAGATTTGTTTGCATAGTTTCAGTTACAAAATTTATAGAAGTCTTCCTTAAAATATCAATAATATAATATGAGGTGTTTTATTGATAAAATTTGCAAAAAATATCCACTGTTTTTTTTCTTTTACTGCTATCCTAGGAGACAACAGAAGGCTACAGTCAAGTTTGTTATTGATGCAAAGTTGGTCAGAGAGCGGCTCAACGCCGACTTCAACCAAACTATGTTTTAGTGCTACTGTTCGGCTCCTTATGTATAAAGACCGAAACGGATGTAAGTTGCAGTACAACATCCATCCTTGACTACAATTTGAAGACAAAGTTTAAGGACTGTCAAACCTTGCCATTCATATATCTTTAGTTGATAAGAGGTTCGATCATAGAGATAAAGTTCCATAGGTTCGCTCTAGAATACATTTTACAAAAAAACTGTTCAAACGTACTGTAGTTTTCCCTCAAAACGCACAGGGTTCTACTCTCTATACAACGGTGGCCGTCATTTGTTATACCATATTTAAGAAATATTTGCTTTCTCTGTGAAGCCATTTAGTGTATAAGTACCGAAAACGTAAAAGCTACCTTCATTAAGCTGGGTCGACTTATTAACCTATATCGCGCCATCGATTTTTCGACAGGTTTTGGGCTCAGGAAAAAAAGTTCCACTAAGCTTACCCAAAAAAATAATTGTTGAGCCTGCTAAATTTGAGTTTTTTGACTTTTTTTTTTGATTTTTAAGGTTTTTTCATGACCTACTTAAAAAATTTTAAAATTGTCATGTATCAAAATTGTCCGCTAAAAACTTTGGCGATAACAGTTTTTTGAAAAAAAAAAAATATTTTTTGGGTTTTGAGGAGTGTTTTGGTGAAAAAATGTATTTTTTCGCCATTTTTTTTTAAGGGTTTCTTCAGAAACGTGCAAAAGTGTTGCCGATGAAAACGAATTTGTTTCATAGTTCCTATCCCACTTAAAATTATGCGATAAAAACGTTGCCATTAGCAGTTGTAAAAAAATGTTTTTTTTTTTTGGTTTTTGGGACTTTGTTGGTCGATATCGATTTTTTCCATTTTCAAGGTTCCAAATCACTTTTTATGTATATGTTTCCGTTTGACCCACCAATAAGTATACCAAAATGATCAGGGGACGAGCTAAGTTGATTTAGCCATGTCCGCCTGTCCGTCTGTCCGTTTATTTGAACGCAAACTAGTCCCTCAATTTTTGAGATATCTTGATGAAATTTGGTAAGCAGGCATATTTTGATGGGGGATTAAACATTTGTCGGAATCGACCGGATCGGACCACTATAGCATATACCTCCCATACAACCGATTGTTCAATAAGAGGGTTTTCGCCATTTCTGCCTCATTTTAAGAGCTAGCAATATCAAATTTTACCACAAGCTTGCGTATTGGGCATAGATGGTTGTCTGAAAAAATCGTCAAGATCGGACATATATATAAGATATATCCCATACAACCGAATGTTGAGATAAGAGGATTTTTTTTTGTCTCATCTTGACGATATTTCAGACAACCATCTATGCCCAATACGCAAGCTTGTGGTAAACTTTGATATTGCTAGCTCTTAAAATGAGGCAGAAATGGCGAAAACCCTCTTATTGAACAATCGATTGTAAGGGAGGTGAATGCTATAGTGGTCCGATCCGGTCGATTCCGACAAATGTCAAATCCCCCGTCGAAATATGCCTGCTTACCAAATTTCATCAAGATATCTCAAAAATTGAAGGACTAGTTTGCGTTCAAACAAACGGACAGACGGACATGGCTAAATCAACTTAGCTCGTCCCCTGATCATTTTGGTATACTAATTGGTGGGTATAACGGAAACATATACATAAAAAATGATTTGGAACCTTGAAAATGAAAAAAATCGATTTCGACCGAAACAAGTCCCAAAGGTTAAGTTCGGGTGTAACCGAACATTACATACTCAGTTGAGAGCTATGGTGACAATATAAGGGAAAATAACCATGTAGGAAAATGAACCGAGGGAAACCCTGGAATGTGCTTGTATGACATGTGTATCAAATGAAAGGCATTAAAGAGTATTTTATAAGGGAGTGGGCCATAATTCTATAGGTGGACGCCATTTAGGGATATAGCCATAAAGGTGGATCAGGGTTGACTCTAGAATGCGTTTGTACGATATGGGTATCAAATTAAGGGTATTAATGAGGGTTTTAAAAGGGAGTGGTGGTTTTCGAGATATCGCCATAAATGTGGACCAGGGGTGAATCTAGAATGCGTTTGTACGATATGGGTATCAAATGAAAGGTGCTAATGTGTATTTTAAAAGGGGTAATCCTTAGTTCCATAGGTAGACGCCGTTTCGAGATATCGCCATAAAGGTGGACCAGGGGTGACCCTAGAATTTGTTTGTACAATATGGGTGTCAAACGAAAGGAGTTAATGAGTATTTTAAAAGGGAGTGGGCATTAGTCCTATAGGTGGACGCCTTTTCGAGATATCGCCATAAAGGTGGACCAGGGGTGACTCTAGAATGAGTTTGTACGATATGGGTATCAAATTAAAGGTATTAATGAGAGGTTTAAAAGGGAGTGGTGGTAGTTGTATATGTGAAGGCGTTTTCCAGATATCGACCAAAATGTGGACCTGGGTGACCCAGAACATCATCTGCTGGATACCGATAATTTATTTATATATTTATATATACCTGCCATGATTTTAAGTGTTTTTTATTTCGCCCTGCAGAACTTTTCATTTTCTTCTACTTAATATGGTAGGTGTCACAACCATTTTATAAAGTTTTTCTAAAGTTATATTTCGCGTCGATAAAACAATCCAATTACCTTACCATTTTTCATCCCTTTTTTCGTATTTGGTATAGAATTATGGCATTTTTTTCATTTTTCGTAATTTTCGATATCGAAAAAGTGGGCGTAGTCATAGTCGGATTTCGTTCATTTTTCATACCAAGATAAAGTGAGTTCAAGTAAGCACGTGAGCTAAGTTCATTAAAGATATGCCGATTTTTGCTCAAGTTATCGTGTTAACGGCCATGCAGAAGGACAGACGGACGACTGTGTATAAAAACTGGGCGTGGAATCAACCGATTTCGCCCATTTTCACAGAAAACAGTTAGCGTCATAAAATCTATGCCCCTACCAAATTTCAAAACTATTGGTTAATTTTTGTTCGACTTATGGCGTTAAAAGTATCCTAGACAAATTAAATGAAAAAGGGCGGAGCCACGCCCATTTTGAAATTTTCTTTTATTTTTGTATTTTGTTGCACTATATCATTACTGGAGTTGAATGTTGACATAATTTACTTATATACTGTAAAGATATTAAATTTTTTGTTAAAATTTTACTTTAAAAAAAATTTTTTTTAAAAGTGGGCGTGGTCCTTCTCCGATTTTGCTAATTTTTATTAAGCGTACATATAGTAATTGGAGTAACGTTCCTGCTAAATTTCATAATCATATCTTCAACGACTGCCAAATTACAGCTTGTAAAATTTTAAATTACCTTCTTTTAAAAGTGGGCGGTGCCACGCCCATTGTCCAAAATTTTACTAATTTTCTATTCTGCGTCATAAGTTCAACTCATCTACCAAGTTTCGTCGCTGTATCGGTCATTTGTAATGAATTAGCGCACTTTTTCTGTTTCTCGAAATTTTCGATATCGAAAAAGTGGGCGTGGTTATAGTCCGATATCGTTCATTTTAAATAGCGATCTGAGATGAGTACTCAGGAACCTACGTACCAAATTTCATCAAGATACCTCAAAATTTACTCAAGTTATCGTGTTAACGGACGGACGGACGGACGGACGGACATGGCTCAATCAAATTTTTTTTCGATCCTGATTATTTTGATATATGGAAGTCTATATCTATCTCGATTCCTTTATATATGTACAACCAACCGTTATCCAATCAAACTTAATATACTCTGTGAGCTCTGCTCAACTGAGTATAAAAAGTCAAGAGACTCAAATTTTGCAGGCCCGAAAATTATTTTTTTTTGGGTATGCTTAGTGGAACTTATTTTTCCAGAGCCCAAAATCTATCGAAAAATCGATGGCGCGATATGGGTTAACTTTCGTCCATGCAAATCAACCCATCTTAACCTTCATACCTCTTTGCTTCAAGTTGTCACACGTGCATAGCACTCATAAATGTACTTAAATAGAAATACTTATTTAAATATTTAAGTTAAGCACAACGGTAAACTATATGTAAGTACATTTTCCCTAAAAAAATGTTCCCACCCACATCGATCGTTATCGGTGGCACCTGCACTCGAACGGAACACTTGCAATGTCTTCTAAGAAAAATCTAACTGTAAATATACAACAACAATCACACGAAAGTAACATCCAAAAATGGATAAGTAAAAACAAAACAATTAAGATAGTATTGAAACAAATAATATGTGTACAACAACAACAACAATGCATTTAAGCATGTATCTCGCACACAAAAACTATGAATGCAGTTAACAAAACCAATACCAGTCGATATTCTTCTATTCATTAGAACACAAGTGTTCAGCTATATTTATAATTTTTGAGAATTCTCACCTAGTGCGTTGTTGAAATTTACTGGTTTAGTTGGCTTAGATCAGTTAACTGTTGAACGGTGCAACGTTGACCTGCCATGCCCTGTCCAGCCTACTTAACAGACCCGACCATTCGGCGGGAAACAAAAATGCGATTGGCAAGTGAAAAAGTGGCAAAGCAATTTTTTTCATAACCGCAAGTGTTAAGGTCTATTTACATAAATAAACATGTATGTGTGTATGTGTGTACACAACAAAAACAAAAACAATTTGTTTTGTTATATAAATGCAGGTGTTGAGTGACGCTGAACCACATTACAACAACAGCGACACCCGGCATTGAGGAGTTGAGTACGAATTTGTAGGTAGGCGGATGTTCTCACGCAGTGCAGCCAAGAAGAAAGTGCATATCAAGTGTATGAGCTGTGTGAGGGAGAGTAAGGAAAATATATGTATGTATATGCAGTGGTAGTTAACACACTTACCATTTTGAACATTTAGGATTAAAAGTGGTACTTTTTGTTGAAACTTGTTTTGGTCGTCATCGTTCTTCGTGTTTGGTCCTTTTTAAATCGTGCTCAATCAGCGAAAAGAGATTGATGATCGATTTCCACAAATTTAGCTTATTTCTTATGTTTGCATGTACATATATTCATTGGTTAAATTGCTTTTCCTTTTGTTATAGTGAACATATTTCTCATTAATCCTGGGCTGTGAACTAGGCTTTGGACCCACTACGTAAAAGCCCTACCAATGGGCAAACGACCACGATAAAGGTTTTTGATGCTATAAATTGAGGGCATGTGATGGGAGGGTCAGGATTATTTATTTATTTATTTATTTAATAGTCTACAATTTAAAAATGTATACAGACTAAAATGCTCAATTTACTTAAAATATTGTAACGAATTTACTTGCAAATCCTCTTATTTGCCCTTTTGCTAAGTTCGTATCACTAAACTGTTTAATAAATAACTCCAATATTGAATAATGGAAAACTGGCCTTTATTAAAGTATTTCACAATAACACTTATACTTTGCAACTATCTTGCTTAACAACCAAACTGATTGATAGTTCAAATGAAACTACTATTGCCCGCCAGATTGCGTGCTTAATCAATAAAAACTTGATAGCTCAAATCAAACTGAATTCCAGCGCCTCTACATTTGCTGCCTTTTATACTCTCTGATGTCAACGTTCGCATCTTCTAGGCGCTTCCAGAATCTACTAGTTGTCATCAGCTCTCAAACTTCTCAGCTGTAACTACAATTGCACGATTTTATAGCTTCTCTCATTGCATACTTTCAGGAGTATCTCAGATATATGCATGTGTTTGTGCATTGACTCTCCGCTGCTCGTATACGTACATGGTAAATATGTGTAGACGCAATTATTGTTTCGTTTATGTAGATACATAATGATTGAATTATTGATGTGAATTCACGTCACTGCTTAGCATCGGCCTAGAGATAGCAGCACCCCTTAGTTTTGCTAATATTCGTAACAATATGCAGCATATGCGATATAAATAACATATTTATTCTACAAATTGATAAGAATATAATGTTGTGTATCAATTCTTATACGTATGCCCAAGCAGGCAGCCGTCGTGAGGATCTCTGAAGGACGGGAATTGCTCAGAAAGGAGATTTGTGCCCATTAGGGAGCCAACGCGAAATGCTCATGAGGGAGCTGTTTGCCCAGTAGGGCAAGGTCAAGGAAGATTATTTTCACCAGCAACTTGGTGTGTTGGCGGCAGCGTGGTGTGATGGTATCGTGCCCCGAAAATACGCAGACCATTTCAGTTATATTCCGGGCCAAGTTATTATTATTATTTTTGAATTTATTTTTGAGTATCTCCCTATTGGGTATAAAACACACACTTTGGGGGCCTTAACCTAAAACAAAATGAATGTACTAAGTAAAGAATTTCTGTATTTACATATATGTGTTTGTTTAAGTTACGAAGTTTCTGGTGATGTGGCAGGTATCGATGATGACTCACTTCTGTATGTTGTTAATCAGGCTTTCTCGCAACCCAAGGATGTCCATATTTGTTCGGAAATGTTTGTCGATTACGCCTTCAGCGCTTATCAGCACTGGGATATTTTTTATTCTGTAAGGTTCCAGTTCTTCTTTGTTTCAACGGCTAACTCGGCATACCTAATGATTTTTCGGCGCATATAAGAGTCATATTTCTTGTAGCCGGAACTGCAACATCAATGAAGAAGCCTCTACTTTCTCTTTTATCGAGGATCGAGATGTTTGGGCGGTTGTGGAGTCTCGTGTGGTCTGAGTATATTGTTCCGCCATAGTAGATCTTCACGTCTTCATTCTACGTAACTAGTTCTGGGTTGTATCTGTAGTAGGGCAGTTCACTTACATAAGGAAGATTCTTGTGGAGAATTTTTGCAACGTTGGTATACCTTTGTGTGTACGCAGTTTGGGCTAAGTTTGTGCATCCTAAAATTATATGGTCAATGGTTTCGGTTGGACTCATACACCTTCAAGAAGTATCACTAGTGACATTTGGATCTTTTATTACCTTCTTTATGTAGTTTCTTGTTGGGATTACTTCATCTTGTATAGCAATCATAAAAACCTCGGTCTCAGCAAACAAGTTTCCATTCAATAATCATTTGTTTGACATCAATTTGTCAACATTTTCAGCATTAATGGGCCTGTAGAACTGACCAGATTGTATTATTTCCAACCAGTCTGGAATTATAACTTTTATACTATGGAATAAGTAGCTTTCGTTGAAATCAGGGTATTCAGCAGTAAATTTCATAATTTCATTTGAATGAAGTTGCTTGAGGATAACCTTGTTATATTAGCCCTTACCTATATAGATTGCAGCTGTGTGAAAAACCTTTCGAGATTTTAGGAAACAAGTTTGCATCGCTATGTTCATCATTAAGCTTAACCAACTACGGTACAAATTACCCATCATAATTTACCTGCTTTAGGAAAATTAAAAATGTAACCATTCCTGAATGCATCTACAACGCAACATTATCTAAAAGTTTTAGTATTTTGTTATTGATATTAGAGAAAAATTTAGTATTTTTTTGTGCAAAATTTAAATTTGATATGGCAACCCAGCTTGTGAATCCGATGCGTAAGTACAAGTGTTGCATAGATTGGCTAAAGAAAATAGCAAAAGTCGCTTGAAGGGATTTCCCACAGTTAACATGTGCATGCGTGTGTTATTGTTGTAATGCATAGAAATTCGTAGTCATGTCGTTGTTGTTGTTGTTTGATGTGTAGCATAAACAGGTACTTACTCACACACACAAAGGGGTACTGAAAGGTACAATTGCCCACCTGCACAGCGATCAATGTGAACCTGAGCATGAGATTGTTGCTGTTGGGAATGACGTTGACGTTATTGCTGACGTCGCTGTTACTTCTCGTGAATACAGGTATTTCTGCTGATATTTTTATACTCAGTTGAGCAGAGCTCACAGAGTATATTAAGTTTGATTGGATAACGGTTGGTTGTACATATATAAAGGAATCGAGATAGATATAGACTTCCATATATCAAAATAATCAGGATCGAAACAAAATTTGATTGAGCCATGTCCGTCCGTCCGTCCGTCCGTCCGTCCGTCCGTCCGTCCGTCCGTCCGTCCGTCCGTCCGTTAACACGATAACTTGAGTAAATTTTGAGTTATCTTGATGAAATTTGGTATGTAGGTTCCTGAGCACTCATCTCAGATCGCTATTTAAAATGAACGATATCGGACTATAACCACGCCCACTTTTTCGATATCGAAAATTTCGAAAAACCGAAAAAGTTCGATAACTCATTACAAAAGACAGATAAAGCGACGAAACTTGGTAGATAGGTTGACGTTATGACGTAGAATAGAAAATTAGTAAGATTTTGGACAATGGGCGTGGCCCCGCCCACTTTTACAAGAAGGTAATTTAAAAGTTTTGCAAGCTGTAATTTGGCAGTCGTTGAAGATATCATGATGAAATTTGGCAGGAACGTTACTACTATTACTCTATATGTGCTAAATAAAAATTAGCAAAATTGGATTAAGAACACGCCCACTTTTAAAAAAAAAAATTTTTAAATTCAAATTTTAACAAAAAATTTAATATCTTTACTGTATATAAGTAAATTAAGTCAAAATTCAACTCCAGTAATGATATGATGCAACAAAATACAAAAATAAAAGAAAATTTCAAAATGGGCGTGGCTCCGCCCATTTTCATTTAGTTTGTCTAGAATACTTTTATTGCCATAAGTCGAACAAAAATTTACCAATCTTTCTCAAATTTGGTAGGAGAATAGATTCTATGACGGTAACTGTTCTCTGTGAAAATGGGCGAAATCGATGGAAGCCACGCCCAGTTTTTATACACAGTCCACCGTCTGTCCTTCCGCTCGGCCATTAACACAATAACTTGAGCAAAATCCGATATATCTTTACTAAACTTAGCCCACGTACTTACCTGAGCTCACTTTTTCTTGGTATAAAAAATGGGCGAAATCTGACCATAACCACGCCCACTTTATCGATATCGAAAATTACGAAAAATGAAAAAAATGCCATAATTCTATACCAAATACCAAAAAAGGGATGAAACATGGTAACTGGATTGGTTTGTTGACGCAAAATATAACTTTGGAAAAATCTTTGTAAAATGGGTGTGACACCTACCATATTAAGTAGAAGAAAATGAAAAAGTTCTACAAGGCGAAATCAACAGCCCTTGGAATCTTGGCAGGAATACTGTTAGTGGTATTGCATATATAAATAAATTAGCAGTACCCGACAGATGATTTTCTGGATCACCTGGTCCACATTTTGGTGGATATCACGAGAACGCCTTCACATATACATCTAAGGGCCACTCGCTTTTAAAACCCTCATTAATACCTTTAATTTGATATCCATATCGTACAAAAACATACCAGAGTCACCCCTGTCCCACCCTAATGGCGATATCTCGAAAAGGCGTCCACCTATAGAACTAATGCCCCCTCTCTCTTAAAATGCTCAGTAACACCTTTCGTTTGATACCCATATCGTACAAACATTCTAGAGTAACCCCTGGTCCACCCTAATGGCGATATCTCGAAAAGGCGTCCACCTATAGACCTAGTGTCCACTCCCTCTTAAAATGCTCAGTAACACCTTTCGTTTGATACCCATATCGTACAAACATTCTAGAGTCACCCCTGGCCCACCCTAATGGCAATATCTCGAAAAGGCGTCCACCTATAGACCTAATGCCCACTCCCTCTTAAAATGCTCAGTAGCAGCTTTCGTTTGATACCCATATCGTACAAACATTCTAGAGTCACACCTGGCCCACCCTAATGGCGATATTTCGAAAAGGCGTCCACCTATAGAACTAAGGATTACTCCCTTTTAAAATACTCATTACCACCTTTCATTTGATACCCATATCGTACAAACACATTCTAGAGTCACCCTGGCCCACCCTAATGGCGATATCTCGAAAAGGCGTCCACCTATAGACCTAATGTCCACTCCCTCTTAAAATGCTCAGTAACACCTTTCGTTTGATACCCCTATCGTACAAACATTCTAGAGTCACCCCTGGCCCACCCTAATGGCGATATCTCGAAAAGGCGTCCACCTATAGACCTAATGTACACTCCCTCTTAAAATGCTCAGTAACACCTTTCGTTTGATACCCATATCATACAAACATTCTAGAGTCACCCCTGTCCCACCCTAATGGCGATATCTCGAAAAGGCGTCCACCTATAGACCTAATGCCCACTCCCTCTTAAAATGCTCAGTAACACCTTTCGTTTGATACCCATATCGTACAAACATTCTAGAGTCACACCTGGCCCACCCTAATGGCGATATCTCGAAAAGGCGTCCACCTATAGAACTAAGGATTACTCCCTTTTAAAATACTCATTACCACCTTTCATTTGATACCCATATCGTACAAACACATTCTAGAGTCACCCTGGCCCACCCTAATGGCGATATCTCGAAAAGGCGTCCACCTATAGACCTAATGCCCACTCCCTCTTAAAATGCTCAGTAACACCTTTCGTTTGATACCCATACCGTACAAACATTCTAGAGTCACCCTTGGTCCAGCTTTATGGCGATATCTCGAAAAGGCGTCCACCTATAGAACTAAGGATTACTCCCTTTTAAAATACTCATTACCACCTTTCATTTGATACCCATATCGTACAAACACATTCTAGAGTCACCCTGGCCCACCCTAATGGCGATATCTCGAAAAGGCATCCACCTATAGACCTAATGCCCACTCCCTCTTAAAATGCTCAGTAACACCTTTCGTTTGATACCCATATCGTACAAACATTCTGGAGTCACCCTTGGTCCACCTTTATGGCGATATCTCGAAAAGGCGTCCACCTATAGAACTAAGGATTACTCCCTTTTAAAATACTCCTTACCACCTTTCATTTGATACCCATATCGTACAAACACATTCTAGAGTCACCCCTGGCCCACCCTAATGGCGATATCTCGAAAGGGCGTCCACCTATAGACCTAATGCCCACTCCCTCTTAAAATGCTCAGTAACACCTTTCGTTTGATGCACATATCGTACAAACACATTCTAGAGTAACCCCTGGCCCACCCTAATGACGATATCTCGAAAAGGCGTCCACCTATAGACCTCATGCCCACTCCCTCTTAAAATGCTCAGTAACACCTTTCGTTTGATACCCATACCGTACAAACATTCTAGAGTCACCCCTGGCCCACCCTAATGGCGATATCTCGAAAAGGCGTCCACCTATAGACCTAATGCCCACTCCCTCTTAAAATGCTCAGTAACACCTTTCATTTGATTTCCATATCGTACAAACACATTCTAGAGACACCCCTGGTCCACCTTTATGGCGATATCTCGAAACGGCGTCCACCTATGGAAGTAAGGATCACTCCTTTTCAAAATACTCATTAACAGCTTTCATTTGATACCCATATCGTACAAACACATTATAGAATCACCCCTGGTCCACCTTAATGGGGACATCTCGAAAAGGCGTCCACCGATAGACCTAAGGCCCACTCCCTCTTAAAATGCTCAGTAACACCTTTCATTTGATACCCATATCGTACAAACAAATTCTAGAGTCAGCCCTGGTCTACCTTTATGGCGATATCCCTAAATGGCGTTCATCCATAGAACTATGGCCTATTCTCTCTTAAAATACTCTTTAATACATTTCATTTGATACACATGTTATACAACCACATTCCAGGGTTACCCCAGATTGATTTTCCTTATTTTGTCTCCATAGCTCTCAACTGAGTATGTTATGTTCGGTTACACCCGAACTTAGCCTTCCTTACTTGTTTTTGATGTGTTAATTGTCGAAAATGAAAAATGCATTATACGTCAGATGTTGTGCACGTGTTCGCGAATTATTGATCAACTGCAGAGACAACGAGGACAACACATAAGTAAGATTAGATTGACAACTCGTGTGGAGACTTGGGTCACTTCAGGAAAATAAGAACTTCCAATGGCTGCTTTTCCGCACATTTGATCACCATTAGTTGGCCCTTAGCCTCCAAGGAGAATTTTGCCGTTGCATAGCAGGTCATAACAGTCTTCCTTCACCTATCTCTTCGAACTCAGTGAAGGCCTCCCCTCTACACTCCTATCTGCTACCAAAAATAGATCTCGATAAAAATATATGCTGACCTTTCCTTCATTCATATAATGTTACCAAGCTAGTGAAGTCTTGGAGCTTTTGTTCATTGCACTATCTTCATGGGCAAAGCAATATCGCGTTTCGGTAGTGGTTTGGGCAAACACTCCAATTATATTTTTCCCAAGAAAAGCTTCTCAGTGGAAATTCATCTGCTTTGCAGATGTCGCTTGGAAGCGGCATAAAACATTGTAGATAGTACCCTATGATATCGGCAGCGGCGGTTCGGAATGAGTGAGAAATGTACTCGCTCTGCTAGCTCGCATCGTCCTGTCGAGAATTGCTCTCATTGAGCAGTTATGAGAGTTGAGTAACTTCACAGAGGCGTGTGCGCATCTTCGCTGCAAACAAGTAAGAGTCCAAGCCGATATTTGAACCTCGCACGATGGGTAAATTCAAGAAGCTCATGTCAAACTTGCCGTCGATCGCAACGTGGTTAATTTGGTCCTTTTGTATGTCGGCTGCGTAATCTATTGAGGCGTTGGTGGCGCTGTGAATGGCAGTTCTTGGCGACGAAGTCTGTGTCCCAGCACATAACCAACAGCGCGGATATGTTTTGCACTTTCCTCCGTCTGGCTACTGTGAAATACGTTGCAGGACCCTATTGCCTCCCGCATTGTCTTGTTTATCATGCTTATTCTATGGCGGTGATGCCAACTTCTGCTGCAAATCATAGTCTTTAAATCGTTTTCTACCGTCGTAATTAGAATATAAAGTTCTGGCGGCTGGTTCTTCTTTTACATTGGAAGCAACTGTTCGTAGGTCCCAGGTCCGACGCACAACCAATTTAAGCGATTGCGATAGTTACTCAGTTAGCTAGTGAGCGGGTTGATTTAAGACAGGAGCCCGCTTACAGCCATATTTCATGGCAAACAGACGCTGGTAACCTCATCGAGCCACCAAGCCGTGTAAGCCGAAGTAGCCTTCTCACGACTTCTGCTCTTTCTCTTTCTTTAGGTGACCCTCAGTTTCCTCCACGATGAGTTGCTACAGGTTCAACTCTTACTTATCCAGAATCAATCTCTACACATGCAATGCATGGGAAATGTCGTCATATGATACCAGCCATTCTTTCAATTGCAATGTGGAACACCTATATCTCTATCACCTATATCTCTTTGGCCCTACTCGGTTCAAACTGCAAGGATATTCATAACAATTTGTGAAGGATCACACCTACTGGATAAGGCGAAGCACTGCTACAGAGATTTTGGAAAACCTCTCCGGGCCATCCAGATAAGACGATTCTCCATCGTACGGTTTATTATGATGAGTTCGCTGATGGCTTACAAATACTTTGTTTGACTGCAGGGTATGTATGTATATTTGTTTGTTACTATACTTAATTGAGTATTTACCATGTAAATATGTCAACACATATATATGTAAATATGCATTGTATATGTTTTTGTTTTTCAATGGACAGTGGACATTGGAATTGCAGCTGTGCGAACAACATTGAATGTCATTGCTTTTTATGTACATACGAGATTTTGTTGTTTTTGTTTTCACGGCTTTGATAAATATGTTTATTTGATAGATATGTGGACGCCGTGATGTGGTTGTAGCGTGCTCGCCTACCACACTGAGGGTTCTGTGTTCTAGACCGTGGGTAAAGCAACATCATAATACTTTTGAAGAAGTTTTTCGAAGCGGGATAGGTTTGTCCCTTCGCTGTGGTATGGAAGAGCTTCTGAGTCAAAATTCAACTGTTAAACAGATGCTGTTTGGTGTCGGCAATTTTCCAGAAAAATTTAAAAGTATCACGACGTAAATTGGAATGAAAGCTCGGCCTAAATTGTCTCGGCGGTATATCGCTCTTTGTATTTTTTTTTATTTGATAGATATGTACGAGCACACACTGTGTGAATTCGTATGTACTACACATGTTGTCGAGCTAATAAAATAATTATTTTTCTTCATCACATGAAAACGCGACAAGAATCCATAGGAAGTCTTCAATTAAACGTGTTAAAATCAAATCTTATTTCGAGGTCGCTGACCGGAGCTTGCAATACAAAAATAAAAGCAATAAATAAATGCGTAAGTATTGTGATGTAATTTTCTTCTTCTTAATTGGCGTTAGAGTCTAGTCTGCAAAGCAGGCCAATGGAGCAGCGGCATTTTAGCGGATCTTTTCAGCATAGAGGGGGCTCCATCAACCTCAACTTGTGACGCCACTGTCAACTTTAAAGTCTTTTGGTTGTGGTTTTATGGTATACGTTCACAGTCAGAACTTATGCTAATAGCTTAAGGTACAGACAGCTCGGATTTTTAACTTTGCCCATCCTGTTGAGATATTTTTAACCGTGTCGGGTTAAAAATTTAGTCATATAAAAGCTGAAGTTTCCCTGTGATCGCCTCAATCATGGATTCTGTTCAGACATTAGTTCATTTTCCCACAGTGCTGTTGCGCCACCGTTCTTACCAGCGTCGGATCGATATCTCGCGCCTGTATGGCAAAAGTAGTTCTACTCGCTTCTGATCCACTAACGTTTATTGCTTTTCTTTCCTCAGCGAGAATAGTTATCGGCATGGTTCCCGCAACGGCCAGAACAGCTTCAGCTGAGACCGTGCTGTAAGACGAAGCAATTCGCAGCACCCCGCTTTGTTGGACCGAGCTGGGGACGATTTCGTTCTTCTGGTTTTTCATTGCGTCCGCTCAGATTTCTGAAGTGTATAAGAGTATGAAACTTGAGGCTCATGCAAGCAGCTTTCTTGTATATGGCTTTGGACCGTCTTTGTTTGAAAAAACTGTCGGAAGTAATATTCCAGAGATTGGGACCGTGCACCGAACCCTGATTCCTGAAC
This sequence comes from Eurosta solidaginis, assembly GCF_040869045.1. Classification (NCBI taxonomy): domain Eukaryota; kingdom Metazoa; phylum Arthropoda; class Insecta; order Diptera; family Tephritidae; genus Eurosta; species Eurosta solidaginis. Next base: position 182,653,405 of record NC_090323.1, read on the forward strand.
CGCTTCGCCTGATAAATTCACGTTTTTTGACAGTGTGTAGTCTCTTAAGATATTGCGATACTGTGAAAGTGGTTTCTAGTGCCTCATACATGTTGACCCACCTTTTATGGAGAGAGTTTTCGTAGAACTACTAGGTTTGAAGGAAAATTCATGAAGTAGTTACTCTTTAATTTCTATGTGCTTTTTTTCGAAACGAGATTCTGCTTGGCTATGGCAGCCAGTGTTATGAGAGCCCTGTCGTAGTAAAGCACAAAGTAAAGTACACAGTCGAACGCCCTTTACTCTGCATCACAATTTGTATGGCCAAAGTTTTAAAGCTTGCCGGCATACAATAGAGATCGTTATACTAGTTGCCTGTACTTAAAATACTCTGCATTGTTGGAGATGATAACAAGTCCGCCTCACCTATGGATGTTTCGAGTATAAACTAGTTCCAGATTCCTCTTACATATTTGATCCGGCGATGTATAGCGTAACGTACTCACCAATATTTCTTAAGGAAAGAGTTGGTGGATGACGGATACGGTTCGACTTGCCTTATAGTATCCGCTGTGCCATGCTACAGCGCTTCTTTTGTTCAATTGTTGTCGATAACTGGCTGCGTCGAAACTGGTGGTGCTTTGATATCAATCTCTTAATAGCTTTTAGTTGTGCTATATTTGTTGCCAACCACCGGTCGCCCCACTAAAGAAGGTATGTATATTCGGTGCGATTTGCTCTCAAATAAAACTTGCGTCATTAACCGCGGCAAATCTGCCTCATAAATGGCGCCCGAGCAGGAACTTGTTTTCAAAGAAAACTGTGATATAGAAATATCAACAACCAGCACTGCCATCAAAAACACTCCCGAAACATACAACACAAGCTTCAAGGAGATTAATAATGCAACAAACAAAGACAGTTTAATCGAAAAATAAAAGTAACATAGAATCAAAGAGTGGTATACATTTGTGGTTTTACTCCGAATACGGTACCTAATGAAGCAAATGGTAATGGAAATCAATGTGGTAAAATTGCAAACCCGCAAAACCATTAGCGAAGACATTTCTCGACACACGAATTGGGATTTCTACTTGGTACTCAAGGAGGAAGGAACGTATAACACCGATACCCTATGAGTGACGTTAAAATAACAAATCCAGCCTGCTGATGGGGGGAGCATTTTTATGGAAACGACTGGGTACATGATTTCATGTATATAATTGAGAAGTCGCCAAGTGTAAAGATTTTTCGACTAAAGTTCATTCAAGATTTCAGGATCGTAATGGACTTCTTAACAGTGCACTGCCTTTTGTTCCCTTTTGCTCAAAAACCAGACCTTATTGGCAGCTATTGTGGCAAGTAGAGGTTGCAAGAAGCAAAGTTTAAGCACCTCTCGGCGTAGATCTTACTTCACGGGAAACCAACGAAAACGGATGAAAGAAACGTTGGACTAGCTATCATGGATCGATTACTTTTCTTCTATTTGATGTTGAGAGAGGTCACAATGCAACTATAAATTCGTGTTAAAAATTTCTACGCATTGCGATATCAAACACAGCTTCCAAGAGTCTTCTATGAGCTACCAGCTTTTAAGTTTATAGCCAGACTTTCACTGTCGAGACTACTTCCGGTTAAGTATTCACCATCCGGACCGACGGAATAGCACACACAGCCTTTTCCACTCGGTGACTCGGTTGCCTAAATGCTTCCAGCACTAATATAGAAAAGGCCGCTAAACATCTAATTCCCTAGCACTAACAAAAACTCCCAAACTATCTCAGTGCGTAATGTCCGAGAATTACGGAAATTCACATAGCAGATGCAACCAATTCTCAAAACTCCGTTTCCCTCGAGTTCCCCATGCAGACAGTCATTGAGAGCACCATGAGCTGGGCAATTGTACCAAAAGTCGTGGAACTTTCTAAGTAGACAACCCTTTAAACGTGCTTCTACGCATCATATTCTCCCTTCTCAAACTAAAAGCAACATCCTGTTTAATGACTACCTTAGAGGAGATGCATCCAGAGCTCAGTATTATGAGTACCAGAAAATGTATAAGCCTTTTTCATTGCACTTTCCTTAAAGAGCTTATCTTAGGTGTGGAAACTGATATTATCTATATTGTTATTACTGAAACAGTAAAAATATTGTTTTGAACAAATTGTAATCTATATATAACAAGTAAGGAAGGCTAAGTTCGGGTGTAACCGAACATTACATACTCAGTTGAGAGCTATGGAGACAACATAAGGGAAAATAACCATGTAGGAAAATGAACCTAGGGTAACCCTGGAATGTGGTTGTATGACATGTGTATCAAATGGAAGGTATTAAAGAGTATTTTAAGAGAGAGTAGGCCATAGTTCTATGGATGGACGCCATTTAGGGATATCGCCATAAAGGTGGACCAGGGCTGACTCTAGAATTTGTTTGTACGATATGGGTCAAATGAAAGGTGTTACTGAGCATTTTAAGAGGGAGTGTGCCTTAGGTCTATCGGTGGACGCCTTTTCGAGATATCGCCATTGAGGTGGACCAGGGGTGCCTCCAGAATGTGTTTGTACGATATGGGTATCAAATGAAAGGTGGTAATGAGTATTTTAAAAGGGAATGGGCTTTAGTTCTATAGGTGAACGCCTTTTCGAGAAATCGCCATAAAGGTGGACCAGGGGTGACTCTAGAATATGTTTGTACGATATGGGTATCAAATGAAAGCTGTTAATGAGTATTTTGAAAAGGAGTGATCCTTAGTTCCATAGGGGGACGCCGTTTCGACATATCGCCATAAAGGTGGACCAGGGGTGTCTCTAGAATGTGTTTGTACGATATGGGAATCAAATAAAAGGTGTTACTGAGCATTTTAAGAGGGAGTGGGCATTAGGTCTATAGGTGGACGCCTTTTCGAAATGTCGCCATTAGGGTGGGCCAGGGGTGACTCTAGAATGTGTTTGTATGATATGGGTATCAAATGAAAGATGGTAATGAGTATTTTAAAAGGGAGTAATCCTTAGTTCTATAGGTGGACGCCTTTTCGAGATATCGCCATAAAGGTGGACCAAGGGTGACTCTAGAATGTTTGTACGATATGGGTATCAAACGAAAGGTGTTACTGAGTATTTTAAGAGGGAGTGGGCATTAGGTTGTGGGTATCAAACGAAAGGTGTTACTGAGCATTTTAAGAGGGAGTGGGCATGAGGTCTATAGGTGGACGCCTTTTCGAGATATCGTCATTAGGGTGGGCCAGGGCTGACTCCAGAATGTGTTTGTACGATATGGGTATCAAACGAAAGGTGTTACTGAGCATTATAAGAGGGAGGGGGCATTAGGTCTATAGGTGGACGCCTTTTCGAGATATCGCCATTAGGGTGGGCCAGGGTGACTCTAGAATGTGTTTGTACGATATGGGTATCAAATGAAAGTGGTAATGAGTATTTTAAAAGGGAGTAATCCTTAGTTTTATAGGTGGACGCCTTTTAGAGATATCGCCATAAAGGTGGGCCAAGGGTGACTCTAGAATGTTTGTACGATATGGGTATCAAACGAAAGGTGTTACTGAGCATTTTAAGAGGGAGTGGGCATTAGGTCTATAGGTGGACGCCTTTTCGAGATATCGCCATTAGGGTGGGCCAGGGGTGACTCTAGAATGTTTGTACGATATGGGTATCAAACGAAAGGTGTTACTGAGCATTTTAAGATGGAGTGGGCATTAGGTCTATAGGTGGACGCCTTTTCGAGATATCGCCACGAGGGTGGGCCAGGGGTGACTCTAGAATGTTTGTACGATATGGGTATCAAACGAAAGGTGTTACTGAGATTTTAAGAGGGAGTGGACATTAGGTCTATAGGTGGACGCCTTTTCGAGATATCGCCATTAGGGTGGGCCAGGGGTGACTCTAGAATGTTTGTACGATATGGGTATCAAACGAAAGGTGTTACTGAGCATTTTAAGAGGGAGTGGGCATTAGGTCTATAGGTGGACGGCTTTTCGAGATATCGCCATTAGGGTGGGCCAGGGGTGACTCTGGAATGTGTTTGTACGATATGGATATCAAATTAAAGGTATTAATGAGGGTTTTAAAAGCGAGTGGCCCTTAGATGTATATGTGAGGGCGTTCTCGCGATATCGACCAAAATGTGGACCAGGTGATCCAGAAAATCATCTGTCGGGTACTGCTAATTTATTTATATATGCAATACCACTAACAGTATTCCTGCCAAGATTCCAAGGGCTGTTGATTTCGCCTTGTAGAACTTTTTCATTTTCTTCTACTTAATATGGTAGGTGTCACACTCATTTTACAACTTGTTTTCCAAAGTTATATTTTGTGTCAATAAACCAATCCATTTACCATGTTTCATCCCTTTTTTCGTATTTGGTATAGAATTATGGCATTTTTTCATTTTTCGTAATTTTCGATGTCGATAAAGTGGGCGTGGTTATGGTCGGATTTCGGCCATTTTTTATACCAAGATAAAGTGAGTTCAGATAAGTACGTGGGCAAAGTTTAGTAAAGATATATCGGTTTTTGCTCAAGTTATTGTGTTAACGGCCGAGCGGAAAGACAGACGGTGGACTGTGTATAAAAACTGGGCGTGATTCCACCGATTTCGCCCATTTTCACAGAGAACAGTTACCGTCATAGAATCTATGCCCCTACTAAATTTGAGATGGATTGGTAAATTTTTGTTCGACTTATTGCATTAAAAGTATTCTAGACAAACTAAATGAAAATGGGCGGAGCCACGCCCATTTTGAAATTTTCTTTTATTTTTGTATTTTGTTGCATCATATCATTACTGGAGTTGAATTTTGACTTAATTTACTTATATACAGTAAAGATATTAAATTTTTTGTTAAAATTTGAATTAAAAAAATTTTTTTTTTAAAAAGTGGGCGTGTTCTTCATCCAATTTTGCTAATTTTTATTTAGAACATATATAGTAATAGTAGTAACGTTCCTGCCAAATTTCATCATGATATCTTTAACGACTGTCAAATTACAGCTTGCAAAACTTTTAAATTACCTTCTTGTAAAAGTGGGCGGTGCCACGCCCGTCGTCCTAAATCTTACCAGTTTTCTATTCTGCGTCATAACGCCAACCCATCTACCAAGTTTGATCGCTTTAACCGCCTTTGGCAATGAATTATCGCATTTTTTCGGTTTTTCGAAGTTTCGATATCGAAAAAGTGGGCGTGGTTATAGTCCGATATCGTTCATTTTAAATAGCAATCTGATATGAGTGCCCAGAAATCTACATACTAAATTTCATCAAGATACCTCAAAATTTACTCAAGTTATCGTGTTAACGGACAGACGGACGGACGGACGGACGGACGGACATGGCTCAATCAAATTTTTTTTCGATACTGATGATTTTGATATATGGAAGTATATATCTATCTCGATTCCTTTATACCTGTACAACCAACCGTTATCCAATCAAAGTTAATATACTCTGTGAGCTCTGCTCAACTGAGTATAAAAAGAAGTGTACATTTTGATTGTCACTCCATAACTCGAGAACGGCTCCAAAGATTGCCATGATATTTTTAGGAAAGATACAGAAAGGAGAGATGATGGTTAGTTGATTTTGAAATCCCAAATCGGTTTAGCCATATATATATATAAATCAAATTCTGTGTGTGCTCGCTATGGAAACGTGTTTCCCACACATCAATCATCACCAAATTTTGGTTATGGGTTCCTTCGATCGACGGGAAGGTTTTAGGCTAAAAATAATTTCGATATATAAAAGGGGCGTGGCACCTCCCATACAAATGGAATATATTATACTGCATATATCTGGATGTCGTAATGGTGAGATAATTAAAATTGGTAAGGAGCTATGTGACGTTAAGTCCCAAAACCGCCAGTAAAATGTGGAATGGGGAAAAACTATGGCTGCCGTACAAACTTAAGTTATTTTAACACCTAAAGTTTGACTGCATTGTTGAGTTTAGCTGTTATGCCTTTTGGACGTTTAGTAATGTGCCGCTGTTAAAAAAATTGTTTAGCTTCAGTCTATCTACATCTTCTATAAAAATCAAATTCTGTGTATGTGTTCCCTATGAAAACGTGTTTGCTATACTTCGATCATCACCAAATTGTGGCTCGAGGTTCCTTCGATCAAGACGAAAGTTTTTCATATTTCAGAATTAAGAATTTTAAATTTAAATGTTTTTGTTTTTTGGCTATGCGAAAGAACTATCTTAGCTCCCAAAAATGATCATGTTAACAAAATCAATGATCGCTTTCAAAATCAATTTCCTGGTGAAGTGACGAAATAAAAATCGATCGACACAGTTACAGATGAAGATAAAATTGTGAATTATCCAAATGAATTTCTGTACTCCTTAGAACCAAAAGGAATGCCTGCGCATATATCAACTTTGAAAATTGGCTCATCAGTCATGCTTATTCGGAATGTAATCAAAGCAACAATCATCAGCGGTAAAAGCAATACAATAATATAAAGTAAGATACAAGAATAAAATGTTTTAACAGAAAATTTCACCAAATATGCGTACAAAATTCAATTCAATTTACAGAACAATAAATTAATTATCAACAAACAAAACAGAAAAAATAACGCAACATCCATTCGATCTCGGGCGTTACAACGTGCGCCTGGTAAAACTAGTCGTAGTATAAAATTCTCACACACTGCATGCGCGCAAGCTTAACTTCCTTAATTGCCACATGCCGCTAGTAACAAGCCCAATCGGTCTTAAATTACAAATTCATGTATATACAGTATGTCTCCTTAATAATTTGTGTAACTTGCACTACTTACCTTACCTGACCCCTCACATGGTCCAACGTACACATGTATCTACATCATCATGGCTACATATGCAGTTCACGATACCCCAGTGGCCACCAAACACTAATAAATAGATACATGCGCTGTGATTTGATATTTCGTGCAAATTTTTTCACACTAATGATCTATTTCGTGCAACACTTTGCCGTTAGTAGGTCCATATGGATTTATGTGTGTGGTATTTGCTGCAGGTGACCCCACTTACGGCCTGCCACATACAACTTAAAAATTGTTCAAACTAGGAGTTTCTTAAATTTCATGAATTTTATTTATAATTTTTGTTTGTTAAGTTGTTTTTGTTCTGGTTTTTACTTCCTTTATATTAGGTCGGTTGAATGTTTGTCCGCTCGATCGGATCGAAATATTTAGATAAGAATTTGGTGCTTTGATATCGATTTTAAAGTAATTTCTCATTGAGCTACAAACATGAAACCTCAGAGGCAGGTTAAGACACCGTGACAAAGGAACAAAAGGAGAAAAAATTTCCGTTAGGTGGCCCACGGATCGAAAAAATTAGATAATTTGGAAATTTGAAACCTAGGGGGCGCACAGACTGAGATATTTAGAAAAATCAAAAGGAACGGAGGGAATTTTGGAATTGATTTAATGTATGTTCTCATTGAGCTACAAGCGTTAAACTTTACAGATAGGCTAAGACAACGAGAAAATGTAAGAAAAGGAGAAAATAAATATGAAATAAAAACATTTTAAGCACTTTCTTTATATAAATGGACAAAAATCAGTGAAAAATATCTCCTTATATAAAGACATAGTACCTGGGCGACCGAGCTTTGCTCGGCAATCTTCGAGTATGCCGCATAACATCCTTTATTCTACATGCCATCATTAATCAAACTCTACTTTTTATATGTATATATATATTTTTACTTACCAATACATGATTTCCTTAAAAATAGATTTCAAAAACTTGAAATGGGTAATTCCAGCCTATAGTATATGGGATTATTATGACAATTATTGAAATCGAGAACTACGTTATTCAGGTCGAATATCTTCATGCGCCGAATTATTAATTTCAAGCATTTTTTTAGTTATACACTATGAAAGTCTCACAATTTTATTACATTCCAAAAACTTGTAAATTTCACGAATGACAACTATCAGTTAGTTTAATTAAATGTCAACTTACTTCCCTAAGCGCCATCTGTTGGTAAGTAGTTAAATGGTTCGATGTCGTTTTCAAATTGAACATATGCCTCTAGTGTTCAACGGTTCAACGGTCAAATTACCATGGTGAGTATCTTTTTGCTATGGTGAGAAATCTTTCTAATAGTAATCTGTGAGAAATTGCATTTATTCATTTCATATTTGCCAAAAATATGCATTTAAATATATTTTGCTAAAATTTGCCACGGTGCCTTGATATTGCATTTCAATTTTATTAACGTGAAATTAAGGAAATTAAGTCGAATCATGTGTAACATTTTTTTACGAAGATTTTTTACTTTAATGTTCTCGTTTAAAGCTTTAATAGAATACGAGTAAGTAGAGTAATATTTCGTCTAACTACCCCAACCCTAAATGGCAACCCTATTTTTTAATTTCAAATAGGTTGCAACCCTAAATGGCAACCATACTCAAAAATGTCCCTATTGTAATGCGATGTGAAATAATTTTCGTTTGATACCCATATCGGCATATCTCATACAATTTTTTTTTAATTTCGAATAGGTGGCAACCCTAAATGGCAATCCTACTCAAGAATGACCCTATTGTAATGCGGAGTGAAATACCTTTCGTTTGATACCCATATCGGCATATTTGATGCACATTTTTTTTATTTCGAATAGGTGGCACCCCTAAATGGCAACCCTACTCAAAAATGTCCCTATTCTGATGCGGAGTGAAATACCTATCGTTTGATACCCATATCGGCATATCTTATGCAATTTTTTTTAATTTGGAATAGGTGGCAACCCTACTCAAAAATCTTCCTATTGTAATGCGGAGTGAAATACCTTTCGTTTGATACCCATATCAGGATATTTCATGCAATTTTTTTAATTTCGAATAGGTGGCAACCCTAAACGGCAGCCCTACTCAAAAATGCCCTATGGTAATGCGGAGTGAAATACTTTTCGTTTGATACCCATATCGGCATATCTCATGCAATTTTTTTTTAGTTTCGAATAGGTGGAAACCTTGTGAAACATTCTGAGTGGCAACACCTAGGTAGAAAGTCTTAGAAGGTGATTCATTATCTCTGTGCCAAATTTCATTTAAATCGGTTGAGCCGTTCCCGCGATCGTTCGTCTATACAAATATACGAATATACAAGAATTGCTCGTATAAAGTTATAAGATAAAATTCTTGCTATACTTTGATTTTTAAATTTTGACATAGAAATTGTAAAAATATTTATGAGAAATAAAAATATAAATGTGGAGCGCAATTGATTGACTAATAATATCTCCTTTTCTATCAACTTTCCAATCCAAGTAATATGCGCTCCAATTTCATATTTTTACTTCAAATAAATATTTTTGCAATCAAAGTTTAGCAAGAATATGTCTTTATATAATGAGACATTTTTAGCTGATTTTTTTCCATTTATATAAAGGAAGTGCTTAAATTTTTTTTTATTTTATTTTTTTTTCATTGGCCTTTGAGGTAATCTTTGCTGGGAGGTGGCGCAAGGTGTGTACATCACCAATATGTCAGTTCGGTTGAGGTAAACATTTCAAATCGATTCGATACATTTGACTTCACCCATCCATTTCGTATCCCGCTTCTCTAAAAACTTTATTACTATACTACTGAACTCATCGAAAGCGTTGGTTGGTTGGAATTTTTTTTCAGTTGGCATAAAGTTAGCAGTTTTAAGAAAATTCAGTGAACCTTTACCTGCATTTTCCACGCGAATAGCTCTAGGTGCATACCTCTGGGACACTTGCTGTGACGCCTAGGAGTTTTTTTTGCTGAAAATAGAGACAAAACTCTGGCACGAAGATTGTGAGTCGATTGACGCCACCAACGTATCAGCAAGTCTTAGCATGATCATTGCTAGGAACCAACTGGTAAAGCTCGCTAATGTGACATGGGCCGAATCAGCTGCGAAGATACTTGGCATCTTTATAGGTGCTCACTTTCCAGGCGACCACGGGAGTGTAGCACATAAAGCAGGAACGGCACATAAGGAAGAACCTGACATTTAAATTGAAAAGATGTTAGCTACAGAGACCATTAACTTACAGGAGGCCCAAAAATCTTTGGCTAAGGAACTAAAAGAAATCTTTTGTGTATGTATTTTTTACAACTATATTCTCGTCTTACTTACTTACTTACTTAATTGGCGCTTAACCGTCTAAACGGTTATGGCCGTCCAACAAGGCGCGCCAGTCGCTACTTCGCTCCGCCAACCGGCGCCAATTGGTCACACCAAGGGAGTTTAAATCGTTTTCCACCTGGTCCTTCCAACGGAGTGGGGCCGCCCTCTACCTCTGCTTCCATAGGCGGGTTCCGATAGAAACACTTTCTTGGCCGGAGCATCATCTTTCATTCGCATAACATGGCCTAGCCAGCGCAGCCGCTGCGTTTTAATTCGCTGGACTATGTTGATGTCTGCGTATAGCTCGTACAGCTCATCATTAAATCTTCTTCGGTACTCGCCATCGCCGTAGAGGTCCATAAATCTCTCCAAGAACTTTTCTCTCGAACACTCCCAACCGCTTTTTTACAATTATATCCTCGTCACATGGTGGAAAACAATGGATTGAACTGGAAAGCGTGTATCGAGCAGTGGGTACTGAAAGACTGTATTGCTTTTTATGCCAAGCAAAACTATATTCGGCAAGAAAAATCCGAGCATGCTGCTATAACTGTATGAGCAGTGACGACACCGATGCCAATTTCTGTCTCTATAGTGATGTAGGAAGCTATTCAAAGGAACTACAAACAAGCCAGCCACTAAAGCTTGTCGCACCTGCCCCATCGCGGCTTGAGATCCCATTTTAAATCTGACTAAGACTTGCTTACATTCTATAAAATGTGAGGGATTGCTGGGAATACTGAGTTATTTTGTATGGCTGTCAACCCTGTTGAACGGGATAGGCTATTTAAAATAATATTCATTTGACCCCTGCGTTCAGGACTGGTGGTGTGAGGACAACGGACAGTGCGGGTAGGTGTCAGCACTGCTTTTAGTACAACACCTAAACTATGGCATTGATTGTCATGTTAACCCTACATTTGATGGATATTGCGGGAAAGGTAGCAACGAACCGTTCGTTGATCAGACAGGACATTGCGTGACGATAAATTCCCCCTGTCGAACTTTAAACTTTAGTGAGTGTCTAAATTGGGGCATAGAACTAGCTAGTTGAGGGGGGTTTTCGCAGAAGCTAGATGAAAGCAGCATGTTTAAGCTACCCGAATACTGTAGCGTCCAAACGTTAGTTATCGATATTCAGAATGTGGTATTGAATGGGGTTACATTATTATTACATACTATCAATATACAATATCCTATTCTTTCAAAAGAAGAAAGCACTCTACTAAGGCAGTCTTGAGTCACACTGGCCCAACTTCGTTCTGAATACTGCAACATGTTAAATTCTTACTTGTTCAGAATCAACCCCGGCATAAATAATGTATGCCCTGCTTGTAACATGTCCCGACATAACACCAATACCAACACCATAGCACCATATTTTCAATTCTAATGTAGAACGTACGCCTCTAACACCAATCTCGCTTTCGTCCGCCCCTATTGAAATTGACAGTTTCCTTGGACTTTCGTTAGAGGACTTTGACGACAATTTGTGAGTGGTTGCACCCATTGAATGGGGCGAAGTACTGTTCACACAACAACAACAACAACATTAAAAATGCGGTGGCTGTTCTGCTATCTAGTGCAACAACGGTTAGAGAATTTAACAGCTACCCGAATAGCTCAGCGGCTATTAAGGCTTTGAGTTCTATTGTGGGCGGTCAAAGGTGGTCTACTAATCTAACACATGATCTTTTTTAAAATCAGGATCATGAGTGTCCTGACCCATAGCAATAACCCGGAAAACCGTCACTCAGATCTCTTAGTTCGTTGAGGTACAACGGAAGCGGATGTTTGGAGATCCGCTGGCCACCGGTTGGATTCGAGTCCGTTATGAAAATGCTCGGCTGATGCTAAGTCTTGCCATAAAGCGAGATTCTTATGGCCGAATGTTAATGGCAGGCGGCATGCCGAAATTTCATTGAAATTATAGCACTTCATGTTACCATCTTTATTGTCTCAGGAATAATAACTTTTATTTTCGAACATTTCGATAACCCTTAACTCGCCGATAACACGTCGATAGCTCATGGATCACTAATCACTAATCGATGCCGAATTGATAACTTTTCAATAACAAACCCATACCTTTTAATAAATCAATATATTTTCGATAACAATTCGATAACGTTTCGATAAAAAATCGAAAACCCGTCGACAAGAACCAGAAACCTTATCCATATAATTTATTAACAAATCGATAACTCGTCGACAACACTCCAATAACAAAGGCATGGCAAACCGTTAACTCGTCGAAAAGAAACACGCTCACAACTTGTCGAAAACTAACCGATAATTCATCGATTGCAGTTGTTATCGATAACGAACCGACAACACTTCAATATGAAATCAATAACACGACGTTCGGTTTCGATTTTGGTTTGTCATATATCCTTTGCTCCCCCTCCTTTCTTTTTGTCCGGTTCTTTCCATTCCTCCTACGTCACGCTTACACTTACACTTACCTCACGCCTGCCTTCTGAATTCATCTACACCTTAAGCAAAGATGCTGACACATCAAAGATATAGAAGATTTTCTAAAAATTTTATACATTTAACCTATGAAGGCGTGGCAAGGTGTGCCAAGTATGGACAAATAAGTCAATTGAAGACAAAAAAAAAAGTTTTTCAGCAATACAACAAACAAACAACGATGATACAAATTGGTGCCGCAGGCTGAGCTTGCTTCATTCCAATTGCCATATATGTATGTTAGTATGTATGTGTGTCTATATCCGCGATTTGTGCAACATGCGATTATGTCGTTGACAACATTTTGTTATTGTGGCCGTTATCGTTTTGTTTCTGTCATTGTTGTTTTGTCAAACCAAACTGGGAGAGACACTAAATCAATTGTCTTTTAAATGTCAATGCAATAAATTTTGTATAAACATTTTGTGGTAAATAAAAAATATGCAACATACATAAAAACTTACCAGTATTTAGCCAACTCAAAACAAACAAAAAAGCAACAAAAAAAAAGCAGCTCAAATGAAATGCGAGTAAAGTTCCTTAATAATAACTGTATGTGCATAGTCCGGAGGTCAGCTGGTATTAAACGGTCATCTTAGTTTCAGATCTGCTGTTTTTATGACTCTCTTAGCTTCGACCTATCTTTATGTGTAGTGGGATATGTGGGATCAGCGGACGTGAATACTTATAGTAATTGCATTTCAATCCACCTCTAACTCGCCGGCCACGCATTGTTCAAGCAACATAACCCACGTCACAAAATCTAACTACTTTCATAGTATTGGTAACCAAAAGTGGGGACTGTCTTCCGGACTATTACTTGTGATCTATAAACTAAATTATTTATTAGAAAGATATCTGAAAAAAAATTTCAGGTAAAAAGAAAGATATCCCTGCGTCTTGAATATTTATTTTGACATTGTAAAATTTATGTGCAGGAGGTTCATACTACTAACAGTACCTTATGAGCCGAACTCACTCATTCATGCATGCAGTAAATGCATACAGGGTGTGCTATTAGGGTGGTTACAAGGTATACGGTGAATTTTAATTTTTGTTCTATCTTTGGGGGCACCCTACTAAAATATGCTAATAGATCAGAAAATGATTATTGCAAAGTTTGAGGCCAATCCGATAATGTTAAAAGGTGCCTCATTGAGGTCAAAGTTAGGAAAAATAGCGATTTTTCAGAAAAAATTTTAGTGTTTCGTCAGTAAAAGTGAAACCATTTATTCCAGGAACTTCACTCGTATACCATTGGATATTGTAATGTCCATTGACGTTTGCATGGAAATTAAAAATTGGGGATATCCACTATGCCCTGATCTGATAAATGCTAAATACTGCTAAAAATAACCGTTTTATAAAAATATTATTAAGATAAAAACCAATACAAGTAAAATTACCTATCGAATGGTGTACGAGTCAAGTTCCTGGCATAAATGGTTTCACTTTTACTGACGAAACAAAAAAAATTGTTTCTGAAAAATCGCTGTTTTTTCTAACTTTGACCTCAGTGAGGCACGTGTTAACATTATCGGATTGGCCTGAAACTTTGTATGTATCATTTTCTAATCTATTGGCATATTTTATGGGGGTGCCCCAGCGGAAAATCTAAAATTCATTTTATGTGGCCACCCTAGTGTGCTAGTTATGTATTTCATAACACTAACGAATAAACATGATTTTTTCTTGTATAAGTTGGCCAATTACAATGTGAAGAAATTAAAAAACTATATACTTTTTATGTGGAATGAATGAAGTTTTTGGCGCGACCGAGTCTTTTTTACGCTAACAGTAGTATTTTTTTTCATTATTGTTATTTTAAATTTGTTTTCAAAATTATATTTAAAAAAACTTTTCCGAATCGAGTATTTTTTCTGATCCGATTACTTTTTCCGAAAAGGGGTACTTTTTCAAATCGTGTTAATTTTTAGAATCGGATCGCATTTCTGATCCGCGTACTATTTTGGGACCGTGTCCTTTTTCGGATCAGGGTACTTATTAGGGGCGAGAACCTTTTCACTTTTCCAGAATCAGGTACTTTTTAGAGCCTTTTTAAAATCTAGTACTTTTTTAAACCGTATACTTTTTTAGAACCAAATACATTTCAGAACTGGGTACTTTATTATAACAAGGATCTTTTAAGAACCAGGCACTTTTTTTTAAACCAGGAACCAGTACTTTTTTATACCGAATACTTTTTCGGATCGGAGTGCATTTTTAAACGGTGTACATTTTAAGAACCGCATACTTTTCTAGAACCTGATACTTTATAAGAAACAGGTACTCTTTAAGAATCAGGCACTTTTTGGAACCGAGTACTTATTAAGAACCGGGTACATTTTCACAAACAGGTTGTTTTAAGATCCATGGCCTTTTTATACTCAGTTGAGCAGAGCTCACAGAGTATATTAAGTTTGATTGGATAACGGTTGGTTGTACCGGTATAAAGGAATAGAGATAGATATAGACTTCCATATATCAAAATCATCAGGATCGAAAAAAAATGTGATTGAGCCATGTCCGTCCGTCCGTCCGTTAACACGATAACTTGAGTAAATTTTGAGGTATCTTGATGAAATTTGGTATGTAGGTTCCTGAGCACTCATCTCAGATCGCTATTTAAAATGAACGATATCGGACTATAACCACGCCCACTTTTTCGATATCGAAAATTTCGAAAAACCGAAAAAGTGTGATAATTCATTACCAAAGGCAGACTTATGACGCAGAATAGAAAATTAGTAAAATTTTGGACAATGGGCGTAGCACCGCCCACTTTTAAAAGAAGGTAATTAAAAATTTTGCAAGCTGTAATTTGGCAGTTGTTGAAGATATCGTGATGAAATTTGGCAGGAACGTTACTCCGATTGCTATATGTACGCTTAATAAAACTTAGCAAAATCGGAGAAGGACCACGCCCACTTTTAAAAAAAAATTTTTTTAAAGTAAAATTTTAACAAAAAATTTAATATCTTTACAGTATATAAGTAAATTATGTCAACATTCAACTCCAGTAACAATATGGTGCAACAAAATACAAAAATAAAAATTTCAAAATGGGCGTGGCTCCGCCCTCTTTCATTTAGTTTGTCTAGGATACTTTTAATGCCATAAGTCGAACAAAAATTTACCAATCTTTTTGAAATTTGGTAGGGGCATAGATTTTATGACGCTAACTGTTTTCTGTGAAAATGGGCGAAATCGGTTGAAGCCACGCCCAGTTTTTATACACAGTCTTCCGTCTGTCCTTCCGCATGTCCCTTAATACGATAACTTGAGCAAAAATCGACATATCTTTACTGAACTTAGTTCACGTACTTATCTGAACTCACTTTATCTTGGTATAAAAAATGAACGAAATCCGACTATGACCACGCACACTTTTTCGGTATCGAAAATTACGAAAAATGCCATAATTCTATACCAAATACGAAAAAAGGATGAAACATGGTAATTGGATTGGTTTATTGACGCGAAATATAACTTTAGAAAAAACTTTGTAAAATGGTTGTGACACCTACCATATTAAGTAGAAGAAAATGAAAAAGTTCTGCAGTGCGAAATAAAAAGCCCTTGGAATCTTGGCAGGTATTAAATATAAACAAATTAGCGGTATCCAACAGATGATGTTCTGGGTCACCCTGGTCCACATTTTGGTCGATATCTGGAAAACGCCTTCACATATACAACTACCACCACTCCCTCTTAAAACTCTCATTAAAACCTTTCATTTGATTCCCATATCGTACAAACATATTCTAGAGTCACCCCTGGTCCACCTTTATAGCGATATCTGGAAAAAGCGACCACCTATAGAACTAACGCCCACTCCCTTTTAAAATACTCATTAACACCTTTCGTTTGATACCCATATTGTACAAACGCATTCTAGAGTCACCCCTGGTCCATCTTTATGGCGATATCTCTGAAAAGGCGACCACCTATACAACTACCACCACTCCTTTTAAAACCCTCATTAATACCTTTAATTTGATACCCATATCGTACAAAAAAATTCTAGGGTCACCCCTGATCCACCTTTATGGCGATATCTCGAAACGGCGTCCACCTGTGGAACTAAGGATCACTCCCTTTAAAATACTCATTAACACCTTTCTTTTGATACCCATATTGTACAAACAAATTCTAGGGTCACCCCTGGTCCACATTTATGACGATATCTCGAAACGGCGTCCACCTATGGAACTAAGGATTACTACCTTTTAAAATACTCATTAACACCTTTCGTTTGATACCCATATCGTGTAAACAAATTCTAGAGTCAACCCTGATCCACCTTTATGACGATATCCCTAAATGGCGTCCATCTATAGAACTATGGCCCACTCTCTCATAAAATACTCTTTAGTGCCTTTCATTTGATAGACATGTCATGCAAACACATTCCAGGGTTTCCCTCGGTTCATTTTCCTATATGGTTATTTTCCCTTATGTTGTCACCATAGCTCTCAACTGAGTATGTAATGTTCGGTTACACCCGAACTTAACCTTCCTTACTTGTTTTAAAATCACAACCGAACAATCGAGTCTTTTTTATAACCAGGTATATTCCAGAAACAGGTACTTTATTAAACCCTGAGTGCTTTTTACAGTAGTACCTTTTTTTAAATCTGGATCCTTTTTTCTGATTCGGTTTCTTTTTGAACCGAGTACTTTTTCAAACCGTGTACTTTTAATAAGGTTTTTGTTTTAGAAAAATGTACTTTTGAGAACCGGGTTTTTAAAAACTGTGTACTTTCTTGACCTGCGTACTTTTTCCGATCCGAGTAGTTATTTAAAACCAAATAAATTTTTAGAACCAGGTTTTTTTTAAGAACCGGGTATTTTTTAGAACCGAATACTTATTTTCAACCGCGTACTTTTTAAGAACCTTATTTAACGGTGTACTTTTCAGGAAGCAGTTTCATTTTACACTTTCTTAACCTGGACGATTTCTGGAACTGGGTACGTTAACGCTATACATTAGACTGGGTGGATTTATTAACCGATATCGTGCCATCGATTTTTCGATAGGATTTGGGCTCAGGAAAAAAAGTTGCACTACGCATACCTAAAAAAATAATTTTCGAGCCTGCGAAAAAAAAAATGGCGAAAGGGTCAATTTATCGACCAAAACACTCCCCCAAACCCAAAAAATATTTTTTTTTTAAACTGTTATCGCCAACGTTTTTACAACAGTGTTTTGAAAAAAAAAAAAATATCTGATCTGATTGAAAGAGGGAAATAAGCTCTTCCAATCAGATCTTTTTCTTTACCACTATATTTTTATCTCCTTCCTTCATTTTCGAATCCTTTAATATTTCTTTCTTTCTTTCCCTTTTCCCGTCCTTGTTCTCCCCTATTAATCTTGCTTTCCGGTTTTTTTCTATCTTTTTATTTTTTCTACTTCTTTAAAACTAAACCAAATCGACCCGAGGTAATAACAATATAAAGCAATTTCTTGCAAGGGGCGTGGCATCACCCACTTTTTATGATAAAAAGTATTTTGCAGTTTTTTGTCTTATTTTTCATAAATGCTGCCGTCGCCACTAAATAATGGCATGGCTTTTGGATTGCTTAAGGGTGGCCTTCCATTCTTTGTCATTTTTCAAGCGCCTCTTTCGGTCCCACTTTTTGCTCCGAGTGTGAATTCTATAAAGTTGCATATCTCTCTCTCTCACTCTGAGTTTTGCATTGCCGTAATGCTCAGAGCTGCTAGTGCTGTATGCTTTAATATCTGTGATGGGTCCAAAAAAAAATACCCCCTCTGCTCTCTTGGCTAACAGCTTTCATGACCTCTTGATACGTCCGTTTTTTTTGCTTATTTCCAGCGCTCATACGTCGATGGAGATTGTTCCCTTGTACGTCTAGTCCTAACACGGGGTGATGCGCGCAAGCAGTACTAGAAGCTCTGGATGTTGCTTACACTTCGTGGCCGCATTCTTCAACATCTTTCCTTTACTTTCTGTAAGTCCCCGGCTGTTTGTTTCAACCTACTTGGCAATAATACTTGCTTGAATGTCTTTTCTTCGGCATGCTCAATTTTCGGGCGGGTGTTATTATAAGACCTAATTTTTCTGTTGACAGTTGAAGACCCCTCCAAACACGTTTTTGTAGCTGATAAAGCTACCTGCGTGCTTCCGACTAGGAGTTGACGTTATTTTCTAGAGCGGCAGACTTCTCTCTGCTGAAGAACCTTGATTTTCGATGAGATTCCTTCTGCTACTACTAAGTACTTGGGGGGCTAAGTTACTTGGCTTGGATAACATACGTGGTCCCAGGCTCTCGATCAGGGACTGTTAGACCGGCCATAGTGATTAGTTATCACGTCCTGCACGAGGTGCCCCTACTTCTACTGATAATGGCGGATCTAAAAAGGCAACTCTATAAAACCCGCACCCCTGAGTCATTGTGCCGAGCTAAGGGGAGGAAGGACTCTGTTACATGTCAAGATCGGTACACAACGGCGACGAACTGGATTTAACAAACCAGGGGGCTTTTTATTAATGACTTTGATTTTTGACGTGTTGTATTTGAGCTGGTAGGTGCGGTATTCTGCCACCTTAGTAGGTCGGGATGAAACCCTAACGAAATGGCTGACAGGCTAATGCTGCACCTGCCCACGTCCTGTTAAAACCGCGGCGGGCCTCAAGGTACATCCCTGTTGCTCCGTCGCCGTTAAGTTGGTAGCGTAGGTGCGGTTGAAAATGTTCCCGCTTTGCGTCCGGTCTGGCTCTGAACGCATTACCCATAAGGTAATGCGTCAACCCTCGCGTGGCCTCCCTGCGTAGCATAGATAATCACGAGACCGTTGAAGGACAACTACACAATCGGCTCTGAATAGCCGCCTTGAGGGGGACTTTTCAGAATGGACAAGACTAACACGAACCCGCCAAGTGTGGGTGCGGAAGAAGAGCGGTTTTGATGGAAATTCGTCAAATCAATCGTCAGCACTCAAATTTGTTGCTCTGCCTTGAAAAAGGTAGAGTGGATATAGCCCTTGACCAGGAACCGAGGCTGAGTAGTACCGGCAGAAAGACTTCTGGATTAAGGACTGGAAAATTCAACACCTTGGTGCATGGGGAGGCAGGTAGGCCTAGATAATGTGTGCTTGTTTAAAAAGAGATTAAAGCTTTTATTCTCTCTAATTTCAGCAATGCTGACGTAACCACGGTCTGCCTCGAGCGAGGCAGTAATGAAATGTGGATGGTCTCAGCGTACATGCCCCATTGGGACGTAGCGGGACCACCACCTGCGATACTGGGCGAAATCACCACTGAAGCAAGGCGGAGAGTTGTTGGCGTGATCATCGGATATCATAGCATCTGGGGAAGCTCGGATACCAATACTAGAGGTGAGTCTTTATAAACTTTTATTGTATATGAGGGCTTTGTATATGTAATAGGGGAAATGACCCGACTTTTATTACTGCGGTAAGGGAGGAGGTGTTGGACCTCACCCTGGTTAGTACAGAACTGGAAGGTCGGATATATCGCTGGAGGGTTCTCAACGAGCACTCCTTATCTGATCACCGATATATTCAGTTCTCGGTGAACGAAGAACGTCCCGATAAAATATCTTTTAGGAATCCTAAAAGTACCAACTGGGACTTGTCTTCTAGGAAGCTGGGAGAGTTATTGCCTGAGGCGCCTACCTTTAGTTCGGACCTGTCCGAATATAAGATAGACGTTCTGGTGGAAAACTTCACCCCGGCAAGCAATAGCTCCTTCTACTGTCCTGTCCATTGAAAGCTTATAGGGGGAAGGGCAAGCCGCCCTGGTGGTCGGATTCTCTTGACGACCTAAGAGCGTCTAGTCGGCGACTCTTCAACAGAGCCAGGAGGAGTAAATTACCCTCGGACTGAGAGCTCAATAAGGTGAGTCTGGTGATTTATAAATACGAAATAAGGATAGCCAAGCGAGATTCACGGCGAAGTTCTGCGAAAACGGAGAAGGCTACAATGAATCTGCGAGGCTTATAAAAGTACTCTCTAGGAATTCCTCTCCTCTGGGGTATCTGAGAGATGATGGTGGGGACTGGTCGATGAGTAGCGAGGAGTCCCTAAAGCTTTTACTGGATAATCATTTTCCCGATGTCCCAGTTGCGCAGGGATCTTCACCTGCATGGTCGGCGGTCGTTGGCCATGCAGAAGTGCCTGCCATTCCAATACGGGAAAGTCAAACAACCTGGGCTCTAGGATCGTTCAAGCGTTATAAGTCTCCAGGCCCGAATGGAATCATTTCTGCGCAACTTCAAAAGTCTTTGGGATTTCCTGCTGCTGGTTGGCCATATTTACACTAACTGCCTCAGGCTTAACTATATCCCGAAGTCTTACCACACGGTTAGGGTTATCTTCATTCCGAAGGCCGGCGAGCTTCTATGTATCACCTAAGGATTTCAGGCCAATCAGTCTCTCGTCGTTTCTTCTTAAGATGTTCGAGCGGTTGATTGACCTGTACATACGGGAAAGGATACCTCGGTGGTTACTGTTGGCTTCACAGCATGCGTACTGCAAGGGCAGATCGACGGAAACGGCTCTCCATTCGATTGCAAAGTAAATAGAGGGGTTCCTAGAACACAAAGAGCGTTCTCTGGGTGCCTTTCTAGACATCGCGGGAGATTTTAACAATGTCTTACCGGGGGCAATCGAAAGAGCTCTGGAGAGCTTAGGAGTCGAGGCGGCTCTGCTTGAATTTATTAGCAAACTTCTATGCCGCAAAATTGTCGCAGCGGAGTGGGGAGGGGCCATAATTAAGAGGAAGGTGTGCAGGGGCACGCCACAGGGGGTGTCCTATCTCCTCTGCTCTGGGTTGTGGTAGTCAACGAGCTTCTTGTGGAGCTGGAAGCCAATGGTTGTCGGGTGGTTGCCTATGCAGATGACTTCGCTATCCAGTCAGAGGCAAATTTCTGTGCACCCTGCGCGATGTTATGCAGGCCTACCTGGATACTGTGGCTAGGTGGGCAAAATCATATGGATTGGCGGTCAACCCGGGAAAAACGGAATTGGTTCTTTTTACAAGGAGATATAAGATGACCAATTTCAGAACTCCCTCGATTGGAGGGGTACCGTTGGCACTTTCTGATAGGGTTAAATATTTGGGCATTGTTTTGGACAAGAAACTGTCCTGGATACCCAATGTGAAATATAGGGCCAGGAAGGCCGCGTTTGCCTTGTACTGCTGCAGAGGGGCTATAGGAAAGAGATGGGAACTATCGCCAGGAGCAGTACACTGGCTTTATGAGAGTGGTCAATCCGATTCTGCTATATGGGGTGCTGGTCTGGTGGAAAGCACTGGACACCGCGAGCACCTCCAAAATGTTAATGTCAGCGCAATGGACTGCGCTGATCGGTATCAGTGGCGCCCTCAGAACAACACCTACATTGGCACTGAACGTCATGCTGAACATATATCCAGTAGATATTGCGGGAAAGTCGGCCGCGGCAAGATCGTTGGTCAGGCTTCGTGATATGGGCCATGGGCTTTCTGACTTAGGACTGTCTAGCCTTCTTACCTGTTTCGACTTTATCGCGGACTATTGTATGCCGATAACTGCTCCCTATACACCTTCACCCCAGTCATTCCACCGAGAGAGGAGTGGGGAAGAGGAATTATCTGGGGCATGGGACCGGTTAACATGTTCACGGATGAGTCGAAGTTGGACGGAAAGATTGGTGGGGGGGGGGGGGGGGGGGGGTCTTTGTCAAGAGCTAAATGTAAGCCGCAAGTTTAAGTTGGCTGATCACTGCAGTGTATTCCAAGCGGAAGTTGCTGCGATTAAGGATGCGGTGGATGGAATGCTATCAAGTGCTACTACGGTTAGGGAATTTAACATCTATTCTGATAGTCAAGCGGCTATCAAGGCCTTGACCTCAACTACAGTGTGATCGAGGCTGGTCTGGGAGTGCCTGACTTCGCTTGCGATTGCATCGAACTATTTTACAATTAAGATTATCTGGGTCCAGGGCCATAGTGATATTCCGGGTAACTGTCAAGCGGATATCTTAGCCCGCATCGCTACAACGGAACCGAATGAAGATGGCTGTAGGGATTTCGGGATTCCGCTGGCCACCTGTGAATTGCTCCTCCATAGCTGGGCCTCGAGTCAGCTCAGCAAACTTTAGGCTGACACCACATCTTGCAGGGTAGCAAGATCTTTCTGGCCGAAACTGGATGGCAGGAGCTCTGCTGAAATAATTGTGTTCACTAAGGCTCACCTATCAATGGTCATTGGGTTTTGACAGGGCACTGTCCCATGAGTATCCCTGCGGTACGTCTCAATATACTGGAAACTCCATCCTGCTGCAGCTGTATGGAGGATGATTAGGTGGAATCACCAAATCACTTTATGCTTGGACTCAGTTGGATCTCCCGAGGATTTATCCAAACCAACCCAACGATTCGCTAAGTAGCTAGATCTAAGTCACCGTTATTTTTGGTGTATGTGGTATCATAACGGACCTTCGTGCTGTCCAAGTGAGCTATCCTTATCAGGGCAGCTACCACCTAACCTAACCAACTTTACATAGCCAACAAATTTCAAAGACTACGAACCCCAGAACCAAGTGACGCACCCTGTACAAACCAATGAACGGCCGAGCTTGAGTGCATATTTTAGTATTTGTATGCCCATCGGTTTGTTTGTCCAGCTGAAAAGGCGGAAGTTTGTCTTCCTTTGATTTTGCAATCGTTTCTTAAATAATTTTTTGTTTTTTTTTACAGATTCTTGTCGGCAGCTTTGTGCGCGTTCACCCAGTGCTCATAGCAATCCATCACCCGTTTATTTATTGCCGTATATTTTTTTCCATTTGTATAAATGAACGCGTGACATTTTGCGAAATTCTTAAAAACTCAAATTTCACTTCGCTGGCTTGGAAAAAAGCTTACGATGCATTTGCTGACAATCGCAATGCTTTTTGCTGTGACAAACATACATACATATGTACTTACAAACTCATTCATATAAATGAGGTAAGTGTATAGTTATTCATATTGCAGTTGTGCGCTCAATAAACTAACGTGACTTTTTGTTGTTTTTTTTTATTTTGTTTCGCTATATAATTGCAATTTGAAGCGCGCTGCCGCAACACCACAATGTCATTGACTTTACATAGCGCCACTGCGGAACACCCACCCAGCTCAAGTACGACGTTTGCAGCTGCATTTGAGTTCAGATAACATAACAACAAAAACACCATTTTGACGACACATCAACTATTCGTTCATCCATCGTCGAGTTTGCGCGTTCGTTTGCCTTTGCCAAAGCGCCTTATTAGCTTGCTAGCCGCCCTCATATTGACTCGAATTGGGTGCCGCATTGCCACTGTTGGAGCACACTAATAAAGCGCGCTCAACTTCTTTCTATTTGTTGAACTGTTCATTGTGTATTGTATTTTTTGCACGCCTCTTTGCGCTCAATTGACATTTGATCGAATGCATTCATTGTATGCTGACAAGGCGCGCGCAGGATTAGCGCAATGCATGACGTTAATGTCATGCCGCCACCCCAACGCGTTTCAGCGCTAGTCAACGCGCTACCAATGCGCTACGTACACAATCAACAATGTATGCGCGCGCGCTCGCTCGCTCGTACAAAGTACAATATTATGTGATCAGCATCGGAAGTGGTTTTTCGATAGCAGCAATGTGGCGCGCATGTGCAATGTTGTTATGACTTGCAACACAATTCGAGACTTGAGCGAGTCATGGTTTGGTGGCAATTGTGTTGAAAGCTGATTGAAAGTGGAATTGCTGCTGTTGCCACTGACGCTGTCGATTTCTATTGTTGTTCATATCCGCTTTTGCATCAAGAGCATATTGTAATTCATTTTAATACTCTTGCATATTTACTATTAGCGTACATTGATCCTCTATGAAATATTTATCTACTATAGTTGTTGGTAATTTGTTCGTGAATTGCATTTTCTATACCCAATAGTGTTAGTGTATAAAGCGAAGAAAATCGATTGAAGCTCACATATTGAGTCTCACAAGCTTCTCTATCGATATAGTATATTTAAAAAACGTTAATTGCGAAAGCCAATACAAATACCATATCAGTGGTCACCAAAATTGAAACTGTGACTATGTCAGTAAGTGTCAAATCGTCGTTGTGGTAGGAGTTTAGTCGTTGATTAACGAGCAACGAGGTAAGATTTATGCACGCATATTTCATAATACTCAAATATAATTCGTAGATATGCTATAAAATATAATTTTACTGCTTGAACATAACAAAAAATTTAAAAAAATTATATTTCTAATATTAGACAATAACAACATTCTGCGCATGAGCGTTTGTTTTCAAAATATGTTTTTTGAAATACGCAAATAAACAATAGCCCCTTGCGATGTTTCTACTCTGTTCAAAAACTACTAAACAAAAGAGAATAACATTTGTGAAGTGGGCGCGAATAATAATAGAAAATGTTATATTAGGTCGAAAGTCATAAAAAATTTAACATATCTCTTAAGTTAACCGAAATAAGAGAAAGTATCTTTTTCCGACATCAGGAATTTCGATATCGCAGAAAGTATAGATAGTTTTTAAAACCAACAAAGCTGAATGACCCATTAGGTACTTGAGATATTTAAGCGGCGAGCCGTGTCCACATATTCATGCTTTACATTTTTAATCGCAAACAATTTTCTACATCGAAAGCGAATGGATTTCGAAAACGATCAAAACGTTAAGTTCGAAAGATTATATGACACAAAGACTATAGATTTAGTAATTTTGGCATTCCTACTGAAAGACATGCTTTTTCCACTTCGAAATTTCAGAAACCTAGAAGATGTTATATAAGTTCGAAACCAAATTGAGAGAAAATGAAGACTTTCTCGAAGGTCAATTAAGCTGGCTCACATTAATGTGATATTTTAATCATGGCCAAAGCGAATGAGCTTCGAAAATGTAAAAAAACGGTTCTTTCGAAAGCTTGTTGATGGAAAAACTGTATGATCGAGCACTTGAGAATTTCTAACGACAAAAGACGCAGCCTTTTTCACTTCGAAAATTTGGAAACCTAGAAAATTGTATATTGGATCGAAGTACTGTTAAAAGTTGATTGTCCATTTATATCTCACTTGGTGATCTGATGAAGAGATGTGACTGACTGTGTTACAATCACTTCAACCATCGTAGGAATGCTCCTTGAAATCCCACTCCCGGGAGAAAAGGCTTTGAAGAGATTTACATGGTATAATCGAAACAGCTGTCGCCTTGTCCGTCCTGATGCCACGTTGTTTTAATTTTTCCCAAAGTAATAAAGAAATGCTATCTTTTTCGATACCGAAAATTTCAAAAAGGGCAGAGAATTTTTTTATTTTTTTTTTTTCAAAGTCAATGAAAATGGGTGACTCTTTTCGAACTTCAGATGTTTTATTGCTGAAAAGTTTTGTCTACTTCGAAAGCAAATGAAGATAAAAGGTCGTCTTTATTTTCGACCTTGGAAATTTTGAAGTTTGTATATTAAGATAAATATTATTTAATGTAATGTTGTGATATTATGTTAAATATCTCTTGCATAAAATGCCTTCGATATATTTATCGGAAACCAAAAAATTCGAAGCAACAATTTTTCAGGAATAGCTTATTCGGAAACGTAGCAAATTTGCTATTAATTCGAAAGAAGAAAAATCAATATCAATATAAATACCTTACGGTAATGTGGTAATAAGAAATGCTCGTTTTTTTTTTTAATAAAAAAATAGTAAAAAGTATAGCTTTTGTTCGAAATTCGCGGCACTAGAGTTTTAGAAATTTTAATGGGGATGTGTAAAATTTTTGTTTTCTTCGGAAGCGAATGAAATTAAACTTCGAAAATTTTGAAGCTAAATTGTCAATACAAATATAACTGAATGTAGTATAATCATGATACGTTTTCTTTTTCGAAAAAAGCTCGAGATAGAACATAATGTACTTAAGTGAACTATGCCAATATCAAAACGCACAAATTTATGTACTTCGAAACCAAATGAAGCTGTATAATGAACTTAAGACATCCTGACTATCAAATATGCCTTAGGTTTCGACAACTCTTCTTTGATTTTGAAAGTCACTGAAAACGTTGAAATTCGAATAACTCCATGAAATATAAAAGTTTCCGTATAAAGCTACATAGAGATAAGATGTACTCATATTTTTAAAATCGAAAATGACAGAAAACTGGAAAAGCTAGGTTGAGTATTATTGTAACGAATTTCTGATTATTTTGCACCTTCTGCTATCGTTTGAATCCCTGAACTGTTAAATAAATAACTCAAATATTCAGTATAACAATATTTACAACTCTACTGTAGTAGTAAGTAGTACTTTACAATACTCGCATACTTCACTAAAAGCGTGTCGAAAACAAATTGATCCCTTATTCCTCAGATTGTACTGCTTTTATACTCTCGGATACCTTCCTCACCCATTTCCCCTAAGGTCTATACTTTTCGCCAACAGCTGCTTATTTACGTTTCCCTTCTATTTATATGCGTGTGTATATGTGCGCAACTATTTATTCTCTTCTAGTTCTATGCGTGTATGTGTGAGTAACATCTTCTGATCTTAGCTACTACCTACATGTGTGCATGTGAAATATTCCCTTTGCTGTTAGTTTTGATGCTTAAGCTGGAGTCATTGGTGCCGTATGTCGTATCGCTGTATCCGTATCCCTAACGTAATCAGCTGTTTATCGTTACGACGGTAAACCAAAACCCAATTGGTTGGCTACGATACGGTTACGACCTTAGCGGCACCAATAATCGATTGCATTGATTCTCATAAGATTGGTCGAATCAGCTGTTATAAGGTTACCGATACGGTTACCGATAAAGCACCAATGTCTCCAGCTTTACATCTACATAAGTGTGGCTGCTTGCTTTAGTGTTAAGCTGCAAGTATGCACCAACGTGTGTCGTACGTACGGACATTTGTCGTACGAAATACGTATGAAAGAACCCTCAAGCCCGTAGGAATCAATGTGTGCGTCTGGTGCAGGTACATAACATATTTGTGTGTGTATTGTTTACAGCAAAGCACTGTTGCCATTGACCAGTTTGCATTCATGCTTATGCAAACATCAACTTTTGGAATTACAATTTAACATGGGGCAAATGGCAGAATACTGAATAAGAATTTCTAGTTCATTTATTTGTAACCTCCAATTTTATATAATGATTTTAGGATATTTCAACAAAATTTTAAACGATCATTAAGCTTTTTTGTATAATAACTGCAATTGGTCCAAACATAGCACACAAAATATTTAATAGGCAACTCTGTCTTGTGTTCTTAAGGAAAAAATCAAAATTGTTTTGATTTCTAGGTTCCGGCCTACGTACGTACGTGCGTTGAACGTCGGTGAGTTTTCGTTTACATTGCACACTCATAAGATAGGTCGCGTCAGCCGACATGTTTTTTGTTCGTACGTTCGTGAGTAACTGCCGCTTTATTGTGCTTTTATGTAGTAGCAGCATAGTGATGTATAGAACTGCTAATATTCTCCACATTATGATAAACCATGCCCCCATATTCGATATCGCAAACTTCGAAAAATTAAATAATGGTTTATTTCGAATGCTGATGAAGCGAACAATGTTGATGATGCAGTCTTCCTTTTAAGTAGTCGATTTATCTGCAAATAAAGTACGGTAATTATTCGATATCGAATAATTTTCTATATTAAATTGGATTTCGATACATTTTGCTTTCAACTGCATGAACCATCTACTTTTCCTAATGTGTTTTGTAAATTTAATAAACCCGTTGGGTATACAATTTTTAGTTTCATAAGAACTAAAGCTTTTTTGGTTTGTCTTACTTTACTTTGTAACTACATATATATTAAAAAAAAAATTTTTTTTTGTGCCACCGAGATTGCACTCAGCCGTTTTATTGGCTGTCTGATCTGACTTAAAATTATTTTTCTTTGTATGTGTTGTGCGTCATTGTTACTAAGTTTGATTTCAATTTTATTTACAAAACCTACACAACAATATTTGTCCGTCTTTATTTTCGCTTTTTTTATCAAACTAAAAATGCTTGAATAACAAGCGCATCAGTAAATTATGCCGGCAACAACAAAATCGTTTCAAATTACAATATTCATGGGTGAGTAATTTAAGCTTTAGCAAACCCAAAGCGGAAATTTTATTGTAAACTAATTGAAAAATTGCTATATAAATGTAAAAATGCAGGTGCTTAGCAAAACACGTACATACATCTAATTATACATATTATATCTGTTCATATGTATATTTTTAATTTCTCTCTAGCCTATTAGGTACAGTTCATTTACAAGGCATAGTTTATAAATCTGCTCATATTTTAGTCCGCTACACTGCATTTCCTAATAAATTTCGATTGAACTGAAAATTGAATTCACTTTTTTTGAGTAAAATTTTAGACCGCTCTAGGTTACTCAGAAAACAACTCGATATGAGAGTTCTAAGATATTATTATTCATCCCAAATTTCACCAATTGTTCCTTAAATAACTAACTGAGCATTGCTTACAGGTAGGCGCGCAGAAAGGTTAAGAGCGCCTTATCGTCGATGCTGCAAGAGTTGTAAAGAGGATGAGGAGGAGGAAACGGTGGTTTACCTCATCTGCAACTGCCCGGCACTAAGTGGGTGCTCCATTTCTAGATAATCTGAGCCAGGTTGTGGAGCATGATGTCAAGGACCTGGTAGCTTTTATCAGGTCCTCAAAATGGTTCGAGGAGGAAAAATAATGGGGTATTTTTGTGATATCACAACGGGCCTATTATCACTGGCCTAAGTGTGCCCTCGGGCAGCCACTTCAACCTAACCTAACCTTCAGTGCAATGTCTACTTTTTCAAAATTTTTTTGACTTCGATTTACTTACATGATCTACAAGGAAAGATTATTTGTTGAGGTTAAAAAGCATCAGTTACATCGATTAAAAAGAAACTATTCCCTGAACCCTTGAACCCCTTCTTTTTCAAAAATATATTCATACCTAGTAGATCCTTCCAGACCATGCATGAAATAAATCGTCCAAATCCATTTAGTCGTAGTTACAAACAAAAATTTGTTTATTCAACCACCCTCGTTTTCCACAATCGAGTGTGATTACAGTTAGGAAATTGTTTTATGTAAGTTAGTTTGAGTTTAATTTGAATTTACATACAATATAAATAATCAGAATTCAGTGGTTTTTCCTAGGAACATTTTATAATTTATATTTCCAATTATTTAACAAATCAAGAGAAGGCATTAATACGAATATGAGAAATCAAAAACATTATATAATGAATAACTACTAACTTATTATGTTTTGTTGATTTTCTGACAAGGTGGATAACTGATGTATATTGGAACAATTTTCCGTCATCCCTTGTCAAATTTGGTTTCCAGAAACCCCGGTTTCAGCGTTGTGCCATCATCAGTGTCGATTTTCTTTCTCGACTACTAACTCCAAGTTGTGTTTTTCGAATGAAAAATCTCGATGCCGAAAAAGGAAGTGACTTGTAGAGTGATGTTTCTAGAGATATTCCTTTACTACGTGCACATCTCACTATCAGTCCCCTGCCTTTTCTTCGCCTTAGATGGCACTGCTGAATTGAGATTGGCAAACCCAAGTGAATTTAAAAGCTTAGAATTCTCCTGGTGTAGGCATGCTTGCCGAAAAATAACAGCCCGCATCCACAAGACTCCCTTCAGCTTTCGGGGAGAGTTTTTTGGGTTACACGAACAAAAAAACAAAAAAAAACAACAACTACCGCAATGTTTTTTTGTACATAGTGCTTGACCTTCGGGTCACTTGATTTTAGTGGTCCCGTACGACAAGCTTGCCTACCGCAAGAGCATTCTAAGCCTTTTAACTCGCCTTGATAACACTGGTGGACAAAACAGTACTTTTTGACTGTCTGTTTGTCATAGAGTTTTCCTTTTGATCCTCACTAGCTTGAGGACTCTGATTACAAATCTGCCCTTAAATTTCTTCTAGCAGCTCGAAATACGGCTATCATACAAAGAACACTTCACAGCTGACATACAATAGTAGATTTAGTAAATGCTTTAATATATTGTGTTATTTATTATGAGTTCATCAAATAGAATGTGTGCAAATAATCCAAACATTTTTTTTTTCATTTCCGGTGCGTATATGTTCAATGGATTTCTTTTAAATCTGTCAGACCTAGTGAAACGAGCTTAAATGAACTTATTCGTTTCCGCATATCAAAATAATAGCAAAGCCTGGAAGCCAGCTTATGGAAAAGTAGTGTTGTTACGCTTATGGGCAAATAAAAAAGACCTTATTTCAAGTACCAAACTCCTGTGATATGTGGCGCGAGTCGTCGGATCACAGCCACTGTTATTTCTGTGTGGAAAACATAACAGGAATAAACCGAGAAATCACTCTAAATGGATTTATCTCAACCTCCTGACTGCTACCATATAATATTACCTCCTCTGCATATCAAATTGGGTCTTGTGAAAAAATATGTAAAGGTTTAGGATAAAAGTGGTGAGTGTTTCAAATATATATATATCCAAATAATTTCCGCGATTATGTTCTTAAAAGGTGAAAGCTGCGATTGTCGATGGCCTACAGATTATAAACAAATTTAAAGAGCGATAACCGCCGAAGAGATTTAAGGCCGAGCTTCTCTTCTAAATTGCGTCGTATTCCTTTTTTCGGTCGGGACGCGACCTACATATTTTATGCCGGCTCCGAACGGCATCTGCAAGGAAGATGTGTTTTCAACGAGAGCTTTTCATGGCAGAAATACACTCGAAGTGCTTGCCAAACACCGAAGCGTGAACCCAGGATCTTCGGTGTGGTAGGCGGAGCACGCTACCATCACACCACGGCGGCCGCCAGTTTACAGATTAGAAAACTAATTTTTGATTAAAAGTTCACTAGCTGCATAAAAGCACCTGAACAATCTGCATGGAACGAATTCGTTCCTGTTGTAAACAACTTTTTAGGAAACAGGAAGCTATATAACTTCTCTGAGCATATAGACCAACTGATGCTATACTTTCAACATTTATGTGTAAACATGAGTATCAAGATGCACTTTCTCCATAGCCATCTGGACCGTTTTTCTGAAAATATAGGCGATCTCAGTGAGGAGCAAAGCGAGTGCTTTCACAAGGACCTCCACACTATGGGAGAGCGATATCAAGAACACTGGAACGCGCATATGATTGCTGATTACCGCTCAAACATTGAGAGTAGTGCTCCTGAATTAACTCATAAAAGAAAATCTCTTCAAAGAAAATATAACTCATTGTAAAGCTTAATAAAATAATTTTTAATAAAATCTTTGTTATTTAATATTCCGGCAGCTAGAGCTGCTGAGAAGAAAAAACGGATTTTACATTTGAAATAAAGTTAAAAAGTACTTTAACAATCATACTGTGGTGAATGTTAGCAATTTCGGTGCGTCACTGTGCGGTTAGTAAATAAATGCTATAAACAACAGTAACACATATACACACATACATAGAAGGCAAAGAAGTATATTTCACATACATAACCAGCAGATTGAAGCGAAGAGAATATTTCACACACACATAACCAGCAGCTAACAGTGGAGAGAATATTTATTACACATAGAGTATATGGAGGATGGAGCTGTTTGTAGAAGTCCACGAAAGTGGGGAAAGTTTCTGACCGCCATTCACTGGGAATGGTCAGAGCGATTCTTTTGCATGCGGTACAAGCAGCTCACTACTGCCAGTCGCTTGCGGCCAAGTATCCTCTGGGTAGCCGCTAAACATCCGTTTATCGGTGAGCTAATGTGAGAAGGCGACAACCTGGCTAGGCCACTCTGACATAATCGGTTTAAGGGCTAGCCGGGGGAGATTTCATCGGCAGCGTCTGTACACCTCTAGGTGCGCCTGTAAGCGGGCGTCTGTCTTGGAGCAAGCAGCTTGCTATATAAACGTGCAAGTAATATTTACACCCCCGCTGAGCGGGTTGTGCGCTGGGCTTGGGACCCGCCACGTAAAACTATACTCCAATGAAATATAACAACAAGCCTCGGATAAATACACTCTCTATTGATGACGACCATGGCAAACGTTTGAAGGACAATGAATTGAGGGCATGCACCTGGAACGTCCGCTCCCTGAATGGGATTGGTGCAGATGCCCGGCTGGTTGATGTCCTCGTCAAATCAAAATCTGACATCACCGCCATCCAAGAAATGCGTTGGACGAAGCAAGGAAGAAAGAAGATCAAAAATTTTGACATCTATTGGAGTGGCTATACGAATAAGCGCAGTTTCGGCGTCGGATTCGTGGTGGGAGAGAGACTTTGTCGCCAAGTTCTGGCGTTCACGCCTGTGGACGAGAGTCGCGCCGCTATCCGAATAAAAGCAAAATTTTTTAATATATCATTCATCTGCGCCCATGCGCCGACAGAGGAGAAAGACGATAAGGTGAAAGACACTTTTTATGAACAATTAGAACGCACATACGAGCGCTGCCCCCGTCATAATATAAAAGTCGTGCTTGGCGACTTTAATGCCAGGGTGGGCAAAGAAGGTGTTTTTAGCCCTACAGTCGGAAAGTTCAGCCTACACAATGAAACTTCTCCTAGCGGACTGAGGCTGATTGACTTTGCTGGTGCTCGAAACATGGTCATATCCAGCACGAGGTTTGTGCATAAAAGATACATCAAGCTACATGGCTGTCTCCTGATCGCAATACTCGCAACCAGATCGACCACGTTGTGATAGACCGACGGCATGCCTCCAGTGTTTTAGATGTGCGCATGATCCGAGGACCTAACATCGACTCGGACCATTATCTCGTTGCAGCCAAAATACGCACCCGCCTCAACGCGGCTAAAACCAAAGAAAGGAAAGCTAGACGTCGAAAAGCTTCAGTCACAACAGACTGCCAATGATTTCGCAACTCGACTCTCACACCTGCTCTCTGAGAGCACAACTCATCATGAAGGAATACAGGAGCAGTGGGAGCATATCTCCATAGCACTTCGTACTGCCGCCGAGGAAAAAAATTGGTTACCGGCGGCCACGAAAAAACAACTGGTACGATGAAGAATGCCGCGTTGCAACCGAAAGAAAAGACGTTGCCTACAGGGCTACGTTAAAAGCGAGCGCGACAACAGGAGTGTGTGAACGCTATCGTGAGTTGAAAAGGGAAGCGAGACGCCTTTTCAGGAAGAAAAAAGCAGAAGTTGAAAGGCGTGAGTGCGAGGAGCTTGAGCTGCTAGCCACCAGGAATAACGCCCGAAAATTCTACCAAAAAATACGGCGACAGACGGAAGGTTTTAAGACCGGGGCAAACTCCTGTAGGAATGAAAACGGCGACCTTGTAACTGAGTGCTTAGATTATGGAGGGAATACTTCTCTGCTGTCCTAAATGGAGGCAGCCATTCACCGCGCAGAGATGAAGAACCCGATCCCGCAATCGATGATGATGGAATATATGTCCCCCCGCCCGATTATGACGAAGTTAGAATAGCAATGACCAGATTGAAAAAACAAGGCCGTGGGCGCTGATGGATTGCCCGCGGAGCTATTCAAGTACGGCGGCGAGGAGTTGGTAAGGCGCATGCAGCAGCTTCTTAGCAAAATATGGGCGGACGAGTGCATGCCCGACGATTGGAATCTAAGTGTTCTTTGCCCAGTCCACAAGAAGGGGGATACTGCAAAATGCACCAACTATCGTGGAATCAGCCTTCTTAATATCGCATATAAGGTCCTTTCAAGTGTATTGTGCGAAAGATTGAAGCCCATGACCGTGAACCGGCTGATTGGACCTTATCAGTGCAGCTTCAGACCTGGTAAATCTACAATAGACCAAATTTTCACAATACGCCAAATCTTGGAAAAAACCCGTGAAAAGAGAATCAACACACATCACCTCTTCGTCGACTTTAAAGCCGCCTTCGATAGCACGAAAAGGAGCTGCCTATATGCCGCTATGTCTGAATTTGGTTTCCTCGCAAAACTTATTCGGTTGTGCAAAATGACGTCGAACAACACCATCAGCTCAGTCAGAATTGGGAAGGACCTCTCCGAGCCGTTCGAAACTAAACGAGGTTTCAGACAGGGTGACCCCCTATCGTGCGATTTCTTTAATTTGATGCTGGAGAAAATTATACTAGCTGCAGAACTTAACCGCACTGGAACAATATACTATAAAAGCGTGCAATTACTGGCATATGCTGATGACATTTATATCATCGGCCTAAACACCCGCGCTGTTAGTTCTGCTTACTCCAAACTGGAAAAAGAAGCGGTAAAGATGGGTTTGATGGTGAATGAGGACAAAACGAAGTACCCGCTGTCATCCAGCAAAGAGTCGCATACGCGCCTTGGCAACCACGCCACTGTTGGCAGCCATAATTTCGAAATAGTAAAAGACTTCGTTTATTTGGGAATCAGCATCAACACTAGCAACAACATCAGCACTGAAATCCAGCGAAGAATCAATCTTGCCAATAAATGCTACTTTGGACTAGGTAGGCAATTGAAAAGTAAAGTCCTCTCTCGGCGAACGAAAATCATACTCTACAAGGCTCTTATCGTAACCGTCATGCTATATGGGGCAGAAGCATAGACTATGACAACAGCAGATGAAGCGGCTTTGGGAGTGTTCGAGAGAAAAGTTCTTCGAAAGATTTATGGACCTCTACGCGTTGGCGATGGCGAGTACCGAAGAAAATTTAATGATGAGCTGTAGGAGCTATACGCAGACATCAACATAGTCCAGCGAATTAAAATGCAGCGGCTGCGCTGGCTAGGCCATGTTATGCGAATGAAAGATGATGCTCCGGCCAAGAAAGTGTTTCTATCGGAACCCGCCTATGGAAGCAGAGGTAGAGGGCGGCCCGGCCAGGTGGAAAGGGATTTAAACTCCCTTGGTGTGACCAATTGGCCCCGATTGGGAGCGAATGGCGCGCCTTGTTGGACGGCGATCACCGTTTAGACGGTTAAGCGCCAATTAAGTAAGTAAGTATATGGCCTCTTATAAACTATAGATTTACATGTATATAGCTAAATAACCAAGCAGGATATACAACTGTTCTAGAAGGCATGTTCGTGAAACGTCTATACCTTAGGAGAAATGTCCGAACGAGGTAACCGATATTATAAAAGCAGCGCAAGATGATGAATCAGGCATCAGTTTGATTTTAACAGGCTTAGTGAAGTACGCGATATTTGTAATTGTGAAGTACAACTCCCGAAGTAGTTTAAATAAAGAACGTTATGTTATACTGAATAGTTGAGTTATTTATTCAACAGTTCAGAGATTCGTACGTTAACAGAAGCTGCAAAATAATCAGGAACCCCGCAAACCTGTATCGGCCAATGTAGTCAAAGACACCGTGAAATTCGTTAGTAGAAGATTTCAAATATATTAAAATCTGTTAAATATTATTTTTATTGACAGTTTTGTATTCACTACCTGCATCATAGAAGTGATTGTTTACAACAAGTTAGCACACTTTTAAACAGCATCAACTTGATCACATACAAAAGCTGGGCCTCATGAAAACTCCAGCACAATTCAACAACGCGCAGCTGTCGACAGTCGGAACAATAGCAAGTGTCATAAATTTATGAAAATATTATACAATAGCGGTAATTATTGTGAGAGGGCGCGCGCGAATAAGCAGTAAGAAACTAATTATTGTATGTACATTGATGTAATACAATTTTGTGTATCTGTGAATAGGTATACGCTTTAAATGCGATAATAAAAATCCGGTAGGTTTACAGTGACTCGCAACGAAAATCATGAAATTTACAAAATAACTTTAGGAACACCAAAGATCAGCACGCGAGATCAAGTCAGTAGCTATCGGGTAGTTAAAAGTATTGATTCTTTTTTTATTGTTGGCAACCGTGTGTCTGTAGACTAAAAAACCGCCCCGTTTTGAAACCGTCGCCCACCCCAATACCACTTTCGCATTACTTCAGGGTGGTGTTCCTTATTTCTACTATTGATGTCCCTGCGACCAGGTTCCCGCTATTTGCTCTGAGTGTCGATTTAATCGCCACTGCTTCGCCTGCGCATTTCTCTGCACTCCCTCTCAGCATCCATCAAAGCATTGATTCTGAGTACTCAAATGTACTCAATACATAAAAAGTGCCAAGTACCTAAAAAATACTAAGAACTTTAGACATATTCCATAATCTCATGAAGAACTTAGAGCCCACTAAGTTCGCTGCAACAAAAAGTACTCAGTAGCCAAAAAGTATAACGTACTCAATTTCAGACAACTACAACATCAAAATTTTTTAGTTCTATCTACTTAATCGATAC
Source organism: Eurosta solidaginis (assembly GCF_040869045.1). Taxonomy (NCBI): domain Eukaryota; kingdom Metazoa; phylum Arthropoda; class Insecta; order Diptera; family Tephritidae; genus Eurosta; species Eurosta solidaginis. Next base: position 182,690,246 of record NC_090323.1, read on the forward strand.
CGATAGTAGGATATTTTATATATACTAGCACATTGCTGCGGCGGAAAACCTGATTCCAGAAACAATTTACATTAAAATTACTATTAAAGAAAATTACATGTAAAGTCTTTACTATACTATGAAGTCCTTATTTGGTCGACGCCTGCTCAAAAACGAATGTACCTCAAAAAATTAGAGGGCCTATGTAGGCTGAAGATGCTTAGAATAAAAGGAGCTCCGAAAACCTGATGGATGCACTGTATGCCATTCTGCACATTCCACCTGTAGACCAAGGGGGTAGCTTGAGAGCAGACCATATATTCATAGTAGTATAGCGCCATCAAATATTGGGTGGACTACATAGTTCGATGGCTCTTTCAGATCCACAATAGAGGTGTAAGGTTGACGCAAGAGCGCTCAAAAGGCAGACGAGGCGATACACGTGTACACAAGTGGTTGCAGAATGCAGATGCGGAAACAAACCCATCCTACAAGCTGCCAGATCACTGTAATTTTTTTTAAGGCGGAAGAAGCAACCGTCACAAAAGCAGTACAAACACTGACAGAAATTAGCTTCAACTGCAACCGCGGCCACTTTTAAATTGACAGCCAAGCAGCAATTATGGCTATGATCTTGTGTAGCAAAACATCGTAAAGAGTGACAGAGTGCAATCAATCCCTAGAAAGAACCAGAATAGGGAGAAATATCTGTACATCTATATTGGGCTCCAAGGTATAGGGGAATAGATGGAAATGAAAAAGTGGATCATCTAGCTAAAAAGAGCGCATCAATCGAAGCTTGCATCGTAAACGTCCCAATCAGATTGGACGGGATTAAAAAAGGCGAGAGTCCCACATAATCGACCAAGCAGGAAAGGCGCGGAACCAAGCAAGAGAAGCATAAAGTATCGAAGATTATGTGCAGGTATTACGAGCTTGGACCAACAAAGTTACTCTTATCACTGAAAAAAGGGGACTGTAGAATCATAATGGTATTCCGATTGGAGACTACCTTCTGGCGTCGCATGCTTTTAATTTAGGTCCGGTCAGCGAAATCAGATGTGCGGGTTGCAAAAGGAAATTATCGAGCACATACTGCGCTTTGGTCTTGCGTTCACTAGGCTAAGTCTCCAACTATTAAGAATGACGCAGATCTAGAAGCAGCAAGTAGCATAGTCCTAGAAAGCTTCTAGTATAAGACATGAGGACCGATCTATTTCATATAATATCTCTTAGCACAATGAATTCATTCAGCGTATGTGAGGTTCTTACAGACCGACCAGTTTCACCTAACGTAAGTACCAAGCTACACAAAAAAGTGTGCGAATCTGCTAATATGACATATATATTTCCACGCATTTCCGAAAACACTTTCAGACTTGACCTTTAGCATCCCAGTTCGCCCCTAACCGGTAAAAGGCTTAACCGGTTTTTAAGGGTATGACCGAACAATGACCCGTTGTTTTAATTTCTTTGTCGAATGCGGATTTAGTGCAGGACGTGTTTCGCGGTACCAGATTTGCCAACTTTTTTGCGTACCAGAACAATATTTCGCTTTTAAACTTTTCTAAAATGTGCCTTTTAATCACCAAAAGGCTTGATTTTGTTGTTTTTTTTTTTTGTTGTTCTTGTAATAGTATCAGTGCTTCGCTTCATCCAATAGGTGCGATCAGTCACAAATTGTTATCAATATTCTCTTACGGGAGTTCAAGGAAACTTGCTGTTTCAACAGGGTTGGACTAAATAGAAAAGGATGTTAGAGGCTTTGGCTTCACATTGCAATTGAAAAGGTGATTGGTGTCATATGGGGACGCGTTACAAGCACTGCGAGTTCAGTGTATTTGCCTTTCAGAACGGGGTTTACGGCGGCCACCGTGGTGTGATGGTAGCGTGCTCCGCCTACCACACCGTATGCCCTAGGTTCACACCCCGGGCAAGGCAACATCAAAATTTTAGAAATAAGGGTGTTCAATTAGAAGAACATTTTTCTAAGCGGGGTCGCCCCTCGGCACAAAACATGAAGGTCCCGTCCGGCCAATTTGTAGGGAAAATCAAGAGGAGCACGACCCAAATTGGAAAAGAAGCTCGGCCTTAGATCTCTTCGGAGGTTATCGCGCCTTACATTTATTTTTTTTTAACGGGGTTCACCGGGCAATCGTTGGCATAGTAATCTGACGACTTTTTGTGGATGTCTTTGAAAGTCTTTTCGTGCTTTTTTTTTTCTTTGTACGGCTGACTTCTAAGTGCGAGGTTTCCTCATAGTGCTTGAGGGGTGGCTTCGTCAGTTCCTGGGATACCCAGGTTTCTGGGTTTTCAGCAGATACTGTTTGTATAACATCTCCTTTCTTTCATTTATGAGAAGTCCGCACCCTTCACAGTAAATCATGTACTGGATACAAAAGGAGACATCCCGTGGTAGTTCTGAGCGCGATGTTTTGACAAGCCTGCGGTTTCTTCTAGTGAGTTTCTCTTACGCCCAGCGAAAATCAAATGTCAAGTCATGATTTTAGCTTTGAGTCACTGTACATGAATACAATAGTTATAACTATATCGGGAGAGTGGTGTTCAGGGGATTTGGGAAATACTATTAGCTAGTGCGCGGCTGCTTACCGTAATCATTCGAACTTTGCGCATTTAACTCAAGTCCATTGTACTCTTGCGAAGTATGTATGTATGTACCATGGCAGCTGCGCTGACTTCGTCTGAATAGAGGTTTGACAGCGCTGGCGCACTTAAGATCTTCGTGCGATAAGAATTTGTCAGACAATGAGTGTCAAGTTTTAATTGAAATTACAATTTTTGTTTGCACACCATTAAACAAATCTGGTAGCCGGACAAATGGCTGACAGTAGCTAGCGAAAAAAAAAAACACACATAAAAGCTGTGCTAACAAAGCGGCAACTGTCCAACTGAAAGCCTAGAAAAGAAGCTTAAACAAGTTGAGGCAAGCGGGGTTCAGTTTATTGGGCCAAATATGTGCGCTACAATTGACAATTAAATTGTTTACGTGAACAATTAACGGCGTTGACTAATGCGGCGCTGGCGCTGCTGCTTCAGCGCCTGTGCAATAGCTTCGTCTAAGGACCAAAGAGTTTTCGGCTAAGCGCCACAAAGCAGCGGCAAAGGCACCACAAACGTAAAACATTTATATGTAACAAAACCAGTCTTAGGCTAAAATATGATTGATAGCTAACAAATTATATATTTTGCATATTTGATGTGGCCAGCGGTTTGCCGCTTTAGCAGTCCTAAGACGTGTTGGTGTACGACTGCGCGCAAGCGCTCGAATACTTGCACTTCGATTAAGTGCAAATTTAATGCAAATTGCTCGAAAGAAATAATAATGATAAATATATATTCGATAGTATGTAATTGTTTTCTATTTTGTTAACATCAACATTATTGTTACCGCGGGTGTTCTTTATTTGACGGTGGTCAGTTAAAATAATCAAATATACATAAATTGCAATAACAAAGAATTATCAGTAAACAAAAATTTATATAAAAACGCTTTACAAACCTAAACTGACTTTGATAAATACCATCCCACGCCTTCAGAACGCCAAAGACGCTTAAGCGCTTAGACTGACTGCTTCAGGCAAGAGACCACAGCGACGCGCTGCAAACGATGTGGTGGCGCAGCATGGCAGTGACATGGCATAGGTTGTGTTGCACAAGCCAGTAGCTGCAATATAATTTGATATTTGTAGGCAAAACTTTGGAAAAAATTATAAAAAAATGTTAGTTACACTAGGGTGTACTACATAGATTAAGGTAAAATTGGATTGATTCCCAAAGCAGGTAAGCAGTTAAGGACTACATGAATCGCCATACATAGGAGTAAAGTTCTACGTTTCATAAAAACCCCACAATCATTCAACTCTTTTCAATCTGTGCGACCTGCTAATTTCTTGCCATTTTGCCTTCAGTAGCATCGCAAGTATTCACACACAAACATATCTATTGTTTCTTAATGAAAAGCATATAGACAATGGAACAGAACACCTGCAAGCATTTCGTTCGAGCACATTCGCCTACGTCCATGTGTAAACTTCCAGAACAGTTTATCGCTACTTGTACTTAAGTATAAAAGTTTTTATTTAACAAAGATTTTAAAAGCGCGGTTTTAGGTAGCTACTCCTGCTGGTGAATTCGGTTACCAACTATTTTTGACGTATCTGGCGCCTGGTTATGAATGCAACCTACAGTTAATACTTCCCTAATCTCCAAGACACCGTTAACGTACCAAAGCAACCAGAACATCAAATAAATTTGGCCTTTTTTACCATCCGCTGATTTACCGGATATTGAAACATTAACCACTGATCCACGGTTTAATTTTGACATGAATCGAGAACTCGCCGTTAACTAGCCACGGTCCACAGTCCAGCAGCCATCATGAGCTATCCAGCGGGTTCATTGGTTAACAGTTCCAGCGATAAAATGATAACCATCCAATCTTAAAAGTTTTAAAAACTTATCGTTCGATTCCTAACCCATGAGGGCTTTCTGGGAAACTAAAAATTAAAAATGGTCAGATGAGCAGTGCTCTGCTTCCGTAAGTTTGCTCTGAATAAAAAATAATTAATTATTACCTTATAAAATTCCAAAAAACATATTTCACAAATTTTATCGTTACATTCCCTAGACGTGCCGAAAGCCAAACTTGCTGAGATCTCTAGATGTGTATATCACCCACTTATCAAGTGTTATTGTTCGAATGGACACAGGGTACCAACGAGTTAAAAAAGAAAAGAGTCATATTGAAGGACAAACAATTGAGAAATGGTATTGAGATATATCGGGTTTAATCCTAAATCCCGAAATGGATCCGAAGAGCATCCTAATGTGTTCCCAAACAAACTCGAAATGTGCCAGAGATATGCATTAAATGAACCGAATATAGTTCCGAAATGATCCCGGAAGAGTACTTAGAAAGTCACGGTATTGTGCCAAAAAACCCAAATATATTGTGCCGATATGATCCTGAAATATTACCGAAATGGACATGAATAGTAACTAAATAGTATCGATAAGTATCCTGAAAGCAATTCCATCGAAATCATCTTGCAAAATAACCTTCAAATTACGATTAATTCCAATAAAAGCTGGAACCCACACGTGGGGAGTATATGAAGATCAACTTGGCTTCACTTAAATGGGAACTGAACTAGGTTCTGTTACATTTTTATCGACTTTCCCAAAATCCATGAAAGGGGATATGAGTAATGAATCTCTGCTGGGAGGTCCAGCCCTACAGCGAGCCGCACTAGTTCCGAGCTAACTTAGAACTGTGGCATTAAGGACCGGTATAAGTTCTAATTCTGTCCCTCCGCTGTGTTCTACGAAATGGTGATTTCTCCTCTTTGCAGATCTTTTGAGCGCGTTCTTAACAGTTTCAGTCGCAGGTGATTCTGGAAATGTTGCTGCCTTTGACAAATTCATTTAAATACATAAAGCTCAGACTTGGCTCACGGGCAGCTACTAACTGCCCACCCTACATCCGATAAGCACCAGTTCGGGGGTAGTCATTATAACTGTAGTGCGAAACTGTCACTTTGCGTAATTGTCTCCCATTTTTCTGAGGAACGGCGGACGCATGCGAGTCCCAGCGAAGCTGCTGTATGACGGACCATTTTGTTAAAGCTTCTAAATATTTAACGGAGGAGGAGGACTGAATCTCATACAGTGGTATCAAAATGCGCTAGCCATCCTGAGTATACCCGTACGCTTTGCTTTTGGGCACTTACCTAACTCCTACTAGCCTATGGGTACCATGTGAAATCTTTTTAACGCTTTAGAGAAACTTCCCAAAAAACTCTCTAGTTCTTAACTTGCATACTTCAAAGACCAGTGCTGAGGTATGCTGAAATTTTGATAGGAGGTCATATGTCTTTTACCTAATAAATCACGGTCATCATTATTAATTGATCTTAAACCACCTAGGCGACCTAGGCTGTTCCATAACACCTCACTCTTGCTCTTCCGGTTTTTTGATAACTGACGCCAATTGGGGATACCAAGTGAGACCAAATCTTTCTCCAACTGTCTCTCCCAACTATGCTTCCGAACGGCAATGTCAATTTGATGTTATATTCCTTCCCGCTTCATCTATATGGCAAACAGCAGGCAAGTCTCAATGAAGTAAAACTGAAAAAAGAAGTCTACCCTGGAGCAATTATTCTGGAAGCCATATTCAGAAATTTATCGGGTGGATGACACTATTGCGACTTTTTCTCTCGAAAATAAGCTATCTATAATAAACTGAGAGGAGCTCGAATTACAGAACGTCTACACTCTAGACCAGAGCCCGACAGCTCGTGAAATAATTATTCGCGCTCATTTGAAATATATTATAATTCTCTTGTATTTAGTAGTGGTTGAGCAAGCGTCTTGGCAACATCTGAGTAGTCTATTGTTTATTTGCTTTGGGAGTTTACAAATATGCCTGCATATGTCTTGTCTTGCTGCTCGTTAATCAACGACTTAACTATCTCCACTATGGTGCTAACATTCTTATCAACACAGTCACAGTTTCATTTTTATTTCTTCAAACCAAAGAAAATTGAGACATACAGTAGATTTGGATTGGGTTGTTGTTGGGAACGCGAGCTCAAATGTGCTTACGTGATGACCACCCTAATACAATTCAGCATCTGTTTTAAATGTAAAATTGTATGTAAATTAATTCCATTTAGAATTTATTTAATTCGACTATTTAGTTGGGTGTTGCAAGCTAAGTGTTCACTTTAAGCGACAATTTGTTGCCACATACCAATGACCGTGTCCAACATGAACAATATCAACACATTCCAAACAAGAAGCAGCGCATACTACGTCATCTACATCATGCTATCTCCTCACCCAAACACCCAGTAAATATCATTTGGACTATCTGTGATCGGCAGGCGGGTCTCATTCGTTTTGTTAATTGATTCATTGATCTTGCCATGATATCATTTAAGTGAAGTAGCCGCCACCATCTCAGTAAATTACTTCTAAGCTTCATTCTATAACGTACAATTTATGTCCGTCCTATATAGATTTTTAAGCTTTGTTCTGATGTGAGTTAAAAGTTGTAGTAGCCAGCAGCTGGCGGCAATTCCGTCATTCGGCAAAAGACATTATTTGAAATGTGGCAGAAATTCAATTGCATAAATTGGGCGTGCAATTGTTCTGTTTACATATTTGTTGTTTTCTCTTCAGCGACAAGTTTGTATGTGTAGCACAATTTTTTAAGGTTTGTCGGATTGTTGGTGTCGGTGTTATCGTGCGAATTGATCGATTGTAATTTGTTTTAAATGACCGACAACAGTTTGTTCTACAATCCGTTAAATGTTCGTGGTACATGCGATTACATTAACATACATACATACATATTAGTGCTGTGAGATAATGACGTAAAGACGTAACATATTTACACAATACGGACTCAGGGATTTTCCGAGGTTAGGTTAGATTGAAGTGTCAGAAGGCCCGTTGTGTTATCGTACAAAAGACAACATAACACCTCTTCTTCGAACAATTTCGAGGAAAGATAACAAGTCCTTGATGTCGTACTCCACGACCTGTCATAGATTATTCAGAAAGGGAACTGCCACGCAGCCCTATCTGGCGCCACTTTACGCCGGACTTTTTCACATTAAATTACAACTCCTACGGGATCGATAACGGGTAAGGCAGTGTCCCGTTAGTACTGCTTCAAGCCTGCACATTGTATCCCTACATAGGGTGTAAACTTGACAAAAGCTCTCCTAAGATCCAATTCTGGATCGTCTTGATTAGAAGTCCAACGTGGCAGCTGGGATAACAGCACGAAGCTGCGAGCTAGCACAGCTGAAACAAAACAAGGTGGATGGCTGATCACGGTCTCCAGCTAAATAAAAAATAAATCTACAGCGCGATAACCTCCGGAGAGACTTTAGGCCGAGCTTCTCTTCCAATTTGCATCGTGCTCGTTTTAATTTTTCCTACAAATTGGCGGAAAGGGACCTACTTGTTTTATGCTGACTCTGAACGGCATCTGCAAAGCAGATGAGTTTTTATTGATTTGCCCGGCGCGTGTATCCAGGATCTTCGGTGTGGTAGGCGGTGCAAGCTACCATCACACACGGCGGCTGCCAACAGTAAAAACGGAGATCGCCATTCTCACGAAGAAACAAATTTCTCAGTCAGAAATATGATGGTTGGGGAGCCGCAGTTGCGCCTTGGCAACCACGCTACAGTTGGCAGCCATAATTTCGAAATAGTAAAAGGCTTCGATTATTTAAGAACCAGCATAACACTAATAACAATATCAGCTCTGAAATTCAGCGAAGAATCACTCTTGCCAATAAATGCTACTTTGGACTAGGTAGGCAATTGAAAAGTTAAGTCCTCTCACGGTAAACGAAAATCAACCTCTACTAGTCACTTATCGTCCCCCAGCGGGTAAGGGGGTTAAAATTTACCCGCGGTAGGTATGCCTGTCGTAAGAGGCGACTAAAATACCAAATAGATTCAAGGGGTTCTGTAGCGCAACCCTTTCAAGTTGTTGCCAGCGCAAAATATAGCTTCTTCAACCTAATTGTCAACCTCAACTATCCGTGGCGAATCCTGTTTCATTAACAGCCGAGGATCTAGCGACCCCGAACTCTGGAATTGTTCCCGAGATGGTCGGGCTTGGTACCGGAACGTATCGGATCTGCGTCCGGCAAAGGACCATCAATATCGATAACACTCTACAAGGCCTTCGGGGAGTATCTTTATCGCTACAATTACAACAACAACAAGTCACTTATCGTACCCGTCATGCTAGATGGTGCAGAAGCATGGACCATGACAACACCAGGTGAAGCGGCTCTGGGTGTGCTGGAGGGAAAAGTGCTTCGAAAGATTTATGACCTCTAAGCATTGGCGATGGCGAGTACCGAAGAAGATTTAATGATGAGCTGTACGATCTTTACACAGACATCAACATAATCCAGTGAATTGAAACGCACCGCTGGAAAGGTTAGATGGAAAACGATTTATGCTCCCTTGGCGTGACCAATTGGCGCCATTTGGCAGAGCTACTGGCGCACCTTGTTGGACGGCCATAGCCGTTTAAGCGGTTAAGCGCCAATTAAGTAAGTAAGTAAGGAGCAGCAACACACTTCAACGAAATATCTTGCTAGACAGAAAGCTAACTAGCTCACAAGCTAGACAGAGCATATCCAAGGAGCCTGCGAATGAGCTGAGCACACAATAGCGTCCTAAATTAGATAAATGGCAAACACATGCGGTCCAAAATTATGGACAAGGAAGCTGCTGGCATCAGCCTGGGATTCTATTATCTTAAACGGTGCATTAATCTGGGCTGACGCAAGATAGATGATAGATAGATGTTGTGAGGTTAAGCACTGTGCCCTCATTCTCTTTACAACACTTCATCCAAGCCGAGTTCTCTGACCATACCGATAAATCTTCTCGATGAGGAAAGAAAAGCAATATTTGACAGCGGATCGGAAACGAGTAGAGCTGCTGCTGCCATAAAGGCGCGAGAAGAATCGATTCGATGCTATCAAGAACAGCAGAGCAACAGCACTTTAGGTAAGTGGACTAGGGAATTAATTTCTGAAAACATGGTTAAAGCGTCTTCGTGTGATTTTTATCTGACACAATTTCTAAGCGGGCAAGGTTATTTCGGCATACATATTTACAGAATGGGCAAGATTGAAAACTCGAATTGCCTGTACTGTAGAAAATTAGAGCTTGTGAGAAGCCACAGAGCTCATTTAGTGCACACCCTTCCCTGAAGTAAAACTATACCAGGTTCCAGGTACAGAAAACTGCGCGGGCGTTGGGAGCTTAGGTTTGAAGGGTAGCTCTTCAAAGAAGAAGGGAGTTCTACACTTGGAGAGTCTCGCATTGAGCCATAAATATCCCAATCAGTGCATAAAGCATTTACTCCTTGCACGAAAACAATTTTTTTAAGTTAAACGGTTTTCAATACTTACATGATGTAATAATAATACTAAAGCTAGGAAATAATTAGGTAGGTCCTAGGTACTAGTCATCACACTCCTCATCAATCTAGGGCGTTGAACAAACAATTAAATAAAAGCTTTGTGCGCGTGAAATTTCTAAAAATGTGAGGCGTAGCATAACCTGATTAAGGTTCAGTTGGTCTTACTTATGACTATCAATAGAAATATGACGCGTCCAACGCTTTTATTTAATTGTCTGACCAACGCCCTAGATTGATGAAGAGTGTAATGTACTAGTCAATTATTTTCTAGCTTTTAGGATTATTATTAATTCCTGTAAGTATTTTTTCAATAAAACCGTTTAACTTAAAATTTTTTTTTTTAATTATTTTATTTTTGAGTTTTTGGTCTTTATTTAATTGCCTATTATCTCTCATTCTATTTAGTTCATTTAGTGACTCATTATTACAAGGAATTTTGCCTGACAATTTGTTACAATCAAGTCCTCAATACATAATCCTGCCAAAGACTTTACTCGAACCACAATACGATTTTTGTGGATATTTCGATCCTTGCGCCACCTAGCGGCGATTTTTTTGATAGGTCGCTTTCTATTCTTGTATGTATTATGCGTTCCAAATATGAGCCAAATCGGACCACAGATGCGAATTTTTTAATATCTCGATCCTTGGGCCACCTAGCGGCGATTTTTTTCATAGGTCTCTTTCTATTCTTGCATGTATTATGCGTTCCAAATATGAGCCAAAACGGACCACAAATACGATTTTTTTTAATATCTCGATCCGTGTGCCACCTAGCGGGGATTTTTTTCATAGGCCCCTTTCTATTATTGCATGTATTATGTGTTATTTAATTGTCTGACCAACGCCCTAGATTGATGAAGAGTGTAATGTACTAGTCAATTATTTTCTAGCTTTTAGGATTATTATTAATTCCTGTAAGTATTTTTTCAATAAAACCGTTTAACTTAAAATTTTTTTTTTTAATTATTTTATTTTTGAGTTTTTGGTCTTTATTTAATTGCCTATTATCTCTCATTCTATTTAGTTCATTTAGTGACTCATTATTACAAGGAATTTTGCCTGACAATTTGTTACAATCAAGTCCTCAATACATAATCCTGCCAAAGACTTTACTCGAACCACAATACGATTTTTGTGGATATTTCGATCCTTGCGCCACCTAGCGGCGATTTTTTTGATAGGTCGCTTTCTATTCTTGTATGTATTATGTGTTCCAAATATGAACCAAATCGGACCACAAATACGATTTTTTGAAATATTTCGATCCATGCGCCACCTATCGGAGTTTTTGTGTTATTATTGCATTGTAATCGGGTTCTGAACTATATTCCAAGTTTCAAGCTTGTAACTTATCGGGAAGTTACTTAAATTTCAATCACAAAATTCGTTCACAACGGCCGTGCGCCGTGCATGCGGCCGGCCTGTCAAGTCAAGCTAAATAAAACCGTTTAAAAAATTGTTCGAAAGAAGTTTAACGTTCCATCACTTCCTTTTTTATATGGAATGATAAACGAAAACCACGCGTTTTTGTCTGCCCACACAGATGGTAAATGTGAATGGAACTACGCCTGGGGCGAAAAACGAAATCCAAGCAAAGTTAAGGCCGAAGACTAAAAAAATGTTAACGCTAAGTTTTTATCGAAAAATTTCATTGTGTCTTTGATTGGTAAGATTCCAAGAATACAGTCGAGTTATACAGTGAAGTTCCATAACACCAATACAAGAAATATTTGTATGGGCATTCAAACGTTTTTTACTATCAAAAAGCAAAAAAAAACTATCAAAATTTAAGAATTGAGTTGGGGCTCCAACGGCGCCCATTTTCTGTGCTAAAATACATATAAACGAAAATTGCTAGAAAGAAGAAGAGAAAAAAAATACCTACAATTCTTAGTGATGACCAAAGGTATGCCACAATCATTGCAACTACAACACAAAGAACAACTAAAGAAGAGCAAACAATCATACAGCAGAAGGTAGTTGAAAGTGCAGAGGATGTCACAACAAAAAAAAAAAACACTGCAACCGAAAAGTGCACGTGCAATATAAAATATTTTATTTTTTTATTTCTTTTTTATTAAAGTTCTTAATAAGTAAAACAACAATGGGAGCACACACACGCGCACTGAAAACGCAACGGATGTGATGTAGGTACCTACATAAGTTATTGTTGCTGCGCGCAGGCGTAAAAGGACCTTAACAAATTTTGTTGGTGCTTTTAAATTCGAATTTTGCTCAGCTGCACCCAGAATTGTTTGTGCTGTCAAAAGAGTGCTCCCACCAGGCTATAGCTAGATTGTTGGCAACGATAAGAGGATTGTTGACTTCTCTTCTTCTGCCTTTACCAATAACACACAGCGCCCACGATGGGATGGCATACTGGCCACCCGACTGCACGAAATCTTTTTGAGCCCTTTTCAATCGTATTGAAGTTGAATGGAGTTGTGAGTCAAGTTATATCGGAATTTAGTGCCCGCAGCATGAGAAGGTGTGTAATAGCAATAATGTTGGAGATAAAGGAGAAGTAAGTAACAACAACAAAAAATATAAAAGGTTAAGTAAGAACGGTAAAAAAGTTTTAGCTCGTTTGCAGCTTAATCGAATATACCCAGTGGTGAGCTTTCACTAGTACGTATGTACTACCTGACGATTTGTTCAAAGATTGTTTGCAATATCACCCCCATATCTTGATTCAAGGAGTTGTTGGACAAAAATAATTCGGTATTGTTTGGAAGCGTACTGAATCTTGATCCATAAAAAAATGTGAAACGGTCACCTTAGAACAATTTTCAAGAACACAATCGAAAGTATCTAAAATTTGTATTGAGACTGGAGTATTTTCCATATTCTGAGATTAGACATTCTACGGTCGAATTATAAGGTAGGCCTTTCTCTAATATCTTCGATAGCGCATTTTTGGATGTAGATAAGATAGCTTGTTCTTTCCCTCAGTCAATGGTGTACAATATGTAAGAAGAAAAAGGGAACTGAAGGGAGGACTGGAAGTATTTTAGCGTTTTTTTTTTTTGGGGACTTATCGATGTTGATGGTCCTTTACAGAATGGAGATCCGGTAAGTTGCGGTAACAGCCACCATTAAGATATTAGGCTCCGACCATCTCGGGAATGATTAAGTATGACCACATGAAACCTCCTAGGACATACCGCCATCCCACCCACTAGATCCATGAAGAGCGGTCGCTAGGACCTTGCCTGCTAAAGAAACAAAACTCACCACGGTTAGGAATTCGCCACCCAGGCAGACAGCTGGGTTGGATAAGCCATTAATTGCGCTTGAATCAGTTTCGTACAATAGTCGCCTGTTACGACATTCTAACCCGCTGGTGGCAAGTCCTATCTAATGGCCTAATATCTGTGAATGTTCCCCAATTTCTCGTTATCAAAGAACGAGAATCCAAGTAGTCGAGCGCTTTGTGATCGACGGCAGGCACATCTACAGCGCCTTGAGTGTACGCTTAGTCAGATGTTTCAACATCAGGCAGTTAACTTGTGCAGAGTAAGCAATATACAATGTATATCGGGTTGATTTGCATGGACGAAAGTTAACCCATATCGCGCCATCAATCTTGATGATTTTTTCAGACAACAATCTATGCCCAGTACGTACGCCTGTGGTAAAATTTGATGTTGCTAGCTGTTAAAATGAGCCAGAAATGGGGCAGAAATGGCGAAAACCCTCTTATTGAACAATCGATTGTATGGGAGGTATATGATATAGTGGTCCGAGCCGGTCGATTCCGACAAATGTCAAATCCCCCATCAAAATATGCCTGCTTACCAAATTTCATCAAGATATCTCAAAAATTGAAGGAAGAGTTTGCGTTAAAACAAACGGACATACGGACTAACGGAAATGGGTAAATCAACTTAGCTTGTCCACTGATCATTTTGGTATACTTATTGGTGGGTCTAACGGAAACATATTCATAAGAAAACAGATTTGGAGCCTTGAAAATGGAAACAATCGATTTCGACCAAAACAAGTCCCAAAAACCAAAAAAAAAATTTTTTTTTTAAAAAGTGTTAATGCCAACGTTTTTATCGCATAATTTCAAGTGGGATAGGAGCTATGGGACAAATTCGTTTTCATCGGCAACACATTTGCACGTTTCTGAAGAAACCCTTAAAAAAAATGGCGAAAAAAAAATTTTTTTCACTAAAACACTCCTCAAAATCCAAAAAATATTTTTTTTTTTTTCAAAAAACTGTTATCGCCAATGTTTTGAGCGGACAATTTTGAGTCGGACAGGGTATACATGAAAATTTAAAATCAAATTAAAATTGTTTAAGTAGGTCATGAAGAAAACCTTAAAAATCAAAAAAAAAAAAAAAGACAAAAACTCAAATTTTGCAGGGTCGAAAATTATTTTTTTTGGGTATGCTTAGTAGACTTTTTTTCCTGAGCCCAAAACCTATCGAAAAGTCGATGGCGCGATATAGGTTAATAAATCGACCCAGCTTAATATACATACAAGCACCCTATGAGACGCTATCTTATTACCTTTAAGTTTTGGGAAACCTCTGATATAATATTGGGACTACAGATAATGCCAATATTTAGAGCGCTGTGTAGATCAGGACTTAATAGATTTGGTTCTCCGTTCTTTTATGTGTAAACATCTTTGCTCACGATATGGGGAATCCAGAACTTGAACTTAAGCGTAGGTTGTAGCTTAATGTTTGAACAATGTACGTGGTAGTAAATTAAAACAGGGCAAATCTTGTTATCGATTTTTTGTCAAAGTTTTAACGACGAGTTGTGGGTTGTTGTTGTTATCCACGAGCTATAGACGAATTATCGATTTGTTTTCGAAGTGTTATAAAGTTGCTTCCTATAATAAAGATTGTGAAAGAGCTACTGATTTTTTATCGACGAGTTGTCGGCTTATTATCGAAATGTTATCGAGTCATTATCAAAAAAATTTCTATTATTCATGGAAAAGTTATCGATATGTAATCAATTATTTATCGAAAAGTTATCAATACGTCACCAAAAATTTCTCGATATATACGAGCTGTGTTCAGAAAATAACAGGAATTTTAGTTTTTTGAAAAAGATATTTATTTATACATCTACATTAATATTGTCGCCTTCAAAATAGTCCCCATTAAATATTATGTACTTCTGCCAGCGCTTATTCCAATCCTTGAAATACTTCTCAAACTCGGTCTTTGGGATAGCCTTCAGCTCTTCAAGCGATGCGCTTTTAATTTCATTTATGCTTGTAAAACGACGGCCCTTCAAGGTTCTCTTTATTTTTAGAAATAGGAAAAAGTCACACGGAACCATGTCTGGCGAATATGGAGGCTGGAGTTTTTTGGCCTCGTGGCAAGAATTCATGATGCACTATGCTATTAAAATCGAAGATTGCTGTGAGCATAACCTTCACGATCGACCGCACTTGTCGAGTCTTTTTCGGTCATAGCGATCCAGAATTCCTCCACTGTTTTACTCATTGCAGACTCACCGTAAAATTTGATACAAAGCCTTTGATCCAATTTTTTAACAAACGAAAATCGCCGAACTCATAAAAACATGTCTAACCTTAGCAGCTGTCACTGATAAAGTAAACAATGAATTCAGCTGAAAAAGTTATCATACTTCAGGGACATGTGTATCAACATTATAAAAAAATTTTTTTGACAATTGGACACTCCAAACTCGCGAAATTAAGAAATTCTCGTTATTTTCTGAATACATCTCGTATTACCACAAATGTATCGAGGTGTTATCGAAATTTATAGATTTTTATCAAAAATTTATCGAATTGCCTTCGGTCTGTTATTGATTTGCTACCGAAGACTCATCAGTTTGTTATGAAACATATGCGAAAAAAAATTCAATATAAAATCGATTACCCGTCCATAACCCGCCCTTCACCAAATCGGCCAGAAACTAATAAGAAACTGATATTTAGGCGACAAGAACCGGATAACAAGCAAACAAATCGGTGATAACTAATCGTTATCGATAACAAGCCGGCTTTTGCGTTGCAATGATAAAGGAAGCCAACGTCAAATCCCATATACCTTACCATTTACCATAGAGAGATAGCCTAAGTTTTTCGGACGTAAGTTTGGGGAAGTAAACAAAGAATGTCGGTATTTCGATGAAGCCAAATTATTCTGATATTAAGCTCAATACAACAATCCACTGTTATTGTTCTTGTTGTTGTTGCAACGATAAGGACACTCCCCGAAGGCCTTGGCAGGCATACTTACCACGGGTATATTTTAAGCCACCTAACCCACTGTGGTTGAGCGGGTTCGTCGCTTTAATTGCACTTTCCATACACCACATCCATAAAGACAATGTTCTCCGCCTTTAACTCATATTACAGCTTAAATTTCGCGCAGGCTTCGAGCTCTTCTCAAAATACCCTCGCCAACCTCTGTATTACCATAGACAAGAGGCTTTGGCTTTCCCAGCTCAGTACGAGCGATAGTTTCCAAATTCAGTCTCGGTTCAGCATACTTGCAGTTCTTCGTAGATTTTGGACTACGTGCTCACCATACCCTGGCGTACCAAAACTCTGCGCGAAGTAACCAGAAACCAGTCCTCGCGAAGGATTGTAGTAGCACCTAGCATCAGTGACATTCAAGGTTGGGGAGAAAGTCATTTACCACCACGAAGAAAGCTGTTAGATGATCTAGATAACTGCTTGGCATTTTTATATTGGAAGCTGATACACTAGATAACCATATTTTGTCCCCAGCGTATTAGGGGGCTTAGAATATATCTGCAGTAGGGATGCCTGTCGTAAGAGGCGACTAAAGTAATATATTTTAGACTGCTGCCAAGTTAATCAATTTCTTGTCATTGCAGGTTGTGACCTCGTGAAAGCTGATATTGCATTTCGTGAAGACGCGGCACAAGCATGTTTTTCTAAAGTTTTTGTTGTTTTTCTTTTCCGTCAGCTCGTACAAGATGGCTTAGCCACTGCCTTGATAAATGCAACACCACGTTAACGCCTTTTTCTTCCCACAGCTATAGTAGAGCTAATGTAAAATCTGTTAACCTTCAAGCGATTCGCGGCCGTTACATTTTAACTATGGCGGTGATATCAGCCTAAGCATTGGCGAGCACATGAATCAGATGGCCAGTGCGCTCTTCCTATGAAGAGTGCAGAGATTTCAGATGTACATATGTCGCAAAGTAAAGTTCTTTGAGATGACAATTGTTTTTGTTTTTATCGGCCTATTGATAAATTCAAATTTAGAAAAATTAAAAAATAAGAATAATTATCACCCACTCAGGATTTAGGTGATTAGGTTTTGAATTTCCCTACATATCAATACAATTTGATTACTCTTTCTGACTGAATAATGAGTTATCATACAATTGAACAAAAGAAATAATCAAATATGAATACTTTTGATGATCAAAAACTCAATATAGTTTTTCAATCACATTTTGAAATCATATTTCAATCAAATGTGTTTACTTTAGGTGATCAAAAATTTTGAATCATTTTTCATTCAGCTTTCTGAATCTTTTCTGACTATCTTGGTTGACTAAATGATGAATTTTATACTTGTTAAAATTTTACTTTTCATTGAAGATCTTATTTTTTCACATACTCACATTTTTTCAATCATGAAGTTAAGAAAAAAGATATTAAAACTTTATTCTTCAAGACAAGAAATAATGTAAATACTGCTCTTAAGAAAAGATGTCCCCAACCATTCCTCCACCTTCGGCTTCCCAGAAAATACAAATTAGACAATACAAAGGTTGTGAACCCCAGGTAAGTGAAACTCTCTTGACGTATGTATGTACCCGGATATGGCTTAAACATCCCGATCAAGATGTTGACGATCATAGTTGATGCTGGATGTTATAGTCGAGGTGTATATCGGGTAAGTTTGTTTGCGAGTGACCTGTGGTTCGAATAGCTCACTTCCGTATTATTATGTAGTATCTCATTTTGTATGAGATATGAAGAATAAAGGCATCGTAATTGCATTTAAAAATGATTCAAAAATCTCAACCAAAACGATTGAAATATGTTCACGAATATGATTAGAAAATGACTCTGAAAAGCATTCAAATATTACTCTAAAACAATTAAAGCTCAATTTTAAAATGATATCAAATATGAACAAAAAGCGTTTCGAAATATGAATCATAAATGATTATCCAAGAATAATCACATTTATGGTACATTTTTCTCCCGACTATACGTTAATTTTCGAACAGCAAATGCTTTTAAATTTGAACGTTTTTAATCATCTTGTGGTATGATATTTGAATATTTTTTGATCAAAATTTTCAAAAAATGCGGGCTGGGCATTAGAATCGAACCTTGAATCATTTATGAATAGGCCGATAAAAACAAAAACAATTGTTAATAAACCATGAGCACTTGGGAATGTCAAACAAAGTAATTGACAATAAACAAAAATCCAGCATTATCAGTGATTTTCACCAGATGGCGCAACACTGAATAAATATAGTTGGTAAAAAATAAAAGAAGTAGCAAGCTTGCCAGTCAAACAAACCACCGCTGGATAGCTAAATGGTTAACGCAGCGTGCCTAAAGCGTACTGATGATGAAGGCTTAGCACCCTTCGAAATGGATCTATCTGCGCAGCTATGGCAGGTTGTCTGAAAAATTTTCTACTTACTATTCCAAAAACAAAATACAATTTTTCATATTTAGAAAAATTAAAAAATTACAATAATTATCATTAGAAAAAAAAAATTATTATTCTGGCCTTGAGCTCGAATCGAACCTTGAATCGTTCTTTGAGATGATTTAAGACGTCTCTCTTGAGTCCTCTTAAACTTGAGAACGGGCTAATACCGGCGTACATCCAGGCCTACTGTATTAAGTAATATGGACACTATATATTACATCCTATATTGCCACAAAAGGCTAGGTTCATTCCCAAACATCAGAGTGCCGATATATTGCTGTTTACAGGTTTTTGTTTTTGTTTTCAATAATCGAATGTACCTAAATTAAAATTTTTTCTTGTCACGCTTATGCTGCTACTATCACAATAATTTTATAGGCTGTCTTGTTTTGATTTCGAATTCAAAACAAATTGCGAGTATTTTCTTATTAGCAATATAGGAGTATTACATATATGATTGACACACTATCGGGTATATAAATAACTAGAACAAAAAAAGTTATTTACAAAAAGTTCTTCCAATTGTTATGTGGCAGCTTCTCCTCTGCCACAGCAACGCAGTCCTCACTTTGTGAATTTTACTCCTTTTGTGCATTTGTCTGGCATCATCGTCTTGGATTTTTGCATATTTTTATACTCAGCGTGCTTTGCACACAGAGTATATTAACTTTGATTGGATAACGGTTGGCTGTACTTCATACCTATACCGAGATGGATATAGACTTCTATATATCAAAATCATCAGTATCGAAAAAAATTGATTGAGCCATGTCCGTCCGTCCGTCTGTCAGTCCGTCCGCCCGTTAACACGATAACTTGAGTAAATATTGAGATATCTTCACCAAATTTGGTACACGAGCTTATCTGGACCCAGAATAGATTGTCATTGCAAATTAGCGAAATCGGATGAAAACCACGCCCACTTTTTATATATACAAAATTTTGGAAAACACAAAAAACCTCATAATTTAGTAAATAATACACCTAGAAAATTTAAATTTAACGTGTGGACTGATATTGAGACTATTGATAAAAACTTGAAAAAAAAGTTTAAAATGGGCGTGGCACCGCCCACTTCTGATAAAATCAACTTTACAAATATTATTAATCATAAATCAAAAACCGTTAAACCTATCGTAACAAAATTCGGCAGAGAAGTTGCCTTTACTATAAAGAATGCTTCGAAGGAAACTTAACGAAATCGGTTAAGAATCACGCCCACTTTTATACAAAAGATTTTTAAAAGGTTCGTGGACGAATAAAATAAGCTATATTTTTGCACAAAAAAAGCTTTATATCAATGGTATTTCATTTCCTAAGTGGATTTATAACAATAAACAGGAAAAACTTTAAATTTAAAAAAATGGGCGTGGCACCGCCCCTTTTATGGCTAAGCAATTTTCTATATTTCGGGAGCCATAACTCGAAGGAAATTTAACGGATCGTAATAAAATTGGGTTCACAGATTTTCCCTATAGCAGGAAATATTTCTAGAAAAAATGAAACGAAGATCGGTTAAAGACCGCGCCCACTTTTATATAAAAGATTTTTAAAACGGTCGTAGACGAAATTAATGAGCTATATCTTAGCGAAAAAGAGATTTGTGTCAATAGAATTTTACTTTCTAAATGGAATTATAACACTAAATTGGAAAACACAAAAATTTTTGAAAATGGGTGTGGCACCGCCCCTTTTATGACTAAAAACTTTTCTATGTTTCGGGAGCCATAACTCGAAGAAAAATTAACAGATCGTAATAAAATGGGGAGACACATTTTTCTTATAGCAGAAAATATTTCTAGTGAGAATGGACGGGATCGGTTAAAGACTACGGCAACTTAGGTACAAAACAAGTTTAAAAGGGTTGTAGACTAGAATACTAAGCTATGACTTAGCAAAAAATAGTTTTGAATCAATGATATTTCCTTTATCAAGTTTTATTGTAAGATAAAATGGGGAGACATTTTTTTTTAAATGGGCGGTGCCATGTATTACTACTACAACAACAACATGTAGTAGATTCTAACATGGCATACAGATTGGTCCAAATGAACCCTTCGGCTCCTCCACTGGTTGCGCTACCAAAAATCCACAAGCCGGACACGCCAATGAGGCCCATCATTAATTTTAAATCGGCACCATGTTACAAACTGTCCAAATATTTAAAAACGATATTGATAGACACTCTGGAGCTAAGGAACGAATATGCAATAGCTAACATAACAGAACTAATAGAGAGACTCGAGACCGTAGAGCTAACAAGAAACAGCAAATTGGTATCTTTTGACATAAAAGATCTATACCCATCTATACCACTATCGGAGACTTTGGACATAGTTAGCTCAACAATAGTTCATAACACAAAAAACAAAGTAAAAAGTATGCAAATCACAAATACGCTAAGAACCACTTTACGTCAAAACTATTTTAAATTCAACAATAAAATATATAGACAAACAAACGGTCTTGGAATGGGAAGCCCCAACTCAGCAATTCTTATGGAAGTGTTCATGCAAAATCTGGAAGAAAAGTACATACAGGAGCTGAAGTCCAAATTAGGCGTGTCATTTTATGCTAGATACGTGGATGACATAATATGCGTTTTAACTACTAATAACGAAGAGCTCGTACTGGAGTACCTCAACAAACAGCACGGCAATATAAAATTTACAATGGAAACCGAAAAAGACGGAGGAATTAACTATCTAGACCTCACGATAAATATTGATAAAGAAGCCAAAAGATTTAACTATGACATGTATAGAAAGTCAACGGCCACCGACACAATAATACACAATACCTCAAATCACCCTCAACATCATAAAAATGCAGCATTAAGGCACTTGGTACATAGACTTGAAAGAACACCTCTTACACAAGAGGCATATAAGAGAGAACTTGAGGTCATATATAATATCGCTGCAAACAACGGATATAAAAAAGCACTAGTAGATAAGCTCAGAAGGACAAATGGAGAACCAAAAAGAAATAATGAAAAAGAAAATAATAGCTGGACGACTATGACATATACTGGAAAAGCAACATATAAATTGGCAAATTTCTTTAAAAAATACAACATTAACACAGCATTCAAAACATCGAACAATCTAGGGCGAATACTAAGAACTAACATTAACTCAGAGGATCCGTTTAACAGCCACGGCGTATACAAGCTTACCTGCGGATGCCAGCATAGTTACATAGGACAAACAGGACGGCAAATAAGAACGAGGTTCAGAGAACATATTAGAGATTACAACAAAAAAATACGGAATCCAAACATTATACCCGAGTCTAACTTCGCGAATCACATGGTCGAGAATGAATGTTCCCCAGCAAACATCAATAAAACAGTTAGGGTTCTTCACATACAAGAAAAGGGCCGACGTCTCAACGTACTCGAAAACATGGAAATCTACAAACAGAAAACATTCGACGGTAGAATAATAAACGAACAGATAAACACCATTTCTGACACAATATTCGAGCCTTTAAAACTTGTTTACAGGAAACAACTTAATCACACAGGTACAACAGACAAACGCAAAACAACAAATAAACACAAAACAATTAACACACCAAAACAAAAAACCGACAAAGAAGGTCAAACGACTAAAATCACAGATTTCTACCTACCCCAGTCAGCCACACAAATCGATTAGTAAACCACCCTCGGTTCTGAACGAACACACAGCACATACACATAACTAAATATACACAAGCATCAATTTGACAATACCTGCTCATATACCTACGAACTATAAATACAGGACAAATGACAACAACAGATCAGAACGAAAATCGACACTGATGATGGCACAACGCCGAAACCGGTTTGTCTCAAAACCAAATTTGACAAGGGATGACGGAAAATCGTTCCAATATACATCATTTATCCACCCTGTCGGAAAATCAACCAAACAAGATAAGTCAACATGTGTTACATAGAAAAGTAATTTATCTGAAATGAAATGTATAATTGAAGCTCACGCTGGGTATATAATGCTCGGTTACACCCGAACTTAGATACCTTTACTTGTTTTTATTTTTTTTTTTGGTAATTTTATGATTTCTCGATTTGAATTTCAGATTGCGATTTTAATGGCCACACCTGCAATGCGGCACACTCGCCAAGCATATTCCGCATGCATTCAATAAGCACAGGGAAGTATTTGATAAACATACATATACATATGCACACACTCACACACGAACTCAGGTATACAGATAAGCGCATTCTTCTTAATTTATGCTCTTCAACGCTTTAGTGCCTGCCTGTCTTGCATTTTGAAAAAATTTTAATTTTACAAATTTTGGCATTTCGACATTTTTCTTTCCTTTCAATTTTAAGTCTTCTTCATAAATTCGTGGGTAAAATTTTTTTTATTATAAATTCGCAAATTTTTTTACTTTTTTTTTCGTTTAAGATTTTGGCCAACATCGTCGTCCTGTCGCAACCACAAAACTCAAAATTCAATTTCATGCTTATTATTAATTGAGTTCGCTTCATTTAGTGTGCAATTTTTCAATATTTACGAATTCTACACACGCCAGCCATCATCGAAATCAACGTGCTTCCGTCTTGTTGTCGACAGTGTTAGTTGTTGTATATTTGAGGTTTGGTGTTTTTTTTCGAATGTATGTAAATTAGAGATGTTGCGGACGTAAGTTTATAGCCGGAGAAAGCATCGTAGATGGTAGGTGGTAACAAGCTTTGGGTCGGAAACCGACCATGGTGATGAGATGTCACATCCTGCCAGACGTGTCCCTGCTTTAAAGGATAGTGGTGGCTCTAGAGAGGACAAGTCGATTATACCCGCAGACTTGAGAGATTGTGTCAAGCTCATTGGTGGGAAGACACTGCATTATGGTGTCCACCTCGAAGCACAGCGGTGAAGGAGTGGCTAATTTTTTAAATTGAAATAACGATATTTAGATAAGACTGACGATGGCTGGGATAAGCGGGGCCATTCTTACAACACCTACACTGGAACTGAACGCGTTGCTGAATCTGTACGCGGTTCACATATTGGGCAAAATGGCCGCAGCTAGGGTGGCAAAACAGCTTATTGACGCGGGATATAAGCTTATGAACTACGCACACTTCAGGCAGGACAGACCACTGTGCACAGTTATCCGTTTCTGTTGCTACATTCACCAATCATATTCATCCAAGGAGTGGGAAGTTAAAATGGGACGGAGTATTCTGCCATGAGCTCCGGGTTAGCCAGAAATTAAATTGCACGATCCCCGAAACGTCTTCAACGTGTGCCTCATACCGTAGTTTTTTCGTTGTCATGCAGCAATCTGCGCTGATTGTTTCTTAGATGACAGCTAGTACTTCGTATTTACCTCAGTTGCCGCGAGACGTGAGTACTGGCATTGCTTGTATGCTGAGTTAAATGTTATTTTGGTCAGGAAACTTTATTGGAGGTTTAATGTGGATGACTGGGAAGTCTTCATATGTCTTGTACTCTTGCAGTTGATCATACCGCTGGGCACCAATGTCAAGGGTAACTGACTAATCTTGAGGAGTAGCTCAATTTCCCCAACGAACTAGTTGTGTTGAGGGGTTTTCTGTCAGGAGCTGGATGTAAATCGCAAGTGCCAGAACACTAAATCGCCTTTCAAGCTGAAATTGCAGCTATTAAAGATGGAATATTATCCTATGGTACTACGGTTAGAAAATACTCCGGTAGCCAAATGAATATTTAAGTCTCGACTTCAACTGTGGTGTAATTTTAAAAGGCGGAGCAGCACCTGACCTCACTTGCATTGGCATCGAACTATTTTGAAATTACGATCATTTTGAGCCACTGTCATCGCGCCTCTTAGCCCGCATTGAAACAACTCAACCGGATGTAGAGTGAAGTAGGGCGCTCGACTTTCGCGTCCCCTTTCCAACTTTCTCTAAATCAATCAAGAAGAGTATTAATCAAATTTATTAAGGCAGAGAACTTTAAGTCCAGATATTTTTATCCATTTCATTAAATCTCTCAAAGTCTTCGGTTTAAGAGCATCGAAAGTTCTGCCGTTCAGATTCGAAGTTCAAAATCCGTAACAACCCTACTATAAAAACAAATGCACTTAAGTTCGTTGCGTCAAAAGTTTGTTATTTAATTCATTTTTAAGTTTGACCACTGATATTCTGTTTACAGTGTTATTGCCTCATATTCGTAATAATTCAATATTGAGAGGCGTTCTGAGCCGATTATATATTTACATGCTGATAACGGTTTCATGAATTGAAATCTTCAAATATTATGCCAGTCAGGTGTTGAATTGAAGTTAATTTTCTGTCGATTAACGCTTTCAATGCCCCTTTCTTTTTGAAATTAAAATTTTCCTTTTTTAATTTTCTGCAGGGCTTAACAGTTTTAATATGTTTGATTAAAGAAGTGATAATATATAGGTTACAATTGATTCACACCCAACTTTCGTGAATTCACTGGAAATGAAATAATAAACCGTAATTTTTAACACTTTCACGTAAGTATTAAGAAAAATAAAAATTATTTCAGGTTTCTATGTAATTTCAGATTATCAATTTTGGGAGGGAATATCAATATGAAGATGAACTAAACTCCACGGTTTAAAAAGGAGTTTGAGCATATCGGCTTTCTCATATGCATTTACATAAGTAAGAGCGAAAGATGTATCTCCCATACATTCGTCAAATAATCGCAAAACGTGCGGTCAGAAATCTTAGTCGACCTCTCTAACTCTTCATACTTACAGCACTGGCAGAGGGAGCTTGTTGGTATATAATAAAGTCGTCGAAGCATCGCTTTAATAGCACATTTATCTGTATTGATGACCGTAAGTACCCTAACAGCAGACTTGTTTACTTTGAGTTCGTTGAGCTAATAGTGTATTCCTAAATTTACCCCAGTAGATAGCCCGGTGGTAGTCGTAAATAGCTATCTCATGAGATTTATTTTTCGCTCCTAAAGTAATAGTTCTTTATCGACTGTTAGATTTCACTTGAAAAATAATGATTATTTTTTCAGTGCTTTATTTCGTACAGAAAATAATTTTTATTTTTTCCGTTTTATTTTTTTCCATGTAAGTAATATTTGTTTTGTTTTTTAATTTTTTATTTAATCTAGAAAATTTTTTTTAGTATTATTTTTTGATTAAGTTTTTTTTTGTTTTCGTCTGAAAAATAGTTTTAATTTTTTTCCCCTGAAAATAGTATTTATATTTTTGAGTATCTTATTTGGTCTAGAAAAGATTTTTAATTTTTTTTTTGGTAATTTTTTGCTGAGAAATTAATATTATGTATGTTGTTTTCGTCTAAAAAATAGTTTTATTTTTTATTTTAATTTTTTTCCCCTGAAAAAAGTATTTATGGGTTTGAGTATTTTATTTCGTATATTTTTTATTTTCTTAGTTTTAATTTTTGCGTAGAAATTAATTTTTACTTTTTAGAGTTTATATTTCGTCTAGAAAATAATTTTTATTTTTTTCCATGAAAAAGAATTTTTTATTTTTTTCGTCTATAAAATATCTCTTATTTATTTAGTTTTATTTTTTCCGCGGAAAATTTATATTTTTTTTTTGGATTCATCTAGAAAATTGTTTTTGTTTTTTAATTTTATTTTTTCCATGAAATTATTATTTATTTATTTTTTAGTTTTATATTTTGTTTAGAAAATAATTTTTATATTTTTAGTTTTATTTTTCACATAAAAGTATTATTTATTTTTAACTGTTTTTTCGTCTATAAAATATCTTTTATTTATTTAGTTATATTTTTTGCCGAGAAATTTATATTTTTTTGTTTTCGTCTAGAAAATAGTTTTTATTTGTTTAATTAATTTTTTTTTTCATGAAACAAAAGTTTATTTTTTCAGTCTTTTTGTCCTCTACAAAATAGTTTTTATTTTAATGAAAGTAACATTAACATTTCATCATTTACTTCGGAAACCTTTGCTCGCCATCTTATCAACAAATTCATTACCTTCTTTATTTCTGTGCCCCGGGATCGAGAAAAGGTAGACATTGAGTTGCCCTTCGGACACCACATATATTGGTCGCTTATACTGCACTCATTTGAAGCAGGCCAGCTGCTCTGTCTAGGGCACACAACTTTGCCTTAAAGAGTGAGGAAGTTGGAAAGGCCGATTGACCTATATTTCTACCAATGTATAAGTGCTTCTTTCTCGTAGGATGCCTTATGTGCTGTACCTAGAAAAAATCAACTACAATTTCTTTTATTTCTCCTCAACATACATTTTACAGCGTTCTTTGACGTTGCGAAAAGCCGCAAGGTGTTGTTTCTATAAGCTCACTAATCGTTGGAAAGAATTTACATACACATGTTCATCTTGCAGTCAGCGTATGTGAACACTCTCGTTCATTTTGCTCCCTGGATTTCCGAGACTTCTTTACTGTCTCGTGAAGGGCGCCTTGAACCAATTTACCCTTCAATTATGCTTGTTAAGTTGTGTCCATCCGGCGGAAAATATCGCTTTCGCTGGCTTTGTAAGCCTCTTCTGTGCTTTCAGCATAATCGAAGAGAAAATGCTTATTAGATGGTAGTCTTTAGCTTCCCTGCCGATTGTTGGTTGAAATGTACCGGAGGTTATTATACCTACCGTAAATGGCGACCGGAATCCCGGGTATCCAAGGTAAAACTGAGCGAAATGTGAAAAGCAGTAAGAATCGGGATGTGTCAGTTGAAGAGATTCAGTATAACTAAAAACTGGCACAACGGATGTGGGGTGTCCAAAAATTGCAGATGTACCGACCCTTATATTCACGTGAACGGCACTTTTGCAAAGCTTGGCTGTGGTTACCCCATCTGTTAATGGCGTGTTGCATGAAACGTAGTTACTGGTCCAAAATCTTTTTTCCTATTTGCTCACATGGAATTATACTTCCTTTCTAAGGAGGATGGTGAAGAAGATTGCTCACACCGCTTAGTTGTGGTACAGGTGGAAAAAGCATCTTATTCTTCGTATTATTGCCGATTATGATGGTCTTTCGCCGATAACTGATTCGGTAGGTTCCGAAATTTAACACCATAAAGTTACTATCCCATTATTTGCTTCCCATATCAGGGCAGCTACCACCTAACCTAACCTAAGGTACTATCCCGGCCATCTCGGGAACGATTTGATATGACCACGTTGAACCTTTAAGGCCTGTGGATTTTGTTCAATCTCACCAAAGGTATGCCTACCGCGGGAATATCCTAGGCCCCTTTAATTGCTAGGGGGATATTTAAACCAGCTTCACCTTTGGGTTGGAATGTGGTAAACAATCGATAGTTGCAAGAGTGGACCAGTGATTATTTTATTTCGTGATTGAATTGAGGTACTTTTATTAAATTTCAGACACAAGGAGACAATATTCAAAAGTCGGGATGGAGTTGCAGAGCAACCCGGTAATTTCACTTATAGCAGGAAGGAAGCACAGATATTTTGTTGCCATTTACTTAGTTTTCGTTGCGTTGGTTGTCTGGATCTTCCGATGCTTCCGCATAAGCTCCTCGTCTCTCGTGATGAGAATGGCAGGATATTGCTTCTGCACATTCGGAAATTAGTAGGTGGAGTTTTGTAGTCCTTTAATGCTCCCTTCGCCCCCTTTAATATTCCCAGTATCCCTGCCTGTGCCCTCCACAAATTTCGAAGTCTTGCCATGAGAGCAATACGCTTTCAAACTCGGAATTTATTTCATTGTTTCAGACCATGCAAGTGAAAGAAGCTTCATAAATCCAAACAGCATGCCAACGGACGCGCACATAAACATAAACACTGTACGTCTTCTATTACCATCACCGTCAAAGAAGATGAAGTAGCCATGAAGCTTGCTAAACCATCAAAAGCAGTAGGCGCGGACAGTATTGTAATGCCGATGCTTAAGAACCTAGGAATTTAGTCGCCGAGCACTTACCTCTGTCCACTTTTCAATGCCTGAAAAGCTTAGAAAACCAGTTAATGAAGAAGACTCATATCGCCCAGTACCCAGACCTCCTTATTCTTTGCACACAAATAAATTGCGAATTGAACTAGGAAGTATGAAGTTACTGAACGACTTGGAACAGTCTACTCTTCCACCCAGTCTCAAAAGGTAAAATTAATATTATCTGCACGATAATGGTTGTATCGGCAATATTGGACATCCACGTCGATGGCTTTACGCTATTGACTGTCCAGCACCAAAAAATTTTGTGTGCGGCATCACTCTGGTACAACTTCGATCTGGATACTGCAACATGTTAAACGCTGAATAACCAAGAATCACCGCAGACTTACGAAATGTGTGTCCTGGATGTAAGGTGTCTCCACATGACACGGAGACTCTTTTCATTTGCAATGTTAAACAAACGTGTCTAACACCTTTGAGACTGCACGCTTACTTGGAGTTCCGTTAGAGGATATCCATTGCAATTTGTGAGTTGTCGCACCTATTGTATGGAGCGAGGCATTGCTACAAGTAACAGAATAAGAAACCACATCCTTTCCATTCTAATGGTCAATTTCTTATGAAAATGAGTTAGCCCTCATACAGATTTAAGTTACATGCAGTAGCAGAGGAATGAAATAACAGTAAACAATATTTAAGCGGCGGAGGTACTGCCCATGTTCGAGCTAGACTCCAGTTCTAACTTTGGTGCTAAGTCTGCGAGTTGTGTTGTTATGTAATGCTCATTCACATTCCAATTTAGACTGCGCTACTTGTTTCTATTTAATATAAACATCTCATGCTGTTTTTGAGTTATTTAAAACAATTTACACGTTTCGGAATATGGCCTTGTATTTACCTAATTCTCTCATTCCACTAAGAACGCAAAATTAATTAATTTCTAAAAGGAAAATATTCTCATAAAACACTAAAAATAAACACAAAACAAGGCCAACAAATAGCAAATGAATTTGAACATCCTTAACAAAAATATTCCCACATTAATCTTATGATATCATTGAGAATCGACGCCACCAAAAAAGGTATTCCACTTCAATTGGCCGCACCCGCAACACTCTGTGACTGCAACAACTAACTGTACATTAATATTGAGTGCAGCACTCGACGCAAAACAATGGACACTTTTGTGTGTGGCAAAACATGAATACGAGGCTTACAACTGCATTATTACAGTTACAACATAAAGGAATAATCGCAACAACAAAAACGTCACATGTGCATGCAACAACAATGCCAAACACTAAAGCAATGTGCAACGAATTTCACTTAAGAAAAGTAATAAAATCGAATTCAATCGAAAACAATAGAAATTCCTTTATATTGCACTTCCTTGATTTGGCAGCAGTTGTTGTTGTTATTGTTGTTTTTATTGCTATTGTAGTTTATATATTTGCAGTTGTTTGCTGTTACATCTGTTAGTTGTTGCTATTATGTATTTTTTTACCTATACCGTATGTATGTGTATGTGTTTGTGTGTGTATGTAGGAGCAAAGTCATTGAGAAAAATTCCATAAAAATTATTTCACCAAACGACCGCCAATGTTGCACCAAACTATCTACTTAGGAAAGATATGAAGGTAAGTAATAGAGAAACAATAAATGAAATATGCTTTGTTGTGTGATAGTTAAAAAAAGGTTTGCTAGATGATAACAACAACAACAATAACAATAGCACAAAGCAGGCAACACGAAAGGTGAAATGGTACGAAATTGTCTCAAAACCGCCGTCGCCGCCACGTAAAACCATTTAGCAAAGGCGAACACAAATTTAATGCCAACTGAAGCTGTCAGGTAGATAAATATGTATGTATGCGCGTGTAGTTGTACTTATGTATGTTTGTGTGATTGGTATGCGTTGTGTTGCAGGAAGTTTTTTCGGCATTGCACTGATTTCGTGGAATTTTTTCGGCGCATCTTAGTTCGTTTTTTCGTCTTTATTTATTCACATAATCTTTCCTGTGCTGATTTTTTTTACAAAAAAGAGAGATTTTTAAGTAAAATCATAAATTCTCAATGCACAGTGGGCTATGGCTATGGAGATGGTGACCTTAAAAAAATTTGCAGTAGCGCAGCACATGTGTATTAGAGCTGCAAAAGTATTGATATAAATATCGATGCATCGAGTACTAGGTTCATGGTGCGATTATCAATGTTTTTTTCTAAATATCGAGTACTTGATTCCCATTTCTTATTCCTTTTTCTAGCGGCAGAATTACCAGCGTCCTAAACTTTGGTAAGACAAATAAAACATGAATAAATAAAACTACATACATTATGTCAGATTTGTGTTTATTTTATATGAATACTTAACTAGTTGGTGGCTCTCAATATTGAAAAATTCTTACAAAAGTTCAATGTGAAAAGTACGTTATTTTTTCGTATTATGTATTCGTATATGTATCCATTTTGACAAAATCAGTAATACTTTTGCAATATGCCACCATTGCAAAAAATGTTATAAAACTAGTGGTAATACGTCCAATTTGTTTCACCATCTAGAACGATCGCTTACAACTGCAAATTTAGATTCACTTAGCTCGCCAAATATCATTGATTTTACATTAAAAAAAAAAAAACACATAAAAATCCATCATCACGTAAAAAGGCTTTTGACAGCACCCTAGTAGGGTTTAGTCACCGCAGACGTTCGATCTTTTCCAATAGTGGATGACAAAGGGTGTTGTAACTTTGGATATACCCTCGTTTCGCTGTATAAGCTACCATCGCGGACAACTTTGCAGAATGCGTTTTATGATCGTTTCGAAGTTATGAAGACGATGTTACATATATATATATACATATACATAATGTATTTACATAAATGTCTGATATATACCTGATATTGCTTTTAAATTGAGTAAGCGCCTTTCACTAAAAAAAAATTCGATATACATCGCGATATATCGATACCCTCCCTCTTAAATATCGAAAATATCGAATAAGCCGAATATCGATACTTTTGCAGCTCTAATGTGTATTATTATTATTAGGCCTGGAAGCACTGCGACCATTGTGTAGATCTACTGTGCATGATCTTTCAGCCTAATTTTGTATATGGATGCTTTTAATGTATCTAAGCCAAGCGGCCCTACATGCCTTGCAATCATACACAGTTACATCGAAGTTAGTGGATGACTGCATTGAAATCCTTGATGAACTGGGAGCCAAAAACAAGGTTTTTTTAGGATGGTTTCCCGGACACCAGGGGCATGAAGGTAATAAATATGCAAATTACCTAGCAAAGCAGGGTGCTACAGCAGCATTCTATGGTCCAGAGCCCTTTTGTGAACTCACAAAAGCACAAACCAGGGAAACCATAAGTAACTTGCAAACAAAACATTTCAGACGTCACTGGATTGACTGCCCAGGGCAAAGACAGGCCAAACTATTTATACTTCCGTCAACAAAAGTATCACCCAAACTCACTAATCTAGCAGGGAGGACCTACGAACTCTTACTGGGTACTATACGGGACACTGTGGTCTACGATATTACCTAAGTAAGTTAACTAAGTTAAATCTATCCGATACCCAAATTTGTCGTTTCTGTGAGTTGGAGGATGAAAAGTCGGTTCACATTCTCTGCGAATGCGTCGCTCTCCCATCTAGGTGGTGTTACTCTTAATCCCTATGTGATATGAAGTAGTCTGAAGAGGTACTTAGATGCAGCACATATGGATGTAAAGATAAAAATTTCAAATCCGTTATATCCTTATCAAAAATTTATTTCGAAAGGTGGATGTTTTTCTGTTTTGTGTGTTTTTTTTGCGACATTAATCACAGCAAATCTCCTACACATATGTAGGTTAGGTTAGTTTAAAGTGGCCTCCTCCGCTGTCCAAGCGGAGACTCACGTAAGCCATTGTGGCCCGTTGTGATAACGCGAAATATCCCTCCTGTAGAAATTGGTTCATACGCTAACCCAGCGCGTTTGCTTAATGAAGCGCACAATTTCGGTATAATTGTGGATTCTAGCTCCGGAAGTACGCAAATTAGTGTCTGTCGACACATCGGTACCTGATAGTAAGCACTTAAAGTTTATATAGAAATTTCAAGTGATTGCTTTGGAAAAAGTGTTTACTAATTTTATGCAAATGACCCAAAGACCCACTAATGGGCTAAAAAAGAGGCGATTCAGAAGTATGACCGAAACTTGGGTAGTTTAAGGCGATTTGCTATGTAAACCTGTTGGAGGAATTCAACAGCATCTTATCCGAAACGATTTTAAACTCTCAAAACTGAGCAAGTAATGTAATAAGATCCAGAGGCACGTCTAAGCCATTAAGATAATGACTAGGAGCCCGTATACCAAATTGCTTAATATGATTTTAAAGTCAGCTGGGTTTCAGTTACGAAAATTTACATCGAATTTCAATGAAATTTTGGACGGTATTACAAAAGCGCATCTTTCGCACCAAGAGTTTCCCAAAGTTGGATATACGAGGACAGTTAAGGACGATTAATTTGAACTTAAGGGGCATACTAGGAATATCATTTAACTGGCAAATGCTGGGGAAAGGAATGCTTACGCGTGGGATGAGGCTTTAGATGCAGCAAGAGAGATTCGTTCTAGAAATTGCCAAAGAAAAAAATGTTTTATAACAAAAGTGGTTCTACTTTAATGAGGATTTCTATTCGGTCGTCTAAGAAACTAAGCAGTAAACTAATATATGCGAGGTTTTAATTAACTAGCTAGTTCAACGAGTTCTCACACGTCTCATGTTTTTGCCAGTCTTATTGAAATCAACTCATTTAATAACGATTTCGCTTCCCCTCGTCGTGTTAAACTTTATAGTTTGGTGGAGTTAATATTATCTGATGGTTGTTCTCAAAATAATCTATATAACCAGCAATGCTGAATCTCTTTCTTGGCAATACGGCCTGTTTGGTTTTGCCAAGAGGTCTGCAATAAGTTTTTAAAGATCTATCAGCACAAAGAAACCGCTTTCCAGAGGGACTAAATAAAAAAATATTTAAGGCGGATGTACTCTTCCAA
This sequence comes from Eurosta solidaginis, assembly GCF_040869045.1. Taxonomy (NCBI): domain Eukaryota; kingdom Metazoa; phylum Arthropoda; class Insecta; order Diptera; family Tephritidae; genus Eurosta; species Eurosta solidaginis. Next base: position 182,723,804 of record NC_090323.1, read on the forward strand.
CCCACGTCTTGCTTTTTAAATTTTTCTTTATAAATTTTTCGTACAAATTAACGGGACGCCGACTCCAAACGGCTTCTGCAAGGCAGATGAATTTTCACTGATAAGCGTTTCACGGCAGAAATACACTTTGAGTGCTTGCCAAATCACTAGAAAAACTTTTTTTTAATTGAAAGAAACTTGTTTCTAATTTTTCAATGTTGCTTTGCTCGGAATTTAAACCCAGAATCTTCGGTATGGTAGCCAGATCACACTACCATCACATCACGGCGGCCGCTGGGAATGAAGTAAATAATTACCCAGACATTTTATGTCTCGACCCACTGTGTAACGCAAAATCTCCACACTCAATTTGTTTTAATTTTTTATTGTTTACTTTTTTGTTTCTTCGTTCGTTCGTTCTTTCTTATTTCTACACGCCGACCGTGTGACGTTGGCAAACAATTACAACACAACAAGCACCCCAACTAAGCGACTGAATGAGTGATACGCATTTCCTTTCAGGTGTGCCAAGTAGATCAACGAAGCGGTAGCGCATTCTTGGTCGCTTCTTTAGTCAACTTTTCTGCTTTCCGTCTCAGCTGCAATCACTTTTATTATGTTACAAGAATGTTGGTGACCTCGTTCAGCGTTTCTTCTACTATTTCTGCTCGGTGTGTGATAAAATGCTTTCCATGTTTTTTGTTTGTCTGTTGACTTACCTCAGCTGCATTTCATTTGGAGGTGCAGCTGAGCGGATTAAGACTGTACAACAACAACAGCTGTGTTGTAATAAAAACAATGACAGTAGCAATAGCGATGAGTAAGAAGCAGCAAACCGTTTTTGTTGTAATGTTGAAATTATACGCGAATTACACGTCCGTTGTTGTAATGATCATTTTTTGATCCAACACACCAATTTCGGTTTGTAGTGACAACAACAACTCACCGCGCCTTATTTTATACGTCAGCTGCATTCTTGTTAAAATTTTATTTTATTCAGTGTATTTATATCACGAAATATTACTACGACGGCTGTTCACGCTGACTGTAGCAGCTACTGTGTGATATCGCTCTAGCTGCCCACACATCATCAGTCACAGCACCCTAATCTTAAGTTGAATCGAGTGCTATTTCGCGCGCTTTCTTGTTGAAAGCATCTTCTTGTATGCTAAATGGCCTGCAATCCAGTCAAGTGAAACACGTGTTCCATGGAAATATCAAATATAATCTTTATACTCCGCTGCCTTAATATATAGGTTAGATATTTTGATCACGTAGTTGTGTCCTCAGATATCTTTGGATGTTTCTTGCAGCTGGCTGGCTCCCTTTCACGACTACTGCGTTTAGGCTATGCTCCAAAATGTTGGAATATATTCAAGGATAGGATAGGTTTGGTGGTAGCTTCCCTAATAAGAATAGGTCACTTGGACAACACGAAGGTCCGTTGTGATACCACATACACCAAAAATAACGGTGACTTAGATCTAGCTACTTAGAGAATCGTTGGGTAGCAACGATAAAGCTCCGAATGATACCGATCTCAACTCTGGATATGTCCTCGGGAGATCCAAGTGAGTCGCGACCGAAGTACTTTCGTCTAGTTCTGGCAAAAGCTGGACAATCAAGCATAAAGTGATTTTGTGATTCCACCTCATCATCCTCCATACAGCTGCAGCAGGATGGAGTTTCCAGTATATTGAGACGTACCGCATGGATACCCATGGGACAGTGCCCTGTCAAAACCCCAATGACCATTGATAGTTGAGCCTTAGTGAACCCAATTATTTCAGCAGACCTCCTGCCATCCACTTTTGGCCAGAAAGATCTTGCTACCCTGCAAGACGTGGTATCCGCCCAACGTTTGCTGAGCTAATTCGAGGCCCAGCTATGGAGGAGCAATCCACAGGTGGCCAGCGGGATCACGAAATCCCTACAGCCATCTTCATCCGGTTCAGTTGTACCGATGCGGGCTAAGAGATCCGCTTGACAGTTACCCGGGATATCACTATGGCCCGGGACCCAGATAATCTTAATTGTAAAATAATTCGATGCAATCGCAAGCGAGGTCAGGCACTCCCAGACCACCCTCGATCGCACTGTAGTTGAGCTCAAAGCCTTGATAGCCGCTTGGCTATCAGAGTAGATGTTAAATTCGCTAACCGTGGTAGCACTGGATAGCATTCCATCCACCGGATCCTTAATCGCAGCAATTTCCGCTTGGAATACACTGCAGTGATCAGCCAATATATATTCAAAGTCACACTCATTTCGAAAACCTCTTACGTCTCCCCCAAAGACTTAAGACCAATCAGCTTATCCTAGTTTCTTTTAAAAAAATTGGAACACCTGATTGATCTTTACGTAAGGAGCAGATTCCTCAATAGTTAAGTTCTTCATCTCAGCACGCCTATTATAAGGGAAGATTTGCCGAAGCAGCTCTTAAATCGGTTTTCGAACTTAAAGAGGGATCCCTAGAGAACAAGGAGTTTGTGTGCTCAGTGCCTTTTTTTACAAAGAAGAAACCCTCAACAATATCCTGCCAGCGGCAATTGAAATGGGCCGCTCAACATTGGGAGTCGAATCGAATCTGATGCTTCGGGACCTTGAGGATGTGTGCTGCTAAGTGGTGGCTTATACCGACAACTTGGCAATTCTTGTCAGAGGTAAAGCTGCGAATAGACTGAGGAACGTTTTAAAGGGTTACATGGGTATCGTGTCCAGATGATCCATGCGCATTAGCTGTCGACCGTGGCAAAATTGAGCTCGTTTTTTATACGAGGAGGTGAAAGATACCTAAAGTGAAATACATCCTATTGGGGGAAGTACCATTAGTTCTGTCTGAAAGTGTTAGGTATCTCAGGAATATTCTTAATATCAAGCTCTCATGAAAGCTTAACATGGAGCATAGGGCTAGGAAGGCTTCGGCAGCCTTTTACTGCTATCGCGAAGCAATTGGCAAACGCTGTTATCTCGGTCCAAAGGCGGTACATTGGCTTACCGATATGATTGTCAAGCCATTCTGATCAGGTGGAGAGCATAAGATATTGCTTCTATAGTCAAAATGTTGTAAGCAGTGCACTGATTTGGGATGGATGGCATAAGCAGGGCCTTTCGTATAACATCTGCACTGGCACCACTAAACGCTACGCCAGCGGTAATACGGCTCCGTGACGAGAAATGTCAACTTGTGTTAAGCATGCATTCTGCATTCTGAGCAGCTTTGGCTTCATTCCTGATAGCCTAGACGACTGTGCGCCGGCTTCTGCTACTGTTGCTACGTTCACCAGTCGTATTCCCATTAAGGGGTTAGTGTTGTGGGGTGTTAATATGGGACGAGAGTCTGAAGAACCTGTTCGCGGATGGATCCAGCTCAGTGTTGCCCAGAAATTTAGGTTTCCTGACCACTGCAGCGCATTCCAGGCGGAGGTCAACGGTATAAAAGATGCGTTAGATGGGATGCTATCAGCGGCTGTATTCGTTAGGGAATATAACAACCACTCAGACAGTTAGGCGGATATCACAGCGTTAAGCGCTGCTACCGCGAGGTCGAATGCTGTGGGGATTGGCATCTAACACTTTTTGATAAAAATTATCTGGGTGTCCTAACATAATCATATATCCTAGACTCTCCTAAGCTGATATTTTCGTTCGACAGGCGCTTGTTCTCTTCTTATTGGCACTCCTCCCCATGATATGGCGCGCATTTAGTTCTTGATAGCCTTCCGCCATTTTTTGGTTTTTCTTCAGCTTTTTCTCCCTTTTGTGTTGTGCTCCTCCAGAAGCGTAACCCAGTTTAAGTTCTAATACTTCCAAATAAACAAAACTAGATCAATATTTTCTACTTCCCGACTTAACATGTCTTAGCATGAGGCATTTCGAGTCCTTAGGAAGTAATAGTCCTGTCCACCAAATACAGAAATTGGAATTTGGTCCGAATTTCCAATCCGATGTTGCAGCCCCAGCAAGAGATCGTAATCAAAATCGACATTCGGATCCAAAAGATTCGCAAACAGGGAATCCCGATGGATAAAAGCCTTTGGCCTTTGATACTCGAAACACGCAGAAATAATAATATATCTTCGTTGAGTCTTAAGATGTGGATCGTAATTTTTTTAAGTAGCAGGTGAGCGTCGTGGAAGCCTTGCGTAGCACATAGGCAATGCTAAGCCCCAAATTTTCCTTAAAGTAAATACACTTTCATTTTCTCGTAACATTTCAGTCATAAACACCCACAAACCGAGAAAAAGGGTTGCAGCTTTTCGAGGTGATGGACAGAAGGGCGGTAGCTGACTAAGTCATTGAGACATGGCAAGAGGAGAAGCCATTGTGTGAATACGTTGACCAGATCCAAAGTTGCCAATATAAACGATTAAACGATAAACGGCCGGCAGATGCCAAAACAGCCAGCGAAACAGGTGAGCGATGAATCGGTTGGCGGATGTATAAAGTCACCAGTGAAATCGAAGAACGATATTTCGATGGAATTGGTAACTGGAGGCTAAACCCAAAATGTGGGAATTGGTTGTCGTATTCCCAAAGCAATTAGCAGAGTAAGCGAGCTTTGAATAGTGGTGAATGGTGAGTTTATGCTAAACAATCTGGAAATCGATGGATGCTGAGCCGATGACAAGTCAAATAGTCCGTTAAATGCTGACCGATCACCCGACGTTTGATAACCATTGGCTGATAGGCTGATTACTGTTGAGTCGACATTGAAAAATCGGTAGTTCAATGAATAGTGAGTCGAACTTCAATCATTATTCAGAGTCAAATTCCTACTAAGGAATGTTCCTTAAATTTTTACTTATTCAGACTATGTCGGGACATTCTCAATGTACGCATGTCCTGAAGTGTCTGAGATGGAGAAGTGTCAAGACCCAAACAATTTTTTTCAATTGTAATCTGGAACTTCTAACAGCAACTGGGGAATCTGCTAGTTCTATTTGACTTCCGTTACTCCTTGGGTGCTAGTAAGCAAATGATAGTTAAGCCCCAAACGGAGTGAATACAATTTTAAACAAAAGATCTATCTAGATATTAAACTAGTAAAACATAGATACAATCTAATTTGTATGATATTTGGCTCTCACTTTTCGAGCCATAACTCTAATTGAGTTTATTACCTTTCCCAGCCCACCGATTTCTCAACAAACTGCAAAAACTTAATTGAATTTCAATGATTCTGCAATTGCAATGAGAATTCTCCCCAAGCAAAAATTATGAGATAGAGCACTTAAAATTTTATGATCAGCCTACTGCCTCTCAATCAATATCCCCGGCGACTACTAAAGCTCATAGGTTGTCTCTGCAAAGATATGCCAACAAAAAAATTTAGCCCGCATAAATTAAATAAACGCTTCCTTATTAGCGATGAAACGCGATTGCAGCCGGTGCAATGATTGTTGGATGCTATGAAATGCTGCAGCATTTCCGTTCAAACTGCTCCGATTACTTACATCACTTACACTCACCTGTGGCAACAAATACAAAAACAATAGTTGCAGAGAAAAACAACAGCAAATAATCGTCACAACAAAAAAAAAACAAATAGCCAGCTGCGAGCGCTATAATAAAAACGCTATGAATCGAATCGAAGTTGGCAGTGTTCGAAATTGTATCATTTCATTGGTACAACTGTCACTTTTCCCCTCTAAACATTAAAAGCGTCTCCCCCTTCCTATGCTTCCACACAGCGGTGTCGACTGAAATACTTTCTTGGTCGGAGCGTCTTCGTCCATCGCATAACATGACCTAGTCAGCTCATACAGCTCGTCATTATACCTCCTGCGATACTAGTAGCCAGCATTTTGGACCGGACCATAAAACTTCTGAAGAACTTTTCTCTTAAACACTCCAGTAGTGATCTCATCTTCTTTCGGCAACATCCAGGACTCTTAGCCATACATCAGGAGAGATATTATAACACGAGGGAGGACTTTACTTTTCAATTGTCAACTCAGTCCAAAGATGCACTTCTTGCCAAGAGTTATTCTCCTTTTGATTTCCTAGCTGACATTGTTTTTGCTGTAAATTCTGGTTCCTAAATAGATGAAACTCTTCGCAGCCTCCAAATTCATATCTATCAACAGTGGCGTGGCAGCCCAGATGCGAATGCGGCGATTTTTTCTTGGATGAAAGCAGTACTTTGTCCTCATTTACCCCAATGCCCACTACTGTTTGCCCCTTTAACTAGTACGCAGGTCGCAGAACTCTTGGCGTGTTGGTTAAGGGCAATATTATCAATACCGTCAGCATACGCAACCTCGATGGTGTGGTGGTACCACAGCGTAGATCTTGGGTTCGGTTCCACGGCAAAGCAACATCAAAACTAAGAAAGAAGTGTTTGAACAAGTGGAGGGCTTTTGCCATTCTCATTTCGTCATAGCCGGGTGCTGGAACGTGTTTTCTAATATCGGCGATTAAGATATCGGGTTCGTCTTCTCCCCCGCTAACAAGGAACGCTGTATGTCAGTAACCGGGCCGTTATCCACCGACTTTTTTGGTAGAATTTTCGGGCACTATTCCCATCAGCTGGAATCTGAAGATCATGGCACTAACGCCGGTCTGCCTCACATTTTCTTTCCTCTAAATCGGCGTCTTTCTTCTTTGTTCCCATCGCGATAACGTCCCAATGTACCGCGCTCTGCCGCAACTTTAGGCAGCGTAATTTTATCCGAGGCAGCGCAACATTACCCATCGTAACAGTTGTTTTTGTGGGCTCGCTGGAAGAATGTGGTGCCAGCACCGTCGGTACCCAATAAAAGGTTGAAGATTGGTCTGCCTTTCAACTTTCCTTGTGTCACAGCCCGTATTTTCTTTGCTGCATAGAGGCGTGTACGTATCTTGGCTCCCACAAGTTAGCGGTCGGAGTCTATACTTGGACCTCGTAGAGTGCGTACATCCAGAACATTTGAGCTATGCCTGATATCGATTACGTGGTTTCGTGTTCTTCGATCAGGAAACAGCCGAGTAGCCGCCGCGATGTCTAAATGCCTCAACTAGTTGGCAAATGTTGCATCGTGTAAGCTTAATTTTCCGACTGTGGGGTAAAAGATGCTTTTTTTGTTCACCCTGATGTTAATGCTGCCTAGCATGATTTCGAAAGGATCTAGTGTATACGCGCATATTAAACGGATATTGAAAAACTTCGCCTTAATTCGAATATGGGGGCGAGACGCTCGTTCACAGCCGTGAACGACAGTATTTGGCGGTGAACTTTCTTTCCCAACTCAAAACCTTTGGCTCCGAATGGTGCTTATTTTCATTTGGTCACCGTAGCAGACGTCGCAAGACCCTGTGGTTTATGGTTCCAAAGGAATGGATGGAGTAGGGTCTCCGGTGTACTGCGCTAATCCGGAAATTAGCAAGTCTTACAAGCTGCCTGGGAAGAGTCGACATCGGAGAGGCATACGTCTGTATTAGGTCCCATGGGATATGGGAACAGATGGGAATGAAAAAGCGGATGAACCAGCTAAAAAAGGCGCATCTCTCGAAGATTTCTCCGTATCCGTTCCAATTAGATTCGGCGAAATTAAGGGAAGGTGAGATTTGCACATGATCGACCAAGCGCCGGACTGTAAATAGTCGAATATCATGTGGAAGTCTTACAATCTTCAACTAACAAAGTTACTCCTGTCATCAACAAGAGAGGTCTATAGACTTATGACTAGTATTATGGATATATACTGCTTTCTTGCATCACATGCTTTTAAATTAGACCTTGTGAGTGATAGAAAAGTACGAGTTAGAAGAGGAAGCGAAAGCAGAAGCACATCTTGTCCTCATGCCCTGCGCTCGTAAGACCAAGAAGACTCCAGCTATTCGAGTGGCACAGCTATCACAGCATAGGTGTTGGAAGCACACAAATTTCAGTAAACACTATCGATACATTCAATCTAAGTGAGTTCCTCGCGGATCAAGCAGCTCAACCTAACCTAACCTCGTTTTCACAGAAAAGAAACAGCATATTTTCAGGTGATGTTATTGTTATGCTAAAAAAGAGTTGCCAAAATCCACCAGCAGGAAAGTAAAGTCTGAACACTGTTGGTTGTTTGCTATTTATGTAAGGGGAGGAGCGGGCATTATTTTACAGATTATGGCGACAACAATTTCGCATAGCCACAGTAACAGAGCGTAACTGTTACGCTTTCCAGTTTTTTGTTTGCTGCAATGTCAGAGTACGTGTGTATGCTTCAAATGCTTTTTAACATTTTTCACTTGGTAATTGTGTGATTTCAGGCAACACCACAATAACAACAACACAAACAACACAAACATGATACGCAAACAAATAAACGTTCGGTTTGGTTCTGATGGCGTTGGAGTTTCATAGACACAGGTGCGTTTGCAGGTGCTTTGCACAAATGACAATGGCAAAAACAAAAACAAAATTATAAACAAAAACAACTCAAACGCTCTAAGCCACCAACACAACAATTTTCTATGTGCTTAATACCGCCATATGAACAAAAGTTGATATGTTTTTGTACCGCAAGTCGCTCGCTCAGCTGCTTTTGCATTTTCTTACAGCGCGCCGGTACATACTTAGTCGCAGCTGGACGTTGCAGATTTGTGTGAAAATCATTAGCGCCTTTTCTAGCTCTCTTTCACTTGGAGTGGTCATATAAATTATCCACATTCATGAGACGCTTTAAAATGTGGTCTTAGACGGCCCTGCCTCCACTCTGAACACCATTGCAATCAACTCACTACTCAAAGCAGCTGTTCGTTTATATTAACTTACTGCACTTTGGAGCGCCGTACATTTGGCTTTGATGAGATTTGATGTGACAGACGCGCCATGGTTGCGTTTATATTGACGATATTTATTTATTCATTAATTCACTCATTCATATTTATTTGCCTTTGGCCACCTCCAAAGTTGGTGGCTTTCAAGGTACAAAGAACTTGTCGGAAAATTAAGTTGCCAACGGCAGTGCTAGTTACTCAAATACATACATACATTTGTGCATTTTTGTTAACATGACGAGCTCGGAATAAAATACAAAGAAAGAGAGGACGATGTGAATAGGTAGGCACTTTGGAAACCAGATTACTTCTCAACAGTAAGAACTGGACAAATATGTTACAGAAGCACGATTTCTAGAGGAGCATAAACATACTACTATATTCAAGCTAAATTAAAGAATGAGTGTTGGGTGTTCTCAACGAAATCATGCCTAATCGGAAGCAATATCAAATCCTTCGAAAAGATTTTTTCAATTAGAAACAAATTTTCTTAAAGTACTCGTTTCATCGTCGATTACCGTGGGATATATCTCTGCGGAACAGATTTCACCATATCTGAACCCAAGCTCTTTTAAATGCAGAAGGAAACTGCATCACAACTCAACTTGATAGCAAGGCACAACGAATTAAATTCTAAAAAGAGGATACACATATAGCAAGTTGATGAAAGATGGACGTAGCTTGTAGGTTCTTGAAGAGGTAAGCTGCATTTACCAGGACACTGCCGTATAGAAATTATCTGTAGTGCGCTTTCTCTGTGACAATGAAGGATCTCATTGGAGAAGCGAGGATACGAACTTCCTAACGTTATGACACAATATGGATAGGGGGCGTCACCTACGTCTCGTGACTTTGAAGTATGTTTTCTTTGTTTACGAATTTATACGGCACAGAAATGTACGTGCACCTTAGGTCTGAAAACATTAACGCTTTTACAGCGTTTCTACGCTTTAACATTGAATCGCGTCATAATACAACAATGGAAAGTCTTGGCGCTTTACTTTCTGTGACGCGATAAAGTTTTCTATGTAAACTCGGCTTAAGGGCGCTTCACTCTGGGTAGGAGGGTTTTATACACAGGCATGCATTTATGAAGAGGGTCGGAGCAAGCGTCACGATTCGTCATGCAACGGAGAGAGGGGTCGAAAAGCCGTTAAACTCGAATCTGGAGACAGAATTAAAAAGTGAGATTTTTGCTTCATTCTAATTTCAAAAAAAAAAAAAACTCAATTTTTTAACGATCTTTTCTTCTGATTTCGGCGAGTTATCGATTTTTTATCGACTGGTCATCGGTTTGTTATCGATTTATTATGGATTATTTTTCAAAAAGTCATCGATATGTAATTGAAAAGCTATCGGAAAATAATCGGTTTTTTATCGGAGTTTTTCCAATTTTTTTCCGCGTGTTATCAATTGGTTATCAAAAAATTATGGCTTTGTTATCAAAAAAACTATCAAATTCTTGTATAGTTTTTTTTGACGATTATTCGAAACCTATTTTTCGGCTAGTAATTGGTTAGGTTGTCGATTTTCTATCGATTATTTTTAAAGGAGTCGTCGATATATTATCAAAACACTATCGCTTTGCTATCGAAAAGTAATACGATTTGTTATCGAAGTTTACCCAATTTTTCGTATATGTATATCACTTTCTTCTTATCCTTCTTTTCCTTGTACTGCTTCTTCTGGTGTTTTGTCTCTATTATTTTACTGTCTTTTTTCATCACTTGTTGATTATTACGTCATATTTTTCACGCAGCTGTTGAAATTGAAAACAAACAAATATTTGAATAGACAACCAATCATATCACAAATACAAAACTAATAATATGTAATCAGTCAGCCGGCTCGAGCAACTTGCTAGTCAATAAATGTTTATTATACACGTGCATCCACATAAAAATACACATGTATTCCCACCAAAAGATTTCGCTGCTCATATAAAGCTTATATCAATGGATTGCCTACACCAAGGAACACGATATTGCTCGAAACGTAGTCTATTCGACTTGTTTTGGAACTATGAAACAATAACGAATAGCAACCCTGGAATAATTCTGAATAAGTAAGTTTAGTGTATAAGCATTTGGGTTGTTCTTATAAAACTAAATACCGATTTATTCCATTCTTCCATATGGTAACACCAACGGCAAAAAATCGCACTCCCGGGAGAAACGGCTTTGAAGAGATTTACAAGGTATAATCGAAACAGCTGTCGCCTTGTCCGTCGTGATGTCACGTTGTTTAAATTTTTCCCAAATTATTAAAGAAACAATGAGGAATGTTTATGCAAATTTCGTTCGGATTGGGAGATTTTATTTCGACTTATGGCATTAAAAATATTTTGGAAATATTTTCCAAATTTGTTTAAGTTTTGTTCTTAGATCAACCATACAACTACTGAGGTAAAATATCAGTCAAATGTAGTTAAATACCATAGAGTTATTGCAAACTGTGTTGAGGCTATTCTATGTAATTTGGAAAGGATAATGTCTCTGCAAATTTCAATGTCATATCTTTAACAGTTTTGATTTACGTCTTGTTAAACATCCAAATTTTCTTCTTCTAGATGGCGGTGGTGCCACGCCCACAGTCCAAATTTTTTCGAATTTATGTTTTTCATCATAAACCAAATCCACCTACAAAATCTCATTAGCTTAACGATATTCGTTTATGAATGATTTAATTTTTTCAATTTTATAAATTTTCGTTATCGAAAAAGTGGGCGTGGTTATCATCCGATTTCGCTCATTTTTAATGCCAATCTATTCTGGGTCCAGATAAGACCATATACATAATTTAGTGAAGTTATCGCTCAAGTTATCGTGTTAACGGACGGACGGACATGAATTAATAAATTTTTTTTCCGATACTGATGATTTTGATATACGGAAGTCTATATCTATCTCGATTCTTTTATACCTGTAAAACCAACCGTTATCCAATCAAAGTTATAATACAAGTATTGCTGGTTTTAAAAAGGACCTATCTTAGCAGAAATTCATTCATTTTGAGCTGAGATAGGTCGATAAGAAAAAAGATGTTGAATCTTCGACCAAATTCTGAAATAGTGTGTTGTTGATACAAATTCTGATATAGGGGTTTTTGAAAAAATTCCCAAATAGGGGTTTCTTTTATCAAATTTTGAGGTAAGACAACACCAAATGTGTTCTCTTTTAATAAAAACTATTTGGTTTTTTACACAAGGTTTTCCCAGAATAGCCCACATTGTTTTCGCAAGCCCACGCCTGAAAAAAAAAATTCGTAAACAAATTTTCAAGTGGAAAACCCCAAAATTCGAAAAAAAATCTAAATAATTGTTTTTACACTGGGGTTCGTTTTCCCCAGGATATCCCACCTCTTTTTTCGTTAACCCATTCTTGGTATACAAAAATTTCGGACCAAAAAATTTTCAAAATATGTATATCTGGAGCACCGAATGGTGATCTGGTTAGCCAAGTATAGCTCACCATTTATTTCGCTATCCTATCGTTGGAAAAAGAATTATCGTATACAAATATTTTCAAGTTCAAAAACGCTCAAAAATAAGAAACAAATTTTCAACTTGAAGCACCGAAAATGAAACAAATGCAAAATTACTGCTCTGTCATTGTAATGTGTTTGCTAACCCATTATAGCCCAACTTTTTTCCGCAAGTCCATCTTCGCAAAAAAAAACAATTCGCAAAAACGCAAAAAAGTTGAATAACACCTAAAATGGAAAAAGCAAAACAGTTGCTTTGGTCTGTTCTGAGCTGCCCCTGAGCAAATAAATCAAATAATTCGATTTCCATAAAATGTTCCAAAACCGTTTTGCTTCCTCAACACAGTACAGGCAGGGTTAACATCTGCAAAACCCGATAATTAAAAAAAAAATACATTACTTGGTATACTACAGCCTTATTTCTTATAATTTGTAACACCATTTTTTGTCGGGTATATGTGCAATTTTCTTTTTTATGGTAATTCTAGTTTCTCGCATTCATTTCATTTTTATACAAATGTTGCAACTTGCAACTGCAACATTGCCATTGTGGTTGCTCAGCTGGTTTTATCTTGTTGTTGTTGCTATGCTATTGGCAGAAGCCATAGAAGTAGGTACATATTTAACAAATAACATGTGCATTCTGATGCATATGTATTTACATACATATGTATTATTGTGAATTTGTAATTCAAATACATCCGGCTGCTGTATTGGCTAAATGGTATATTCACATTTCTTCGCAATAAACTTGGAAATTAATAAATCTCAATGAAGCATTTGATAATTTTTTATTTGAATAAATCTATCATAAGAATTGATGTGAATTCATCATCGTGTGCATAGATCGAGTTAGGTTGAAGGGGCTGGGTCGTAAAAAACTTATAATTTTAAACCTGAAACTTGGGCCAAGGGCTTTCCTACTTTCAAACGAACATTAATGTTTTTAGCGTATCACAAGTTTGGATATTTCGTTTTGCAAGTGCAACTGCTACACCAGCAACTATATCAACCCATTAAATGCGACAAATTGCAGGTGTTCGTGCACAACTGACAAATCGGTCACAACGAAAAATAGCACGGTGGCGTCAATTAGAAAATGAGTAGATTTCGAAACGAGGGCTGGGTAATAGAACTGTGATATACAATTGGGTTTTTAAAGACTCGAAGCTTGTACCGTAGCCGTCCCAATCAGATTGGGCGAGATCAACAGAAGGCGAGAGTTGCACATAATCGACCAAGCAGATCAGGCGTGCTAACATGGGCGGGGCTGCAAAGTTTCGAGGGTTACATGCTCTTAAATTAGCCTTTTTAATTGGTAGCAGATGTAGATGTAGAAGTGTTGGTGGAAGAAAAGATCGAGCACATTTTGAGCTCATGCCTTGCGCTTGCTAAGCTAAGGCTATAAGCTCTTTGAGTTGGCACACAAATCAAATCTAAAACCTCGGACGACACTTTTGAAGGAAAAAGAAAGCTTTATGGAAGGGTTTCCAGGAGCCTTATTATGTAACTCGATTCGAAGGAAATTCCATTCGGATTTGAAAAAAAAAACCTGTGTGATTTGGCAGCTTTCAAATCGCCTTTCCTTTCGAATCGTTACATAATAAGGCCATAGGATTTTATATGGCATCTCAAGGATTACCCTGGGCTCCAATAAACATTTTCATCAAAGTCATCATTCATTCATGTTTAACGGCCTGGGAAATTTCATTGAAGAACGTTAGTAATCTCTTGTAAGGGATAACTTTTTCAAGCTTTTCCAATTTCTGAGGAGGTCGCCCTGATCCTGTGAACTTTTCTCAAATCTACTTAAATAGTTCTGCTTACATACAATTTTTCTCTAGAATACTTTAACGATTACATCTGCTTTTGACAGGCCTCGATAACCAGCCATACATTTGCGTCAACATATTGGAGATTTGTAGAATGTAACATGCGTTACTGATCCCCCTCGCCAAACCCATGTAAAGACCCACAGTATGTGAATCCGCACACTGAAGGAAATGGTGCTAGTAAAATCAACAAATCGGTTCTGTTGTTCTTGACTTAACGGAGATTCGGTGAAATTGATCGAATTATGGTTAATTCGACCGAGTTCTTTGTCAAGCGAACAAATTAGTTTAGTCATTTCAACAGAAGAGAAATTGTCGCTCTTAAGTTAACAAAATTTTGTAAAATTGACAGATTCCTAATCAATCTAACTGATTTTTCTGTTAACACAACTGATCTTTTAGGTCATTCCAACGGCGATTAACTGTCAATACATGAGCAAATTTTAAAGAGAATTTTACGCTCACTGCACTCTCTACTTTGTACTTATAACGATGGTGCCACTTGTTAAAAAAAAAACACCAAAATAAGAAAACCATCAAATCGAAAAAACACACAAAATGGGAAAAAAACAAAAAATTGTTTTCAGTTATCTATACAAAACGAAAAAACCGTTTTTTGAATTTACTGTGCAAAAAATTATGAAATACCGGGACACCTATCTATCGGGTACAATTTTGCAAATTCTCGTCCAAGCGAAATGCAAAATTGCGCCCACTTGTTGCAAAAGTTTTGCTTGAGCGAACAGGATTTTTCCAAAGTTAGTAACATTTTGTTCAAGTTTTTATGAATCTAATGAGATAATAAATAAAAACATCCTTTTTTAATGTTGATGTTTCCGACAAAATAAAACTTTTATTTGTTTTGGAATCGTCCCAAAAAATTGAGAATGAGCTGAGCTGTAAATGAAAGAATTGAGAATCAGTTTTGTGACTACTATTTTCATTTCAATATTCATATTGTAACGAATTTACTGTAATTCCTCTTATTTGCAACCTTCTACTAACGTTCGTATCGCTAAACTGTTGAATAAATAACATCAATATTCAATAATGCAAAATTGCCTTTATTTAAGTACTTCACAATGCACTGATACTTCACAACCGTGCGCTTGTATGTGTGAGCGACACTTGCACAATCATTGCATACCTTCGGGAGTATCTCAGATTTATGCATGTGGTTGTACGTTGCTTCTCCGCTGCGTGTACGTACATATGTGTAGGCATAATTATTGAATTATTGATGTGCATACAAGTCACTGCTTAGCATCGGATTAGAGATGATAGTTTCCTTTAGTGCTGCCAATATTCGTTACAATATGTATGTATGTATATGTAGCAAGCATGCGTTTTTATGTATTCACATATTTACGTATTTATATGCCCCGCCCCGCCTACCACACCAAAGACCCTGGGTTCACACCCCGGGAAAAGCAACATGAAAATTTTAGAAACAAGCTTTTTCAATTAGAAGAAAAATTTCTAAGCGGGGTGCCCCTCGGCAGTGTTCGGCAAGCACTCCGAGTGTATTACTGCCAGGAAATGCTCTCAGTGAAAACTCATATGTCTTGCAGATGTCGTTCGGAGTCGGCGTAAAACAAGTAGGTCCCGTCCCGCCAGTTTGTAAGAAAAATTAAAGAGGAGCACGACGCAAATTGGAAGAGAATTTCGGCCTAAAATCTCTTCGGAGCTTATCGCGCCTTACATTTATTTACATATTTATATGGCACCATAGGTACTTTCATACAAAGTTGTCGCAACAATTTTTTTGTTCATTTCACTACTAAAACGGTCAATTACGAATCAACGATTTGTGCGCACTTGATTCAACATCTTGTTGCGATGGATAAAAATTGACAGAAATTTCGGTTGAATTGAACCGTATTTCGGTTGATTTTACCAGTCTTTTTCTTTCAGTGCATGTGTAACATTATTGTTGTTAATCTCGAAGGCGCTCTTGTTGAGAGTGGCCAACAAAAAATTTACCCCCTTATCACGCAGTTTAAAAACAAAAACAATACGGAAGAGAAAGCTAAGTCTCTCAGTAACACTTAACAAAAGAACTGGCAAAAACTGTTCAAAGCTCTGCCGTCTCTACTTTGGATATAGATACGAAAAATTGGTCTTATATGATTTACCTGTTATTGTTGTTGTTGTTGTAGCGATTAGGTTACTCCCCGAAGGCTTTGGGGAGTGTTATCGATGTGATGGTCCTTTGTCGGATACAGATCCGATACGCTCCGGTAACACAGCACCATTAAGGTGCTGGCCCGACCATCTCGGGAACGATTTATATGGCGAGATTGAACCTTCAGGCCATCCCTCCCTCCCCACCTCCAAGTTCCATGAGGAGCTTGGGGTCGCCAGAGCCTCGTCTGTTAGTGAAACGGGATTCGCCGCTCGAAGGTGAGGTTGACAATTGGGTTGGAGAAGCTATATATTGCGCTACACAACCCCTTGAATCCCATGATTTACCTGCTGCCTTTAAAGAACGAGGCGGCAGGCAAGGAGTTCACAGCACCCTCATTGTTGACAGATATAAATTTGAAACTCTAAAGTACTTCGTCTATTTGGTTGGTTGTTGTTGTTTTTATCGCAAAAACACATACCGAAATTAAGGGGAGCGCTGCAGATCCGGGTTATCCTTTGTAAGATATGTGTTCAGTAAGCTATGGTATTACCAGCATATGGTACTAACCCGGCTGCTTTGAGGAAAATTTATATGAATCCTCGAACCTCATCTTGCTTATCTTGTTTCCTGAAATGCCATCTAACGCGAAAGAAAGAAAGCAGCTAATCGATGATGAGAGATGATAGATGTGCTTCATATATGGACGTCAGCCAGGAAATAATAATTCTAATAATGGTATTGTGGTTTTATCGGTATGATATGGGCGTGTTATTTATTTTTATCGACGAGTTGTCGGTTTGTTATCGGATAGGTATAGACGAGCTATCAGCTCGAATCTAGCTATCTATAATAAAGTCAATCGATTTCTTAACAAAAAGTTTTAGATTTCAATTAATCATTGCTTATCGATGAGTTATAGTCTGGTATGGACATGTTATCGATTTTTTCGAAAAACTATCGAAAAATCATCGATTTATTATCAAAAATGTATCGATTTATCATCTTCGTGTTATAGATTAGGTACAGAAAAGTTATCGGTTTTTATGGGAGTATTGCACATATATTAAATGTGTGTTATCGATTTTTTATTGACGCCTCGTTGAGCTATTGCCACTTAACCGACTCAAACCAAATTTTAAGAAGTTCTAGGCAGCTGGTTCATTAAATTGAAAAGCATATGACAAGTGGCTGCCTTCGAAGAAAGAAGTGGTGTAGGGCGATTGCCCTGCAAATAGTGACGATAAGATCATCGAGATAGTCGCGAAACTATGATTGGGTTATAATCTCCAAATATAATCGAGATATTTGCGAAATGGTATTTAAATGATCAATAAACCACATGCTTAAAATCGCAAAATAGTTCCACAATTATTCAATCATTTTCAAATGATCACGATAGTAATCCTGAAATGGGTCTGAGTAAGTCTCCAAGGTTTCCGGAATCCCGGAATGATACTAAAAGTAAATCCGAAAACAAATTGGATTCGGGTTTAGTCCTGCAAACACTCTTCAAATGATAAAGAGATATTCATGGGATGATACCGAAAATAATCCCGGGAAAACATCCCGATGTCGAAATTATTCAAAAAGAGCAGTCCTGTAATGGGTCTGAGTAAGTCTCGAATTTCCCATGAAGGCTCAAATAAGAAGCTGATAACTCGGATTTTATCCATTTGAATAGAGCTGCAATACCCCACAAGGTTCTGGCGACCCCAAGCTCCTCATGGAACTTAGGGGTGGGGAGGGAGGGAATGGCCAGAAGGTTTAATGTGGCCACATAAATCGTTCCCGAGATGGTCGGGCTAGCACCTTAATGGTGCTGTGGTACCGGAGCGTACCGGATCTGTATCCGGCAAAGGACCATTACATCGATAACACTCCCCAAAGCCTTCGGGGAGGAACTTTATCGCTACAACAACAACAACAACAACCACATACAATTTTTCAAAAATATTGTAGCACTGAGAGAAATTTTAATTCAAAATTTATTCATTAAGCGGACCATAAAAATTCTTTGAACATTTAAAATAAATTTTTATACTCAGCTGAGCAGAGCTCACAGAGCATATTAATTTTGTTCGCATAACGGTACCCCGTAACGACATAAACTAATTGAGATAGATATAGACTTCTGTATATCAAAATGATCTGGGCGAAAAAAGATTCATTTAGCCATGTCCGTCCGTCCGTCTGTAAACACGATAACTTGAGTAAATTTCGAGGTATCTCAAAGAAATTTGGTACGTAAGTTCCTGGGCACTCATCTCAGATCGCTATTTGAAATGAACGAAATCGCACTAAAACCACGCCAACTTTTTTGATATCTAACATTTCCAAAAACCGAAAAAGTGCGATAATTCATTACCAAAGACGGATAAAGCGATGAAACTTGGTAGATGGGTTGACCTTATGATATAGAATAGAAAATTAGTAAAACTTTGGGCAGTGGGCGTGGCACCACCCACTTTTAAAAGAAGGCAATTTAAAAGTTTTGCAAGCTGTAATTTGGCAGCTGAGTATGTAATGTTCGGTTACACCCGAACTTAGCATTCTTACTTGTTTTTTTTTCTCTTTAAAAAAGTTTCAGTGTACATATAACTTTATATATGTATTGTGATTTGCACTTCAATATAACAATTTTCGAACAGCCCTGCATTTGAAGTAGGGAAATTTATTATAAAGCGTTTTCTCAGCGCTCCCTCGTATGAGTGGGTAATGCAAATTAAAAATAGAAACGCAAAAAACAAATGAAGTTCGCCAAAACATAATTGCTGTTGTTGTTATTGTTATAAAGTGCTGTTAATTTACGCGCTAGGTGTGCGCACGTCAAATTTACCTGCAACGTACGCGAGCTGCACTAACTCGCAATGTCTGGCAACGGACTGCGTCAAATGTCTCAATAAATAAATTCGACTGAAATCAACGTGAAACATACATTCATAAAAATAAACAAACCATGAGTGAGAATGTGAAAGATAAAAAAAAAACCAAAATCGCTAAGCATTAAACAAATTGCATGACCGATGCACAGCGACGCTTAGTGAATGTCAGCACAAATATAACAGCCAACAGCTACAGGAACAACAACAATTAGGGCAAACAAAAAATTACAACACGCGCCGACAACCTAACTGTAAAGTGCAAAAACTGTGTCAACAGAGGAGGCAAAAGGCAATGGCATATTCGCGTATGTGTGTGGAGAGCGCAAAGGATCGTGTGGCAGACACACATCACGCACACAAACATACGCACACGCTTTGAAGGCAATTAATTGGAAGGTTAATAAAACGATCGAGAAAGTAATAAAGGATGATATACAATGATAATAAAAAATATGTATGTTTATATCGGTGTAAGCGTTTGGGATTACATGGAGTAATGTAAAAATGTGGGGCATTCGTGTCTGACAATTGAGCAATAAAATAAACGTCTTTTACAACAACAGCAGCAAATAAAATTACGAAACAAACGAAACGAAGTGGCAAGACTTTTGAAAAAGTTTTGGGCGTTGACATTGTAGGGCGCAGCTGTCACAAAACGAAAAGTGGCTAAAATAAATCTCAGTCAGCCACACGTGGCATAAGAGCCTATATATCCATGTAAGTATGTCTGGCATAACAAATCCCACTTAGCAGTAAAATGCAAAGGTAAGAAAAACTTCATTTCATAGGAATTTCGTCAATTGTCAAGCCATGACATGAGTCCAGCGTGGCACCCTAACGAGCGCGGCGACAGGCTCCAATCATTGGATTTGCAGTGTCGCATAATTGCCTGAAATCAGCGAGTGTGATATAAGCTTGAAAAAATAAAAAATAAGCAAGTAAAGGTGTCTAAGTTCGGGTATAACCGAACATTATATACTCAATTGGTACATTTCATTTCAGATAAATTACTTTTCTACATAACACGTGGCACCGCCCGCTTAAAGAAAAATGTCTCCCCATTTCCTCTTACAATAAAACTTGATAAGTGAAATATCATTGATTCAAAACAATTTTTTGCTAAGTTAGAGCTTATTATTCTAGTCTACGACCCTTTTAAATTTGTTTTATATCTAAGTTGCCGTGGTGTTTAACCGATCCGGTCCATTTTTACTAGAAATATTTCCTGCTATAAGGAAAATAATTGTACACAATTTCATTACGATATGTTAATTGTTCTTCGAGTTATGGCTCCCGAAACATAGAAAATTGCTTAGTCATAAAAGGGGCGGTGCCACGCCCATTTTTTTAAATTTGAAACTTTTCCCCTTTATTGTTATAAATCCACATGGGAAATGAAATACCATTGATATAAAGCTCTTTTTTGCAAAGATATACCTTATTTTATTCGTACACGACCCTTTCTAAAATATTTTATATAAAAGTGGGTGTAGTCCTTAACCGATTTCGTTAATTTCTCGTCAAATCAATCCCTATAGTAAAGGCAACCTCTCTGCCGAATTTCGTTACGATAGGTTTAACGAATCCAGGGCTAACACACGCAAACTGATAGCAGTCTGCACCGGTCATTGGGCAGTAGATACCCATGCGGAAAAGATGGGCATTCCGTATAACGACTACTGCAGAAGCTTCAAAGATCCAAATGCTAAAGAGACAGTAGAACACTTTATGTGTAAATGCCCGGCTCTAGCTAGAGCCCGGCTAAGATTCCTTAGAACCCCGTTTCTAGAAGACCTCAGAGGGTTATCTGTGATAGCAATCCCGAATATTCTTAATTTTATCAACAACTCTGGCTGGTTGTAATACATTGACCGTAGTATTCCGTAGGTTTTTAGACGAGTTACATGGCATCAAAACGGCTTTAAATAGCTACTTGGGCGACCAGGGTCGCAGCCATTTCAACTACCTACATACCTAGGTTTAACGATTTTTGATTTATAATTAATAATATTTGTAAAATTGATTTTATCATAAGTGGGCGGTACCACGCCCACTTTGAAAAATTTTTCCAAGTTTTTATCAAGAGTCTCAATATCAGTCCACATGTCAAATGTCAACATTCTAGGTGTATTATTTACTGAATTGTCAGGTCTTTTTAGTTTTCCAAAATTTTATATACATAAAAAGTGGGCGTGGTTATCATCCGATTTCGCTCATTTTCAATACCAATCTATTCTGGGTCAAGGCAAGCTCGTGTACCAAATTTGGTGAAGATATCTCAACATTTACTGAAGATATCATGTTAACGGGCAGACGGACAGACGGCCGGACGGACGGACGGACATGGCTCAATCAAATTTTGTTCGATACTGATGATTTTGATATATGGAAGTCTATATCTATCTCGATTCCTTTATACCTGTACAACCAACCGTTATCCAATTAAAGTTAATATACTCTGTGTGCAAAGCACGCTGTGTATAAAAACAGGGTGCTAGGTTGTAATTTTAAGGGTTAAATAATTTCTTTAGAAGTAGAATATCAATTGGTTTATTTTTCAGTTCTCATTCATTTACAATAATAATTTAATTTACAAATAATAATAAGAATACAAATAGCAATAAGAATGTGGGTGGTCAACCTCATGGTGCTACGATCGTCGCCTTTAGCTTAGCCACATTATCTTTGAACCAAATAAGCAGAATCAGTAGTTACTTTGTCTACATGACTGGAAATTTAGGATTGGATTTCGTCCTCAATTTCCATTATTGGAGAAGTCTGATATAGCACCCTGTGTCACAAGAGGAACACCTCTGGGTTGTGCACCACAACGGTTGCCGGCATCAACTGCATAGTAAACATTCGCAGCAGGCAGGATTGGGTGGAGCAAGACCGATGATTTGCTGCTGATAACGGCATTTAAATTAACATCGACGGTTCTAAGTTAAACGACAGAGTTGCTGGAAAGGGCTATTCCAACGACCTAGACCTCCAAGAAGTGTCTTCCAAGCAGAAGTATCAGCTATCTTAGAAGTCGCAGTTTGAATAGGAAAACGCACGAACCGCAAGGAAATTTTTTTATTTTTAGCTAGAGAAAAGAGTACACCTACCTGCAATCCAATATTATATGGCTACAACCCCAAGGGTATCGGGCAGAGTCAACTTGTGTTTTATCCACATTGTGCTAACCAATCTCAACCCCATTTTACTTTTGACACTGAATTGAAGGATGGTAGCGGAAATTTCATCTGTCTCATAGACGTCCGCCTATAGTGATTGCTGCGATCTCTTAACGCCACAGTCAAGGATTGCTTCATTGCTTTCTTCGTCGAAAACAACTGGAGTTGCAATGTTAACTTCCTTTGGTGTCTTCTATTAAGATGAAGTCTTGGGTCTTTTCATCTCTTCTAAGCATACTATCACAATTTCTTCCCTAACGGCAAGTTTCTCCTGCCTCAAATGTATGTTAAAATCAGGCTCAGCTGTTCGATGATTAACAGCAAACTACAAAGCACTTGCTATGGTTGTCAATTGGGTAAACAGAAGTTTGTATTGTGAGAAGCCTCCCTGGTTCGGTCACTGTCAACTGTTCTTCTTTGTTCAGGCTTACATACTTTTTCCTCACTAAACTCACTGAGTCCACGCTTCCCTCGCCATCTAGGCTTGTAGTTTGTGGCGCTCAGCGAAAATGACCATTTTCAACATTAGCGCCCTTTGCTATGGTTAGGCTATCAGTACTTTCTTAAGCTGACATGAAAGCTTACCTAACTTTTTCTAGATGAAAGATTACTTAATCCTTTCAGAAATTCGGGAGTGTTTCGAATCCACTTAATCCGTTGCGAAAGATTAAAATTTTTTTTGAAACTATTTCAAGAATATTTCAAGATTGTTTTTGGAACACTTGGCACTGTCTCAGAATTTCGAGACTATTTCGGTAACGTTTTTGGAATAGGTGCGGAGTTGCTATGAGAATTATGCCGTAACTGTTTCGGGATTATTTTCATTCTTGCGCTATGTTGAACGCATTTCGTACAATTGAGGGACTGTTTTCTACACAGTTTGACCTCTATTTCGGTATTAGCACCATTTCTGGTTAATTTCGGGATCATTTCGGAACTATTTTTGGTATATTTTGGAACTAGCATAGGAACATTTCGGGATTGTTTTTGAACATTTGCCGGACGATTTCACAGTTTCAAGAGTATTTCGTTATTGTTATCGGGGTAGTTTCGAAGGTGTTTTAAGGATCGACTCTGAACCAATTTGGGAATACTTCGGAGAGTTTTCTGAATCGTAATTACATTGTTTTTGTGATAAAGTCGGGATAATTTTCTGAACAGTTAAATATTGTATTTGGTATAATTTCGGAATTGTTCCCGATATCATCTTTACTCTCTCCTGAACTATTTGATCCGTTCGGAAATACTATCATTTTATTTCGGGACCATCTTTGGAATGTTTCGGCATTGCTTTTGGATAACTTCGTTACTGTCTCATAATGCCGAAACTATTTGGGTAATCTTGTTGGGATAAGGTCAGGGTTCTTCAATATTGGGACTGTTGCGGGACCGTTTTCAGAATCATTGAACTATGCTGGAATAATTTCAAACCATTTCGGGAATTTTTCTATAAAGTTGAGCGATAGGAACTGTAGCTGGAACATTTTGGGGTATTTTATTTTTCTCTTTGGTACTGTTTCAGAATTTCGAGGCTATTTCGTTATTGTTTTTGTGGTAATTTCGAAGTTGTTTCAAGGATCAAATCTGGATTATCGAGATAGTTTTCCGAACCTTTGCGAGAATTTTTTAGCAATCATATTGAGACTGTTTCCCAACTATGTTGAAACTATTTCGGAACGAATTTGGAATCATTTGTGCATGTTTCCCGTATGGTTTCTCGATTTTTTTTATGGTTAATCCGAGATATGTTCGACACTTAGTTAAAAATGTGGTCGGGAACCACTCATCTTAGGGTTGCTTACTTAGGCATTGTTTTCGCGTTAGTCGGCGGGGTGTAATCGTCATAACAAAGCCTCCTTTATCAGGAAGGATCTAGTTAGGAGTATATTGTGCGTAATCTTATTTGCTATCACGTTTGCATTGATGTTACTTTGCAGTAGGATTCTCAAAGGTTGCAGTTGTTGTATAGAATGGGCTAGCATCTCGCGAAAAACATTAAATAGAAGACATCTAAAACCTTAAAACTTTTCTTACTTTAAACCATCAAGGATCCGAAGTTGTTGTGGTAAGTATGCTGGCTTTCCCGTCTGTTTCAGTTTCTAATAAGATACTTCAACTCTCTGAGCTGGCCCTGGCCTATGAGGCTCATGACCCTGTCACAGTTTACCTAAAAATAATTTCTAAATATTCCTCTTTAAAAATCTTTCAATCACTTATTAAAAGTTTTTTGTATTTAAACAACAACTTCCCCATATAAAAATGTACATATGGGCGTTTGATATTTGCACAGCTTAATCAGATTTGTATTGTGCGCATGCGCACCTTGAAAAATACCAAACGCTGCAAAGCAAAATTGTCACCCAACATTTAGTCAACTTTTATTGCTATTCGCTTCACTGCTTAGGTCAAGAAAGGGTGTAACCGGCAAGCAGACTAACTCTGTGCGCAGCGCAGTCATCGTTTAATTCATTGTAAACTTTTTTCAAATATCTCAGATTACATGCAACAACAAAATATGTATGTTGTATAAGTATGACGTGGAAGTCCATGAAGACGCCCACCTTAAGGTTGCGTATATTATGGACAACTTGTATACCTAAATAGAGTACTTGTGTATGCATGACTTTGTCTGGCGTGATGCAGAATTTAATTTATTTTGACTTTTGGCCATTTAATCGATGATTTGTGTGCCACTCGAATGACTGAATGTCGACAGTCGGCCAGTCAGACATATATTTAAGTTTATTGGATGACTGTCTCGAGTGCTGAATGAATAATCAAACGTATGCATATACATATGTATGTAAGTATCTGACTGAACTTAACTACTTTTGCACAGTAAGGCGATTAAGGAAGTTTAGTTTTTTCGTAAATCGAGTTTTCTAATTCGTATCGACGAGTTATCGACTTCTTACAGGTGCGTTATGGACAAGGTATAAATGGGTTCCGATCTGTTATAGAAGTGTTATAAACTTAATTTGATACGAAAGCTTATCGATGAGCTGCCAATTTTTTATCGACAAGATATTGGTTTTTCATCGAAAATAAGTGGATTTATTATCGGAAATTTATCGATTATTTACTGAAAATTTATCGATATGTTATCAAACATGTATTCATTTGTTATCGAAAAGTTATCGTTTTGTTATCAAACTGTTACCAATTGCTCATTGTTATTATTTATTTCTTGTAAAGTTATCTTTATTGTGGATTAACTTCAATACCTGGGCGAGCTGGAGTTAACTTTAAACTTAATTTTCCTGTACATTTACACTTCGAACTTTACGAGCACTTGGTCTTTACGCCATTTGATATATGCGTTAATGCTTTTCGGCCTTTGAACAACGGTTGAGTTTAAGTGAAGTTCAACCCTAACATCTCTTCTTACCAACCATTTCTGATGTATTTATTGTTAACTTTTCAGGTAATTTTTAATGTTGTAGAATATGGCTCCGGAAGCTCCACGAAATGCCATTCTTCTTTATCTTGCTTTATCGACAAATTTTTATTGTAAAAAAATGTTCTAAGACGGTTCAGCGGCAAGGCCGCGATTGCCGCAGTCGGGTTACCAGTCATATCCAAGGGGTTCGGAGCGGTTGCTAGAGCTATCAGTGAGATAGCATTTCTACAGCTGAATTCAAATAGCCCACCTATTAAGGTGTTTCCTAAAATAGTTTTTTGAGTTTTGTCGAACTCCCATCGGTAGTAAGTATTGAAACTTTCGAAAGCAGCCTGCATCGCAACACGCATGTGACAGTGCCTGGAAGTTCCGTTCCTCCAGGTTTTTATAAAAATGTTGCAGAGGGAAGCCAAAAGGAATACAGAGCGGGTATCGAGAGTTACAACGAGTGGGAGGGAGAGATCTTGAGTAAGTAGGAAAGGGAGAAAAGGATGAGGAGGGAGAAAAAGAAAAAGATAGAGGGAAAGTAGAAAGGGATATATTCAAAGTTATGCAGATGAACAAAAATTCGGGAGTACAACGTCTATCGGACTTGCTGGCATACTATAAGTAGATATTACTATAAAGAACCCGCAAACGTTTCACTGGCCGAACTTTAGTTTGCCTACGTATTTTGAAAGAATCTATATTCATATTCCGTACCCTTTATCTCCTCCCCCTTCTCTCCTCTTTCCCTATTCATGCATATTCCCTCCCAATCTTCTTTCTCTCTTCATGTTTTCATTTTCTTTCGGCCTCCCTCTGCCACACTTTTTTCTCACTCTCTCTGTTTTCCTTCCTACTACTCTTCTCCGCCTATCCTATTTTATCAATACAACCCTCTCCCTCGCTCTCTTCTCTTACTTTTCCGTATCCCTCAAAAGAAACGTACCATAAAATAATATTTCTTCGAAAATATCAGACACAGCCCATTTTCCGGAAAAAACTGTAAAATGTATCTAGATTAGGTAAGGTTGCACTGGCCGATCCATGAGGACCTCACATAGACTGAATGAGTCCGTAGTTTTATCAAAAGTTTGTTTAGCGAGCGAACTGGAGAATACATCAAAAACTACCCCTATGTTATAAAAAATCTCCGTCCTCTTGGCAAATACTTGAAGCTTTCTGGGACCTATGCCACTTGCTGCTTCTAGATCTGACAGCCTTGCCACTCCTAATAGCTACAGTCTTAACCAGTCGAGCGCAGGGCCCGAGCACAAAACATGCTCGATCGAAAGAATTTAGCTGACTCGAATTTTCGTTTCCCCTCTTGTCTTTAATACTCTCTCCTTTATCCCTCTATTCTTTCACTTCCTTCCTTCATAGTTCGCTCTCTATTCATGTATGTAATACGTGTTTTTTCATTCGGAATTCGTTTTTGGTTGAAGTACATAACTGAGACTAGCCTAGCAGTTCACAAATAAATAATATAATTAATTTCGGTTAAATAATTAATCGGGTTTTTCTTATTATTGCATTGTCATCGGGTTCTGAACTATAGTCAAAGTTTCAAGCTTGTAGCTTATCGCTATTGGTAACCAACGCTCGCTACACAGAGTCAAGTTAATAAAACCGTCCCTTTCACACAGCCTTACCCTCTACCTACATTGCTCCCAATTCTAGTCAAGAAATTATTTTTTCGGTCCCTGGCTCGCATATGTTAATTTGAGCAAAACAGCCACATGTGTACCAAAAAAATTTGATTAGCCTAGGCTGCAAGTTGGAAGCAAATCGCACCAAAAACAAGATGTTTTCGAACAGGTCCGTAATTCTAAAATACAAATCTACTTTTCTGTACTACAATTTTTTTACTAGAACACTCCAGAGCTTATAAGGGCTGAGTGCCAAATAATCTAACTTATTTTCTATTAGTTTATCAATTAACTACGAGCAACTCGCCAAGACAAAGCCACTAATAAAAAATAAACCAAAAATGTATTCGATTTCATGACATTGTCCCACAGTGCAAACTTCACAATTTCGGTCAACATTTGATTGATTTCTGTTGTCTTCTGTTTGTTTCTACATGCAAGCCGTTGATGTATTGTCAAATTGAGTTGCTGTTCTGAGTTGTCTTCCAGCAAGCGCATGTGGGCCCATAAGACAGTGGGCGGTCAAAATCATTGCAATGGGCAGTGGCAATGCGTCACTGCAGCTGCTCTCATACAATGGTTAATTAAAAATTTTGTTGTGCGAGTAAGTAATATTTTTGTTTATTTTTGCATGTGTGTTTGTATGCTAAATGTAGAAAATGCAATAAAAAGGAAACAAAATAAAAATTGTTACATGCTCATATAATAATTGTAAAAACAAACAAGAAAAATCCATAAAAATATTAATTCACACTATTTTAAGTCAAATATTTATTTATTATGAACCATGTGTGCGGTAGCAGCGACAGCGATGGATAGAGTAATAGAGAAGCAGTGCATTTGTATGGCCGATTCTGTGCAAGCAATATAAAAAGACATTTTTTTTTATTGACAACAAAATTTGATTTGCTTTACAACAATTGCAAGAAACAGCTGTTAAAGATAAACAATGAATTTCTTCAGTTTCTTAGTAGTTTTTCTTTTGCATTATGAACAGTCATGCCCAAAAGGCAAAGCACAAACCAGTTTCTGACCGATATTATGGCTCCATTACCATTGAAAAAAATGCTATCAAGTATGCTTCACCAGCCACCAAATTGACATCGAAGGAACCAAAGGCTTCATCGTCTTTCATTTGTGCTCTTCTTTCTCTACTTTTTTAGTACACTTCTAAGCAAGTTAGGACTTTCTAGTTTTCACCACGTGAAAGAGCGTCTCAAAAAATATGGAAACCAGAAAAAAACTGGACAAATTTTTTTTGATTCATAAGCCACCTTTTCATAGACCGGGTTACATATATGTATGGGGCATTCCATTGCAAATACATTTTTTGCTAGATGTTAAATTCTAAAAATTTGTCTTTCATTTTCGTATCAAAACTAAGTATAGCACACGTGATAGGATCTAAACTTCATAAAATAGCGAAAAGTTTTGATTCGAGAGAACATCGAAATAAACACAAATGAGAACTCTTTTATCCCGATGATCAATTTACTTGGAGTGTCGGGACCCTTTTAAAAGATGGCACCGCTGCCCTGATTGATGTCTCCATGAATGCAAAGGCTGGCATTACGGTCTTACATGAAATGCGGTGGAAAGACATGAGTGAGACTTGGAACATCAGCTGCAAAATACATTGGCTTAGTGTTGGTTTTGTGGTGGTGAAGAGCGTATCAAAATTATATTTACATCGAAAGATAAGGCTGCCGATGTGGAAGGATAATAACTTCTTCTTTGATAAACTAGAAAATCATTCTATAGCAGACCCCAAGGGTAAGCAAAGGAGTATTTGATACTAATATCTTTAAATTATGCCTGTTATCCAAGCGGCTTAAAATATGGCCTCTGGTCCATTATTAAAATATTTACCAAGATAATTGACAGATCATACAACAGGAAAGCTATTTTGACCACGTACAAATCAATGACAGTCATAGCACCTCCTAGATGTTCACATTCTACGAGATCCATAAATGCCCTTGTTCTCGGACTTTCACCTTGTGGCACCCAACATAGGAATTTGCCCCTCTGCAGCAAAGTTTTTCGTCGAGAAGTATGTAACATAGCTCATAGTTATTGTAATCGGCTCTCACACCTCTTCAACAAGATCTATCATACACTATATGTTGTAACCAAGCTGTGACAGCAGACTTCCTACTCAGTACGTAGCGTTGATGCGTGCATTATAGGGTTAAATCGAGCGTGGAGAAAATCGGTTATAACGTTGAATGTCACCCTGCCTCCGAAAAGGCGAGCTACCGCTGCGTATGGGCGCGGCAACGAGCGGGACACATGAGTCTATAGTAGGGGAAATAGAAAAAGGGAGACCCCTACTTGGAAGAAAGAAACATGTGGCCGATAGAAATAATTACGATAAGTTTGATATGAAAGTGTAGCAGATGATATCAAGGCCAGTCCGATCTCCTGTGGGAGTGATTGCTAGATAGCGAAGGAGATGAAGAACAGAATGTCCCAACTATAAATAGCGTAATCAATTACAGCACAAACAGACTACCTGATTCCGTATCTACGCATCGGAGCGGCTCTTAGAGCCACGACGGTTTACGCAAGGGTACCCAAGCGATATACGTGTGCACAAATGGTTCCAAAGTCCAGAAATAAACAGACCCTACTAGCTACCAGATCACTGTAGCATTTTTCAGGCGGAAGTAATAGCCGTAACCAAAGCAGTAGAAACATTAAAGAAAATAGCTCAAGCAGCCGCGTCAACTTTTATATTAAAAGCCAAGCCAGCAATTAAGGCTATACTCTCGCATCCCTGGAAAGAATGGAGATAGGGAGAGAAAAAAACATCTGAATTGGGTCCCAAGGAATATGGATGGATATGACAAAGCGGATGAACTTGCGCATCCCTCGATGCTTTTTTCATAGATGTCCCAATTAGACTGGGCGAGATAATGAGAAGACGAAAGCTGCACATAATCGACCAAGCGGGAGAGGCGTTGACGTAAGCGCGGAGCTGTAAAGTCTCGAAGATGATGTGTGGTCTTACAACCTGAGAATAAAAAAAGTTAATTATATCATATAAAAAAGAAACTGTAGACTCATGACGGGTATTCTGACTAGGCACTGCCTTCTGGCGTCACATGCCTTTACATTAGGCTTGGTGAGTGAAAGTTGATCCAGGCTAAGACTTCAGCTATTGTGAATGATGCAGCTGTCAGATTTAGAAGGAGCAGGCGGCATAGGTCTGATAAAGCGTCTAGTTGTTGCTAGGACGGCGGAGATATTTTATAACATAAGACTTGGGTTTTGATAGGGTTTGTCAGTTTGGTCGTTAAACGAACGTCATAAAACAAACAAGCAAAACGTCACTGTCGATAGATATAAATTCGAAACTGCGAAGGACTTAGTCTAACTGTATCCTGCAATCGAAAATAATTTCAGCCTATAAATCCAATAAGATAACTTGCTACTTTAGACCGAGCGAATACCTGTCTTGTTTTATGGCTCGGGGTCATGGACATTTTCGAAGGAAGGCGAGAAGACACTAAGAGTATGCTTGAGAAGAAGCCAATAGAGGCTTCAATATGTAGGTGTCGTTATCCAAACGCCTAAACAAAAAATTTAGTTAGTAGACAAACCGATTGCACCGCTGCACAATTTTTAGTGACGATTCCTCTTCCTTAAGTGAAAGTCCTTTAATAAGTTGATGCGTCCAATTGGCGTTACATGTCACGAAACGAAATGAATGGCTTATTTTCCACGGAACGGCCAAAAACCCTAGGTGGTAAAGCGGTCATTATGGATGGCGGTGCGGAGGTGTGTTGAGATATTCCGAATGTTGGGCAAACAAAAAGGAGGTCCTTTGATGTATCGATAAAAATCATCTGTCACGCCGACAACCTGTGGGGTCAACTAGCCTAAGAAGGGCGCACATCTGTGCGGAGACACCACCACAAATGAGTCATTTATGGTGTTGATAGTGAATTTTGCTTCATTCAAAGAAAAAGTTCTGCTTTCATTAAAATAAGCTGTAATACGAATTCATATTCGGTCAATTTCAGAAAGAACGACTCTCAGGTCTCTATGTTTGCTTATTAAAGTAGAACCTACAGTGGCAACGGGCTGCTACTGGCCAATCGTACGACGAATGGCAACCGATCACAATAAAAACAAGTAAGGAAGGCTAAGTTCGGGTGTAACCGAACATTACATACTCAGTTGAGAGCTGTGGAGACAAAGTAAGGGAAAATAACCATGTTGTAAAAAGAACCTAGGGTAACCCTGGAATGTGTTTGTATAACATGTGTATCAAATGGAAGGTATCAAAGAGTATTTTAAGAGGAAGTGGGCCATAGTTCTATAGATGGACGCCATTTAGGGATATCGCCATAAAGGTGGACCAGGCCTGACTCTAGAATTTGTTTGTACGATATGGGTATCAAATGAAAGGTGTTAATGATTATTTTAAAAGGGAGTGGGCCTTAGTGCTATAGGTGAACGCCTTCTCGAGATATCGCCATAAAGGTGGACCAGGGGTGACTCTACAGTTTCTTTGTACGATATGGATATCAAATGAAAGGTGTTAATAATTATTTTAAAAGGGAGTGGGCCTTAGTTCTATTGATGGACGCCTTTTCGAGATATCGCCATAAAGGTGGACCAGGCCTGACTCTAGAATTTGTTTGTACGATATGGGTATCAAATGAAATGTGTTAATGAGTATTTTAAAAGGGAGTAATCCTTAGTTCCATAGGTGGACGCCGTTTCGAGATATCGCCACAAAGGTGGACCAGGGGCGATCCTAGAATTTGTTTGTACAATATGGGCATCAAACAAATGGTGTTAATGAGTATTTTAAAAGGGAGTGGGCCTTAGTTCTATAGGTGGATGCCGTTTCGAAATATCGCCATAAAGGTGGAACAGGGGTGACCCTAGAATGTGTTTGTACGGTATGGGTATCAAATTAAAGGTATTAATGAGGGTTTTAAAAGGGAGTGGTGGTTGTTGTATAGGTGGTCGCCTTTTCGAGATATCGCCATAAAGGTGGACCAGGGGTGACTCTAGAATGCGTTTGTACGATATGGGTATCAAATTAAAGGTATTAATGAGAGTTTTAAAAGGGAGTGGTGGTAGTTGTATATGTGAAAGCGTTTTCCAGATATCGACCAAAATGTGGACCAGGGTGACCCATAACATCATCTGCTGGATACCGCTAATTTATTTATATATGTAATACCTGCCAAGATTTTAAGTGTTTTTTATTTCGCCCTGCAGAGCTTTTTCATTTTCTTCTACTTAATATGGTAGTTGTCACAACCATTTTATAAAGTTTTTTCTAAAGTTATATTTCGCGTCAATAAAACAATCCAATTACCTTATCATGTTTCATCCCTTTTTTCGTATTTGGTATAGAATTATGGCATTTTTTTCATTTTTCGTAATTTTCGATATCGAAAAAGTGGGCGTGGTCATAGTCGGATTTCGTTCATTTTTCATACCAAGTTAAAGTGAGTTCAAGTAAGGACGTGAACTAAGTTCATTAAAGATATGTCGATTTTTGCTCAAGTTATCGTGTTAACGGCCATGCGGAAGGACATACGGACGACTGTGTATAAAAACTGGGCGCGGCATCAACCGATTTCGGCCATTTTCACAGAAAACAGTTAGCGTCATAAAATCTATGCCCCTACCAAATTTCAAAAGGATTGGTTAATTTTTGTTCGACTTATGGCGTCAAATTAAATGAAAAAGGGCGGAGCCGCGCCCATTTTGAAATTTTCTTTTATTTTTGTATTTTGTTGCACCATATCATTACTGGAGTTGAATGTTGACATAATTTACTTATATACTGTAAATATATTAAATTTTTTGTTAAAATTTTACTTAAACATTTTTTTTTTAAAGTGGGCGTGGTCCTTCTCCGATTTTGCTAATTTTTATTAACCGTACATATAGTAATAGGAGTAACGTTCCTGCCAAATTTCATAATGATAGCTTCAACGACTGCCAAATTACAGCATGCAAAATTTGCAAATTACCTTCTTTTAAAAGTGGGCGGTGCCACGCCCGTTGTCCAAAATTTTACTAATTTTCTATTTTGCGTCATAAGTTCAACTCATCTACCAAGTTTCGTCGCTTTATCGGTCTTTTGTAATGAATTATCGCACTTTTTCGGTTTTTCGAAATTTTCGATATCGAAAAAGTGGGCGTGGTTATAGTCCGATATCGTTCATTTTAAATAGCGATCTGAGATGAGTGCTCAGGAACCTACATACCAAATTTCATCAAGATACCTCAAAATTTACTCAAGTTATCGTGTTAACGGACGGACGGACGGACGGACATGGCTCAATCAAATTTTTTTTCGATCCTGATTATTTTGATATATGGAAGTCTATATCTATCTCGATTCCTTTATATATGTACAACCAATCGTTATCCAATCAAACTTAATATACTCTGTGAGCTCTGCTCAACTGAGTATAAAAATGTTTGGTTTTAAATTATAACGATTAGAATAACAACAAGTTTGGTGCTGGCAACTACACGTCTATTAACATACATAAGAACATGCGTATTAATGCACCTCAATGCCTACAGCACACCAAAACCGCCTCTAGTCCAAAACGCGCCAAAGGCATCCTTGCTTGCAACCAATACATTGTCCGTATACAAACGTTAATTTGTATATTTTTTGATGTTTGAGTTGCACCTACAAAGCACAAAAATATAATTCATCTCTTTTTTCATTGCATTTTTTCCAAAAATTTATTGCAAACAAATTTTTTTTACGCACTGCTCTTGGTTGGCGCGCCGCTACCGCCTAACGCGCTGTCAATAAATTTTGGTGCTATTTGATAGTGCCATATTTATTTATACAGAACGTTTATAAATTGTTTTTGTTTTTGTACAACAATTAGTTGTTGCATTGCGATTTTTCAAAACTTATTTTTTTTTTTAGTTTTTGCAAATTTCATTGGTGTTTGCAAACAATTTTACATGAAAAAAATCTCGCCTCAACTTTAGGCGCACAGCAACAGCTGCTGAACACGAGCTAAGCGGCAAAGCGATATTTATCGCCATTCATAATGATAAATATATGTATTAAGCGGCGTAAACACATATATACGTATGTACGTACCTGAATATACTAGGGTGTAATACATCTTTTTGTTCTTTAGCGCTTATAAACTACATATAAGTTAACATAACGTATGTAAAATAACTTAAAATAAAGTTGTAGAACGTAACAAAATAAAACATAACAAAGCATAATATAACATAACACAACATAACATAATATCTTAATATATAAAAAACACGTGTCACACGTTTGAGGCCAATGGACTTCTAAACTACTGAACCGATTTTGAATTTGTTTTGCACCCCATGTGTAGCTTGATCTAGATTGAAATATAGGATAGGTTATATCTTAGTTTATAGTCGCAATATTATTTTATTGCAAATTTTTTTATTTGTTTATACGTAATAATAAAATGTTACGTATGCGCAGTGGCACTCATATTTTCAGTGGCACTCATATATGTGCGGTGGTCCGTGTAATTGCTTGATGTTTAATTAAACAACGTGCTCATCAATAAAAAAATATTATAGCGAATGATATCAAGTATAGCACATCACCAGGCCCGCCGAGAGGGTTGGGGTGGGGGGTTCTGAGCGGGGCCGCGATTTAGAGGTACTATGACATTTTTTTTAATTCAAGAGAGTCTTTAGATGTTCCATGTGCAATTTTTAAGCCGAATTTCAAAAGCAACGAAAATCTGCATTTCGTTTTAATATTGTAGTGTAGTGTGAAAAATAAAAATCTATATAAGTATATAAGAAGAAAGGCTAAAATGTGTGTTAGTTGGTCGCCGGTGTTTGAAGAGATGTGTCGGTCGATTTTGTTCAAACTTTCACACAAGTTGCGTAAACCTCACGCGGTGGTTACTACATAGGTTTGGTTTCGATCGACGTACAGGTTATCAAGATATAGGCCGAAACGTGGACTCGGGTACCCCTAGAGTGTGTTTATAGAATATGGATAACAAATGAAAGCTGTTGATGAGTGCTTTAGTAAAGAGTAATATATTATCCAGATACGGACTGGGACTGGAATAAAATACATACCACCCTCTGGGACAGGCAATAAGGGATGCAGAAGAATGAGAAGGAATTGATAGAAGCGAAAAGAGAGAAGCCGTGTTTTTTGAGCCGTGTCGATTGAGAAAGTGATAGAATGAGACGAAGATGGAGATAGATGAAGCGAAAAAGACAGAGGGAGGAGTGAATAAAAGGATTAGGAGAAGTGAAGAGGGGGGGAGGGCAGAGTCAGACGGAAAAAGCTTTTTAAAATATATGCAGATAGGCCAAATTAAGGGCCTGCCGGGTCTTCTAGTAAGATAATATAATATAACATAACACAACAAAAACTAATATAACATATAGTAAAACAACATAAAGCCACATAAAATGACATAACACAACACAATAAAAGATAACATATCGGAACGTTATGTTGTGTAAACACAACTAAACAAAATAACAATTAAGATACTTTTAACCAACACGACGATTTGCGCATATTCTTCACGTATAGTAATGGAACATAAAATAGCACAACATAAGCATAACATAACGTACCATAAAGTTGGATGAAGTAACATAAGATTAAAGATCATAATTTTACATACCTGCCATGGTGTATCATAACGTAACATAAACTAAGTAAAAGTATAGTATGTTAAAACAAGACCATCCTGAACAAATTCCTAATTTCTGGGAAATATTAAAAATCCGAACTTCCTGTACTGCGAAATTATAGACGATGCACACCACAACTTCTTTGAAGGCGAACACTTCGTCGAGCAGAGAGGGAGGGTAGAAGAGATACTTAACTATCTATCCCCGGCAGTGTGGGCAATAATCGATATGCATCTATACGATATGCAGATATGTAGGCCAAATACTTCTCGCCAAAAGAGAATATGCTGCCTTAGCTCATTAACTTAATAGTATCCATGGGATTTGGGTGGGCCGTGAGAGGTTACGTTTTAATGGTTCGAGCACTCCAATGAAAACGAAGGTTTATTGTCCTCTCCGTGATGCCAACGGCATGCACCGAAAGTGGTTTAATGATGAAACGTATGAGCTTTACAGAGATATGAACATAGTACGAATGCAGAACGTATTGATGTCGAAACCCGTATTCGGAAGCTGAGTTGAGCGAAGGACGGACGACTTTATCTCCATGTGTGATCCCAATTGGCATCTGTTATCGGAATAACTGGAGCGAATTGTAAGTCCATGTCAAAAACAGTCGTTTATTAGTAATTATGGCTATCTTTTCAGCATCGAGAATTAGTAATACTCCAATAATTAATGGATAAAAAACAGATACATTTTTCATAACAAATCGATAGCTTTTACACACGAAACCTCGCCCATAATACACAGATAACAAACCGATAATTCATCGATAAGACTAGATAGAAAGCCCATATCCCCTTGGCAGTTTTTTTTACATATGTCAAATCGATAACTATTTGATAAAAATCGAAAACTTTTCTATGATAAATCTATTGGAAATTAGTAAAACTCCGATAAAAAATGGATAAAAGAACGATAACTTTTTGACAATATATCGATATATTTTCAACAAATAACCGACAATTTTTCGACAAAAGATCCATAAAAACCGATGACTTCTTCATATAAAGTCGACTGCTTATCAATAACCTCTGTAGTTAATAATACTTCGATAACTGCATAAACCTCACCGATAACGCACCGATAACTCGTCGATAAGAAATGAATAACAGACCATATACCGTCCATTATAAACCGCTAACGCATCGATAACGAACCGTTAACACTTCGTCCGGTTTCGGTTTTGACTAAAATATTTCGTTTTGTTCCCCTGCTTTTGCCCCTTTTCCCTGCTGTTTGTTCTCATTCCTTTCTAATTCTTTCTTATCCCGTGGATAAGAAACCGATAACACTTCGATAACAAACTGATAACACGTCGTCTTGTTTCGGTTTTGACTTCAAATCTTTCCTTTCGTACCCCTGTTTTCTCTCATATACCTTCATTCCGTTTGCGTTCCCTACTAATTCCTTTCCTTGCCGTGCTAGATCTTAACAACCATATGATCATCCACATTATTATCGAATTGTTATTGTACTGCTATTTTCTAATCCTCTATTGTTTCATCTACTTTTTATTTATTTTTATTCTTTGTCGTTTTACTTTCTCCTTTAAATATTATCGATTTGTATTTCTACCATGGTTAATTTCTATTCACTGATTAGCTGTCCATATCCAGGTCGTTCTTTAAGAAGGACATTGCTGTAGGTTGGAATAAATAAACATACCACCTCTTGGGCGGAAACGGGCTCTAAAGTTGTTGTGTTAGTTCAAGGAGCGAAAAGAGAGCCTGCCGTTTCGTTTCACTGAAAAACCCATGTGTTGCATTTTCACGAAAGATGTTATGCCACTCAAACAATATTCTTGAAAAAAATATATTTCAATCTTTTGTTTAATCCCCAATAAAATTCACAGCCACACCTCGTAAGTCCATTAATCCCCATGCGCCGCATTACAATCAACTAGACACATGACCACATGTGTATGCACTGTATGCAATGTAATTAGGCGGCAATAAAAATGTGCAATCATAATCATAATAATATACTACATATTTTATAATAAAAATAATAATAACAACACACAGTAGTAAATATGCAACGTAGCGCGAAATTTCCGGTGCTGCAGCATACGAGCAGCCAATAAAATTAAGCATTATTTATATGCTTTTAAATGCCTCAACGCGTCAAAATCGAAAAATAACAATAATAAAATAGTGTAGTAGATAAACAAGACACAAAAAAAAAAAAAAAAGAAACAAAAAATGGGATAAACAAAAGTTTTTATAAAAATCTCGTCTACTCTTGAATGCGAAGCGCCAAGGTGCTGAAATTTTGAGGCATATTTGCTGTCATCATAAATTGCAATTTTTGTGCATCTTAACGAGGAGCCAAAGTGGCTATAGTTGGCGGGCTATTCATTTTCACATTGGCAACAATAAAATGTGCTACATACTATGTAAATAAATGAGCAATATCCATATGTTCATATATGTATGTATGATTTTTAAAACCGTTATATAGTGAAGAAATAGTTTTAACTATATTTATAAACAAGTAAAGGTGTCTAAGTTCGGGTGTAACCGAACTTTATACACTCAGCGTGAGCTTAAATTTTACATTTCATTTCAGATAAATTACTTTTCTACATAACACATGTTGTTGTTGTAGCAGTAATACAGGCACCGCCCATTTAAAAAACAATGTCTCCCCATTTTATCTTACAATAAAACTTGATAAGTGAAATATCATTGATTCAAAACTATTTTTGGCTAAGTTATAGCTTATTATTCTAGTCTACGACCCTTTTAAACTTGTTTTATATCTAAGTTGCCGTGGTCTTTAACCGATCCCGTCCATTTTTACTAGAGATATTTTCTGCTATAGGGAAAATATGTGTACATAATTTCATTACGACATGTTAATTTTTCTTCGAGTTATGGTTCCCGAAACATAGAAAATTGCTTAGTCGTAAAAGGGGGGTTCCATGCCCGTTTTTTTTAGTTTGAAGTTTTTCCTATTTATTGTTATAAATACACTTGGGAAAATGAAATACCATTGATATAAAGCTCTTTTTTGCAAATATATAGCTTATTTTATTTGTCCACGATCCTTTTAAAAATCTTTTATATGAAAGTGGGCGTGGTCCTTAACCGATTTCGTAAATTTTTCTTCAAAGCATTCCTTACAGTAAAGGCAACCTCTCTGCCGAATTTTGTTACGATAGGTTTCACGGTTTTATATTTATGATTAATAATATTTGTAAAATTGATTCATCACAAGTGGGCGGTGCCACACCCATTTTAAAAATTTTTTTCAAATTTTTATCAAGAGTCGCAATATCAGTCCACACGTCAAATTTGAACATTCTAGGTGTATTATTTACTAAATAATAAGGTTTTCTGCGTTTTCCAAAATGTTATATATATAAAAAGTGGGCGTGGTTATCACCCGATTTCACTCATTTTCAATACCAATCTATTCTGGGTCCAGGTAAGCTCGTGTACCAAATTTGGTGAAGATATCTCAATATTTACTCAAGTTATCGTGTTAACGGTCAGACGGACGGACGGACGGACGGACATGGCTCAATCAAATTTTGTTCGATACTGATGTTTTAATATATGGAAGTATATATCTATCTCGATTCCTTTATACCTGTACAACCAACCGTTATTCAATCAAAGTTAATATACTCTGTGTGCAAAGCACTCTGAGTATAAAAATGCATGTCGTGTCTCATGGGTACCTAGGAACTACTCAACCAATTCTGGTGAAACTTGGTTACAAAATTGGGAGGGAGACGAATGGAGGCATAAGGGAACGAAGAAGAAGAATAAGCCCAACAATTAGGAAAGTCTAAGTTCGGGTGAAACCGAACATTACATACCCAGCTGTGCACTTGAAATGCTGTTGTTGTTTTCTTTGTGTGGTTAATAGTGTTGTAAGGCTGCGCAATAATACATATATGGTTCTATTCTGAACTAATTTTCCTTCAAAAGAAGCAAAAATGATAAGAGAGGCCACCACTAACGAACTTGAGCGGGTAAAAATGCAGTTTTGAGTTGTAGTATTAAAAAAAATTGTATGCCAAATTTCGTTTGGATTGGGCGATTTTTGTTCGACTTATGACATTAAAAGTAATTTGGAAACCATAAGAAAAGGGGCGGGTCACGCCTATTTTTAAAATTTGTTTAAGTTTTGTTCTTAGCTCAAGCATACCACTACTAAGGTAGAATATCAATCAAATGTAGTTTAAATACCATAGAGGTTTTGCAAACCTTGTTAAGGTTAGATATTTAGGAAAAGTGGGCGTGGTCTTTAACCGATTTTTACTATCTTCACTCAGTCTATATAATTTGGCAAGGATAGTATCTTTTGATTTAGGGCTTGTTAAACTTTCAAATTTTCTTCTTCTAAATGTGGCTGGTGCCACGCCCATATTCCCAATTTTTTTTTGAATTCATGGTTTGCCACCTACCAAATTTCGTTAGTTTAGCGATATTGGTTTTTGAATTAGCTATTTTTTCCATTTTTCTAAATTTTCGATATCGAAAAAATGGGCATGGTTATTGTCCGATTTCGATCATTTTCAATACCAATCTATTCTGGGTCCGGATGAGCCCGTTTACCGTATTTGGTGGAGATGTCTCAATATTTGCTCAAGTTATCGTGTTAACGGACGTACAGACGGGCAGGGGACGGACGTGCGAATTGCTTCAGAAATTTTTTTTTTGATACTGATGATTTTGATATATGGAAATCTATATCTATCTTGATTCTTTTATACCTGAACAACCAACCGTTATCCAATCAAAGTAACAATAACCTGTGTACAAGTACAGCTGGGTATAATATCTATATCCCTTAGAAGGAGTAAAGCCACAAAGAAAAGAGAGAGGCACTCCCTATTAAGGAACACCTTATTATTGGCTTGCAATAATTTGCAAATATTTTCACATTTACCAGTTACAATATATGTATAACAAAAAAAAAAAAAAATACTTGGCACGATTTTCCTCCGAAGAGATTTAATCCGAGCTTCTCTTCCAATTTGCGTCGAGTTCCCTTTTTAATTTTACCCACAGATTGGCGGGACGAGACCTACATGTTTTATGCCGTATCCGAACGGCAAATGCAAGGTAGATATATGACATATCATATTATTGTATAAATACTTGTTGTTACTTGACAAATGAATAGTATTCACGCTTGCTTGATCATCCATTCGAATGAGCAAAGTTTGATCAGGTGCGCAAACGCAAGTGCGACAGTGATTTTCGATATAACTTTATATATTTCTACATATAAAATTATATATACTGGCATCACACAAGGTGACGCAAAACGCATTGTGTTGTATTCACCAATGCAGGACATTGCTTAATTGGTCTGCCATGGCGTATGATGAACATTAGGGCGCATAGTTATAGTCAAAATAAAAAAATGATAAACAATTTAAAGGTACATTCTTTACATAAATGGACCAGAAGAAATAAAAGATGTCTCTTTAAACAAAGACATACTATTGTTGAACTTTGATATTAAAATTTTGACATAACCACTATAAAAATTTGATCAGGTGGAGAGCAATAAATATACCTAATAATAATATAATATAATATAATTTTTACCTTAGCCTTAGTATGGCAATGTGCGTTGAGTTGCCAAGGTGACCAGGGGTATGTGCAAGTTTTCATATATCTAGTTCAATTACACTGGTTTACAGCCAAAATGCAGCAGAGACGCCATTATGAAATTCCTATGTAAAATCACCCCCTGATTCCGAAAATCAAAGTTATTTTTAATTCTATGGTAGGTTAGGTTAGGTTAGGTTGCGAGGGCTGAGCACTATGGTACCAGCTCACTACTTAGGCCACCAATGGGCCCATTCTAATACCCTATACGGTCTCAAAGAGGACCCCTACCCTGCCTAAAGCGGGTCAAACCACTTCGTGTAATTTTTATATTTTGCTAGAGCCTTGACTTCATAGCTAGAGACCTCAGCAAGTTCATGTAGAAAGGTATACCAAGGATGGCCAACCTACGCCTACTAAGCGCTGGACAATGACAGAGAAGGTGCTGGACACTCACCTCCTCTTCTGTACATCTGCAGCTGCGAATTCTATGGTAACGTCTTTGAGATATTTACGAAAAACCTTTTTTTTTTCAAAAAAAAAAATTGGGTCAACTTAATCATAAATATCACTAGAACGAATTGAGCAATTCCAAAACGGTTTGAAGTTTTTAAAAAGTATTCATTCAAGTAAATATATCCATTTAATACTTAAGTACCCTACTGGTACATATGTGCTAGTATTCGTATATCCAGTTAGTTAGGAATTGCTCAATTCTTTCTTGATATATATGTATATGATTATGTGAACCCATTTTTTTTTTTTTTTTTTGAAAAACGGTAATTCGTAAATATCTCAAGAAGGTTGCCATAGAATAAAAAATAACTTTGATTTTCGGAATCAGGGGGTGATTTTATATAGGAATTTCATAATGGCGTCGTTGGTGCAGAAAAAAAGTTGGAATTTGTGATCCAGTGTTATTAGTTACTTAAAAATCGATCGCAAGATTCCACAATTCTAAATGGACTTCTTAAAAACGCTAAATATCTCGATCCCTGTCCCATCTAGAAAACTCTGTTATCCTAAATACTACATGCTAATAAGCTCAAAGGTTCTTGTCCTGAGTTATCGGAAAGTTCCTTAAAACTCGAAAGCGAAATTTCCAAAGTTGCTCAAAACCCTTGGTATATTAAGTTTGTCAAAACTGTAAGTCTTAAAAATTGTAAGTCCTTAAAGGAGATGGAATAGACCCAGCAATAAGTATACCGCAATGATCAGGATTAAGAACTGAGTTGATTTAGCCTTGTTCGTCTGCCCTTCCGTTCGTGTAACTGTCTGTCCTTCTATCTGCCTGAAAAAATGCTAGTCCTTATCTTTGGTGAGCTGGTATATTTGGATGTACGATTAGTCATTTGTCTGAACCGATTGGATCGGACCAATATGGCATTTATGCAAGTTAAAGTACCATTGGTTATCAGGCTTTGTCAGCTGGGTTACATTGCAACTTGATGACCCAAAATATTTACATGCTGGGTTATACTCCTAAACATCAACAGCGCCCCAGCAACAGCAGTTGTAATATGCCTTATCACAGCATTAAGCAATTGCACTAATACCTGCTGCAGCAACTATTAGCATGGCTTGGCAAAACAACAGCACACGTGAAAGCGTGGTGATCAAGTCGATCGATGGATGACTTAGTAACAGTGCGTTGTCAACAATAAATTGTTTTGACGCCGACGCTGAAACAGTTGTGGATGTCCGACCCAATATATGTATGTATCAACATACTTAACAAAGATGTCAACAAATTGAGGTGCTAGGTCATGATCAATGGCAACGGCGCTTTAAAAGGGAT
Source organism: Eurosta solidaginis (assembly GCF_040869045.1). Classification (NCBI taxonomy): domain Eukaryota; kingdom Metazoa; phylum Arthropoda; class Insecta; order Diptera; family Tephritidae; genus Eurosta; species Eurosta solidaginis. Next base: position 182,767,113 of record NC_090323.1, read on the forward strand.
AAGCAGCAATAACAGTTTAGTTATGCGGACCAAAGCGGGCATATAAATAGAGGTCGACTGGACATTTCCAATTAATTAAAAAAGTGGATATCACAATGGCGAGTCGTATTGTCCTATAAAAAGTGAAGTTATAAAATACATATGGGGTAAAGTATATCAACCGTTCCACTTAAAAAGCTTCATCGCTTCGATTTGAATGAAATTTGGTGAAATTGCTGTGCTGTATAGTAGTGCTAATTTTACTTAAGTTCGCTCCTAAATGGATGGTTATGGAGATATAAGCGTCTGAATTCTCAATTTTTTTTGTGGAAGCCTTTTTTCTATAAATCACTAGCACACCCGGCAGACGTTGTTCTGCCCTAAATTTGGCCTATCTGCATACATTTTAATAAGCTTTTTCCGTCTAACTCTGCCCGACCCCTCTACACTTTTTCCTAATTTTTTTATTCACTCCTCCCTCCGTCTTTTTCGCTTCATCTCCATCTTCGTCTCATTCTATCCCTTTCTCAGTCTCCTTCTCTCTTTTCTCTTCTTTCAAGTTTTTTCCGTCTTCTTCATCTCTTATTGCCAGTCCCAGAGGGTGGTCTGTATTTTGTTCCAGTCCCATTCTGAGTCTCAGTCCCAGTCCCACTCCGATTCTCAGTCTCAGTCCCAGTCCTAGTCCTAATCCCAGTCCCAGTTCGTCTCTGGTGTACTTCCCGGAAAAAAGCATCGTAAATACTAATATAGCAAATTTATATACAAAATTTCAGGCAAATCGAATACGACGTATGTAAATAGATATGTGGGTATTATTAATTCTTGTCTTTATTTCGGCTTCGCATACATATTTATCAGTTTTGCCAGGTTGATGCGACTAAATCGAATGTCACAATGAACTTTAGAGCTCTCAGCAACAGCTTTCATTTGAGATCCATAATACACACACATTCTAGGTGTATCCGTGTCCACGTTTTGGCCTATATCTCGAGACCCTAGCCACCCAGGGGTATGAAGATTATTCTGTACTATAGCACTTATCAACGGCTTTCATTTGATATCCATATTGTATAAACACATTCTATGGGTACCCGGGTAAAATTATTGTATTAAAGAAATTTTCGCGTGCCAAAATAAAATAGGTATCATTTTAAATGAAAAATATCAAGCTTTTATATAAAGATAAAAATATGAAAAATGCCCCTCTTTGAAAAAAATTAAAAACAAACAAATTTTTTTAATAAAATTTTTACTAACATTTTCCTAAAAAATTTTTTTATATTTATATTCGAAAAGAATGGAAAAAATACTTTAGAAACCGTCTTATTCATTTCTTCTTAGAAAGCCAATTACATGACTTATGATTTATAAAAAAAAGGCTTCCACAAAAAAATTGAGAATTCAGACGCTTATATCTCCGTAACCATCCAAAACTTAGGAGCGAACTTAAGTGAAATTAAAACTACTATATAGCACAGCAATTCCAACAAATTTCATTCAAATCGAAGCGATGAAGCTTTTTAAGTGGAACGGTTGATATACTTTACCCCATATGTTAAATAAATAAATTTTGAATATATTTAATCAACAAGTGTGAAAATATTTAATTTGCACCATAAAACCAATTTCTGAAAAAAGAGTGTTTTTGTCATTTATTTCTCATTTCAACTGCATACATTGTTGTTTAAAAAAATTTTTATGATCGGTCATATATGTATATCATATATATCCTATACAACCGGTTATTCAGATGTGACGTTAATTCTTCTTAATTTTAACCGCTAGAAACTTAAAATTTTTCCATATCTTCACAAATATGGTATATATTATTGCTTAGAAAAATGGCCAAGGTTGGCCATATATGTAGTATACATCCGATCCATTCGATTGTTCAGATAAAATGTTTAAAGTAATTTCTTCCTAATTTTAACAGCCAGAAGCTTGAAATTTCACAGGATATTTACATATAAGGCATTCGTTCTTGTCTGAAAAAGTCACAAAGGTCGGTGGTATACATAATATACATATATCATACACAACTGATTGTTCAGATTTTATGAATTTTTGAAATTTCTCACGTTATTGTTCAGCTCCATTCATGAAATGTATGAGATCTTCGACACAACCGTCCTTACTTGTTTTTGATTAAAAACAGTGCAGCAAGGTTCGATATACAACATACTTTTGCATGACTCTAAGCTCTTAAAAGCTCAATATTAATTCTTATCAAATAAAAATCAAATTAGATGGATATGAAATAAAAACGCAGGTGTGTTATTAGGCTTAATTCAAAGCAACAACTAATAAAAATGCGGTCACGCAGCTGCTCTCATTTATGTTACGCACTTGGCTTATTTGCATGCCCGTCCAATTCTGTGAATAAAATATGTAAATATGATTATATGTATTTCTGAAAAATACAAAAATATGTAACAACAATTGACATGAACTATCGGCAAGTGCTTGCAGCTGGTCACCGCAAAGTTAATGGGAAATATGTAGCTAACCGTAAATGACTAAAACGCTTTATTATCGCAGCGAGACTTGACCGAAAACAAACAAGCGCTTGCAAAAATTCCATAACGACAGCCGGCATAACAATCATCCTCTGTTATGATGACTGAAAGTGAGTCAGTAATAATAATATAAGACAAAAACAAAACCTGATTAAAATAAATAAAATAACATATACGTATATACCGCGAAATACTTATTTTTAAATACATATGTAACAAAAAAAAAAATTTATAAAATACCGCTAGTCAAAACAAAATCAAAACTTCAAGCATTGCTTATATACGTTTCTTGCCTTTGCTAAAAATTATCACATTCCTACGCACGTTTTCCTTGAAGGACACTAAACAAAAATCTGGTAGGGATGACCTACGATTTCGGGTACTTTTCGTTACCACCCTGACGAGGTTCACAAACCTTTCAAAGAACTTTTCTTTCGGATACTACCGTAACTGCCTCGTCTGATATTTTCAGCGTCCATAGGTTAGTATGCGTTAGGTTGAGTGGTAGCAAAGGAATCTCACTTGGATAACGTAAAAATCCGTTGTGATAGCAGATAAGATAACTGTGACGTAAGTTATAGCTACTTAGAGCGCTGTTTCGTGGCAACAATGTCGTTTGAAAGAGGACCGATCTCGTCCCTGGATAAGTCTTTCGGATATACTATTGTGCCGAGACGGAAATACTTTTGCACACAACCGGCAAATGGTGGACAGTGAAGTAAGAAGCGTTTCAATTATTCCACTCCATCATTCATGTCGTTGTTCCATGCAACTGCATCAAGAGGGGTTTTCTAGTAATTTGAGGTAAACAACATGGCCCCATTGGACAGTGGCCCATTGAAACCCCAACAACTATTGGTATCTGCACTTTAGTGAACCCAATCACCGCTTGCTATCTACTTCCGGCCAAAAGTATATCGCTACCCTGCTAACGATAGTGTCCACCCAGCGTTTGCTTAGCTGACCCGAGGCTCATCTATTGAAGAGCAGACCACAGATGACCTGGCGTACTCCGTATTCCCAACTACGTTCGGTTCAATTGTACCTGTGCGCTCTGGGAAGCCCTCATGACAGGGTATATTGCTATGTCCCAGGATCTCGATGATATTAATATTCAATTAGTTCGACGCAACTGCAAGCGAATTTAGGCACTCTCATATCACCCTGGAACGCACCATGTAATTTTTGTAAAACCCTTCGGGCAATGTTACTGCTGGCTAGCAGCACTCAATCCCTTTTGCCTCTATCTTTCATTTCTAAAAAGTGCCCGCAATTCCCTTTTCAACTCGTAATAGCATTCACATACTCGTCCTAAGACTGTTCTATACTCAGCGTCCTTTTTATACTCAGCTGAGCAGACCTCAGAGAGTACATTAATTTTGTTCGCATAACGGTAACCCGTAACGGAATAAACTAATCAAGATAGATATAGACTTTTATATATGAAAATGATCTGGGTGAAAAAAGAAATTCATTTAGCCATGTCCGTCCGTCCGTCCGTCCTAACTTGATTAAATTCCGAGGTATCTTAATTATTTTATTATTTTTTATCTTAATGAAATTTGGTATGTAAGTTCCTGGGCACTAATCTCAGATCGCTATTTAAAATGAACAAAATCGGACTATAACCACGCCCACTTTTTCGATATCTAACATTTCCAAAAACCGAAAAAGTTCAATAATTCATTACCAAAGACGGATAAAACTTGGTAGGTTGATTGACCTTATGACGCAAAATAGAAAATTAGTAAAATTTGGACAATGGGCGTGGCACCGCCCACTTTTAAAAGAAGGTAATTTAAAAGTTTTGCAAGTTGTAATTTGGCAGCTGAGTATGTAATGTTCGGTTACACCCGAACTTAGTCTTCCATACTTGTTTGGTTTAAATACGTTGAGTTGCGTTATCTTAAACTCTCAGATATCAGATTGAGAGCCGAGTTGCTAAATTATTAGTAGTCCTTTGCGATTGCGGCTTTGCTTTTCTTCTTGCACTCACTTTCTTAGTCCCGCAGGAGGTAGAAACTTCTCACCTACCTCAGCACTGTGGTCGAAATTTCTTCTACTTTCATCTGCGAGAGTCATACTAAATTATAAGCATGCGATCAGTTTGAGCAATTCATATCGCCAGCTGCTTTGGGCGAGCCTGGCTTTCACTGCATTATTTTAGATGTTTGCAAATAATATTTTGCATGTTTGCAAATAATCGACAATTCCGCAGTCGTAACTGCTCCGATAATGAAGCTGGTTGTCTTAGTTTATTCCCAAATATTTCATAGAGCTTTATGTTTCTACTTGTTTGTCCCCACGAGTCATATCAATGACAGATGCTATGCGCCTCTTCGCAAGAATGACAATCTTCGTTTTACTGTCGTCAGCTGAAAACTCTGACTTGGTGGCAGGCTGCCTCGGATTTCTTCTCTGTTTCCATCTATAATGCTAAGGCATCTATTGCGGTGTATACTCTGCGAAAACCATGCAGCTCTGCCTTAAAAGGCCATTAATTTCTTCCTCACAGTCTCTACCAATAGCAAGTAGACGAAAACATGATTAAAAGTTGCAGTCCCTTACCCTTCAGAATAAGAATAAGCATAGATATAAAGTGTTATTCATCACCCCTTCTACCCCCATTGCAGCCACCAATGCAGACATATTCACATATTTTTCACCCGCCTAAAAGCGCAAGTGCATTTTACTGATAAGCCAGTCTCCTCGCTTCGCTGCCCTTTGCAGCTGGCGCCTCAATATTTGCTGCTTATATGATTGCAGTTTGACCCTCTACGCAATTTGTTACACAAATGCACAACAACAACAAACACGAACATACATCCTGATACGGTTGGGGCCTATTGACTTGCGCAGTCTACAGCAAATAAATATGCAAAGGCTAAAAAACAAGTAAGGAAGGTTAAGTTCGGGTGTAACTGAACATTACATACTCAGTTGAGAGCTATGGTGACAACATAAGGGAAAATAACCATGTAGGAAAATGAACCGAGGGTAACCCTGGAATGTGTTTGTATGACATATGTATCAAATGAAAGGTATTAAAGAGTATTTTAAGAGGGAGTTGGCCATAGTTCTATAGGTGGACGCCTTTTCGAGATATCGCCATATAGGTGGACCAGGGGTGACCCTAGAATTTGTTTGTACGATATGGGTATCAAATCAGCAACAGCTGACCAGGTAAAAAAATATATTGCTAGACATACTGGTATGGAAGAAAACTCCATTATTTGCAGTAGTCTTAGCAAGAAAGGTGTGGATCCGAGCTCTTTGAGACACCTTAATTTCAAGTTAGGCGTTAATGCCAACTCATATGCGATGCTGTTGCGGCCTGAACTATGGCCTGCAAATATTGTTGTGCGCCCATTTAAATTCAAGCCAAAAAACGACGAAAACCAACCGATGTCCGACGGCAATCGGTTGGGTTAGATGGAAGAAATAATCACCTAAGATTATATATGCAGAATATGGCTGGTGTTAGAACAAAATCCCAGCTGGTGCGGCTATTTAGCTGCCATGAAGAATATGATGTTTTTGTCTTCATTGAGACGTGGCTAAATGAAAACTTTTTCAGCGAGGAATATTTTGATCCTATGTTATACAATGTTTTTCGCAAAGACAGAAATTCAAACTTTACTGGTTGTGCACGAGGTGGTGGAGTTCTCATTGCGGTACATTCCAAACATCATGCTTCTGAAATCATACTGGAAAATAACAGTGCGCTACTTGACCAGCTATGTGTATGCATTCGAGGCTCATCAGACACTGTTTTTGTTTGTACTTCGTATATACCGCCTAATAGTAGCTACGACTTATACACTGCACATGTCGATAATATTACGTCACTGGCATTGAACAAAGTTGGTGGTGATCATCTCTGCGTGCTGGGTGATTTTAATCTGGGTAATGTTAAATGGTCACAGACTCTATCAAACTCGACTTTAATAGCATGTGAGGTCATTGGCTCCAGTGAAATATATTTAATAGATAGTTTTTTAAGTATTGATATTAAACAAATTAATCGTTTTTCAAACAGACTAGGTCGTACTTTGGATTTGATATTTTTATCTAATAATCAAAATTTTTCACTTTTTGAATGTATTTCTCCTATTAAAAAATCCGATTTGCATCATGTTCCATTAGTTCTTGATCTTGAGTTTTATAAATTTGCCGAAGCGAGTACTACCAGCTCTAATTTTTCTTTTAATTTTAAGAGATGTGATTTTTCGAACTTGAACAATCTTTTGCTGGAAATAAATTGGGATAATTTGTTTTGCAGTCTTGATACCACTAAAAGGTTTGAGATATTTAAGTCTACTGTTCTGCAAATTTGTAGAAATGTCATTCCCTTCGCTTCCAAAAAGAAGTACAAGGTGCCCTGGCATAATAGAGCCTTGATGAAACTCCGGAATTTGAAAAATAAATTTTTCCGTAAATTTAAAAGAACTCAAAATCCAACGTTTTTCAACTTGTATAAAGAGTATGATAAGAAATTCGCGTGTCTGGATAAATTCTTACACAGAAATTATATTTTAAATTTTGAGGAAAATCTTAAATCTAACCCAAAATCATTTTGGAACTTTGTCAACTCGAAGAAATCAGTTTCGAATATTCCGTCCTCTCTTTTTCTTGCTGAAGAAGCTGTCGATACTCCGGAGGATGCTGCAAATCTTTTTGCTGAATACTTTATGAACAATTTCACTTCTGACTCTGTCAATCATGATAACATTACTTTTAATATTCAGGCTTCGATTGACTTCGGTAATGTAGTATTGTCTAAGGAAGATGTTCTTAATGGGCTTATTCGGCTTAAGACGTCGAATATTACCGATATCGATGGGTTCTCTGCAATCCTGTTTAAACAATGTGATTCCCTAGTCTATCCACTGTTGTTAATTTTTAATAATTCGTTATCTACAGGTACTTTTATTGATGCGTGGAAAGTAGCATTCATTACACCTATTTTCAAGAGCGGCAATAAAAATGATATTACTAATTATAGGCCTATTTCAAAACTGTCCACCATTGCGAAGCTCTTTGAATGTATCATCCAAGATAAATTACGTTTCTGTGTAAAGAATTTTGTGTGTCCTGAGCAGCATGGATTTTTTCCAGGACGTTCAACTGTGTCTAATCTGACTATTTTCTCGGATGACTGCCTTGCAGCTTTTCAGGCAGGATATCAGGTTGACGCTGTGTATACTGACTTTTCCAAGGCATTCGATCGGGTTTCCCATGTTATTTTGATAAAAAAGTTAGCCTGTTTGGGCTTTCACTCAGTATTTTTGAGTTGGATTGAATCCTACTTATTTAAGCGTCGCTGCATGGTTGTAGTTGATGGTGTTAGGTCTCGTCCATTCGTTGCTTCCTCCGGTGTTCCACAAGGTAGTATCCTGGGTCCACTGTTTTTTGTCATGTTTATTAATGATATTCGCTCTTGCTTCTCTAAAGTAAGATTCTTGCTGTATGCAGATGACCTGAAGATATACTTGCCTATTCATAGCCTTCATGATGCGGTATTGTTGCAAGAAGCTTTGGATAAACTTAGTAACTGGTGTAATAATAATCGGTTATCACTTAACCTAAAAAAGTGCTTTCAAATAACTTTTTCGAAGCGTGTCAACTTGATTGATACCGTGTATCAAATATCAAACTCGCCCCTGTTGCGGGTTAGTGAAATTAAGGACTTGGGTGTAATATTTGACACGAAGTTTTCGTTTTCAAGTCATATTAATGTGTGCATTGCTAAGTCGTATGCCATGCTAGCTTTTGTTAGGCGTCATAGCTTGGATTTCAGTGACCCGTATACGCTAAAGCTTTTATATTCTGCGTTTGTGCGATCCAAACTTGAATACGCTTGTTTCATCTGGTCTCCGTATTATTCCTGCCATGTTGCAAGAATTGAACGAATCCAAAAAGTATTCGTACGCTTTGCATTACGCAGTCTGCGCTTCTCGGATCCTGTCCCGACTTATAAAGCTCGTTGCTTATTGATCAACTTAAAATCATTGCAGGACAGGAGGACAATTTTATCGTTGTCGTTCGTTTTCGATTTGTTACGTGGGGTTGTTGATTGCCCTGTGCTCTTGGAGAGGATTTTCATTAATATACCGGCTAGAGCTCTTCGTGCTTCTGAGTTTTTTCATATTGGTGTTCTCAGGGCTCTTTATGCGCGGAATGCTCCAATTACTAGAGCCTTAATTGAGTTCAATAGAATTTCTAAATTTTGTGAGATAGATTTTTCTTGTTCGAAAAATGGCTTTCTGAGTATTTTAAATACTTTTTATAAGTAAGGTAATTTATATTATTATACATTATTAACTACTTTACACTTTTATAATTAGCCTATAAGATTCTTTTTTAATTGGCTTAAATAAATAAATAAATAAATAAATAAATGAAAGGTGTTAATGAGTATTTTAAAAGGGAGTGATCCTTATTTCCATAGGTGGACGCCGTTTCGAGATAAGCCATATAGGTGGACCAGGGGTGACCCTAGAATTTGTTTGTACGATATGGGTATCAAATGAAAGGGGTTAATGAACATTTTAAAAGAGAGTGGGCCTTAGTTCTATAGGTGGACGCCTTTTCGAGATATCGCCATAAAGGTGGACCAGGGGTGACTCTAGAATGCGTTTGTACAATATTGGTATCAAACGGAAGGTATTAATGGGTATTTTAAAAGGGCGTGGGGCTTAGTTCTATAGGTGGACGCCTTTTCGAGATATCGCCATAAAGGTGGGCAAGGGGTGACTCTAGAATGTGTTTGTACGATATGGGTATCAAATTAAAGGTATTAATGAGGGTTTTAAAAGGGAGTGGTGGTAGTTGTATAGGTGGTCGCCTTTTCGAGATATCGGCATAAAGGTGGACCAGGGGTGACTTTAGAATGCGTTTGTACGATATGGGTATCAAATTAAAGGTATTAATGAGGCTTTTAAAAGGGAGTGGCCTGTGAAGGCCTTTTCCAGATATCGACCAAAATGTGGACCAGGGTGCCCCAGAACATCATCTGTCGGGTACCACGAACAGTATTCCTGCCAAGATTTCAAGGGTTTTTTATTTCGCCCTGCAGGACTTTTTCATTTCATTCTACTTAATATGGTAGGTGTCACACCCATTTTACAAAGTTTTTTTCTAAAGTTATATTTTGTGTCAATAAACTAATCCAAATACCATGTTTCATCCCTTTTTTCGTATTTGGTATAGAATTATGGCATTTTTTCGTTTTTCGTAATTTTCGATATCGAAAAAGTGGGCGTGGTCATAGCCCGATTTCGGCTATTTTTTATACCAATACAAAGTGAGTTCAGATAAGTACGTGAACTGAGCTTAGTAAAGATATATCGATTTTTGCTCAAGTTATCGTATTAACGGGTGAGCGAAAGACAGACGACCGACTGTGTATAAAAACTGGGTTTGGCTTCAACCGATTTCTCCCCTTTTTCACAAAAAACAGTTATCCTTATAAAATCTATGTCCCTACCAAATTTCGCAAGGATTGGTTAATTTTTGTTCGGCTTATGGCATTAAAAGTATTCTAGACAAATTAAATGAAAAAGGGCGGAGCCACGCCCATTATGAAATTTTCTTTTATTTTTATATTTTGTTTCACCATATCATTACTGGAGTTGAATGTTGGCATAATTTACTTATATACTGTAAAGATATTAAATTTTTTGTTAAAATTTGACTTTAAAAATATTTTTTTTTAAAGTGGGCGTGGTCGTTCTCCGATTTTGCTAATTTTTATTAAGCATACATATAGTAATAGGAGTAACGTTCCTGCCAAATTTCATCATGATATCTTTAACGACTGCAAAATTACAGCTTGTAAAACTTTTAAATTACCTTCTTTTAAAAGTGGGCGGTGCCACGCCCATTGTCCAAAATTTTACTAGTTTTCTATTCTGCGTCATAAGCTCAACTCACCTACCAAGTTTCATCGCTTTGTTCGTCTTTGGTAATGAATTATCGCACTTTTTCGGCTTTTTGAAATTTTCGATATCGAAAAAGTGGGCGTGGTTATAGTCCGATATTGTTCATTTTAAATAGCGATCTGAGATGAGTGCTCAGGAACCTACATACCAAATTTCATCAAAATACCTCAAAATTTACTCAAGTTATCGTGTTTACGGACAGACTGACGGACGGACGGACATGACTCAATCAAATATTTTTTCGATCCTGATGATTTTGATATATGGAAGTCTATATCTATCTCGATTCCTTTATACCTGTACAACCAACCGTTATCCAACCAAAGTTAATATACTCTGTGAGCTCTGCTCAACTGAGTATAAAAATTGCATTGCACTTTATTGCATTGGCAATCGTTTGCAATAATCGAAGCTTTTGTTTACGTGCTATTTCAATAAATTTTTCATTGAACGCAGCTAATCTCCGTTGTTTACACAAATCACACGTGTAAAGCATATGTGTATAGGGCGTATGTATGTATGTGTGTAATATTATGGTTGCACTATTGGCTTTTTTTGTACTATTATTATTATTATTATTGTTGTTGTGCCAATTAGTATGTTTCTAATTTTGTATTTTTTTTTAGTTTTTTTTAATTTTGTTTTTATTGTTTTTTTTTTCATTTTTGTTTTTGTTCTAATCACATTGAACTAACTAGTTTATATTTCTATAGAGATTACCCAGCCAATATTTTGATTGAGTATTACAAGAGCTAGGAAATTTGGGTACTTCAGAGTTCATTAACAAATTTGCATTTTACGGTCAAACAAACAGAATGTAAGTGTAGTCAATGCACTGTAGCTTAGTGACTGAACAATGTGATTTCTGAATATGAGCAAAGTCGTATAGCAACTAAAGCGGCAATTACCCACGAACGTACGTACAAAAAACGTGTCAGCTGACACGACATATCTTATGAGGGTGCAATGTAAACGAAAACTCACCGACGTGCAACGCTCGCACGTACGTAGCCCGGAACGTAGAAATCAAAACAATTTTGATTTTTTCCGTAAGAACGTGTCAGCTGATCGCTCTCTCACTAGACATAGTTGCCTAGTAAACTTTTGTGCGCTAATTTTTGACCGTTTGCAGTTATTATACAAAAAGGCCTAAAGATTGTTTAAAATTTTGTTGAAATATCCTAGAATTATTATATAAAATTGGAGGTTACAAATAAATGAACTAGAAATTCTTATTCAATATTTATTTCTGCCATGAAAAATTGTAATTCCAAAAGTTGAGGTTTGCATAAGCATGCATGCAACCTGGTCAATGGCAACAGTGCTTTGCTGTAAACAATACACACACAAATATCTTATGTACATGTACACAGATGCACACATTGATTTCTACGGGCTAGAGGGTTCGGTCAAACGTGTTTCGTACGACAAACGTCCGTACGTACGGCACACGTCGGTGGGTAACTGCCGCTTAAGGCACGGCAAGGCAAAGCGTGTTATCAAAGTGTTAACGACGAGTTATCGTTTTGTACTACGATTTGTTGTCGAAGAGCTATTAATTTGTTATCGATGACAAAGGTTATGAGTCACTGACTTTTATCGCTGGTGTATCGGCTTTTTATCGAAATGGATACATTTTTTTATTTATCGACAAGTTATCGATATGAAAACAAAAATGTATCGAAATGTAATCCAAAATTTCCCGATTTTTTATCAAAAAGTTTGTGATATGTTATTGAAAAGTTATCGGTTTACTATAGAAAAGTTATCGATTATTTATAGAAAAGTTATCGACGTACAATCACAAGAATAAAAATTGTTTGTTTCAAGCTTGCTATGGAAGGAGGAATGGTTGGTGGTGCCGTAAATATGGGCACCTACTAAGCTCACTTGCAATCAAGTCACCTTTGTGCATTTCCGAGTTCGCATATGTTAGCTGTTTGCCCTCAACTGTTTTGATTCTTTGTGTTCGAAATAAAAGGTTGTGCCTAGACCATGCCCCAGACCTCGCAGGCAATATGCATGAATAGGGTCTCAAGTTTTTGGACTTTTTTGTGAAGCAAACACTGCTTGACCAATTGATGTTCCCATAATGGCAAATCATGAAGTCATTCGAGCCTTTAACTTCTACAGTATTTGATACGTGGAGAAGCATAGCTGTGGCACTCTTCGAGTTCTATAGTAACGACTCGGAATATTATACCAAGGTAACAAGGAGATATTGCCTACGACTTCTCTACTCGGATCGAATAAACAATGAAATCGAGTAAAATAACTGTTACGATCAGCGTTTGCGTTCTCTAAATCGCCCAAAATGTAATTAAAATCCCTCAAACTTATCCGATATGCCCTACAACAAGGGCACTTTGGACATTGGAAATATTCGTGCTAGTCTGGAAATCTGGAATCATGGATGGCATTCATTTCACTGAAGTCCATCCAAATTTGCTAACCACTCATTCTGTTAAAATTGCGACAGGGTTCGCTATATGAGTGCAATTAGTTAACTGCATGAGGTTTCTCCATTTGGTCGTCAAACAAATTCTGGTAACACTATGGACGCATTCAGTCTATGTGAGGTCTTCATTGAAAGGTCCATAGTTAGGACATTTAGTAAATGCGAAGTCATTCCGGACCGGCCGGTTAGAACTAACCTACCCTCTGCCAATTGACCGCTCTTCACTCAGTGGGAAATTGCAATGAGACTTAAATAATTGTTTCATTGCAATTTCCCACTGAAAGCTTTTTAAGATTTTGCTAACACCTAAGAAAGCTTTTATGTATATTTTTCCTTTAAATGTTTCGACTAAACGTCTTCCGTTATACATGAGATTCCAAATATTTGGGACCGATTTCGAAATCAAAAGTCTAAATCAATCGGGACTTCTGAACAATCATATTCGAAATCGATGGTCTGTTACATCTGTTGTAGTAAGTCGCAATCACAAATAAAATAAAGGTGGAGCCACTGAAAATTAATAAAAAAATCTAGGTATATCAAAATTCGACTATTATTTTTTACTCGTTGAAAAGTTAGTCTACTTTTCCAACATATTTGTAAGTCTTGCATTCAAGTCTGGCGCGAAATATGTGAATGGGTTAGGAAGTTATGGGAAGAGTACTAGTGCGTCCGTAATACCAATTGTTTTAAATTTTCGGTTGATATTTGCTTCTCCCTCTTGCTGTTGTTGTTGTAGCGATAAGGATACTCCCCGAAGACCATGGGGAGTGTTATCGATGGTGATGGTCCTTTTCCGGACGCAGATCCGGTACGTTCCAGTAACAAGCACCCTTAAGGTACTAACCCGACCATTTCGGAAACGATTTGGTACGATCACATGAAACCTTCTAGGCCATACCGTCCTCCCGCCCCCTAGATTCATAAGGAACTTGGAGTCGCAGGAGCCTCGGCTGGTAAAGAGACAGGATTCGCTACGTGTAGGGGAGGTTGACAATTGGGTTGGAGAAGATATATATTGCGCTTGCAACCCCTTGAAAAGGTTGCGTACACAACCCCTTGAATCAGTTTGGTATTTTAGTCACCTTTTACGACAGGCATACCTTCCTCTCTCTTCTTGTATGTCGTTGCTTGCTTCACAATGCGATTAGAAAACATAAAGGAAGTGCCAGCAGATTTGAATACAAGAATTGTTAAGGCGGACCTATGTATGTACAAAAAAGTATTCTCTTTTAATTTTCTTTATAAATTGGGGACAACTTTTTTTGTGTATAACTTTTCAATTGGTAAAGAAATATTATTTCGTACTTGGGGCTCTTTACCCTTATCACACTGAATTTGTTCGTATACCCGCCGAAGCATTAGGTTAATTCGGGACAATGTATCATAAGACGAGACCGATAAAGCAAAAATGTCTCTCTTAAGAGGTAATTTAATTCCACGGAACCGCAGGTTCGAAAAACGCTTCCCACGACAGCTGGTTCTCTGTACCGGAGCGGCTCGGGATTTTTTCCCGACCAAGGGCTGTCATTTTAGTGGAACCCCCACCTTAAAAAGGCATAAAGAAATTTTGTAAATTTTGCATTATTATAATGTAAAACTTGCATTTAAATAAAGTTGATTTCAAAACTTGGAAAACAGAGCAAGTTTAGCATATTTTTTGAAGCTAGTTTCACATTAAAAAGGTCTTTAAATTTAGGGGACGAAAATTGTGAATTTGGCAATTTAAAAACCGTAAAATCCACATTATTTTTTTCTTTTTCTATGTACGAAATGGACTGTGGCGTGATGAAGGTGAGCTCCGCCAGACGCACTGAAGGTCTAGGGGTAAAGTCACAGGGAAAGCAATAATAAAAATTTTGAAAAATATCTTTCAATTAGGAAAAAGTTTTTTTTTTATTGAGGTCGCCCATCGACAGTGCTTTGGCCGGCATTGCGAGTGTGTTTCTGTCATGAAAAGCTTCTTTGTGAGAATTCATCGTTCGGAGTCGAAAGTCTAAATTTGGGTGAAGCCGAACGTTACATATCCAGATATGCACTTGAAGCGCTGTTGTTGTTTGCTTTGTAATATATGTAATAATGTAATAATTTGGTTAATAGTATTATAAGTCTGCGCAATAACACATATGTGATTCTATTCTGAACTCGTTCACATTCAAAAGAAGCAAAAAAGGATACAGAGGCTACCACTAATGAACCTGAGCGGGTAAAAATGCAGTTTAATAGCTGTAGCTATGAAAAAAATGTTTATGCCAAATTTCGTTCGGATTGGGAGATTTTTTTTCGACTTACGGCGTTAAAAATATTTTGGAAAGAGCGACAAAATAAGGTGTGGGTCATGCCAATCTTCAAAAATTTGTTTAAGTATTGTTCTTAGCTCAAATGTAGTTAAAAACCACAGAGGTTTTACAAACTTTGTCAAGGTTAGAGCTTTAGGAAAAGTGGGCGTCGTCTGTAGCTGAGCAGTTTTAGATCTCAACGCTTAACGAACCTCCGCCTATCAACAACTCGGCAAAAACAAATCCATGCCTCATTCGAATGCGCCCCTCGTGTCGGTTGGGCGGACTTTGGAGGGAATTAATCCGTTGGGTATTATTATTATTATAAACCGATTTTTATTATCTTCACTCAGTCTATATAATTTGGCAAGGATACTGTCCCTGCCAAATTTCAATGTAATATCTTTAAATGGTTTTGATTTACGGCTTGTTAAACTTCAAAATTTTCTTCTTTTAAATGTGGATGTTGCCACGCCCATATTCCAAATTTTTTTCGAATTTATGTTTTGCGTCACCTACCACCTACCAAATTTCATTAGCTTAGCGGTATTTTTTTTTTGAATTATCTCATTTTTTACATTTTTTAATTTTCGATAACGAAAAAGTGGGCGTGGTTATCGTTCGATTTCGCTCCTTTTCAATACCATATTTGGTGAAGATATCTCAATATTTGCTCAAATTATGGAATTAACGGACGGGCGGACGTGGGTTAGTCAAATGTTTTTCGATACTGGTGATTTTGGTATATTTATCTCTATTCCTTTATACCTGTACAACGTTCCGTTATCCAATCAAAGTTATAATACGCTATGCACAAGTACAGCTGGGTATAATAAAAGGCAGCTAGCATTTATTATAAATTTTTTTTATTGCTACCAGGACATCGCTTCCTCTACAACAGCGAGTTTTTATTATCATTACATACAATCTAAAAACGATCACTATTTAAATTAATGTCAAAATAGGCCTTAACTTCAGCTTTCCATTCATTGTATGCACCGACTATCAATTTGAACATATATTCACCTGGTGGAGCTGGTAGCCGATTAAACATTTGATCGCTCAACACCAGATTTTTTACAATTATGTCATGCTAAAAATAAAAGAAAAATAAAATAAAATAAGACAAAAGAAAATCTTATGTACCACATAGGGGCACGTATGATTAGCATTCGATTTATTTTTAAGAATTTCCCAAAATATTTTCAAAAAAGGAAAACGCTTTTTCTTAGCCATAAAGCCGCAAAAGTCCGTTGTGATGTTATATAGAAATGGACGGAAGCCATTAACTTTCTTCCAAAAGCTCAAATTTACCTATAAATGTTTGCAACGAAAACAAAAAATTTATTTTAAATAATAAACCAAATATGTATAAATTTATTTTTTTTTTGCAATTTACCACTTACAGTGACATTATTAACCGGCACCTGCAAGAGTTCTACATGCACATCCAATGCAATTACCCCCCGCTTCGGTACGTGCAAGCGACAAGTTTTAAAATCTGAAAATGATTTATCTAAAGATTTGCATTCAATATTGGTAAGTTTTGTTGCAGATTCCGTTAGTCGTTGGTTTATAGAAATAAAACTCAAATAAAAGAGAACTAATTTAAGCGGCTTGTTCATTTTAATACTTTTTCTGGATTCAGTTTATTTATGCTTTTTGTTCATTAATATAGTCAACCACAAATTAAACGGCTCGTGGATCATTTTAATAATTATTTTTGTTCATGTATAAATATATAATTAAAACTATCAATTCATAAACAAAGTGAACATGATTCGCTATTTAGCTATGTTAATGCTAATGTATTTTAAATTTGTGGCAAATGCTAGGGTTGTGCCGAATAAAGAGATTTTACTGGTTAACCAAAATCAGTGCCTGTACTTGCTACACCAGAGCAGCGGTAACAACGAACCTTATGCTCTGCCTCTGCTCCGGTTGTTAACATGAAAAGTGTATAGAGCATAGAGCCATAGTAAAAAAAATGACAGCTTATCTCTGGCTCTGCTATAGCTATGCCGCGTTAAGAAGCAGATCAAATTTCAAGAGTATACCATTTGTTATGGAGTGAGAGCAATAAAAAATAAGTAAGGGCGAGACCTCATACCATTCATGAGTGGAGCTGAGCAATAATCTTATGCCATTCGTAATATAAGAATGATCGGCTGAAATGATCCCGAAACAACCTAGAAATCACGACTAAATAGTTCCCAAAATCCAGGCGGTCGCGTATTCCTGACTTCAAGTCCCGGACGAAGCAAAATTTAAAATTTACAAAAGTAGTTTTAAGCTATTGTATAGATTTTATCGCGGGCTTGGCGACTAAATAAAAAAAACCTGTAACGGATAATTGTCAAAAAAGATCCGAAAAGGCTTGAAAAGGTTCGAAAAGGTTCGTAAAGGTTCGGTGTTAACAAGAGGACAAATACGTAAAATTGGATCTCTATCATAAAAAGCGGTGGGCAGCACTACATTTACACGGTTACCAAATTGAGAATGTGTTAGTAAACACGAACGCGTAGCGAGCACGAAAACAAAATCAATTATTTATTTAGTTTGATTTCAATGCTTGAACGATGAACATGTGTCACACGCACTCTTTGGTACTCTGTTTTAAGCGCGCGTGCGACACTTCTTCACCGTACGACCATCGAAATCAAACTAAAAGAGCTGTCGTTGATCTTCACGAAGTAGCCATTGTGCTATCGGTTATCGTATACATATATGGTCGCTTACAAGCCAACCTAATAAAACCGCAATGCGTATTTTTAGCGCACGCAAACAACAGGCGTTTTTTGCCCTAACCCAAATAAGCATGCGTTGCGACAATGTAAAGCATAAGTGCAAACGTCAAATCTAAATGTCTCGCAGAACAAAAATTGGAAATCGAGTTAGGTTTTCACGTAGCAAATTCAATTTGAGTTGCTCTCATACAAGTTGTATGTGCATGAGACATATTTGACAGAAAATGACTTGCGTGCCTTTATATTAGGTTGGCTTGTTAGCAGGTGCTAAGCTCACGCCCACCCCGGATCATAAAGTTAAAGTTAAAATTAAAGTTAAAGTTAAAGTGAATGTTAAAGTTAAAGCGAAAGTTAAAGTTAAAAATAAAGTTAAAGTTAAAGTTAAAGTGAAAGTTAAAGTTAAAGTTAAATTTAAAATTAAAGTTAAAATTAAAGTTAAAGTTAAGATTAAAGTTAAAGTTAAAATTAAAGTTAAAGTTAAAGTGAATGTTAAAGTTAAAGCGAAAGTTTAAGTTAACAAGTAAGGAAGGCTAAGTTCGGGTGTAACCGAACATTACATATTCAGTTGAGAGCTATGGAGATAAAATAAGGAAAATCACCATGTAGGAAAATGAACCTAGGGTATCCCTGGAATGTGGTTGTATGACATGTGTATCAAATGGAAGGTATTAAAGAGTATTTTAAGAGAGAGTAGGCCATAGTTCTATGGATGGACGCCATTTAGGGATATCGCCATAAAGGTGGACCAGGGCTGACTCTAGAAATTGTTTGTACGATATGGGTATCAAATGAACGGTGTTACTGAGCATTTTAAGAGGGAGTGGGCCTTAGGTCTATCGGTGGGCGCCTTTTCGAGATATCGCCATAAAGGTGGGCCAGGGGTGACGCTAGAATGCGTTTGTACGATATGGGAATCAAATGAAAGGTGTTAATGAGTATTTTAAAAGGGAGTGGGCCTTAGTGCTATAGGTGGACGTCTTCTCGAGATATCGCCATAAAGGTGGACCAGGGGTGACTCTACAGTTTCTTTGTACGATACGGATATCAAATGAAAGGTGTTAATAAGTATATCAAAAGGGAGTGGGCCTTAGTTCTGTAGGTGGACGCCTTTTCGAGTTATCGCCATAAAGGTGGACCAGGAGTGCCCCTAGAATACGTTTGTACGGTATGGGTATCAAATGAAAGGTGTTAATAATTATTTTAAAAGGGAGTGGGCCTTAGTTCTATTGATGGACGCCTTTTCGAGATATCGCCATAAAGGTGGACCAGGAGTGACTCTACAATTTCTTTGTACGATACGGATATCAAATGAAAGAAATAAGTATTTTAAAATGGATTGGACCTTAGTTCTGTAGGTGGATGCCTTTTCGAGATATCGCCATAAAGGTAGACCAGGGGTGACGCTAGAATGCATTTGTACGATATGGGAATCAAATGAAAGGTGTTAATGAGTATTTTAAAAGGGAGTGGGCCTTAGTGCTATAGGTGAACGCCTTCTCGAGATATCGCCATAAAGGTGGACCAGGGGTGACTCTACAGTTTCTTTGTACGATATGGATATCAAATGAAAGGTGTTAATAATTATTTTAAAAGGGAGTGGGCCTTAGTTCTATTGATGGACGCCTTTTCGAGATATCGCCATAAAGGTGGACCAGGAGTGCCCCTAGAATACGTTTGCACGGTATGGGTATCAAATGAAAGGTGTTAATAATTATTTTAAAAGGGAGTGGGCCTCTTAGTTCTATTGATGGACGCCTTTTCGAGATATCGCCATAAAGGTGGACCAGGAGTGACTCTACAATTTCTTTGTACTATACGGATATCAAATGAAAGGTGCAAATAAGTATTTTAAAAGGTATTGGGCCTTAGTTCTGTAGGTGGACGCCTTTTCGGGATATCGCCATAAAGGTGGACCAGGGGTGACGCTAGAATGCGTTTGTACGATATGGGAATCAAATGAAAGGTGTTAATGAGTATTTTAAAAGGGAGTGGGCCTTAGTGCTATAGGTGGACGCCTTCTCGAGATATCGCCATAAAGGTGGACCAGGGGTGACTCTACAGTTTCTTTGTACGATACGGATATCAAATGAAAGGTGTTCATAAGTATATTAAAAGGGAGTGGCCTTAGTGCTATAGCTGGACGCCTTCTCGAGATATCGCCATAAAGGTGGACCAGGGGTGACTCTACAGTTTCTTTGTACGATACGGATATCAAATGAAAGGTGTTCATAAGTATATTAAAAGGGAGTGGCCTTAGTGCTATAGGTGGACGCCTTTTCGAGATATCGCCATAAAGGTGGACCAGGAGTGACTCTACAATTTCTTTGTACGATACGGATATCAAATGAAAAGTGCAAATAAGTATTTTAAAATGGATTGGGCCTTAGTTCTGTAGGTGGATGCCTTTTCGAGATATCGCCATAAAGGTGGACCAGGGGTGACTGTAGAATGTATTTGTACGATATGGGTATCATATGAAAGGTGTTAATAAGTATTTTAAAAGGGAGTGGGCCTTAGTTCTGTAGGTGGACGCCTTTTCGGGATATCGCCTTAAAGGTGGACCAGGGGTGACGCTAGAATGCGTTTGTACGATATGGATATCAAATGAAAGGTGTTAATGATTATTTAAAAGGGAGTGGCCCTTAGTTGTGAAGGCGTCAATAAACCAATCCAATCACCATGTTTCATCCCTTTTTTCGTATTTGGTATAGAATTATGGCATTTTTTTCATTTTTCGAAATTTTCGATATCGAAAAAGTGGGCGTGGTCATAGTCGGATTTCGCCCATTTTTAACACCAAGATAAAGTGAGTTCAGATAAGTACGTGAACTAAGTTTAGTAAAGATATATCGAAGGACAGACGATAAGACCGATTTCGCCCATTTTCACAGAAAACAGTTATCGTCATAGAACCCATGCCCCTACCAAATTTCACAACGATTGGTAAATGTTTGTTCGACTTATGGCATTAAAAGTATTCTAGACAAATTAAATGAAAAAGGGCGGAGCCACGCCCATTTTGAAATTTTCTTTTATTTTTGTATTTTTTGCACCATATTATTACTGGAGTTGAATGTTGACATAATTTACTCATATACTGCAAAGATATTATATTTTTTTTTTAAATTTGACTTTTAAAGATTTTTTTTTTAGTGGGCGTGTTCGTCTTCCGGTTTGCTAATTTTTATTTGCCTCACATATAGTAATGTGAGTAACGTTCCTACCAAATTTCATCATGATATCTTCAACGACTTGCAAATTACAGGTTGCAATACTTTGAAATTACCTTCTTTTAAAAGTGGGCGGCGCGCTGCCGATTGTCCAATATTTTACAAATTTTCGTTCTGCGTCATAAGTTCAACCCACCTACCAAGTTTCATCGCTTTATCCGACTTTGGTAATGAATTATCGCGCTTTTTCGATTTTTCGAAATTTTCGATATCGAAAAAGTGGGTTATAGTCCGATATCGTTCATTTTAAATAGCGATCTGAGATAAGGGCCCAGGAACCTGCATACCAAATTTCATCAAGATGCCTCAAAATTTACTCAAGTTATCGTGTTAACGGAGAGACGGACAGGCGGACGGACATGGCTCAATGAAATTTTTTTTTCGATACTGATGATTTTTATGTTGGAAGTCTATATCTATCTCGCTTTCTTTATACCTGTACAACTAACCGTTATCCAATCAAAGTTAACATACTCTGTGTTCAAAGCACGCTGAGCAATAGTAATAATTTTTGGCATTCTTTTATTTTTTTGCGCCCAAAATTTATTATAGTTTTAGACAACAGAAAATCATTCAAATTAATTGGATACTCATTATTCAATGAAAAATGTTTCACTTATGTCAAATATTACCAAACAAATTTTCTAGTTTTGCACACTATATTTGCCTTTCCAAAGCGATGTTAACAGAACTAAATTCGTATTTATGATGACTGACTGCTTTAACCGTGAGACCAGGTGATGCGATTTTCCTAATTTCACATTAGAAAATGGATTAAATCATTCTACCAAGCATTATACAATTGGGTGACCTATGAATTTGTACGACATATGATCGGCCATATTTTATGGAAAAGTAAAATAATATATATATCTCTAAACTTACAGGACGTTTCGACGAAAACAAATACAACATCTGATGTTATTTTATCACAGGAAAAAATTTTTCTGTCAAAAAGCGTGAATTTCATTCCCAACAAGTGCTTAAAAAAACTTTTCTAAAAATATAATTTAAATTATAATAACAATAATAAAAATAAATTTGATATCATATATATAAGATATATTATGAAGTGATATGAAATGTTATGATAAAATATCATGTGATACAGTTTTATGTGTAGTGATGTGAATGGTAAGGCGTGTTAGATGATGATCTGCGCAATGTTATGAAGTGACATGATATTGGATGGCAACATGTCATATGATGCAGTTTAGATAGGTGAAATGTGTTGCGTGATGGTGTGATATGCTTTGAAGTGATATGATACGGTATAGTAAAATGTGATGTGAAGGGGTTTAATGTTCTAGGAGCTGGTGAAATATCGTTAATCGATTTACAGCAAACCCCTAGGTTTGTTCTAGTATGTAATATCATATGACAGTGAATTGTTGTGATAGATCTGTTAAGTTGACATATTGTTATATTCCACGTTAGACAATATGACCTTATAACGTGATGCGATTCAACACGGTAGTATTTAATGTGTCACAATATAACGTATGCTATGATATTAAATGCATTCACAAAGATTAGGATATTAAT
Source organism: Eurosta solidaginis (assembly GCF_040869045.1). NCBI lineage: Eukaryota > Metazoa > Arthropoda > Insecta > Diptera > Tephritidae > Eurosta > Eurosta solidaginis. The sequence continues at coordinate 182,789,810 of NC_090323.1, forward strand.
CGTTTGCGAATGGGTAAACTTGTTGTCATGTTAAACAATATATGTATATTGTGATATCACGCAAGAGAAAACAACGGAGTTACCAAGATTAATATAGTGCAGATATAGTTTAATTATATGTGATATTACAGTTTTCATTATGATATGTAGATATATCAGTAGAACATCAAAGCAATATTGTGAATTGATCAGGAATGCAATTAATGTGTATATATATATGATGTGACATCACGTGGCATGAAGTATGGAGTTAATTAGATTAGTAAAGCGTAACACTGTTAGATATGATATCACATAACTATATATAAGTTAAGGAGCCCAGCCCAAGGACTAGGGCTCCAAAAAATTAAAGTTGGGGGCCGCCCCGCGGCCCCATTACAACCTGCAAAGATCCAAATAAAAATAGTTTTAGGTCTGCTTAAAAATATTTACCATTTATTCCTCTTGATTATCAAAAACAGACTGACTTTATCGTTAACTTAAACTAAGATCTAAGCTTCTACATTAGTCTAAGTGATTTCTTAATTGCTGACACTGCACTTCCCACGATTGGCCAAAATAATATTTTATCGCTTGCGTGGCGAATCACACGACTTGCATTTTGTCCGCATATCATATCGCTTACGCTGCAGTTCCCATGAATTGCATTTTGTCTGCTTACGCAATATGATATCGGATCAATTACCTGCGTTGGCTTTGCTCGTGTTTGTTGAAGTGTGGTGTCAGCACATTCTTACAAGTAAGTGTGTCTGCCCCTTGTTAAGTTATATATATATGATATGATCGGTAAATATAAATAAACTGAAATAAGTTCTATGATTTTTCTATTTATGTTTTCAGTTTGTCTCAGCGAATTGGCAAATAAATAAAATATGTATAAATAATTCGCCTTGTGTATTGATATCTATTGATTATTTTACTATTTGGTGGGATGTGGTTTGCTATGATATGGTATAATATGATATGATGTGTTGTAATCTGCTACAATATGATATGATATGATATTCAGCGCATTGATGTGGACTGATGAGATATGATATAATTTGATTTACTTTGATATGATATCCATGGTACGATGTGATGTGATATGTCATGATATCATGTAAACTTATAAATCATTGTATCTTTCAGAGCTGTTACTGTCGTTTTCGATGTAAAACGTATTAGGATGTTATATGATTAAAAGAAGCAATGCAAATCAAAACGTTGCCAGGATCTGGAAAGAAAGTACAAAAAGGCCGTAAAGGGCTTGGAATATTTTCGCGTTAGGTCATAAGAGGTGACACAGACTCAAGGGTTCTTGTGGTAAAAAAAGTCGTTCACAAGGCTAGTACAAAAACTGTTTATACCAGTAAGTTTCCCTAAACGTTCGTGTGGTATGAAATCATAAGTTGCGAAGTGGCATTGTGTGATATGATTAAAATTGCATCATTTGCGATACATGTATGTGATATTATGACGTGATATACCGCGAAGTCCAATCCAAAGTCTAAATATAATAAATGCCTAAGTGTTGGCCACAGCTTTAAAATTTGTATGTCATCCAAAAAACAGAGTACTTGAAAATCCAATTGATTTGATGACAGACGTATATTTGTGATACGGTTTGATTATGGGGCAGTAAATGATATTTACATCATTTGATTTGAGATTATACGATATCATATGGAAGGGAAGAAGCAATAGGGCTGCTACCACAAAGGCCGTTCATATCCTCAACAGCACAATGTTTTTATATGACGTGAAACGGTATTGTGTGATTAGATTTATATTGTATTACTTGCGATATGTGTGACATTATGACGTGATATATCGATATGAATAACAAAACATAGTGTCTATAATTAACAAAATTCAAAATATAATAAATTTTTATAATGAAAAGGTCACGCAATGTCACAGCTTTAAACAAATTACTTGGTATAAAAAGATCATCTTCAACGACTGCATGATACTAACATGCGATTTGATGTCACATGACAGACGGCCATATATGATACGTTAAAGTGATGTGGTATGAAATGACATGTTAAAATACAAGACATTTTAGTGGAATTATTTTAGGTTATATAGTACGATGCATGCAATATTATGACGTGACATAGCGTATTAGGGATTGAGTAACTTAATTACTATATAATTGACAAAATTCACCATATAAGGATTTATACAGAAAATGTTGTAATCACAACTTTCAATTTTGTATTTTAGTTATTTTCGGAAAGTAAGATGGCCGGTATTGCATTTTGCAGCGACTATATGATGCAATGCAATTTCAAATTTCAGACTGTGATATGAGTTTCGTTTATAAGGAATGTCATAAATAGGCAATATGATTTGATTTAGCATCATTTGTTCTGAATTGATATGATATCATATGGGAGGGTATGAATTAATGCGATAAGCACTAATTGCTTGGAAATTAAACAATCCTAAAAGCAAAGATTAGTAGCAACTATTTAGGAATCGAACACCTATTACTTTTCCAACCATGTGCTGGCATACCCAACTATATAAACAAGTAGCTACGAAGTTTATTTGCAAATTTCAATTTTTATTAGCTTCCCATGAAATGCTCAATCAAAACCCAATACATTACCAATTGTTGATAAAATAATTTTTCATTTCGAATGCTAAATAAATATTAGCAAACAGTAAATCTCGAACGCCTATATGTTCGTATTTAAGTATATGTACATGCATGTAAGTATGTAAGGGCACATACATATTTCGTGTGCAGCTTTCAAACAAATCAACTCTGTATTTGTTTAAATATCAACACTTCTCATAATCTTTACCAAGCATTCATCAAGTGATTTCCGTTTTCAACGGTTTTTTTTTTTTTTTTTTGATAAACAAATCAAAACACACGATCTTTGCTTGGGGGAAGCACAGTCAAAGTAGGCGCAAGAAAAAAGCCTAAATCGCTAGACTTTTTAAGAAATTTAAAAAAAAAAGCTTAAAATTATAAACGAATTATAAACAATCAAATGAAATTATTAATCGAAAAAACAAATAAATATTGGCAGCTCGAGAGCTCTCCAAGAAGAACGAGTTGATCGACAAAATAAGTAAAAACATAAAGCAAATGAAAAAAATGTTTGGATTCTGCATTATGAAAATATATAAGCTTATGTACCTATGTATCTATGTATGTGTTTATTTCCATGCTATGCTGGCAAGTGGCCGCTGTTGATGGGGGTAAATAAGTACTCTATTGAGTGAGAATAGGTATGTACATTAGAGTGGTCTTAAAAATTTGTTGTCACATTCACACTGAAAATGCCCAAAACCCTGTTTTTTTAATTTTCGAGAATAATGCGGAGTGGGGGCCGCCCTCTTCCTCTGCTTTCATAGGCGGGTTCCGATAACAATACTTGCTTAGTCGGAGCGTCATCTTTCATTCACATAACATGGCCTAGCCAGCGTAGTCACTGCGTTTAAATTCGCGCTACTATGTTGATGTCTGCGTAAAACTTGTACAGCTCATCTGATGTTGTCATGGTCCATGCTTCTGCACTATATAGCAGAACGGGTACGATAAGTGACTTGTAGAGCATGATTTTCGTTTTCGGAGAGAGGACTTTACTTTTCAATTGCCTACCTAGTTCAAAGCAGCATTTATTGACGTTAGTGATTTTTTCTGGATTCCAGATCTAGTATTGTTTTTAGCGTTAATGCTGGTTCCCGAATAAACGAAGTCTTTTACTATTTTGAAATTATGGCGGCCAACATTAGCGTGGTTTCCAAGACGCATATGCGCTGACTCTTTGCTCGATGAAAGCCGGTACTTCGTTCTGCCCTCATTCACCCTCAAACCCATCAATTTGTTAATTTGTTGTCTTTAGTTTTGCATAAAATGCAGTAACTCTACCTTTTCAAAAATATATGCCTTGAGCACGACCTCTGTTTTCTCAGCCTTCCAATGGTCCAGGGCATTCCCGTAAGAACTGAGCGGGATACGGAGCCAGGAAACTCACTGAATTATGGTGAGAAAGTTGTATCAAAAAGATAAATAAATGCTGTTAAAAATTAACCTGATTCAAATGAGTGGCTTTTTTAATTAATGCAGAACCATAATACAACATGAAAGAAGAACGAGAAAGGTTGTCTAAGTTCGGATGTAAACGGATGTAGCTAGGGATCTATAGTACAGTTCTTTTAGTTCAGTTTTTTGAACCTAAGTATCATCGAAAGAGGGGTGTTTCTTTAATAATTTTGAGTCCTCTATAAAAAGTATTCCTCTTTATACAGGAAATAAGTGTAAAGAGTTTCTTCACAGTAGATCAATTCTTCTTCATTAGTCAAAAGAGGTTGCCACACCCATTTAAAAATGTTTAAGTTACGTCAATCGGTCATCGAGTTATGGCTCCAGAAACGGTATGCAATGCATGACCAAATAAGAGACGCTGCCACGCCCGTTTCCAAATATTGTTACCATTCATTTAATTGTTATAAATATACTTTAGAAAAGAAATAGAGTATTAACAACTTTTTATAAGGGTTTGTCGGGCTTGGCTCTCGAAAATAACAAAACACCCGATTCTGGGCATTTTCAATGGAAATGTGCCACGCCTTAACCTTAAGTTATCTGCCCACGAGTTTGTAAATTAATTACCTACTTACAAAGGAATAATTTGAGGGGGCGGTTCCGCTTTTTCATAAACTTTTATTTTTTTCATGCAAAGTATGTCCAGTCTAATGTACATACATAAATTAAGGTGGGCGAAGAAATGGATTTTGATGCAATATTACCTAAGGTTAAACTTTTTAGTGATACAAGCACCTTTACAGCCCGCGGAACTTTAAATTTTTTTCCAATATCTAGCCCAATATTCTTGACTAAACTAAAGTTATTTGATTTATATAACGAAGATTTGATTTCACTGAGCACCCATAAAGAAAAAGAAATTATGTGAAATGGCACACCCTAATGTATACAGCATCCAATTGGTGTAGCGTATAGCGTTCTCGCTTCAGAGCAGGCATGGCAAAAAAAAAAAAGAGTAAACATATATATCTTAAATAAGTTCATAAAAATTATCGACTTGATTAAGTAGGTGGCGAAGAGTCCGTCCATATGGGCACCGCAAGCCAGCAACAAATCCGTAAAAATAGTTATCTACGTACTTATGTGTGCTGAACTGCCAACGATGTATGTTTTATTTTTTTAACTTCTTAGCATATATACATATGTATATAATAATATATTAGCTTTCTAGCAAAGTAAACATAAAACATTGGCGAGTTGGATTTATTTCCTTTTCCGATCCGTACAAAGATTTGATGCATCTGTGCTTTTATGTTTTTCTTTCCATAATTATGTTTACTTCCATCTTAGGCTGTGTGCGAGTTGACCTTAATTTCTACCTAAATAGAGAAAAAACCTAAATCACTGGAAGCTGTCGGCAAGGCAGTGCAATATAATAATTTAGAATTTTTATGAGCATACTTTTCAACCTAAATTCAAATGTCACATTTCAAAAACAATAATATTGATTTTTCAATATTGTATATGCAAATAAATGGCTCTTGTCCATTCAATTTAAGTAAATCATGATGCGATTAAGGTCCGATCGATTGTACGTGATGGTGAGCTCCGTTTTGTTCAAGCTGATTTTGGCGACATAAGAATTGGATCCCTCTCAAATATGGACCGCAATCTGAATATATTTGGCAGCTAAGTGCACTAATTGGCCTAAAGAAGTTATTGGAGGCATATCAACATCACATTATTGAATTCGAGATTGTGGAAAAGGTCATTGTGCATGTGCTCCACTATGTCCGGAAAAAAAGCCTTATAAAACGGAGCCACTGCATTTTCTTGTACTGCTATCTTGGGATAGGTACGTACCGCGGACCCTAATTGACCTCTGTTTTTTAAGCATGAAAATGCGTCAAAATTACCAAATTTCCCGTATTGTTATTATTTTCTTAGCAGAAATAAACAAATTAGAGTTTCAAATCAACTCGCACAGTTTTGACAGCTTTTTCCTAAATTGTTGCAGTGCTGGAAAGTTCCAGTGGAATATTAAATTACGTACCTAAAATTTAGGCGAACCCGCACCCATCCTTAATCTCTATCTCTTTTCTCTTTCTTTATCTATATCTGTATCTCTATCTCTATTTAGCTCTATGTCCATCCCCACCTCCATCTTCCACTTCATCTCTTTCCCGTACTCTTTATTGCATCTGCCTCTACCTCTATCTCCATGTCCATCTCAGTCTCGATATCCGTATAAACATATATCTACCTATACCACTATCTACATCTCTATCCCTTTCTCTTGCTCTATTTCTATCCCTACGCCTACCTCTAACTCTAAGTTTTATCCATCCCTATCCCCATCTATGTCTCTATCTTCTTCCGTACCCCTATCTTTGTTGCTGCGGGAGGACTGAAAAGTCTAATAAACCATAATTGCTGCCGTCGCAGCAACCGTGTGTCCGTAGACTAAAACACAGCCCCGTTTTGGAACTGTCGCCCACACTGGTACCACTTTCGCATTACCTCAGGATGGCTTTCCATATTTCTTATTCTTTAATAGCAATTTATTAATTGCCACTGCTTCGCCGGCGCATTTCTCTGCGCTCCCTCTCAGCATCCATCAGGCGTGTCATGACTATAAATGCCGTTTTGCTCACAGCAGTCCAGCATTCCTTCCTGTTGCACATTTGTGATACTACATTTGTGACACTAAATTTCTCCCCAAAAACTCTATGGAAGTTGAGTCATTCCTCCAGAAAACGAGGGCAGTGAAACATGACATGTCCTGCGCTTTTCAACTCCGTAGTAAACCTTGGGCAAAGAGGATCTTCCTCTATCCTACGCTTCCATAAATACTCTTTGCAACCACCATGTCCAGTCTGTATCTGCGTGAGATGGTAGTTCAGTTCGCCGTGCTTCCGCTCATTCTATTGAGCTACCTCCACACTAACTTGAAGGTCCAACGCCCTTTACTCGAGGCCTCCAACCGTTCTTGTCACTTAGTTATTGTTTGTGTCCTTGCTCTTTTCTTGGCGTCTTCAGATGGTTGTTCGATATGAGTGTTATACAAATCGGCCATTTCGATTGCGAGTATTTCCACTGTAACTTTCCGGGTTAGGACCAGGATCGCGTCGTCGAACACCGTCCGATAAGCACCGTTTAGATCCGTACCCCACTGGTGTGCCTATAGTGTTATCGAGCTGGTTACGGTGGACAATAGCTGACGGCTAGCTTCGCTCGGACCACCAATGTTAGGCATTATTCGCATAAATTCTTTGGTAATTTTCTCTCCCAACGCTCTGAAGTGCTCTTTGAAAGTTAACTTAGAGTTAACGTGCACTCCTAAGTATTTTGAAGAATCCTTTGAGGTGATTTGATGATCCCCAACAGTTAAGGCTAACTCGTTCGCCAACCGTTTGGTGCTTACTAACACCACTTCTGTCTTTTGGCTAGCCAACTCCAGTCCCGTATTAGTCAGCCATTCCTCTCTGTATCTATCTCTCTCCATGTGTCTATCCCTATCTCTAACCTCTAAATTTTCTCTATCCGTAGCTCTATGTATATATCTAACTGTAAATTTTCTCTACCTCTTGCTTTATCTATATTTTTATCTATTTTCCTATCTCTCTATTTAATTCTCTCTATCTATCTATATTCTTTTCTTGGACGTTGTGTAAGCGCTCAGTTGTTAAGTGGCACAAAGAAAACAGGCCAGTACTGTTCATGCATCCACACCCCGTTGGACCGCCATTACTTTGAGTAGGCATTTTTCTGCGCTACCTTCCGCATACATCAACATTGTCATAACTGGAAACCCCATTTTGCTCACAAAAGTTCAACAATCTATGTGTTTTCACGATAGAAGAACTAACGGCAATGAAACATTAACTGTTCTGCGTTTTACGGTTTGGTGGGAGAGTATAGTTACCGATGTTTGGTATTACTTGCATAATTGCTCCGTTAACTTTAAAAAGTTTCTATCCTTCTATTCTCACTGATATTTCGAGTATTTACGGCGTTAAATTTATTTGATATTTCCCGATAGTTAGGACTAACTCATCCACCACCCGCTCTAGCCCAATATTAGTAAGCTATACCTTTATTCTTCCTACAAGCTTATAAGATAGTGCTCTGAGCAGACAGAGTTTCTTGGTCACTGCTACGACGACGGTACAATCTTCAGAGCCAACAATTTGTATGCCTTCGGGAAGGGCGATCTGTGGAACGTGATCATACAAGTTGTTGTTGTTGTTGTTGTTGTTGTAGCGATAAAGACACTCCCCCAAGCCCTTGGGTAGAGTTATCGATGTTGATGATCCTTTGCGGGATTCAGATCTGGTACGTTCCGGTAAAAATCACCATTAAGGTACTAGCCCGACCATCTCGGGAACGATTTGGCATGACCATATGAAACCTTCTAGGCCATACCTCCCTCCCACCCCCTAGATCGATGAGGAACTTGCGGTCGCCGGAGATCCGGCTGTTAAAGAAACAGTATTCACCACGGGTAGGTGAGGTTGACATTTGGGTTGGAGAAGATATATTTTGCGCTGGCAACCCCATAAAAGGGTTGCGCTACACAACCCCTAATCTAATTGGTATTTTAGTCGCCTCTTACGACAGGCATACCTGCCGCTGGTATATTCTAAACCTCCTAATCCGCTGTGGGTCATACATCGCATTCAGTAGCGTTGGCCCCAGAACAGATTCCTGTGGGACACCGCCACTGATACTGCGTTTTCTTAGTTTCTCATTCGTTTCAAAGCGGAGTTCTCTGTCGTTAAAACTGCTACCCATTTCTATGTCTTTAGCTATATCTCTATCTCTACCTCTATTCCGTCTCTTCTTCTGCTTCCAATTTCATCTATATCTCTATCACCATCTCTGTCTTTTTCTCTATTTATAACATTATCTCTCGTTTGTTTCTTTTGGCCTTTATGTCTTGAAGCTCTCATGACAGATTTGTTCCTCAAACGACATCAATCAATTTAGCCACAAGTCCTTTTCGTGGGCGTGAAAATGTATCCATCAGAAAAATCAAATCACATTAATGGGCGGATCGCGGCTCGACGGCACAACTAGGCCTGGCATCGATAGGATGCTTATATCGCATAAAACGCCATTAAGGTAACAAGTGGTGTGACCATCCGAGGTGGGACCATTGAAAGGTACTTTGACCCTTTAGTTTAAGCTTGTATTATAGATGTGGGTCTTGCGGAAATGAGGACGTGACTCAAGAAAGAGTCGGAGAGTTCGCGCCTTGGCAGAACCAGCCGTGGCAGCGAATATAAGCCGAGCTTACAAATCAAACGGAGAATATACAAATCAAACCGAATGACAACAAGTGCTACTTTGGACTGAGGTGGCAATTGAAAAGAAAAGTATCTCCCGACAAACAAAAATCCCGCTCTACAAGTCGCTCATCATAACTGTCCTGAAAATATGAGATGGCTCTGGTAGTGTTCGATAGAAAAGTACTCCGGAAGACTTATGGTCCATTCTGTGATTCCGATGGCGAATTAGAAGGATTATGATGATGAACTGTATGAACATTACGTAGATATACAGATAGAGCAACGAATCAAATGTTTCGCTGGCTAGGTCATGTTATGCGATTGGACGAAGGCACTCCGTCCAAAAAGTATTTAAATCGACACCGCAGTTTGGTAGTAAAGAGAAGGTGGAAACCTTCACTAAGTTAGAAGTTCCCGTTGGAGGAAGACTTGATCTCCATTGGTGATCCCAATTGGCGTAAATTATCGCGAGATAGGGAAAGCTGGAGTGACTTTTTACGAAACGGTCAAAATCGCTTAGGCGGTTAAGCACCAATCAATGATGATGTTGCACCGAAAATAGGCTTATTCATGAGACATTATCCATGTCTGGTTTAATACTATGTTTTGGAAGTTGAAATCGTTTGAAAGTCTTTATCATATAATTATTGTAACGTACACCTAGCGTGGATCCGCCCCTTTGCGCAATCAAGGTGGATTGCTCCCAGCTAGCTCAGTGTGAGGGGTCGGGGCCCTTAACCCTTGTCCACCTTGATGCGGGGCTGATGTTACAATCATCTCTATCTTCTGACTTCCATGCGTACCCCTCGCAGAAAGCCCTCCCTACCTTGGACCGCTCGATTTGTTTCGCCTGGCAGCGAGTCCCCTTTTACTTCTGCTCCAAATGACCCCACTCACTTACCCTTACGTCATCCTTCCCCACCCCCACCGATTAAGTTTAGCGCGCCATTATATCTTTCTTTTATACTTCAATCTAACACTAAATCTTAATTCTAAATCTTACTAAATCTTAATTCTATACAAAGAAATCGATAAAAAAAAACGTATCTTATGGCTATTGAGCCAAATACCAATGCTTATGAAAAATAATGATTTAGATCAGGACAAAAAAAAAACTTATATCACACTTGAATCAATATATGTATATATATGTGAATATCCACAGGTACCACACAAAAAATGTATACTTATTCACAGGCTTAACAAAAACCAATGAAATGTCAACATCTGTCAGCTGGTTGATCACTTAGAGTGCGATCATCTTAGAACCACGATATTAGCCGTTTAATGTCTAGTTATTACGTTTGTGATTCTAGCTTCAAGGTTAGCGAGAAACCTACCTACGTCACTCTTCGCTTGGGTTGCAGTTCGACTTACAGTTCCACTAAACATCTAGCGTCCTTTAAGCGGGACTAACCACCACCGGCTGACTGTCGTCATGGCATTAAGTTAACTCATATGCGATAGAAATCAATTACCGCCGCCTTTTCACAAAAAAACACCACGCTGAAGGTAATTTCCCATGCAATATCGAATGAAATAAATTGTAGTCGCATAATTTCCTAAATATAGCAGCTGTGTTCGCAGCTTTCCAAGCCAAGAACGTAGTATAAATATAATATCCCAATCCGATACAAAACAAATATTTACAAAAAGCCCTCTAGGCGCAAACAACACAGAGGAGATAGCTGAGACTATCCAGCATTCGATCATGGCAAACATATGCAAGTAGAACGCTTTCTCAACCAAACAATTACGTTTACAATTATAATCTGTATGTGGGTGTGTATTTGTGTATGTAAATGCATGCATGCTCGACTGCGCCTAAATGCCCTCATCATTGTGGGCCGCCCGCATCGATCATAGTATTGTAGGCCAAGCGATCGTTACGGTCGCTACAATAATTGGGCCAACATGTGCGTATGAAAAACAAACAGACACGGCTGCTGCTTCTGTGATGTCTAACCAACGGCTAAACGTGCCGTTATGGTACAGTGCTTACACAGCAATCAAATTCTTAGCATGAATTGAACGATCCACAAAAAAGAGCGTCGATCATTTGTGAGTGTGTTTCAAGGGGAAAATTGATTGGTTGCAGACCACCAAGATTTCAACAACAAACTCAAGTATGCTCTTTGTAGTATGTCCGGTGGTCCTTCTACTCTCATGGTCGACACGTTCACGGAACATGATCGCGAACACACGCAGTTTGTTGGAATAAGCTTTTGTTGTTGTTTGGGTTTTGTTTGTTTATGACACTGACACGTTTCGTCGTTTAAAGCTTTGTTTACTTTTGAAAATTTTATAAACACCGTCTTCAACCCAAATGTAATTATAACGATGGTGATGTCCAGAGTATGAAGATTACAGTCGAGATTTAGTAAGACGCTTTGGGATATGATCGAATATTACCAGTAATGAAAGCTTTACTTAGTCGGATAGATTTTGGAAAATATTAAATTGGGGGTAAGACGATTCTTTCTTCTGTTTAAACTTCTTGGATATATGAAGATCAAAAAAGGTCACCCAACACACCAAAAAGCTGTGCATATTTACTTATAACCTTGAAACCTTTTGTGAGAGGTCTAAAGAAGTGTCCCGTCCAACTGGGTAAGCAGCGCCCAAACAGCGGTTCAACAAAGTAGGTCGGCCAGAATGGCTAAGTCTTTGCAATAGGCTCTATGTGTGGCTAAGAGCAACAACTTACAGTGTCCCTGTCAGACCGATCTCCCAACTCGATTAATATCTTGCAGGCACAAGATCTTGGTGAAAGAACACGATGTATGCATTTACTCAGATAAGGGCGGCAGCGGTTGCACGAGGTCGCTTCAAGCTAAGATCGTAAACATAACACCTATATGAGTTCCTGGTCAGAAAAACTTTGAAGGTAACGTGACGACATGCCAACTTGCACAGGCAGCGTCATTTCTGAATGCTGCAGAGAAGGTTGAAATGCATCATCCACTCACATCAATTACAACTAAAATACATAGCAGAATACAGGACCTCCTTATTCAAGAAAATCAATAAATCAGGACCACTTCCACAATCACGAAACACTGGCCACTTTACCTGCATGCTGATGGAATGAAGATCCCTTTCAAAAGGATTTGCGTGAGCTGCGGCGTGGAGAACAACAAGTAAACAGTCACGCACTACCTGTGCAAATGTCAAACTCTAGCACACACTAGATTTCAAACTATGGGCAGTTGCATACTATCAGAACTTCAGAAACTTGTAAAATGCGCCGTAAAAGGTTGGTTGATTGATCGAACTCAAATGGTTTGAACGGAGCACTGACTAGCCCTATTGAAAACAGCAGCATTTGTTCCAGGAGAAAGGGTGAAAAATAGCGAGCCGTATGCTACTTGGGCTCGGGTTACTAGTATCCGAGCAGCACAGAATCCAGGCAGCTAAGAAAATAATAAAAACGATTTTTTAGAAGAGGCCGATTACTTGATCACTTCCTGAAAAAAATTAGTAGTAACAAAGGATGTGATTTCCAGAGAGTAACGGATCTGTATCTTAGTAATCTAACCAGCGAAGGCTTTGGACTTTGAGTATTCATCTGCCGAACACTCCAAGGGCCACCTCATCTTCTTTCTACATCTTCTATGACTCTGAGCCATACATAAAGATAGGCATGAAGAGCGACTTGAGAGTTGATTTTTGTTCGCCTATAGAGAACTTTGCTTTTCACTTGCCTACTCAGTCCAAAGTGTCACTTGTTGGAAAGAGTTACTCTTAGTATGATTATTAAGCTGACACTCATTGGTTTAACCGTTAATGCTGCTTCGCAGATAGACGAAGTCTTCCACGCTCTTGACTTTATATTCATCAACATTGACGTTGCTGCTGAGAAGCGAGTGTGGCCACTCTTTCTTCGAGGGCAATCCCTTTTTCTTGTAAATCCAGTCCATGGAAGCCAAACCGTGCGTTTGTTAAGGCCTATAATAATATTACTCATATTTTTGGCAGCTACTCGACAAAGCGCGATCCTTCTTCTTCTTGTTGCGATAGGGAGGCTCTCCTGAGGTATTGGGGCGTTTTATCGATGTTGATGGCCTTTTGTTTGATACTTATCCTATACATTCTAGCAAAATCATCAATAAGGTACCAGCAAAGCCATCTGAGAAAGGATTTGATATGACCACGTTTAATTTTTCAAGTCACAACATCCCCTCCTTCCGTAAGAAGAGTCAACAATTTTTTAGGAGAACACATGATATAAATATAAAGATAGTTTTTTGCCTTCTTTAATGTCATAGTCTGCATTAAAGCACTTATTTCGCTATATGAACTAAAGTGAAAAAGATTCACTTTAATTTGCTCCAATAGACCATCGAGAGTACGCAGTCCCAATAATTTTGTTGTTTTTCCCGTACTCCTGTATATGGATAAGAAAATTGATTAATCAACTCTTTGATAGCTTTTGCACAGCAAATATTTAGGTCGGATCACCACAGTGATAGCATAATGTCCAGTGTTTTTTGTAGATGTGTTGAGTGAATGGCAAACTCTTTTATTGGCCATCTCATGTACAATCTCGATACCGTTGTACCCACTCGGAAACCCATCAAAACTTAACATTTTGTTCCTGGCTGTCGAAAATTCTTTGGTAAGTTTCTGGAACTCTCGAGCCGGTATGCCATTATATACAGGAGCCTTGAGCTTTGAGTGAAGCTCTGTTACTATTATAACCTGTCGACCGGTAAGATTTTATTCATACTTAAATATTAACTATGAAATCATGACTCAACGTCAATATGACTTAAAACGAAGCCCTAGACAACCCTAATACTACTTTTTGCCGTTGGGGTATGTATTTTACCAAACTATTACCGTTTTATTATCATGAATTTGCTGTTCATTTGTGTACATTAAACGATCGCCACACAAGTTGCGAATTTTCAAAAGATTTAGGCATTTTGGCGCCAATCAACCGTCCTCTACATGCACACCCAAGCTCGCCAACAAATTCGCGTTTAATTGAAAGCTGAACATTGAGCCATCATAAATTCATAGCAGCGCACATAAACATCACCATCGATACACCCAACTGCAGCTGCAACCAAAAAGTTGTGATTAAAGGAAGCCACACACAAAGATTTACGCTGCGGGCGATTCTTCATTTTAATTTATTTCTTGTATCTACATTTTTGTGTAACATTTTAATTTCTTCTGGAATTTTTTGGTTAATGTGTAAATTAGGCCAATTATTTGGGATGTACTTTTAGAAGACATCCGTTCACACGCACATACTTACTTTTACGTTTGTACTACAACCGCAATGCCTTACTGGAGGAAAAGTCTGCATAACGTCATTTGATGTTTGTATTTGTTGCACTCCTCAAAATCAGATAACATGCAAGCATATATGTACTTTTAGAAAAGTTCTCAAACGAGCAGTGTAGGTACTTCAACCAGAGCTACCAGAGAAAGTTGTCTTAAAATCTTAAAATTTTTAAGAAAAAATTTTCAAAATTTAGTCGTAAAAATAAGCTTTATAAGAAATTATTTAACAAAATTCAATTTTTCAAAACATGCCTAATCCTATTCAAAACGTCTAACTCGTGTGCCTTGAAATTGAAACGAAGACGATAAAATGGCGTCCAACGTTGGGTTGGTTTTTGCGGGTTAAGATGGAAAATGCCTTATGCACGATAATTGCTGCCGTCACAGTAACCGTGTGTCCGTGGACTAAAAACCACATGTTTTAAAACCGTCGCTTATACTGGGGCCTCTTTCGTATACCTTCAGGGTGGCGCTCAATATTTCTTGCTTTTTAAGAGGTTTCTGTTGCTCCTGCGTCCGCTTCCCGCTTTTTTGCTCTGAATGTGATTTCTACTAAGTAACTGATTTGTTGCCACCCTTTGGGCTGCTCTAAATTCTTGCTGTAACATCGACAGTGATTTGGCCGACCCTTTTCCCGAGTACTTATTGGTTCTGACTTCATCGCGAGCATTTGAAGAATGTTCGTTCAGCATCATCCTCGTTTGTATCGCCGTAAATGCAATTATGATCCTTTGTCCTTTTCATCACGTGCAAGTATTTTTTGAAGTACCAGTGACTGAAGAGCATTCGGGTAATATAGTAATTTACCTAGCCAAAGCTTCTGGTGCTCCGCGCCCTAAAATCTATTATTAGTTTCGCTGTCCATCTGCTTCGTTGCTCCTTTTCCCGCCGTTATTGTCACAACCTAAACGCCTTTTCCCTGCGCTCTTTGCCAGCGACTTTCATACCCTATTGACCTGTATATTTTTTTTTGTTTTCCTTAACCTTCTTCTTTCCAGCGCTAATAGGTTAATTGGGGGATTGGGGCGATTGTTCCGCCAATCACTTGTACGACTGGTGCTGATGCAGTGCGATATGCTGAGGCTACTCTCAGAGTTGCTTTTCTCTATACAGCTGTTAGAAACTTACAACTGTTTTCCATACGAATTGTGTTGATCCACAATTCGGAGCCGCACAGGGTGATTTCTATCGGCAGCTTTCTTTTGCTTTCTATTCGTTCTCCGATGTTTGCCATGAGTCGTGGGGGTTTGGAACCTATAAATTGTTTGATGAGAAAACCTTAGTCAGCATACAATATAAGACATAATAGATTTTTTTTAAGTCAAGGAAGTACGCACAGAGTAATTTAGTTGGCAGTTTATCAGTCGAGTATCAATCAAGATGATCTGCCTTAATTAGATTATAATAGTGAGCATTTTTCACGTTTTTATTCACCAAAATATATTTGCTATTAAATATAAAAAGTTCTTAGTGTCCCTCGTACGCAACCCCTTTTTGATTCGAGGTCTTAACTAATGCCAAAAAAAACCTAAATACGAAGAAAAGCGTCCAACGTTGGGCGGGTAACAGATAATTCAGTAAAAAAAAATTTCATCACAATAAAATACCCAAAACAATAATATTTTGAATAGTAAGAATAAGTAGTATCTAGTGATTAGCTGTTCAGGTTATTTACGCAATCCTTTTAGGTAAAAATGGCGCCCAACATCCGGGTGCGTAACAGATAATTTAGAAAATAATAATATATCACAACACAGTATGAGGAAAAACAGATATTTTTAATAGTAGGAATAAGGAGTATTTACTAATTAAACTTTTCAAGTTGTAAACGACATCATTTCAGATAAAAATTATGCCCAACATTGGGGCACGTAACATAATACTGTAGACATGAATATCTTCGACACAATATGATAAAGCAAAATGTGACGAAGAGCAGGATATATTGGATGGTTAAATTTTTTAGATTATATACGCAAACCTTATAGGTTAAAACGGCGCCCAACGCAGATAATTTAGTATATACAAATATCTTAGTCAAAGTACGATGTGAGGAAGAACAGAGTGTCAATCAAATAAATCTCTTTTATATCCGAACAATTTCACCAACTGGGCTCCAAGGAATATATAGTAATTGAGCTTTTGAGATTACAGCCGCAATCCTTTTGAAAACAAATGCTTCACTTTTATGCACTAAGAAATTCAAATACGACACAAAAATGGCGCCCAACATTTGGGCACATAACGACAATTAGAATTAGAAGAAAGGGAAAAGAGGGAAGAACACTGGCGCAATATGCCAGGCTTAAGGCAATCTAAGTTACTGCTGGGGGGCTACAACACAACTCGATATAGGGCATTAATGGGCCTGTCGAAAGATAACCTGAGGATCCTAACAGCTATTCTTACAGGACACTGCAGACTGAACAGCCACATGCAGAAGCTGGGCATACTATCGAATAACACATGCCGATTTTGTGATCGATCAGCGGAGACGGCGGAACATATACTCCTGGAATGTGATGCAATCTCAAGACGTAGGGCTAAGTTTTTGGGCTCACCATGGCCAGAGCACTCTCACATCAAATCCCTCAAGCCAGGTGAACTGCTAGGGTTCATCAGAGAAGTCGGCTTGGATGAGGTTCTGTGAAGCAGTTGAGGGCACAATAGACCAATGGTCGCAGTGCGATCCTCAATTAGTTATCTATCTATCTAACGACAATTAAGTGGATACAAAGAGTTTCGCTAAAATTTAATTAAAGGCTTAGCAGATTATGCAAATATCTGGCTAGTACGCACAGAGTAAATCAATTGACATTTTACCAGTGGATTATGAAAAAAGAAAGTTTTGTGGAAATACAGGAACGTTCGAATACGAGATTTATGAAATATTTATGCGGGGATACCTTGTGATGTTTAGTAAACTGTGGTAAGTACTATGACATATCAGCGAATTAAAACGCAGCGGCTGCGCTAGCTAGGCTATGTTATGTGAATGTAAGATGACGCTCCGGCCAATAAAATATTTTTTAGCGGAACCCGCCTATGGAAGCAGAGGAAAAAGGCGGCATCCACTCCGCTCAAAGAGCCAGGCGTAAACCGATTTGGTGTAAGCAATTGGCGGTTGTTAGCAGAGCACGCCTTGTTGGACAGCCATAACCGTTTAAACGGTTAAGCACCAATTAAGTAAGTAAGTACTACATATAAAACGAATATATAACTTGTAGGAGATGTCAAATAGCTCTGAGACGCATTAAATATTATGCTTCAAGTAGAATTTCCTTGGTGCTTCCAATTGGCGTCAGTTATTGCCAAACAGAGATAGCTGGCGTGATTTGGTACATAACGGCCAAAATTGCTAAGGCGGATAGGCGCCAATTAATAGTGAAGATTGAAGTAGAACTAGTCCAATAAGAAGTGACGAGCTAAGCCAAGAGGAACGAAGGAGGAACTGTATACCGAAGTACCCATTGTATTACGATATCAGTTGTAAAATTGGTTTAGTGGATTTTTTTTTAAATGAAATCGTTGCAGCATATGCCTTGTACATGGTGCGGTAGGAGAAACTGTCGAGAATTTTATTTTCTAAATTAAAAGGTCAGAAAGGTGAAGCCATAGGCAAAGGCTGCGTCTAAAAAAATTTAGAAAATATTTGGATGAAAATTCTTATTTTCCTGTCAAGAAACTTCTTCGCAACTTCTTTGCAATAAACAGCTAAGAAAATCATTTCGGAGTAAATTTTTTAAGTATGGCAACGCTTACTTCACCACTTTTAGCCATCTTCTACGTCCAATATGTTTTTAACGCCAATTTCTGCACTTTTTGTGTTTCCAATACACATTTCTTGTTCTCAAACTTTAAATTTGTCCCTTTGTTTTATATTGTTGTTTTTTTTTTTTTCAAAAACTGTTGTTTATTCACATTCGCGCAATTAGATGAATGATGTTTGTTTTTGTTTATGTATAGGTCATGTGGACAGGATCAAAAAACACTGGTCACGTGGTAAAACAAATAGATTTCGATGTGAATGAAACGATATTCGTTTGATCTGAAAACTAATGAGAAACAGAAGTTATAATCTGATTTTTCTGTTAAATAGCAAGGGAAAATATTGCATTTTACACACATGAAGCATTGATCCAAAGATTATATTTCCAATAATAAACTTCAGTTAAAAAAAGGGAGTTTATCAACTTAACACTCGAGTCGATTTCAATGCACAACCCAACCTAAGATATTCAATTTTGTTATCCGATAATCGAGAATAGGTACAAGCAGGGAAAACAGATGATACAAAGGTTAAGCACAGTTAAAAAATATGCTCCACCAGACTTTTTGGAAACTGTCACTGTTGGACAGCAATTTTCATTTCTTCGGAGTGCTAAATGTTAATGAACTTACTCATTTGAGCGTTCGATGTGCGATATGACGAAAACAACGTTCTTTAAAATTGTGAATTCGTCTTCGGCTCACTTAAAACTAGCAAATAAGTATAATATTGGACATTTTTACTAACAGTGCTATCCGTTAACGGCATACTGCCAAAATATGGGCCAATGGAAGTTTCTTAAAGACAACTCCATTACGACTTAACCTTGTCGATTTTTCTTACTTGCGTTATGAGCGATTTATGGCACTTTCATAGTGTAACGAATTTAGGGTAATTGCGCTTATTCCAAACCTTCCGCTAACGTTCGAATCACTAAACTGTTGAATAAGTAACTCCAATATTCAATAATGCAAAATGGTCTTTATTAGACTACTTTGAAAGTACTTCACAATAACACGTATACTTCACAACCAATAGCGTGCTTAAATTAAAGCTGCTTAGCCATGCCTCAGTTTGCGCTGCTTTTATACTCTCAGTTTCCTCGTTCACCCATTTCATGCTTGGTTACTAGCTAGTATATACATGTATATTTGTAGTTTGTAGCCATATGCGTATGTATATGTTAGTCCTGCTTCCGCTGATGATGACATGCGTTTTTGAGTATCTCTCTGCTGCCTTGTATGTGTGTGTGTACATGATGATTGATTTGTTTACGTACATACGAGTGGCTGCTTAGTATCGGCTAAATGATGATAGTATTGCTTAGTGATGATAATATTCGTCACAATAGGTTATCGTTCCAACTTAGTAGAACAAAGTAATCAAGGAATACAAAAGAGAGGTTTGATGTGGATCAGTACAAGCTTTTGGCGCACTGACCACCGGTGGCTTCGAAGGAGGCACAAAATCCCAATGAATTAGAAATAGATGACTCCACTTTCTACTAGTGTAAAGGCAGATGCCTTTAGCCCCGCTGCTCGCTTTGCAATTAGTCTCTAAGTTTCCCGCTAATTAAATACAGATAATGACTTGACTTTCGTTGAAAATTTCAACGAGGTTCACAGTCAAAATGTACATTTAATGAATGAACCATTTTAAGTAATATACTTATACCATAAAAGTTACTAAAGCATATGATCGTTGTATCTAAAAATGCCTGAAAAAGGGTCATTTGATAATTTCATTGAGGGAAACTCGAACCTCTCAATTGTATATGCGCAGTTTTTGTCTTGAAACATTATTAAGCGTCATTTTGGATCAGTTTTAAAGTAGTTAGAGGAACGCATTAGACCCTGCAGATTTTCTCAACAATGAACATGCTTGGAATTGTCGCCACATCTGAATGTAAAACTGAAGAGAAACCCCGAAAGAATGATAATGTACATTGCCGTTATTCTTAACAGTGACTCAAAAGCCGAACGAATTTTTATGGCTTAATGTTGGGATCAATGCATCTGAGAGTTACAAGAATACTTACTTAATATCAAGAATTTCTGAAGCTTCGTGCTGTGAACTGTAAGCAAAGCAAGCAACATCCATAACCTTAATGATAATAGCACGTGTTGTCATAGCCATAACCGTAACTATAACCGTAATTGTCGTATCCATAACCGTAACTGTTATCATAAAAATGTGCTTATCTGAAACCGTAACCATGACAGGCAATAAAGCTTACACCATACTCATAACTCTCATTATTAGAATGACCCAATCGTACCCGAAACCATTAACGTAACCATAACTTCTACAGTAACAATAAATGAGATATTATCAGCGCTAACAATAATCCAACTTTACCGTTTTGCCTACCCTAACCGTTATCGTTGCCATTACAATTACCTTTACTGAAAACGTAAGGTTCACAGTCAGCAGAACCGTCACCGTATCCATAACTCTAGATTATAATAGCTGCCTCGTAACTTTAACCATTGAAAGAAAAGCACTAAATGAAACCATTGCCATAACCAAAGCGATAACCAATTTTAACAGTAACAGTAAGGAAACGTGAAAGTACTTTTCTTCACTAAACTAATTTACAACTTTCCAACGGCGTGTTCGTAACCAAAACCATAGCACTAAACGAAATCATAACCATAGCTATAAAACCATAATAATTGCAAATGTGACTGTACCCGAGCCTGTAACTGCAATTGTAACCTTAACCGTGACAGTGAGAAACTGTAAAGGTAATTTTCCTACTTTTTATTTCGTTATACCATTCGTCTACATCTTCGTATTCGGCATTGTTTTGGCCTCTTCATTAACACTACCACCATCATCATCCTTTCATCTTCTTTCTTTTCTGTAATCTTCTTTTACATTTACTTTTCCCTTTTCTTTTGCTTTTTCCCCATTTGTATCTCCATTTCCAACTATCACTTTCTTTCCTCATCCTCTCTCCATTTTTCTTCCACTTCCCCCTCTCCTTCTCTTCCTTTCCATTTCCCACTTCTTCTGCCTGTGGCTTTTCGCGAAAGGGATTCCCGTTCGATATTCCTCTTTACCACAGCCTCTTATTAAAACCATCATAAGCACATTCTGTTTGATACCCATATTGTAAAAACATACCTTGGAATGGTCCACATTTTGATCTGTATCCCCGAAATGGGCTCATATATGGAATTTATACCTGCTTAAAAAATCCCTATGAAACTAAACGAAACAAACGCAGCATAATTTTAAAAATTGGTGAAATTTGGAGCTTCTGTTTGATAAATTGGGGCAGATATGACAAAAACCATCTGTTCTGAGAAATCGTTTGTATAAAGAATATATGCTATAGTGGTGCGAATCGGTCTGTTCGGACAACAAGGATGAACAAGGCTGAACAACTTAGCTCGTCGTCCTGATCATTTCGGTATACTCCTTGGTCTATCTCTTCTCCTTTAAGGACTAACAATTTTGAGATTAGTGGCAGACTTAATATCTATATATATAAAAAACAGTGTACATTTTGATTGTCACTCCATAACTCGAGAACGTATAGAAAGATTGCCCGGATAGGAAATATACAGGAAGGAGAGATGATGGTTAGTTGATTTTGAAATCCCAAATCGGTTTAGCCATTTTTGAGTTATGATTTTTATTTAGAAAAAATTCAAAATTTGAAAATTTGGTACATAAATTTGCCTATATTAGTATTTACGATCCTTTTTTCCGGGAAGTTAACCAGAGACGGACTGGGACTGGGATTAGAACTAGGACCGGGACTGAGACTCGGAGTGGGACTGGGACTGGAACAAAATACATACCACCCTCTGGGACAGGCAATAAGGGATGAAGAAGAATGAGAAGAAGGTGAGAGAAGAGAAAAGAGAGAAGTAGAAGGATACTGAGACAGAAATAGAATGAGACGAATATGGAGATAGATGAAGCGAAAAAGGCGGAAGGAGGAGTGAATAAAAGGACCAGGAAAAAGTGAAGAGGGGTGGGGGAAGGCAGAGTTAGACGGAAAAAGCTTATTAAAAAATGCAGATATGCCAAATTTAGGGCAGAACAACGTCTGCCAGGTCTGCTAGTAGCATATCATTTTCATAAAAGGTATAATTAAGTTGAGCTCCCAGTTGGTGTTAAACGCTGGATTCGCCGGCAAACATCAAAAAAGCATTGTGATTGAATGAGTCAGTATTTAACCTTGGTACCTATTGACACCCCTTTACACCTCCCTTGCATTGCTACCGTGACACTATAAATAAATACATTTTTGCGCCCGATCGACCCAATGAAACAATTTTGAAATCCGTTAAATGCAGAGAACCCATAAAATTGCCGTAAAAAGTCATAAGACAATAACGCAGTCGCGCCAAAAACGTCACAACCAATAAATTGACTTACAGCCCCAATTTAATAAGCGTATAAATGGATCAAAGGCGAAAAATTTTGCTTAAGTCAAATATACAAAAGATCGTAAATATATTTATGTGTGTACTGAATGTATGTATTGGCCTGCGACGGCCACCAGCTGCAACAATAAAAAAGCAAAATTTTCTTAAAATAATAAACAAATCGTTAGCATCAAAAGCCAATACGGGCAAGACCTCCAAACTGCATTACAAATGCAACGTGTGTATGTATGTATGATTGTTTGTATATTTATACGAATTTATATGAGATCACTTATGTAAGTCCGTATGAGGCTATGAGTAATTTTAGACATCGTCGTTGACGTGTGACGATCGTATGCCTCAATGATCACCTCTAGATCACCCGGCTGCTGCTGTTGCTGCTGTGATGCATTACAATAACAATACATAAACAATACTAGAGCTTTTGTGTGTATGTAAATCAAATAGGCAATGAATTAACATGCATACATACATACAGAAGAAGTGTAGATATATGATATGTATGTATGTTTGTTTTGTAAAATAAACAACAGCCAGTTCAATGAGTTAAAAATCAAAGTCAGCAGCACAATACGCCCACCTGGTAACGGTCACAGCTGCCAAACAAAGCTTTTAGAAGCAGCTGTGACGCTACGCTTAAGTGCTTGTGACAGCAACCTTGCCCCGCACGTGTTGGGATTCAACACACACACACAAAGCAACAAATATGAAACGAAAATACTAAAACAAAAATAAAATGACAACAAAAACGCTAAAAAGCCGCCCACATTACTTCTGCAGCTTTTACTGTCCTAAAATGCTAATTATCCGCACTTGAGTGCGCACAGCTGTATTTCGATATTCACCATTCAGGTATCGCCGACAAGAAGCCGCATTTGATTTGGATTCTTTTTCCATTTCTCTATCTGTTTTTTATCACTAAGTAGATACACATTATTATTAATGATCTATGCCACTTTTGCTACTCATCATTTGGTACCAAGCACACGCATGCTTTAGTCTTTTAGGAGCTCGTCATTGAATGTGAAGCATATGTGAAAACGTTGACGGATAGATTCGAGTAGAGTCGATTTCACTTCAGCTCATGTGGAGCCGATTTGTTCATGGATTAACGTTAAGGTGCCTTTCGCAATCCATCTTAAAGGCTCCGTATTTCTCTCGATTAGAAGATATTAAGTATGATTGAAATCAAAACGAAGGTTTTCCATGCAATTGAATGGAACCATTTGTAGCAAGCTATCGGCTAAGGCCAGTATAGGACTGGAAAAAGCTAGTCAATAAAGTTTAGTTTATATTTGAAAAATTAAATAAATAGATATTTATTTTCTTACACTAAGTTTAGTATGAACTGGCTTATTAATTGAATGTTATTATTTTTAAATAATATCCACTGCCATATCATCTTCCGGTAATGATTGAAACGGAACTTCAATTATCAGTGGCTTATGATGAAAAGTGCTGCCAATATACCAAATTTCAGGCAATCCAAATTTCAGTGAATATAATTTCATCAAATAGATCGGTTCGTGGCCCACTTCCCGGAAAGAAACTTCATAGGAACACTTTCCGAGTCCGCACAATAAATACGGTTTACTACAATAGATCAGACCCTGGTTCAGTTTCCGAAATGAAAGGAAGTACCCCTATACCAAATTTCAAGCAAATCGCACTATAAATAAGAATTTCTGGCTCAGTTCGGCCTTGGTCCACTTTCCGGACAAAATTGAGAACCTAAAGCATTCTCTGTCCCCTTGAATATATACACAAAATTTTATCAAAATCGGTTCAGTCGTTTAGGAGGAGTTCAGTGACAAACAGAAGAAATGTATACATACATATATACATATACACAGGGCCGTAGAGAGAAAATCCGGGCCCGGGACTAAACAATTTACGGGCCCCCTATAAAACATCCACTAATACATTTGATTAATTTGAATTAATGACGTCTCATTCATGAATCATTATTGATGGATTACATCAAGCAAAATTTTTGCCACATCAACTAAATGATTTTTGTACTAAGAGCTGACAATAAAATTAACACAGAATATTTACTATTTATAGTATGTATTTTATTGTAACATAGAAATAAAATTATGTTTTAACAGTCACATATTATTATTTGAAATAATCTTTTCTAGTTATTTGGTAACATTTTAGTACATTTCTGATAAATTTAACGATGATTATAAATTTTAATTATTCAATATAGAAGATTCGGATATCAAAGAGTGGCTTTTTTCCTTTTTTCGCTGTAAATTTTTTTATAATAATATCAAAATTTAACTCTCTTGCCAAAACGGATACAACGCAAAGCGTGGCAAATCCTGAAACTCGCATTTGAGATGATCGCGATCTATGAAAGTTTTTGATTCTTGAAAGACGCTGAAGGAACGTTCTGCACTAGCTACATTGACAGGTATAGGCAAAAGATACGTAAGGCAACACAAATGTTGGAAAAAATTGTATACAGATTTTGAACATATTGTGACGAATACCCAAGAACACTAAGGGGTACTATCATCTCTAAGCTGATACTAAGCAGTCACTCGTATGCACATCAACAAATCAATCTTTATGTCTACCCATAAGAGACGCACAAACACATGCATATATCTTATCTGAGATGCTCGCAAAAGAAGGCAATAATTTGTGCAAGTATTACTCACATATACACGTGCATATGAGAAGCTATAAACGTAGTTATAGCTGGTAATTTTATAGCTGATAACTAACTAGTAAATTCTAGAATAGAAAAGCCTAGAAATATGCAACGAGGAAACCAGACAGTATAAAAGGCAGCAACAGTAGAGGCATGACAATCAGTTTGGTTTAAGCAAGCTATCAGTTGCGAATTATAAGTGTTGTTGTGAAGTACATTAATAAAGGCCATTTTTGCATTATTCAATATTGGAGTTATTTATTCAACAGTTTAGTGATTCGAACATTAGTAGAAGGTTGCAAATAAGAGGAATTTCAGTAAATTCGTTACAATATGTAGATGGCATTTAGCAATTCAATGTTCAATTGAATAGCAACTGTTTTGCATTCGTTTAAAATTGCTTCCCATTGGTTCCCGGTCAACTTCAAATCAGCTAGCATCCAGATGTCGGACCTCAACATCTATGGTGGCGTCTCTAGCTTGGAAGACCACGTTTCTTTCATTAATGGTAGTCAGTATTTTGAACCAAACTGAGGACAGCAAGATACATTCGAACTTCTTGATGTACTTGAGAATGCCGGTAATAACTCCGTATGCTTGCGCAGTCAAATTTGGCTTTTGTCTGAAAGACTATCAAGAGGGCTCGGTACATTTTTTTTTTTGAGGATGCCCCATCGTTGTGGAGTGCTGCTAAAAATAGTAAAACATTTTTGTACAACTCCGAAGAAAGTAATTGTAGCCGTACAACATTCTGCAGCATCAACACCACATAAATTGAGACTCTGGGTTGCACAAGGCGAGTAATCAGCATTCGAGTTTTTGTCGATAATGCGACGTTGTGCTCCATTGTAAGCTTCCTGCATATTGGCGCCGTTATCGTAGCCTTGTGCACGACAATCGTTTAATGGGATTTCATGTTTACCTAGAGTATGGAAAACTAAATCAGAGATTTTCTGACAAGTTTTTTGGTTACAATTCACGAAAGCCAAAACCCGTTCTTGAATTGTAAAATTTGGTGCTTTCGAATTGAAATGGAGTTAGCGCAAAATGAACGTGACTAGCATCAGGCATAGCATCAACGGTAATAATAGCAAAATACCTGGATTTCTTGCCTTGTTCTAATATAGTTTCCCTCACGTGCTTTGCAAAAATTTCTATAAACTCGTACTGAATGTCTGGGGAAAGATAGTGAACTTTGTGCCGCTGTTGTGAAATCCTAACTTCCTCCAAATCATCTCTAAGTATCGGATCATATTGGCTTATGAGATCTTAGATGACCAAAAAATGTCCATTGTTTCGTTCACCAAGATATATACTTTCGCCTTTGAAAGATAGGCCTCTTTCACCCAAAAATAAAATAGTGTCCAAAATTCTATATAACATTTCTTTCCATTTTTAAATTTCAGTGATTAGCTGTTCATTGATAACTGTATCAATTATAGCCTCCTTTTGAGTTAGATTTTGTAAAGATCGCCATTGAATATAACATTTAATTTGATCTTGAGTATTTTCGTGTGATGGCAGTTTATCGTATAGTTTCTTCCATACCTGGAATTTCGAATATCCACCAGGACAACAAATTTTAGGTCGATTTAAAGTATTTGTGCTTAACAGACGACATGGTAGGCAATAAAAAGCATTGCTAGTGACACTCCACTCTAACCAGTCCCGCTCCTGTTTAACAACGAGGTAGGAAATGCCTCGTCATGACAATCACGAGGAAAAATAACAAGACACTTTTGATGACCTCGACGAATTATTTCGTTGACTTCTTCAGATCGCAAAAACTCATTATTGACGGTACCGATATCGACGTCGTTTAAATAATCTGGACTTTGATACAGAGTTGGTGGTATTGTTGGAAGACTTTTTGAAGATGAACCTTCATCAGTGTCACCACTAAAACTCTACGATTTCGGATTCATGTAAACATACACTTTTGTTTGATCAATATTCGTTGCTTTTGAAATTCGGCTTAAAATTTGCACATGGAACAACTAAAGACTCTCCTGAATTAAAAAAATGTCTTAGTACCTCTAAATCGCGGGCCCCGTGAGAAACCCCGGGCCGGGGGAATCCCTCCATTCCTCCCTCCCTCTCGTCGGGCATGCATATACATATATACATACAAACAAAACAAAACTTTAGGCGCTAGGGCTATGTTGTTGGTAGCTTTTTTTCGATCACAAAAATACGTCCATATAAATACATCCCAATCAAAGCAAGTGTGGTCGTACAATTCACAGCGAACAAACACACGAACTGCATTTTTAACCTGTGACTTTTGTGTCACATTTTTTAAATTTTCACTCTCATAAATTTTTCATAAAATTTACAGTTTCATTAAAAGCTATCTATAGCTCATAAAATATAATCCTGACTCTAACGTACTATATCTGTGCTAGACCCATAACAATCACCATTAACTGATTCATTTTATCTTTTGATTATCCGAAAAGGTAGATAATTGATGTTTATTTATTGGATGGATTTGCGGTCATCCCTCTTCTAGGCACAACCCGGTTTCGTCGCTATGCCATCTTCAGTATCATTTTATGTCGATTAATAATTTTTTTTTTTTTTTTATTATTTAAGAAAAACTTCCAAACAAACTTACTAAAGCTATGTAAACCCATCTCTAAAACGTTTTTGGAAAAACTCGAAAATAAGAAAAAAATTTACAAACAGTTTTGTAGCGTAATCAAATTTAGTCTAACAAATTATAAGTTATCGATCTCCCGAAATTTGGATTGTTTTTTGAAGTTTTTTTTTTTTGAAGGATGCTCTATACTTTCTTCTATTAACAAAGCAAAACTGTGAGCTTTTCGTATGGAAGAAAATATAAATACAACAACCTTTAAAAAAATTGTGAAGAATCAGTACCAATTTTGAGAGAACTGTAACTTCTATTCTTAACAAGGCGCACCAGTAGTTCTGGTAACAGGTGCCAATTGGTCACACCAAGGGGATTTAAATCGTTTTCCACCTGGTTCTTGCAGCGAAGTGAGGTCCGCCCTCTTCCTCTGCTTCCATAGGCGGGTTCCGATAAAAGTACTTTCTTATCCGGAGCGTCATCTTCCATTGGCATAACGTGGGCTAGCACGCGTAGCCGATGCGTTTTAATTCGCTGGACTATGTTGATGTCTGCGTAAAGCTCGTACAGCTCATCATTAAATCTTTTTCGGTGCTCACTGTCGCGTATGGGTCCATAAATCTGATGTAGTCATTGTACATGCTTCTGCCACCATATCGCTGGACGAGTACGTTAAGGAGTTGTAGAGCATGATTTTCGTTTGCCGAGAGAGAACTTTTTAATTTTCAGTTGCCTACCTAGTCCAAAGTAGCATTTATTGGCTGGATTTCAGAGCTGATGTTGGTGTTTGTGGTAATTCTGATTCCCATATAAACGAAGTCTTTTACTATTTCGAAATTATGGCTGCCATCAGGAGCGTGGTTATCAAGGCGCAAATGCGCTGAATCTTTGCCCGATGTTAGCAGGTATTCAATTTTGTCCTCATTCACCATCAAACCCATATTTACCACTTCTTTTTCCAATTCTGACTGAGCTGATTGTTGTAACTAATATTCTGCTTGACTAAAATGGATTGGGCTACTAACCCGCATGCTCTAAACAAGTAAAATTTTCTTGTCTTAACTAATTTGTTCAAAAACTTGTTTTGAGGTTGGATTTCATAGTTTCAGTTGAAGTTCATTCATATTTTTAATTAAATTATCAAAATAAAGAAGAATTTATTTGGTAAAATAAAAAATAAATTACTACTGTTATTTTCGTTTTCGCTACTGTATTTGTCTCTTAGAGACTACTGCATCCGCTGCAACCATACGTATTGGGGCCACCTCATTCAACGCATATGGGTTTTCCCATCCATTGGTTACTCTGGCCATATGCTCATCATGCATCAATTCGAAAATTATTATAAAATTCCTTCGTCCACCATCGTCATCGGTCGGTCTGTAATGCACCAGCTCCGCCGTTCTACATCTTGTGGGCACTTTGACACTTACTAGCCACTTGTCATTCCACCATTCAGCAATCACCAGGCACCATCACCTAATTACGCTCTTCGCTCCGTATATCAGCCAACGCTCACCGTTATAACGATTCACCGTTAATTTTCGGCTTACGTCAGCCGATACACGGTTTGCGCTTTTTGTTCAGCAACCAGTAATTTTTCGCGCATCGCGTATACCGCTCATCCCCTTTTAAAACGCTCTGATGCGGTAGATGTGTGTCTTTCTCTTAGATAACATCAACAAATTTACGTGTTTTAGTAAATAAAATATGTTCTCGAACCGATTTTGTATTGGTTAAGTGCTTCCCCAGCTTTCGTCGCCCAAGCCCGCCCTTCCAAACCTCTCATGGGCTGTACGCAGATGTCGTAGCATGGTATAATAGCCATCCGTGCAGACGCAATATTTAAATTATACACAGCCTATGCAGGCCTAACAGTTGCTCTTATATGTTATCCAACTCACGTACTAAATGGACCACATAACCTTCAGCCATAAGTAACAGAGAGCTTCCATATTGGAACGAGAGGCATTTTGGCAATGGTGGTATCCTCAGTATAATTCATTCTCAATAACTTTATAATAAGGCTCCTTTCAAGAAGGGACTGAAGTGGTAATTGAGGCAGTGAGCAGGTGGTTATCTCAAGGCGGTTATCTTACTCTACACCGACTATTCAGTAACATCACAGGAAACTTGCATCATTCGCTCAAAAGGTACACATCAGCAGATATAAAAAAATCGTCACTAGAAACTGGTACTCTAAGCAAACATAATCCGGTTGCAAAACGAAGAAAACATGCAGCTTTTTAAGCAGGCCCAGGAAAGAATCTAAAGGGAAACAGCTAGAACAACTTTACACAGACCAAAGCTTAAGCAAGTAGAAACAAGTAAGGAAGCTTAAGTTCGGGTGTAACCGAACATTACATACTCAGTTGAGAGCTATGGTGGCAACATACGGGAAAATAACCATGTAGGAAAATGAACCGAGGGTAACCCTGGAATGTGTTTGTATGGCATGTATATCAAATGAAAGGTATTAAAGAGTATTTTAAGAGGGAGTGGGCCATAGTTCTATAGGAGGACGCCATTTAGGGATATCGCCATAAAGGTGGATCGGGGTTGACTCTAGAATTTGTTTGTACGATATGGGTATCAAATTAAAGGTATTAATGAAGGTTTTAAAAGGGAGTGGTGGTAGTTGTATAGGTGGTCGCCTTTTCGAGATATCGACATAAAGGTGGACCAGGGGTGACTCTAGAATGCGTTTGTACAATATGGGTATCAAACGAAAGGTGTTAATGAGTATTTCAAAAGGGCGTGGGGTTTAGTTCTACAGGTGGGCGCCTTTTCGAGATAGCGCCATAAAGGTGGACCAGGGATGACTCTAGAATGTGTTTGTACGATATGGGTATCAAATTAAAGGTACTAATGAGGCTTTTAAAAGAGAGTGGTGGTAGTTGTATATGTGAAGGCGTTTTCCAGATATCGACCAAAATGTGGACCAGGGTGACCCAGAACATCATCTGTTGGATACCGCTAATTTATTTATATATATAATACCACGAACAGTATTCCTGCCAAGATTTCAAGAGTTTTTTTTTTTCGCCCTGCAGAACTTTTTCATTTTCTTCTACTTAATATGGTAGGTGTGACACACATTTTACAAAGTTTTTTTCTAAAGTTATATTTGCGTCAATAAACCAATCCAATTACCATGTTTCATCCCTTTTTTCGTATTTGGTATAGAATTATTGCATTTTTTCGTTTTTCGTAATTTTCGATATCGAAAAAGTGGGCGTGGTCATAGTCCGATTTCGGCCATTTTTTATACCAATACAAAGTGAGTTCAGGTAAGTACGTGAACTGAGTTTAGTAAATGTATATCGATTTTTGCTCAAGTTATTGTGTTAACGGCCGAGCGGAAGGACAGACGGTCGACTGTGTATAAAAACTGGGCGTGGCTTCAACCGATTTCACCCTTTTTCACAGAAATAAATTATCGTCCCAGAATCTTCGCCTCTATCAAATTTCACAAGGATTGGTAAAATTCTGTTCGACTTATGGAATTAAAAGTATCCTAGACAAATTAACTGAAAAAGGGCGGAGCCACGCCCATTTTGAAATTTTCTTTTATTTTTGCATTTTGTTTCACCATATCATTACTGGAGTTGGATGTTGACATAATTTACTTATATGCTGTAAAGATATAAAATTTTTTGTTAAAATTTGTCTTAAAAAAATTTTTTTTTAAAGTGGGCGTGGTGGTTCTCCGATTTTGCTAATTTTTATTAAGCATACATATAGTAATAGGAGTAACGTTCCTGCCAAATTTCATCATGGTATCTTCAACGACTGCAAAATTACAGCTTGTAAAACTTTTAAATTACCTTCTTTTAAAAGTGGGCGGTGCCACGCCCATTGTCCAAAATTTTATTAATTTTCTATTCTGCGTCATAAGTTCAACTCACCTACCAAGTTTCATCGCTTTATTCGTCTTTGGTAATTAATTATCGCACTTTTTCGGTTTTTCGAAATTTTCAATATCGAAAAAGTTGGCGTGGTTATAGTCCGATATTGTTCATTTTAAATAGCGATCTGAGATGAGTTCTCAGGAACCTACATACCAAATTTCATCAAGATTCCTCAAAATTTACTCAAGTTATCGTGTTAACGGACAGACGGACGGACGGACATGGCTCAATCACATTTTTTTTCGATCCTGATTATTTTGATATATGGAAGTCTATATCTATCTCGATTCCTTTATACCTGTACAACCAACATTTATCCAATCAAAGTTAATATACTCTGTGAGCTCTGCTCAACTGAGTATAAAAATAGATATTCATACTAGCAGTGGCCAAGTATGCTCCGAAGAAATCTTCACTAATTGTTCTATGACTGGAGACTAACTAAGAGAAATGCTTGGAACGTGTTCCTTCTGGCTGATTGCAAGGAATTACCATCGCACTTCTTAAATGATGTTGATAGGCTCATTTTCCATTTCAAATGGTTGGAGTAAAATGTCGATCAAACGATATCTTACTTACTTTCTTAATTGGCGCTTAACTGTTTAAAGAGATATGGCTCCAACAAGGCGAGCCAGTCACATCTTCGCTCTGCCAACTGGTACCAATTGGTCACACAAAGGGAGTTTAAATTGTTGTTCACCTAGTCCTTTCAGCGATGTGGGGTTCCTCTGCTTCCATTGGCGGGTTCCGATAAAACAAAACTTTTTTAGCCGAAGAGATCAAACGATAACAGTCTTATAAAAATGTTTCTAGGTTCCGGTTCCGGGTGACACAATAGGTCGATTCAAAATGGTTTTTCCTCCTACTCCAAATGTCATTAATGTGCTGCCTTCAGTGCCCTATATTAAAGAGAGAATATCATGCTATTGCGAGTGTGAGTTTTGTTCATCGAGAGGAAACCTTGTTAGGCCAAAATAGCTCTTGCTACTTCATCTTGTATTTTTTTGGCTGACATTATATGCGGGCGATAAATTTCGTTTTCATAGACAAAGATCTGCTTGAGAGGTTAACAACGGCTCCTTTTCGAAAAATGTTTCTTATTACTTTTCGAATTTGGATGCATATATGTAACAGTATGTGTTGAGTTCGATGAATGAAATGGAAATCAAGTAAAGCTCGTTAATTACTGCCGCTAAAATATCTTAAAATGAGGCGTGTTCAACAGTCACGGCATATTTACACTTTGCATCGCACGTTGATGGCTTGTGTCAAGTGGCTGATGACTTTTGCTGTTGCCATTGGATGCCGCGTTGTATTATTGATGACTTCATTGCGAGATTGTGGTATGAGGGGTTTGAGACAGCCAGTGTCACTTCGATGTAACTTTTTGCCATACATTTTCAGATGTACGAAAATTTGGTTCATGGCAATTGCATTAACTAAACGATGGAAATTTTTTATTTTAAGACATGATTTCCCTTTTTGCTAAGCTAAGCGACTCCATTGGGAAATCAGCATTTTTAGAAAGTGAAGGGGCGGTCAAATTAATAAGGGAGGGTTAAGCTAACAACACATTTTATATGAATAAGCATACAGACTTACATACATAAACTTATGGAAAGAAGGCAACAGCAGGATGCCAGGTGTCATATTTTATTCATAACTTTCTTGTACTCGCCCGTATCGATCAACGCATATGACACGAACTCACGTAGAAGCAATCTTCGACCGAGGCATACATATGTTAACATGTGTGGCATGCGGCTAAAGCTCTTGCGGACAGTTGTATGACGAGCTCTCGAGCGCCATTGGCCACTTGTAATTCTAGCCACTACATGTAAGCGTAAACAGCAAGCTGTCAAGGTTTTAGCTTGGATGATGCCGACCAAATCGATGAGGTGTGCGATGCTTGAGACGTACACTAATTGAGTTGGCTATTTTTTTGCCTCAAAAAAATAAGAAAGCGATGCTGAACCACATTTCACACTTTAAGCGCACTGGTAGTAAATGGGACATATATTTACGAATTTGTATATATTAGGGTGGGCCAAACCAATATGTTTTTTTCCGTTTTGATATATTGAACATATTATTCAGGACGTCGAAAAAGATAGCCTGTAAAAACAACAGCTTTTTGCTTTATGGTTTAGGGGTGCTTCATCGCCCTTTAGTTTTTCCGTCAGTTTTTTCTCCTCATGGGAGCCATGACTCCTGGACAGCGCCACGTCAAACAAATCCTCCTCAAGGGTTGGGAGGAGTTCGCTCGATGTCACTCTCCTGTTTGGGAGATTTATCTGTAAAACTTGCAGCGCCATTGGGCTATTTGCCCCCAATACCATCATCGTGACGTCAACGTCCTTCTCTTGCACTTTGTTTCCCCCCAACACTTTCATCGTGACGTCAACGTCCTCCTCTTACAGTTTTGGTTTAAAGCTTTCGAGGTCCTCCATCCTCCTTTTGGTTTCACATCCGCGTTTGGCAAGTGCCACTTTTCTCACCCTTTCTCTGAATTGCAGCTTTCGAGGATGTTGCTTTCAAGGTAGTTACTAACTTGCAATTGAGGCCCATATATTCTAAAAGTTAAGACCCACTTGTAACATCTATGTGGCTGGCCTGCCCGTCAACCGTGGTCTTTTTTACCCATAAAAGCCGGCTTTTAGTCTCCAGCCGAACATTGTTTCTTTATTCTGCCGTTGGAAGTTTATTCCTCCTCGTATGGGTTGTAATACCCAGGCTTTTTGAACGGTTTCGGCCTTTTTTTACCACTTGACACGGACCCATTTCAAGCGCAAACTTTCTAGGTCTGTTGCTCTGGACAATCCCTAATGCTGCATGTACAAGATAGCTCCCTCACTCCCTCTTGCTCCGTACCCTTCTCCACCCTACTTTTCCAATTGCACTCAACAGCAGTTCCACCACGGAGCCCGTTGACGAAAAGAAAACTAAAATTATTTACGTGATTTAATCAGGGATTGCCCGTATTGCTTTTGTAAATGTATGAGAACATTTATATGAAGTAATTTTTTTAATTTTATAATTTATTTAATAATTTGGGAAAATTTTAAACAACGTGACATCAGGACGGACAAGGCGACAGCTCTTTCGATTATACCTTGTAAATCTCTTCAAAGCCTTTTCTCCCGGGAGTGGGATTCGAACCCGCACTCATACGATAGTTGAAATGGTTACAAACGCATTCAGCTACGTCATGCCTTAGTTGTTGTAAAGTTTTTCCCAATTGCCTTCTTTTGCATATATTATCTTCTACCCATCACATAACTCGTATGTAATTATGTGTTGAAGTTATGCATGTTGGTAAGGCGGTTTCAGAGAAACTTGGTATTGTTGCTGTTTTTGTTCTATTTATAGAACTACGACGAATTAGCCAATTTTTTCTGTTTGTATGATTTAATCGGGGATTGCCCGTATTGATTTTTTAAATGTATGAAAACATTTATTTGAAGCAATTTTTTTAATTTTATAATTTATTTAATAATTTGGGATTAAAATATACAAAAGAAGGCAATTGGGTAAAACTTTACAACAACTAAGGCATGACGTAGCTGAATGCGTTTGTAACCATTTCAACTGTCGTACGAGTGCGGGTTCGACTCCCACTCCCGGGAGAAAAGGCTTTGAAGAGATTTGCAAGGTATAATCGAAACAGTTGTCGCCTTGTCCATCCTGATGTCACGTTGTTTAAATTTTTCCCAAATTATTAAAAAAATTATTTACATTTGGGATCACCCTAATGTGGATGTAGGTATGTATTATTTTGTATTTTGATATATGTAAGTATGACCAAAGTGGTATGACTTTGAGAAATAATAGAGTAATTTCAGATGTATACAGCAAGAGAGTTGCACACTTGAGTTTAATCATCCCTTTTTTTCCTTTTCTTCATCTTCGTAGATACCAGCCATCGATAAGCCACTATCAGCTAATATCATAAAAGGAGATTATGACAGATGTTTAAGACGAGCGAATTCGATTATGGCTGTAGCTTTTACATTTTATATCAACTTTATGGTTTTACAGCTTTCCTCTGAGCAAATTTAGAAATAAATATGTAATGGTTTTGGCACATGTTATTATTGGTTTTGCAATTTGGACAGACATCTCTTTATGCTTTCAATATTTGATAGGTCGAAATGATGAAGTTGAGACAATACCCTTAGGACATCAAAACTTATAGCCACGCGGTGTAAGGATCTTAAAAAAGAGTGGAAATTTTTCCCACTGCTGTCATTGTGTGTTAGCACAAATTTTTTGGAAATAATTTCCAATAGAAATCACCACTGGTAAACTAAATCTGCTACAGCAACAACATCGACAACATAAGTACAAGATAACGAAAATTAAACATATGCACTTGTTCGCATGAGCACCAGTGGCAATGAATACAATGCGAAGGGCGATGCCGATACATCAGAGGAGTATTCGAAAATGTGATAAATCCAGCTTGAATCCAGTTGAAAATGAAGAAACCACACCACACTAGCAGGCATTTGGGAGCATAATTTAAGCCGGTGATAGCTATTAGAAAGGTAGATTTCTCCTAGGAGAATGTTTTTATTATTTTCCCAAAGTTTCTAGTATTTCCACACTATGGTAGAACATTGTGTATGATATGGGGGCTAGTGGGATCACATTTACGCTGATCCACCTTACAGAAGGCAGCATGTCGGCGATCAAGACATGCTAACCTCCTAATCTAAGGTGTCAAAAAGACCATCTCTATTTCATTGGGACAGTATTTTAAAGACGTCAAAGCCGATAACCACTCGGTGGTTGGAATGTTAAAAGACACCGGTGATATTTCCTGCTGTTGACTTCTGCGTGCCGAAAAAAAACTTATTGGGAATAATTTTCAACAGAAATCACCACTAGCAAACTAAAGATGCGATAGCAACAATCACGACAACGTGAGCACAAGATAGCGAAAGTTTCACATACCCAATTGTATGCAGGAGCGGTAGTGGCAATTTATACAAGGTTAAGGGGAGATACTTATACATTGGACGAGTATTCGAGGATGCGTCATGCGTATATTCCAGATGCGTGTACAGAAAGACAGTGCGAGAGCTGCAGCACGCTGGTAGCTATATAAACAACCTTTGTAAGTGTGAGGTTGAGCATGTTTTGTGTTCTTGACTTGCGCACTCACACAATTAAGGACGGCCACAACTCTTAGGAACGAGACAGCTATCAGGTCTTGAAGTAGCAAGAAGGAAGATTTAAAAAATAGCTCGTACTTTCCCAAAGTTTCTAGTAAGCACCTTGCCTGCCGCCTGCTTAAGTGAACGAATGTACGCTGGTTAAGGTGGTTGAAAGCAAGCCGGAGACCAAAAACTTGTAAGCCTTAAATCTGAGAGATATAGGGATGGTGTTTATAAGATGATTTGCAACCAGAGGATATATTCGGCTGTATAGTACTGGAGCCTTTCCGATAACAGGCCACCACAGCAAGAGGCGCTACTGTGGTGGACAGTTTTCCCTTATCATATTTATGTGTGTGAGAAAATAGAGTCGCAAGGCTGCAATAAGTGGAAAGTCTGACGTTGTTGTTGTTGTTGTTGTTGTTGTAGCGTTAAGGGCACTCCCCGAAGGCCTTGGGGAGTGTTATCGATGTTGATGGTCCTTTGCTGTATACAGATCCGGCATGTTCCAGTACCAAGCCCGACCATCTCGGGACCGATTTGTTATGACCACATAAGACATTCTAAGCCATACCGCCCTCCTACCCGCTAGATCCATGAGGAGTTCTGGGTCGCCAGAGCCTCGGCTGTAAATGAAGGAGGGTTGTCCACGGATAGGTGAGGTTGACAATTGGGTTTGGAGAAGCTATATATTGCGCTGGCAACATGAAAGGGTTGCTCTACACAACCCCTTGAATCTGTGTGGTATTTTAGTCGCCTCTTACGGCACGCATACCTACCGTGGGTATATTCTAACCCCCTAACCCGTTGGGGGTAGAGAGTGTAGGTAGCGGAGAACCAATGAGTTAAGAGATGGGCCGGTAGGAGAGTATGATTAGAGAAGGAGAGTGCAGCAGTAGTAAAGAGAATGAGATTGTCCCCTCACAGGAGTTGGAACTCTCCATTATGAATTTTTCAGCACTTGGGAGCCATAGTGGATGCAAGCTCTGGAGAACGCCCTTGGCTTGGGCTCGCGAGGCAATAAAAAAGGCAAATATAGTTCACTGCAAAAAAAATTGGTGGAAACGAACTTTCGTCTCCTCTTAAAAGGCGCAAAGGACCCAGCCCCAGGGCTATGCAACAGGTGAGCCATATGGACTAGGGATTCATGTTCAAAACTGGGAAAAAGAGGGAGCCCAATAAGGGAGAAGCAACAACCTCGAAAGGTGCAAGTCTGAGAGATGTGGAAAGTTGTGGATATTAATTAGCTGCAGAGCACGGCTGTGAAAGTGGGTGATAAGGCAAAGGGCTCAGTGCTACCAAAGCTCCCGTTATTCCCAAGAGGAATGACGTTGCGAAATAGTGACGTTTCATAGCAATAACTGTGACGCTAAATGTTTTCCAAAACGTGGAGGAAGTTGTTTCAAACTTCCCAAATTTCTATAGGAAGGATGCGCGCTTTTAATTGGATGAGGCTGAGAGAGCGCCAAAACCTAGAATACTAAAAGGCGTGGCATGTTTTCTATCTACGATGAAGTCGAAGAATGCGCCACTCCATCTGGAGCAGCTGAAACTCAATATATCGGCATAGGATTGGAAAGTACTTGGCGTATATCGGCCTCCGGAGAAGGGTCACAACTACATACTCCAAAAAAAGTGGTCGGAGGATGTGTTGTACACGGAGCTTGCCCTCAGGCTGTGTTTATCTGTGCCTCGAGAAGGGGAAAGAGTATAACGTAAACTTACTCACGAAGGTGTTGGAGGGTGACAAAGAGCTTTATGTGAGTCTTAAAGATAAACACAGTAAATGGCGTTCAGCAGTCTTCTCCTAATACTTGCGAAAGGAATTTTGACTCATTGCTACTGAGAATTCAGCGTTTTCCATGAAAAACCAGAAGGCAGGGTGAGAGCTAACGTCATAGTGAGGAAATAAATATCTGTCTAGTCTCTGTTATGTCAGGATTTTTGGAAATGTATGGGAAAATTTTTTGGCGGGATTCTGAATGTTGTGACTACAAGATATATATATTTTTATACCCAGCTGAGCAGATCTCACAGAATATATTATTTTTGTTCGCATAACGGTACCCCATAACGGCATAAACGAATCGAGATAGATATAGACTTCTTCTATATATCAAAGTGATCTGAGCGAAAAAAGAAATTCATTTAGCCATGTCCGTCCGTCCGTCCGTCTGCCCGTAAACACGATAACTTGAGGAAATTTTGAAGTTTCTTAATGAAATTTGGTATGTAAGTTCCTGGGCACTCATCTCAGATCGCTATTTAAAATGAACGAAAGCGGACTATAACCACGCCCACTTTTTCGATATCGAAAATTTCGAAAAACCGAAAAAGTGATTTAATTCATTAGCAAAGACGGATAAAGTGATGAAACTTGGTAGGTGACGCAGAACAGAAAACTAGTAAAATTTTGGACACTGGGCGTGGCATCGCCCACTTTTAAAAGAAGGTAATTTAAAAGTTTGGCAAGCTGTAATTTGGCAGCTGAGTATGTAATGCTCGGTTACACCCGAACTTAGCCTTCCTTACTTGTTTCATACAACTTTGGTGTTTCACTTCAAGGTAAAGCAATGTCAGTAATATGTCAGGTTTATTTGCACAATGCTCTGTTATTTTTACGGTGTGCCAGAAGCGATGAAAATTACGCACGGCGCAGT
Organism: Eurosta solidaginis; assembly: GCF_040869045.1. Classification (NCBI taxonomy): domain Eukaryota; kingdom Metazoa; phylum Arthropoda; class Insecta; order Diptera; family Tephritidae; genus Eurosta; species Eurosta solidaginis. The sequence goes on from NC_090323.1 coordinate 182,829,550, forward strand.
TAAAGTGCAAACACTAACTAAAGTCATTAAGTGCAACTCATGGTTGTGAAACAACAAACGATAGGGACATAAATCTCTGCAGAAGTACAAAGTCAAATTACAAAAGTGCATAAATTCTACAAAAAACAAATAAATGCACGCACCTAAAGATATGTGTGCGTAATTGGCCCACATATTCGACTATGAGTTGCAATTAAAATCGACAAGTCCGAATAGCCGCCATCGTCTCCTTTGCTCTTATCTCGTCTAATGGCTATACAAATGGTCAACAGCACACCTTTTTATGATCATTTGGTCTGCACCTGTCGATCGGCATTAACCTCTTTCGCGGTGGTCAACATTCCAGGCTAATGTGTCCACGCCATTTCAATTATGTGGCAAAAAAAAAAACGTTAACGTCTACTATGAATGCATAGATCTATGTAAATATGAACCTACGTACAAAGTTGAATGTGCAGCATACCTAGCTAGCTTTAATTTGTTAGACACACATACATTCACATATACGATGGCTGTATAATTAATCAAGAAAACGTGTTTAATGCGTCGCCTAATCGCCAACCATCTGCTTGCAACGGCACGCCTGCCACAAAAGCTATGAAGGAAAAAAATAGAAAAAAAATTAGAAACGTAGCTTACAGCTTTATCTGGCTACTGTATAAATATTTTTCTTTTTTTGGTATTTCTATTAATTTACGTAGGTGTGTGCCACTTCCTTCTCTTTATATTTTAACTTGCTTCTTCTCGCTTTTGCACAGGGATTGACTGTGAATTGTAAAAATTTAGACCAAAAGAGCATCATAAGATGTACACTAGTACGTTCTTTGTTACTCAGACTATAGACGACCTCCCTGAACAAACTTGTACCCAGGTGGTCGCTTGAGACATCAACGCAGATCTGTCAAATGGATACCAGATGGGTAGTTTTGAGCACGGCACTACCCGACATATCGTTGGCCACGCTTTGCTAACTCTATCCATGATGCATCACTAGTATCGGAAAAAGTGTTGTCTTGCGCTGCTGAATAGAGAGTGATGGAGGATTTTACGTGAAGTATACACAACTACCGCAACTTTCAACAAAGGAAAAAGTCGAACAAGAAGAGCAGCCCCCATTAAAGCCAGGTGAGATGCCTCTGAGGTTGTTGCTACAAAATTAAAGAAATAATGCTCACACTGGCGCTGGACAGATAGTCAAAAGTACCGAAACTGTGAACGGTACGGTAGAAGTGACCATGCGCTGATTGAACCACGTCTGCAGCACCTCAATGCCACACTTGGAGAGATAAAAAAGTGTATAGGTGGAGCAATGAAATTATTAAGCTACGTAGGGTTTGCCACATAATGCGAAGGCTCCCAGCCCTCGCACGTAGTGCGTACGGGCAACTGGTGCCGCCAAAAAGCAAAGCAAACTAAATTGCTGGAAAAAACCTTTGCCAAGAAGTAAATCGTGATCCTTGACGACAATAGTACACAATTGTAATGGGGAAAATCCTTTGATCGAATCAAGCGATGAATGGGTGAATCAGGGCAAGCTGTGAAGTAACGTCGATGCTCTATTTCTAACCCGCCCAGACAGAGAGAGCAACCACGTCTCTCACGAAGATCACGATACGCAACCTTTTAGCAATGGCGAGCTAAAAAGGTCAGTACATTCCTCGCAAGGAGGAAGATGTCACACCTCGCCCTCATACTGAAAGGCAAAGAAGACTCCGACTCCCGCCGACAGGGCCGGGAAAATGATGGAAAGTCTCCTTAAACTACGGCTGACAGCAGGAAATGAGGATGTGGCGGCATGGCTTACGAAATGGCCACTCACAATAGACGCCATGGCCGTGGTTATACTCATATATTCTGTAGGAAAAGCGAAAATGGTGTAACACTAAACAATGCCAATTGCCCTATTGGGTACAGCGGATGTGAAAATGCCTTCAACAACGTCAGGTGGTACGAAATGCTTCATGAGCCTAAGCATTCTTTCAAAGTATCCACATATCTATTTGTATTTTAAAGATACTACCTAAATCAAGTTCGAATAACTGGCGTCTGGATCGGTGTTAGGTCCAGACCTCTGGTACGCCACGTCTGACAGCCTCCTCCGCTTGCATATGTCAGGAAGCATTTTTCTTATCGCTATCGCAGATGCCATGGCTGCCACAATTACAGTACGTAACTGAGAGGTGACACAGCTTAAATTAAATCAAGAAATTGGCAGTGTAAGTAATGTTCTCACGAAGAGCTAGTTCCCACCATATTCAATGGGATAACGGTTGAGACAAGCATGTAGAAAAATGCAGCTCCACGAAATGCCTTATGGTAAGAATGGCTAGCCAGTAAATCTGCTCAGAACACTTTGAACAGGCAAATGAGATGACTGCGCAGACTATCGGTTTCCTATGGACAAGCGAACTGATTTCCGAGCTGTAGGGGTTAACTTCTATCTGAAGCAATTTTAAACTAGCCACGCCTACTTCCGGGAGAGTAGCTTAAGTGCTCTTGCCGCGTGCTGCCGTACCCCTAGTAATGCAAAACGCATTACCGCGTGTGGAAAATGCACGAGTCTTGGAAGGTTAGGTTTTAGGGGGTTGCCCATCAAGATAAGAAGGTAGTCCTACACTAGGAGCGTCGATAGTGGGACTGTTTTTATTTAACTTTTTTTTGTTTCAATTTATAACTGTCACAATCCCTAATTTTGCTATTCAGATTTGATGTGTTCGTTCTAACGCTCTTTCTCTCATTCACGCCATTATTCTCGTTCTCTGCAACTTAGTGTTGCTATTAAAAATTAGCGTCTAATTTAGATCTTTATCGTGTGCATTTAAACAAATGGTTGCCAACATCATTTGATCGTCATAATGATAACAAAAGCAACAACAACACTTACAGACATGGCAATAGTCAACAATAGCGTAACAAGTACAACAACAAAAACAACATTAACATAAAATAACGTGCTGTCATGTCCGTCAAATGGGAAGTTCTTCGGTTGCACGCAAGCCATGCGCTGCAACAACTTATTCACAAAATCATGCCAACAATAACAATAAAGAACAACATAGCAACTAAATACTATAATTTTGTTTAATTAATTCTTATAAGGCAAATGGTTATTATTGCTGTTGTTATCTTTGTATTTAAGTTGTTATATTTGAATGTGCTAACAACAAGTTGCCTGACGTAGTCTGCAACAAAGCACTTAGCAACTTGGCGTTTGTTGCACATGCACATGATCTTGTCCGAAGTAACACTAGCGGATGCTGCACTCATACATACAAACATATTCATGGCGCTATTATTGCTAATGCCTGTCAGCGAACAATAATTTTGTAGACACTTGTTGCTAACGAAAAAGTTGCAGAGGTGACCAGATACACTCAAAAAGGTATGTAGATATGTTGGTCATGTAATCGATTGTTTGGATGTTAACGAATAAATGAATTATCGAATGAAATGTATCAATTCAATCGTATATCAGGCATCTTCACAGAAATGGCGACAACCAATAACGAAACTGTTTTCACAACGTAAGCATTTGTTTCAAGTCGATGAAGCAGGTTTCGCAGGCAGGACTGGATCCAGCCCTAGCCTGTAAATGGCAGTGGGAATAATAAGTATGCCAACAAAAATTATGTTTATACGGCGAAAGTCAGGGTTTTAAGATGAATCATATAGAGTATGAGTCTTCAAAAATCAAAAGTGATTTTCCTTTCGCATATGCAATAGGAGCACAATTGTCCTATTGAATGCACACTCCTTATGTCGAGGAACTGTACCATTCCATCTAGAGAAAGTGAACTGAGAAAATTGATTTCGAGCACATTTCGCAGATTTTCGCGCATAGCAATTTAATAACACTTTCATAGCCAGCATTTTATGTTACAGATAACAGAGCAATTACAACTCGCCGATAAACTAATGACTCGTCGACAGGTCTATCTATTATCGATAAAAATCCGATAAAAATTTAAAAACTCAGCGACACCCGTAGCTCCTGATTTTAATGTTGTTGTTGTTGTAGCGATAAGAACACCCGCCAAAGCTTTTGGAGAATGTTATCGATTTTAATGTCCTTTGCCGGATGCAGATCCGGTACGTTCCGGTAACAGACGTTTTAGTATGACCACATAAAACCTTCTAGGATATCCCGCCCTCGCACCCCCTAGATCCATGAGGAACTTGAAAAATTTCTTACATGGTTCCCTAAGTAGTTTCGAAAGGTTCCTTAAGCATTTCCAAAATGGTCCCGAAAAAGTTCCGATGCCGACCTCAGCTGATATTCGAATTAATCTCTGGAAGTAGTCATTTATGAAATGGTCTCCATGTTTGTTGCAAAATGGTGCCAAAATATCCCCTATGAGTCCCGACAAGTTCTTACAAATAAGTTGCATAGAATAATAGATTTCGTTCAAAAGTATTTTTGATTTCCTTCGAACTCCTCCTAGAACTTTCGGTGTGGTAGGCAGACCACCCCATTACCACACCCTACAACCACAGCACGTCGACCGTCAAACAATGTGGAAAGGATCCCGAATAATTCCGAAATGGTACCGAAATAGTCCCGAAAAATTCAACAAAGAGTCCCTTAAGGACTCCTTAAAATCCCTACAAGTAAATTACTAAAAAATTGGACATTTTTCTAAAGTCTTTCCAAATTCGCATCACCTCAAGACAGGTGTCGACAAACCATACAAGTACGTTTTTGATGTAATAAAATCCTAAGTGAAAATGGATCAGCACTGCCAGATGCCTTGCGTAGGAGGAACAAACCTTTGGGTCCCTGTGAATTGCAGAAAATGCCTTATGTAGCACTGCGCCGTGAAGGTTGCTGCTATACCACAGCACAGGTGGCATTATGATAGGCTTTAGCATAGGAGCAGTGGCTTGGTATGTAAGGCCAAGATGTCCTTTGATCTAAATATCTAACCTTAAGACAAAGGGCAGAAAATTTAGGCACAAAAACTCATACCGACCTGAGAGTACCAAAAAAGCTTCGCTAAGGGCGAGAGCAAATTTTCCAAATTTTTTGGTCAATGTGGAGGCTTCGGTGATGAGACGGAGTCTCAAGACATAAATGCGTTAGGTGTTGGCTTAGGTAGAAAAAAATTCACAGGATCGGACCAAGTTTAAAGATAATTTATTAACGACTCTTCATTAATCTGGTTCAGAATTCGATGGTCTATAGGAATATTTTTTCGTCGTACATTCATAGCAACTTTCCGTGAATCTTTCGCTATTTTTCAATGTGACGGGAATAAGGTGGGTGAAAGAAATAACGGGTAGTAGTTGAAGCACATGAAGGAAAACTAGAAGAATGAGGGAAAAAGAAAGAGAAACAACAATAAGGTAGAGGGAAGAAAAAACTTACAAGCGGAGCAAGAAAAGAGGGAGTAGAACTGGAAATTGGAAAGTTAGGCTGCAAATCAAATATTATTTATACATAGCTTTTGTAAGAAAAGGCAAATGAAATAATTATAACCGTAGGTTCGAGCAGTCGGCTAGTACCAGAATATAATAGTGTAACGAATTTAAGGAAATCCTGGTTATAATGCACCTTCTGCTAACGTTCGTATCGCTGAACTGTCGAATAAATAACTCCAATATTCAGTATTGCAATATGGTTTTTAATTAGTCTATTTTGGGAGTATTACAATTATACTTCGATATCACGAACTTCACAAAAGCGTGTTTAAATCAAACTGATTCGTCATTCCTCAGCTTGCGCTGCTTTTTTACTCTCGGTTTTCTCTTTCGCCCATTTCTCCTAAGGTCTAGTTGTTTCGCGAAAAACTGTTCGAGAATAGTCGTGTCTCATGCTTGGTCACCCAGCTATATACATGTATATTTGTTGTTTATGCTTTTCTTGTAGCCATATGCGTGTATATGTGTGAGTAACTACTTCTTCTCTTAGCTGATGGCCACATATGTGTATGTGATATATCTCTTCACTTCGAGCTACAAGTTATATGTGTGCATGTACATATGTTTGGCTGCTTACTGTATTTGTTGTTGTGATTATTTACTAACAGCATAGTGATGCTTCGTCACAATAGTACCGGAGCGTATCGAAATCATATCCGACAAGGATCTGTCCACACGGAGCAATACTTTGAATCTTAGAGAGGGGTTTTTGTGATTCAAAGGCGATATATTTCTTTTGCGAGGTTGATATCTGAAACTGCCTCATGCAGACCACTAAACCACTCTTTACCTCCTCACTCACAACAACGAATCGAAAGAGGGCAGTGACAATTTTTATTAAATTTTATAAATTAAGTTCTTATTTTTCTATTTTCGATATTTTAACTGAAACTGCAAACAAATCTTAAAATCATTCAAATCCATGCAAGGTGTGAGTCACTTTTTTATGTGGAAGAAAATCTAAACACCCTTCGGGAACAAAATTTCAGCGATCAATGTGAATAGCTTATACTGCAGCCGTTTTAACTTTTATATTGACAGCCAAGCAGCAATTATGGCAAAAATCTCGCAAAGCACAGCATTTAAAAAGTGTTTTAGAGTGCGAGCAATCCATGGAAAGAGTCGGGACGGGGTAAAGCATACATCTATATGGTGTCCCAGGGCATATGTGAATAGATGGGAATGAAAAAGCGGATCCGTAGGCATCCCAATTAGATAGGGTAAGATTAAGAGAACGCCTTCGAGGTGCACATAATCGACCAAGCGGGAAAGGCGTGGGTCCAAGCGCGGGGCTGTAAAGAGTTGAAGATTATGTGTAGGTCTTACACCCTTAAACTAACAAAGCTGATGCTATTCTTAAAAAGAGTGTACTGTAGACTCATGACGGGTATTCTGACTAGGCACTACCTTCTGGCGACACATGCCTTTAAATTAGGCTTGGTCAGTGCTAGCATATGTAGTAAGTGCGGGTTGGAGGAGAAAATGATCGAACACATTTTGTGCCCGTGCCCTGCGCTTGCCAAGCTAAGACTGCAGCTATTAAGAGTGATACAGCTGTCAGATCTAGAAGCAGCAAGTGGCGTAAATCCTAGAAAGCGTCTAGTATATGCCAACAGGACGGAGTTATTTTATAACATAGGTCCTGGTTTTTGATAGGGTTTTTCAGTTTGGTCGTTATATATAAACTTCTGGTAACACTACGGACTCCTTCAGTCTATTCGAGGTCCTAATGGACCGGCCAGTTCAACCTAATCTAACCTTAGGTGAATTTTGAGATACCTAGTCCTCATCATCATTCTTATCCTCATAATCTTGTGGTACTAAGATTACAATCCGATAGCCCTTAGAATGATTGAAAATGTACCAAAACGACGATAATGCAGACGTTCAATTGAATAGTAGTCCTATGTTGCATTTTAGTGTAATATTGTATCTTGTAAACTCATTCGGAGCTTTTTCCGACTAATATAGCCCAGTTGACTGAAAATAATCTCAAGTCTTTGATATATGAGTCAGGCGCGATATATCGAGCTAAATTCCATAATTTGGGCTTCTGTGTGTTTTTTTTTTTTTTTTGATATAATTATATCCCCATCGTATGTAATCACTTTGTGTCTTAAATTACTCATGCGATTACAGCATTCAATGAAACGCTAACGGGCGTCACGCACCTACCCATATTTACTAACAAAAAATACAAAAAATAAAACAATTACAACAAAAATCACTTCGAGTAAATTGTTCTCAAATGTGCGCACATGCCAGTCGTAATGCCTTCTAAACATTCAAACTGCTCCACCTCTTTTTGTTTGGCATCAATTTGCGCTTGATAGTCACTGGTGTACAACAAAAATGCTGCAAAACATATCCAGCCTGATGTCAATTATGTGAATATAGAATACGCGCATGCGCCGTGTGTTGCACTTTGCGCGTTTTCGCATAAATCTTGCGTTCATGCAGTTGTTGTTGGCCGGTTGACAGATTCGTTAAAATCTAGCGCTCATTCACCTTAAAAAATCGCGCTACACAATTCGCACATTCACCAACTCAGCCACACAAACATTCGATTTTGTAATTGTATATACTTGTTGTTGTAGTTTAGCAATTTTTTTTATATTTTTGCAAGTGTTTCAGTAAAGCGTTAAAATTAGTTTCGTTTGGAATGTTTTATTAGCTTCAAGTTCAAAGATCATTCTTGACAAATTGCGTACAAACTGTCTAGCGGAGGTAAATATTTGTGGGTGGAGACGCCAGCTATTGAGAATGTGTAGAGAATGCCTCATTCTACACCGACAGGCTCAATTATTTCATACATACATACATCTATGTGCTCCGCATCGTAAGTAAAACGAAGCGATTTATTTTAGGGAGTGTTATCGATACAACGGGTCTTTGCTGGCTTTAGAACCGGTACCTTGGTAAGAGACGTAAAAAGACTAAAGCCATCATTTCGGTTCTTTTCTATTTGATTTACCTTATAAAGCCTGTGGCGATAGCGGATAGTCGGCACATCTAGCACGCTGGGTCTTTATACACCATCGATGACGGGATGATGCATTTAGTTACACACACAGCGAGTAGGCAAGATAGCTATCTTGATATGATCATACTTTTCGTGGCAGATAGAATTTAGGATACCCTTCTTCCATCATCTCAATCCAGAAGCAACACGTAGGTGCCAATGAGCGATATGATACAAGTCGTGGTATTATGCTCGTTTACTGCTGTGCGAAATCGGAAAAAAGGGGAGCTGCGGCTGGACTGTACTTAAAGCATCTGCAGGCAAATCCATCGTACCGACTTCTTAGCTACAGGCGGAGGTCTATGCCATAGAAGGAGAATCTACGCTGCTCCAGGTGGGCACCGCCTTAAAAGTACTAGAATCTAACGAGGTGAATTTGTATATCGTGCGGGGGTATCGAGCCTCGCTGTCGTTCATAAGTCACCTCAATATCTCCCTTTGCTAAGTCCCTAAGCACAGCGAATTTGACATAAGTGCGACCAACAGCACCGTGCGACCACTGCCTGGTTATTTCTTGAGGTAAATAAGACAAGGCAACGGACTTACGGAAACCAACCGTTATAATTGCGAGGTCTCTAAGTCCTTATGGTCATGTTTAGATAGGAAAGGCTTTCTTCTCAAGCTAAAAAAAAAAAAAAACCTGTGGTCATTGCACTATTTAACCGATGCTCCGGTGGTGACGCATGCTCACAAGCACCACTTGCAGAAGCTGTTAGGAGGAGAAGGAAGAAGAGATCCTTAACTTGCTCTCCCGATGTCTTGGTTTTTCGACAGTCTGATAGAAGTAGTTAGGTAAATCCTTCGCTCCCACTTAAGTTCATCTGAGAAAGAAAGTAGTTCGTTGAAGTTGACCCGCCACTCTCTGAGTGAATTCACAAAGGATACAAATGTATTCTAGTGGAGTGTGTGAGGTTCCCATGAACGCGTTCTTAACCTTATCTAACCTATAACTTTGAGGTCAGTCAGAGTTGTCAACAAGGCGAGGTTTAAGACATAAGGGCCCCTGTTATCGTCGGTCTAAACGTCGAAGAGTCAGCGCACCTGCGTTTATTAAAAAGCTGTACTACTTAGAACAGTTATATTTATGGCGCTGAAACAAGACCGCTGACAACATCATACGAGGCGGTATGGTGGTACTTCAAAGAAAAGCTCTTCGACAGATTTATTGGTTGCTACGCCTCAATGAAAGAAATTACCTAAGAACTTTTAACGATCAGCTTTTAGAGCTTTTCGCAAGCATCGGCATGTTTCAGTGAGTTAAGAGCAATGGGCTGTGTTGGATAGTTCAGGTTGTACAAATAGAGAGAGAGAGACATCCACGTTTAAAGGACCATATGGAGAAGGAGTTCAGATACTTTGGAATCTTCAGTTGAATCCAGGTATATGTAAAACTGGAAACGATTTGATGGCATGCTGAACTGTTTAAACGATTAAGCAACAAAAAATAAGTAACTAAAACTGATAAATATATTTCTTTGATAACTAAAATTAAATTTACAAAAAATGTCATCGGGTTCAATATTGAAGGATATACAGAACTTCTCAGTAATTTCCCTTACAAATCTTGGCACAAAGACTAATTTTTTGGGAAGAACCACAACCAGCTTCTTCTAAGCCCCAGGCTCAGTCGCCTCAGAGCGAGTTGTGGGCTCAATATTTTTATACTCAGTTGAGCAGAGCTCACAGAGTATATTAACTTTGATTGCATAACGGTTGGTTGTACAGGTATAAAGGAATCGAGATAGATATAGGCTTCCATATATCAAAATCATCAGAATCGAAAAAAAATTCGATTGAGCCATGTCCGTCCGTCCGTCCGTCCGTCTGTCCGTTAACACGATAACTTGAGTAAATTTTGAGGTATCTTGATGAAATTTGGTACGTAGGTTCCTGGGCACTCATCTCAGATGGCTATTTAAAATGAACGATATCGGACAATAACCACGCCCACTTTTTCGATATCGAAAATTTCGAAAAATCGAAAAAGTGCGATAATTCATTACCAAATAGGCATTAAGCGATGAAACTTGGTAGGTGAGTTGAGCTTGTGACGCAGAATAGAAGACTAGTAAAATTTTGGACCATGGCCGTGGCACCGCCCACTTTTAAATGAAGGTAATTTTGAAGTTTTGCAAGCTGAAATTTGGCAGTCGTTGAAGATATCATGATGAAATTTGGCAGGAACGTTACTCTTATTACTTTATGTCTGCTTAATAAAAATTAGCAAAATCGGAGAACGACCACGCCCACTTTTTAAGAAAAAAATTTTTTTAATTCAAATTTTAAAAGAAAAGTTAATATCTTTACAGCATATAAGTAAATTATGTCAACATTCAACTCCAGTAATAATATGGTGCAAAAAAATACAAAAATAAAAGAAAATTTCAAAATGGGCGTGGCTTCGCCCTTTTTCATTTAATTTGTCTAGGATGCTTGTAATGCCATAAGTCGAACAAAAATTAACCAATCCTTGTGAAATTTGGTAGAGGCTTAGCTTCTAGGACGATAACTGTGTTCTGTGAAAAAGGGCGAAATCGGTTGAAGCCACGCCCAGTTTTATACACAGTCGACCGTCTGTGCTTCCACTCGGCCGTTAACACGATAACTTGAGCAAAAATCGATATATCTCTACTAAACTCAGTACACGTACTTATCTGAACTCACTTTGTATTGGTATAAAAAATGGCCGAAATCCGACTATGACCACGCCCACTTTTTCGATATCGAAAATTACGAAAAATGAAAAAAATGCCATAATTATATACCAAATACGAAAAAATGGATGAAACATGGTAATTGTATTGGTCTATTGACGCAAAATATAACTTTAGAAAAAAACTTGGTAAAATGGGTGTGACACCTACCATATTAAGTAGAAGAAAATGAAAAAGTTTTGCAGGCCGAAATCAAAAGCCCTTGGAATCTTGAAAGGAATACTGTACGTGGTATTACATATATAAATAAACTAGCGGTACCCGACAGATGATGTTCTGGATCACCCTGGTCCACATTTTGGTAGATATCTCGAAAACGCCTTCACATATACAACCCTTTTAAAACCCTCTTTAATACCCTTAATTTGATACCCATATCGTACAAACAAATTCTAGAGTCACCCCTGGTCCACCTTTATGGCGATATCTCGAAAAGGCGTCCACCTATAGAACTAAAGCCCACACCCTTTTAAAATACTCATTAACACCTTTCATTTGATACCCATATCGTACACAAAAGTTCTAGAGTCACCCCTGGCCCACCTTTATGGCGATATCTCGAAAAGGCATCCACCTATAGAACTAAGGCCCACTCCCTTTTAAAATACTCATTAACACCTTTCATTTGATACCCATATCGTACAAACAAATTCTAGAGTCACCCCTGGTCTACCTTTATGGAGATATCTCGAAAAGGCGTCCACCTATAGAACTAAGACCCACGCCCTTTTAAAATACTCATTAACACCTTTCATTTGATACCCATATTGTACAAACGCATTCTAGAGCCACCCCTGGTCCACGTTTATGGCGATATCCCGAAAAGGCGTCCACCCATAGAACAAAGGCCCACTCCCTTTTAAAAAACTTATTACACTTTTCGTTTGACACCCATATTGTACAAACGCATTCTAGAGTCAACCCAGGTCCACTTTTATAACGATATTCCGAAAAGGCGTCCACCTATAGAACTAAGGCCCACGCCCTCTTAAAATACCCATTAACACCTTTCATTTGATACTCATATCGTACAAAATAAATTCTAGAGTCACCCCTGGTCCACCTTTATGGCGATATATCGAAAAGACGTCCACCTATAGAACTTAGGCCCACTCCCTTTTAAAATTATCATTAACACATTTCATTTGATACCCATATCGTACAAACAATTTCTCGAGTCAGGCCTGGTCCGCCTTTATGGCGATATCCCTAAATGGCGTCCATCTATAGATCTATGGCCCACTTCCTCTTAAAATACTCTTTAATACCTTCCATTTGATACACATGTCATACAAACACATTCCAGGGTTACCCTAGGTTCCTTTTACAACATGGTGATTTCCCTTACTTTGTCTCCACAGCTCTCAACTGAGTATGTAATGTTCGGTTACACCCGAACTTAGCCTTCCTTACTTGTTTTTGGTTAAAGCTGCCTTGATGTTGAAGGCTCTACTGTTACGGGACTTGGGGATACTAGGTTTATAAGTTTCAGTATATGAGGTGCAGGAACGTTTGTATTGAACGTTTGAGTTGGGGACATTTGCAACATGGTCCATGGTCAGAACGGCATCCGAGGCATCTCTTCGTTTCTTTCGTTATCACGGCTATTAGCTCTAATAGATCTATCGGCTACACACGTTGTAAGCAAGTGTCATTAATGCCTGAACTTATCGCAGAGAATAGAAAGGTCTTTGGCTACTTCCGAAAATACATTGCTGGTATATATAAACAGCTTAAAAAGATCCACTTTAGCTGATCTAAATTTCAATCTTGACCAACGTAATCCTTTTTAGTCGTTAGCAAGTTGGTAGTGTGGTAGCATCCAATTTCCGCTTTCCTTTTTATATTGGTATTTAGCTCATACCTATTCGAGTAGGCTACAGCCGATGGTGAATTATCTTAAATGTAAGCAACACACACGACGAAGCAATTCGTTAGCCGAATTGAAGAAAGGAAGTTGATTTACTGCTCACACTATTACAAATTTTACAGCATTGATTAAGCACTCGTGTGTGATGTGAAAATTTTAATACTTAACTTTTAAATATTTCAGAAATATATGGGCTAATTTTTATTTCAAGTAGCCATATTTGTAGACTGTACTGGCAGAGGTTAAATCTTTCCAAAATTTAAGATTTTGATTTATATGTTGTATATATCTGCCCATGGCTCAACTGAGAGTTAACCCTGTGATCCATATCGAGCAGCGATTTGGCAAAGTGTTTAATATAAGGCCATTCCTCCGGTAGCATAATGGCAAGACCTTACAATTTGGCTGATTTCATAGAAAAAATAATTGACAAACATTCGTAATGATATATATATAAAAAGAAGTGTACATTTTGATTGTCACTCCATAACTCGAGAACGGCTCGACAGATTGCCGTGACATTTTTAGGAAAGATACAGGAAGGAGAGATGATGGTTAATTGATTTTGAAATCCCAAACTGGTTTAGCCATATATATATATAAAAATCAAATTCTGTGTGTGTGTGTATTCGCTATGGAAACGTATTTCCCATACATCAATCATCACCAAATTTTGGTTATGGGTTCCTTCGATCAACGGGAAGGTTTTAGGCTAAAAATAATTTCGATATATAAAAGGGGCGTGGCACCTCCCATACAAATGGAATATTTAGTACTGCATACCGTTGAAGGTATACATACCAGAACATTGAAATTCAATGAGGAGTTATATGAGGTCAATCCCTAACACCACCAAGAAAATATGGAATTGGGAAAAAGAGGGCGTGGCACCTCCCATACAAATGGAATATATTATACTGCATATATCTGGATGTCGTAATGGTAGGATAATTAAAATTGGTAAGGAGCTATGTGACGTTAAGTCCCAAAACCTCCAGTAAAATGTGGAATGGGGAAAAACTATGGCTGCCGTACAAACTTAAGTTATTTTAACACTTAAAGTTTGACTGCATTGTTGAGTTTATTTGTTATGCCTTTTGGACGTTTAGTAATCTGCCGCTGTTCAAAAAATTGTTTAGCTTCAGTCTATCTACATCTTCTATAAAAATCAAATTCTGTGTATGTGTTCCCTATGAAAGCGTGTCTGCTATACCTCGATCATCACCAAATTTTGGCTCGAGGTTCCTTCGATCAAGAGAAAAGTTTTTTATATTTCAGAATTAAGAATTTTAAATTTAAATATTTTTGTTTTTTGGCTATGCGAAAGAACTATCTTAGCTCCCAAAAATGATCATGTTAAAAAGATCAATGATCGCTTTCAAAATCAATTTCCTGGTGAAGTGACGAAATAAAAATCGATCGACACAGTTACAAATGAAGATAAAATTGTGAATTATCCAAATGAATTTCGATACTCCTTAGAACCAAAAGGAATGCCTGCGCATATATCAACTTTGAAAATTGGCTCACCAGTCATGCTTATTCGGAATGTAATCAAAGTAACAATCATCAGCGGTAAAAGCAATACAATAATATAAAATAAGATACAAGAATAAAATGTTTTAACAGAAAATTTAACCAAATATTCAATATCAATTCAATTAACAGAACAATAAATTAAATTATCAACAAACAAAACAGAAAAAATAACGCAACATTCATTCGATCTCGGGCGTTACAACGTGCGCCTGGTAAAGCTAGTCGTCTTTAAAAACATAATTTCATACGCACAATTGAGCTATAAAAAATCCTTAACTTTCGTTATATTTTAATGCGTTAAATAGCTAATTCCTACTTAAAAATCGATTAGCTATTATCTATCCTCAATTAGTACAGATTTTTATTAATTTATAACTTTGCACCCAGGAAATTCTTATACCTACATATATACAGGGTGATACAACATTGCGTGCACATACTACATCTTCGTTTTGCTGGGACCAAGACGAATGGGAAGTCTGCAGAACGTCTGCACATACGTCTTCTTTGTTACATCTTTGTTAATTTGTTGGCTTCCTAGATTTTGAAATTGGTGTGTCGCAAAATTGGTGGATCTCCGTAGAATTTTTCTGAACTTTTCGATTCCGGCGAGAAAAACGCAAATTAGCATACACAAATTTTGCAAAAAGTCTTAATGGTCTTAACTCGAAATTTTTGAGAGTATTTTTGGAATTTTTGAAATATTTTTCCAAAGCGCCATATCTGATCTCCTTACGATGAGTAAAGTATGCTCGCAATTGATGATAAACTTTAAGCACCGATTTATCGAAAAAATTTTAAGGGAAAAACGCATCGTTTATTATGCCTTTCATGAACATGAAATGGTATATTAACTTTGGTCCGATGTGTGTAACGTTGAGAAATATAGAAGATAGACTCACCATTAAGTATACCGATTTGATCAGGGCAGCGAACTGAGTTGATATAGCCAAGTCCGTCTGTCCGTCTATCTGTCTGTTTGAACGAAAAATAGTCCCAAAAATTCTGAGATATCTCAAGAAAATTTGGCATAAGGATGTATTTTTGTATTATATTAGACATTTGTCGGATCCGGTAGGATCGGACCACTATAACATATATCTCCCATACAACCGATCGTTCAGATAAGACGATTTTGGTCATTCCTGCCGCAATTTAGAAAGTATAAACGTGAAACTCGGTGATACATATTCTAACATATCATAGAAGATATCCTGAGAAAATCACTTTGATCGGAGCTATATATAGCTATATCACATACAACCGATCCTTCAGATAGAAAGATTTTTGGCCATTTCTCCCTTAGTTTCCAATATAAAAACGTGAAACTTGGTGATATATGTATATTATAACATATCATAGAAGATTTCCTGTAAAAATCATTTCGATCGGAGCTATATTTAATATATCTCCCATACAACCGATCGTTCAGATAAGACGATTTTGGTCATTCCTGCCGCAATTTAGAAAGTATAAACGTGAAACTCGGTGATACATATTCTAACATATCATAGAAGATATCCTGAGAAAATCACTTTGATCGGAGCTATATATAGCTATATCACATACAACCGATCCTTCAGATAGAAAGATTTTTGGCCATTTCTCCCTTAGTTTCCAATATAAAAACGTGAAACTTGGTGATATATGTATATTATAACATATCATAGAAGATTTCCTGTAAAAATCATTTCGATCGGAGCTATATGTGATATATATCCCATACAACCGATCGTTCAGATAAGGGGGTTTTTGACATATTTTTTTTTAATTATCTTAAAATTGTTTAGGTATGTACATCTGTTCACTATATATTTCTTATCTTATACAGCGCATTATGTATTTGGAGATTACGAATGGGATAAGATTATTGTTCAGCCCCATTCATGAAAGGTATGAAGTCTTCGGCACAGCCGAAGACAGTCCCGCCCTTACTTGTTTTTTGTTTGTCTTATTCCCAGGTAGGCGTGGAGGAAGTCTGTTCACTTAATTTTGTAACCCCCTATATATACATAGGTACATATGTATGTATTTGTTTAAAAAAATTGTTCCAATAATATAAGCTTCAAGTAATATCATAAAAGTGCCTGACATGGCCATTGAGATAAGATTCGCTATTGTCGGTGCAACCACCTGCGGTAGGAAAATTTATTTGTAATACGTATGTACATAACTGTAAACGTTCGTTTAACTGATAAGCAAGACAACAAATGGGTTATGGATGGGTAGGGAAAACGGTGTTTGGTAGGTGTTTGAACTAAAAAGTTATCTTAAAAACAAAAAATAAAAAGTTTTGCTATTTATTTCTAAAAATTGTATGTAGCGCGTGTGGAAAGATAAGCACACATGTGTCCATTGGTTTTAAAATTTATCTATTATTTCTACTTAGCTAAGTTTTTTTTTTTTTTTTTTGTAAATAACAGTATGGTATTATTTTAATTAAGCTTCAAGACTCCGATAAACAAGTTTTCACATTGCGATTCGTTTAGTAAATTAAGTAAACAATGGAGTGATGTCACTTGTCGCTTATATAAGAAGAAATAATTAAAAACATATATGATCTGATGAAACGCATAAAAAAACAAATGATAACTTAGACTAGTTCATGGTCCTCACGGACCGGCCAGTTCAACCTAACCTAGACTAACTAGTTCGTGTTAATTGAAAATTTAAAAGGCTTTTTATGAAAAGCATTCAATGTCCTAATTTAATGAATTTTCATCAACTCAGCTCATTGTTTCTTATTTTCGATATTTTAAGACAAAACTGCTATGAATTTTGTAACTAAAGCTATGCAAACCAGACTCAGAAACGTTTCCGAAATATTTCGACCAAATTTTCCGTAGGTTTCGAGCTTTTTATTTGAAGTTCC
The DNA here is from genome assembly GCF_040869045.1 of Eurosta solidaginis. NCBI lineage: Eukaryota > Metazoa > Arthropoda > Insecta > Diptera > Tephritidae > Eurosta > Eurosta solidaginis. The sequence goes on from NC_090323.1 coordinate 182,846,985, forward strand.
CTGAATTTTTCGAATATGCAGCTATATAGTCAAACTAGTTTTAGTATAAGAAAGAAAAAGTAACAGGTTATCAATATTTGCATTTATTTGTAACAATTTTTTAACAATTGTTTTCCGCGGGGTATTTCATTTATCCCTCTCATTTTCAAAAATAAATTCGAATTTTGTGAGCCCTATAACTTGAGCTTTGTTAGTTTTAAATTCATTAGGCTACAAAACTGTATATTAAAAAAAACAGTTATCTCCAAATAAAACGTTCCAAATTTTTTTTAAAAATTTCTCGAATATTTTCGAAAATATTTCTGATGTAAAACAATCACATAGTTTTAGTTACTTAATTCATGGAAGGGATTTTTCAAATATCGAAAACAAACAAAGACGGATTTAATAAACAAAATTTGATAAAAACTGCTGCTGCTATTTTTTGCTCACTGCTTTATATAAATAAATAAATTTAAGGCGCGATAACCTCCCAAGAGTTTTTAGGCCGAGCTTCTCTTCCTTCGGCGTCGTGCTCCGTTTAATTTTTCCTACGAGTTGACGGGACGGAACCTACTTGTTTAATGCCGACTTCGAATGGCATCTGCAAGGCAGAAGAGTTTTTACTGAAAAGCTTTTCGTGGCAGAAATGCACTCGGAGTGCTTGCCAAACACTGTCGAAGGGCGACCCCGCTTAGACAAATTTTCTTCTAATTGAAAAAATCTGTTTCTAAAATTTTGATGTTGCTTTACTGGGCGTAAACCCAGGAGCTTCGGTGCGGTAAGCTGAGCACGCTACCATCACACCACGGTGGTCGCTGCTTTATATAGACTTTAATAATATCTAAGATGTAATTTTGTAAATTACTATTATCAAGAAAATATTATATTTTAATTTCCAAAATTTAATAAAAATTTGTATAGCAAATATTTTAAAGCAATTTGCTTTGTCTGGCAAGGTGCACGGAGTGTTAAAATCCCTGCAGTCAAACCAACTAGATGTATACTAGATGAATACTAGTTTGCCAAAAATCCCAATTAGTATGAGTTCTGTAAATTTTTCATATTAGCAACTGGTATTTTTAACATGGCGATGTCCTACGAAATGTCAATTGCCAGTCTCTGCATCAGCATCATACCAATTGACAAAAAAGTCATTATATACACCAACATTGTACCAGATGCCATACTAGTTATTATATACATCAATATCATACCAACTGACATACTAGTTAGTGTATTCAACATCAACATACCAGTTGGTATACTACTCAGTCTGTGCATCATTGTAATATCAGTTGACATATTATTCGATATTTGCATCAGCATCCTACTGGTTAATAACTAGTCCTAGTTGAGTTGAGAAATTACTTGAAAATTGATAAATTAGCTCAAATTCATTTTATTCATTATATTTCATATATATAAAAAGTATGTATATTAGACTAGGTCGATTTATCAACCGATATCGCGCCATTGATTTTTACAACAGTTTTTTGAAAAAAAAATATTTTTTGAGTTTTGGGGAGTGTTTTGGTCGAAAAATTTACTCTTTCGCCATTATTTTTTTCGCAAGCTCGAAAATTATTTTTTTGGGTATGCGTAGTGGAACTTTTTTTTCTAGAACCCAAATCCTATCGAAAAATCGATGCGCGATATTGGTTAACAAATTGACCCAAGTTAATATACGTGCATATATCACTTTAAAATTTATCACTTCAATACATTATACTTTGGAATAAATTTTGATAAAAATATGTACATATATATTAAACCTAAAAAGTAACGGAATAACACATGCCAATTTTGTGATCGATCAGCGGAGACGGCGGACCATATCCTGTGACGCAATCTCAAGTCACAGGGCTAATTTTATGAGCTCACCATGGCCAGAACATTCCCACATTTAATCCCTCAAGCCAAGAGAACGGCTAGGGTTCATCAAGGATGTCGGCTTGGATGATGTACTGCGAAGGAGGTAAGGGCACAATAGACCAGTGGTCGCAGTGCAATCTTCAATAAAGTATCTATCTATCTAACGGAGAAGGACGAACCAGTCGTTGTTGACCACGTCAAAACAGGCCAAGCTGCACTAGCACCGTCCTATGATTAGTGTTAATGGAGTTCAGAACGGTGGTAGTGATATGCACTTTACGGAAGTCATGCTGATGGCTGGATAACCGAAGAATTTCATTTAATTGAGGGAATCGTAACGGCTTCAAACGTTTTCGTTACTGACCAAACGCATAATATCGTTAGGTACTGGCTGGGTTTCCGGTATTTGGTAGTGGTTTTATCCTTGCCATTCTTCTTTATTCTGGCATGGCAAAGGCTTTTAACGCCAAGTAGAAGAAATTTGCTAGGCTGCTGATGCCCTCATGGCCAAGGTGTTTTGGCATCAGCATAGGTTATCCGTCTGGAACTATTGATATGGAAGGCTTGGCGTTTTCGATATCTGCTTTAACCTCTGTTGATGTAACGGCGAGGGTCGACTCGTCATGCTTGTGTTTATGTGCCCATTGATTTGGACGATATCTAGCATTGTCAATTGAAGTATGGATTGCAAACTGGCACTCGCGCATTTTCTCGAGTCCGACAGACGAAATTCTAGTCGAATAAATTATTCAATACTAACTACTATGAATAACACCATAAAATCATAGTCAATGAACCATTCTAAAACTGACTAGTATGAATAACCCCACAAAATTCTAGTCAAATAACTACTCATACACTAACTAGTATGAATAACCCCACAAAATTCTAGCCAATGAACTAGAATGTTTGCTGACTACTTTGGCTTTTGACACATAAAATAACAAAAAATGATAAAAAAGCATAAAATGACGAAAAAATATAAAAAACAATTGGTCAATCCAAGGCAAAGCGAATCCATACCAAGTGGTGGCAAAGCAAATTCACCCAATTCCCCGTGCAGAAGAATTTCAAGTCAAAAGAAAATTTTCAAAGATTTTGATTAACTGACATCAATCGGCTGTTGGGATAACAACACCATGCCTCCGTACTGAATTCGCCTTGGCTCAATCTTTTTTTGGTGAGCGAAATATAAGAACGAGAGGAATGCCCTTGAAGCAGGGTTGATTTTTATTTCCCACAATTTGTTGCACGAAAATATACATAAGTTTGAACATATTTTAAATAATATTTCGATGTCTTGGAAGGCACTCAGAGCAAATTCTTTGTGTTCTACGCACCCCTCGTCTATTTGCTTTACAATTGAACGGAGAGCCGTTCTCGTAGATCTGCCTTTACTATAGGCATGCTGTGAAGCCGACAGTAACCTCCTTTCCCATAGGTACGGATAAATCATCGACCTCCAACGTTTTAAGAAGAAACGAAGATAGACTGATTAGCCTGAAATCCTTAGATTATACATGAGAGCTTCGTTGATTCAATTCGGAATGGCTTCAAAATATCCAATTATTTTCACATTGATTGAATTCGTAATGGTTCGTTTGTATATCAATATCGCCAATAATGGTAACCCACAATTAAATACCTTTTAATATTTAAAAAAAAGTTCAGTAATAAATTGAAAGTTAGAAAATTAAAAATCAAAAATTTTAATTTAGAAAACTAAAAAAAATTGTGGAAAAGACAAGTGTGATAGCTTCTGCATAGACGTCAAAATTACAAATAGAATGGATCACCTGATTTTTAATTGAATATCGCTGTCTCATTCTGTATCTCTTTCTATCACCCGCTGAAGATTGCAGGCTCTATGCGCCGCCATATTGAGCACCCTGTCAAAACGCTGCAAAAACGCTAAAAATTAGCCGCATTGAACATCCTGTCAGGCAGTGACGGATAAGATATCCACAATGCTAAAAAATTTTCATAAACAAAAGCTAACAAGATTCAAATTATTTTTAAAATTAAAAATATGAAATACAAAATATATTTTATTGCAAATAAAAAACACCATAGTTTCTCCCGGCCTTCGGAATGAAGGTAACCTTGACCTTGTCCAAGCCTTTTGGTCGATATCTCGAAAACGCCTTCACCTACACATCTACCCCACTCCTTTTTAAAACCCTATTAATACCTTTAATTTGATACCCATATCGTACAAACAAATTCTAGAGTCAGCCCTGGTCCACCTTTATAGCGACATCCCGAAAAGGCGCCCACCCATAGAACTAAGGCCCACTCCCTTTTAAAATACTCATTAACACCTTTCATTTGATACACATGTCGTACAAACACATTCCAGGGTTACCCTAGGTTCATTTTGCTAAATGGTGATTTTCCCTTATTTTGTCTCCAAAGCTCTCAGCTGAGTATGTAATGTTCGGTTACACCCGAACTTAGCCCTCCTTACTTGTTTCACTTCCATTTAAGTTCAACGCGTTTAAATAGCAAATTGTTTAATTTCTCGCAACTTTTAAAAGCACACCACCAACTTAAAACCTATTTTAAAAAATTTAAATCGCGCTCATGTCATTATACCTTTCATGAAAATGAAATGGTATATTAATTTCGTCACGAAACCGAAAATTGTAAGTCCTTAAAGGAAAATAGATAGACCCACCATTAAGTATACCGAAATAATCAGGTTGAAGAGCTGAGTTGATTTAGCCATGTCCGTCTGTCCGTCTGTCCGTCTGTCTGTTTGTATGCAAACTAGTCCCTCAATTTTTGAGATATCTTGATAAAATTTGGTGAGCGGGTGTATTTGGGTGTCCGATTAGACATTTGTCGGAACCGACCGGATCGGACCACTATAGCATATATCCTCCATACAACCGATTTTTCAGAAAAAGAGGATTTTTGTAATATCTTACCCAATTTAACAGATTGAAGCTTCAAACTGCACCATATGCTTTCGTATATTGCACATATTGTTGCCTAAAAAAATTGATGAGATCGGTCGTATATATAGTATATATCCCCCACAACCGATTGTTCAGATAAGGAACTTTTCGTAATTACTGCCCCATTTTAAGAGCTAGAGGCTTCAAATTTCAACGAATGCTTAGGTATATAGCATATATTGTTGCCTGAAAAAATCATAAAGATCGGTGGTATATATAGTATATATATGGTGGTATATATAGTATATATATATATATATTTTTTCGCAAATTTTAGCCCCATTTTAACAGCTAGAAGCTTCAAATTTCACCGAATACTTACGTATATAGCATATATTGTTGTCTGAAAAAATCATAGAGATGGGTTGTATATATAGTATATATCTCATACAACCGATTGTTCAGATAAGAAACTTTTCGCAATTTCTACCCCATTTTAACAGCTATAAGCTTCAAATTTCACCGATTGCTTACGCATATAGCATATATTGTTGTCTGAAAAAATCATAGAGATCGGTTGTATATATAGTATATATCTCATACAACCGATTGTTCAGATAAGAAACTTTTCGCAATTTCTACCCCATTTTAACAGCTATAAGCTTCAAATTTCACCGATTGCTTACGTATTTAGCATATATTATTGTCTGAAAAAATCATAGAGATCGGTTTGTATATAGTATATATCTCATACAACCGATTGTTCAGATAAGAAACTTTTCGCAATTTCTACCCCATTTTAACAGCTAGAAGCTTCAAATTTCACCAAATGCTTAAGTATATAGCATATATTGTTGTCTGAAAAAATCATAGAGATCGGTTGTATATATAGTATATATCTCATACAACCGATTGTTCAGATAAGAAACGTTTCGCAATTTCTACCCCATTTTAACAGCTAGAAGCTTCAAATTTCACCAAATGCTTACGTGTATAGCATATATTGTTGTCGGAAAAAATTATAGAGATCGGTGGTATATATATTATATACCCCATATAAACTCAATTTTTGCCCCCTTTTTACGGCTAGAAGCTTCAAAATTCATCAAATTTCATCAAATAGTTACGTTTACGTCATATATTGTTGAAATACGTGATTCGCAGTCATAGTTTTTACACCCAGACCACAAAAAACCAGAAACTTTGCATCCTCACACAATGTACCTATCGTTAAGGTATGCAGATCTGTTCACTATATATTTCTTATTTTATACATCCGATTATTCGGAGATTACGAACGGGATAAGATTATTGTTCAGCCCCATTCATGAAAGGTATGAAGTCTTCGGCACAGCCGAGGACAGTCCCGTTTTTACTTGTTTTAAATTTAAAATACGTTTTTAAAGATAAAATAGCTTTTGAGTGGATTATAACAGACTTGAAATGATACTTAATTTAAAACCATTTTTCAACCAATAAAACCCTATTTTATTTCGACTATGACTACGGGCCTTTATCTTTTATTGTGAAATTAATCTTTTTCTCAGATTTGTATTTGTAGAGCACGGCGTGCATCGCGATAACACCACCTCCTATAAATGACACATGCAATAAAATCTGATAAATATAACATTTTAGTGTTTTGCACTTAGAAAATATTACGCATTAGCCTGCCCATTGGACTGCAGTCCTTTAAAATTTAAGTGCAACTGCACCAAAAATTGCTGCAATCTAACTAATTGTTTTTTGATTAAATCGAAAGATATGAATATATGTACCTTATAACATATGTACAAGAGCACATTAGAGCGCATCAAAAACTATAATTTCGCTGTAAAACTCTTTTTGTATAGAGTAAAGACAAAAAATTAATCCCATCCCAATATTTTTTTTTTTTTTTTACATGAAACAAATTGGAAAAAATTGTCACAACCCAATGTGAACTTTGAAGACCTATAAGTTATACGTAATTGGACATAAACTGATTAGGCTATAAATGCGCATACTCAAACAAAATCAGAGAATTCCAAATAAAAATTTCCGCGATATTTCGAAAACCTTTTTGAGATATTTTTTTCTTTGTTTCAGTTATGATAAAAATATAGGTAGATAGTTCCACTTCTGCTTCTGTGGTGTTTGATATGTTAAATGTTACAACAATTCAATTTGAAGCTATTTTTAAAATATAGTAAAACGAAACAAAGCGCACACTTTTTACTCTTAATTTCATTATTCTGTTAATAAACTTAAATTTCATTAAAGATCATTTTATTTTGAACAAATTATTTATGGTAAATCTTTGTGATTAAAAATTTATTTCTAATTTTTTGTTCGGTTATCTATAAAAGCGTAGATCTTTAGTTTTTTTCAAACTAATATTTATTTTTTCCTTTTTAGTTCGATGTATTTTGTTTGTAGAATAACATGTTTTTGAGTACTTTCAGACGTCGGCCATTTGCTTATACTTGCGGGGCTTTGACTGTTTGACTGATTGTTGTTTGCGCTCAAAAAAAATTTGCAAAAAAAAACTGTGACCCTAATTTTTCTATATATTCAATGGAAAATCAAGTAAAAAAGCAATTACAAATTTAAGTAAAATTCATCCTGCGGAGCTTGTTTGCTTTTGTATTCGTCTCACTTCAGTAAAAATATGGTTGTGGTCTTTTTCCCGAAATGGCCAATTGACCTAATGACCAATTCAAATGTCCATAAGATGAATTTGCCTTTTGACTCCTTTGAAATGAACAAAGGGTTAAGTGACCTTATGTCCGTTGACCTTATGTAACTTTACCATTAACCACCGCAAATATAAATCATTTATATGCTTTAAGCTTATTGCACCCAACATCAAAAAATGCATTGTCATCGATCCTTGATACCTGTACTAAATTTCAATTAACCTTATGGACATTCTTAATAAGATCAATTGACCTTATGTCCGTTGGCCTTATTTCACCTCACTATCAATTTATTGCATTTCCATCGGTCTGTGATATGTGCGCCAAGCTTCAATTAAAAGTATGGCCATTTGAAGTGGACATAGGGTCCACTGACCTTATGTCCTATGAGTTTATGTCACACCACCATCAAACTATTGCATTGTCATTGGTCCTTGATACGTATGCAAAATTTCAATTAAACTTATGGCCATTTGAAGTTAATGCCTGTTGACATTAAGTCACCTCACAATCAAATTTTTGCACTATCGTCGGTCCTTGATACGTGTGCAAAGTTAATCGCACTTATGGATGTTAATGAAATTAGGCTCGAAGATTCCGTTACATAGAATACAAGCTAGGTAAAAATAAAAGACGCAAAACGATATTTTGTATTGCAAATCTACTTGTTTTCTTCTTTCAATTTTTTTATTGAAACAACCATTCAAGAGTATACGAAAACTGCATCTGTCGGATATATCTTGCTCTTTCGAATTCTCTCCAATCTAACGATTACACCAAACTTGACCCCACCGCAAACATAAATCAGTTTCTCTTCCACTATTGGATCTTAAGCCATAGATAGAACAGGCAGCTTGTCACTGATGTTAGGACTTAGCCCTATTTTTTAATAGAGTGGCTTGGCGCTTTCGCGTGAATTGTGCTACATTTGAAAAGAGGCTTCCCCTCACACCGCCGCCTGGTAAATTAACGGGGCCTTGTCGCAAAAAAAAATCGCTGCTGCTACGAAGTGATCGATAAACTAAAGGAAACACAGAGAATTCGGTTTTACTCTGAGATTCTAAAAGAAGCAAAATGTTGCGACTCCGGTTGTCCATAAGAAGATGAACGGGACGCTGAGAAAGTTTCTGACTGTAACACTAATAGATGCTGGAAATCCGATAGACAGATGTCGATCGAAACAATGGAATTAAATTGAAGAGGTTGAAAAATACCAACACCATGAACTATATAAAGGGAGATTTTCCAAACTTCCAAATGCATGAGGTGAAGTCAGAGGACGTTCCAAACCTGTTGCATAATCAAAACCGTAGTATTCATCGGGATCGAAATTTATTTACTTACTTAATTGGCGTTTAACCGTCTAAACGGTTATGATGGGGGATCGAAAGTTACTCCGCATATATTCGTCTTCTTTATAAGCAAAAAGACTGTGTATTTTTTGTATCTAGAGCAAAAAGGAGAAAAAATTTGGAGGGGGAAAAACAAACTAAAAAATTTTATATTTCCAAAACATAATTTTGTTGAGGTGGCAATGCTTTTTCAGAATTTGACAAATAATACAGTTTATGTCAAATACGTCATAGGGGAATTAACTTGTTAAAAAAATTCATAGAGGTTTTTTTAAATGTCGAAATTTATAATATCAAGAGCTTAATTAACGGAATTTGATAAAAAAAAAAATATTGTCACTGCTGGTTTTCTATTCGCTGCTGTATACTGACAAAACTGAGTTCAATTCATGACACAATATTTATAATTCCCTTCTGAGCCAATTTTCATCATTTTAATATTTCGGCGCCGTTGTATGACATTGGTGCGTACATGCAGGTGTTCCCAACACCTGATGGTTATATGTATATATTTTCTAATTAGGCAGATTGTAAACTTGACGTGAGCTGATTATTATTGATGTTAAAAATTTACTTATTTATAGTTTTAAGTATTAAATTTGGTTATTTGTATTAAAATGATTGAAATATTAGCAATATGAATTTTTGATCAGGGTCGTATTTACTTTGCCTCTGGCTTCTTCGATCTAGAAATTTTGCAAAAAAGGCGTAGCACCGCCTACAAGTTGTTGAAGATACCGTCTCTGCGGTTAAGTGGCATAACACCCTTATCTCGGCTGCCAGTTCGAAAAAGCCCTAAATGCGAATATTTTTCGAAAACACTTCCTTTTCAGAATAGTTTTCAAAAACGCTATATCTCAATTCGATTAAACACCATAGCTGATTTCAAAATGTATTGAATTTTAACCACATAGAACATCTTTGAAATAAATTCTAAGATAGGGCGTTTTCGAAGCGGTAGCCGTTATAGGGTGATATTTCATGCAGCAGTAGATATCATGTTGAAATTTTGCAAAGTGTTGACTCTGCATTAGCTATAGACTGGGGGAACATTATGAAATCGTTTAATTATCATGCCCATTTTACTTTCTTTACATTAACTCGCTTTCATGTCTTGCTGCGAATTTCATTACAAAATTTGGAAATTTTGCATCCTTTTTTGAGTAAGTCCTTGTAGAGCTAGAGTCTTGAAACTTGAAATTTACCTCAGAAATAGAGCTTATGATTATCCGAGAAGAAACTTCTCGCAAGTCTCGGCTTCTCGAGAAGCTCTCGATACTCAAAATACTCGTAAACTCGCGAGCTTCCTGACAGTGAATATAATCGCTGCTATGCAGAGCTTATGATTTCTTCTAGATCAGAAACCACGAAAAGCTTGCTAGCTTTGCGAGTCTTTCGAGATTCGAGAATTTCGCGAGAAGCCGAGTTCTGGACTTCTACATAAAAAAATGTTATATTATGAACAAAATTGTATAAATACCTATTCAGTGAAATATGATTGGAAAGGCAATATAATTAACAAAAAAAAACTACTATAATCAGCAGAATATTCATGAGTATACCGGAGTGTCGGAAGGGACGAGCTTCTGAGCACGATAGTAAAGTTTGTTAATAGTTTCGAAGTGATTAGTCTACAATTCATCAACACTTTCTCGTAGTTGGAAATCCTCAAAATGCAGGAAGTAACATACGTGATAAATTTCATTTTTATAATCTTTAGTAAATTATTGGAAATATTGTTAGAATGGACGCTATGCCGAGTAATATCAGATCTGATTGGTTAATAATGCTGTCCGAGTGAAATAGGTTTCGAGCACCAGATGTAAAGTTATCACACAGTAAGTTGTCCAAAAAGTCATCCATATCGATTGCTTATTCTATATATGCCTAATTTAACAGATTGTTCAGATTCTCACTCCACAGCTGGAAATTCGAAAGTTATCTAACAAAATGGTCAAGATCGGTCAAACATTTTCGTAATACTAGCTGACCGCGGTTGAGCGAGGCTTCATCACGCGCCCAACGTACTCATATTTGTATGCAGATATAACTTGCCATCATTTACTTTGCGTCTGAATTATTTTAATTTGCACTTTTTGACAAATAAAAAATTACATATTACCACAACTTTTTTATGCACAAAACTTTAAAAAATACTTTGTAGGCAAATGTTATAGCCCGAATTCACCCTTTCTCGTGCCTACTTGAACAATTTAAAGTAATTAAATGTAAGTACAGTGGAATTATATTGAATGTAAACAACCATAGGACAAGCAAACAAGTTAGCTGAATAAACGAAGAGAAGTTGATTTATTACTCACACCATTGCACGTCTTACCACTAAATCATTGAGTTTGCGTTCATTCGTAGCAATGCCGCGCGTAGTTAAAAAAGTTGTTAAACTTAATTCTAATAATTTTAAAATTTTTATTTTGAGAAGCTAGCCTTGTAGAGCTAAAGGTAAGCATTTTTTAGAGGAGTTTCACTCCTTTCCCTTGAGTAAATGTCCGAAACTATCTCTTTCCAACATTTAAGTATTTGATTTATAATATATAAAGATATCCTGTACAAATAATAAGCGGTCATCGTAACAACTCCCTCATGTCAATAGCTAGAAGTGTCTTAGTTTGTGGGTGATGACCATTCAATTATTTTTGATTTAAAAAAATTCAATAATTTTTATTTTTGACTAAAAAACAAGAATAAACTACATACATATAATAAGTATATTTTAACAGCTTCGTTGTTATTGTTGTTGTAGCGATAAATACACTTCCCGAAGTTTTTCGGGAGTGTTATCGATGTTGATGGTCCTTTGCCGAATATAGCTCCGGTACATTCCGTTAACAAGCACCATTTACGTACAAGCCCTACTATCTCGGGCACGCTTAACCCGAAATAACCCACGATTACCATATGGTAACGCAAAAGGTGTCGCTATATTTCCACGAATTAAATCTAAACTGCACAACAAATCCACAAATGAATACAGCTATTTTATACAGAATATCTGTGACTTTCCGAAAAACAAAGCTTTGGTCAGTCTGGGCTCAAATAGTGAAGCTATCGTATGTCAAATTTAAGTGAGAAAAAGAAAAGTTGAAAATTCCCGTTTTTCAATATGGCACGTCTGTAAGTACGCGATTATAATAATAATTTTTAACAACATTTAAATAAAAACTATAAAAGTCGGTAACTAATGAAATAAGTTATTATATTTAAGTAAATTTTTTTCTGGAATTATTTAATTTCTAGTTATTTTTTACATTTTATTTAAGGCGTTACCATATGGTACCGTGGGTCGGCTAGAGTGCAGGTTTTTTATTCGTATTTCATGGGATTTTCTATGCTAGGGTAAAGTTTTTTACGCGTATCAATGGCTTCTCTGTGCCTTTTTGTAAATTTATCTGATATAATCTGCTGAATTTTTTAAATACTACGACTTTCAGAGGTTTATCGTCGCAACAAATACTTGATTACTTTCAAGATATACCAACCACTCTTTATATCGAGCCTCCTGTAGGCGGAAACATATCTGGCGAAGAGGATCTGAAGATGATTGTACTGGAATCCCTGATAACGTATGTCCCGTTTTGATCAGTGCATACATATTGTAGTACCATCGAATCGTAGCCGTTGTTCCGGTGAAAAATGCAAAGCTATGGGACAAACAGCATGTATGAAATGCATCGTAGGACTTTGTGTGAAGTATTTTGCAAGTTACCATACCAAACCATTATTTCAACCACCTATATTTTAGTTCAGAAAATGTCTTTCTATTATATTTTTATGAACTTATTCTTTCCTTATTTACGGTTTAACGTCTATTATTTGGGAAATAAAATTAAAAAAAATATGACCAAAGTAGTGTTTTCTTTCATCAAAAACCTGTACCTTAGACGACCAAGGATTACCATATAGTAACGCAAGTTTTCCGGATTTTCCGGAAAAGCGTAACAGTGAATTAAAAAATGGACACCATTTTCGTGTTCAGGAAGTCAAAATCTATAAAACAGCTTCTTTCCAACTAAACACAAGACAAAAAAAATTATGTGAACTACCGGGTTAAATATGATCACATTGAGTCTTCTTGGCAATTTCGCGCTCATCTCCTAGTTACATGAGGAACTTGGCGTCGTAAAAGCTTCGCTTGCTAAAGTAACAGAATCGCCGCAGCTATGTGAGGTTCATAATTAAGTTGAAGAAGCTACTATATGTTGCGCTGGCAATCCCTTGAGATCATAATGTCCACATCTCTCAGCTGTCTGATCACTTAGAATGCGATCATGTTAGAGCCACGATATTAGACGTTTAATGCCGACTTTAGGTTGTAATTCCAGCCCAGCTTCAAGGGCCGCGCGAAACCTTTCTGCAACACTCTTCGCAGCTTGACTTACAGCTCTACTAAGCATCTGCCGTCCTTTATGCGAGCAGACACGACATCGCAACACATTCAATCATTTAAAATTCTACTTGTGGTATAGTAATTATTCTCAATTCCTTCTCTATGAAATAATAAAAAACGCGCCATTTGTTATCTTTTCACCTGTGTTTTTAGTATTTTTAATTTACCAAAAGTAATTGCTTTAATCAGACGACACCAGAACTAAGTAAGTACTTGAAATTTTACTCTTTTATTTATTTTCAGATACGGAGACATTTCCGTATTTTAAAATTTATTACTTCTGAGTACATTTCATATGGTTGTTGTATTGAAATGATTACGTTTTGTTTATTGCCATCAAAGCTGTTGTTCTTTTTATAGGCTACCCACTCGGGTGGTTGATTGTTTGACTAATTAAAGTGGCTATTCTATTTTTAGGGTTTTTTTCTTTTTTTTCGTATATGTTAGACATACTATTTATAAGCATGTTTGTTAAGTGGCGGCTTCAATTTAACTTAATTTTTAAGAAATAACGAGCTCAACACCGTCGAATACGAAGCTGGGTTCAACTATTATTAATTTTAAAAGGCGACCCCCACTTCGCTAGAAGGAAAAGGTGGAAAATAATTTAAAAATGATTTAAAAGAACGAAAATCGACACTGATGATGGCACAACGCCGAAAGCGGTTTGTCTCAAAACCAAATTTGACAAGGGATGACGGAAAATCGTTCCAATATACATCATTTAACCACCCTGTCGGAAAATCAACAAAACAAAATAAGTCAGATTTAAAAGCCTCTTATGTTACTAATTTGTGTTGGTTAGACCAAGAAAAAAGAGGCCGTTGAGTCCCAACTAAGTAATTTATATATTGTATACTCAAAGTGAGTACCGTCATCATATTGCTCAACGTCACGCTGTCAAACACAGAAGAGATCTAATTGCCTGGTCAGCGACCCAGCGAAGGCTCCATGTTAACTGCCAAACAATGGCGATCATTGGTACCAAACTAGCTTGTAATCTAGTGTACAATCACAAATTCTTAACTTGGTGAGATACAGGGTCTATCTAAATCCTATTAAGGGCTGTGAACAACCTTTTCTAAGCACCAGGATAACCAGCATCACAATTAAAGAATGTGAATACAAAGTTTTCGTGAGATCGTCTGTTCGCTGCTACAACATAAAGTCTCAGCAACTAATCACTTTAACACTAAATTCGATTCCACTGCTCTACATAGCCTAACGTAGTTTGAAACATTCCAAAAAGAAGAGTGAGCACAATCCCCAATCTTTCAATGATCAATTCTTATTAACAAACGATAGGCCTCTGCTATGTAAACCATTTACTCAGCAGGTATCTGCGGACAATTAGGAAATGTGTTCAACCTTTTCTTCAACCTTCCGCAGAAGAATGCATTGAAAATTTATGCTCAACTAAAAATAAGTAAATACGCCGTTCAGAGCTTGGCGATAGAACCTGCAATAATTAGATTTATTGCCAACTTTCTAACGAGGACACCTTATAACTGCAAAAAGTCTTCCGGTACCTGTATATCCAAACTCAGCTGAGGTCTGTTAAAATTTGCTTACACATGCGGATACCGGCAGGAATGCTTTCTGTGGCGGAGCGTCTGCATTCATTCGCATAAGATGACCTAGCCGGCGTACCAGTAGAACTCTTAATTGCTGCGAGAAGCTCCTGTTGCTCATCTTCCAGAAAATTTTCACTCCAATACATCAAAAGCTACCCCAACTTCTCTTGACGCCGTCTACTACTCCGACCCATACATTAGGACTTGCATAATGATGAACTTAAAGCCCCTATATACATGGTTCTAATATTCTAGCTGCATGCGCGTAAACTTGTGACCTTGCAGTTTTTATATTGCATAAGTTTCGTGTAACGAGGAATAGCTAACCGGGATATTTAAGCCTCCCCGCGAGATTCTCTGAATGTAGGACTTCCTTCTTCACGTTCAAGTATTTCTTTGAAGTGCATGTTTCTATTTGCTGGTCCCCAACCATCATATTCCTGATTGTGGGAATTAGCATCTTTGCGAGGAAGGCGATCTCGGTTTTTGCTGTTGCCAGCTAGAGACTATGAGCAGCCATCTATCTCTTTACACTTCGGATAACTTGGTTTAGTTTCAGCTGTGCCAGCTCGCAGCCTGCCAGCTGCTATGGCATCTATTGCATAGTGCCACCTCAGGAAACCATGCAAATTTCACATATCGACCTCAAACTTAATATATATTCAATGCCATGGGCTGCAAAAGTTCTGATAGGAGGTCGCGTATTAGTAACAGCTATAACAAAAGAACATCCACAACCTATTATATATAAACTCATTAACATCATGGTATGACCCGATCAAAGGGAGTAATCACATTGTTCTTTCTATCGTATAAGAAATGAACAGATCTCATTTATTGGAAGGCTTCAGCTTCTGCTCTTTTCTTGAATATGTAAACAGGAAGCGGGAACCCAAATATTTGCTGTCAACTTAATCGCATACTTTGATTTAATAAACCTCTAATATCGAGCTCATGCCTCTACAATATTTTTGCATTTACTTCCGCCTTAAACTTGAACAGATGTCTTCTAGTGCGCCTTGTCGTTAACAGCCGTCGAAAATGTACCAAAAAAAGTCACAAATATATTTCAAATGTATATCACTTGCAGCAGTCGGATGCTACCATTAGCAGTTATTCGACGATTCACATTTGTGGCAAGTGCCACAATTGCAATGAGTAGCCAAAACACGCATGCCAAAGCTGACAAGCGAAAATCGCCAACTACCGGCTAAGTCAGTTACCAACAGCCAGCTAACTAGTCACTCAACTCTAATCGAGTGACCATTGAATGCCGAAGTGGTAGCATCATGATGCACCACCGCCAGCCAAATGCTTGCAACGTGCAACCAATGGCGACATACTGACAAAATACAGCTGCAACGTGCAACTGAAATGTAACATATGCAACGGCAATTCATAGATCATTCCATGCTATGCCAGTCTAGCAACTACTTACTACATGTGGACAAACATATTTTGGAAACTAACTAACTAACGACCCAGCCAGCGGCTGTTAGTCAACTAACAAGTAACTCCACGCTCGCACACACACCAAATCCAATGGTGTTGACTTTAGCCTATAACTGTAACATTGGACTAGCTGGTGGCCAATGTTGCCACTGGCTTAGCCCATTACGACTACGCAAATCATATGACTTAGTCAGTTTTGTGGATTTTGCCGGCCAAGTAACTCATGCTGCCAATTGCTACCAGCTATTAAGAGGCGTTGTTTTGTGCTAGACCCGTTAGAGTTTTTGCATTAGGAGAGGGCGAGGAGGAAGAATGCTAGCCAGTGCAACAGGTGTTTGTACAATCACTGCTCGTGATGAAGGTGACATTAGGAGGGAGTGTAGAGTGCAGTTTAGTGAGTGGTTGGTGCACATTCCATTGAGCGATCTAAACTTAAGTTTATATGAAAGAAATGTCGTTGTGGCACATGTGGTGTGCTTACATACAGACCATAATACATATAATACTTATTTGTCAGTTTGGCGAACGGCATAGCAATGAATTCATTAGAATCTTGTTTCTTTATCTGCTAATGACTCGTCTCGGTGTCGGCTGATTAGCTTACAGATCTTCAGAACCTTACTTTTCTACAGCTGTTGCAGGTGTTGCAAATTTGCTTGCCAATTGCAGTGGACATTTACTTTATCTGAAAAAACTTGCTATCTACTTCAGCTAACTTTTTTTGATCTTCCTCTTATGATTGCCAGATTTTAATTTGTTACATTCTTGATGCAAATAGAAGCTTGCCCGTGCTCATTTGATCTCCTTGCAGTACCATACTTAGGTGTGCAGTTACATAAAGTCCATCGTGATTGAAAACATTGCAGTAAAGTAGATATATTTGTTATACGTGTTTTATCAATGTGATATAGACCAGCTATCGATTTCGTATCGATGTGTTACATATTTGCTATCCATAAAAATGGTAGCCAACATATGCTACTTTGGATTAGGTAGGCTATTGCAAATAAAGTACTCCCTTGGCAAATGAAAAGCATGCTCTACAAGTCATTTATCGTACCCGTCCCTGTATATGGTGCATGAAACCATGACAACATCAGATGAGGCAGGTCTGTTAATTATCGCTAGAGAAGTTCTTCTAAACATTTACGGACCTCTACTCTACGCGTTCGCGACGGCGAATAACGAAGCAGATTTAATGATGAGCTGTGCAATCTCTATCTAGGCCCTGTTATGCGAATAAAAGAAACTGCTCCGGCTAAGAAAGAATTTTTTCGGAAGCCTCTTAGCAGGGGACTAGGGGGAAAGCAATTTATATATATTTGGCGTTCGCGATTGGCGCCACTTAGAAGACCGAAG
The DNA here is from genome assembly GCF_040869045.1 of Eurosta solidaginis. Taxonomy (NCBI): domain Eukaryota; kingdom Metazoa; phylum Arthropoda; class Insecta; order Diptera; family Tephritidae; genus Eurosta; species Eurosta solidaginis. Next base: position 182,864,559 of record NC_090323.1, read on the forward strand.
AAGCGGCTGGCGCGCCTCGTTGAATGGTCATCACCTTTTTAACGGTTAAGCGTCAATCAAACAAGTAAATAACAAAGTTTGCAGATAATTTATCGATTTTTTATCGACGAGTTTTTGGTTTATTCTCGAAAAGTTATGGATTTTTTATTGAAAAGCTATCGGTTATCTAATGAAATGTTAGCAATGTGTTGTCGAGAAGTTATAGATTCATTTTCGAAAGGCTATCGATGTGTTATCGGAAAGTTATAGATTTCTTATTGAGAGTTTATTGCTTCTTTGCCGACTTGTATAACTTCTTAGCAAAAATCTATCGAAATTTTATAGAGAATTTGACGATCAACTATCCAAACCTCATCGATTACTTAAAGAAAAAGTTATCAATTATATGTTTAACGAAAAGTTATCGATTTCTTATCGAAAGTTTTCGACTTATTAGATCGATCCAGAAATAAGTAGATCCTATAGTCTGCCAGATCACTGCAGTGTAATTTATGCGGTCATTGTAACCGTGATGGATACAGCAGAAATTCTAGAGGAAGAGTGCTTAAGCTGCAATCTGGTCTATATATGGGGTATTCCATCCCATTTCGACCAATTTTGAACCCGACCCCTTTAGAATTGGCTGAAAGTTTCTCTTCTTTTTCTAGCTTACGAAAGACGTTTTTCAGAAGTTTTTCAAATTTTTTCATCCAACTCAAAAAAAGTTATGAATTTTTAAAAAAACACCGTTTTTGTTTTCAAAATGCTATAACTTTTTCAAAAATCGACCGTTTGGAATCTTTTATTTATTGTTTTTAAATGTACTTTTCGGAAAAAATTCAAAAAAATTTTTTAAAGTTTTTTTTTTTTTGTAATTTTTCAGTTTTTCGAGATTTTTCGAATTTCGCCCTTTTTTTTCTCATAAAAAACTTCAATAAATTCTGCAATCATCCCTATTAATCCCGGAGTGGGCCAAGAATTTTTTTTTTTTTTAATTGAAAAAAAACTAAAATTTTTTTTGTATTTTATCCGAAAAGTACATTTAAAAGCATATTTAAAAAAAAAAAAAAAATGATCCCAAACGGTCAATTTTTGAAAAAGTTATAGCATTTTGAAAACAGAAACGGTGTTTTTTTTTAAATTCATAACTTTTTTTGAGTTGGATGAAAAATTTTGAAAAACTTCTCAAAAACGTCTTTCGTAAGCTAGAAAAAGAAGAGAAACTTTCAGCCAATTCTAAAGGGGTCGGGTTCAAAATTGGTCGAAATGGGATGGAATACCCCATATATATATCAATAGTCAGGTGCCAATCAAGCAATAATCTCACACCTTATTCCATCTAGAAGGGTCCTGGCATGCAAAGAAGCATACGAGAGAGTTCACTCCACACATGTATACTGGGTTCCCGGCAATAAAACGACAGAAGGTAACGAGAGGGAGGGTGCAGCACTCAATGTGGCGACCGTAGATGTCCCAATCCGTTTGAGCAAAATCAAAGAAGGTAGGAGTTTCATATGATCTATCAAGCAGAAAAGGCTAGGACAGAAGAGCGGTGCTGCAAAATTTCTAAAACTCACAAAGTAGCTTACATCTCTGAAGAGAGAAGACTTACGATGGGCATATTAACTAAAAACTGCCTCCTAACATGCTTATAAGTTGGACGTCGTCATTAATACCAGATGGACGGTTGAGTACGTCCTTTTTTCATGTCCGGCGCTCGCAGGTCAAGACTCCAACTACTACAGGCGGAAGAGGTGTCAGTCATTAAGCTAGGTGCTAGAAAATTTTTGTTGGAGCTTTAAACGTCTGGTCGTTAAACAAATTCTGGTAACACTATTGACACAATCAGGCTAGGCGAGGTCTTAATTGACCGGCCAGTTCAACCTAACCAAACATAAACGGCTTTGAGTCGTTAGCAGTAAATAATTGGTTTCTGCTAAAGTTTTCTCGGTTGTAGTTTAGCGTCAGATCTAGCTTACCGTTGGGCTACCCAAAAATGTCAAAAGATTCCAAATCTCATTTAAATTTTCTAACTAATTCGACCCTTACGCCACCTATCGGATATTTTCCTCCTTTTTGTTGCATTGCCTCAGCACTCTTAATTATGTGTAGCTCAATGGCGAGTGTCTTTAAAGCTTATCGCAAGATAAGGAAAAACTTTAAACTTTAGAATTCGGGTAAACTAAATGTAAAAAAATCGTAGAATGACTTGATGTTTGAGGGAGATATGCAATGCTATGCAATTAATTAATTTCCGACAGCTCAAAACAAGTCGTGGGTACTAAGTGCTCATGAAGTTTGATGTTTGCGTCTAGAAAACTAATGTATTTGCATTAAATAGAGCACACGCAGCGGTTCAAATTAAATCACAACAGAGGTAGTTTACCAGAAGCAAATAATTTTCGGGCTTTTTAAGAACAGCCGACAAGCTATATATTATCGGCTTAATAACGAAAGCTAAATCACCGTTGAATATCGGCGCTTTATTTCCGAGTTATCGGTTATCGCAGATCGAAGAAGCGACTGGCCATAACAGTTTAAACGGTTAATCGCCAATTAAGTAGGCTGAGATAGGTTGAACTGGCGAGTACATGAGGACCTCATGAAGACCTCACACAGACTGAATGAGTCCATAGGTTTAACAGAAGTTTGTTTAATTAACAAACTGAAAAATCCTTTCAAAAATCAGGACGCCCCCAGCGAGTTAGGGGGTTGGAATATACCCTCGAAAGGTATGCATGTCGTAAGAGGCGACTAAAATACCAAATGGATTCAAGTGGTTGTGTAGCGCCATATGTAGCTTCTCCAAACCAATTTTCAACCTCACCTATAGGTGGCGAATCCTGTTTCATTAACAACTGAGGCTCTGACGACCTTAAACTCCTCATGGATCTAGGGGGTGGGAGGGCGGTATGGCTTAGAAGGTCGCATGTGGTCATAACAAATCTTTCACGAGATGGTCGGGCTAGGTACCGGAACGTACCGAATCTACATCCGGCGAAGGATCATCAACATCGATAATACTTACCAAGACCTTCGAGGAGTGTCCTTATCGCTACAACAACAACAACAACCAGGACCTATGTCATAAATAACTCCGTCCTCTTTGCAAACACTCGACGCTTTCTATGACTTAAGCCACTTGCTGCTTCTAAATCTGACAGCTGTATCATTCCTAATAGCTGGAGTCTTAGCCTGGCAAGCACAGGGCACGATAACAAAATATGCTCCATCGTTTCCTCCTCCAACCCGCACACTGTGTATTCCCTCAAACAACATACGAATACCCGCACTATGCGCCCACTTATGTAGTTTCTATATTCTACCATTAAGCATACCTCCTCCAAAGACTACGTTATAGCTTACACTTTCCTTGTGCTTATATTCCGAATTTCCCCATAGCGTAAGCAAATATGTATGCACATCAAAAATAGCAGTGCTGTATGGGGTGACGCATGCAGACACCGTTTCCGGAATAGTCATCAAATATGTGGACAAGTTTTTCAGATTATTAAAGCGATTGAGTAAGCATAAAGGATTATTGCATTTTCCGATGTCAACATTTCCTAGTACAATTACACTCTTGTCTACATATTTATTATCTGCGTATGTATCTACATATATACACCAAATATATGGCGCAACAAATCAATTTCATTGAGTTATTTCTTTCTAAGACTTAACTGTTTACAGAAAATAACACTCAAGCACCTGCCCTAAGCAGCTCTGGATAGAATGACTATTTTGAATAGAGTGTCTTACAAAGTTACAAACAAATAAGACATTTTATCGATAGGCTTATCGGCGTTGTCATAGAGCTCTCATTAAGCAAGAAGCCGTGCACATTTCAATGTTTAAGTACAAATGTACTTACAATTGGTTAAGCCTACATACAAATATACGACAGCTCGTTCAGAAATTTAGGTAAATTAAAAAATAATTGCAGATAAGACGTTGGTGTTGAGTGCACGCTCGCAAAGTATAACAAACAACAACAAAATGATATATTCACTGCGCTTTTACATTACGACAATTTCGAACATTCATATCAGTGCCCGTATCAGAGCTTAACTTTGTATGTAAATATTTATATATGAGATATTTAAATATGTATGTGTGTGTGTGTCTACATAGATAATACCGTGAAGCAGGTGCAAACACCTGTGCAAACGAAAAATGCTACGCAACTTCAATTTACTCATACGCCATGCCAGACTTCTGCGGCACTCAATTTCACATACACATGCATACGCACAAACGCTTGCCCGTATCTACTACGCCAGCAAATTAAACTTTTTCTCGTAATAAACTCTACTCTTATTTTACGTAATTTGGATGTTTACTAGGTATTTTTTTTTTTTTTTTATTATATACATTTTTATTTTTTTAACTAAACAAACCCCACCTATCGATTTGGTAATGGCAACGTAACAAATTGTTGTCGCTTATCGCTCACTAAAAACAAAAAACAAAATTATTTGTTAACTTGCTAAGTTTCTTGTACGCTGTTTGAATTGCTCTGTCATGGTGGTCTACAATGCTAACAGGTGTGTGCACCGACTATGCCAACAATGGTAACAAACTGTTGTGCAACTAAATTGTGGATAGTCGAGACTGTCAGGGAAGCAAGCGTACCTTCTGTGTACTAAGTTATTTATGCTGGTGATCGCTATGTTTGTTTTTGTTTTTCTAATTGTGAAAGAGGCCGATATTTAGCACTACTGATAAGCCATAAGCGATACCTTCATACTGCAGAGTCGACGGTGGATTTTTGTCTTCTTTATCACCACGCGTACCGTTGAGTTCGCAAAGAAGGGTGCAGCACTCGCTGAATCCACGGTAAACATCCCAATCAGTTTGAGAGAAATAAAAAGGAGAAGCGAGTTGCAAATGATCTATCAAGCAGGAAAGGCGCGGACAGAAGCGCGGGGCTGCAAAATTTCTAAGATCATTTGACAATCCTACGGTATTAAACTCACAAAGTAATTCATATCTCTAAAGAGAGAACACTCAAGGCTCACGATGGGCATATTAACTGGACACTGCCTACTGCTATCACATGCTTATAAGTTAGGTCTCGTCAGTAACGGCAGGTGTAGAAATAACAAACTGGTGGAAGACGCGGTTGAGCACATTCTGTGTTCGTGTACTGAGCTCGTCAAGTCAAGGCTACAGTTACTAAGGTGAAAGATTATCCACGCCTCGAGGTAGCAATTGAGGTAAGTCCTAGAAAACTTCTTGTATTTGCCTAGACAACGGAATTATTCTATAACATAAGTCCTGGCACCTCATTGAGGTTCTTACGTTTGGTCGTCAACAAATTCTGATTTCTCCTGCCTATATGAATTTCCGTCCCAAGTAATTCTTGAAGTGCTTTTAACTCAAAATATGTAAAAATTATTTGAAATCTCCCAGCCATCTCACGACAACTCTTCACTTGATTTCGGTATGAAAACCCGCCTTATTTTCCACAACCAGGACGGAATGTGATTGTAAGGAGAACGTCATACACTGATTATTTATATGGCAGGAAGCAATATTTTGTCCAATTATTTTCTATTAGCATGTCAGTTGTTTTTGTTGTTGCAGTAATATAGGTACTCCCCGAAGGTTTTGATGAGTGCTATCAATGTATCAATGTTGATTATCCTTTGCCGGATAGAGATGCGGTATGTTCCGTTAACAAGCACCATTACGGTATAAGCCCGATCATCTCGGAAACTATTTAATATGACCACATTGAACCTTCCATTCCTTAATCTCCCCCCCCCCCCCCCACCCCTACACCCTGCAGTTCCATGAGGATCTTGGGGTCGCTAGGGCCTCGGCTGCTAAAGAAACAGAACCCGCCACCTGTAGGTGAGGTTGACAATTGGGTTGTAGAAGCTATAAATTACGATAGCAACCCCTTGAGAAGTTGCGGTAGACAAGCTTTTGAATCATTGCCGTGGGTGTACTCCTAGCCCCCTATCCCGTGTGACAATAGATAATCTTTGCACATTTTTTATATGACCTAGGGTCATATCGTGTTTTACGAACCGTAATCGAAATCAATATTAAGAACCAAATGGCTCTAAAATGTTGAATCGGATTAGTGACATATTTGAGATAAGAATAACGCGTACACATAAGATCTACAAATTATTATAATTTTTTTTTAAGTAGATGAACAGTTTCATATTTATATAGTTTGAGTGACAGTGGATTTCTATATGTGGTTGTTTAACTCTCCGATTAGCGGTGCAAAAATTCAACATATCTTAGCGTTGTCGTATGGCCAGACGAAATTTGATACTTTGAACTTTATCCACAAATATTTGAATTTTTATTTAAAACTAGCAGAGTACCCGACGTTGTTCGGGATGCGTATTTATATTAAAGTGGCGCTTATTTTTTTTTTTTTATTTTATTTAGTGTATGTGTGCTACAACCAATCGCACACCTACCAAAGCATCGCAGTACACACGAAAACTTTGCGCCACCTGTCAGCGAATAGATAAACCGAATTGCACCAAAAGGTTTGAGTCCCTGATTAACGCGTGTAAAAGGTTTAAAATCTTAGCTAAAAGTATTTCATATTGTAGGTAAATTTAAAGATTTTGGAGCAAATACATTTTGACCGATAGCTCAGTTATCGATTAGTTTATCGAAATATCACAAAATTCAAATGAAACCTGTGACCTTCCTCTATTGTTTGATGCCCATATTGTACGCATATTTAGAGGGTTTAGGTAACCTCATTTTAACCGATTATCGTAATATGGCAGCGTGAAATAATTTTTTTTGGTACGCCACTGTATCTATTCATGAATTTAATTTTTAATTTATATGAAATTGAAAAAAACTTGGCAAAGGCAATCTTTGATATTTGTTTGGAAACTAAGTGCATTTTCTTTCGTTTTTCAAAAAAAAAAAACTTTAAAAGTAGCTTAATTATAGCTTAAACAACTATATCTTTTTATTTCTCACGCGATTTTAATGAAATAAGTTCTAGATTCCCTTCTGGATTACAGGCTATCCATCTGTGAAAGTCTCATAAAAATCCATTCGTTAGTTTCCGAGATTATCGATATCATACAGACAAACAGAAAATGTTGGTGCCGATGGATTCTACGACATTCCAAACGTCAAGTACACTCATTTTTTTTTTAAGAAATCTTGGATGTACAGACACGATTTTCTAGAGATTTATTATAGTATAGATTTGAAGAAATCTCGCCGCACACTGTGATTACACAGAAATAAGTTTGAATTTTTATTGATAAATTTTGAAATGAATACGAAATATGAGGCTTAAAAATATGTTCGTCTAGCCAGATGACAACGGTAAAATGTGAAATAATCAACTTTGGTACAAAAAAAAGGATAAAATAGAAAGAAAACAAGTAAGGAAGGCTAAGTTCGGGTGTAACCGAACATTACATACAAAGTTGAGAGCTGTGGAGACAAAGTAAGAGAAATCACCATGTTGTAAAAGGAACCTAGGGTAACCCTGGATTGTGTTTGTATGACATGTGTATCAAATGAAAGCTATTAAAGAGTATTTTAAGAGGAAGTGGGCCATAGATATATAGATGGACGCCATTTAGGGATATCGCCATAAAGGTGGACCAGGTCTGACTCGAGAATTTGTTTGTACGATATGGGTATCAAATGAAAGGTGTTAATGAGTATTTTAAATGGGAGTGGGCCTTAGTTCTATAGGTTGATGCCCTTTCGAGATATCGCCATAAAGGTGGGCCAGGGGTGACTCTAGAATTTTTGTGTACGTTATGGGTATCAAATGAAAGGTATTAATGAGTATTTTAAATGGGAGTGGGCCTTAGTTCTATAGGTGGACGTCTTTTCGAGATATCGCCATAAAGGTGGACCAGGGGTGACTCTAGAATTTATTTTGAACGACATGGGTATCAAATAAAAGGTATTAATGAGTATTTTAAAAGAGCGTGGGCCTAAGTTCTATAGATGTACGCCTTTTCGAGATATCGCCATAAAGATGGACCAGGGGTGACTCTAGAATTTGTTTGTACGATATGAGTATCAAATGAAAGGTGTTAATGAGTATTTTAAGAGGGCGTGGGCCTTAGTTCTATATGTCGACGCCTTTTCGAGATATCGCCATAAACGTGGACCAGGGATGACTCTAGAATTTGTTTGTACTATATGGGTATCAAATGAAAGGTGTTAAGGAGTATTTTAAAAGGGCGTGGGCCTTAGTTCTATAGGTGGACGCCTTTTCGAGATATCGACATAAAGGTGGACCAGGGGTGACTCTAGAATTTGTTTATACAATATGGGTATCAAATGAAAGGTGTTAATGAGTGTTTTAAAAGGGAGTGGGCCTTAGTTCTATAGGTGGATGCCTTTTCGAGATATCGCCATAAAGGTGGACCAGGGATGACTCTAGAATTTTTTTGTACGATATGGGCATCAAATGAAAGGTGTTAATGAGTATTTTAAAAGGGAGTGGGCCTTAGTTCTATAGGTGGATGCCTTTTCGAGATATCGCCATAAAGGTGGACCAGGGATGACTCTAGAATTTTTTTGTACGATATGGGCATCAAATGAAAGGTGTTAATGAGTATTTTAAAAAGGAGTGGGCCCTAGTTCTATATGTGGACGCCTTTTCAAGATATCGCCATAAATGTGGACCGGAGGTGACTCTAGAATGTGTTTGTACGATATGGGTATCAAATTAAAGGTATTAATGAGGGTTTTAAAAGGGAGTGGCCCTTAGTTGTATATGTGAAGGCGTTTTCGAGATATCTACCAAAATGTGGACTAGGGTGATCCAGAACATCATCTGTCGGGTACCGCTAATTTATTTATATATGTAATACCACGAACAGTATTCCCGCAAAGATTCCAAGGGCTTTTGATTTCGCCCTGCAAAACTTTTTCATTTCATTCTACTTAATATGGTAGGTGTCACACCCATTTTACCAAGTTTTTTTCTAAAGTTATATTTTGCGTCAATAGGCGAATACAATTACCATGTTTCATTCCTTTTTTCGTATTTGGTATATAATTATGGCATTTTTTTCATTTTTCGTAATTTTCGATATCGAAAAACTGGGCGTGGTCATAGTCGGATTTCGGCCATTTTTTACACCAATACAAAGTGAGTTCAGATAAGTACGTGAACTGAGTTTAGTAAAGATATATCGATTTTTGCTCAAGTTATCGTGTTAACGGCCGAACGGAAGGACAGACGGTCGACTGTGTATAAAAACTGGGCGTGGCTTCAACCGATTTCGCCCTTTTTCACAAAAAACAGTTATCATCCTAGGAGCTAAGCCTATACCAAATTTCACAAGGATTGGTTAATTTTTGTTCGACTTATGGTATTAAAAGCATCCTAGACAAATTAAATAAAAAGGGCGGAGCCACGCCCATTTTGAAATTTTCTTTTATTTTTGTATTTTGTTGCACCATATCATTACTGGAGTTGAATGTTGGCATAATTTACTTATATGCTCTAAAGATATTAACTTTTCTTTTAAAATTTGAATTTAAAAAAAAAAATTTTTAAAAAGTGGGCGTCGTCGTTCTCCGATTTTGCTAATTTTAATTAAGCGGACATAAAGTGATAAGAGTAACGTTCCTGCCAAATTTCATCATGATATCATCAACGACTGCCAAATTACAGCTTGCAAAACTTCTAAATTACCTTCATTTAAAAGTGGGCGGTGCCACGCCCATTGTCCAAAATTTTACTAGTTTTCTATTCTGCGTCATAAGCTCAACTCACCTACCAAGTTTCATCGATTAATGCGTATTTGCTAATGAATTATCGCACTTTTTCGATTTTTCGGAATTTTCGATATCGAAAAAGTGGGCGTGGTTATTGTCCGATATCGTTCATTTTAAATAGCGATCTGAAATGAGTGCCCAGGAACCTACATACCAAATTTCATCAAGATACCTCAAAATTTACTCAAGTTATCGTGTTAACGGACGGACGGACGGACGGACATGGCTCAATCGAATTTTTTTTCGATACTGATGACTTTGATATATGGAAGTCTATATCTATCTCGATTCCTTTATACCTGTACAACCAACCGTTATGCAATCAAAGCTAATATACTCTGTGAGCTCTGCTCAACTGAGTATAAAAATATCGGTTTTCGAATTATTACAAAGACTTAAAAAGTAACTAACTAAAGCTCTTCATGATCGGGTGGCTAGCAGTAAATTTATTCACGAAAATAAATCCTTCTCGTCTGGCCTTCTCCTTCGTACCCTTTTCAACTCCTACTGTCGTAATATCTCCAATTTATACATATTTAGTATCAAAACTTCTTACATTCTCAACCAACCCTAACAATAATTGCCATGGTTTGCTTCCACTTAGCAATTGATGCTCAAGTGCTTTTTTGCTGCTCTATGGCAATGGTAATTTATTTCATAGTATTTAACATATTTCCACTTAATATTGCTACTGTCACCACAAATTTATTGCTGCGAAAAAAAACTAATAGCAAGTTTCCACCTTTGTGTTTGCTCAACAGTGGCGCTAACTTGGCTACCGTCACTTCAACTGCAAGCTTAAATAGATTTTGGAAATCAATGCATTTCCTGTGTTTGTTTTTGATTTTATATAAATAAATTTTACACGATTTGCTTTTATGCATTTTTACTTGATTAAGAAATAGTTATATGGATATTAAGTAGTTTGGCGACGTATATCTCCTCATCAAATCAAAGCAATTGGCCGCATTCATATTGAATTGATCATACATATACAAATAGATACTATTGTTGTTGCATATTGGCATAAAAGTAATGACATCTTTGCCACATGCAAATTGGCATACATAAAATGGAGAGTTGCATGCATTCACTATAGCGTTTATTTACATATAACTGCCATTGCTACAGTTTATACAGTGAAGGCGCCAAAAATCCTTTCAAACCAATCACACAAAATTTGTATGTCACCAACATCGAGTCTTTGCACAGTTTGGCGCCACGTTAATAATCACCTTGCTGTCATGTGCACTTCCTGTTACTGTTGTTGTTTGAATGCAAATTACCAATTACATAGCTGCAACAATTTTCATAATTAAAATAAATTCAAATGCCTTCTAAGTATATTTGGTTACGTATACGCACAGGTGGCCACTGAGAAGCTGACCACTGAAAGTAGAAAAAGTTCAAGTGATTAAATTATATACTGAGCACGTTTATTTCAAATTTTTAAGTATATGTTATTAAATTTATGGGGTATTCCATCCCATTTCGACCAATTTTGAACCCGACCCCTTTAGAATTGGCTGAAAGTTTTTCTTCTTTTTCTAGCTTACGGAAGACGTTTTTCAGAAGTTTTTCAAATTTTTTCATCCAACTCAAAAAAAGTTATGAATTTTAAAAAAACACCGTTTTTGTTTTCAAAATGCCATGACTTTTTCAAAAATTGACCGTTTGGAAAGTTTTTTTTTTTGTAATTTTTCAGTTTTTCGAGATTTTTCAAATTTCGCCCTTTTTTTCTCATAAAAAAACTTCAATCAATCCTGCAATCATCGCCACTAATCCCGGAGTGGGCCGAGAATTTTTTTTTTTTTATTTAATTGAAAAAAAAAACTTTAAAATTTCTTTTGTATTGTTTCCGAAAGTACATTTAAAAACATATTTAAGAAAAAAAAAAATGATCCCAAACGGTCAATTTTTGAAAAAGTTATAGCATTTTGAAAAAAACACCATTTTTTTCAAAATATTTAAAACTTATTTTGAGTTGGAAAACGGTGTTTTTTTCAAAATGCTATAACTTTTTCAAAAATTGACCGTTTGGGATCATTTCTTTTTTTTTTTTTAATTTGTTTTTATATGTACTTTTCGGAAAAAATACAAAAAAAATTTTAAAGTTTTTTTTTTTTTTTTCAATTAAATAAAAAAAAAATTCTTGGCCCACTCCGGGATTAGTGGCGATGATTGCAGAATTGATTGAAGTTTTTTATGAGAAAAAAAGGCCGAAATTCGAAAAATCTCGAAAAACTGAAAAATTACAAAAAAAAAAAAATTTTCCAAACGGTCAATTTTTGAAAAAGTCATAGCATTTTTAAAACAAAAACGGCGTTTTTTTAAAAATTCATAACCTTTTTTGAGTTGGATGAAGAAATTTGAAAAACTTCTGAAAACGTCTTTCGTAAGCTAGAAAAAGAAGGAAAACTTTCAGCCAATTCTAAATGGGTCGGGTTCAAAATTGATCGAAATGGGATGGAATATCCCATAAATTTAATAACATATACTTAAAAACTTGAAATAAACGTGCTCAGTATATAATTTAATCACTTGAAATTTGTCTACTTTCAGTGGTCAGCTTCTCAGTGGCCACCTGATAAATAATTTTTTGTTTGTTTTTTTCTTAATAAATAAACATGTTTTCCGAAATTCATGGTTGTATGGATATGAGCACAATCAGACGCCAAGAGAAGGACTCAAGGAGTGAATATAAGCTAAATCTGAATAGATAGAACTTAGAGGGCACGAAAGGCAATAAAAAAATTAAGATTAAAAGCACAAGAAAAAAATCTCAAAACATGACTTATTTCGATGAAATGGTGGATATGAAATTAATGTGATTTTTCATGTTTTTTCAATTAAATAACTTTTAAGTAAGTGGAATTGCCACCAAAAAATAAGCATACACTGAAAGAAATGGTGCTAGTAAAATCAACAAATCGGTTCTGTTTTTCTTGACTTGACGGAGGTTCGGTGATATTGATCGAATTACGGTTAATTCGACCGAGTTCTTTGTCAAACGAACAAATTAGTTTAGTAATTTCAACAAAAGAGAAATTGTCACTCTTAAGTTAACAAAATTCTGTAAAATTTACAGATTCCTGGGCAATCTAACTGATTTTTCATCATTTCGTCATTTCAACAGCGATCAACAGTCAATACATGAGCAAATTTCAAAGAGAATTTTACACCCACTGCGTTCTCTACTTTTTACTTATGACGATGGTGCCACTTGTTTAAAAAAAAAAACCCAAAATATGAAAACCACCAAATCGAAAAAACACACAAAATGGGAAAACAACAAAAAACTAGTTTTTCAGTTATCAATACAAAACGAAAAACCCTTTTTTGAATGTACTGCGCAAAAAATTATGAGATGCCGGGGCACCTATTTATCGGGTACAATTTTGCAACTTCTCCTCCAAGCGAAATGCAAAATTGCGACCTCTTGTTGCAAAAGTTTTGTTTGAACGAACAGGATTTTTCCAAAGTTAGTAACATATTCTTCAAGTTTTTTCGAATTTTCACTCACGCGAAGGAATCTAATAAGATAATAAAAAAATATCCTTTTTTAATGTTGATGTTTCCGACAAAATAAAAGTTTGAGTTGTTTTGGAATCATTTCAACTTAAACTTAAACTTGCCGAATTACATGTAAAGTTACTCCAGTGGTAAATTACCTTCCTGCGATTTGATTTTTTACTTTTCTATAACTTACAAGTTCTCTTTTTAAAATGTTACGTTAAACATTTATATTACAAGTTTAGTTCGAAACAATCAAATGTGGCAAATACATGCGAGATAAAAAATTGAGAATGAGCTGAGCTGCAACTAAAAGAATTGAAAATCAGTTTTGTGACTACTATTTTCATTTCTATTTGCAAAACGAAGTTCAAAACTATAAATTAAATAAATTATAAAATATAAAATTTGGTGAAAGTGCGTTTAATAAAACAAAATAATAATGTGTATAATGTTTAATGTGTGCCAGCATATTTGATGTAAGCCCAATTGACGTTCGGTTAGTAATAGAAATTAGAAATAAGGTTTTTCAATTAGGAGCAAATTTTTCTAAGCGGGGTCGCCCCTCGGCAGTGATTGGCAAGCGCTCCGTGTGTATTTCTGCCATGAAAATCGCTCAGTGAAAACTCATCTGCCTTGCAGATGCCGTTCGGAGTCGGCATAAAACATGTAGGTCCTGTCCGGCCAATTTGTAGGGAAAATCAAGAGGAGCATGACGCAAATTGGAAGAGAAGCTCGGCCTTAGATCTCTTGGGAGGTTATCGCACCTTACATTTATTTATATGGCAACATATAGGTACTTTCGTACAAAGCTGTCTCAACAACTTTTTTGTTCATTTGTCTACTAAAACGGTCATTACGAATCAATCGGTACTTGCCTCCACAGAGGTTTGATCCAAGCAAGCATAAGGAGGCCGTAGGCGAAATCCACACAGAATCGGAAAACGCCTTTGCTGGGTCGCACCCGGTGAACCCTGTTATTTATATACACTATCCTATACATACAAAAGAAGTAAGCATACCACCAAGGGAGATACGATTCACTCTAGCCCAACTTAGTTCTGGATACTGTAACAGTTTAGATACTTACTTGTACAGACTCAACCCCGACTTATGTAATGTGGTATTTCCTGCATGCGATGTATCTCCACATGACACCAATCATTTTTTCAATTGTAATGTGCAGTCTACGCCTCTAAAACCAACTTACCTATGATCCACTCCTTTAAAACCGCTAGTTTCGTGGGACCATTAAAAGGGGCGAATCGCTATTAGTAAAACGGCAACAGCAAAAAGAATAAGCATGTCTTATATTATTTCTGTTGCTTTGTATATACGCTGTTGCATCGCAAACGACTCAAGTTTTCCGCTCACAGCAGGATTTAATAAGGTTGCCACTTAATCCAAATCTAGACATGTATTTGAAAAATATGTAGCTAATATGAATCCAGAATGTAAACATAAGCCTTAGCGTATTCTTTGGCTGTGGTATGCTATATGGAGGAATCCACAATGTAAGAGTAATTGTACTCACTATATTGTAGCATACTGTGTAAACAATTGTTAGAGATGTGTTATGAACGAGTTATAAGCAAAATATCGATAGGTTATCGAAATTTTAAATATTTGTTCTCTATAACAAAGGTTATCGATGAACTCTCGATGTTTTTCGATCGGGTTTTTATCAAAAATGTATCGATACGTTATCGAGAATTTATCGAATTGTAATCAAAAACAAAGGCCGATGATGAGTATGCGATGTTTTTTCGACGAATTATCGATGTTTAATCAAAAAGTTATCCATTGTTAATCGAAAAGTTATCAATAAGTTATCAAAAATTAAATGAAAAATTATATATATGTCGGAAGAAATTATCGATTTTTTTCAAAAGGTTATCGATTTATTATATAAAAACTATCGGTTATTCAGCGGAAATCTAGCGATATGCTGTCTAGAAGTTATCGATTTATTTTCAAAATATTATCGATTTACTATCGAAAAGTTATCGGTAATCTACTTATCGATAAACTAAAAAAATGTATAGATTTGTTTTCGAAAAGTCATCGATTTATTATTGCGGTGTTAGCATTTTGTTGTCAGCGTATTATCGATTGGCTTTCGAAAAGCTATCGATTTGTAATTGGCGTGTTACCAATTCGCTATTGGCATGTTTTCGATTTGTTGCCAAAAAATTAACTATTTTTTAAAAAAAAGTTATAAATTTGTTAACTCAAAAATTTTCGATTTCTTAACGGTATAAGAGAAATTTGTTATCGGTTTGTTACCGATATATTAATCACGAGTCCTTCAGTAAAGAGCCGACGAATCGGCGAAAGCAAAATGATAACAATATGATAACTTGACCATAATAATTTGCTTCCAAAATTAGTAAAACGAGCTCTAGTTAATATAAAAATATTACCGTTCTAGATGTACACTTGTGTGTATACACATCGAACTGCACGAGTACTTGGCACTCACGCCTTTTTTATATAGGATTGCCATAACACGCACATATTTCACAGACCCCGCTGAGATAATTTTTCGCATCCTCTCTCTCTCTTTCCTTTTACCTATCCTATAAATATACCTCTATCTCATAGCTCCCCCCCCTCTCTTCTTCTTTCAAAATGTTTAGCAAATCAAATCGTAGATACGACTTTTTCGAGTATACAGGCTTCATAGCCCTCACGAACCAGCCATTTCAAACTAACCTAACCTATAACAAACCTCAATCAAATCGCACCAGTAGAGGATATCATTAACTTTTAACTAACGACTTTTCACTTGAAAAAATAGAATTTTTTAATTATTTGGTTTCCAAACATAGCTGCTCAAAGACTAACGAATATCGATAAAATTTTTTATTGAGAATCGAAATGATTATATTTGTAGATTCGTTATATAACGATGGTGAAATCCGTTAGAAAATTAGATAATTCCATTAAAGGTATCTATCAAACTATTTTAGAAATTAGAGACAATTATCCGGTTGACTTCAGAGTCTCGTGGCTGTATAGCTACATACAAACATACGTACACTGTTTGCATATTTACAGATTTGAAGTAGTGTTGCCACCGAGCCGTAATAGCATCTTTAATCATATTTGTTGATTCGTGAACATATTTGCTAGAACATATTTGCTAGTCTGCGGAAAACTACCGATTTACCCGTAACTCTGAACTTACAGGTAGTCGGTAGCCTTAAGCCGGAGTCATTGGTACCGTATGTCGTATCGCTGTATCCGTATCCCTAACGTAATCAGCTGTTTATCGTTACGACGGTAAACCAAAACCCAATTGGTTGGCTACGATATGGTTACGACGTTAGCGGCACCAATAATCGATTGCATTGATTCTCATAAGGTTGGTCGAATCAGCTGTTAAAAGGTCACCGATACGGTTACTGATAAAGCACCAATGTCTCCAGCTTTAGCCAGTAAACTACCCCGTAAACTTTCAGGTAAACTACCAAATTATCTTACCAAAGAGCTTAGCACTAAAATAAAATTAACTTTTCTAGTTTTAACTTATTTATTAGTTTTCGAGTGCGTTAACATGATTTTGCTTAAACATCAATTAATAAATTGTTTTATAATGATAGTCTCAGCCAGGTTTTTTTAACTTAGTATTTCTTAATGCAATCAGCCAGCTGAAAAAATATTTTTTGAAGCACTTTCACCATTTATTATTTGTATTTATTTATTTCTTTAAACAATTGGAAATTAAAACGTATTTAGTTAAAAGCTTTGGAAACAAAAATTGCCGACGATGTAGCCAGCTACTAAGAAATCTACAAAAACACATATATTGTAAAAAAAATACCATACCCTGCAGGAAATTATTAAAACTGCTCTACTAAATGGAGAACCCCAGATTATTTTTGCAATTGCTTCAATTGGCCTTCTTCTTGGTCTTAAAGGTTAAGAAAGCCATTGTTTTGGGCATTCCTTTGAAACTTTGCCTCAAATTGGATATGAAGAGCGACATTTTTTTCAACAAGAAAGGATCGTAAGCCCTCTGGGAGCAACTCCTTTTTAATAATTTTTAATCGTTATACCTTTATGTATATTGACCGTGGTCATTGATATTGATTTATTATCTGGTTTTGCTTCGTGTGCAGTGTGTGTAATTTTGAAGGCCATTATATATCGTACTTGATTTCGAGATAGTTTAAAGGCAGCTTCGGGACAATTTTCAATTGTTTTCAAGATTATTTTGGGATTATTTCTGGTTCCTTTTAGAACAATTTCGAGATTATTTCAGTACTATTTTCGCATTTTTAAATAGTTTTCGGGATCATTTTCAGAAATTTTGGGATTTTTCAGGCATTTTTTTTTTTTTTTTGAGCTATTTCAGAAGTATTTTGGAGTAAATTTTTAGATTGCATTCCGGTTAATTTAGGTATCATTGGAACCATTTCCGGATTATTTCAGAACTATGTTCGGAAATAATTTGGAGTCGATTTATCTAATCTCTTGTATTCGGTTTCATTCCGGGACTATACAGTAGTAATGTCGGAATAATTTTGGGATAGCTGTGAGGTAATAAGAAAACTTGTTCGTAGTTAATTCGAGGCTCCTTTACATCTTTTTCCAAAACAACAAATCGAAATTGTCTGCAGTATCATTTGGGAACTATCCCCACATTACTTTGGTATAATTTTGGTATTATATTCGGGTTCATTTCGGATCTATTTTCCGATAGTTTAAGAACCATTTTAGAGTACACTGTTTAACTCAGGGTAGCTATACTCTTCCCGTCAAAAGTGGATTTCAGGTGCAATGAAATAATCAATTCGGAACAATTTTTCCAGATCTTGGAATTATATTC
Organism: Eurosta solidaginis; assembly: GCF_040869045.1. NCBI lineage: Eukaryota > Metazoa > Arthropoda > Insecta > Diptera > Tephritidae > Eurosta > Eurosta solidaginis. The sequence goes on from NC_090323.1 coordinate 182,882,638, forward strand.
GGTTTAGTGTCTTGACTATTTGGTCATAGTTTCAAAATCTTTTGATAGTAATTTGGAGAAATTTAGCAATCAAAACGGGGCTATTTCAGGATAATTTAGGGATTTTTTTCTTTGGACTATTTCGATATTATTATTGGTACCTTCAAGGACTCCTTTCACATCATTGGGGATGATTTCGTTATTAAACCATCTACTCGGTTTATTCTCAGTATCACTAGGAGAATATCTTAGGGTCATTACGGAACTTACTTACTTACTTAATTGGCGCTTAACCGTCCAAACGGTTATGGCCGTCCAACAAGGCGCGCAGTCGCTCCTTCGCCCCGCCAACCGGCGCCAATTGGTCACATCAAGGGAGTTTAAATCGTTTTCCACCTGGTCCTTCCAACGGCGGGTTCCGATAGAAACACTTTCTTGGCCGGAGCATCATCTTTCATTCGCATAACATGGCCTAGTCAGCCACTGCGTTTTAATTCCCTGGACTATGTTGATGTCTGCGTATAGCTCGTACAGCTCATCATTAAATCTTCTTCGGTACTCGCCATCATAAATCTTTCGAAGAACTTTTCTCTCGAACACTCCCAAAGCCGCTTCGTCTGCTGTTGTCATGGTCCATGCTTCTGCCCCATTTAGCAGGACGGGTACGATAAGTGACTTGTAGAGCATGATTTTCGTTCGCCGAGAGAGGACTTTACTTTTCAATTGCCTACCTAGTCCAAAGTAGCATTTATTGGCAAGATTGATTTTTCGCTGGATTTCAGTGCTGATGTTGTTGCTAGTGTTGATGCTGGTTCCCAAATAAACGAAGTCTTTTACTATTTCGAAATTATGGCTGCCAACAGTAGCGTGGTTTCCAAGGCGCATATGCGCTGACTCTCTGCTCGATGACAGCAGGTACTTCGTTTTGTCCTCATTCACCATCAAACCCATCTTTACCGCTTCTTTTTCCAGTTTGGAGTAAGCAGAGCTAACAGCGCGGGTGTTTAGGCTGATCATATCAATGTCATCAGCATATGCCAGTAATTGCACACTTTTATAGTATGTTGTTCCAGTGCGGTTAAGTTCTGCAGCTAGTATAATTTTCTCCAGAATCAAATTAAAGAAATCGCACGATTGGGGGTCACCCTGTCTGAAACCTCGTTCAGTTTCGAACGGCTCGGAGAGGTCCTTCCCAATTCTGTCTGAGCTGATGGTGTTGCTCAACGTCATTTTGCACAGCCGTATAAGTTTTGCGGGGAAACCAAATTCAGACATAGCGGCATATAGGTAGCTCCTTTTCGTGCTGTCGAAGGCGGCTTTAAAGTCGACGAAGAGGTGATGTGTGTCGATTCTTTTTTCACGGTTTTTTTCCAAGATTTGGCGCATTGTGAAAATCTTGTCGATGGTAGATTTACCATATCTGAAGCCGCACTGATAAGGTCCAATCAGCCGGTTCACGGTGGACTTCAATCTTTCGCACAATACACTTGAAAGGACCTTATATGCGATATTGAGAAGGCTGATTCCACGATAGTTGGTGCATTGTGCAGTATCCCCCTTCTTGTGGACTGGGCAAAGAACACTTAGATTCCAACCGTCGGGCATGCACTCTTCCGCCCATATTTTGCTAAGAAGCTGCTGCATGCGCCTTACCAACTCCTCGCCGCCGTACTTGAATAGCTTGAGTAGAAACTGCTCTCTGCATAATTTCATAATCGTTTAACCATAATTAGGTGGCTTTCTGTCTGGTAAAGACTGGTTATATTATAAAATCGAACACTTCCGCAAGAGTGAATGTGTTTTAAAGAACTAAGTAGATTCTCCCAAGGCAATATCTCAGCCATCTTAGAAAGTAAATATAGACCAAAATATAAACCACGTGAGCCTAAAAGCTATAATAAGGGTAACAAGCAAATACCACACATGAACTTTAGTGTTTGCTTCTTGCAAAGCAGCACAAAAATATTTGTCGAGCCCAAACTTTGCGCATACAAATTCTTCAGAAAACAAAAACCCACTGCCATGGTATGAACTTTTTCAAATATTTGCTCGGCCTTGCATGGTTTCAAATATTTCCTACATGTCATTCAGTACATCCGTGAAGACAAGCAACGCAGTCGGGTACAATTGAAACGTTTCACACCTGTTATTTTTCGAAAATTATGTGTCAATGATTTAAGCCAACACTTTTAGTATGGCAAACAGCTGAAGTCGCGCCACACCACTTCGCATTAGTTATAGTTGTCATTTCTATTCATATTAATGTATGTTTGTATGTTAATATGTATTCAATGATTTTAGTTATAGCAGTATGTCACACAGCATCGGACATATACAGGAGACGCATAAGGGGATTGCCGGGTGCAGCAAACATCAGCGTTAAGATTGATGCGCGCCATAGGGCGAAACGTCAACGAAAAAATCTAAGACATATGTACATACGAACTTAAATATATATTTACATGTTTACTTATATATTATATGCAATATGTGTTAAAAATGTGCGATTCATAGAAATCTTTTAAACATATTTAATTTGTTTATTTGTCTTGTCGTTTTTTTTTTTTTTTTTTTTTTTGATACTGAGAAATTTTATTTGTTGTCTCGTTTTTTAAGCTAAAAGCCAAAGCAAATCCTACGGCTATATTAATTGCGTTTATTCACACTCACTCGTTTTCCGTTTATGAATTTGTAGAAAAATGTTTTCAAATATGTTTTTTCACAGATTATTTTCTTAAATACTAATTGTAAATAGTATTGTGTGTAGCATGACTTTGCATATGGCTGTTTAAAATGTTTTAGCACTTTTTATGCTCTTCATGAGTTGATTGCTCATTCACAGATGGTCAATGGGCTTTAAGTTGCTAATGGCAATAAATTGTTTTTTTTTATACTCAGCTGAGCAGAGCTCACAGAGTATAATAACTTTGACTGGATAACGGTTGGTTGTACAGGTATAAAGGAATCGAGATAGATATAGACTTCCATATATCAAAATCATCAGTATCGAAAAAAAATTTGATTGAGCCATGTCCGTCCGCCCGTCCGTCCTTCCGTCCGTTAACACGATAACTTGAGTAAATTTTGAGGTATCTTGATGAAATTTAGTAAAGTTTCCTGAGCACACACCTCAGATCGCTGTTTAAAATGAACGAAATCGGACTATAACCACGCCCACTTTTTCGATATCGAAAATTTCGGAAAACACAAAAAGTGAGATAATTCATTACCAAAGACGGATAAAGCGATGAAACTTCGTAAGTGAGTTGAACTTATGACGCAGAATAGAAAATTAGTAAAATTTTGGACAATGGGCGTGGCACCGCCTACTTTTAAAAGAAGGTAATTTAAAAGTTTAGCAAGCTGTAATTTGGTAGTCGTTGAAGATATCATTATGAAATTTGGCACGAACGTTACTCCTATTACTATGTGTATGCTTAATCAAAAGTAGCAAAATCTGAGAACGACCACGCCCCCTTTAAAAAAAAAAATTTTTTTTAAGTCAAACTTTAACAAAAAATTTAATATCTTTGCAGTATATAAGTAAATTATGTCAACATTCAACTAAAGTAATGATATGGTACAACAAAATATAAAAATAAAAGAAAATTTCGAAATGGGCGTGGCTCCGCCCTTTTTCATTTAATTTGTCTAGGATACTTTTAACGCCATAAGTCGAACAAAAATTTAACAATTCCTGTGAAATTTCTTAGATTCTAGGACGATAACTGTTTTCTGTGAAAAAGGGCGGAATCGGGAGAAGCCACGCCCAGTTTTTATACACAGACTACCATCTGTCCTCCCGCTCGGCCATTAACAAGATAAGATAACTTGAGCAAAAATCGATATATCCTTACTAAACTTAGTCCACGTACTTATCTGTACTCACTTTGTATTGGTATAAAAAATGAATCCGACTATGACCACGCCCACTTTTTCAATGTCGAAAAGTACGAAAAATTAAAAAAATGCCATAATTCTATACCAAATACGAAAAAATGGATGAAACATTGTAATTGGATTGGTTTATTGACGCAAAATATAACTTCAGAGAAAAACTTTGTAAAATGGGTGTGACACCTACCATATTAAGTAGAAGAAAATGAAAAAGTTCTGCAGGGCGAAACTAAAAGCCCTTGGAATCATGGCAGGAATACTGTCCGTGGTATTACATATATAAATAAATTAGCGGTATCCAACAGATGATATTCTGAGTCACCCTGGTCCACATTTTGGTCGATATCTGGAAAACATATACAACTACCACCACTCTCTTTTAAAAGCCTCATTAATACCTTTAATTTGATACCCATATCGTACAAACACATTATAGACTCACCCATGGTCCACCTTTATGGCTATATCTCGAAAAGGCGTCCACCCTAGAAATAAGGCCCACTCACTTTTAAAATACTCATTAACACCTTTCATTTGATACCCATATCGTACAAACAAATTCTAGAGTCAGCCCTGGTCTACCTTTTTGGCGATATCCCTAAATGGCTTCCACCTATAGAATTATGGCCCACTCTCTTTTAATTAACTCTTTGATACCTTCCATTTGAAACCCATGTCATAAAAATACATTCCAGGGTTTCCCTCGGTTCATTTTCCTACATGGTTATTTTCCCTTATGTTGTCACCATATAGTCAGTTGAGTATGTAATGTTCGGTTACACCCGAACTTAACCTTCCTTACTTGTTTTTTTTTTCATGAGGTGAGGGTGTTGGTGTTGGTGGTAGTTTAAACAGAAGTCATAACTAACCTTTTCATAATACTGATTTTCTGGTCGTATATTGCTTGATAAGTCACTCAACATACCCCTCCTGATTTACGACTCGTAATGCTGAACAGTAGAAGTGGGATGGATTTTGGAGTATTACAGAGATATATTCGACGGAAGATATATAGTCCTGTCCGTGATGTAAGGTGTGTTTATGCGAAGGCTGTTGTAGAACCCAACTAATCTACAGACTAGAAGATGCCAATTTCCTTGCTGAATTAATACACGTTACTGTGACACGTTATTTTTGTCAGGCGCACACACACATGGTGGCGGAGAGTTAATGTCTACTTGCATATCTATATATCTAGTGAAGGGTAACTGAAACTAATCCGTGTTTATTGGGAGGGGTGACAGGTGTAGGATCGATGGACAGCGTCGCGCTGCTGGTGGAATCGTTGAACAGACAGCGAATGTAAAACCGTCGGTAATGTGGGTGAACGGTGTATCGATTGACGGATACCCTGCAGCGGCCTGTGGAATTGGTGAGCGGTGACTGGACTTGCAACTGACACTTCTATCGGCTAGTTAAGGGGCTTAATAATTTATTCCAATTTTATTCTAATTCTAATTTTTATTATGTTTGTTTATAATTGTTATTGTTACCGAGTCTTCTTAAAATATTTGAACAGGCGATTGGTTGTTTTGGTGTCTTGGACATCGCACCCGTCCACACCGGATAAAGCGGCTGATCGATTTTCAAGTGAAAACGATACCCGGCGAGTACCAGATGAAGAGTCGATGGATTGATGGATGCCGTTGGAAAGGGTTGGTGAGTCAGTGTATAGATTTTTGATTAACCGTTAGTTGGTGAAATCGATTTCCAGAAAGTTTCAGGTGACGGATTAGTGCATCGATTTCCATGCAACCGATGGTTTGGCGAAATCGGCGTCACATTAATGCAACAAGCACAAGCTTTACGATCCGTGCCCCAATATGGAGCTTTAGTCTTGCGGAGGTCACTACAACTTTTTCAAGTGTACTTCGGAAACCATAAAACGGTAAATTAGTCATTTGTAATTCAGGAACGGTAAGTTGAATTTCAGAATAGTGAAAAGAACTTCAGAAGCCGTAAAATGTACTTCAGTGTAGCCAGGTGTATTTCAAAAACAGTTAATTGAATTTCAAATTAGCCAGTTGAGCTTCAGAAAACACGCATCTTGATTAAGAAACCACGTATAGTGCTTCAGTTGCACCTATAATGGCTTATATTATACCTCAGAATCAGAAACGCTTATTCAGCTGACGGCAAACCAACGTCAAGTCAGAATACCAGTCGTAAGCCTACCATCCTTTCTTTTAAATGATAAGACCAAATTTGTTAACCCAAGGATGCACGACCAGCACATGGTCTTCACACTTACAGCTCCAAACTTAGGGGTCCCCACCTTTCTCTTTATCTCGCCCAACTTGATTGGGACGTTTCTTGGCACCTGACATTCCATAGCTAGAACAGATCTCTGAAGGACACCGCCGGGTGTTGTACTTTCTTGGTCCCTAAAGCTAAATAAGCTACCAATTATTCTGAGCAGGTAAGCCAATGTTTCATAGCGCTGCCATTATCTGCATCCAGTTGGCGATGTTAAAAGCATTTCTTATATCCAAAGTAATCAATGCACACAGCTTTGCGGTTTTGGGCTTCACGGGCTATATTGGCAACTGTTTGTATTGCATCTACCGTAGATTTTTATCTTCGAAATTCCAAATGACTCTTTGGCAAGTCACCTAGGCTTTCCATTATCTGCTGCAGACGCTCGCTAATAATATGCTCGAGAATCTTTTCTATCGAATCCAACATACAAAGTGGTCTGTATGTGAATAGCTGGTTGGATATCTTACCGTTTCCATGAGCGGGGTAAGACGCCTTCTTGGATGCAGGTGTTGAAAAGGTCCGTAAATCTTGATCTTCTAGGCCTTATCGCGGATTTGAGGGCTATATTCAGCATTCCATCGGGTTCCGGGGACTTATTATTTGCAACAACATATGTTGTATACAGTACCTCCTGCTTCATGGAATTTCCACACCTTCGAGGTGCTCGCTTTAGTGGAATCAGCGATCTTGTGTTGGAAAAAGAGATTCATTGGTATTGGGCATGTAGATTGTTCTGATTTCTGCACTTTTATTTTAGCCATCATCGTTCTGTAAGCCAATCCCCAAGTATCAACGACGGCACCACTCTCCATTAGTTCCTTCAAGCATGCTTTCTTGTTCTTTGTTATAGCATTTTTTAGCGCTGTTCTTGAGGCTTTCAAGGTACTGTGTAGCGCATGATATCGTGGTGTGAACATGACCTATATGTCCTTCGCCGTGGTTTGTGGCATTTTCTACGCTCCTCCGCTATTTCGTCGTTCCACCAGTAAACTAAAATGCCTTAATAGCTTTACCAATAATTAGTCTATAAAAATTTCTAAATAAACTTTTAACATTAAATCAGCGTTCTCGGCCTTTTTTTCTATCTTAGCTTTTAATTAAATTACCGTAATTTGTTACACGTTTGACTTGGCATTACTTACAAATTTGTTTAATTACCAATCAATTTACTTTAAAAAGATAAACGCCAATATCATTTACGAATGCTTCTAAATAACTAAATTAAATTAATTAAAATCAAGTCGCCAAACATTCATTGTCATGTCATTGTCTCCAACTGTCAATCAGTCAATCAATATTGAAAGCGCATGCGTGCAAATTTATTTAACGAATAATTTGCAACATGAAAGGTAGGTGAGGGAGATAAGGTGAATTTGTATGTTTATATAACAATTTAATTAATTTTACAATAAAAACTTATAAAAGTTTCGTTTTTCACGTTTTTTACACACACACATGCACACATAGACATGAATAATGCGATATATCATTCAGCATCAGCTCAAAAAGTAGTGACACAGTGAAGTTGATAAATTAAAATAAGTCACTGTAACTGTGATACCGTAAGAAACCCTAAAAGAAATTTGGTGCTTAGTGGACTTGGTACGATTATAAAACTCATTCATCCTATAATTGTTGATTGAAAATTTTTAGCAATAAAGCATGGAAATATAAGTATATACAAAATCATGACGCAATAAAACCAAATAGGTGAAGTCATTATTACAAAATGGAGTTGCACTTGACAATATTCGCCCTCATAGTTACCGACTCTTAGACCTGGTTTTTCAGTACAAGTTCAACTCAGTTTGTCAGTTAAGCTACGCTTAAAGTTATTGTGCAGTTTTTCAGTCTGGCAGGGATAAACTCTAGTTAACCTATCAGTTATTATCGTTCGTTCGAAATGGCGTCGAATATACCCAACAAGCATTTGGGCTTGAGTACCATTAGAGCTATGTTGATAACTAGGCATACTTCTCAAGAATTGTTTCGAAAGAGTGGCTCAACTCGAGAACCATAGCGTACTCAACAAAAGAGGAAATTTTTTATAAAGCAAAAAAATGCAATTACTTAAGTTGAAAAAATTTATTTCCCAACATGTCGTTTTCCAACTGGACTCAAATGTTAAATTCCATACTACAGTATTTTCACGAAAATAAATATGCATATTTTATTTTTAGTTAATAACGCTTCCTAACTGCTATCAACCAGGTTTTTATTTCTCACAATAAACCGCTGTTGGTTTTGGTGGTAACACCTTGGAGATTTTTCTTCAACTCCACTTAACTCGATATCCAATGTAGGATATCAACTGGAGAAATGTACATTTCCCAAAATCTCTAAAAGGTTGGATAATAATTTGGTAATGATAATAACGTCGAAGATCAACTCAGGAACTCTAAATTTTACAAAATTTCTCAAAGGTGGGATAGTGATTGGGGAATGAAGTTGGATATCAACTCGAGAAATAATATTAGAAAATATCAACTAGATATATATTTCGCTGGATAAATATTTGTTCTATGTATCTACAAATTGTCTAGATAATAAAATACTAATATTGCTTAACCAACTACTGGAAAACCGTGCCTTAGCCGACAAATTGCTAAAAAATGGTTTTCACAATGTCCGATTAATAAAGTCGACCGCAAGATGGGTTGCGATAAACTATTAAGCGGAGTGAAAAGTTACAGCTATAAATAATGTAAACAAAAAACAGCTGTTTGGTGATTTTTTGCATTCACAATCATATTTTTGGGAACTACTTCCAAAAAATATTCACAATGATCAACTCAACCGGTGGTTGGCTGTGGTGAAACGAAGGTTATGTGATTAAAGGGACCAACAGTGGCAGTGAGGTGACGCAGCAGATATGATAATGACGTATTTTCCGGGTCTGCGTTGTCGCCATCTTCTTCTTTTAGCGATAAAGATAAAGTCCCGTACGTTCCGTTAACAAGCACCATTTAGGTAACAGCCAGACCATCTCGAAAACTATTTAACATGACCAAACTACTCACTGGAAGAAGCTACAGGACTGCCAAAATACTGCTCTCAGAACCGTCACGGGTTGTCTTCTTATGTCCCCAGAACTCCATCTACATAATGAGGCGAGAATACGCCCCATCAGGGAGGAAATGAGATGCTAATCAAACAGTTCCTGTTGAATACCCAGAAACCTGGGCATCCCAACAGACATCTGATAGATGAGCCACTCCCACCTAGTGGCTTAAGGAGTAATCTCCGTAAGCATTATGAGGAAATACGGCACCTGAGAACTCGGCCGTATGAAGCAAAAAAACACAAGCAGGTCCTCAGTGAACTCCACAAACAGGCGTCGGACCTTTATGCCAGGAATTGCCCGGTGAATCCAGTACTCAAAGAACAGTACCCAAAACTTGCGGAAGAGGAACGCATACTCCCCATGGAAACCCGAGTCACTCTAGCTCAACTTCGTTCTGGATACTGTAACGGCTAAACTCTTACCTATCAAGAATCAACCGCGACATACAAAATGTATGCCCCGATTGCAATGTGTCCCCACATGATACCAACCATCTCTTTAATTGTAATGTGGAACCAACGCCTCTAACAACCCTTTCATTATGGTCCACCCCTGTTGAAACAGCAAGTTTCCTTGGCCTCCCGTTAGAGGATATTGATGACAATTTGTGGTCGGCCGCACCTATTAGGTGGGGCGAAGTACTGCCACAACATCCTTCCATCTCCAGTTCCATTAAGAAATTTGGGTCCCCAGAGCCTCGCCTGCTTAATAGGCATATGATACATTCATATTTGTAACAGGATTCCCCCCGGGTAGGTCAGGTTAACAATTGGGTTGCGGAAGATGTGAAGTAGAGTTGGATAGGATTCGATTTTTTGGAGAATCAATTTTTTCGATTCCATTCTCGAAAAAAAATCGATTTAGTCGATTAAATCGAGTGGAAAGGGTGATTTCTACTCAATTATTTACTCAAGTTTTATTTAATAGAACTCGGTAGTTTCTTTCTGGGGATAACTGGCAACATCAAGGAGCACCACCTTGTTCTTCACTTGATCCTCCCATAGGAGTGAGACTATAAGTATTTTCAATGCTGAAATATCAAAACTTCTGTTTTTTTTTTAAATTTATTTATAGTAGAGAGAGCAACCTCGGGCACCATGGAGCATAGACAACTTTTTTTAAGCCATTCCAGTTTTATGTACAGAAAAATTTCTTCAGTAAGTTTTGCCTTCTCTGCAATGTCCGCTTAGAAAACAAACGTAGAATAACTCAAAGCCACCAATACAATGGCGTCTAGTCATAGTTTATGGTTTCAAATTTGGCCGAGCTTTTGAAAAAGTATCCTCTAATAAAGCTCAGTTTATAAGATTGTAAGATGATCCAAACTTCAAAAGATAAACAAATTGAACGATTCTAAACAAAAATGGATTCTTTATTCCTTAAAATAAGAACGATTGAATCGATTAAAAATTTAATCGAAATCCCGCTCTACTGTGAAGTTATAAAACTTTGTATTACGCTTATCAATTACTTGAACCACTCAAAATACCGTAGTACGTAGCGGTGAAGATTGGCACAGCAACAGAGTGATAGCAGTTTGACAATTGTAGTAACAGCAACGAATATCAGTATGGCACTAGCAAGACCGTATTACGATTGCGGGCTGCTCTGGTTGAGTAGCAGAGCTCCAAACAGCGACAGTGAGCCAACGGAGCGGTTAACAGTAGCAGATGCGTAGGGATGGGAGCGCTGGTAATAATGAAGTGGCTGCAGCCATCGGTGTTAAGCCTTGGCGGTAACAGCTTGCGCCAGCATACCTGAAATCATGATGGCACTGGTGCGCTCGGTGAACAAAAACTAGTACATAAATAGTTTCATACTACGTAGAAGATCCCAGAATGAAAATCGGAGTGGTACTAGGCGGAGCTTTGAAGACCGATTTGTGGTAAGAGAGGGCAGAATGGTAGCCATTCGTGCTTACACAGCTGCCCAACGCGGAAGCAGAGCGCGAGGACGTTTAGTCATATGGCATCAATGTGAAGAACGCATTTCGAAGTGGTCTCCGTACTACGATAACCTCCGCACGGTGGCTCATATACTTCACCTCTGGTGTTTTCTATTTCGCGCCATCTACAATCAGTTTCCTCCACTTGTTCCTACAGACCCTTTATTTCATGCAAGCATTTCCATTAGTGCACCAAATATTTACAACAATTACTACAAAGAGAATACAACAAACTAATAACAGCAGCGAGACAACACTCAAAAGCTCAGCGTAACGTGCAATTTATCAAATGGGAGCGGAAAATTTAAATTTCAATCAATACGATCATTTTGGTTTGATTGGCAACCGGCAACTGGCGCGCGAGCATTTGATAGCGGCAGCTGGCGATTGGTAGCTTTCGAGTGCCGATTGACCATCGAGATCAACATTTTTCGCTAAATGTGGAGCCTGTACTGGTTCAGATAACAGGTGCAATACATGCGCTCCATTGGCAACAACAAATCAATTCACAAGCGGATCGATGCAAAAGCTAATCGGCCTTAGAAAAAAGCGCGAACAAGAACAACAAATAAATCAATGAAAAATTTACATGTACACGACTTTTAAGTGGTTGCCACGCAGTATGGCAGCTGCCAATCTGTAGAACGCACCGGACGGACGACTTTCAATTTGTGCTTCAAAGCAGCTAATAAATTAGAAAGAAAAATAACTTAATACTTAGGTATGTGCTATTATGTAGTTAGTATGTTATGTTTTAAGTAAATAAAATAATAAAAAATGTTTGCATTACGGTGGGTCTGGTAATGATTGTTGGTGGGTGGCATGCCACAAACAACTTGCAACTTGTCGTAAAATGATGACTTGCAGCTGCGCGTTCTACAGAAGCTGACAAATTCATGTATTTTCTTACTAAAAGAAAAAGACTAACAAACAAGCATACACTTTTGCATATAAATGTTTTAGAAGGGTTGCATGGACCCTGTAGAGAATTTAGCGTAAATAAAAAAGCTAAGCAATACTTGACACGGTTTATTTCCGCGGAGATTTGGGCCGAACTTCTCTTCCAATTTGTTTAATGTTAACTCTGAACTGTATTTGCAAAATGAATTTTCACTGAAAAGCTTTTCATAGTAGACTAGAAGACCCGGCAGACGTTGTTCTGTCCTAAATTTGGCCGATCTGCATACATAATAAGCTTTTTCCGTCTGACTCTGCCCTCCGCCCTCTTCACTTTTTCCTAATCCTTTTATTCACTCCTCCCTCTGTCTTCTCTCTTTTCTCTTCTCTCAATTTCTTCTCATTCTTCTGCATCCCTTATTGCCTGTCCCAGAGGGTTGTATGTATTTTATTCCAGTCCCAGGCCCAGTCCGTCTCTGGACAATATATTAAAAAAAATGTCATAGTACCTCTAAATCGCGGGCACCCTCAGAAACCCTGGGCCCGTGGCTAATCCCTCCCCCCACCCCGCACCTTCTCGGCGGGCCTGGTGATGTGCTATACTTGATATCATTCGCTATAATATTTTTTATTGATAAGCGCCAATTACACAGAAGTATATCCGCACCACCTGAAAATGTGAGTGCCGGTGCGTATACGTAACATTTTATTATTACATATAAACAAATAAAAATAATTGCAATAAAATAATATTGCGACTATAAACTGAAATATAACCTATCCTATATTTCAATTTGGATCGAAATACACACGGGGTGCAAAATAAATTCAAAACCAGTTCAGCAGTTTAGGAGTCCATCGGGAGCAAAAGTGGCACGTGATTTCTATATATTATTTTATATTTATTCTGCAAAATCACTTCCTAGGGGCAACCCCGATTAGACAAACTCTTTTTTCTAATTGAAACAAATGATGATAATATACAACACCTCGATATCTTATGTAAGACGACATTAAATTTCTTGACGTATTTCTTTAATGCAACGATGAAGGTCTGTATAAGTCTCACTTCGTTTCTAGCGAAGTCTTTTTTGGATTTAAGATCCAATAATCACAGGTCTTTCTCTTTAGTATTTGCAAACAGTTGCCACAGATCACTGAATTAATATCAAATGTGTCTACAAAATTTGGCTGAGCATTAGAAGCATCTGCTCGCCCAGCGCTTGCTTAGCGTACTCGCTGGAAACTTTGCCAATAACATACTGTAAGAGGTTAGAGATGTTAAGAACTCTATAGCACTGGCTACATCTACCATGAAAATCGCAGATAGGCCAGAAATATTCATTGATGAACCTGAAAAGTTTAAGTCGAATTAGAGCGAAGTCGAATATTCGCAGACTTCCGTCGAACGCACAGCACTAGGCTTTGAAATTTCTCCACATAGGATCACATTAGCTCGCCCGATTTTCCTTATAGCATAGTGTTAGACAAATATCGATAGTTTTTGATAGTTTTTAAGTAACAATCGGCCGACAGTCGATAGTTTTCGATATTTTTTTAGTTTACCGGACTGAGTCACTTTTCTGCAGTACTTAAAAATAAGCAACCGTTTTTAGCAACAAAAAATTTGTATATTCGGTAGGCCGATATTGAGGTACACATTGGTTTTATGATTTCCGGGTACAAAAAGAGCCAAAAACAGAAACATGTGAGCCTGTCACCCTCCTCTGAAATGCCAAGGATAACTATCCGAACCTAATCAGCTTTTAAGCGTATCTTCAAGCAACAGAAGGGACAACCTCCGCCTACTTTACCTTTGGCATGTAATTGGAAGTGGCTTCTTGCCACGGAAAACAAAGGCTTGAGAGATATCACACCCTGGCAGCAACCATCGTACCACACAATAAAGATTTTAAGCTATACCTTTTCTCAACATACCCAACATTATGAAGTTAATGCCTTGAGAAATATTCACCGAAGGTGCTTGATAATGGGCATGGTAGTACGGCTTGTCTAATTGGGTTTCTTGCCACTGCTAGAGCAACAGGGATAAGTTTGAACTCTTTGTGAGCGAAATATTTCGGAACTACTTTTGCACTTCTCCGAGTCCATGTCGGTTATATTTTCGGAACATTTCAGTATTATTCTGGGATTCTTTAAGAACCATATCGGAGTTGCTTTCAGTTTAAAATCTGAATTGTTTGAAAAAACAAAACGACCATTTCTAGAAACCCTAGCAAGTTTTCTGGTATAGTTTTCGTGAGCATTTTGAAATTATTTTTCGAATTATTTTCAAACCATTTCAGAACTACTTTGGGAATTCTTCGAGAATATTTAGGAGCATTGCAGTTTTATTTTGGATCTATTAAATTATCATTTCGGATTTTTTTCTGTACCGTTTTATAAGTGTTTCAGAATTGTTTTCCTGAAATTAATTTAGAAAATATTCTTTGATTCTGTTCGGAATGGCTTTGAACAATTTCAGCAAAACCTTGAAAGAGTTCCAGGGTTAGTTCGAAAAATCTTTCACAATTGCTTCGGTATTGGTTTGGAATCCATTAAAACAACTTAGAGACCAGTTCACATAGACTACTTTTAAAGTATTATTGTGTCATGGTGATGGTGCTGAAATAAATTTGGGTTTTGCTGTTATGCCATCTTCAGTACAATTTTTCATTCTCTTCTGCGAGAAAATTTACATTGGTGTAACAACGCCGCAACCGGCCCAAATTGGCAAATGTTGTCGTTCCAATATACATCCTTTCATGCTATTTTTTTATTTTTTGATCGACAACATAAATCCCAAGAGGGAGCTTTTGAAATAAAACAAAAAACACACAAATTTTGAAAGAGTGAATAAGCGCAAGCGAACTTTTATGTGACACACAAGTGAAAAGTCCTCCAATGAAGCGTTACAACAAACAGTCAGTCGGAGATATGTTTTTAGTACTCATACGTACGTTAGGGCAAATGTACAGAGTCTGCTAAAGCAGCAAATCTACAACGGATATGTACAAATCTATGTTTGTATGTTTGTCTGGCAACAGCCGGACATTTTCCATTTAAATGCTGATGAGCCGAATGAAAGATCACCTTTGATGCTAAAAGATCTAATCTATAAAAAAAAACTCAAATGCTCATACAAAAACAAAAATAAATGAAAATAAAATCTTAATGGGCTTTCAGTGTTCTCATAGTTAATTGAAGAGTACACAGCAGGTGTGTCGGGCTGTGATGTCAACGGAAGTTGCTACAAATTGACACGCCAAATGACAAATTCACTTTAAATTCAATAAAAAAACAAATAAGCAAAAACAACAACATAGTATTTTACTATGCAAATGCAATTTTAAATTTCACTTATGTATTTAAATCTCATAGGAGTTGATTGCATCTAAATGGTTATAATATACGCGTATGCTTTGTTATTTTACACATGGCGTTACTTAAGGTACACCTTCGCGCATATAATACTATGTTCAAACAGAAAAATAAATTGAGGAAATTTCGATTTGAATTGAGTGCTGTTCATACAACTCGATTTAGCTTACACAATAGTAATTTGATAGCTGGTTGGCTCATCTCTCAGCAAGAACATACCTTTGTTTAGACTGTCAAAATGTGCGTGTTGGTATTAGGCGAATGAAATGGAATGAAAACATAAAACTTTGAAATTTTTGTGTGTTGTAAGAAAATGTGTTCAATGTTTTGGTTTCATTTTGAGTTTGCCATCTTCTTTTGACAATCCCTACTCCAGTGAAATGAAAGACATAAAATCAGCTGATGAGATGAGCCAACCATATAGTTCAACCATGCGTAACTGACGTTTAAATATACTCAATAAACACACTTTACAATGTTGCATTAGCTGTCTGAAACAATTTATTACGCAATTTTTTTTAAATTGGCAATTTATTATTACAATTTATTATATGACAAATTGCGTAATAAATTGCCCAAATAGTATAAATTCCCCATTTGGTGTGTGTTTGAACCTAGTATAAGGGTTAATAAAGAAATCACAACAGCCGGCAAATTTTTCATTAAGCCAAAATGAATTGCTTGTAAATTAAAACAAAAAATTCAGCAACAAAGCATAAATATGACAGATTCATTTCCATATGTCCTCTTCTAAAAAAATTTCAGAATCACCCCTTCATTTAAGTGTATTACAGTATGTTAAGTGTTGTTGCATAACTGGTGTTAATAGCAAAATGATATCAGACCAAAATAAATTGAAATATAAATATTAACAGTTGTTGTCATTTCATACGGAAGAGAAATAATATATGGGATTGATAGCGATAAGTTGAGCTGGGTAAATACTTCATTCTTTGCATTGTCTACAACAGTTTATATTCAGAAAGTTCCAATTCATATTCAGGTTCTTATTTCATATTCAGAAAATAAAAATTGATAATCAGAAAATGTCAGGCAATACTAAGAATTTTCATTTCATATTCAGAAAATTACAATTCATATTCAGAAAAATTTTAAAGTGTCCTATTATAACTTAAATTCAATTGACTGTTAGACTTTGACTACATAGCAATGGATGCAGGTCCTTAACAATCTTGAAGGGCATGGCGAACCACCGTAGAAAGCAGAGTGATTAAAAATAAAGGAGGCTTTCCAACATCGCCGTTTTTGCAGGGAAAGTTGGAGTAGGTAAGGGTAAGAGGGTGATAGAGGGAGAAAGAGGGTGATAGAGGAAAGAGGTGAATAGGTGTAATGTACTTTATTTTAGACCATATTGCCATTAAATGGTGAATATGGTCCCAAACGTAGTACACATGCTACATAGTCCTTTGAAATACTCGTTAACAGCAGTTTCTATTTATAATTAGTTTTTTTATGTGAATTTACGTTTTTCTATGGTATTTCTTGTTATACCCAGCATGCTTTGCTAACAGAGTATATTAACTTCGGTAACATAACGGTTCGTTGTACAGGTATAAAGAAATTGAGATAGATATAGACTTCCATATATCAAAATCATCAGTATCGATCCGTCCGTCCGGCCGTTTGTCTGTCCGTCCGCTAACAGGATAAATTGAGCAAATATTGAGATATCTCAGTATACGGGCTCATCTGGACCCAGAATAGATTGGTATTGAAAATAAGCGTAAGCGGCCGGTAACGACGCCCACTTTATACATATATAAAATTTTGGAAAACACAAAAAACCTGATTATTAAATAAATAATAAACCTAGAATTTTGAAATTTGATAGTTGGACTGATATTGAGACTCTTGATGACAATTTGAAAAACTTTTTGAAAATGGGCGTAGCGCCGCCCACTTGTGATAAAATCAACAAATATTATTAATCATAAATCAAAAACCGTTACACCTATCACAAAAAAATTCCACAGAGAGGTTGCCTTTACTATGAAGAATACTTCGAAAAAAAATTCACGAAATCGCCTACTTTTACATGAAAGATTTTTAAAAGGGTTGTGGATGAATAAAATAAGCTTTTGCGAAAAAGAGCTTAATATCAATGGTTATTTACTTTCTAAATGGAATTATAACAAACAAGTAAAGGTGTCTAAGTTCGGGTGTAACCGAACATTATATACTCAGCGTGAGCTTCAATTGTACATTTCATTTCAGATAAATTACTTTTCTACATATCACGTGGCACCGCCCGTTTAAAAAAAAATGTCTCCCCATTTCCTCTTACAGTAAAACTTGATAAGTGAAATATCATTGATTCAACACTATTTTTTCCTAAGTTATAGCTTATTATTCTAGTTTACGACCCTTTTAGGCTTGTTTTATATCTTAGTTGCCGTGGTCTTTAACCGATCCCGTCCATTTCTACTAAAAATATTTTCTACTATAGGGAAAACCTGTGTATCCAAGTTTATTGCGATCCGTTTATTTTTCTTCGAGTTTTGGCTCCCGAAACATAGAAATTTGCTTAGTCATAACGGGAGCGATGCCACGCCCATTTTTTTAATTTTGAAATTTTTCCTATTTATTGTTATAAATCCTCTTGGGAAATGAAATACCATTGATATAAAGCTCTTTTTTGCAAAGATATAGCTAATTTTATTCGTCCACGACCCTTTTAAAAATCTTTTATATAAAAGTGGGCGTGGTCATTAACCGATTTCCTTAATTTTTCTTCAAAGCATTCCTTATAGTAAAGGCAAACTCCCGCCGAATTTTGTTACGATAGTTTTAACGATTTTTGATTTATGATTAATAATATTTGGAAAATTGATTTTATGATTAATAATATTTGGAAAATTGATTAACAAGTGGGCGGTGGCACGCCTATTTTAAAAATTTTTTTCATATTTTTATCAAGAGTCTCAATATCAGTCCACATGTCAAATTTCAACATTCTAGTTATTTTATTTACTAAAGTATCAGGTTTTTTGTGTTTTTCAAAATGTTATATATATAAAAAGTGGGCGTGGTTATCATCCGATTTCGCTCATTTTCAATACCAATCTATTCTGGGTCCAGATCAGCTCGTGTACCAAATTTTGGTGAAGATATCTGAATATTTACTCAAGTTATCGTGTTAACGTACAGAAGAACGGACGGACGGACGGAGATGGCTCAATCAAATTTTTTTCGATCCTGATGATTTTGATATATGGAAGTCTATATCTATCTCTAATATATAAGCGAAAAATAGTGTTATATCAATGATATTTCACTTATCAAGTTTTATTATAAGAAGAAATTAGGAGATATTTTTTAATGGGCGCTGCCACGCCCCTATTTCGCTCAAGCGATAAACAACATTTTTAGAGCCTCAAAAAAAAATAAATCCCTTTTAACAAAATTCGAAAAAGTAATTTAACTGAAATGAACTCTACAATTGAAACTCACGCTGAGTATATAATATTCGGTTACACCCGAACTTAGACACACTTACTTGTTTGTTTTTTATACTCAGCGTGCTTTGCACATAGAGTATATTAACTTTGATTGGGTAACGGTTGATTGTACAGGTATAATAGAAACGAGATAGATATAGACTTCCATATATCAAAATCATCAGGATCGAAAAAAAATTTGATTGAGCCATGTCCGTCTGGCCGTCCATCCGTCTGTCCGTTAACACGATAACTTGAGTAAATTTTCAGGTATCTTGATGAAATTTGGTATGTAGGTTCCCAATCACTCTTCTCAAAAATTCGAAAAACCGAGAAATTGGGATAATTTACTACCAAAGATGGAGAAAGCGATGAAACTTGGTACGTGGGTTAACCTTATTACGCAGAATAGATAATTAGTAAAATTTTGGACAATGGGCGTGGCACTGCCCGCTTTTAAAAGAAGATAATTTATGGCCTACTCCCTCTTAAAATACTCTTTAATACATTCCATTTGATACACATGTCATACAACCACATTCCAGGGTTACTCTCGGTTCATTTTCCTACATGGTGATTTTCCCTTATTTTGTCTCCAAAGCTCTCAGCTGAGTATGTAATGTTCGGTTACACCCGGACTTAGCCTTCCTTACTTGTTTTTTTTCATTTTTTAGGAAAACCATAGTTTGGGTCTGACGGGTCTACGACTTAGATATAAGCGCAAGACTACAATATAATTAAAAGTAAATAAATTACGGAAGCTCTCAACAAATTAAAAAAGTTTAAGTAGTGCTCCCTTCATGGAGATGGCACTTTTCGAGGAAGTACTAAAAATGATGACAAATGTACATATGTATACAAATATATCAACATTTGGTTGGCCAATAGAGAAGAGTAATTACCAAAGCATACAGATAAACACATACTCACATATGTACATTCATAACAAATGTGTATTTACTACATGCAAAGTTCATTAAAAGTATTAGGCCCAACAATCTGCGCAAATCCAAAACAACTGACAACATTTTGAACGGTTCTATCGAAACAACAACACGGCAATCAAACCAAAATACAACCTGCATAACCGAAGCGTGGAAATGAACATTTTAATGCATACACAACAACAACGTATAAATATTGCAAAACATTAATGTAGACTGATAATGTAGGCGGAGTAGATTGAAAAGTCTATATGTAGTGAACTATTTAAGCAACATTAAGCAAACAAAATGATGACATAAAATTTGTTTTCCAACCAAAGTGAAGAGGGTGAGAGTTAATCTCAATGAAGCGCATTGCTGCTGTGTCACCCTGTATGTGTTAACAAATTAAGTAGACAGTTTACCCTAGGCATTGACCGTATAATGTGATAAATATATATGTATGTATGTTAGGCCGGGTCGATTTGTGGGGAGGCAAAAAAATCGCCCATTGCTCTGTGAAAATCATATTTTAGGGATCAGAATAAGAAACTTTGCCGAAGGAACCATACCTCTAAAACGAATTCTGATGTCCCTCCCTTTGGGTCGTAGGGGAAAATTTTGAAAAATCCCACTTTGAAATGCCTATGTTTTTTCTTTTTGGAGTTTATTTTTCTCTTTAGAAATTTATTTAGTCAGAACATATGTAAATGAAAAAATGAATTTAACTTAGTAATAGAAAAGATATTAAAAAAAATTATTAGTAATTAGCGTTTTTACAACCCCCTTTTAAAACCAAGGCATCACTGTGATGCATTTGCATGTCGTAAACATAGTTGTGTGGGTTTTTTATTCAACCGTTTTAAAAAATGAAGGTATCACTGTGACACAATTGCAGATCGTAAAATTTCTTGTGTTGTTTTTTTTAAGCCACCACAAGACACAGCAGGTAGAATTGAAATTGCCAAAAGTTCGACCCAAAGGGGGGGACATCAGAATTCGTTTTAGAGGTATGGTTCCTTCGGCAAAGTTTCTTATTTTGATCCCTAGAATACGATTTTCATAGAGCAATGAGCGATTTTTAAATCGACCCGCCCTAATGTATGTATATGTATTCATATACTTAGGTGTGTTTGTATATAATCATCCCAAAAAAAATCGAACATTTGTCATGCGACAACAACAAAATTGTGTTAACATAAGTGTCACAAGGATAACAACAGGCATTACAACAAGAACAACAACTAACACTAAAAGAGTCATATTGCTTTATTATGTGAATATTAAAATGGCAAATTTATTCAAAGCCTCTTGACTTTGTCAAGGCTTTCATTATTCAGTGCTCTTCATTTGTTGAGAACCAATCAACCACCCCTAGCTCTATACATAAGCATAGATGATGTATGTTTATGTCATTCTGACCAAATACCAGCAAAAAAAATTACTGCTTCTGTTATTAAATTGACAATGTCCTCAGCCCGCATGGTTTGATTTTGTTTTCATTTTTGTTCATGTGT
The DNA here is from genome assembly GCF_040869045.1 of Eurosta solidaginis. Taxonomy (NCBI): domain Eukaryota; kingdom Metazoa; phylum Arthropoda; class Insecta; order Diptera; family Tephritidae; genus Eurosta; species Eurosta solidaginis. The sequence goes on from NC_090323.1 coordinate 182,903,958, forward strand.
TGAATGACTGTGGCCACGACTACACATTCCCCTTTAGCTATAATGCGCCCCTTTTCCAATCAAACACTGGCTTAATGACATCGTAAATTTATTTAGATTAAGATTTGTTTGTACATTTTGTATGGTCGAATGTTCTTGTGTAGTTATTAGATAATTGTATCCTTTCTATTCATGTCCTTAAAGTGGACTTTTAGACAGACTTTTGTATTGTTGCTATTCTTTTATGATATAAGCAGTGCTCATTTTTGGAAAAGATAAGATTTTTTAAAGAACTGATAGAAAAAGTGAGCAAGAGCTTAGGAAAATCTAATATTTTCAAAATTTTCTACATTTTTATAAAGGAAGTGAGTTTAACTGCATCGCAACTGATATAGGAAGTCGCATAAGCAGGGTGCGAGAGGCATACAATGGTGAGAGATAAAATAACGAATTCGTACTTTCTTGTTCTTGTAGCAGACGAAAGCTTAGATGAGCGTGACGGATGAGTAAACAAATTAAATTGAGTTAAGAACTCAACTCCGCAAGCATTATGAGAAAATACTGCACTTGGGAACAAAGCCGTATGAAGAAAAAAACACAAAGTTGTTGCTGTTGTTGTTGTACTAACGATAAAGACACTCCCCGATCCATCGATGTTGATGGTCCTTTGCCGGATAAAGATCCGGTACGTTCCGGTAACAAAGCACCATAAATATACTAGCCCGACTATCTCGTGAACGATTAATATGACCACATTAAACCTTCTAGGCCATACCATGAGGAACTTGGGGTCGCCAGAGCCTCACCTGCTAAATACGTGTATGATGATTCATATTTGTAGCAGGATTTCCCTCGTGTAGGTGATGTTGACAATTGGGTTGCGGAAGCTTTGAAGCTATAAATCTTTGTATTGCGGTTATCAACCCCATGAACCCCACATAAACAGGTTGTCAGTGATATCCACAAAAAGCCGTCGGGTCTCTATGCTAGGAATTGCCTGGCGAACCCAGTTCTTAAAGACAAATACCCTTAACTCGAAGAAGAGGAAAGCACTCTCCCAAGGGAGACGCGTGTCACTCAGGCTCAACTTCGATCTGGATACTGTAACAGTTTAAACTCTTACCTTTCTAGAATCATCCCCGACATACATAATGTATGTCCTGCTTGCAATGTCTATCCACAAGACACCAACCATCTTTTCAATTGTAATGTGGAACCAACGCTTCTAGCAGCCCTCTCTCTCTGGTTCTTACTTACTTCTTAATTAATTTGCGCTTAACCGTCTAAGCGATTACGACCGCCCAACAAGGCGCGCCAGTCGCTCCTTCGCTCCGCCAACCGACGCCAATTGGTCACACCAAGGGAGTTTAAATCGTTTTCCACCTGGTCTTTCCAACGGAGAGGGGGCCGCCCTCTACCTCTGCTTCCATAGGTGGTTTCCGATAGAAACACTTTCTTGCCCGGAGCATCATCTTTCATTCGCATAACATGGCCTATCCAGCGCAGCCGCGTATATCTCGTACAGCTCTTCTTCGGTACTCGCCATCGCCAACGCATAGAGGTCCATAAATCTTTCGAAGAACTTTTCTCTCGAACACTCCCAAAGCCGCTTCATCTTCTGTTGTCATGGTCATGCTTCTGCCCCATATAGTAGGACGGGTACGATAAGTGACTTGTAGAGTATGATTTTCGAACGCCGAGAGAGGACTTTACTTTTGAATTGCCTACCTAGTCCAAAGTAGCATTTATTGGCAAGATTGATTCTTCGCTGGATTTCATTGCTGATCTTGTTGCTAATGTTGATGCTGATTCCCAAATAAACGAAGTATTTTACTATTTCGAAATTATGGCTGCCAACAGTAGCGTGGTTGCCAAGGCGCGTATGTGCTGACTCTTTGCTCGATGACAGCAGGTACTTCGTTTTGTCCTCATTCACCTTCAAACCCATCTTTACCGTTTCTTTTTCCAGTTTGGAGTAAGCAGAACTAACAGCGCGGGTGTTTAGGCCGATGATATCTATGTCGTCAACATATGCCAGTAATTGCACGCTTTTATAGAATATTGTTCCAGTGCGGTTAAGTTCTGCAGCTAGTATAATTTTCTCCAGCATCAAATTAAAGAAATCGCACGATAGGGGGTCACCCTGTCTGAAACCTCGTTCAGTTTCGAACGGCTCGGAGAGGTCCTTCCCAATTCTGACTGAGCTGGTGGTGTTGCTCAACATCATTTTGCACAACCGTATAAGTTTTGCGGGGAAACCAAAATCAGACATAGCGGCATATAGGCAGCTCCTTTTCGTGCTGTCGAAGGCAGCTTTAAAGTCGACGAAGAGGTGATGTGTGTCGATTCTCTTTCATGGGGGCATTGTAAAAATCTGATCGATGGTAGATTTACCAGGTCTGAAGTCGCACTGATAAGGTCCAATCAGCCGGTTCACGGTGGGCTTCAATCTTTCGCACAATACACTCTAGGACCTTTATGTATGTATTGCTTTATGTACATATGTATGTATGCACTTACATTAATGTATGTATATAGACCACAATGGTTTCATGCGCCCCATATCTTATTTATGCTGTCGTTAGCGCACCTGCACATCATAAAATTTACACAAATTAGTAGGAATTTATTATGTTCGCCACACACATGAGCGACCAAGCGCCGAAAGCGCCTAAGAAAACGTAAAAAAAATACATGAAAATAATATGAAAAGTAGCACTTGGTAAGCCGATGGGCGGGGAAATAATATTTACATATAATACTTATATTTGAGTGTTCATAACGTCAAAATAAATGCGCGTACTTACAATGTTGTACCCACTTGAACGTGAAACGTCTATATTTTGAATTAACTAACGCACCAAATCGTCGTAACGGGTGGGCGAATTACATAACTGAACTGACATACATACTAAGTGCGTGTTATTAAATAGCGGTTGCGTTAATCTACTGATTTCAAAGATTTATACGGTTCTACAGATGAAAATGCTAGAAACTATTTTATTTGCAAAATTTTAACTAAAATCTTTAAGGCAATTGTAAATTTAAATTTAATCGCGAACACCTGCATTATTTACTTGTTATGCTCAATTGTTGTTCGGGGTCTATTTTTAAAATTCGTTGATCTTATCATACTAAATATTCACTATGTACGCCTAATGGTACTTTGCAACGGCGCACGGTGAGGTATTTGACAAAATAAGATTTTTCAAAATATTCTAATTTTTTTATTCTCAGCGTGCTTTGCGCACATAGTATATTAACTTTGATTGGATAACGGTTGGTTGTACAGGTATAAAGGAATCGAGATAGATATAGACTTCCATATATCAAAATCATCAGTATCGAAAAAAAATTTGATTGAGTCCATCCGTCCGTAAACACGATAACATGAGTAAATTTTGGGGTATCTTAATGAATTTTAGTATGTAAGTTCCTGGGCATTCATCTCAGATCGCTATTTAAAATGAACGATATCGGACTATAACCACGCCCACTTGTTCGATATCGAAAATTTCGAAAAACAGAAAAAGTGTGATAATTCATTACCAAAGACGGATAAAGCTATGAAACTTGGTAGGTGGGTTAACCTTATGACGCAGAATAGAAAATTAGTAAAATTTCGGATAATGGGCGTGGCACCGCCTACTTTTAAAAGAAGGTAATTTAAAATTTTGCAAGTTGTAATTTGGCAGTCGTTGAAGATATGATGATGAAATTTGGCAGGAAAAATTTGCAAAATCGTATGAAAAAGTGGGCATGTTCACTTTTAAAAAATAAAATTCTTAAAGTCAAATTTTAACAAAAAATTTAATATCTTTACAGTATATAAGTAAATTATGTCAACATTCAACTTCAGTAATGATATGGTGAAACAAAATAGAAAAATAAAAGAAAATTTCAAAATAGGCGTAGCTCCGCCCTTTTTCATTTAATTTTTCTAGAATACTTTTAACGCCATAAGTCGAACAAAAATTTACCAATCCTTGTTAAATTTGGAGGGGCATAGATTCTATGACAATAACTGCTTTGAAGTGCTGGAAATGGGCGAAATCGGTAGAACGGTAAATTTAGGGGGAAAATCCGTTTGAAGTTTATATATCAAACTTCCTGCGCAGTTAAAGTTCACCGCCTATTTTTATACCTTTCATGAAAATGAAATGGTATATTAATTTCGTCACGAAACCGAAAATTGTAAGTCCCTTAAAGGAAAATAGATAGACCCACCATTAAGTATACCGAAATAATCAGGTTGAAGAGCTGAGTTGTTTTAGCCATGTCCGTCTGTCCGTCTGTCCGTCTGTCCGTCTGTCTGTTTGTATGCAAACTAGTCCCTCAATTTTTGAGATATCTTGATAAAATTTGGTGAGCAGGTGTATTTGGGTGTCCGATTAGACATTTGTCGGAACCGACCGGATCGGACCACTATAGCATATATCCTCCATACAACCGATTTTTCAGAAAAAGAGGATTTTTGTAATATCTTACCCAATTTAACAGATTGAAGCTTCAAACTTCACCATATACTTTCGTATATTGAACATATTGTTGCCTGAAAAAAATTTATGAGATCGGTCGTATATATAGTATATATCCCCCCACAACCCGATTGTTCAGATAAGGAACTTTTCGAAATTACTGCCCTATTTTAAGAGCTAGAGGCTTCAAATTTCAGCGAATGCTTACGTATATAGCATATATTGTTGTCTGAAAAAAATCATAAAGATCGGTGGTATATATAGTATATATATGGTGGTATATATAGTATATATATATAGTATATATATATATATTTTCGCAAATTTTAGCCCCATTTTAACAGCTAGAAGCTTCAAATTTCACCGAATATTTACTTATATAGCATATATTGTTGTCTGAAAAAATCATAGAGATCGGTTGTATATATAGTATATATCTCATACAACCGATTGTTCAGATAAGAAACTTTTCGCAATTTCTACTCCATTTTAACAGCTATAAGCTTCAAATTTCACCGATTGCTTACGTATATAGCATATATTGTTGTCTGAAAAAATCATAGAGATCGGTTGTATATATAGTATATATCTCATACAACCGATTGTTCAGATAAGAAACTTTTCGCAATTTCTACCCCATTTTAACAGCTATAAGCTTCAAATTTCACTGATTGCTTACGTATATAGCATATATTGTTGTCTGAAAAAATCATAGAGATCGGTTCTATATATAGTATATATCTCATAAAACCGATTGTTCAGATAAGAAACTTTTCGCAATTTCTACCCCATTTTAACAGCTAGAAGCTTCAAATTTCACCAACTGGTGAAATTTCACAAAATGCTTACGTATATAGCATATATTGTTGTCTGAAAAAAATCATAGAGATCGGTCGTATATATATTATATACTTCATATAAACTGTCATTTTGACCCCTTTTTTACGGCTAGAATCTTCAAAATTTATCAAATTTCATCAAATAGTTACGTTTTCGTCATATATTTTTGAAATACGTGATTCGCAGTCATAGTTTTTACACGCAGACCACAAAAAACCTGAAACTTTGCATCCTCACACAAAGTACCTACCCGTTTTTTATTTTATATTTATCTTAAGAATCTTTAAGGTATGTAGATCTGTTCACTATATATTTCTTATCTTATACATCCGATTATTCGGAGATTACGAACGGGATAAGATTATTGTTAAGCCCCATTCATGAAAGGTATGAAGTCTTCGGCACAGCCGAAGACAGTCCCGTCTTACTTGTTTTTTTTTTTTTTTTTGCAAATCCCGCTATTCGTGAGCCCGTTGCGTCAAAGAGTTCATTCGTAACTCATTTTGCATTGATCCACCAATAATTTTTACAATACAATTACAAAAGTCTTTAAAAAAAAGAGGTGTTAATAGAAAAAATACGCTTAAAGCTTTCAGTAAAATGCGATTATGCGCTACGAATTGCCCAATTTTTACACGCTTCAGTAGTTACAACAACTTTGATGACTTACCGTTCGTGTTTCAAATGGCAAAGAAACGGTTGGTAAATAGTAATAATCATGCATAATTTTTTTTTACTGCAGCAATAAACAAATGCAATTTAGCATCACTCGGAAAATCCATAACGAAACACCTTAAACGAAATAGGTACGTGTGAATATCCATACAAAGCAAAACGAGGTCAAATGTCAAGTAACAGTAAAAAAGAAGAAATACACCGACATAGAGTTTGATGTGGCAGAAGAAGCAGAAATACATTAATTTTATATAGAAATAGAAAACGTCTATGTTAAATAAGCCGACAAAAGAAAAACACAAGCACAGTGATACAAACACACACACACATACAGAAATGTATGCATACAATGACTTGTAAACTTGGCTAACTGGCAAAACAAAGGTAATTAAAAATCCACCTGTCGATGAGAGGCGGAAAATCAGCGAATAACAGCAAGCAACTCAAGTAACAAAAACAACAACAACATACATACATATGCTTACTAACTTGTAGACAACTAAATCAGCTGCAGCTGAGTATGAGGAAATACAAAAAATAGAAAAATAAAACAAAAGAGAAATAAGAAAAACAAAACGGTTTATTACAACGGCAGCCAAAGCAAAGTAGCTGGAATAAAAATAAAAATTAGCGGTAACAACAATTAATGGAAATAAACATATGTAACAATTGCACATTTTACAATATAAACATAGATATATTCATGCATAAGTACAGTGTGACTCAGTAAGTTTTACAACAAACTGGTCTTTGCCCGCGGTACAGAAGTCCCCACTGCCGAAATACCACAAAAGATCCTGAAAGAGTTTTAGTCTATTTTACTTTATTTATTTATCCGAGAAAGTTCAGAAAATAGTCCTGAAAAAGTCCCTAAAAGATGCCGAAGTTATAACGCATACAAGCAGAAATAAACACGAAATGATTCATTGAGGAAGATATAATTGTTGCCTGGTAACACTTTTTTACGAAATGATGTCTAATGGTCCTGAAATAGTTCCGAAAACAAATTAGAAATGATCCTTTGAAAGATCAAAAATATTCCAAAGAAATCCGTCTATAATGATTCTCAAACTGCCTCGTAATGGCTCTGAAAACAAACTCGAAACGCACCGAAATATTTTCGAAAGAATCCAAAAACACAATCTTAAACCTGTGCGTAGTTAGTCCCGAAGGATTCGAAAATAGTCTCGGCGATATTATTACGAATTCAACCAAAGAACTGATTCGAAACAGTCTCGAGAAGATCTCGGTTATAATCCCTATAGGGTGCCGAAACAGACCTAACAATTTTGTATATAGCCAAAAAGGTTCCAAAAACAATCTCCAAAGTATCCATTAGTAGTGGTGAAATAAACATAAAATAGCCATGTTATGCTTCCGAAGGTAATTCCGCAAAGGATCCGAAATAATCCTTAATAAATCTAGACATAGTCCTGAAATGATTCTGAACACAGTTGCAAAACAAATCCGAAACTATTTCTAAAGGATTTAAAAATGAACGCAAAGGGTCCGACAGTGATCCAGAAATACCGCCACGGTCCCGAAACAGTCCTGAAATAATGTAGAAATAATCACGAATAATTCCGAACATAGTCCCAAAAACGACCCCTAAGCAACCTGGAGAAAGTCGGGAAATTATCAACAAATAGCCTGTTATTGTTTTAGCGATAAGGACACTCCCTTAAGGCCTTGGGGAGTGCTATCGATGTTGATGGTCCTTTGCCTGATGCAAATCCGTTACATTCCGGTAGCACGCCCGACCATCTCGGGAAGGATATGTTATGGTCACATGCGACCTTCTAGACCATCCCGCCTCCCAGGAACTCGGGGTCGCCAGAGCCTCGGCTTTTAAGGAAACAGGAATCGCCACGGATAGATGTGGTTGACAATTGGGTCGGAGAAGCTGCGATGGGAATCCCTTGAAAGGGTTGCGGTACACAACCCCTTGAATCTATTTGGTATTTTAGTCACCTCTTACGACAGGCGTATATATTCTAACCCCCTAACCCGCTGGGGCCACATATATCCTCGAAACTATCAGTAAATTAAGTTATCCTGTAAGTATCCCGAAAACTATCTGCTTCCCAAAAATGATATAGACGGGGGTAGGGTTAAAGAGAATGGAGCAGGGAGGGCGAGGGAAGGAAGGAAACGGCGCTACTGTTCACTTTTCCAAATTTCTTAGAACTTCATCTGGCTACCAATGTTAGTGGTTTGGGACAAATGCACATCGAGTTATAGAAATTTAAGTATACTGTTTGAAAGAGGAGGAAATTTCATTCAAATCTGTTGAGCCGACGTTCAAGAAAATTATTCAATAGTTACTTTTCCCCTTTTTCAAACATAAAATAGCCAGTAGATCCTTGAACAAATGGCTATCTGCGTGCCAAATGTAACCTTAACCCGTCCAGCCGATCTGACGTGATTGAGTTACATCCACAAAAGTCTAGACATTTTGACAAACAGCCAGGCTTTCGCATTGTGTGTCGAATCTCTTATCTTGAGTCTTCTGCAAGATTGGGCATTTTTTGAGGACCTGGTCAATAGGCTTACTAGATAGATTTACTAGATTTGAAACCGCATTAATAAGGTACAATTAGCTCGTCGATTTTGAGGTTAAGTAGGCTGATTCCGCGGTAACTAACGCTATTTGCAATATCGCTTTTTTGCCACATTCCCCAAAGGCCATATTCCGAAAAGGAGTTGGGACATGTTTTTTACGAAATCTACGCCGGGTAGTCCATCATTAACGGGCGTCTTTTTATTTTTAAAGTAGTTTGTCATGTTCCTCGCCGAAGAATTACCATCTTTATAATTTAAGAACTCTCTCACACATATGTTACCAGGTCACCATATCATTATTTGAGGAATCTGTATTCGAGAATTATTCCTATTAGGCAGCATCTCGCACTGTCATCTTTGCCCGCGGTACGTGGTTACACCGTCAGGTCGATAATTGCCCAGTGAACAGGTATGACAGCCGAGTGTACTAGTCAGCAGCTGAATGTTTACCGAGCAGCTTCTCAACGGCTTGGGGCTTGGGTCTCAGTTAACACTATATTTGCCCTACAGGGACCTGTGTTTATCCATGCTGCCGTAACGCTTGTCATTAGTCACGATGGTTTGGTGTTCTGTGATTAAGAGACGCCTAAGTAGCTAGATGAGTTCTTTTATTAGTTCTTTTTTAGACCTATACGGCTATACCCTTGCAAGCTAATACCTTCATGAGCTTTTATGTTAGTATGCTTCAACTTCGGAAAACTTTTGCCCTTTTACGTTTTTACCCTTGCGACAATACGTGCTAATCTATTACGCTTTAACTTCAGTACGGTTTTGCGCTTTTACCTTGTGCCATTACGCTATAACATTATTACGCTTTAACTTCAGTACGCGTTTACGTTGTTCACGCGCTAACATTATTACGCTTTAGCTTTAGTGCACTTTAACATTGTACCCATACGCCAGACCGCATTAATTGTATGCTTATACTAGTTCGTGCCTATGTTATTGCTCTCAAGTTTATAATCTGTAACTCTTACGTTTACGTTATCACGCTGCAGTTTGTAGGGTGTTAATGTAACGCAAGCAATGCTTTCCTTATTATGTCTAAGTTTATAACTTGTTACGCCTGCATATCATGCTTAAAAGTATACCCTTTCACGGCTAACAAATGCTTACGCTACTATGCCTAAACTAGCGCTAGAATGTGACTACGTTATTATATATTAGCTCATACGCTATCACGCTTACGTTTTCTCGCATAAATTAGACAAACGTTGTCACGCTTAAACTTAAATGCTATTACGTTTACGCTAGTGCATGATTACGTAATAACACTTACGTTGTCACGCTTAGGCTTATCCATTTTTACGATGTTACGATTGCGTTTACACTGTCACGGTTAAGCTTATAAGGCGTCCAGCTTACGCTCCTATATGCTTTCATTATTCCCTTTCATCCCCAACGCGGTTGCGTCTTAATATCAGGGTACAGCTTGTGTGGTGTTACGCTTACGCTAGTACGTGCTTACGCTACTACGCTTAAGCTTATACGCTGTCACGCTACTGTTGTAACGCTTAAGCTTAAAAGCTTTCTCTACAGCGTGCTAACGTTAATGCCCTATCTCGCTTTGACAAAGGCACTTCCGTTGAGGATACCAAGTCTTATGTCACTTCGAAAATTAAGGCTGATGGCTGACCATTCTTTCTGAGATAAGGTTGCCTCGATATAAAGAGGATGTAGAGGAAAACGTTTTACATTTTAATAAAACCATTTATACTTTATTTGAAAAACATGTGCCCAAACGCACATGCTCGTACATTGAACCAGTGCAAGCCTGGTTTACTAAAGATTTAAAAGCTTTAAAAAATAAGAAATCACGTTTATTCAAATTATATAAGAGAACCGGTTTACATTCTCATTATACACAGTACGCTATTTTCCGTCATAAGTATTTTGAACTTAATAAAAAGTGTTATAAAGCTTACATATGTAAAATTAAAAGAAACATTATTTGCCACCCGAAGTCATTTTATGATTTCGTAAAGTCTAAACGCAGAACTAACGGGGTTCCTTCTGCCATGTAGTTTAGAAATAGCATTTACAACGACGATCAAGAGATTGCAAACTTCTTCGCTCAATTCTTTCACACTAATTACTCTGCTGTGGTTGATTCGTCACCTACAAATTATCCGTATGAGCTCCATTCTAGTAGCTCAATATATGCCCCACATTTGCTGCCTGAAGATGTTCTACTACATCTGAAAGAATCCTTCAAATACGGTCCCGATTTGATCCTGTTTAAGCGACTTAAACTATGAACATTTTTCGTTCGTTTGTTTCAGTAGCCATTGAGTGTGCTTGTAATTCTCAACTGGTTAGTGAAATATTCTAAAGACATAGTTGGAGTTTTTTAATTAAAAGGGAGGTTCTTCGGATGGTGTGCTAATACATCAGAGCCCAGTGCTCGCCTCCATATCACACTTTGAAGGGGTTCTTCAAATAGAAGATGAGGTGGCTCATTAGAGCGAAACTTCAGAGTGCCCAACGCTCGCCCCAAATTAAATAAATAGAGGTTTTTCTTGTAGAAAATGGGGTGCCAATACCTCAGAGTCGTCCCGTGCTCGCCTCCATATCACATTTTAAAGGGTTCTTCAAATAGAGGATGAGGTGGCTCAGTAGAGCGAAGCCTCAGAGCCCCCAGTGCTCGCCCCCAAATTAAATAAATAAAAGGTGTACTGATGCTATGCATCCTCCCATGACTTAAATACACCAATAACACTAAAACTACCCAACTCAATAAATGGAATACATTAAATCAAAAACCCCATAAACTCAATACAGTCCATTAATAATAATAATTTATAAATTAAAAAAAAAGGAATGTTTGGTGGGAGTTGAACCCGCAACCCCGGGCGTTTGGTCGGGTACGTCAGCCACTGTGCCACGACTCATACACTTACAAGCACATAAAATTACTCATTTATAACTCTTATTAAACTGCTCGCCCTCAATTGCCCAAAGCTTAGACAGATCCCAACATGTTTTCTTAAAAAATTTGCGAAATACATTTACCAGCCCCTTACTGATCTGTTTAACCTCTCTTTAAAAATGGCATTTTCCCGACGGCTTGGAAGGAATCTTTTCTTATCCCACTCCATAAAAAAGGAAGCAGGTCGTCTATTGAAAACTATCGTGGAATAGCAAAGCTCTCCGCTATCCCCAAGCTTTTCGAAGCAATTGTTACTAATCACCTTACATTTTCGATTTCTACATTGATAGATAGTTCTCAGCATGGCTTTTGTAGAGCCAAATCAACCACAACCAATTTGCTTGAATTTGCAACTTACGTCTTTAATGGGTTTAGAAACAATCATCATACCGACGTTATATAGACTAATTTCAGCAAAGCATTCGGCAAAGTACGCCACTCATTACTTGTTTATAAACTCGAATTGCTTGGTTTTCAACCTGGCCTAACTCGCTGGATCTCCTCCTATCTTTGCTGTAGAACTCAAAGAGTCATTTTTAAAAACATTTGTTCGAATGTCATCGATGTTCCCTCCGGTGTGCCTCAGGGCAGCCATCTCGGTCCTATTCTGTTTTTGATCTTTATAAACGATGTTTCCACATCCAAAATTTTCTAAAATTTTAATGTATGCCGACGACGTAAAACTTTTTAATTCATATGCGTCGGTTGAAGAACGTTCTGTACTCCAGGCGGATTTAAATCGTTTAGTTACTTGGTGTAATGCGAATTTTATGCCTCTCAACATATAAAAATGTAAATCCATGTGTTTTTCACGTGGGAACATGCAGCCAGCTTCCCACACAATTAATGGCCAAACTCTGGAAAGCGTTGATGTTTTTGTCGATTTGGGAGTTACAATGAATTGCAAACTTATTTTCAACCCTCATATTAATGGCACAGTCAATAAAGCGAGAGGAGTTTTAGCATTTGTGAAAAGATGGGCAAAAGAGTTTAGTGATCCTTACGTTACAAAAGCCCTTTTTACATCATTGGTGAAGCCGATATTAGAATATGGATCGATAATTTGGAATCCGCATTATCAAGTTCATGTGGATAGACTAGAATCAATTCAAAAATAGTTTTTACTTTTCGCCTTGTGAAATCTTCAATGGGACTCTCCGTATAATCTTCCTCCTTACACTAATCGATTAAAACTAATAAATCTGCCTACACTTGCAAGTCGTAGAGAAATGCTAGGTGTACTATTTATGGCTAGAATTTTAAATGGATCGATTTCAAGCCCATTTCTTTTGAACGAAGTAAACTTGAATGTTCCATGCCGAGTTTCAAGGCATTATAAACCTATAATCCTTAAACAATTCAGAAGCAATTTCCAACTACACGAACCTTTTCTATGTTTGTGTGAAGATTATAACTCTCACTCGAGAATAATTGATGTTTCGGACTCGCTCTTTGCCATAAAAAAGACGGTTCTATCTTCTCTTAATAATTAAAAAAATATATTTATACTTTTAGTCTATTGTATTTTGTGAATCTATATTTCTCAGCTGATGAGTTTCTCTGTAGCTGAGCGGTTTTGGATCTCGGCGATAAAGAAGCCACTGCCTATCAAAGACTCGGTAACAAAAAAAATTTTAAATAACTCATAAATAAGAATTAGGATACAAAAAAAAACAAAAAAAAAGTATGTATGAATTAAAAAAAAAAAAAAACAGGATTAGCCTGGTTTCATCCGGCCACTTGAGGGCAGTGCGCTGCCACAACGTCCGAGTAAAAAAAAAGTTTATACGGTGTTACACTTACTCCTACGCTATTACGCGTACGCATATATGCTGTTACGCCTACGCCAGGAGTGACCGTTTGCGCATCGCCGACTAAGGGGTCAAAGAACTTTGAGTTTAACCTCCCCTGAGACACTTATTCTGAGTTAAAAATTTAGCTTGATGGCCTGAAATTAAGTTATATAAACATACGGACCATTTCCTTCTCCCGGTCACTGTATTCTTAGTAGATATATCTAACCAATATATGCGCACAACAACAACAAAACCATACTAAAGAGTCTATGAATTCATTATGTGAGAAAATCCCTAAAAAAACCTACAAAGCACACATCGGTAGCTAAGCCCAAGTAACCAGCCAACCAACAAGCGACTCACACCTGTTGCACTTACAGTGGAGCACCAAACAGCAGCAATATGCATTACTAGAAAAACAATAGCAAAAAAATTATAAGCAAAATATATACAGCATAGAAAAAAAAACAAGAAAAATAAAAGAAATAAGAAAATAAAGATAACTAGCAACTCGTTGTAACTCAATTGCTGCAACTATTTATCGCAGCGCTTGTGCTTGCAATGGCAATTGTTGTTGCTAGTTTTCGTGTTATTTTTCTCACTTTGTCTCGCATAACCGTGACGCATTTATGCAACAACACTTGCAGTTAACTACTAATAAAAACTCAAAACAGTAATAACAATGGGGTCCGGCTGATGAACTGTCTAACTGACATGACTGACAACAGCAACAACAACTTTGTTAGACAGCAACTATTTTATAGCCGTCATGAAGTGACTAAGTGACGAAGCAGCGTCTTTCACCATGAGCTCTTAAGCAAAAGCCCATGTCTGTAAATAATGCAAATGCATTACTTACAAAGCGTTTCATATTTCATTGCAACACTGTAAAGTAGAGTAAAATTTTACATTTTGACTCGAGGTTTTTTAGAAAGTTTTATTTCCGCAAAAAAAAAAAAAAACAAGAAACAGGTAAGAAAGTCTAAGGTCGGGTGAAACCGCATAGTACATACCCAGCTGTGCACTTGAAACGCTGTTGTTGGAATATCAGTCAAATGTTGTTAAATACCATACAGTTATTGCAAACTTTGTTAAGGTTTGACCTTTTGGAAAAGTGGGCGTGGTCTTTAACCGATTTTGATTATCTACACTCAGCCTATATAAGTTGGCAATGATTGTGTCTCTGCCAAATTTCAGTAGAATATCTTAAACGGCTTTTTCAACTTCCAAATTTTTTCTTCTAACTGTGGGTGGTGCCACGCCCATATTCCCAAATTTTTTGGAATTTAAGTTTTTCGTCATAAAACCAATCCACCTACCAAATTTCATTAGCTTGGCTGTATTCGTTTTTTATACTCAGTTGAGCAGAGCTCACAGAGTATATTAAGTTTGATTGGATAACGGTTGGTTGTACATATATAAAGGAATCGAGATAGATATAGACTTCCATATATCAAAATAATCAGGATCCAGAAAAAATTTGATTGAGCCATGTCCGTCCGTCCGTCCGTCCGTCCGTCCGTTAACACGATAACTTGAGTAAATTTTGAGGTATCTTGATGAAATTTGGTATGTAGGTTCCTGAGCACTCATCTCAGATCGCTATTTAAAATGAACGATATCGGACTATAACCACGCCCACTTTTTCGATATCGAAAATTTCGAAAAACCGAAAAAATGCGATAATTCATTGCCAAAGGCGGTTAAAGCGATGAAACTTGGTAGATGGGTTGACGTTATGACGCAGAATAGAAAATTAGTAAGATTTTGGACAATGGGCGTGGCACCGCCCACTTTTACAAGAAGGTAATTTAAAAGTTTTGCAAGCTGTAATTTGGCAGTCGTTGAAGATATCATGATGAAATTTGGCAGGAACGTTACTACTATTACTATATATATGCTAAATAAAAATTAAAAAAAATTGGATGAAGAACACGCCCACTTTTTAAAAAAAAATTTTTTTTAATTCAAATTTTAACAAAAAATTTAATATCTTTACTGTATATAAGTAAATTAAGTCAACATTCAACTCCAGTAATGATATGATGCAACAAAATACAAAAATAAAAGAAAATTTCAAAATGGGCGTGGCTCCGCCCATTTTCATTTAGTGTGTCTAGAATACTTTTAATGCCATAAGTCGAACAAAAATTTACCAATCCTTTTGAAATTTTGTAGGAGCATAGATTCTATGACGCTAACTGTTCTCTGTGAAAATGGGCGAAATCGGTGGAAGCCACGCCCAGTTTTTATACACAGTCCACCGTCTGTCCTTCCGCTCGGCCGTTAACACAATAACTTGAGCAAAAACCGATATATCTTTACTAAACTTAGCCCACGTACTTATCTGAACTCGCTTTATCTTGGTATAAAAAATGGCCGAAATCCGACCATAACCACGCCCACTTTATCGATATCGAAAATTACGAAAAATTAAAAAAATGCCATAATTCTATACCAAATACGAAAAAAGGGATGAAACATGGTAACTGGATTGGTTTATTGACGCAAAATATAACTTTGGAAAAAACTTTGTAAAATGGGTGTGACACCTACCATATTAAGTAGAAGAAAATGAAAAAGTTCTACAAGGCGAAATCAACAGCCCTTGGAATCTTGGCAGGAATACTGTTAGTGTTATTGAATATATAAATAAATTAGCAGTACCCGACAGATGATTTTCTGTATCACCTGATCCACATTTGGTCGATATCGCGAGAACGCCTTCACATATACATCTAAGGGCCACTCGCTTTTAAAACCCTCATCAATACCTTTAATTTGATATGCATATCGTACAAACACATTCTATAGTCAACCCTGGTCCACCCTAATGGCGATATCTCGAAAAGGCGTGCACCTATAGACCTAATGCCCACTCCCTCTTAAAATGCTCAGTAACACCTTTCGTTTGATACCCATATCGTAAAAACATTCTAGAGTCACCCCTGGCCCACCCTAATGGCGATATCTCGAAAAGGCGTCCACCTATAGACCTAATGTCCACTCCCTCTTAAAATGCTCAGTAACACCTTTCCTTTGATACCCATATCGTACAAACATTCTAGAGTCACCCCTGGCCCACCCTAATGGCGATATCTCGAAAAGGCGTCCACCTAAAGACCTAATGCCCACTCCCTCTTAAAATGATCAGTAACACCTTTCGTTTGATACCCATATCGTACAAACATTCTAGAGTCACCCCTGGCCCACCCTAATGGCGATATCTCGAAAAGGCGTCCACCTATAGACCTAATGCCCACTCCCTCTTAAAATGCTCAGTAACACCTTTCGTTTGATACCCATATCGTACAAACATTCTAGAGTCACCCTTGGTCAACCTTTATGGCGATATCTCGAAAAGGCGTCCACCTATAGAACTGAGGATTACTCCCTTTTAAAATACTCATTACCACCTTTCATTTGATACCCATATCGTACAAACACATTCTAGAGTCACCCTGGCCCACCCTAATGGCGATATCTCGAAAAGGCGCCCACCTATAGACCTAATGCCCACTTTCTCTTAAAATGCTCAGTAACACCTTTCGTTTGATACCCATATCGTACAAACATTCTAGAGTCACCCCTGGCCCACCCTAATGGCGATATCTCGAAAAGGCGTCCACCTATAGACCTAGTGCCCACTCCCTCTTAAAATGCTCAGTAACACCTTTCGTTTGATACCCATATCGTAAAAACATTCTAGAGTCACCCTTGGTCCACCTTTATGGCGATATCTCGAAAAGGCGTCCACCTATAGAACTAAGGATTGCTCCCTTTTAAAATACTCATTACCACCTTTCATTTGATACCCATATCGTACAAACACATTCCAGAGTCACCCCTGGCCCACCCTAATGGCGATATCTCGAAAAGGCGTCCACCTATGGACCTAATGCCCACTCCCTCTTAAAATGCTCAGTAACACCTTTCGTTTGATACCCATATCGTACAAACACATTCTAGAGTCACCCCTGGCCCACCCTAATGGCGACATTTCGAAAAGGCGTCCACCTATAGACCTAATGCCCACTCCCTCTTAAAACGCTCAGTAACACCTTTCATTTGATTCCCATATCGTACAACTAGAGACACCCCTGGTCCACCTTTATGGCGATATCTCGAAACGGCGTCCACCTAGGGAACTAAGGATCACTCCTTTTCAAAATACTCATTAACAGCTTTCATTTGATACCCATATCGTACAAACATATTCTAGAGTCACCCCTGGTCCACCTTTATGGGGATTTCTCGAAAAGGCGTTCACCTATAGAACTAAAGCCCATTCCCTTTTAAAATACTCATTATCACCTTTCATTTGATACCCATATCGTACAAACACATTCTAGAGTCAGCCCTGGTCCACCTTTATGGCGATATCCCTAAATGGCGTCGATCCATAGAACTATGGCCTACTCTCTCTTAAAATACTCTTTAATACCTTCCATTTGATACACATGTCATACAACCACATTCCAGGGTTACCCTAGGTTCATTTTCCTACATGGTGATTTTCCTTATTTTGTCTCCATAGCTCTCAACTGAGTATGTAATGTTCGGTTACACCCAACTTAGCCTTCCTTACTTGTTAATTATGTAATTTTTTCCATTATTTTAACTTTTCGACATCGAACAAGTGGGCGTGGTTATTGTGTGATTTCGCCCTTTTCCAATACCAAACTATTCTGGTTCCAGATAAGCCTGTATACCGAATTTGTTGAAGATATCCTTAAATTTGCTCAAGTTATCGTCGGCCATCGTGGGGTGATGGTAGCGTGCTCCGCCTACCACACCGTATGCCCTGGGTTCACACCCCGGGCAAAGCAACATCAAAATTTTAGAAATAAGGTTTTTCAATTAGAAGACAATTTTTCTAAGCGGGGTCGCCCCTTGGCAGTTTTTGGCAAGCGCTCCGGGTGTATTTCTGCCATGAAAAGCTCTCAGTGAAAACTCATCTACCTTGCAGATGCCGTTCGGAGTCGGCATAAAACATGTAGGTCCCGTCCGGCCAATTTGTAAGGAAAATCAAGAGGAGCACGACGCAAATTGGAAGAGAAACTCGGCCTTAGATCTCTTCGGAGGCTATCGCGGCTTACATTTATTTATTTATCGTGTTAACGGACATACCGACGAATAGACAGACGGACATGGCTTAATAAAATTGTTATTCGATACTTATGATTTTGATATATGGAAGTCTATATCTATCTCGATTTCTTTATACCTATACAACCAACCGTTATACAATCAAAAGTTATAATAGCCTGTGTACGAGTACAGCTAGGTATAAAAATATATTTAGAGAGCAATTGCAGAGGATGTTGCAACTGGCATAATGACTTGAAAGTGAAGTCGCTCAGGTTTTGCGCCTTCACCGCAGGTGGCGCTCTAGTTTACGGGTTGTTTTTGTTTTGATTTGCGTGTTCATTACGTTGACTCTTTTCAACGTAAATTTGTTTACTTATCACTGTAGAAATGGCAAACTATGAGTGGCAGAAATATAGGTATCCGAGTATCGTGCAGCTCGATTATCGATCACTTCTTCCCTCCTGTCCTCTCTTTCAGTATAACTCCTTTCCTACTAACTCTACTTTTACTTTTTTTGTGCTACTTTTTCTCGAAAAAATAAGTATCGAATTTCGAATAGAACTGTACCAGGTTCACTTCCCAGGTAAAATTAAATTTCATATAGTACTAAATATTAAGATACCTTACCGAGGTTTCATAACTGAATGACTGATAAGCGATAAAAGCATCCCCCGATGGTATCTATATTGATGGCCCTTGGGCGGATATTGATTTAGTACATCTCGGAAACTAGTACCAATAAGGTAATGCCCATCACGGGACCAAGTTGATATCACGACGTTGAGCTTCACCCCCCTCTTCCGTAAGGAACTTGTATGGTACGTTCATAGCTGTGGTTGGTTTGAAAAAAACTATTAATTGTGCCTCTTAAACCCCTACCAAGGTTTCGTCGTAGGATATACCAACACCACATAACTCTTCAAATCCAGAGATTCTCTCTTTGGAAACTTGTGTGCAGTATGTTGCTTTGTTAATCTGCTACTATAAGAGAAGTGCAAGTTTATTTGAGCAACAATCATAGAACGGTAAAACAAAAGACGAATTGCCTGTTCTAGTAACTTGGGATCGAGCATTAAAAATTTTCCCCCAGAGAGTATCCGCTAAAGCTCACAACCAAAGTAGGACCTTCTCTACTTTTTCGATCCCTTGTTTCGGCTGTCCCGTTCTGGCCACAGAAACAGGCAAGCTCATAGTTTGTACTCGAACCAGAGTTTTCCTAAAGGGCTATTCACTGTTAACAGTAACAAGATTCATCTGGTTTTAGAGATTTTACCACGAAAAATCTACTTTGAGACGATGATACCGTTCCTCACCTAATACTTTCGGTATTGGCCATCGGACTATATGACACCTGCCGCTACTATCTTTGAAACTGCGCAGTGAGCTCCTTTGGTATCCCAAAAACACTATGCCCCTAGTAATAAATGTGCTCTGGGTCATGATCAGCCACCTGGGCGTCGTATATTTTTCTTCTATTTTGGTTCAAAGAAGGCCTACATTTTACGTGTTGGTCGTTGGGTCTTGTTTTTTTTTTTTCAGACCCTTTCTATCATTCCACTTCTCTGAAAACTGAGATCGGTAACACCGATTCCTCTCCCTTCAAGGTTACTCTCCTCTACATAGATGTTGAAATCTTTAGTATTGGTTGAACCACAAAAAGTCGCGCAACTGCCGCCAGATTCCACGTGGAGTGTTTGTGTCATAACATTTTCCATCAATTTTGTAATGAATATTGAATCCTTTTCAAACTTTTCGCGCCTCATAGTTGTCATTTATGGCGCCAATCCATGGTTACATTTGCGGGGATGCTGCGTTTGGCTTATGATTCGTACTATGTAAAAAAGGCCAAAAGCAACGAACTGGTTGGAAGTTATTACTGCGGCTTCAGGGATAGTAATCTGTTAACGACAAGATCTTTACGATACGCCAGATACTGAAGAGGACTCCCGACAAAATACTCACCATTTTTTCGACTTTAAATTAACCTTTCATACCGCGAAAAAGAGTTGCTTGTATGCTACTCTTCCGAATTTAAGTTTAGTGTAAAACTAATAAAGCTTTGCCAGATGACGTTGGGCAACACCACCAGCTCCATAAGGATTAAAAAACTTCTCCTTTCGTGCGATTTATTTAACCTCAGAAGATAATTCTATGATATTGATATTATTGGCATTAGCAAACGCACTGGCTTTCCCTGAATTGGTTACACAGACAAAAAAAGTGGGTAAGTGAGGATTAGGCGAAGTACTCGCTGTCATCCAAAAAAAAATTTGCGCATTCTCGCCTCGATAGCAGCCTTACTGTTAACGGATGTAAATTTGAAACTGTTTTCTATCTGGGATCCAGCCGTAACAGCGACAACAATATCAGCTAAGGAATCAAACGTAGATAAGCTCATGCCTCAAGTTCTGCTTTGACAGCTGAAGAGTTCAGTCCTCTTTCGACGAACAAAAGTCACGCTCTACTAAATGCAGTCTTGATGTATAGCTCGGTTTCATAGACTGTGCAGAGAGAAGATGATATGCCTCTTGGAGTATTGAAGCCAAAAGTTTTTATGATGCTGTTCGTGATGTCAACAGCGGTTATTGAAGTGAATTTATAGATAAGCTGTATGATCTTTATGTAGATATGAAGATAGACCAGCCAATAAAAGCTCAAGGACTTCGCTGGTAAACCTACACCGCCATTTGTAAGCAGAGAAAGGCAAGACCTCCCCTTTGTTGGAAGAGGCAGGTGGAAGAAGGCTTGATCTCTCTTGACGTTCCCAATCGGCGTCAGCTATCGCGAAACAGGTATATGTGGTTGGCATGACTTGTTACGAAAATTCCAAAATTGCTTAGGCCATTAAGCGCTAATTAATGATGATGATGATGATGAGGGGTTATGCAAAGCTTGGAAAATTGTTTTATGGTGTTTAATGGGTTAACTTCCTATGGTGTTCCATGCTCTATGCTAGACATAATTCAATTAACCTCAAACTCGTCATGATGATAATCTCGTGGTGAAATATTGCCTTACATAAACAAACAGATGTATTTAAAATGATCAAAGAAAGTCTATTTTACTGCAATGCAAATGATCCTCTGGATCACGTCACCTTTTTGTTTTTCTTAAAAAAAAATGCTACAATGGAACAGCTGACAAAAGAATTTGTCCAAAATACACGTTTCAAAAATTTAATTAATTTCTTCAGTACATACATACATAGTATGTGCCTACCTACAAACATACATATGTACATATATGTCTATGGACGCATTATTAATGTTGATGCAACATGACACATGGCACATGGCCACAAATAAAGTTGCAAAACAAATGCATGCAACAAATCCCTTAATACATTTATATTAACATACAGCATAAAAATAACAATAATAATAATTTAGTATCATAAAACGTCAGAGGTGACAAGCAAGAGAACGAAGTATGAAAGCGAGCAACACGCCCAAAGCAAAGAGCAAACAGTTAGCAAGGAAATTTGACATTTAACAAGAAAACACAAATGCGTGAGCTGATGAGTCGAGTCGAGCCGTCGACGAAAATAAACTCGATACCTAAATATAATAGCCCGACGCACATGTGACATGTCAATTTTCCAAAATATCTATATTATTATATAAGTCTAAACGTGTGAATCACGCAGACACAATGCTAAATCTGTCAACAAAACATAACAAAAAGCCACATTAACGTACGCAGCAGCCTCAGGTCGACAAAGACAGCCAGCACACCAATAATGAAGATGAAGTCTATGATGGCTAAAATAGAAGTAAAAGACATTTAAATCCAACAGATATTAAGTGAAATATACGCATGACTGACTGGATGGCACGCTGCTGCGGCTGGTTGGCTGGCTGTCGTTTGTGGCATGTGGCATGCAATGGTTTATGCTGCGGCTGTTGTTGTTTTGACGTTAGCTGCAGTTGTCATCACTGCTAAGCTTTTTGTCTGCGCTTGCCTTAACAAAAATAGTAGAAAAACAAGTAAGGAAGGTTAAGTTCGGGTGTAACCGAACATTACATACTCAGTTGAGAGCTATGGTGACAACATAAGGGAAAATAACCATGTAGGAAAATGAACCGAGGGAAAACCTGGAATATGTTTGTATGACATGTGTATTAAATGAAAGGCATTAAAGAGTATTTTATGAGGGAGTGGGCCATAGTTCTATAGGTGGACGCCATTTAGGGATATAGCCATAAAGGTGGATCAGGGTAGACTCTAGAATTCGTTTATACGATATGGGTATCAAATGAAAGGTGTTAATGAGTATTTTAAAAGGGAGTAATCCTTAGTTCCATAGGTGGACACCGTTTCGAGATATCGCCACAAAGGTGGACCAGGGGTGACTCTAGAATGTGTTTGTACGATATGGGTATCGAATTATAGGTATTAATGAGGGTTTTAAAAGGGAGTGGTGGTTGTTGTATAGGTGGTCGCCTTTTCGAGATATCGCCATAAAGGTGGACCAGGGGTGACTCTAGAATGCGTTTGTACGATATGGGTATCAAATGAAAGGTGTAAATGAGTATTTTAAAAGGGAGTAATCCTTAGTTCCATAGGTGGACGCCGTTTCGAGATATCGCCATAAAGGTGGACCAGGGGTGACCCTAGAATTTGTTTGTTCAATACGGGCATCAAACGAATGGTGTTAATGAGTATTTTAAAAGGGAGTGGGCCTTAGTTCTATAGGTGGATGCCGTTTCGAAATATCGCCATAAAGGTGGACCAGGGGTGACTCTAGAATGTGTTTGTACGATATGGGTATCAAATTAAAGGTACTAATGAGGGTTTTAAAAGGGAGTAATCCTTAGTTCCATAGGTGGACGCCGTTTCGAGATATCGCCATAAAGGTGGACCAGGGGTGACCCTAGAATTTGTTTGTACAATATGGGTATCAAAAGAAAGGTGTTAATGAGTGTTTTAAAAGGGAGTGGGCCTTAGATCTATAGGTGTTCGCCTTTTCGAGATATCGCCATAAAGGTGGACCAGGGGTGACTTTAGAATATGTTTGAACGATATGGGTATCAGGGTGGTAGTTGTATATGTGAAGGCATTTTCCAGATATCGACCAAAATGTGGACCAGGGTGACCCAGTACATCATCTGTTGGATACCGCTAATTTATTTATATATATATAGTACCTGCCAAGATTTTAAGGGTTTTTTATTTCGCCCTGCAGAACTTTTTTAATTTTCTTCTACTTAATACGGTAGGTGTCACAACCATTTTATAAAGTTTTTTCTAAAGTTATATTTCGCGTCAATAAAACAATCCAATTACCTTACCATGTTTCATCCCTTTTTTCGTATTTGGTATAGAATTATGGCATTTTTTCAATTTTCGTAATTTTCGATATCGAAAAATTGGGCGTGGTCACAGTCCGATTTCGTTCATTTTTCATACCAAGATAAAGTGAGTTCAAGTAAGCACGTGAACTAAGTTCATTAAAGATATGCCGATTTTTGCTCAAGTTATCGTGTTAACGGCCATGCGGAAGGACAGACGGACGACTGTGTATAAAAACTGGGCGTGGCATCAACCGATTTCGCCCATTTTTACAGAAAACAATTAACGTTATAAAATCTATGCCCCTACCAAATTTCAAAAGGATTGGTTAGTTTTTGTTCGAATTATGGCGTTAAAAGTATTCTAGACAAATTAAATGAAAAAGGGCGGAGCCACGCCCATTTTGAAATTTTCTTTTATTTTTGTATTTTGTTGCACCATATCATTACTGGAGTTGAATGTTGACATAATTTACTTATATACTGTAAAGATATTAAATTTTTTGTTAAAATTTTACTTTAAAAAAATTTTTTTTTTAAAGTAGGCGTGGTCCTTCTCCGATTTTGCTAATTTTTATTGAGCGTACATATAGTAATAGCAGTAACGTTCCTGCCAAAGTTCATCATGATATCTTCAACGACTGCCAAATTACAGCTTGCAAAACTTCTAAATTACCTTCTTTTAAAAGTGGGCGGTGCCACGCCCATTGTCCAAAATTTTACTAATCTTCTATTCTGCGTCATAAGTTCAACTCATCTATCAAGTTTCGTTGCTTTATCTGTCTTTTGTAATGAATTATCGCACTTTTTCGGTTTTTCGAAACTTTCGATATCGAAAAAGTGGGCGTGGTTATAGTCCGATATCGTTCATTTTAAATAGCGATCTGAGATGAGTGCTCAGGAATCTACATACCAAATTTCATCAAGATACCTCAAAATTTACTCAAGTTATCGTGTTAACGGACGGACGGACGGACGGACGGACATGGCTCAATCAAATTTTTTTTCGATCCTGATTATTTTGATATATGGAAGTCTATATATATCTCGATTCCTTTATATATGTACAACCAACCGTTATCCAATCAAACTTAATATACTCTGTGAGCTCTGCTCAACTGAGTATAATAAAAAAAGATTTTAATAGTGGAATGTCAAAATTGTTGTTTGCATTCGATATTTCCATATTTCCTTTTTTTTTTGTTAAACAATTTTGAATAATGGACGAATTGACAGAGTTTCCACTGACGTGTGTGTTATTGTTGCATTGACATTTCGTTAGCAAGGTGAGCTAGGCCACGTTGTTTGGAACTGATATGCATATACACATACACATATATGACAGTTGACATTCGAAAAGTTGAAGAATTCAAAGCTGAATAACGCAGAAAAATGCAACAATTTTAGATGACATAGCGACAAGAGCAACAACATTTGTTACCATAAATCATTGTTGGCATGCGAACATGCAAATTGCACAGTGGGGTGCATGTAACGATTAATTCAATAAAAATAGGATATTTGAAATTTGTATATTAAGCTATAGTAAAACAATTACAAAAACTTATACAACTCGACATCAGGACGGAAAAAGTAGCGAACCCGCACACCTGCTATGGTCTGTCTGTTGACGAACAGATTCGGACAAAGCCTAGTTTTATTTTTGTAAAACTTTTTCTAAATTGACTTTTGCTATATATAGTTATACTTTGAACACATAAACACATTCTGTCCGTCGAATACCAGGTCGCTATTATCATTCCTGAAAGAATCTGCCCCAGTTATCCGTCGGACTTTTTCCTATGTATCATATAAGCCAGCGTCTGAAGCTTTACACATTTTAGACTTTGTCACGCACTTTTTGTCTTTTTGTTTGAAAAGCCCCTATGCAGCGCGACAACCCTCATCGTACAAGTTATTTTGCGGGCTCGCTTTAAACCTGTGCTGTCCGCAGAGGCGGTAACAAGTGAGTGAGAAATTAGCCCCTAATACTCAGCTACAACGTCGATTGTGAAGCAAGCAGTTGTGAGAGCCGACTGTTGGAATCATAAATGCAGCCAATCCCAGGTCGTTGCAAAATATTATAACGTAGAGGCGAAATTTTCTGACCTAACGACAATCCTAGCGTTAAGACCCGTAAGCATAATTTGTTATGGTGTGGCCGTCATCGTATGTCATCAACTTTTTGGTGCGAAGGCGCAAATAAATGTTATATTGGGAAATCTCCCCGTGGAAGGGATCGCTGCGCTGACGCTTTCACAAGCGTGAATGGCAGTAGTTTTTTTGGCGGTGAAGTTTTTTTTTTTTCATCACGAAACTAACACCGTGTCTTCAAATTGTGCTTCTTCCCATCTCAGGCTACTGCCGTAGATGCCTCAAAGCCCTATGTTGTTCTGCCTTGTCCCGTCCATTGTGTTTCGAAAAAGTCAGCTCAAAGACTGACTTTGACCACTTCTGCTTGGAGTGAATTAAATTCGTTCTTGCACAATTTGTGTTTATACCTATCCCCTCTTGCAGCGCGCGTCACCATTATACTGTTTTCACACAGAAACTTAATGATCTCATTTCACCTTCTAATGAAATCGTAAATTTTTTGCTTTCACACAGAAGTAACTGCTCGATTAGTATGAAGGATGAAATTTCAAGCGAATAAAATGACAATGCTGTATGACAGACAATGACATTTTTAAGCACTGAACACACCAAAACCTAAGAAGCTGAACGGTACCAACAGAGTTGCATTGTGCTTTTGACTTCATTAGGCATTCGATTAGTCAGTAATGAAATAATTATAGATTCGAATTTTGTGGGGAAGATTGAGCTCAATAAACTTCTTAATGTAGAAAACTGCCTTTATTATTCATTAAGTCGTCTGTGTGAAAACAGTATAAGGTTCTTATCAAAGTAAGTCGAGGACATGTGTTAATTTGATACCAAATCCACATCCGAAAACGAATTAGTTACCACTGCCTCGACTTTTAACCATCATATAAAGATTGCCTTCTTACCTAGCAGGTTGCAGTTTAACGTTTGTGAAGGCCATGAGGTTCTCTATTAAGGATCAGACAGTAGTGTGGAGAATATTTTTTTATTTATTTGGATTAAAGTCGACACAGACACAATGCAAAGATATATAAACATAAAATTAATGTTAGATTAAAAATAATTAAACTCAACCATACATATGAAAGAAAGTACAAAATATCAAGCCAGACGTGAGAGTATTGAATTATGCAACGCGGAAAATGAACATTCAAAACTGATGCAGTTATACAAGTTGTTGTAGTGCGAACACCAGCTTCGCAGTGGATTATTTTTGGCAAAATTTTGCCGGCAAAGTGGTAAATAAAAAGGCACAAAATGCCTAGACGTTCTACCATGAATAGCAAAATTTAGTCGACTAACAAGATCAGATGAGTCGATCTCGCCCATGATGAGCTTGAGAATGAACATTACCCCGAGTAAAGTTCTTCGATTTTCTAAAGTTGGCAAGTTTATAAGGTGAAGCCTTTTTCTATATGGTGGCAAATGCACACTAGAATCCCAATTAAGACCACGTAGTGCAAATATAATGAATTGCTTCTGTACTGACTCAATACGCTTTATAAAGTGTTGATACCCTGGGCACCAGACACACGAACAATATTCTAAAATTGGTCGTACCAGCGATGTGTAGAGGGTCTTAGTCAGATACGGATCATTAAACTCCTTAGCCCATCGCTTCACAAAACCGAGTATACCCGTTGCTTTGATTACCATTAATGAAATATGCGTATTAAAAGTCAGTTTAGGATCAAAAAGAATGCCTAGATCACGTACGACAGCTATACGCTCCAAAGGCGTGCTGTTTAACGTATACGATGTCAAACTTGGCTTCACTCAGTGAAATGTCATTAGTTTGCAAGTGGAGCAATCCAAACTAGTAAATTTGCAGTACACCAGCATTGAAATGAGTCCAAGTCTGCCTGAAGAAACTCCACACGGGAAGACTCGGAAGGCAAGTATGAGTAACAAAGTTTAACATCATCCGCATACATAAGAGTTCGGGAATGTATGAGAGTTTGTGGTAAGTCATTTATAAACAAAGTAAAAAGTAACGGACCCAAATGACTACCCTGAGGCACACCAGACGTTACATCAAACAACCTAGAAAGACTGTTTTTAAACAAAACTTATTGAATCCGATTCGCGAGATAGCTTTCGAGCCATACAAGTAAATGCTTCGGAAATCCA
The DNA here is from genome assembly GCF_040869045.1 of Eurosta solidaginis. Taxonomy (NCBI): domain Eukaryota; kingdom Metazoa; phylum Arthropoda; class Insecta; order Diptera; family Tephritidae; genus Eurosta; species Eurosta solidaginis. The sequence goes on from NC_090323.1 coordinate 182,931,832, forward strand.
AGTAAAGCAAGTTTGTAAACTAAAAGCTCATGATTGACAGAGTCAAACGCTTTACTGAAGTCGGTATAGATCACATCCATTTGCCTATTGTTTAAAAATCCATCCTTTACAAAAGAAGTAAACCCTAGCAAGTTGGTAGTAGTTGATCTATGCGGCACAATACCATGCTGGTAGGGCGATAATATGGAGCTACACATGTGTTGAAGTTGACATGTATCACGATGGCATATCTACTTACGTTTGTCAGAGTTCCGAATAATTAATTAGACGCACGCTAGTTTATTTAATGTTAAATGAAGAAAGTATGATTATTAGAAATAATGAATATACACTTTAATGTAATTTAAGTGAATTATGATTTTGTTAAATACGACGTTTCGTTCTGAAGGTTCGAGACAGACTGCTTCGTCTCGCTCATTTCATTTCTCTCTTCAAATCGTCTTTTACTTAGTTAGAGTTGCCATGTCGGCTGACAATTCGGCCTTTCCTGACTCCAAATCGACCTCGATTTGATCAGGGTCGTCGTCGTCGTCGTCGTATTCGTCGAGCTCGGGTGCACTGTGACACCAGGGCTTTATTTTGTCGGTACTAAATATTGAGCAGAATTTGCGATTTGTTATTTTTATACCAGGAGTATCTTCTATGAGGTATCGGTCGTTTCCCAAGCTTCGGGTAATAACGTATGGACCGCAAAACTTGGGTTCCAGCTTTCTCGATTCACCAGTTGCTGCTGGCTCGTTCTCAATAACAACGAGGTTACCTTCAGTGTATGTTGTCGGAGTACGGTGCTTATCGTCGAACCTACGTTTCCATTTTTCTCGTTCGTGGTTAATATCTTCAAGGGCTTGTTGCCGTTTTTCGTCGATTGGTAGCGGATTCGGATTATCGGTTGTATCGTGAATAGCTGCAATTAGCTTATTTTGTACGATATCGCGGAGACGAAAATTAAAAATTAGTTCGTTCGGCGAATAACCTGACGTATCGTTGCGCTGTGAGTTGACTGACCATTGCACGTTTCGTAGATGACAATCCCACTCTTTCGGTTTATCGGTCGATGTTCGAAGATAATTTAATATGGTTTGGTTAGCTCGCTCAACCTGGCCGTTGGCGCGAGGTGTACGTACGGCGTTTTTAATATGTTGGATCGAATTTTTTTCACAAAACTGTTCGAATTGCTTCGAGGTAAAACATGTACCTCTATCGGTGATGATTTTGACAGGCAGTCCAAAGTAGCTTGTCATATCGTTTAGTGCGTTGATTACCGCGGTGGTTTTCGTATTGCGTACTGGCTTCACTACCAGGTATTTGGAAAAACTATCGGATATTGCCAGAACGTAGCAATTTCCACGATTACTTTTGACGAAAGGTCCTAAGTGATCGACGTGAAGGATCCGAAATGGCATGGGATCAGGTTCACTATAATGCAGCCTACCTTCAGCCACACCGTGACGAGATTTGTTGTAGCAACAATCTGGACATGCTGCTAAATAATCTTTAACGTATTTGCGGATTTTAGGAAACCAAAAATGTGTCGAAATTCGTTGGATCGTTTTGTCGAGTGCAAAATGTCCCATTTCGTCATGGCAAGAATGCACTACTCTCCAACGAACTGATTTTGGTACAACGAATCGTAACCCATCTTTCGTACGGCGATATAATCGATGATCCTTAATTTCGTAGTCTTGTCGAATTTGGGCGTCTTGATCTGTTTTCTTCTCTTGCTTAAGTACTGATACTATCGATGATAACGTTGGGTCTTGCAACTGCATTGTCAAGATCCAGTCTTCGGATGAAGTATTAACTTTCATTACCAACCCAGCCGGTTCTACGTCGTTTGGTGGCTGATCTGGTGCGCGACTCAAAGCATCGACATGAGCCATACGTGTGCCTTGGCGATGAATTATATCGAAATCAAATTCTAAAAGTTTCATCCACCAACGCGCGATACGAGATTTTAATTCTTTATTAGTTTTGACTTTAGCTATGGCAGAACAGTCCGTTACTAGTCGAAAATGCTTGCCTAGTACATACATTCGAAAACGTTCGAGGGATTCGACTACGGCGAGTACCTCGAGTTCGTACGCATGATAATTACTTTCTGCACTCGTGCAATGCCTACTAAAATAAAATACTGGTTTCCACGTTTTATTGTCGTTTGACTGAAGTAGCACACCGGCAAGGCCAACACTACATGCGTCGGTGTGTACTTCATGCTCGGCCATCCTATCGTACAACGCCAGAATTGGTGCGTTGCTTAAACGTTCGATCAAGGTTTCGAATGCTTCTTGTTGTTCACGACCCCATACAAAAGATTCGTTTGATTTCGCGAGAAGTTTCGTTATTGGTTTCGAAATTAGCGCGTATTCCGGTACGAATTTCCGGAAGAACCCAGTTAAACCCAAAAATCGTCTAGTTTCCGTTATACTAGATGGTACTTTAAAGTTTTTGATAGCGATTATTTTCTTTTCTCCCGGTTTTATACCATTTTTATTTATTACGTGGCCTAAATAGTGTATTTCTTCAGCCAGAAAATTACATTTTGAAAAACGTAGTGTTAAACCATTTTCTCGTAAGATATTTAAGAATTTTGTAAGACGTGATAAACCTTCTTTAACCGTTTTACTTGGAATTATGACGTCATCCAAGTATACGAGTATTTCACCCGCTCTCATTTTCGCAATTATTTTATTCATTACTTGTTGGAATACAGAAGGCGCATTTACCAGGCCAAATGGCATTCTATTGTATTCATAGTGACCATCCGTAGTCACGAAAGCAGTAAACTTTTTCGCACACTCTTCGATTTCTATTTGGTGATATCCCATCCGTAAGTCCAATGTCGTAAAATAACTATTTCCCGATAGTTGTGCGAAATGTTCGTCGATTATTGGCATGGGATATGGGTGTTTCACCGTAATTTTATTTAGCGCTCTATAGTCCACGCATAATCGCGATTCTCCATTGGCTTTTTCAACTAACACGACCGGTGACGCGTAAGGTGATTCCGAATGACGAATTATTCGATTTGTTAATAGTTCAGATACAATATCAGATACTATTTTACGTTTAGCGAACGGCACTCTATATGGCTTTAAAGTTATTGGCTTATCGTTGGTTAATTCGATATTCATTTTCGAGACTGTGCATGTACCTAGGTCGGCTACAGACTCAGAAAATATATCGCGGTTTGCTTCAATAATAGCTTTCAATTCCGATCGTTCATTCGTTGAGATATTCGACACGTTCTCTAATTTCTCGAAACTACACTTGTTGTTTTCTATAACCAGCCTATTTTTGTTATTACAAAACACATCTCTTCCGAGGAGTACATCTTCATCAATATGATCATCGTTAACCACTAATAATACGGCTTGGTTATAATTTTTGTCAATTTCAAGTACAACTGAAATGTTTGCTTTACACATATATTCGCCTCCTGCGAATCCTCTTAAGACGCGTTTACATTCTACAAGTTTGCCCACTTTTTCGGCTATAGAATGACGGATTAGCGAACACGTACTACCAGAGTCGATGATAGCTTTTGTTTCGAAATCGTTTACTTTGATTACTTTTGTCAAGTTTGTATCTTGAATTACATCATTTATTTTATTCACCGTCGTATTTGGTTTAAGTTTTGCTTTCGCTTGTTTACAGTTTATTGCTTTATGACCTGTACGTTTACAAGTCTCACATCTTTCGACACGTTGTGGTTCTGAACAATTTATTGAAATATGTCCCGTTTTTAAACAATTATAGCATTTAACCGATTTAGGTGTTTCGCGTTCACCTACTTTAGCGTTTGCTGGTATTTCACGTTCACCAACATTTTTCGTTTGGCTTTTGGACGTAGCCGTATATTCGTCGATTTTCTGTTTATAGTTCAGCGGTTCGTATTTTATGTTATTGTACACCGAATAATTTTGAATATCGCGTAGCAACTTATTGCAATTTTCGTAATCGTTCGAGATCTTTTTACGGAGATCGTGGTCGTTAATGCCGTTTATTATGTACCGCGCGATAGCAAATTCAGGAATTCCTCCTTTTGTACCCATCGACAACATTTTGTAATAATAGTCTTGCGGAGATTCGTTACGTTGGCGACGCGTTCGTCCCAATTTTATGTGTATGTCCGCGACGTTTTCAACGGTTGCAAAATCAATACAAAATTTCGCGACGAATTCCGACCACGATTTAAAAATATTTTGACAATCAACCCAATATTTCGCATGCCCTTTTAATTTTTGCTGTACGGCGAATAATAATACTTGGTCACTCCACTGATATGCAGTACGTAGCATTTCGATTCTTCTTATAAATTGATTTGCACTTAGTGATGTTTCATTTGACGGGTCGAATTCGGGTAGAAGTGCTATCACTTCATTCACATTACTATACGGATTTTGTCGTATATTTACATTTGAAAATGGATGATTTTGTTGCATATGAGCATGAACACTATTCGACTGCATATTGCTTCTTATATTTGGTTCATTATAAAATCGCGTTTGCGTGAAATTTTCGTCATTACACAACTGAGCATGCCCATTATAAACAGACATGGGTGGCATATAATTTACACTGTGAATATTCTCACTATTCCAATAAGAATTCTCGTTGACTTGCATATACGGGTGCACGTCATTTGCTATTGATATATACGGTGGTTGAATATTTGTACTCATTCGCGATGAATGTGCGTGTGTATATGATACACTAGTTGGCGGCACGCACGTAAGCGGTACCGAAACAAACGAATTTATGCAACTTGTAATTTGTTCGGACTGTGGTGACGAACCAACCGACGGACGAAATTCAGATACTACTTGAGTGCTTTTGCTTTGCGTTGGCATTTCACACTCACGTTGCGTTACACTCACTTGCAAATCGGTAATTGTTTTTTCTAATTCATTTATTCTTTGCATTAGCATCGTTTCATTTGCACTCATAAATGTATCATTTGCGTTCGCGTTCGCGGTTTTGTTTACATTTTCATATTCTTCGAGTCGTTCGATTAAAGTGTGTTTTTTTTTCCCGTCTTTGCAATTCCGCGCTCGCGACATCTGTTGCGCAGATCATTAACTGTCATACTACGAAAGTTCATGTTTTTGTCTAATTAGAAATTGAAAATGCGAGTTCAGCTTTTACGAGTTGAGAAGTTTTGCGATGTTTTAAAATGGTTGAAACGACGCTCTTGCATACAACATAAACACATATATGTTTTAGTATAGGAATATTTTCGCTATCCCTTTCGTTTTTATGATGAAACTCTAAAGTCGTAGAATTTTCAATTTAACCGACCGTTCGTTGCAAACTCGACGCGTTGCACGTTCGTATGTACATATAGACGCATGTACATTTATGTGTGTATGTATACTACCGTTTCTTTTATTTTTTTCGTGTTTTGCAATTTCACAATTTCGACGCAATTTTTCTACTTCGTTGTACGTTTTTCGACACGGTTGGACTTTTTTCCTCGTACATATGTACATATATGACTATTTACTATGCACGCTTTCGTTTTTCAATGCATTTTATCATTAACACAACACTTCTTTTTATTGTTGCAAAGATTTTTCACATTTGTTATAATATGCTCGAATTATTATTAACACGACAATCCTTATGTGGCATAGGTTTCGCACACTTCTGATATTATCACGATGGCATATCTACTTACGTTTGTCAGAGTTCCGAATAATTAATTAGACGCACGCTAGTTTATTTAATGTTAAATGAAGAAAGTATGATTATTAGAAATAATGAATATACACTTTAATGTAATTTAAGTGAATTATGATTTTGTTAAATACGACGTTTCGTTCTGAAGGTTCGAGACAGACTGCTTCGTCTCGCTCATTTCATTTCTCTCTTCAAATCGTCTTTTACTTAGTTAGAGTTGCCATGTCGGCTGACACATGTAATTATTCGCTCAAATGTTTTGGGAATAGCTGAAAGCTTAGCTATACCTCTATAGTTTTCGATACTAGACCTACTACCTTTTTTCGGCAAAGGTATAATAAATGATTTCTTCCAAAGCAATGGAAAAGTGGCAGATTCCATAGATAATTGGAATAATTTATGTATCGGCTCAGATAAGTTAACTGCGCAGTATTTGAGTACACAACAAGGAACTCCATCTGGACCCGGAGAAAAAATCTAGTATACCATATTTTCCAGTTACCAAACGAGGTTTCAATCATGGCGTCGTCTTGTGACGAGGTCTCTTCTCTCCGATAGAGCAGGCGCACAAAAGATTTTAATTTATTTGAGCGAGACGAATTCAAGTTTACATCGTAAGGAATCGATATCATATATGGCATCATAATAAGTTCAGTTGTGGTTAAAGTTTCGGGTTGTTAATTAACCAAACACCTACCAACTTTTCTTCCACAAGTTCCCTACTCGTGATTTATATTACATATTGGTAAATTCGGTTACTATTTTTTTGTGTGTCATAAATACGGAATTTCGTCAGGCTTTTTCTCTTCGACATATTGGTTGATGTTGAACCCGGAAAATTTTGATGAGTATTATCGATATCGAATGCCGTTTCAGAAATATAGTCACAAGCTTTTCTGATCATGCCACCTCCTCCTTCAATGAGAAATTTTGCGGGCTTCAGAGGCTCCTCTGCTAGTTATGTGTAGGCTGGCATTATACTTATAATGCGATTCGCCTCGGAACTGTAATACTACAGCAACGTTGAATGAAAGAAACAATAGCTTCCTTCGCGGAATTGGGCAAAGTGATTTGATACTAAAAGCAGGAAATCATTGGCACACTTAATATACTTTTGTGCTCGAAGTTTATGAATGTCGAACTTCTGCGAAGGTTTTGGCCAGTTTTATCAGTTTTTGATTGTCGTTTGCCGGATATTGATCCGGTACAGTCCTTAAAATAGTACTAATTAGACCTGGGGAACGATTTGATATGACCACGTTGCACCTTCTAGATCATCCCACCCATAAGGAACTTCAGGACGCCAGAGCTTCGCCTGCTAAATAAACAGTATTCCCCCCGGATGAGTGAGGTTGACAATTAGACTGGAGAAGCAATAAATTGCGCTGACAACCCATTGAAGCCCGATGAATTTTGGTTGGTTATTGTACCATTTGCTTTGAGTATGCTCTATGACGAAGTCAAGGAAATTGGAAGAAGGTGATGTCCCATTATACTAATTATACTCCACAACGATTACTTAAACTTCCTTCTCGGAATAAAAAAACCTAATTTTATTAAAGAAAAAGAATTTTGCTTTTGTAGAATAAAAAAAGTTAAGAAACTTTTGCTCTCGAAACCCACCAACTTTATTTAGACCGGGGGTTGCCAAAAAATGTATTTGATTATACGTTCCCATACGCAATGATAGCACAATTGTGCTATGAAATGCAAAGTCCAGTGAAATTCTAGCTGCTATGCTGATATGGCAATAATTCGGAGCATCGTTGCATACAAGATCTTACAAGAGCATTGAACCATTGAATGAATGCCGATCGATCGTTGTGCCGTTTATTTTGATCACGCGCAATGGTGGCATCAAACATGAAATTTTAATTAAAATCTAATGTCAAAACATTCGTAAATAATCTTCGGCGTTATACTTTCGAAATAAGTTTTATTTTTGTTGGGAGCCGAAGCAGGGTTGTTGTGAGCCATACTGAACCGCGCAATGTGGGCAACCTTCTAATAGAGCTCAACAAGCCCCTATATGCCAAAAAACGTGAAGTTCCCAATAATAATAAATATAGAAAAATTGGATCCTCTACTCGACACTGAATTATTTAAGTTCTTCTAGGGTTTTCGACAAAATCCACCTCACAATTTATATAGCAGGATCTCGTGACACTGTACATGCCATTTCAGACTCCAACGAACAGCTATCAACAAAAGTGACAAAAGCATTGCCGAACAAAAATGTTAACAATCGTAATGTTGCAGTCGAATTTAAACAAAAAATTCAAATTCATTTTTAACGCTTGAAAAGTAAAAAACGAGCTATGAAACTTACAAAGAAAATTGTAAAAACCGCAAGCAGCGTGAAATAAAATTTAAACTGTAAAAATTCTCGCTTGCAACAAAGTGGCAGGCAATCGCCCGCTTAGTGCACGCTAAACGCTTGTATCACATGCGTGATTTGCGTGTGTATGGGTAAAAAAGTGAAAACAAAACAAAAACAAACAACGCTCGAACAAATGTCATTCAATTGATTGGCGCGCAATTGAGACGTCAATCAATTTGTTGTTGCCACAATAATAGTATTAATGTTGCCGTTGCAAGACGCTAGCGGCTAACGTAACAACAACAGCAATGAGCAACAAACAAGAAACTGTCGATCGATCTTCAATCGCTATCGCAACAAAAGCGACGAACGACACACCGATTGCCAACAATCAATTATGTTTTTGTTTTGCAATTTTTTTTCTTATTTTGATTTGCTGTTCTTGCTTAAGTAGTTGCTGCTGCAGTTCGGACGCCTTACTGCCAATTGCGAATATGTTGGCGCACGTGCAACAAACAATAATGCCAGCAACGTGCGCATGTCGGCAACTCATTAGTTGCAATGCTGTTTGCATTTTGTTTAAATTTTTTCCACCATTTTTTTGATAGTTTTATTGTTTTTGGCTCGTCACACAACCGAAATGGGAATTTGTTGCATACCAAAGACAGCAAGCGGCATTTATTGCATGCATCCACACACAAACACATACGTTGCATATGTTGGCAACAACACTCAACTAAAATCTAAGTGTGATTGTCGCAAATCCACTGTTTATTGCGTTTGTTTTTTGGTGTCACTTTTACTGTACACACAGACAGAAAGTCCAAAAGTTCGGATGGACTAAACAAAATATACCCATTTGTGGAATGGAGTCGTCCTATTATTATATCCCATTTGCGAACGTATACTATGAGGTGTTTGTAACTGTATGCTGCCACAAACTATAGTATAGTCAATATTTTGATTTCGTGCATCAATTTATTATCAGCGTTATTTATTATACTAAAGTTATCGGTTTGATATCGAAAAGTTATCGATATCTTATCAAAACATGTTGCCTTAAGTATCACTTGCAGACCCAACTCTCAACCCCTATACTTCGCCCTCTCATTCACTCTTTCTTTTTCTTCTATTCCCACTACCATTCTCAATCCCACACCCAACCTCACTCTCACTCAGATAACCAATTCCATTCCCAATTCCAACCCCACTCTCACTATTGGCAAACAATGGAAGCCCTCTCTTCGAGTCTGCCGATCAATCAGATCCTCTTTCATGGAGTGTTGAGCTTGTTTTACGCATTAATCACTGCTTCTTATTTCAAAAGGCTGGAAAACGCGCAACGTATGACCCTCAATTTGGCACTCTACCATTCCTCATCTTTACCAGTAGTGGAATTCACTAACTTTTTTAACCACATTTGTCATCGCTTTATTTGCGAATCGATAACTATAACGATTTCGTTATTCAGCAAATATTTTGTATCGATAATTGTTTATCGACGATCAGCTGTGTTGTTAAATAAACGGCAAGTAAAGTGGCTGCGTTAAAAATCACGAAATTAATATTTCTGGCAGTTTTAGTTAAAAAAGAAAATCGGAACTTTAATTAAATACTTTGAAACACTTAAAGCTGCTTTATTTATAAATCAAATGGCATTTGAGTACTTGGCGTAAGTTTTACACAAGATGAAGAATTACTAAGTCCATCGCCAGTGGACAGACACCTTCTTAGAGAAGTAGATACCCCATTCCACTTGAATGCAACTGAGTTTCGAAAGCTGTACCGACTAACCCCAGACTTGGCTCGCTCATGATATTATTTCTCAACGTGATGGTCAATTACGGGGTACAGGAATAACTGCGATATCAACAGAGAAAAAAACGAAATTATTACCGTATTTACTTACCTTTTGTTAAAATAGGTAAAAACTTGCACAATTATGACTCTTAAAGCAGTTAGTATACAAAATTTATTTATTTTTGGCTTTCCTTTTGTTCGTTTCGCATTTTTTATGTTTCGTTAAGCTGTTCTGCCACCTTTCTACTATTAAAACGAAATTTAAATGTCATTTATTTCGAGTCGTTAAAACTAAGTTAGTGAATAGTACAATCGATAAGGCAAGCGACAAAATCGTTAATTAAAATCTCAACAAATCGCATCGTTATAAGTTAGTGAGTTCCACTACAGGATAGATTATTGTGCCCCAGTGTCATTCCTTTGTTCAAGCTACACACTTAATATACTCTCGAGGGAGGAATGTGTTGGAAACTAAAGCCTAGGCTGGAGTGTGGTGAACTTTCTCATGAATAGCTCCATGCCGGATGGAAAGGGTGCGACCTCATGGTAAGCTGGAAGCTTAAGAGGCCCGACCTTTGTAGCGTTTTTCAAGCGGTGTTTGCCGCTTCTAAGAACATATTAGACGGGATACTGTCTAGTGCGCTATTTGTTAGCTTCATATCTCTGGCCGGATGCAGCTAATTTTCTTAAAAAATTGTGTGGGTACTATGTGGCATACCGAACTTTTAGCCTGATTTAGAACTTACACGCCGGAGGTGGATACCAATAGGGACTTTGGAACACAGCTGGCCACTTGCAGTGTGCTTTTGGAAAGGTGGCCCTCGAATAAGTTAACCAAGCGCTACGCTGATATTATCTCATGCCACACATCGAAACGCGGCCAACGTGGTGTAATGGTAGCGTGCTCCGCCTACCACACCGAATGCCCTGGGTTCACACCCTGGGAAAAAGCAACATCAAAATTTTATAAATAAGGTTTTTCAATTAGAATACAATTTTTCTAAGCGGGGTCGCCCCTCGGCAGTGTTTGGCAAGCACTCCGAGTGTATTTCTGCCATGAAAAGCTCCCAGTGAAAACTCATCGTCTCGCAGATACCGTTCGGAGTCGGCATAAAACAAGTAGGTCTCGTCTCGCCAATTTGTAGGAAAAATTATAAAGGAGCACGATGCAAATTGGAAGAGAAGCTCGACCTAAAATCTATTCGCAGGTTAATGCGCCTTACATTTATTTTTTTATTTATTTCACACATCGAAACTCTCGTGTCCAGGTAATGAAGACAAGAGGAACAGAGCAGAACGTCTACGGAGCACTAAGTCTCATATCTTAATTGTGATTGGAGCTAAAATGGAGCACTTTCTCATGAACAGCTACTATTTAAACAACTCCAGCTGTGTTAGTTGCATATGACGAGGTGAATCCATCTAATAACTTCATGCTTAACCCCCGGACTATACAAGGATAATTAATAAAAATATCAGCACGGATGTCAACGAAACTCGGGAAGAACAAAGCACCGCAGTTAATTAATATAATATCACATCGTAACATAGTTCAAAAGAGCTGCTTCCACCAACGGTCTCCAACGTCACCTCACAATTAAAAGCATGAACTTTTGTATCATTGAAGTTTGTCTTCCTGGCTGTAGCTAGGTTTGGTTGAACAGACCGAGTCGAGAAGTTCGATTCCAGCACAACACTTGTACCATCAATTGGCTCATTGTGATTCCCTAAACGGCAAATAACCTCTACTGTGTGAGCGGTCGTGCACCTTCTGGCCAGCTTGTCAGCTTTACATTTACCTTCAATATCCCTGTGTCCAGGGGTGGCTTTCCGTAATTCGATGGTCGACACTCGTCGGTACGATACTTCAATTCGATATCGAACCCTCGACGAGGCCGTTTTGGTTTCCGTATTTCGATAAAGGCACTCTCGTTCTCATATTTTGGGAAGTGTTTGGAAAGTGATTTGTGGCTGTCAAAAAGTGTGTGCCATAAATAAAAAATAAAAAGCAAAAAATGTTTAATTGGCGTTATTTTTTGATTTTGGACGATTTTAGTGCGGAAAACTCGTCAATTAATAGGAGAAGGATAAGAGATGTATCTAATCCTATGGAGTTGCCACAAAAACAGTAAGATTATACACATTTCAAAGAGTAAGTCTTAAATCTGTACATTTGCATTTCACAGCTTCCAAACAAAATACCGGCTAACCAAAGAGATTTTTATGGAAATTTTAAGAGAAATCAACCTAAAGGAAGGTGTACGAAGCACGTATATTCCTCCGATTTTGAGGCTAGCAGCAACATTGGAGATATTAGCAGGTAGCCGTTACCAATGGCAAACTGGTGGAGCACACACAGCACCAATGGGGCATAGTACATTGTCGAAGGTTTTTCGCAGTACTTTGGTATCTATGGATGAACATCTTTGTAGGAAGTGGATACTTTTTGAAAAAGACTTTCAGCCATGCAAGGAGTGGTTTAACCAAAAATATAATTTTCCTGGAGGTAATGCAGCTCAATAAATCAATTAATAACGAAAGTTTAGTTTTTTTAAATTCATTCCAGTCGTTGGTGCCGTTGATGGTACTCATTTGCAGTTGCTAAGACCTGTGGAAAATGAACATATTGTCACGGATATTAGCATCACTAAGCTATACCATCACTAAGGCGATGCTAAGGCCATGCCAAGCAGTATTTACGTCAATAATCAAATCAAATCATGTATACACATATATAAGGCAGCCGAAAGAGATGTCACACACAGATGCATTTACTTATACGCCTATGTGTGTGCGAGAGACTGTAAACTACAAACTCACATACATCTGAGAGACGCTGGAAAGTAGAAAATTGTAAACAAGTAGAAACTATATGAGAACTATAAACACTCGAAATAGTTGGTAAAGCCGTGGTTACTCACGAACGTACGTAGAAAAAACGTGTCAGCTGACACGACCTAACTTATGAGTCCGCAATGTAAACGAAAACTCACCGACGTGCAACGCCCGTACGTACGTAGTCCGGAACGTAGAAATCAAAACAATTTTGATTTTTTCCGTAAGAACGTGTCAGCTGATCGCTCTCTCACCAGACAGAGTTGCCTAGTAAACTTTTGTGCACTAATTTTTGACCGTTTGCAATTTTATGCAAAAACACCTAATTAAAGTTTGAAAAATTGTGAAAATAATTCGAAATAATTATGTAAAAGTGCTGATTATAAATATGTAATCTATTTATACTTATTTAATATGTATTCCGGCCTTTTACAATATCAAAAATTAAATTGGAAAAAGTTGATGTTTCCATAAGCATACATGCAAACTGGTCAATGGCAACAGTGCTTTGCTCTAAACAATACACACACAAATATGTTATGTACATGTACACAGACGCACACATTGATTCCTACGGGCTTGAGAGTTCGGTCAAACGTGCTTCGTACGACAAACGTGCGTACGTACGGCACACGTCGGTGGGTAACTGCCGCATAAGATCTGGAAATAGAAGAGCCTAGATGTATGCAGCGTAAACTATAAAAACGGCACAAGCGAGTGAGAAGTAATTCAGTTTGATTTGAGTTGTCAAGCAGTTTGATTAAGACGATATCTAGCGAGCAATAGCAGTGTTTCATTGAGCTATCAATCAGTGTGGTTATTAAGCAAGCTATTCGTTGCACAGTTTGTTATTGTGAAGTACTTTAATAAAGGCGATTTTGCATTATTACAAATTGGAGTTATTTATTCAACAGTTTAGTGATTCGAACTTAGCAGAGCATTGCAAATAAGAGGATTTGCAAGTAAATTCGTTACAATATATATTTCAATAGAAAAGGAAAGCATAGCATTAATGCAATGATTGTAAGTATATATGTACCTGCATACCTATATACATATGTTCTTTAGAACTGTTTATTGAGTAAACGCATTGGACATGCTTTATTACAGATATGTGATCATAAACTAATAATCAAAGCTATATGCCCACAATGTGGAGGTGCTGTACACGACTCATTTGTGTGGAAGGCGACTGGTAATGGAGTGACAATACAACAGTGGGAATAGAAACTCGTGGCTATTGGGTGATTCAGATACCCTCTTGAACCATGGCTAATAACCCCGTACCGGTTACGAGAAGATGAGCCAGACGAAAGGAAAAGCTTTTTTAATGATACTCATAGCAAAGCTAGGAGCATTGTTGAAAGAACTATTGGCGTTTACAAAGGTTAGTTTATGAATTAAATTTATTTTAATTATATTAACTTTAATTGCATGGTCCCGTTTAGGCCGCTGAAGGATATTATCATACGACAGAAAACCAAGATATAGCCCAAAAATTGTTGCGAATATTGCACACGTGTGTGCCGTTCTTCATAATGTGTGCATTAGCCGAAATATTCCTTTTCGTACCAATAATGAAGCTATAACTTCTGTGCAGAAGGAGTGATAGAACCTACCCCGCCAGACACAGGCAACCGAGAAGCAGATAGAATAGGAAATATAATAAAAGACCATCTTTTCCATTCAGCTATGCAAGAATTTCATTTTAATTGGTAGCAAATAAAGTAAAATTGTTTGTAAATTGATAATAAATAAAATATAATTGCACTTCATTCTCGTAAAAGTTCACTCATAGGACGAATTAATTAAATAAAAAAATAGATAAACATTGTACTTATTTAACACATACATACATATAGGTAGCTTCATTTGTTATTCATTTTTCGTTTCAGCAAAGAGAGTTCAACTTTTACTTTTCCCAAATCCGCCTCCATTACTTGCACTTTAATTTTCTTATACTGAACTTCAATTGCAATTTGTTTTTCCATTAACTGCAGCTTCTTTTGTCCAATTTCGTTGCTTTCTTTTAAGAGCCTTAACATTTCAGTTTGAAATTTTTCCTGATTATCTATTTCTTTTTCAATAATTTTAATTTGGGATCTGTAAGTTTTCTTGCTCTGGGAGCTTGTGGTGGCTCGTTTTCGCTTACTGATCCTGAAGTTATATTATCTCTTGGTGACTCACTTGGCGCTTTATTCTCGTCGTTGCTAGAGGAACTATATGCGCTTAAATTGCTGTAAAGCAGTCGTTTATGAATGCTTCCTCTGACTGCTTAGAAGAGCAAGGATGGTCTGTATTGCTTCCATGTGACATAGCGCCTGGAACTCCCAACAAATGTTCATTTATTTTTGCTACGGCAATTATTCGTTCTTCCGTGTCGTTTAAAGAAACGGCGTCATATGGACCACCGCCACATCTTTTTAAACTCTTCATGCGTTGTGTTAGTTTGCGTTTCGTGTTATATTTGTAGTCAGTCCATACCTAGAAGAAATAAAAGTATGTTGTTATCACAAACAATACATTTTCAAAGAGAATTTGTATAATTTCTAATACCACAACGCACTTTCTGCAATGCCTGCGTCACCTTTACAGGAGGACCGTTACTATTTAGCAGGTCCGTTAATTTGCTCCATAGCTGTTTTTTCTTCGCGCGGCCGTTATTAGTATTTTGTAAGCTATTTTTCGCTAACGCATTATGCTTTTCCATAAATTCTACTAGTAATTTCAGTTGAGCAGCCTTTGTTTGTTGGCTCCTATGTAAATAAATATCAAATATGTTAAATCACAAAAATATTAAAAATTTTAACTTACACTTTGATGCGGTTAATAGCTGCGAAAAAGAAAAACGATAGCAAAATTAATGTCGAACTGTTTACATCGAACGTTCGATACAACGCGACGATATTTTTTGTTAGAGAAAGCAAAAACGATACTTCGACACTAATTTCTGCTCGATATCGAAATACGGAAAGCCACCCCAGGTATTCCTATAAGGCTGATACCGAAGTACTCCGCCATCTCGAAGAGAGATCTGCGGCATTTAGAGATCGACTTTGTATTTTCAATACATAAGTTCAAAGCCTTAGCGCGGCCTGGCCGTACCAGAAAATTATCACCGTTTTCCTTCTTTAGACACAGGTGTCAAATGATTTACAGCACCGGGCATTACTCATATTTCTGCTTGAGAAAGAATACAATGGTCAGGAAGGGGGAAGGAGATTTTTAGACCCAGGTCGGGTCAAAAAAATACCATCACCCACCTTCCTGTCAAGCCTTGAGCCATCAGTGGGTGCGAATAAATCTCTTAAAAAAATTCGTGTACCTTTTGAAAATGAGTATAAAATCCACAATAGCACAAGAAAACTAACAAAGCATACCAAAAGTTTGGCTACTGTATCGTTTTTGTTGTTGTTATTTATAACGCTTTTATTAATAGACTTTTGTCAGGCGGCGGCTGTTTGACAATTGGTGTTTAGTGTACGCGTAATGCCAAAACGGCCGACAGCTGCGACAGCCGGCAATTGTTGCTGTCGCGACTGTCGTTCTTACATTTAAAATTGCTTCATTTATTTAGCGACGCGTATGGACTTAGTGCTTAAACTAATGTAAGTAAGTAGTTCTTATATATTTTTCTAGTTCGCCGATCTGTCTATGCAAAACAATCTGTGGATACTCTAGTCACTAGCTGAAAGGAAGCGGCATGCGGCGAACAAAAGCATCGATCCAAGCGATGGCCTCTATGCACGTCTCACTCACTATCCATCCATCTGTATGCCACGATCTGCACTTGACAATTTCCACACATAGGCACGCACAAACCTATGGCGGCCTTTTGTTGTCACTCTGCATCTGCGAATAGAAAAAAGTAAGTTTATCCGCGCTCATCCTCCTTCTGGTATACAGACACCTATTTATGTGCGAATACTTACTGGGTACTCGTTTGTAGATAATATATGAGTTTGTAAGTAGGTTTGTTGGATTTGTATTTGCCGCTACGACCAGCTGCATTTAATTATTCATAAAATTCACTTGCAAAGTTAGCCAGCATCTACGAGACTCAACTAAAAGTGCTAATGACAATAGAAGATCATTACGTTGGACAAATCCTTGTATTTAGTCGCAAAGACTATTCTTAGTATCTGGTTGATCATTCGTTTTTTTTTTTTTAACAGCGACTGCAGCAGGTTAGAATGCGTACATAAAGAATAAACCCCGTCAGATCGCAGGTTCAATAACCATCACTGGACTCTGTACCAAAATAACTGCTCTTCAGACGTTCCCTAAAAGCTCTTGCTACTAAAGTTCTTGATTCAAGCTTAAGTGGAATGCGCTTGAAGGCATTTTGTTGTTGTTGGTTTTTGTGAGTGTTATCGAACTGAATGGTCCCTTGGCGCATATAGATCCGGTACAATCACCATTAAAGTACAAGCCCGACCATCTCTGAAACGAATTGATGTGACCACATTGAACCTCTAATTGATACCGCTAACTGATATTGCACGAATGTGAGGAGTGTATTGAAGATGTGGACAGTCCTTTGCCGAATATGAGTCCGTACGCTCGGGTACTTTCTTCTAGTGATAGCCCCACTATCTCGGGAACGATTTTTTCGACCCCTCGACCTTTTGGATATGTGGATTTTAGACGCCTCTTATGAGAAGTAATATAAAAAGTCAATATCGTTTAGTTTACCTTTATATTACGGTTCCCGAGTACCCTGAGGCCATCTGGGCATCCTAACAGACATCTAATTGAAGAGGGCCGCCTTCCATGGAATAAAGAGTCATCTCCGCAAGCACTACGAAGAAAGCAGGCATACATTAATTCAGCAAGTTCAACCAAAAGCGCATAAAAAGGCTCATCCACAAATAGTCAGCAAAATCGTATGCCGATAAATGCCCCGGGTACACAGTTCTCAGGGTCCAATACTCGAAACTCACAGCTGGGTAAAGCAGATGTCCCAAAGAGATGCGCAGCACTTTGGTGCAAACTCGATCCTAATACTGTGAACCAACAACTTCAACACACATTTTTCTCTGGTTCAGCGCTATTTAAACCGAAAGTTTCCTTGAACTTTTGTTAGATTATAACGATGGCAATTCGTCAGTGATAACACCTGTTGGAAGGACAAGGTATTGCTACAAGAAGCGCGAAGAAGTCGTCAGGTTAACTTTAACGAGGCTAATGCATTTTAGCTACATAGCTTACCCGGACGTGCTCGGAAGACTCAGTGATACTTCGAAACGATCCCTTTTATTCTCAACATTCTTCGGAAGGCAGTTGAACTTACATACTTCTCGGTATATCGCACGGTCAGAAGACCGATATCAATGAATATTACCAGAAGTTAGTTGAAACTTGTAATATTCGCGGTAACAGGGAAGTACGCGATGAGATCGAATGGAATGAGAGGAGTACATGAACGCTACCATGCGCTGAAAATGTTAGCGAGGCACCTGTCCGAAAGCATCAGTTCGAGAAGAAAGCTCAAAACTTGTATCACAAAACTCAGCGATAGGTGGAAGCGTTTAAATCTGGGCCGAACTCCTGTAAGAACGAAAACGGCGATATAGCGAACGAAGTTTTGTAAAATGTTTCGACAATGGAGGAAATACTTGCTTGCTTTCTTGAATAGAAAATAATAAATGTGGAGGCGAGGAGTTAGTAAAGAGCATGCATTTACTTCTAAGTAATTTATTGTATGGCAAATGCATGTCTGGCCATTGGAATATGGGTGTTCTTTTCCCAAGGAGATCTTGCAAAGTATCACATATAAGGGCCAGTCAAGCAAATTGTGGGAAAGATTAAAGCTTTGCAGTCGGTAGCGATCTTATCTGACTTCCTACCTAATTAATCTAGCATAACCAAGATTTTCACTGCGCAAAACTTTGAAAAAATTAATCACATACATGGCCTCTCCGTCCGCTTTAAGACCGGCCAATAGGACCAAAAGAAGCCCCCCTTCGCCGTCATGTGCGAACTTAGTTTCCTGGTTTAATTATTCCTGTTAGCACAATGACATTGAATACGACTTTGGGTAGGTTTCATTAAACAGTGTGACTTGCTTTCGTAATTCAAGTTGGAGAAAACAACCTAATTAACCTCTCAGCAACAGTTTTTTATAAGATCGTGAAACTGGTATACTGGCCTCAACACCTGTCCCATAAGTTAAGCTTACTTAAAAGTAGAATATAAAGCAGAAAATTTGTCATCCTTGGTGAACGAGAACAAGACAAAGCACCATTTGCGTCTAGGCAGCCACATCATTTGCCATTGTGTTGTAACAGCAAAGGATTTCGGTTATCTGTACACCAGAATTAGCAAATACCCAAAAACTTCAGCTGAAAAACTAAGCTGTTATACACTGAAAGAAAAAGACAGGTAAAATCAACCGAAATACGGGTCAATTCAACCGAAATTTCTGTTAATTTTTATCCATCGCAACAAGATGTTGAATCAACTGCGCAAAAATCGTTGATTCGTAATTGACCGTTTTAGTAGTAAAATGAACAAAAAAGTTGTTGCGACAGCTTTGTACGAAAGTACCTATGTTGCCATATACATAAATAAATAAATAAATGTAAGGCGCGATAACCTCCGAAGAGATCTAAGGCTGAGCTTCTCTTCCAATTTGCGTCGTGCTCCTCTTGATTTTCCTTACAAATTGGCCGGACGGGACCTACATGTTTTATGCCAACTCCGAACGGCATCTGCAAGGCAGATGAGTTTTCACTGAGAGCTTCTCATGGCAGAAGTACACTCGGAGCACTTGCCAAACACTGCCGAGGGGCGACTCCCCTTAGAAAAAGGTTCTTCTAATTGAAAAACCTTATTTCTAAAATTTTGATGTTGCATTGCCCGGGGTGCGAACCGAGGGCATACGGTGTGGCAGGCGGAGCACGCTACCATCACACCACTATGGGACTTACTAACCGAACGTCAACTGGGCTACATCAAATATGCTGGCACACATTAAACATTAAACACTTTATTAATTTGTTTTATTAAACGCATTTTCACCAAATTTTATATTTTATAATTTTTTTAATTTATAGTTTTGAACTTCGCTTTGCAAATAGAAATGAAAATAGTAGTCACAAAACTGATTCTCAATTCTTTCAGTTGCAGATCAGCTCATTCTCAATTTCTTCTCCGCATATAGTTGCCACACTTGATTGTTTCGAAGAAAACTTGTAGTATAAATTTTTGACATAACATTTTAAATAGAGAACTTGTAAGTTATAGAAAAGTAAAGAATCAAATCGCTAGAAGGTAATTCACCACTGGAGTTACTTTACGTGTAATTCGGCAAGTTTAATTTTCGTAACACTTTAAGTTGAAACGATTCCAAAGCAACTCAAACTTTTATGTTGTCGGAAACATCAATATTAAAAAATGATGTTTTTTATTATCTTATTAAGTTCGTTCGCGTGAGTAAAAATTCGTAAAAACTTGTTATTAAAATTGGAAAAATCCTATTCGTTCAAACAAAACGTCGCTTGGACGAGAAGTTGTAAAATTGTACCCGATAAATAGGTGTCCCGGTATCTCATAATTTTTTGCACAGTAATTTCAAAAAAGGGTTTTTCGTTTTGTATTGATAACTGAAAAACTAGCTTTTTGTTGTTTTCCCATTTTGTGTGTTTTTTAGATTTGATGGTTTTCTTATTTTGGTGTTTTTTTTTAACAAGTGGCACCATCGTCATAAGTACAAAGTAGAGAGCGCATTGAAATTTGCTCATGTATTGACAGTTGATCGCTGTTGAAATTACCTGTAACATCAGTTGTGTTAACAGAAAAATCAGTTAGATTGGCCAGGAATCTGTCAATTTTACAGAATTGTGTTAACTTAAGAGCGACAATTTCTCTTCTGTTGAAATAACTAAACTAATTTGTTTGTTTGACAAAGACTTGGGTCGAATTAACCATAATTCGATCAATTTCACCGAATCTCCATTAAGTCAAGAACAACAGAACCGATTTTTTTATTTTACTAGCACAATTTCTTTCAGTGTATGGTACAGAAAAGAGAAATGGTATTCAAAGTTGTTCCCCTGCGCTATAGCGATGGCAAGTATCACAAAAGATCGATGCACATAGGGAAGGTGTTCGCGTCGCCACCCGACTATGAAATCAAAAGAAGAGAGAAAGCCCCACTTCATTGGAAGAGCCAGATGAAAACGATTTGAGTTCACTAAGTCGACTGTTGTGCTTTGTTTTACGGTCAAACCCGTATAGACATGATCTTGTGTTTTTTTGCAGGATCTAGCTTGTCACGATATTTGAAGCTTCTAACCAGTAATTGAAAATTCTTTATTACTCTGGCTTTTTTTGCTTGCCCTTGCTCCGGCTCTGAACATAAACAGTGCATGAAGCAGAGCCGTAGCATAAAATAGTGATGGCATTTCTTATGCTCTGCTACGAGCTACGACTTGTTTTTGAGCGCATCAAATAGCAGAAAAAAACTCATAGCATTGTACTGAAGCGGTAGCAAAACCAAAATTTATGCTATTTTCTCTGTTGGACATTGTTTTGCAGAGCTTAGTCTTTTCTGGCGCTACAATAACTTGTAATGCAACAGGGGAGCAGAGGTGAGTGTGCCGATGAAATAACAATAAGAACAAAAACAAGTAGCTGCAACAAAATCTTAAAGACCGACAAATAAAACCACAAGTACAAAAACAGCAACATTACAACGCTTCATCAGCTCCAACAACAAAAAGGAGAGAAAACAAGTAAGGAAGGTTAAGTTCGGGTGTAACCGAACATTACATAAGTGTTCTTTAATTCCATATCACATACGTTTGGGAAATATCAACCAAATTGTAGACCAAGGGTGATGTTTTTTGCAACGATTTTCCTCCATCCTTTGTCAAATAAGGGAAAATCACCAGGTATGAATATGAACCTAACAGGGTTACCCCCTGGAATGTCTTTGTATGACATGGGTATCAAATGAAAGGTGTTAATTAATATTTTAAAAGGGAGTGATCCTTAGCTCTTTTCGAGATATCGCCATAAAGGTGGACCAGGGTGACCCAGAACATCATCTGTCGGGTACCGCTAATTTTTTTATATATGTAATACCACGAACAGTATTCCTGCCATGATTCCAAGAACTTTTGAGCCCTACAGAACTTTTTTATTTTCTTCTACTTAATATGGGTAGGAGTCACACCCATTTTATAATTTTTTTTTTTTTTCAAGTTATATTTTGCGTCAAAAAACCAATCCATCCCTTTTTTCGTATTTGGTATAGAATTATGGCTTTTTTTCATTTTTCGAAATTTTCTATACCGAAAAAGTGGGCGTGGTCATAGTCGGATTTCGCCCATTTCCAATACAAAGATAAAGTGAGTTTAGATAAGTACGTGAACTAAGTTTAGTAAAGATATATCGATTTATGCTCAAGTTATCATGTTAACAGCCGAGCCGGTCGACTGTGTATGAAAACTTGGCGTGGCTTCAACCGATTTCGACCATTTTCACGAAAAACAGTCACCGTCATGGAAGCCTTTACTAAGTTTCACAAGGATTGGTAAATTTTTGTTCGACTTATGGCATTAAAAGTATTCTAGACAAATGAAATGAAAAAGGGCGGAGCCACGCCCATTTTGAAATTTTCTTTTATTTTTGTATTTTGTTGCACCATATCATTACTGGAGTCGAATGTGGACATAATTTACTTATATACTGTAAAGATATTCAATTTGTTGTCAAAATTTTACTTTTAATATTTTTTTTTTAAAGTGGGTGTGTGCGTCATCCGATTTTGCTAATTTTTATTTAGAACACATATAGTAATAGGAGAAACGTTCCTGCCAAATTTCAACATGATATCTTCAACGACTGCTAAATTTCAGGTTGCTAAACTTTTAAATTACCTTCTTTTAAAAGCAGTGCCACGCCCATTGTCCAAAATTTTACTAATTTTCTATTCTGCGTTATAAGGTCAACCCACCTACCAAGTTTCATCGCTTTATCCATCTTTGGTAATGAATTATCGCACTTTTTCGGTTTTTCGAAATATTCGATATCGAAAACGTGGGCGTGGTTATAGTCCAATTTCGTTCATTTTAAATAGCGATTTTAGATGAGTGCTCTGGAACCTACATACCAAATTTCATTAAGATACCTCAAAATTTACTCATGTTATTGTGTTTACGGACAGACGGACGGACATGGCTAAATGAATTTCTTTTTTTGCCCAGATCATTTTGATATATAGAAGTCTATATCTATCTCGATTAGTTTATGCCGTTACGGGGTACCGTTATGCGAAAAAAATTAATATACTCTGTGAGCTCTGCTCAGCTGAGTATAAAAACAACATAAAAAAGCAGTGCCCTAGAGAGCAAACAGCAACACATTTTTTCGCGCTCTCGCTTCACCACAAATACCATTTCGTTTTGAGTTTTAATTCTGCTTTCGAAAGCTCGTAGCAGATGTTATGCTCTTTTATGTTACTGCTCAGCTCTATGCTCTGTTCATGTTTAGAGCCGTAGCAGTAGCACAACATATTTTTCGATGCTGGTGCTGCTCTGGAGTAGCAAATGCAAACAGTGTTTCTAACTCCTTCCTTAAAATAGAAACCAACCACTCTGGTTACGAACCGATTTGCATACAAAAGATAAACGGATAAAATAAGATCTGATAAGAAAATATGACAGATTGAACTTAGAGCAAGACATACTTAACATTAATTAAACTGAAATCTCTTTTGAAAGCTCACTATCTAATATAATATGACAACACAAATTGAGAAATATTTCTATACTTAACATTTCGACAGCTGACAATTTAATTAGCAAAGAATGCTTTTACTTCCTTTTAGGATTATGGACTGCACGACTTCAATAGCTCAGGTTTTGTTTTCTCCTATTGAAAGAATTGCAAAGTGATATTTGAAAGATAGTAAGATACAGGGTGTTTATGTTATTTAGAGCATATCTATTTTAAAATTTACTTATCAGATATCGGTTTTGAATACGAACCTGGATAAATTCTTTACAGAGCTGGTAAAAGGCGAGACACGTTCATTTTAAGCTGAAAATCGTGGGTAGTTATTCATCTAGTATGGATTGTATAATCTTCACTAAGTCACTTATCGATCTTTTAGCTTTCTACATGACAACTAAATCACCGACTGTCAGTTAAGTGCAAGCAAAAAATGTAAACAAAAGTCAGCTGTTTTGGTGGGTTTCGTGTATTTAAAGTCTATTGTTGTGATTTGTTCTATAAATTATTTATAAACATCGATTCAACTGTGGCTAAATCACTCTGTGTTGGTGAAAACGTGAATGTCTTTTTATCCCCTAGATAAATTCGAACTTAATCAGCCTAGTTAATAGTACTATTTAGTTGAAATGTAGCTCCGCCGCCCAGTCAATGAAGCAGAACCCAAGGTCTTCCGGCGACTATCTTTAATGCGTTTTCTCATGTGGAGAAGGAATCGATCAGTATCATTTACTAGTATTTGAAAAAAATTTTGAGAGTTTTGTGTCAGGTATTAACAAGAAGCAGCCACTCGTCTACAACTACGACTTTCTTTGCCCACATAACTCCTGCACCCAACTTAGTTATAGATCGTCGTCAGTGTGCTGAGCTATGGGCAAGTGTGCCGCTATTATAGGTTTCATTCTTAAGATATATCAGTTAAGCAGTATCTCTGTTCACTTTCTATAATAGGCGGTACATACTGCAAGTGACCTGCACAATTTCGAATTCCCATAGACCCACATCATATTTTCTCCCCCGAGGGCATAGTAATTATTACCTAGCATCGAGGGCAGACTCCGTTGCAAAATGATTTGAGTTACTAAGAATAAAGTCAGAGCTCGTAATAATTCTGGACCTTCTACGGCTCACATGTTTATAATACATCTAATTTCAGACAGAGTGGGGTCCATCCGTTTGCCACAAAGCAATAGTCTTACGAAACCAGTACAAAGATGCCGACTATGTACTTACTCGGTCATCTTCATTAAGCTTCTATCACAACTTGAAGTCAAATATTATTGATTCATTTTTTTTTTTTTTTGTTAATTTTCCGACAGTGTGAAATCATCCAAAATAACTACAGTGGCTTTGGCTCTTTCTTTTCCCCAAATTCTAACTACATTCATCGAGATTACCTATTCTGAAACTATATTATAGTATACGTAATAATAATATTTGATGTATATTGGAATGACTTTTCGCCATTCCTTGTCAAATTTGGTTCTGAGTCAAACAGGTTTCGGCGTTGCGCCATCATCGATGCCATTTTTCATTATCTTTTTCTTTTTGTTTTTTGAGAATGAAAAATAACTCTAACGATGGCCCAACGCAGAAACTGGTTTGTCTCAAAACAAAATTTGAAAAGGGATGGCGGAAAATCGTTCCAATATACATAAAATATCATTCTTATAGATAGTTTCAGATTAGATAGTCCGGATGGAAGTAGCCAGAATTTGGCGATCTTGTTCTGGTGGAAAGAGAGAGTTAAAGCCATCGTAGTTATCCCGGATAACTTCACCCTGATATTTACCAAAAAAATCCACTTGGCAGTCCCCAAGGATCTGAAGCAAGTCCTTAAGATCCTTTAACCAGAGCAAAGTAGAAAGTAAATAAGCTACGGCTGCCGGGTGCCACAGATACTATCACGACCCAAATGGGACTATTTGTATATTTAAGTTGTGCTTACCCATCAAGAGCTACTTCCTTTAGCATAATGAGCAGAAATTGAAAGTAGCTACTTGATTATCAATAACTCTTTACTGACCGACTGCAAGTTTCCGGCAAAACAAGCAAACCCACAACCATCACTTGCTATTGCCACCATCATAATGGAAGCCACACCTCCTATACGACTTTGGCCCTTAAGAAGCTGAGTTTTTACTAATAACTAACGCAAGTTCCGCTTACTTTTCTCTTGCCTGGGACGTTCGTAATTTTCTCTGCTGCCAAATTCGGCGGTCGACATGAATACGTTTGGTCGAGCACTCTATCCAATCGTTTAACATGACTTTCGCTAAAAAAAAAAAAAATTTTTTTAATTTAGTTGAACGATTTTACTGAAAAGAATACTTACATGAAATAATAATAAGACTAAAAGCTAGAAAATATTTAGGTAGGTCTTAGGTACTAGTCATCACACTCCTCATGAATCTGGGGCGTTGATCAGATAATTAAATAATAGCGTTGGACGTGTCAAATTTCTAAAAATGTGAGGCGTAGCATAACCTTGGGGCCTACTCTGTATTGCGATGCGAAAGAAAAAATACGCGAAATCGCAAAATCGGTACTCTGTATCTTGACATTCGCATGTATATTTTGACTTTCGCATTCACATTTTGCCCATTCGCAATTTTTCTCCCTTTTCGCATTGCCGGCACTCTGTAAAGCGAAAGCGAATGTCAAACAGCATTCATTTTCGCATTTTTCTTGCTACAAGTAATAGGCATTCGCATTGTTCAAATATGTAAGTATTAATTGATGATTTTATAAATTGATATCTTTATATTCATTTAAAAATATATAGGACAACTCAAAAAACAAAACAAACACAAAAGCAACAATTTGTAATCCTAGTGGACTTAAAATGCATAAATAAATAACAATTAAATCGAAACCACTTTTTTATAAAGCATTTCTATTTGAAATCATGTCATTTTTTATTTGTTCTCTGATACAACTAGCAATATTTCCCATTCTATGATTTTCCACGTTTTCTGTATTTATCACGTTCACTTCTTCCAGTTCAATTTCTGAACTGGGAGGATTTCTTCATTTAAATCAATCCTTTCTTCATTTAAATCGTTCCATAATGCTACAGAATCCTTTTTTTAATTTGTTCAACAAAAATTAATCGTTTGCCGAAATTGTAATCGCCTTGTTTCTTTTGTTCTCTTTCTTTGAGTTTGGTCAGTGATGCATACTCAAGCAAAAAATTAGCGAAAAATAAAAAAGCGACATTGTTAGCGATGCGATAGCGCTACAGAGTTCCAATTACCTTTCGCATCGCAATTTATTTTCGCATCGCACTGCCTTTCGCATCGCAATACAGAGTAGGCCCCCTTATTAAGGTTCAGTTGGTCTTATATATGACTATCAATAGATTTTTTTCACAGGCCGTTTTCTATTAATGTATGTATTATGCGTTCCAAATATGAGCCAAATCGGACCACAAATACGAGCTTTTTGAATATATCGAACCTTGCGCCACCTAGCGGCAATTTTTTTTTTTCATAGGTCGCTTTCTATTCATGTATGCATTATGTGTTCCAAATATGAACCAAATCGGACCACACGTTTTTTTTTAATATTTCGATCCGTGCGCCACCTATCGGAGTTGTTTTCTTATTATTGTATTATCATCGGGTTCTGAACTATATTCCAAGTTTCAAGCTTGTGGTTTATCGGGAAGTTACTTAAATTTCAATTACCAGCCAGCAAGCCAGCCTGTCAACTCAAGCTAAGTAAAACACGTTTAAAAAGATCGTATTCAAAACACTTCACACACCCTGTAACGCTGCTTAAAAACTCCCGTTTCTTATCGCAATATGAATCATTCAAATTAGAACTAAATGAAAGCTCATTTGCATTTATTTGGTGTTACATTTGTGATGAAGAACAAATTAACAGCAAAAACAAATGCCAAGTTATGGCATATCGGGTTTCGCCCATCAAGCGCTAGTACGAGTTTGTACGATCGAATCGATAAATATGAACAGCCAGTATGCAAATCCTTACGTAGTACGTAGTCATAAGTACTGAGTGCTCAACCAGCTCCCTCTCAAGCACATCATCGCTACGCACTTTCCACGTGTCCATAATGAAATATATGGAAATTATGTTAAATGATGAGCAGCAGCTGAAAGTGGTTGAACGCTGAAAGTTAAGCAATGAGCACTCGCGTACCAGTAGGTGAGTGGGTGGCTCACTGTGTTATTGTGGGGTCAATATGGAATAATGCGTATGAAGAACAACCATAGAAATGCATTTTGAAGCATGTGTCACTTAATTTCACTAAAAGCTAAAAGCCAATGTGAACAAAAGAATTAGAAAGAATGGAAGCGTACGAGCGTAAGAGGGCTTTAGCAAACTGGCCACAATGCATTTTGGCTTTCATACTTAGCTCGGGTGTGCAATGAACAGATGGACAAATGCGACTGGTTGAAATGAATAAATAAACAACAACAATATATAATATGATAACAGCGAAATAAAGACAAGTATTTGTGCGGCAGAGTACGCAAATAAACGTAAACGTTTTTAAATCCGTAATGAAGCGTTCCATGCCGAAGAACTGAACAAAATTTGTTTCGATGCAGAAGAGTACAGGTTTTTCTGAGTATAGCTAGCCCCGACCGCCGTGGTATGATGGTAGCGTGCTCCGCCATCCACACCGAAGACCCTGTGTTCACGCCCCTAGAAAAATAACATCAAAATTTTAGAAACAAATTTTTTCAATTATAGTAAAATTTTTCTAAGACGGGTTGCTCCTCGGCAGTGTTTGGCATGCACTCCAAGTATATTTCTGCCATGAACAGCTCTGAGTGAAAACTGATCTGCCTTACAGATGCCGTTCGGAGTCGGTATAAAGCGAGTAGGTCCCGTCCCTCCAATTCGTAGGAAAAATTAAAAAGGAGCACGACGCAAATTGGAAGAGAAGCTCGGCCTCAAATCTATTCGAAGGTTATCGCGTCTTACATTTATTTATTTATAGCTAACCCCCGAATATGTACGTTTTTAGTTTCGAAACGGTCGAGCTGTCGAGCGCGGTTCTGATATGTGAAGGACGCTAGCTTTGCCCAACTCTGTATGCTTTCAGTTTCTATGTAGCCTTCAGACTTTTCGTTTTGATTTACGGGTATTAGGTGCCAGAATATGCCCGCGGCATGGTATTACTTACTTACTTAATTGGCGCTTAACGGTTTAACCGGTTATGGCCGTCCAACAAGGCGCGCCAGTCGATCCTTCTCTCTGCCAACCAGCGCCAATTGGTCACACCAAGGGAGTTTAAATCTTGGCCGGAGCATCATCTTTCATTCGCATAACAAATCTTCTTCGGCACTCGCCATCGCCAACGCGTAAAGGTCCATAAATCTTTCGAAGAACTTTTCTCTCGAACACTCCCAAAGCCGTTTCATCTGATGTTGTCTTTCTCCATACTTCGGTACCATATAGCAGGACGGGAACGATAAGTGACTTCTAGAGTATGATTTTCGTTTGCCGAGAGAGGACTTTACTTTTCAATTGCCTACCTAGTACAAAGTAGCATTTATTGGCAATAGTGATTCTTCGCTGCATTTCAGAGCTGATGTTGTTGCTAGTGTTGATGCTGGTTCCCAAATAAACGAAGTCTTTTACTATTTCGAAATTATGGCTGCCAACAATAGCAAGGTTGCCAAGGCTTATGTGTGCTGAATCTTTGCTCCATGACAGCAGGTACTTCGTTTTGTCCTCATTCACCATAAAACCCATGTTTACCGCTTCTTTTTCTAGTTTGGAGTAAGCAGAACTAACGGCCGTTAGTTCCGCGGCATGGTATACCCGTCGTAAAAGGCGAGCAAAATATCGAGGCTATCCAATCCTGAGTGGTGATAACTCGAAAGGGAAGCTTCCGAGACCCTATCAGGGTCGAAAAAAACTGTACCGTGCGAAGCAGATATAACCACTATGTAACGTGATATTATGTATCGCATGATGCTTGTATACAAATCTCGTCTCCTGTCCTAGGGATCGGCCACCTCGTGGGCGATTTACGGTACGCTGTGCTTTTATATTGCATGTTGGTATTTTCCTTACATGTGGGGGAGTTAACCTTTACAGTCTCTTTTCCGCTGAAGTTGACAATAAAACATTCTCTCCGGATTAATGCGGTATCTCCAGCTTTCGAAGTAGACAATAAAACTTTCTCTTCGGACTAATGCTGCCTTCTTCGTTGGAAAGTTGGCAATAAAGTTTTCCCTTGGTTCGTCCACTAGGGCACAGCAGCCTCTTCACCCGTTCTAACCTAAGCATGAATATTTCAAAGATTATTTAGGCTATGCTGAACGGTTGGCAACGAAGCTAGAGGAAATGTGATTAGTATCTTTGGGACTCGTTTGAAAGGGGATAATCTTTCAGTGAACGGACATTTAAATTCGATTTGGTGGAAGAGTTGTAATGGCATTTCTTAATTTTGATGCAGGATAACATGGTGCTCAGAAAATGTTGTTTACATCCCTTAAAAATTTTGGAATTATATCATCTATCTGGCAGTGTCCCAAGCATCAGAACTGTAGAGTGAATTATGTATACTTCAAATAAAATGGTAATGGACTCAAAGTGGAGTTACCTTGCAACCGGATGCCATTATACTTAAAATGGTACCAAGGTAAGACCTTGTGATTGTACAACCGATTACAAGCTAATTTGGTACCAACGAAGTTGTCGTTGTTGTATTAACGACAAAGATACTTCCCGAAGGTTTTGGGTTTTTGTTGATGGTTCCTTTGGATATAGATCCGGTGGCAAAGCACCATCAAAGTACTAGCGTGCCCATCTAGGGAACGATTAATATGGCCCATTAAACCTTCTAGGCCATCCCGCCCTCGACCCCCTAGTTGCATGAGGAACTTGGGATCGCCAGAGCCTTCCCTGTTAGATATGTGTATAATACATTGATATTTGTAACGGTATTCCCCTCGCGTAGGTGAGGTTGACAATTGGGTTGCGGAAGCTTCGAAGCTATAAAGCTGTGTATTGCACTTATCAGCCCCTTGAATCCCTGGTACCTACGATCGTGCACTGAAGTGTTTTAGCAAGAAATATGGAGGCGATAGTTGGGTCACTGATCATGCAAATAGATCATTTGTGTTTTGTCACCGTGAGGTTGAGCCTTCAAGGCAGCTACTCACGTTAAAAGCATACAACTAATTGTTCGTTAGGACAAGGATAGGGTTAAAAATTTATTAACAGCAATGCATGTCTGTCGTAAAAGGCAAATAAAATCTAGCTACCCGATCCGGAGAAGGACACGTTTCCTAAAAGATGGCGATGTGACGTAATGGACGTCTTGTGAGACCAATTATGGTCTATAAAAACTAGTACCGCGAGAAGCTATGCGATTGTATCTATATTTAGGTCTCACATTGGGTGAGAAACCATTGCCTAAGGAGTCTTCGTTTTAAAAACCTTTGCCTCTAGATATGCACATAAGAAATTTAGAGTATAGTCTTAGGATACAAGCGTGATTTTCAGTCTCTTCAACCCAACCAACCTGTAACGTACCGTGTTTATTTGGCAGATAAAGCTCTTGCCACTCCAAGTTCATCACGGAAGCAGAAGATTGGATGACCTAGAAGAGAGGTCATATCAAATCGCTCCCGCTATGGTTGGGCTAGTACTGCACGTATGGTAACCTGGGTCGATTTGTATGGACGAAAGTTAACCTATTCGCGCCATCGATTTTTCGATAGGATTTGAGTTCCACTACGCACACCCAAAAAAAATAATTTTCGAGGCTGCGAAATTTAATTTTTTTGACCTTTTTCCGACTTTGATTTTTAAGGTTTTTTCATGACCTACGAAAAAAAATTTCATTTGCATACCCTGTCCGACCCAAAAATGTCCGCTAAAAACGTTGGCGATAACAGTTTTTTGAAAAAAAAAAATAAATACCCAAAAAAATAATTTTCGAACCTGCGAAATTTAATTTTTTTGACTTTTTTCTAATTTGATTTTTAAGGTTTTTTTCATGACCCACTAAAAAAATTTCCTTTGATTGTAAAATTTTCATTTTGGGTCGGATATGGTATACAAATGAAAGTTTTTTTAGTAGGTCATGAAAAAAACTTTAAAAATCAAAGTCGAAAAAAGTAAAAAAAATGAAATTTCGCAGGCTCGAAATTTACTTTTTTGGGTATGCGTAGTGAAACTTTTTTCCTGAGTCCTTATTCCCAAAACCTATCGAAAAATTGATGGCGCGATATCGGTTAATAAATCGACCCAGCCTAACGTCTGGTGCTTTTTTTCGAAACTTACTTGAACAAAATCGGACAAAGGGCATCGAAAATCTTCCAAAACCTTCGGGGAGCTTCTTTATTACAAGAAGAGTATGAACAAAGGTCTCTCAATTACAACTCCTTTTAATAATATATTTATTTATATTCTGCAAAATAGTATTTAGGAACCATTTTTTATTCACTAACTGCACCACAAAATCCCTACTCAATTAAGGTTCATGCGAAGGTTTTGCAAACAATTCATGGTTTTATGTTTTTAAAGAAGTCTTATTACGCAATACTCTGACCTCGACTTCAAATTAATTAACAAAATCTTCTTCGCTTTTGGGATTTTGTTTGTTTGCGTACTCTGCATGTTGCTGCTATTTTTAGGTATAGAGAGAGTAGTAAACGGTCTGTCATAGAAACAACACAACATTGACACCCCTCAATTCTTTTTAAATTTCTCGCTACAAACAAAACTCAAAAAGGGTGAGCACTCAATATGATATGAGGTGGCAACAAAAAATTCGGAAGGACACGAAGAGCAACAGCAAGTAGCAGCATAAGGGGTGCTGCCAGTAACACCCTTCGATTTGAATGTGGTAGCCATGAACCCATGGGAAATATGAGCAAATTACTACAGACAACATATTTAAGTGAGCTGGAGGTTTTCCTTTTGTGGTGGCATAGTTGAAAGCGATATAAATGACGGGTTTTTATAATCTACCGGCTGTTCGATAGTTGGCAAAAACAACTGTTCAAATGCTACTAAGACTTCTTGTGTTGTGTATTGCAGTTATCAGCTCATTTGTATTTGGTGTTGTCAGTAAGTCACTTACAGTGGTTATAGAAGCTGAAGCCGATACTAATGGAAGGATTGTGTAACAAATATGTATGTATATATTTTATGAATACGAGTACACGAGTAGTGGGAGATGATTTCTGTATGCTCCGGTGACAGAGCTGACATATGGACATATATTGAAGGCATAGACCCAAGCGCACAATGAGTGAACAAAATAAGTAGGCATGTGCGATAGTAAATTGATACCTTATGTTGTGTTCGGTAGACGATTAATTGGTTGAAAGCGTGCCAACACAGCGAACTAATTAGGGCAATCGGGGAGCGCAGTACTCTACACATCAGAGGAAGTAAAAGATATTCATATATGCGGAAAGCTTTGTATAGAATTACATAAGATTAAAAATACAAAATTAACTAAATAAATGAGCTAAAAGATATAAATCGCATATGCGAATGTACATTAAGGCTAATAATTTGACCCGGTTAATGATGCACTTCGATAAGACAAAACAGTCTGAATTAAAAGAATTTGCATCACTGGTAAGCTTTTCCTAAGTAAGAGCTTAGCTAAAGGCACATTTGTGCAAATGAATATCTCCCATCAAGACATAGTAAATGAAATAAATTAAAGCTTTAACAAGGACCCTGCCATACCAACTGGCTACATGTAGAAAGTGAGAGATATGTTCCCTCTTATATTATGAATATTATCACAAAGACTATAGGTCTTGTGCTCCTACAAATTCCAAAAACAAGTCTGTGTATACATATATTTCTCCACACTATCCCAAAACAAAAAGTATTCTCTCATATTTGGGAGACATCTTAATAACACAATAGGCGTCCAGGTGCACCTCTAAGGAGGTGTGTTATCCCCTCTACTCCAGAGCCTGACGAAGAACACCTTGCTACTGAAGCCAGAAAAGACAGCTTGTTAAGTCATTGCTCTAGCAAAAGCCGAAAAATATCTGCAAACTCTTGGCCGTTGCAGTCCGTGTTTTTCTTTGTGCAGTTTTACGAATACTTGAAGGATTATATTCACTAAAGGCTTCAAAGTACCATCATATTACATCACGTTATCAAACGAGGGAGGCTTTAACTATCTGTTTTTTAAATACCTACTAGTTTATAGTTAATAGTTAATAGTTAATAACTAATAGTTAATAGTTAATAAATAAAAGTTAATAGTTAATAGTTAATTGCTAATTGTTGATAGTTAATAGTTAACAGTTAATAGTTAACAGTTAATAGTTAATAATTAATAGTTAATAGTAAATAGTTAATAGCTAATAATTAATAGTTAATAGTTCCCCCAGCGGGTTAGGGGGTCAGAATATACCCGCGGTAGGTATGCCTGTCATAAGAGGCGACTAAAATCCAGATTCAAGGGGCTGTGTAGCGCAACCCTTCAGGTTGCTAGCGCAATATATAGCTTATCCAGACTCAATTTTCAACCTCACCTATCCGCGGCGAATCCTATTTCACTAACAGACGAGGATCTGGCGACTCCAAGCTACTCATGGAACTTGGGGGTGGGGAGGGAGGGATGGCCTGAAGGTTTAATTTGGCCACATAAATCGTTCCCGTGATGGTCGGGCTAGTACCTTAATGGTGGTGTGTTACCGGAGCGTAACGGATCTGTATCCGGCAAAAGACCATCACATCGATAACACTCCCCAAAGCCTTCGGGGAGCAACCTTATCGCTACAACAACAACAACAATAGTTAATAGTTAATAATTAAAGGGATCCCTGAAAACTACCAGACAGCAGCATTGCATACGTTCCGCGCATCCCACCTACAGTGGCCAAAAATATAGCATCAGCAACTGCAACAAAGTAAAGTCCTCGGGGCATCTTGCGTGCAGGCCGTATAGCCACAGCAGTATAGCGTCACTTAATATAGGGCGAACGGACTACATGGTCCCGCGTCTGATCTTCGAAAGAAATCTCGAGGCTACAATAGAGCGAATGGGTGCGGAAATGGCAGATCAGACTATACACATGTATAACGATGGTTCCAAGTTAACGGAAGGGGTTGATTTCGCTGTTTACCGTTTCGATCCCGAAATTATTAAATCTCACACGCTTGCAGCTCACTGCAGCGTCTTTAGGGCGGAAATCGTAGCACTGAAAAAGTGCTCAAACTGCAGTCGCGTTGATATTAATTGATATTCATGCTGCAATCTAGGCTATAATCTCAAACAGTACTTCATGAAGAAGCATCCTGGAATGCAGAAAAGCATTGGAGAGATTTTTCTCAGGCCGGACAATCCATCTGTACTGGGTTACCGGTCTTAAACGGATGGAAGATAACGAAAAGGCCGATGAGTTAACAAAGGAGGGTGCAGCACTTCAAGAATCGACAGGAGAAATCAATTGGTGACAGGAGGTGCATAAACTCCGTAAAGCAGTAAAAGCGCGGACAGAAGCGCGGGGCTACAGAAATTTCTAACATCATGTGCAAATCCTACGACGTTAGACTCACAAAGTTGATCATATCTCTAAAGAGACAAGACTTAAGGGTAAAGGTGGGTATATTAGCTGGGTACAGACTCCTGGCGTCACATCTATAAGTCAGGCCTCGTCAATAACGGCAGATGCAGGAAGTGTGAGCTGGAGGAAGAAAAGATCCAGTACGTTCTGTGTCCGTGGCCTGCGCTCACGAGGTCAACCCTCCAGCGACTAGTATTTGCCCCCCAGATGATAGGTTTTTCTGTAACATAAGTCCTGGTGTCTAATTTGTGGTTTTTTTACTGTTTGGTAATCAAACAAATTCTGGTAGCATTATGGACACAATATATTTAAGCTCTTTATTGGCCGGCCAGTTAAGTCTGACCTAATAGTTAATAGTCAAATTAGTTAGTTAGTGAATTGTGAATAGATAAATGATATTGTAACGAATTTTGGGAAATTCTGATTAATTTGCTAACGTTCGAATCGCTGAACTGTCGAAAAAATAACTACAATATTCAGTATTGCAAAAAGATCTCTATATAGACTACTTTGGGAGTAGTACTTCGCAACTATACTTCACTACTAGCATGTTTAAATCAAACTGATTAATTATTCTTCAGCTTGCGCTGCATTTTACTCTCCGTTGGCTCGTCCACATATTTCTCCTAATGTCGTAAAAGGCAACTTTGGAACAGTTGCAAGTCATACTTGGTTATTTAGCTATATGCGTGTGTATGTGTGAGTGTTTCTCCTTCTTTGCTCTTATCCGCTGACTATATATGTGTATGTGAAATAATCTATTCGATTCGAGCTGCTGGTTATGTGTGTGGAATATTCTTCGTTTACTTGTATGTAAGTGTGGCTGCTTGCTTTTTTGTTGTTTTCATTATTTACTGACATCATAGCAAGGCGAATTCAGTACCAGGAGTTGTTATCCCAACAGCTGATTGCTTCTTCTTGATTATTTCCCATACAGTGCCTTGTACTTTAACATGTCAGTTAATCGAAATAAATTCAAATTTTCTTTTGACTTGACATTCTTCTGCATGGCGAATTGGTTGAATTCGCTCGAGTGACATTCGGAGAGTTTGAGCGCACCATTGAAATGATCAGACGACCTTTTGGTCTCAAT
This sequence comes from Eurosta solidaginis, assembly GCF_040869045.1. Classification (NCBI taxonomy): domain Eukaryota; kingdom Metazoa; phylum Arthropoda; class Insecta; order Diptera; family Tephritidae; genus Eurosta; species Eurosta solidaginis. Next base: position 182,967,836 of record NC_090323.1, read on the forward strand.
CCTAACTTAACTTTTCTATATCTTTTCTATGAAATATTGGTTTCACAAAGCAATTAAAATAGTTTTTTTCCTGCAACATCGACTTCATGCACACTTTTTCTGCCAGCTCTGCTTCTAATGGCTAACTCTGCTCATATGGCTTTTGCTCTTGTTAATTACTTGTGATGTTGTTTTTATAGCTACTGTAATACCAATAAGCATTGCTTATGTTTGCAACACATGTGAGATGCTTATCTGCAACAAGATTAAGTCTTAATTAAAACTCAGAATCTCAAATCTCAGTTGCCTTGAATACATACATCTGAACGTTAAGCCAGTCTTGATTATAAAAACTATACATATAAGCAACAACAACAAGTGACGTACCATTACAACACTGTAGTAACGCTCATATTACCATCAGGCAAGTGGGAAAAAAACGATCATTTTTGGCCACAGCTGCGGGGTTCATATAGAATCTGCTTAGTAACAAAATTATCAGAGCTAAACGAAGTAAAAGTCGCCAAGTATTTATATCACCTGTATAAAGTGTTGGTTTTGTCTTTGCTCTATGATATTTTAGCGGCTACATCCATTAGCTTTATGATATCTAATGTCCAGTGTTTAGTGCTCGACGCGCTAAAGAAGACCGGTGATTGGAGGAATTTATAATAAAAAGTGACTACTGGTAATGGCAATGAGGAAAGAAGTGCACAGTGTCCGTGCTGAGAGAAAGTGTTTGCAAAACCGAAAACATGTTTATACTTAGTGGTTCCGTGCGCACGAACAAAGTAAAAAACCAAAATTTCATTGCATAAGAAAATTTTAATTTCATTTTCAGACAATCCTAAAACCATTCCCAAATATTCGAGAAGTGAAATAATATGTAGATAACAAATAAAAGAAATCCGATGTAGTCCAGAACAGATCTTAAAACGAGCATAAGCTGATCCAAAAATATCCCATAAATAAATACCCATTTTATCTATAGATAGCCGAGGAACCGGAGAAAGTCTCGATATTATCCGTAGTTAGTATTGAAAGGAATGAACTCGCGGATGAGATGGGTAGGAAAGATTCCGATTTAGACATAAGTGAGGTGGGCAGCTCCGTCCAACCACCGCTGAGTTATCTCCTGAGGAGAATCGAGGAATATGAGAACAGGGCAACGGACTTGCTATAGACCAAAACGGTTGACTGTTAAGTTTTAAGGTCCTTATGGCCATGCTTGGATGGGAAAGGCACCAGCTTCCTTCTTAAACTGAACAAATCTGCGGTGAGGGTACTTACGGGTGCTATCGCACCAATGCTCCGACGGTGGCGAATACCAACAGGCCTCTCTGCAGAAGCTGTCAGGATGAGGAGGAAGAGGAGTCGATCTACCAATTTCTCTGCCAATGTCCGGCGCTTAAAAGAAGATGGCTCAGATTTCTGGGCTCACGGTTCTTCGACAGCCTGGCTGAGGTTGGGAAGGTGCTCGTCTCGCTTCTTCTTGGGTTCATCAAGGAAAGCGAGTGGTTCGTTGTGGACCACTAGGAGGCAGTGGGGTTAAACGAATGTGCCACCACCCTGCACTTTCTGAGCGCACTCACAATGGACAAAAATTTCTTCGAGCGGAAGTGTGGTTAATACCCACGCACGCCCTCCTAACTTTACCTAACCTAGCCCCAAACTCATACCGAAATAGTCCCAAAAACATCAATAAATTAGTGCCAAAATGATACCAAAAACCATTTGGATACCCCAAAATATTCCTAAAACTACTATTACTGAATTGCTCTCCATGTTATTGAACAGCTCCGAAATGATCCCAAAAACAATTTCAAGAGCACTGCACTTAATATAGTAGACATCGCCGAGCCTTACTACACAATCTTGCCCCGTTCACCGCATTTCATATAAAGTAGTGAAATAAGCTCTTGCATTCAAAGGGATCTCAATCCGCAGATCAGTGGTACCTTATGTGCGGTCGCCGGTTCGTGTACAATGGACTTCATCAGACCTATAGTTCTTATTCGAGACTAGATGTTTCTTCTCATTGAGAGTCGTTTTAAAAGGCTTGACTAAATTCGGGCTACAGGTTTTGTAGAAATATTTTCAAAGACTTTGACCTTCAGCCATGCCCGCCCTGTTTGTCTAATATAACCTCCTTTTCCTTCTTGTCTCTCTCCCACATGGGCTACTCACGGTTCTCAGAGTACAGAAATGAGATTGAAATAAATTAAGAAAGATTGGGGTGGTATGGAGGCTCACACATGCCGTTTGCCCATTATGATGCCACTGATAAGAGCTTTGTTCTTTTACCAATCCTGAAAGACTCATTAACGTTATCCATGATATATGCTAAGAAACTATGTCAGTGAAATAAAAAGCATTATTATCTCTTCAGAAGTTCAAGCAGAAATAAAATAATAGTAAGGCATGGCGGTCGCGGTGTTCACACCACAACGGGAACCTCTTGGCAGAAATGCACTGGAAAAAAAGAAAAATATTCACCATAAATAGGAATGAAAGCACGGCCTCAATCTCCTTAAAGGTATAACGTGTGAAAGAACTCTTATTATTACAAAGGCGGCATAAAACCAGTCATTAGTCGAGCCCGTGCTTATAGGTCGAAAAGGGAGAGTTTATATCCATGATTCAGCCAACCGCTTCTAGATCACTAACAATTCTAGCTAACACCACTGTTTCGTAGCTACTTCATTAAGTACTCATCTGTAAGCACTTACTACCGCAGAGGCGGTAATGCTTCCCTGTAGGACTTTGATATGTTCCCTTTGTAGAGAGTAACTAGCTAACGACTTTTGTCGATTATTTTGTAAACTTATGCTGACTGTACTTGATTTTGGGGTTTTCCAACTAAAAAGTTGTGAAAGCAACCATTTTGTGTTTCTTAGATTATTGGGGTTTTTAACATGAACATTTGTGTTTTTTCAAAGGTGGGCTAGCGAAAAAACAGAATGGGCTATCCTGGGCTAACATTGGGTAAACGAACCACAGTGAGAAAACAAACATTTCGCATTTTGTTTACTTTTTTTTTCGATTTTTGTGCTTTTTTTCGATATTTTTTCCAAGGGTAGGCTAACAAAAAAAACAGAATGGGCTAGGCAAACAAACCAGAGTGAAAAAAAATTATTTTGATTTTTTGACCCTTTCAGCTTGTGGAACCTTTTTCCCCAATTTGTTTCCAAGAGTGGGCAAATGAAAAAAGGTTGGGCTATCCTTGATTAATCTTGAGCAAACGAACCACAGTAAGAAACCAATCATTTTACATATTTTTTGATTTTTGGGGATTTTCAATTTGAAAAATTTTGTTTGTCGTAATTTTACTTCCAGGGGTGGGCTTACAAAATGATAGACTGTGCTATCCCGGGCTAACATTGGGCAATTGAACCACAGTGAAAACATTCAATTTGCATATCTTTGTGTCCTTTCCGATAATTTTGTTTCCAAGAGTGAGCTAACAATAGAACAGAATGGGCTATACTGGGTTAATCGAACCACAGCGGGAGAACAATCATTTTGCATTTTTGTAATATTTAGGGTTTTTAAACTTGAAATGGACACCTTGTGACGAGTTTAACTTTGAAATGCAAATTAAAAGTGAACTAGACGAGCTGCACTAAGAAAAGTACCAGGGCTACTTTGTTGCAAAATTGTTGTTGTTCTTGGTCATTTTAACCTTTGCTTATTCGCAAATTGAAAACCTCCAAATATTTTACAGATTTATTTTTCCTACCTTCATATGATAAATAAAGCGGGAGTCATTGGTGCCGTATGTCGTATCGCTGTCGTCGTATCCCTAACGTAATCACCTGTTTATCGTTACGATGGTAAACCAAAAACCAATTGGTTGGCTACGATACGGTTACGACCTTAGCGGCACCAATAATCGATTGCATTGATTCCCATAACGTTGGTCAAATCAGCTGTTATAAGGTTACCGATACGGTAACACCAATGTCTGCAGCTTAAAGCCTAAAATAACTTAAAATTCCTCCTCAACAAATAATTATTTTAAAAAAATATCGAGACACCCAAAACACATCGCTTGCATAGTTAAACGTTACGACTCTTTAGCTTCGGGTGTTTAAACATAAAATACCTTTTCAATATATTTTATTAGCCACAACATTTTTATTTGTTTACGATTATGTTCAACAGCCGACAGCATCACATGAATTTTGAGCCCAATGCGCACCACAACGCAACGAACAGAGCTCACATTAGGCTGGCTTGGGTTAAAGCTGGTCAGCACGCGCTAGCCACAATTTGACAGCAATAATGACAGCTTGAGTGGCGCGTTGAGCCATGTTTAACAAACACCAATGAGCTTTACACTCATACATACATATGAGCAGTTAAAATGTTTAAGTTCATTGCGTGCACGTTTTCAGAAACAAAAAAAAAGAAACAAATTTATTATTAAAATATGATATTGTTGCACGTAGAGTTTGTTCACAGGCGCCGCAGGTTTAGTTTTTCCATTCATTGCAAGTGAAAATTATTATAAATTTTATAGTGGCATTGGTGTGTGTGTGTGTGGTGCCTAAATTGGTTATAAGTGTTGGTTCAAAATTTGTTTGGAAATACGTACATACGTACATACGTTTGCCTAATCATATATGAGAACTCCATGTGCCGCCACAAAGTTCCATGTTGCGCATGCGCTGTTGTTGCTGTTGCATTTCTTACGAATCTTGTGCTATATTCGTTGCCTGCAACGCCAACACCGATTATTTAGCTTGGCCAGTTTACAGGCAATGCATTTTCACAGAGTTTTGTTTTTGTTGTTTGCAGGTTTGGAGGGATTTATTGTTTATTGAAATTGCCACAAAACGGTGCAAAGTAACACGAAATTATGAAGGGGCAAGTCGAAGTTTTTATGTTTTCATTCATGTCTGTTAATTTTTTTGTGGATTTTTGTTGTTTGATATTTTTTGTTAAAAAACAAGCAATTTTTACTTGTCAAAATTTTATCGAATTTTGCGATTGCTTTATACCCAGTAGCGCTCACAACATCGCATTAAGGCAATCCATACCAGGTGCTGGCAAAAGCGAATTCAACCGATTCGCCGTGCAGAAGAATGTCAAGTCAAAAAAAAAAATGTTTAATTGATTTCGTACAAGGCGCTGTATGGAAAATAATCAAGAAGAAGCAATCAGCTGTTGGGATAACAACACCTGGTGCTGAATTCGCCTTGCATCGCATGAAACCGTAGACAATATCAATATATCAATATCTCATTCACCTCGAGGCAAGTGCCAAACTCCGTCAATTCCAGACAAAAGTTTGAGAGCGAACAATTTCATTCAATGTTAGTTGATTATGAACCTAATATTTATTTAGGCAATTCACAAGGTCTCCTATTCCCTTATGTCCTATGCATTAATCAAATTTAATATTGGAAACCATGGAAACAACTCAAATCTTAAATTTGTTGATAGGCTATTTGGATAACTACGACTTTAGATACATATTTCAGTGACTTAACAATCTCCAATTTAAAGAATTTTCGCCTATTTCTTACAAACTTAATATAAGGGCCACCGTGGTGTGATGGTAGCGTGCTCCGCCTACCACACCGTATGCCCTGGGTTCGCACCCCGGGCAAAGCAACATCAAAATTTTAGAAATAAGGTTTTTAAATAAGAAGAAAAGTTTTCTAAACGGGGTCGCCCCTCGCCAGTGTTTGGCCAGCGCTCCGGGTGTATTTCTGCCATGAAAAGATCTCAGTGAAAACTCATTTGCCTTGCAGATGCCGTTCGGAGTCGGCATAAAACATGTAGGTCCCGTCCGGCCAATTTGTAGGGAAAATAAAGAGGAGCACGACGCAAATTGGAAGAGAAGCTCGGCCTTAAATCTCTTCGGAGGTTATCGCGCCTTACATTTATTTATTTATTTTAATATAAGGGCGTGCGTAAGTTTCAATACCACACTTCCACTCTGAGGCATTTTTGGCCATTTAGTATGCCCTCAGTGAGTGCCACATTTGTCCAAGCATATCACTATTCAAGCGGTCCTCAACGAACCACTTGCTTTCTGTGATGAACGTAAGACGGAGCGACTGCCAGAATTTCAAAAAACCTGGCGCCCAGAAATCTAAATCGTCTTGTTTGCAGTCCTGGGCATCGGCAAGGAAAGTGATGAATCAACTCCTCTTCCTCCTCATGCTTACAGCTTCTGCTTGTTGGCATGGGCCACCGTCGGAGCATCGCTACAATACCGTAATGGCCGGTGATGATGACACACGTATGTAAGTATATACTCTCATTGCACATTTCTTTAGTTAAGAAGGCAGCCAAGCAGCTATATGTCCTATCCACAAATGGCCATAAGGACCTTGATTACTTGAAATCATCTCGGTTTGTCCACGGCAAATCCGTTTTCCTTATTTCATACTCCTCGATTTTCCTTCGCCCCGCTTAGGTCAATTTCGGCACCTCTCCTGTCCATGCTATCCCTTAATTTATTTCCTTTAATATCGCTGTGGCGAGGGACTCAGTAACAGCAGACATAATGCCTTATAGACGCCAGCGAGACTCGATATATCGGACAATATCCGAAGTTGTCACATTGGTGCCTGAGACCGTACTTTCCTGGCGCAGTCTGGCTGCTTTCTCTATGTCGTAGACCTCCGCCTGGAAGCTGTGCAACTGATTTTCCTGCAGATGCTTTGTATTTACTACAGCTCCCATTCCCTTCCTCTGCCTAGGCATTCCTCCAGTTCCGCCATAGAATGATATCTTATGTTCGGCACCGGAGGTCAACAACTATCATGATATGGTCGACGTCGGACGTTAGGTTAGTTATAATCCCATTTAATCGTCCCCTTGTCATGCCATCTATCGTCGCGTGCTTATTTATAGAGTATTTCCACACGTTGGATTCTCTTTGTCGTAAATTACCTCTCACAGATAATCTCTGCTCGAACACTTGTTAAGATCTCAAGTAAAGAATAAGGTTTAACCCTTCCTGAGTTCCGCTGCTCACTGCGACTTAAACTCCCAAGCATGCTAGAGTTTGCACCCTGACAACCCTCTGTTGGTTGCTCTTTTTGCCTAGCGACTTACACCAAGCAATATCTCCATACGTTAGTGAACAAGGGAAGCGATAAGAAAATCGAATTAAGTAACATAAAAAAATGCAAGAAAGAGAAAGTTTCAATATTCGGCCAAAACAAAAGTCCAACGCCGAGCTGATGACGATGCCTACTGTACAACTCTGCAATAACGATATAGTTTCGAATAAGATCGATCTCGACCCTGGATAAGTCTTTCGGAGATCCTAAGCCGTAATACTTTCGCCTAGTTGGACAGTTAAGCATGAATTGTTTCGTTAACTCCACCTTGTCATCCTCCAAGCAGCTGCAGCTAGATGGCAGTATGTTGAGACGTCGAGTCACAAACGATAGACGGTCCTTGGCGAAACCAATACTTTCAACGTACCCTCTGACACCAAATTTTTTGTCTTTCCTGTTAATGAGTAGTGTTTGCCCAGCGTTTGCTTAGCTGACTTGAGGACCACTTTTAGAAGAGAGAGAGAGAGCTAGGAGTACTAAGTACTCTCTACAGCCAAATACATTCAGGTAATTTCTACCCATGCGCGCAAGGGAATATCTAGATGATCTTAGTCTTAAAATAGTATGACGCAATGAAAAGCATTCCCATACCATACTCGATCGTACCAAATTTGAGCTTATTGTTTAATTAGCCGCTTGGTTATCGGGGTAGATGTTGAATTTACTAACCTTAGTTGCATTGGACACCATCCCACTCACCTTATCCTTAATAGCGGCAAAATTCGCTTCGAGGATGCTACGGGTATCATTAGTTTGCAGCATTGCGCGAGCTCCTGACGGAAAATCACCCCTCCACCTTTCCCTCACTTCGACTCATCCATCAATCAGTTAACAAATCTAGTGGCCTTCCCAGATTAGTTTCTTTGCCAACTCCCCTTGAGGGATGTCTGTTCTAAAACTTTGTCCTGCGGCAGCTGTTGGTACACAATGATCTGTCGTTACTGGGATGAAGTCAAGGTTGGTAAGAGTGCTGGAGTACCCCAGGTGAAAAGACCTATAACCCTTGTCATGAAACCTGTACAAGGATCGGGTCGCAGCCGTCTTTTCCGCAATACACACCGAATGTACGTTCAACATTACATTCAATGCCCAGGTTGGTGTTGTTTTGTGAGTGCCGCTGATATCAACCAATGATGTATGTTGGACTAGCACTAAAATTTTGATAATACTCGCTATGTTATGTGCGTTCTACCAGACCACGCGTCACATAGAGCAAGATCGGCTTCACTATCCTGCCATAACGCCAGTGTACTACCCATGGCGAGAGTAATCAACTCTTATCGATAGCTTCCCTGCAGCAGTACAAGGCAACCGAGGCCATCCTAGGTCTATCCGTCATATATCCCCTCCAGGACAATTTCCTGCTTAATACAATCCCCAACTATTTAACACTATCAGATAGTAGCAAGTGTACTCCCCCATCCGAGGGAGTCCTGTAAGCAGGGTATTTCCACGCAAAAAGAACCCGCCCCATTTTTCACGATTGATTGTAAGTCCACTTGACTCAACAACCCAGTCACCGAGTTCATATAGCCCTGCAAAACATTGGACAGGGTGTCCAGAAACTAGTTACCAACAACAATTACCAGATCATCCGCATAGTCTACCACTCCACATCCACTGCCCTTTAGTTCTATTAAAAGCTTGTTTTCTGCCACAACTCAATGTAGCATGCCGCTGTCGATTTTGGTACAGTCCGTTGCGATAATACCTTTAAACAGATGTTTCATAATGAATTCAACCAGAGCCTCCTCGACTCTTAAACCAATTATGGCATTTTTAGTGGAAGGAGGCAGTGGCTCCTTGAATGTAAAGAAATGCGCACAGAGCAAATAACAATTGATGGGTGGAATCGTTTCCATTAGGCAGAATTTAGAACTTTCTTGCTGCAATTCCGAGAGTAACCCTCGAGAAGGAATGCCACTTATGTACAAATCATTAATCCACTTCAACGTTTTAAGGAGAAAGGACGATATACTGATTGGTTCAAAGTAACTTTATTCCAAGACTTCTGTATGTAGGCTCGTTTAAACGAATCAGTGTAAATGATGGTCAAACTACGGTAGGAGTTTTGAAGGAAAAAAGTGTTTTCCTGGGTCCTCTCAAGCTGAATTCATGAGCAAACTTTATTTCTTACTACTGGGTATACAGTCGCCGATTTCACACCATTCAAGGTTTCTTACTAAGTTGGGTTGTTTGTTTTTTCAGCTTCTGGCAACATATTTGCTGATTGGCTGAAACATGCAGCCAGGACTCATATTCGCAAGCGTAAAACAAAGCAATGCAAAAATATTACATTGGCAATCATTCGATTTGGGCAAAAGTGAAATATTTATGACTAAAGCAGTTAGTGAGTTAAGCCGTTGTAACGTACATATGTGTGTTGGTGGGGTGTAATCGGAGCAGCCGTAAAAATTTACGTTTTATTTTCACCATAAATTTGTCTTACAAATAAATTCCTATATGAAATTGTATTTTGAAAGCATTCTGACGCATAGCCAAATGAATTACCAATAGACACCCAACCACCTTAAAGCGCCACAAGCCGTCAAAACACTGAGTTCAACAACAGAAGTCAAGCAGCTGCAGCTTTTAAGCTATGAGAATGTTCATTTTCACAGCAGATGTTCGGTACAACCTGTAGGTTGAATATAAAATACCAACCTACAACCATCCCTTGCCTCTAACGTTCCCTTTTAATATCCCACACTCTCCTTCCAATTTCATACAAAAGTCAGCAATTTGGCAAAAAGTCAAATTTTTTGACCCAACAGCCGTCCACCCACTCATTTCAACTGCACTGCGCTAGTATGTATGTACTATCTTCCTTACCCTCATCACCCTTCATGCATAATACCGTAAAATTCCTGCCACTTCCATACAATGTACACGTGTTCACAAATGAGCATCGTACAACCCATAAGTTGGGCAGCTAAGGGAGATAAACAACTGTTTCAACTTCTCTGACTCAACCAAACATAGACGAGTCCTTTGTTGCTGAGACAATGCAACCCTCTTTTCACTTCACTTAGAAGCGCAAAAATCAGCGAAAATCACAACATTCTCATCAAGATTGATAGTGCGTAACGTAATTTGGTCGTTCAAGCATACACCCGCTCAACAAAGCTCGACTCCTCGTCGCGCATTGTTACTTAACAGCGCACTTTCTTACGGCTCCCCCTTTTATTTGACTTTATTTGCGAATGTTTACAAAAATTAATGATATTACTTCATCGTTTTGACCAAAATTCAACGCCCATTATTGTTTTTTTTTTTGTTGCAAAGATTTTCTTGTTCATCCAATACGTATTGTAGTTTTTGTCCACATGATGACTTTCTCTTTAATTTTTGCATAAATCTTTGGACTTTGTGGTTCCCTTATTGTTTTTGGTTGTGTAAGAATCCATAAATATATTAGTGTTAGTAATGACGTAACTAGCAGACTCGGTAGACGTTGTTCTGCTCTAGCTTTGGTCTATCTGCATTACTTTTAACCAGTTTTTACCTCTTACTCTGCCTTCTCCTCTCTCCCCCTTTTGCCTTACCTTTTTATTCACTGTTCCCTTTTTCTATGTCTCTTTCTCCCGCTCCGTCTTTTCCCTCATTTCTTTTCCGCTCCATCTATACCTCTCTCTCAATCTTCGTCTAACTCTATCTCTTTCTCCTTCCCTCTTTTATTTTCTCTCTAGCTCTACTAACTCTTCCCCATCCCTTGGTCCCAGTCCCAGTCCCAATCGCAATCCCAACCTCAGTCCCAGTACCAGACCCAGTCGGGTCGATCCCTGCCATTTACCGGAAAAAAGTGTCTTACATACTTATATAGATAAGGGACTACCTATATACCAAATTCAGACGAATCGAACCATTAATAGAATTTGTTCGAATTAATCGGTCGCTAGTCTACTTTCCGGAAAGAAACTTCACAGGCACGCTTCCTATCTTTCAAGTCGTATCAAACTGCACACAGCGTGCAAATTTTATCAAAATCGGTTAAATAGTTTAGAAGTCCATCGCGGACAAACAATGTGACACGAAATTTATATATATCTTAGTATATATCTATAAATTAATAAGCTAAGAAAAGAAGATAAAAATTGTTGTCTTTTTGGCCGGTGAGCTACAAGTCTATAGGATTATCCTTGAAGGATGCACTTTAGAAAAGCGATGATTTTCGCCTTTTTCTGTCTATCATAGTAAACAAAACTTTGGATTGATAAAGTTAACTCTAATTACATGAAATTTCCTCTTTTTACAAGAAAAAACTTAAGCTCATTTTGAATATCCTCCCTGCATGGTTGCGGGTACTATTTGGCGTAAACGCAGATTATGTGCTTTTTTATACTCAGTTGAACAGAGCTCACAGAGTATATTAACTTTGATTGGATAACGGTTGGTTGTACATGTATAAAGGAATCGAGATAGATATAGACTTCCATATATCAAAATCATCAGTATCGAAAAAAAATTTGATTGAGCCATGCCCGTCCGTCCGTCCGTCTGTCCGTTAACACGATAATTTGATTAAATTTTCAGGTATCTTGATGAAATTTGGTATGTAGGTTCCTGGGCACTCATCTCAGATAGCTATTTAAAATGAACGATATCGGACTATAACCACGCCCACTTTTTCGATATCGAAAATTTCGAAAAACCGAAAAAGTGCGATGATTCATTACCAAAGACGGATAAAGCGATGAAACTTGGTAGGTGGGTTGACCATGACGCAGAATAGAAAATTAGTAAAATTTTGGACAATGGGCGTGGCACCGCCTACTTTTAAAAGAAGGTAATTTAAAAGTTTAGCAAGCTGTAATTTGGTAGTCGTTGAAAATATCATGATGAAATTTGGCAGGAACGTTTCTACTATTACTATATGCTTAATAAAAATTTGGAAAATCGGATAACGACCACGTCCACTTGAAAAAAAGTCAAATTTTAACAAAAAATTTAATATCTTTACAGTATATAAGTAAATTATGTCAACATTTGACTCCAGTAATGATATGGTGCAATAAAATACAAAAATAAAAGAAAATTTCAAAATGGGCGTCGCTCCGCCCTTTTTCATTTAATTAGTCTAGGATACTTTTAATGCCATAACTCGAACAAAAATTTACCAATTCTTGTGACATTTGGTAGGGGCTTAGATTCTAGGGCGGTAACTATTTTCTGTGAAAAAGGGCGAAATCGGTTGAAACCACGCCCAGTTTTTATACACAGTCGACCGTCTGTCCTTCCGCTCGGCCGTTAACACGATAACTTAAGCAAAAATCGATATATCTTTACTAAACTCAGTTCACGTACTTATCTGAACTCACTTTGTATTGGTATAAAAAATGGCCAAAATCCGACTAATACTACGCCCACTTTTTCGATATCGAAAGTTACGAAAAATCAAAAAAATGCCATAATTCTATACCAAATACGAAAAAAGGGATGAAATATGGTAATTGGATTGGTTTATTGACACAAAATATAACTTTAGAAAAAAACTTTGCAAAATGGGTGTGACACCTACTATATTAAGTAGAAGAAAATTAAAAACTTCTGCAGGGCGAAATCAAAAGCTCTTGGAATATTGGCAGGAATACTGTTCGTAGTATTACATATATAAATAAATTAGCGGTACCCGGCAGATGATGTTATGGGTCACATGGTCCACGTTTCGGTCGATATCTCGAAAACGCCTTCACATGTACAACTACCACCGCTCCCTTTTAAACCCCTCATTAATACCTTTAATTTGATACCCATATCGTACAAACAAATTCTAGAGTCACCCCTGGTACACCTTTATGGCGATATATCGAAAAGGCGTCCACCTATAGAATTAAGGCCCACGCCCTTTTAAAATACTCATTCATTTGATACCCATATATTACAAACAAATTCTAGAGTCATCCCTGGTCCACCTTTATGGCGATATCTCGAAAAAGGCGCCCAACTATAGAATTAAGGCCCACGCCCTTTTCAAATACTCATTAATACCTTTCATTTGATACCCATATCTTACAAACAGATTCTAGAATCCGCCCCGGTCCACCTTTATGGCGATATCCCTAAATGGCGTCCACCCATAGAACTATGGCCTACTCCCTCTTAAAATACTCTTTAATACCTTCCACTTGATACACATGTCATACAAAGATATTCCAGGGTTAACCTCGGTTCATTTTCCTACATTGTGATTTTCCCTTATTTTGTCTCCATAGCTCTCAGCTGAGTATGTAATGTTCGGTTACACCCGAACTTAGCCTTCCTTACTTGTTTCATTTAATGATAGGCAGACCGGACCATAAATACTGCGCTCCCATTCATAAGGGGATATGAGGTCATGAAAAGGCCAATGAGTAGGAAAAGGAGATCGCAGCATGCGATCCATCAAGTAGTAAAGACATTGTTAGAAATGCGGGACCACAAAATTTCTAAGGTCATTTGCATTATAGGAAGTACAAAGTTATTCGTTTCTCTAAAGAGAGAAATCTTAAGGCTCAGTATAGGCGTACTAACTGGGCACTGCCTTTTGGCGTCACGTGCTTACTAAATTATGCCTGGAGGGCAGGAAGATTCAGTTGAACACGTTCTGTAAACGTGTTTTTCACTAGTGTGGTGAAGCGTCCAGCTACTAGGGGTAGCAGGGCTGCCAGATTTCAAGCATCAATTAATCTAGGTCATTGAAACCTTTAAATCTTTGCCAAGAGAACAGAGTTATTTTATAGCATAAGTCTTGCTACCTAATTGGTACATTCGTAGCACATTCATTATACATATGTCAGGTCTGTATCGACCGGCCAGCTCAACCTTATTTAGCTTATGATGGAGCAACCAATCCACTTCCTTTCTCTCTGCCAGGCTATGCAGTAAGCATAACCACCAAGTCAGAGCCAGGATTGGAAATTAATTCTTTCTAACTCATATAACGAAAATTTAATATCTTGAAAACCATTACGCTTTTCACATTGAGCATTTTTCATCCATCTTCTCTACGAGTACATCTCACTCATCTTCTTCCTACTTATTTTATATATTTGTCTACATCTCCTCTCTCGCTCTTCTTCTTTCTCCGTCTTCTCTCCCTCTGCGACTCCCTCATTCTTATCTCCTTCTCCTCTTTTCATCTACCTCCCCTCTGCACCCCTCTTCCTCTTATCTATCCCTCTCAGTAGCTCCACCTCCCCCTTTCTCTTTCCATCGCTAAGGCGCTTTTCTACATCCGCATAGCTATACCGTCTGGATACAGGCCTTTGGAGCATTTGGTCTTTTTGAGAGCTTTTGAAACTTCAGCGGTTCTAATGGGTTCTGGGTGCGCAGCTTTTTTTTTTGTATTTTTGCACCTCTCCGATGACTCCTTTAGGAATCTCCTGACCGAATCCCATGTGTCACTCCGACAGATCATCTTATTGATGCCACTGTCCCAGAATAAGTCAACGTGTCTCTTCTGTCGTGCTTCGCTTCTGTACAAAGTGTTCGCTCCCCAAGTAGGTGTGGGGTATATCGTCTTTATTTCCGCAGTACAGTTTGGGCTTTTAACCTTCCCCAATCTGCACAGATATTCATAGAAGTAACCGTGTTTGGTTAAAAATTCGGTCAGGAAGAAGTCGACCTCTCCGTTTGGCCACCTCAGCCATAGTTTCAGTTCAGGAACTAGTTCTCTGGTCCACTTTCCTGCGGTACTACAGCTAAACTGTTGTTGCTAACGTCGGATCGATTTTTCTCGCTCCTGCATGGCAGCAGCATCTCTCCTCCCCTCCAATCCACTGGTGTAGATTGTTTTTCTTCCCTCAGCGGAAGGATATATTAGTTTAGTTTCCGCAATAACCAGAACAGCTTCTGACCATTCAGTAATCTCAAGAAATTCGTGGCGCTCTCCTGCGTTCGACCGAGGTAAGGGCGCTTCGATACCGCCGGCGCTTCATTGCTTCCCCTCAAACTTCTGCACAATAAAAGAGCTTAGAAACAGAGGCCGGCTAAAGCAGTTTCATTGGACATAGCTTAGGGCCTCCTGTGTTTGGCAATAATATACCCTACTTCGGCCTACTGTGCTGTCCCCTATCGGAGGCGCCTACGATGTGCTCTGAGGAGGTAAGCTTGTAGCCTCATCACCAGCCATTATATTCTGATAGTAGGGAGATGCCTCTTCGTTAAGATGAGAGTTTCGTGCTGCTATTATATCTGCAACGGCGTCTGCGTAAGCAACAAAGAATGTACTTTCCGGCATGGCCGGTCCAAAAAGATTGATTACTTACTTCTTAATTGGCGCTCAACCATTTTAACGCGCCATAGCGCCAGTCGCTTCTATTCGAAGAGGACTGTCGTACGTAACTTTTCGGCCGGGCACTGATCCCTGGGCTACTTCGCCTGTTATCTTCCTTTCTTTGGCCGTGGTGGTTTTATTCGCTAGATACTAATCTCTCATGTAATTCCTCAGGTTTTATAGCAGTGTTGAGGTTCTCTGAAAAAGTTTTCTAATGTCTCAAGCGACAAAATGCATCTGGCTGAGCGAACACTATGGACACATTCAGTCTATGTGAGGTCTTTATTGACCGGCCAGTTCAACCTAACCATCAATAAAGCATATCTTATGAATTAATTATTAATTTATACACAGACGCATACTTAATTCGTGTTCTTGATGAATTTTATTTAATTCACATCATGCAACTCCCATTTTTAATCCATTTTAATTAGAACATAACCTCTTGGCTTTAATATATCCGGATAGTACAATACCATGAATTATTTCTTTACGAACCATTATTATGGTTGCTGTAGCTGTCGTGGTGCACAGCTTGTAAACAATCAAACAGCTGCCAGCAAAAATGCTTCAATGCTACGAAAAACACTAAAATTGAAATTGAAATATTTAAACATGATTTTATTTGTATGGCTGTACTTTTACATACATACATACATATGTACACACATCTAAATACTTACGTATTGTACTTATGCGCATATGTACAAATGTGTGATTACAAGTACAACTGTCTGTATTTTTGTAATTGTGCACATTTTAAAAGACAACAACAACAGCAAGAACCAATCGTTTATGCAAGTGTGCGTAAAAGTTATGCTATTTGTTGAGAGCACATATGGGCATGCTGTAGTTGGATGATATTGCCTAAACCCGCTGTTGTTCTTCACTCTAAAGCTGCAGCGGATCGGGTCCTATGTCTGCTGGGCCTCTGGCAATGCATTGGTAGAAATTTCCGTGTTGAAAGATGCACCCACAGACAGTGAAATCCTATTAAAAAGCCACACACTTTCCATAACAATACTTGCTTTAATGTTTTTCATTAGGGGCGGCACTAATTTCGAAACGACCACATGGATCTTGGTGAAGCTCGATGGCGCTACACCAAACTTTTTTAAAGAGTATTCACACCTTGTATCGTATCGAGAGGAAGACAACTTACTTACTTACTTAATTGGCGCTTAACCGTCTAAACGGTTATGGCCGTCCAACAAGGCGCGCCAGTCTCTCCTTCGCTCCACCAACCGGCGCCAATTGGTTACACCAAGGCAGTTTAAATCGCTTTCCACCTGGTCCCTCCAATGGAGTGGGGGCCGCCCTCTACCTCTGCTTCCATAGGCGGGTTCCGATAGAAACACTTTCTTGGCCGGAGCATCATCTTTCATTCGCATAACATGGCCTGGCCAGCGCAGCCGCTGCGTTTTAATTCGCTGGACTATGGTTGATGTCTGCGTATAGCTCGTACAGCTCATCATTAAATTTTCTTCGGTACTCGCCATTGTCAACGCGTAGAGGTCCATAAATCTTTCGAAGAACTTTTCTCTCGAACACTCCCAAAGCCGCTTCATCTGCTGTTGTCGTGGTCCGTGCTTCTGCCCCATATAGCAAAACGGGTACGATAAGTGACTTGTAGAGTATGATTTTGGTTCGCCGAGAGAGGTCTTTACTTTTGAATTGCCTACTTAGTTCAAAGTAGCATTTATTGGCAAGATTGATTCTTCGCTGGATTTCAGTGCTGATGTTGTTGCTAGTGTTGATGCTGGTTCCCAAATAAACGAAGTCTTTTACTATTATAAATTATGGCTGCCAACAGTAGCGTGGTTGTCAAGGCGCATATGCGCTGACTCTTTGCTCGATGACAGCAGGTACTTCGTTTTGTCCTCATTCACCATCAAACCCATCTCTACCGCTTCTTTTTCCAGTTTGGAGTAAGCAGAGCTAACAGCGCTGGTGTTTAGGCCGATCATATCAATGTCATCAGCATATGCCAGTAATTTCACGCTTTTATAGTATATTGTTCCAGTGCGGTTAAGTTCTGCAGCTAGTATAATTTTCTCCAGCATCAAATTAAAGAAATCGCACGATAGGGGGTCACCCTGTCTGAAACCTCGTTCAGTTTCGAACGGCTCGGAGAGGCCTTCCCAATTCTGACTGAGCTGATGGTGTTGCTCAACGTCATTTTGCACAGCCGTATAAGTTTTGCGGGGAAACCAAATTCAGACATAGCGGCATATAGGCTGCTCCTTTTCGTGCTATCGAAGGCGGCTTTAAAGTCGACGAAAAGGCGATGTGTGTCGATTCTCTTTTCACGGGTTTTTTCCAAGATTTGGCGCATTGTGAAAATCTGGCCGATGGTAGATTTACCAGGTCTGAAGTCGCACTGATAAGGTCCAATCATCCGGTTCACGGTGGGCTTCAATCTTTCGCACAATACACTTGAAAGGACCTTATATGCGATATTAAGAAGGCTGATTCCACGATAGTTGGTGCATTTTGCAGTATCCCCCTTCTTGTGAACTGGACAAAGAACACTTATATTCCAACCGTCGGGCATGCACTCGTCCGCCCATATTTTGCTAAGAAGCTGCTGCATGTGCCTTACCAACTCCTCGCCGCCGTACTTGAATAGCTCCGCAGCCAATCCATCAGCGCCCACGGCCTTGTTGTTGCTATTCTAACTTCGTCATAATTGGGCAGGGGGACATATATTCCATGATCATCGATTGCGGGATCGGGTTCTACATCTCTGCGCGGTGAATTGCTGCCTCTATTTAGGAGAGCAGAGAAGTGTTCCCTCCATAATCTAAGCACTACAGGAGCTTGCCCCGGTCTTAAAACCTTCCATCTGTCGCCGTATTTTTTGGTAAAATTTTCGGGCGTTTTTCCTGGTGGCCAGAAGCTCAAGCTCCTCGCACTCACGCGTTTCTGCTTCTGCTTTTTTCTTCCTGAAAAGGCGACTCGCTTCCTTTTCAACTCACGATAGCGTTCACACACTCCTCTTGTCGCGCTCGCTTTTAACGTAGCCCTGTAGGCAGCGTCTTTTCTTTCGATTGCAACGCGGCATTCTTCATCGTACCAGTTGTTTTTTCGTGGCCGCAAGTAAACAATTTTTTCTTCAGCAGCAGTACGAAGTGCTTTGGAGATATGCTCCCACTGCTCCTGTATTCCTTCAGGATGAGTTGCGCTCTCAGAGAGCAGGTGTGAGAGTCAAGTTGCGAAATCATTGGCAGTCTATTGTGATTGAAGCTTTTCGACGTCTAGCTTTCCTTGTGTTTTTTGTTCCTTGGTTTTAGCCGCGCTGAGGCGGGCGCGTATTTTGGCTGCAACGAGATAATGGTCCGATTCGATGTTAGGTCCTCGGATCGTGCGCACATCTAAAGCACTGGAGGCATGCCGTCGGTCTATCACAACGTGGTCGATCTGATTGCTAGTATTGCGATCAGGAGACAGCCATGTAGCTTGATGTATCTTTTTATGCATGAATCTCGTGCTGGATATGACCATGTTTCGAGCATCGGCAAAGTCAATCAGCCTCAGTCCGTTAGGAGAAGTTTCATTGTTTAGGCTGAACTTTCCGACTGTAGGGCCAAAAACACCTTCTTTATCAACCCTGGCGTTAAAGTCGCCAAGCACGACTTTTATATCATGACGGGGGCAGCGCTTGTATGTGCGTTCTAATTCTTCATCAAAAGTGTCTTTCACCTCATCGTCTCTCTCCTCTGTCGGCGCATGGGCGCAGATGAATGATATATTAAAAAATTTTGCTTCTATTCGGATAGCGGCGAGACGATAGTCCACAAGCGTGAACGCCAGAACTTGGCGACAAAGTATCTCTCCCACCACGAATCCGACGTCGAAACTGCGCTTATTCGTATGGCCACTCCAATATATGTCACAATTTTTGATCTTCTTTCTTCCTTGCTTCGTCCAACGTCTTGGATGGCGGTGATGTCAGATTTTGCTTTAACGAGGACATCAACCAGCCGGGCATCTGAACCAATCCCATTCAGGGAGCGAACGTTCCACGTGCATGCCCTAAATGCATTGTCCTTCAAATGTTTACCATGGTCGTCGTCAATAGAGAGTGTATTTATCCGAGGCTTGTTGTTATATTTCATTGGAGTATAGTTTTACGTGGCGAGTCCCAAGCTCAGCGCACAACCCGCTCAGCGGGGGTGAAAATATTACTTGCACGTTTATATAGCGAGCCGCTTGCTCCAAGACAGACGCCCGCTTGCAGCCGCACCTAGAGGTGTACAGACGCTGCCGATGAGGTCTCCGGCTAGCCCTTAAATCGATTATGTCAGAGTGGCCTAGCCAGGTTGTCGCCTTCTCACATTAGGCTACCCAGAGGATACTTGGCCGCAAGCGACCAGGTGTGAGCTGCTTGAACCACATGCAAAAGAATCGCTCTGGCCATTCCCAGGTGAATGGCGGTCAGAAGATTTCCCCACTTTCGTGGACTTCTACACACTACTACTAAAGTTATTTTTCGTATTACCTCTTAATAATCACTTTGCTAATTCGTCGAACCCCCCTCCCTGTTCATAAGGAAAGCTTTAAACCTTTATCCATGAGGAATCTCTTTTCATGTACTTAATAAATAGGGATGTTAAAGAAGTAAGTTTACTAAATGCGAGACCGGATTTGACTTATGGGACTGTATGCCGAAGCCCAAAACTGTTTTGGGAGAAAGGTACTCATTGTCGGTTGCATTTGAACACTTTGGAAGTGAAATGGGATTTACTGATCAAAAGATATCGGAGTCCCGACCTTTCAAAATCGGGAATTTTGTTATGGACGAAGAATACCTGGGTTCAACTGGCCAGTAAGTAAAGACTCATTGTATTGAGGAAATACCTCACTTACTTACTTAATTGCCGCTTAACCGTTTAAACGGTTATGGCCGTCCAGGGAGACGTGCCAGTCGCCTTATCGCTCTGCTTACTGGCGCCAAATGATCACAGCTAGCAAACTTGAATCGTTTTCCACCTGGTTCTTCCAGCGGAGTAGGGGCCGCCCATAGGCGGGCTCCAATAAAAATACTTTTTTAGCCGGAGCGTGATCTTTCATTCGCGTAACATGGCCTATCCAGCGTATCCGCTGCATTCTAATACGCTGAACTATGTTGATTTCTGCTTAAAGCTCAACAGCTTTTGATTAAATCTTCTTCGGTACTCGCCATCGCAAACGCGTAGAGGTCCATAAATTCTTCGAAGAATTTTTCTCTCGAACAGAGCCGCTTTATATGATGTTGTCTGAGAAAATACCTAATACACCATAATTGCTGCCGTCGCAACAACCGTGTGCCCGTGTATCAAAATACATCCTCTTTTTTGAACCGTCGTCTACCACCAGAACCGCGCCCGCATTACTTCAGGGTGGCATTCTGTATTTCTAATTTTTTAAGAGTATTCTTGTGTCCCTGCATCCATTTCGCACGTTTTAACTCTGGGTGTGTTTTAGACGATGCTCCTAATTTTTTGCCATGCTTAGGCAGTGGTTTGGCTGACTACTTGCTTGCGCACTCATTCTGTGGTTATCGCGCCTTACATTTTTTTTTTATAGAAGAGTTTTCGATTTAGTATACCAGTAATCGGTTTGTTGTCCAAGGGTGATTGATTTATTCGCAAAAAGCTATCGATATGTTACCAAAAAGTTTATCGAGGAGCTATCGATTTGTCATCAAAAAATTGTTATGCTTTCTATTGGTCGCTGTCAGGCAAGTCTTTTTTAATTCTTGACTGATCATGCAGATTAAAATAATAATTGATTACTGAAACGTGCTTTTTGTACTGGTAATGCAAAGGAAATTTGGTTATTAGAAATAAAAAATCAATTTTTAATCCATTATGATTTAGTGCAAAGTGCCCATCTATGATTCGGATCTCCACCTATGAATGCACTAAAGAATTTCAATGCAAATTCTTCATTAAAATAGTAAATATTTGTCATTGTGTGACTTGAATTGGCATCGCTACTAAGGACGCTGGCGGATAATGAGGAGTGAGGGGTGCTATTTGAAATGCTGAAAGAATAAACAAAGCAAGAACAATGCAGCTGCGTGAATAAAATACTAAATAAAAATCGCATATACCTGTTCAAAAGTGCAAGCAACCCATATAACAGCAACAACAATAAAAACAAATAGCATTGCAAACAAATCAGACAATCAGTTGCCAGACATAGCGCCGCGACCAATGGGAAATCTCATCAACTTAAATGAGCGCCAACAACTTCACGCAACAAATGTGCAGAAAATATTTCGACAGTTTGATGAGAAATTCATTGAATTTACACAGGACATGTGTGGGCTATTTGCAATGAATTATATTCATACATACCGACCGAATTATTATGACTGGTTTCGTTTTAGTGCCAAATAAAAGGGATGAAAAATTCACAAGGGGTTGATAGCGCTAAGTAGGTGAGGGCCACAAAGAGGCGTGATGAGATGAGGTGAGTTGTGCTGAGATTTTATGATTACTCGGTTAAAAAAAAAAAAAAATATTCAAGTACACTAAAACAATTGTTTGACACACACAATTGGCGACATTCATTAAATAGCGCACACATGTTGCATGGTTTAATGTGACCAACTGTCTGAAATTATTGAGTTCGATAGCAAGTGATCGTTTTATTGTGATTACCTTTATAAGAGGCAAGTTTTTACTGGTAAGACGATTTCAGAGCGAAAATGAGGAATATTTGGATTACATTCTAACTTTCACTTGAAAACGATCCAGAAGTTTAAAAAATAAATAAATGCAAGGCGCGATAATCTCCGAAGCGATTTTAGGCCGAGCTTCTCTTCCGTGCTTCTTTCAATTTTTCCTACAAATTGGCGGGACGGGACGTACTTGTTTTATGCCGACTCCGAACGGCACCTGCAAGGCAGATGAGTTCTCACTGAGAAGCTTTTCATGCCAGAAATACACTCGGAGTGCTTGGCAAACACTGCCGAGGGGTGACCCCGCTTAGAAAAAGTTTCTTCTGATTCTTTTCTAAAATTGTTGATGTTGCTGTTGTTTCCCGGGGTGTGAATCGTGATATTCGGTGTGGTAATCGGAGCATGCTACCATTCTACTATTCAGTCTAAAAGTTTGCATGTCGATAAATAAGAAGAAGAAAACAAATTGTACTAGGTCGCGCACGCACCATCATCGGAAAAAGGAAATAAAGAAATGAAGGGAAGAAGAAACAAAAGACTAGAAGTCTAAAACGAAACCGGGACCGAAAACGATACCAGAAGTTTTAAATCTTTATTATCGATAAGTTATCGGCTTGTTATCGACAGGTTATGACCGTGTTATCCATCTTTCATCGACGAGTTATAGGTTTGTTATAGGTGTGTCATCGACGTGATTAAGAAGTTATTGTTAAGAAGTTAAAGTGTTATAAATATGCTAGAAAAAGTTATTGTTGAGATATCCTATTTTTTATCGAAAAGTTATCGATTTGCTATCAAAAATGTATCCATATGTTATCAAAGAGCTAGCGACTTATTATTTGAAAGTTTTCGGAATGTTTACGAAAATCTATCGATTTTTTATCGAAAACATTTGGATTTGTTATTAGAGAGTTATCGTCTGTTTAATCAAAAAATGTCGAAATGTTATCGATGTAGTATGAAATAGTTTTCGATCATTTATCGAAAAGTTATCTATTTGTAATCGAAGTGCTACCAATCTCTTATCGACGTGTTATTGGTTTGTTATGAAATAAAATTAAATTCAATATAAATCGAAGAAAGTGTTCTTGTAGTGCATCCGTTGTCCCCAGTAAAAATTCCTTTCTAGGGGCAATGGACGCCATTCGCTGGAGGTATTGTTTGAGTAAATTAAGGGAACGCATAATTTAATCTCCCACCCACACTCCTTCCCTATAATACATTTGTGTCCATTGTGAATGCCCTCACTAAGTCTCGGATGGGGACTCCTCCTCCAAACAGATATTTGCTACTCTATCACTATTGAGCCACTTATTTTCCCATACGAACCGACCTACGAGCTACTTCTTTTAATTCCAACAGACTTTAAGGCAACATGCTTCATTTTCTGAAATGCTGGACATTGCTGGAGGAAATAGTAAGTTCACTTTACAACATTTCAGCTGCTGTAGACGGAACTCGTTGCTAAACACCTTTTTGGGAGCATTGTTGTGACTAGTGCTGATGACATCCATAAGTGCACTTACTTGAAGAAAACAGGCCGTTCTGTCTATATCCAAACATGTCATAAGACTTCATAGCCATCCGGGTAGAAATTTTGGTATTCTCCCTTCCGATATTGCCTACGAACTTACCATATAAATTACGATGGTCTAAAGCCGGTAAAGGTTATCGGAAATTTTACACAAAGTTATTTCATTAACTTTGATTCCAATGCCATTCACATCTCTTTATACAACACAGACATCTGCTAGGAGATCACAGCATAATTCAGTAAGACCGAAAAGACCTGTAGATACATCGAGTATAACTCAGCTCCTTTTGACTTTTTTATATTCGTTTCTTTTGCTGTTTTTCTGCCAATTTCCATATTTTAGTTAAGTGCTGCTCGTGTAGATTATAGCCTCCCTACCACTATTTAACCCTCACCTCATGCTTTCATTCCCAGGGTACTTTGTAATCTGTGTATTTAGGTTTACAAGGTTTAGGTATCCATTATCATCTAGTATCGTTGGGTGTATGAAGTTGCTTCAGTCCCGTATAGGATTCTATCAGCTTGCTACAATTTTTCTTTGCATCTATGCTCTGAATGAGCATATGGAAGGATACCAGGAGAATAATATCGTATAGATCTTGCGAAGATTGATTTTTCTTTTTTCATAGTGCAGTCCGTCAAAGAATAGCTCCTCGCAGTAGTAGCGGTATAAAAACTGTAATGTACACACCAAGACTCATTTCCGGCACTAGCCGCGGATTCTTTCCGAAGTGTGTAATCAATAAGCTGCCAAAGTTTGCTTTTATCCCTTTCCATCATCCCATTTTCAGCTTAAGTAATGTGCTGTACACTTTCGGCATTTTGAACGATTTTTCAGCATCTCTTTTCAAGATTTGACTTGGAAACACATCGATTTTGGCATTATGCCATCTTCATTTTTTTTTTTTGGTAGGCAGGAATGCATTTTTTTCCTAGTGAATAGAATGAGCTCCATTTTTTTGAAATTCATTCTCAGCCCGTTTTTACCTAGGCAACGTTAAATAGACAATGTCTTTTTTTTAGGTAAGAGATCACTAATTACTGGTACGAATCCTCACATTGATCCTCGTGGACGGGGTTAGACCGAGGGAAGTAATATGGAACTCGAAGCAATCAGTTTTCGCTCTCCTTCACTTTACGTGGCACTGTTGACCTTAAACGTATTTTACAGAGCAGACATGGAAGGTAAGTCAGCCCGAAGGTTCCACGCGTAAAACAAGTTCTTCGCACCGCAAAAACAAAAGATTACAGGAAGCTGCTCATATCCGTAACATCTCTCCCAACCTCAGAATATATCTGTCCATTCCCTTGAGGCTCCTGGGTCCTCAAGCAGGCTTTATATCCCTCTCGTGACAATTTTGAATACAATCAATACATTTTAGTGTTGAAGTCAGAACTTAAGCTCTTTACAACCATCCCTATCATTAAGCTGCTTCTTGGTTCATTTATATAAAAGTTGTCATATATTATTTTTTCGTAATTTTTTAAATTTTTGTAGGCGGTAAAAAGGGTGGTGTTAAGGCGTTATCCATATGCAATAATTGATATTTTTGCACTTGAATGAGCAATTACAACAATGTGAGCACAATTTAGAGTGCCTTTTGTGCGCATAATGAGAGAGAGTGAATGAGCAAACAGAAATGTTGGATTTTTGTATGCACAGCCGGATAGCGAACAACTGTTCAAAATCTGAGTAAGAATATGTAATTTCCGAGAGTACTTACTTCACAAATACTTTTTTTTTTCATACACGCAAATATTGGCAAACAAGTGCATTAGCTAAAGCACACAAGTGCAGCTGTGACAAAATTTGTGAAATTACTTTAATTTATTTGTAAACCCTTAAGCTTTTAAGGCCGGCAGATAATATAAGGGTATTCGATTACGAGCTGATCACTCATGATGAGGACGAGGACGCTCTGACTTAGCCAGTTGCTCTATTCTGGCAAAAGTAGTCTATGAACCAGCTTAGGATGAGGCAAGAATAGGAACAATGGACCACAACGAGGTCGAAATTCATTTATAACTTGGTCTCTAGGGAGTAAGTAACCAGTACATCTGCAGACCAACATTTATTCAACTTCTTTAAAAAGAAGTCGAAGTCTTTACAACACAATTTTAGAAACTAATCAAGAAATGTGAAATTTCCGAACATATGGGCCTGCTGAGATCTTAAGGCTGTTGCTTGAATACCTTAAACATGTTGAAGTCCTTAATCTATCTATCTCAGCTATTTTGGATGGTACCAGTGAGATTGAAACTTGAAATCTCGAGTCCCCAGAATATTTAAATTTCATTGCAAAGTTATGAAGTTCAGTTATCTCACACAGTACTTCATCAAAAGGTGTCCTAGAATGCAAAGAAGCATTTGAGACTTCGCTCAGGCCACACCATATATCTATACTTGGTTCCTTGCCATAAAGGTATTGAAGGTAACGAAAAGACCGATAAATTGGCAAAGAAGGAGATTCAGGGGGTTGATTAACGAAATACAAAGCTTTATAACTTTAGAGCTTCCGCAACTCACTTGTCAATCTCACCTACGCGAGGGGAATCTTGTTACAAATATGAATGTATCATGCGCATATATAGCAGGCGAGGCTCTGGCGACCGGAAGTTGCTCACGAAACTGGGGGGTAGGGGGCGTAATGGTCTAAAAGATTTATTGTGACCATATTAATCGTTCCCGACATGGACGCGCTAGTACTTTAATGGTGCTTGTTAGCGGAACGCCTGGTGCTGAATTAGCGGAACTATACCCGCAAAGGATCATCAGCGTCGATAACACTCCGCAAAACCTTCGGGGAGTGTCTATATCATTAATACAACAACAACAATAACAGATGGGTGAAGCACTCGATGAAACGGCGGCAGACGTCCCTATGCATTTGCAAGAAATCAAAAGGAGACAGGAGGTGCATCTGATCCATCAAGCAAGATAGGCGTGGGCAGAAGTGCGGGGCTGCAATATTTCTAAGAACATGTAAAACCCCTCTGACATTAGACTGACAATGTTGCTTTTATCTTTAAAGGACACTGCCTTCTGGCGTCAGATGCTTATAGTTTCAGCCTCGCTGGGCACGGTTGAGCACGTTCTGTGTTCATGTTCTGCGCTCGCCAGGTCAAGGCTCCAGGTACTAGGGGCGGCAGAGTTACAGATCTCGAGGCAGCTATTAGCTAGATCCTAGTGTCCTTTTAGTATTCGCCAAGGGGCGGGCTATTTTATAACGTAAGTCCTGCTACGTAGTTGGGGGTTTTCAGTTAGGTCGTCAAACAAATTCTGGTAGCACAATGCACACAATCAGTCTATATGAGGTCTTTATTGAGCGACCAGTTCAAACAATCCTATAAAATTTAATGGGAAAATCCCTGAAATTACGAAATTATACAGCAAGTTTAGAGGGCATATATAAATAGTAACACATACATACATACACAATTCTAAAGTCTATAAGTATTTGTATGTTAATCCATTATCATTATTATACTCGTACTTATTCCAATTTGCTTGGCAATTAAATGAAAAGAATTCTATTTACCTACAATGACAATTTGTTTACGTAATGTCAGGCGACATTTGTTAACAATCCTTCAGACAGTAAGGTTTACTTAGAACATAGGACATACAACTAAGAGGGCAGGGGTAAGTAAAGACGCCCCCAGGAAAACAAAGAGCGTCAACTGTCAAACCGGGTACGTTAGCTGTGAGGCAACACACATACAGATAGACTGTTGCTGGCGATTTTAGTATGTGCGTGTTTCTCCGCACCGCCCTCAACATTTGTTTGCATAGTTTGATGAGTTTTATCGACTTGCATACCAATTATATGAGCACGACAAGTATTCCATCATTTATTCTTTCAATTCTCTTTCAAGGCTTTTATTTATTTATATACGCTAGTTGCCGTAGGTGGCTTCGGTGAAGACAAAGGGGACGATATTTATTTACTAATGGTATGAACACTTGTTATTCTATTTTAATTAAGGTAATTGGTGAGATTTTGTTTCCCTAGTTGATTAAATTTTATGTGCTCACGCTGCGTATATTGGAGCGTTAGCGTGAGCCGAAGAAGGAAGAAAGACGTCTATTTAGAAGTAAAAAACTTGAGGCGGAACGGCCCAAGCTCGAGAGCTTCAGATGCTAGCTGATATGAATAATGTCCGAAAATTCTACCAAAAGGTGGAAGGTTTCAAGGCCTGGGTAGGTTACTGCGGGAATTATAATGGCGACCTGGTAACTTCCTTACAGAGTCTGCTAAAGTAGTGGAGGAATTACTTCTTCTTATTGCTAGCTAGCGAGGGAGAAGACGAACATGATACCCCAATCGCCGATGATGGAAAACACATTCCGGCACATGACTATGGCGAAGTGAGAATGGCAACATTCCGGCTAAAACATCACAAGGTGCCAGGTAATGACGGAATAATCGCCGAGTTGTTCAAAAACGGAGGCGAAGGGTTGGTAAAGGGCATGCATCAACTCTTATGCGAAGTATGGTGAGATAAGCGCATGCCTCCAGATTGGAATTTAAGTGTGATATGCCTAGTGCACAGAAAAAGCGTTATCGCTAAACGAGCTAATTACCGCGGAATCAACCTGCTTAATATCGCGTATAAGGTTCTATCTTGCGAAAGACTGAAGCCCTTAGTCAACTATGTGATTGAACCTTATCAGTGCGGCTTCAGACCTGGTAAATCTACTATCGACCGATCACGATGCGCCAGATCTTGAAGAAGCCTCACCATAAGAGAATCGCAACTAACCATCTTTTTGTCGACTTCAAAGCAGCCTTTGACAGCGCGAAAAGGAGTTACTTCTTTCTGATATGTCTGAATTTAAGTTCCCTGTAAAGTTAATAAGGCTCCTCCAAATCGAAACCAAACGAGGCTTCAGATAAGGCGGCTCCATTTCATGTGATTTCTTTAACTGAACTCTGGAGAAGATAATTCTAGCAGCAGTACTAACACGTGATGGCACAGTCTATTCTAAGGCCGTACAGTTACTGGCATATAGTGATGATATTGATATTATTGGCCTTATCAAACGCGCTGTGAGTTCTCCCTTCCCTGGATTAGATTAAGAAGCAGAAATAGTTAGTCTAGTAGTGAATGTAATCCAAGAAATAATTGGCACATTCGCGACTTGACAGCCACTTCATTGTTGACGGATGTGAATTCGAGACTGTGTAGGATTTCGTCTATTTAGGAACTAGCATAAAGAGGAAAAATAGTGCCGCCTTAGAAATCAAACGGAAAACTATTCCTGCCAACAAGTGCTACTTTGGACTGAGTATACAATTGAGAAGTAAAGTCCTCTCCCAATGAACAAAAATCACGCTCTAACAGTCGCTCATCATGTCTGTTCTGATGTATGGCTCGGAATCATGGACGGTGTAGACAGAATATGAGATGGCTCTTGGAGTGCTAAAGAGTAAAGTTCTCCGGAAGATATTTGATCCTATCCGTGATGCCGACGGCGAGTATCGAAGGAGGTATAATGATGAACTATATGAGCTTTACGCAGATATGACGATAGTGCTCAAAGGCTTCGCTGGTTATGTTATGGAAGTGAACGAAGACGCTCCGGCCAAGAAAGTATTTCAGTCGATGCCTCAGTTTGGAAGAAGAAGAAGAGAGACATCTCCCTTGTGATTAATAGCAGCTAATTGTGCCTGTGACGAAAGCTATAACTGTTTTGGTGATATTTATTGTTCGTAAGCGTGATTGCGAATAAGACGTTGCAGATGTCGTTGCAGTCGGTCAGTCATTCACGGTGATTTCTGCTAAGCATTCGTTTCGTTTACTATGATCATTCAGTCACTGCGACAAAGTCACTGAGAATTTTTCAACTCTATGATGATTAAGGCATCACGTAGACTGCGCTCCAGCGATACTCGCTCTCTCCAGCAAATTCTCCAGAAAGAATAGTAGGAGGAACGAATCGCAGCATACCTAGTACATAGGGAGATACCTTTATGATGCATGTACTTAACTGTGAGGAGAGAATTGGTATTCACGCGAGACGTTTTTCAATATGCAGATGTATAAAGTTGTCGGCCTATTGCAGCGACTTTCAGACGAAACAAGCAGCCCTCTAGTTTGGCTGCTTGATATCTGTTTTCCACATTTTCACTGAAATACATTTTTTCTGCTTCTTCTCCTTACCGATAAAGACACTCCCCGAAGGTTTTGGGGAGTATTATCGATGTTGAGGCTCCTTTGCGGGATATATATCCGATACCTTCCTGTAATAAGCTCCACTAAGGAACGATTTAATATGACCACGTTGAACCCTCTAGTTCCATTAGGCACTTGGGGTCGCCATAGCCTCGACTGCTGTATATGTGTATGATGCGTTCATACTTGTAATTGGATTCGTCTCGTGTAATTGAGGTTGACTAATGGATTGGGGAAGCTGTGAAGCTAGAAATGTTTGCATTGCCCTTAACAACCCTTTCGCCTATCTCATAGAGACTCAAATATTTGCTGGTTATATTATAGTTGTTCTCTACGATGGAGTTAGATCGCCAACTGATTTTCAAAGCAAGCTGAAAGACGACTTTTTCCATAAGGACGAATGACCAGTTAGTAGTCCTTATCCATTAGATTTTTTGCACGGGGTTACAAGATTTCGGTGCTTAGCTGCTATAAGACATAACGTTTGAAAGTTTTTCGTAGGGTATTACTTTAAATTTCGTACGAAATGCCAATGGATATAGTTCGAGCCGCTTGTTTCGCTTTTAGAAGCTACTTATTTCGCTTAGTTGATTTATTCAAAAAGGAGTTGTGAATCATAAGAACCCTGTTTTGTATTTGGACTTTCTCGACATAGGGTAGTAAATTTAAATTATTTTTATAATTCCATAAGAGCAAAAAGGAGACTACCGGAATAGCCTGCGGTTGAATGAATAGAGCGCGTCATCAAAAAAGTGACATTTGTGACTCTTTCCATTGCTACGACCAAATGTATAATCAAATTTCGCCAGAAATCCTCGATATGCATATTAATGTAGATGCTCCGGTCCAAAAGCTATTTCTGCCATCACCTACTTATGCTAGTGTAAAAGTTACGTGGGTACCTGTCATGGAAGACCCCACGGGGTACGTAAACACGTTTCAATATCCGTTGACCACCGGCCCAACAAAGTTGGTACCAATGGGCTGAATTGAGGTGTTCGAGTCAACCAACTTTGGTGAGGTCGGGGGCCTATCTATACCCCGCCGTTTCACTTCTAGGTAAATGGCACCCGTTTGCTCGGCAACTCCACTGCGAGTTCCGAGCTTGTCTCAGTATCCCTCTTTCATTGATTTTTGTTATCTTAATATTTGATTAAATTATCAATCAGTATGAGATATGTATTTGTTTATCACAATTTAGGAATGTGACCAGCCTCTTCTCCCCAACCGTTGCAGCAATGTATGATACATTGTTGACGACAAACTGCCTTTGCTTCGATATTGCTTAAAACTGTATTTCCTTGACCAACGCTATGCACCTCCTTGCGTCATTTCCTCGATGCATCTTGCTCAAATCCTCTGCCCCTTGACAAAGCGATAAGATACAAGATACATCTTCATTACGCTTCATTTTCGCTTCAATTTTAACTCAAATAATCATTCCAATTTTCGTTCCAATTTACACTCCAATTTTACTCCAATTTCAACCACAATTGAGGGCTGTGGTCAACCTTTTCTTCTCATAGACCTGTTGGCAACACGCACAAGCCTCAACAATATCTTCGCAAAGCAGTTCGTCGACTGCTGTCAACCAACATACTCAGCGGATTTCTCAACATCTTCCGTCAATTCTCGCCACAATTTTGGATGTGGTCATCCGTTCATCGAAAGCATCCTTTTAGGCATACTTTCTTAACGTAATCTAAGGCAGCTTCAAACCTCTCAAAAGACAAGATGAGCACTCGCCGCGACCTTATTTACAACATGGACGTCCCAAATGTCGACCATTTTGAACATCCACGTCGATGGCACTACGCTACCGACTGTCCTACACCCCAAAATCTTGGGTGTGACGTTTGATCAGGATCTACATTTTGGTGAGCATGCAGCCGCAATTGTTCCGAGAATTCAGAGCCGTAATAAAATCCTCAAATCCCTCGCTGGCAGTACTTGGGGAAAAGATAAAGAAACGCTCATGACTACATACAAAGCAATTAGCCAGCCGATTACGTGCTACGCGTCACCCATATGGTCGCCAAGCCTAAAAAGCACCCACTGGAAGAAACTACAGGCCTGCCAAAATACTGCTCTCAGAATCGCCACGGGCTGTCTTCTTATGTCCCCAGAAAACCATCTGCATAATGAGGCGAGAATACTCCCCATCAGGGAGAGAAATGAGATGCTGACCAAACAGTTCCTGTTGAATACCCAGAAACCTGGGCATCCCAACAGACATCTGATTGATGAACCAGCACCGCCTAGGGGCTTAAGGAGTAATATCCGTAAGCATTTTGAGGAAATACGGCACCTGAGAACCCAGCCGTATGAAGTGAAAAAACACAAGCAGGTCCTTGGTGAACTCCATAAACAGGCGTCGGACCTTTATGCCGGGAATTGCCCGGTGAATCCAGTACTTAACAAAAATTATCCAAAACTTGCGGAAGAGGAACGCATACTCCCCAGGGAAATGCGTGTCACTCTTGCTCAACTTCGTTCTGGATACTGTAACAGGTTAAACTCTTACCTATCCAGAATCAACCCCGACATACAAAATGTATGCCCCGCTTGCAATGTGTCCCCACATGACACCAACCATCTCTTCAATTGTAATGTGGAACCAACGCCTCTAACACCCCTTTCCTTATGGTCCACCCCCGTTGAAACGGCAAGTTTCCTTGGACTCCCGTTAGAGGATATTGATGACAATTTGTGATCGGTCGCGGCTATTAGGTGGGGCGAGCATTGCTACAACAACAACAACAGCACTCGCCCACTCGTACAATTACCGATTGTTTTTAGCTGACGATAGGCATCCGTCACTCCATTTATGCACCGCTTTTTCTCCGATTGTCAGAATTATGAGATGTGGCCAACCCTTTCGTCTGCCCCTTAGCGTCAGTTTTTAATGATTGAGGTTTACCGAGACAAGCAAGAGACCGAACTCCGCTGGGTTGCACTCCCATGGAAACAGTGAAAGAAGAAAGCTCCCACTACGTTGAGACAACCAAAGGCAAAACGACTTAAGATCCCTAAATATTTTCAATTGCCGCCAGTTAGCCTTTTTTAAACGGACGTTGAGAGAAACTACTTTAATTTTCTGTGTGAAGCCTCTTAAAAGTCCATTCGATTTATTAAATTTCTGTCACGAAACCATAATACTTTCAATACCGCAATGAATACATAACAAAACCATTTACTGTGTTCTCAACCCAACGTCAAACACACACACACTCATACTATGCAAAAAGAGAAAAGCAGAAATTGCACAAACACAAAGAAGTAGAGGGTGAAACACTGGATAGGAATCCTAATAAATGTCGAAAGCATAGCAGAAGTAGTAAAAGTAGATGCGATGAAAAAAAAACGTACTGATGTGAAGGAAAAGCCCCCCATGAAGTCACATTTCCGGTGGAGACATGCTAAAGTGACGGGAGACGCACAGCTATCGCACATTCCATTTGCTGAACTCAAAAATGTTGCACGTGCAAAAGTTAAAACAGTGGCGGAGCATGCAAAATATGAAGCAAAACCAATGAAATATATGGAAAAGCACAACGCCACTGACTTGTTTGTGAAATATTTGAGCTAAGCGACAGGAAGCCGCCCAACAACCCCACAAAGTATGCTACAAATATATAATAATGCTTTCATTAAAATGGGTCGCTCCATTTGGGTGTGTGTCTGTGTGTATGTGCCTGAGTGTGAGTGCTTTTCCCTTCCATGGGGTGTGCCAAAGTTAACAAGTTCGAATGTATTCATGAGCTTGTGCGAAACACCAGCAATAAAAACAGTAATAAAATAACAACAACAAGCGAAAACACAACACTAATATCGTACGAATCGTCATCCTAATCCGGCAGTCAGTCAGTCAGAGTGTGTGGGGTTGAAAGCCAACGCCTTCAATTGGCAACAAATATACACAAACGCAGAGCACTTTTCGTAGGAGTTGGGTGATCATTTTCTGCTGTTGTTGTTGTTGTTTTTTCATTAAAGCTCTTGTAAATATATGCACGCACATTTGCCGTCGGTTGTCAGATTCGGTTTTATGCACATAACCGCCGGCAAAGTGCCAAGGATATACATTACACATTTATTCCCCCTCTCCACAGATATTTTTCTTGCTGTCATTGTGTGGATTTTCATTTGTGAAGTTTTTCATGATAAATAGTAAATGTGGCATGTTGATTGGGGTTACAGGCGAACGCTATTGATAAATTTGCATATGTTCGAAATATTTTGCAGGTGTTCAGTTAGGACATTTTCATGAGGGAATTTATGCGTAGTAGCAAATCATTAAGGTAAGGTGGAATCCCTAAGCGATATTGTCCTTTTTTCAATTATCTGGAAAAGTTAATAAAAGTTTTATATTCGTACCTACTAGTCTCCTACCGAAATTGTCTGAATATT
Organism: Eurosta solidaginis; assembly: GCF_040869045.1. Taxonomy (NCBI): domain Eukaryota; kingdom Metazoa; phylum Arthropoda; class Insecta; order Diptera; family Tephritidae; genus Eurosta; species Eurosta solidaginis. Next base: position 183,001,939 of record NC_090323.1, read on the forward strand.
TCTCTAAAATAAACAAGAGGTTTTCGACAGCCAATACGTTGATCACAAATCCTCATATATAATCCTAAGATAAGTGAGGCAAATTTGCATAAAATGCTCCTCAAAGAACGAAGGGCAGATCAGTTTGTTATCTAACCTAACAACAGTGAAGTATTGACATCAACTGACGTGACCTGTCAGCAACTTAAAAAGTTGATGCATAACCGTCTGATATATCTGAGTAGAGACCTAGTCAGATCTACTGATATTGATTACATATTGAGATTTGCCGACCTACGTTCACTCGTCGCTGTTCACACATGATTGAACAAATTATTCACAAGGTAACTGTCCGTGGCTTCGATATCGAAGGACAGAGAACTGGTTCATGGAACCTCTAGTCGGACCGGTAGTTAGAGTAAAGTAGGCGTGTTACTTTTCGCGACAAAATTAAGCTTCTTATCACATTGCGAACTCATTTTTAAACGGTTTTATTTAGCTTGACTTGGCAGGCCGGACGACACGAATTTTGTAATTGAAATTGAAGTAACTTCCCGATAAGCTTCAAACATCCAACATGGAATATAGTTTAGTACCCGATGACAGTGCAATAATAAGAAAAACAAGTAAGGAAGGTTAAGTTCGGGTGTAACCGAACATTACATACTCAGTTGAGAGCTATGGTGAGAATATAAAGGAAAATAACCATGTAGGAAAATGAACCGAGGGAAACCCTGGAATGTGTTTGTATGACATGTGTATCAAATGAAAGGCATTAAAGAGTATTTTATGAGGGAGTGGGCCATAGTTCTATAGGTGGACGCCATTTAGGGATATAGCCATAAAGGTGGATCAGGGTTGACTCTAGAATGCGTTTGTACGATATGGGTATCAAATTAAAGGTATTATTGAGGGTTTTAAAAGGGAGTGGTGGTTGTTGTATAGGTTGTCGCATTTTCGAAATATCGCCATAAAGGTGGGCCAGGGGTGACTCTAGAATTCATTTGTGCAATAGGGGTATCAAACGAATGAGTACTTTAAAAGGGAGTGGGCCTTAGTTCTATAGGTGGACGCCTTTTCGAGGTATCGCAATAAAGGTGGACCAGGGGTGACTCTAGACTTTGTTAGTACGATATGGGTATCAAATGAAAGGTGTTAATGAGTATTTTTAAAAGGGAGTGGGCCTTCGTTCTATAGGTGTTCGCCTTTTCGAGATATCGCCATAAAGGTGGACCAGGGGTGACTCTAGAATGTGTTTGTACGATATGGGTATCAAATTAAAGGTGTCAATGAGTATTATAAAAGGGAGTGGGCCTTAGTTCTATAGGTGGACGCCGTTTTGAAATATCGCCACAAAGGTGGACCAGGGGTGACTCTAGAATGTGTTTGTACGATATGGGTATCAAATCAAAGATATTAATAAGAGTTTTAAAAGGGAGTGGTGGTAGTTGTATATGTGAAGGCGTTTTCCAGATATCGACCAAAATATGGACCAGGGTGACCCAGAACATCATCTGTTGGATACCGCTAATTTATTTATATATGTAATACCTGCCAAGATTTTAAGGGTTTTTTATTTCGCCCTGCAGAACTTTTTCATTTTCTTCTACATAATATGGTAGGTGTCACACCCATTTTACAAAGTTTTTTCCAAAGTTATATTTCGCGTCAATAAAACAATCCAATTACCTTACCATGTTTCATCCCTTTTCTCGTATTTGGTATAGAATTATGGCATTTTTTTCATTTTTCGTAATTTTCGATATCGAAAAAGTGGGTGTGTTCATAGTCGGATTTCGTTCATTTTTCATACCAAGATAAAGTGAGTTCAAGTAAGCACGTGAACTAAGTTCATTAAAGATATGTCGATTTTTGCTCAAGTAATGGTGTTAACGGCCATGCGGAAGGACAGACGGACGACTGTGTATAAAAACTGGGCGTGGCATCAACCGATTTCACCCATTTTCACAGAAAAGAGTTAACGTCATAAAAACTATGCCTCTACCAAATTTCAAAAGGATTGGTTAATTTTTGTTCTACTTATGGCGTTAAAAGTATCCTAGACAAATTAAATGAAAAAGGGCGGAGCCACGCCCATTTTGAAATTTTCTTTTATTTTTGTATTTTGTTGCACTATATCATTACTGGGGTTGAATGTTGACATAATTTACTTATATACTGTAAAGATATTAAATTTTTTGTTAAAATTTTACTTTAAAAAATTTTTTTTTAAAAGTGGGCGTGGTCCTTCTCCGATTTTCCTAATTTTTATTAAGCGTACACACAGTAATAGGCGTAACGTTCCTGCCAAATTTCATCATGATATCTTCAACGACTGCCAAATTACAGCTTGCAAAATTTTAAATTACCTTCTTTTAAAAGTGGGCGGTGCCACGCCCATTGTCCAAAATTTTACTAATTTTGTATTCTGCATCATAAGTGCAACTCATCTACCAAGTTTCGTCGCTTTATCTGTCTTTTGTAATGAATTATCGCAATTTTTCGGTTTTTCGAAATTTTCGATATCAAAAAAGTGGGCGTCGTTATAGTCCGATATCGTTCATTTTAAATAGCGATCTGAGAAGAGTGCTCAGGAACCTACATACCAAACTTCATCTGAGAAGAGTGCTCAGGAACCTACATACCAAACTTCATCAAGATACCTCAAAATTTACTCAAGTTATCGTGTTAACGGACGGACGGACGTGGCTCAATCAAATTTTTTTTGATCCTGATTATTTTGATATATGGAAGTCTATATCTATCTCGATTCCTTTATATATGTACAACCAACCGTTATCCAATCAAACTTAATATACTCTGTGTGCTCTGCTCAACTGAGTATAACAAGTAAGGAATGCTAAGTTCGGGTGTAACCGAAGATTACATACTCAGCTGAGAGTTTTGGAGATAAATGTTGGAGTTGAATGTTGACATAATTTACTTATATACTGTAAAGATATAAAATTTTTTGTTAAAATTTGACTTTTAACAAAAATTTTTTTTAAGTGGGTGTGTCCGTCATCCGATTTTTTTATTTAGAACGCATATAGTAATAGCCAAATTCAAATGCCAATGGCAGTAGCCACGGTTATACCACACACCCGGACTTGGCAAGGCGTAGCCCAGGGTTATTTTATATAAGCGCGGCCAAAGGCCGCCTATGCAAAGAGGTGTTCTACGCAGAATTACTGTGCATGGCGCAGCCGGTGTTGGATCGGCTAACATAACAATAAACATAAGAGTTATAAGGTAATATCAGCTCGTTCAGGAATGCAAAAAAGAGCTTTTTCAAATTTTTGGTAAATAAAGACTAGAATAGTTAAGAATATATATGGGGTATTCCATCCCATTTCGACCAATTTTGAACCCGACCTTTTTAGAATTGGCTGAAAGTTTTTCTTCTTTTTCTAGCTTACGAAAGACGTTTTTCAGAATTTTTTCAAATTTTTTCATCCAACTCAAAAAAAGTTATGAATTTAAAAAAAACACCGTTTTTGTTTTCAAAATGCTATAACTTTTTCTAAAATTGACCGTTTGGGATCTTTTTTTTAAATTTGTTTTTAAATGTACATTTCGGAAAAAATACAAAAAAATTTTAAAGTTTTTTTTTTTGTAATTTTTCAACTTTTCGAGATTTTTCGAATTTCGCCATTTTTTTTTTCTCATAAAAAACTTCAATCAATTCTGCAATCATCCCCACTAATCCCGGAGTGGGCAGATTTTTTTTTATATTTTTTTTATTTAATTGAAAAAAAATTTTCAAAAATAAAATTTTTTTTTTATCAATTTTATTTATATAACAAAAAAATGTAAGAAAATGATTTTTATGTATTATTTTCTTTATATATTATGGTAATCTACGATTAAAATAACCAGGATTAATGACTGACACAGTAAACATGTAAGTTTTCTAAAAATTTACCATAATATATAATATATAAAGTATTTAAAAATCATTTTCTTACAGTTTTTTGTTATATAAATAAAATTGATAAAAAAATTTTTATTTTTGAAAAAATTTTTTTCAATTAAATAAAAAAAATCGACTCACTCCGGGATTAGTGGAGATGATTGCAGAATTGATTGAAGCTTTTTATGAGAAAAAAAAATGGCGAAATTCGAAAAATCTCGAAAAACTGAAAAAATAAAAAAAAACTTTAAACATTTTTTTGTATTTTTTCGGAAAAGTACATTTAAAAACAAATTTTAAAAAAAAAAGATCCTAAACGGTCAATTTTTGAAAAAGTTATAGCATTTTGAAAACAAAAACGGTGTTTTTTTAAAAATTCATAACTTTTTTTGAGTTGTATGAAAAAATTTGAAAAAATTCTTAAAAACGTCTTTCGTAAGCTAGAAAAAGAAGAAAAACTTTCAGCCAATTCTAAAGGGGTTGGGTTCAAAATTGGTCGAAATATGATGGAATACCCCATATACATCAGATGAAAGGTATTTTTATAAGTTATTTTTCGATTCTGCACTTGTTCCGTTTTTAGATGTGGCAGCACAGATTTGTAATATCATAAAATATATATACGTATACACATATAAAAGTTGTATAGAAATTTGCAAACTTTAACTACAAATAACTTTTAAATTATAAGTTTGCGGACTTTAAAATATATATATTTGTGATCGGGAGAACTCCCTCTTTCATTTGATACCAAGTTAAACCGTGAACTCGGGGGGTGCTAAACTAAATCGCTGCCGTCCTATATAAGACCAACTGAACCTTAATAAGGTTATGCTACTCCTCACATGCAGTACACAGTCGGTGTTCTTTGACTAGATTTTATCGTACTTTAGAAGCATGGTTGAAAGTGGCGTAGATTGATGAGGCAAACCCAATGCTTTTTCAACGGTTTTTCTGAATTGTTATTTATATGTACATCTTTCTGCTGAATGTGAAACTTGCCGTGCGGAATTATCTCGAGATATTTAACTTCGGAAGGCATCTGAATTGCAACAACCTTATGTTTAGTTAAAAAGAGTCCTTCTAGCTTTCTGGCTCTAGCAGTGAAGGGACTAGCCTGTTTATTCCCACTCATAGTTGGAAACAGCGTATTAAATTTCTACTTATACTATTAATAAATAAAAATGTTGCGGTTGTGGAACGTTATCTCCTCTCACATTCTGTTCCAATTAAATTCAGAGAAGTTTCTCCTTTCCGGTAGGCCCCTACAATGTGACTAGCGGCATCAGAGAATGGTAGAGAGCATGCTATCACAATATTAGCCCTTTATGACTGGACATCTTATTTATAGGCATTCCCCCTTCTCCGTCTGAATTCCTTACAAACGATGGTATACAATTGACCAGCACTCACACCATGCCTTGTAGTAGAGTTGCACACACTTTTGAAAGTGGAAATATGTCTTGAAGTCCACCATCATTACCTAAAAAGTAGTGCTTGCTCTCTCTATTTCGCGATAACTGACACCAATTGGAAGCGCCGATGGATATCAAGCTTTCCCTCATCTGTATCTAACAACTGAATGGAGAACTCACCCTTACCCTGCTTCCAAATGTGGGTGTCGATAGAACAACTCTCTTGGTCAGAGCGTCTTTATCCCTTCGCATTATCTGACCAATCCATCGAAGCCTTGGGCTTTTATTCGTTACACCGTCCATGATTTTAAGCCATACATCAGAACAGTTATAACGAGCGACTTGTTGGTAAGCACACGTTGCCAAGAATAACTCAACTACTGAGTGGAATATCACTCTATTTCGGATGTCGTTTTGAACACGCCCCATTTTGAGGCCCGTGTTATACATTCACGTATCGAAAAGCAATTTCAGTCAAACGATAAACCATAAACTGTCAAAAGATTCGTAAAAATGGTAGGTAATAAGTTATGTATCTAACGAGTACTGGTAGCCACCATTTCACATATTTCTCTAATCTGGCTAAACCAATTTAGAGCTTTTGCGAAATTTATTTCGATTACGGATCGGGTAACAAGATACGGATGGAGAATTTGTTACTAAAACGCCTCATCTCAGATTTCGCTTAAAAAACGCCCTATCTGAGCTCAAATTCAATACATTTTAAAGTAGCTGGAATGTTTATGAAAAAACTTCTAAGATAGGCCGTTCTTCAACTGAACTGTGAAATAGGGCGTTTTTGAAAAAAAATCTGAAATAGTTTTTTTAGATAGGGCGTTTTCGAAGCGGTGGCCGAGATAGGGTGATATTGTCTTCCCTGGTTCCTGATAGACTAAGTTTTTCATAAAATCATTCACAAAGTTACTGACCGTTGCTACGATGACAGACATAGTTATGGTACACTGTCACTTATTCAATCAATGTGAGGTCCTCTTGCACCGGCCAGTCCAACCTGCTCGATTTGAAGCATGTTTTACATTCGGAGATTCTTCAAGATAAATTTAAAAATATATAAAATATTGTTATTGTTGTTGCAAAATTGCTGTTGAACAGTGTAATTATTTACCAATCAATAATCATAATTTCTTATTTAAAAATTCTCTAAATTTGCTATGGTGAGAGTTTTTTCCAACGCCCATTACACATCCGCACATGCTATGTATGTATTTAGGTATGAAAATGGTATATCTACCTCAGAGCGGAAATTCGCTTTCAGTTTGCCAATTGATGAAATGTTTATCGCAATTTATTCTGGCACTAACTTTTGTGCACTCAAGTACGTTGGTGAGTTTATTGCATTTTAAAAACTATTAAAACAACACAAATTGCGATATGAAGCCACATTAATTCAAGTTAAATTTCAATGTGCATATTTGTCGCACCACCCATGGCGTATACGTAATTCTTGTGCATAACGAATATAGATGTATGAGTGCCTCTGTTAATGGCCCAGGAAATTGAAAGTAGCTTGAACCGTTCGATTTATTAGAAAACTTGAAATTATATTTAAAATTCATATTGTTAATAAGTCTCTGCTGATTTTTCACCTGCACCAATTTTAAAGAGAAAGAATGTGATATTTGGATAAGTATAGGTCAGAGACCCCAAGCAGTATTCCTTTTATAATAAAGTTTTAGAATGAAAAATTTTTCCTTTCTTTTAATTGCTTAGTCCGAAAAAAATTTTAAATTCGGACGTTTATTATTAAAGGGCAGAATAACAATGGAACGGCCCATCCTTAAAAAGAAAAGTCCCCACTTTACTTTTACTTATTGATATTTTTGAAAAAACTCCGAAAAGAAGAAAAAGAATACATGACTTATCATGAAAGTTCTATGGGTATTCCCGGCATCCCGTATACTTTCACCTGGGACAAGTTTTTGACCCGGACTTTTTCAACTCAAGAAAAAAACGTTTAAAATATGTCCCTGGTATTATTAATAAACAGCTTTTACATCATATAATGTGCGAAACATTCCTTTTTATACTCAGCTAAGCAGAGCTCACAGATATGTCAAAATGATCTGGGCGAAAAAAGAAATTAATTTACCAATGTCCGTCCGTCTGTCCCTAAACACGATAACTTGAGTAAATTTTGAGGTATCTTAATAAGATTTGGTGTGTAAGTTCCTGGGTTCTCATCTCATATCGCTATTGAAAATGAACTAAATCGGACTATAACCATGCCCACTTTTTCGATATCGAAAATTTCGAAAATCTGAAAAAGTGCGATAATTCATTACTAAAGACGGATAAAGCGATGAAACTTGGTAGGTGGGTTGACCATATGACGCAGAATAGAAAGTTAGTAAAATTTTGGGCAATGGGCGTGGCACCGCCCACTTTTAAATGAAGGTAATTTAAATGTTTTGCAAGCTGTAACTTGGCAGCTGAGTATGTAATGTTCGGTTAAACCCGAACTTAGCCTTCCTTACTCGTTAAATGTATCCTTAACATGTCTATTGGGTAAAATTTCCCAATTGTGTTTTTTTTTTTCAATTCTTCCGTTAAATAATATATGTATGTATCGTTGGAAAGATAAAAAAACAAGCTTCTTTCACAGCTAAAAAAAAAAGTCAATATGGCGTTTTTCGAGAAAAATAAAAATAAAATAAAAATATTCTACGAAAATTTGTTTTTTCGACAATCAGTAACGTACAAAAAGCACTCAATAATTATACATGGAAAAACGATGAAATTTAATATAAAATTTAACCGACAGGGGTTTTCTCTCTGTTTAGAAAACGTAAAAAGTTTTCCATTTTGCTGCCAGGAGTTTTGTAAATGCAACCACAAAACACATTTGTGAAAAATTTTCTACGATTTCTACATTTTCTATACTCAAACCCATGTACATTTGAGTAGAAAATTTATAGATGGGACAAAAAAGTTGAAATTGAATATTTAGTTTAAAAAAACAACAAATTTCTGTGCGCGGCAGTTTTTTAAACTTTTCGAATGCATAAGATATTATGTTTGTATTTAACATATTTTTTGTACTACCGACTGTATTCTTTATTTATTGTAAATGTTTTTTTGGTTTCGGGTTTACAGTCCAATAAATCAGAAAAACACCTTTATTTATTTATTTGGTCTTCTTCAGGGCTTAATGGCAAAAAAATATATGTATTTAACTTTTGCTGCCAAAAGTAGGTTGAGATCGAAATGAAATTAATTGCGTAAGTGGTGCATTCTCTTAGCGTTGTATATTTGGTCTAAAAACGTGGAATATTTTCAACATTTATTGCGCTTTCTAGACTGACAGAATTACCCTCCTGTTTAAGTTCTATAATAGCGTTTACATACTTGAAAGTTTAAAAATAACCTCAACATTAAGCTAAGAAAACAATTTTTTAAAAATGTGTTTTTCGAAAAAATAAAAAATAAATAAATAAAATTATTTTCAACCATCACTAATTTTTATTGAAAACTACGGAAAGTACTTAATTAATATACATATCTATAAACGCGGTAATATAGTAAGAAATCAATCAGTGTGTTCATACAAATGAGGATAATTATGAAATTTTCAAGCTCCTGTATGTTGGCAGCCCAGTCCTGCTTTTTGCATACAAACTGAAATCCAATAATACAACAATTTTACAAAGTACGTACCCTTGGGACATTTGAGAGCACATAGCCTGGTACACTGAAAGAAATGGTGCTAGTAAAATCAACAAATCGGTTCTGTTGTTCTAGACTTAACGGAGATTCGATGAAATTGATCGAATTATGGTTAATTCGACCGAGTTCTTTGTAAAGCGAACAAATTAGTTTAGTCATTTCAACAGAAGAGAAATTGTCGCTCTTAAGTTAACAAAATTTTGTAAAATTGACAGATTCCTAATCAATCTGTTAACACTACTGATCTTACAGATCATTTCAACGGTGACCAACTGTCAATAAATGAGAAAATTTCAAAGAGAATTTTACGCTAACTGTGCTGTCTACTTTGTACTTATGACGATGGTGCTACTTGTTAAAAAAAAAAAACAAAAATAAGAAAAACATCAAATCGAAAAAACACACAAAATGGGAAAACAACAAAAAACTAGTTTTTCAGTTATCAATACAAAACGAAAACCCCTTTTTTGAATTTACTGTGCAAAAAATTATGAGATACCGGGACATCAATTTATCGGGTATAATTTTGCAACTTCTCCTCCAAGCGAAATGCAAAATTGCGCCCTCTTGTTGCAAAAGTTTTGCTTGAGCGAACAGGATTTTTCCAAAGTTAGTAACATTTTGTTCAAGTTTTTACGAATTTTCACTCACGCGAACGAATCTAATCTTAATATATAAAAAACACGTGTCACACAATTGAGGCCAATGGACTCCTAAACTACTGAACCGATTTTGAATTTGTTTTGCACCCCGTGTGTAGTTTGATCTAACTTGAAATATAGGATAAGCGACTGGGTGATTAGGGTCTCGAGATATAGGCCAAAACGTGGACCCGGGTACCCCTAGAGTGTATTTATAGAATATGGATATCAAATGAAAGCTGTTGATGAGTGGTTTAGTAGGGGGTAATTCTCATACCCCTGGGTGACTAGGGTCTCGAGATATAGACCAAAACGTGGGCCCGGGTATCCCTAGAGTGCGTTAATAGAATATGGATATCAAATGAAAGCTGTTGATGAGTTCTTTATTAGAGGGTAATTTTAATCTCCCTGGGTGACTAGGGTCTCGATTTATAGGCCAAAGCGTGGACCCGGGTACCCCTAGAATGTGTTTATCGAATATTGATATGAAATGAAAGCTGTTGATAAGTGCTTTAGTAGAGGGTAATTTTCATACCCCGGGTGACTAGGGTCTCGAGATATAGGCCAAAACGTGGACCCGGGTACCCCTAGAATGTGTTTATATAATGTGGATATCAAATGAAAGCTGTTGATGAGTGCTTTATTAGAGGGTAATTTTCATACCCCTGGGTGACTAGGGTCTCGAGATAAAGGCCAAAACGTGGACCCGGGTACTCCTAGAATGTGTTTATATAATGTGGATATCAAATGAAAGCTGTTGATGAGTGCTTTAGTACAGAGTAATATATTATCCACTGGGACTGAGACGCGGAGTGGGACTGGGACTGGAATAAAATGAATACCACCTGCTGGGACAGGCAATAAGGGATGCAGAAGAATGAAAAGAAATTGAGAGAAGAGAAAAGAGAGAAGGAGGAGATTGAGAAAGAGATAGAATGAGACGAAGGTGGAGATATATGAAGCGAAAATACGGAGGGAGGAGTGAATAAAAGGATTAGGAAAAAGTGAAGAGGGGGAGGGCAGAGTCAGACGGAAAAAGCTTATTAAAATGTATGCAGATTGGCCAAATTTAGGGCAGGATAACGTCTGCCGGGTCTTCTAGTAAGATAATAAAAAACATCCCTTTTTAATGTTGATGTTTCCGACAAAATAAAAGTTTGAGTTGTTTTGGAATCGTTTCAACTTAAAGTGTTACGAAAATTAAACTTGCCAAATTACATGTAAAGTTACTCCAGTGGTGAATTACCTTTCTGGGATTTGATTCTGTACTTTTCTATAACTAACAAGTTCTCTTTTTAAAATGTTACGTCACACAGTTATACTAGAAGTTTTGTTCGAGACAATCAAGTGTGGCAACTACATGCGAGAGAAGAAATTGAGAATGAGCTCAGCTGCAACTGAAACAATTGAGAATCTGTTTTGTGAGTACTATTTTCGTTTCTATATTTATATGTATGTATATGAAGCAAGCATTTGTATTTATGTATTCACATATTTACTTATTTATATGGCGGCCGCCGTAGTGTGATGGTAGCGTGCTCCGCCTACCACACGGAAGACCCTGGGTTCACACCCCGGGCAAAGCAACATCAAAATTTTAGAAACAAGCTTTTCAAATTAGAAGAAAAATTTTCTAAGCGGGGTCGCCTCTCGGCAGTGTTCGGCAAGAAATCCGAGTGTATTTCTGCCATGAAATGCTCTTAGTGAAAACTCATATGCCTTGCAGATGCCGTTCGGAGTCGGCATAAAACAAGTAGGTTCCATCCCGCCAATTTGTAAGAAAATTTAAAAAGGAGCACGGAGCATATTAGAAGAGAAGTTCGGCCTAAAATCTCTTCGTATGTTATAGCGCCGTACACATATTTATTTATAATAGAGTTCACCGAGTGGTTGAAATTCAAACAAAGGAAAGGAAAGGAAGGAAAATCAATGGAAGGGAAATAAAAATAAAAGAAATGAAATAAAAGAAAAGTAGAGGAATGGAAAGGAAAGGAAAGGAAAAGAAAGGAAGGAAAGGAAAAGAAGGAATATGAATGGAAGACAAATGAAAGTAAAAGAAAGGAAATAAAAAGAAAATTAAAAGAAAGGAATGGAAAGGAAAATAAAGAAAAGGTAAGGAAAGGAAAGGAAAGGAAAGGAAGGGAAAGGAAAGTAAAGGAAAGTAAAGTAAAGGAAAGCAAAGTAAAGGAAAGAAAAGGAAATGAAAGGAAAGGAAAGGAAAGGAAAGGAAAGGAAAGGAAAGGAAAGGAAGGAAAGGAATGGAAATAAAGGAAAAGTAAGGAAAGGAAAGGAAAAGGAAGGAAAAGAAAGGAAAGGAAAGGGAATGAAAGGAAAGGAAGGGAAAGGAAAGGAAAGGAAAAGAAAGGAAAGAAAAGAAAGGAAAGGAAAGGAAAGAAAAGGAAAGGAAAGTAAAGGAAAGAAAAGGAAATGAAAGGAAAGGAAATGAAAGGAAAGGAAAAGAAAGGAAATGAAAGGAAAGGAAAGGAAAGGAAAGCAAAGAAAATAAAACAAAGGAAAGGAAAAGAAAGGAAAGCAAAGGAAAGAAAAGAAATAGACTTGATGCATGATCAGCTATGTATTTTTGTTTAATTTTTATTGTGTACAAAGCAACTCCTCGGCCATGCTCACGATTCAGCATAGTACACAAAGAGCAAGTACACACACACAACGTGTCTATAGTATGAATAAGTGCATGTGTAGTGGTGTGACATTTATGTTAAATTTTTTATATTAAAATGATTTTTCAAATTTTTTTTATTTACGGATAACAGTGCAGCTCAAAATTTCCTATCAATATATATATAATTTGTATACCTTAGAATTATAGTTTAGCAGAAAACGGTTCCACATTTTTTCATCTTGTCTATTTATATATAAGATGACAACATAGGTACTTTCATACAAAGCTGTCGCATCAACTTTTTTTTGTTCATTTGACTACTAAAGCGGTCAATTACGAATCAACGATTTGTGCTCAGTTGATTCAACATTTTGTTGCTATGGATACAAATTTACAGAAATTTCGGTTGTATTGACCCGTATTTCGGTTGATTTTGTCTGTCTTTTTCTTTCAGTGTATATAATTTTTCGTTTTGCCAGAAGTTAGACCTTCTTACATGTTTATTAAAATTACAAATCAGTTTAAAAGGCATATAAAAGCCATCAAAAACCCGAGGCACTGGTTAATCTTCTAACATTAATAATTACTAATATAAACAAAAAGGCAACTCTTAGAGACCAATTGTACAGCGAACAACGGGATATTCATATGGCTTAGTAGCTAAAGGCTTGCACTGATATGAATTTGGAGATTGGAGTTCAACGCTCAGCTCCCGAAAAGCTAGCTGATGAAGAAGTGAAATTCAGAAACATGTCCTAGTAACTATCGCCGTTTGTAAACTTAGAATTTTTCTCTAATATCAATTACATTAATAATTACGTTAAAAAATATCTGTGCGCCTACAGTTTTATGTAGCATATTTTGCAGCACCTGTTATTATTTTTTTTTTTTTTTTGTAGCTCATAATTCATTCATTCTGCGTCATTGCCAGCCAATTAACCATATTAACAAATATGGTGGCCATGTGTATTATCTAAAAAAAAATCGTATTTTGTACGTACCTTTAAATTAACTAAAAAATCTACTCGCAAATAAATATAAGTGTTTTAGCTAATAACTTGCATACATTTTGTGCTTTATTTACTAAGAATATGCACTCTTATAAACATTTGTTTTGCTGACTGGTTGCTGTTCTCTTTACGTCGGCCACATCTCTGATTTGTTTATGAATTTTGCAAATTTCACCAAATCAACCAATCATGTTCAGGGATTTTGAGTTAATCTTGATGGATTTATTTATTTATTTATTGCCTTCTATTAAAATAGTTGCATTAGAGATTAATTCCAAAAATCAGACAAGAAATTGTTACAAATCAGTCTCGTTGATGCTACATAAGCTGCTAAATGATACACTGATCCAGCATTTGATTTTTCGTTTTACAAATTTTATGGAAAAAAATTTGTTCATTAATCATAACCAATTTATTAATGCTTAAAATTTCATACAAAACATACAACGATAAGTGCCAAAAATCATCGGAGAGCTAAATTGGCTAAACTTGTGTCATTTTGGTATAAATCAAATTAACACTCAACTATCATACATAGTGTACACTGGTGCAGAATGTTTAACTTTTGAGAAAAATTTTTAAAAGAAATATCGAAAAATTTATTTTTGGTATCATAATCAAAGTTTGGATTTCTGGACGTCTAAATGATTACTTTTGTGATAAAATCACGCCACGACGGCAGCAAGGACTTTGATGAACTTTGAATATATTCTGGAAATATCTACCGGCTGGCAATATTTGTTTTGAAGAGGAGGGAATCCCTTGTCTCCTCGGAACAGGCACTTAAATAATAAATAAATGTAAGGCGCGATAACCTCCGAAGAGATTTTAAGCCGAGATTCTCTTCCTATTTGCGTCGTGCTCCTTTTAGATTTTCCTACAAATTAGCTCCCTACTTATTTTATGCCGACTATGAACGGCATCTGCAAGGCAGAAGAGCTTTCACTTAGTGTTTTTCATGGCAGAAATACACTCGGAGTGCTTGCCAAACACTACCGAGGGGCGACCCCACTTAGAAACATTTTCTTCTAATTGAAAACACTTGTTTCTAAAATTTTGATGTTGCTTTGATCGGGGCGTGAACTCAGGATCTTCGGTGTGGTAGGTAGAGCACGCTACCATCACACCACGGCGGCCACAGGTATTTATTCATTTTTTTAATCGATTTTGTGGCTCAGCCATACCAAGGCGGCTTATGACGAAGTTTTGCGCACAGATAGACCAAAGGCTAGAAATATCTAGAGGCGTATCTTGTTCCCTGGGATGAGGTACTTATTAATTTCTTTAATCGACTTTGTGACTCATTGAAGTTTGGCGCACGGAAATATTTACTGGAACAAATACTTTTTCAATAAAAATCTAGTCTTTAGGTCATTTAAATCGATACCTAACAATTCTAAAAACGAGGTCGTGCCCCGCGCCTTGCCTTTGCCAGCCCACAAATACCTTTTTTTTTAATCCGTACAACCCTGAATCTTTTCTGCTCAAACTTATAATATTTGCTTTTGGGGTATTTTTTCGGGATTATCACGAGATAATTTCAGAGTTGCTTTCGAGACATTTTCTGGACTATTTCCGGTTCATTTCGGAACTATTTCAGGGAAATTTTAGGACTCGTTTGAATAACTCCTTAATTGTTTCGGGATCATTTAAGGATTTTCTAGTAACTAGCACTGGGCACTGTTTATATTTGGGATCATTTCAGAACTATCTTCCCTGGCAAACCAATTACTTTCAAATCGGTGCCACCTTGAGTCTTTTTGACCTAGATCAGTAATAAATATCTGGTATCTGTGAAATTTGGTATTCTTTGGACTATCTTTAGATGATATAGGAATTTTTTCGGGTCCTAGGGTCTTTCGTGTCCATTTCTAGACTATCTGGGATTTATTACGAGACAGTTTCAGAATATTACTTATGGACCATTTCCACACTGTTTCTATCTGTTTCGAAATCATTTAGGAACTATCTCCGGATACTGGAACTTTTTTTATCATTTAGGAATTCGGAATGATTTTGAACTTGTTATGTAATAATTTCAAGAATATTTAAATATCACTTCTGGACTAACCTCTGACCCTTTCGGTATTGTTTTCGGCACTAACTTCGAACCAAATCAGGATTGTTTTCAAATTAATTTAAAATTGTATTCGATATTAATTCGCAAATATTTAGAGATGATTTTTAAGTTGTTTAGTAATCATTTCATGACCCTTTCGGGACTATCGTTGGACAATTTCGGAGTTGTTTTCGATTAAGATTCGGTATCATTTCGTGGCTATTTTCAAATCATGTATACATTATTTAGGGGATAGTTTGGGATCTATTGTGGAACTTAATCATGATAATTTCAGACTATTTTCGGGACCATATCGGCACTATTTCGGAATAAATTTAAGATTACTCGGAACAGAATCGGTAATGTGTTCGGAATAATTTCTGCATAGTTTTCGTGATAATCTTGTCGGTATTTCGTCACTATTTTACAAACTTTCGTAATAGTTTTAGAATTGTTTTCAGGTTACGTAACAGTTTAGATATCAGGACTCCCTGGGGATCATATATGAATTTTGTTGGACTGTTTCGAGACCACTTCAGAATACTTACGAGATCATCAGTATTTGGGTATTGTATTTAGTATTATTTCCAGACGGTCAAATTTTCGGGATTGTGAGCGGATTAATTTCGGAATTGTTTCACGAATTAAAGCGGTACTGTTTTGGAAGTATTCGGAATTGATCAGTATTATATTGGGATTATTTCAGGGATCATTTAAGTGCAGTTTTAAAACCATTTCGAGATAATTTCGGAAAACTTTTAATATGCCACAATATCGTATCGAAACTCCTGTCGCTAGAGATAGATGGACGGCGGCAATGGATCCATTTTTGGGATAATGCCATAAAAAAACCTATCAGGAATCGAGTCATCTGATGTTTTTTCCGCTTACTGATCGATTTAAGGCGATGATATCCATACCTATTAAAGGTGTGAACTTGGGCTAGTAAGATTTCTTTTGAAATTGGGAATTTCGATGCAGTGTACAACTTTTCAACTTAGCAACATACATACATGCATTTACTATTAAATATGTATGTATGCGTAACATATACACACATTCCAATCTCATACAAATTTATTTGTTAACGTTTCACTCAGCTGTTCTGCCTGACTCAAATGTCTGTCTGCAACTGCTGTTCCAATGTCTAAACTGCGACAGATTAATGATTCGTATTAATTTTTTAAATTTACTTTAATACTCTTATTTCTTTCTAAATATATGTATTGTATACGCCTATTCACATACATTCTCTTATGCAACCGCTAAATTATAAATTCCAAATGCTAAAATAAACAACTGCCAATTTTTCAGCAATTAGCCAAGCGGCATGCAGACTCATTAGCTCCTGAACAAGAAACGACGACTTGCCTGATGGCTGATGATACATAGCTGAGAACGCAGTTGAGCGTAATTAATAAAGCCAACAGTCAGCGACGATCTAGGCAAAGTCAATGAGAAGAGCCACAACAGATGTAGCAGCAACAATGTCAACGTGGCGTCGTGGACGATTTGTGGGCGGGCAGATTGAAATTAATATAAATTGTTTGTGGGTTATATTCTGTTAAATGCTGCAACAATATTTCGAGAAAGGGGAAAGACGAGTGAGATGCATCAACTACAGGTAATCTTACTTGGGGACAAATGTTGGGGATGCGACAATGGAGCGTGCCTTTAAGAATTGTAGTTAGAAGCGATATATATATCTCCGAAAAGATGTTCATCGAACTTTGTCTCCTATTTGCAGTGACTAATTTATTTCCCACACATTGGGCGGACGACTTCAAGCGAAATCTACATCGATGCATTTCTGCTAAGAAAGTTTTAATGGCAGAAATATTCTCGAAGGGTTAAACAAAGGATTATGTGGTGTGATCTCGTTTTAGTTGTGGGCTTTTTTGGCAAGGTAGCCAAACACACTAACCTCATGTTTTAGCGGCCACGTGCTCTATGTAAAAAGTTCCACTCATACGTATGTAGCTCAAACTTGGTGAAAACATACACATAACTTTAAGATCGACTGCATTTTTTTGTTGATATTGAATTGTTCTCTTAGGCTTATGAACTAAGATATACTCGCTTAAAATATATGCAGCATATCAGCTCTTTTCTTATTGTGTCCAAATACTCCCTCCTTTGCTCTTCTGCCTGCTATCTTTACCCTAACCACACACGTATTCCGCTTTTCTTCTTGCATCCTCCCTAGAGATATACCCGGAATAATTTCAAAAACTATACCTAAATGGTTCCGCAATTTTAACGCCGAAACCCATCCTAAAATGGTCCTGAATAATCCTAAATTGATCCCAAAATAAACGAAAAATGATGATCACAGAATCCATCACGAAAACGTTCCGAAATAGACCAGAAGAGGCCCCGAAAAAATTATAAAAATATCCTGCAAACAACACAAGTATTCCCAAAGTGAACTTATTAACAATTGTACAAACGGTCCCAAATAGGCCCAAAAACAATCCCGAAAACAGTACAGAAAATATCCCGAAATCATTACAAATATTTCTCGATATGAACGCTGAATTGATTTGAAGCAATCTCCAGATAGTCCCAGATAAATCGTAATATAATCCTGAATATATCCCGAGACAGTTCGAAAATATTCTCCAGTAGCTCCGAAGTGTTCCCGAAAATATATTCGAAACAATCCCAAAATGGTATGTTCAAAGAGATCCCGAAAGTGCGCCAAATTATTCTGAAAACAATCCCAAAATTTCCGAAATTGTCGGAGCACCAATGGGAAATCGTCCCGAAATCCTTCTAAAATGGTCTCGAAAAGAACGCTGAATTGGTGTGAAGGTTTTACGGAGAGGGAGTTCAGAAAATTCTTCAAAATTATAAAAATACCGAAAAGATGTCGAAGTGATAGGCGCAAAATGCTCTAGAAAAAATTCCGATATGTACTGAAATATCCGCAAAATATCTTGAAATAGTATCGATATGGTCTCGAAGCCGATCCCGCTATGATCCGGTAATATTATTGAATTCCTTCCTAAAAGGTTCCGGTTTAGTACCGACATTGATACAGAAAGCGAGACGTGGAACTAACCTGGAAACATTTTCGAAACGGTCCAGAAGTTAGGTCTAAATGAATGCCGAAATAGTCCAAAATTTTTAAAACATTTCGACATAATCCCGAATTATCCTGAATACAATGCCGAAACGGTCTTAGTTGATTCCAAAAATAATCCCGAATTAGAGCCGAAATGATCCAAAACAGCAATCCTTAAAGGATTCTGAAATTATGCCAAATTATCTCGAAAACAACCCTCAAATAATACGAAGCTTTCCCGGATATACTAAAGTAGAAGTCCCGAAGCATCGTAAAAATTATACCGAAAACAATTCCGGAATGATCTTGAAGCAACCAAAATGATACCAAAGTGTGCTCCGAAACCATTCCGAAATACTCCCGGAAATATGCTGAAATAATCTTGAAATCAATCTACACATGATTCAAACTCTTAAAAAACCGAAATACTCCCGAGCATAATCCCGAGGCACTCCCGGAATAGTACCGATAATAAAACCGGAAATAATCCCATATAGTACAGGAGTTATCTCAGGTATATTCCTAAAATTTTGCAAAATGTTTCCGGAATGATTTTGAAAGCAACCTCGAAATTATGAGGAGAAAGCCCCAAAAATATCGCAAAATCTATTCGAAGTCATCCAAAATAGTCACGAAATGATGCCGAAAACATCGATTAGAGACACAGATCCGAAGTTATAGCAAAATTGTCTTGAAAACATCCTCCATATCCATATTTATAAAAATTACTGAAATATTCCCGACCACAATCCTGAAACGATCACGCAGTGCTATTCAAATTAATACCGAACTCCGAAACAGAAACATTCCCAAAATGTTGCTGAAATATTCCCGGAAAGAGTTTTGATATGATCCCAAAAGCTTTTCGACGACATTTAAAACAGTCACGAAGTGATCCCGAAAACAATTCTGGAAAATTTTAGAAACAGTCCCGAAATTATCCCAAAATTGTTTCGACTTGCTAAAGCCTCGATATAAATGACCCATATACCCGCTATCATTGGTTAAGCAGAGTATTCTTAGGTTCAGTTTTTCAGTGCAAGTTTAAGTTAACTAGAGTTTAAACCTGCTCTTTTGGCTCATTCAACTCTGATGAACAGTAAAACTTTATTATTATTGGCACTAAGGAATTGAGTCTAAGCATCAAAAATGGCAATACACAAATTTTAGTAAAGTGTAGAAGTAGTTAAGCTCGCAGTAAAAGTCCGGATCTTAGAGTTAGAAAGAATTAGACAAAACCTAAAAAGGAACCGTACCGAGTGGGCTCGAAGGTCCCCCTTTCTCAAAATATGTTATTTCTTTTGGACGTCCTATCATCCAAACCTTCGTATCTATAATATTAATAAGATAAGATGTAATTTATATTGCCTATGTTCATCTCCACGCCCCTATTTCAAAAACCTTATACAGCCTATTCTTTCGTGGTAGGTGATTCCTCTTTTTCTCTTATCCCACAACTATTTTCTCATCATGGTACATACATTCACTCTTATTTGCTCAATATATAACAATATAAAAACATGCATACGTATATAAGTACATATATATATATATATACCACTGGATGTGCCTATGTACATTTAAATATCCCTGCTTTATCAATCACTTCCTCCTGTTCCACAATTGCAAATTCCCACAACTTATTCATTTCTCTCAATATATTTTCATTCTTCAATATGCCGTCGTCTTACGCAGCTGCCATAATCCTTGTCCAGTAAAAAGCAAACATATGACTATAGTATATTGTATGGGAATAAAGTTTATTGTCGTCTAATAAAACAAAATCAAACAAAAGAAAATGTAACTCTAGTATGAATATTGAGACGAACGTGCTCAAGTACCGATTCGTTTTATGTGATGATTTCAGACGCCGCATTTTAGCAACGCGGAATTGTACACGTGTTCCGGAAACGACTACGGTGGCTGAAATAACGGTGACATCTGTCTCGAGTGAGTGTATGAATGTATGTACATACATAATGTGGCGTATTTTGGTATCTATGTTAGTATGTTAATACTGCATTCAATTGATTTGAAATGAGTTTGACTATAAATAAATTGTTTTGTTCATAAAAATAAAATTGTGAATTGTACGTGATTTCATTGCAAAAATACTCAAAGGATGGATATGGATACTACATATTATTTTATTTCTTCTTAATAAGAGAGCATACATCATCATCAGATACAAAGATAAACTTATTTTGTGAAATTAGTTGAGGTTCACGCCCACATTTTTACATTAGTGTGGAAAAAATGTGTTTATAAAATTTGAAAACGGCCCGCCGCACAGTGTATTACTTTCATGTTTTAGAAAATATTAATTAAAAAAAAGCATATCATTGAATTTCAAAAATTATTTCGAAATTCTATTTAGAAATGCGTAGTTAAGCGAAAAAATAAAAAACTAGGAAATTTTAACTAAGTTGAATCGACTAACGGAGCTTTATTTGGAAGCATATCATTCGGGAAAAAGTTTTAACTCGACTTTTTGCCATTGAATGTGAAAGTTTAAATTGCTGGCCTGCTGTGAGTTATACTTCAATTGCTAAAATATAATATTGTGTTTATTTTCTGAGGTATACTAATTTTAGAAAATATACATTTTTGTGATTTTAGTTAAAAAGGAATTAGGTTTTCCTCTTAGAGTGGGATAATGTTAAATTAAGTAAAATTTTTGAAATGTGTTGATTTGATAAGACCAGCAATTTCGTTATCCGCATTTATCCGATTTAATCTGTATCTAAACTTTTTCGTATAACTAAAATTGTAAAACTTTAGCTGCAGGAAAATGCAGGTTTTCATGTAATATTTTGTTTTCAGGAAATATGGAAATTTCAAGGGAACAACTTTTCGAGATTTGGTATAAGCAAAATAACGCAAAAGAAAAAATTACAGCTCAAGTTTGACTCCAATAAAGAAAGCAGTTTCAAAATTAGTGAGTGGAAAAGTTGCAGACGTATTTTAAAAGAAGAAGGGATGACCAGTGATATCTTTTTCGGAGACTAGTCATCAGTCGAAAAGGAAAAAGTTATCACATTTGATAAGAAACTATTCAAAAGAAGAGTTGGCTTTTACAACTGCTTCAAGCTTAAGGTTATCAGGTCAGTGGGATGCAGCATAATGTTAGAAACCATCACAAAAAATTTAGACGCAACTAAAATATAACATGCCCTTACTCGTCCAGCATCAGTGTTAGATATATATACTTCAGAAAAGGCAGCTCTATATATAAACCGAAAGTTTACAGTTAAAACGTATTAAGAAATACGATCTGGGGCTAAACAAAGACATGCTGACATTTACCCATCATATGAATTCCTTAGAAAAGAAAAATTGCATGTTATCCTCCAAAGGAATCCATTCTTATAACTGATCTGTCAGCGGAAGTCCACCTGCAAGCGTTGGTGGACAAAACTCTTGAAGGAAAAAAAGATTGTTGAAGAGAGAAAAAAAAGATTTAAGGAAGACAAGGGGTTATTAGTAGATCTTCCAAAACAAGGCTTTGAGACGACTAGTGATGGCAACACAGCCAAACGCTTTTTCCAATGCCCCTCAAATGCTGCGGAAATAACGGGAGTTGACGAAAATTTAATTAAGCGATTTGCTGTCATACTTCAAATTATGTTATGTGGATTCGCCGTTGATGCCGAAGCATTTCGAAAGTATGCCATTTCGACCACAAAAATGTTTGTAGATATGTACCCATGGTATTACATGCCATCGAGCGTTCACAAAATTTTGATTCATGGGGCAGACATTATTAATAAAGCAGTACTTCCAACAGGAAATCTCTCAGAGGAAGCACTGGAGGGTAGAATTTAAGATTTTAAGAGCTACAGGCGAAATATTACAAGAAAGATGTCTCGTAAATATACAATGGAAGATTTATTCAATATATTATTTTTGCCGTCCGATCCCCTAATATACTCTATTTCAGAAAAAAACTCGAATGAAAAATGAGGCATTCGACAAAAAAGTACTTAAACTACAGTCAAACCCAGAAGGAAATTTTGATCAAGGCTCCGACATATCAGACCTAGATGAAGAGTTCGACTCCAGTTTCAGCGATAAACATAACGTTATCGACTTGAATTTTTTTGATATTCATTACATTGATTTAAGTTTACTACTTTTACTACATACAAAAATATGCTTTTCTTCACGATAATACGTTTTCTCTAATAAATTTTTCTAACTTTCATATAACCATTCTTAATTTAAATTTGTTTATTTTTATGTAAAAGCGTTAGTTGGTGAATAGAGCTAGACAAATAAATAATTTTTTGCAATCGTGACTTTATTTCAGCTACTTACTTACTTAATTGGCGCTTAACCATCTAAACGGTTATGGCCGTCCAACAAGGCGCGCCAGTCGCTCCTTCGCTCCGCTAACCGGCGCCAATTGGTCACACCAAGGGAATTTAAATCGTTTTCCACCTGGTCCTCCTAACGGCGTGGGGGCCGCCCTCTACCTCTGCTTCCATAGGCGGGTTCCGATAGAAACACTTTCTTGGCCGGAGTATCATCTTTCATTCGCATAACATGGCCTAGCCAGCGCAGCCGCTGCGTTTTAATTCGCTGGACTATGTTGATGTCTGCATATAACTCGTACAGTTCATCATCAAATCTTCTTCGGTACTCACCATTGCCAACGCGTAGAGGTCCATAAATCTTTCGAAGAACTTTTCTCTCGAACACTCCCAAAGCCGCTTCATCTGCTGATGTCATGGTCGATGATTCTACCCGATATAGCAGGACGGGTACGATAAATGACTTTTAGAGTATAATTTTCGTTCGCCGAGAGAGGACTTTACTTTTCAATTGCCTACTTAGTCCAAAGCAGCATTTATTGGTAAGATTGATTCTTCGCTGGATTTCAGTGCTGATGTTGTTGCTAGTGTTGATGCTGGTTCCCAAATAAACGAAGTCTTTTACTATTTCGAAATTATGGCTGCCAACAGTGGCGTGGTTGCCAAGGCGCGTATGCGCTGACTCTTTGCTCGATGACAGCAGGTACTTCGTTTTGTCCTCATTCACCTTCAAACCCATCTTTACCGCTTCTTTTTCCAGTTTGGAGTAAGCAGAGCTAATAGCGCGGGTGTTTAGGCCGATGATATCAATGTCATCAGCATATGCCAGTATTTGCACGCTTTTATAGTATATTGTTCCAGTGCGGTTAAGTTCTGCAGCTAGTATAATTTTCTCCAGCATCAAGTTAAAGAAATCGCACGATAGGGGGTCACCCTGTCTGAAACCTCGTTTATTTTCGAACGGCTCGGAGAGGTCCTTCCCAATTCTGACTGAGCTGATGGTGTTGCTCAACGTCATTTTGCACAGCCGTATAAGTTTTGCGGGGAAACCAAATTCAGACATAGCGGCACATAGGCAGCTCCTTTTCGTGCTGTCGAAGGCGGCTTTAAAGTCGACGAAGAGGTGATGTGTGTCGATTCTTTTTTCATTGGTTTTTTCCAAGATTTGGAGCATTGTGAAAATCTGGTCGATGGTAGATTTACCAGGTCTGAAGCCGCACTGATAAGATCCAATCAGCCGGTTCACGGTGGGCTTCAATCTTTCGCACAATACACTTGAAAGAACCTTATATGCGATATTGAGAAGGCTGATTCCACGATAGTTGGTGCATTTTGCATTATCCCCCTTCTTGTGGTCTGGACAAAGAACACTTATATTCCAACCGTCGGTCATGCACTCGTCCGCCCATATTTTGCTAAGAAGCTGCTGCATGAGCCTTACCAACTCCTCGCCGCCGTACTTGAATAGCTCCGCAGGCAATCCATCAACGCCCATGGCCTTGTTGTTTTTCAATCTGGTTATTGCTATTCTAACTTCGTCATAATCGGGCGGGGGGACATATATTCCATCATCATCGATTGCGGGATCGGGTTCTTCATCTCTGCGCGCTGAATTGCTGCCTCCATTTAGGAGAACAGAGAAGTGTTCCCTCCATAATCTAAGCCCTCTCTGGACATCAGTTACAAGATCGGCGTTTTCGTTCCTAAATGAGTTTTCAGCTAGATTGATGATATATCACACTGTGCGCCGCCATGCTTTAAAGATAGTAAGTCTGCCACCAAAGGCTCCAGGATAATATCCTGTGGCAGGTTATAACAAAAGTTAATGCTTCAGAAGAGTAAAATTTGCATCAAAGTGGTTTGGTTTCATCTACTCAAACCTTAAACTTTTCTTTCCCTAAGATATGTTACTCTGGACCGAAGAACTTAAAGCATATGTGCATTTAGCCTTGAATAATGGCTATCCGACTTCATTATTTTTATAACGAGAAAGTTGTTACAAAGTTTTTGGAGAGCTGCGAACGGTAAAATCGTGTTTTTTACAGCTTTTTCAAGCATTATTCTTTAATTCTCCTTTTATTATTTGCCTCCTATGAGGCAGTGAGATATTTTTTTGATTGATTGAATATTGAACAGGATATAGCTTTTGCAGCGGCAGTTCCGTATGTGAGAGTAATTTATCTTTTCTCTCAATTAAACCAAATTATAAGCACTAAAAAATAGCGTTGCTCATTTTTGACTCATTCGAAACTTTTGAGCGTGGCGCGTTTTTAACTCATTCCAAATTTTTGCAGTTTTTTGCTTAAAGTTATTTCCCGGGTTCACACCCCGGGCAAAGCAATATCAAAATTTTAGAAATAAAATTTTTCAATTAGAAGAAAATTTTTCTAAGTGGGGTCACCCCTCGGCAGTGTTTGGTAAGCACTCCTAGTGTATTTCTGCCATGAAAAGCTCTCATCTGTCTCGCAGATGCCGTTCGGAGTCGGCATAAAACAAGTAGGTCCCGTCCCGCCAATTTGTAGGAAAAATTAAAAAGGAGCACGACGCAAATTGGAATAGAAGCTCGGCCTAAAATCTCTTCGGAGGTTATCACGCCTTACATTTTTTTAATTTTTTTATTTTAAGTACCGAAATTCGGTTTAGGTAAAAGGAGTGTTTACTAATTCGATTTCGATGTGCCAACTTTAGTCATGTTAACTTTTGCGTGAAAGGTTTTTTTTGGCACACCTTTA
The DNA here is from genome assembly GCF_040869045.1 of Eurosta solidaginis. Lineage (NCBI taxonomy): Eukaryota > Metazoa > Arthropoda > Insecta > Diptera > Tephritidae > Eurosta > Eurosta solidaginis. The sequence goes on from NC_090323.1 coordinate 183,027,372, forward strand.
ATTTTGGCATAATTGAATATTTAAGAAAATTTTCCTGTGTACCGGGGATATTAAAACAGGAAAATAAAACAGATGTCTTATGATTTTTTTTCTTCGTTTTTTAACTACACCGATATCTCTAAAGCCAAGTTTCAGGTATCGATAAAAACTTAACTAAATATGCACAAATTTGTCGGAAATGGAGTTCTATGGTGCATGGCACATGCATGAACGTCAGAGAGATCTTTGGAGGTCTCTTGCAAGATTTGGCTTTCTTTCCAAATCCTGAAATATGTTCATTCTAATGGGTGGGAGAAGCCCTCACTTCGCACCTAAAGGCTTTAGACCAACCAGCCTATATTCGTTTCTTTTTAAAAAGCTTGACTGCCCGACTGATCTTTAGGTAAGGAGCAGGATTCCTAGATAATGAATCTAGGCATCTCAGCAAGCCTATTATAAAGGCATGTCTATTCACACTGCTCTTCATTCATTTTGTCAAACTGCTAGCGGGGTCCCTCGAGAGCAAAAAATTTGTGCTGGATGCTTTTCTTGACAAAGAAGGAGTCTTCAATAATGACTTTCCAGCTGTAATTGAAAGGACCCGCTCAACACTGGAAATCGAATCGATTGTGGTAGAATTTATCAGCTGATTATTGAGTGGTAGAATTGAAGCGGGGGAATGGGGTGAGTGGCAGCTCAGAGAAATTTAACAAGGGGAGCACCGCATCAAAGTGTTCCTTCTCCCCTGCTTATTGTCTGGAAAATGAACGGCCTACTTAAAAAACTTTAGGGAATGATCTGCTTGGTGGTGGCTTACGCCGATGACTTGCCGATGAGAGGCATTTTACAGAGTTATCTGTGAGTTGTGTAACTACATTCCTGAACCTAGACCACCTTCTATTGGGGGAGCACCGCTGGTGCTGTATGGCAGGGTTAAATTCACTGGTATTATTGCGTCATTAAGCTGCCAAAGAAAAATTAAGGGGATGAGAGTGCTCGGAAGACTTCGTACAATAAAAAGGCATACTGCTTTCTAGGGGATATTTGCAAACGATTGGGGCTGTCTCCAATAGTGGTACGTTGGCTGTATGATATAGTGGTCAAGCCGATTCACTTTTATGGTGTTCTGTACTCGTTGAAATCGCTAGAAAAATTGTCGTAGTAGTGAATTACGAGACTCCAGCATACTGACAAACTTTGACTTCATCCCCGGCAGGAAAGGTTACTTTGTGCCGGTCTCCGCTCTTATTTCCACTTTTTTTATATTCTCTCGAGGTAGGAATGGAGTGTGGAATTAATATGTTAAGAAAATCGGTTATACCAGTTCACGGATGACCCCAGGCTAGACGTCGGGGATAGAGGTGGAGTATTCTACCGCGAGCCCATGTAAGCCAGAAAGTTAGGCGGCCGTAGCACTGCAACGTCTTGCAGCTGTAAAAAATGCGATAGATAGGTTGCCATCGCCGCTGTAAGGAACTTACATAAGATCTACTCAGATGCGTAGAAGACTATCGAAGCGCTAATATCTGCCACCGTGACGTCGAAGGCTGTAAGAGATTTCTTGACTTCGCTTACGGTATTTTCTAACGACTTTTGTTTATCAGGGTCCCAGGGTATTAATACTTCTCTGGCAATGCCCCGCGCAGGCACTTGCGGATTTTAACGTATCTACTACTGGAGACTTTGGAACTGCGCTGCCCACTTGCTCTCGGCTTCAGGGCAGGTGGGCGTCGAGCCAGATTAGTAAGCGCTGAGCTAACACGACCTACACGCGTCTGCTGTGGTCTTTCTGACGAAGCTACTAGAGTTTACAGCAGTTCATCAATCCATGGTTATTAAAGGATTTAACAGCGCTTTGCCAAATGAAAGTTAATGCGGTACGCCTTAATATTTTTTGTTTAGCTCCAGTATGTAAGGTAGTACGGAGGACGACGAGGTGGGAACATGCAATAACTTTATGCTCATCAGTCAAGTCTTTGCGAGCACGAAGCGTAAAAATCTTTGTCGGGACGTTTTCGACTCTACGTACCTTTATCGTTGCCATCCAGCAATTCGCTAAATAATTCGTTACCAGTTTTATGGTTAAAATATGGGGTGGCACAACGGATCAACTTAAAAGTGTCCAAGTGAGCTTTTTCTTGATGGAAGTAAAATGCGAGGGTAATAGTTTTGAATTACTTCCTGCCATCAAAGTAATGATCGGCGCCTTCGCGTCTTGGCAGCCATGTCACTGTTGAAGAATATGAATTCGAGACTGTGAAGGATTTCATCTACTTGGGAACCAGCATTAACAGCAAAAACAAAAGTCAGCGTAAAAATCAAATAGAGAATAACTCTTGCCAACAAGTGCTTCTTTGAACTGAGTAGGCAATTGAAAGTAAAGTCCTCTCCCGACGAACAAAAGTCACTCTTCACAAGTCGCTCATCATAACTGTCCTGACGTATGGCAAGGTAACATTGATGATGGCACTTGAAGGAGAAAAGTTTTGCGGAAGATTTATGGTCGTGTGCGTGATCCCAATGTCGAGTATTGAAGGAGGTGCGCAGATAAGACGATAGTGCAGCGAATAAAACCCCAAAGGCTTCGCTGTCTATGCGTATGGGCGAAGACGCTCCGGCCAAGAAAGAATTTCAGTTGACATCACAGTATGGAAGCAGAGTAGGGGAAGGCCTCCACTGGGCTGGGAGAGGCAGGTGTAGGAAGACTTGAACTCTCTTAGTGCTCCTAACCGGCGTCAGTTATCGCTAAACATGGATAGCTGGCGTGACTAGTTACGAAACGGCCAAAATCGGCTAGATGATTAATGATGATGATGTTGATGATGATGAATAATATTTGGCAGGTAGCTGGAACACATTGATATTGAAACATTATTGGACAATATTATTGAACAATATTGGATTAACAGGAAGAAGTACTTACGTACAAATTTTTATTTCCACATCGCGTATTTCCTGAACCGCTTAAGTCACATAACTGAAACTTAGAGTACCTTCTAATATGATTAACGTCAAAGTTTTCACTAAAATTGGGTATATTAGAAAAACGTGTGTGGTACATCCATTATTTCAAAGGTTCGCATTTGGAATTTGATTTCAATTGAAGGTCTTTCATACGGTCGACTAATGAACATCATCTTTACAATATATCTACAATTTATGGGTGTAAAATCAAATTTCATAAAAATGCATTATTTTTATAATTGCGCAATATTTCAGCACCATTTGAATTTTAAATACAGCAAACTCATTAAGAAATGTTTTCGAAACTTCTGTCGTGTGCGCTTCGCAGATTTATGTGCCCACAAATAGTTACGAGCGAGTACCAAAATTTATATTCATTCTGCATTTGTCAATTAAAATTGAATTAATCTCCTAAAAAAAGGCAATCATTGTAGCCACATTAAACAAACTGTTTGTTTTGCGAAAAAAACTAAAATAAACAAAATTTTGCAACACAAATTGTGCAAGACCAAAATATTTATGTTGCAACATAATTGGACCAAAATTTCGCACACAAATTACGCAAAATTAATGAGTCACACTGAAGAAATTCAAATTTCAATATTTTTGCACGTCGCACGAAATCGAAACGCTAACAACAACAGCGCCTTGAGCTATATGGCGGGAAAAAAATTGAATGGTCCCAAATTTGTCAAATTAAAAGTCAATTGTGGCAATCGAATGCAATTTACGAATGCGCAACTTAGAGCAACAACAACAATGGCAACGTCACACGAAAGTGGGGTACTAAAATTTTACGGCGTTGAAAAGCCAAATAAATCATAGTAAATTGCAACGAAAGAAAGCTAAAATTAAAGAAAAAAGTTGTAAGATTTCAAAAAAGGGAGGACTTGAAAGTGTTACTTGTAATTGGGAACAAAGTATGTAAATACATCGCTGCTGTCGTGTATTAAATGCGACTTGCTTTTTTGGCGTTCAAAATATTGCTGGCTTGCGTGATCAAACCCAGTGAAATAAGAAACAAATTTCAAAAAGCTTTGTGGACAATCTCTTGATATCTAATAAAATAATTTAAAAAAATGTTTAGTTAAATGGTTTTATTGAAAACAATACTTACATTAAGTAATAATAATACTTAATAGCAAATAATTAGGTAGGTACTAGGTGCTAGTCATCACACTCCTCATTAATCTAGGGCGTTGATCAGACAATTAAATAAAAGCGTTGGACGCGTAGAATTTCTATTGATAGTCATATATAAGACCAACTGAACCTTAATCAGGTTATGCTACGCCTCACATTTTTATAAATTTCACGCGCCCAACGCTTTTATTTAATTGTCTGATCAACGCCCTAGATTAATGAGGAGTGTGATGACTAGCACCTAGTACCTACCTAATTATTTTCTAGCTTTTAGTATTATTATTACTTAATGTAAGAATTGTTTCCAATATAACCGTTTAACTCAAACATTTTTTTAATTATTATATTTTCATGGTTTTAGTCTTTATATAATTGCCTATTATTTATCATTCTATTTTGTTCATTTAGTGAATCATTGTTACAAGGGCTCTTTCCTAACAATTAGTTACAATCTAGGTCCACAATACATAATTCTTCCAAAGACTTTATTCCACTCGGCGCCACGTATGCTTGACCCTCCTAGAACTCCAAAGTATTTTGATGTCACTTCAACCGGACTCTATGTAATATTTGTTCCAAATATGAGCCAAATTGGGCCACAAATACGATTTTTTTGAATATCTCGATCCTTGCGCCACCTAGCGGTGATTTTTTTTCGTAGGTCGGTCTCTATTCATGTAAGTATTATGTGTTCCAAATATGAGCCGAATCGGACCACAAGTACGATTTTTTAATATCTCGATTCATGCGCCACCTATCGGAGTTTTCATTTCTTATTATTGCTTTGTCATTGGGTTCTAAACTATGTTCCAAGTTTCAAGCTTGTTGCTTATCGGGAAGTTACTTATATTTTAATTACAAAATTCGTTCGCAACGGCCGTGCGGCCGGCCGGCCTGTAAAGTCAAGCTAAATAAAACCGTTTAAAAGCGTCAATAAGGTCCAAGTAAAAAACGAAGTAAAAGGCGCGATAACCTCCGCAGAGATTTTAGGGCGAGCTTCTCTTCCTATTAGCGTCGTGACTCTTTTTATTTTTCCTATAAATTGGCGGGACGGGAACTTCATGTTTTACGCCGACTCCGAACGGCATCTGCATCAGTGTTTTCACTAAAAAGATTTTCGTGGCAGAAGTACGTGGCGACTCCGTTTTGGAAACACTTTTTTCTAATTGAAAGAACTTGTTTCCAAATTTGTGATGTTGCTTTACCCAGGAATTGAACCCAGGACCTTCATTGCGTTAGGCGAAGTACGCTACCATCACACTATGGCGGCCGCCGTCCAACTAAGGTATGGATTCAACCAAAATGCCTGTCACAAAAACCATACCTCTATTCAAAGCTGGGGAATAATGACTAGTAATCCTAATGATTAGTAATCGGATTAGAAGCTTTTATTTTGCAGAATAATTGATTAATTAGGATTAGTTGGCTATACTAATCGATTACTTTTTGATTAGTTTAGAACTAATCAAAAATCTAATCGAGATTAGTGACGATTAGCATATCTAATCAAAACTAATCAAAACAAAAAATTCGAATCGATTTCTCGATTAGTTTTGATTAGATTTGATTAGATCAACTATTTTGAAATATTTTTGTAAAAAAAGATGTATTTATTTTTTTATATACTCTCCTTTGTTTTTTTTTTTTTGTTAAATAATCAGAATAGAACATTTTTGTTTATAATTGTTGTTAGCAATCAGCTATATGCGTATTTGAATGACCCGGCCCCAGGTCCTGAAATTTGGAATAAATATGGTGCACTGAAGGAAGCGTGTCTATCGTTCAATACCCCGCTTACGTCATCAGCGCCCGTCGAAAGGCTGTTTTCATTTGCTGGAATAGTCAATACCCCAAGACGGAGTTCATTGTCTGAAATTTCTTTGGAAAAGTTGGTAGTAATGAAGTCGAATATTTTTGTGATACATATGTAGTGTAAATCAGCATACATTTAAAGAGTCGAGAATCTCATGTTTTTTTTTTTTTTCAGAACGTGCCTTTAATTTTTATACTACAACTAGTATGAGAAAAATTGGAGATAGACCCACCAATAAGTGTACCGAAATGACCAGGGCTATGAGCCGATAACAATCCCGTCTTTACTTGTTTAATAAGATTTATGTTTACAGTGAAATTTTGAATAAAAGTTCTTCTAAGTTTGTTACTTTATGAATTAAACGAAAAAACAACAAAAATATTTAAAAATTGTTGATCTAATCAAATCTAATCGAGAAATCTAATCGAATTTTTTTTTATTAGTTTTGATTATATATGCTAATCGTCGCTAATCGCCATTAGATTTTTGATTAGTTCTAATCTAATCAAATAGTAATCTAAAATATTAAAGAATCAAAAAACTAATGATTAGATTATTTTATTTTTCTAATCGTAATGATTTCTAATTCTAATCGAAGTTCCCCAGCTCTGCCTCTATTACTTGTTCAGCCCACTGTTTTCGTAACAAAACCTTGCCTCTAATCTAGGCTGAAGGAATGGTCTAAGGAAGGAAAGCGCCGAAATTATGACTTATTTCTCTTTTGGTGTGAGTATGGAACTTGCGTTTCCTGTTTAAAGGATACTACTAACTTTAAACATTCGTTTGCACAACATATAAGAAAGGTGTACAAGTTCCTTGTGGGCAAGTCCTAGAAGTTGCTCCATAATCAAGCACCACAATGGCTTCATATCCGTTAAAACTGGCACACCGATAAGGCTCGCCAAAACTTTGAGTAGTGTTTGCCTCTGCAATAACAACATAAGTGACTTCCAAAACCAAAAACAATTAAGTATGGGGTTGTCTTCGATAGAGCCGAAGACTTTGTATCTTTAATATAAACTGAATGAATTTTTAAGTAGTTGATTCCTCAGAGAAAGTCATACACGAAGGTCAGTATATCAAGAATTACCAGCCTTTATCCTACTTGTAGGGAATTTTCAGAAATAGAAGAGATAATTCGTAACTGTTAACACTTAAGGCGAGTTTCACACTGGCGAGACGCTTGTGTGACGCAAGCTAGTGTCGAGCCTGAGCCATACAAAAATGAAAAAACAGCAGTTGAAGGCTGTTATGATGAAAAGCAAGAAGCGGAAATGGGAGGAACTTCGATAAGATGTCAACAGAGACCCTTAGTGCCTATGCTACAAAATAGGTCTAAAAGGATTTCGGCAAGGTCGCCGGTACCGAAATTTGATACAGCATTAATGGAATTAGTAAGCGGGTTTTTGCTACTACTCCCGAAATGAGGGAAATCAGAACAGCACGCTTGAAGAACTTCCATCATACATCTCAGGGTAGTAACAGCTTACAGCAAGAAGCTTTAAAAACAATGAGGTACAGGGAACAGATACTCCGCAGAATTCTTAATGGAAATAGCAAAAATTGGGGTATTCCCGAAAACATGGAAAATCTGAAACGAGTGTTATTAGATAAGAGCAAAGGGAAACCGAATTCACCATCATCATCATCCTTACAAAGGCATCGCGGAACAATAGGCGTTGCTGGTAGACTTGGGCGAAATCGATATGTGATGTAGTGGGGGCGAGACCGAAAATGAAAACTAGTTGTAATCTGCGCATAGATACGAAGATGGTGGAGTACTACGAAGGTCGATATACTACGTGAAAAAAAAGAGACGGAGGTTTGTGGAGGGGGCTGCGACCCTGAATCAGAAGGCCCGAATTGAAGACGTTTCGCAGAGATTTTGAATAGAAATCCTGTTTGTGATCTGAGCTTAGCTAAGAAAATCCTGGAGTACTTTGTCCGTTCATAGACCCCGCAGGAATAAATAGGCGAAGGTTTCAAAAGGATGTTGCTTCCCTGAATGAGAAATCCTGGGCAGTGATGTTTCGCAGAAATTGTTTTGCAAAAGCCCTGCGATATATAAATGCAGTGACGATAGGGCCATTTCCAGGGAAAAATTTAACCGGATGTCTAATGTTATGTCTGCTGCCAACATAAACGCTTTCAGTGGAGTTAAGAGGCCGCAGCCTTTCCATGAGTATCTTGGCAAATACTAGAAGTTTTCTGGGACCTGGCTTATTTGCTGCCTCGAGATCTAGCAACTCTGCCGCCCCTTATAGCTCGAGCCTTGACCTGGCCAAGACAGGCCACGAACACAACACGTGCTCAACCATTTCTTCCTGCAGCTCGGACTTCCTACACCTGCTGTTGCTGACGAGACCTAAATTATAATCATTTGACTCCAGAAGGCAGTATCCAGCCAGTATGCCCATCGTGAGCCTTAAAAGGCACTCTGCAGAGATATCAGCTACTTTGTGCGTCTAATATCGTAGGCTTTGTACATGCTCTTAGAAAATTTTGCAGACCCGAGCTTTTGTCCACGCATTTTTCTCCTTTTAATTTCTCCCAAACGGATTGGGACGTCTATTGTCATTTCAAGGCGTGTTGCACCCTCCATTTCTAACTCATCGGCATTTTCGCTATGTTCTATCCTTTTATGATCGGGAACCCAGTATAGATATATGGTCCGGCCGGAGCGAAGTCTCTCTAATGCTTATTTTCATTCCATTGATGCAGTGCTGTTCGTGATTATTGCCTTAATCGCCGCCTTACTATCAATATATATATTGACGCGACTGCAGCTTAACCACTCTTTCTCCAGCATTTCTGTAGCCGTATACACTCTCATAGTATGCTCTGCCATTTCTAAACCCTGGGATCAACCTTCCATCTCAATTGTACCCCAAGATCTCTTTCGAAGCTCAGGCACGGGACCATATATTCCGTTGCCGATATTAGATGGCGCTATAGTGCTATGGTAATATGGCCTGCACTCAAGCCGACCAGAGCCCTTAGACCATGTTGCAGTTGCTAACGCGATATTTGTGACCATTAGGCCGGGATATGTAGAACGGCGGGCAATGCTGCTGTCGGGGTAGTTTTTAGGTAATACCTATAAAGTTAAACTAGTGGGCACGGATGGAGTAAAAATCCTACAAGAGGAAGAAGCTTGAAACTTTACATAAGGTTATGGATATTAAAGCACTAATTATTCATAAGTGTTTTATAGAAACTTAGCTTTTATAGAAACTCCTCCATAGCTGGGCCTCGAGTCAGCTCAGCAAACGTTGGGCGGACACCACTTCTTGCAGGGTATCAAGATCTTTCTGGCCGAAAGTGGATGGCAGGAGGTCTGCCAAAGTAGTTGGGTTCACTAAGGCTCACCTATCAATGGTCATTGGGGTTTTGACAGGGCACTGTTCCATGGGTGTCCATGGAGTACGTCTCAATATACTGGAAACTCAATCCTGCTGCAGCTGTATCGAGGATGATGATGTGGAATCATCAAATCATTTTTTGCTTGATTGCCCAGGTTTAGCCAGAACTATGCGAAAGTACTTCAGTCGCGACTCACTTGGATCTCCCGAGGATTTATCCAAGGTTGGGGTCGGTATCGTTCGGAACTTTATCGTTGCACCCAACGATTCTCTAAGTAGCTATATCTACGTCACCGTTATTTTACTGTATGTGGTATCACAACGGACCTTCATGTTGTCCAAATGAGCTACCACCAAACCTAACCTAACCTTAGCTTAGTCATAAAACACATGAACGCATTCAATAAAACTTAACTTCATTACTTTGTGATTCATTTAATGGCTTGGCAAACATTCACTCCCGCTGTCCAATAAATGTATTACAAGATGATGATGAATGAACTATTCAAAAGCGATTATATTAAAAACGAAGAATATGCGAATTGTGACGCAACGTGGGATTAGGACTTGTAATCAGAGTTAATATGGATACATGACATAGTAAAAAAGCAATATAAAGCACTTTTTAATTCATCCATGTTAAGTACGTACATACATACATATGTAATCCTGCATGCTATATGCATCCCTGGAAAAATCTTTGGACCATGTGGTCCACTGGAGTACTTACTATTCTACTCCACTGTAATGCAGCGATGGACCAACTCATGTTTCTACACGAACATGTTTTAAGCCGATCATTGCTCGTTTTTAACGATTGTAATCCCTAGCCGATGTTTGTTGGACTGTGGGTACTCCATGGATTACTCTGATGTAATGCGGAGCTGGAGTATATGGTCCGGTCCTAGGACATCGCAATGTTAATTGGACCATATTTTTTGTATGAATTGTGGTTAATTTTGGAGCACTCGCTTGGTCCATAGCGAGTACTCCATACATGCATGCATGGAGTACTCGCGATTTTTGCAGGGATGTGTAAGTAGAATGATATGCAATGTCGTAAATATATTCAGTATCTCTGTAGGTGCGAATGGAATGAAGGGGCTCCATAGGCTTACATATTGCAATTAAGCGCTACCAACTGCACAGCACACAAAACCAATAAGCCAAGACGACTAACGACTAACCAACGACGCACCCGACGCATGTCCTTATTTATATTTGCTGACTCAGCGGCTGCTTGAAGTGTGTTCCTATGCCAAATGAACACGTGCAAGCCTGCGGGGTATATCACGCCGTCTCAGTAATGTAAAATGAAGCGCACAGAACGCACTTGGCAAATTGTGAAGCAACCGTTGGGAGTTGGTTGAAGCTAGTCGTATGTACATATGTATGCAAGTACGTATAGTGTTACAGAAATTTGTCAGTTGCTAAGCTGCAAAACTGCATTAAATTGACTTGATGAGAAATTGGATATAACTCTTTTTATACTCAGTTGAGCAGAGCTCACAGAGTATATTAAGTTTGATTGGATAACGGTTGGTTGTACATATATAAAGGAATCGAGATAGATATAGACTTCCATATATCAAAATAATCAGGATCGAAAAAAAATTTGATTGAGCCATGTCCGTCCGTCCGTCCGTCCGTCCGTCCGTCCGTCCGTCCGTCCGTCCGTCCGTTAACAAGATAACTTGAGTAAATTTTGAGGTATCTTGATGAAATTTGGTGTGTAGGTTCCTGAGTACTCATCTCAGACCGCTATTTAAAATGAACGATATCGGACTATAACCACGCCCACTTTTTCGATATCGAAAATTTCGAAAAACCGAAAAAATGCGATAATTCATTGCCAAAGGCGGTTAAAGCGATGAAACTTGGTAGATGGGTTGACGTTATGACGCAGAATAGAAAATTAGTAAGATTTTGGACAACGGGCGTGGCACCGCCCACTTTTACAAGAAGGTAATTTAAAAGTTTTGCAAGCTGTAATTTGGCAGTCGTTGAAGATATCATAATGAAATTTGGCAGGAACGTTACTACTATTACTATATATACGCTAAATAAAAATTAGCAAAATTGGATGAAGAACACGCCCACTTTTTAAAAAAAAATTTTTTAAATTCAAATTTTAACAAAAAATGTAATATCTTTACTATATATAAGTAAATTAAGTCAAAATTCAACTCCAGTAATGATATGATGCAACAAAATACAAAAATAAAAGAAAATTTCAAAATGGGCGTGGCTCCGCCCATTTTCATTTAGTTTGTCTAGAATACTTTTAATGCCATAAGTCGAACAAAAATTTACCAATCCTTCTCAAATTTGGTAGGAGCCTAGATTCTGTGATGGTAACTGTTCTCTGTGAAAATAGGCGAAATCGGTGGAAGCCACGCCCAGTTTTTATACACAGTCCACCGTCTGTCCTTCCGCTCGGCCGTTAACACAATAACTTGAGCAAAAACCGATATATCTTTACTAAACTTAGCCCACGTACTTATCTGAACTCACTTTATCTTGGTATAAAAAATGGCCGAAATCCGACCATAACCACGCCCACTTTATTGATATCGAAAATTACGAAAAATGAAAAAAATGCCATAATTCTATACCAACTACGAAAAAAGGGATGAAACATGGTAACTGGATTGGTTTATTGACGCAAAATATAACTTTGGAAAAAACTTTGTAAAATGGGTATCATATTAAGTAGAAGAAAATGAAAAAGTTCTACAAGGCGAAATCAACAGCCCTTGGAATCTTGGGAGGAATACTGTTAGTGGTATTGCATATATAACTAAATTATCAGTACCCGACAGATGATTTTCTGGATCACCTGGTCCACATTTTGGTCGATATCGCGAGAACGCCTTCACATATACATCTAAGGGCCACTCGCTTTTAAAACCCTCATTAATACTTTTAATTTGATATCCATATCGTACAAACACATTCTAGAGTCACCCTGGCCCACCCTAATGGCGATATCTCGAAAAGGCGTCCACCTATAGACCTAATGCCCACTCCCTCTTAAAATGCTCAGTAACACCTTTCGTTTGATACCCATATCGTACAAACATTCTAGAGTCACCCTTGGTCCACCCTTATGGCGATATCTCGAAAAGGCGTCCACCTATAGAACTAAGGATTACTCCCTTTTAAAATACTCATTACCACCTTTCATTTGATACCCATATCGTACAAACACATTCTAGAGTCACCCTGGCCCACCCTAATGGCGATATCTCGAAAAGGCGTCCACCTATAGACCTAATGCCCACTCCCTCTTAAAATGCTCAGTAACACCTTCCGTTTGATACCCATATCGTACAAACATTCTAGAGTCACCCTTGGTCCACCTTTATGGCGATATCTCGAAAAGGCGTCCACCTATAGAACTAAGGATTACTCCCTTTTAAAATACTCATTACCACCTTTCATTTGATACCCATATCGTACAAACACATTCTAGAGTCACCCTGGCCCACCCTAATGGCGATATCTCGAAAAGGCGTCCACCTATAGACCTAATGCCCACTCCCTCTTAAAATGCTCAGTAACACCTTTCGTTTGATACCCATATCGTACAAACATTCTAGAGTCACCCCTGGCCCACCCTAATGGCGATATCTCGAAAAGGCGTCCACCTATAGACCTAATGCCCACTCCCTCTTAAAATGCTCAGTAACACCTTTCGTTTGATACCCATATCGTACAAACATTCTAGAGTCACCCTTGGTCCACCTTTATGGCGATATCTCGAAAAGGCGTCCACCTATAGACCTAATGCCCACTCCCTCTTAAAATGCTCAGTAACACCTTTCGTTTGGTACCAATATCGTACAAGCACATTCTAGAGTCACCCCTGGCCCACCCTAATGACGATATCTCGAAAAGGCGTCCGCCTATAGACCTGATGCCCACTCCCTCTTAAAATGCTCAGTAACACCTTTCGTTTGATACCAATATCGTACAAGCACATTCTAGAGTCACCCCTGGCCCACCCTAATGACGATATCTCGAAAAGGCGTCCACCTATAGACATAATGCCCACTCCCTCTTAAAATGCTCAGTAACACCTTTCGTTTGATACCCATATCGTACAAACATTCTAGAGTCACCCTTGGTCCACCTTTAGACCTAATGCCCACTCCCTCTTAAAATGCTCAGTAACACCTTTCGTTTGATACCCATATCGTACAAACATTCTAGAGTCACTCCTGGCTCACCCTAATGGCGATATCTCGAAAAGGCGTCCACCTATAGACCTAATGCCCACTCCCTCTTAAAATGTTCAGTAACACCTTTCGTTTGATACCAATATCGTACAAGCACATTCTAGAGTCACCCCTGGCCCACCCTAATGACGATATCTCGAAAAGGCGTCCACCTATAGACCTCATGCCCACTCCCTCTTAAAATTCTCAGTAGCACCTTTCGTTTGATACCCATGTCGTACAAACATTCTAGGGTCACCCTTGGTCCACCTTTATGGCGATATCTCGAAAAGGCGTCCACCTATAGAACTAAGGATTACTCCCTTTTAAAATACTCATTACCATCTTTCATTTGATACCCATATCATACAAACACATTCTAGAGTCACCCCTGGCCCACCCTAATGGGGACATTTCGAAAAGGCGTCCACCTATAGACCTAATGCCCACTCCTTCTTAAAATGCTCAGTAACACCTTTCATTTGATTCCCATATCGTACAACTAGATACACCTCTGGTCCACCTTTATGGCGATATCTCGAAACGGCGTCCACCTATGGAACTAAGGATCACTCCTTTTCAAAATACTCATTAACAGCTTTCATTTGATACCCATATCGTACAAACATATTCTAGAGTCACCCCTGGTCCACCTTTATGGCGATTTCTCGAAAAGGCGTTCACCTATAGAACTAAAGCCCATTCCCTTTTAAAATACTCATTATCACCTTTCATTTGATACCCATATCGTACAAACACATTCTAGAGTCAGCCCTGGTCCACCTTTATGGCGATATCCCTAAATGGCGTCCATCCATAGAACTACGGCCTACTCTCTCTTAAAATACTCTTTAATACCTTCCATTTGATACACATGCCATACAACCACATTCCAGGGTTACCCTAGGTTCATTTTCCTACATGGTGATTTTCCTTATTTTGTCTCCATAGCTCTCAACTGAGTATGTAATGTTCGGTTACACCCGAACTTAGCCTTCCTTACTTGTTCTTTTATATGGTTTTTTTTTTTTTTTTTCTTGATTTTTGAAAATCCCAGAGGCAATAAAACTACTCAACAACGCAACTAGGGTTGCCAGATCTAAGTTTTCGTTCTTATTTTCCACAAGTATCAGCGGCCGCCGTCGTGTGATGGTAGCGTGCTCCGCCTGCCTCACCAACTATCCGGGGTTCACGCCCCGAACGAAGCAACATAAAAATTTTAGAAACAAGTTCTTACAATTAGAAGACAATTTTTATAAGTGGGGTTGCCCCTCGGCAGTCTTTGGCAAGCACTCCGAGTGAATTTCTGCCATGAAAAGCCTCTCAGTAAAAACTCGTCTGCCTTGCAGATGCCATTGGGACTCGGCATAGAACAAGTAGGTCCCGTCCCGCCAATTTGTAGGAAAAATTAAAAACGAGCACGACGAAAATTGGAAGAGGAGCTCGGTCTAAAATCCCTTGAGAGGTCGGTGCGTCTTTGTTTTATTTAATTTTATTTAAAGGAAAGCCGAGCATCTCTTCAAATTTCCATAGTGTTCCTTTTAAGAATAGTAACAACTTGCAGCAAGAAGCTTTAAAAACAAAGCGGCACAGGGAACAGACGGAGTATGAGCAGAAATCTTAATAGAAAAAGCAAAAATTGGGTTGTTCCCGAAGACATGGCAAAGCAGCTGCTTGTGTTAATAGGCAAGAGCAAAGGGGACCAAATTCACCATCAGCATACTGGAAAACGACACTAATCACCATCACGGAACAATAGGTGTTGATGGCAGGGTTGGCGACATCGATACGTGCTGAACAGCGTTGATAGTTGGGCTACTACTTTCCGGTATTTATCTCTCCTAGCATTCTGACGAGTTTTAGAAATGCGAAGCTCACTATAGTACTGATGAATTCGAAAAAGAAGACTGTTTGTGATCTGCGCATAGCTACGAAGATGGCGGAGTACTACAATGGCCGATATACTTCGGGTGAATAAAGAGACGAAAGTTTCTGGAGGGGGTAGCGACCCTGAAAGAGAATGCCAAAATTTAAGCGATTTTAGGCTGAGCTTCTCTTCCAATTTGTGTCGTGTTCCTTTTAATGTTTCCTACAATTTGGCGGGACGGGACCTAAATGTTTTACGCCGACTCCGAACGGCATCTGCAAGGCAAATGAGATGGGTCTAACGATCTTAGACAATTGCGATGTGTGTTTTATGTGAGTACCTGTCTTTGGTAGAGCTAACCCAAAAACACGGATCTAATTGCAGGATCACGAATCCATAGTACCAAATTAGCTTGTAAGCGGATGTTTCAATTACAAGTCCCTCACCTTGGTGGACTCCAGTAGCTAGGTAGCAACTACCTGCAAGTCAAAGTGTGGACGTGAAACGTGGCTATTTACCAACTACCGCCAAAGTCATAAGGAGGGCACCTAAGGACTTCGACTCTCTCGCAGAGGCCAAAGAGAGATAACATTAAAACTCCTGCTGTTTCCAAGAGGATGAGTGATGTATCGAAGCAGTTACTGGCTGTTGCGTTGGTTGAACGCAGCAATCCTTTTTGACAGATGTCCACTGAAAGGTGGAAATCTGTAGAGATGGCGCTTATTAGCTTAGTGTTCTAGATAATGCGGCAAGAATGAATTAAACCCCTTCCAACCTTTCATTCGGCGGTGTGGTACAATGGTGTAAAAATAATTGCTTGCGACAACATCGCGAGCTTCACTGAGAAACTTTTCATGGCAAAAATACACTCGGAGTGTTTGCCAAATCATTGCCGAGGGTCGACTCCGCTTAGAAGCACTTTTTTTTCTAATTGAAAACATATTATTTGTAATTTTTTAATGTTGCCTTGCCTGGGGCTTGAACCCAGTACCTTCGGTGTGGTGGAGGGAATACCCTACCACCACAACAGGACGGAAAGTAAAAGAATAAAGAAAAAGAGGGAAGAGAATAGGAATGTGGAGCGGCCAAAGCCGAAACCGGGCGGAATATTAACCATTTGTTATGAAAGTGTTGTATGGTTTGTTATCGATTAAGTCTGTTATCGACGAGTTATCGGATTGCTATCGACGGCTTATGGGCATGTTATCTTTTTCTATTGACAAATTAAAGGTTTTTCATCTCTATGCTTTCGAAGTGTTATAAATTTGCTTGTTGTCGGTCTTTTCTTGACTCGTTATAGATTGGTTAAGGAAAAGTATCAGCTTTTATCGAAAAGATCGATTTCTTTTCGAAGTGTAGCCGGTTTGTTATCGGAGTGTTTTCGGGCTATTTTCTAGACAAGCAGCCGGTTTGTTTTCCGTGAGTTATATACAAGTAATCGGTTTATTATTAAGAAAGAACTCTAATTGCTCCCTGACGGGCTCAGACAACATTCCTTATACCATAATAAAATATACTTCGATTGTGTGTATATTTGTACCTTTATTGCGGGTAATTTAACTTCAACCATTGGACAAGCTCTAAATAACTTGAATACATCAATTTTCCAGACGTGCATCTGTAGGTTTGCACATCGAACCTAAGTTTAAACTTTTTGGTTTTGTTTTATGACTATTTTGAAATTCTAGACATAATTTAAAATTGAAAGCGGATAAAATCAAAAAAAGCAGTAGTAAACTGAGAGTGCAAAAAAGTTTGAAAAACTGCTTAAACCGATGAATGGTTTAAAATTTAGGCTCAAATTTATAATCGTGTATGCTCGCAATCCTATAAGCCAACCTATCTGCTGCCAACCCAAAGTTGAGTACACATTCCAATGTCAATTTCAGTTAACAAGCGGTCATTGTTGTTATTGGGTGGTAGCTCTAATAAGCCGAAAGGCCGATTTGAATAGTAGAATAGTACATTGCACCGAGCACTTGCGCAATAAATCCAACATCACAGTGCACAGTGGCATTTTTGCTTTGTTTAGACGCGAGAAAGTAAAAATTTTCAAGTCATCTTTATTTTTGAAATTTGAATGCAGTTTGTTTTTAAAATGTCCACAGTATATAACGGTAACTATCGTTTCTTTTAATTGTTGTTCTTCATTGAATAATCTTCTATCAAACTGTGAGTTGTTGATGACGCGCTAAGTAGTACAATTTACAGAAGTGAAATAACACGTGGTTTAAAATTAAATAAAACTTTGTGTTTGAAATACACCAAAGTTAATTTTCTTGGAAAGTTTGCTTCATGGTTTGAAGAAGTTAAGAAATTTAAATATAGGTATGTGGTATGGTAATTATGAACAAAAGAACAAGATAAGACTATAAGAAAGTTATTGTTTGGGGTAAATTCAAAAATTTTAATGGGGGGTCCAACCCCCCCCCCCCCCCCCCTCCCCCAAATCTCCTACCCCCTTCGCCTGTCCTCACTGAAGGGGGGTAAAACATACAAACATATACACTTGGTTTGAATGAAATATATTCATTCCAGTACTTCTCATAAAATAGACGTTCTATTTAACCACGTTTCCCGATATGTTTATGGATTGCGTAAATTTGACCATATCTCTGCGGGGAGAACCTCTCTTCTGGGATGTGAGATTTCCGAATATATGAAATCCAGAAACTGTATTTTCTTATATCGGCTTATTCACTGCAAAACACCTCGGTATCTATATGATAAACTCACATTCCCCAGATCGGAGCGCTCCTTGGAGTTAATACTTCCCACACATAAATTTAAGAATTCGGAAAGGCTGTTTTTCATTAACGCCGTTCGTCCGTGGCATTCAATTCCTTATTCTGTAAAAAGCCAGCTTAACAAAAGCAACTTCAACAAGTAAGGAAGGTTAAGTTCGGGTGTAACCGAACATTACATACTCAGTTGAGAGCTATGGTGGCAACATAAGGGAAAATAACCATGTAGGAAAATGAACCGAGGGTAACCCTGGAATGTGTTTGTATGACATGTGTATCAAATGAAAGGTGTTAATGATTTTTTTAAAAGGGCGTGGGCCTTATTTCTATAGGTGGACGCCTTTTCGAGATATCGCCATAAAGGTGGACCAGGGGTGACTCTAGAATTCGTTTGTACGATATGGGCTTCAACTGAAAGGTGTTAATGAGTATTTTAAAAGAGCGTGGGCCTTAGTTCTATAGGTGGACGCCTTTTCGAGATATCGCCATAAAGGTGGACCAGGGGTGACTCTAGAATTTGTTTGTACGATATGGGTATCAAATGAAAGGTGTTAATGAGTATTTTAAAAGGGAGCGGGCCTTAGTTCCATAGGTGGGTGCCTTTTCGAGATATCGCCATAAAGGTGGGCCAGGGGTGACTCTAGAATTTTTGTGTACGATATGGGTATCAAATGAAAGGTGTTAATGAGTATTTTAAAAAGGAGTGGGCCTTAGTTCTATATGTGGACGCCTTTTCGAGATATCGCCATAAACGTGGACCAGGGGTGACTCTAGAATGTGTTTGTATGATATGGGTATCAAATTAAAGGTATTAATGAGAATGTTAAAAGGGAGTGGCCCTTAGTTTTATATGTGAAGGCGTTTTCGAGATATCGACCAAATGTGGACCAGGGTGATCCAGAACTTCATCTGTCGGGTACCGCTAATTTATTTATACATATATGTAATACCACGAACAGTATTCCTTCCAAGATTCCAAGGGCTTTTGATTTCGCCCTGCAAAACTTTTTCATTTTCTTTTACTTAATATGGTAGGTGTCACACCCATTTTACCAAGTTTTTTTCTAAAGTTATATTTTGCGTCCATATTGGCGGCCACCGTGGTGTGATGGTAGCGTTCTCCATCTACCACACCGTATGCCCTGGGTTCGAACCCCGGGCAAAGCAACATCAAAATTTTAGAAATAAGGTTTTTCAATTAGAAGAAAATTTTTTTAAGCGGGGTCGCCCCTCGGCAGTGTTTGGCAAGCGCTCCGGGTGTATTTCTGCCATGAAAAGCTCTCAGTGAAAACTCATCTGCCTTGCAGATGCCGTTCGGAGTCGGCATAAAACATGTAGGTCCCGTCCGGCCAATTTGTAGGGAAAATAAAGAAGAGCACGACGCAACTTGGAAAAGAAGTTCGGCCTTAGATCTCTTCGGAGGTTATCGCGCCTTACATTTTTTTTTTTATATTTTGCGTCAATAGACCAATACAATTACCATGTTTCATCCCTTTTTTCGTATTTGGTATATAATTATCGCATTTCTTTCATTTTTCGTAATTTTCGATATCGAATAAGTGGGCGTGGTCATAGTCGGATTTCGGCCAGTTTTTACACCAATACAAAGTGAGTTCAGATAAGTACGTCAACTGAGTTTAGTAAAGATATATCGATTTTTGCTCAAGTTATCGTGTTAACGGCCGAGCGGAAGGACAGACGGTCGACTGTGCATAAAAACTGGGCGTGGCTTCAACCGATTTCGCCCTTTTTCACAGAAAACAGTTATCGTCCTAGAATCTAAGCCTCTACCAAATTTCACAAGGATTGGTAAATTTTTGTTCGACTTATGGCATTAAAATTATCCTAGACAAATTAAATGAAAAAGGGCGGAGCCACGCCCATTTTGAAATTTTCTTTTATTTTTGTATTCCATATCATTACTGGAGTTGAATGTTGGCATAATTTACTTATATACTCTAAAGATATTAACTTTTCTTTTAAAATTCGAATTTAAAAAATTTTTTTTTTTTAAAAGTGGGCGTGGTCGTTCTCCGATTTGGCTAATTTTTAGTAAGCAGACATATAGTAATAAGAGTAACGTTCCTGCCAAATTTCATCATGATATCTTCAACGATTGCCAAATAACAGCTTGCAAAACTTCTAAATTACCTTCTTTTAAAAGTGGGCGGTGCCACGCCCATTGTCCAAAATTTTACCATTTTTCTATTCTGCGTCATTATTTCAACTAACTTACCAAGTTTCACTGCTTAATCCGTATTTGGTAATGAATTATCGCACTTTTTCGATTTTTCGAAATTTTCGATATCGAAAAAGTGGGCGTGGTTATTGTCCGATATCGTTCATTTTAAATAGCGATCTGAGATGAGTGCCCATGAACCTACATAACAAATTTCATCAAGATACCTCAAAATTTACTCATGTTATCGTGTTAACGGGCAGACGGACGGACGGACGGACATGGCTCAATCGAATTTTTTTTCGATACTGATGATTTTGATATATGGAAGTCTATATCTATCTCGATTCCTTTATACCTGTACAACCAACCTTTATCCAATCAAAGTTAATATACTCTGTGAGCTCTGCTCAACTGAGTATAAAAAAACTGATCTACAGTCACTTTATGTTTGTCAATAAATCATTATATTTTTAAAAGTGACTTAATTTCAATCTGTAATGTTTGTCCTACACATTTTAATCTTAACATAATTATAATTATTTTATTTTTTGAAATTTTATTTTATTTTTAATTATTTATTTTATCGGCCCTAGAAGAAGCCAAGATTAGTGGGGTATTACTTTTAAGATATGATGTATCTGATATCTCTATTTTATTGTTTCCCCAAGCATTTATATTTTTGATAATTTTGCTATTGTACTATAAAAGACTAAGTCTTATTGTACTAATGTTTAATTACTAAATAAATATCAATAATTACAAATACAAATTCTCAGTGAGTTATTAATGTTTCGCGTCTAAATCATGCAAAAATGCCACTGTGCAGCGGCCGCTTGTTTTTCTTTACTTTGCCATGCCCAATGTGGCAGAGGTCGCCAGGTCTGCATGGGGTCAACTTTTGCGTTTTTCGTGTACTTGTAACATGTTCGCAGTCCGCTTGTCTATGTGTATACTTTGTCTCTAAATATGAAATTATTCTGGCTTAAGGCAGCGGCAGGCCTATCAGAACACCGCGCTCAGAACTGCCACAGGATGTCGCCAGAGTATCGGTGATGTGGGAATAATTCCCATAAAAAAGAAAAATGCTGAGCAAACAGTTTTGGCATCCTAACAGACAACTGATTGCTGAGGCCGCTCCTATCAGGGGACATCACCGCAAGCACTATAAAGAGATCCGGCATAAAAAAAGTCAGCTATTCGAACAAGATGAGCATAAGCAGGCTCTCAGCCTCATTCACAAAGAGTATGCAAAATCTAATACCGATGACCGGCGAACACCTATGGAGACGCGATTCACTCTGGCATAACATCGATCTGAATATTATAATAGTTTAAACTCTTGCTGATCTAGAATCAACCTCGATATATGCAGTGTATATCCTGCATGTACTGTATCTACAGATAACACCAACCATCTTTTAAATTACAATGTGCAATCTATTCCTTTATCACCCACCCGTCTTTTAACTCCAAACCTATTGAAGGTGCAAGTTTCCTTAGACTTTCGTTGGAAGATGTCGATGACAATTTTCGAGTGTTAGAAACCTATAGGATAGGCTGCAGCACTGCTATAAGAAGAAAGTATCCACAATTTCTCTTGCTTTGCTCTTCATTCCTTTCCTAACCAATACGTTGGAGATCATTATTTCAGATATTGGTATCGGCGGCTAAGAATAATGCTTTGCAGAGAACACTGAAATTCATCCAAACAACTTCGAACCAAACAATCGAATTCTAAGAAATAAGAATAAATATACCAGAAATCTAAAGCAAAAGGAGAAGGAGAAGTCTGCAATCAGGGAAAAATCTAATAAATGTCCTCGAGCACGTGCACAAATATCGAATGAATGGCCTGACAGCTGTCAAAGGATATTCCCAAAAGCATCAAAGAGGAATTTTTGTAAAAGAAAAATGAGCTTCATATGCAATGTAATATACAATTTGCTTAATTATTCCGAAAAATGGTCAAGTTAATTAAGCCACCTCTTCTAGAGAGCTCAGGTTTTCGGGCTGAAGTTAAATGAATGCGCACATTAGCAACAAATATGTACAATGTTGCAACAACAAAAAGTTATAAATAATCAAGACAATACCAATAAGGATTGTGCTTTTTCTTCTTTTTCTCCTACACAAAGCCGAGTGTAATGATGACGACGACAATAGGGTGGGGTTGGGAATTATCCCAACGGCGCCACGCTTACAGGCACTCGTACTACTGACACACTCACATTGTTCACATTTAAAAGAAAGAATGAATTTATATTTGCCTTTCATTAAATTTTCTCAAACTTCGAAGATAGTCGTATTCCATATACAGCAGCAAACACGAAAATAGTAGTGGCAGTTTTCAACGAATTTTGCCAATTATATTATATTTTTTTTTTATTTATGCAAAGCAGTCTAATGTTTTCGAGATATTACGAAAATTCAAGAAACGTTTTCGAAAACTTCGAAATTTTTATTAGGAGTTTTTTTAAATTTTTTGCGTACGTAGCATTGTAGTCTATTCAATTTAATCGAACAATGTCCAAGATATAGGTCTCTCAAAATTCGCATTAATTTTTGAAAACTTTTCTTCCGAAGGGTGTTTTAGATCTTCTTTTATTTAAAACTCATAGCTATGCACCCATCGTAGTGTAACAAATTTTGGGGAATTCCGCTTATTTGAAACCTTCTGCTAACGTTCGAATCACTAAACTGTTGAATAAATCACTTCAATATTCAGCATTGCAAACTGGTCTTTATTTAGATTACTTTGGAAATACTTCATACTTATACTTCACTTCACGTCTAATAACGTGTTTAAATCAAACTTATTGGTTATTACTCAGCTTGCACTACTTTTATACTCTCTGTTGCCTCGTCCGCATAGTTTTCCAAAGGTCTAGACGTTTCACCTTCTAGAACTGTTGTATCTCCTGCTTGGTAATTTAGTTATATGCGTGTGTATGTGTGAGTAAGAACTTCGGCTGATGACTACATATTGTGTGTGAGATATCTCCTCACTTCGAGCTGCTAGTTATGTGTGTGCATGTACTTCTCATCGCCTTCTATGTATGTGTATAAATGATGATTGTTGTGTTCATGTACACAAGTGTAGCTTGCTTTAACGTTTTTGTTGTTGTGCGTTTATTTACTAACAGTACGCCAGCACGCCACAGTGTGAAAGAAAATATAAGACATCCTTCGAAAAAAAAATTTTTTTTAAATTGTGGTCGTCCAAACATACCTGGAGATTGAGCCCTTGGAATGACGCCGTTAGGCGGGAGAAGTAGTTCGAAGGAAGTTTAAGAGCTTTGTTACCAGATACCCTTGGTACTATAACCGCAACGAAGCGGAAGAAGTTTCGAGCGGCAGAATGAAGAGGCAACATTCGGCTAAAGGTCCAGGGCGCCAAGGCAGGTCAGATGCAAAAATGATAACGATGTCGTACAGATGGACCCCAATAGTTAGGAAGCAACCGAATAGAAATCTGTATATGCAAAGAGTGGACATGAAAAGTGGCTATTCACCCACAACCGATGTTGAAGGAGGAGATAAGCAAAAGGGAGGTAGCGTTAAGACTTTGGCTCTCTCGGAAATGCCAAAGGAAGGTAACACTAAGACTCCAGCTGTTTCCGAGAGAATGAGTTATGGCGAAGCATTCACTGGCTGTTGCGTTGGTTGATCGCAGCAATCCTTTTGGAGATATGTCTACTGAAAGGTGGAATCTGCAGAGACGGAGACTTTAAGCTTAATGCTCAAGGTAAAGCGAGAAAAACGCAGTAAACCCCTTCCAACCTTTCATTCGGTGGGGTGGAACAATAGTGTAAAGATGATAACGTGCGACAACAACACGTGCTTGCGGTGGCTAAAGGAAGTTCTTCCAAACCTTTAAAGGTAACTAGCTAATTGGGGTGTGGCAGAGGGCGTAGGCCCCCACGCGTCGTGAATTCAGAAGATACGCTGCGCCTTCTTCAGAGTTATAATCCAAATATACTGTCCAAGGGCTTGAAAGGTACTTAGTGTTATTCTGCCTGCGGATAAGCGTCAGCACTACCTCTTCCAAATAAACAAGCAGGCGGGGGATATTTTGTACATGCATGGGGAAATGCCCTGGGTCACAGGAAAAATTTATCTGCGAAAATAAGTTCCAAAGATAACAATCCCAGCACACTAGAAGCGGGCGAGATTGAAAAGGACCATGAAAGTCTTAAAACATGGGGACAGGAGAAGGACGCTGACATCTCGACAAAGGTGTGGAGAGATTGAGGAGGACTTTGAACCAAAAGGGCAAGAGGAGGACGTAGACGTCACAACGAAGGTGTTGGAGGGGGATAAGCAGGCCAATGGAGCTGCAATTTTTACAGATAAACCTCCAACACCGAATATGGCATCAAGCCTTGAGGAGGGTTCGTTTGATGTGGTGCTGCTCCAGAAGCAGTGCCTCTCATCCGGAGGAAAGGTTCTGGTAATTTTTTGGAAATATATTTGGGATTAGCTTGCATAGTTTCAGTTACAAAATTCGAGAAAATTTTCTTAAATTATCGAAAAAAAAAAGAAAAAGTTAATAGAAATTGCCACTGCTCTTATCGGGCTCGCTGCTGTATGTATATATGTAAAAACCATGCAAAGTGGTATAGAACTTGCATAAAACATTTATAGATCTTTTGTGGGTGTGTATGGTGTGGTGCGTGAGTTCGCGTCATTTATTTGATTTCTGTCACGTGTCGTTTTATCCCCCCACGAAATAACGCTGCTACTATGTTTCTCTACTCGCCTATGCCTCATATCCTTTGACAGCGTAACCAATAACATCGGCGGGATTTAATGCATGCACGTGCTGCAGCTGTAAATACAAAATATTCAATGCTTTCTCAGTCCTTGTCGCTTGAGGTTATTTTACTTTAGCTTAGGTTGTAGCATATGAAATGCCGGAACTTGAAACGGAAGTACGCAGCCATTAAAATGCGCTACACAAGAAGTGATAGAAAGACGAGGTATATAAGTAAGTAAGGAAAGCGAAGGGCGGCAGGAAACCTTATCAAGTTGCTAAAAATCGATTAAGGCAGCAAAGGATAAAGAACAACTGTAAACATATCCAAGTTTAGTTCGAGTCAATATATATTCGTTACATATAAAAGTACGCGCATGCGCATAACTTCCCAACCATTTTGATATCTACAACATATTTTTATTACGACTTCAAGGAGGTGCTTCAGCTTTTGTTCGGGTTCCTGGCGGCCATTGCTGCGCACAAAATGCAGAGAGGTGCCAAACTTTGGTACGCTTTCGACTCGCGCTCCCTACTGTCCAAACTCCACCAGCTCCACCTCCTCATCAGCATCAGTAATATTCAATCTACTTTTGGAGACTTTTTCATAACTTCTTTGTACGTATTTTTTCACTTCATTACCTTCCTTACCCCGAAGAATAGTTTCGTTGTTTATATTACTCTTAGATTTGTATCCATCATCATTCATATTCAAATATGCAACATAATGAACATAAATATGTACGGACATGCAACATGCCACAAATCACCATGGCGTCTAAGAAATTGTGTACTTAAATAAAATAAAATATTCACCAACAAGCCTAACTTAATATGTTGTTGCAATATACTTGTAGCACGTGTTGCTTGGTGCTGTTGTCCAAATCGCGATGACATCTAAGTTCACGAGTCCGCCCGCATGGAGTTGCAGGAAGTAACGGGCCAACTTAAAAAAATTCACCACAGGCATTATGTAAGTACAGTGTTCTTTTGCAGAATTTTTTGAGTGGTATTAAATTGATCTTCTAAACTGATTCTTAAGCAACGGCAGGAGGTATGGTAGAGTCATCTTTTGACTTAGCTAAACGCAAATCAGCAGTATATACCATTATACTCCTCATCTTTCCGAAAAATAATTTTTGGTGTACTCTATCAAAGGCAGGCCTATATTTTGTTAGTTTTACCAAAAGTGTTTGAGCCGAACTGAAACACCCTATTGATAACAGGAATAATAATAATATTTTTGTGCGATATACCTCCGCGGGATAGGTTTTATTAGGTTTGAACTGGCTGGTCCATGAGAACCTTACATAGACCGAATGAATCGGTAGTGTCACCAGAAGTTTATTTTACGACCATAATGAAAAACCCTATCAAACGCCAGGACCTATATATATAAAATAACTCCGTCCTTTTGGCAAATACTAGAAGCTTTCTAGGACTTAACCCACTTCCTGCTTCTAGATCTAACAGCTGTCTCATTCCTAATAGCTGGAGTCTTACTTTCTACAACTGCTATCACTGACCAAGCCGAATTTAAAGGCATGTGACGCTAGAAGACAGTGTCCAGTCAGAATACCCGTCATGAGTCTGCAGTACTCTCTTTTTAATGATAGAAGCAACTTTGTTAGTCTAAGGTTGTAAGACCTGCACATAATTTTCGACACTTTACAGCCCCGCGCTTAAATCCACGACTTTCCCGCTTGGACGATCATGTGCAGCTATCGCCTTCTCTGAGTCTCGCCCAATATAATTGGGACGTCTACGGAGCAAGCTTCAAGGGATGCGCCCTTTTTAGGTAGTTCATCCGCTTTTTCATTCCCATCTATTCCCATATGCTTTGGGACGCAATATAATAAATAAATAAATGTAAGGCGCGACAACCTCCGAAGAGATCTAGGGCCGAGCTTCTCTTCCAATTTGCGTTGTGCCCCTCTTGATTTTCCCTACAAATTGGCCGGACAGGACCTACATGTTTTATGCCGACTCCGAACGGCATCTGCAAGGCAGATGAGTTTTCACTGAGAGCTTTTCATGGCAGAAATACACCCGGAGCGCTTGCCAAACACTGCCGAGGGGCGACCACGCTTAGAAAAATGTTCTTCTAATTTAAAAACCTTATTTCTAAAATTTTGATGTTGCTTTGCCCGGGGTTCGAACCCAGGGCATACGGTGTGGTAGGCGGAGCACGCTACCATCACACCACGGTGGCCGCCTGACTTTATTTAGAACGCTGAATTGCCTTGAGTGCGGCCTGACTGCTACTGAGTATGACGATTGTTTCGTTGAAGTATCCGCGTTGAAGGTTCCGCTCAGCGCCCTGACTTAAATACTTGAAATATGCTCGCTTGTATTTCTAGAGGTACTGATATTTTGGCTCTGGGTCCGAAGACTCTAGCGCCAATAACCCCTGTCGTCTTCGAGCCATCTGTGTACCACAGAATCTTGTGTAGACGTTGGATGCTCTTAAGTTTCGCCTCATTCCATGCAATCTTACCTCGCAATTACACTTTGTAAGTTTTCTCAAATACTACCTGCTTGAAGATATCATCTCTCGGGAGTTGAGAGATTGGGATTCCCTCTCCCAGTTCCTCCATGATCCGGGATGAGCTGACTTTTCCTTTGTCCGAACCTCCCTTTGCAATATTCAGGAGGGTTCGCTTGCTGACTGCTCCGTGAAGATTGAGACCGAAGTTCTTCTTTTGCAATTTGTGGTCTTCTGCTTTTTCATTTTTGCCGACACCCCAAGTAGTACAAGTATTTTGACGTTAATTGGTGGGACGAAACCTACATATTTTATGCTGACCCCGAGCGGAATATGCAGGATATATGAGTTTTCGCTGATAAGCTTTACATAGATGAAGTACACTCGACGGGTTTTCCAAAGAGCCTCAGAGGGGCACCCCCCATTTAGAAAAACTATTTCTAAAGTATTTTGATGTTGCATTTCTCGATGCTTGAAATCATGTCCTTCAGGGTGGTACGCCAACAAGCTACTCGCACACCGAGGCGGCGTCGGTTAGGTTGAACTGACCGGTCGATGAAGACCTCACATAGACCGAATGAGTCCCTAGTTTTACCAGAGGCGGCGTCGTTATTTGCGACTGTCGAGGAAGTTGGCCAGCTTTTTAAATTGCGACTAGGTACGGGAAATACTTCCCAGCGGCTCAGTGTTGATTGAAAGAAACATAGAACAATTCGGTGTTTTCGTATAATAACGAGTTCTCTTGACTTTTCTTCTTCTCTTCATCGAACGATGATGGTCGTAAATGGCGCATAATCAAGCAAAGGATTTCTGTCGTTGCTTACCGAATCACGCGCTCTCTCTATTTTACAATTTCTGATGCAATAGAAGATCAAGTCTTCCTCCACCGGTCTCTCGCAACACAGTGAAGGTCTTCTGCTTCCTTTACTTACTAATGCGGGTATCGATAGGAGTTATTACACTATCCCGAGCACACTTGAACGCAATTGTGCCAAAGATTGTTTGGATCCTTCTCACAGAACAAATAATTGTGCGCCAAACGCTTAAATACTGGTCTTGCGCAGATCAATGGCGAAGTGCTTATTCTCTAAGAAAAACCAAACAGCAGCTAATGTAATTTTCCCAATCACTCCCACTGTGCCTACAAACGATCTGCTTACTTCGACTATCAACAAATAGTTATGCGCCAATATTACACCTTCAACTCTCGTCATAGGCGACAACATCTCCCACAAACTCAACAGAATACAATTGTCTAAACTGCATACAGTTGGCCTCATGCTGCGAGCCTGAACTCCATTTAACGCGGTTTTATTTCCATATTTTGATAAGTTTTTTCTTTGGCAGTTTATGCCTCTCACTTATCCACATCAAATCTTTTGCTTTGGAATGTCAACATGTTTTCCAATTGCTGTTAACTGACAAAAGGCGCTCTGAAGTGCAGCGGACTCCTGCATAAGTACAATGCCTGCTTGTAAGATGAAGAATATGCAAATAATCTTAGTCGAATTCTCAATCCTTCATGCGAATTAGTGAAGGAGTGTCCAGGAACAAAGACGGAAGACGAAAGAAAGAAGCCAACGCTGCAACAGTTCATGTTAACAATAGTAAGTAGAAGTTTGCAGCTCTGAGTTTAGAGTTCGTGTACCTACCACCCCCAACAGCAGGAGCAAATTCGCTTGGACTTCGTTAGTACAACGCAGGTCACTACCATAGAGGGCGGAGGAGCTGTAGGTAAAACAAACAATCGTATACTATACGAATACAAGTGACACCCATTGCAAAGGATCAAGAGATCAAATCTGGGAGTTGTGTACTCAAAAGACTACAACAACAAAACTTTACAAAAAAAACTCTTTCCGGGAATTAATGAAGAATGAAAAAAGATAGATATATTAAAAAACGATCACAATTGTAGCTGCAGAAGCTTAACCGATATTGGAGTTGAGTACAATTGTTGGTTGTTGTTGTTGTATCAGTGTGCAATTGTTGGTCAGCATACCTTGTTGTCTCGTCGCTGCCAACAGCGGGAAATGTGGGAGCAGGAGCAGCCAAAGTGTTGGGGTATATGTTGACTGACTTCGAGATTTAAACAACATTCGTACAAGATTTGTGTGTTGTTGTTGTTGCATTCTTCAACCTTTCATGCAATTCCATGTTTTATGCGCTAGCATTTACTCAGCACCATGCAGCAGGACGGCTTTGTTAGTCCAGCCAGTTGGCTTGTAGGTTACAAGAGTCGGTTCAGTTGTTTGGTGGTATTTTCGCAAAGTCTGAAGATGAGATACTTGTATCCTGATTAGAGTTGAGACAAACCTAGCTGAGGTTTTGCCAGTTGTCAGTTGCTGCTATTGCTATTTGCTGTAATTGAACAATAGCCAGCTGCTGAGTTTTTATACTCAACTGTGATTAACGCCAAGCTTGACTACCTTCAAGAATCAATGAACTTTCGTGGTCAAAAGCAAAAAGTTGTGGTAAGCTACTAATGAGAACCTAGATGCACAGGAGGGTGCATGTGTACATAAACTAACGGCATTACCTGAGAGGCTACCGATAGCTGTGGAGTTCTGAAGCTTATAGCTTGTTCCGAATAGCGAAGACTTAGGGAAAGTTGTAAAATTTTCGCGATATGCCAAACGGAATCCAATGCCTTGCATATTTGGTGTTGCTTGTCCTTCACTGTTTTGTATTTCCGTTGTTTGCTTTCGTTTTTTAAATTTCATTCCCTTCTCTGCAGAACCATCATCGGAAAGAACTGAGCATGTCGCCAAGGATCGCTGCAACAAGATCGCACACTCATAGGGCATTGTATCGAGAACCTTCAGCCACAAAATAAACATGTTCTTACCCCTGTGAACAGAGATCAATGTACAATATAGCTACTCTATCAAAAGAACCTAAATACATAGTAATAGTTAGGCTCCAATCAATTCGGACTAGATTCTCTATAGCCTTTGGGGCTGAGTGCGTGAATGCGCTGAACAGCTTAGGGCTAGGTTAGTTTAACACCTTTTTTAAAGTCATAGGGCATAGAGGAGGAGAAGCTAACGAGCAAGCAGATAGCCTGACCAGAAATACTGAAATCACTACACCTTTATTCTCGCGAGAGATAGACCTAATAAGGGACCCCTTTGGGAAATTTGAAAGGTAAACTGCTTCTTTTCCCAGCTCCGTTTACTGTTGTAACTTCCAATTTATAATGAAGAGGATGAAGTGCTATCCAATGTCACTACCGTTAACGTTAGGCCAGTGGCAAGAAAAGCCGCTGAGCTCAAAAAGAGCGACATCTTTCCATTGTCTTTAGCCATTCGAAAATTTATATAACATGAGTCCATTGTCCCATAGCAATGTAGGGGCAACTGTAGCGCGAATCTCCCAGACTCGCACCGAACATGGCAAAATTTCGGGAGTTCATACGGATTTCAAGGGCTGCTAAGCGCAGTACAAAGCTTTATAGCATCACAGCTTCCCAACGCAATTGCTAACCCCACCTACCCAAGATATATATCCGGCAAAGGACGATCAACATCGGTAACACACCCAAAACCTTCGGAGCGTGTCTTTATCGCTAAAAGAAGAAGCAAAATGGGAGTTCAGAGATCTGCTGCCCACCTGTAGTCTGCTCTTGTAGAGATGAGCTGCGATGCTGCAGAGCACACGCTGAGCAGACACAACCTCTTACAGGGTAGTAAGAACCTTTCCGTCAGTAAGTAGTTAGCAGATGCTCGGACGGACTCCTTGTGTTCACTGAGGCTTTTTGATCCACAAGGTGTGGTCCCAACATTTCGCAAATCCCTTCCCAGCTGCAGAGGATGGCTTTAGCTAAGATTTGGCGAAATTACTTCGGTTTCAGCTTGCTTGGATCTCCGGACCACTAATCCACAGTCGACCTTTATCTTATAGTGACTTCCCAAGGAATTAAAGCAGACTTCACCTGGTATTCTATTTGATATTACAGCGTACCTTCATGTAGTTCAATTGAGCTTCTCCTACCCCACTTGACAGCTGGGTATATGTATATTTCTATGTTCCACCTCACCTACATTTTAGCTCTAGTCTGAATTGTTCCTTACTGTAGTTTTTCATGCCTTTTCTGAATTTAAAAACGCGCAGCTGCAACTGCCAACAAGCAACTAGCAACTACAAGATCATCTGTTTATACTACGTACGTCCCACTGCTGCTTCTACTCATTGTAGCTGCCATCGTATCGCCTTAGTTTAGGGTAATATTTTGACTTAATATGTTCACCATGTATCTATGAAATCCTACTAATTCCCAGGCAAACTTCTTCCGCTCCTCCCCCCACCTCCTACTTTCACACAAATTTCAGTTGGCAGCTGCTGACTAACTTCAGTCAGCCGGCTGGCTGGCTGCCCAAGCACAAATGCCTAACAACTTTGACTTAAAGGCGTTTAACAAAGTTCGTCTGTTGGTTGGCTTGCCTTCTCGCTTGCATGTTCGGATGCTTAGCCAATTTTCTGCCATCTCATTCAGTCACACAGACACAACTTCTGGATCCTGCGAGGTATAAGCGCTTTTTTGTTTTGGTTTTTTTTTCTACTTCTGTTTTTTTTTTTAGTTTTTATTAACTTTGTCGTGTTGGCAGCGCGTGATTTGCGATTTTATCATTCCGAATTGAAATGAAATAATTTAAAAAGTTATCATGACATTAAATGTGGCTATTAAGCTGGTAGGTAAGCACACACAATAAACGAGATCGCATTTCTCCAAATGCACGATTGAGTAGCAGTGCAATGAGGAAATATAAAATGAATATATTTTTTGTTGGGGGTGTGTGAGGTTACCGAAGGTTTTAAATGGCATTTAAGAAATCAACTGAACAAGCAGTGGTTCAAAGGAGAGTGTAGAACGGAGAAGAATAGTCAAGACTAGTATACGTTACTATATCGCGAGATACATGAGGACTAGAGTAGGTATTGGTCCCCTTGTCGAAACCGACTTCCAATATCGGCGATTTTAGAGAGTTTAAGCCCCTATTCTGGCTTACAAATTTGATGAAACAATTTTTAACGATGATTAACGATAGCACCACATTGCCCAACTATCACATTTCTGGTATAGGCTAGAACAAAAGAGCTGCTATCTTTCCTCTTTTTGTAAGGATTAAGATACTTCTATAATCTATGATTATGGTTCTTTGCCGGGTACGTTCCGTTAACTGCCACCATGAAACTACTAGCTCGGCCATATCGTGAACGTTTTGATATGACCAACGGATTAAGGGACTTAGATTATTTCCACGGTATTCATGGCTATCATAAAAGGTTACTCAAACTCAGACATTGAACGTTCGACGTGGTCATATCAAAACGTTCAAGATATGGACGCGCTAGTAGTTTCATGGTGGCAGTTAACGGAACGTACGTTCTGTTGTTAGATATAGTTAATACTTATCATAGTTATACGTAAATACCGCCAAACCCTCCCTCTCCGATTTCTTTCCAGCAGCCCCTTCCTTTTTGTATGTTACTCTTGCTCTTTCCCTCGCTGTTCCTTTGCTTTCCTTCATCTTACTCTCCCTTCCCTAGCCCTATACGTCGTTCTATAGCACTCTTTTATGATATTTCCTTTTTGCTTTCCTTGCATTCTTTTTTTCTTTATTGGGTTCTCCACCTCTTTAACAGTTATTTTAATATTTCGACTTCTCTTTTGCTCCTCCATCCTATTTTTTTTCTTTACTTCTTCTTTTTCTTCGTCTTACTTTCGAACTTTACCTCTCCGCCCTCTCTCTTGCTTTCATTTTCCTGCCTCATTACCGGTCTGCTTCTATGCGTCCACTTTCCCTTAATTGCCTCTTCACCATACGCTCCTTTTTTCGCCTGCCTCAAATTCCCTCTCTCTTCTTCCTGTCATTTTCTTGCTTTCCGTCTTCTCCGCCCCTCTCTCTATTTCTGTCTTCCCGTTATCACTTTCCCTAACCATTTCTTCTCTCTGCTCTCTCCTCTCTGTTGGTAAACCAACTCTCATACTAACAGATTGCATTGCTTAAATATTTCACTTTCAGGCCTCCCCCTCTATTTTATACCCTACCTGTGTTATTGACGGAACCATATCCTTCGCATTTCAGTTAGTCGACTTATGAACAACGTGTGCTACAGGTCCATCTGAGATCATAGTAGCACATTCAATTGTTTCATTGAGGCTAGGTTAGGTTAAATTTACTTAACACGAACACAAGATATTGTCCAAACCGCTCCTTATACGACTGGTATCACAGACCAGGCTTAATTTATGTAAAAGCAAATCAAAATGCCATTGCCCACTACCTGAGTTAGCAGTCGCGCAAAATACTGTCCATATACAATCGCCAAGCTTTTGGGACGAGTTTTGGCGTTAAAACAACAACATCATAAACGCCGAATCTGGAGAAGCGTCACATCCAACGAACCCTCTTCAAGAATCAGTGGTGTTCGCTCGCCGCCCTTTTACTTTGCTGGACACGCAAAATCTAAGAGCTTCTTCAACTCCTTCTCCAAACTTTTCGTCGTCCATTCAGGTTCTCGAGGTCCATTTCTACCTCAATTACTTCTAGCGCGTTAATACTTTTGTACCTGGGACAACAACTTCCCGACGCGCAGGAAAGTACTGCCTTTGCCCAGAATATTCTCCCGAACTCTGGATACAAGATATCATCCACCTACTGCTTCATTTGTGGTATGTAGTGCTGACATTCCTCCGATGAACGCGTCTATGTACGCAAGGAACCATCAGATCCCGTGCCGATATATTTGAGTTCTGACGATGCAGACTGCATACACCGAGCTCCCCACACCTGAGATCCATACCTTAGACATTACTATCATGGTAATCGGCATAGATCTAAAACGATGCGTTGGTTGGTTCGCCTTTGGAGGTTTGCAACGACTCTTTCAAACCATTCCAAAGTCGCAACATTTCTCTATTCCGCCGTTTTTAAACGGTTTTATTTAGCTTGAGTTGACAGGCTGCACGGCCGCATGCACGGCCGTTGTGAACGAATCTTGTAATTGAAATTTAAGTAACTTCCCGATAAGCTACAAGCTTGAAACTTGGAATATAGTTCAGAGCCCGATGACAATGCAATAATAAGAAAAAAATCGCCGCTAGGTGGCGCAAGGATCGAGATATTCGCAAAATTCGCATTTGTGGTCCGATTTGGCTCATATTTGGAAACATAATACATGCAAGAATAGAAATCGACCTGTGAAAAAAAATCGCCGCTAGGTGGCGCATGGATCGAGATATTCACAAAAATCGTATTTGTGGTCTGATTTGGCTCATATTTGGAACACATAATACATGCAAGAATAGAAATCGATATGTGAAAAAATATCGCCGCTAGGTGGCGCATAGATCGAGATATTCACAAAAATCGTATTTGTGGTCCGATTTGGCTCCTGCTTGTAACACATAATACATACAAGAAATGAGAAATAATAGGCAATTAAATAAAGACTAAAAACTAGAAAATAAAATAATTAAAAAAATTTTTTTAAGTTAAACGGTTTTATTGAAAAAAATACTTACATGAAATAATAATAATACGAAAAGCTAGAAAATAATTAGGTAGGTCCTAGGTACTAGTCATCACACTCCTTATCAATCTAGGGCGTTGATCAGACAATTAAATAAAAGCGTTGGACGCGTAAAATTTCTATTGGTAGTCATATATAAGACCAACTGAACCTTAATAAGGTTATGCTACGCCTCACATTTTAAGAAATTTCACGCGCCCAACGCTTTTATTTAATTGTCTGATCAACGCCCTAGATTGATAAGGAGTGTGATGACTAGTACCTAGGACCTACCTAATTATTTTCTAGCTTTTCGTATTATTATTATTTCATGTAAGTATTTTTTTCAATAAAACCGTTTAACTTAAAAAAATTTTTTTAATTATTTTATTTTCTTTTTCAAAAGCTGCAGAACAAAACTTGTGGGATTTCTAAAGTATGCGGCCACTGGGAGTATGTTCGTGGACTAGTGTAACCTAAATAAATGTTGCGTTGGGACAACCTCTTGTAGGTGTGCTCGTTTAGTGGGAAAGGGGTAGACGTTGCTTTCTACATGGAACTTGGCTTTCCCAGAAGCTCTGGTGTCCCTCCAAATCCAGCTGTTTTTGTTATAAACGAAGCTGTAATATATATATTTACCATTACTTGTATGTGAGATCCTCTAACCAAATTTTGACAAAGGAGCTCATGCGAACGTCATTTGTTCAGGCTATCCAATAAGTGCACAGTCTTTGCAATGGCGGTCGCTGCCACTGATAAATTAGTAGCACCAGACATGCACTAATCCGAAACTCCGCTGAATAGCTGATAGTAAACACCGTATTAGGATTCACGCCAATCGGTAACAGGCTTTTAATAACAAACAGAAGAATCTGGCAGAGTAAGACCCTCTTTTAAAGAAATATGGACAGGAAGTTCATATTGCAAGGATTTCGTAAAGCACGGCGGATACTTTTAAAAAAAGAGTTCTCCGGATAAAAAAAATAGGCCAAGTTTTCAGTCCCTGAACAATTTAAGTCCAACAATATAGAGCGAATAGAACGTTTTTCAGTTACACCGCCATCAAAAACATATTGATAATAACAAAATCAATGCACATACATATATATCAACACACAAGAATGCAATATAATAAAAGTTCCATTTCAATTTACTTGAGATATCATAATCAGATTTTATTAAATTTAAAATTTTCCAATTTCATGCCATGCCCCACTTCCATGAAGCCGCCGCAATAGCAGCATAAAACTTTAAATCATACGCTTTCTGCAATTTCTCATTTATGCAAAAGCGATTCTCAAACGAAACTGAGTCACAAAGCGCCAACGGGCATGAAAAAATACAATATATTGCAACTCAGACAGGCGGACAGACAAAGCGTCAAAACAGACTAGCAATGCAGAGCTGAAACAAATGATGGTGACAGCGTGAGATACAGGGTGGAATAACTACTTTAGATCGTTGTTCAGTGAAACTTTAATTGACTTATGGGTTCTAATACGAAATTTTGATATTTTTGGCGTACTTGATCAATAGTTAATTTATTAACGATAACAGTCCATTTTTAGCGGGGTTAAATATGGGAGTGTTATCGATAAACGTTATTGATGAGCTAGCGGTTTTAACTGCCAGTTATCGGCTTTTTATTTATTGAGTATTTTTAGAGCTCATGGCATCTGAGCATCTTTCGCAAAGGCTGCATCGATCATATGTACTCTAGAGTGATATCGCGCCTTATATTAAATACTTGTAACCACATGATGATATGGAAAAAATCATAACATTCTTCTTCTGAGTTACTCCATTGTAAGTTTATCAAAAACTATATAGTACTATTGTGTAAAAGATTTATATAACTAGATGTTTTGCGAAGATCGCATGATAACAACTTTATTTCAATATTCAGGTTGTGATCGTGGGATGTTTTATGTGTGCGGAACAGAAAAGAAAGAACATGAAGAAAATGGAGTTTAAGAGTTCATAACTTCATAATTTTAATATGAAGCAGTGAAGCCTAATGCAGCAGGCGCCTTATGTAATCAAGTGTGTAATGTTAAATAATAAGCGATGATATGATGATGTGATGTCATCAATCAAAAATATCATAAGATTTCTTTGTTCTTATTTTCAGTGATGATGCTTTTATTCTTCCGCGTTATTTTCTTAAACAAACGGTATGCGAACCGAGCAGAAAACTGAGTATAACAATTCATCCGAACGAACTTTATATGATGCAGTGAGTCCTAATGCAGCACGCTCATTATGTAGTCAACAGTAAATCGCCGCTTATAGAAATAGCGATGATGTGACGATGTGATGTCATTAATTAAAAATATATTGGAATAAAACAAATATATGGTTTATAAATTTTTAAGCTTATCTTAGCTTAAATTGTATATTAAGAAAAAATATTTCGTTATTCTTAGTCTAAAATATTTCTTTGTTTTTATTTTTACAATGCAGTCTTTCGATCATGTGACGCTGTGAAAAATATCATATCATCCTTATTATGAGTTATTCTATTGTAAGTCTACCAAAAACAAGTAAAGGTGTCTAAGTTCGGGTGTAACCTAACATTATATACTCAGCGTGAGCTGATAAATTACTTTTCTACATAACACGTGGCACCGCCCGTTTAAAAAAAAATTCTCC
Source organism: Eurosta solidaginis (assembly GCF_040869045.1). Classification (NCBI taxonomy): domain Eukaryota; kingdom Metazoa; phylum Arthropoda; class Insecta; order Diptera; family Tephritidae; genus Eurosta; species Eurosta solidaginis. The sequence continues at coordinate 183,065,051 of NC_090323.1, forward strand.
CAATTTCCTCTCACAATTAAACTTGATAAGTGAAATATGATTGACTCAAAACTATTTTTTGGTAAGTTATAGGTTATTATTCTAGTCTATGACTAGTAGTTATGGCTCCCGAAACATAGAAAATTGCTTAGTAATGAAAGGGGCGATGCCACGACCAATTTTTAAAATTTTAAGTTGTTCCTATTTCTTGTTATAAATCCACTTGGTAAATGAAATACCATTGATATAAAGCTCTTTTTTTGCAAAGATAGAACTTGTTTTATTAATCCACGACCCTTTTAAAAATCTCTTATATAGAAGTGGGCGTGGTCCTTAACCCAATTCGTTAATTTTTCTTCAAAGCATTCCATATAGTAAAGGCAACCTCTGCCGAATTTTGTTACGATAGGTTTAACGATTTTGTATGATTAATAATATTTGTAAAATTGATTTTATCACAAGTGGACGGTGCCACGCCCTTTTTAAAAAAAAATTTCTAATTCTTATCAAGAGTCAATATCAGTCCACATGTCAAATTTCAACATTCTAGGTATATTATTTACTAAATAATCAGTTTTTTTGTGTTTTCCAAAATGTTATATATATATAAAAAGTGGGCGTGGTTATCGTCCGATGCCGCTCATTTTCAATACCAATCTATTCTCGGTGCAGATAAAGTCGTGTACCAAATTTGGTGAAGATATCTCAATATTTACTCAAGTTATCGTGTTAACGGACGGACGGACATGGCTTCATCAAATTTTTTTTCGATGCTGATAATTTTGATATATGGAAGTCTATATCTATCTCGTTTCCTTTATACCTGTACAACCAACCGTTATCCAATCAAAGTTAATATACTCTGTGTGCAAAGCACGTTGAGTATAAAAATGCATATTATTGGCGACATGATTTTTATTATAAAATCGCTTTAAAATCTCAAATAATCAGATGTTTTATGAGAATCACATAAAAAGAGCTTAGTTTTTACATTCATGTTATGACGTTCTTATCCTTCAAGGTTATTTTCTAAAACAACGATTTGCAGAAATGGTAGAAAATTGTGATTTATAGTTTCTCTGAACAATGCTTATATGATGGACTGAAACTTAGCGCAGCACTCGCCTTTTGTATTCAAGGGTGATATAGTGCTAAGTCATTAGCGATAATATGGCGATGTGATGTCACCAATCAAAATAAATCATTATACAAAATATATTAGTGTTATACCCTTTTAAGCTTATACGGGCTTAGATTTTACCTCGTGATAGATTTTTTTTAATTTTTACTAAAAAGTTATTTTCAAGTCTTGCGATCATATGACGATGTGATGTGATCATACAAATATATCATATTCGGATTAAACCGAGTCTATACTCAGAAAAGGATTATCATTATCAATGACACTTATCGCAAAAGATTTGAGCAATGCCTTATCGCCACTGCAGCAACAACAAATCGACTGTATGAAAATATAGCATAACAAAATATTAAAAAAAAGACCATACGAAGAGGGTTTTTGTTAGTTTTTGTTAGTTTTCGACTAGTGATTAAGTTACGCTGTTTGTGTTGTTTGTATAATGGTAGAAATACTGCCTGATGTCTCTGGAGAGCCCCATTCACAAAAAATATTTTTGGGCCATTCAGGGTGTACAAAGACTAATTTTTTGAGCAGGTTGCAAATTGTTGACCAGTTTGTCGCGAATTGTTCACGAAAATTTTCAAGACTCTAACATGCTTTCCCAGAGACGAAACGGGCTGCTATTGCACTTGATCGACGATTTTATTACAACATGCGTCTGATCAAAAAAGGGAAAAATATCATATGATTTACTTATACGATTTGGTTATGTGATGTCAACTGATAGGGTTTTCTTAAAAAAGCTAGAAAGTAGTAAAATAGCAAACACCGCTTAGATCAAATAATATGAAGATTTTGCATTATATAGGCCTCATCAATTCGAGTGCAATAACATCACTGCAATAAATGGCAACATTATCACATATGTACATATAATGATGTGATCCTCTGATAACGCGATGTGATGTCATACTAAGAGTTAAACATATGCGATATACAACATGTTCCAAAAAGGATTAAACAATTTGTGTTCCGCAAACGATTGATAGTATAAAGCGATGCGTTCATTTTAAAAGTACATCTGATGAAATGTCATGAGATGCCTTAATTTAAAAAAATCATGTAATTGTTTTGAACGTGAAGTCTTCAAGGTTAAAACCAGACTCTCCACCTTAGAGCAGCATTCGAAACCCCTTTCCATTTCTTTGCCATAAGCGAATGTTTCAAGCACGTATCCTATCCAAATCGTTTAAAACACCCTGTATATTGAATATAAGCAAGAGGCCAGACAGATTAAAATTGAAACTAAATGAAAAAGAAGGCGTTATGCAAATTCATGAATTTATGAGCTACGTCGCTCCATTAAGTCATTTTCGTAGTTGACATACGCATGCAAATATAATATTTAAATTTACTATATGGGAAGGCACTCTCATACGTATAAATGTATATCATGGCATGGCCTGTGTGCACCCTCATAAACAATTCGCACACACACATATACAGATGCACAATCAAATTTTGCTCCCAATCGATTCCTGAAAATGGGAACCAATTGACAATGCAATCTTAAATTTAACTAAGTTTCTCATGCTTAGCCAATCGCAATACAGGGCCAAAGTTAAGATTTATTTGTTTGTTTGTATGTTAAGCGCCAGCAGCAACAATTGCAACTTCTTTTATTTATTAAGCCTAAATGTGTTAAGTTAAAGCAAATGCAAACCAATTTTTTCGATTGTCTTCAGGCTTCTGATTGTATTTTTTTTTTTTTTTGTTGTATGAATACGAGTAGCTGAATGCGCCTGAGTTGACAGCAAAGTTTAAATCGTGTGCTGTGATATTAATCGCATTGCTGGGAAATGTCATGTCAATGAATGTCGCAATATGATTACGTGGAATTTTTGCGCGTGACAACAACAAATGCCTTGTTGCTTAACATGTATACATACGTAGAGAATAAGATGCAATATGCAAGAGATATACGACTTTTACACGCCACAAAATAGTCATAAATATATTTCGTTGCATGCGACACAAATCCTGTGATTTGTTTTTCACTTATCCATTCGCTTAGAAGGGTTTTATGGCATGACAACATGTTGGCATAATTTGAATAATGACGCTCTTTGTTACAATCAACGCAGATTTAATGGCTCTATGGAGAAGAAGTTATACAAGGTGCATTCGGTATTTGAGTGCACTTTCATTACAAGATCGATTGCCATTAAAACCCATAGGTTACCCAGCGGCCACCGTGGTGTGATGGTAGCGTGCTCCGCCTACCACACCGTATGCCCTGGGTTCACGCCCCGGGCAAAGCAACGTCAACATTTTAGAAATAAGGTTTTTCAATTAGAAGAAAATTTTTCTAAGCGGGATCGCCCCTCGGCAGTGTTTGGCAAGCGCTCCGTGTGTATTTCTGTCATGAAAAACTCTCAGTGAAAACTCATCTGCCTTGCAGATGCCGTTCGGAGTCGGCATAAAACATATAGGTCCCGTCCGGCCAATTCGTAGGGAAAATCAAGAGGAGCACGACGCAAATTGAAAGAGAAGCTCGGCCTTAGATCTCTGCGGAGGTTATCGCGCCTTACATTTATTTTTTATTTACCCAGAAAGTTTAAATTATGATTTTATGCATAAAGGGCAGACTGCACGAACTATGTGAATAGCAACGATACTTCATAAAGTTCTGGAGTAGTATGCTAAGTCTTTACAAATATCCGAATAGTAGTACGATTGTTTCCTTAGCATGGTAGATTTTACGAACGATGTATGCTGGGAGGATGCCGTGGGCTCCGCAGCAAATCGTTAGTTGAAGGACTATCTCAGTAAAAGTAATGGTTGTAATTGAGGTGACAGACCCGCATTTTTTCTCAGGATGCGATTATTTTATTGTTCTTATAGAGAATCAGTCTTAAAGCCTAATAGCTGTTTTCAAACGACGCGCAGATAGAATTCCAGAGCTCGGAGCTAGCTTTCGTTAAATCTTTCTTGAATTTGTTGAATACCACATTCCAAGATTGCTAAAGCTTATATTAAGCTTAGCTTAAACAATATTCCTACTTTTGAATTCACCCGTCCATCAAAGAGGAGATTTCCTTGTTTGGATGCTGTTTGGTGTAGATTTGTTGCAGGATATTATTAAAGCACGATCTTTGCTCTTAAACTGACGTTTTATCACATTAACTTATTTTGAGGCTTTCTGGGGCGAAGAGACTGGCCAAGTCTGCACCTTTTACGAACCTTGGTTATTGCCTGTGAAGCGTTTCAGCTCGGGGGATGAATCTCACGAGCCATGTGCGGGCACAAACGGCTTTTCGTTTAATACCGCTGCTTTGCAACACTTTAGTATTGAATAATATTAAACAGCTGTGCGCAGCAGTCCCTCACTAACTTGCAGGAGGCGCTGTCTGTGAATCTTTTTCTCTCTCTGTGAATCAAAGCTGATATGTTCAATATCCTTTTGAGCATTGCAGTTACCAGGCAACTTGGATTTGCGGTTCGATATGAAGAAAGATGCCATCCACCTAATTTTTCAGCTTTGATGCGTCCTTGGAGAAATTCACCAATGCACTGCGGCAGTATTAAGATGCTAAAGCTACAAAATATTTCAGTTACAGGCTCACAGTCCAAAGAAATATATACAGCTGCCCTCTGAATAGAGCAAAAATACCTTGTCCACCAATTAAATAATAAGGGACCTTAAACTATGCTGATTCAGTTTCTTGAGGAGATTTCCATAGACTTACAACATCATACAAAATAATGCTGAGACTTTAAACCGTCTTTTATGCGAAGTTCCATCCGATTTCGGAACTCAGCTGTCACTCCTCAACTAAAACTGTTATCTAAGTAAGATTTTAGGTAAGACCTGCAATAGTAGAGGTTCAGGTGAAATTGTCAAATGACTTCAAAAGGCTGAAGGAAGCAGCAACATCTGCAAGTGGCACCTGCCAAAAGCTAAGAGCAGTGTCGGTAACAACAACCCGGATTATACTTATACACTTTAAGAGTGGCATTCTCGCCGCTGGGAGTTGTGGCAGTTATAGAGATAATACACGTACCCAATAACAATAAAGTAGGTGAAGTAACAAATGCAGTTGACGTCGTTGAAGCAGCATTGGGGTTTCTGCCCTCAACTTTAGGTGAAATCGCACAAGATGAGCCTCCAAAGCTACATATCGTGGACGCAATAGGCTGCCGAAGAAAAAGAACTTATAGCAAAATTCCAGCATCGAATGCCGGTGTGAAGTACATGGGTGGCGAAGTAGACAGTAAGCTTGACTGGAAACTTCAGCTAAGGGTCAAAATTGAGTAGGCATAGCATAGAGTATCAACTATAGTACAACTAGTGGTCACACTTTCCATCAGCTCACCAAGTTGAACCACTATAATCCATTTGGAAGTACAAAGAATCGAGACGGCATAAGGTTTTGTTTGATTCCCTGCATTGACTGGAAGAATAATCTTCAAAAAGTGTAACCATCATATTTATTTGAGCCGCAGTAAAATTGATGACTAGGATAAACTGTCGAAGAATCATCAGACTGAGGTAGTCACTTACACAATAGATACTCTTCATATATCTCTCGAATCAATGAAAACACATTGCTTATTCCGACTAGAGACATTTTTAAGGGACGAAGACATCTATATTGGCATTAACTATGGTCTGCTAAAACAGAAGAACTTTCAGAATTTAAAATGTCTATAAAGTAGGCCAAAGCTTCCCATTAAAGTTCCTAAGTCGGTATAGCGGAAAAAAGCGGTAATATCTTTCAGGAAATGCTTGTAGAAGACCCTAGGTTAGGTCGAACTTACCGGTCAGTAAAGACTTCACATGGACTTAATTTGTCCATAGTGTTACCAGAATTTGTTTGACGACCTAACGGAATAACCCCAATAAGGTGACAGGGCATATGTTATAGAATAACTCCGTCCTCTTGGCAAATATCAGCAATTTTGTAGGACCCAGCTTAACTGCTGCCTCGAGATCTGGCAACTCTGCCTAATGAAGAGAATTGACCTGGCGAGCGCAGGCATGAATACAGAACGTGCTCAACCTTTTCTTCCTGCAGCTCACACTTGCTGTTACTGACGAGGCCAGAAGGCAGTGTCCAGTCAGTATGCCCATCGTGAGCCTTAAGTTTTCTCTCTTCAGAGATATGAGCCACTTTGCAGATGATCTTAGACATTTTGCAGCCCGCGCTTTTGTCCACACCTTTCCTGATTGATGGATCATATGCAACTCCTGTCTCCTTTTGATTTCTCCCAAATGGAATGGGACGTCTATCTGCGATTCAGCGAGTGTTGCACCCTCAGTGATGTCAACTCATCGGCCTTTTCGTTACTTTCCATCCCTATATGACCGGTAATCCAGTAAAGATGTATGGTCCAGCCTGAGCGAAGTTTTTCCAATGCTTCTTTGCATTCCAGACTGTGTGTCATTATTGCCTTAATCACAGCGTGACTATAAATATATATATATATACTGACGCGACTGCAGCTTAAGCACACTTCCTCAAGAATTTCTGCTGCTTTCTTCACTGCTATAATTTCCGCCTGACAGCCTGTAGAATCTACTTATTTCTGGATGGCCACAGTAAACAGCAGACCCAACCCCTTACATTAATTTGGCACAATCCGTATACACGTGTATAGTATGTTCTGCCATTTCTGCACCGTGGCACCAGCCCTCCGGCTCAATTGTGGTCCCAGTGTCTCTTTCGAAGTTCAGGGACGGGACCATATATTCCGTTTGACCGATATTAGATGGCGCTATACTGCTGTGGCCACAAGGCGTGAACACAAACTGTCCCAAGGCCTTAAGAATTGTTGCTAATGTGATGTTAGGTCTGCAGTCGAGATGTGAGAATGGCATGTAATGCTGCTGTCTGGGTTGAAGACCCTAGTCCAGAACTCTTGTCGAAAACGCTCAGCTGTTCTGTACTGAATATTCTGCGTTAGATATGTTAATTTTTTAGAGAAGATGCAGTCGAATCAGAAGCAGAGCTATCTTATAATCAGATACATAAAGTATTCTGTATATACAAACTAGTCAAACGAGTCCACAACTCGCCCCACCCAAAGATGTAGCCTTTTGTTTTAAAACGTTTGTATGAAAAGCGATGTTTACTCATAATAGCATGATAAAACAAAATACCAAATAAAATACAAATACCAAACGCCTGTTTATATGCTATAAAGCGTGATTTTTATCTAACTAATGGCGTACAACTTTGTTACAATTTATTACGTAACTACGCGTGTCCAGCACGTGCACTGATTAAGTTGCCAACAGCGAAATGCATATGCAGGTCATAAATTGTCTATACAGAGATAATACCCCAACCAATAGTTGACAACTTTTTACAGCGTCTTACGAACAAGGGTTACTTGTAAATCTATATTAATGATCGAAAAATTTCCATAACTTTCATTTGTTGAAATTCAAGATTCACCCTATTTTACCGAAATAATATCTCTAACTGGTTAGTACCCTTGCCTTATAATTTCAACCAAACAGAAAGCTTGCATCTGTGACCACGTGGAATAACCAACGAAAATTCTTGCATCTGGTACCAGAATGTATTTTTCCCATAACCTGGCGCTGTTATGTTAGAGCAATCAAGTATTCGAAGGTGAAAAATTCTGAAAATGTTCCCCTATTAGAGAGCTCCAATTAACTAAACGCTACAACGCCCTCTCATTTGTTTACCTTACTTGCTCATTTTCTCTATTGCTCTCGCATTTTAACGTACTCCTTCTAATATCCAACGTGAGTTGCGTCCTGCGCACTATGAGTCTACTCTCAGTAATACATACAATGCAGTACGAATTGTAATGCTCCCCAGTTGTGCTAGATTTGCGGTTGCTATGGCAATATGGCGTTTATCAAATGCAGGTGCACCTGTTTTAACGGTACTCGCTCAGTACATACACAAGTACATAAGTATATGAAAATATCTATATACTTGCAAAGCTATTTAATGGAGCGTATAGAGAGTGTATTATGGTCCTTTTGTCCAGAGCGGCCATTTTGAATATGTAAATTAGCCATCCTTGTAAAGGAATTGAAACGATGGAATACATAAATATCGATTTTTCAGGCAACCATTGTGCTGAAGCAAAAAATGTGGGAAAGAATATATATTTGAAATTAGTTATATTAAAGATATTGCAAAATAAATTAAATTAATGATTTGAGTTTTTAAAGCAACACCAATAGACGATGGGGAGGAAAATGATAAGAATTCATTCTATGAGAAACTAGAAAAGACATGCGATGTCCCCCATGCCATGATGTTAAAACCATATTGGGCGACTTTAACGACAAAGCGATCAAGGGCGATCAAGCAAGGGATCTTTGTGCCTACAGTTGCAAAATTTTGCCTTCTCGATGTGATCATGGATGAAGTTTCGGCAGCTAAGCTAGGAAGGAACCCAGTTTTGCCTCCAGAACTTGAAGATTCTCTTGTGGAATATATATTAGTCATGGAGGTGAAATTGTTCGGTCTAACGAGCAATGACATAAGATCACTAGCTTTTCAAGTGGCGCTAAAAACCAATTTACCAAACCCTTTTTCTATAGCGAAGGAAACAGCAGGAAGAGATTGGTTGCGTTTGTTTTTAGACGCCACTCGTCTTTATCGTTCCGTCAACCACTCAGTACATCTGTAGCTCGACCAAAGGGGTTTTCTAGAGAAAATTTTGCAATTTTCTCTAATCTGCTCCAAAGGGAGATGGAAACATATAAATTTTCCCCCAATAATATTTATAATCTTGATGAACTTGGCTCTGAAAGGCAGGAAGCAAATTCGTGCACTTGCTTCAGCTGAAAGAGGATCTTTGATTACAGCCATTTTATGTATGAATGCAGGTGGATCGTTCATACCACCCATGTACATTTTCCCCGAAAAAAAAGACAATTCACTTCTAATGAAAGGAACACCTCCTGGATCCAAACATGCTAATCATCCCTCTGGATGGGTTCAAACTAATTTATTCACCAAATGGTTCAAGCACTTCCTTTCAGTAGTTAAACTTTCTGAATCATCTCCGGTATTACTAGTTTTAGATGGCCATGCAAGTCATACAAGAAACATTGAAATCATAGAGCTAGCTAGAAAAAATCAGGTGCGCATTCTCTTGATTCCTCCCCACTCAAGCAACCAAATTTAACCCCGTTGAAAAATATTTGACCGAGGAAATCAGGTGTTGGTTTATAAATCATGCAAAAGCATTGACTCAATATGACATTACTCAATTATTTGGTCGAGCGTACATGAAAGCTCAAAGTGGAAGAATCTTTGAACAAAATTAATGGCGAAAAACATATCACGAAGGGAAATCTGCAACATACAATAAAAAGCGAAAGATTTTAATAAACATGGTACTTATGTGTAGACAATTTTTAACTAAAACAATGTTTATCTCCTTTAAACGTATTTTTCAGAAGAAAGTCCAACATGCGGAAGAAACCTCTTCATCAGAAAGCGGCAATTTAATCTTGACTGATTTACCAGATCTTAGCCCTGATAGATCCAACCAAAAACGTGCCAAATGTATCTAGTGTTTATGTTTATTTTCGGATGACAAAGGAGGAGAAGCGTGGATACAATGTGTTGTATGCGCAATGTGGCACATGAACTTTGTTCAGGAAACGAAAAAGAATATTTCATTTGCGAATTTTGCTGTTCCTAAACTCATTTTAATATGGAGCACCGTAGTCCATATTTAACACGTGATGGTCTGTATTATCCGCACATTTTTGCTATGGCTAAAATTGAAGTGTCTTACGTTTTTATACTCAGTTGAGCAGAGCTCACAGAGTATATTAAGTTTGATTGGATAACGGTTGGTTGTACATATATAAAGGAATCGAGATAGATATAGACTTCCATATATCAAAATAATCAGGATCGAAAAAAATGAGATTGAGCCATGTCCGTCCGTCCGTTAACACGATAACTTGAGTAAATTTTGAGGTATCTTGATGAAATTTGGTATGTAGGTTCCTGAGCACTCATCTCAGATCGCTATTTAAAATGAACGATATCGGACTATAACCACGCCCACTTTTTCGATATCGAAAATTTAGAAAAAGTGCGATAATTCATTACAAAAGACAGATAAAGCGACGAAACTTGGTAGATGAGTTGAGCTTATTACGAAAAATAGAAAATTAGACAAATTTTGGACAATGGGCGTGGCACCGCCCACTTTTAAAAGAAGGTAATTTAAAATTTTGCAAGCTGTAATTTGGCAGTCGTTGAAGATATCATGATGAAATTTGGCAGGAACGTTACTCCTATCTCTATATATACGCTTAATAAAAGTTAGCAAAATCGGAGAAGGACCACACCCACTTTTAAAAAAAAAACATTTTTTTAAAGTAATATTTTAACTAAAAATTTAATATCTTTACAGTATATAAGTAAATTATGTCAACATTCAACTCCAGTAATGATATGGTGCAATAAAATACAAAAATAAAAGAAAATTTCAAAATGGGCGTGGCTCCGCCCTTTTTCATTTAATTTGTCTAGGATACTTTTAACGCCATAAGTCGAACAAAAATTAACCAATCCTTTTGAAATTTTGTAGGGGCATAGATTTTATGACGTTAACTGTTTTCTGTGAAAATGGGCGAAATCGGTTTATTCCACGCCCAGTTTTTATACACTGTCGTCCGTCTGTCCTTACGCATGGCCGTTAAGACGATAACTTGAGCAAAAATCAACATATCTTTAATGAACTTAGTTCACGTGCTTACTTGAACTCACTTTATCTTGGTATGAAAAATGAACGAAATCCGACTATGACCACGCCCAATTTTTCTATATCGAAAATTACGAAAAATGAAAAAAATGCCATAATTCTATACCAAATACGAAAAAAGGGATGAAACATGGTAGTTGTATTGGTCTATTGACGCGAAATATAACTTTAGAAAAAACTTTATAAAATGGTTGTGACACCTACCATATTAAGTAGAAGAAAATGAAAAAGTTCTGCAGGGCGAAATAAAAAACCCTTAAAATCTTGGCAGGTATTACATATATAAATAAATTAGCGGTATCCAACAGATGATGTTCTGTGTCACCCTGGTCCACATTTTGGTTGCGATCTGGAAAACGCCTTCACATATACAACTACCACCACTCCCTTTTAAAACTGTCATTAATACCTTTAATTTGATACCCATATCGTACAAACTCATTCTAGAGTCACCCCTGGTCCACCTTTATTGCGATACCTCGAAAAGGCGTCCACCTATCGAACTAAGGCCCACTCCCTTCTAAAACACTCATTAACTCCTTTCGTTTGATACCCATATTGCACAAATGAATTCTAGAGTCACCCCTGGCCCACCTTTATGGCGATATCTCGAAACGGCGTCCACCTATGGAACTAAGGATTACTCCCTTCTAAAAAACTCATTAACACCTTTCTTTTGATACCCATATTGTACAAACACATTCTAGAGTCACCCCCTGGTCCACCTTTATGGCGATATTTCGAAACGGCATCCACCTATAGAACTATGGCCCACTCCCTTTTAAAATACTCATTAACACCATTCGTTTGATGCCCATATTGTACAAACAAATTCTAGGGTCACCCCTGGTCCACCTTTATGGCGATATCTCGAAACGGCGTCCACCTATGGAACTAAGGATTACTCCCTTTTAAAATACTCATTAACACCTTTCATTTGATACCCATATCGTACAAACGCATTCTAGAGTCAACCCTGATCCACCTTTATGGCTATATCCCTAAATGGCGTCCACCTATAGAACTATGGTCCACTCCCTCTTAAAATACTCTTTAATACCTTCCATTTGATACACATGTCATACAAACACATTTCAGGGTTACCTCGGTTCATTTTCTTACATGGTTATTTTCCCTTATGTTGTCACCATAGCTCTCAACTGAGTATATAATGTTCGGTTACACCCGAACTTAACCTTCCTTACTTGTTAATAATATCTTTTATATATTTTATTTTATTGACTATTTCTTAATGCATACTGAATTCGCAATATTTTTGAAAAATTTCAAAATAAAAAGTGAATTGAATAGTTTTGAATATAGGTTTTTATTCACGAAAAAGGTAAGGGTGGTCCATATTTACCCAACTTAATCTATGTCCTCAAATAATGGTCTTTAAAAAATCTGCTCCTATACACCAATAGATAATGAAAAAATAGAAAGGACATGCGATTCCTACCAATGACGATGTTATCGAAATAGCTTGCCAACTTTAACCCAAGGGTGGTCATAGAAGCGATCTTAGGTCCTACGGTCGATGAAATTCAACCTCCACGAGATAACTGCTTGCACCGGATAGATTTTGATTGACTTCATTCTTTGACCGCCTGCTGATCGAAGATCACCCAGTTTATCACGTCGTGATGCAGAGCTGGATTCTATTTCATTTTTTGGAGAATTGATTTTTTCGTTTCGATTTTCAAAAAAATCTATTTAATCGATTAAATCGAGCTGAAAAAAGTTGATTGCCGCTCAATTGTTTACCAAGGTTGTACCGCTAAATAAAGCCCGCTAGTTGCTTTCTCGTTTTTTGACTGAGGCTCAGGCTGGCAACATCAAGGAGTACCACAGGGTTCTTCACTTGTTCCTTTCATCGGAGTGAGATTGATAGTGTATTCATTACCTAAATATCATGCTTTGTGAGTTTTTTCCAGATATTCTAATCTTGAGCGCAGACATTTCTTCACTTAGTTCTGCCTTCTCTGCAATGTTAGCTTAGGAATCAAAAGGAGAACAACTTTTGGCAATAACCCTCTTTTAGTTTCTCATCATAGCTGCCGTATCGAGAGTCGATGGCATGGCCCTTTGAAGTGTTCAAGAGAAAAGTCATGTCGATGAATTATGGTCATGTCCGTTGAACCAACCGATAGGTCTTGTTATGGGAATGCATGAAGAAGTTTCGGCACAGCAGCAGACGAAGCGGAAGACCTCCGCCAAGAAGAAAATCTCCTAGGCGGCTAAGCGCCAATTGTTGATGATTATAAAATTTCTTCATATTTCTCCTTTTACTCACAGCCACCATTATTCTGGCGTATAGTCATAGTTCATGGTTTTTAAAAAAAAAGTCGAACTTTTTGAAATTTTAAACACTATTTTATTTAGTGTGTGAATATACGCCCATAAACCAAATTTATAAAAAATTACAGCAAATATATTTGTACCTATTATTGCTGAAAGATTGTCAAAACTTCGAAGGCTAAAAAATCGAAAGATTCTAAAAAGACTTCTTCATTTCTTAAAAAAGATCGATTAAATCTATTAAAAATCGAATCGAAGTCCAGATCTATCGTGATGCCAAGGCAGGCACTTTACGAAGTGCAAATATCTACTCGGATTACTACCTTTTTGAAGCCAAACTAAGCACAAGCCTCTGGGCAGCGAAGAAAATGCAAGATGTTGACCAAATGAAAACTTTGCATCGAGATGCTGTTCACGAAGCAGGCAGCTGATGGTTACTCTTCCCTCGCTATCAAAGGTAATCACTGAGAGCAAACTTTGACAATTGGCATTGAGACCATGACCCTCTCTCGCCATTTATCGCTGCTGCGGACACATATCTTTCCAGGGAGCCTACAAAAGCAACTGTTATGATAATTTATGGCCTCTCCAATCCAATTGTCAACTCACTTACTCGTGGCGACTCCTGTTTACTTAGCAGATGAGGCTCTGGTAACCTCAAGTCCCTCACGGATGGAGTGGGTTGGATGAACTAATAGATTTAACATAGTCGTATTAAATCCTCCCCAAATACTTTAGATTTACAATTTGGTCCGTTCTTTTTCATTCAGGGAAGAGCACCAGGGCCGACACATTCAAAAAAATAAAAATGTATGGTGCGATTTGGTTGAGATGTGGTGCAGGTGGACTTCCTTGGCTAGCTTATTATTTGGGAAACTTTCATTTCCGGAAATCGAAACAGAGAACAACCAATGCGAAACACTCTTATTAATGGACCGATTGGCCAAACTTTAGTATAGGTGTTACTCTTTAAGAAGGTTAGTATCTGTGGTCTTTTCTTGCTAGCAAGAGGACTAAGGTTCGAGCGATTTGTTGGAATCCTTTCGAATAGGTTAATCTTATATATAAAAACCAATGTAAAATCAGTTGGTAACCTTATAACTTAAGATCGTAGATGGTTTGTAAGTGAGTTTCAGTTACATATGTTAACCCATTTCTTAAATATAGACCAGAAAAAAGGGGCCAGGGTTCTATTGTGTTTTCGCAATATGGGTAACTGATTGGAAGTGGGTTGTAACAAGAGGCGGTGGTTAAGAAGACGAGGGAGATGGAATAGGGAGTTATACGAAAGTCCGCAGGTAAAAAAAGAGAAAAAGGAAAACAAGAAATAGGAGTGGAAGCTGCAGAGGGAGAGAGAGAGAAAGGAAAGAGAAAGATAATAGAAAGAGGATGATGGTCAGGGTGAGGTAATAGATTGGGAGTAGGAAAATAGGAAATATAGATACGAATGGAGAAAGTGCGTAAGGTAATATAAAAGAGAGGAGGCAAGAGAAGCGAGGGAGATGAAAAAAATAGAGGAATGTTGAGAAAATAAAATGTGAGTAAAGGAGAGAAAACCCGAAAAAGTCAAAGGGAGAAGATACGAAGGAAAGATAAGGATCAAACATGGAGAGAGGAGGGAGAGGCAAGAAGATACAAAAAATTTTTTTTTTGCAAAAGCTAAAAAACACCTCTGCTTACGGAGAGAGTATATATATAATGCAGGGAGGAATATTGTCGGACAGGACTAAGTCTCCTGGGTAATTTAGTTTAACTATAAGGCCTATTATTATTCATTTAAGCCCTCAAGAAATGTATCTTTTGTACGAGAGAGGATATCACACACTTCGTTTTGTAACGATGTCGCGTCAAGTTCGTTTTCCCCACAACTCAACCGTGTGCTATAAAAGGACGCTATTCGGCGGCCACCGTGGTGTGATGGTAGCTTGCTCCGCCTATCACACCGTATGCCCTGGGTTCGCACCCCCGGCAAAGCAACATCAAAATTTTAGAAATAAGGTTTTTCAATTAGAAGAAAATTTTTCTAAGCCGGGTCGCCCCTCGCCAGTGTTTGGCAAGCGCTCCGGGTGTATTTCTGCCATGAAAAGCTCTCAGTGAAAACTCATCTGTCTTGCAGATGCCGTTCGGAGTCAGCATAAAACATGTAGGTCCGTCCGGCCAATTTGTAGGGAAAATCAAGAGGAGGACGACGCAAATTGGAAGAGAAGCTCGACCTTAGCTCTCTTCGGAGGTTATCGCGCCTTACATTTATTTTTTATTTATTTATTCATGCGGTAGAGAACAAAATGGCGGATAGTGCGGGAATCGAAATGACAAAAAATTAAATTTAAATTATTTAAAAAAACTGGAAAAATTATCTTAATTGGAGTAAACCATGAAATCAGAATATATCTAAATATATGTATATAATAACCTCAATTACGCAGAAACCTATGCACATGGTTCTGGCCTTAGTGCATTATCTGTGTGTTGGTGGAGCAATTTGGAAAAAGATGGCGGTAAGCCATAGATTGAAATAATATACATACGATTTAATGAAGACTTTTGGAATATAACCTGGTATATGTGGATCTCAGAATCCCTCCCATTGAAATCAAATTTCAAAAAAAAACAAAAAACAAAGAGGCTATCAGCATTGTCAATTCGTTCAATTCGTTTAAAATATTTTTTTGTTGACAAAAACAACAAATCCAAATTCTCCAACAATTTAATAACAACATTTTGCCCCAAAAAACGATTTAGTGAGCAGTAAATGAATATCAATCGCACAAATTGATAATTTAAACAAATACTTTAAAGTCATGCAATCAAAAGAGTTGACAGATTTTGATTTCTATGCAAATTTCAATTCAAACGATTGCCCAATTTGATATGTAAATTTGACAACAATAACAAAAACTATAGCAAAATGCATACATACATACATAACAATTGTATACAATCGTATTTGAAGCACATTGTACATAAATAAATAAACAATTCCTAAATAAGTCACATTGAAACGCCTTAAAAATCATACAACACGATTACTTTTTGATGAAAATGTATAAAATTCAATTTGATATCGGTCGACACGAATTTTGCATAATTTGCTATGAAAAATAAACACAAAATAAATTACAGTTAAAAAAAAACAAACGGTTGGAGATGACTGATTGGATTAAAGACTAAATACCTTATATGAAATTGAGATATATATCGCTGGCTATTCTCAGGCGGGCAATGAATTAATCAAAACAAGAACATTACACACTCAGCCGCCAAATTACAGCTTGCTAAACTTTTAAATTACCTTCTTTTAAAATTGGGCGGTGCCACGCTCATTGTCCAAAATTTTAATAATTTTCTATTCTGCGTCATAAGCTCAAACCACCTACCAAGTTTCATCACTTCATCCGTCTTTGGTAATGAATTATCGCACTTTTTCGATTTTTCGAAATGTTCGATATCGAAAAATTGGGAGTGGTTATTGTCCGATTTCATTCATTTTAAATAGCGACGGGTGCCCAGGAACTTACATACCAAATTTCATTAAGATACCTCAAAATGTACTGAAGTTATCGTGTTTACGGACGGACGGACGGACGGACATGGCTAAATGAATTTCTTTTTTCGCCCAGATCATTTTAATATACAGAAGTCTATATCTATCTCGATTAGTTTATGCCGTTACGGGGTACCGTTATGCGAACAAAATTAATATACTCTGTGAGCTCTGCTCAGCTGAGTATTATAAATGTGAAGTGGTTGACTTTTTTACAGCGGTGACATATTATTATTAGAATCATTAGGCCTGGAAGCACTGCGACCTTTGTGTTGATCTATTTTGCATGACATTTCAGCCTAATTTTGTATGTGGAGGCTTCTAATGTAACTAGGTATCTCTTCAGGCTTTTTACTCCATATTACATAGGGATTAAGAGTCAAACCACCTAGATGGGAGAGTCTCTGCCTTGACAGAGCGACGGACTCCCAGAGAAGGTGAACGGCGTTTCATCCTCCAGCTCACAGAAACGACAAATTTGAGTATAGGATATATTTAACTTACTTAGGTGATAACGTATACCACAGTGTCCCGTATATTACCCAGTGAGAGTTCGTAGGTTTCACTGTTTAGATTACTGAGTTTGGCTGATACTTTCGTTGCTGGAAGAAAAAACAGTTTGGTCTGTCTTTGCCCTGGGAGGACCACCTGGTGACGGCTGAATTGTTTTGTTCCCCAGATACTTATGGTTTCCCTGGTGTGTGCTTTTGTGAGTCCAGACAAGGGCTCTGGACCATAGAATGCTGCTGTAGCACCCTGCTTTGCTAGGTAGTCTACAGGTTCATTACCTTCATGTCCCTGATGTCCGGGAACCCATCCTAACAAAACCTTGGTTTTGGCTCCCAGGCCATTAAGGATTTCAATGCAGTCATTCACTAGCTTAGATGTTACTGTGTAGGATTGCAAGGCACATAGGACCGCCTGGCTGTCCGACATAATGTAGATGCTCTTCAAAGGTGAGCCTGTCCGTAGACATTCTCTACCGCAAACTTCTATTGCATGGATTTCTGACTGAAATATGGTGGGGTGGCATCCCATTGGTATCGATTATTTGAAGTTCCGCCGGCTCTTGTTCTTCCATCATCGAATTACGATCCATCCGTGAACCAGACCTCTGAGTCAGGGTCATTATAATGATTACCTGTTTTCCAGTCGGTTCTATCCACAATGGACACTTCAAAGTTCCGTGCGATTCTGAGCTTAGGGGACATTACGTCACGCAGTTGTAATGTGGGATTTCCTATGAATTTTTTGTATCACTCCTAGCTTCAACTCTGAAATATTTTGAAGTCGGAGTGCGCCTATTGTTGCCTTTTTTCTCTATCAGAAGAGACAAGGGAGGTATTCCCACTAAAGCACTAAGTGTATCAGCAGGAGATGTTCTCATCGCACCCGTTATGCCAATGCAACTTAGTCGATGCAGTTTGCTTAGTTTTGCTGCTGCCGCTCTTTGAGTGGCCTTCTGACACCAAACTAGGGAAGCATAGGTGACTATTGGCTATACAACAGTATTAAATATCCAGTATACCACACACAGTACAGGCGAAGAAAGCTCTTGTTGCTTTGCTTAGGATAGCATACAAATGAGCATTCCACGTGAGGATTCTATCCAGTGTGGCCCCTGAATTGTATTTCATATTTCTTTATTCTGTCTATGATTTACAAGAATCTTACAGACTATATTAAACATTATTAAACATAAGGTTTATTTACAGTAAAGTTAATTTAAAATGGAAAATAACATATTTTTAAAACTTCGACGAGATATCGAAAAATCAATACAATAATTATTATTGATTGAGTTAATAGCAATAAGAGCGCGAGTGATCGGGTCATTAAGTACGTAATTAGATCTAAACTGGTCAATTACAGACATAGTATATTGGCGCAAAGTCCGTGATGGAACATAAAAGTTCAAAGACCTTAACAGTATCGGGCAATCAATATTGCCATTGGAAATATTTATCATAAATAAACATTATAGATGTAATTAATCTTCTACTTTCTAATGTGTGAAGATTAATTAGCTTACACCTAGAGATATGTGGAGGAAGAGGCAGATCGAAGTTTATATCGTATAAACAGTACTTCATGAATATTTGTTGCACACGTTCGACTCTCTTATTTTGTACCTCATAATAAGGACTCCATATTATGGAACCATACTCAAGCCTTGACCGTACAAAGGCATTGTATAATAGTTTTTTAGTATATGGGTCCTTAAACTCGGATCCATTTCTTTTTAATAAACGCCAGTAAGGAATATGCTTTGGGGATATAAAATTTAAGTGCTCGGTGAATGTAAAACACGAATCAAATACAACACCTAAATCCCGAATTTTATTCACCCTAAGTAACGGCTTATTAGAGGCATAGTAAGACGAAATCAATTTATTACATAATTTGGAATAAGTTATGTAATAACATTTGTTGGCATTCAGCGTAAGCTTATTTTTACAGCACCACTCATTAAAATTATTTAATTTAGATTGTAGTATGAGAGTATCAGACTCGTTCTTGATTCTGAAAAAAATTTTCAAATCATCAGCATAAAGGAGAAAATTGCATTGCTTGAAACAAGCACTTACATCATTGATAAAAAGAATAAAGAAAAGTGGGCCAAGGATACTACCTTGGGGCACACTTGAGGTTGCTACGTAATGCGATGACTTTACGTTGTCAATAACAACAAAATTTATCCTATTGGATAAGTATGAATAAATCCATTGTAAAAATGTTGAGTGGAAACCCATTTTTCGCAATTTAGCCAAGAGAGCTTTGTGCGAAACTCTGTCAAAAGCTTTGGATATGTCCGTATATATGCAGTCAACTTGACAACCATGAGTAAAAGACGTGATGCAGTAATTCGAAAAAACGACCAGATTAGTTACTGTTGAACGCTCCGGAACGAAGCCATGCTGACATGGGCAAATATAACGCTTAACTGCGGACGATAATTTAACCTCACCGTTTTCTCAAAAAGTTTTGAAATCACAGGGATCTTCGATATTGGCCGATAGTTTGTAACGTCAATTTTACTACCACTTTTATGAATAGGTTGAATAAAAGTAGTTTTCCATGCATCCAAAAAGATACCAGACTTTAATGATAAATTACACATTGCTTCAGGAAAAAAGATGAAAATTCTTGATAATCACATTGCTTGGAGCTCTTGAATGTCTGAATACTTAAGATAATATCATCAATATCTAGAACTAATGAGGAGAAGTCAAAACAAGACGTTATCTCATTCAACATGTCCCCGTCGTCATTCCACAGATCATCAATAGCAAAGTTTGTTTTAAAATATTTCTGCAAACAAATTGGCTGAATCACTAGACGATGATGAATTTTTGCCGTTGTAAGACACAGACAACGGTATTGTTGAAACCGATTGGCACTAGGACAGTTTTGTTATGATTGATAGACAGTCCTTTGGTATCCCACCACCTCTCTATGATGCGAATGGCTTTTTGCATGCGATCTGGTATTGTTTCCTCGTGCATCCCTGTGATGCAGATAACTAGGTCATCTGCATACCCTTCTGTGTCAAATCCCTTGGTTTTCATTAACTGATGAAGATGACCTCCATTAATAACTAGGGTCCACAGGAGAGGGGAGAACACACCTCCTTGTGGACATCCTCTTATGGCCGCAATTGAGTCAGTTATCCCTTCTAGTTCCAAATGGATTTTTATACTCTTTAACATGGACAGCACCCATCGAATAATCATAGGGCTTATGTCCTTGTCAGCTAGCTTCTTCGATAGCTTGATGTGTTGTGTTATCGAAAGCTCTTGATATGACAATAAAAGCGTGAAGTGCCTACTAGGGTGGGCAAAGAAAGGGTATTTGGTGCTAATGTCGGAACTTTCATCAACCCCCCTACAATATCTCCGAAAGAGTATCCAGTCTCGATCTCCTGATCAAAGAACACGGAACCTAATTAATGAAATCAAGATCAACGGCAGGCTTAGCAGGCTATATGTACTTGATCTACAAGGCCATGCAGACTGATGGTAATAATGCTCAAAAATTTTACCGGCGGATGGCAGAAGGTTTCAAGTTACTTCAGGAACAATAATAGCGAACTGGTAAACATTGCACTGCGGATGGGTAAGTAAACAGATATATCAAAAACAAAACCGTTAGTTCAGTGCATGGTGTCCAAACGAACCGATCTATAGATGAATAAATATACATGGAACGGTGTCCAAACAACCGGTAGAATGTTGATATTAGAGAAAATTACAAAGTTTACAAACGGCGATGGAAGAATAGCGAATACTAAAATTATAGGATGGTATGAAAGCTTAAACTATAGAATGCATTTATTCAGATAGACAAGCAGCTCTCTTGGCGCTTAACTCCCCCCACCCCCCCCCCCCCCCACCAACTCGTCTAAGACCGTCAGCAGCTGCAAGAGATCACCGTAAACCGCAGCACACTTCTCAAACAGGCAGACAAACTTAAAAAGAAAGATCACTGAAGTAACATACATACGTAGCAGTTTCCAGGAGATAGAGATCTAACTGGTACTTCTCGGACATATGCAAGATAACTAAGAAAACTTGGGCAACCTACGATAGTAGGAGTGCAGAGGACCTGTTTTGTATGTCAAGAAAATAAATATTTATAATCACTGGCACAGTCACAGGATACTAGCCCCTAGCGCTGCATGCTGAGAGAATAGGTATTCCTTTTAACAGCATTTGCTAAGCTGCGGTGCGGGGGGCATCTAAACGCAGTCACGCATGTGCAAATGGCCAGATTTAGCTAATGCTAGGTTTCAAACTATGGGCAGTTGCATACAGTTGGAACTTCAGCTAGTTGGTAAATGCTCCGTAGAAGAAACCAGCAGGTTCATTAACCAAACGAAAATGGCGCCCTTCGCTACTTGAGCTAGGTTAACTAGTATCCAGGCAGCACAGTCACTAGTCCCACCACCTCACATTAATACAGTAGAAGACTATGCTTTCTAACTTGTAATGCCTTACTATTAATGCTTATAATGCACTTTGGTGGCATGAAGGGTATACTTATAAGCAAATAAGGACAAAACAAACACAACACTTACACAACATTTGCATATCTTATACATATGCAATTCCATGGCCCTATAGAAGATAGGAAGGAATTAATTTGTGCATACAAATGTGGTTTTTGTTTATATAAATTTTTATAAATTGAAACAAACAACAATATTTTAATTTAGGGAGCCACGTGCAACTTCAAGTGGCACAAATCAAATTCAACCCAAAATCAAATCGAAACTCACGACTTGGACATTGACGTAAGCGACGACGACTACGGTGACAATGACGAAAACAGTATGAATATATTTGTTTGGGGTGACAAAGGCGTTGTGGGTTGTGTTGGTCGATGGCACGACTTGTAGGCGCAGCATAGCCAACAATGAAAAACGACAAAATACAACAACTCCGGTGAATCAATGAAAATCAACGGTGGTCCTACGCGCAATGAACCAAACGCCGTTTATTGCGACGGATTGTCAACAGACAGTTTGTTGTGCAGCTGGCGTCGTCGCTCGTGCAGCTGTCGAATGTGGAATGTTTCTTTGTTTTTATTATTATATTTTTTTTTTCATTTTTCTACAATATTTTGGCATTTCTGTCGCACGTGAGCGCAAGCGTTGACGCATTGGCGATTGTTAGCTTTGGTTATGGTGATTATGGCGCGGTGACCTCAACAAATCGAATAGAGGAGACTGCAGACTCGTAAATTCAACACTACAACAAACGTCTTTGGTAGAGTTCAAATACCATGAGCGCATACCACAAGAGACCCATTTGTAGGTGCAGAAATATTTCGCTGATATTAAATATGAATGTCGGTACGTAAGCACAAAAGTCTATGCGATACTTAAAACAGTAAAGACAAACGACGACTTTGTTCTTGTTGTTGTTGTTGTTGTTGCTGGCGGTGGTGTGCTGCACATAGAGCGACCCACCACTGCGACATGTCCACCGGCGTGCGCTGCATAATGAAGCCACAAAAGGTTGACATTTCGCGGTGCCATTAACAACGACGTTGGCGACGAAGACACGTGGCTGCCGATCACGATTAATGCTACGTACGAAAGCACATACGTATGCACACACACACACACAAACACGAAAAGATACATACCTGCATCAGTGGCATAGATAGGGCGGGGGAGGACTATTTAGGGGATCGATCCCCCCATGGGAAATTGAAAATATAATTTTTGAAAAATTTTACTTATACATATTCATGTATGCATTCATTTCTCGAAATGTCATTAATCTTCTTGCAGTATTAAATCATTTATATCACTCTAAAATTAGAAAGAAAAAAATTGTTTCGTGATAGTTATGAATTTGTGTCACGATGCCACCCGACCACAGTAATACACACACAGTTCAGTCGACCTCGTTGCACGTCTCCGAATCACATTCATGAACGAAGGAGAAGAGTCTGGCTGACGTTTAAAATTTTGTAGTTTTCCGTGACTTTTCCGTGTGAGTACTATAATCAGCTGACTCGGTCGACTATGTAACAAATTTTCTCTGCCGAGTTGCGGTATCGCGATCGACACCATCTCTGTCTAGCTTCAAGCCCCGTCACATAAACGGTTTTTCATATAGATGCTTTTTACTCAATCTTATACATTATGAGTAGATTGCACGTATTTTTAGGGAGAACGGTGGATTGAGCGACATTGGCGCCATCTGACATGAAAAAGTAACCAACTTGCAACTTTTGTTGTAAGCAAAGCATAAAAAGCAGAATTTGGCATTTGGTTTGGCTAAGGGTGCTGGTACACAAGTGAAATTATTTTTCCCACTCGTTGGTAACTTTTCTAGCATTTAGTCATTAACAAAAAGCAAAAGAACTAAGTTTTGAGCATTTTTATACAATATATTATGTATTTTTAATCACTAAACACTGATACATTTATCTATGATTGTTCAATATTCTTTGAGCTCACCTAGTCATATACGTAATTCGTATCGATATCACTTCATTTATAAAATCCATTTTATTCCATCAGTAGACCACTAGAATGGTAGTTTCAGTTTGCTTTACCATACACAAATTTAGTACTCTATGAAATTCAATAGGGAACCATGAGAAGATGTTTCAAGCACCGTTATGTATCCCTATTTTTTGTTAGTTTTTATACAATATAATAAGTGATTCTCAGGATTATAAAAAAGAACCAATACAAGTAACTTGAAAGTAAAAAAAAATTATCAAATTAAATCCCCCCTCACAAAAAGCTATCTACGCCACTGACCTGCATACGTTACTTCATGAACGCAAATGTGTTGAAGTAATAATCGAAAGTATGTAAAAGCTTGCTTTAGTTGGTGCCCAGCCGGTGTCCACCACCGCCACCAGCTCAGTCATCACATAACCTAACCATATCAGTACAATTCAAAAGTAGAAAATATTTTCATAAATTTATTACTTTACTTCAATGAAATCACGCCGCACGGGAAAGACTTAGATATATGCATACCTACATCGGTGTGCTGCACCCGTGCTCCACTTCGAACTCCATACACCGTTGCGCGAGTAATTGAACCGTGAAAGGGTTGAAGCTTACCAACTGATTTACATAAGAACATATGTCCACGTTTGAACTTTTGTGGTTTGCTATGAGTAAGTAGGGGAAGCTGCAGCTGTCAAATTTTGGTGTCCACGTGTGTTGTATTCAAAGTCTGTAGATTCAAAGAGTTCTGCTATTCGATATATAAGATATCCAATGAAGGTGTTAAACGCATAGGGCGAAGCCGCGAAATTACGAAATTTTTTAAGAAGCGGGAGGATAGGAAGACTCAGAAGATCTTTGGTACGAATGTTGAGCTATTACTTGAGCATATAAGAAATGTGGGATGGTAATTTACGTCAAGCAAACGTCGAACCAGCAGTACTGATATTTGTGTGGTGGGCATAGTAGAAGGCTGGGGTAGAACTAATTCAGAGTCGAGTAGCGCCAGTTTCTTCAGCGAAGTCACGAGCTTTTTTACGGATTAAGACGATAGGAAAA
The DNA here is from genome assembly GCF_040869045.1 of Eurosta solidaginis. Taxonomy (NCBI): domain Eukaryota; kingdom Metazoa; phylum Arthropoda; class Insecta; order Diptera; family Tephritidae; genus Eurosta; species Eurosta solidaginis. The sequence continues at coordinate 183,089,771 of NC_090323.1, forward strand.
CTCAAAAGATTTTGCGTGTTCTTCTGCACGAATGCTGAGCTATCACTTGCGCATATGAGTAATGTCGAATGGGAATCCACGTCAAGTAAACGTCGAACCAGCAGCACTGATATATGTGCGGTGGGCGTCGTAGAAGTCTGGGGTAGAACTAATTCAGGGTCGAGTATCGCCAATTTCTTCAAAGAAGCGGTTCCAAATCTTATGCTATCTTCTGTGCGTCATCAAAATCTGTCTCAATGATCGTATACCTATGTACCAAACTTTACTGAGGACCTTGAAAACATATGCGCAGCAGCACAGGGAACTATTCTGGGTACGAAATTATGGAACGTATCTTGAAGTCGAATATGCAGATGACATTGCCGCAGTAATTACAGCTCGAAACATGAAAGAAGCACACAGAAACCTCAATAAGTTCACGCAAAGAGCTAGGTTAGTTAGATTGAACTTGTTTGACGCCCAAACGGAAGAACTCCAATCAGCTGCCACGACATATGTTTTAGAATAACTCCGTCCCCTTGGAAAAGGGCTAGAGTGGCACAAGAAAACAGATACTCTTGACAAAAAAGTGCATACCCCTTGAAGTAGGCTTTGAAACCATCTCTGGAATTATAACATTGAAAAAGGTTGTCAACGACTTATGCGCAAAGTTAAACTCCTGACAAATATAATGGGCACAAGTTCTACATACGGATTAGCAGGCATCTGAACAGGTATCGTTGCTTAACAGCCTAATGGTAAAAATTGGAGGACCCAGAAAAATCAAAAGGAAGTTGCGGATGGACTTCAACCCATCCACATTACTGTATTGCTTCGAACTGTGGATAAACACACTTCAGAAGAATAACCATTCTTAACGTCTAACATCTGTACAGTGAACAGCAGCTTTCAGCCTCCGCTTATCTCACTGTACCAGAACCACACATGCAAGTGATCCGCGGAAAATTCCACATCTATTAGCGTCGAAAACAAGTAGTTCATGGGATGTAAAAAATCAGAAAGCTGGAAAGAAACATTAAGGCTGTGGTGAGAACGATGGGAAAATTAACAACGAGGCAGAAGCTTTGACGAGGTAAATTACTACGTTGTCTGATGCTTTCCGGACATGGGAGTGGTAGTTATTCTTTATTACGGATAGAGGATAGGAAGCTAACTAAATTGTAGATGGGGGATGTAAAGCGGACATTCCATAAATTGGTAAACAATGTCCGGGTTGCAGGTAAAATCTTGTCATCGGATGATGCATACAAAAAAATTGATATTGGAAGCGGTGACACGAGAACATACTGGTTGATATCTAAACGGTCGCTGGGATTTATGATGCCGGAGAAGATGGCAGACGCAACTGACCCAGGGGTCGGACGGTGGGTTGGAATATGTATAGCGGCGTCGGAAAGGATAAAGGAATAGATTAGTTGTAAAAACAAATACTTAGAAGAGATTTAAGTCGAGCTTCTCCTCCAATTTGCGCTGTGCTCTTCTTTAAGTTTTCTTACATATTGGCGGGACTTGACCTACATGTTTTATGCTGCATTATAACGGTAAGGAGAAACTTTTTATGGCAGAAATACACTCGGAGTCCTTCCCAAACCACTGCCAATTCTAATTGGAAAAACTATTTTTTAAGAAACTTCGGTGATCAGTGAATGGACGTGTGACGGATCGGTCAATCGCTGTATAAATGTGGAAAAAACGGTAATCGATGCCGAATGAAAATACGAAACGGAACTTATTTGGTAGGCCAGCCTCGCAGGTATTGTCGATATGGGCGAACCAGTGTCTTGGAGATGAGAGAATTATGAGTCTTATATGATATACACTCTTAGTACTCTAATGAACCTAAAAAGGCGGCGGATCGATATAAAAACAAGCGGTGTATTCGGTCGCCGATGAACAGCTGAACCTGAATTCACCTAGTGCCCTGGCTACGTAGATACGGTGCTGGCGGTTGCACCACTGTCTTTGTGATCACTGAGGCACGGCCTTAGGTTGTATTAACTCCCAGTCCCCGAAAACACTAAATATAGTTATTAACCGAAGTCACAATTTGATTTGGTTATCAAAGTGGAGAGCTTGTATATGATACATGTAAGAAGTTATCTGTTCACTGGTATTGACTTACCTTACCGAAAACTGCATATTCTGTTACGTGCAAATACTTATCTAATTAAATTCAGAATGAACCATTTGAGAAGTTGTCAAGCTCACGTTGTGGGCGATTGCCTCGCGAATGAAATGACAGCAAGACGTTTTGTATATGTGACCAAGTCTATGAAAAGGTGGCTTATGACTTCTAGGAAAGTGACGTCGACGAAGGTATGAGTTCGAAGTCGCAGTCCTATAGCTTCTGTGCTGGCATATGTTGTGAGGGTCAGGAGACGTGGTAGAGACTGGTGGTCGGGATTGCTGCTGTTCGCACATCGGGAATTGTAGCTCTTAAAACAGCCGAAAAAACTGGAGGCGCCCTGTGCCCCGAGAGTCATGAGTATTAATAGACCATTAATAGCAACCGTAAGTCGCCTTTGTGCGTGACCGCCAAGGAGCCACAAATGATTTAGAGAAATTGTATTCGCGACCATTATTAGGAGTTAACCCTAGGTGAAACTACGCTTTGCACGAGATATGCAGACAAAAGTGTGACTATTATATCTATATCTATTTCTTTTCTGCAGACGTAGCAGTACCAATTCCAAAGACCGGGGTTAGGTTCGAAGCCTCTTTGGAGTAAGTGAACGAGGGACAACCCCTCCGCAAGTAGCTACTTCTGAACATTTTTGTACGGTCTGCGAGGTCTTGAGGCAAAAACCACTGATCTTTCGAAATGGCCAACACGTTGATTTCCGTAAATACATACAAACAAAACCTTTCCAAAATATTATTTTTCTAAAGAGAAAAATCAAGCTTTTAAGTCAGAACACCGGCGTACGCCGGCGCGCCGCCAACGCCGCCGCCGCCGATAAAGTGATCGGCGTAAACCTCTCCTAGGAAGATAGGTGAGTATTAACAGCGATCCCTTCACTGCAGTAGAAGGTTTCCAGAAGGGTCTTGAGTTGAAACTATAATATCGCCGGTTAGCAAGGAAATAAAATATGCGATTTATGACAACTTGTTGTGTTGCTAAAAAAACACCAAAAAAATAATCAATACTTTACTAAGTTTGTCAACTTCCAATCCCATACACGATGTCAATTATCAAACTAATTGATGGACAAATCCATACAATTACAACTACAACAAAAGAATTACACTGGGAATACAACCAATTAAATGGAATGCATGAACGACGGTCAAAGCACGTGTCATATAAATAAAACACCGCTTGACATGGCCAACTGTCAATTAGTGTTGCCATGGAGGGCTAAGAAATAAAACAAAAACAAAGAACGAAATATGCATTATTGTATTAGAAGTTGTATAAAACAAAAGAAAAAATACTGGAAACAAAAATATTTAAAGAAAGAATGCACGCGCCCACGACAAACTTAAGCAACCGAATTATCGAACTCGAATTGCTGTACCGAACACGTGGCGAGAGCGACGGCGAATAAAAACCAATAGGGATAAAGCTCTGGCGATTGTGATATTGGATTACTCATTGGTGGGTAGAAACGTAAGAGTCAGCTTTAATTTCCAATTTAATATTAAAACATATCTAATATCGATATAGCAAAGTTTGAAATAATAAAGCGGTCAACATGATTTCAGGAAAGAATAATGGACTTTGAGGAAAAGCATGATATCGAAAATTTATTCATTATTCATCGAAAAGCTATCGATATTTTATCAAAAAAGTTATCGATTTTTACCAAAAATTTTACAATTTGTTATCGAGGCGTTACCAATTTGTTATCGACGTGTTATGGATTTGTTATCAAAAAGTTACCGTTTTGTTGTCGAAAACATCGATTTTTTATAAGGGTGCTACGAATTTACTATCGGCATGTTACAGATTTGTTATAAGGCAGTTACCGATAAAACTTCAATATAATATCGATGATGCACATGTTACCCGACGATAACAAGCCGATAAGAAATCAATAAGAAACTAAAAACACACCGACAACACAAGAAAATGCGCTATCGATGAAAATAAAAATAAAAATATTATTTGGCGCGATTAGACTCCATGGAGATTTGGTTGGCGGGACGGAACCTACATGTTTTATGGCCACTCCGAACGACATCTGCAAGCCAGGTGAGTTTTCATTGAGAAGCTTTTCATGGCAGAAACACACTCGAAGTGTTTGTCAAATCACTTCCGAGGGGCGACCACGATTAGAAATTTTTTTGAATTGAAAAAACTTGTTTCAAAATTTTGATGTTACTTTGCCCGGGAATTGTACCCAAGACATTCGGTGTGGTAGGCAGAGCACGCTACCACCACAACACAGCTACAGCTATCGATAAGAAGATAATTAATTTGCGGTATCAATTGTTACCGATAAGAAGCCGACGAAGCTCTTCTCGAAAAGCCCGAAACGCGTTTTAACTGGTACTAGAGGTTACTGGTTTAACTTCAACCTCTCAACGCACTAGTTAGTTGGTGTGTTTCCACATCGAATTTCATGAGTACTTGGTACTCGCGCTTCTTTCTTACAACTTTTTTCTAGCTCAGCCTGAAGGGACACCATAATTTTACCACTTTATTATAGATATATACCTCTAAGGCTAAAGAGGTTCTATAGCTTATTGAGATGCACTGGAACGATTCCCAAAAACCGCCTGCTAAGATATCAAAGATTCCGAATAAATAAGACTTAGCGAGGCCAACTAGGCCGAGACCTACCTATGCAAGGAGAGACTGCATGCGGTCAGTAGGCCCGCGTGGTGAACTCGGAGATCTTGTATATTTTCGAGAGAAAAAACTAAGATTATTTGAAGTTGGGTTGATTGGTAGTCTAAGTGAATCACCAAACCAAGAAACCCTGCTCAATATCGGGGTAGCTGCCTCAAATTCCTTTGGTAGCCCTCTGAACTCTGTGGGTGTTTCTATTACGTTTTCTCTGTTCAAACCTTTTTTTACAGCTATAATAGTATCTTGAGCACACGCCTCGATCACTGGTCAATATACGAGGTCCAACGCAATGGAACGACTACCTCGTATTTGGAGGATTATTGTAATCCACGGAAAAAACAGTATGCTTTAATCGGAATTGTAAAAGATTTCGCAAGTTTCGAAGATACTTCTTTAAAAGTTTAATAGTTATTATAGGAAACAATCCAAGGTAACTCCAATTCGGTTGCATCCATGCATGAGTCTTCTTTATTGAAAACTTTCCCTACCTGCCACTACAGGACTACACTACCAACTGCCCTGCCAGTTCAACCTATGACTGACACCGAGTTCCTTGTTCAAGTCTTTCGTCCAGTTTAAGACATCCGTGTACAAGTTTCAAAAGCTCTAGCCTCATTTTATTTTCCTATTCCATACCTCACTGGATGCAGTCGAAACCGTTAGAACCCTGGAGTGAGCTCATATCACCCGTCTTGAATCCTTGTTGCGCAACAGACTGCGGCCATTTTGTTTTGGTGTCATCCGTGTACAGTGCGAGAGACTTCACGTATTCCAATTAACACCAATCGTTTTAGCACTTCTAGCCATTTGACCAGAGTAGGCCAGTAGATTAGAACTCCATAGAATAGAATTAGCTTTACAACCATACAACACAGCCAGTGAGCCACTCAAGGTAAGAGCTTTCAACGTTTGCCAATCGCCCCTCCACAGCAGTACAGGTCAACCGAGGCTTCACAAGCCCCGTCCTCTACATTAAGCTCCCATTCAACGGCACTTCACCCTGTCAGCAGGAATTCCTCAACTAAGGATGGTCTAAATAAAGGCCGCCGTGATGTGATGGTAGCCTGCTCATCTCTTCGTCTCGAGCTCAAGTCCCGGTCAACCCAACATCAAAAATTAAAAAAAAAAAATATTTTTGTTTCAATTAGAACACAATTTTTCTAAGAAGGGTCGCCCCTCGGCAGTTGATTGCATGCGAATGTATTTCTACCATGACTTTACAGTGAAAATTTACCACCCTTGCAGCTGTCGTTCGGAGTCTGTATAAAACATGTAGGTCGAGTCCCGCCAAAGTATAAGAAAAATGAAAAAGCAGTAAGATGAAAATTTGAAAACAAGCTCGGCCTTCATCTTCTCGGAAGTAAATTGCACCTAACTTGGTTTTGCTAAGGTTGACAGCAAATACATACCATCTGGGACGCCTATAATCATCATAAGTGACTACTCTCCTCCTACACCTCCTGCACCAATACTAACCAAAGCAAGGGTGAAAAAATACCTCCCTGTGGCGTACCCAACTTTCCCTAGGTTTTGTACCAACTTCCCCAACAAGCTTCCTCAGCACTTAGAATAAATTTCCTACCGTTCTTTTGCTCCACGAGCAACTGCTGCAGACGCATGTAATATTTATTTATTTTCTCCACTTAAAATGTCACGGCAGTGTCAAAATTATAACGCCCACTTATACAAAAATATATTTCTGTGTATAGCAGAGGGGGGATAGTGAAATTTGTAAATCTTCATGTAGACCACCTCATTGCAAAGATGACAGACAAACGAGTTGCATTTACACGCCCGCGCCATGTGTCAAAAAGTGCGCAATCCGGTTGTCAAAATGCCACATCAGCAACACCAATTGCAACAGCTACAAAAGCAACAACAACATTATAAGAAACAACAACAACTTTAACACCGTTCATGCCATCATAATCACAGTCAGATTCACAGTCACTGGCGCAACGTCAAGTAGCAGCAAACAACAACAACAACAATGAATAAAGCGCAGCTCAACTTGCGAATGACGGATTAATTAAGAAATGCAATTCCTAAATTCATTGCGCCAACTTGCAGACATATTAGAAAAGTAAACAGTAATACTTACTTATTTCTAAATATCCACTTTGGAAGATGACTTTGCTATGTTTGTTGTGTAATTCATTGAGACTGACTACCTGACTATGAGACGTACGGCGAGTGCTGTTAGGAGTCGCAGTTGATAAGTGCGTGTTACAAGCAACGCCTCTGCGGAGAAATCTTTTTCACAAATATGTGATGTTATGGTATGCTATGCTATACGCAGCAGTAATGGCAGTGACTCCAAAATCAAACGAACTATAAATGAGAAAGTCTTCATGTGTAGATACCTGAAGAGCCGTACTTTATATACCCAGTAGTACAATTAAAAAAAAACAAAAAACAAGTGAGAAAGTCTAAGTTCGAGTGAAACCGAATATTACCCACTGGAAACTCTGTTGTTATTTGCTTTATGTGGTTAATAGTGTTATATGGTTCTATTCTGAACTCACTTTCGTTCAAAAGAACCAAAAAAGATAGAGAGGATACCACTAATGAACTTGAGCGGGTAAAAATGCAGCTTTTCAGAGCAAACAGTTATAGCTATGAAAAAAATATTTATGCCAAATTTCGTTCCGATTGGGAGAATTTTTGTTCGACTTATCGCATGGTGGTCAAACCGATTCTACTATATGGGGTGCTGGTCTGGTGGAAAGCACTGGACACGGTGAGCACCTCCAAAATGTTAGTGTCAGTGCAAGGGACGGTGCTGATCGGTATCAGTGGCGCTCTCAGAACAACACCTACCTTGGCACTGAACGTCATGCTGAACATATACTCAGTAGATATTGCGGGAAAGGCGGCCGCGGTAAGGTCGTTGGTCAGGCTTCGTGATATGGGATATGGACTTTCTGACCGCGGAAACTCTAGCCTTCTTACCAGTTTCGACTTTATCCCGGACAGAACGGACTATTGTATGCCGATAACTTCTCCCTATACAACCTTCACCCCAGTCATTCCAGAGAGAGAGGAGTGGGGAAGAGGAATTATCTGGGGCATGGGACCGGTTAACTTGTTCACGGATGTCTCGAAGCTGGATGGAAAGGTTGGGGGGGGGGGGGGGGGGGGGGGTCTTTTGTCAAAAGCTAAATTTAAGCCGCAAGTTTAAGTTGGCTGATCACTGCAGTGTATTCCAAGCGGAAGTTGCTGCGATTAAGGATGCGGTGGATGGAATGCTATCCAGTGCGGTTAGGGAATTTAACATCTACTCTGATAGCCAAGCGGCTATCAAGGCCTTGAGCTCAACTACAGTGCGATCGGGGGTGGCCTGGGAGTGCCTGATTTCGCTTGCGATTGCATCGAATTATTTTACAATCAAGATTATCTGGGTCCCGGGCCATAGTGATATTCCGGGTAACTGTCAAGCGGATCTCTTAGCCCGCATCGGTACAACGGAACCGGATGAAGATGGCTGTAGGGATTTCGGGATTCCGCTGGCAACCTGTGGATTGCTCCTCCATAGCTGGGCCTCGAGTCAGCTCAGCAAACTTTAGGCGGACACCACGTCTTGCAGGGAAGCAAGATCTTTCTGGCCGAAACTGGATGGCAGGAGCTCTGCTGAAATAATTGGGTTCACTAAGGCTCACCTATCAATGGTCATTGGTGTTTTGACAGGGCACTGTCCCATGGGTATCCATGCGGTACGTCTCAATATACTGGAAACTATATCCTGCTGCAGCTGTATGGAGGATGATGAGGTGGAATCACCAAATCACTTTATGCTTGATTGCGCAGCTTTTGCCAGAACTAGGCGAAAGTATTTCGGCCGCGACTCACTTGGATCTACCGAGGATTTATCCAAAGTTGAGATCGGTAACATTCGGAGCTTTATCGTTGCTACCCAACGATTCTCTAAGTAGCTAGATCTAAGTCACCGTTATTTTTGGTGTATGTGGTATCAGGGCAGCTACCACCTAACCTATCCTATCGCATTAAAAGTATTTTGGAATGAGCGACAAAAAAGGGGCGGGTCACGCCTATTTTCAAAATTTGTTTAAGTTTTGCTCTTAGCTCAACTATACCACTACCGGGTAGAATATGAGTCAAATTTAGTTAAATATCACAGACATATTACAAACTTGTTAAGGTTCAATCTTTAGGAAAAGTGACCGTGGTCTTCAACCGATTTTGATTATCTTCACTCGGTCTATATAATTCGGCAAGGATAGTATCTATGCCAAATGTTATGTAATATCTTTAAGGGCTTTTGATTTACGGCTTGTTAAATTTCCAAATTTTCTTCTTTTAAATGTGGGTGATGCCACGCGCATATTCCAAAGTTTTTTGGAAATTATATTTTGCGTTACAAAACCAATCCATCTACCGAATTTCATTAGCTTAGCGGTACTTGTTTTTGAATTATCTCATTTTTCTACATTTTCGATATCGAAAAAGTGGGCGTGATTAACATCCGATTTCGCTCATTTTCAATAACAATCTATTCTGTGTTCAGATAAGCCCATATACCGAAGTATGGTAAAGGCACCTCAATATTTCCTCAAGTTATCGTGTTAACGGACGGACAGATGGACGGATGAACGGAAGGACGGTCATGGCTTAATCGAATTTTTTTTCTATACTAATGATTTTGATATATGGAAGTCTATATCTATCTCTATTCCTTTATACCTGTACAACCAATCGTTATTCAATCAAAGTTATAATACCCTGCGTACAAGTACAGCTGGGTATAGAAAACAAGTGACTACTGCCCTTTGCTTAGTCTCAATTTGCACCTCCTAACTTTAAGGTAGTGTGCAGGACAGGTAGCGCTTTTATTTCTTCCTTACTGTCAGAGAAGGTAAGTTTTGTTGCTGTGCTCAAAAGATTTGCAGACGCTAAATCTCGTGGACGTTTGCTTACAACTATGGTATGAGAAATGTATGAATGATATAGGAATCTATCCCTAGTGAGTTAAGATACTACTATCAAATCCCAGGCAGTCATTCGAGTACCAGAAGGTGCTTGTACCGTACCGGAACATACCGCTTTCGAAACCGGTAAACGATTACTCATATCCAGTAGCAGCCGTTAAGCCTTCACAGACTACTCTTGCGGTTACAACAACAACAACTGCAATGTAGAAATTTCTTTAGACTCCTAGTAAGTTCCAGTCATACAAGAGCTCATCTTGGAGCCGTGTAGGTTTGTATGACTTTATCAATTGCGGTCGTGTCGCTCCTCCAACCATTCCTACTTGCATAAATATTATTTTCACTGGTCTCCAGCTCAAGCTTAGCATGGAAATTACTGCTAGAATGCTGCCAGCACTCGGACTTCACTTCGAGTCTAAATGGGATTTGTGCCGATGTATAATGTACTTATATGCAAGTCGATCGAGAGCAGGAGTGAAATGGAATCGAAATCACTTATTGAACGAGTTTGTCAAGCGCCAGTCACATCAGTGCACGTATTAATTGCTCTGAACTAGAAATTTTAGTTCTTCCTGGGAGCTTCCCACCACACTCTGAAGCCATATATCAGTACAAGTGGCATCACATCATCATCTCTCCGACTTTTTGCCTACGCCATCGAGGCGCACTTTCTGGTTTAATTTTCATCTAAAACGCTTGCTACCAGATTAGTTATACGTCCAGGCTTTCTTTTATAGGCAGAAAATTTGATGGCTTTTGGTTCCTCATGAAAAGTAGTAAGTCCGCCGCATTGTTCTTCCTGCGCCCACAACATGTTTTCCTTCTCCCTTGCTGTGCCTCCATGTACTACTTTCTAATCATGCCATCTCAGTATGCAAACAGTGGTTGTTAAGTAGGGACTATATCCAATTCGTTATTATTTCGGCCATCCCTGCCCTAACGAGGCAGCGACAACGCTCAAGTCCAGTCAGAGTAAATTATTTCTCTAGAAAGAACTTTTCCACTATTTTTCAAAGCGATCTCTATTGATTCCCTTAGGTGTACAATGTCCATTGAAAAACGGGACCCCCATCAAAAAGTTTGCAGTATGTGTATGTCAAGTAATCTGGAAATATGAAACTTATTTTCGTGGAGTATTTGCGCAGTTCCTGTGCATCTTTCAAAGATATCTGGGTTTTCTTCACAGTTATATGGATTATATCACCTTTACCCCGTGACCTATACGGTCATAAGCTGTTTACTGCCCAGGTACCATTTCTACCTTAAGGTATCAAAGATCTCCGCTGCTTATCGTTCTTACGTCTGAATCATTCAAATTATCTGAAGATTGAAGGTGTGTTTTTTAGTGAGCCCATAACTGACTATCCTATCCAATAAATTCCATTATATTATTTTTTGGTTCTTATGTGGAGGATTAGTCTCCTCTCCCAGCTTATATCAAAAAAGATAAGGCGATGATACAAGGGAGAGACTTTTTTGATACTTTTCATTTCTTTACCTGAGATCCTATGAATCGGTGATATCAAGGAATATATGTAGATGATGATAAGCCAGAAACTGTCAATATGCCCTGCTAACACCATATCAGACACCTTAATGGGAAACCAACAAGTCTCGTGCAATAGCTGAGCTTGGTTGTAATCGGCTGCTGAGTCTCCTAACTTGATATTCGAACACTTCGAGCGTATCAAACTTCTTAGATAGCGGCAGTACATGATAAATATAATCTTAATTTAAAGTGGAAACTTTGAATTAGTAATCTTGTTAAAACTTACTGATAATTTCCCGGCCTCAGACGGCTCCCTGTTTTCTTGCCATGGCCTTATCTCCGCAATGCGCACAGCTTTTTAATGCTCGCTGTTGTTGTCGTTGTTGTAGCGATAAGGACACTCCCGAAGGCCTTGGGGAGTGTTATTGATGTTGATGGTCCTTTGCCGGATGCAGATCTAGTACGTTCCGGTACCAAGCTCTAACATCTTGGGAACGAATTGTTATGACAACATGAGACCTTCTAAGCCATCCGGCCCTCTTACCCCCTAGATCCATGAGTTCGGGGTCGCCAGAGCCTCGGCTATTAATGAAATAGAATTCGCCACGGATAGGTGAGGTTGACAATTGGGCTTCGAGAAGCTATATATTGCGCTGGCAACCTGAAAGGGTTGCGTTACACAACCCCTTGAATCTGGTAGTTTAGTTACTTCTTACGACAGGCATACCTGCCGCGAGTATATTCTAACCCCCTAAGCCGCTGGGGTTCAATGCTCGCTCGTGAGATCCTGTAGCCTGAATTCCTTGACTGAATGTCGACTGCCAGTCAAGGAAAAAAACGGTAGCTTGAATTCCTTGACTGGTCGTTGAAATCGTTCCAGAGTTTTGTTCTCAGCTAACAAAGTTTTTTATTTCTGCTTGGTATAAAAATAGCAAAATCTGATCAAACAACCACACACACAATTTCTATGAGTTGGTCACCACATGCTCGTTCGTGCCACTAAAAAACAGCTGCAACTGCATATACAACATAAATATGAATGTGCAACATCAGTGCGCCACATGCTAACAGTCACATTCCGTTGAATCTGCACTCTTTCGTTTGATTTAAATTCAAATTCAAATTTAATTAGCCTTCAAGTGAGATGCTAATGTTATAATATTCTAAATGTGTATGTACATATGTATGTAAGTGTGCGTGTGTGATCATTGATCATATGTATATACTTAACTGCATATTTTGTGCACATGCATCACAGTCGTACTGTTTGTTGCACGCAATTTGGCGAGCGAGTACAAGTGGCATGGGGCATGGAATGCAGGTGCACATTTGCAAATCTAAATCGTCATGCTATGGCATTCAACTACTTAGAAAAGCTCTGTTTAGCGTTGCTGCTTTTTGCGTTTTTCCTCTAATATTAAAGAATTCCTCATCAAGTGGGACGTAATTTGCATACTCTCCCGCAGCTGACACTCACGTAACCCAAGAGAGATCATCAATTAATATGCATTTATATACATTTTTATGTACGAAGAGCACAGAGGATGGAGGTCATTCTTAGACTAAAACGGTCTCAACTGTTTTGTATTACTTCCTGAAAGGAAGAATTTGTGTGAATCGATGCTTCCAACTCAGCATCCTCCATGCAGCAGTAGCAGAAAAGATTTACCAGTAGATTGAGACATACCCATGGACTGCCATTCACAGCAATTTGTCGAAAGTCCCATTTCCGTTGATAGCTGAGCCTTCGTGAATCCAACCCGTTCGACAGACCGCCCGCCATCCAATTCAGGATGGGGTTTTCGGCACTCACTTGCTTAGTTGAATCGAAGCTCATCTATACAGGAACAAATCACGGAAATTCCGAAACAGCCATTTTCAGTTGCACCCATTCGGGAATTAGATATCCTCGTGACAGTCCCGGGACACAGATTATCCTTATTTAAAGCAAGCAGAGCCAGCAGACCTTGTTCTGCCTTGCTGGTATATCTGTATAACTTTTGGGAAGTTCTATCTCTTACTCTCCCTCCCCTCTATCCCCCTCTTCCAAATCCTTTTATTCACTGCTTCCTCTATCTTTCTCTTCTTTGTCGCACTTTTTGCTCTCCGTATTTTCCCTCACTTCGCTTCCGCTCCATCTGTCCCTATCCCTCTCCCTTTCTTCGTCTAACTTTATCCCTTTCTAAATCTCTTCCTCCTTCCCTTTTTTCCCTTCTCTCCAAGTCGTCTTCTTTTTCTCCATCCCTTATTCCCAATCCCAGTTCCAATTTCAATTACTCTCCCACCCCAGCGCCAGTGTCAGTTCCAGTTCCAGTCCGAGTACCAGTCGGTCCTTGGTCCATTTGCCGGAAATTAAAGGGTCGTAAATACAAATCAAGGCAGAGGACTACCTCTATACCTATATCTATATATCTATATATTTCAGGCAAATTGGACAACAAATAGAATTTGTTCGAACAGATCGGTCCTTGATCCACTTTTTTTCTCTCGCTATGAACCATCCTCGTACTTCAAGGAGTATTCTAATAAACGATTTATTGAAATATTATACTTAGATAGTTCGAGATAATCGGGAGTGAGGTAAGCCACTCCCAGAGTAGCTTTCACACCCTCTTTGGTACACAAGTAGATGTTAAGCTCTCTGATCATAGTAGCACTAAATAGCAACCCATCTATCGTATCCTTATCACGTCAACTTCTACTTGAAAGATACTCAGTGAATGGGCAGCTTAACTTGCTGTTTACATCGATCCCCTGAGAGAAAGTCCTCTCACCAACCTTTCCCTTCAACTTCAACCCATCCGTGAACCTATTACGATATCTTGCTACCTAGCCTTTTCTCTGCTCCTGACTAGGATTACCAGCTTAGAAAGCCAATCCAGAACCACTGATTTCTAGCTCCATCAGGAGCTCGTTTTCTACAACAGCCCACTTGAGCGTGTCTCTGCACTCCTTTTTCGCAATTTTTGTTCCTTCCGCACTCCGCAGCGATAGTTCTGTTACACAAAAGTTGTTAAATGAACTCACCCAGAGCCCTTCGGCTCCTAGGTCAACCAAGACAATTTTGGTGGACTCCGGCGGATATTGTCAAACATCTCTTTGATATCTAAATGGCACTCTGATTCATTTTTGGTTTCTAGGAACTCCGCTATTGGCAATCGAATATATGGTTGCTTCCGTCGGTAGCCGCCGTAGTGTGGTGGTAGCGTGCTCCGCCTACAACACCGAAGGTCCTGGTTTCACGCCCCGGGCAAAGCAACATTTAAATTTTCAAAACAAGTGTTTTCAATTAGAAGAGAGCTTTTTAAGCGGTGTCGCCCCTCGGCAGTGATTTGGCAAGCACTCCGAGCGTACTTCTGCCATGAACAACTTCTCAGTGAAAACTCATTTGCCTTGCTGATTCCAGTCGGAATGGGCATAAAAAACATGCAGGTCCCGTCTCGCCAATTTGTAGGAAAAATTAAAGAAGCACGACGCAAATTGGAAGAAAAGCTAGGCCTAAAATCTCTTCGGAGGTTATCGCGCCTTAATTTTAATATTTTTTTTTTTCGTTTACTCACAGCAAACCTGCCCTGTATGTACAACCAAATCAGGATCTCCAATGTTTTAGGGATAAACAATGAGAGACTGAGTGGCTCGCAGTCCTTAAGGGGCATTCATAGCTGTCTTTGGAATGACGGTAACTTTGACCATGTTTCAAGACTAGAACAGCAGGAAGTTACGCAGGAATAGTTCCAGGCATTTCCGGAGTCTTGTAGGACTGAATAAATAGACCTTGCAGGTTGACTTTCTCTTAGGAAGCAACAGCACCTTCAGGGACTCCTTGCAACTCTTTAACCAGCCATCAAACACATTCTTCAGATAACTGAGATGGGCGGAATCTTTACGAGAATTATCCTGAGGCTCAGGGATTCATTACGCGTCTTTACACTTTCCGCAAATCCCGCTGAACTATTGTTATATCGCGCTCTCCATGTAATTTGCTCTGTTGAAACGCAACCTACTTTAAGTTCATCCTCGAGAAATCTCTCCTTATAAATTTTTACCGTTCAGGAATACATAAAAGCACTTTTACATGACAAGTTGTAGGTTCGCAATTTCGGATATATGCGGACTGACGACAGGCTTGAGAGACAAGAGTTTCTCCAATTGCTGGCAATGCAGCGTGTCACTTAGAGCTATTAGATTATGTAAATCAAATTCAACCAGGACGTAGCTCACCCACATATACCTGAACAACTGCTCGTTAAGAAACCCTCCACACCCGATTTCCGTGCAGCCGCTTCCTCGATCACCAGGGTGAGATGCAGTACCTCCTCCTAAAATCCTAGCTTAAGATTGTTAAGTTACACCCAGATTTTTTATTTGCCCCACCACAAGCTTAATTGTTCATTTCAAAGATCCGTCTACTTTACTAACTTTTTTTTTGAGGCTTGTAACCTTCCAGTTTCACAATTACACACTCGTCGCCTCTGCACTCCTACATAAAGATGAAGTGATAACTTATGCCACTGCTCACAGGATCTGATGAATTTCAAGCTATTGCAATTATGTGCGTAGGTATGTATGTATGTTTTAATGGAGTTCAATCAGACAACTGTGGAGCAGTGAATTAACTTGGCGCTGTGCCTGTCTGTCTACAGCCCATCACGAATCAACGGGATAGCATCAGAGCTGATTAATAACTAATGCGAAATGCAGCCAGTCAGTGCCAAGCTCAATTGCCACCGATTGTAAATATGCATTTTTAATAGACATATGTGTGTGTGTGTATGTGTGTGACAATCTTTAATAAACTTTTCAAATATACCAAACTATGCAAATGACTGACTTTGCCACTTTTTTCATTTGCACCAACGTTTCAATCATTCGTAGCATCAGTTAAAACTAGTAAATTGAATTTCACATTCCTAATTCCGGCCACCGTGGTGTGATGGTAGCGTGCTCCGCCTATCACACCGTATGCCCTGGGTTCAACTCCCGGACAAAGCAACATCAAAATTTTAGAAATAAGATTTTTCAATTAGAAGAAAATTTTTCTAAGCGGGGTCGCCCCTCGGCAGTGTCTGGCAAGCGCTCCGATTGTATTTCTGCCATGAAAAGCTCTCAGTGAAAACTCATCTGCCTTGCAGATGCCGTTCGGAGTCGGCATAAAACATGTAGGTCCCGTCCGGCCAATTTGTAGGGAAAAATCAAGAGGAGCACGACGCAAATTGGAAGAGAAGCTCGGCCTTAGATCTCTTCGGAGGTTATCGCGCCTTACATTTATTTTTTTATTTAATTCTTCAAATTTTATTTGCATATCATTTATGTATATATAATTTCAATAGAGGACTTAATTTTACTATTTCTTATATGGCAGAAAGCGGAAAGAAACAGTATGTTAAGAAGGAACTCTTTTTGGAGCTTTTGCTCCATAGATAGGCTTGGTTGGGATCTCCCCTGATAGACCGCCAACATCTTGACAGCAACGAAACTTTTCCTGGCATTTATCATAAAACATTCCACATTACAACTTGACGTAATGTCCCCTAAGCTCAGAATCTCACGGAATTTGGAAGTATACATTGTGGACAGGACCCACTGGGAAACAGGGAAACCTTATAATGACCCTGAGTCAGAGGTCTGGTTCACGGATGGCTCGAAATTCGATGACGGAATCTATGGGCCGAACTTCAAGAAATCGATACCAATGGGATGCTACCCCACCATATTTCAGGCAGAAATCTATGCAATAGAAGTCTGCGGAAGAGAATGTCTGCGGAAAGGCCCATCCTCGAAGACCATCTACATTATGTCAGTTACATGTTAGCTAGTGAATGACTGCATTGATATCCTTATTGACCTGAGAGCCAAAAACAAGGTTTTGTTAAGATGGGTTCCCGGACATCAGGACATGAAGGTAATGAAAATGCAGATAACCTAGCAAAGCAGGGTGTTACAGCAGCATTTTATGATCCAGAGCCCTTGTGTGGACTCACAAAAGCACACACCAGGGAAACCATAAGTAACTGGGAAACAACACAATTCAAACGTCACTGGATTTACTGCCCAGGGCAAAGAAAGGCGAAATTGCCAAACTCATTAATCTGAGCAAGGAGGACCTAAGAACCCTCACTGGGTACTATACGGGACACTGTGGTCTACGATATCACCCAACTAAATTAAATCTATCCGATACTCAAATTTGTCGTTTCTGTGAGCTAGAGGATGAAACGCCGGTTCATATTATCTGCGAATGCGTCGCTCTGACAAGGCGGACACTCGCCCACCTAGGTGGTGTGACTCTTAATCCCTATATGATATGAAGTAAAAAGCCTGAAGAGGTACTTAGATACATCAAAAGTCTCCACATACAAAATTAGGCTGAAAGGTCATGTACAATAAATCTGCACAAAGGTCACAGTGCTTCCAGGCCTAATAATAATAGTAATCATACGAAACAACTAAGCTCAATACAATATGTGGACCTACTGGCATGGTCTATTTAACAATATATCGTAAGCCAGATTTGATTTCTTGATTGTCCTGTAGGAGTACCCAGCCCTGAATTCTCTAAGTGTGAGATTTTTAACAACAATAACAACAACGCAGTTCCACCTTCAACATCTCACTACTCAGACATTTTATACTAAGCAGATTTGGCAAATTTATTAATTCACTCGCGGTGTCTCACCTTTTTAACGTCAAATTTCCTACTATTGCAGAAGATCAAAGCATACTGCCGTCAAAGACTCTCATCACACTAATCCATCTTTGGTTTGGGTATTGTAACACCGGCTTTTGGAGTGAAGGTAGCTTCGAGTATGTTCCGAGACTTCGGTGTGTAGCTCAGTTTTAGGAAGTGAATGTAAATGTTGGTTAACCAGCGGCGGAATATACCCGAATATTTTAGAATATATGAGAAATAATTTTATTCGACCTCGGAGACATGTAGGGCTTGAAATAATCAATAGCATACATAACCGGCTGATATGCGTTCCTCCAAGTGCTGGTAGACAGTTTTGCGTAACCAGGGCATCAAGATAATTATTATTCAACAACAACTTTTCGCTACTTATTAGCTAGCGTGATTCGTGGCCTTAAAGTACAACAAAGACGCAAGATTTCCTGAGTGAATATTCCTGAGTCCTTATCAATTCATGCACGGTAACTTCCCTGTTATTGCTATTGCAGAAGTTAAGAACAACTACCATCCTAAGATCCTCATCATACTAGTCCGTCTTCGGTCGGGGTATTGTAATATCGGCTCTTGGAATGAAAGAAAATGTTAGTATGTTCCAAAACTTCGGCATGTAGCTAAGTTTAAGGAAGTGATTATAAATGGTGGCTTACAATTGACTGGAAGTGATCGAACATCTTAGAAGATGCGCAGGAGTAATGTCATCCGCTGGCGGGGATTGGTGGCCTTCAAGCACAACGAATGCGCACGATTCCTTTAGCGAATTTTTATGAGTCCTAAGAATTCATCGCAGCCATTCACGATTTCCCAGAAGCTTCTCCACGCATCCCGCTTCGGTACATTTATACATTGGAAGCTTACTCATCATGGTTATATTTAAAAGCCCCCTATTGTATACTCTAAGAACTTAAAGTTTCGTTACAGCAATGATAACGTCCTGTATCCTGAATCTGAGCAACTTCGTGACATCGAGCTGAGCCTTATCTCAATGAATGCTAGTATATTTGAAATGGATGTTGATACTGATGTCTGAGCCGCCTGAAAGGCACATAAAAATTTGAGTCCAGCGTAAATTGATGAGCAATATTTGTGAAGCCTTGAACAAGCGCATAGCCCGAGCTGTTTTCACATAGTCACATCTCAGGTCAGAAAAGTGTGACAGTTTATACATACATTTCAGCATTGGGAAGAATCTTCAGACGTCACACAATCAGATGCAATCGTCTAATTCTTTTAGCTCTAAGCTTTCACCTTGTTGCACCGCAAGCTTTCTAAGCCTAACTTTAGATGATGCAGACTACGTTCAGTAACAACTTTCGGCCTATCGGTCGCAGGGATGCGATAGCTATTCAAGGAGCTGCCTTAAGAAAATCCAGGGAAGTTTCTAGTCATATTTATAAATATAAATGTGGAAAGTCGTTTTGTTGCCTTTTTCTCTCTCTCTCTCTAAATATTTAACTATGCTGACCACCTCATTTGCCAAAATGTCTTTATTAAAGCCCGATAGTTGCTTAAATGTTGATTACTGACACATAATGTAGTTGTTATCAGTTGTATTTGTTATTGTTGTACAATGTCTGTAATTTGCTGAATTATTTTTTGAAATGACAGTAGCAACACTCAACGCCCAAATTAAGTAGGTATGTATGTAAATGTGCCAACAGTGCCGCCAAAAAACACCATTGGGGACAGACAATAGACTTGCTGAAATTGGTTATAACAAGTAAGGAAGGTTAAGTTCGGGTGTAACCGAACACTACATACTCAGTTGAGAGTTATGGTGACAAAATAAGGGAAAATAACCATGTAGGAAAATGAACCGAGGGAAACCCTGGAATGTGTTTGTATGACATGTATATCAAATGAAAGGCACTAAAGAGTATTTTATGAGGGAGTGGGCCATAGTTCTATAGGTGGACGCCATTTAGGGATATCGCCATAAAGGTGGACCAGGGGTGACTCTAGAATGAGTTTGTACGATATGGGTATCAAATTAAAGGTATTAATGAGAGTTTTAAAAGTGAGTGGTGGTAGTTGTATATGTGAAGGCATTTTCCAGATATCGACCAAAATGTGGACCAGGGTGACCCAGAACATCATCTGTTGGATACCGCTAATTTATTTATATATGTAATACCTGCCAAGATTTCAAGGGTTTTTATTTCGCCCTGCAGTACTTTTTCATTTTCTTCTACTTAATATGGTAGGTGTCACACCCATTTTACAAAGTTTTTTCTAAAGTTATATTTCGCGTCAATAAACCAATCCAATTACCATGTTTCATCCCTTTTTTCGTTTTTGGTATAGAATTATGGCATTTTTTTTAATTTTTCGTAATTTTCGATATCGAAAAAGTGGGCGTGGTCATAGTCGGATTGCGTTCATTTTTTATGGCAAGATAAAGTGAGTTCAGGTAAGTACGTGAACTAAGTTCAGTAAAGATATGTTGATTTTTGCCCAAGTTATCGTGTTAACGGCCATGCGGAAGGACAGACGGGCGACTGCGTATAAAAACTGGGCGTGGCTTCAACCGATTTCGCCCATTTTTACAGAAAACAGTTAACGTCATAAAATCTATGCCCCTACCAAATTTCAAAAGGATTGGTAAATTTTTGTTCTAATTATGGCTTTAAAATTATCCTAGACAAATTAAATGAAAAAGGGCGAAGCCACGCCCATTTTGAAATTTTCTTTTATATTTGTATTTTGTTCCACCATACCATTACTGGAGTTGAATGTTGACATAATTTACTTTTATACTGTAAAGAAATTAAATTTTTTGTTAAAAGTGGGCATGGTCCTTCTCCGATTTTTTTAATTTTTATTAAGCGTACATACAGTAATAGGAGTAACGTTCCTGCGAAATTTCATCATGATATCTTCAACGACTGCCAAATTTCAGCTTGCAAACGTTTTAAATTACCTTCTTTTAAAAGTGGGTGGTGCCACGCCCGTTGTCCAAAATTTTACTAATTTTCTATTCAACTCACCTACCAAGTTTCATCGCTTTATCTGCCTTTGGTAGTGAATTATTTCACTTTTTCGGTTTTTCGAAATTTTCGATATCGAAAAAGTGGGCGTGGTTATAGTCCGATATCGTTCATTTTAAATAGCGATCTGTGATGAGTGCTCAGGAACCTACATACCAAATTTCATTAAGATACCTCAAAATTTACTCAAGTTATCGTATTAACGGACGGACGGACATGGCTCAATCAAATTTTTTTTCGATCCTCATGAGTTTGATATATGGAAGTATATATCTATCTCGATTCCTTTATGCTTTTCATTTTCAAACTTAATATACTCTGTGAGCTCTGCTCAACTGAGTATAAAAATGCAGAAACAATTGCATTTAAAACAACATATAAGCATTGTACATACACACACATATAAACAACAGCAACGAATAGCCCATAAACAAATAGTTACGAGTATTTTAGTGACAAATTCACACATTGTTGTTGACCAACCGCGCGAATATCCAACTTGAGCATACCAACAAAAATTATTGAAAACAAAAACAATGCATAAAGGTGATAAGTGCCAATGAAACACAAATTGTACAGCTAACCGAAACTGAGAAGATAGTAAAAATAGCAACAACAATGCTACCTACTTGCACAATCTAATCAGTTAGGCAACTTGGCTCGAAGCTCGCTCGCATACTCGGACCACGAAACTCCCCTGGGGTGGCGTGAAAAATATTGTATGGCAAATAAAATGCATACGAATAAACAAATGCGAGAACTGAAAGCTGCATATTCAAGTCAAGGAGGTGTTATTGCATGCAACACATTCATGCTAGAGATATACGCCGCCGATTTGGGCCGTTTTTCGTACGCCGCCGCCGAATGTCAAAAATATCGGCGCGGCGGCGGCGGCGCCCGGCGCGTTACTATATTTTCTACTCGTTTAAGATTGTTTAGGCCAATTATTGTTCATATCGAAAATAGGTCGGATATGGTCGAAAGTGATATCAACGGATGCGCATCACTGCCAGTTATAAGAAACTAATTGCGAAATTTAACTCTTTCTAACTGTTCAAAAGTTATTTAAAAAAACAGGCGTTTTCGATGTCAGCTTAACACGGACTTTGCATCACCCAATTCACCAAGTTATTAAAACAATACACTAATGCCTGGTTTTTCAGTGCAAGTTTAAACTCTAGTTAAAGTTGACAAGAGTTTAACCTTGCCACTTTGTTCGATAATATACAATTTTGCTGATCATCTCAGCTTACGCGGACGAAGTGGCAGGGTTAAACTCTAGTAAACTTTAACTGTAGTTTAAAGTCGTACTGAAAAACCCGTCCTAAAAGAAAAGTTATATAATAAATTTATATGCTCACTTTGCATATTTTTTTCAAAAAAGTTGTTAAAAAAAGAAGATTACCCAAAAAAAGGTGCCGACTTTTTTTTAAATTTTATATTGCGATTGGCTGAAAGAATAGGCGAAATCAGTGATACAAAATCCTTTAGTAGATTCTAGGGGCATAAAAATTCCTTTGAAGTGTTTCTTACCTCATACTTAAGTTGAGAATATATGTACGTATGATAAGGGTTTGAAAAATCACTTGGGCTTACATTCAAACACCTGTTGTTTATTTGCGAAACTTTAAAATAGCGTTGAAATGTTAATTTTAATTTTCACATTTCATCCTTCAAACCCATGTCTCCCGGTTTGACATAAAGTTGGCGGCCCTATCCAAAACTAGTCTCTTGGAGTGAATCACATTGATTATAGCCTGTCAACCAAGTTTAAATATCACCTACAACTTACGGCTCCTTTTACAAATGTGAATACGTAGGCACATATATGTATTTAGCAGGTCAGGCTTTGTCCTTTGCAAGAACACTCAAAGTCGTGAGGCAAAAGCTGTCCCAAGAAAGTCGAACAATGACCGTGTTTGCTATTACCCTAACGTAGTGAACAGTCGAACTAGTCTGAAAACTGAAGCTACGCGGTCATCATGAGCAGTTAACATCTTTCAACTTAAAATCGGTGGACTTTCATTCTAAAATGTCGTTTTGATTTAACGAAGACTATTGAAATCAATGTTGTGAACACAAACTTTGGTCTACATTTTAAAAATTTTATCCAGGGTTCTTGTAAAATTTTAATTATGTAGATGCGCCGAGGATTATACGATTTTCACCCATGAGTTACGTAATGACATCCACTTAGACTGCTTTTAATTCGAGGGCGGCAACCTTATCCGAATAGTTACGTTTCAAGGTGTTTCTCTGGTGTAGCTCGGCAGCATAGCGCGACAACCTAATCGGAGCTACACCTAGAACTTTTAGAAAAGTGACGTCAACGAAGGTATGAGTTCGAAGTCGCAGTCCTATAGCTTCTGTGCTGGCATATGATATAAGGCCTAGGATGCGTGGTAGCGACTGGTGGTCGTGATTGCTTCTTTTCGCACATCGGGAATCGTAGCTCTTAAAAACAGCCGAAAAAACTGGAGGCGCCCTGTGCCATGAGAGTCATGAGTATTAATAGACCATTAATAGCAACCGTAAGTCGCCTTTGCGCCTGACCGCCAAGGAGCCACAAATGATTTAAAGAAACTGTGTTCACCATGATTATTAGGAATTAACCCCAGGTGAAACTACGCTTTGCACGAGATATACAGACAAAAGTGTGACCATTTTATGTATCTCTATTTCTTTTCAGCTTACGCAGCAGTACCAATTCCAAAGACCGGGGCAAGGTTCGAAGCCTCTCTGGAGTAAGAGAACGAGGGGCAATCCCTCCGCAAGGAGCTACTCCTGAAACTATTTCAACGATCTGCGAGGCAAAAACCTCAGATCATTCCGAAATGGCCAAAACGTTGATTTCCTTAAACACATACAAACAAAACCTATCCAAAATATTTTTTTTTAAATAGAAAAATTAAGCTTGTTAAAGTAAGAACACCGGCGCGCCGCCGCCGGTATATAATAGAGCCTACGCCGCCGCCGCCGACAAATGGATCGGCGTAAACCTCTAATTCATGCAACATATGTGGCAGCATTGCCCAAAGAGCTACGCTTAGAGCACTAAACTGCTGAGATCCCGCAAACGCTCGCTTCAGCTGAGTGAGTTATAAAAACAGAATTTGACAAACTATCAACGTTTAGATAAACTGTAAATTTAAACAAAACTAGTATGTGCATGTGTGTTTTTATGCGTACAACAACAATAAGCAACTTAAGGGCTACGGCGACTAACAACGAGATTGACTGAATTTTTGTATGTATGCGTGTCGGTTGGTTGACGGTTGCCCCCCGACTATCAAATAAAAAACCATCAATCAACATTTGCATTGAGAAACCGTGGCGTTCGAACGTGAATATGTCGTCATCGATTGATGATTTTTTTTACTTGCAACTACAGCGGTTTTATTAAATGAAAAGAAAAGGGAAAAGAGAGATAAAAAGAAATTGTGGATGAAAAGCTTGTACGTAAAAAATAATAGATTTACACAAGTACATCTTTTAAACGGTTTAAAAATGTCATGTTCATATGAATTGCTATTCCTTCGCGCACTTGTTCATTTTGAATGTCAACACAAACTAAATACAACACTGCTGTTTTCTCAATCACACCCCCGACGATCAAATAAATAAACGTCAAATGAAAAAATCAAAAATTTTTGATTTTCATCAACATGTAGCCGACAACAAATACGTGTGTCACGAAGCCACCCGACTGCACTAACACACACAAAATTCAGTCAATCTCGTTGTTAGTCTATGACACACATGCACAACATGCACCAAAACTTGCATACGGATCTCAGCTCCATGAAAAGCGAACACTATATACCCGGTAGTTGTATGTAAAATAAAAAAAAATTCATTTAAAATCTCGCATTTTACAATCAAATTATAGAATTTTCATAAAACCCACGACCTTTATTGCGGATATCCCTGCCTTTCCTTTTATTCGTAAATTTGTTGCGCTCTTAGAACTACTTTCATTGCCTTCTTTTTCCTCTCCATTTCTTTAGCCCTCTGCCTGTTATTCCTCACTTTCTTGCAGTCTTCCCTTCCCTTCTTTTTTACATCCATCAAATTTTTTGTCTCCATCTCTTTAACTGATCTCATAAATTTCCTCTTAGTTTATGCTCGTTTTCTCATTTTCTTTCCCTTTGTCTAAGTTTCGGATTTTCCCTTGATCTCCCCTCTTGCTTTCTAGTTGCCTATCCTCGCTCTCTTGCTATTTATCTTCTTTTTCGTTCCCTATCCCTCTTTTCTATTCAATGCCCTTTCTCTTCCATATCCCTTTCGCTTTCTGAAAACCTATCCCTTTTTGCCCACCATCGCAACTAAATCTTCCATTTCTTATCGTCTCACCCTTCCTCTCTCACCCCTCTCTTTATTTTCCTTGCCATTTTCCTTGGTATTGCTCTCAGTATTCCTCTTCCCCTCTTTCATTTTTACCTTCCAACTATCCATTTCCCAAACCTTTCTCCTGTCAGACTTTCCACCGAAGCTACAATCTTGTATTACGTACTGCCGGCTCGAGTCTCTGAAGTGTTTGATTCTGTGCAAAAGATGTGTGGACGGCAACGAGCAAGCAGATACCTCGTTCAAAAAGCCATATGCCAAGAGCGGGTATAGCTTCTAATCAGACTGATCTTGACCCTAGATGAATTGGGATATCTGTAACACATTAAAATTGCAATTACCATTAATATATAAGCCTTTGTGGACCGCAGTATACGAACAGCTGATTAGAGGCACATCTCTTCAGGATCGGACCACAAGTGGCCAATGGAACTCCAATTTCCCTACAGTCTTCTCATTTCAGTTCAAGTGTACCCATGAAGTCTAAGCGAAGCGCGTAAAAGTTGCCCTTGATTTTACTTGGGCCTAGAACCCAAATGAGCTTAAGCTTGAACCAGCTCAATGAGTTGCAAGTGAAGTCTATAATAGCAGCTTAGTTAGCAGAGTAGATGATAATTTTCCAACCCAACCCAACCCGAATAACGTTCGGTCCCAGGCATTGTTGGTCGC
This sequence comes from Eurosta solidaginis, assembly GCF_040869045.1. Taxonomy (NCBI): domain Eukaryota; kingdom Metazoa; phylum Arthropoda; class Insecta; order Diptera; family Tephritidae; genus Eurosta; species Eurosta solidaginis. Next base: position 183,115,689 of record NC_090323.1, read on the forward strand.
GGCAACTTTTGTTTGGTGTACGCTACGGTAATCGGTCTAAATTTAGGGCTCTTGACATCCCACATAAACGGTCAAGTTCAACTTCGATCCATCCTAGAATCAGTTAACCAGTCAATTGCCCCAGATCCCAAAATGAAGCGTGTACACGCCTTGTCGGCATACATAAGTCCATCTGGAATAAAGTCGAAGTTGGAAGGCATGCTGGAATGTGCGAAGTAAGAAAGTAGCTCATGTAACAGAGCCTGATACACAATAAATATAAAATAAATGTAAGGCGCGATAACCTCCGAAGAGATCTAAGGCCGAGCTTCTCTTCCAATTTGCGTCGTGCTCCTCTTGATTTTTCCCTACAAATTGGCCGGACGGGACCTACATGTTTTATGCCGACTCCGAACGGCATCTGCAAAGCAGATGAGTTTTCACTGAGAGCTTTTCATGGCAGAAATACACCCGGAGTGCTTGCCAAACACTGCCGAGGGGCGACCCCGCTTAGAAAAATTTTCTTCTAATTGAAAAATCTTATTTCTAAAATTTTGATGTTGCTTTGCCCGGGAGTTGAACCCAGGGCATACGGTGTGATAGGCGGAGCACGCTACCATCACACAACGGTGGCCGCCAATACTATCAGGATTTATGTTCAGCATGACATTCGTTGTCACAATAGGTTCCGCTGATCCGCTGACTGGTAATTATAGCCGTATCCAGTGCCACTCCACCAGAACAGCGCCCCATAGAGCAGAGACTTATTAAGCCAGGGTGCTTTACTTGGCGGGAGTTCTCTGGTCCTACCAATGACCCACTTGCTTTAAGGTAACCAAAGAAGGTTTAGTCATAACGTCCTAAAAGGCCCACAAGATACTTTTATGTTCAAAAGAATATCTAAGAATATTAGAGAGATCCCTTAAAGGGGGGATCTTATATTTTATCATAAAAAGGAGCAGTTCCGTGTTCAAGGATTGACCGGTAGTCCACATGGCTCAGCCCACCTACTCATAGTGTCCAGATTGCCATGTAAGGTGTGCACTGATGTTTAGCTCCCAAAGTAGAGGATGGAACAAACACATATCATACTACCGGGTATACAAATAATAACAACAACCCAACTGTGCATATGCAAGTTTTAACAAATGTCAACAAGTCAGTTCAAGTGGCCCCTTTGCGCATGTGCAACACTTGTTGCATGCAGCAGCGTTTGAGTAGAGGCAGCAACAGTGTGTCTGTATTAATTTGGTTGCTTAAAAAGTTTTTTAAACTGCCCTCCTCCATTACAAAGTCCTCTTTCTCCTCCCATCTCGTTACTTTGTGAGCAGTCGTTGTGTGGCCGATTACTGGCTAATTAAAGTGGCATAACCTTAACGCATGTTTTATGCTTACTGTCACCACGATTTTTGGCAGCAGCGCTACTATGCAGCACCTTTCGCTATTTCGGTTATTCTGTTTGTTGTTGCTAATGCTGATTTGTTTTTTTTTCAGATGGTCACACTTACGTTTTATATATAAAAAACAATTGTTGGAGGCTTATTGATAGTGGCATACGCGTATATGCTTTAAATATACTTCAACCTTTTATAAGTGTTGTTGTTGTCATTTGTAGTGGTCGTAGTGTTATTTACCCTCACCTTTTGTAGGAGGATATATACGCGCATGCACCACATACAAAGTGGGAATTTCTGTTTGCCTTAATAGCTTACTAAGGCTAATTTGTTTGTACAATCGTTGTCAGTTTCAGCGAAAATTTAAATGCAGCAACAAAAATAAAATAAATCAATAATTCAAAATTTTTTTACGCTTTGCACAGTTTCTAATGTTGTACAAATTGTTGTTGTACAAGTAATTGTCGGTGCGTTTAACTATCATTTGTTTTTTCCTTGTTAACTTGCTTATTTATACCCAGTTGTGCTATTACACAGCGTATTATTTCGCTTCTTTTTTCTATGCTCATCTAATTGACATGCGCAACCTGCCACCGGATATTTGTGTTGTCGCCGCTGTTGTTATATTTATTGCTAAGTATTGGTTGTACATGTGTATTTCTTTACTTTAACTTTTGTTGTTGTTGCGACATTGTTATTGGTAAGTGAGCAACGAATAGAATTTGAAATTGCATTTGAATATCAATTACGTTTTAGCATATTTGCATATAGACGTATGTACGTCCATAGGTTTGGGTACGAAAAGGGTACATTAGAGTGCATAGGTTAGGTTAGGTTAGGTTAAAGTGGCTGCCCCCAAGAATTGTGAGGGGCACACTTAGGCCGGCTGGCACATTGTGATACCACTGTGTGGGCTATAGCCCTTCCTCCTTTAGATGTGTAAGAATTTGAACCAAATTTTCCTTCTGATATAGCGTAGAATATTTTCAATTTCCGCAGAGCCAATTTCTGCTAAGCAATCGATGAAATGCTTATTCATACATCACGTACGTATACAGACCAGAGCGGGTCATCTACAGAGGAAGTGATCGATGATTTCTATCTCCTTTCATCCGTGCATCTCCGACAAAAATCGTTGGTTGGAATTCCCATGCATTCGCCGTGTATTCCTGCCAGGCAGTGGCCCGTTAGTGTGCCGATCAGTGGACCTAAGGAGAAACGGTTGAGGTTAATGAGGATCTAGATCGATTCTCAGAGACCAGGTTTGTTTGGACACCTCGCATGTGGGTTCTAGCGTCCATCTGGAATTTGCCTTCTTATGTGAGCCAGTATTTTTACCCAACAAGACGGGGAACAATGTCCTTTAGCTGGCTTAGCTCTGCCTATTTAGTAGACTACCTCGCTAGTTCATCGGCAGCACAGTTTCTGGGTACACAGCTGTCACCTGAGACCCATACAACAGCTGTCTGCACCGCAATGAAAATTCGTTTAGGGTCTGTCTGCATTCTATTGCTAATTTCGATTAAGTGTTCTTGTCTTGCAAGCCTTTAATTGCCGCTTGACTGTCAGAGTAAATTGCTACTTATGTGGGATTCTTATATAGCAGCCCATGGGCGGACAGGCGACCTCCATTATTGCATTTAATCCCGCCTAGAAGACGCTACAGTGGTTTGGCAGCCCTATGCTTAGGGAAAGTGAAAGATCCTCTGAATAGATTCTACTACCCACATTACCATTGAGCGTGGAGCCACCCGTGAAGATGGTCGTGCACTCTGGGTCTAGGTTAGTAGCGCTATCGCATACGTGCCTCTCTGGGATTCTGATTCAGAACTTGTTGTCTATAGATAGGATCGATGCTGGTATGGCCGCATCTGATGTCCCTACAGGACAGGACAGCGTTCAGCCTCACTGCGTTGCAGCTTGCTTGCAGTTTGCCATATAGGTCTACCGGAAGGAAAAAATATTCATTTAAGCAATCTCTACAAGTGGGAAAATATCTGGCGGTTTTTTGTATTGGCATAGGCTGATCCAGATAGATTTAAATTTCCCTTTATCACAATTATCTGTTTCAGATAAAATATCAATTGAGTCAGGTCCGTGCATCTTTCCATTTTTAAATGTGAACAAATATTTTAATATTTTTTTAAAAATTCACGTCTACAACAAACGCACTGTCATGACCCAATAAACATTTAGGTTTCAATCACTTCACATCTCTAGTTGAGAGCTAATACTTCTCAATTATCTTTGTCTTCCATTTCTCCCTCTTATTCTTTTCTCTTTCTCATACCTTTTATCTCCATACACTTCTCAGTCGTCTTCTCCCGTCCACCCTCAAATCCATTCCCAACCTAACTTCAATTTTCACATCCACTGCCATTCCCAGTTGCACTCGCACTCCCACGTTTACTTCCACTTCCACTCTCACTTTCATTCTCACTCCAAATCTTATACACACTGCCGCTCCCTACGCCGAGCCTGACACATGGCACCACAATTGCAACGAAAACAAGAGATGTGAATATAGGAGTTTGTTAGACGATAGAACTCGTTTAAATGACTAAGCGTCAAAATAGTAATTAGCTACTTGAGTTTCTAGCCTTGAAATTGAGTTCTGATAAAATCTGTAAAATGGACGTGGTATCGCTTATATACATTTCAAAGAAAAACTTTGCATGATTTTTTGAACAGTAGCTTAAAGTCCAAAGAAGTTATCATGTAAAATTAAGTTGTAGATATATTGGAACGATTTCGTTTGGAAATAGAACGCCGAACGTTCTGCCATCTTCACTATAATTTTTCGTTCTGATCAGTTTGTATCGTTCATCTTTGTACTCCAATTTCCTGTGTTCAAGTCTACGGAAAATCAATGTGAAAATACTTTAGCAAACTTTTCCTAAGCGCGATCGCCATAGGCAGTGATTTATCAAAGGCTTCAAGTGCAGCAGGTAGAAGTCAGTAATTTTAGTCACTCACTCATCTTGTGATTTCTGCTTTTGTTCGGCTATTGTAACATGTTTGTTTGATGTACCTTCGCGTTTGCTTTTGATTCCTGTGGCAAGCTTCAAAAGTTCGAATATTAAAATGTTTTTTGGTTTATTATTCTAGTTTATTATTCGTGGAATGTTTTTTTGTTATTAAGTTCCATGGCCCAATTATATGGTTGGCTCATCTCATCAGCTGATTTTATTTATTTCATTGCATGGTCGATGGGATTGTCAAAAGGAAATGGCAAACTCAAAATGAAACCAACATAATGGCAACATTTTCTTACACATACAAAAATTGCTAAGTTTTATGTTTCCATTCCATACCATTCGCACCAACACCAATACACAGATTTTGACAATTTGAACAGACATATTTTGTTATTGTACAGATGAGCCAACCATATAGTTGAACCATTATTAAGTTCTTTGTTTTCATGCCAGTTCGATCCAACTAATTTTGTTTGTCGGCCACGTGATTCATGAATTGAAATGGCATTCCGATTCTTTTTGCTCTTTTGTGAAAAAATTTCGTAAATTTATACGAATATTTCTGCACCATTTCCAATTGTATATGAGAAATGGGCAAATTAATTTGAGAAAACGGCAAATGTGTTTCAGAACAAATAAAAATCATTAATAAAACAATTTTCTCAAATAAATTTTGCCCCTTTTCCAAAAACAGTTGAAAAAGTGTAGACGAGAATTTTTTTTGGAAGGCAAAGTACCGTTCACTCTAATGTTCTTGATATTCATATACCCAACCACACATTTATTTTTAAACAATAAACCCGCTTTATTTGGCTCTTTGCCCATAAATGTTATCCGCCGCAAGTTATTGTCACTAGATTGGATTTACATGCGTTTGGCATTTATAAGAATGGGGCTATTCATATTAATTTGTTTAAAAATAGAAACTCTTCACCTTTTACCGTGAAACGCACAGCCTGTACCTAATTGAACTTCTTTCACTTCGTTTCAATTTAATTTTAAATGTCACGTATTTGACAGGAAATCTGTGGCATATTTTTAATCGGCGTCTAATGTCTGAGATACCCTTTTTGGATACAAAATTTTTTTTGAAAGAAGTAGCATAAAACATTGCAATTACAGTAATTTTTATACTCAGTTGAGCAGAGCTCACAGAGTATATTAACTTTGATTGGATAACGGTTGGTTGTACAGGTATAAAGGAATCGAGATAGATTTAGACTTCCATATATCAAAATCATCATTTGATTGAGCCATGTCCGTCCGTCTGTCCGTTAACATGATAACTTGAGTAAATTTTGAGGTATCGTGATGAAATTTGGTAAGTGGGTTCCTGAGCACTCATCTCAGATCGCTATTGAAAAAGTGCGATAATTCATTACCAAAGACAAATAAAGCGATGAAACTCGGCAGGTGAGTTTAACTTTTGACGCAGAATAGAAAATTAGTAAAACTTTGGACAATGGGCGTGGGTCCGCCCACTTTTAAAAGAAGGTAATTTAGAAGTTTTGCAGTTCGTTGAAAATATTATGATGAAATTTGGCAGGAACGTTACACCTATTATTATATGTATGCTTAATAAAAATTTGCAAAATCGGAGAACGGCCCCGCCCACTTTAAAAAAAAAATTTTTTTAAAGTCAAATTAAAAAAAAGTTAATATCTTTACAGTATATAAGTAAATTATGTCAACGATCAACTCCAGTAATGATATGGTGCAACAAATAACAAAAATAAAATAAAATTTCAAAATGGGCGTGGCTCCGCCCTTTTTATTTAATTTGTCTAGGATGCTTTTAATGCTATCAGTCGAATAAAAATTTACCAATCCTTGTGAAATTTGGTAGGGGCTTAGATTCTAGGACAATAACTTATTTCTGTGAAAAAGGGCGAAATCGATTGAAGCCACGCCCTGTTTTTATACACAGTCGACCGTCTGTCCTTCCGCTCGGCCGTTAACACGATAACTTGAGCAAAAATCGATATATCTGTACTAAACTCAGTTCACGTACTTATCAGAACTCACTTTGTATTGGTATACAAAATGGCCGAAATCCGACTATGACCACGCCCACTTTTTCGATATCGAAAATTACTAAAAATGAAAAAATGTCATAATTCTATACCAAATACGAAAAAAGGGATGAAACATGGTAATTGGATTGGTTTATTGACGCAAAATATAACTTTAGAAAAAAACTTTGTAAAATGGGTGTGACACCTACCATATTAAGTAGAAGAAAATGAAAAAGTTCTGCAGGGTGAAATAAAAAACCCTTGAAATATTGACAGGAATACTGTTCGTGGTGTTACATATATAAATAAATTAGCGGTATCCAACAGATGATGTTCTGGGTCACCCTGGACCATATTTTGATCGATATCTGGAAAACGCCTTCACATATACAACTACCACCACTCCCTTTTAAAACCCTCATTAATACCTTTCATTTGATACCCATATCGTACAAACATATTCTAGAGTCACCCCTGGTCCACCTTTATGGCGATATCTCGAAAAGGTGACCACCTATAGAACTAGCGCCCACTCCCTTTTAAAATACTCATAAAATACTCATTAACACCTTTCGTTTGATACCCATATTGTACAAACGCATTCTATTTTGGAACGTTCACGAGCCAGCAGCTAGCCCAAGGTGAGTTATACAAACCAACCATTTTCCACATTTTCATTTTTTCCTAAGTTGCGATTCTCATTATAATTAATATTTGAAATTACTACTTTTCCTACATGTGAATTTGCCAAGTGCATAGTAAAGTGTGCTGTAATTAATTCTCTGCTTTGTGGGGTTATATATTTTTACAATTTAATATTTGCGATTGTTATTGAATCTAGATTTCCATTTAATCACTTGCCTAAATTTAAATGTGCACATGCCCTTTGGATTTGAATTAATTTGAATTTGTTAAACCCCTTGCAATAAACAAAGCAAAGAGTGTTCTCTTTATTATAGTGAATAAAAATTGTTATTGTGTGATACTAACTCGGTCTTTTCTTTTATTTGCGACGCACCCGCCCGACTTCCTGGGTCTACACTGCCCCGCAAACCCACCAAACTCTTCGAATTACCACAATGTGGCAATGGGTTCGTTGAACCTGGCGAACAATGTGACTGTGGTTTGCCAAATTATTGTGAAAATACTTGCAGTGATCCACACACCTGCATGCTGCACACGAATGCATCATGCGCCACCGGTGAATGCTGTGATTTCAGCACGTGTCGTCCCAAAGCGGCTGGGCAGGCGTGTCGTGTAGCTGAGAATGAATGTGATTTACCAGAATATTGCACCGATGAATCGGAATACTGCCCAGCAGATGTATTCAAACGTGACACAGAAGAATGTGATAAGGGCCAAGCGTTTTGCTTTCAAGGCAATTGTCGTTCGCATACGCTGCAATGTCGCATACTATGGGGACCGACTGGTGAAACTTCTGAACATTGCTATTGGAAGAATACGGAGGGTAAACGTGGTGGCATTTGCGGTTACGATCGTGTCAATAGCACTTTTATACCATGCTAAAAGTAACATGTCAAATGTGGTATGTTGCATTGTAGACATTTGAATGAACGTCTCGAATTTGGTATGGAATCGGCAGCAGTACTTTCGCATTCATTCATTAACCATGATGGCAATATAGTACCATGTCGCACGGCGCTAGTTGATTTGGGTTTGCAAAGCACGGATCCGGGGCTTTCGCCAAATGGCGCCAAGTGTGGTGAGGGTAAAATGTGCGTTGACCAAAAGTGTTTGGCAATAGAACGTGTACATGCTGCAGGCTTTGGCAGAGAATGTCCAGATAATTGTAATGGTAATGGTGTATGTAATAGTCTTGGCAATTGTCATTGTCATGTGGGTTATACTGTCTCGACATGTCGCCTACCCGGACCGGGAGGCTCTGTGAATAGTGGTCCGGCAACTTCGCCGACAAGTCATGAAGCATTCCAGAACGTTATGTACATCTTCTTCTTTGGCGTTATACCGTTCATGCTGTTCCTACTTTGGCTCACCTACTACATACGAAATCGTCGTTTCTTCTTTGGTGGCAAATTGGCCGAAAATATCATCAAAGCGGCCACCGCTAAGCAACCTCCTGCACGCCCAGATCATGGACCACATGGTGGTAATGATGGCAACAACGGTGGCGGCGGTGGTGGTGGTGGTAGCGCAAATACACTGCCCAGCAAAACATTGGTTCACCTGGTACACCTTTATGGCGATATCTCGAAAAGGCCTCCACCTATGGAACTAAGGTCCACTCCATTTTAAAATGCTCATTAACCCGTTTCATTTAATACACATATGGTACAAACAAATCCTAGGGTCAACCCTGGCCCAACTTTAGGGCGATATCTCGAAACGGCGTCCACCTATGGAACTAAGGATCACTCCCTTTTAAAATACTCATTAACACCTTTCGTTTGATACCCATATTGTACAAACGCATTCTATAATCACCCCTGGCCCACCTTTAGGGCGATATCTCGAAACGACGTCCACCTATGAAACTAAGGATCACTCCCTTTTAAAATACTCATTAGCACCTTTTCATTTGATGCCCATATCGTACAAACAAATTCTAGAGTCAACCCTGATCCACCTTTATGGCGATATCCCTAAATGGCGTCCACCTATAGAACTATGACCCACTTCCTTTAAAATACTCATTAATACCTTCCACTTGATACACATGACATACAAACACATTCCAGGGTTACCCTCGGTTAATTTTCCTACATCGTGATTTTCCCTTACTTTGTCTCCACAGCTCTCAACTGAGTATGTAATGTTCGGTTACACCCGAACTTAACCTTCCTTACTTGTTATTATTCCTTTATTTGTTGTTTCGCAAGTTGATGTGATGTTTTCGAAATCGAATTTGATAATCTTATTCAAGACGGCTGAGTATACATACATATGTCCGATTTCTATTAAAGGAAATTCCAAATATCATTTGGAAAATCTTGAAATCTTTATTTTCTAACTAAAGATATTTTAGAGTCAATTTTTAAAACGAACTCTGAAAAGCTTCTCACAAAATTGATCTGCCTAAGCAGATACCGTTTAGTTCGTGTAGGTTCGCCAATGTGACGGAGTAGAAAAAGCAAAACATTACATATTTGAAGAGAAGCTCGACTTTTCTTCTTCTCACAGGTACATCGCGCAAAGTTATTACTCTTATGAGGATCAACAACTTTTTCGATGTGGAGCGTCAGAGTGCGCACACGGTATTATATCTCTCTAGGGCGTTAATGAGACAATTAAATAAAAGCGTTGGACGCGTGAAATTTCTAAATTGTGAGGTAGCATAACCTTATTAAGGTTCAGTCGGTCTTACTTATGACTATCAATAGAAATTTGACGCGTCCAACGCTTTTATTTAATTGTCTCATTAACGCCCTAGATTGATGAGGAGTGTGATGACTAGTACCTAGGACCTATCTAATTATTTTCTAGCTTTTAATATTATTATTACTTAATGTAAGTATTGTTTCCAACAAAACCGTTTAACTTAAAAAGATAATTTTTTTATAGTATGTGTGAAAAAAAAACAAAAACGGGTCAGCATAGAATTTGGGAGCGGTGAAATAGGGTCAACGGCCATAAAGTCATTTGACCTTATGACCCCTTCAAATGACCACAAGGTAAATTATAGCTGTGACCATATGAAATGGTCACCATGTAAAATTTCAGCAATGTTAACATTATGACCATCCTGCTTTGCCGAAATGGTCATAAGGTCAACTCTGTTCTTCTCAAGTACTAATAATGTCAATAATAATAAGTTAAATAAATAAATAAGAAATAAACTAGAAGTTAAGAGAAAATTTGGAATGGAAAATCGCTTGACCTTATGACCATTTGATGTGGTCATAAGGCCAATTGATCTTATAGACATTTGAAGTGGTCATAAAGTGCATGGGCCTTTTGGTCGCTGAACTTATGTCACCCCACCAGAAGTTGAACATTCGATATCTACACTGGAAGTACAAGCGAAAACTGATTTGCTGCGAAAAATGAGTCGCTGCGCTCACACGACATGTAAGCAAATATCGAGTAGATTTCCGTTGTTCTCAGAAGCTCTCAAGGCACCACTGCCCCTAATCATAAGGCTTGGTTAAAAGGTACTTAAGATATAAACATTTTGAAAAAAAAATTAACAGAGGTAGTCTCCAGAACCGTTTTTATGGTCCCGAAGAAAATTGCGTTATGATATCCACATATTCCCCAACTGAATCCGTCTTTTTTTCTAAACATTTTTGAAAATAATCGCAATGTTTTTCGATATGATCAAAAACATAATGTAAAGATTTCACTGAAATGATACCTGACATGATTACCAAGCTGTACCGAAGATTATCCCAAAAGGGACCTGAAAGATCCAGAGAAAGATCCCGAAACAATTCCACAGTAGTACACTTAAACAATATTGAGCTTGTTCTGAAAACATTGTCGTAATAATGCCGAAATCATCTCTAAAGGAATTACGGAAACAGCCCTGAAGTGATCCGGAAATTTTCACGAAACAATCATAAAGTGATAGATGTAGTCTTATCTAGTTTTTTGAACTGGAATTATATTTGAAGAGATCTCAAATATTAAGCCAATATGCGATTGCCCAAATAGGACTATCTTGGTTTGTGCTCCTAAGCACATTTAAAGGAGCTGGCTGCATACTGATAAACTACGTTTGCATCGCCAGAGCAGTACCAAGAACTATTTCTTTGGATAGCCACGCTAAAATGCAAAAGTTATGTGAGACATTGTAATATCTCCAATAGTTTTCTTCTCCTATGCTAAATGAATCATGACTCCACCATATGTTTAAGCTGAAAATGCGATGATGCCATACCAAAGATTTGTGGGCTGTAAGGCTAGTCTGGCATCTGGCGGTTAGCGGCTGGCATTATTATCGCCATATGATTGCCATAATATACATAAATAAATCAAAAAAAAATGGAAAGCAACAACGAAAACCTTACTGCAGCAAAAGCATAAACTTACATATTTGCGACAACAATCACTGCAACCAGCAGCAGAGGCGCAACAATGAGGTGACAAATCTGCTAAAGACACCTGCAACCGCTGCATTAACTAACGCGCTCGGGTGATTTGCGATGGTGTGATCAGCACTCCTTGCAAATATGCATGTGTATGTGAATGTGGGTTTATCTACAAGCCAGGATGTGCGAATCTGTGTAACCCGGCTAGAAGGGGTATTTGATTACATGGTCGTGCCTTCATCATAAATGCAACAAAAAAAGTTATGGCTTGCGAGCATTATGCTGCTAGTAGGTGGCTTTAAGTCATCTGTAATCCATATGTAGAACCACATACGTACAAACTTAACGGCCATCTGGCGTTTTTTAGCCTGTGACTTGTGCTCCGCTGCTGATCAGCCAACGGTCGGCAATAAGTTGGTAACAGATGCCTGGTGTGCGTTAGCAACATTATGCTCATAAATACAACATAAGTTTTCATATTGCTTGTAAATATATTATTGATATCACCTTTTATGTTTGCATACGTGTGCGTATGTCTCACTACTTAGGCGAACGTGGTAAATGTCGGTCACATTTTATATATGATGTTAATCATCGCTAAATATTGCTAGGTTGCACGGTGGGCTATCAAGTGAGATTGGTGTATTTTCGAAATTCAGTGAAATGAAATGCTGTCATGAGGAAGTAAGAAAAAGGCGTAACTACCAAGTACTCGTGAGGTTCGATATACGTTTGTACATCTAGAAAACTAAGCTTTTTAAGTTAACTGAAGCTCGCTCAGAGCTTAGACTACAACAAAGGTGACTTTACAAGACACAAAAGAGTTAGGGTTTTTTAAGAAAAGCTTCGCCTTTTTACTATCGGCTTATCATCAACAGCGAATAGTTACCGTCTAGTTATGAGCTTGTTATCGGCTCGCAATCGCGCAGTCATCAGCTTCTTATTGGTTTCTTAGCGGTTGTTTATCGACGTTTTACAGATATGTCATCGATTTTATTTTGAAGCTTTATCAGCATCTGTTTCGTAACAAACCGATGAGTTGTCGATAACAGCTCGATAACACGGCCATAATAAACTGGTAAAACTCCGAGAAAAAATCGATAATTTTTGCAAAAATAATCTTTAAATTGTCGATAACTAATCAATAACATGCCAATAGAAAATTGGCAACACTGCAACAACAAATCTATAACTTAAGACACCATTACCTTTCTTTTTCGAATAATTTTGAGGGCTTTATAATGGCTGCCAAGTGTTTGATGTTATACCCCACGATTTGGCGTATGTTATCCAGAAAGGGAGCTCCCAGAAAACGCTGTTATGCGCCAGACAGTGGCATATTGGCTGATCCATTGTTTCCTCCTCTTCATCTTCTCCGCAAATCCTACAGGAACGACAATAATGCGCTCCTAACCGCACTACATGCCTACCTATATGGCAGTGCCTGGTTAGTGCTCCTACAAGTGTTGAAATTGTATTCCTTTTTAGGATTCAAACATTATGGGATCTTTTAATATCCCATTTTGGCCAGGTTTGCTTTGATAACTGAAACCTCGGTGTTGTATAATGGGTACTTTCGGCTTGATGGCGGATGTGCTTATTTAGGATTAGCTCGTATGTGACAAAAGGCTTACTCAGGCGTTCTTGTAAGGAAAAATTTGCCTGGTTGTACCCTGCTATCCAGCACAACATCTATATGCGTGTTAGAGTGTAAGCAGTCTCTGGAGAGAATCCGGACAGAGAGAAGCATACATCTATATTGGGTCCCAGGGCATATGGGAATAGATGGGAATGAAAAAGCGGACGAATTAGCTAAAAAGGGCGCATCCCTTGAAGCTTGCTTCGTAGCGTCCCAATTAGACTGGGCGAGATTAAGCGAAGGTGAGAGGTGCACATGATCGAAAAAGCGGTAAAGGCGTGGGTTCAAGCGCGGGCCTGTAAAGTGTCGAAGGTCTTACAACCTTAGACTAACAAAGTTGCTTCTATCATTAAAAAGAGAGGACTGTAGACTCATAACGGGTATTCTGACTGGAAACTGCCTTCTGGCGTCAGATGCCTTTAAGTTAGGCTTGGTCAGTGATAGCATATGTAGGCAGTGCGAGTTGGAGGAGGAAACGATCGAGCACGTTCTGTGCTCGTGCCCTGCACTTGCCAGGCTAAGACTCCAGGTATTAGGAGTGATACAGCTGTCAGATATAGAAGCAGCAAGTGGCTTAAGTCCTTAGAAGCCTCTAGTATTTGCCAAAAGGACGGAGTTATTTTATAACATAGGTCCTGGCTTTTGATAGGGTTTTTCAGTTTGGTCGTTAAAACAAACTTCTGGTAACACTACGGACTCAATCATTCTATGTGAGGTCCTCATGGAACGGCCAATTCAACCTAACCTAACCTACCTGCTAGCCAATTCATCTTGAACGCAATTTCTCCTCGATGACCCGTGCATACGCTTCTATTGAACCATCTCTTGAAGAGATCGGCGACAGTTTAGTATTATATAAGAATTGAACAAGTAAAAGCTGAAAGTAAAAATTTCGTTGACGATATTTTCTGTTCCTATCCTAACTCTAGCTTTCATGATAGCTGATACTTCTGCCTAGAAGATACAGAAGTGATCGGGTAACGTGAAGAAGAGTTTGAGGTCTAGCTCCGTCGTATAGACGCCTTCACAAGCACTAACTTAGAACAGTCGGTGAATATAGAACAGCTACCGCCAGCTAGGCACCTATCCGACTCTAACCAATTATCACTGCTGCGAATGTTTAACTTAAAGTTTTTTCCACAACTGTTGTGGTCACACAGCGATGTGTGTCATGAGAAAGAAAACTTTATATTTTTAGTAGGCTAGATTGTCTTAATGTTTTAGTGTTCCAATTGAGTTGGGTAGCGACCATTCGTTCTGGGCCTTGGGTTAGGTTAGGCTAGAGTGGCCACCGGTGCAAGCACCAGTGCACTTAGGCCCAAAAAGGTCCCATTGTGATACCACGTGGATCGCTCCCCTACTCAAACCAACAGGTCGATTCAGCAAACCTCAGGAATTTTTTAGGTTCCAACTTAGCCAAATCACAACGATCGTCAAAGAAGGGAGATCTCAGGGATTTCTTTATCTTGTGCCAAAGCACAGAAAAATCACACAGAAAATTCTTGACTGTTTCTATCTCCTCTTCGTCTTTGCAGCTCCTGCAATAATCATTATAGGGAGCACCCAGCCGTTGTGCTTGCCTCCCGATTGCTATATGGCCGGTTATAAGTCCAACTACCAGAGATATGTCCCCCTTGTAAGAATAAGGAGACATCTTGTGCATCTTGCGTCCCATTCAGGCCACACGAGCTTAGTGTGGTAGCAGGATTCCAGATTTCCCCATCTCATCTTTTAAATTGAGCTTAGAGGTAGCGAGCGGCATGCTCAATCCCTTTTAGGACGACGAAAGCTTAAGGGATGTGCCCCATCTTGCAAGTTCGTCAGCCATCTCATTGCCCGGTATATCCGAGTGTCCAGGAACCCATAACAGACTGAGGGAAGTTTGCTCAGCGATCTCGTTAAGAGATTTGCGGCACTTCTCTACTGTCCTGAACTTATATGTGACCTATACAAGCGCTTTTAGTGCAGCCTGGCTGTACTCGTACTTCATATCGAAAAATACATTCGGAGCGCAATAGTCCGACGAAGCCGAATCCAAATTTTTAAGGATAGCTGCATGACCATCCACATTGTCTCTCCAGCCGGATAACTCTCGCAGCCGTAGAGCAGAAAAGGCTGCACATTGCTTGACCATTGAATCTATGGGCAGCACATTAAAAAGAGTGTCCAGCGCCTCCTTGAAAGGTTTAAGATTTAAACTACACACTTAACTCTTTCCTTAATGATGGGTATACCGTATGTTGGTGGGTTTGTCTAAGCAAACGTTTGTGGTTTCCGTAAATGAAGTGTCTTTGTTGGTTTCAATTATTCAAACTCCCACCTACCATGGATGACCGAAACTGTAATATATACTGATAAAGTCCTCAGACGTCTTTTCACTTTTATCGTGCCACTATATAACCATAAGCACTCATAAAAAACTTCTCCCGATTGAAGAAAAATTAGAATGAAATGGCACTTAAGAAATTCTTCCTCATTCGTATGGCCAAAATTTCTTCAAAATGAGGAAAAATTCCTGAAAATGAGGAAGAATTTCTTAAGTGCCATTTCATGCCCATTTTTCTCAACCGGGAGAAGTTTTTTTCTGAGTGTGACGGCTTTTTGCATCCGTCGTTAGGTGACAGCTTCTCCGAAGTAAGATAGCATTCCTCATGCTAAAATTCATAATTAGCATCTTTTTATCTAAAAATGCATGTATTTTGACCCATTGTGAACATGCATTAGTGGACACAAATATGGGGCGGGTTGTTAGCGTGATAAAAGTATTTTGCAGGCTAGCAACATTCCAATGCTCTATTTGGCGATTGGAGTGCATAAGCAGGCGTTTTGTTGCGGGAATGTCGATATGTACAAATGTAATATCGGTGCCAATAATGCAACTGTTGCGTTCGTTGTTGTTGCGCCAACAAGCTACCATTAATGGTGAGGTGACATTTTTCACTCGTTCACCAGCCACTGTTGTAGTAACCATTGTTGTTGGATTGTTTTTATTAACTATTTTATGTATGATTGAATATCTTTTTTAAGTAAAATCCACCTCACAACTCTTCCTTCACTTCCTTTTCGCTTGACTAACTGCTGCCAAGCCATTACCAAATCATTGCAACTGTCAAGTGATGGCTGCTTGCCGGCTGCCACTGTTGGCGAAAACTGTTCGTTGCCCAATTTTGGGTCCTTCATTGACAGTAGCTGCCAGTAACAACAAACAGACAGCAGCAACAATGTTTAAGTTAGTTTGTCAGCTGCTGCTGCTGCTGCAACGCAACTGTGCGCCATTTAATTTGAATTGGTGCTGTACAACATGTGGCAACGATACTGATACACTCCATTACAACAACAACAAACATATCTACGTCAATAAAAGTGGCTCCAACTTAGTTGTTACAGTGCCTTTTTAGTCAAACTAAATTCCTTGTTGTTGTTGTTCTTGTTATGTACTTGGCATGTGCACTTGTTTCATACTGCGCCTATACGCCATTTTTTCCAATTTTTCTTTGAGTTTTTCCAATTTCCGCCCCCCCCCCCCCTTTTTTTTGCTTTTTTCTACCTTTTCCACATATTTTTGGCAACCAACTTTGTAAAACGTCAATTTTATGTCAATTCAACGCGTACATTTTTTAGCTGCCAATTTTTTTCTCAGTGTGTCTCAATACACAGCAACATATTTGGAGTTTTCGTAGTGGTAATTTGTGTTAGCAACATCGTTGAAATGTTGCCGCTGTTCCTGCAGCTGCTGACGTCACTAAAGCTGCTGTGCTGTATACATACATATTACATGCCAAACTTTTTTTGTTTCAAATATTTGGTTGAATTTTTTTGGCTCGCTATTGCGAATTAAGTTACTTCATAAGGAATGAAACAATTTTGTTGATAGGCTTTTAATTACTAAAACAACTGTCTTGTGTGTTCTTTTGATTGTTAAATGTTTCTCTAAAATAAATTGTGATTTTATCAGAGATTGCATTTAACGGTTTAACGAACAAAAAATGCTGCCTTTCACTTATATTTATAAGTACTAAGGTTAAGATGAACTGGCCGGTCAATAAAGACCTCACATAGACTGAATGTGTCCACAGTGTTACCATGATTTGTTTGACGACCACAGTGAAAACCCCCAAATAGGCACGAGGACTTATGTTACAAAATAACTGCGTCCTTTTGGCGAATACTAGAAGTTTTCTTAATAGCTGCCTCGAGTTCTGAACACTCTTCCGCCCATATTAGTTGGCCTTGAGCGAGCACAGGACATGAAAACAGAACATGCTTAACCCTTTCTTACTGTAGTCCGCACTTCCTACATCTGCTGTTACTAATGAGGCCTAACTTATAAGCATCTGACGTCAGTGGGCAGAGTCCAGTTAATATGCCTATCGTGAGCCTTAAGTTTTCTCTCTTTAGATATAAGCAACTTTGTTAGTCTTAGGTGGAAGCACATTATCTTAAAAAGTTTGCAGCCCCCCGCGTCTTTTCACATCTTTCCTGCTTGATGGATAATTTGCAACACCTGCCTCCTTTTGATTTCACCCAATCGGATTGGGTCGTTCAATCCGTTGCTACAACCTCCTTTGCCAACTAATCGGCCTTTCCGTATCTTATATAGAAGTATGCTCCGGCCTGAGCGAAATCTCTTCAATGCTTCTTTTCATTCCACAACACTTCTTAATGAAGCACTGTGTGAGATTATTGCATTGATAGCCATCTGACTATCAATAATATCAATATGTATTGTGGCGAATATTAGCAACACTATGCTGTTAGTAGGTAATCACAACAACAAAACAGCAAGCAGACACTCTTATGTACATGTACACATTAAAGGAAGCAACACTTACGTACATAGGAGGCGACGAAGAATATCTCACACACACATATGAAGTCATCAGCTAAGAGAAGAAGTTGTTACTCACACATATGTGTATATAGCTAATTAACCAGGTATGATATACAACGGTTCTAGAAGGTGAAACGTCTAGACCTTAAGAGAAATATGCGAACGAGGCAACAGAGAGTGTAAAAGCAGCGCAAGCTGAAGAATAATCGCACATTTTGATTCAAAAACGCTTTTGTGCAGTACGTGATATTGAAATATAAATGTACTACGCCCAAAGTAGTCTAAATAAAGACCATTTGGCAATACTGAATATTGGAGTTATTTATTCGACAGTTCAGCGATTCGAGCATAAGCAGAAAGTGTATAACAAGCGGAATTTCCCAAAAATCGTTACAATATATTAACGCGACTGCAACTTAAGCATGCTTTCTTCTTACTTATGCACGTACTTACTTACTCAATTAGCGCTTAACCGTTTAAACGTTTATGTCCCTCCAACAAAGCACGCCTGCTGCTCTTGGGTCAACTGGCATCAATTGGTAACACCAATCTAATAATTTTCCATCTGGTCCTTCAAGCGGACCAGCTTATATAGGCGAGTTCCGATAAAATACCTTTCTTAGCCCAATCATCATCTTTCATTTGCACAACATGGCCTAGCCAGCGTGGCCACTGTGTCTTAATTCGTTGCACTATGTTGATGGATGCATAAAGCTGGAACAGTTCTTCATTTAATCTTCTTCGGTACTCGCCGTCGTTAATAAGTAGAGGTCCGTAAATCTGTCGAAGAACTTTTCTCTCGAGCACTCATAGAGGCGCCTCATCTGATGTTGTCGATGCTTCGGAACCATATAGTAGAACGGGTACGATAAGTGACTTGTTGAGCATGATTTTCGTTTTTCGAGAGAGGACTTTACTTTTCAATTGTCTATCCAGACCAAAGTATCATTTATTGGTTAAAAAGATTCTTTGCCTCACATTAGCTGTGGCTACCCAGGGGATACTTGACCGCCAGTGACAGGAAGTAGTGAACTACTTGAACAGCATGACCAGCGGTCAATAGCTTTCCCCACTTGCGTGGACTTCTACAAACGGCTCCACCCCCCAATATGTATTATACTTCTCCGTTTACTTAAAAAGGAGGAGCTCCAACCTTTTTTTTTTCTTTTCATCTTTTTTATACACATTTATTGAATATCGATTTATTTGCATTTAGTTTCGCATATTGTAAAGATGTGCTATAAATGAGCACCAAACACAACGTCCACTACCCACAAAATCTTCATCACACAAAACGTATGCATCAGTTGACTTATTGATCTTAATTTACGTTCCGCCGTCGCACAAAATCATCACATCGTCTGAGCGTCTGAGTGGTTGTAACGCTACAATGAATGTCTGATATTTCGATAAATATGTATAGTGTGTATATATGTTCGTCTGTATATAAATTTAAAATTTACATATATACCTGTTGTATGTATTTGTTGTAAAGCAAATAAACAGAGAAAAATTTAATTAAGCAATGCCAATGCGTTGTAATGATGCGCACCTGCTTGGAAAGCGCTAATTTTTCAATAATTAATTTCAATAAATCGCAAATTGAAATTCCATACACAGAAATCGTCTAGCCCGGCTGCATTTTGCAATAAAAATCGTTGTTTATATTTAAGTATGAGGAAATCGATTTGTAAATATCAGACATATACGCTCTTGGTGATGAGTGAGTGAGTGAGTGAGTGGGTGTATCGAGTCGCTGACGCACGTCAATGATGCATAACTTTGTGGTTATTCGATAATTTTGTTATACAAATTTTGTGTTTTCGAAAATTTTCATTTGCAAAAAAAGTATGTAGTGTTCATAATTTGGATTTAATATCGATGTAAGCAAAATATTTGTAAAATGTTACCAACTTCGATTTGCATGAAAGCAGATTATCGATCCTGGCAACAGATTGTTTTTTTGACGATCGGCAGGCGGTCGGCGTGTTCTTTCCTCGTGGCTTTTCACCTACCAAGCTGTAAAAAAAGTAATTATTGCAATTAGAATCCTTTGTGTCAACAAATACATATAACATATCAAAAGCAGCTTTCTGATGACAAAATTCCAAGCTGGATAAAATGGTGTGCAGTATTGCCATTTTAGCTTTTTTTCGAGGTTTAGCTTGAGGCTTTCCTTCAACTTTTTTTAAGAATTTGTTTAGTTCTTTTCAGCTTTTTTGAAAATTTTAGAAAATCTAAATAAACAGTTTTATGTAGATTGAATTTTAAGAACATCGATTGAATTTGGGCTAGATTTAAAAAATTTGAGGGGCTAAGGAACAGATAATGTTGGCATTATGGTAGGCAGAAATTGAGACGTAGTTACTTTATTAAGGCAACATCAACCTAATATCATTTTCATTCCGTGTGTTTGCCACTCGATTCAATAACTATTTCATCTGCTCCGAAACGGCTTCCGAGCGAAATTGAATTTTTGTTTTCAGAAACATTTAACTGGGGTTCTAAGTCCACATGTAGACAAAAGAGCTATGCAATGATACATATATGCTGCGTAAAACGACGGACTCGACCCTTGTTTTTCTGTACTTATGTCAACAGGCATAATATTTACTTGAAAGATACCGTTGTGTGTAAGGTTTACACCTCATATAAAGTAAAATCTGAGTAAGGAATTCATTTATTTATTTATTTATTTTTTTATTTAACAGTCAGTAGCCCAAGCCCAAGAGTGACAGGGGCTTAGTTTAAAAGACCATTTACGCCTTAAGGGCTTCTATGGACCAGGAAATCTGATGCCGCCCGTAAGCTAAGAGGATCTCGAGCTCTAATGCGGTTAGGACGAGACAAGAGCTATCAACAAGCGATATATTACACTTGACTCATACTACTTCTATCACACATCGAGCCAACAAACTAAATTGTCATCTGGGCAATCGCCCATCAGGACCAAGACTAGTAGGGTTCTGAGTATGGTATATTTGTACCCCGAAAGGGTGAGACTTCCCGAAATGTCAGGTGAGGTAAGTCACGCTAAAGCCCTGACATGTATCCAAGTATATTATAAGCAACGTCGCCTTTAGTGGGACCATACAGTTTTAGTGCAAATACACTCCTGATTAGCACCTGTGCTGGCACAGTACATAAAATCCCTTAAGGACTTGTTGCTTGCAAAAATCAACCTCACCCACCTTTTTTCCATCGACAACACGATCACAAAACAAGTTCACTACAGATAAAAGCAAACATGAACCCAGCAGCAGGAACCCAACCAACGCCAACGAAATACTAGGGCAGCGCAAACGCATAGTAAGAGAGTCAGAGGTGGGAGAGTAATAGTCGGTATCCACCGACGGGTCTCAACTGGATTTGGGCACAGACTTAGCAGCAGAAGAATTGTCTTTCGAGTTATTTCACCTCGCTTAATGTGATACCAAATTTTCATCTCCCTCCATATTCATAGCATGGACGACAGAAATGTCGGATTGTCACGTCGATGGCACTACGCTTCCGACTTTCAGGCACCACAAAAAATTCTAGGTGTGACGTTCGAACTGTATTTTTGTGAGCGTGCAGCCGCAATCATACGTAAAGTTCACAGCTGTAACGGACTTCGTTGAGTCTCTTGCTGGTAGTATGACGAAGAGTAGTTTTTGAATGAGCTCAATAGCATGCAGAACCTATTCCAAAGTTATCACGAAAACCGGCAGGATGTTATTGCCAAATAGTCTGAAATATATTCCGCAAAAACCCAAGCAATGGTCCAAAATGACCCAAAATTAATTTTGAAATAGGCATGGAAAGGTTGTAAAAGGATACCGTATTATTTGGATATGATCGAAAGGCTGAAATAGTGCTGAAATCGTCCCGAAATAATACCGAATTGGGTCTGAAGTTATCACAAAAACTTATTTCAAAAAGCTCCCGCAAATTAATTAATTCAGTTGCAATGAGGAACCAACGCTTCTAACAACCTTATCTCTTTGGTCCAAACCTATAGAGTCTACATTTCTCCTAGGACCCCAAAAGAGGATATCGATGAAAATTTGAGGCTGATCTCACCTATTCGATGGCACGACGAAGCATTGCTACAAATAGAAGAAGAAGAAGAGAAGTGAGCATCGACGGCAACCTGGCCTAAAAGGCAAACGAATAGGCCCCACTGTGCCACTATCGGTAAAGGGTGAGAGCAAGTTGTTAACGCAAAAAAGAGAGTTCTCTGGAAAAGAAAAAGAAGACAAAGGAACAAGCACGACAAATCAACACATGGAGGCAGTAGGTACTTATCAAGCCCGTGGAGACAGTTGTATCGACGCTCTGAGGATCCTCTGCAGTAAAGTTAAACCTCGTCCGTACCTTAAACAACAATAGGCAAAATAGTTGTCGAACTAGTAAGATGAGAACAAGTTTTACCGTTAGATTATAGAGGATCACAAAAAACCTTAGAAGTGACCAGGTGTACCACCCCTAATATGGGGGCCGCTGCCAACTAATCTAGCAAATCTGGGCAGTAGACATGCAGTAGAAGTGGCTAAGATCTTTTTACTTCAATTAGCGGCATACAAAAATACAATTAGATTTGATGATGTGGGAATATTATTTAAAATTTAAGTGCACAGATTTTAGATTAATAAAAGATTTATTGTAGCATTAAAATATTTCAATGGGGCGATAATGATACATTAACATACAAATTGGTCGCTAAGCCCATGGCTGCACATAAAAAACTATAGATTCAATTGAATTTATTGAAAATCTCCAAAAGACACACAAGAAAAACTATTAAAAAACACAAAAGTTTTTATTTTATACGGATTTACCAAAGAGGCATAAAAGAGACAAAGCGGCTCATAAATAACTCAACACATGCGCAGTGTCTAAATTTAGTAATGGCTGACTTTAGTTAAAGAATTTAACCCAACCAAAGTGCATTACGGAGCATAATGACGTTCAAGGAACTGGTAAGAAGAAAAAAAACCAAAACTTTAGGTGAGGTGAGACATATGTTTGAACACCAAAGCGACTGCTGGTTACAACTGTTGCGGCGTCACAAATGCACCAAACTCATTCATCTGTGGACATTTTTAGTTGAACTTTTGTGTTACACTTTGTTGTTGTTGTTGCTATTGCTGTCTGGTGACAACAGCTGCCAACAAATGCCTTCGAAATGGTGTGATAATCACAGACGTGCTAAATTAGTTTAAAGTAAAGACATGCGCCACCCCAGAACGGCGACAAATCAAACATGGCAGAGCAAAAGTCTTAAAAGTGTGTTGGATGTTGCCTTTTTTGAAAGAAGCATAACCTCATTATTGTTTTACTTTTTCTTATATTTGATGTAAGTCTACCTAAGACAAGTATGTACTTCCGATTTTGTCATTTGTTTTGAAGGCGACAATGAACAGTTTGAGCACACGTGGTGTTAAGATGCTTTAAATGTAAAGCACGAGTTCCCCCTGGCACGTCATAAAAAGTGAATTGGCTAAAACTGTAACCGTAAGAATCTGCTCGAGCGTTCTCAGATTTTAATCTGAGATAACCGTTATTTGCACAATTCATTTGGGCCTAGTTTTTAGTAGCAAAAAAAAATTAAATGTTAGTCCCGCAATTAATCCCGAAATGTTCCTGAAATAATTCAGGGAATAATTCCCAATTATGAAAACGAAACAGTCTTGAAATTGTCCTGATTGATAGACCTGATCACAAAATAATTACGAAAACAATCAGAGTATTATTCATAATAGAATCCAAAATATTCCGAAAATCGTCTAGCAGTGGTGCCAAACGATCCAAAAATCATCAAATAGTCTTGAATTGTTCGTGAAAGAATCATTTATTAATCTCCAAATAATGCCGAAATGATCCTGAAGTAGTGCCGAATTCATCCCTAAATGGTCCTGAAATGATTATAAAACAATCTTTAAATGATCCCAAATATATCCCGAAAAACGAATAGGGCCCAGAATTAATAATAACAAAGTGATGGCGAAAACAATCTGGAAAATATTACAAATTAGTCCCAAAAAGATTACGAAAAAAGTCAAGCAAAAGGTCCTAAATTATATAAAAACAAGTAAGGACGGGACTGTCTTCTGCTGTGCCTTTCATGAATGGGGCTGTACAATAATCTTTTCCCCTTTCGTAATCTCCAAATAATGCACTGTATAAGATAAGAAATATATAGTGAACGGATGTACATACCTAAACGATTTTAAGATAAATATAAAAAAATGGCAAAACACCGCTAATCTGAACGATCGGTTGTATGGGATATATATTATATATAGCTCCGATTAAAGTGATTTTTTCAGGAAATCTTCTATGATATATTAGAATAAATATCACCAAGTTTCACGTTTTATATTGGAAACTAAGGGAGAAATTTCCAAAAATCTTTCTATCTGAATGATCGGTTGTATGGGATACATACTATATATAGCTCCGATCCAAATGATTTTTTCATGAAATATTCTATGATATATTAGAATAAATATCACCAAGTTTAACGTTTTATATAAGAAATTAAAGGAGAAATTTCCAAAAATCTTTCTATCTGAATGATCGGCTGTATGGGATATATACTATATATAGCTCCGATCAAAGTGATTTTTTCAGAAAATCTTCTATGATATATTAGAATATGTATCACCAAGTTTCACTTTTCTATATTGGAAACTAAGGGAGAAATGGCCAAAAATCTTTCTATCTGAACGATCGGTTGTATGGGATATAACTATATATAGCTCTGATCAAAGTGATTTTTTCAGGATATCGTCTATGATATATTAGAATATATATCACCGAGTTTCACGTTTATACTTTCTAAATTGCGGCAGGAATGACCAAAATCGTCTTATCTGAACGATCGGTTGTATGGGAGATATATGTTGTAGTGGTCCGATCCTACCGGATCCGACAAATGTCTAATATAATACAAAAATACATCCTTGTGCCTAATTTCATTGAAATATCTCAAAACTTGAGGGACTAGTTTGCGTTCAAACAGACAGACGGACGGACAGACGGACAAACAGACGAACATGGCTATATCAACGTTACTAACATTGGACCAAAGCTAATATACCAGTTCATGTTCATAAAAGGTATAATAATTGTGAAATAGGCCGGCAATATCGTTAAAGGGTTCCTAAATAATTTTAATATGATCTACAAATTATCCCGAAAATAATTCCGAAACTATAGCGAAACGGCCCACAAATGATTTAGAAAAAGTTTTAAATGATTAAATTAAAAATATTTCCAAAAATATTACCGAAAAGTTACCGAAATTAGTCCCAAATCCGATATGGCCCATAATTAATCCCACAATTATGACCAAAATCACGACGAAATCTGGAAATTATTCCAAAATAGTTCCAAAAAGTTTAGAATTTTAAAATTAACTGACGGGCTTGCAATACTTCATTACGCCCGAACTTTGGCTTTCATGTGTTTCAAAATGTTCCGCAGTCCCCTAGCTCTTTCTTCCCTCTTCCTTTCATTCTTATTGATCATCTCCCAGCAGCACTCTACTCGCTCCGCTTTTTTTCATTCCACTTCCGCTTTCACGCCCACCCTCGTTGGATAGTAGACAGGGTGCCTCGTTATTGGTGGCTTTTTGCAGCATTATAAGTTCGCTATCACCACGACATCGGCGGGCTATGGGCGTACCATAGGATAGATAGTCTCATTATAATGGGTATCTTCACGCTTCATAGGCTTTCCATCGCATCATCGGCACATTAGCAGAGCATTTTAAGCTCCGTTTCGACATTATTTCGAAATTCCGCTTAGGCAAGATCATTTTAAATCCCTAAAAGGGTAAGTTTCATGTGAACGAGGATATTAATACAGTTTGGTAGATAAAAAGGCGTCCTTTTGGGGGCGATCGCATATAACTTACAAAGTTATATAAGGTAGAGTTGGGACTACTGTTTACTGTGTCAATCCCGAAATAAGTATATCATCAGGTTGCCAAATTACTGCAGCGTCTTTCGGCCAGAAATTGTAGCCGTGAAGAATCTATCAAAAATTCTGGAGGAAGCTTGCTAAGCTGCAGTCGCGTCAATATATACAAATTGATAGTCTGGCACCGATTACGGCAATACTCTTACACAGAACTTCATCAAGAAATGTTTTGGAATACAAACAAGCATTGGAAAAACTTTGCCGAGACCATACATCTGTACTGGGTTCTCGGTTATAAAGAGATAGAAGGTAACGAAAAGGCCTGATTTGGCAAAAGAGGGTGCAACACTCGCTGAATCGACGATAGACGTCCAACTTCTTTTTGGACAAATCAAATCAATCAGAAAACGCGTGGACAAAAGCGTGGGTTTGCAAAATTTTTTAAGATCATGTGCAAATCCTACGTTATTAGAATCACAAAGTAGCTCATATCTCTAAAGAGAACAGACCTAAAGCTCACGATGGGCATACTAACAGGACACTGCTTATAATTTAGGCCTTGTAGGTAACAGCAGATGTAGGAAGTGCGAGCTGCAGGAAGAAGCGGTTGAGTACGTTCTGTTTTCGTGTGCTGCGCTCGTTCAAGATCAAGGCGCCAGTTACTAGGGCGACAGAGTTGCTAGATCGCGAAGCAGCAGTTAAGCTAGTGCCTAGAAAACTTCTAGCATTTGCCAAGAGGACGGAGTTATTCTCTAACATAAGTTTTGGTAGCTGATTGGGGTTGTTACGTTTGGTCGTCGTCAAACAAATTCTGGTAACACATGGACACAATCAATCTATGTGAGATCTTTATCGAGCGGCCAGTTCGAACTAACCAAACCTTGCATTCCTATCTGTATCAGTATCCCCCACTTCTATGTAAGCTGTACAATTGCATTGCATATTCTAGATATAGCATATCCATTAGGGTGGGTCGATTTGTTTGGACGAAAGTTAACCGGTATCGCGCCATCGATTTTTCGATAGGATTTGGGGTCAAGAAAAAAAATTTCCACTACGCATATCCAAAAAAATAACTTTCGAGCCTGCGCAATTTCATTTTTTTGACTTTTTTCCACTTTGATTTTTAAAGTTTTTTTCATGACCTACTAAAAAAAATTTCATATGTATACCCTTTCCGACCCAAAAATTTTTTTCAAAAAAATGTTATCGACAACGTTTTTAACGGACATTTTTGGGTCAGAAAGGGTATACATGAAAATTTTACAATAAAATGAAAATTTTTTAGTAGGTCATGAAAAAACCCTTAAAAATCAAAGTGGAAACAAGTAAGGAAGGTTAAGTTCGGCTGTAACCGAACATTACATACTCAGCTGAGAACTTTGGAGACAAAATACGGAAAAATCACCATTTAGCAAAATGAACCTAAAGTAACCCTGGAATGTGTTTGTATGACATGGGTTTCAAATGGAATGTATTAAAGAGTATTTTAAAAGGGAGTGCTCCATAGTTCTATAGGTGGACGGAATTTCAGGATATCGCCATAAAGGTGGACCAGGGGTGACTCTGGAATGTGTGTTGTACGATATGGGTATCAAATGAAAGGTGTTAATGAGTATTTTAAAAGGGAGGGGGCCTTAGTTCTATAGGTGGACGCCTTTTCGAGATATCGCAATAAGGATGGACCAAGGGTGACTCTAGAACGTGTTTTTACGATATGGGTATCAAATTAAAGGTATTAATGAGGGTTTTAAAAGGGAGTGGGCCTTAGTTGTATATGTGAAGGCGTTTTCGAGATATCGACCAAAATTTGGACCAGGGTGACCCAGAACATCATCTGTTGGGCACCGCTGATTTATTTATATATGTCATACCATGAACAGTATTCTTGCCAAGATTCCAAGAGCTTTTGATTTCGCCGTGCAGAACTTTTTCATTTTCTTCTACTTAATATGGTAGATGTCACACCCATTTTGCAAAGTTTTTTTCTAAAGTTATATTTTGCGTCAATAAACCAATCGAATTACAATGTTTCATCTCTTTTTTCATATTTGGTACAGAATTATTGCATTTTTTTCATTTTTCGTAATTTTCGATATCGAAAAAGTGGGCGTGGTCATAGTCACATTTCGGCCATTTTTTCTACCAAGATAAAGTGAGTGCAGATAAATATGGGAACTAAGTTTTGTAAAGATATATCGATTTTTGCTCAAGTTATCGTGTTAACGGCCGAGCGGAAGGACAGACGGTCGACTGTGTATAAAAACTGAGCATGGCTTCAACCGATTTCGCCCATTTTCACAGAAAACAGTTACCGTCATAGAATCTATACACCTACCAAATTTCACAAGGATTGGTAAATTTTTGTGCGACTTATGGCATTAAAAGTAATTCTAGGGCGGAGCCACGACCATTTTTAAATTTTCTTTTATTTTTGTATTTTGTTGCACCATATCATTACTGGAGTTGAATGTTGACATAATTTACTTATATACTGTAGAGATATTAAATTTTTTGTTAAAATTTTACTTTAAAAAAAAATTTTTTTTAAAGTGGGCGTGTTCGTCATCCGGTTTTGCAAATTGTTATTTAGCACACATATAGGAGGAACGTGCCTGCCAAATTTCATCATGATATCTTCAACGACTGCGAAATTACAGCTTGGAAAACTTTTAAATTACCTTCTTTTAAAAGTGGGCGGTGCCACGCCCATTGTTCAAAATTTGACTAATTTTCTATTTTGCGGCATAAGGTCAACGCATCTACCAAGCTTCATCGCTTTATCCGTTTTTGGTAATGAATTATCGCACTTTTTCGGTTTTTCGAAATTTTCGATATCGAAAAAGTGGGCGTGGTTGTAGTCCGATTTCGTTCATTTTAAATAGCGATCTGGGATGAGCGCCTAGGAATCTACATACCAAATTTCATCAAGATACCTCAAAATTTACTCAAGTTATCGTGTTTACGGACGGACGGACGGACATGGCTAAATGAATTTCTTCTTTCGCCCAGATCATTTTGATATAAAAGTCTATATCTATCTCGATTAGTTTATGCCGTTACGGATGACCGTTATGCGAACAAAGTTAATATACTCTCTGAGCTCTGCTCAGCTGAGTATAAAAAGTAAAAAAGAATTTAATTTCGCAGGCTCGAAAATTATATCGGTTAACTTTCGTCCATGCAAATCGATGCAGGTTAATATGCATATCTCTTGAATCCTCTATCTGTTATCCAAACACTTAAAAGTCGAATGTAAAATCTAATTAGAAAAGTTTGTATTGCGAAATTTGCAATTTATTGTGGGAAAATATAAATTTCTTTGAACCAAACATTCTTTTAATTAAAATACCACAATTCGATTGGCTTAGCAATGTATGTATTCGCATGTGTGTGAGTGTGTGTGTGCGTGTTTCCATACATACGACGAGTATGTAAAATTAATTGCACATTTTATTTGCAATAAAAGTGGATTTCAAAAGAAATTAGAATTTTTAATTTACTTTCAACTTTGTTGTGTTTGTGTGTGTGTGTGTATGTAGTTAAAATACCACAATCACTTGCATGGAATTAAAAAGGAAACATTTGATATAAGCCAACTGTTTTATGAACTGCGCCAATGATGGACTCAATAATTCAAAGCAATTGCAAAGAATTAGTGAATGAATGAGTACAGTGTACTCTCTCTTAAACGGACACCTAAGAGACTGCCAAATTTGTCCGCTTATGAGAAGTGTCCGCTTATGAGAAAAGTATTATTGATGAATGTTTAAACAGTTTTATTTCCAAAACAAGAATATTAATACATACAAATAAGACTGAGTTAGGCGATTCATAAAGCATTGTTCATAAATTAAAGAATAAAGTTTTGTGTACAAAATATTCAAAATAATTGTACGGAAAGTTTGTTGTGACGTTTTTTGAACCTTTCCAGCCAGCCGGATGATGCACTAAAATCGTCGTAATTGAGTCTCACTGCAATTTCTTTAGCTTTGCACCTTATAAGTGTGCCTGACAGAGGAATGCTCTTATTTCGAGCTTTCACAAACCATTCGTAGCACAATTTATCAATATTAAGACCTTTGGGCTTCAGCAGACTCCTTTTTCTCTCCGGGTTGACGTCAGTGTCCCACAAACTTAAAATTTGATCTTTGTTTTTGATAATGCTAGCAGCTTGCGTTTTGGTGATCTTACATTTCTTTGCCAACTCTCGTACACCTAGTTTTTCTTTCTTATGAATTTCAATGACATTAACTTTGTCTTTAATACTCAACACTACTTTAGGCATTGCGATTGACATACGTACACACACAAGAAGATACTAACTACGTGTGTGCAATAGGTAGATACATTTCTATGTTTTTTACTCTATTGAAAACAGGTTCTTCGTATTTAGGGGATTCCCCTACATCCATACACGTATTAGTGAATAAGCAACAGCTGTACGAATATGGTAAAGAGTAAATTAACAAAAAGTATTGTAAGCTGTACGGTTATGGGAAATTAAAAAGCCCTTTGGGGTAAAAAGCAAGTGTCCGCGTCCTGTTGTGGGAGGGTAGTCCGCTCAAAGGGGAAAAACTTAAAAAATGCTTAAGGATTTTTTCGTACTGAAAAAATTGTCCGTTTATGAGAGGTGTCCGCTTAAGAGAGGTGTCCGTTAGGAGAGAGAGTACACTGTAAATGCAGCCGTTAGAGATGCGCGTACGAAAATCAAATTCACATGATCGCAGCTATAAAAGAAGAAGAAGTACAGGCAGAGCAAACAATTTAGTGATTATCATTAAAATGAGCAACATTTGTAGTTCTACGCAGATTCTTTTTATGATTTTGTTTTTTACATCGGCGGCAGCCCCAACAACTCATTTCCGATTTCACTTGCAATCTGTTTGGCATATGGAACGTGTTCATAAATTCAAAAACACCACATGCTAGGGAAATATGCGTCGATCGAAGGGGTGTGGGCGTTGTTTGGGTCGACACCAAGGTGCTGCTTCCCAATTATGACGCATCATCATCATCTATATGTAAGAAAATTTCACTTAATAAAACAACAAGCAATAAATATGAAATACGTTTGAGCAATGACACGTCCAGATGGGCACAATGCGTGCGCCATCAGCAACCAAGACTCGGTCTGACAACCCATTTCCCCCTTTTTCACGCATATTTACTTCCTACTATGTATTCAGTATTCGGTAGTATGTTGTGGAGCGCATTTGGCTGCCTTATTTTTTGCGCCAAAGCGTCATATTTTGAACATGTTGGTAGCATTTGGAACGAACTAGGTACAAGATGTGTTTGTGTGGATGTAAATCAAACAAGTATATTCAGATTTTGAAAGTGATTGCAAACATATTTCGTTTAGAGAAGATTTACTATGTGTTTAATTAGATATGAGCATAAAAGCCTCAGCACGCAATTTTTAGAAATTTTGAAATCACGGGTTCTGGACGTTCTCTACTGACGTCTGCAAAATGTGCTCAGTTTCTACTAAGCTATTTTCACATCTGATAACCCAAATCGCGATTGTTTGTTTCGAACCAACTCATTTCAGTAAACTGCTCAAGAATATCCCATGTCAGAAGTTATTTACAGGATGCATCATACCAAAATTTCAAAGCTAACTTCTTAGGCAGCGCAAGTTTTTATTAAAAGTGAAATTTCAAACAAAAAATTGGAAATTTGGGCACGGAAATAGCAGATTGTAATAGCTCAGTTGACTGCGTCATATACCATCAAGTAGCAGTGAAGTAACGAAACGACTAGTACAGATTGCACCTAATAAACTTGTGATTTATGCTACTCTAGATAGCAGTAGATGATGAAGTCGCAGTGAAAGTGGAAATTGCTATTAGAGTTGGATATTTTGCGCTTTTACTGTTGTTGCTTTTGTAGCTATAAAGACACTCAATGTAGGTTTTGGGGAGTGTTATCTATGTTGGTGCTCCTTTGGCGCATATAGATCGTTCCGATAACAGGCACCATTAAGGTACAACCCTGAATATCTCGGGAATCTATGAACTGCGCTGGCAAACCCTTGAAAGGGTTGCGCTGTACAACCCCCTGAAACACTTGGATATTTCAGTCGTCTCTTACGACGGGCATACCTGCTGCGGGTATACTCATATACTAAGCTCCCTGATCCTATGAATATGTTGTAAAGCTACCCTATCTCAACATGAATATACATTCAGATGAGAAAAGACTTCTTTGTAATGAAGCTTTTAATTGGGTGGATAGCACCCCCCCCTCCTCACTCGCTCTATCCCTAACTATATATGTCTTTCTAGCCCTCTAATTTTTATTTTGTCTCTTTGCCTTTCTTTTCTGTTCTCCCGCTTCTGTGTTGCTACCTCCCTCCCTCCCACTCCCTGTCCTTCCTCTTATTCTTTCTCTTTTCCACCCCCCCCCCCCCCTACTCCCTTTTTTGTTACACTTTTAGCTTACGTGTACATCCCCTTCCATTTCCTCTACGCCTCAAGGTCCCACATTACTTCGTCTTTCTTTCCAACTTGTTCTCATTGCACATCCCCATCAATTAAACAAAAAACCTTTGACATTCCTGAGCTAACGAATCTCTACAGAACCGGTATAGGTTTAGTTACGTTCAGCAACCGCTGTTAAGATTCCATTTCGCTGTACTTTTTACAGCTAACATTGATGTGCTTGTCCCGGACAATAAGGCGCACCGCTTCAACTCTCATTGGGCAATTCCCACGTGCGGAGTCGTAACTAGCAGAAGGATCAAAGAGCACGTTGTCAGAAAATCCCAAAGTCTCTAATTTCGGAAGCGCCTACTCGGTCCAAGTGATGGGCGTCACTCAAATAATTTTTATTACAAAGTAGTTTGATACCATTGCGAATACGGTCTATCAATCTCTCACAGCTCTCAACTTAAAGATGGTGGATGTCATGACTATCTGAGCATATATTAAACTCCCTACCAGTAAAGCGGCGTATAGCATCTCATTTACAGTATCTTTAACAGTGGCTACCTGATCTACAAAGACGTTGTTCTTCGGAGAATACACCTCCCCAAGATAAGAAGGCACAGGCAAACATTAGTCTGCCCTACCAGGCATGAAGCCGGTCAGAATGCTGGAGTGCCCATGATATACGACAGCTTTCTATCACGAATAATTCTTAGGTACTTAACCGTTACAGACAGCCCAACAATACTAAATTCAGGAATCTTGTAGGACTTACAGCTAATCCGCATGATGGTGGTCTGAGCCTGCTACCCTCACCCAGGTACCCTTGAAAAACGCCAGCCCCCACTAAGCTAATAGGGTATGTTGTTATGTTTACTATATATGGAGCTGGGACAACAGGAATATAAGTATCTATTATAAACCGTACAGATTCCTCACTTCTCATTGCCCAGCTTCACTATACATTGTCGCAGAATCTTAACCAGGAGTCCTGTTTAGATCTCTTAATCTCAAAATTAAAAATACTCATTTTGAGTTTTTTGAAGATACGCTTACTAGAATCGCTGAAGTCACCAAGTGTTTCCGTCCACCAAACAAATTTTCACCTTCCCCCCTGATAAGAATTGTTGTATGTATGTATCAGGAAGTGAGTCACCTGTTAATAAATCTATCGACAGCGCTGATACTAACTTATTATAAATTGGAAACCTTTTCTTTAGTTTTTAAGTTAGTGGCAACATCAAACATTTAGAAATAATTTTTTTAATTAGAAAAAAGTTTTTCGAAGTGGGTCGCCCATTGCAGTGATTTGGCAAACCTTTGAGTGTATTGCTGCTTTTCAGTAAAAATGCATCTGATCGCAGCTGCCTTTTGGAGTCGCGTGCTCCGCCTACCACACCGAATATCCTGGACTCAACTCCCGGGCAAAGCAACATCAAAAATTTAGAAAGAAGTTTTTTCACTTAGAAACATTTTTTTCTAAATGGGGTTGCCCCTTGGCAGTGATTTGGCAAACACTACTAGTGTATTTCCGCCATGAAAAGCTTCTAAGTGAAAGCTCATCTGCCTTGCAGATACCGTTCGGAGTCGGCGTAAAACATGTAGGTCCTGTCATGCCAATTTGTAGGAAAAATTAAAAAGAAGCACGACGGGAATTGGAAGAGAAGCTCGGCCTAAATCCTATACGGAGCTATAACGCGCCTTTTATTTGTTATTTTATTTATCAAAGAAGGTTAGGTTAGGTTGAACTGGCCGGTCCATGAGGACCTCACATAGACTGATTGAGTCCGTAGTGTTACCAGAAGTTTGTTTTAACGACCAAACTCAAAAACCCTATCAAAAACTAGGACCTATGTTATAAAATAACTTCGTCCTCTTGCCAAATACTAGAAGCCTCCTAGGACTTAAGCCACTTGCAGCTTCTTGATCTGACAGCTGTATCACTCCTAATAGCTGGAGTCTTAGCCTGGGAAGTGTAGGGCACGAGCACAGAGCGTGCTCGATCGTTTCCTCCTCCAACCCGCACTTTCTACATCTGCTATCACTGACCAAGCCTAATTTAAAGGCATGTGACGCCAGAAGGCAGTGTCCAGTCAGAATACCCGTCTCGAGTCTACAATCCTCTCTTTTTAATGATAGAAGCAACTTTGTTAGTCTAAGTTTGTAAGACCTACACATAATCTTCGACACTTTACAGCCCCGCGCTGGAACCCACGCCTTTCCCTTTTGGTCGATCATGTGCACCTCTCGCCTTCGCTTAATCTCGCCCAGTCTAATTGGGACGTCTACGGAGCAAGCTTCAAGGGATGCGCCCTTTTTAGCTAGTTCGTCCGCTCTTTCATTCCCATCTATTCCCATATGCCCTGGGACCCAATATAGATTTATGCTTCCCCCTGTCCCGATTCTCTCCAGGGACTGCTTACACCCTAACACGCATTTAGATGCTGTGCTATGCGAGATTATTGCCTTAATTGCTGCTTGGCTGTCAATATAAAAGTTAACACGGTTGCAGCTTAAGCTATTCTCTTCCAGGCTTTCTACTGCTTTGGTTACGGCTAATATTTCCGCTTGCAAAACGCTACAGTAATCCGGCAGCCTGTAGGATCTGCTTATTTCCGGATCAGCACAGTATACCGCAGACCCTACTCCTTCCACTACTTTGGAGCCATCTGTGTACACATGCATCGCCTCGTCCGCCATTTGCGGACCCTTGCGCCAACCGTCCATCTATATTGTGGCCTTAAGATCTCCCTCGAAGCGCAGATAGGGAATCAGGTAGTCTGTTCGTCTTGTGATTGGTGACGCTATACTACTATGGCCATTTGGTCGGCGCTCAAGCTGCCCCGAGGCACCGAGCCTGGTTGCGGTTGTTAATGCTTTGTTCTTTGTTACCAGGTCTACCGGTGGAATGTGCAGAATGGTATACAGTGCAGCCGTCGGGGTTGTTTTCAGGGCTCCCGTAATACTAAGCATCGATAATCTACATACCCCATCTAATTTTTTGAGGTTATTTTTTGTGTTGCTTTCCACCAAACAAGAACTCCAAAGTATAGAATAGGGCTTACAATCGCTGTAAAAACCTAATGAGAAAGAGAGGGCGATAAGCCCCACGTATACCCCAGCATTCTTTTACATGCATAGAGTGCCGTTGAGGCCTTCTTGACCCTCTCCTCCACGTTGAACTTCCATGGCAACTTACTGTCTAGGATGATACCTAGATATTTTGTGCAAGGTTTCTCCTGTAAGGTCAGCCCTCTTAATTTAGGCCTGGTCCAGTTCGCGGCCTTGTACCTCTTTGTAAACAAGACCATATCCATCTTCTCCCCATTGATTTTCAACCCGACATTAGATGCCCAGGTATGAATATCCGGAAGCGTCCGATCGATCAAAGAACTAATCGTTGGAAGGCACTTTCCACTTACGACAATTGCAACGTGATCTGCGTAAGCCGTAAGTTTTACAGGTCCTCATCGAATCGCCTGAGCAGTTGGTTGATGACCAGCGTCCACAGCAGAGGTGATAGCACCCCTCCCTGCGGCGTGCCCTGTTCCACTGATTTCGTGGCCTCGTACAATCCCGATTGTGATGTAATCTTTCTGCAATTTAACATGCAGCCGATCCATATGATTAAGGCAGGATGTACTTTAATGTAATTAAGATCATCCATAATCGCCCATTTTCAACATTATTGAAAGCCCCGGCAATGTCTAAGAAGACTCCTAGAGCATATTCCTTATATTTCAGGGCTTTCTCTATGCTTATTACCACCCTAGGCAATGCGGTGCCTACCGACATGCCTTTGGTGTACGCATGCTATATTGTGGAGAGCAGCTTTTCATCCACGTTGGACTTTATGTACAAATCTATCAGCCTCTCAAATCTATCAAAGGAACTTTAGAAACTTTAAATTTTAAGGCATGGCACTTCTCTTAGTATCTACATATGTATATTCAACTTAACCCTACTTTCCATTGCTCAAAATAAGCATCGTAATTCCGTATGTTTCTCAAAATGGAATTGAATTGTTATACTTTATTTCATTAACAAAATTAGCACCAATGAGTATCTTATTTCATTTTCCTTCCTTCTTAACCTGCCTTAACTGCATTAACATATTTACAGCAGCGAGCACAAAAATTGCAGTGGCAATTTTAATAACATTTCATCAATTAAATTTTAAAGTTTTTTAATTTGATAATATAGGAAAAAGTTCTATGAATTTCCTAAGCAGAACTATGCAAGCCAGCCTCCAAAATGTTTTCGAAAAATTCGAAAATTCATGAAAGTTGTACGAAATTTTCGAATTTTTTATTTAGAGTTTTTAGAACCTTTTTGAGTATGCATGTTTGTGAGCCTATTTAAGAAAACACTTCACAGAATTTTCTAACTGAAACTATGCTACTATCAACCTTGACAACGTTTTCCGAAAAATTCGAAAAATCAAGAAAGTTTTACGAAACTTTCCAACTTTTTATTTACAGTTCTCTTAATTTTTTTTTGAATGTGGAGTTTTTTAATACAATCAATTCTAATCTAGGAAAGTACAAGTTTTGGGTCTCTCAAAGTGCGTATTTTTCCTTATGACGGATGCATTGCTACATTTTTTATATGCAATAAGATGTGAAGCACTCTTCGGAGAAAAAATTTACAAAATTCAATGCGAATTTTGGGAGACCTATAACTTTTACTTTTTTGGGATAATATTGATTTTGCTACAAAACAGCATACTCATAAAAATTCAGCAAACACTAAACGAAAACTTTGAAATCTTTGGAAAATATTCTCCAATTTTCGAATTTCTCCGAAAACGTTTTTATATAGTTTGCATAGTTTCAGGTATAAAATATATTATTTCTTAAATTAAAAAAATTTGCTGGAGCTTCTCTTTCAATTTACGTCGTCCTTTTCAATTTGTCCTACAACTTGGCGTGACGGAACCTACACATTTTATGCCGACTCCGAATGGCATTTGCAAGGCAGATGAGTTTTCACTGAGAAGCTTTTTATGGCAGAAATACGCTAGGCAGAAATACAAAAGCAAAGACGAAATTTTATAAAAATTTTCACTGCTTTTTTCGTGCCCGCTCCTGCATTTACAAAAAAATATGTTAAGGAGAAAAATACATTTTTTTTTTTCGAACAACGAAGAGGTATCCACTGAAGTACTCATACAACCTAAACAAAAAGTCATAATAAAACACTTGAAGATGTTTATTGAAGTTCCACACTCGATCCATTTGCACTAGAGCAAAACTCCATGAACTTATTGTACTGCCGTAGTCGCAGCTTCTTGAGTGGTCTAGCTCATGACGCCGCTACAAATATTTAAAAGCCAAGCTATTGCAACTTCAACTCGAGTTAAGTCTCATGAATGTTGTTATTGATTTTACGAGTATTGCATTTTACTTTTTGTTTTTGTAGCAAATATTTATGCTGGCAATGTGAGCCCGTTGCAAGCAGCCAAATATGAATGCGAAGGCGAAGGCCCTTAATGAGCGCTTGAGATAGATTCAATGTCGACATTGCCATATTTGAATGTTACGACGCGCCATATCAAGTCCAGGTAAGAGTTAGTATGGATGACGGGTAACTGACGGGTTGACGCACGAGCGGCTGGTTTTAAAAGGAATTGAATGTAAGTAAGCGACATCTGGGTGCATGTGATCCTTGGCGGCAGTAGTATGCAAGTTATTTCTCAGTGCGAGTTTGTATGTATTCACGTTTACAATCGAAAATGGTAATGCCAACAACAAGATTTCCTAGCCATTTATGGCCAAGCATTGAAGTCGAAGTTAAGCGCCGTGGCTAATGAAATTTTCATTTTAACACGATGAGTGCGCATAAAAATCTCTGGTTAACTTTTTTTTCTGTGCAGTGTGAAGGCCTCCGCAAAACTTTTTTTGTAAGTAAAATATGTACAAAGGTACGATAAAAACAAAATTACAAGTGAATATTTGTAATTCATTACCTCACAAGCTGTTTATTGTATTGTTAAGTTAACGAAGATGGCTCGAAGTACTTATGTAGCTGAGATTTTAGATTGAAACACTTGGTATCTTTCCCAATGCATACGATCACAGATATCTCTGAGCCTTGAACTTTTAATTGTACGTTAGCCTCATCATCATCATAATTAATTGGCGCTTAACCACCAGGCCGATTTTTGCGTCATTGGCCTAAGGACTAAGAAATTTTTCTTCTTCTTGAAGTGAAGAGGAATCCACAGGTTTTATGCATATGTGTAGATTGCATATATGAGGTGATAGTGGAATCGGGAGAGGTATGGTGGGTGAGAGTGGGAGTGAGACAAAAACCTAAATTCGCTATATTTCTGTAATTAGTTTAAGAGGGTAAGCAATGTTTGGAATATGTATTCCGTAATGAAGGGGGAGAGGAAAACAAGTGGTAGCAGAATTGAGATTGGGAATGAGAATGAGAGCGGGAGTGGGAGTTGGAATGGATTTGAAAGTGGGAGAGAGAAGTAAAATAAGAAGGCAGTGGCCAGATAATGGGAAAAAGTAGCCGTCTAAGGGGAAAAGGAAACATTAGGAATAAAATGGCAAAATGGAAGAAAAATTTGTTAAAATTAGTATGTTCGATCATGTAGAGAGTGATAGGAGTAAGAGGTCCACTTCTCAAATATAGGGCTGAAAAACGTCTGCCGGGTACGCTAGTTTGATATATAATTGAACCATGCTTTTGTTTCTGTTATGGCAATGCTCCAAACGGAATTTGCAACACAGATGAGTTTACATTGAGAAACTTTTCATGGCAGAAATATACTCGGGGCGTTTGCCAAAACACAGCCAAGAGTCGACTCTGCATAGAAAAACTTGTTTCTTATTGAAAAAATTTATTTCTATACCTTTGATGTTTCTTTGCCTGGGATTTGAACCCATGATCTGCGGTGTGGTAGGCGGAGCACGCTAGTACCACACCATGACGGCCGACAATCCTGAAAACAATCCCGATATAATGAAAATGATCCCGAAATAGTTCTAAA
Source organism: Eurosta solidaginis (assembly GCF_040869045.1). NCBI lineage: Eukaryota > Metazoa > Arthropoda > Insecta > Diptera > Tephritidae > Eurosta > Eurosta solidaginis. The sequence continues at coordinate 183,154,876 of NC_090323.1, forward strand.
AGGTTTCGATCACTCCCAAACGATCCCAATAGCAATTCTGAAATGAGTTTGAGTAAGTCTCAAAATGATCCCGATATGCTATTCAAATTCTCCCTAAAAATCCCGAAATTAACCCAGATCTTTTTGAATTCTTCCCAAAAACAATATCTAAACGCTTCGGAGAAAGTCCCTATTGAAATGGTCCACAAAGGGTCCTGAAATGACCCGAAAAATAATTCTCAAAAGATCCAGGATGGGTCCCTAAATATTAGTAAAATAATAATAATAAGTTATCTGTCATCATTTTAAAATAACCTCGAAAGCAACCACGAAATTACCGATGGCCAAGTAGTCCCCAATTCGACACGATATGCTACCCAAAAAGCTTTTTACTTACAATTCCGAAATTAAAACAAATTGTTCCGAATTGGTTCCGACAAAAATGTCTAAATTTTAAGGAGCCGGACATAGTCTCTGAATGTAGCCCAGAAGCCCGAATTTAATGGGCCACAAATGGTTCTGAAATGACGTCGTGAATAATTCTGAAATGATTCCGAATTGGTTCCCAATACTCAAACGTTATCATGGCAATCACGAATCTATACCGATATGATTCTGAAAACGTTAACAAAATTATCTGCAAATATTCCCTTAATGTTCTGAAAACAGTCCACAAAATTATCTAAAAACATTCCAAATTTGTAACGATTCGGTGATGGTCCCAACATGCTCAAAATCGTACGAAACTCGATTTCGACGCGAGCCCAAAACGGTCCTTAGAGATCTTCATAACGTCCTCAAAGCTGTCACGTAGTGATCAGAAAAAGGTCCGTAAAAGGTCCCAGCATAATGCCAAATATATAGTAAGATTGGTGCAAGATCTTGTACGGTGATTCGGCCTATAATGAAGCTTTAGGATCTTGTTGGTAACTTTTGAGTTTTGCTTTTCTTTACTAAATCTAGCCACGGGGTATAGAAAGCTGGGTTTAGCCTGAACTATGACTTTCTTTCTTTGTTATGCGCACATTCGCTGTTGTGGTCTTAGTCTGTTAAAGCTCCAGCCTCATCTGTACGCAGTATAAGCCTATCCGTGGAATTCTCTTTTGTGTTATCGCCAACGCACAGCTGCGTTAAGCCGAACAATCGAAGCGTATGAGCTATTGTCTGTTAAAATTGGAATGAGATGAGATGCTGACGCGCATGCGTACCCCATTTAACACGCACCTGAGAGTGTTAATTCAACAAAATAACAAAAGAAATGAAATTTCGAAAAAAAAAATGTATACAATAACAACACACGGTTATTCCGCAATAAAGCTGCTCCCAATGAGGAGTCATACCACAAAATTTTTGTTTCGTTCAATACGCCACTGATGATTACAAAGAGCTCAGTGTATCTTTTACATTACTGCCATTATTATTGTAAACTTATTTTGTTATTGCTTTTTGTTGTTGCTTTTTTGTAACTAACTGACTCAGACATATGGGGAATGACCATTTTGGGTAACTGGCGCGCCACCATCACTTCGAAATATCGCCCCAACTTGTCGGTTTGTATGTATATAAAAAGGTATGGCGGAGCTTTTAGGCAGTCGCTGAATATTGAACAAAGCGCCTCCTCCCCAATATGGCAAGCAAAGAAACAACAATAAGAACATGAAAAATGAACAACAACAATGCACAACATTAGTACGCATTCTTCAGTTAATTAGTTGCTCTGTGCGTTTTGTGACAGTGAACACCTGCAAAAGTAAATCGTCAGCGTCGGCGTAAGTTAATGTCCAGTTTAATATTATTCTAGATGTGCTACTTTGTAAGAGCTGGCTCCAACGGTGTACAACTGAATATGAAAATAAGCACGTAGTGGGTTCACTAGAGACGCTCATTTTGATTGACGCGCGTGAAAATCCCATAACAAAATTCTAGGGCAAGCTGAGTTGAAGAGACTTTTCAAGTCTCTAAAGCACATACAAGAATGCCGTCATGCATATTAAAAAGAATTTAAATTCTGCGCATGCCCAGTAGAACCAAACAAAAGAAAATGTCTGAAACCTTAATGACAGAGCTGTGCTTATTTTGAAAGATTTTTACTGTGCCTTAAACAGAATCAAATTCGAAAATCATAAAAGAATTTAACCCTTCTCCTAGATTGGACTTTCGAGAGCGTGCTTAAGAGTGACTACATTTCCACTCATCGCAGTCATGGTGAATGCATATACGCGTACAAGGCGAGGCTTTGGAGCCCACAATTTCATTAAGAAAGTAGGAGATGAGATGACCTGAAATTGTAGATTTGGTCATATCAAATTGTTTTCGAGATATGCGGTTTGGTACCGTACCTATATCCGGCAATAGACAATCAACATAGACAAGACTCCTCCACAACTTCGGTGAATTTCTATTTTCCTTATCGCTACAACAACAAATACAACAGAATATAGCTACCCTATTTCCGGCACTGTACGAAGCCAGTAATGTGTTGTACATATGTCTCCTTCGGATTGAAATGCCTTCACTGAATTGAGAATTGGCTAAGATATTGACGCGACATATTATGTAGCAAATCAGTACTCATTCTTTGGTTGGTTGGACAGAGCTGATATGATGAATCTCTATGCAAGTCTTCACACTGCATTTAAGACAGACTACAAGTTGAAATACTAAAAGATAGGGCATTCTGGCATACTAAACAATTGTAGTTCTCTTCCTTGAACCACTGGCCATTGTGGAAGCACAACATTTGCGGACAGCAGCTTTCGCTGCTGATGGCAACATTTAAACCACAGGGTTGGAGAGTATATTCAAAGAGGCAAGACCTGTAGAATTTGTAATGACGACGAAGAGGATGAAATGGTCGATCACCTCATGTGCAACTAAAATAAAAAAATAAATGTAAGGCGCGATATCCTCCGAAGAGATTTTAGGCCAAGCTTCTCTTCCAATTTGCGTCGTGCTCCTTTGTTTAATTATACTCAGTTGAGCAGAGCTCACAGAGTATATTAACTTTGATTGGATAATGGTTGGTTGTACAGGTATAAAGGAATCGAGATAGATATCGACTTCCATATATCAAAATCATCAGGATCAAAAAAAATTTGATTGAGCCATGTCCGTCCGTCCGTCCGTCCGTCCGTCCGTTAACACGATAACTTGAGTAAATTTTAAGGTATCATGATGAAATTTGGTATGTAAGTTCCTGAACACTCATCTCAGATCGCTATTTAAAATTAACAATATCGGACTATAACCACGCCCACTTTTTCGATATCGAAATTTTCGAAAAACCGAAAAAGTGCGATAATTCATTACCAAAGACGAATAAAGCGATGAAACTTGGTAGGTGAGTTGAAATTATGACGGAAAATAGAAAATTAGTAAAATTTTGGACAATGGGCGTGGCACCGCCCACTTTTAAAAGAAGGTAATTTAAAAATTTGCAAGCTGTAATTTGGCAGTCGTTGAAGTATCGTGATGAAATTTGGCAGAAACGTTACTCCTATTACTATATGTATGCTTAATAAAAATTAGCAAAATCGGAGAACGAACATGCCCACTTTTAAAAAAATATTTTTTTTAAAGTCAAATTTTAACAAAAAATTTAATATCTTTACAGTATATAAGTAAATTATGTCAACATTCAACTCCAGTAATGATATGGTGCAACAAAATGCAAAAATAAAAAAAATTTCAAAATGGGCGTGGCTCCGCCCCTTTTTATTTAATTTGTCTTGGATACTTTTTATGCCATAAGTCGAACAAAAATTTACCAATCCTTGTGAAATTTAGTAGGGGCATAGATTCTGGGACGGTAACATATTTCTGTGAAAAAGGGAGAAATCGGTTGAAGCCACGCCCAGTTTTTATACACAGTCGACCGTCTGTCCTTCCGCTCGGCCGTTAACACGATAACTTGAGCAAAAATCAATATATCTGTACTAAACTCAGTTCACGTACTTATCTGAACTCACTTTGTATTGGTATAAAAAATAACCGAAATCCGACTATGACCACGCCCACTTTTTCGATATCGAAAATTACGAGAAATAAAAAAAATGCCATAATTTTATACCAAATACGAAAAAAGGGATGACACATGGTATTTGGATTAGTTTATTGACGCAAAATATAACTTTAGAAAAAAACTTTGTAAAATGGATGTGACACCTACCATATTAAGTAGAATGAAATGAAAAAGTTCTGCAGGGCGAAATAAAAAACCATTGAAATTTTGGCAGAAATATTTTCGTGGTATTATATATATAAATAAATTAGCGGTATCCAACAGATAATGTTCTGGGTCACCCTGGTCCACATTTTGGTCGATATCTGGAAAACGCCTTCACACCACTCCCTTTTAAAACTCTCATTAATACCTTTAATTTGATACCCATATCATACAAACATATACTAGAGTCACCCCTGGTCCACCTTTATGGCGATATCTCGAAAAGGCGTCCACCTATAGAACTAAGCCCTACACCCTTTTAAAATACTCATTAACATCTTTCATTTGATACCCATATCGTACAAACATATTCTAGAGTCACTCCTGGTCCACCTTTATGGCTATATCTCGAGAAGGCGTCCACCTATAGAACTAAGACCCACTCCCTTTTAAAATACTCATTAATACTTTTCGTTTGATACCCATATTGTACAAACGCATTCTAGAGTCACCCCTGGTCCACCTTTATGCCGATATCTCGAAAAGGCGTCCACCTAAAGAACTAAGCCCCAAGCCCTTTTGAAATACTCATTAACACCTTTCGTTTGATACCCATATTGTACAAAAGCATTCTAGAGTCACCCCTGGTCCACCTTTATGGCGATATCTGGAAAAGGCGTCCACCTATAGAACTAAGCCCCACTCCCTTTTAAAATGCTCATTAACCCCTTTCATTTGATACCCATATCGTACAAACAAATTCTAGAGTCAGCCCTGATCCACCTTTATGGCGATATCCCAAAATGGCGTCCACCTATAGAACTATGGCCCACTCCCTCTTAAAATACTCTTTAATACCTTTAATTTGATACACATATCATACAAACACATTCCAGGGTTACCCTCGGCTCATTTTCCTACATGGTTATTTTCCCTTATGTTGCCACCATAGCTCTCAACTGAGTATGTAATGTTCGGTTACAACCGAACTTCACCTTCCTTACTTGTTTTTCCTACAAATTGGCGGGACGGGACCTACTTGTTTTATGCCAACTGCGAACGGCATCTGCAAAGCAGATGAGTTTGCACTGAGAGGTTTTCATGGCAGAAATACACTCAGAGTCCTTGCCAAACACTGCCAAGGGGCGATCCCGCTTACAAAAATTGTCTTCCAATTGAAAAAAACTTGTTTCTAAAATTTTTGATGTAGCTTTGCCGGGGGGTGTGAACCCAGGATCTTCGGTGTGGTAGGCGGAGCATGCTTCCATCACACCACGGCGGCCACAACTGCCATACGTTAATTTGTACCAGACAGCGCTGCGTGGAACTCCCTTTATGAATAACCTACGCCTGAACGATGAGTCAGGCTTCAAGGACTTGGTAGCCTTTGTCAGCTCCTCGAAATGGTTCGAAGAGGAGACGTAATAGTTTCTTTCTTTTTTTTTTGTATCACTGACACTGGGTTATGTGCGCCTCCGCGGCGCAGTCACTTCAACCTAACCGCAACCTTAGTCCATCAGTTTGCAAATCTCACAATATTAGATCGATGGCATGTTATATATTTAGTTCTGAGACTCTGTTGGATACGATCTAATTACCACTGCGATCAGACCACGTAATGCCTGTGGATTATAAATTTTCAAAGATTATTGCCGTTTATATAACGGAATAGTCAATAAATCTTAAGAAGAAATTTTCTTACGAATATTTCAATGAAAATATGAACGCTTTTTATCAAGACGTATAGGTAAAGCTTGGAACATGATCGTAGTGGTTGTGTGTCGAGAGCTGGCTCTCTTCTTCTAATTCAAAAATGATGGCCGATTTTTACATTAGATACTTTTGTCAAATTTTGCATATAGTAATTTGACTAGCTCAGTATTTATTCACGGGCTTTCCCTAAGTAATTTGGAATTTTTAGAAAACTTACCCCGTGAGCGCTAATAGAAGTTAACTTGAAACTCAAGAGTTTCGTTCCTTCGAAGACCACTAGTACTTCATTTGGAGATTGGTGCAAAGTCCTTAGATCTCAGCTTATCCATTTAGCTTTTCAGTGCACCTACAATGATCCCGCTGACCATGCAGCTGCTTATTAGGCTAGGTCGAAAAAAAGTTGCAAAAGCACTTAAATGTAAAGCTTATGTTGGAGAGTTGCAGAATTTCTTATTTATTGGCCATCCGATTGATATATAATTATTTCATATGAAGAGTAGAGAAGGAATTAACATGGGAGACGACTATTTCTTCATCATTGGCTGGCTAATTTTGAGAATAACCACTAAAAGGTGTCTATCCTCGAATGTGCACTTCCGTACTCCCTCGCAGTGAGTTTCCATATTAAAATCCTCGATGGGAATGAACCCGATTTGATAATGCACACCTGAAAGCGATTTTAAGTATTTCTGAAGTTCAGCGTTTCTTCTTCTTCTTCTGTTGAATTGAATTAATCACTCCTTATTATAATTATTCGCCTAAACAACATACTTTTATTCTCGTAAATGTAGATATATTCTTAATTGCTGGCAATCCTCAAAATTATTAAAATAGTAGGCGAAGGGGGTGGGTACAGGCTACATAAAGCGCTTACGTATGTGGGGAAATCTGGCAAACTTTGGTTTTTTTGGAGAAAAAAAAATTTTTTTGAAACATGGTATCACGCAAATATCTTTTTGTTAGGAACATTGAGGGGTAAATTGGAGCTATAGTACATCGCCGTTATTCGTCTTACATAATGCCTCAAAAAGATATAGTCAAAAGATCGAGCAACATATATATAAATTGAGGTTGCAATGTTAAATATACATTTCTGTATCGATTATATCGAAATTTAACAAAATATGGAGATATATGCAGCTGTTAGTTGTGTAAAATTTGTTTGATACACGAGACCCGGTTTTGTAGATATCCGTAAAAATATAAAACTGAATAATCGCCAAATATTTCTTACTGCAAAGTTTGCAACACATTTATTTTAACACCTTTCTACCGATTCTTTGAAACTTTAAAAACATATAGATATGTGAACGAAGTATGTTTAGGTAAAAAAATGTTAATACCCGAGATCCGGTTTTGGAGATATTGATAAAAATATAAACCCGGAAAACCTTAGCTTTTTTTACTTATTTAAACACTTCTTAACCGATTGTGTTGAAATTTTATCAGGATGTATATATCTATGTGGGGTGTAAATAAAAAAAATAAATGTAAGGCGCGTTAACCTCCGAAGAGATCTAAGGCCGAGCTTCTCTTCCAATTAGCGTCGTGCTCCTCTTGATTTTCCCTACAAATTGGCCGGACGGGTCCCACATGTTTTATGCCGACTCCGAACGGCATCTGCAAGGCAGATGAGTTTTCACTGCGAGCTTTTCATGGCAGAAATATACCCGGAGCCCTTGCCAAACACTGCCGAGGGGATACCCCCACACCACGGTGGCCGCCCTATGTAGGGGATATTTAGGTAAAATTTTGTTGATACCCGAAACCCGGTTCTATAAATATCGGCAAAAATATGAAACCGGGTAACCGTCAAATATTTCATACCCGTTTGTTAATTTTTTCTCTATACCACAGTAGTATACCATCAATGGCCTCATCTTGGAATATTCACGCAAGGAAAGTTATTGATGTTTGTACATGGGGCAAATATACGAAATTTTCGCCAAAAATTGGTAATCGTCAAAAAGTGTAGGCAAATTTTTTTCTTTTTTAAATTTTTGTACCAAATTTTTGTTTCTTTTCATTTACTTTTAAATAAAACCTGGATAAAAAAAATGTGTTCTACACTTTTTGACGATTGCCAATTTTTGTCGGAAATTTCGTATATTGGCCCCATGTACAAACATCAATAACTTTCCTTGCGTGAATATTCCAAGATGAGGCAATTGATGGTATACTACTGTGGTATAGAGAAAAAATTAACAAACGGGTATGAAATGATAAAAGTAATCTTGTAGCTGTGCCCACAAAAAAACATGCTTCTGAAAAAAATTTACGCAACCAAGTGCTTCCACTTTTCTGCCTCTACTTTCAGAACTGAAAAGGGCACATCAAATTTGAAGCCCCAGGTATTTTTAGTCCCTGATAGGCTATTATCGTGCATAATCCAAATTTCAATACTCAGTTGCCTCAAAAAGCTATAGGCAAAAAACTGTCAATATTGAAAATGACAAAAAAAAGTATCGCTACTTTGATTGATAATAGTTTTGAGAATTGGAGGGGCACATTAATTTTGCTATTACTTTTAGAATCTCCGTCTCAAAAACAACATTCAGTTTAAATTCCATAGCGTTTCAGCGATGCCTCAAAATTTTATCGAGAAAATTAAAAAAAAAAAAATCAAGGGTATCGCTAGAAAAAGTGCAAAAATGGACGTTTTTTACGTTTCGAAGTTCTGCAAAAACTTACTATCAACTTTCTTGATTTTTAAAATCATCAGATCGGATAGTCAAAAGGTAAAACTTAATGTCCTTGTACTTTTTTCTCCCTAACTAGGGTAGGCACCTTGTCGTTGGTGTGAGGGCTTAGCCGAACTCCATAGCGCCCGACTATGAGGCGGAGCTGTTTAGGACTGACATCTACGCCGTTTCGCCTCATACGAGGGCGTCGGGATGTCGGTGACCAAGAACTGCCAACCCCCTAATCCAGGGTGTTATGCGGACCGTGCCTATTGGACGATTTGCAGCCATGGGATAAATTCGGCTGTATTCGAACGGAGCTTTCCCGAAGCCGGGCCACCTCGAGAAGTATTAATGGCCTTACCACAGTAAGGGGCGCTGCTGTGGCGGACGGTTCTTTCCCCGTATATAATACTGGACCGCTGAGCCCGCCTTGTCGGGCAGGTGGTCGTACGACCAAGATGAACGACTCATTACCTGACTGTAATAAGGACGATGTAAAGAGGAGGACTGAGTCGCAATCCAAGGACGAAAAATACGAATAAGGCGATGCGTCGGACTCGGGGAGCGAGAGTAGTGCTGATTCAATGAACTCCGTGTTGGAGAAGCACACAAATGAAAACGGAGTAGAAGAGTGGAGAAGGGTACGGAGCAGAGGAAGTAAAAGAGCTCTCTCGCAGTACCGTGCAGCACTAAGAATTGTACAACGCTTGGGAGCAGTGGTCGACCCAACAGAAGTGGAGATCGAGCGCTTGGAATGAGCCCATGAAGCGGTAGATGTAGGTCGAAGGCAGCTCAAAAGGTTTGCTGCGAGAAACCCTCGGTTCTGCAACCGGTACGAGGAGGAAGAAGCGTCCAATGGCAGAATGAAGAGGCAACGTTCGGCGGAAGGCAACAAGCCTGCTTTCAAGAGGCAGAAAGGACCCAGTCCTAGAGCCGCGAGGCAGGGCAGTCGCACAGACAAGACAAGTAGGCCCAAAGCTGTAAGACAGATGGGCTCCAATAGCGAGGTAGCAACTACTTCGAAAGCTGCGAGTCAGAGGGAAGTTCCAATTAAGGAAGTAGGAGATAAGCCAAAGGGAGATAACGCTAAGACTCCGGCTTTTTCGAAGGCGCTAAAGGGAGTTAACGCTAAGAGTCCGGCTTTCTCGGAGGTGCCAAAGGGAGATAACACTAAGACTCCTGCTTTTCCCGAGAAGATGAGTGATGTGGCAAAGCAGTCACTGACTGTGGCGCTGGTTGATCGTAGCAGTCCTGTGGAAAGAGAGCTGATTAGCTTAATGCTTAAGATGATGCGGGAACAACCAAGTGAACCCCTTCCAACCTTTGATTCGGGGGGATGGTATAATGGTGTGAAGATGATAGCGTGCGACAACATCGCGAGCTTGCGGTGGCTGGAGGAACTGGTTCCAAACCTCCAAAGGCAAGGCACAAACGCGCGGTTTGAGGTGGTGGATAAAGCGCAAATCCCCGCGGTACCAAAAGTTAAGGTATGGATACCATGCGTGATGAAGTCGTAGCATACACTGCGACTTCTGCAGAATCAGAATCCGAACATACCGACACAGAATTGGAAGGTACTTACTGTATCTCGGCCTACCGAGGATGGTCAGTTCTACATCTTCCAAATAAACAAGCAGGCGGAGGATATTTTGTACACGCAGCTTGGTAAAATGTCCTTTGGCACTGGCAAAATTTACATGCGACTCAGGAAAAGAAGTCCCGAGGATAAAAACCCTAACACGCTAGAGGTGGGCGAAGTCGAAAAGGACCTCAAAAGCCTAAGGGAAAAAAGACAAGTGGAGGTCCCCGACGTCACCACGAACGTGCTAGAAGAGGACCAACCACTAAATGGTGTTGTGACTCGCACAGAGGAACACCCTGCACAACAGTCACGAGAGGCTGAAGGGGGCATCAAATACTCTAAACCAAAAGGGCAAGGGGAGGACGACGACGTCAAGACGAAAGTGCTGGAGGGGGACAAACAGCCCAATGGTGCTGCGAGTCCTACAGATAAACCTCCAACACAGTAAAGTGGCGTCGAGCGAACTCCTCCTAACCCTTGAGGAGGGTTCGTTTGACGTGGCGCTGATCCAGGAGCCATGGCTCTCATCGGGAGGAAAGATTTCTGGACTTAGCGCGCGCGGGTTTGTCGTTTACTACGCGCAAACGGAAGGACGGGTGCGAGCTGTAGTAATGGTAAGGAAACAGCTGCATTCATATATGCTGCCTAATTACACCACTGAGGATCTCGTAGCGATGGCCGTTGAGCAAAAGAATAAGCAGGCATTTATCCTGGCGTCCTGCTACATGGCCCATGCTGCAGAGGTCCCACCGATGGAGTGCAAAAGGCTAGTACAGGAGGAAGAGCGCAAAGGGCGGTTGGTCATAGGCGCAGATGCAAATACGCACCACAATGCGTGGGGAAGAGCAGATACGAACGAGAGAGGCGAATCTCTGTTTTGTTACATCCTGCAAACCAATTTGCAGATAGCCAACAGGGACATGTCCCTCCATACATTGGTCCAACATCCAGAAAAGTTCTAGATATTACATTGAGCTCGGAGCGTGATATATCAAGGTATGATTGGATGGTTCTTGATAGACCATCCTTCTCCGACCATGCGTATATCAGCTTCAACATCCCCCTAAAGAGGGTAGAGAAGGGAGAAACCTTTAGAAACCCTAGGTCAACGAACTGGACTCAATTCCAGAAACATGTAGAAACAAAACTGGGACAACCCAAAGAGGTTGCTAATGTAGAGGAACTGGAGAAGTCGAATGAATTCCTAACAAGGACGCTTATGACTGCGTATAACAAAGCTTGCCCTCTAAGAAGATTCAGAGGAAAAGCAAAGCCGCCATGGTGGAGCAATGAGCTGAGTCTTCTAAGAAGACAGGTAAAAGAAATATTTAAGCTCGCAAAGACCGCGGAAATCGAAGCGTGTCGGGACGAGTACAGGGATCTACTGAGGATCTACAAGCGTGAAATTACCAGGGCGAAGAGAAACTCATGGAAAAGTTTCTGTACGGACATAGAGTGCTCCAGCGAAACAGCACGGTTGAAAAAATTCCTAGCAAAGGGAAACATAGTCTAGGGACTAATAAAGAAAGAGAACGGGGAATGGTCACGTAATAGTGAGGAATCCCTTGAGGTGCTTCTCGATACAAATTTCCCATCGGGAGACGGGTTAGAGGAGCCAGCAGACATCACTCACACTTCGATCACGGAGCTAGTAGTGCCGGGCTTGGTGACCGATACCAAAATCGAGTGGGCAGTGAAGACGTTTTCTAAGTTTAAATCGCCGGGCCCAGATGGTATATTCCCGGCCATGCTACAAATCTCAAGTAGGGCGGTCGTGGAATGGCTTAAAATAATATTCGATGGGTGCATACGACTGAATCATGTACCGCACTCTTGGAGAACTGCTCGTGTAGCTTTTCTACCAAAGGCGGGGAAGATCGGTCACGTGTATCCCAAAGACTATAGACCCATTAGCTTAACATCATTTCTGCTCAAAACCTTTGAGAGGCTGATAGATATGTACATAAAGTCCAACGTGGATAAAAAGCTGCTCTCCACAACACAGCATGCGTACACCAAAGGCAAGTCGGTAGACACCGCATTGCATAGGGTGGTAATAAGCATAGAGAAATCCCTGGAATATAAGGAGTATGCTCTAGGAGTCTTCTTGGACATTGCCGGGGCTTTCAATAATGTTACAAAATGGGCGATTATGGATGGTCTTAATTACATTAAAGTACATCCTGCCTTAATCAGATGGATCGGTTGCATGTTAAATTGCAGAAAGGTTACATCACAATGGGGATTGTACGAGGCCACGAAATCAGTGGACAGGGGCACGCCGGAGGGAGGGGTGCTATCACCTCTGCTGTGGACGCTGGTCATCAACCAACTGCTCAGGCAATTCGATGAGGGACCCGTAAAACTTACGGCTTACGCAGATGACGTTGCAATTGTCATAAGTGGAAAGTGCCTTCCAACGATTAGTTCTTTGATGGATCGGGCGCTTAGCGATATTCATACCTGGGCATCTAATGTCGGATTGAAAGTCAATGCGGAGAAGACGGATATGGTCTTGTTTACAAAGAGGTACAAGGTCCCAAATTGGACCAGGCCTAAGTTAGGAGGGGTGAACTTACAGGAGAAACCTTGCACAAAATATTTAGGAATCATCCTAGACAGTAAGCTGTCATGGAAGCTCAACGTGGAGGAGAGGGTCAAGAAGGCCTCAACGGCACTCTATGCATGTAAAAGAATGCTGGGGTGTACGTGGGGCCTATCGCCCTCTCTTTCTCATTGGGTTTTTACAGCGATTGTAAGCCCTATACTATACTATGGAGTTCTTGTTTGGTGGAAAGCCACACAAAAAACAACATACCTCAAAAAATTAGAGGGGGTATGCAGACTATCGATGATTAGCATTACGGGAGCCCGGAAAATAACCCCGACGGCTGCACTGTATGCCATTTTGCACATCCCACCTGTAGACCTGGTAGCAAAGAACAAAGCGTTAACGACCGCAACCAGGCTCGGTGCTTCGGGGCAGCTTGAGCGCCGACCATATGGCCATAGTAGTATAGCGTCATCAATCACAAGACGAACAGACTACATGATTCCCTATCTGCGCTTCGAGGGAGATCTTAAGGCCACAATAGAGGTGGACGGTTGGCGCAAGGGTGCGCAAATGACGGACGAGGTGATACATGTGTACGCCGATGGTTCCAAAGTAGTGGAAGGAGTAGGGTCTGCGGTATACTGCGCTGATCCGGATAGGTGCACATGATCGACTAAGCGGGAAAGGCGTGGGTTCAAGCGCGGGGCTGTAAAGTGTCGAAGATTATATGTAGGTCTTACAAACCTTAGACTAACACAGTTGCAGTTTTGAGATTTGCCCATATACGCGATTCTCAAGCTTACTTCTCATATGTGTGAGACTTTTAGGCATTCAAGCAAGTGTTTTTGTGATGAGTTTGGTTTTAATTAAACTTAATTGGAATTTGCATATGAATAGCACATTAAAGTGCTTAGAATTCACTTATGGTGGTAAATAAAAAAATAATTGTTTAAACATATGCGTACTAAAACTTTGTTAATTATGGTCATATTCTAATCACATACTTACATGTATGGGCATATAAACAATTTGTACAGCTGGTACCTTATTGTATGTACGCGGCTTAGATTAAAGTGACAATTCTCAATTCGAAAAAAGGCTCACGCTCTATTTAATATCAAGTGCGGGTTTTGGAAAATTAACACCAGACGCTTGAAAACGTTTAAGCAAATGGTAAAACCAAGAAATATCAACATACCCGTTAACAAGTTTATTCTAATCCCTTGTAAGTGAACTTATTCACCAAAGTGTGAACAAAGTGAACAAAGAACCAGCTTTCCCAGTTTCGCGAAAACTCACGCCAATTAAGCGCACCGAGGGAGGTCAAGTCTTCCTCCAACTGCCTCTCCCAACTCAGTGGAGGTCTCCCCATTCCTTCACTCCCGGACTGTGGTGTCGATTGAAATACTTGTTTGGCCTGTACTTGTTTGTCCATTCGCAAAGCATGACCTAGACAACGAAGTCTTTGAGCTTTTATACGATACACTGTCTTCATATCTGCGTAAAGCTCATAATTATATCCTCTTCGATACTCCCCGTCGGCATCATAGATAGTACCATAAATTTTCCGGAGAACATTTCTCTCGAACACCCCAATCGCCATCTCATCTTCCCTCGATATCGTCCATGATTTTGATGAGCGACTTGTAGAGAGTGATTCTTGTTCGTCAACAGAGGGCGTTTGTCTTCAACTGCCAACTCAATCCAAAGTAGCACTTATTAACATAAGTTATTCTTCGTTTGACTTCTGCTGACATTGTGTTTGCGGTTAATGATGGTTCCCTTCCTTCACTCTCTCGAATTTATATCCATCAACAGTGACGTGGTTGCCAGTTTTCAAGTGAGCCGATATTTTCTTGAATAACCGCAAGTACATCGTATTGCCTTATTTAATTCAGAGCCAACTTTGTTTGCATCTTTATCTTTTCTAGACACTCTAGAATTTACCGTGCGTTTGTTAAGGCCAATGGGATCAATATCGTCAGCATACGGCAGCAATTGTACGGTCTAAAAATAGATTGTACCATCAGGTCTTGGTTCTGCTGCTAGAACCATCTTCTCCAGCATAAAACTGAAGAAATCGCACGAAGGGAAGTTGCCTTATATGAAGCCTTGTTTGAATTCGAATGGCTCAGAGAGGTTCCAACCCTTACGGAACGACGAAGAAATGGTTAGTGTGAATCCTCTTATTGTGAGTCTTCGTCAGGATCTGGCGCATTGTGAAGATCTGGTCGATAGTAGATTTAGTGGTGTTTAGATGGTGGTTTCAAGTTTTTTCAATTAGAAAAAAGTTTTTTCAAGCGGGGTCCCCTCTCTACAGTTATTTGGCAAACACTCCGAGTGTATTGCATTCATGAAAAGCTTCCCAATGAGAACTTTTCTCCCTACCAGGTGCCGTTCGGAGTCATCTAGGTCCCGAGCCGCCAATTTGTAAGAAAAATGACGCGAATTGGAAGAGAAGCTCACTCTTAATCTCGCCGAAGGTATATCCTAACTTTTATTTATTTTATTTTTAGCTATACTAAAGGCTCCAATCAGTCCCTCGGGTTTGGGTTTCAGTCTTTTGCACTTTAAAAATAAAAAAATAAATGTAAGGCGCGATAGCCTCCGAAGAGATCTAAGGCCGAGCTTCTCTTCCAATTTGCGTCGAGCTCCTCTTGTTTTTCCCTACAAATTGGCCGGAGGGGACCTACATGTTTTATGCCGACTCCGAACGGCATCTGTAAGGCAGATGAATTTTCACTGAGAGCTTTTCATGACAGAAATACACCCGGAGCGCTTGCCAAACACTGCCGAGGGGCGACCCCTCTTAGAAAAATTGTCTTCTAATTGAAAACCCTTATTTCTAAAATTTTGATGTTGCTTTGCCCGGGCTGTTAACACAGGGCATACGGTGTGGTAGGCGGAGCAAGCTACCATCACACCACGGTGGCCGCCAACACTTTACTTTAGACGAATGTGCGATATTGAGCAGGTTTATTCCGCAGTAATTAGCGCGGTTTTCGGGATAGCGTTCCTTGTGTATTGGGAAGAGTACACACAAATTCCAATTTCGAAGCATACGCTCGTCCGATTATTTTTTGCATAGGAGTTGATACATACTCTTTGCAAACTCTTCGTTTCCGAGCTTGAACAGCTCGCATCGTCCCCCGGCGCTATTTATCTTCTTTAACCGGAATATAGCCACTCTCACTTCATCATATTCGGGTGCCGGAGCTTGTTTTTCGTCATCGCTAGCTAGCAACTAGCAAGAACTTCCTTCACAAATTAGACTCACTCGGTAAGTCAGTTACTAAGTCCTCATTATCATTCTTGTAGGAATCTCCCGGATCTAAACCGTTCTGCTCCAGGACCTTCCATCATCCAGCTCCTGACACTCAACATATTTTGCCACAAGTCTCTTTGTTCTTTTCGAGTCAAGATAACGCTCTAATTTACCGCGTTTTACCACACCCATGCGCAGCTTGTCCCTAGAAGTAGCGTCCTTTTTGTTGGGGTCACGCCGTAAGTATATGGTGTCATCAGTGGCCGTACGTTACTTACTTAATTGACGCTTTACTGTTTAAACGCTTCTTCGCTCTTCTTAATGGCGCCAATTGTTCACGAGAAGGGAGTTTAAATCATTTTGCACCTGGTCCTTCCAGTGGAGAGGGAGCCGCCTCCTTCCTCTGCTTCCATAAGGGGGTTCCGACAAAAATACTTTCTTAATCGGAGCGTCATCTTTCATTCGCATAACATGACCTAGCCAGCGTAGCCACTGCGTTTTAATTCGCTGGATTACGTTGATGTCTGCAGCTCATCATTAAGTCTTCTTCGGTACTCGCTATGGCTAAGGCGTAGAGGCCCGTTAAACGGCGGTATGTTATGAGAGAGAAATATGCTCTCACTCTCAGGTCGCAGAGGCCTCTCATTTAGCAGGCGTGACAGCCGTGTATAGTAATTATACATGAGTGCGAGTGTGGTGCTGGAGCTGGATATGTGTGTGAAAGAGGACCGACAGCACCGCCAGTTTGGGGGTTGGAATAAAACGAAAAGTTTGGAGACTTGTAAGGTATTTTAGGTTTGCTAGAAAGTGTTGTGATTTTGCTAATGTGATGCTAATGACGGGTTCCAAACATGCAATGAGAAGAAGGGCTTGGTAGATAGTGATGGAGCGGAAATATGAAAGAGCATTTGCTGTGATATTTGTCAAACTAAATTTATGTGTAAAAGTTTTGTTTTATATTTTTATGGTTTTAGTGTCACTGCATGGATATCGACCTATATGTCTAAATAAGTTTCTTTGTCTCATCCTTACAATAAATGTGAATAATAAAACAATAATATATTATAATTAATTATGTTTACATAAAAGCTAGTACAGGGAGGATTGGAAACACGTCCTTTCCAACCGTCCGATAAGAATGGCTCATTCTGCTGAGCTGCTAGCTTTTGGGTTGACCGGAATCAAATGCATTCCGACAGCATAAATAATAAAACTGTGTAATCATACGTCTTGGAATAGGGCAGATTGAGAACACGTTCCTTCCAACCTCCCAATGAGTGACTCCAAGACTCGCCCGTTGGGACCAACAGTTCCCGTGCTGATCGGAATCTCATTTATCCCGACACCCCAAATTCTAGAAATCCTATTATTATTAAAATGTACTTATAATTTGTAATAATATAAGTTTGAGGCTTAAAACGCCGTAATAATAAATAAATGATAAATAATATCTAAACTTTTGAGTTAGGCTCTTTTGACCATTAATTGTGAAGTGCAAATAAAAGAATTTATTCCACTTTTCCAACCCAACGTTTCGCTAGACTTCCTAGCATCATCAGGGGTGATCTTTGTTGTTGCTGTTGTTGTTGAAAACTAGTTCGGCAGGCCTTCCGAGATAATAAATATTAAATTAATATAAAATTGACCAGTTTTCAGCAACAACAACAACAACAAAGATCACCCCTGATGATGCTAGGAAGTCTAGCGAAACGTTGGGTTGGAAAAGTGGAATAAATTCTCTTATTTGCACTTCACAATTAATGGTCAAAAGAGCCTAACTCAAAAATTTAAATTAATATAAAATTGACTGGAAAACCTCTAAAAATTTATTATCTCGGAAGGCCTGCCGAACTAGTTTTCAACAACAACAACAACAACAAAGATCACCCCTGATGATGCTAGGAAGTCTAGCGAAACGTTGGGTTGGAAAAGTGGAATAATTCTTTTATTTGCACTTCACAATTAATGGTCAAAAGAGCCTAACTCACAAATTTAAATTAATATAAAATTGACCGGAAAACCTCTAAAAATGTATTATCTCGGGAGGCCTGCCGAACTAGTTTTCAACAACAACAACAAAGATCACCCCTGATGATGCTAGGAAAACTAGCGAAACGTTGGGTTGGAAAAGTGGAATACATTCTTTAATTTGCACTTCACAATTAATGGTCAAAAGAGCCTAACTCAAAAATTTAAATTAATATAAAATTGACCGGAAAACCTCTATAAATAATATCTATCATCTGTATTTAACGCTAATTTCAAGATTCCGTCGTAACCACACCACTGTAGATAAACCATAAACAATAAATACAATATTTCTAAAATTATGACTTCAAAATTGTCTACTAAATTTTAAATAATATTTCACAAAGATATTAATCAATAGACTATTTGTTTACGACTTAACAACTTTTGTCTTCCCTAAGTCTGCCGCAACTCTTCTTAAACCAGCTTTTGACTGCCTCTGCTCCAAGACACTTCAACGAATTGTTTGGCTTACTCCAACTTGTTGTTGTACTTATAGTCAAAAAATAGGTTTTGTGTTGTTTTTATTTACTTTATTGTTATTGTTGTTTACCAAACTTGGCTCAAATTTAATGTTGTTTTATTTGATTATTTATTCAAGTTGTTATTGTTTTCGGTGTAGCTTTTTGATTTGTGTGATTTTTTTATATGATCAGCTTGATTGATTGCGCACACCTGTGAGAGGTTTTTTTAAGGTTCGTCATCGACGTCTTACGTTGTTAACGGCGCTCAAGTTGAAGCTTAATAAAATTTTGTAGCTGAAAATATATGAAATGTTGATGTTTTTGTTAATGTTTTTGTTGACCTCAAGTTGTTGTTAACAATGAATTGATGTTGTGCGCGTTGGTGGTGCGATGTATGGTGTGAACCCTTTTTTGTTTGTTGCTGTAACTTTTTATTACCACTACCATTGTATTAGCCATTTCACTGCATGTTTTTTGTGTTCATATGAATGTACGGATCGAAACTGTTTTCACAGGCATTTCTCCAACTCAGCGTGGGATAAAGTTTCGCCAAGACATTTGTGGTGTGGTTTACTGCTCACATTCGTAAATTTTGTGGTTTTTACATTATTACGAGTGGTAATTCGTTTTACTTTATTCGAAAAAGTTCGTGTTGTTCACATAAAAGAGTTTTGCCAACTTGTATTAATTGAGCTTCTTTGTTTTAAGATCGTGCTTTCGAGATTCTTCTTTTTGAGTTAACGATTTTTATTAGTAGCTTTGTTGGGATCAAAAATTACTTTTCATTTGTTTGTCCTAATAGATAACTTGACCACACTTACTTTCTAACTCACTTAATTGGCTCTTAACTGTTTAAACAGTTATGGCCGTTCAACAAGGCGCGCCAATCGCTTATTCAATCTGCCAACTGGTGCTAATTGGTCACACCAAGGGAGTTTAAATCGTTTTCCATCTTCCTCCCAGCGCAGTGTGAGCCGCCCTCTTCCTCTGCTTCCATAGGCGGGTTCCGATAAAATTATTTGCTTAGCCGGAGAGTCATCTTTCAGTCGCTTAACAGGGCCTAGCCTGCGTAAACACCTCTTCCTTTGTTTCCATAGGCGGGTTCCGATAAAAATAATTTTTTAGCCAGAGAATAAAGAGGTAACTACTCGTATCTGCTGAAGGCGATAAGCCTGGTTTAAAGAATTCAGGGGCAAGAAGTTAAAGACAGGGATTCAAAGCTTTATAACTTCACAGATTTTGCAATCCAATTTTCAACCTCACTTACCCGAGGGGAATCCTGTTTCAACTATGAATGTATCATTCACATATTTAGCAGGTTGGGGAAAATGTCTAGGGCCAAGGGCAGTATTTATCTACTCCTAAGTAAGAGAAGACTTAATGGTGCTTGTTACCGAAGCTTACTGGGTCCATATCCAAACCATCAACACCGATTACACCCCCAAAACCTTCTGGGAGTGTCTTAATCGCTGCCAGCACCAGGGACGACGACTGTAGCAGTTGAGAAGCCAAAGAAAGGTGACGCTCTTATGCCGGAGGGTGAATGGCGCAACAGTTCCTGCCTGTGGCGCTTATTGATCGTAGTAACTCCTTTGGGCAAAAGCATATCGAAAGGTGGTGCAAGATTAACCGGGTTAACCACTTCCATTTGTCGATTCACCGTGAACATAGAACGGGACTAACTGTATAGCGTGCAATAATGTGGCTGCCTTGCGAAGTCAAAAGGAAGTTCTTCCAAAAAGCAAGGTATAAATACTCCGTTTGATATGGAGGATAATTTTCCCTCGGTACAGACTGATTATACGGGTACAAGATGTGGAAGTTCTTCTCACTATATATCCTCCAAATAAACTGCTATTAACGAACGGAAGACCCAAGGACAGTAATTACAATACGTTAGAATGAGGTGAGATGAGAAGATACCTGTATAGCCTTAAACCAGGCGGGAGAGAGAAGAGCGTAGAAGTAACATCGAAGGTATGAGAATGGGTAGAAACAGACCAATACAGCGAGGCGCACTGTTAAACCTTCAACACGGCACAATGGCTTCCTTACTTACTTACTTACTTAATTGGCGCTTAACCGTCTAAACGGTTATGGCCGTCCAACAAGGCGCGCCAGTCGCTCCTTCGCTCCGCCAACCGGCGCCAATTGGTCACACCAAGGGAGTTTAAATCGTTTTCCACCTGGTCCTTCCAACGGAGTGGGGGCCGCCCACTACCTCTGCTTCCATAGGCGGGTTCCGATAGAAACACTTTCTTGGCCGGAGCATCATCTTTCATTCGCATAACATGGCCTAGCCAGCGCAGTCGCTGCGTTTTAATTCGCTGGACTATGTTGATGTCTGCGTATAGCTCGTACAGCTCATCATTAAATCTTCTTCGGTACTCGCCATCGCCAACGCGTAGAGGTCCATAAATCTTTCGAAGAACTTTTCTCTCGAACACTCCCAAAGCCGCTTCATCTGCTGTTGTCATGGTCCATGCTTCTGCCCCATATAGCAGGACGGGTACGATAAGTGACTTGTAGAGTATGATTTTCGTTCGCCGAGAGAGGACTTTACTTTTCAATTGCCTACCTAGTCCAAAGTAGCATTTATTGGCAAGATTGATTCTTCGCTGGATTTCAGTGCTGATGTTGTTGCTAATGTTGATGCTGGTTCCCAAATAAACGAAGTCTTTTACTATTTCGAAATTATGGCTACCAACAGTAGCGTGGTTGCCAAGGCGCATATGCGCTGAGTCTTTGCTCGATGACAGCAGGTACTTCGTTTTGTCCTCATTCACCATCAAACCCATCTTTACCGCTTCTTTTTCCAGCTTGGAGTAAGCAGAACTAACAGCGCGGGTGTTTAGGCCGATGATATCAATGTCATCAGCATATGCCAGTAATTGCATGCTTTTATAGTATATTGTTCCAGTGCGTTTAAGTTCTGCAGCTAGTATAATTTTCTCCAGCATCAAATTAAAGAAATCGCACGATAGGGGGTCACCCTGTCTGAAACCTCATTTAGTTTCGAACGGCTCGGAGAGGTCCTTCCCAATTCTGACTGAGCTGATGGTGTTGCTCAACGTCATTTTGCACAGCCGTATAAGTTTTGCGGGGAAACCAAATTCAGACATAGCGGCATATAGGCAGCTCCTTTTCGTGCTGTCGAAGGCGGCTTTAAAGTCGACGAAGAGGTGATGTGTGTCGATTCTCTTTTCACGGGTTTTTTCCAAGATTTGGCGCATTGTGAAAATCTGGTCGATGGTAGATTTACCAGGTCTGAAGCCGCACTGATAAGGTCCAATCAGCCGGTTCACGGTGGGCTTCAATTTTTCGCACAATACACTTGAAAGGACCTTATATGCGATATTAAGAAGGCTGATTCCACGATAGTTGGTGCATTTTGCAGTATCCCCCTTCTTGTGGACTGGGCAAAGAACACTTAGATTCCAACCGTCGGGCATGCTTTCGTCCGCCCATATTTTGCTAAGAAGCTGCTGCATGCGCCTTACCAACTCCTCGCCGCCGAACTTGAATAGCTCCGCAGGCAATCCATCAGCGCCCACGGCCTTGTTGTTTTTCAATCTGGTTATTGCTATTCTAACTTCGTCATAATCGGGCGGGGGGACATATATTCCATCATCATCGATTGCGGGATCGGGTTCTTCATCTCTGCGCGGTGAATTGCTGCCTCCATTTAGGAGAGCAGAGAAGTGTTCCCTCCATAATCTAAGCACTCTCTGGACATCAGTTACAAGGTCGCCGTTTTCATTCCTACAGGAGTTTGCCCCGGTCTTAAAACCTTCCGTCTGTCGCCGTATTTTTTGGTAGAATTTTCGGGCGTTATTCCTGGTGGCTAGCAGCTCAAGCTCCTCGCACTCACGCCTTTCTGCTTCTGCTTTTTTCTTCCTGAAAAGGCGTCTCGCTTCCCTTTTCAACTCACGATAGCGTTCACACACTCCTCTTGTCGCGCTCGCTTTTAACGTAGCCCTGTAGGCAGCGTCTTTTCTTTCGGTTGCAACGCGGCATTCTTCATCATACCAGTTGTTTTTTCGTGGCCGCCGGTAACCAATTTTTTCCTCGGCGGCAGTATGAAGTGCTTTGGAGATATGCTCCCACTGCTCCTGTATTCCTTCAGGATGAGTTGTACCCTCAGAGAGCAGGTGTGAGAGTCAAGTTGCGAAATCATTGGCAGTCTGTTGTGATTGAAGCTTTTCGACGTCTAGCTTTCCTTGTGTTTTTTGTTCCTTGTTTTTAGCCGCGTTGAGGCGGGTGCGTATTTTGGCTGCAACGAGATAATGGTCCGAATCGATGTTAGGTCCTCGGATCGTTCGCACATCTAAAACACTGGAGGCATGCCGTCCGTCTATCACAACGTGATCGATCTGATTGCGAGTATTTCGATCAGGAGACAGCCATGTAGCTTGATGTATCTTTTTATGCATGAACCTCGTGCTTGATATGACCATGTTTCGAGCACCGGCAAAGTCAATCAGCCTCAGCCCGTTAGGAGAAGTTTCATTGCGTAGGCTGAACTTTCCGACTGTAGGGCCAAAAACACCTTCTTTGCCCACCCTGCCGTTAAAGTCGCCAAGCACGACTTTTATATCATGACGGGGGCAGCCCTCGTATGTGCGTTCTAATTGTTCATAAAAAGTGTCTTTCACCTCATCGTCTTTCTCCTCTGTAGGCGCATGGGCGCAGATGAATGATATATTAAAAAATTTTGCTTTTATTCGAATAGCGGCGAGACGCTCGTCCACAGGCGTGAACGCCAGCACTTGGCGACAAAGTCTCTCTCCCACCACGAATCCGACGCCGAAACTGCGCTTATTCGCATGGCCACTCCAATATATGTCAAAATTTTTGATCTTCTTTCTTCCTTGCTTCGTCCAACGCATTTCTTGGATGGCGGTGATGTCAGATTTTGCTTTGACGAGGACATCAACCAGCCGGGCACAATGGCTTCCATCGAACTATTTCTAACGTTTGATGTTGGGATAATGCTGGAGCCATCGCTTTTATCTCTAGAGAAGATTTCTGGTAACGGCGCACGCGGATTCGGCGTTTCATAAGTGAAATCGAAACTCATGCTGTGAGCTGTGCTAAGAGAAAGAACACGCACTTATCCTGAGTGGAATATCACAAAGACTTTTGAATAACGCCCAATTTCAACGTTTGTTTTAATAACTCCCCATCTGCATTTAAATTAAGTACATATTAGTATTTTGATATTAGCTGGGTTCTTTATAAAAACAAATTCTGATTTCTGAAAGGGAGCGTTTAAAAAGAAAATTAAAAAGGGTGTTATTCGAAAGTTCTCTGAAATAGGGCGTTTTTGAAACGGCAGCCGGTTGATATTACACTCAGCAGTCGATTAAATGTGTTTGTGCTCTGAGCTCACCAGGTATGTGCTAGAGTCTGATGGGAGGGTTGATTCTGAAAACCTCTTGTATTTGCGAAGGGTACAGAGTTATTTTATAACACAGGCCCTGATTCCTGAGAGTGTGTTTCAGTTTAGTCGCGCTGTCTTCTCCCAGCTCTACGGACATATTCCGTATATGTGACGAACTTACAAACCAGACAAGTTCAAGCTAACCTCACTTAATTCGATTATGACAGTAGGCTTTTCAACTAATAAGCTATGATCAGAAAATATTTCGTACCCATTGTGATTGCGCTACTGGGTATATTCGAAAGCCACAAAAATTGTTTTAAAAGCAATCTCCTCCACGCGCATGCGCGCATCCGTTTTTGATGGGCCTACGATGTATGAGTGAAATGTAACTGACGTACTCGGCCATAACCGCAAAACGTAGTTCAACAGGTTATTTTCCTCAGGTCACTCATTCACACACACAAATACTAACAAACGTTCGAATGTAACGCACAAACCTACAGACAATCTTTTGTGTTTATTGGTACAAAATATCTCTGAAAGTTTAAAAAACAGCTGTGCCAACAACAATAACTAATCCTCAACATGACTTGAAATTGTGCGTATGAATATGTTCGTATTTAATAACGAAGCGTTGGTGCGCATGCGTAATTTGGCCATCAGCATTTCAAAGCTCATCAATTTTTTCGCATCTGCGCCACAGCTGGCTGGTGTGTGTGGGAACATTTTCATTGGCTAAGGCCATCACCACCAGCTCGTCTTCCTCCCGCTTTTTCCTTCACAGCTTTTTTCATGCTTCTTAACAATCTATTATTCGGTTAATTTACACTCTTCTTTGTTTTTATTATTCTTCAACAGCTACTTCTTCTTTAAACAAAACAAAAATAATAAATAGTTGGTATTGTTTGAGGTGTTCTTTGTTCACGCCAGACTCCCGCATTAAATCTTCTCTCCTACGTTGTATGTATGTTAATGATCGTAGATCTTACCTACGAACCGTAAGATAGTAGATAGTGAAATAATGAGGCTTCTTTATCCCACGATCTCAATTTCACACCTGCACTCAACTACGCGTCAAACTTTTTACTAGCCACAATTCAAATTTGATTGGTTAGATTTCCAACAATGCTGCCTCTGTACCCCAATTAGGCTTTTGTATTGTTGTGTGTTGAGTTACGAAAGAAAAAGGTTGTTAAAGTTCTTTCAAATGCCCTGTAATATAATCAGTTAAGAAATCCACTGAAAACGAAGTCCGCAGGTACCTAAATCCCTTATCTCTCGGGCCGTCTTGGTTACGTTGAACAGGCCGCCCAATAAAGACCTTACATATACCTAATGTGTCTTTAGTGTTGCCAAATTTGTTTGACGACCAAAAGGTAAACCCCTAAGTAGGTACCAGAATTTATGTTAAAAAATAACTCCATATTTGGCAAGTACTAGAAGTTTTCTAGGACTTAGCTTCATTGCCGCTTCCATATGATGCAACTCTGCCGCGCTAGGTGATGGAGCCTTGACTTCTGTTACTGACGAGGCCTAACTTTTAAGCATATGACGCCAGCAGGCAGTGTCATGTTAGTACGCCCAACATGAGCTTTAAGTTGTCTCTCTTTAGAGATATCTGCAACTTTGTCGGTCTGATATCGTAGGATTTGCACATGATTTTAGAAATTTTGCAGCTCCGAGCTTCTATGATCCCCTTTCCGGTTTAATGTATCATATGCAACTTCTTTCTCCTTCTATTTTCTCCCAATCGAATTGGAATGTCTACCGATCATCTGCACGATACACTGCAACCTCCTTTGCCAACTCATTGGCCTTTTCGTTACCTTTTATCCTGTTATGACCGAAGCCCCCAGTCTAGATGTATGATCAGGCATGAGCGAAGTCTTTCCAAAGCCAATGTGCTAGACACGCAGTCTAAATCTCCTTCATTATTTCGACACCTTTCCACATCTACAAAGACTCTCATAATACAAGATTCAAGTGAAAGCAAAGGCTTGTTAAACTTTCCAATTAATTGAAAATCATGTTTTTTTAAATGTATTGAATCCCATATAAGGGGACTTTCCTGCATAGGATAAGCTTATTTGAGTGTGATATAGCCAAGTTGCAATGCAACACATCAATGACATCGAGAAAGCCGAGATCGAGCTGCCTTCACTTTGACTGATGATCGCACACCCTCACTGTCCATCGGGCTTCAACAGAAAGAGCTGGTTGAGATGTTGGGTAACACCATATGGACTCCTATTGGACGGTAACAAATTAGCCTCGCCTCCTTCATCCTTAAAATAGTAGAGTGACCTGCATATAAAATACAAAGCAATCTCCTGCAAGACGGACTCAGATCAGCACGCATACCGAAAATGCAATTCAATTGAAAGCTCCCTTAAGGAGGCAATTAGCGTCATCGAAAGCTAGTTGCATTGCAAAGAATACACTTTGGCAACTTTCCACGACGTTGAGGGTGCCGTCAACAACGTTCAAACGGGGGCCATCTGCAGGGCACTTATACCGAAGACTCTATAGTTGTATGGATCGGCTCTCAGGAGTAGGGTCTTCAACGCAACTTTAGGGACTGAAGCAGTATGCAAAACGGCTTCCAGAGGCACACTTCAGGCGCCGTGCTATCACCTTTTCTTTGGGTACTTAATGAAACCCTAGATATATTCAGGGCAAAATGGACGAGGCTAGTCGCATACGCCGAGTGATTCCTATCATAGGTAAATTCCTGCCAACGATTACCGAGCTCATGGAAACCGCACTTTGCGAAGGGCAGGGCGAAGCGGCTTGAGGGTAAATCAAAAAAAAAACGGAACTTGTCCTGTTCACATGAAAAACGAAAATTCCCTCCTTTAATTTACCGAAGCTAAACAGTGAAACGATAAATCCCTCTTCTAAACCCAAATATCTTGACATGATTCTCAAGTTAAGCTAGAAAAGGAAGGTCGAGTTAATATCGAGAAAGCTTTGGCAGCATACTACACCCACAAAAGCGCTTTCGAGACGAACTGGGAATTGTCACCGCATATCATCTACATCAAATATGGTGCCCTTGTTTGGTGGAAGACGCTAGACAAAATAAGCAATCAAGGAAGGTGGATAGGCAAGCATGCCTGGGGAAGTCATTTGCAATGAGCAGTGAACTTCAGGTAGAGATAAACCTAGTTTTTCACTTGATGCCTGTACAAGTATTAGGGCAGGCATTGGTCGATAAGGGGCCTTTACCACTTAGAGCATTCAATATGCGGAAATCAATCAAATACATACACGCGACGTTATTAGATGACTTGACAAACGGACGTTTAAACGAGATCATAACTAACCTTACGTCCGACACCGACCATGTCATGCTGGTTGTTGACTTCCAGGTGCAGAGCATAGGACATCCTTCATAGGAGGAATGAGAGGTAGGCCTAAACACTCAAAGCATCTGCATATGACTTATGCAGTGTATTCCAGGTCGGGGTCTATGCCATAGAGAGAGCAGCCAGGCTGACGGTACGCTTCCATACACATATGTAACGATCTTTGTCGACAGCCTTAAGGCATTGAGGCCCTAAAGGCATTAGAATTCAACATGATAAAGACGGATATCGTGTGGCGGCGTCAAGCATCGCTGGCGTCCATAATTCATTTCAATGTCTCCGTTTGCTGAGTCCCTGGCCATAGCGATACTAAAGGTAAAGAATTTGCAGATATGATAGCGAGGAAAGGTTTTGAAATAGACGACTAGCTCTAGGAGATTAGGGCAACAATATTTAGTGCCTGCTTTTAGTACAAAAACTGCCAACACTAATTTGTATGC
This sequence comes from Eurosta solidaginis, assembly GCF_040869045.1. Classification (NCBI taxonomy): domain Eukaryota; kingdom Metazoa; phylum Arthropoda; class Insecta; order Diptera; family Tephritidae; genus Eurosta; species Eurosta solidaginis. Next base: position 183,182,504 of record NC_090323.1, read on the forward strand.
CTACATCTTACATCAGTTGTTTACATATTTAAATCATCCCATTATTCTCTGATTGCATTGTCACTTGTGGTAAATAAATATTTGTGTGACATGAAATCGTACGAACAATGAATTGTGCGATGGAATCGCGCGATGTGAATCGCTCATATTTAATTAACGTGAGGAAGATGTACAAAATTCACATTGGTTCAACTAACTAAATTTAAGGCGCACATTCTCAAATACATACACACATATATATGTACATGCATTGGTGTTTGTGAATATTTAAATTGCTATGTCTGATGATAGAGCTCGAAACGGTCGCAGTTGATTAAATCGGTGACTGGCACTGAGTTTGTTGATGTTCTGCTGAATGGACACTTATTCGCATTTACGTTTTCATTCGCAAATGACACTGAGAACATAACATGACGATGACCTTGTTTCGATTTAATTTTCCACTCTAAAAGTTTAATGGCCTCACAGTGCCAATTGTTATGGGTTTTATGCAACTTAAACGAAATACCTTTAAATGTTTACATACTAAATTTGATTTGCCCCCGCGAGAAGAAGGTATTACATAGCACTGCTGAAGTTGGAAAATATTCATGGGCCTGTGATTTTGTGACAACAACTGAAAGATCTCAAGAAATCGCATAGAAAACTTTGAAAAAGCGGCGCGTCCTACTGACAGTGAGGGCATGTGCGCCTCGTTCTCACTCGCACTAACTAATAATGGTAATCACAGACCCAATTAAACTTCGCTTAACAGAAAATTTAGGTGAAGCTTCTTTTCCAATATGCGTTGTGCTCCTCTTAATTTCTCGCTGACTCCGAACAGCATCTGCAAGTCACATGAGTTTCCCCCAAGAAGCTTTTCATAGCAGAAATACACTAAGAGTGTTTGATCACTGCCGAGGGGCGACACCGTTTAGAAAACTTTATTCTTATTGAAAAAACTTGACCCCACTTGTATCCAAGTTTTGCATGTTGCTTTGCCCGGGATCTTAACCCGGGATCTTCAGAGTTGTAGGCGGAGCACGAAACCACTACAACAATATAAGTCCTGCGATTTGTACAGCGACTAAGTAAGCAGCGAAATCTAGTGCTGCATAATCGACTATGCAAACTCCCTAACTAACAGACAGCTTACCGCGACATCTAGCAGAAGATCGCAGGACAAATAACGCATTGGCTTACATTGTAGCAGCTAATTTTTTTGCTGTAAGAGAGCTGTGATTGGGTACCCCAGCGAGTTAAGGGGCTTAGAATATACCCGCGGTAGGTATGCCTGTCGTAAGAGGCGACTAAAATACCAAATTGATTCAAGGGTTGTGTAGCGCAACCCTCTCAAGGGGTTGCCATCGCAATATATAGCTTCTCCAACCCAATTTCCAACCTAACCTAACCCGTTGCTGTTTCATAAGCAGCCGAGGCTCTGGCGACCCGAACTCCTGATGGAGTGGGAGGGCGGTTTGGCCTAGAAATCGTACATTCATACGAAATCGTTCCGGAGTTGGTCGGGCTAGTACCGTTATGGTGCTTGTTAGCGGAACGTGCGGGATCTGCATCCGGCAAAGGACCATCAACATCGATAACACTCTTCAAGGCCTTCGGGGAGTGTCCTTATCTCTACAACAACAACAGCAGTTGTAATTGGGTATGTTTGGGTTTGTGCATGCGATTCATATTGGATTGCTTATCGTGATTGTTAGCTTCGATTTAGTTGATATTGCTATTCCATAACCATCAGCCGCAGTCACTGATAAAAAACACTGCCACTCAAAAGTAGCTGTGACAAAACACGTGATCTGCCAGCTTAATTACTGTGAAAACATTAATAAGTACAGCGGCTAGAATATTTAAGGGCACAGTAGGCCCCTTTAGGGGACAAATTCTTGCTAGAACGATCTAAGTGACTTTTTTTACCTTCGAAATCTTCAGCTTTAGTGCACAGAGATCCAATCGGAGTGAGTTGTTTGTCCAAATTTCTAGGAAATTCATCTGTGAGCGAGCATCAGAAGCACAGCATTAAAATCCAGTAGAGCCCAACCTTGAAATCAAACTTTACCATATTCATCCATATTGAGCTCTAACAATAAATCGGCTCCACAGACCTGACGCCCTCAATTAATTTTTCTATAAATTTCATTCGACTTTGGCACTAGGAACTGGCAAAAGAGTTACATATTCCTCAGCCCATGGATGATTGCAGCTACAATAGGAGATATTGCATTCTAGTGCCATTCTTACAACGTAAGCACCAATTGATTTAAGTCTGCTATTCACCTTAAGATTACCTGAACATTGTCGATACATAAAGGTTTCAATGGTTTCAGTGATTGGATCGCAGCTCGCTAAACTCTTTTTGTCCACTACAACAATTATCGGTCAAACTATCGATTAGTGCATCCAAGGCACACATTTCAACTGCGTTACTCACTTGTTTCCTATTACTTTCTTGGCAAGTATAAACCATTATCCCGGTTTTCAGCTCCCCATTTGAATCATGCACCAAGAAGCCTTCTTGCACTAGCTGAAAATTTCAGATGTCGCCCCTCCAATGGAAAACTTCTGTTGAAGATTTATAGACCAGCACAGGCTGCATACGGCGAGAATAATAGAATATTTAATGATGTGCCGGCAAGGGCATAGCTCAGCGAATAAAAAAACAGGAGCTCCATACGGATGGTAATCATCAGCAGAAAAATGGGCGTCAGTTTTTCCCGAGTCCGTAATAGATTGCCTTTCATCCCTCTTTTGCGATAACAAAATTAGGCTAGGTTTCGGTTTTGCGGTATTACTTCGCTAGGAAGAGTTCACATGGAATGCAAACAGAGAAGATGATGGGGACGTATGCTACTTCAAAAATCTTTTGCAGAGACCGAAACAATTCGCCCTGTCATGACTAAAGCTTCAAAGTCAAATATGAAGTGACTCGAAGAATCTATCTCGTGATCCACTATGCAACTGCTGAAGGAAGGGTCCTTCAGTACATTAAGACGTACCGCATGTACACCCTTTGGACATTGACCCATCTGTGCCTCCATCACCATTGATATATATAAGTCCTGGTTAATCTATTAATTTTGGAATCCACTTTTGGCGGGAAGAGTATAGCTATCCTGCGTTAAACAGTGTATGTATGACCAGTATATTCTTAACTGATTTTATAGCAATCTTTACAGTTACTTGGGACACCACTAATGCTACGATTGTATCAAAAGCAAGATCAGGAACTCTACCTAGCGGGTTCGGAACTTAAAATATTCCCGCTTCAAGACATGCCTGTCGTAAGAGACCATTAAAATCTATAGAACTAGAGGTTCAAGGGGTTTAAAAAAATTGAAAATGGCCCTGAGGATGGCTCGACACCGAACTCGGTTTGTCTCCATATTAAATTTAACAAGGGGTCCCAAAAGCATCATTTAACGCACATTATAAGATAATAGTAGCGAAGCGTATCGAATGCAGGTCAGCCAAAGGACTGTCCACATCTATAACACTCCCCTTAACCATCAGAGTTTCTGCTGTTAAAACCACTATAACGGTTCCGTTACCCACAGACCACTACCTTTCACCGCAGTTGGTCTCAGTGCTTTACTAGCCACTTGACTAAGAGAGTAAATTACATAATCTCTACCAGTATAAGCATCGCGTAGCATGCCATCTGCCTGATCCTTAATCGCTTCAATTCCCGCTTGAAGCACGTTGATCGGTCAGGTTGAAACTATAGCCTTGATCGAGTTAATTAGTCCACTGCCCCCAATGAGTCCACCTCCCCAGGATGTTTCGAAGGATTTGCAACGTTGATATTGGAATGAATTCGTTGTTGATGAGAATGCTGGAGTGCCTGCATATTGCAAAGCCTAGTCAACGACTACGCCACATCCGCCTCGTCCGCAACCTCCATCGGATATTTGTATGGTCATCATGATATTCATTGCCAAAGTAGCTGTTCTTCTATGTTTGCCGCTGATATCCAACAACCCGTTGTACTGCCTAGTAAAGCTCCCCCAATAAAGGAAATGCTGTAAGCGGGATCTCATATCCCCTGGGAAAAATAAGTTCCGGTTACGTGACTAAGTCGACTGTACATAACATCGCACAGGGCGTTCAGATATGTACCTCTGACCAGAATTGTCTGGCTTCTAGATCCATCCGAAGCTAAATGAGCTACTACAACCTCGAGTAGACAGAGTGAACACCCCACTGTGGTATTCCTCCGCACGCATTTCCCTAAATTGCGTCCCCACCGACTGTACTCTATTAGAGCTCCTCGCCAACGAAACCAACTAGCTCCCCAGGCTGTATATTGTTTAAAGTTGCCTTGGTATCTAGAAACCACGCATAGCAAATTCTAACGATATCGTAAACTCTGACACGTGTTTATATCAATTTTTTATGGGACCCCAAGCCAAACTCTTAAAAAAAAGTAATACTAATCGTTTCTAAAATTGTTAATTATTTGATAAACCATTTTCAAAATACTAAAAATAAGCAATAAAAACAATTCGTACGATATTAATAACTTTATGATTGCGCTGACTTTGCGTTGACTCTTTGGGTGGCCGACGACCGGCTACGTCCGGCCGTCAATTCGAATTTAAATGCCATGGCAGCACGCCACTACACACACACTCACACTTCGTTGCTAGAAAACGCTTACACCAGCATTTAGCAATTTGTTGAACTTTTCTTGCTGATAGGAAGCTCAGTAGCAGCAGTAAGAACAACAAAAATCAGAACAAAATCGACACAATAAAAATATCAAAATAACGCTGACTATTGACTACTCTGACAGCTTAAGAGCCCACATATGAGTTCCATTGCATTTAGTTCATCTGCTCAGCTGCGATTTCCGCAGCTGCCAATAAGAAAAAAAACACACACTGTAAGCTTTTTATTTGGATACGCTGCAATGATTCGATGTTCCACTCGTGCTACTGTTGTTACTTTTTACTAAACATATGAACGTTTTTTGATGCATTAGGGTGGGAAAAAAGTTAATCAGGATAGATGAAGATGATTTCGTATTTTGCTTGTTAGTACTTCAAGAGGTATTTTTTTTTTGGAGTTTTTGAAAGTACTCCTCTGTAGGTATTGCATGCACTACTCAAATAGAGTAGGTGCTCTAACTTGGAGTGATCTAGGATATCACAATATCCATTTGCCGCATATCACTCATAAATTATCCCCTTGGAAGCAACTCCTTCGCCCGAGCAGCCCTTTCTTTTGAACTACTGCAGCCTTTCATAGAGCAGCCCCTTTACCCGTCTGTATTCGGCACAAGTACTCGTGTGAGGCCAGATCACTAACTTCTCGTCCTCCACGCCATGTTCACCGTATCCGAACTTGGAATATTTATACCTTCAACTTCATTTCAGCTTAGTTTGCTGTGCTGCCAATTCATTGATCTGACTGACTACACCGTCTACCCCAAGGCTGCAAAGATACATGCATCGCTGCCTTTTACCATTAAGACGAACTTAAGCATCCCTGACCGCAGAGCGGTGCCTTCTTTCCAGTTCCACCTCAAAATCCTGCTACTTAATTGTATCATATTAACTGGAAAAGTCACAGAGGCAAGCGAGTGCACGCACTCCACGCATATCTACCAGCTACAACAGACCAAGTTAACCGCCATATCGGATCTTCAGATTTGTTATAGCTATAACGTTGACTAGAAAGATCGGTAGGGAAGAAATGGAGGCGGTTTTGCATGGAAAACCTAGAAAGTTCAACGTGATCATATTATCACGATGGCATATCTACTTACGTTTGTCAGAGTTCCGAATAATTAATTAGACGCACGCTAGTTTATTTAATGTTAAATGAAGAAAGTATTATTATTAGAAATAATGAATATACACTTTAATGTAATTTAAGTGAATTATGATTTTGTTAAATACGACGTTTCGTTCTGAAGGTTCGAGACAGACTGCTTCGTCTCGCTCATTTCATTTCTCTCCTCAAATCGTCTTTTTCTTAGTTAGAGTTGCCATGTCGGCTGACAATTCGGCCTTTCCTGACTCCAAATCGACCTCGATTTGATCAGGGTCGTCGTCGTCGTCGTCGTATTCGTCGAGCTCGGGTGCACTGTGACACCAGGGCTTTATTTTGTCGGTACTAAATATTGAGCAGAATTTGCGATTTGTTATTTTTATACCAGGAATATCTTCTATGAGGTATCGGTCGTTTCCCAAGCTTCGGGTAATAACGTATGGACCGCGAAACTTGGGTTCCAGCTTTCTCGATTCGCCAGTTGCTGCTGGCTCGTTCTCAATAACAACGAGGTTACCTTCAGTGTATGTTGTCGGAGTACGGTGCTTATCGTCGAACCTACGTTTCCATTTTTCTCGTTCGTGGTTAATATTTTCAAGGGCTTGTTGCCGTTTTTCGTCGATTGGTAGCGGATTCGGATTATCGGTTGTATCGTGAATAGCTGCAATTAGCTTATTTTGTACGATATCGCGGAGAGGAAAATTAAAAATTAGTTCGTTCGGCGAATAACCTGACGTATCGTTGCGCTGTGAGTTGACTGACCATTGCACGTTTCGTAGATGACAATCCCACTCTTTCGGTTTATCGGTCGATGTTCGAAGATAATTTAATATGGTTTGGTTAGCTCGCTCAACCTGGCCGTTGGCGCGAGGTGTACGTACGGCGTTTTTAATATGTTGGATCGAATTTTTTTCACAAAACTGTTCGAATTGCTTCGAGGTAAAACATGTACCTCTATCGGTGATGATTTTGACAGGCAGTCCAAAGTAGCTTGTCATATCGTTTAGTGCGTTGATTACCGCGGTGGTTTTCGTATTGCGTACTGGCTTCACTACCAGGTATTTGGAAAAACTATCGGATATTGCCAGAACGTAGCAATTTCCACGATTACTTTTGACGAAAGGTCCTAAGTGATCGACGTGAAGGATCCGAAATGGCATGGGATCAGGTTCACTATAATGCAGCCTACCTTCAGCCACACCGTGACGAGATTTGTTGTAGCAACAATCTGGACATGCTGCTAAATAATCTTTAACGTATTTGCGGATTTTAGGAAACCAAAAATGTGTCGAAATTCGTTGGATCGTTTTGTCGAGTGCAAAATGTCCCATTTCGTCATGGCAAGAATGCACTACTCTCCAACGAACTGATTTTGGTACAACGAATCGTAACCCATCTTTCGTACGGCGATATAATCGATGATCCTTAATTTCGTAGTCTTGTCGAATTTGGGCGTCTTGATCTGTTTTCTTCTCTTGCTTAAGTACTGATACTATCGATGATAACGTTGGGTCTTGCAACTGCATTGTCAAGAGCCAGTCTTCGGATGAAGTATTAACTTTCATTACCAACCCAGCCGGTTCTACGTCGTTTGGTGGCTGATCTGGTGCGCGACTCAAAGCATCGACATGAGCCATACGTGTGCCTTGGCGATGAATTATATCGAAATCAAATTCTAAAAGTTTCATCCACCAACGCGCGATACGAGATTTTAATTCTTTATTAGTTTTGACTTTAGCTATGGCAGAACAGTCCGTTACTAGTCGAAAATGCTTGCCTAGTACATACATTCGAAAACGTTCGAGGGATTCGACTACGGCGAGTACCTCGAGTTCGTACGCATGATAATTACTTTCTGCACTCGTGCAATGCCTACTAAAATAAAATACTGGTTTCCACGTTTTATTGTCGTTTGACTGAAGTAGCACACCGGCAAGGCCAACACTACATGCGTCGGTGTGTACTTCATGCTCGGCCATCCTATCGTACAACGCCAGAATTGGTGCGTTGCTTAAACGTTCGATCAAGGTTTCGAATGCTTCTTGTTGTTCACGACCCCATACAAAAGATTCGTTTGATTTCGCGAGAAGTTTCGTTATTGGTTTCGAAATTAGCGCGTATTCCGGTACGAATTTCCGGAAGAACCCAGTTAAACCCAAAAATCGTCTAGTTTCCGTTATACTAGATGGTACTTTAAAGTTTTTGATAGCGATTATTTTCTTTTCTCCCGGTTTTATACCAGTTTTATTTATTACGTGGCCTAAATAGTGTATTTCTTCAGCCAGAAAATTACATTTTGAAAAACGTAGTGTTAAACCATTTTCTCGTAAGATATTTAAGAATTTTGTAAGACGTGATAAACCTTCTTTAACCGTTTTACTTGGAATTATGACGTCATCCAAGTATACGAGTATTTCACCCGCTCTCATTTTCGCAATTATTTTATTCATTACTTGTCGGAATACAGAAGGCGCATTTACCAGGCCAAATGGCATTCTATTGTATTCATAGTGACCATCCGTAGTCACGAAAGCAGTAAACTTTTTCGCACACTCTTCGATTTCTATTTGGTGATATCCCATCCGTAAGTCCAATGTCGTAAAATAACTATTTCCCGATAGTTGTGCGAAATGTTCGTCGATTATTGGCATGGGATATGGGTGTTTCACCGTAATTTTATTTAGCGCTCTATAGTCCACGCATAATCGCGATTCCCCATTGGCTTTTTCAACTAACACGACCGGTGACGCGTAAGGTGATTCCGAATAACGAATTATTCGATTTGTTAATAGTTCAGATACAATATCAGATACTATTTTACGTTTAGCGAACGGCACTCTATATGGCTTTAAAGTTATTGGCTTATCGTTGGTTAATTCGATATTCATTTTCGAGACTGTGCATGTACCTAGGTCGGCCACAGACTCAGAAAATATATCGCGGTTTGCTTCAATAATAGCTTTCAATTCCGATCGTTCATTCGTTGAGATATTCGACACGTTCTCTAATTTCTCGAAACTACACTTGTTGTTTTCTATAACCAGCCTATTTTTGTTATTACAAAACACATCTCTTCCGAGGAGTACATCTTCATCAATGTGATCATCGTTAACCACTAATAATACGGCTTGGTTATAATTTTTGTCAATTTCAAGTACAACTGAAATGTTTGCTTTACACATATATTCGCCTCCTGCGAATCCTCTTAAGACGCGTTTACATTCTACAAGTTTGCCCACTTTTTCGGCTATAGAATGACGGATTAGCGAACACGTACTACCAGAGTCGATGATAGCTTTTGTTTCGAAATCGTTTACTTTGATTACTTTTGTCAAGTTTGTATCTTGAATTACATCATTTATTTTATTCACCGTCGTATTTGGTTTAGGTTTTGCTTTCGCTTGTTTACAGTTTATTGCTTTATGACCTGTACGTTTACAAGTCTCACATCTTTCGACACGTTGTGGTTCTGAACAATTTATTGAAATATGTCCCGTTTTTAAACAATTATAGCATTTAACCGATTTAGGTGTTTCGCGTTCACCTACTTTAGCGTTTGCTGGTATTTCACGTTCACCAACATTTTTCGTTTGGCTTTTGGACGTAGCCGTATATTCGTCGATTTTCTGTTTATAGTTCAGCGGTTCGTATTTTATGTTATTGTACACCGAATAATTTTGAATATCGCGTAGCAACTTATTGCAATTTTCGTAATCGTTCGAGATCTTTTTACGGAGATCATGGTCGTTAATGCCGTTTATTATGTACCGCGCGATAGCAAATTCAGGAATTCCTCCTTTTGTACCCATCGACAACATTTTGTAATAATAGTCTTGCGGAGATTCGTTACGTTGGCGACGTGTTCGTCCCAATTTTATGTGTATATCCGCGACGTTTTCAACGGTTGCAAAATCAATACAAAATTTTGCGACGAATTCCGACCACGATTTAAAAATATTTTGACAATCAACCCAATATTTCGCATGCCCTTTTAATTTTTGCTGTACGGCGAATAATAATACTTGGTCACTCCACTGATATGCAGTACGTAGCATTTCGATTCTTCTTATAAATTGATTTGCACTTAGTGATGTTTCATTTGACGGGTCGAATTCGGGTAAAAGTGCTATCACTTCATTCACATTACTATACGGATTTTGTCGTATATTTACATTTGAAAATGGATGATTTTGTTGCATATGAGCATGAACACTATTCGACTGCATATTGCTTCTTATATTCGGTTCATTATAAAATCGCGTTTGCGTGAAATTTTCGTCATAACACAACTGAGCATGCCCATTATAAACAGACATGGGTGGCATATAATTTAGATTGTGAATATTCTCACTATTCCAATAAGAATGCTCGTTGACTTGCATATACGGGTGCACGTCATTTGCTATTGATATATACGGTGGTTGAATATTTGTACTCATTCGCGATGAATGTGCGTGTGTATATGATACACTAGTTGGCGGCACGCACGTAAGCGGTACCGAAACAAACGAATTTATGCAACTTGTAATTTGTTCGGACTGTGGTGACGAACCAACCGACGGACGAAATTCAGATACTACTTGAGTGCTTTTGCTTTGCGTTGGCATTTCACACTCACGTTGCGTTACACTCACTTGCAAATCGGTAATTGTTTTTTCTAATTCATTTATTCTTTGCATTAGTATCGTTTCATTTGCACTCATAAATGTATCATTTGCGTTCGCGTTCGCGGTTTTGTTTACATTTTCATATTCTTCGAGTCGTTCGATTAAAGTGTGTTTTTTTCCCGTCTTTGCAATTCCGCGCTCGCGACATCTGTTGCGCAGATCATTAACTGTCATACTACGAAAGTTCATGTTTTTGTCTAATTAGAAATTGAAAATGCGAGTTCAGCTTTTACGAGTTGAGAAGTTTTGCGATGTTTTAAAATGGTTGAAACGACGCTCTTGCATACAACATAAACACATATATGTTTTAGTATAGGAATATTTTCGCTATCCCTTTCGTTTTTATGATGAAACTCTAAAGTCGTAGAATTTTCAATTTAACCGACCGTTCGTTGCAAACTCGACGCGTTGCACGTTCGTATGTACATATAGACGCATGTACATTTATTTGTGTATGTATACTACCGTTTCTTTTATTTTTTTCGTGTTTTGCAATTTCACAATTTCGACGCAATTTTTCTACTTCGTTGTACGTTTTTCGACACGGTTGGACTTTTTCCCTCGTACATATGTACATATATGACTATTTACTATGCACGCTTTCGTTTTTCAATGCATTTTATCATTAACACAACACTTCTTTTTATTGTTGCAAAGATTTTTCACATTTGTTATAATATGCTCGAATTATTATTAACGCGACAATCCTTATGTGGCATAGGTTTCGCACACTTCTGATATTATCACGATGGCATATCTACTTACGTTTGTCAGAGTTCCGAATAATTAATTAGACGCACGCTAGTTTATTTAATGTTAAATGAAGAAAGTATTATTATTAGAAATAATGAATATACACTTTAATGTAATTTAAGTGAATTATGATTTTGTTAAATACGACGTTTCGTTCTGAAGGTTCGAGACAGACTGCTTCGTCTCGCTCATTTCATTTCTCTCCTCAAATCGTCTTTTTCTTAGTTAGAGTTGCCATGTCGGCTGACAATATGAAATCATTCCCGAGATAGTAGGGCGGGACCTTAATGGTGCTACTTTCCGGAACATCCGGCAAGGGTCATCAATATCAATAAAACTACCCAAAACCTTCGTGGAGTCTCCTTAGCTCTACAAGAATAAGAAGAAGAAGGGTAGGTCCAGATGGAATATAAGTAAAAAAAAATAAAAAATAAATGTAATGCGCGATAACCTCCGAAGAGATCTAAGGCCGGGCTTCTCTTCCAATTTGCGTCGTGCTCCTGTTGATTTTCCCTACAAATTGGCCGGACGGGACCTACATGTTTTATGCCGACTCCGAACGGCATCTGCAAGGCAGATAAGTTTTCACTGAGAGCTTTTCATGGCAGAAATACACTCGAAGCGCTTGCCAAACAATGCCGAGGGGCGACCCCGCTTAGAAAAATTTAATTTTAATTTAAATTTAATTGAAAAACCTTATTTCTAAAATTTTGATGTTACTTTTCCCGGGGTGTGAACCCAGGGAATACGGTGTGGTAGGCGGAGCACGCTACCGTCACACCACGGCGGCCGCGATAGAATATAAGTATATAAGTTAAAAACCTAAGCGATGTGGGATTTAGCTACCTAGCGCACATTTCAAATTTAACAAAACTCTCCTTTGTCGACCCATAATATGGAAATCTCTGATTGCGCGCAGGGGCGAAGGCATTGGCAACCATTTTGCCAAATTTATAGGAAACCAGTTAAAGAACTTCGATATCAGCTCGTTAGTGAATGCGCATATTGAATAGGGCGGAGTACAGGGTGTTAGTACAACACCAACAAGTTCAAGAATAGAAGTATGCAGGTACCTCCTTTTCGCGCTGTGCAAAATAGATAGAAAGATAATGAGTGTCGCCTTCCTTATCGCGGGATATGAAGTATAGTGAAACTCTGCTCGATATTGGACTTAGCCACTGATGAGCTCCGTTCCGGTCGTTAACTGTGAGATTCAGTCTTTGCGCTGGATAGCACTTAAAATTTGTGAGCTGGGGTGGGCTGTCTGTCATATTCGGCGCTGGCCTTTTGTTTTCGAGTTTAGCTTTATTATTTCTGTGCCGGAATATTTCCGTTCTCGATGGGAAAGTCTTGATTTCGGTCGGTTATAACGACAGGTATATCAGCGAAGATTGCTGATTACAACGATGGTAACTTTGTTTCGACAAGAAGTTGCCATCGTCTTCCAATCTTCTTTCACCGACTGAGTTTTGTTCAAACTTTCGGGCATCATTCCCATAACCCAGCATATCTTGCCCTTAGTACTTCGACCGTTCCGCATTCTTTTCGTTATTTCTAACTAGATATCCCGCTTTCTCCTTCTCCTGTCTTTGTAGGCACCATCTTTTCTTTCGGAGACGGTGTGGCATTCCTCAACGCAACAGCTATATTTCGAGTCCTTTTGAAGCTTTAGCATCAGTGGAATGGAATGAGTAGGAATTCAGTCGAAGTACTTGTCAATGAGTTTTTCTAGTAAAATGTTTGTAAGTCAGTGTATTATAAAGGTTGTACATAGAGGCACACACCATCAAAGTCGTCCTAGCCAATGACCTTCCAATTTGAAAAGTACAACACAAAAAATTAAAGCTTTGTTCCTGTATATTATTTTCTATTTAACTATATTTTGGATCACCCTAATAAGTGTTTGTATTTATGTTATTTTACGTATGCATATACATATCGTAGTATTTTTTTATTTATATACTGGCCGCTTTATAATGATGTTTTTAATGAAAATGAACACGTGCGTCCGGTTCGGAACAACCAGACCCCAACGCAAGATATGCCTCCAATCGACGAAGAAGAAGCTTAAGAAACAACAAACTCAAGCGCATATATAGTAATAATTTGAGTAGTTTGTTGTAATTGTAGTGCTGATGAAATAAGGCACGCAGGTAAAGATTTATTAGACGAAAGGTCGTGAGGTTTGTTGTAGCGTGTGGCAAAAGCATTCCACTAAGTTCGACTGCAAAAGATTCATGTGAAACTCGAATGCTCACAGCGCAGCGAGTTGCATAACTAACTTCCTTTTTATTACATTATTCAACTTAAAACTGTTTTACAATACCAAGGTCCAGGTCCACCAGCTCTTTTTTGTCGCAAGGGCTCGTCCTCGCTTTAAACAACTATACCCGCAAATGACTAGTGAGGATCAATTAAAGCAAATTCGTCACGAAAGGAATCAATCCACACCTTTATAAGGGATTATGAAGGGGTGCTTTAAAAAATTCCTTTACACAACTGAAAGGGTTCATGATCCGAAAGGCGGGTATGGCGATGCAGATGAGAACGTGGCTAAACAAACCGGCCCATAAATGTGCCAACACCAACTTCGTAGAAACCACGTTCAGATTAAAAATGCACGACTTGGACGTAGGAAAAACAGAAGGGTCTTAAGAAATATGAAAGAAAGCCAACTGAACACGAAAGGAGTTAGGGGTTGGACGAAGTTTCCAAAACTTAAAACGTTCGTTGGTCCACTAACACATGGTTGCTGCGAAGGAACTCAAAAAATTAAAAAAGGTTCGCTCAGTAGATCATCAAATCTTTGCTTCCAAGCTGCTCTTTTGATTACAATACTTTCTTGGCCGGGTTGTTTTCGGCGATTCGCTTAACTTGACCTAGCCAGCGAAGTCTTTGGGCTTTTATTCTCTGCACTTAATTCATATTTGCAAAAAGCTCGTACACATCTTTATACTTCTGTCGGTATCACGGAGAGGACCATTAATCTTCCGAAGAACTTTTCTCTCGAACCCTCAAGAGATATCTCATCAGGATAGGTATAATGAGCGACTTGTAGAGCATGATTTTTCTTTGTGGGGAGAGGACTTAACTTTTAAATTGCCTACTCAGTCAGAAGTAGAACTCATCGGCAAGAGTTTGATTTCTAAGCTGAAATTGTTTTTGTTGATAATGTTGGCTCCCAAATGTCATAACGGTGTAGTACTTTTGCTAGAAGTATCTTCCCCATCATTAAGTTGAAGATATTGCTCATAACGGATGCATCTTGTCTGAAGTCACATTTGATTTCGAGTGGCTCGGAGAGGTTCTTCCCAGTCCTTACGGAGCTGGTGGTGTTGCTCAACGGCATTTGCCTTAGCCTTATTAACTTTGCAGGGAACTTAAATTCAGCATGGCAGCATACAAGCAACTTTTTTGGTGGTTATCCGGCACCTTTTTACTCTTTAGCCGAGATAATGCCATTCTCACTTCGTCATAGTCGCGTGGCGGCGATTAATGTTCCCCTCCTCAACTCAAGCACACTCCGTACGTCATTTACCAGGTCGCCATTATCATAACTGCAGGAATATGCCCCGGTCTTGAAACTTTCCGTCATTCTTTCATTTCAGCCAGCGCCTGAAACTCCTCGATCTCTTTCTTGTCTTTCGGTCCAGGTTTCTTTTTCTAAATAGGTGTAATTCTTCCTTCTTTAAACGCTCTAATAGACCGCGCGTTGCCGTGTGCGTAGGCAGTGTGACCTTATAGGCAGCATCCTTTTTTACCTAGCACGCCCAACATTCCTCATCGTTGCAGTAGGTTTTGCGCGTTCGCTGAAGACTTATAGTTTATATCATAGATTTTTTATGAAATTTTCGGTATCGAAAAAGAATTTGTTGTAGCGTGGCTTTGCCCCATCCAATAGGTGCGACCACTCACAAAGTGGCATCAATATCCTCAATCGGGACTTCGAACGAACTTTTTGTTTCCAAATCGACGTTGAGCTAGTGTTGGGTACGTCTCCCTGGGGAAGTTTCTTTCCCCAGCTGCGAGTTCAGTGTATTTGTCTTTGAGAAAGGGGTTCAGCGGGTAATATCTGTCATAGTAGTACAATTAATGTTTGTAAATGTCTCTGAGGGCTTTTTCGTGTTCCTTTTCTTCATACGGCTTTATTCTTAAGTGTCGGATTTTTTCATAGTGCTTATGTCGATGATCTGTTAATTCTCTGGGAGGCGGGGCATCTTCAATTACGTGTCTTTTGGGATAACCAGGTTTCTCGGTATCCCGTAGAAACTGTTTGTTCAACATTCCATTTTTCTCCTCTATTGAGAGTATTCTCGTCTCACTGTGTAGATGATGTTTCGGAGACATAAGAAGATGTCCGGTATGAGTTCAGAGCGCGGTGTTTTGACAGGCCTGCAGTTTTCTCCAGTGAGTATCTTTTAGGCTCCATGACCATATTGGGAACGCCTAGCATACAAGCGGTCGACCAACTGCTTTATAAGTGGTTATGCGCGTTTCTTTATTTTATTTTATTACGCCAACTTTTCGTTGAATTTTGCCAATTTTCAATGCGACCATTTCCGAAATACTCATTTTCTATGTTCAGCATCTCTAGAATAGAACCCAAGCCTAATGCATGAGTATAAAACACTTTAAGGCATTTGCGGCTAAAACCTTGCAAACCTTCAAAACGAACTTTGACTTTGGACACATATTAAAGCACACTATTAGTTGCGCATGCGCCACAGTAGTGGCACAAACTTTAATTACCCGCGGTGTCTGCATGAAGACGCTTGATATTTTTACTGCAGTCATAAAATACTACAATCATTGCCTGACTGCTTGTTGTTGCATACATATGTTTTTCTTCTTCTTTCTCTTCTTGCCTCAATTGATAACGCAACAACAATGAATTTCATTCATACATTCAACAAAAGGAAACTCATTCATTCATTCATGCACGTGCAAGCATACAACAACAAGATAGATACAAGAAAACATACAACAACAATTACATATGCATTGCTTCTGGGGTCGTATTGCAGTTACCACAAGTCAAATTGAGCTTCTCCTTTTTCTTTGAAACTCAAAGAAGCATTTTTATAGTAATTCACTACGTCACTTTGACTTCATTTTCATAATTAAAAGTATTTAGTATTTATATATGTATTTATTTAAAATTTTTATAATTTTTTTTATATTCAAACTGTCTGCGTCTGTTGCATGTGTAGCAAAATTAGCCAACCGTAAAAGTAGCAGCTGAAGAAGTGGCGCAAAGCAAGCAAGCAACCACCCACCAATAAAATAGCTAAGGAAACGGGCATCAAAGAAATACGAAGACGAATTTCGACGCAACGCAAAATCACAACCGAAACGCCGCCAATTTTGCAACAAATTTTTGTGCAATGCATTGCCCTCTTCACTTATGCTCACATGTTGGCCACCGTGCTCGCGCGCATACAAAGCCTTATAATCGTTGAAGCGTCCAAACTGCCACGCAATTGCGCTTCTTCGCATTGTGGTGGTCACCGGAAAGAAATTTCACGCTTCATGCATATTTTTTTTGTTTTTTTGTAAATTCATTACAACTGCAAGTTTTTGTTAGCATTTGCAAATATATGTAAATACATATGTACTTAAGTTTATAATTGCATTCGTTGCAACTTGCAAGTTTTTCGCGAGACATGTCCGGCTCTTTTATACACTTAGAAAAATAACATACCTTTGCGAATTTCAGGAATTTGCGATTATTCTGCGCCTTCTGCTATCGTTCAAATCACTGAACTGTCGAACAAGTACACTCAAATGTTTTGTATATCAAATGCTCTGTATTAACAGCACTACTATGGTAGTGGCTCTTCATAATTTAATGCGTTCCCGTACTTCACTTATAGCGCTTTAAAATCTAACTAGTTGACTATTCCTTATCTAGCGCCGCTTTTATACTCTCAGTTGCCTCGTTCGCCTTTTTTCCCAGGTTCTAGATCACCCTCTCCCTGCTTCTATTGGCGGGTTCCGATATGAATACTTTCTTGGCAGCCGCTTTGTTTCGCTGAACTATTCTGGTGTCTGCATAAATGTCGTACAGCTTAACGTTAAATCTTACTCGGTACTCTCCGACGCATAGAGGCCCATAAATCTTTCGAAGAACTTTTCTCTCGAACACTACCAGAGCCGCCGCATCTGATGCTGTCATGGTTCATTCTTCTGCACCATATAACAATACGGGTACGATAAGTGACTTGTAGGGCATGTTTTTCGTTTGCCGAGAGAGGACTGTAGTTTTAAATTGCCTATCTAGTCCAATGTAGCATTTAGTGGCAAGAGTGCTTCTTCGCTGGATTTCAAAGCTGATGTTGTTGTTTGTGTTAATGCTTTTTCCCAAATAAACTAAGTCCTTTACTGTTTCGGTAAGCTTCGAACGGCTCGGAGAGATTCTTCACAATTCTGACTGAGCTTAACGTCACTTTGCGCAGCCGTATAACCGAGCTTAGACACAGCGGCAAAGAGTGGATATGTGTCAATTCTTTTCTTTCGATTTTTTTCCAAGATTTGGCGCGTCGTATAAATCTGGTCGATAGTATATTTACCAGCTCTGAAGCCACACAGATAAGTTCCGATTCCGGTGGGCTTGAATCTTTCGCACAATCCGCTTGACAGAACCTTATATGTGTATTAAGAAAGATGCAATTCCAATCGGCAGGGGTGCACTCGTCTGACCATATTTTCAAAAAAGCTGATGCATAATCGGGTGTGGGACATTAATTGCATCATCATTGATTGCGGGACCGAGTTCATCATCCTTGGGCCGTACATTGCTTTCTCCATTAAGGAGCACAGAAAAGTATTCCCTCAGGGAAGGAGTTCGCCCCGTACTTAAAACCTTCCGTGTGTCGCCGAATTCAATCTACTCGCACTCACGCCCTTCTGCCTCTGCTCAGGCGGAACAGTAACCTGTAGTAGTATTCTATTTCCGGGTTTTTTTGGGTGTACTTCTATATTAAATATTTTTTTTTTTTTTTTTTGATGTGTTGAAATCAGATACCGGACGTAAAATTGTCCTATTTTATTTACGTAACAGTGTTTGTCCTAATTATTGTACGCAGGGTAAAAACAAATTTCACATCCAAAGACTATTTAGCCTTGATTACATAATTGCGTAACACGTTAGAAAGGTTCATGCAATATATAGGGTGTTTCATTCGTACTCATAATTTTTCTTACTATCGACGTTTACAGAAGTGTCATAGATTTTATATTGAAGTGTTATTTGTATCTGTTTCATATAAAGCCGATGAATCGGCGATAAAAAATCAACAACGCGCCAAAAAACATTGATAACACTACAACAATAATCGATAGCTTTTGGTAAAAAATCGATAACTTTGCGACAACATATGAATAACTTCGGTAGCAAATCTATAGCTATTCGATAACAAATTTACTACTTTTCGATAACACATAGATAACTTGTTGACAAATAATGGATAGCTTTTCCATATCAAATTGATAACTTTTTTAAAATAAATCGTCAGATTTTCGATCACAAATCGATAGCACTTCAATAACAATTGACAAATTTTCGATAAATAATCGATTTAAATCGATAGCTAACCGAAAAGCCTATATCGGAACCTTCATATATTTCAGAAACTACTCGATTTACAAACTCTATTCATATACATTCCGGACCGGCTTGTCTTTTGACAAAAGGGTTTTGGCTAAAATAAGCGTATTAGTGCCCTATATTCAAAAATGGTGTCTCAAAAGTTAACAACGCTAGAGGAATCCAACGCACCGGAGGTTTTTGGCCATTTCGCAGAGCTTGGGTACCCATTAGTTTAAAAAAGAACCTTAGATAGGAAACTATTACCAAAAGCATTTTAATAAGAACTGTGGAGCAGTAAATAACTAAACGGAATAAAATTAAACCCGAGCTATCACCTTTTCTCTTCATATTCCACACTGAGCCAAGAAGTTTAAGCTGAAGAAACATTTGCAGATGAGGAACATCGTGAAGGATACCCTTCCACGTCCCTCACTGAAGTTAACGTTAAATAACGTGACTGGGATGTCGTATGGCAGTATTCAAAGAATTCTTACAAACGAAAATGCCTCTTTGCCTTGGGAGCCTATAGGGTTAACCGGCGAAGAAATGGAGAAACGATTTTCTTGTTGTTGTTGTAGCGATAAGGACACTCCCCGAAGGTCTTGGGGAGTGTTTTCGTTGTTGACGGTCCTTTGCCGGATGCAGATCCGGTACGTTCCGGTAACAAGCCGATTAAGGCACCAGCGCGACCATCTCGGGAACGATTTAGTATAACCACATGAAACCTTCAAGGCCATAACGCCCTCCCACCGCCTAGATCTATGAGGAACTTGGGGTCGCCAGAGCCTCGGCTGTTAAAGTAACAGGATTGGTCAAGGGTAGGTGAGGAGGTAGGACAATTGGGTTGGAGAAGTTATATGCGACGGCAACACCTTGAAAGGGTTGCGCTACACAACCTCTTAAGTCAATTTGGTATTTTAGTCGCCTCTTCCGACAGGCATATCTGCCGCGGGTATATTCTAAGCCCCCTAACCAGCTGGGGAAACGATTTTGTCGACGATAGAGACGTGGTGATCTGTGGTGGGAATTTTTATTTTTGAAAATTCGAAGCTTAGAAAAGAGATGGACTAAATATAACGACATATCGAGTTTCTAGGAGACTAGGTAGAAAAATAACTATTGTTAGGTAATACAGACTACCTAATTTCGTAACTGCGCTTCGAAGGGTCTCCTACAGCCACAATAGAAGTGGATTTTTGGTGCAAGGGCGCCCAATTGGTGGACTAGGTGACACACGTATACACCGATGCTTCCAAAGTAGTGGAAGGAGTAGAGTTTGCGGCATACTTTGGTAAGCTGCCAGCTCACTGGAGCGTTTTTCAGGCAAAAGTAGTAGCCGTTACCAAAACAGTAGAAACATTGGAAGAAAATAGCTTAAACTGCAGCCGCAATATTTAAGGCAATAATCTCGCAAAGTACAGCATCGTAAAGTGTGTTGAAGTGTAAACAATCTCTGAAATGAATCGGGATATGGAGAATCATTAATCTATATTGGGACCCATGTGGAATAGATGGGAATGAGAAAGAGGATGAAATAGCTAAAAAGGGCGCATCCCTTGAAACTTACTCCGTAGATGTTCCAATTAGATTGGCTGAGATTGAGAGAAGGTGAGAGGTGCACATAATCGACCGTGATGTGTGGGTCTTACAACTTTAGGCTAACAAAGTTACTCCTATAATTAAAAATTCCTTTAAATTCTGCTTGATCAGTGATAGCAGACGAAGAAAGTGCGGGTGGAGGAGGAAACGTTCAAAAGTCTCCAGCTTTTAAGAGTGACACGGCTGTCAAATAGAAGCACCAGGTGACATAGGCCCTAGAAAGATTCTAGTAATTGCCAAAAGGACGGAGCTATTTTATAACATAGGTCCTTTTTTTGATAGGTTTTCCAGTTTGGTCGATAAACAAACTTCAGGTAACACTACGGACTCATCCAGTCTATGTGAGGTCCACATGTACCGGACAGTTCAACCTAACCTAACCTAGGTATTACCATATGGCTGGCAAGCCCTCCGCGTACTATAAAAAGTTTCTCAGCAAAAATTCCTCTACCTTAGCCGACGTCGATCGGATACGGCATTAAAAGTTGAAGTCCCACCAATTTATCCCAAATCGAACGATTCATGCCACAAATTGGACTGCAGATCGTGCTAATTTTTAGGAAAAAAAGATTGAAGGAAATTGCTGACCAAATCATTGTTCATTTATAATTAAAATCGTTCGTACCGCAAGAGAAACTTCGTATCGAACCCAGACCTTCTGGCGTTATGTTAAAGTAAACACACTCGACTACATAGCCCTAACAATAATACGGACAGACATAGGTACATACTTATATACATATGTATGTGAATAACATCAATAATATTTACTATCAGCAATAACGGCATTGCCGACGTGCTCTTTGATGTGTGTTTTATAGATATCAGCTGTGCAACACCTGAAGATCATTTATGCCATTCATAACATAGGCACCTACATATATATAGGTGCATGTGTATATTTATATGTATGTGCATACGTCTCTATGCATCAATGATATTAACAATTTGTAAATATAGTATAAACTAGCATGTATCCAATGGAGAAGAATTTTATTGGCTTCCGACGTTCGTGTGTATGTAAGTATATATGTATGTATGTCTATTATAGAATAGTTGCAACTTTTACTGGAAATTTGTTTCAATTTAATGCTCGAGATGCCTCCGTTGCATTGCATCACTAAACGTCGGTGGCAGCGGTGATACGCAAATGTGCACATCAGCTGTTGACTTAGCTTTTCCTGTGCCTGTGCTAAGCTGCATACTGCTGCCATACACATAACACGTGTGTGCAATCTATAAATACATATATTTACTATAGATGAGTGTATAAATGCATCTACGGTAAATGAAAAAAGAAATATATACAATTATATGTATATATACATTTTGATACTAGAGATGTACATGTGATATCGAGAGGGACCACACACAAGACTTGCTAGTAACTTCGAAATGCCGGGATCAGCGTTATTGGGAAGGACGCCTCTAACACCCATCTCCCCATGGTCCGCCCCTGTTGAAACAGCCAGTTTCCTTGGACTCCCGTTAGATGATTTTGATGATAATTTATTAGTGGTCGTGCCCATTGAATGGGGCGAAGCACAACAACAACTATCGGGTTCTTTTCTCAACCGTTCAATGTCTGGAATGAGGTTTGAGATACAATTTTGAAGCATGCGCCTTGAGGGTGACAATGTTATTGAACATTTCCTCCTAAGATATTTACCAACTGTCGGTAGCGTAATGCTATCGACATGAACGGGAAATATTTGCGTCATCTATTTCTACCATGCCGTGAACCGAGTGGCTGTGAATTTAGGCGGTGATAGTACTAGGACGCGTGACGTAAAGAAACTGTATCAAAAGCACAAAGTCGCAACGATATACTCAAGTCGTCTGCCGGCAGCACTTGGGGGAAAGATAGAGAAACGCTGCCTACATCATACAAAGGGATTGGTCTGTTCACCTGAATAAAAGCACACACATTGGAAAATCCTGTAGGCCTACCAAAATGCTGCTCTCAGAACTGCCGCGGAATGTCTTCTTAAAACCCCTGAACATCACCTACAAAGTGAGGCCAAAGAACTCAGCATAAAAGAGCATACGAAATGCTGAACAGACAGTTTTTGCTTATTTGTCACAAAACACAGCAAACAACTTCTTAATCTAGCCTCACCTTCAGCTGTTTGATCGAGATAAGCATAAGGAGGTCCTACGCCTAATCAGCACAGAATCCTTTGCTAGGTCGCGCCCTATGAACCCCTGTATCAATATAGACTATCCAACCCTTGCAGAAGAAGAAAGCGCACCAATAAGGAAGAAACAAGACACTCTGAAATTCGTGCTGGATAATGTAACATACATCTATATTGGGTCCCAAGGCATATGGGAATAGATGGGAATGAAAAAGCGGATGAACTAGCTAAAAAGGGCGCATCCTTTGAAGCGTGCTCCGTAGACGTCCCAATTAGACTGGGCGAGATAAAGTGAAGGCGAGAGGTGTATATGATCGACCAAGCGGGAAAGGCGTGGGTTCAAGCGCGGGGCTGTAAAGTGTCGAAGATTATGTGTAGGTCTTACAACCTTAGACTAACAAAGTTGCTTCTATCATTAAAAAGAGAGGGCTGTAGACTCATGACGGGTATTCTGACTGGACACTGCCTTCTGGCGTCACATGCCTTTAAATTAGGCTTGGTCAGTGATAGCATATATAGGAAGTGCGGGTTGGAGGAGAAAACGATCGAGCACGTTCTGTGCTCGTGCCCTGCACTTGCCAGGCTAAGACTACAGCTATTAGGAGTGATACAGCTGTCAGGTCTAGAAGCAGCAAGTGGCTTAAGTCCTAGGAAGCTTCTAGTATTTGCTAAGAGGACGGAGTTATTTTATAACATAGATCCTGGTTTTTGATAGGGTTTTTCAGTTTGGTCGTTAAAACAAACTTCTGGTAACACTACGAAATCAATCAGTCTATGTGAGGTCCTCATGGACCAGCCAGTTCAACCTAACCTAACCTAATGTAACAGGTTAAAGTCTTACTTGTCTAGAATCAGCCCTGACATACGTAATGTATATCCTACATGCGATGTGCCCCCACATGACGCCAACCATCTTTGCAATTGTTACGTGAAACGTACGTCTCTAACAGCAACTTCACTATGGTCCAACATTGTTGAAACTGCTAGTCTCCTTGGACACCCATTATAGGACTTTGAGGACAATTTGTGAGTGGTCGCACCTATTGAATGAGGTGCAACATTGTTAACACAACAACAACAATGCGATTTGAGCTGATCAGTAAATAAAGACTTTACATAGACTGAGTGTATCCATCGTATGGAAATAGGGGATCGGAAGAAAATAGTTTGTACCGTTCTCATCTCTAGTAAGCGCAATATTTTATATGGCTTTGTATAAAATATGTACGTAAATGTGAATACTAATAAGAAATTGTTTTTAATTGAAAACAGCTGAGCGACAGATGTACTAAAAATGAACTTGCATATTAATTCTTATACAAACACATGTACATAATGAAAGAATAAAACAAAGTTTTCAAGAATTTTACAAATTATTTTCTAAAACACTTGGACTAAAACAAGATCTGTCGCTGAACGACATATTTATTTCATTGGGATGTTTTTGATTTATGGCATAAGTGTAATGGGAATACGTATGCAGGTACCGAGTATCGTTGATTTATACAGACATACATAGGTTAGGTTAGCTTGAGTGGTATACACTCCTAAAGGAGAAGCTAAAGCTACTCACATAATCATTGCGTAACAACGATATAGTTTCGAAGAAGGCCAAACTCGATTCTGAATATATTCTCTGGAGATCAAAGTGATTCTATGATCCCACCTCATATCCTTCATGCAACTGTAACAGGAAGAGTTTTTCAGTATACTAAGACATACCGCATAGACTCTCATCAGATAGAGACCCATCAAAATCCCAATCACCATTTATAATTTCGGCATACTGCTGCTATTCATTTCTGGCTTAAACGATCTCGCTAGCCTGCAAAAAGTAAAGTGACCAGAGACCCATCAAAAAGGTCAGACCCATCAAAAAGGTCAGACCAAAAGCGGCCAGCAGAACCCCGAATTCTCTTCAGCTATCTACATCCGATTCAGTTATGCCCATGTGGACAAAGATATCCACGTGACAGTTGCCCGGAATACAGCTATGATCCAGGATCCAAATGATCTGAATCTTAAAATAGTTTGACACAATTGCAAGTGAGGCGATGTGTTCAAGGAACTGACGAGCGCAGATCTTTCAAGCGGTTTTTACAGCGCAATTTACAGCTTCTCTAATACAATTGATAGCCTCATCTGCCCGTTTCGAATCCTGTTTATTTAGCATGCTAGGCTCTGGCGGTACGATATTCCTCACGAAAGGAGGGGCTCATATCAAATCGTTCTCTAGATGGTTGGGCTAGTTCCTCAATGGTCCTACTTACCAAAACGTGCCAGATTAATATCTGGTTAAGGACAATCTTATCGCTACAAGAGGAAGAATAAAAAGATGAACAATGTTGGGCACTCCCATTCCACGCTCGATTGCACCACAGCTGGGATCAGAGGTTTAATAGCCGTTTTTCTATTCGAATTTCTGTTTCGAAGGTGCTAAGATGATTCCACCAATCCGTGAACCAGTTAACCTATATACTGCCCCAGATAATTCCCTGCTTCATTCCTCTCTGGAGGGAATGACTTAGGCAAAGCATACATATCTAAATACATAGACCCTATATTTAAGCACAAACTGCATCTCCATCAGGAGTTCGCATGAAACCATGTAACATTAGGCCAGGTATAACTATCGATTTGACGAAACAGTACAATGGAAAAAATGGGATTAGATGAGTGTTTCGGATGGGCCGTACGTGTCTTATAGTGCAAGCCTTATATTTTAATGGAAACTCTGTGACTGGCCTTCTAGTCGTTCTTCGTATGTGTTAGGAACAACTTAAATTTTTCCCACAAACTCTGTGTAACAAGACTATACGTAAACGATACATTGAACTCATCTGTCTAAGTCAAGATCTGGGCGAAATATTCTATGTTAATTTGGGCTTAGTAAACACTTTGAGTTGCAGTCATCAACTACGACAACTGTAAGGCAGAGATTCAGGTGGTTCAGAAAAAATTCTATAGTCTAGTATATTGCCAGTTATCCTACCCCTGCTGCTATATGACAGAGAACCATAGAGGTTGATAGTGTCAGATGGGAGGGCTCTGGTAGTATGCGCGAGGAAATGTTTTCTAAATATTTACACAACGCTATGGTTCAATGAATAAAAACCCATTTGCTACTTAAGCCAATGGATGACGTGCCAGTATGTGTTCTTATCGGAGCTGACATATAGCAGCAGAGGAAGTAAAAGGTCCGGACGCCGTTGGAAATACCAAGTGTAGAACGATGTAAGATCGCTTAAGGATGGAAAAAACAAGCGACTGGAGCGTTTTGTCGAACGGCCAAACCCGTTTAAGCGCCAAACAAGTAAATAACTTATGTCAAATTCACAAATAACGGCATTCGGTAAGTTAAATTTGTGTTGCTTGCAGCATAGATCGCGAAGTTATACCACAGTAATGATGGGCTCTCTTCGGTTAAATATCACTTCGGTTTGCGGTAACGTTCCCCTGTGATTGCTTTATATCAGAACACCATATGGCCGATGCATCTTTTAAAATCAGGTGACCTTTTCACTTGGGTGCTGTTAACAATGAATCGAAGCATAGACTCATCTTCAACGTCCAAGCCGTCATTACTTTGGCCGAGCATTAACTCGATGGCAGTTTAAAGTTTCGAGAAGAAAGCTAGAGAACCTGACCACTAAGGAAGCTCCCTTATCTCTCCTTAACCCCCTTTTCATCGGAGAAATAGGTCGTCCGTCCAATTGGTATATTGATGCTGCTTACCCAGTTCTTCCTCACTGCTGATACTTCAGAGATAAAAAGAGGTTTTACTACCATCACATGTTTTACACACACATAAGCTTATCTACTTACATTTTACTGTAGACCACATATCCTCTCCGTATTTTCTTTTGCATGGCACAATTCCATCGGAAGCAAGTCATTTTCCAAACTACATCAATACATACAAAGAGTCAATTGGTTAACTGAATCAAGTACATACACAAAGGAAAGGGATAGCGCTTAATAAAAGCACAGCACCTACTGACTTCATCTTGAGTAATTTGTAAATATAAGCCATGCGGAATATGATCGCGTGATAGTTTTGTGGAATAAAGAAATTTAAGAAGGATGTGTTTGTGATACTTCTGTGCAGTGCGAGTGACAACTTCCGCAACCCATCAAACCTTAACGATCTCATCAAAACAATCAAATCAGGGGAGCTGCAGTTGTCTTGTTGGCTGCTGATCGAAGCAATCAGAGTGGTGCATTTTAGTGAAGTGTAGTTCAGCGTGTTTTAGGAACCGTTTCTGCAATTCCAGATTGACTGGGGTATTTTGAAAGGGTTTGGTATTCAGAAGATAATGAAACCGAAACCGGAGCCGAAGTTATTTTTGAAGACCGAAATCAAAACTGGAACCGAAATTTATTTTGAAGCAGGAAACCAAAAAAGAAGCTGAAATCTTATATATAAAAAGAAAGTCTAAAATTCTGTTGGTTTGTAGCCGGTGTTTGAAGAGATGCGCCGGTCGATTTTGTTCAAACTTTCACATAAGTTGCGTATACCTCATGCGGTAGTTTGCACATAGGTTGCGATCGACGGACAGGGTCTCGAGATATAGGACAAAACGTGGGCCCGTGAACACCTAGACAGTGTTTTACATTATGGGTATCAAAATGAAGCTGCTTTAGTACAGGGTAATTTTCCTACCTATTGGTGACTAAAGTCTCGAGATATAAGCCAAAACGTGGATCAATATAATACTAGGATCTGTTTTTACATTATGGGTATCAAATTGAAACTTTAGTACAGAGTAAGTTTTATGCCGCTGGGTGATTAGGGTTTCGAGATATAGGCCAAAACGTGGACCCGGATACCCCTAGAATGTGTGTGTAATATGGATATCAAATGAAAGTTGTTGTTGAGAGCTTTAAAGTAATTTTCATTGTGATATTCGATTTAGTCGCATCAACCTAGCAAAACTGATAAATATGCATGCGAAGCCGAAATTAGGACATGAAATAATAATTCCCACATACCTATTTACATACGTTATATTCGATTTGCCTGAAATTTGGTATATAAATTTGCCCATATTAATATTTACGATCCTTTTTTCCAGGAAGTAGACCAGAGACGGACTGGTACTGGGACTCGGAATGGGACTGGAACAAAATACTGAGACTGAGAAAGAGATAGAATGAGACGAAGATAGAGATAGATGAAGCGAAAAAGACGGAGGGTGGAGTGAATAAAAGGATTAGGGGGGAGGACAGAGTTAGGCGGAAAAAGCTTATTAAAATGTATGCAGATAGACCAAATTTAGGGCAGAACAACATCTGCCGGGTCTGCTAGTCAGTTTATAAATTTTAGATAACGAAAACAAAACTAGAGCCAAACCAAAAACATCACCGAAGGCCATCTTAAAAAACGGAACCAAGCCGGAACTAAAACACAAATAAACTTCAAAACCTTAAACTAAAACTCTAACCGGAACTCATTTTAAAGAACGAAACTTTAGCTGAAACCGAAATCGATTTTAGAGAACAACTAAAACGGGAACCGAAACTGATTTCAAAAAACTCAAGCAAAAACGAAATCGAAACTAATTTTTAAGAATGAGATCAAAACCGAAATAAATTTTAATGTATGAAAATTTTTTACGAAGGGCGCTTAAACGAAAACTAAAATGGAAATTAGTTTTAAAGAACAAAATCGAAACCGAAATTAATTTGAATGAATGAGACCCAAACCGGAACCGAATTATTTTTGAAGAACGAAACCAAATACGAACCGAAATATATTTAAAAAAAATAGCTTAACTGAAAATAAATAGAGAAAAAAACCCGAAAGCAATTTCATAGAACCAAGCCGAAGCCAGATCCGAATTTCAATTTAAAGAAGTAAACCGAATTTAGTTATATATAAAAAACCAAACCGGGAAGCAGATTAATTTTTAAAAATTGAGGCTAATTAAAAAAAAAACCAAAACCCGAAGCGAATTGTAAATAACAAAATCAAAATCGGGACAGAAATTAAATTTTAAAAACTTTGCAAACCGAAACTAATTTTTAAAAACAGGCTTAACACGTAACTGAAACCAAAAAAAAAGATACTTAATTAGATCTATGCCGAAACGGTTTCATGCCTTAGCTGAATCAACTGGATAACCCTATCTTCGGTTTTTTATACCGTGTCCGAGTATTACCTCAGTTTTTCTGGAACCTTTTTACAGGTCTCCTAAAATCAAATTTTTAGTTTGTTTGGAAACGGCTTCTGTTTCTGTTCTCCCGTTTTTGGTTCTATTTTAAATCCGTTGCATTTGTTGGCTGAAACACTTGGGTATTTTCGGATATTTTATAACGCTTTTAAATTTTGATGAATTTCCGTTTTTCAGGAACGTTTTTTTTTCTATTGTTTTCTAAACTAAATCTTCGTTTCCTTTGGATCTCGCTTTCAACTCTTCTGGAACCGTTAAAGTTTTTGGAAGCGATTTTATTTTCATTTCCTGTTTGCTATTACTTTGAACTAATTATCGGATCCATTCCCACCGTCTACGGTTCCTGTTTTATCAATTTCGATTCTACTTTGAATCGGTTTTATTCCTTTTCTTCATTACTTAGCCAGATCAAGCTTCGCATACTTTATTAGTTTTCTTGTTTTGTGAAAAAGAGTTTTCTGGAGCTTTTTTGCAGGATAGTCAAGAATCGAATTTTGTTTTTTTTTTTAGTTTTCTTTAGCCAATTATTGGTTCTTTGCTTTGGGCTTCAGATCTTTAGAAAGCAATTTTCAGTCTCTTTGTTCTATATTTTCGATTCCTATGAATAGGGTATTAGGTCTGTTGGACTCCGTTTTCGATTATTCTCAAACTGAATCTCGGTTTCATTAGGACCTGTGATGGATCCGGTTTCGTTGCCTTTATATCCATTTTTCTGTTTATATAAGAATCGGGCCCGGAAGTATGTTAAAGGCTCCGTTTATTTTTGTCCGGGCTCACGTCTATTTTCCCTGTCTTTTTATCTATTTTTTTGCTTAAGAAGAAATGGACCCTAACTCTCTGTGTTCGTTCCCAGACGAAGTTTTGTTGGCTATATACTAGATTTTTATATAAGTAACCATTTATGGTCCTGTCCATGATGTCGACGGCGAGAATCGAAGAACGTATAATAATGGACTGTATGAGCTTTACGCAGATATGACGATAGCGCAGCGAACAAAAACCCAAAGGCTTCGCTGGCTAGGTCATGTTATGCGAATGGACGAAGACACTCCGGTTAAGAAAGTATTTCAGTCGGAAGCATAGGAAGGGGAGACTTCATTTGAGTTAGGGTAGGTTGAGGAAGACTTGACTTCCCTTAGTGCTCCCAATTGGCGTAAATTATCGTGAAACAGGGATAGCTGGCGTGACTTGTTAGAAAACGGCCAAATTATGATGGTGCACACATCCAGCGGTTTCTTAAAGTACTTGGTTCTCCATAACTCACTCAGCGCTTTTGTGCATCACTAATGCATTTATATGCCTCATTGATGCATTCTTTGATTACAGCAAGGCCAGCCCAACAACACTTCACTAATAACCGATAACAAAGTAGTTGGTACAAAAGCGTAAAGTCGCTGAAAATAAAATGTCATGCTGGAACACCCAGTTTGACTCAACTTACCTCTATATGTAGCTATCTTATGATCTCGAAGGCGTTACTTACCCCCACTTCAATCTGAACGAGATGTTTACGAGTACATGCGTATACATCTATGTCTGCAAGATGCTTAATCGCGGGTAATTTGCCATCGCTTCCGCGATAACATTACATGCCCCCACCCCTGAGTGCTGTGTGGATGTGAGAAAAATATGTGTTTTTCTGAAGACCAGATCAGCTCAGCAGTAATTGTCAATTGATCAATCAGTATGAAAGTTAATGAACAGTAATTATGTACTTGCGCGGAGGTAAGAGTTATAACTATCAATGCATAAATATCATAACAAGAGAAAATTTCATGATGCTGTTGTTGTTGTTGCTGCTTACATAGGTGATTAGATGCATCCGGTGCCGCTATAAAACGGAAGCCACAAATGTTGATCGAATGACAATGCATTGATGGATATGGGAATGATGTCTTGAAAGAAATTACTTGATCAATTTAGAGAGTAATTGAAAATTTTTGTATGAATGAGTTTTCACATACGCTAGTTGGTGCTTCATGGAGTTGGCTCAGTAACTTTACGAACGCCTCTAGATAAAAAGTATTTACAAAAACCAGTTCATAATATCTGACATCTTCTCTGACAGTCTAAACCTTTATTTAAAATCACTGAATTACGATACCATTCAAACGGATTTAGTCATCCAGTCGTCAAAGAGTTATTGTTCCCGTCACCTGACGTCTTTGTAAACTCGAGGGGAACAACTGAGAACAATTTGAGCATTCTTTACAAGGTTCTATCAACGGAGAGGTGTCTCCCTGTTTCTCTACTTCCGTAGTGGATTCCAATGAAATATATTGGACCTTAGGATCTTTATCCATTTGTATAACATGGCCAAGTTTATAAAGCTCGTCACTAACTCTTCTAAGGGGCTCTCGTCGCCATCGGTATTCCTGTGAACTTTTCTTTCGAAAATTTCCAGATCAAGCGGTATATATTTTTCGAGACAGATATGACGAAAAGTTTGTAAGCCCATAAATATTCACTGGAAGATTACTTTACTTCTCATTGCCCACTTACTTCGAAGTAGAATTTGGCGCAAAGAGAGATGCCCAGGTTTTTGGAATGGTTATCAAAGTTGAGTGACCTTACTATAACCAATAACCCATTCCGTTATATAAAGAAACTCGAGGGGAACAATTGAGAACAATTTGAGCGTTCTCGACAAGGTTCTGCGAACGGAGAGGCATTTGCCTCTTTCTCTAATTCCGTAGTGGTTTCCAATAAAATATGGCTTAAGCATCTCATCCATTGGTATAATATGGTCAAGTTTATACAGCTCATTATTTATTATGCTACGGGCATCCCGTCGCCATTGGAGTTCCTTTGAACTTATCTTTCGAAAACTTCCAGATCAGGCGGGGTATTTATCGAGACAGTGATAAGAAGCTTATAGGTTGTAATATTTATCCATAAGAAAATTATTTTACTTCTCATTGCCTACTTACATCGAAGTAGCACTTGGAGCCAAGGGATCTTTTCAAGTTTTTTTGGGATGCTTATCGAAGTGGAGTGACCTTTTCCGGACATGTATTCTGTACGCTCCGCCACTAGCTCCTTAAGGAATAATAACGACTATCTCCATACCATCAGCTCATCCCACCCTCTCTAAGCTAAGTAATATTTTTAACAACCTTTTAAATGTCAATGTCAATACTCATGTCTGGATATCGCAACAAACTTAACTCTTACTTATCTAGATTGAACTCCGACATATGTATTTATTAGCACGTGAACTGTCGCTGATATGAAACCCTGAGACCCTTGTTGCCAGAAGGCAGTGTCCTGTCAGAATATCCATCATGAGTCCACCGTCGCCCCCTTTTGAATGACAAGAGTAACTTGGTTAGTCTGAGGTTCTAAGAACTGCCCATGATTATCAACTCTTTGCAGCCCTGCGCTTAGTTGCACGCCTTTCTTGCTTTTCTTTTAATCTCGCCCTCGATACAAGCTTCGAGGGATGCGCCATTAACGCCATTTTTCATTTCAGAGAGTGGACATAAATCAAATTATTACAACTAAATCTAAGAAATTAGGAGAAAAGGAAAAAGTATATGGTAAAAGTAAAGAAGATTAGGAATAAACAACTAAGGATAGGTAAAAGAAAGAAAAAAGTACCGTTATGGTTATCATAATTTGATAGCGGCAAACAGCTTCGATTAGGGTTACGCTTAGTGTTTTTCAAATGGTTCAGTTACGTTGACCATTACGGTGACGTTTAACTATTGGCTGTTACAGTTACTGTAATTGCTTAAGTTACGCTTTATACGCTACGAAACACCCTTTGTTTTTCATATAACAATCTCAAAATGAGCTCATGCTTCCTCCCGTGAATCGCTTTGCTGTTTTGATATGGCAATCAGCGAAACTACACTCCCCTGCCGCATCAGTTTAACCGCAATGAATTAAATGCAACTAAGCAAAACCTTGGTTAAGTTTATGGCATTGAATGAGGTCGCATATCCAGTATGTGAGAAATCGTGTATATATGTATGAATTAAAAACCACATAAGTATATTCTAGGTATGTGCGAATGTAAAATTTAGACAATGGAAGTTTCAGTTAAGAGTTTTAGATTCCTTTGGATTTTGTTGTCGGCATATTTCACTGACGTTCAAATGAGATTAGAAATTCCAAGTCTGTTCGCTATCATAATAGACCCTTGCGGCTAAAGAAATCACGCGATACGGAGTCGTCTTGTCTAATGCCTCTTTTGGTTTTGAATGGCTGGAAGAGGTTCTTTCCAATCCTTAAGTAGATGGTGGTGTAAGTCCGTGTCATTTGGCAACGCGTTATCAGCTTTGCAGGGAACTTTTATTCAGGCATAGAAGCATACAATCAACTCCTTTGCGCGCTATGTTTTCTAGAAAAGGATGCATATCACTGATCTTACTCAGGATTGGACGTATCGTGAAGATCTGGTCGATGATAAATTTAATAGATCAGTCCGTTAACTTTGGTCTTCAATCTTAGGAAAGTCGGTTTTCAAGTCGCTATTTTCATTATTGTATGAGTCTGCCCTCGTCTTGAAACCTTTCGTCATTCGTCGGTTTGCCTGTTCAAACTTCCGTAAGCAGCTTGGCCCTGTAGTAAGGTTATTTATTTTTCCCGGTTTCAACGGAAGTCTATTACGTTCCCAGTAGCGGTACGTCTTAAATGAGTAAAATGTTCTTCCTCTTCTTATTTTTCTTGTAGCGATGAAGACACTTCCCGAAGTGGCCTTTGTCGAATATTGATCCGATATGTTTCGAAAAATAGCACCATCCACTCCGGGCGATTTGCCATGCCCACGTTGAACCTTCCAAGTCTGTCGATTTTAGTCATCTTCTACGACAGGCATGCCTACCGCGTAAATATTCTAAGCCCCTTAACCCGTTGGGGGTGAGATATGTGCTGTTGTTGTTGTAGCTATAAATACACTCCCCGAAGGTTTTGGGGAGATGCAGATCCGGTATGTTCCGGTAACAAGCACAATTAAGGTACTAGCCCGACTATTTCGGGAACAATATAGTGTGACAACATGAAACCTTCTAGGCCATCTCGCCCTCCCACCACCAGAGAAAATTGGGGTCCCCAGAGCCTCGGCTACTAAAGAAACAGGATTCGCCACTGGCAGATGAGGTTGTCAATTTGCTTGAAGAAGCTATAAATTTCGCTGGCAACCCCTTGAAAGTGGCGGCAAAAATTTCCTTGGTCCCTGCGTGCTCTTTCTGCGCTACACTGAGATGGATACGGCTCGAATAAGCTAGTGGTCCGAATCGATATTTGGTTCGCCAAGTAGATTGGTGTAACTTTTTATGCTAGAGCCTGCAGATTCATATATTTCGAACTGCGGCGAAGTCAATCAACCTCAGCCCGTTAGTAGAGGTTATATCGTTGAGCATGACTTTTTGACTTTTCCCGAATGTAGTTTTAAAGATCCTTTCCGTAACCACTTTGGCATTGAAGTCACGAGACATGTTTTTAAGTCAAGCCGAGGGCAATCATCGTATGACTCTTCCAGTTTCTAGTATAGAAGAAGTCCTTATCTACGTCGACTACATCATCCATGTTATATTGACGAACCCGGCTTTGATGAGGATCGTGGCAAGGCGTTCGACGACACATGTCAGCTGTGACTATTTTCCCAAATTTCCTGTATGACGCTTATGTCAGCCCTTGCCTTCCCGAGGGCTTCAAACAGTCGCGCATTCGTACCTTCCCCTAAAGGGGTACGGACATTGCAGGTACAGCCTTCAAATAATCGTTCTTAAAATACTCACTGTTGAAGTCATTAAAAAAAGTCGATCTCATCCGAAACTTGTAAGGTTTTTTTATTGGTAGGGGTTTTTACATGGCGGATTCTAAGACCAGAACGAGAATTGAAGTCAAGGAGGTCAAATTTTCCTCGGACTTTGATAGATCCAGATCAGAAAGAAAGAGCCTGTATACATCATCAATACCCTAGAGGAGATCGAATAAAAGAAACCACTTTCTAAACTTTCCCAAAACAAATCGTCACACCGAAACAGCGGCTACCTCGATAACTCTTAACGAACACCAACAACAAACCTAACGTTAGCAAACAACGTGACAGGTACAATAATAACAGCTTTTACAGCTAACATACAAAGTGACTACGAGGTGACAGTGACAATGTGTCCAAACAATTTACTATGAAGGTGCTACCCAATTTCAAGAACACACACACTTATTGAAAATTAGAACAATAAAGCTTGTTACAAGCGAGACAGCGTCTTAACGTGGCAATGAAAATAAATTACTAACCATTAAAGACCAACATGGCTAATGACAGCTTCTGCTAAGTACATACATTGTAACCCAAATGAGCTTAGTGCGAGAACTACAGCAGTAGAGGTGAAAGCACACGTCCGAAAGAAGTTTCGCATGCTGTACTCCAATTTCGCGCGACAAAACGAACGAGCAGCAGTTACAAGATCTCCAGGGTTGACTTCATGTGCTTTGTTGTTTTTGTTGTTTCGCTTTTATATCACTTAACGATAGATAGGCATGATAAGCCGCAAATCACATTCACCGCGAAGCTCTGTGCACCAAAAAGCACAATTGATTGCAATCGATAAAAATAAATATGGCTCACAACGAAACCGCTGGGTGTTGGACACTTTTGGATTTTCGAAAGATATAACTTCTTAGCACGCAACATACCAAATAAGACACAACAACAAACATTCAATAGGTTCACTATCCCCAACTGCTGACCATTCACGTCATTGTTCTGCAACGCATTTACCACGCAAGCGTGCAACTGCGCTTGTGATAAGCATCTTGGGCATGCAATCAACGGCCGGCATCGAACGACGCGAACAGCACCACCACAGTCAAGATGTAGACCTAACGATCTCTCGAGCACTGCAACAACAGACGAAAGCTTTAGAGAGACGTGCACGTCATTCTCGATCGTGACCGTATCAGCTGTGCGATCTTGCGGCGATCATGCAAGCCTCCCTCGTGCACAGCTATCCTATAACGTCAATCCTCCTACGTCGTACACTCTTACCACTAATTAGCACTAACGCAGCTACGAGCGCCACTTTGCCGATGTACAATTTATGCGTGTATTCAATGAAATTTATGTGACCCTTCTGGGAGCGAGTTTAAGCGCGAGTGCCCGAATGTACGCCGTGCCACAGCGAGCTCCTTGTTGGTGTAAAATGCGTTTGTGCATTAAACTTTGATGCTTTTTGGTTTGGTTTGTAGCTTCCAGCTTTTGTATAGTGATTCAAATCGATTACCTGCTTGTAGAACAATAGGAGCTGTCTGTTTTTTCGGGCTGTTGTGCAGTGAAAATGATCATATAGTACTGCAATGTGTAATGTTGGATCACGACCATTTCGAAAATAATCCCAACGCATATTGTTATCGAATGTCTTTTAAGATAAGACTGACACAGATAAAGATGCTGATAAGCTCAGTAACTAAGAAATTACTAAAGTAGTGAGTAGCTCGCAAGCAAATATGCACCAAAATTAAATTTCTTTAGTTAAAGACATATCTGTAAGATATAATTTTGGGGCAAGTATCTGAAATATCAGCACCCTTCCAGTGGAAGTTACCCATGCCCATCTGGTTGATGAAGGCAAGGGCTGAAATCCCGCCATACAGAAATCTCAATTGAAGGCAGAAGGAAAGTGGGGCCTTGGGACTACAGTAGTCGAAAGAAAGAAAATTCAATTCGGAGCCACGGTGCTGGTTTTGTGGTGGGTAAAGAGATCGCGCCACCAAGTTCTGCAGTTGAGGGCTATGAACGTGCGTTTCAGTATGACATTTATTTGATACTCTTCGTGTAACTTTAAAAAGGATAGGATAACTGCCACCTACCATGATATCGAAACCACGATTGGCGACTTTTGCGCCAGGGTGGGCATGGAAGGGGTGTTTGGTGCCGCAGTTGGAAAATTCAGCCACTATGATACATCATCTCTCAACAGGTTTAGATTGATATATTTCACAGCTGCTCGAAGTATGACCATCTGTAGGAGGGTAAAAGGATACATCAAGCGGCTTTTCTGTGCGATAGAAAAACAAGAAACCAAATCGATGGAGGCCAATTACCGACTCGGATCATTATCTTGTGGTAGGGAAGAAAGTGTACGCACTGACCCAAGGAAAGTTGGCCGTCGAGAAGTTTCTCACAGACATCTACGCCCATTTCTCCCTTCCGAGCGTGGATTTGGATGCATAGGAATGACCAAAATCACTAGACGTTTAGGCGTCAAGTACTTGCTTTCGTTCTGAAGGAATGGGTACATTTGGGCCTTGGCACCCACCTCAAATTTAGCTAGAAATTCGCGGCTGTGAAGAACTTCGTTCATCTGGGAACTAGTAGTAACAGCAACAACAATGCCAGCTTATAAAGCAAATGGAGAATAAATTGATTATCATACAAATCATGATATATTGATCGGAGTTCCTGGGAGTGTCCGAGAGAAAATTACTTCAGAAGATATCTAGTTCTGTTCGTTGTGCTGCCGGCTATAATCTAAGAAGTGATAATTCCAAATAAATACCGGAACATAGGTGATCTATATCCGGTAAAATACCATCAACATCGATTACACTCCCCAAAATCTTCGGGGAGTGTCTTTATCATTTATACAACAACAACAGCAACGTTTTACCGTTTCCCTCAACTGCCAAAAGCGGGCTAAATGGTACTTTATACTAACAAAAGACTCCTCTAAATGCACATCGATTACACTCCCCAAAATCTTCGGGGAGTGTCTTTATCATTTATACAGCAACAACAACAACGTTTTACCGTTTCCCTCAACTGCCAAAAGCGGGCTAAATGGTACTTTTTACTAACAAAAGACCCCTCTAAATGCACGCCCTCTACTTCTCTACAAGAGTTAAGTATCTGGACGTCGAGATAGCTAGAAACAGGGTCTAAAAAACGGGGGTCGCAAAAACGGGATTTAAAAATCAAAATCTACGGTTAAACAGTCACTAAGCCGGGTCCATTTGACGCACCTAAAATTATCCTTAACCAGTTAACTCAAGACCTTCACATCGGTTAAACTGTAACCTCTTTGGCTATAAGACCGCGTGAGATTGACTGTTTGAGCTTAAGGCAGCATGGTCACAGCGGTATCCTCAGCAGTCCGCTTTCCTGACTCGACTATAAAAACTTTTTTCCTTAAGCAATTTTGACGACGAAAACTAGTGCATCATACCATTGTACCCTATGACATGACAACTAATCTACACAACAACAGCACTGAAAGCCACACTTCGATCTCCCTCCCGTTTATCGGTCACAAAGATCTCTTGGCTTAATTCGTAGAAGACGACGACGATGTTATGCGCACGCACATCTTCCAGCAACGTAGGAAAGCAAGAAATAGAGCACAACAGCTGCCAGCAACATGGCGTTCATTGCTGTTGTTACTCTTGTTGTCGTCGGCATATTTGCTGCAGTTAACGCACCATTTGCGTCATGTGCGCCAAGCGTGTTGCCAATAAGCTCAATTGCTGTGGCAAGTAGCTGTCACACAGCAAAACAACAATAACTGCATAAATTTATGTGGATGTATGAATGCATGTATGTGTGTACCAAGTAAGTGCCAAGTGGCAGAAAGCGTTGATTGCGCTTATCTTTGCAACGCGATCGTGATTTGAATGAGAATGCATGCAAGACGAACCAAATTTGAGCGGATGGCAGCTACTGGGGGGAAAGAGGCGAACTCTGAAGACACCCGAGTGCAATGTGTGTGCATCAAATGAAATTGTATTGCACTATTTTAAGTTCCTAATTTGATTGGTTGAATGTTTGGCATGCCACATGCCGCACGCCACATTGCAGTCAGACAAACTTGGCCGTCGTGTGGCGGGTAGAGCAGCAGTATCCGTTGGTTGGTTAGAATGCGCGTGGCATGTTGGTGAAAATTGTTCTGAATGCATTTCGCAGTTGTTGTTGTAACTTTCTACTGGTTTTCGCTAAGCTGCTGCGGTGTTGCACGTGTGCATTGCTACCTTGAAGTGCTTGATTATAGCTTCGGATTTGCTGTTGCTTGTGGCAGTAATAGCAATCGTTTTGTGTCTCCCAATGGGCAGACGTCCACGATCGAATGGATATTGGTCAAGGTGGATTCGTTGCCCAACATGTCCTTCCAGCTATCCCAGTTACGTAATTTGCCTTTGGGCTTTTATTCGTAAAACTATGTTCAGACTCAGATACCGTCCGAGTCAAGATAAGTTCCATAAATCTTCCGGAGAACTTTTGTCGCGAATACTTGAAATGCCACCCATCTTCGATACGTCCATAATTCAGAGCCATGTACGTCGAGCGAGGGCACTACTATTTCATTGCCTACTCGGACCTGTGTGGCACATGCTGGCAGAAGCTATTCTCCCTTGGATTTCTAGGCTGACATTGTCGCCAGATTAATGAAAACACCCTTTCATGGCAACGAACAATTCTATTTGCCCTCGTGTGCAGCAATTCTCACAGTATGGGTTCTTTATCCAAGGCAGGCAGAATATACAGCGCGTTCGTCTAGGCCAATGATATTAATATGATTCGGCGCTCTTGCACGGGGGCGACTGCCTTATTTCCAGCCTTAGTCAAGTCAACACACTTACAAGATTTTACGTCAGGCAGGTGGAATTTCCCAACAGTGAACCAAAGGCCCCTGTTTTGCAGAATGGGTTTGTTGTCAAGTCATCAAATATCTTAATATACTTATCACTGGAAATGGGCTGATAGATGTGTACATAAAGTCCAACGTGGATGAAAATCTGCTCTCCACAACACAACATGCGTACACCAAAGGCAAGTCGGTAGACACCGTATTGCATAGGGTGGTAACAAGCATAGAGAAAGCCCTGGAATATAAGAAATATGCTCTAGGCGTCTTCTTAGACATTGCCGGGGCTTTCAATAATGTTTCTAAATGGGCGATTATGGATGGTCTTAATTACATTAAAGTACATGCAGCCTTAACGAGATAGATCGGCTGCATGTTAAATTACAGGAAGATTACATCACAATGGGGATTGTACGAGGCCACAAAATCAGTGGACAGGGGAACGCCGCAGGGAGGGGTGCTATCACCTCTGCTGTGGACGCTGGTCATCAACCAACTGCTCATGAGGGACCCGTAAAACTTACGGCTTACGCGGATGACGTTGCAATTGTCATAAACGGAAAGTGCCTTCCAACGATTAGCTCTTTCATGGATCGGGCGCTTCGGGATATTCATACCTGGGCATCAAATGTCGGGTTGAAAGTCATCGCGGATAAGACGGATATGGTCTTGTTTACAAAGAGGTACAAGGTCCCAAACTGGATCAGGCCTAAGTTAGGAGGGGTGACCTTACAGGAGAAACCTTGCACAAAGTATCTAGGAATCATCTTAGACAGTAAGCTGTCATGGAAGCTCAACGTGGAGGAGAGGGTGAAGAAGGCTTCAACGGCACTTTATGCATGTAAAAGAATGCTGGGGTGTACGTTGAGTTTATCGCCCTATCTTTGTCATTGGGTTTTTACAGCGATTGTAAGCCCTATCCTATACTATGGAGTTCTTGTTTAGTGGAATGCCACACAAAAAACAACCTACCTCAAAAAATTAGAGGGGGTATGCAGACTATCAATGCTTAGCATTACGGGAGCCCTAAAACAACCCCGACAGCTGCACTGTATGCCATTCTGCACATTCCACCTGTAGACCTGGTAGCAAAGAACATAACGTTAACAACTGCAACCAGGCTCGGTGCCTCGGGGCAGCCGGCCATAGTAGTATAGCGTCATCAATCACAAGACGAACAGACTACCTGATTCCTATCTGCGCTTCGAGGGCGATCTTAAGGCCACAATAGAGGTGGGCGGTTGGCGTAAGGGTGCTCAAATGGCGGACGAGGCGATACATGTGTACACAGATGGTTCCAAAGTAGTAGAAGGAGTAGGGTCTGCGGTATACTGTGCTGATCCGGAAATAAACGAGGCAATACATGTGTATACAGATGGTTCCAAAGTAGTAGAAGGTAGGGTCTGCGGTATACTGTGCTGATCCGGAAATAAAAGATCCTGCATGCTGTCGGATTACTGTAGCGTTTTCCAAGCGGAAATAGTAGCCGTAGCCAAAGCAGTAGAAACCCTGGAAGAAAATAGCTAAAGCTGCAATCGTGTTAACTTTTGTATTGACAGCCAAGCAGCAATTAAGGTAATAATCTCGCATAGCATAGCATCTAAATGCGTGTTAGAGTGTGAGCAGTCCCTGGAGAGAAGCGGGACAGGGAGAAGCATACATCTATATTGGGTCCCAGGGCATAAGGGAATAGATGGGAATGAAAAAGCTTGCTCCGTAGACGTCCCAATTAGACTGGGCGAAATTAAGCGAAGGCGAGAGCTGCACATGATCGACCAAGCAGGAAAGGCGTGGGTTCAAGCGCGGGACTGTAAAGTGTGCAGGTCTTACAACCTTAGAATAACAAAGTTTCTTCTATCATTAAAAAGACGGGTATTCTGACTGGACACTGCCTTCTGGCGTCACATGCCTTTAAATTAGGCTTGGTCAGTGATAGTAGATGTAGGAAGAGCGGGCTGGAGGAGGAAAGGATCGAGCACGTTCTGTGCTCTTGCGCTTGCCAGGCTAAGAGTGTGATACAGCTGTCAGAGTGATACAGCTGTCAGATATAGAAGCAGCAAGTCGCTTACATCCTAGGAAGCTTCTAGTATTTGCTAAGAGGACGGAGTTATTTTATAACATAGGTCCTGGTTTTTTTTGATAGGGTTTTTCTGGTAACACTACGGACTTATTCAGTCTATGTGAGGTCCTCATGGACCGGCAAGTTCAACCTAACCTAACCTATCACTGGAAAATGTTTTTATCTAGGTCTGCCTCACCTTATATCGGTGCGTAGGCGCAAATAATATATTGAACAAGCAAAATGTACCACTGTGCAAATATAGCACCTGTCTGATCTAGTTACACATCATCCATCACATTCTAAATGTCATTGTTTTCCGACTACAGACTTTACTTTTTCTTGGAAAGTTTTCTGTTATCGTCTTGCGTGTAGCGCGAAATCGAACACACTTACTTGGGTAGTCTTTAAACCGACTGATCAATGTCTGCATTAGACGATCTAATGATCCAGAAAAGATGCTAATAAATCGCATAACTGGCTCAGTGAATGAGCTGGATGACACTAATGGCATGCAACATGTGACCAACGGACTCAAAAACAACAAACAGAAGGCTGAAGGCTGTATCTTCGTGAGCGAACCAGAGACGTTCTAGAAAAAAATATAACATGCAGTGGTGGATTGAATGAGACATGCCGAGTTGATTATGGAAAGATGTTCCGATATCAGATACTGGATCGGCTCTCAATCAACGTTGTTCGTATATATCGGGCAATTTTCTGCAAGTACCTAGAATCCTCCGAGAAGGTGCGTCGTTAGTCACACAGCATGTTTAGCTCTCCAATTCCTCAAGCAGCCACTTTTCTCTTTGATAATTGAACAGTATTTCATACCAAGGATAACACAATCTCTTGTTCGCTGGTCACGAGTAAAGGGATGCATCCATGGTCTCGTAGTTCCAAGCTTACCTATGCTTTACAGGGTGACTAGATTGTGTGTGTATGTTTTCATACAGTCTATTCACACATTGAGGTGCCTCCTCATGTTTTAAGGATACGGCTCATCTTTCGCCGAATGCCCACATGAAGGTCGCGTTGCCAATTTATCTTGCCCTTGAATATCACGTCCTTTTATTCCGGAGTCAGATATGTTCAAGAATCTTGATTTGATCCGGACTGTCGTTGGAGGTTAGGAACAGCCTCTTGTTCCCGAATTCATTCATTCATGATTTTGCGCTTAAACACGTGCTCAATTTTGACCGTTTTGTAACAAGTCACTTCAGCTATCCCTGTTTCGCGGTAACTGATGCTAATTGGGAGTGGTGGTAACGCCCTCCTCCTGCTCCGAAATACGAGAGTCGATTGAAATACTTTATTGGCCAATGCGTCTTTTGGACTTTTAATAGTTGCACTATCTTCGTAAAACTGATATCATTATACCTCCTCCGATAATCGTTGTCGGTATCACAGACAGGCTCATAAATCACCGCAAGGTCGTGCAATAACTCGCCATCAACTCAACCCTATTGTACCAACCAGCCGAAACGAAGGCTGAAATGAACTCCTTTGCTACATATCTTCACATTTCGGTAGTTATCTACCTGAAGAGATTGCTACGATCAATTAGCGCCACAATCAGGGACTGCTTTTCCACGTCACTCATATTCCCAGGAGTAGCAAGAGTTTTAGCGTTACTTCCATTTCGTATTTCGAATAAACCACTAGTTTTGATCTTATTTTCTCTGTCCTTGCTTCCTCGTCATTGGAGTATATCCGCCCTACATCCTTAGACCCACATGTCTTGTGAATACATATAGCCTGCCTCATGGACATAAGGCTGGATCCTTTTTCCTCTTCAAATCAGACGGTATCACCTTCATCCGATCATTCAGTCCTTATTCCGTCCAAAGCCTTTTCGCCATTGAAGTTGGTTGCATTAGCGCGGGTTTGTCGCGTCAAAGCTCTTGTCAGCGAATTGCTTCGACCTACTTCAACGGGCTGCGCATGTTAATTGGCATGTCGCCGTTCCATCGCGGAGCTCATTGGCCATTCTTTACTTTCTCCCTCCTAGTCCGACTCATGGTTTATAGTCCTTTGATTGTTGTTGTAGCAGTGCTTCGTCCCATCCAATAGGCGCGACCGATCACCGATTGCCATCAATATCCTCCAACAGGAGTCCAAGGAAACTTGCAGCTTCAACAGGGGAGGACTATAGTGAGAGGGGTGTTAGTGGCGTTGGTTCCACATTGCAATTGAGGAGATGGTTGGCGTCATGTGGGGACACATTACAAGCAGGACATACATTTTGTTTGTCGGGGTTGATTATGGATGGATAGGTAAGAGTTTAACCTGTTACAGTACCCAGATCAAAGTTGAGCTAGAGTGACGTGCGTTTCTCTTGGGAGAGTGCGTTCCTCTTTTGGAATTTTGGGTATTTTTTTAAGAACATGGCCTGAAGATTTAATGTGGCCATATAAATCGTTCCCGAGATGATCGGGCTAGCACCTTAATGGTGCTGTGTTACCGTAGCGTACCGGATCTGTATCCGGCAAAAGACTATCACATCGATAACACTCCCCAAAGCCTTCGGGAAGTAACCTTATCGCTACAACAACAACAACAACTACAACAACAAGGGCAGGTTGAAGACATGCGCTTGATAATTCAATCCCTCTTTGCCAAGTTTTTTAAGCATCATCGGGCATCAGTCGGGATAGGGAGGGCAGCAAAACGATTGTCAGTATAAGTTTTGTAATCTTCCCACTTCCCTTTTTTAAAAATTGATGAAAGTGCGTAGTTCAGTAGTTATGAAGTCGGCAGATCGCTCAAGCGTAATGAGTATAGGCAGGTGGTCAGATGCCACTGTTCCCATCGGCTGCCAGTTGACGCATTTTACGAGTCCTACGCTCACGATTGAAATATTTGTCGAACTGTGACAACTTCCTACCATACGATTGGGGGCGTCTCTGTTCAAAACGTCGTTTCTTCATTTGATCCGCCAACATCTCGCCTCTGCTGTCTTCCCAAGGCAGCCGGTTGTATGTACCTAAGCGGCTCGGGATTTTCCCCGACCAAGGGCAGTCATTTCAGTGTAACCCCATTTAATTTATAATATTTTCATTTTCTGTTGTATACGACTATATTCCAAGCTACAGGCTTGCCAAAATACTGCCCTCAGAACCGCCACGAGTTGTCTCCTTATGTCCCCAGAAACCTGGGCATCCCAACTGACATCTGATTGATGAGCCAACACCGCCCAGGAGCTTAAGGAGTCACCACCGTAAGCACTATGAGGAAATACGCCACCTGATAACACAACCGTATGAAGCCAAAAAACATAAGCAGATCCTTGGTGAACTCCATAAGCAGGCGTCGGACCTCTATGTCAGGAATTGCCCGGTGAATCCAGAACTCAAAGAACAATACCCTAAAACTTGCAAAAGAGGAATGCACACTCCCTAGGGAAACGCGAGTCACTCTAGCCCAACTTCGATCTGGATACTGTAACAGGTTAAACTCTTACCTATCCAGAACCAACCCCGACATACAAAATGTATGCCCTGCTTGCAATGTGTCCCCACATGACACCAACCATCTCTTCAATTGCAATGTGGAACCAACGCCTCTAACACCTCTCTCATTATGGTCCACCCCTGTTGAAACAGCAAGTTTCCTCGGACTCCCGTTAGAGGACATTGATGACAATT
Source organism: Eurosta solidaginis (assembly GCF_040869045.1). Classification (NCBI taxonomy): domain Eukaryota; kingdom Metazoa; phylum Arthropoda; class Insecta; order Diptera; family Tephritidae; genus Eurosta; species Eurosta solidaginis. The sequence goes on from NC_090323.1 coordinate 183,227,483, forward strand.
TGTTATCAGTCAGATCTATTGGATGGGGCGAAGCACTGCTACAACAACAACAACAACATATTCCATCTTCTTTTCTTTATCTACATTATAACTTTCTTGGTGATTCATTTTGGTCGTACGACCTCCTGCCTTGTAAAGCGGATTCAGTGGTTTCATATTACATACGGAGTGGAAAAACCATCCAGTACAGCATCCATCCTTGTGTGGTGAAGCTATGTTTTTTCCCCTAAGCGTTCCCATATTGAATTACAGTCGAATATACCCCCTAGCCATAGTCCGCAAAACGCCTTGGATTGCGGGAGTTGGTAAATGTTTGTAACCGACATCCCGGCGCCCTCTTAAAAGGCGGAATGGCATAGATATAAGCTCCTTACAGCTCCGACACATAAGCAGTTTTTCATATAGATGAGTTTAACACAAGCTTATGCATTATGAGTAGATTCCACGTATTTTTATGGAGAATGGTAGAATGAGCGGCACTGGCGCCATCTGATATTGAAAAGTAGCCAACTCCCCAATTTTGTTCCAAGCAAATCATAAGAAGAAGAATTTGACATTTGCTTTGGCTAAGGGTGTTGGCACACTTTGCAAGTGAAATTATTTTTCCCACTGGTTGGTAACTTTTCTAACATTTTTCGCATTTGAAAACTGCAATATAATAATCGAATACGACACAAAATATGTTATCAAGTATTTTTGTTGTATAAGAAGAATTTTACAACAGTGCTCCGCGAAATGTTGTATGTGAATGGGCAAGGCGTACTAAAATTCAATTGCCAAATCTGAAGTTCCTTCATATATACAAACGCAACATCTTGGTTGATTGTGGCGATGTTATTGGAATGCATAAGCTTGTGTTAAACGCATCTATATGAAAAATGTCATTGTACCCGTGGCCTTTAACACTTCGGCTGAATCCTCACACTAGAGGTGGAAAACTATCGACGATAGTATCGATAGGGTTTACCTATCGATGGAACTATCGATGTTTTATGACTATAGATACTATCGTCTAAAGTACTATAGTGGAGGAATTGTAAGTTTATATATAATATAAAAACGCATTGGTAACTCATGTTATGCTGGCATGTTCGTAGCACTTATTTTGACTTTTTCAAATGAGCGAAAATTTCAGAAGCGATAGAAGTGTGTAACATGCCAACCTAATAAAACCGCACTGCGTTTTTTTAGTGCACGCAAACAACCGGCGTTTTTTGCCCTAACCCAAATAAGCATGCGTTGCGACAATGTAAAGCATGTATGTAAACGTCAAATCTAAATGTCACGCAGAATAAAAATTGGAAATCGAGTTAGGTTTTCACGCAGCAAATTGAATTTGGGCTGCTTTCATACAAGTTGTATGTGCATGAGACATTTTTGACAGAAAATGACTTGCGTGCGTTTATATTAGGTTGGCTTGTAAAACACGCGTATAAATTGGAATGAGTTTTCGCATTGTTATACTCTTATAAATTTAATGTTATATAGAGTTCACGATTCTTTATATAAATCGTCAACTTTCGCACATTCTGAACAAAATGGATAGCGTGTCCAATAAAAAGAAAGTAAAGATGTCTGCTATTTGGCATAATTTTTCCAAATCGAATAAAAATAAAACCCATGGCGATTTGTTCCTATTGAAAAAAGGAGTTCAAAACAAGCGGCAATACAAGCAATTGTGGGATCATCTCCACGTTGCGTTTTGTACTCGACCTCAAAAGAGAAATATGATGGCGAAAAAGAAGCTTCTGCGTTAAAAGCTGGACTGGCTTCGTTAACAAGTGTGCTAATACACGTCCAAAAAAATTTAGTAAAAATTTAGAACAGCGGTCGACAGCTAATATGCGTCCGAGAATATCGAGATGGGTATCAAACGACGCGTCTTGACACCAAGATGTAAGCTCTGTGTGGAGATATTTTTATAGTTGAATTTAACAGTTTTCATGTGGTTGTTGTACATAGAAAGGAAATTGGTGTAGAAAAAGGTTTTGCACGTATTTAATTTCAATCCCAAAAAGGTGTTGGACTGGCATGTGTAATTTTTTATAATCACGGCCGATGGCCTCCAATGCAGAAAGATGTTCTGCGCAAAAATACTTTGGATCCTTTCCTCCGGTTTCGGAGTGGTCCGGGGTAATTTTCTGGTTTTTCGTGAACATTTTTGATAGACATACAATTTTTTCCGCTTTCGGATTATTGATACTGAGGTATTTTATAAGCTCGGACAGAAACCGCTAATGCAGAAAGTGATCTTTTTGTAAAACTCAGGTGTGCTCCATAAGAGATTCTCTGCCGCTACGAAAATTTCCCGATAGTATCGATATATCGATAGTGCCCTTCGATACTATCGGCATATATCGATATTTTTCCACCTCTACCTCACACCATCGACAAGGTGCCTTTTCTAGTGAGGACACAAATTGTGCAGCTCGGTATAAAAAGCTGAAATTGATTCGATAATTCAGTCTGACAGACAAAAATCAGATGGCACACGAGCTGTCAAAAACAGCTGAAAATGCGAAACACAAACAAAAAAATAAACAAATGGAAAATTGTACCAAATTCGGCGTGTATTTGCCTAAGCGCGAAGAAATTCGACATATTTTACAAAATGAACCAGAGGCTAACTACATCATCAGCAGGGCGATAGCAGACGTGGAGCATATGAATGTATTTAACGAAGAAGTTTATTATCTCGTAAACAGCTTAGCGGATAAGTGCTGGGAACGCATACACACGGGACACTTTAGTGCGGTGCCTCTGTCAGTGCGTAAAATATATGCACTAGCCAATTATTACAAAGTAAGCTATAGAAAATAAGCAGATTTGCCAACTACAATACATTTTTTAAAGATTTTTTATTTACTTTGCGAAAATGACTCCAAAGAGCAAGTAATGCGATGCGCCGAAGTGCTCGATGAAGCTATACTGATAGGATGTACACAAGACTTATATGAAAGAAGCAATAACTTTCAGGCAGAGCTTACAAGCTTCATAAGTAAAGCTTTAGGTACAAATTTGAATTTGAAAATAGTTAAGTTTATATTTCCAATATTATTTATTTGGCTAGATGACGCCACCAATGATTTGCCAATCATATCAGAGCTGAAGCGTGAATCAGTTAAATGCGATATACCAATTCTAGATTTCCCTTCATTGGAAGACTTTCGCATAAAATGTTTCCTTCCGTTACAGCCTGTTTTGCTACTCAACACAATCGCCCATTGGCCTGCCATGCAAAAGTGGCGTGATCTAAATTATATACACAAATTAGCAGGTAATCGCACGGTTCCAATAGAAATTGGAGCCAACTATGCAACTGATGAATGGTCACAGCAGCTGGTGAAAGTTCGTGATTTCTTGCAACGACAATTTAAACAAACTGACGTAGAAATTGAATATTTAGCACAGCATGAACTATTCGATCAAATACCAGCACTTAAAGCAGATATTCGCATCCCAGATTATTGCACTTTACGTACGAATGTATTGGATTGTTCGGAGCCGGCGAAAGTTTCAATTAAGGCATGGTTAGGTCCGAAAAACACAATATCACCACTACATTATGATCCTGAACATAATTTGCTTTGTCAAGTGTTTGGTAGAAAGCATGTCATATTAGCAGCACCGGCAGATACATCAAAACTTTACGCACATGAGACAGAAATGCTTTGTAATACCTCACAATTGGATGCAGCACATTTAGATTATGAACGTTATCCACTAGCAGCTGAAGTAAAGTTTTTTAATGTTATTTTACAAGCAGGTGATTGCCTTTATATACCGCCAAAATGGTGGCATTATGTGCGAGCGAAAAGCGAAAGTTTTTCGGTTAGTTTTTGGTGGTCATAATTAATGTTGTAGAAAAAATAAAATGCTGCAGATTTAGTGAATTGAAGTGTTTTCCAGCTAAGAATATGAACAACAAGTAAAGGTGTCTAAGTTCGGGTGTAACCGAACATTATATACTCAGCGTGAGCTTCAATTGTACATTTCATTTCAGATAAATTACTTTTCTACATAACACCTGGCACCGCCCGTTAAAAAAAAAAATTCTCCCCATTTCCTCTTACAATAAAACTTGATAAGTGAAATATCATTGATCCAAAACTATTTTTTGCTAAGTTATAGCTTATTATTCTAGTCTACGACCCTTTTAAACTTGTTTTATATCTAAGTTGCCGTGGTCTTTATCCGATCCCGTCCATTTTTACAGAAATATTTTCTGCTATAAGGAAAATATGTGTACACAATTTCATTACGATATGTTAATTTTTCTTCGAGTTATGCCTCCCGAAACATAGAAAATTGCTTAGTCATAAAAGGGGCGGTGCCACCCCATTTTCAAAAATCTTAGTGTTTTGCAATTTAACGTTATAAATCAATTTATAAAGTAAAATTCTATTGATACAAAGCCCTTTTCGCTTATAGATTATTATTTTCGTCTACGACCCTTTTAAAAATCTTGTATATAAAAGTGGGCGTGGTCTTTAACCGATCTCATCCATTACTTCTAGAAATATTTCCTTCTATAGGGAAAATATGTGTACCCAATTTTATTACGATCCGTTAATTTTACTTCGAGTTATGGCTCCCGAAACATAGAAAATTGCTTAGTCCTAAAAGGGGCGGTGCCACGCCCATTTTGAAAAATCTTAGTGTTTAGTAATTTAAAGTTATAAATCAATTTATAAAGTAAAATTCTATTGATACAAAGCTCTTTTCGCTAAGATATAGATTATTATTTTCGTCTACGACCCTCTTAAAAATCTTTTATATAAAAGTGGGCGTGGTCTTTAACCGAGCTCGTCCATTTTTTCTAGAAATATTTCCTGCTATTGGGAAAGATTGTGAACTCAATTTTATTACGATCCGTTAATTTTTCTTCGAGTTATGGCTCCCGAAACATAGAAAATTGCTTAGTCATAAAAGGGGCTGTGCCACCCCATTTTCAAAAATCTTAGTGTTTTGCAATTTAACGTTATAAATCAATTTATAAAGTAAAATTCTATTGATACAAAGCCCTTTTCGCTTATAGATTATTATTTTCGTCTACGACCCTTTTAAAAATCTTGTATATAAAAGTGGGCGTGGTCTTTAACCGATCTCATCCATTACTTCTAGAAATATTTCCTTCTATAGGGAAAATATGTGCACCCAATTTTATTACGATCCGTTAATTTTACTTCGAGTTATGGCTCCCGAAACATAGAAAATTGCTTAGTCATAAAAGGGGCGGTGCCACGCCCATTTTGAAAAATCTTAGTGTTTAGCAATTTAAAGTTATAAATCAATTTATAAAGTAAAATTCTATTGATACAAAGCTCTTTTCGCTAAGATATAGATTATTATTTTCGTCTACGACCCTTTTAAAAATCTTTTATATAAAAGTGGGCGGGGTCATTAACCGATCTCATCCATTTCTTCTAGAAATATTTCCTAATAGGGAAAATATGTGTACCCAATTTTATTACGATCCCTTAATTTTTCTTCGAGTTATGGCTCCCGAAACATAGAAAATTGCTTATTCATAAAAGGGCGGTCCCCGCCCATTTTTTAAAATTTGAAGTTTTCCTATTTATTCACTTGGGAAATGAAATACCATTGATATAAAGCTCTTTTTCGCAAAGATATAGCTTATTTTATTCGTCCACGACCCTTTTAAAAATATATAAAAGTGGGCGTAGTCCTTAACCGATTTCGTTCATTTTTCTTCAAAGCATTCCTTATAGTAAAGGCAACCTCTCTGCCGAATTTTGTTACGATAGGTTTAACGATGTTTGCTTTATGATTAATAATATTTGTAAAATTGATTTTTTTCATAAGTGGACGGTGGCACGCCCATTTTAAAATTTTTTTCAAATTTTTATCAAGAATCTCAATATCAGTTCACACGTCAAATTTCAACATTCGAGGTGTATTATTTACTAAATAATCAGGTTTTTTGTGTTTTCCAAAATGTTATATATATAAAAAGTGGGCGTGGTTATCATCCGATTTCGCTTATTTTCAATACCAATCTATTCTGGGTGCAGATAAGCTCGTGTACCAAATTTGGTGAAGATATCTCAGTATTTACTCAAGTTATCGGACATGGCTCAAATTTTTTTTCGATACTGATGATTTTGATATATGTAAGTCTATATCTATCTCGATTCCTTTATACCTGTACAACCAACCGTTATCCAAAGTTAATATACTATGTGTGCAAGGCACGCTGAGTATTAAAACTGAAATCAAACATGGCACAACGCCGAAACCCATTCAATAGATGCGATCACATATTGATTTTAATCGGTATACTCTTAAGGGAGTCCAAAGTAAGTTGCAGTTTCGACATGCTGGACCTATGATATATTACTGTTAGGGGAGTTGGTTGTTGCAGAACATATATTGCGTATGTTGTTGTTGTAGCGATAAGGGCACTACCCAAAGGTTTTGGGGAGAGTTATCGATGTTGATGGTCCTTTACCAGATATAGATTCGGTACGTTCCAGTAGCAAACGCCATTAAGGTACTAACCCGACCATCTTGGGAACGATTTAATATGACTACATTGTACCCTCTAGGCCAAAACGCCCCCCGCCACCTAGTTCCATGAGGAACTAGGGGTCGCTTAGCGTCGCCTCCTAAATATGTGTATGATACAACAGGATTCGCCTCGCGTAGGAGAAGTTGACAATTTGGTTGCGGAAGCTATGAACTGCGCTTATCAACCCCTTGAATATTGCGTATGCGGAGGTTGATGATGTAAAGTAACAGTTAAACCTATTAAAATGTCTAGATGGACGCTGAGAACGGGGCTCGCCGGACATTATCGACCGTCTCTGTAAAGAGCCTTCAGTTCATCATTAAATGGCGCTAAACCGTCTAGACATTTTGCCTGTTTGGCTAATCGGTAACTCCAAGGGATATCACAACTTCCTCCAGCTGCCTATCCCAGCAAGCTGGAGGTTCCCCTTCCTCTGCTTCAAAATGAGTCGATAGAAATAGTTTCTTAACCGGACCGTCTTCCTTCATTTGCATGATATCACCAAGCCAAACCTTCGCCCGTTTTATTGTAAGCAGATGCAAAGCAAAATTTTCACACTTCAAGATTTTATTATACCCCAAAAGAGGCGGATGGTGAGATTATGATCACATAAAAATTATACTTAAAAGGACAAAAACTACCGCCATATTATCTTTGAATCTCCTTTTCATAATGAAACTATAAGCAAAACAACACTTCGTTTGCGTTTTAGCTCATACAGCCAATCATTACACCTTCTTCGATAATCGCCATCGAATTTTTCGGAGAACTTTTCTCCATTAATTTTCCGGAGAACTTTTCTCTCGTACAATACGTTTTCTCTAGACACCGTCCTTCATTCCGAGCCATACGCAGGACAGATATGTGAGCGTGAATTTTGGTCGCATTTTTTATTTCAAACTTCTGATTTATCGACGGAGATGTCCCCTTATATTGCTGGGAAGTAGATCCGCATCAATTAGTTGTCTGTTAGCATGCCCAGGTTTGTCGGAATTTAAGTGGGTGTCGTTAACATTTGTATGTCGTTAGTTATATATCTTTATCTTTCTCCTAAGCATAGTCAAATACATTTAAGCTAGGTAGAGTTATGTGTACGTACTTTAATTTAGAGAATTATTTGGCATCGACAACAAGTTTTTAAAGTAAAGCAGCCAACATGTTTGATATCTACGCATTTAAAACTGGCTTGCAGTTGAACAGATAAGGCAAACGTTGTTGTTGGTGCAGGGCGTGATAAGTAAACATTTACATACCTGCATACCTATGAACATATACATACATATTAGGGCTGGGATTATCCGGATATTCATACGGGTATCCGTTGACACGGATAAAATCCGGACGGCATGGATATCCGGTTAATATTCGTTTGTGAAACTTTCCGGATTTATGAAGATCCGGTTATTAACCGTAGCTGTACGAGCTATATGCAGACATCAACATAGTCCAGCGAATTAAAACGCAGCGGCTGCGCTGGCTAGGCCATGTTATGCGAATGAAAGATGATGCTCCGGCCAAGAAAGTGTTTCTATCGGAACCCGCCTATGGAAGCAGAGGTAGAGGGCGGCCCCCACTCCGTTGGAAGGACCAGGTGGAAAACGATTTAAACTCCCTTGGTGTGACCAATTGGCGCCGGTTGGCGGAGCGAAGGAGCGACTGGCGCGCCTTGTTGGACGGCCATAACCGTTTAGACGGTTAAGCGCCAATTAAGTAAGTAAGTAAGTAAGTAAGGTAATTAACCGTATTTTTGGATATCCAGTGAAGGAATAAATTGGATTACCATATATGTTTATTTAACATTAATAACAATAAATTCGTGGGGCATTTAAATCAATTAATAGCGTTTTTTCACAATATAAACAAATGGCACTGTTCTTATTTTTACTTGTTTGTAAAATTGTAACTTTTTAATTTTTGACGTTAATTTATAGCGTTTTCTTTTCTGAAATAAATTGTTGCCTAAGTAAATGGTAAAGCCTTAATAGAGTTACTCCTATCCCAGAAAATTGTCAACATTTATAGTGCATACAAAGAGCAATTCAACTCACCATATTCACTCATATCACAAATGTGAGCGAATTGAGAGTTTCACAGAGTTGCATTGCCACACCGCAGGGTAAAAGTGTAACGTTTTTGCGTTGCGAGCAGGCAACAATTTTTACAAAAGAACGAAATACCCCGAAAAGGCGGTGCCTGTTTTTTAGAATAGAACAACAACCCTTGCGCGGCGTACAAAAAGCGTAATACTATAGTCAGAAAAGAAAACGCTATTAATAATCTACAAACATATTTTGTGAATAATTTTTCGATGTTTGCTTCGTTCAATTCTGATATGCAGATATTCAACTTTTATATTCCAGTATCCGGATATCTGGATTTTCCGTTTACGTATCCGGATAGCCGAACAGCGGATATCCGAATTTCCCGTTTATGAATCTGGATATCTGGACAGCCGGATTTTTTGCTTAGCTATCCGGTTATTCGAATATCCGGTTTATCCGGCTAGTTAATCCGGATGCAGTTAACAGCCCTAATACATACATATGTTGTCATGATGTTATTATTAACTTAGAATGAATCATTCGTAGATAGCAAAAAAATTTATTTTTGTTTTGTCAAATAATAAACCCACAGAAAAAGAATGCAAATTCTGAACTATGTACACCATTTAGCGTACATTTATTTATAATTTAGATTTATACAAAGAGATAATATGTTTTTAATTCAAAAAATAAAAAAGAACTAACCAACATGTTAAACGACAATGCTTCAATCTTAAGGAAAAAAGCTAGAAGCATCTGTTCTTTTAAAAAAATTTTTGTACATTCTAAAGTTATACATACATATACATAAAATATGGGTGAATAGCATCCAATTTCCTTTTTGCATTCTTATTTTTCAATATTTAGCTCATAAAAAAATTCAAAATTTGGATTAACATTATAGATTAATGATATACACAAACAAGCTAAATAATATAACATTAATATAAAAATATCTTCCATTCAATTTGTGTGTTATGTATTACCAGTGTTATCATGTATTTATAGTGTTATATTGTTATTTGAATGGAAAAAACTTGCTAACAGCTTTATTTTTCACATATTAATCATCCTTTACGCCACCTTTGCCTGCGCTATCACTGATTGTTATCTTCTTTTGCAACTTACTGTACTCATCTGTGAGTCTATCGTATTCCTTGTTCAAGCTTTCGGCTTGTGATTTTACAGCTTCCTTGTCCTTCTTTTCGCGATTCAAATCGGCGGTTAGTTCTTGCACTTTCTTACGTAATTCATTCAGCTGCAAAATGGTATAAATTTTAAAAGAATTTTCTCTAAATTTCTTTATGCAAGCAAGCTAACGCTGACTTTATTTGGCCGTGTCTAATTGTAACTTCTAAAATTTAACATCTACTTTTTTAAACTATTTCACGTATTTCATAACGCCTTATCTGAGGCTGGAACTGAGTCCTTGTACACGTCTTCGCAAACTTAAAAGCTGTGCAAAACACCCGCAAAATAAGGCGGTATCGAAGAAAGGAATAAATATGTATTAATTAGGTACGTCAAGTATTTAAATAAACAAATTTGCAAGAGCATTTATACAAGCGGTGAGAAGCGTTAGGTTAGATTGGTTGTTAAATCATGTACCGCCCACTGGGCAAATAAGGCGAGTAGTTTCTTTAACTTACATATATACTTAAGTAATTCATAGCCAAAACTTTTTTTTTAGTTTAAGTAGAAAGATTCGATATAAAATACTAAACCTTTTCCAGTTGAAGTTCAGAAATTTACAATTCAAGTTCAAAAAATTGCAATTCAAGTTCAGAATTTCCAATTTAAATTCAGAAATTTACAATTCAAGTTCAGAAGTTTATAATTCAAGTTCAGATTTTCCAATTCAACTACAGAAAATTACAAATCAAGTTCAGAAATTCCAATTTAAATTCAAAAATTTACAATTCAAATTCAGAAAATTACAATTCAAGTTCAGAATTTTCATTTCAAGTTCAGAAGATTACAATTCAAATTCAGAAAATTACGATTCAAATAAAAAAATTACATTTCAAGTTCAAAAAATTACAGTTCGAATTCAAAAAATTTATAAGTAGGGTGTTAATTTTCAGTTAGTTTAATTAATTAATTTTATACTTATATGTTACTTGCGGAAGTGTTGATGCTTCGTTGACCATGTTGCCAAAATAGTGGCTTGGGTATAGTAGTGTACCCCAAATTTTCCTCAAGGTGTGTACATCCCGAACCTTGAAATCTAATGGAGGATAATTCTTTCCAACAAGTTCATGATGACGGTACGGCCAAGAAAGTACTTCAGTTAAAACAGCAGTGGAAGGGAGAGACCTCCACAGAGTATTGAAATTGCTTCTTATGAGTTTTTTCTTCGCTTTCTCGCAAAAATTGATTTAAACGAGTTAAGATGTCCAATACTTCCTTAACACATAGATACCATCGTGCATACATTTATTTCCATTGGATGAAAAAAATACCCGAAAAAATTATCTGAACTTGACTTGAAAATTCTGAACTTGAATTGAAATTTTCTGAACTTGAATTGCAATTTTCTGAATTTAAATTGAAATTTTCTGAACTTGAATTGGAAATTTTCTGAATTTAAATTGGAATTTCTGAACTTGAATTGTAATTTACTGAATTTGAATTGTAAATTTCTGAATTTAAATTGGGATTTCTGAACTTGAATTGTAATTTTCTGAATTTGAATTGAAAATTTTGAACTTGAATTGTAAATTTCTGAACTTGAATTGTAAATTTTCTGAATTTAAATTGGAAATTCTGAACTTGAATTGTAATTTTCTGAACTTAAACTGGAAAAGGTGTAGTGCACGCTTCTATCAAACTCTTTCAAAAGGGTCTTTCTCACACATCTTGAAGTACAAGAACTCATTTCGTACGCTTTTATGCAGCCACAAGCCAAACAAAGAACAAAGATAACTAAAAAACGAAATAAAACAAAAATCCGAACACCTACCTCATTCAATGTTGTATCCTCAGTTGCTTCCTTTCCCTTCTCAGTGGTCTTTTCAGCCATCAATGTTCTTGCTGCCGCTGTGGCACTTTGCGCTTGTTTCATTGAAGCTTCACTTTGTGCCAATAGTGTAGCCTGTGCAGAAATTAATGTCACCAAACGGCGTATTACCAGCACAAGGAAAATTGAAAATCCAGAAATGTAGAAATTACGCTGCGCACGGAATAAACGCATGCTATGCTGCATTTCAACATTTAAGTGTTCATGACCAGCCGGTTCATGTGTTGAATATTTTCGCATTTCACGTATAGCATCCAAAAGGAATAATATAAGGACGCCCATAATAAGAAAGAAATAAAGATGCGCTTGCTTTGCCAGCATTGCAAGAAACTTTGATTTAAATAGCCGATTCCATTTGCTTGGACTTGCTACAGGTAAGACTAAAAGGAGTACTACAATAATTTCTGAATACAGAAATGTAGCAATCAAAGTCCAGACTAGACTCATTTTCTCCTCGATATTTTGGGGTTATAAGAGTTTATAGGTTTCTTCTGCAGCACTTTCTACTATGATTGGATGACGAACTGTTAAAAGGTGAAATTGTTGCAATAAGTAGTGAAAATGACGCAGAACCCTTTTTTATATATTTCCCATGCACTTTATTTCTTACCTTTCTTAATATATTGTACTATTTTTAGCTTATTAGCCTAGTAATTTAAAGTTTTCTTACTTTTTATAGATTAAAATATTTGTGAAAATTTTCACTGCGCTGCTACTATCTCTGCCGCTGCTTTGCCTCGCCGATGATGTGTACTAGTGATGGCTCGATATTTCGCTATTGGTGATTGCATCGCCGCTATTGACAAATCGCTAATAGCTATAGCTATTGCAATCCAAATATATCAGTGATTAGCTATTTTCCTTCATTCGATTCTTTTGAATGACAATCACCTCTGGCAGAATATCGCCAATAGCGATTATAGCGATTGGCGATTTTCCTTCAGCATGAAATTCTAATACTAATAGCAGCGATGCAATCATCGATAGTGAGATATCGTTCATCATTGCTCATCTGTGTGCTTTACTTTCCGAAACAGCGAACGGAACAAAGCAAACTTGTGCAACAACTAGAACGACGACATTGTGAAGTCGGCTAGAAAAGCAGCCACGTGGTTTGGGTAATTTTTACAGACAAGCGAAAGATCGAACTCAAAAATAATCAACGCAAAGATCAAAGACACCGCAAGGCACAACTCATTCAAGAGCAATTATCGAAGTGCAGAGGTATATAGAAGAAACTGTAATTGCACGAAAAGCTGATCCTTTTTTATGGTGGCAGAAAAACAATTACAAGTATCCCAATCTATCTCCTATAGCTCGCGAAAAGTTGGGGTGTTTAGGAACATCGGTTCCCTGTGAAAGACTTTTTTCTCAAGCCGGCCTTATTTTAAGCGAGAGAAGAATGCGCTTAGATGATGAAAAGGCTAAAATGCTTATCTTTTTAAACGCCAATCATAAAATATAAAATTCGTTATATTTTGATTTTATATTTCAGTATTTATAATAAAATAATTAATATTTGTTAAAATATTAAACAAGCAATATAAGTTAATTTTAAAACTTTAATATCATGAAATGTATAAAAGAAATGGAATGACTGAATTTTTTTGTTTTTAATTGCACTATGTGACGCCAAATAGACATGGGTCTTTAGGCTTGGCCTAAGATTGATTGCCTGTGTTATTCATAAGTTCATACTTCTAGTCAGTAACCGTTAACAGTTTTTATAAAATTTGTGTTTTTGATGGTAAAATAAAAGAATTATAGAAACATATATCACTCGTCTTATTGTAAACAGATTAACTCAAAATTTAAGGTTTTTTGGGAGAATGCAATTCAAGATTTGTCATATGGTTTGTATATGGTTGAATTCTCCGGCTAATTTCTAGGGCACTGCAGTGGGTGGCTAATTTTCTGCTAAAGAATATTTTTATAATAGTTTGAAGAATTTGCTATATTTTTTCATTAAAAATTGATTAACTTTACTGTACAAATTTATGCAGCGAAATACAACTTTCAGAATTAATTCATACGGAGTATTTCTGAATACATCGGTGTAGTATAATATAGTAAATAAATCATGTTTTTATGGTGTTACATATACAGATTTATTTCGGGTTGATTTCATCTTACATTTAAAAATCAAAGCATTTTCAATTAACAAAATTTATAAAACAAAGATGCATATACATTTATTTCAGCTAGTTTCATCTCATTGAGTGTAATACGAGTCTGAACATATTTTCGTCAGCCAGTTAATAATATATATCATAACATCTCAGAAAATTAGAATTTCACATTACATTAGTTTACAATTAAAGGTACATACTTTTTTCTTTTTATTCCAATTTTGGTTCATATATTCTAATAAAAATTTAATTTAGTATAAATTAATGTATAACATTCAATCTACTCTGGTAAAAAGACTTAAACATTCATTTTTTATATACAAGTATACAAATAATTGCAGATTCGCTTATTAAAGATAAATTAAAGCGATCGCCATAGCTGTAAAAAATAGCCATACCTATATTCACTGATAGCTCAAAATCGCTCTTCTGTATGGAATCGCTTGTTTGAAATAAAGCGATCGCTATAGCTATAAAAATAGCCGATATTCAAAAATAGCCATATCTATTTTCACTGATAGCTCAAAATCGCCATATCATCCATCACTAACATAGTAAATTTTACCAAGTAGCGCAACTAACAGCTGATCGGTGAAAATTCGCACATTCACACGCACAGTTCTCGACTCTGTTTCAAAAAAAAAAACTTTAGATTATTTAATTCAAATTTTAAAGTGAGATAATCCTTATAAATTTATGTATACAGAATATATATGGCGTTTTTGTTGTTATTAAAACAATAGTTTTATTTATATTAAAGCTTTTATCATTTTTTTTTTTAACTTTGTAAAAACTCCGAACACCATTCCTTCATTATATGACATTCGACTGCCTAGTCCACTGCCTTCCACTCTATTCGCAACATAACCTCTACTTAAGCTGCCAAACTATATAGTAAACAATGATCACTAATGTGTACTTAATTTGCGCGAGGATTTGATGTATTTGTTTAGGCTCAAACGTCAAGTTAATGGGTGCGAAAAGAAAGACTATATGCCGTCTTTCAGTGAGTTTTACAGCTCCGGCTCACGCTCAATTCTCACGGGAATGCTCTGGATCATTGAGAGACTTGAGAAGCAGATGTCGTGAAATTTTCGCACACGTGAAATGTGACAGGCAGATGTCGCCGCTGTTTTTCATTTAACTCATACGGCGAAAGGCTAAGCAGCGACATCTATTTTTGAAAAAGTAGGTATATTAAAGGCCGTGTTGCCAACCTAAAAAGAAGTAATTAACAAATTATCTGGGTCACAAATTGAACCAGACTTCTATATTGATTTATCTGGCTCAAATGGTTGTTGTTGCATTTACATGCAAAATTATTTATCTGGCTCAGGATTTTGCCACCGGATGATAGCTATAGGCTTGCCGGAAAAATGTTGAACAGTTTCATGGCGGAACAAAACAAGGTGGTAGCACGGGACAGCTGATTAAACTTTTTTATTTGATTTGATACAACAACTTCCGGCGCAATACGATGTTGACATAAGTACATCGAGTTTACAAAGCAAACGCGTTGGTCGCTTCAAAGCGAAGAATGCGGAAAACGGCAATGCAAAGTCGTTCTCTTGTAGCTCTGTTAATAGGAACGTTTCATTGAATTATCGAGCACTGGCTCACGATCAATCTCATTGGCACGATCTGGATTTTGATAAAAATTAGTGGGCGCACCGTCTTGTAAAACGTTACCACAGTTTCATATGTTACTTTACATACTTCAAAGTTGTGTAGAACAATACATATATGTTCGCCCATTCATTGAACGCATGTGTCAGGCGAAGCTACGAATAAAACTGTTAAATCAGGTGATCCATTCTATTTGTAATTTTGACGTCTATGCAGAAGTCATGACACTTGTCTTATCCACAATGGTTGCGTACATTCGCCTTGTTGCTTTGACTGCGCCAAGATATAAAGGACCAATTAATGGTGACTTATAACCATAAAACCATAACCAGATAAAACAACTGATCGAACCTACCTTATGGAAATCAATGTGATCGATTAAAGGGCTAATTAAACTTCCTTAACCGTAGCACCATAGTCGTAACCATACTCATATCCATAACCATCTCCAATGTGATCGATTAATGGTGCCTTAACCTAAAAATCGTGAAAATTTCACAAAAATTAAGAAAATGCAAAAAATTACAAACATAATCCACAAAAAATAAGTCTATTAGTCATAACGTGTCCAAAACAATGAATAAAATCTTTAAAAAAGTTATTGAATTCACCAACTCAAATATTTTTAGGTTATGGATATGGCGATAAACCAAAAACCAATTGGTTGCCTAAGGTATGGTTATGGCGTTAGCGTTATGGTATGGCACCGTTAATCGATTACATTGATTTCCATAAGGTAGGTTCGATCAGCTGTGTTATCTGGATATGCTTTTATGGTTATAAATCACCATTAGTTGGCCCTTAAGGAAGTTTAATTAGCCTTTAAACTCATCTATATGAAAAACTGCTTATATGTCAGGGCTTATAGATTGTGCAATAAAACTACTTGACCACAATGGCATCCCTACTTTGTTGGAAAATCGAAGCAAAACAAAAACAAGGACGTGTGCGATATGCGCCATAGCAATATTAATTGATCAAATAATTGAAAATATTAACAAAATTTGAAGAATCGCGTGTCTAACAAACTTTTCGAAGAGCACAACCTATTTACGCAATTTTCAAGTACCTGTCTATGTTTGTCAGCATGTCCTACGAAAATTGGTTGAACTATTTGCGCAGTGCCGAAAAACATTCTATGATCAGTGGACGTTGCCGCAAAGTTTTCTACAAATTTCCCGATGGTAAACAAATGGCGGAAGAATATAGCATGGAAACTGGTATCGTACAAAAGAGAGCATGGCGTAAATGTAAGCAACTAATGGGTGAACCTGAATGGGAAATTGAACTGGGTGAAACTCCTCGACAAATAAATCAAGGCGCTGGTGGTGGAGGTGATGCAGATAATTCAACAATGACGAACGACTTTACTTTGTTAGAAAGCAACAGTGCACCGGTATTAACTAAACGTATAACAAAAAAGAATATTGAATGGCGTATACGCAATTTACCATATCCAATTGATGTATATCAAGTCAGTGCAGATACGGAAAATCGTGCCATTGTATTGCGTACTACAAATAAAAAGTACTATAAGGTAATACATGTACCCGAGCTAGATCGATGTGGATTGTTGCTAACGCAAGCTAATATATCCACGCACCTTCAGTACAATACATTGGTCATAACTTATAGTAAGCCACAACTGTTAAACGAAATGGAAGCACAAGTTTTGCTATTACTAAAGGAGGTGGAAACAGAAACGGATATGGAAGACTTATTGCAAGGACTTTTAGGGAAGTAAATCATCATTGAAAGCTGCTACTTAATGTACTTTATATTTAATAAAATTGGTTACATATTAAT
This sequence comes from Eurosta solidaginis, assembly GCF_040869045.1. Classification (NCBI taxonomy): domain Eukaryota; kingdom Metazoa; phylum Arthropoda; class Insecta; order Diptera; family Tephritidae; genus Eurosta; species Eurosta solidaginis. The sequence goes on from NC_090323.1 coordinate 183,244,637, forward strand.
CTGATACATCTACATTAGGTCACATGCATATAATTCTGGTAATAAAATTGAATATCTACTTATGTGCATTCGAATTCATGCTCTAATTGCAGTTGTATTATGAATCTTATATATTAAATAAAATTTTCTTACATATTAATTTGATACATCCAGTTGTTATATACTTCTGGTAATAAGTTTGGAAATTGTATGTGCATTCGAATCCATGCTATAATTTTAGTTGTATTATGAATCTTTTATTCTTCATGGAAATGTATGGTTAAATCCGTTAATGCTGGCGTAGAAGCTGTGTATGGATGACATTCAAAAGAGGGTAGCTCGAGTGGTGTTAAAGACGGTATTTCATCGTTTTCACTCAAATAGAAAGCGGGCTTATAATCTGAGTTTTTAATGCGCTCGAATTCCATCTGTTGTGTAATAGGAGTATTATTATTTGCAGCTGCTGTAGCGCCCTCCAAACAAGCGTTAGAATTCTGGTAAAAATCCTTATTGCTGTCGCCACGACTATTGGTTCGCTTTATTGGTGATAGATGCAGTTTGCTATCGAATTCTCTTACGGTTTTATCTATAGATTTGGCCACTGATTGTGCATTTAGATTACTATCTGTTCGTAGCAGTACAATTGGTGTTGTTGTTGCCGCTGGTACAATCTCTTTATGTTTTAAACTTTCGTGCTGTTGCTTGTGCATTTGTATTTGTGATAATTTTCTTCGATATTCCCATTTTTGTGTGTTCAATAACTCCAAGGATTTGGGTATCATTGATGATTTGAATGCATCCTGTAGATATATTGATGACGTTTCTACAGCCTTGTAAGCATCGTCGTAACGATGACGTTGAAGAAAGCGATTAGCGCGTCTTTCGTGGAAATGAGCCTAAACATTAATAATTGTAGTGCGATTCATTATTGGAGTCACCCTTTCTTATTTACATACCAAATTCAAAGGTGCACAATCCATATTTAATTATTTTTGGTTAAATTTAACATTCCAATATTGAGTAATAAGCAGATAAGTGCGTTTATTTACGCAGTGCTAAAACTTTACAAAAGCAGCTGATACTTGACAGGGTTGTATTTATATGTACGCAAATAGAGGCCTGATGGGTAGCTACACAGCTTGTTTGAACAAGATGTCGCTTGTGATCCTTTTTGTTCGCTCAAACACGTTGTTGGTTGTTGTTGTTGTTGTAGCAATGCTCGCCCCACCTAATAGCCGGGAACGATCACAAATTGTCATCAATATCCTCTAACGGGAGTCCAAGGAAACTTGCCGTTTCAACAGCGGTGGACCATAAGGAAACGGGTGTTAGAGGCGTTGGTTCCACATTTCAATTGAAGAGATGGTTGGTGTCATGTGGTTGCAAGCGGGGCATATATTTTGTACGTCGGGATTGATTCTGGATAGGTAAGAGTTTAACCTGTTACAGTATCCAGAACGAAGTTGAGCAAGAGTGAACGCGTTTCCCTGGGGAGTATGCGTTCCTCTTCCGCAAGTTTTGGATAATTTTCGTTAAGCACTGGATTAACCGGGCAATTCCGGGCATAAAGGTCCGACGCCTGTTTATGGAGTTCACCAAGGACCTGCTTGTGTTTTTTCACTTCATACGGCTGGGTTCTCAGGTGCCGTATTTCCTCAAAATGCTTACGGAGATGACTCCTTAAGCCCCTAGGCGGTGCTGGTTCATCAATCAGATATCTGTTGGGATGCCCAGGTTTCTGGGTATTCAACAGGAACTGTTTGGTCAGCATCTCATTTCTCTGCCTGATGGGGAGTATTCTCGCCTCATTATGCAGATGGTGTTCTAGGGTCATAAGAAGACAGCCCGTGGCGATTCTGAGAGCAGTATTTTGGCAGGCCTGTAGTTTCTTCCAGTGGGTGATTTTTAGGCTTGGCGACCATATGGGTGACGCGTAGCACGTAATCGGCTGGTTAATTGCTTTGTATGTAGTCATGAGCGTTTCTTTATCTTTTCCCCAAGTACTGCCAGCGAGGGATTTGAGGATTTTGTTACGGCTCTGAATTCTCGGAACAATATTTTGTGGTGTAGGACAGTCGGTAGCGTAGTGCCATCGACGTGGATGTTCAAAATGGTCGACATTTGGGGCGTCCATGTTGTAAATAAGGTCGCGGAAGATTTAGTCGGTGATAATGCCAGGTTTCGCGAGGCGAAAAAACTGGAGAGATCAGGGAGGTAGCCGTTTATTTTATTGCATAGCGCATCGATCTTTGGGCCTGGGCCTGTGGCCATTATTGTGCAGTCATCGGCGTAGGAAACGATTATGACTCCTTCCGGTGGTGAAGGTAGCTTAGATATGTATAAATTAAACAAAAGTGGGGATAGGACACCACCCTGTGGCACCCCTTGTTTAATTCTCCTTGGTTTTGATATTTCGTGTCTAAATTGCACCGATGCCTGCCGACCACCCAGATATTTTGCGGTCCACCTTTTAAGACATGGGGGAAGGGTAGACCCTTCCAGGTCCTGCAGTAACGAGCCATGGTTGACCGTATCGAAAGCTATTGATAGGTCTAGCGCTACGAGTACTGTTCTATGGTGGGGGTATTGATTTAAACCGCAATTTATCTGGGTGCTAATGGCATTTAGCGCGGTGGTAGTGCTATGGAGTTTTCTGAAGCCATGCTGATGAGGGCTAGCTGCAAATTTGCTTGGAAATAAGGGAGCAAAATGGCTTCAAGCGTCTTTGCCACTGGCGATAGGAGAGATATCGGACGATACGACTCACCTATGTTAGCTGGTTTCCCAGGCTTTAGTAGCGGGACCACCTTGGCCATTTTCCATTTCTCAGGTATGACAAAGGTGGAAAGAGACAGATTGAAGACATGCGCTAAATATTTGAAACCCTCTTTCCCTAGGCTTTTAAGCATCGGCATGGCTATGCCGTCTGGGCCCACTGCTTTGGATGGTTTAGCACGACCAATGGCGTTCTCAACCTCTTTAGCGGTGATCGTGATTGGTGATGCGCTGAATTTGTGTTTATGTGCGTGTCTATTGGCTCTCCGTCTATCTTTGTCGACCGTAGGATGCATTATATATTGTCGGCAAAAGCGCTCGCGCATTTTTTCGCGTCCGACAGCACTTTGTCGCCAAAGGCGATGGAAACTTTGTCTTTGTGCTAAGTCGGATTCGGTAGGGACTTTACGGTGGACCAAATTTTACCCACACCGGTAGAGAGGTTACAACCTCTTAGGTGCTCCTCCCATTTCGCCCGCTTGTGTTCATCCACAAGCAATCTGATGCGTTGGTTTATATCCCTTATTTGGGGGTCCCCTGGATCAAGCTGTCTTATAAGGTCACGTTCTCTCGCTAAGTTTGCGGCCTCCGCCGGGAAGTGGGGCCGGATTTCGGGAATTCTCCCGGCGGGAATGAAATGTGCCGAGGCGGATTTAATGACCTTACGGAAGGCACGCTCCCCTTGGCGGGCATCAGTCGGGATAGGGAGGGCAGCAAAGCGGCTGTCTGTAAAGGATTTATATTCTTCCCACTTTCCTTTTTTGAAGTTTATGAAAGTGCGTTTTTCAGTGACGATGAAGTCGGCGGTACGCTTAAGCGAAATAAGTATGGGCAGGTGGTCGGATGCCAATGTTACCATCGGCTGCCAGTTGACGCAGTTTACGAGTTCTGCGCTCACGATTGAGATATCTGGCGAGCTGTGACAGCTTCCTACCATACGTGTGGGGGCGTCTCCGTTTATTGTGCAGAACGTCGTTTCTTCTATTTGATCCGCCAACATCTCACCCCTATTGTCCGCCCGCAAGTTTGAATACCATAGATCATGATAGGCATTGAAATCACCTAAGATAATGCGATTGTTGCCAGTGAGTAAGGCCCTGATATTAGGGCGGTATCCACTGGGGCAACAGGTGGCAGGAGGGATGTAGATGTTGATGATTTCTAGGTTTGCATCGCCTGACCGGACAGATAGGCCTTGACGTTCTAAGACATTGTCCCCGCGGTCGATGCCAGGATCAAATATATAATATTGCACAGAGGGGTGTATGATAAACACGAGACCACCTCCATTTCCGCTCTCGCGGTCTTTCCTGTGGACGTTATACCCAGAGCAGGTCTGTAATGCAGATCTTGCTGTGAGTTTAGTCTCTTGAATCGCAGCAATGCGGATGTTGTGCCGCTTCATGAAATCAACTATCTCCGTAATCTTCCCAGTTAGTCCATTACAGTTTAACTGCAGGATTCTGAAGTGCATAAGAGGAGACGTCGCCACTCTGGGGGTAAGTGACGGGTGACTACGCCTGGGTTGTGGAAGGCCAGGACGCAATTGCTGTTGTGGCCCTGGGACTGGGCGTCCTTGGGCAAGAATTGGGGTACCCGGATGATTTGGGTTTGCGACCTGGCAACATGGCGCGATGAAACCCGTCGGCGGGTTGCCGTCGCGGAGACCAGAACATCTAGGAAAGTGGCACCACCCAAGGCAGGAGCTGCATTGGGCGGATGTCCCAAACCTATATATTCTGCACTGTCAGACGGTGCAAACGGAGGTAGGGACTAAGAGTCTGTTTCCCTGACCTGCACGATTGCTGCCGGAAAAGAGGGGGGGGGGGGGGGGGGGGGAAGAAGACGGGGGCAGGGACTGATGCTCAGCATTGCTACCAACTCTACTATGAAGGTAGTAGTTATGAGTGGTATCAGCTGTTTGAGTTGTTGGCGCCGTGGGGCGCGAGCAGCAGCGGGTACTTGTTGTGGCTTGCTGAGCAGTGGGGCTGCTGGAAGGTAGTGGGGGGGGGGGGGGGGGGGGCGCTAAGGCGTAGACTACGGGACGCCTTTGGGCGTGAACAGCAAGGAGCCACAAAAGATTTATAAAAGTTACGTGGACGTCGGGTTTTGGGATCAAGCCCAGAACAACCTGTCCGATGCAACCATCCCTTGCACGAGACACACTGAACAGAGTATGACCGTCCTAAAAAGATTCTTTTCCGGCAGATGCAGCAAAACCATTTCTTAGAACCGGGGTCAGGAGACGGACCCGGATTGGATTCGATGCCTTCCCGGAGTAAGAGAATATGGAGCAGTCCTGCTGCAAGGAGCTGCTGGGAGGATGACAATTTGTGGGAGGGACGAAACAAATTAGATGGGGTCACACTGAAATAACAGTCCTTGGTCGGGAAAAATCCCGAGTCGCTCCGGTACCGACTGCCTTGGGAAGCGCACGTTGTTGGTTGATATATATATCGCACGAAGTTCATTTTTCGTCCACTCCAAGCGCTAGGGCTGCAAATTCCAGAAATTCGTCGTTAACAATTTCGGGTAAGATATATGCAAGGCGAATTCATACAAGGTGGTGGCAAAGCGAATTCATCCAATTGACCGTGCAGAAGAATGCCAAGTCAAAAGAAAATTTTCATTGATTTCGCTTAACTGACATGTTGCAGTACAAGGCGTTGTAGGGTATTTGTAATAACTTTGAAATAATATCAACTTTTGTTATTTGAAATATTTTATGTGTTCAAATTTGTTTTAATTTTCAATCTTGAATTTTATGTTTTCAAAAATTTTCATTCTATGTAATGTTCTGCTGGAAATAGAATTCAATTCAATAAAATATTCTTTTTAAAAATATCTCTAAAATATTTATCCTACAACTCTACAACTGGCGATCCTGCCAGGAGCGAATTCAAATGTTTTGTTGCCAAAGAGCAAATCAACCAAAAATATACGTAGATTTTATGGAGAAAAATAATGGAAGAAATTAGCTGATTGATTACAAATAGTTTATCTCCATTCATTACCATCAAGCTATTAATTTCGTATACAAATGCTGATGGTTATGGTTATACACATACCTACATAGTGAAAAGTTTTAGATCTGTAACTGATAAATGTTTGTATTGTAAAGCGTTGTTATCAGTGCAACAACAACAAATAAACTACGCAAACTTCGACAAATATCATTTTACTTAAAATTTTGATTAAACTAATATAAAATGTGAACTCTAATATATATATATATATATAAATATGTGCTAAATAATTATAAACTGGGTATGAAACGAGTAATTATTACAAACAGATTAAAAGGTGTGTGAATGATAAATATATATGACCTATTTACATCAAAACTTATAAAGATAGTTCCAAAAAAAAAAAAAATTTAAATCTGCAAAAATAAGGAATACGAAACGGAGTACAACATCAGCTATAAGAATTACAACAACAACAATATAACAACAATAATGATTACTACAACAACAATAAGTACAGCATGAACATATATTTTAGAAGATCCTTATAAATAGCAATTATATGACTTGGGTGAGCTGTATCGAATATTTTTACCATTTATATTTGTAAATTACTTATATAAATAATATATGTACACTTTATAATTTATCTATAATACTTCATTCATTTTTAGATTTAAAATTGTAAACTTCTTTTTCAGAGATCTTTAATTTTTGTTTATTAAACATGTATCGTACGCCACCGCGTGACACACACACGTCTACACCAACACGTCATACAAATGACGCGCTTATAGATTTACAAGGTGATGTTTTTCAGGACGATCTTGTAAATCCATACGCCAATCAAAATTATATTGAAATATGTGCCACTTCAGTGAAACTTCCCCAATTTTGGAATTATTGTCCTGAAGCATGGTTCATTCATGCAGAAATGCAATTCAATAGGAAAAATATTACGCAGGAGACGACAAAATATGAATATGTCATCACTGCGCTGCCTCAGGATGTCATTATGACAATTTTGGATTTTATTCAAAATCCTCCAGATAGTAATAAATTCTCAGCCTTAAAACAGATTTTAATATAAAGGCATTCTTTAAGTGAAAATGCCAAATTGGATAAGATTTTGACTGATTCAGAGATTGGCGATCGCAAACCCTCAGAGTTTTATCGGTCTCTGGTCTTACTTTCTGGCTCCAATTTCAGCTCTGAAGTCCTTAAAAAGATTTGGATGAGAAAGCTTCCTAAAAATTTAAATGTTATTTTAACGAGTTCGAACTCTAATGATATAAATGAACTTTTAAAATTGGCTGATAATGTGTGGGAAGTTATTAGCAAAAACGAAATAGCTTTAGTCAATAATTTGCAAAATTCTAAAAGCGAGAATGCAATAATTTCCAATTTGATTCAAACCACTAATCTAATATGTAATAACTTTGAAAAACTATCTTTAGAATTATCAGAAATTAAAAAAGAAATTAATCAAAATTATTCAAGGTCCCGTTCGGTAAGTAGGAATCGTTTTAGAAGTCAGTCTAGATATAGGCCCAATTCTCGTGAGAATGCGAACTGGCTCTGCAGATATCATTATAAATTTGATGACAAAGCTATTAAATGTGAACAACCATGCGCCTTTTCTAAAAATAATTCAACAAACTAAAGTTTTCCGTTGTTGCAGCGACGAACGACGGAAATTTTGAAGTATCAACTCGTCGCTTATTTATATTTGATAGGGAAAACATTTTAAATTTTCTTATTGATAGTGGGGCAGAGATTTCGGTACATCCAGTTACTAAATTCTTGTGTAAAAATAAATCTAATGATATTATTTTGACAGCAGCTGATGGTACTATGATTTCGACTTATGGTAAAAAAATTTTAAATATAAATTTAGGATTGAGGCGCGAATTTCCATTTACCTTTTTAATAGCTGATATAGGTAAGCCAATAATCGGAGCTGATTTTTTAAGCAAATATGGCCTACTTATCGATATTAAAAATAAATGTTTAGTTGACCCGTTGACAAGTCTTTCAGTCAATACTATTTCATGTTTTTGCAATGTCCCTCTTCCCAAAATTTTCTCAGTAGACAATCAATATACGAAATTATTAAAAACTTTTCCATCTTTAATTACGGAACCAGATTACTCGAAGCCAGTTAAACATGCTACGGTTCACAGACTAGTTACAGAAGGTAACCTACCATTTTCTAAGCCCAGGCGTTTAGATCCTATTAAATTTAAAGTGACCAAGACCGAACTCGATTTTTTATTAAAAACTGGAATTTGTAGATCTTCAAATTCATCCGTGGCATCTCCTCTTCATTTAGTACCCAAAAAAGATGCTAATGACTGGCGTCCTTGTGGCGATTTCAGAAGACTAAACGTAGTAACAGTTCCTGATCGCTATCCCTTGCCCCATATCCATGACTTCAATATGAATCTTCGAAGCAAAACTATATTTTCAAAAATTGATTTAGTTAAAGAGTACCATCAGATACCAATGGCTAAAGAAGACGTATATAAAACGGCAATAACAACACTTTCGGTATGTTTGAATTTTTACGTATGCCTTTTGGGTTAAGGAACTCAGCTCAAACATTTCAAAGGTTTATTAATGAGGTTATAAGTGGGCTGGATTTTGTGTTTGCCTATATAGATGATTTGCTTATAACGAGTGAAAACGAACAGCAACATTTAAAAGATTTGAGTATTCTTTTTGAGAGGTTGTCGGAATACGGTCTAAATATTAAACCGAGCAAATGTATTTTTGGTGTTAGCAGTATTGATTTTTTAGGGCACAATATTTCTAGTTCTGGAATTAGGCCATCCGATGAGAAAACAGCAGCCATACGTAATTTTGAGCGTCCGAAAAATATTAAGCAGGCACAAAAATTTATAGGAATGGTACACTATTACCATAGGTATATTCAAAATCTTGCTGAGTACACGAATATAATATATGATTTAATTAATAGAACAAACAAAAAACGTGATAAAAAATTAATATGGGATGACACATCAACAAAAAGTTTTGAATGTATTAAAGAAAAATTTGCATTTAAAGTATTATTAAATCATTTTAATAAAGATGCAAAGCTTTCTCTAAATGTAGATGCATCAAATACAGCTATTGGTGGTGTCATAGAACAACATTTTAATGGCAAATCTGAGCCAATAGGATTCTATTCCAAAAAGCTTTATCTATCAGAGATAAAGTATAGTGCATTTGATCGAGAGTTGTTAGCAATATATTTAAATATAAAACACTTTCGATATCTTTTAGAAGGAAGACAGTTTACAGTTTTTACTGATCATAAACCTTTGGTTTTCGCCTTAAATTCAAAAACTGAGCGTAGTCCTAGACAAACGCGGCATCTGGAATTCAATGCGCAATTAACTAGCGATATACAATATGTTAAAGGAAAAGATAATGTGGTAGCTGACACATTGTCACGAGTTTTTGAGGTAGATGCTTTTCAAAATTTCGATCTAAATTTTAAAATCTTACAAAAGGAGCAACAACAAGACACTGAACTTAATGAATTAATATCTGGCCAAACTTTTCAAAACCTTAAGTTAATCAAAATTCCTTTGCTAAATTTTAACATCTGGTGCAAAGTTTCAGGAGAATGTCCTAGACCATTTGTTTCAAACAGCTTGCGTAAAACAATTTTTGATATTTTACATGGAATTGCTCATCCTGGTACGAAGGCTACCCGAAAACTAATAGTTAAAAGGTATTTTTGGCCAAGTATGAATAAACAAATACATTTATGGTCCAAAGAATGTTTAAGTTGTCAGAAATCAAAAGTTATTCGTCATACGAAATCACCTATTAGCAAAATTCCAGTACCAAAAGGTAGATTCGAGCATATTCATTTGGATATTGTAGAACCTTTACCCATTTCCAGAGGACATCGTTATATTTTTACTATAGTTGACAGGTTTTCTCGTTGGCCTGAGGCATATGCGCTAAGAGACATTTCTTCGGCAAATATTGCAAGAAAATTTTTCAGTGAATATATTTCGCGTTTTGGAGTTCCATGTAATATAACTACTGATCAAGGCTCTCAGTTTACATCAAATTTGTTTTCGGAATTGACAAAATTTCTTGGAAGTCACCACATAACGTCTCCCTACCATCCCCAAGCTAACGGAATGGTGGAACGTTTTCATAGACAGTTAAAGTCTTCAATAATGGCTAGGAATGGGATTAGAGATTGGTACGAAGAATTACCAATAATACTTTTGGGTTTGCGATCAACTTTTAAAGAAGATATTTCAGCTACACCAGCTGAAATGGTTTTTGGTCAAAATTTAAGGTTACCTGGTGAGCTCGTTGTCTCAACTTCTGAGAAAACAAATTCGACAGATGTTTTGAGCAGTTTACGTGAACATTTTAGAAATTTTAAATCAAATCTTGGCCATCATCAAAGTTCTTCTAGAATTTATGTTCCTAAAAATTTAGAAGATTGTCAATTTGTTTTCGTACGTGTGGTAAACAAACATTCTTTACAACATCCTTACGAGGGACCTTATAGAGTAATTGAAAAAGGCATTAAAAATTTTAAAATAGAAATAAATAATGAAATTAAAATTTTTCCCATTGATCGTTTGAAACCTGCTATGGTGGATTTTGCGCACTTCACTAAAACAAAAACAAAAAAGAAAGTAACGTTTAATTTATATAACAATTTATCTCTGGAAGGGGAGTAATGAAGGGTATTTGTAATAACTTTGAAATAATATCAACTTTTGTTATTTTAAATATTTTATGTGTTCAAATTTGTTTTAATTTTCAATCTTGAATTTTTTGTTTTCAAAAATTTTCATTCTTTGTAATGTTCTGCTGGAAATAGAATTCAATTCAATAAAATATTCTTTTTAAAAATATCTCTAAAGGTTGACAATTGGGTTGGAGAAGCTATATATTGCGCTACACAACCCCTTGAATCCCGTTAACTATCAATCGCGCCCCCTAGTTGGGACTCTCTAGGGGCATTTTCTGGTTTTTTTGTAAATATCAAGAAATGAAATTTTTGATTTCCGCCTTCGGATTCAAGGTCGGAACGAGTCTTGGTGCCATCTTCGACAATTTTTGATACAAATTAGTGGTGCACCCTTGTAAAGCGCTACCTATTTTAATGAAGGGTCTCTTATTATAATTTGCACTCCCGTAAATTTGACCAGGTCTATCCTGTGTAGTCTGGAATTGTTAGTTAAAAGTGAATTTGGTGGTGGTCCACCCCGTAAAGAGCGGAACCTCTCCAGGTAAAAACATATGCAATGTTTTTGTGCATAAACTAAAAGCCTCCGGAAGATAAAAAGAAACAGTTGTTGCATTTAGGAGGGTTTCTCTACCACAACTCATATTTTTTTTATCTAAGCGTAGCGCACTTATGGAAAATTTAACCAGTGTATTAGATATTTGTTAAAAAAAGTTTATTGTGCCTCAATTCATCATCCATGCCGAGTACCCTCGAAATAGAGTATGGTATTAGACTTCATAGAGTTATGCTGTTGTTGTAGCGATAAGGTTGCTCCTCGAAGGCTTTGGGGAGTGTTATCGATGTGATGGCCCTTTGCCGGATACAGATCCGGTATGCTCCGGTACCATAGCACCATTAAGGCGCTAGCCCGACCATCTCTGGGACGATTTAACCTTCAGGACATTCCCTCCCTCCCCACCCCCAAGTTCCATGAGCTTGGGGTCGCCAGAGCCTCGTCTGTTAGTGAAACAGGACTCGCTGCGGATAGGTGAGGTTGACAATGGGGTTTGGAGAAGATATATATTGCGCTGGCAACCTGAAGGGTTGCGCTACACAGCCCCTAGAATCTGGTATTTTAGCTGCCTCTTACGACAGGCATACCTACCGCGGGTATATTATGATCCCCTAACCCCCTGGGGGATAGTTATGCTCCTTTCCAAGCTTGGCTAACCACTAAGCCTTTAGTCTTATCACAGTGGCATCGCATTCGAGAAGGATGTGCTCTGCTTGTTTTAGCGAAAAGGACACCCCCGCCGAAGGTTTTTGGTAGCCTGCCCTGAAAAAGCAAATAAATAAAAAACGTAAGGTACATTTATAATTTAATTATAGCTACTTTATTATTTATAAATCCTTGTTCTTGGGTTTGTTTTGTCACTATTAATGATAACTATATTATATTGTTACATATAAAACTAAATTAAATGCTAAGACATGGAATAATAAGCCAACTTAAGTTCTAAATATGCTATACTAGCTTAATTTATCTTGAAATGGGCAGTCTCGTGAGTGGTTGTTTTTCAATAAAAAATTTACAAAATACCGCCGAGATCTGTAAAGAATAGAAAAAAACAAAATGTTTTTTTATTGATCAAGCTAAACACAAATTATTATAAACTTATTATATATGCTAATATCAGCAATATTTTTTAATCAAATAAATTCATTAGTCTAACATATTTGGACATCATTTGAAATAAATTTTGTTTTAACATACATATATAGAAACAAATACAGTTGGGGTATTCACGTGAACTCATTATCCACTTTAGTTTTGTAAACAGTGTAACCACTTAGCCAAATAAGCTGATAACCAGGGTCACGTGAATATGCAAGATATGTTTATTAATTACCTTTTTGGGATTTCAGCAGATTCCTTAAATATAAAATATACTAGGTTCAGCCAATTAAACTGCGAGGAGAAAATAATATATAACAGTTAACATCTTTTCAAGTTTAGTTGTCGTATAATACACATTATAGTATAGTCAGTTAAAAACGTTTACTAATCAAAGCTATTCAAAGGTGTCCCAAGGAAAATCCTTGTTCATCACGAATAAAAAGTTGATTCAATTACGTTCTGAATTTCACCTTTATTTAGAGCTAAGGAAAATTCATAGACTAATCTAGTTTTGGATTATGAGTTGTGAATCTGAAAACATACCAACGGCGTCATTTTAGTCATACAATAAAACAATTTAGTTCGAAAATATTTCGATTCCTATGTAGTCGCGTAATGACCAAAATTTTAAATCATGAAATTCTAACCAGGGTCAATTCACGTTCTATCAAGTGAAAAAAAATTCATGCTCGCTGAGAAATTAATTTTTTTATTTTACACATCACTTTTTCATATTAAGCTATTCGTGTTCTTTGCCAAGATTCAATTACTAGAGGTTTGTTCTTTAATGATGACATATCTTTGACACTCGCAAATTGAAAAAAACTGGACGGGTTGCTTTTACGAAGTAAGGAAAACGGGGAATAATTCAATCCCCTTCAGTGAAATTGTAGTAGACAAGTATGTATCTTTGGTAGTATATTAGTAGTGATAATAAATTTGTAAATGCCAAAAGTTTTTGGAGAAATAATTCATTTTCTACTAATGTTTCGTGAATTGATAAAGTTATGTTGGTTTGGTCATTCTTTCAAAACTGTTTGAAGAATGCCGTACGTTAGAATTTTATGCAAAAAAGCACTATCTCAAAATTTGTTTCCAAGACTCTCTGCATGAGCATAAGTTCAATGCATTTTGTCATGAGAGGGTGTTAATGAAAAGCATTATGAGATGAAGCGTTCTTCAATCTAACTCTAATATAGGGCGGTTTTGTGACAAATCCTGAATTGGGAAATTTTTGAAAAATATTTTGAGATAGCATGATTTTGAACAGGCAGCCGACATGGGGTGATACGCTACTCAGCAGCCGCAATGAACTGACAAAAAAAAAAAAATAAATAAATAAAAGAAAATGGCTTATTGTCTTAGAACTTTATATTCCTACCTTGACTTTGACAGAAGAGTTAAGCTTTTGTGCGGTCCTGCTACACAGGGAGTATTCACCTTTTTATTCTGAAATTCTGAAACCGTTAATATATAATATTCGGAATACGTTCAGTTGATACTACCTTACGAGGTCCGAATATGCATAATGGTCCAAATATAAACCTATTCTCCAAATTCTTAAATGGAGACGAATGTTCCGAACATACGGAACTACTAGAAGAGAAGGTCGACTTTTAATACGCGCCCAAAAATATAGGGGGAAGTGTCAAAAGACGCGTATTGACCTCGATAACAATAATTCGAAGGCGGTAATAAATATTTTAGCTCGTTTAAAAGATATTGACGAAAAACTTAAAAATGACCCCGGGTTGCGTTGGCGGCCTTCAGCCGAGCGTATAAAAGAGTTGGGTTCAAAATTAATGCGTACAAAATCCCTTTGTACACAAAATCTTTTTCAGTGCACAAAAATATTACAACAACCACATGAAAATTGCCAATTTCAACTGCAAATATCTCCGGACAGATACAAGTTTTCTTTTCCGCCTTAGGATTATTGTTGTCGAGGTCCCTATCTCGATATTTTTGGACGCGTATTAACAGTAGACTCCAGTTCTCGCGACTGCATCGCATTCCATCAGGATGTGTTCTGCAGTCTCATCTTTGCGATCACAGAATCGACAGAGGGTACTAGACGATATGCCTAGTTTATCCATGTGGCTTTTTAGCCTGCAGTGACCTGTGCTGCTTTTTGGGAGCTTAATCATGGCTTTATATCGCTTATCCTCCTATCCTGGACTTTCTCGCCAGTGTTGTTCCCTGAGGTACGCTTCTTTTTGCCTGAACTCTTCCCTTATCGTGTGTGGCACTATCGGGGTTATGGGCTCGGGTCCTATTGGCTTTTCCGCCGCCGCCAACCTGTCAAGCTCGTTACCATCCGCTCCTCTGTGTCCAGTTACCCAGGCTAAACGGATGGTGTTATTGGCCCCTAGTCTGCTTAACCGCTCTACGCACTCAACGACTGTTGATGATTTAATCTCAACTGAAGATAGTGCCTTGAGCGCAAGCTGATTGTCGCGGAGTATAGCGATTCCCTCGCTTGTATATCCGCGCTTAAATTTATCTCTGCACACCGGCTCATGGCGAGAACTTCGGCTTGGAAGATGCTCGGACATTTTCCGATTGGTATGGACATTTTGGTTGTTGTTGTTGTAGCGATAAGGTTGCTCCCCGAAGGCTTTGAGGAGTGTTATCGATGTGATGGTTTTTTGCCGGATGCAAATCCGGTACGCTCCGGTACCATAGCACCATTAAGGTGCTAGCCCGACCATTTCTGGAACGATTTATGTGGTCACATTAAACCTTCAAGCCATTCCCTCCCTCCCTACCCCCAAGTTCCATGAGGAGCTTGGGGTCGCCAGAGCCTCGTCTGTTAGTGAAACAGGATTCGCCGCGGATAGGTGAGGTTGACAATTGGGTTTGGAGAAGCTATATATTGCGCTGGCAACCCGAAAGGTTGCGCTACACAGCCCCTTGAATCTGGTATTTAATCGCCTCTAACGACAGGCATACCTACCACGGGTATATTCTGATCCCCTAACCCGCTGGGAAGACATTTTGGTTGGGGGCCGAAGATCTCTGCTCCTATGCCCTCCGGTGTCTTCGAGTCATCGGTGTACCATATTATGTGTTCCTGGTGAAGCGCTTCAATTCTGGAGGTGTTCTATGTACACTTGTTCCCCAGCTCTATTTTGAAGCGTTTCTCAAACTTAATTAGCTTCCTCGTGTCATCACTGGGAAGTTGGATGAGCGGAATCTGCTACTTCAGCTTCTCCATGTTCCGCGACTGTATCACTTTGCCTCTTCCGCATCCCCCTTTAGCTTTGTTTACTAAAGTACTCCTCGCAGACTGCTCAATTATTATGTGTAGTGATAGGATCCCTAAATGATCGAAATTATTCAGAAAAAGCAACGAAAGACCCCGACGGTATCACGAACGGATCCCGAAAACCATCCAGAAATGCTCCCGGAAGGGTCTCCAAATGGTCCCAAAAAATTCCCGAAATGATGACGCGATTCTAGACTGATCCATAGAATCACACAGAATCCTTGAAGGGTACCCAAATGATCCCGAAATAGATTAGATTAGATGGACCCAAGCACCATCCGGGAAAGGTCCGTAAATTATCCGAAATTACCCCGACGTGATCCCGGACGGATCCCGAAAACCATTCAGAAATGATCCCGAATTAGCGCAAAAATGTTCAGAAATACCCTGAGGCAAGGACGGATCCTGAAAATTATCCAGAAATGATGCCTGAAGGATACCGAGAATGTCACAAAGTAACCCCGACGGGATCCCGGAAAACCATCCAGACGGGATAAAAATTATCCTATGTCCGTATCCTGGTTCTAAGCTACCTCTCGCACCAATTTTCAGCCAAATCGGTTCATCCGTAATTGAGTTATAGTGTAACTAACAACACTTTCTTTTATATATATAGATTTTTCACGGGCAATTTCATCGGTGAAAAAATATTCGTTAAATGAAAAAAATTTGACAGTAAATATCACTTTTTTTCAAACTGAATCCCATATCAAATGAAGTGGTGAAGAATGCTTTCACTTCACAACTTCATAGAACGTGGCTCTGAAATTTTTTCACGAGTTTTCAGCTTTCTATATGAAACACCGAGGATAAACGTTTAAATGGCTTGCCTATTATGTCAATAGGCTCTAAAGTAAAAGTGAATTTCAGAACGTGCCTGATCATGTTTAAATAGTATTTCTTAACTTACCTAATAAACGCCAATCAATAAATGCATGAATGATGAAGCTTAAAAATAGTGTCTCAGCTGAAAATAAAAAAAAATACAATGTTATATAAATGAGTGCAATTTTTAAAGGTTGGTAAAGGTTAAATTGTTTACACAGATTTCAGTAAAAATATTTACACTAATCACGGAACTTTCATAGGTGTCCCAAGGGTAAAATTCGAGTCATCACTTAAAATTTTAATCAGACATGCGCTGTATATAAAATTTGTATGACTTTTGCATAGGTTTCTGTTTCGGGTGGAACGTTGGGTAATGATCTCCCGAAATAGTTCCGAGATGATACTGGAAACAATTTCAATTTAACACCGAAGTGGTCATGAAGTTATCCCGAAAATGCTTTCACCTGAACAGATCTAATTAGCCCCAAACTAATTTTAAATACGTACATACATACATACATATCGAAGGTCCCGTCCCGATCATGCCGATATGAACTTAAGACAGACCCAAAATCATTCGATGATGTAACTGAAAACCATTTTCATTCAAACCATAACTATAAAATTGTTTAACTATTTCTAAAAATTAAATGAGTTATGAATCTAACGAGTACAATTTTTTGTGTTTCCATGTCATTAATCCGATCTATCATTTCAAAACTATTGTCATTGTAAAACGTAGTACGGAGGCTCTGTCCACTCTTAATATCCTACCACTGTAGGGTCTATATTTAGTTGGTTACTTTATTTATGTTATTACTTTAACTTGTTTTCTACTTGTAATATTTCAATATTTAAAAATAATTTTGTTACCTTTTTAAAATTAAAAATTTTGAATCAATCAAAAAAATTATATTTTATAATCACCCTTATCGCGAGTTTTGTTTTCACCCGAAAATATTCAGTTTTTGTTCACCCTATCGCAGAGGATGGCGAAAAAATTTTTCGTGTTCGAAAAAGATTTCACCTTATCAGCAACTCTTTGTTCGGGCGAAATGAACAGCGGGGAAGCCCAAATTTGTTCACTTATATTTTACAGGCGAACGAGAGGAAAAGAAAATGCTAAGTAATTTTTTGTTTTAAAATTTGATACTCTTATGATTATATGTACTTTTATTATTAGAAATACATCAATAAATAATGCACAATCGGAAGCTGAGTGGAAAAAAGTGAAATTCCTGTATTCCTAAGTATGTAAATTCTATTTTTTATGACAACGTATCAGTCGGCCAATTTATCCATTGTGGACAAAGCGACGGTTCCAAAATGTTGAACACCTCACTGGAACAAGATTGACTAATACCCATTTCGTCCTTTCCAACGCCTTTTCCCTATGCGAAAAAGCAAAAACATGTACTCAACTTTACAATTGGTGGAACTCCAAATTTTTGCTTCAATGGTGGCAAGGAGTTGGTAAGAATATCTAGCCAATATTAGAATGCCGGCTTGTTTAGCCTGTAATATTGGCGAACGCTAATTGAATAAAAATTAACTTGTTATTCAAAAGTGCTGACAATAGTAATTTTTAGCTTACAGTGAATCAATTAGCTCCAAAGGGTTAGAACTGTCCCTTTATTGTTCCGAATCGCTTTCACATTTATATTCTCCTCGCACTCAATCAATAGCAACCTAATTTCAATACTAAACATTATTTTATAAATTTTTTATTTATATTTTTGTTGTATTTGAAGGAAATATATGCTTGGTTACAAAATTTACACAATTGTAAGTAAATTATTTGTTCGCTGCCAATTCGCAGTCAGCTGTTTCGAAGTAAACTTTGGTTCGCCCGAAATTGCCGATAGGCGGAAAAATTGAATATAGAAATGCAGTCTGAAGATATTCGCATACATTTACTTATTGCCAAATTAAAAACTTTATAAAAAAATCTTATTTAGACTCCAGTCCTATTTGGATGTTAAATATTGATTCAGACGAAATTCACTTAACCCCAGATGAAGTTTACTACGGTGTTAAATTTAAATTGTTTTAAACATTATTAATTATTAAAAACTAAGCTTGATTTTATATTAGGGTAAAAATCACGTTCTCGTAAATTTAATGTTATGAAAATCTGCAAAATTAAACAATATATGTAATTTAAATAGACTGGCCACCGTGGTGTGATGGTAGCGTGCTTCTCCTACCACACCGTATGCCCTGGGCTCACGCCCCGGGCAAAGCAACGTCAAAATTTTAGAAATAAGGTTTTTCAATTAGAAGAAAATTTTTCGAAGCGTGGTCGCCCCTCGGCAGTGTTTGGCAAGCGCTCCGGGTGTATTTCTGCCATAAAAAGCTCTTAGTGAAAACTCATCTGCCTCGCAGATGCCGTCCGGAGTCGGCATAAAACAAGTACGTCCCGTCCCGCCAATTTGTAGGAAAAATTAAAAATGAGCACGACGCAAATTGGAAGAGAAGCTCGGCCTAAAATCTCTTCGGAGGTTATCGCGCCTTACTTTTATTTATTATGATGTTCGGAGTTTTTTCAAAATTTGTCCAAAATCTTGAATCACAAAAGGGAGTGTAGTTAAGTACGAAAATGAAAAAATGTACTTAGGTTTTTTCTCCTTTTTTAGCAGCAGATTTTTATTTTAAAAATGTAATATACAAACCAAAGTTTATTCTACTACTCATTTTATCTATGGGGCTTCAAATGTACTTTATAAAAACATGCTTTTTATTTTTACGAACTTATTCCTCAATGAAAATGAATGAAACACGTATAAATGTAGTCATCAATCATGTTTCTTACTTCTAACTATATGTTATAAATATGTTAAGGAGTAGCAGAACTAAAATAATATTGACAAATCTGATACGTCATACTAATTTTATATAATAAAAATGATTTTATACACTGTATGCATTTTATACCTATGCATTATATGTTAAATTTTCTCTAACTTTTCGTTTTGGTGCTGGATAATTTTTGCTTTCCGTATGAATAACTTTCTTGCCCTACATAAGATAACAATCCCAGGGGCCGTTTTCGCCGCCTTAGGTGAACGCTGATAAGCACTTCATTTGAAAGAAATCGTTCAGTGATTTATCAAATAAAGTGTCACTTTGAAATAACGGACGTTAAAAGTTTCCCTGCTGATCGATCACGAAATCGACATGAATACAAAATTATGTCTTTTATTTAGTTGAACGGCGATAGGAACTGTTTTTTTTTTTTCTAAAATGCAAAAAACTTCATGAACGAAAGTTTTTAATTATTTGTGTGTTGTCTTGACGTTGGCGTTGCTTATGGTTTGAAGCAATTAAAGCGCATGTGTTCAAAATCAGATGTAGACGCAACGCAAGTGCCAAAATGACGTAAGTCACCTTAAGCGTATTTGCTTTAGGTGTTATTTATCAATATTAATTAAAAATGTTGGATCTCGTAAAAAGTTGAACTTAGGCAAGATACACACGAGGCGTACAAAATATGGCATGCAGCTAAGATCTCTCTACGCCTCAATATTTCTTATGCCGTGCCTAATACGTGTCTGTCTATGAAGCTACGCCTCGTGTCCATCTTAGATTATATTTGAAAGAAAAAATTGTTTAGTTTTAAACTTTGTTCATAATATTTATGTACATATCAGTTGCTTACATACTATTTCATTATTAAAAAAAATTTTGTTCTGAAAAATGCAACCATGTCACATGCATTCCCAAACACGGTTGCCACACCACGTTTTCATTTGGGACCAAAATTCATCGAAAAAAGGACCAGACCTCAAAAGAAAGGGACCAAACTTTGTTTTTATTGGTATACAAATTCGGTAAGTTACTACAGTGTCGAATTTGTTGTAAAAAGCAAAATTTGTAGGATGTTTCCATGGTTTCCTATATAAAATTTTAATAAAGGAGACACTTGGCTGTAGTTCAATCTGCACAAACAAAAGTGAAGTATACTTTTAGGTATTACAGTTTCAAATTTCTAGGATAAGACTGTCTTTTACTAATCAAACGTTGTGAATCTAGTTTTGCTTGATTACAATGAAATAAAATGTATAGCGAAGTTAGGTTTTAGTAAGGAACGGTTCAAAAATTTGCGTTGTGACAAACTGAGCAAATCGTAAATGAAACTAAGGAATTATGCTAATGCTATTTTTATAGATGCTTACTTTTTCCCTAACAGTTTAAACTTCATACCAGAGCCTAGATTCAGTAAGTGTGAGTTCTTCAGACTAAAAATGAAGCGTCTTAAAAGTTTCAACTGTGTAATAACTGAATACCGATCAAAATATATAACCACTAAGACAAGGCTTTTTTCTGATAAGTCCGTTATTTCATCCAAAATTAATGACAATGTGTTTGCCCGAATGTTGAACACTTCCCTTTTTAATGCCTCGCCTAAATTATCTCCCAGGTGAAATCTCATTGTTCTGCTACATTTTATTGATAGAGCAATTTTCGTGGTAAGAATTCCATTGAAGCAAATTGAAAATTATGTGTAGGTAATAGATTTGCGGCAAATTTTTTTAGCAGTATTTTGAATTTTTTTTCAGTGTAAAAGAAATAAAAGTACCTAAACCGTGCCGAAATATGTACATATAAGTACTTCGACATTACCAAATACGTTCTGTCTCATTCTCCTTCTCTCTTTTCTCTTCTCTCAAGTTCTTCTCATTCTTCTTCATCCCTTATTGCCTGTCCCAGAGGGTGGTATGTATTTTGTTCCAGTCCCAGTCCCACTCCGAGTCTCAGCCCCAGTCCGTCTCTGGTCTACTTCCCGGAAAAAAGGATCGTAAATACTAATATAGGCAAATTTATATACCAAATTTCAGGCAAATCGAATAGGACGTATGTAAATAGGTAGGCATCTCTTATATATAGATATATATATAGATTTTTGTTTTTCACACTTCACTATAATATTAAAACGAAATGCAGATATTCGTTGCTTTTGAAATTCGGCTTAAAAATTGCACATGGACCAACTAGACTCTCCTGAATTAAAAAAAAAATGTCTTAGTACCTCAAATCGCGGGCCCCCTCTCGCCGGCCCTGGTGATGTGCTATATATATATATATATATAAATATATGTATGTAAAGTTAAATAAGCACGTGCACAAACATATCCATACCAACTGAAAACAGGTGCACCACTGTGTATACGTAACATTTTATTATCACGTATAAACAAATAAAAAATTTGCAATAAAATAATATTGCGATTATAAACTGAGATATAACCTATCCTATCTCTCAAGTTAGATCAAACTACACATGGGGTGCAAAACAAATTTAAATTCGGTTCAGTAGTTTAGGAGTCCATCGCGCCCAAAAATGTTGACACGTGTTTTTTATATATTAAGATAGAATGTTTATTATTCTATATTTATTAATTCAAATAAAACTCAAACTAAAACTAAATTAAAACTAAGAAGAACAATGTTGTATATATAATTATAATTAATAATATAATTATATATGCGTTGAAATTCGAAGTGTTACTAGACGTTGGCTGTAGTTGCTAAAACTCAGCTGTACTATGATGTTGCCTTATATTGCTGCAGGGTTCGATTTGGGTAGTCACTACACCACCCCCTTTCCAGAAAATTCGCCAATGTGCTGGCATCGATTATTGCTGCTAATTCATCTCCTTTGAAATAAGCCGGTTCAAGTTTATCGATGAATACGGTTATCGGCCTCGAACCAATCATTATCATGTATGTCTTGGGGTATGTTATGTTGTCGTCGTTCTCGTAAAAATTATGTTGGTTGTTTGAAAATAATTTCTTGGTTTGTGTTTGCGTATGCGTTATCGATTTTTTGCTTTCAAAGTATAAGTTTGCTTTGTTTTTTTAAATCCACCAACACGTCGTAGTGTCTTAGGAAATTCGCACCTATTATGGGATGCGCAACGTCGGCGATTATGAAACACCACTTAAATGGCCGTCATAGGCCGAGATCTAATGTTATGTCGTTTGCCGAATATATTGATTGTAGTATTGTTTGCAGCAACCAGTTTCATTGCGTTTGGGTGCATACTCTCACCGTGGGTACAACCGAAACTTCGGCGCCCGTGTCGATGAGGAATTTCATTTAAGACGTTCTGTCTCGAATGTATTAATTGTAGTATTGTTTGCAGCAACCAGTTTTATTGCGTTTGGTTGCATACTCTCACCGTGACGTTTGGGTACAACCGAAACTTCAGCGCCCGTGTCGATGAGAGATTTCATTGAAGACGTTCTGTCTCAAATGTAAAGGCGGCTGGAGTTCATATCCTCCTCCGACCAAGAAGTCTAACCTCTTTTGTCTTGAAGGCAATGGAAAAGATAATAGGCCAAGAAATCAGGTCGAACGCCCTCAAGAGCTGGCCCCTACATTATAGCCAGCATGCCTACAGAGCGGGTAGGTCCACGGACACAGCTCTATACCAAATAACATCTGAAATATAGAGGGCGTTCGAAACAGGGGAAACAGTGCTTTGCGCTTTCCTTGATATTGAGGGTGCCTTTGACAACACATCTCACGAAAGCGTGAACATAGCACTACAGAGAAGAGTTCAGGTGCCAATCCAGAGATGGATTGCCAATCTACTCCGCACAAGAATCGCTGAAGCTCAAGTAGGCAGCAGCGCAGTTAAGGTTATTACAACGAGAGAGTGCCCCCAGGGAGGTGTCCTGTCACCCCTTTTGTGGAGCCTAGTAGTGGATGAACTCCTGCAAAAGCAGACAGACAGTGGCATAAGATGCCAAGGATATGCTGACGACATCGTCATAATTGCAAGGGGTAAATTCGAGAGTACGCTCTGTGACATAATACAAAGAGCATTGAACATTACAAGGGAATGGTGCACCAATGTGGGTCTTAACATCAACCCATCTAAGACAACCATAATCCCCTTCACCAGAAGAAGGGTCCTACCAGCCCTGAGAGCAATAACAATAGATGGCGTGGAACTAGAATATGGAACCGCAGTGAAATACTTGGGGATCACTTTTGACACCAAGCTCTTATGGAAACAACACTTCGACTCCATGAAGACTAGGGCCACGAGGTCCATCATGGTATGCAAACGTCTAGTAGGCAAATCATGGGGCTGTATCCCACACGTGCTAAGATGGATGTATACCATGATAGTAAAACCTATGATAACATATGGCTCAATAGCCTGGGCATCGAGAAAAACTCGGGCGACGACGAGGCAAGCACTGTCAAAACTTCAGCGACTGGCATGTGTGTGCATCACGGGAGCTATGCCCACATGCCCCACAACAGCGCTGGAAGCTATCCTCGATCTAACCACGCTGCATGTATCGATAGAGCAGTCAGCCAAGCGAGCCCTCCTTAATATCGTCAAAGAGGGCTCGGGGAAAGGTAAAGTCATATCGTCCCGGAACATGTAGGAATTGAGAGAGAAGATCCCAATCTCTCAACTCCCGAGGGATGATATCCTCAGGCAGATACTATATGAGAAAAGATATAAAGTAGAACTGGGAGACAAGGGTACGTGGGAAGAAAACAGAATTGAGAGCATTCAGGAGCTAAACAGTATAGTATGGTTTACCGATGGCTCGAAGACTGCAGAGGGGATTGGATCTGGAGTCGTTGGACCCAGAGCCAAGATATCAATACCCCTGGGAGCATACCCGAGTATTTTTCAAGCGGAGGTATTCGCCATAAGCCAGTGCGCGGACCTGAACCGTCAGCGAAAATACTCCAATGAGAAAATTGCCATACTCAGTGACAGCCAGGCCACCCTCAAGGCCATCTCGGCATTTGAAATTAAATCAGCACTAGTCCTTGAGTGCGTGGAAAAGCTGAATCAACTAGGAGCACACAATGAACTACTGTTGGCCTGGGTTCCTGGCCACAAGGGAGTCGAGGGAAACGAGCAGGCGGACAGCCTGGCCAGAGAAGCAGCAACGATACGACCTATTGCACAACTCGATACAGGGCATTTATAGGCCTCTCGAAAAATAACCTAAGAATTCTAACAGCTATTCTTACAGGATGCTGTAGCCTGAACAGCCACATGCAAAAGCTGGGTATAATATCGAACAACACATGCCGATTTTGTGATCGATCAGCGGAAACGGCGAACCATATCCTCCTGGAGTGTGATGCAATCTCAAGACGTAGAGCTAAGTTTATGGGCTCACCATGGCCAGAGCATTCTCACATCAAATCCCTCAAGCCAGGTGAACTGCTAGGGTTCATCAGAGATGTCGGCTTGGATGAGGTGTTGTGAAGCAGATGAGGGCACAATAGACCAATGGTCGCAGGGCGATCCTCAATTAATTATCTATCTATCTAGCCGCTTTGTACGGAGGGCCGACTAGTTTTCCGAAAGCTTTGGTGTGAAAGCGCATGGGGGCCGACACTCTGTTTCGTTCTTGCCGAAAATATCATGATACTAACAGATATCGCGGTTTGTATCCCGTGTCCTCACTGCGTCAGCTGGTCGGTCGTGCTTGTTGCCGAGGCGCTCCGATCCGTTGCTGTTTATACGTTATCTCCCGCTTCTCTAAACGATCTAGCCTATCCACCAACTCTGACATGGCTGCTGTTACATCATCACTTGATTTGCAATGGGTGGCGAGGAAATAATGTCGCTGGCGTGTGCCAGTATAGCTGAATCGGTTTCGGCAACGACCGCAAAATATTTGGTTGTACTATTCTGTTGTCGTCGGGGTCACCACTTATATAATGTTATGTTTATTATTCTATATTTATTAATTCAAATAAAACTCAAACTAAAGCTAAACTAAAACTAAGAAGAACAATGTCGTATCTTAAAAGGGAAAGTCCCAAATTATATATGCGTTGAAATTCAAAGTATTACTAGACGTTGGCTGTAGTTGCTAAAACTCAGCTGTTCTATGATGTTGCCACATATTGCTGCAGGGTTCGATTTGGGTAGTCAGGGATTCAAGGGGTTGTGTAGCGCAATATATAGCTTCTCCAACCCAATTGTCAACCTCACCTTCGAGCGGCGTATCCCGTTTCACTAACAGACGAGGCTCTGGCGACCCCAAGCTCCTCATGGAACTTGGAGGTGGGGAGGGAGGGATGGCCTGAAGGTTCAATGTGGCCATATAAATCGTTCCCGAGACGGTCGGGCCAGCACCTTAATGGTGCTGTGTTACCGGAGCGTATCGGATCTGTATCCGACAAAGGACCATCACATCGATAACACTCCCCAAAGCCTTCGGGGAGTAACCTAATCGCTACAACTACAACAACAACAACAACAACAACAACAACAACAACAACAACAACAACAACAACAACAACAACAACATTTGGGTAGTCACTACATATGGTGTATTCCATCCCATTTCGACCAATTTTGAACCCGACCCCTTTAGAATTGGCTGAAAGTTTTTCTTCTTTTTCTAGCTTACGAAAGACGTTTTTCAGTTTTTCAGAATTTTTTCAAATTTTTTCATCCAACTCAAAAAAAGTTATGAATCTTTAAAAAAACACCGTTTTTGTTTTCAAAGTGCTATAACTCTTTCAAAAATTGACCGTTTGGGATCTTTTTTTTTTTTAAATTTGTTTTTAAATGTACTTTTCGGAAAAAATACAAACAAATTTTTAAAGTTTTTTTTTTTTTAATTTTTCAGTTTTTCGAATTCCGCCATTTTTTTTTTCTCATAAAAAACTTCAATCAATTCTGCAATCTTCCCCACTAATCCCGGAGTGGGCCAATTTTTTTTATATATTTTTTTAAATTGAAAAAAAGATTTTCAAAAATAAAAATTTTTTTTATCAATTTTATTTATATAACAAAAAAATGTAAGAAAATGATTTTTAAGATTTCTTTTTTTGGTACACATACGAATGTATGTGTATACCGGCCTAAAGCAGTTGCTGGACAGTGAAAGCGAGTCATTTTAATTGTAGATTACCATAATATATAAAGAAAAGAATACTTAAAAATCATTTTCTTACATTTTTTTGTTATATAAATAAAATTAATAAAAAATAAATTGTTATTTTTGAATTTTTTTTTTTCCATTAAATAAAAAAAATATAAAAAAAATAGGCCCACTCCGGGATTAGTGGGGATGATTGCAGAATTGATTGAAGTTTTTTATGAGAAAAAAAAAATGGCGAAATTCGAAAAATCTCGAAAAACTGAAAAATTTAAAAAAAACTTTAAACATTTTTTTGTATTTTTTACGAAAAGTACATTTAAAAACAAATTAAAAAAAAAAAAAAAGATCCCAAACGGTCAATTTTTGAAAGTTATAGCATTTTGAAAACAAAAACGGTGTTTTTTTTTTAAATTCATAATTTTTTTGAGTTGGATGAAAAAATTCTGAAAAACGTCTTTCGTAAGCTAGAAAAAGAAGAAAAACTTTCAGCCAATTCTAAAGGGTCGGGTTCAAAATTGGTCGAAATGGGATGGAATACCCCATATAAATCAATTAGTAAGGATTATCTCATTTTAAAATTTAAGCTATGTAATCGAGTTTTTTTTTTTTTTTGAAACTGTACGGGTGAATGTGTGACTTTTCAGCGATCAACTGTTAGTTGCGCTACTTGATAAGATTTACAAATGACAAATTAAAATAGTTCTATTCAAACTATATTGGCCGATCTTGCTTCGAATCAAAACAAAATTATTTTTAAATATTGAAATATTACAAGTAGAAAACAAGTTAAATTATTAACATAAATAAAGCAACAGCTAAATATAGACCCTACACAAATTTTCAAAAAGATAAAGCCTTGACTTGCAAACAACTGGATATCAGCGTGTCAATTTTGCACAGTCATTTTGGCATAATTAAATCACAACGCCAAACACCTGTACTCCCACCAGACAAGGCAAGATTTATACTCCAAGCCATTATTTAATTTTTTTTGTTTGCATTTTATCCATGTCATGCACGTTCCGAAAATGGTTTTTATATCATCTTTGCAAACTAAGATTTGCACATTCCGTTCTAGTCGTTCAGTCAGAGTGGTCGCGCGGGTCATCCTCGGCTCAACTGTAATTTGTCGGGCTTTTTTAGTTGAGCCGAAAATTTAATAGGCCTTAAGGTTGGCTTAGTGCTTCCTTCTGGCTTTTCGGCGGAGTTGGGAGATGCAGTGCTTCACTGATCTGGTGTCAGATAGGGGTTGTGCACCCTCAACAGGAATCAGTGAAAGTATAAGTGAAAACATATTGTAAAATTGAAATTGATAACCTGGCGTGGGCCACATAATACCAACTCGATTTACGTATAACTGTCGTAACGGGAAAATGTTGAGCACATGGCAACAGGCCATATACTGGAAATTCTCCGAATTATAACGGAACAAATTACGGATTATAATTTTATGCTGAATAAGCGCTCGTTTTAAAAGCTATGCAATATGTGCATATCTATGAATATTAAATTGCAATTTTGATTGCAAAAATTTTAAAATCACTTTCTGTGAACATTAATTAATAAATTGACAATTTGAATATAACCTGGCGTGGACCATCGAAATACCAATCTCAATTGAAATTGAGAACAATTACAAAAATTGACATTCATTCGCAAGCTGCTACACTGACATTGGAAAAATGGCGTGGTGCCAAGAAAAAACCTAACCTAATATTATATATACATACATAAATTAATGGAGTACCTAGCGTGACGCCATAAAAATTATATATGAACGGGATTTTACCCATAACGGGATACTGGAATAACATGGCAACAAGCCATATATTGAATTTTAATAATTAATAATTTTGTCATGTACACATGACTAAAGTGAATATGAAAAATAATTACAATAATTAAATGGATAATTAACAACTTAAGACAATTTGAATATAACCTGGCGTGGTGCCATGAAAAAATCAGCTTACAAAGCACATAGTTAAATACAAATAGCAGCTACTACACATGGTTCTGGCCAGTTGGTATTACCATTGTGTACTAGTGGAGCCTAAATTACTTACATACTTTGGAAAGTTAATCCAGAAATTAATCATTGTATGCATTGGACAATAACCTCCAAAACTCCATGCAATCAAATTTGCAAAAAAAAAAAAAAACTAAGATTTGTACAGCTAGACATAATTTTATGATTTTGGAAGGTATACAATTGAAATTCCTTACCTTTATCTTAAAAATTATTTTCCTTTTGAAGTCACACGCTACGTATTATTTAAACACCTGTAATCAAATAAGAACAAATACGTTTAGCAGATTAGAAAATAAGCTTTATAAAAATTTCTTTAATTTATATTTAATGTAAATAATCAGCTATAAGTTCGGATTTGCTGTAATCATTCGATTTCAGGTTCTAACATATGTGTCTTTGAACAAAGGTCATCACGTAAATAATCAATTTACACTAAATACAAATTTTCCACCCACCTTAGAATGCATATCGTGTACGTATATCCTCCAATTTTTTACATATTTGATTCGGCGTTCTAAACATGTCGCTTGCAATACTTTTTTGTTTGGCCGGATCAATGGACAAGTATTGTTCACATAAATCACCATCCAATACATTTTTCACTGTATAATATGAACTTCTATAACTCAAATGATCACGACCACATAGTGGCGGATTTTCATTACGCATATGCATTTCCAAATGTTGGAAGAAATCAAAATCTTCACGACTAGTAAATGGCACAAAAGCACCAACAGTGCCACTTAGTGTTGCATAGATCAATGCCTCAGAGCCACCAGGTATTAATGTAGCCTTTTGAAGCGACATTATTACTTCACCTACATGAAATGATGAAATATTTTCAGACTTTTGTGAAGCGCCAGATAACAAGCCACGATCCCAGAGAGATTTAGTACCGGTTGGATCTTCATCGACATCATCCGTCACTGAGTGCGGCAAACGCTGTATACTCATATTACCAAATTTATCAGCAATAGCAATTGTATCATAGTCAAGTAAAGTGGTTGCCGTTACCCAACGTGGATGTGTATCATCAGCGAATATTATTAGTTGATTTTCGGCACGTTTATAGCGTATGAAGAAAACTGATTCTTGAACATCTGATGCATACACACGATGGCCCATTGCTTGTATATTAACTATCTGATATGGAATATGTTTATTTTCACATTTACGCAACATTTTTTTCTTGCCCAAATCATATATGCGCAATATACGTCCACAACCGGCTAATAAACGTCCTTGAAAAGCAGCTAATGCACCTGGTACCTCCTCGATTTCGGTGCGATGCATAAATTCCAAATTTGAACAGGTTGGATCAATTTTATAAACATCAATGCAACCACCATTTGTTATGCGTGGATTTAATTGCAATTCTTTTGCTACACCAACAACCAAGTAATAGCGTCCGTCGGCGGCTATACTAAACTTGAGTACGCACATAGACAAGATAGCTTCATTTTGTACAAGTGGTATTTTGAATAGGGTATGTCCATGTATAGGATCTAAACCACGTATCTGTGATGCCCATAAACCCAAACCAGCTTTGGGCGATGAAAAAGTTTCTTCGGGCAACACTTCATTAATAAATGCGTTCGCCATTTCATTAGCCAATTCACGTTCTTCCTCACCTGCAGCCATACGCATTTCTTCAGCCATTTGTTGTTTACGCGCATTTTTAGTTTCATCAGTATAAGCGTTATGATCAGTTTCAGCAATAATCATACGCCCAGTATCTGGATGTATGGCAAAACAGCGTGGCGTATACTCGAGCGGAAAAGAAACTTGATTAAATACAGCACCTAATTTTTCCAAAGCTAAAATACGTAGTGTGTTTGTTGAGATGGCGACTATACCCTCGCTACATTGCTCACTAGAAAAACCTGAAGCATATTCAAGTGTTTCATAGGATAGTGGTGTTAAGTGAAAACGATTTTGATGATAATATGACAGCCAAGTACGACTAGACATTGCAAGTACAGCTTCAGAGCCTTGCATGCGTATCCGAAATAGTTTAACAGGACGTGAACCAAGATAACGTGTACGTGTATCAGCTAAATCGCCAGATACTGGATCGAGTACAGTACGCAGAAGTACACCATTACTTAAACCAATATTAAGATAAATAGTGCCTTTTGTGGAAGTTGTATTTGGTCGTTCTCCTGGCTCATCACCAGCACCAGTTGTTGTACTCTCTGTATGCCCCATTTCCACAATACACAGCGACTCAGCTGGTGATGGCAAAGCTTGCATGGAACACGGCGATAGGCAATCATTTGGATCTAAAGATATAATACGTACAGTATTATCAGCCAAACCCACAGCTAAAAACCATGAACGTTGTTCTCCTTCCGGTACTTGCCCCAAAGCCATGCACATTACTTCATTAGGCATTTCTGAACGCTCTGTATATTCGTTGAGTTCGCCAGTCTGCAAAGAAATTTTGATTCTACATTAGTTAATTCGTTAAATAGTTATACAATAAATTTTTATTTTAGAACATATTCAGCACTGCAGGACACAAAGTGCGTCAACAAGATTGTTCTTTTTGTGTATTTGTCATCATAAAAACATGCTTGAAATAATAAAAATAAAAGATTTCTCTATTCGTTGGGAAAATTCAGTAGTAAAAGCTTCCTGACTTTTTACTTTTGAGGTCTTATTACGTAACGCGATTCGAAAGATATATCGGATTTGAAAAAAAATTATGTAATGTAATTTGACAGCTTTCGAATCGAGTAACAGAATAAGGCTCCTGTTATTCTTTATTTATTTATTACAGTCTATGGTGTTTCAGGCCTTACAGACTATATAGCAGATTTTAGCTTTACTTAATGATAGACTAAAACAATTACAAACTACTTGTATTGTAACGAATGGCAATAAATTTACAGATTACAGAGAACAAATATCACTGAGTGGGTTTTGGCAAAGACAAATCGATTGCTGAAGAATTTGAGATTAGATTAAAATCGGTCATGGCTCTAAACAAGGGTGCCTTTGAGGCATAGAGGGTCCTGGCATTGTCCGTATAAAAAGTAACTCTGTTACGAAGCGGCCTACTGTGGATACGAAAACGGATACTCGCGAGGAGGCAAGGTGCATCAACTGCTCCGCGAATAATGTCATAAACAAAAGAGAGAGAGATAACGGTTATTCTACATTGAAAAAGACTGTAGGCTTATAAGTGAACACCTGTCTTCATACGAGGGAATCGGATCAGAGAAATTCAACGATCGCAATGCGAAACGAACACATGTTTTTTGTACCCGTTCGAGCCTCCTAATATGGCCTCCAAATAAAGCAAGCATATTCGAGCTTAGAGCGAAAAAGCGCAGTGAACAATAATTTTAAAGTATAGGGATCGCTAAAGTCAGAGCTAAAGCCAGCACTGAATATGACCTAGCAATGGTAGCATTCAAGTGAGTAGTGAAAGAAAATTTCGAATTGAATATTACCCCCAAGCCTTTTATCCCTTTACGGGTGAGAGGCGTGTGCCGCCAATAAAAATAAGAGGTGGGGAGATTATCGCGAGCTTTGGAGAAGGTAACATGAAAGCATTAACCAACATTTAGCGGCAGATTATTGGTATTACACCACACGCTTCTATGAACGGCTTATCGTCTTAACCCTAAGAAGTCGAAATGCATAGTCATTCATAGGTCACTAGATAAAAGTGGAATGGAAAATTTAATTTTAGACAACACTATTATAGAATACGTTGACACGGCAAAAAATCTAGGTGTAGTTTTTAACAAAACCTTGACATGGAAAGATCACATCTTCCGCACAGTGGGAAAAGTGTATGGGATGCTTGGTACACTCTGGCTTACACAATATTTTACTCCGTTACATATTCGGCTACTAATAGCAAAAGCGTACTTAATACCTACGCTCCTTTATGGTTGTGAGGTTTACTCTAATTGTGACTATGTATGTAATAGGAAACTTAATGTAGTTTATAACAACATTGCTAGATACGTCTATGGGTTGAAAAGACTTGACCACGTCTCTCATCATGCTTAAAGGTTGCTAAACATTTCTTTCGATAACCTTATTAAACTTTTTAAAACGCTCACTACGCTACATAAATTAATATATATGAAGGAACCTGACTATCTGTATCGGAGGCTAAATTTTCTCCAGTCGTCTAGATCTGTTCTCCTTACCCACTTCAGACATCGTATGCTAATATCTGATCGCCAGTTCTTCATTACTTCCATACGTCTTTGGAACTCGCTCCCTTCTAGACTTAGGCTTATAAGCAATGCTCTGCTCTTCAATAAAGAATTAACAAGTTTCTATAATAACATAGACAATTAAAATACTGATTTCTTCTAAGCAAATGTACTCTATCATTCGTTTATTTATTTACTATTTATTAAATATATTATTTATTGTAACCTTTTCTTAGCCATAGTCATTAGCTTTAAGTTTCAAGTTTAAATTGCTCCTATATTATGCCTTTTACCGACTAGCACTATAAAATAATTTTTGCCAAATTGTTGTGCTGGGATGAATTGCCTAATAAATACAAATACAAATACAGGGACAGATTGAATCCTTTCCGCGTCAGAGGCATTCGAAATGGTTCCAAAAACCTTTAAATCATCAGCGTACAAAAGAAAGTTAAGGATTACTGAAAGCAGGCTGAAATATCATTTATAAAGATTACAAAAAGCAGCGGCCCCAAAATGCTACCTTGCGGCACGCCGGAGGTGGGAATATAAAAGTTAGAGAGAGTATTGTCAATTACAACATCTCAACTCCGCTGTCGAAGATATGATCTTATCCAAGAAAGAAATTTTGAGTTGAATCCCAAAGAAATCAATTTAGAAATTAGGATTGAGTGGCTAACTTTATCAAAAGCTTTTGAGAAATTAGTGTATATAGTATCAAGTTGTAAACGATTATTAAACGCGGATAGGCTCAGCGAAAATTGCTAAATTTGTCACAGTGGATCTACCGGACATGAAACCATGCTGATTGTTACTGATTAGACGTTTTACCGCAAAATACATTTTTTGTTTCACAATATACTCAAAAAGTTTAGAAATAGTCCACAACTTTGCTATGGGTCTATAATTGGCAACGTTATTTTTATTACCGCTCTTGAAAACTGAGCTAATGAAAGTTATCTTCCATGCATCGATAAATTCGCCACACTCGAGAGATTAGTTAAACACAACAAGTTGTAGCGGAAAAAATCTGCAAAAAGATTAGCCGCTTCAGCAGGTGAAGAGGCATGCTCCGAATTATAGAATACTGATCCCGGAATACTAGAGCATAGCATTTTGGAATTTTCAGAATAGTGAAGGAATTTATTCTTAGAAGAAAATAAAAAATATAATGTTTCCTGTAATTACAACGGGCATGTTCACGGACGTGGTTTGGTCTATAACTTTTAAAGTTTTAAGGATAAGCTAAACAAGCAAAACAAAACGGCACTTACAGCATCCATTTCGAAGTAAACCAATTCCCGACCCGAAAGTGTGATAACAACTTGACGTTGATTTACAGCACATTTTGTAATTGATTTTTTGCCAGGTGCTTTCCATTCATTTACACGTTTATCGGAACGAATATGGCGTATACCATCAGGGTATACTTGAACCAATGCATCGTCGCCCAGAGAAGAACAGCTCAATGTAGGTGTGGTGCCTAAAAAGCCACTATCCGTAACTTCTTCAACAGTTTCGCCAATACTCAAAACAAGTGTAGCATTCACGAAAGACACAATAATGTAAGCGTCAAACTCATCTGGAAGTAAGAAAGAGGTTTTGCAAAAATTTTAGTTTTTATTTAATTTGAAGCATGTAAAAAGTTTTTGAACCAAATTTGGCAACGAATAGTCAGATATCCTTAAAATTTTAATCAAAGAAAATCAGTTGAAACACGGAATAGTAACATCATGTATTTATTGCCAACAATTTAACTGAACGCTATCCTTAGTATCTGTATCATCTGTTTTATCAGCTTAAACTTTACACTGATTAAATTAAGCAGTGATTTTGCGAAATGTTGCCTTACCTATATTTGTGTTGCTATTCAAAATAAATCATAATTATATATACGCTCAGTTTTTATAGCTGAACATATAAATAAAATGATGCAAATTTCATGCACAAAAGTAACTCGTCAAGTCACGCCAACCCCGGCGCAACAGCATACAGGAGTTAAACGCCTGAAATAGAAAAGAACTGGTGTTTGATTTTTATGTTCTATTAGTTAGTGTCATTGCAAACTTTATGTACTATGCAGCAATGTTGGCATGTATGTATGAATGAGTGTAGGGAAAATATTTTGTATACATAAGCATCAACATCACCAGTTTTACATTTAAAAAAATTTCATACAAATATAGGTAAAATACAAGCAATCCGCACAATATAAACGTATTTAACTTGCATTTTTAAAATCTTTGCATAACTACTATAAAAAAAGTTTTATTTTAAATATATGTAACTAACCGTCAATGCGTTTCTTCACAGTCCATACAGCATTGGGATTGCCTGGTAGTTCAGATACAGCCATTTCGCTAACTTCCAAACCATGACGTAATACGCGCAATGTAGAGCGTGGTCCGCGCCCGCATAGCACATACAGTTGTGGTGTGTCCTCGTTAGCTAAATCAGCTACTTGTGAAGAAATTATTGGGGCAAAAGAAGGCATTTCATCTACCATGACAAGATTTTTCAGTGGCCGTGGTGCGAAAAAGAAAGTTTCGCCCTCTTCTAGCGGCATGGCAGAGCTGAATTCGGGTTCATCATCATCATCACCCAGATGTGCAATCTGATAAAGATAGCTGTAAATAAATAAGTAATGTTTAAGAAACATTTTCGTAGTTCAATTATTGTTACAACTTACTGGTTGCCAAATTCACATGCTACAAAAAGAAAACCCGTTTTCAATACACACATCGCTATGGCAGGTGGCACAGTGTCAAAATATTTTAGCTTGATCTCAGACACTACATCATCATCAGTTTCAAGTGTGACCTTAAATATATCACCCTGTTCCGTTTGTACCAAAAAGAAATACATGCTCTTGGTGCGATGTGTTGCTGAGCATATAAAGATCATGCCACGATCAGGATCATCTAAATCATTACGCCGACGTGGTATAGGACAACGTATATCGTGCTGATCACCCAAATTTTTATATGTTAAATAATTTTCTGAACAAATCAATACACCAGATGGACCATCATTTCCACCGGGTACGGAAATTAAAAAGTTCGCATGCTCTTCCAGGGGTTCAGAGTATTTGCGTACCACATGATTGAGACCAAGATCCAATTCATAGAATGTCAGTGTTTGCTGTGTACGTTGAGCAGCATCGCCTGAAAGTAAAGTGTATTTAAAGAATTTGCAGAAAATATACTTAAAGCAAGTGCGACTTATATTTTAACACAAAATAAACTAAATGTCAGCTACATATCAGTGAAGTATTTGCAAAAGATTTTCATACAAATACCAATGGTTCAGGAGCTGTTTTCTATTGCACTTTGCCAAGCCAAATGAAATGTATTTATTGCTCGCATCTGGCATGTCTATTAAAAGTGCATAAATAGTTCTATATCAAAACATAAACGTTAAAGTTTTATGATGTATATTGGAACGATTTGTCAAATTTGGTTTTAAGACAAACCGGTTTCGGCGTTGTGCCATCATCAGTGTCAATTTTCGTTCTCGGGGATGACGGAAAAACGTTCCAATATACATAATTTATCCACCCTGTCGGAATATCAACAAAACAAAATAAGTCAGTTAAAGTTTTATTTATTTATTGTTGGCCACATATCAATGAACGCTAGAAATCCTATTATTATTAAAATGTATTTATAATTTGTAATAATCTAAGTTTTAGGCTTAAAACGCCGTAATAATAAATAAATAATAATAATAATATGAAAAATGCAATACATACCAGTAGGATCATTGTCGGCATCTTCGTAATCGATTTCCAAGCATGCAAATAATGGATTATCAAATCCAACGTCAACGCCTACCATATGATATGTTAACGTACTCGATTTATGTGCTTCTAATGGCGATGAAATCGTAAGACGCGCTTGTGAGTCCCGATTGAGTATGTATGCCAATTTTTGTTTTTCAACTGCACCAATCATAACCGCACGTCCTTTTGGATCTATAGCAAAATATTGCCCGGGCACAATACGTCTACAACCAGATTTACCAAATGTTTCCTGATGCACTTTATCTAAACAATTCTTGGTTGGATTGTACTCAAGTATAACTATTCGGCCAGAGTCAGAACCCACGACAATGTAATCTGAACAAATAGAAGAAAAATATACAATTTTATGTGTTTTGTGCAAATAAAATATTTGGCTTGCCATTTTATAAATCTTATTTAGGATTTTGTTCTCAAACTGCTTTACTCAAAGGAGTTCCCTAAGTTTCTTTAGAGGACTGATGAACCTAATAACTATTTTAAGAGTCCGCTACTAGCTTAACCTTAGAGCCGTGAGTTGGGCACTCAGCGCCCATATTAAGTTTTGATGTTGAATTACTGGGGCCCGGGAAGTCCAATTAAATTTTTGTTTGGCAGACTGATAAATTGTAGATTTGTTTGAGGTTTTAAAATTTCAGGTGTATAGCTGTAAAAATAAAAAAGTAACGGCATTTCATATGGTTGGTTCTCTGTACGTGAATTGGGGCAGTCAGTGCCCATAATATTTCTTCATATATTTTGTATGGAAACATATAAATTTCTAACGGATTTTGTAGGATATTCTGCATTTTTATCAGTTCTGCCTAAAAGTTTCAAGTGAGCAGTTTCATTTCATATTTTATACAAATTTTGCTTGAAATGAGTGAACAATTAGCAGTTTACTTGGCAAACCAACGCCGTGAATTGACTGGAGAAGGAGTCTTGCCGCCAGCGGGTTAGGGGGTCAGAATATACCCGCGGTAGGTATGCACGTCGTAATAGGCGACTAAAATACCACACGGGCTGTCTTCTTATGTCCCCAGCACACCATCTGCATAATGAGGCGAGAATACTCCCCATCAGGGAGAGAAATGAGATGCGGACCAAACAGTTCCTGTTGAATACCCAGAAACCTGAGCATCCCAACAGACAATTGATTGATGAACCAGCACCGCTTAGGGGCTTAAGGAGTCATCTCCGTAAGCATTTTGAGGAAATACGGCACCTGAGAACTCAGCCGTATGAAGCGAAAAAACACAAGCAGGTCCTTGGTGAACTCCACAAATAGGCGTCGGACCTTTATGCCGGGAATTTCCCGGTGAATCCAGTACTCAAAGAAAAGTATCCAAAACTCGCGGAAGAGGAACGCATACTCCCAGGGAAACGCGTGTCACTCTTGCTCAACTTCGTTCTGGATATTGTAACAGGTTAATCTCTTACCTATCCAGAATCAACCCCGACCTACAAAATGTATGCCCCGCTTGCAATGTGTCCCCACATGACACCAACCATCTCTTTAACTGTAATGTGGAACCAACGCCTCTAACACCCCTTTCCTTATGGTCCACCCCTGTTGAAACAGCAAGTTTCCTTGGACTCCCGTTAGAGGACATTGATGACAATTTGTGATCGGTCGCGGCTGTTAGGTGGGGCGAAGCATTGCTACAACAACACCAACACCAACAACACCAACACCAACAACAACAACACCAACAACAACACCAACAACAACACTAACAACAACACTAACAACAACACTAACAACAACACCAACACCAACACCAACACCAACACCAACACCAACACCAACACCAACAACAACAACAACAACAACAACAACAACAACAACAACAACAACAACAACACCACCACCACCACCACCACCACCACCACCACCACCACCACCATCGTCCCGATCAGACAAATCTCTCGATCTAAACGCCGCTAGCATCTCCAAATGAACCACCTTTCTATTTCGTGGTTTCCCAATGGTTTGTATGCGGTAGATGGAATTACTGATCTTCTTCACAACCTTGTACGGGCCTTCCCAAATGCACCGAATTTTGGCTGGAACACCTTTCCGCCGGTGAGGGTTGTTTAACAGTACCAAATCTCCCTCCAAGAACCCTTCCGAATTATTGTTCTCATTGTACCTGCGTTTGATCTTACTACTCATTATCCTTAGTCGTTTCCTCACACTCTGTTGTTTGACCAATGAACTACTTCGCAGAGCTTGCGCTTGACGGATTGGCTTGACAATATCGTTCCGCCGTTTCCCAACAGAAGTGCGCGATGGCTTGAAACCACCCTTGCATGCTTCCTGCAAAATTCTTGCAGTTGTTTTAGTGCGTCCATTAGGGTTTGTCAATGCCGGTGTTTTTGTCGCAGGTACTTTTGATTTCGCTTTGTTTGGCCCATTCGTTTCATCAACCTTTACCTTTGACTTTCGTGGCCTTTGTCGACTTTTCTCCACCAGTACTCGATTACTGCTGAAACCTTTTTCCAGACTGAAGTTAATTGGCACATCCTGGTTCTTATAAAGCACCACCCTTTTCTGCATATCGATCTTGATGTCATGGTCAACCAAGAAGTCCACTCCCAATATGACTTCATGAACGATATCCGCCACAACGAATTTGTGTAAAACCATGACCTTCCCAATCAGTACTTCACATATCACTTCTCCCTGGACTTGGTTATACTCGCCTGTGACCGTACGCAACCTTGCTCCAGGTAACGGTTTAACTCTCCTGTTGACTAATTCAGATCGAATCAAGGAATGAGATGCGCCCGTATCTACAGTCAGTACACGCTCCTTGCCATCGACATTGCCTCTGACGGTAAGACTGCTCGATTTTCTACCAATTTGCAACACAGATATCACAGGACATTCAACAGCCGGGGCAAGTTTTCGTTCTTTACTTTCGACACGCTCTTGCTCATTTCCGCCAGCTTTGCGTTTACGGCCACCCACATTGTTGGAACTATTAGGACCAAGATCGCAATGACGTGCAATGTGACCTGGGTTGCCGCACTTGAAACATTTAATAACTGCGGCATTCTTCTGTTGAGATCCCTTTAGTGCTTCCAAAATTGTGTCTACCCACTCTGGCCTTTCTACTTCCACACGGCGTGCTTTGAAGACTGGCTTACACAAAAGCGACGCTGTTTCCTGAATCAGAGCATGCGATACCGTTTCTGCGAATGTGGGTTTTGGGTTTGCATATGTCGCTCGTTTCGTTTCTACGTCCCGTATGCCGTTTATAAAACTCTGGATTTTTACCCTCTCGGTGTATTCCACAGGTGCGTCCGCATTTGCGAGATGAGCCAACCTTTCAACATCCGAGGCAAACTCCTGCAAAGTCTCATCCGTCCTTTGGTGACGGTTTTGCAACTCAATTTGGAATATCTGTTTCCTATGCTCGCTTCCATAACGTCGTTCTACAGCAGCCATCAATGTTTCATAACTGTTCCGTTCGTACTCTGGAATCGTCTGTAAGATTTCCGCTGCAGGCCCTTTCAATGCCACGAACAGTGCAGCAACTTTATCTTCATCATTCCAGTTGTTCGCTGTCGACGTCTTCTCAAATTGGAGCTTAAATACCTGGAATGGAACAGAACCATCAAACGTTGGGGATTTTACCTTCGGATTACTCGCTGAAACTGCTGGACGATTTAATTGTAACTGCTCCATACGACCCTTCAAATCATCGACTTCTGCCTGAAATTGAGCGATTTTTGCATCCTGCGCTTCCAGCTTTGATGTTACCCTTGCTTCCTGTGCTTCTAACTGTGAAGACATTTGTGCCACCTGTAATGATAAGCGCTCCTCTTGTTCTTCCATCTTTGATGTTATGCGTGTCTCCTGCGATTCCAGTTGGGATGCCATATATGTGTTCTGTTCTACCAATTGCATTTCCATCTTGGATGTAATCTGTGTCGACATTTCTGACATTCGCGTTTCTTGTGCTTCAATCTTCGATGTTATTCGTGTCTCTTGGGATTCCATCTGTGATGACATATACGTTTTCTGTTCTTCTAGTTGAGATGACATATACGTTTTCTGTTCTTCTAGTTGAGATGCCAGTTGAGATGTTATATCTGTCTTTTGCGATTCCAGTTGAGAAGCCACTGTCGATGTTTGAGCAGATATTGCAGCCAAAATCATGTTCAAATCTGTGCTGGTAACCGTCTGCGATGTTTCGTTTTTCTCTTCAATTTTTGTTGTCTCCTCCCCATCAAGGTGAAAGACATACTCTTCCACATCAATTCCTTCTGCTTCCATTGCCTCTCGTAGCCGTGCCTGAAGTTCAAGTTTAACGCCGCTTGTATTCAATCCACGGGTCTCCAACTCCTTCTTTAGTTGCTGGATCTTCAATTCACCGAACTTTGCCATGTCCTTGTTGTCCTTTGGAATTTATTCAACAATTCCTCTTCTGACACCAATTGTAACGAATTTCCTGCAAATCCTCTCATTTGCCCCTTTTGCTAGGTTCGTATCGCTAAACTGTTGAATAAATAACTCCAATATTGAATAATGGAAAAATGGCCTTTATTAAAATGCTTCACAATAACACTCAAACTGTGCAACGAATAGCTTAATAACCAAACTGATAGCTCAAATGAAACTCCACTAATCAAAATAATACTGGTATTGCTCGCTAGATATCTTCTTAGTCGTAACTGCTGATCAACTCAAATCAAACTGAATTACTTCTTACTCGCCTGCACCGCTTTTATAGTTTACGCTGCATACTTCTAGGCTCTTCGATTTCCAGAAGTTACTAGTTAGTTCGGCTACAAAATTGCCAGCCACAACTACGTGCACAAATTATTGCTCTCTCTTGGACAACTCAGATAAGATATATGCATGTATTTGTGCATTGCCGCTTAGATGTTCGTATACGTACATATGTGTAGACGCAATTATTTATTCGTTTATGTAGATACATAATGATTGAATTATTGATGTGCATTCACGTCACTGGTTAGCATCGGCTTAGAGACGATAGCATCGCTCAGTGCTGCTAACATTCGTTACAATATAAAAGAACCATAATTTATAAAAAAAAGAAATACATGGAAGATAGAGTAAATCATAACAATGGCGATATGAAACGTATGTGGAAGTGTCTAAAAGACCTCGTCGAGCTTAATGATGTTAAAAAACATATCACTAAAATTGTAATTAACGGTGAATGCCTGGAAAATGAATATGATATAGCTAATGCCCTAAATAACTTTTTTATACAAAGTATTTATGGAGACAGTGGTGAAGGATCAACTTGTGGCATACTTAGAGAAGCACAATGTGAAACAGCGTTGAATATGGTAATTGCAGATTGGAAAGAAGACATGGCGGACAAAAAATTTACGGTGTCTGTCTTCTTGGATTTAAAACGGGCTTTTGAAACTGTCGATAGATCTGAGCTATTGGACGTTATGTTTAAAATTGGTATAAGAGGAAAGGCGTTGGAATGGTTCCGGAGTTATTTGGGTGACAGAAAACAAAGAACGATAATTGGAAAGGTTTCATCAGTGGTGGATGTTAACATTGGTTTACCACAAGGCTCGGTCTTGGCGCCAATATTGTTTACATTGTATATCAATGATATCAAAAGATGCTTAAAATATTGTAAAATACGTCTATTTGCGGATGATGCATTGCTTATCATAAGT
Source organism: Eurosta solidaginis (assembly GCF_040869045.1). Classification (NCBI taxonomy): domain Eukaryota; kingdom Metazoa; phylum Arthropoda; class Insecta; order Diptera; family Tephritidae; genus Eurosta; species Eurosta solidaginis. The sequence goes on from NC_090323.1 coordinate 183,286,397, forward strand.
GAAATAAATTTTGGAGAGCATGTAACTTATCTGGAAAGGAAAATTGCACAGAAAATAGGCTTCATGTATAGAACATGTAAACATATAAGTCAAAGTCATAAAATATTGGTATATCGTTCAATTATTGAACCACACTTTATTTATTGTCCTACTATTCTGCTATTAAGTAATGATATATATATTAAGAAACTTCAAATACAGCAAAACAAGGCAATGCGATTTATTTTAAAATGTCCTCCAAAAATTGTAATGCTCAATAGATTAAACTGGCTTAGTATTAAACAGTCAGTTAGTTATTTCACATTGAAATTTATACACCAACTTAGGTTAGGAATGTTACCGAATTACCTGAGTAGTAAAATACATTATAATCATGAAATCCACAATTATGGAACAAGAAATTGCAATAATATAAGCAGGCATGCTTAACGAACGAAACGATATCATTTCGTTACGATAATCAACGTTAATAAACGAAACGAAGTTATTTCGTTTCGTTTATTAACGTTAAGAACGCCAAATTAACGTTAATTTCAAATTAACGTTAAAGTCACTTCGTTTCGTTTATTAACGTTGATTATCGTAACGAAATGATATCGTTTCGTTCGTTAAGCATGCCTGAATATAAGACTGCCTAGAATAAGAACTGAGTTCGCCAAAAGGTCTCTTGAATATTTAGGGTATAAAATGTATAATGAGTTACCTTCTGATTTGAAAGACTGTGAAAATATTAGTAAGTTCAAAGAAAAATTGTTTTTATATTGTACGTCACTAAATGTGACATGAGTATTTATGTTTAATCTCTTATTTTAACATAAACTAGGTCTTAAAGACCGTAATAATAAATAAATAAATAAATCCTGTTTAACTAACAGACGAGGCTCTGGCGACCCTAAGCTCCACATGGAACTTGGGGTTGTGGAGGGAGGGGATGGCCTGAAGGTTTAATGTGGCCACATAAATCGTTCCCCAGATGGTCGGGCTAGCACCTTAATAGTGCTGTGGTACCGGAGCGTACCGGATCTGTATCCGGCAAAGGACCATCACATCGATAACACTCTCCAAAGCCTTCGGGGAGCAACCATATCGCTACAACAACAACAACAGGAAAGTCTTGCAAAACAAAAGTTAATTCTCCAGTCGTCTAGATATGTTCTCCTTACCCACTTCAGACATCGTATTCTAATATCTGATCGCCAGTTCTTCATTACTTCCATACGTCTTTGGAACTCCCTCCCTTCTAGACTTAGGCTTATAAGGCTTATAAGCAATGCTCTGGACTTGATAGATAGCGGTAAGTTTTCCTACCTTATATAATTTTAAAACAATTCAATGACCCCTATGTCACTAAAACTCTTTTTTTATCGTTAGTAAGACCTATATTGGAATATGTTTCCATTATCTGGAACCCGCGTTATCAGGTTCATAGCGACAAATTGGAATCGGTCCAGAAGCAGTTTTTGCTCTTTGCTTTAAATCATTTGCCCTGGGATCCATCAAGGAACATACCGCCCTATTGCAGCCGGTTAAAACTTTTACAGCTGCCTTCACTACAGAGCATTAGGGAGATGCTTGGCGTTTTATTTATGGTAAAACTATTAAGGGGGATGATAAACAGTCCATTTCTGCTTGGCGAGGTGATGTTTAATGTCCCTTTTAGGCCCTCTCGGTATTTCCAACCGCTATATTTAAATACATGTAGATCGAATTTTCAAATGCATGAACCTCTTCGTTGCCTGTGTCAAGATTTCAATAATCACTGCAATAGTATTGATACTTGCGACACACTTTACAGTATAAAAAAATATATACTCACTGCCTTGAACTCATCTGTTTCAAAATCACATGTTAAACTAAATCGGTTACCTGCTCCAGTTACTTTGGGCGGCTGGCTTGGAATCACGTCCTTTCCAACTTCCCACACATCGCAGCCCTACTCATTGTGTGTTAAATATACATCAGCTGCTCGAAATCACGTCCATTCCGACAGCACTAATAATCAATAGTTACTTTGGGCGGGTGGCTTGGAATCACGTCCTTTCCAACCTCCCACACATCACTGCCCTACTCATTGTGTGTTAATATACATCAGCTGCTGGAAATCACGTCCATTCCGACAGCACTAATAATCAATAGTTACTTTGGGCGGGTGGCTTGGAATCACGTCCTTTCCAACCTCCCACACATCGCAGCCCTTCTATTGTGTTTTAAACATACATCAGCTGCTCGAAACCACGTCCATTCCGACAGCACTGATAATCAATTCCGTTGCTCGGCATCACAGTCCATCCCGACAACTGATTCAATAATATATGTATATACATATTTTATAATATAATTTTGCTCACTATGTATACTTGTTAATTTTACACTGTAATCCGCATTTATGTTCATTCATTAATTCATATTTAGTCTGATTGATTGTAAAATTTGTAGACTAACAAATAAATAAATAAATAAATAAATATATAAATAAATAAATTTCATTATTTTCCTTTCCCAGGTAAACACCTTGAAACGATGGTGTGAAACCTGCAGAACTGCTAAAGTCGACAACAAAACAACGGCAGTTTGCGACCATTTTCTTGTTCCGGCCAGCACCAAACACTATATAAGAACTTGCGATGCTGATACGGTCTCAGATATTGGTGAAGACGAGGACAATATTCCAACAACGCCAACAGCAAATCAAAACGCATCAAAAAGACAGCAGAGAACTTCACCCATTTGAGAGATCCAGAACTTAAAACTTTATACGATTTTTACTTTTATATATTAAAAAATATCTGTTTATAACAAAATAAATATGTTTCATTGAATTATATAAATAATTAAGCGAAATATTGGCTTTTTCATATAAAAAAATCTTTTAAAAAACTTAAATTTTCATACAAAATACATTACTGCGCACTGAGTGCCCAAGTCACGATATTAGATTGTATGGCCATGTCACGGTTCTAAAGTTAACATTTCTGTACAATTTTTTATGGTTTCTTCATTATCAATAACAACCAAGCCTATGTATATTTGAATAAAGGGTTTATAAATGTGACAATATTGAAACTGAATTTTTAAATAAAAATAACACTTTTACGTGCGCGGAAGTTTTTTAAACTTTTTGTATGCATAACGCAGTTAAATTTAAATAATGGCGCTACATACAGGATAAGATGGAAAAGGTACACTTGCAAAGTGCCCACTCAGAAGGATACATATTTGATATTAAAAACGAGGAAACTTTCTACATTTTCTCGCTACCTATTGATTTCTGATTTAAAAAAGAAATTTTCTTACTTTTAACCGAAGCTTTTTCATATATGTAAGTTTCCCTAAATTATATTTGAAAATTTTATTATTTAGGGCCGTTTACACCACACAAGTTAACGCTGGACACTTTATCTTCCAGATCATCGAAGAGCTTTTGTAAATAAAGTACCAGTTAGAATACTTCTCATTAATTTATAATGGAAATTGTGTGGATATCTTACTATTCTGGCTATCTTCTTCCTGTTTTACAGTGCTTACCCCCACAAGCACGTTCTCAAGGCCCTATTATATGCCCAGTACCGAATTCCTTCGGTGGATATTTTTCAAGCCATTCAGTTTACAATGTGTGGGACTCTCCGAAAGTGTAAATTGTGGGGCTTGTTGAAAAAAATATATGTATGTACCCTAAAGTCTGTTATATGTGGCACGACGCCCTTGCAAAAGGCAAGGGTGTGATATTTCTCAAGGTTTTTAATTCATTACATGTGGCGGGACTTGCCAATGTTAAATGGGTATATAATTTGTATAGAGCGGGGTTGCCCCTGTTACAATAGGTTTGAGAATTCTCATGCTTAGTGGCAGTTTTGGAAATATTGCGTGAATAGCAGTTGTTTCTATATAACTACCGTCGTGTTTAAACTAACCTTTTGATACCTCTCCTGCTATTTTTGGACGCGTAGTAAGCAGTCAAACCCTGGTATACTTTTTTACTTTACTTAACTGTCTAATTTGTTTCTCAACGTTTCAATTCGATATAACACAAAATCATATCGAATGCGACGACAAGATTTTTATTTTAGCACATAGACGATTACTGAGTGTCTTATTGAAAAGCTCAATGGTATATGAACCTTCAGTAGGGATTCGTGCCAATTATTAAACAAGACAGTACAATTTTATAGACGCACCTTTTGTTCCGCCCGTTAGCCTGAATGACATCAATGCTCTTATGCAACCAAAAATTTCAACAGACAAAATGGTATGCACTTTACCGGTATTCGAATCTGGACGCACCAACTCAAGCGATTTTCCACGTGAAAGAATCACTTCTTGTTGCTTTCCGCCAGAAAAATTTCCATGCACGGCATGGGTAATGCCGGTACCCTTTTGTAGGGTTAAATTGTACAAGTACATTTTTTATCTTGATCCTATAAAGAAACGGGAAATTTAATATTAGTTAAGTATGGTCCCCTGAAATTTAGTTTAAAAGCATGTTCTACTCTGGAATACCATGGTTACAGTATGGTATTTCGGTGTAACCTAACGATGCTAATGAGTAGCAAATGTTTTTTTAGCACGTAAAAAACGCGACCAAAGCACAGACATTTCTGCGTCTCTGGAGATACATCGTGCAAATAAGCTTACGTAGGTTTATTTGGTAAAATATATATTTGTTCGAACAATTAATTGCATATTATATTACCTTTCGCTCTTGAACTCAATTTATCATTTCAACTAGACATGGATGTCAATCGATGTAAAAATTTGATCGCCATTTTGTATATTCTTCCAGCCAAGCAACGACGGCTACAAAATATTAAACTTTACACATTGACGAACGGAATTGAAATGGACGAAAAACCGGCAAAAGAAGTATAGTAAAGAAATCCGGCGAAGTTGGCTGCTAATATTAGGGTTACCGTGTTATTAAACAAATTTCGTCGCAGTCAATTGCCGTCTTTCAGTGAGTTTTACAGCCCCGGCTCACGCTCACTTCTCACGGGAATGCTCTGATCATAGCATGAACTGCTTGCAAGGCTGCCAATTTTTAAGATTTAAGGTACGCGCACATTACGCTGCGCGACACGTAGCAGCAGCGGCGCCTCACAGAGCGACATATTTTGGCAATTCACATTAAGCGGCAAACGAGCGACACATTGCGGCAAAAGTTTGTGTTTATTTTTGTTTGCAAAATGGACGACACTATTTTTGAAGCTGTAATTATTTCATTTTTGTGCGAAGAAGAGGAAAGGAAAAGAAAAAGGTCGTGGCTATGGGCCCAAGACATCTCATCCTCAAGATATGAGGAAGGAGAGTTCCACACTCTTTAGCCCAGATTGAAAAAAGATGGTGCAAAATTCTTTGCATGTATATTTATGAGGCAATTCACACCTAGCGGCAGCAGCACTGCGCGACACTTCCCAACGCGGATTTTTTGCCTAGTTAATCAAATCTGCCGCGCTGTGCCGGGTCGCGCAGTGCTGCTGACGCTAGGTGTGAATTGCCTCATAAGAATACATGCAAAGAATATATTGTAGTGCAGTGCAGTGCAGCGTAGTGCAGCCTAATGTGGCCTTACCTTTATGTGCGATGGTTGTATTACATATATCTCCAATGTAGATGATGCCCTCAGAGAAATACTTTCTATTTCAGAAATTAACAAAGTAAAGGCTCCATTACTGATACTTAGCATAGACTTGACTTGACTTGAGAACTGTCACTTACAGTTCTGTTAAATGAACATTGCATGTTACTGATTACTCAAAACTTAACTTGACTTAGAAGTCTGTTGAATTTTGATTTTTTATGTAAGTTCTAAGTGACGTTTACATTTTGAGATGCCATTTGTTTGATTCCATTTCATTTTGACATTTTGTCATACAAATTGACATTTATTTAAAAATAAATTTCAACGCTGATTATGATGCCAGATTTTATGCGCCAAGTGGAGTATAATCGTGGCAAAGTTGCCAAGTTTACGCCAAGTCAAGTCAAGTCTATGCTAAGTATCAGTAATGGGGGCTTAAATTTAAGGGAGCAAAAGGGTGAACTTGAAAAAATGTTGAATGAACAAAAAAGGGAGATAAGCGCATCCATAACGCACAGCGAAAGAGAGATGAAATTGTGGATAATATAAACAGGGTGAACACGGAAAAACAAGAGTTGAGTAAACATGTAGAGAGTCTTTGCAAAGCAAACAAAGAAATGCTTAATAAGATCAATACCCCAAATGAAGCGTTTAATAAGCAAAAGGAGGAAATTATAAGAGAGGTTAAAAAGGTTGCAAACCAAAATAAAGCTGTTACTGCTAACGAAGTCAATTCATATGCCAATATTACTAAGGGAATTCCTCCAATAGTAATTAAACCCAAGGTTAAACAAGCATTAGAGAAAACAAAACGGACTTGAATAAAATAGATCCATCCCATTTGAATATAGGTAGGGTACAAAATAAAAACAATGGTACAATAATTATTAGTGCGAAGTCAGCTAGTGATAAGGATAAAATTAAGGACACTCTAACAGAAAGGCTAGATAAAAGTAAATACAACATAGCTGAACCGAAAATATATTTTCCTAAAATCATGGTGACTAACATTAGTACTGAGCATCCTGAAGAGGAAATAGTTGGTATGATCACCAACCAAAATGAGTTTTTGCGAGATGCTAAAATGAAATGTGTAAGAGTTATTAAATCAAGGAAGGAAAACAGAGCCTCATATATCAATACAGTCATTGAGATTGGGCACAAATACTATGAATACGTGTTGAAATGCAAGAAAATCAATATTGGTTGGGACCGCTGTCCAGTTTACGATGCTCAAACGGTAAAAAGATGTTATAAATGCTTAGGGTTTAACCATATAGTGGCTACTTGTACACTTAAACAGAGGTGTAGTAAATGCAGCGGGGAACATAAAGTCGAAGAATGCACAGAGAGTGCACCCCTAAATAAATGTGATAATTGTATAGATAGTAATAATCGGTTAGGTTTAAATATTAATACAAAACACAACATCATGAGTCATGAATGCCCAGTTTATTTAAGGAAACTTAAGCTGGAAAGACAACGCGTGGGCGTTTAGCCACCAAAACTAGCTGATCGGGGGATAAAAGCTTTAACTTACAGTGCATTTACCTAAATATTTGTAGTTTTCTAGCCAACAAACCTGAACTCGAAAGAATTATAGAAGAGTTAGATCCGGATATCGTTCTATGTTCACAAGCATGTATAACACGGGATGTTAGTGATGCGGAAATAAACATTCCTTATTATACAATGGTTCGTTGCGATTCTCATAGTAGACACACAGGAGGTGTAGTCTTACTATTAAAAAAAGGTATCGGTTATCAGAAAGTTGGCAACCCTGGTGTGTGAAAGCTAAAGTAATTTGTGCTCCTCTTTAAATTTTCAAATTCATTGTTTATTGTGAGTCTTAATTCTTACAACCTGTGTCTAAACATTAATAAACGTGACACTTGTCTGTGGAAAGTAAGATCCTCTGTCCAGGTGATCTCCAATTCAACTTTACTAACTTGGCAGTATATTGCGATTGGTGCTCCTGCTTTGTTGTTGTCAGTCAACTTGTTTTTCTTTGACACCTTCATCAACTGTGTATCTTCCCGCCAAAAGTTTTATAGTCACTGAAGTTTGTTTGTGCTTCAAGCTTTATTTTGTGGTTTGCGTCTATGCTAAACTTGAAGCCTGCGTCATAATAATCTAAGCTGCGTTAGAGCTGCCACCCAGTTTCTTGGAGCAATATTTTTTGGCCCGTTTTTTTCGAACACCATGGACCAAGTCAATGGTAAACGTCGTGGTGACGACCTTAATAACGAGGTTGATAGCGCCAAAAAGGTGCAACGGATCAGCGGCTTCTCTCCTAGTTTAATGCAAAGCATGGATCAGCGATTTGCCAAGTTCAACGATCTGATTGCTAAGCAAATTTTGGATTCGGAAAAAAGGCTCATCGAATTCGTATGCAAAAAACTAGAAGACAAATTTGTGGTGCTGAAGAAAGAGGTCAGTGAGCTTAATGCAAGAGTTACTCAGCTGGAGAGTGTGTTCGAGCGCGTTGGTTATCTCGAAGAGGAAGTAAAAAAACTCAAAAACAATGCGTCAAAGCAAGAGAGCCATATTGCCGCAAGTGAAGTCCGTGTACACGGAATTCCCTTTAAGGAAGGAGAAAACTTAGCAAGTGTCTTTCATCACCTCTGTTCCACTCTTAGATTTCAACCAATACCTATAATGAGCATTTTTCGGCTACGGAAAATAGACAACAGCGTGACAGATCCGGCCGTAATAATCAAATTTCAGTCGCCGACAGACAGAAACAAATTGCTAAAAAGTATAGGCATCTTTAGGCGCCAAAACAATCCAAACATCAAGGGTCTGTAATTAGTTCATGTGGGCATAAATTCAAATGCTCCGATTTATGTACATGCTTCGCTGTCTAGGCAAAACTATGCGATCTTCAAGGCAGCGATCCGTCTAAAGAAGAAAAGGAAGGTAGTGGCGGTTTTTTCTAAGAAGGGTCTGGTACATATCAGACGAACAGTCAACGCCAGCCCTGAAGCAATACATAGCTTGGATTTTCTAGAGCGTCTTGAGAATACCGGCGAAGAAAGCGCTAGTTCCTTTCGAGTTGATGATGCGCCAACGAATAATGATCAATAAATTAATTTCTATGTATGGTATATTACTTAAGTTCTTGAGTCTCTTCGTTTCTGTCTTTATCTCTCCCTATCATACTTGTAAACAATCACTTATGTTGTCTTTATTGTTATGCATCGCAGAGCATTCTTTATATCCCATATATAGTGATGGTCCTAGACTATAGGTTGTCTAGTTCCAAAGACTGCTTACATACACTGTTGCGCGTATTCAACAAACGTACTAAAGGGCTCAAAGTCATCCGTCTTAATGCGCAAAGCCTATATAAAAAGCTGGATGAATTGAGATTCATATCTGCGGGTTCTGATATAGATGTTATATGTATTTCCGAAACCTGGTTTTCTTCATGTCACAAAAATGATTTGGTGCAACTAAATGGATATCAACTTTTCAGGGCTGATAGACGTGGTCATGGTGGTGGTGTTGCTATATATGTTAAAAGTAGTTTATCCTGTAAACTTTGCTGCAGTGCTAGTCCAAGTGATTTTGTCGAATATGTGTTCGTAGACGTGTTCTCTGTAAATAATGAAAGGCTTCTTATCGGCTGTGCATACAGACCTAATCGTGGAGTTGACTTCTCTGGCTTTATTGAATTTCTCGAGCCTCTACTTATAAGCTATGATAATATAATCATCGCTGGGGATTTCAACTCCAACCTTCTCGTCGACTCAACTCTAAAGCTAAGTATGGAGTCTCTTGGACTTTTTCCCACCAATTTAACTTCACCTACACACTTTACTGACTCAAATTCTTCTTTGCTGGATTTATTTTTTGTGAATGATCCCCTGCAATTGCTCCACTACGATCAATTGTCGGCATCTTGCTTTTCAAAACACGATCTGATATTTCTTAGTTACAACTTTCAAACGTCACACATACAATGTTCCTGTACATATCGTGATTTTAGAAGCATAGATTACAGTTCCCTTAATGCAGCGGTGGAGTCGGTTGAGTGGAGCTTGATTCGTACACTGACATCGGTCGATGATCAGGCATCATTCCTACAGAACCATATTATTAGGCTTTTCGACAACTATGTGCCAGTGAAACTCAAAGCTGCTACACACAATAATACCCCTTGGTTTAGTGCCAATCTAAAACACTTAATTCACCAGCGTAACCTTGCTTACTCACGATGGAAAAGATACAAAACCCTGGAGGCTCACAACTGCTTCAAAACAGCTAGGATCGCTGCAAACAAAGCCATTAGGTCAGCTAAGCAGAAATTTTATAATAAAAAGTTTAGTGCTGCTTTGAGTTCGAAGGAAACCTGGAAGTCGATTAAACATATTGGTATCGGAAAATCCAAATGTGATATTTCTGTCCTCCCTGATGTAGACATTAATGAGATAAATATAAATTTTGTAAATCTGCCAATCTCAACTGACAATATATGTGCTGATAATTATTGTATTCGCGCTAATGTTGATTTTGGTCCTCTTGAGTTTGCTAGTGTCGATGATTGTGATGTCGTTCAAGCCATTCTTTCAGTAAAGTCTAATGCTATGTGGTTCGATGGTATATGTCCGAAATTTTTAAAAATAATTCTTCCTAAAATCCTTCCTCACTTAACCTACTTGGTTAACTCTGTGCTGACGTCCTGTGTATTTCCCAAATGTTGGAAAGTTGCTAAGGTAATCCCAATCCCCAAGCAAAACAAGGAGTATAGGCCTATAGCTATTCTGCCTTTCCTTTCCAAGGTCGTCGAACGAATTTTGCACTGCCAGATAAATACTTATGTGCAGAATAATAACCTTCTCACAGATTCCCAGTCTGGATTCAGGTCAAATCGTAGCTGTAAAACGGCGCTCCTATCGGTGATAGAGGATATTCGAGAACAAGTTGACAAAAATTTTACTGCTTTCCTGACTCTTCTCGACCATTCAAAAGCGTTTGACTCGGTCGACCACACCGTTCTCTGCAAGAAGCTGGACAACCTATTTAATTTCTACAACTGTGCAACAGCCCTAATCAGATCGTATTTGGCCGACCGAACTCAGGCAGTCAGTGTTGGTAGCAGAAAGTCTTACTTCGTCAGTGTTTTAAGAGGAGTCCCACAAGGCTCAATCCTTGGCCCCCTGTTATTTGTTTTGTATATAAACGATTTGCCTGGTGTTCTCAAGTATTGTAATATTCACATTTATGCTGACGACGTACAATTGTATATGTTCTGTCCTAGTGATCGTACCAGTTCATGTATTAATAACTTAAATTACGATTTGTGTCAAATTGGTACGTGGGCTTCTATGAACGGCTTATGTCTTAACCCTAAGAAGTCGAAATGTATAGTCATTCATAGAAGGTCACTAGATAAAAGTGGAATGGAAAATTTAATTTTAGACAACACTATTATAGAATACGTTGACACGGCAAAAAATCTAGGTATAGTTTTTAACAAAACCCTGACATGGAAAGATCACATCTTCCGCACAGTGGGAAAAGTGTATGGGATGCTTCGTACACTCTGGCTTACACAATATTTTACTCCGTTACATATTCGTCTACTAATAGCAAAAGCGTACTTAATACTTACGCTCCTTTATGGATGTGAGGTTTACTCCAATTGTGACTATGTATGTAATAGGAAACTTAATGTTGTGTATAACAACATTGCTAGATACGTCTATGGGTTGAAAAGACTTGACCACGTCTCTCAACATGCTTACAGGTTGCTAAACATTTCTTTCGATAACCTTATTAAACTTAAAACGCTCACCACGCTACATAAATTAATATATATGAAGGAACCTGACTATCTGTATCGGAGGCTAAATTTTCTCCAGTCGTCTAGATCTGTTCTCCTTACCCACTTCAGACATCGTATGCTAATATCTGATCGCCAGTTCTTCATTAATTCCATACGTCTTTGGAACTCGCTCCCTTCTAGACTTAGGCTTATAAGCAATGCTCTGCTCTTCAATAAAGAATTAACAAGTTTCTATAATAACCTAGACAATTAAAATACTGATTCCTTCTAAGCAAATGTACTCTATCATTCCTTTACTTATCTATTTACTATTTATTAAATATATTATTTGTTGTAACCTTTTCTTAGCCATAGTCATTAGCTTTAAGTTTCAAGATTAGATTGTTCCTATTTTATGTCTTTTACCGACTAGTACTGTAAAATAATTTTTGTCAAATTGTTGTGCTGGGATGAATTGCCTAATAAATACAAATACAAATACAAATCGAGTACAAAGTCAAGTATAATAGATCTATTGATTTAAATGTTTGGTGTGCTATAATTAAATTAAAAAAGTTCGACATTAAATGGCAAATAGGTGTGTTGTACCATTCTCCAAGCTCTAGTGATATCGAATTTTTAAATCACTTGGAAGCTACACTTTCTGAGGAACTGGAGAGGGGTACAAACTCCTTGCTAATTGGGGATTTTAACATTAACATGAATGTTAATGCCGCAACGAGTTCTAAGCTCAATGAGATATTTTCACGTAGCGCGATGAGGCAAATGGTGAATTTCAATACAAGGATTGCGGAGAGGTCCCAAACGAGAATAGATCTATTATATGCAAATGATGATGTACTGTCCTGTACTAATCTTGAAAATCACAGAATTTCTGATCACGAAACCATTTCATTTGCTTTCAAAGTGTGTAATTCAAATCCTCTGCGTATAATGATACCCACAATGTGTTGGAAGAATTATTCTGCTGATAACCTCATTTACTTATTAAGAAACTATGATTTCAGCGTATTAAAAAAATATGCATCTCAATGACTCGGTTGAATATATAAATACCTGCTTATCACACTGCATGGGCTTATTAACATCAGAACAAGACAGGATAGTGAGGTTAAGAAATAAGTGGTACGATCATGAACTGACCGAAATTAACAAATTAAAAATCCAATTGCACTCACAAGCCAGAAGATCTGGTGAATTTTCGGAATATAATACGGTTGCGAAGTATTATAAGAAACTAATCAAAATTAAAAAGATTAAATATATGGAGAAAAATATTGCCTTAAATTCTTCTGATAGGAAATTAATGTGGAAACACCTCAAGCAAGCAGTAAACTTAACTGAGGTGCGTGACAATATCCTGACAGTGATTGTAAATGGTATATGATATGAAACACCCGAGGATATAGCTCAAGCATTGAATTGCATTATGGTGACATAAATCGAGAAATCGAAACTTTGGATAGTGGCGACAGTGTGCAATACACGGTTAGCACATGTCTGAAATTCCAAGAAGTTACGGTTGATGATGTCACATTGGTAGCTAAAAGGTTAAAAAATAAAATCGGAGGAACAAATTTACTATCAGAAGGAGTAATTAAGGATTCGGTGTCATACATGGGACATTTCTATGCGGATATCATAAATAAATCATTAGTAGAGGGAATAGTGCCCGACGCATGGAAAATATCAACAATAGTGCCAATAAAGAAGATAAAAAATTCATTAAAGCAGAAGATCTCAGACCGATCAACACGTTGCCGAATATCGAAAAAATTCTAGAAACAGTAGTAAAAGATCAGCTCATAAGTTACTTGGAAATAAATAAAATACTAATTAAAGAACAATCCGGTTTCAGAGAAGGCCACTCTTGTGAAACGGCTTTAAATTATGTAATATCGAGTTGGAAAGAAGAACTAAATCAAAAGAAAAGTATACTTGCGGTTTTTATCGACTTAAAGAGAGCATTTGAAACTATAGACAGAAATATAATGATTAAAAAATTAGAAAAAATTGGAATTAGGGGCAACGAGCTGCAGTGGTTTCAGAGCTTTTTAGGTAACCGAAGACAAAAAACAGCCATTGAGTCGGTTGTCTCGGAAGAGGTATTGACAGGAATTGGATTGCCACAAGGATCGGTTTTGGCACCGGTCCTATTTAACATATATATAAATGATATATCTTCGGCGCTAAAACATAGTAAAATAAGGCTGTTTGCGGATGACGCACTGCTCGAAGTAAGTGAACTTGATATCATGTTAGCTAGGAGCAAAATGCAGGAAGACTTGAACACCCTATACAGGTGGCTTTGTAACAATAAGCTTAAACTTAATGTTAATAAAACCCATTTTATGGTCATATCTAGAGCGATGAATAAGGAATCTTGTAATATCGAGCTAAAATAATGAACTCAAACATTAACGAAGTTAAAACTTTCAAGTACTTAGGGGTTCAGATTGATAATAAATTAAAATTTAATGATCATATTGATTATATAGTTGCCAAAATAGGCAAGAAAATTGGTTTTTGGAAAAGGTCATGCAAATTTATCAGTAGAAAATACAAAGTGAAAGTGGATAAATCCATCATAGAGCCGCATTTCATATATTGTCCCACAATATTCTTTATGGCCAATGTAACTCAGGTAGATAAGCTACAAGTTATGCAAAATAAAGCTATGAGATTTATATTAAACATGAGGTATGATACTCCCATTAATAACATGATAGAAGCACTAAACTGGTTGAGTATAAAATAGCTCATATTCTACCACAGTATGAAATTTGTATTTAATATTAAGCACGGTAAATTACCAACATACCTCAGCGAAAAGCTTAGATATGTAAATGACACACATTCATACGTAATCAGAGAAAACGATAATTTTAGATTACCTCTTTTCAAAACAGAAGTGGACAAGCAAAATATATTTTATAAGGGCCTGAAATATTTCAATGAACTTCCTAATCACATAAAAAGTAGCAATAACTTCAATACTTTTAAAAAAAGTTTATTGGAGCATTGTAAAACCCTTCCAATAAGATAAAGTTTTTTTTTTCTTTTATTTTTTACATGACATACCGATACTGGAGCGCGAAAAGGGAATGGTAATACTGGTAGCAGCAAAATACAATGCACCCGGCCCTAAAGAAAAGAAAATCAGTCGCCACCTGTAAATCCAGACAGTTCCAACAACAAATTTCACTGGAATTCGGTATTTTCAGCCTATATTTACTGTTGCTGATCGGGATCACTCGCATTCCGACAGCATTAATATTACAATAAAATTATATCATGTGTAACCAAAATAAGGTCAAACAAAAGTTGGAGCAGGGGGGATTGGAAACACGTCCTTTTCAACCTCCCAATATATTTTGAGCTGTGCTGATGGGAATCTTCATGCGTTCCGACAGCGTCTTTACTGACCAAAGTAGAGGGGTGGTTGGGTACACTTCAATTTCCAACATCCAAAGACATGTTTAGCTGTGTTGATCGGAGACCAATACATTCTGACAGCTTAAAATACAAATATAATTGAAAAATATAAGTTCCAAATTTTGTTGCCTTAAGCTGGGAGCCCTGGAGGATTGGAAACGCGTCCTTTTCAACCTTCCTTAAATGACTGGCTCCCAGACTCGTCCGTTTGTTACGCCAGTAAATATGCTGATCGGAATCACATGGCATTCCAACAGCAGATTCAATAGAAATAAATGATATAATAATGAATTGTACTTAGTAGTTTAAGTTTTAGGCCTAAACAGCCGTAATAATAAATAAATTAAATTATATTAAATTAAATTGAGAGACTTGAAAAGCAGATGTCGTGAAATTTTCGCACACGTGAAATGTGATAGGCAGATGTCGCGGCTGTTTTTCATTAAGCTCATACGGCGAAAGGCTAAGCAGCGACATCTATTTTTGAAAAAGTAGGTTTATTAAAGGCCGCGTTGCCAACCTAAAAAGAAGTAATTAACAATTTATCTGGCTCACAAATTGAACCAGAGATCTATATGGATGTATCTGGCTTAAATCGTCGTTGTTGCATTTACATGCAAAATTATTTGTCTGGCTCAGGATTTTGCCACCGGAAGACGGCAAATATCCCTTTCTACCGCGCTGTTAAGGCCCCATCACATAAAGCGTTTCGATATGTCTTTCTTTTTATGCCCAGTTTTTCAGTTCGTTTAAACCTCAGTTAAAGTTAACTATAGTTTAACTTTGCCACTTTGTTCGATAGCATATGTTGCTACTCATATCAGCTTAAGCGGCCAAAATTGCAAGGTTAAAATCTAGTTAAATTTACCTGTAGTTAAACTTACACTGAAAACCCGGGCCTTAATCTCAATACAATAAATTTTAAGTAGAACGGTAGATTGAGCGACACTGGCGCCATCTGACATGAACAAGTAGCCAACTTGCATATTTTGTTGCAAGCAAAGCACGAGCTACGAGCTATACGCAGACATCAACATAGTCCAGCGAATTAAAAAGCAGCGGCTGCGCTGGCTAGGCCATGTTATGCGAATACTCCCTCGGTGTGACAAATTGGCGCCGGTTGGCAGAGAGAAGGAGCGACTGACGCGCCTTATTGGCCGGCCATAACCGTTTAAACGGTTAAGCGCCAATTAAGTAAGTAAGTAAGTAAAACACAAGAAGAAGAATTTGACATTTGCTTTGGCTGACACTTACTTGGCTGGCACACTTTGCAAGTGAAACTAATTTTCCCACTCGTTGGTAACTTTTCTACCATTTTTCGCAATTAAAAACTGTAAACAAATGAAAACGACACGTCCCCAGCGGGTTAGGTGGCTTAGAATATACCCGCGGCAAGTATGCCTGTCATAAGAAGCGACTAAAATCAAAGAGGATTAATATAATAACAGCCACCAATCTGCTACGAGTGGCGAGTAACTCGCTGGAAATTAAAAAAAAATGATGCCTAATGTTTTCTATTACGGACATTTTTAATTGTCTCGCCCACGCACCTTATGCGAATCTGATTTTTGGAAAGAGAATTAATTAGTTAATTAAATACAGTCGGAAAAATGAACGCAAATACCCCACGAAAATGTATAAAGACATTTATGCACATCTCGCGCAAAAAAAAACCTGCGATTACCCTAACCAAAAACATTATGTTAAGTAACGAGTGACGTCTCTTATTATATTTATCCTCTTTGCTAAAATACCAAATTGAGTCAAGAGGTTGTGTAGCGCAAGCCTTTGAATGTGTTGCCAGCGCAAAATAAAGCTTCTCCAACCCAATTGTCAACGTTTTAACAGCCGATGCTCTGGTGAACCCAAGTTCCTCATGGATCTAGGGGGAGGAAGGGCGTTATGGTCTTGAAAGTTTCATGTGATCATACTAAATCGTTCCCTTCGGGGAGTGTCCTTATCGCTACAACAACAACAAGATATACGTTAGCAAGTATTTCTGTTGAAAATGGAGAATGTTTACAACAGTGCTTCGCGAATGAATAGGCAAGGCGAAATAAAGTTCAATTGCCAAGTCTGAAGTTCCTTCATATTTATAAACGCAACATCTTGGTTGATTGTGACGATGTTACTGGAATGCCACGGCAGCAGGTTCTATGTACCGGAGCGACTCGGGATTTTTCCCGACCAAGGACTGTCATTTCAGTGTAACCCCATTTAATTTGTTGCGTCAAATTCTTTTTCTTATGTCTTGTTTGCAACCAAAATTTGGGAGGTGGCTACTTTCCATATCAGATGGCGCCAGTGTCGCTCAATCTTACTTACTTAATTGGCGCTTAACCGTTTAAACGGTTATGGCCGTCCAACAAGGCGCGCCAATCGCTCCTTCGCTCCGCCAACCGGCGCCAATTGGTCACACCAAGGGAGTTTAAATCGTTTTCCACCTGGTCCTTCCACTGGAGTGGGGGTCGCCCTCTACCTCTGCTTCCATATGCGGGTTCCGATAGAAACGCTTTCTTGGCCGTAGCATCATCTTTCATTCGCATAACATGGCCTACGCAGCGCAGCCGCTGCGTTTTAATTCGCTGGACTATGTGGATGTCTGCGTATAGCTCGTACAGCTCATAATTAAATCTTCTTCGATACTCACCATCGCCAACGCGTAGAGGTCCATAAATCTTTCGAAGAACTTTTCTCTCGAACACTCCCAAAGCCGCTTCATCTGCTGTTGTCATGGTCCATGCTTTTGCCGCATATAGCAGGACTTTACTTTTCAATTGCCTACCTAGTCCAATGTAGCATTTATTGGCAAGATTGATTCTTCGCTGGATTTCAGTGCTGATGTTGTTGCTAGTGTTGATGCTGGTTCCCAAATAAACGAAGTTTTTACTATTTCGAAATTATGGCTGCCAACAGTAGTGTGGTTGCCAAGGCGCGTATGCGCTGACTCTTTGCTCGATGACAGCAGGTACTTCGTTTTGTCCTCATTCACCATCAAACCCATCTTTACCGCTTCCTTTTCCAGTTTGAAGTAAGCAGAACTAACATCGGGTGTTTAGGCCGATGATATCAATGTCATCAGCATATGCCAGTAATTGCACGCTTTTATAGAATATTGTTCCAGTGCGGTTAAGTTATGCAGCTAGTATAATTTTCTCCAGCATCAAATTAAGAAATCGCACGATAGGGGGTCACCCTGTCTGAAACCTCGTTTAGTTTCGAACGGCTCGGAGAGGTCCTTCCCAATTCTGACTGAGCTGATGGTGTTGCTCAACGTCATTTTGCATAGCCGTATAAGTTTTGCGGGGAAACCAAATTCAGACATAGCGGCATATAGGCAGCTCCTTTTTGTGCTGTCGAAGACGGTTTTAAAATCGACGAAGAGGTGATGTGTGTCGATTCTCTTTTCACGGGTTTTTTCCAAGATTTGGCGCATTGTGAAAATCTGGTCGATGGTAGATTTACCAGGTCTGAAGCCGCACTGATAGGGTCCAATCAGCCGGTTCACGGTGGGCTTCAATCTTTCGCACAATACACTTGAAAGGACCTTATATGCGATATGAAGAAGGCTGATTCCACGATAGTTGGTGCATTTTGCGTTATCCCCCTGGACATATATTCCATCATCATCGATTACGGGATCGGGTTCGTCACCTCTGCGCGGTGAATCGCTGCCTCCATTTAGGAGAGCCGAGAAGTGTTTCCTCCATAATCCAAACACTGTCGCCCAATCTACCGTTCTCCATAAAAATACGTGCAATCTACTCATAATGCATAATCTTGTGTTAAACTCAAGGCGGTGACACAATGACATTTTTCATATAGATGCGTTTAACACAAGCTTATGCATTCCAATAACATCGCTACAATCAACCAAGATGTTGCGTTTGTAAATATGAAGGAACTTCAGGCGTGGCAATTGAAGTTTATTACGCCTTGCCCGTTCACATACAAAATTTCGCGAAGCACTGTTATAAACATTCTGCCTATACAACAAAAATACTTGCTAACATATTTTGTGTCGTAATCGATTGTTATATTGAAGTTTTTAATTGCGAAAAATGTTAGAAAATTTAGCAGCCAGTGGGAAATATAATTTCACTTCCAAAGTGTGCCATCACCCTTAGCCAAAGCAACTGTCAAATTCTTCTTCTTATGCTTTGCTTGGAACAAAATTTGGGATATGGCTACTTTTCAATATCAGATGGCGTCAGTGTCGCTCATTCTACCGTTCTCCATAAAAATACGTGCAATCTACTCATAATGCATAAGCTTGTGTTAAACTCAGCTATATGAAAAATTGCTTATGTGTCGGAGCTGTCATCTATAGCTATCATCCGGTGGCAAAATCCTGAGCCAGATAAATAATTTTGCATGTAAATGCAACAACAACGATTTGATCCAGATAAATCCAGATAGAAGTCTGGTTCAATTTGTGAGCCAGATAATTTGTTAATTACTTCTTTTTAGGTTGGTAACGCGGCCTTTAATATACCTACTTTTTCAAAAATAGATGTCGCTGCTTAGCCTTTCACCGTATGAGTTAAATGAAAAACAGCGGCGACATCTGCCTATCACATTTCACGTGTGCGAAAACTTCACGACATCTGCCTCTCAAGTCTCTCAATGATCCAGAGCATTCCCGTGAGAATTGAGCGTGAGCCGGAGCTGTAAAACTTACTGAAAGACGGCATATATGAAAATTGCTTCTGTGACGGAGCTGTTACCTTTAAGGTAAGGCCACATTAGGCTGCACTACTATATTTGGTAATAAGCCAAATATTTATTTTATTTTTAAAAATTTATTTTTGTTTATTTTTGAGTTTAAATATTTTCAAACTAATTAGAATTTTCTTTTTTTGAAGTTATTCAAAATTTTAAGTTAACACGAAAACTCAATTAAAATTATTTTAAAAATTAAAGTAAAGAGTACAAAGTAGTTAACACTATAACTACACACCACTGCACTGCACTACAAAATATTCTTTGCATATATTCTTATGAGGCAATTCACACCTAGCGTCAGCAGCACTGCGCGAGCCGGCACAGCGCGGCAAATTTGCTGCCGCTAGGTGTGAATTGCCTCATAAGTATACATGCAAAGAATTTTGCACCACCTTTTTTCAATCTGGGCCAAAGAGTGTGGAACTCTCCTTCCTCATATCTTGAGGTTGAGATGTCTTGGACCCATAGCCACGACCTTTTTCTTTTTCTTTCCTCTTCTTCGCACAAAAATGAAATAATTTCACCTTCAAAAACTGTGTCGTCCATTTTGCAAACAAAAATAAAGAAAAATGTTTGCCGCAATGTGTCGCTCGATTGGCGCTTAATGTGAATTGCCAAAATATGTCGCTCTGTGAGGCGCCGCTGCCGCTACGTGTCGCGCAGCGTAATGTACGCGTACCTTTAAAGTGCATTCACATAAGCGATGCCATATGTAGCGGCCGGTGCGAGTCACTTTATTGCCTATTCGATCAGCATTATTGCTCATTGCTGCATCGGGTAGTGCTGCGTCTGTAAATATTATATGTAATAATCAGCAATAAAACTTTTTTTGTGTAAACGGCGACTGAGTCAATATGCACACAAGGCATAGCTTCATAGACGCGTACAAGATATGACATGTAGCTACGATTTCTCTACGCCTCAAGATCTGCACACGAAGCTGTTTCGAGCGTCGCTACAAAAAACAAACAATTATTGAAAAAAAACAAGAAATTAAATTTTTCAGGTATATCAGTCCCCGAAACCAAAGGAAAATAGGTATTAAAAGTTCTCGTTTGCAGCTCTCTATTCAAGTACATGTGTTCGACATCAATGCGTACAGATTTAGCCTGCAGCGTCTATGACGCGTAGCCTCACGTGACTTGACTTGAGAACTGTCACTTACAGTTCTGTTAAATGAACAGTGTATGTTACTGATTACTCAAAACTTGGCAACACTTAACTTGACTTAGAAGTCTGTTGAATTTTGATTTTCTATGTTAGTTCTAAGTGACGTTGCCAAGTGCCATTTGTTTGTTTCCATGTCATTTTGACATTTTGTCATACAAATTGACATTTATTTAAAAGAAAATTTCAAACCTGATTATGATGCCAGATTGTATGCGCTAAGTGGAGTATAATCGTGGCTAAGTTGCCAAGTTTACACCAAGTCAAGTCAAGTCTATGCTAAGTATCAGTAATGGAGCCTTAACCCTTTCAGGTCTATGGGAAATATATTTCCCATGAATAAATAAGGGAATTTATATATTTTCTTATATGGTAAATCTGTTCAAATGAGTGTGTTTAAATATAAAAAGGGGAGTCCTCGTAATCAAGTTAAGCAGATTGACAGTATTTTCAAATGTTCTATATTAAAAGTGTAAGTAAAGTCGGCAAACTTTCGAGGAGTGAAGTGTGTTCATCTTTATTTAACTTATTTAGATTTTCGTGTTTCAAATTGTTTTTAAAAGCTGTTTATTTATTGAGTGGGAAATACGAAACTAAACAATGATCAATTTTATGTAATTAAATGGGAAAAAGTACCTAAAAATAAAGAATTATTATAAGGGAAACATGTTTCCCTGTGGACCACAAAAGAAATTTTAAGTACTATTTTTATTATTATTTTATGATGCGATTTACTCATTTATTTATGTTTTTCGAATTCACTACAGAATGGCTGGAAAAAGATGCAGGGAATTTCATTTGAAAGAAGATAAGATTTTGCAATTACTCCTGGCTGACAATAGTAATGGAGAAGATGAACTACAACTAGACGAAGAAGATCAAGAATATCTTGCTCAGGATACGAAAAATGGTGCCAAAAACATTGCCGTTCGACAAATATATGTCCAGGGGGGAAATCCATTGGGAAGGTTTTTAGGGCATATCGTTGGTCAAATGGATGGACGCAAAATCCGTTCATATATTGGCCAATTTCATTTCACCCATTGAAATAGGCTTCGTAAAAAGGCGAAAGGCTGGGTTGGCCGAAAAAGTAAATATTACGTGCCCAGAGATGATAATTAAATATAATAAATATATGGGCGACGTTGACCTAATGGACCAGCGAAAAGTCTGCTATGAAGTTGATCGCAAAACAAAGATATAATACTACTTACGCCTTTTTTCGATATAATGGATATTGCTATGAGCAACTCATATTTGGTGTACAATAAGTTACAAGAGAAGAAACTTGTAGAGAGACCGGTTTTGAGCAGTTTAGAATTTCGTCAAAATATTGCTCGAAGTCTTATACATGAATTTTCATGTAGGCAAAGAGCCAGGCCGTCCGTAGTGAATAAACCGAAGAGTCAAGTCGGTGTGAAACCAAGTTTACCAATGCAAAATATGCAAAAAGTAAATAATATGAAGAGGTGTGTAAATTGCGCTAAGAAGCGGATTGAAAATAGGATGCTTTTCAGATTTCCATAAACGATTTATTTTCCAAAATTTATATATTTTCACGATAAATTTTTAAAGTTTGCATTATTAGAAAACCAATGTTCCCTGCTGTTGCGAAATTCACATTGAGGTCCATAGGGAAATATTTTTCCCATAAAATTACAAAAAAACCGTGAAATGAATTTAAAAGTCGAGTTGTTTTTTATGCATTTTGCTTCCAAATGAACTAGATAAAACAGTCGTACAACAAAATTTACTTGTAGTTTTCTTACGGTCTTGAAAGGGTTAAGTCAAGTTAAGTGTTGCCAAGTTTTGAGTAATCAGTAACATGCACTGTTCATTTAACAGAACTGTAAGTGACAGTTCTCAAGTCAAGTCAAGTCTATGCTAAGTATCAGTAATGGAGCCTTAAACGAGCAGAAATAACTTTGTAGCTTTAGAAGAAAAACAAAATGCCCAAGTATGTGGTGCGAAGTAGAGGTTGCCACGAGCCGAGCCATTTTTGATAAACATATGATCACAAAATTGCAACACTGCAAAAAGAAAATAAAATTTAAAAAAAAATACCGTTTTCTCGGACACATGTGTCCATAGCGGAATGATACAAGGTGGCAGCATGGTGACATACCTACAAACATAAATACAAATTCCATGTACTTTGTTTTTGCAAATTCGATGGACAAATGTCAAAATCGTACTGCACCGGAAGTTGATGTATCAAATCAAATAAAAAAAATTTATAATCAGCTGTTCCATGCTGCCACCTTGTATCGTTGCGCCATGCATGTGTCAAAACAATACTCGCACGAGTTCTTTCTTGCAACAGATTTTAATTTACTTACATAAAATGAGTGCGACTCCACCGAAAAAGCCGAAGTTTTCTTTCAAACACAAGAAAAGTTATCATTCATCTAAGAAAGCATACCTGGAATCGGGACAACGTGGCTTTCTAGCCACTTGTAATTTTCACGAAAATGATTGTGTACGTGAAGCGCTTAATGTGCTTGAGCATTATGCGGACGAACTATATGGGCCTACCAAAGCCATAGAAGTCGAGGAAGACACAACAAATAAAGAAATAAATTCTGATAACGATGTTGGCTGCGATATAGCAGATGAATTACAAAAAGAAATTGATGCTTCGAAAGCAAAACAAAAGGCAACGAATCCTGTTTTAAAACCACGTTTCCGACAGGTCTTAACAGGTGTACCCAATTGTGTATTCATAACCACAACACTGTTAAATCCAGTGGAGCTGGGGATGCGAATAATCACTGATGTAGCGCAAACCGGAGAGAAGAAAACGCGATATTTATTACGCTTAGTACCTGTGGATATTGTATGCCATGCTAATATGGCTGACATCGTTAAAGCCGGAAATAGCCTATTTGATAAGTATTTTTTAAAGGAGACTACTACTTTTGCCATTGTATTTAACAAACGTTATAATAATTCTGTGAAACGGGATGATGTTATTCAGGAGTTGGCCGGACTAGTACAAACAATAAATATAAACCATCGTGTAGATCTCAAAAATCCCGAAAGAACAATCGTAGTGGAAATCATCAAGGGACTCTGCTGTATATCTGTGCTGCAAGGCTATTTGAAATATAAAAAATATAATTTGGTGGAACTAGCGAGTTCAAAAAAACAAGAGGGAAGTGATGCAGTAAATGAAAAATACACTAAAGGGTTGCAAATAGTAAGGAATGACGAAACGGATGAAAAACCTGAAGATGATGGACAAACTGAACAACTAACTGACGAGACCCAGGTAGCCGAAAGTGACAAGATGGATGAAAATATCGAAAACGAAGCTGGGCCGTAAAGTATGTAATAGTATACTAATCATTTATTACATTGATTTCGTATAATATATGTATCATTATATAAATTTACTTTGCACCAGATTTAGTTGTGCACAGAAATAAATAGATTTTAAAGTCTGTAAACAATCATTAAAAATGAGACATTTTATGTGCTTCAAATATATATGATACTTTGGTAGGTTTTAACCGATGATACCTATTGCGGCGGCAATACAATACCGGTGCGTCAACTACACACATATTTTCACATATTATGCATGAGACATCAAAAGTAATCAAATTTATGAAATATGTGGGCGGGCAAAATTATTACTAGGCATAATAGAGCAAGAGCCCGTGACTACCAGACATTTTTAACTTCAAAGAACATCGAAGCAATTTTGTACTGAAATTCGAATACAAAATCTTAAAAAAAACTTTTGAAACTTTGTTTGCCGTAAAAAACTTTCAGCGTATGAGCTTTATGAAAAAGTACAGTTTTGCATTATAAAAAGTGTCTGGCTGGACAAAGCCAGTATGGAAAGTGTCTGGCAATGACCATATATGAAAATTAGTATATAAAAGCACGAAAGAAAGGTATATTTTTCTGCAAAATTTTTGCACGATATCTGTTATAATAGACCAACGATCCTGCTTCAGTTGGAAGTATGCACTGGCGAAATTTCAACTTTATAAAATGACGAAGGTCTGGCAGTCACGGGCTCTTAGATTATAAGTTAGGCTTCCTATATGTTTCTGAGAAGCTCATCAAATTATTACTTGGTCGCCTACCAAGATTTGTTATTTCAGTTAGAATGCATGTGTCATCTTGTCATATTAATAAACTGCACATCAACAGCTAATAAAATGTAATAGATTGAAGTTCAACCATTCTCAAGTCTACTCATATAGGCACTTAAAGAATGTAAGTAAATTTTAGTAGAAAAACTCAACCTTGACATTGGATTTGAAAATTCAATTGCATAATCCAAAAATTTCTTTGATCTTATCTTTTAGAGCCCATTCTACAAAAATATCTATACTAATACAGCACCACAAAAATAACTATGTAACAATAAAAAATAGTAACAACTTAATACATACCTATATACATACATGTTTGTGTTAATGAATACCATACAACAATAAAGCTTATTTTCCCCTTAAAATTATTTCAGCACTGCACTCGGTTTTTTCATCAATAAAACACCAACAGTAGCAGCAATCTTTTCATAAATTGTAAACATCAACGCTGCCGTTAAAACAGTTTGTAAAATTTTCGCTTCCAAACCACGAAAAAGACCCTTAAAACCATGATGCTGTAATATACTCAACATAATCTTCACCATGCTTTTGCTGTCGACTTCATTGGGAAGTTGCTTAAATGTTGTTGGTTCATTACTTGGTGCGCTCGTTATATTTGAGCTATTACGTTGTTTTGTTTGTATCAATTGTAATGGATATGTGAGTACAGTAGCAAATGCTTTTGCAAGTGCACCAATTGTAAAGTATCCCAAGCTTGTTAACTCATTTCCGGTGAATTTTGTGAATTGGCGCTTCAGTAACTCATACATCATAAACTGTAGAGCAGGATTGGAAACGAGCATTAATGATGGTATCGTACCAGACCATAAACCACCGATTCCTTCTGTTTTTGCGAGATATAAAAGGCCACTGACTAGATTTTTATAGTATTTGTTAGCTAGATCTGATGTATCTGATACATTACGCATGCGTACGCGCGTATTAACAACCCAAAATGGTGCAGTGGCTAACACGTTAATAATGCCAGCTATTGAACCAAGAAAAAGATCTTTTAAAGCGGATGGTTGTTGTTGGCTATTGTAGGCAACTGCTTTTAAACTGCAAGCAGAATAATATATGTAATTCGTTAAACACATATGTATATATGTATGCATAGGTATAAACTAACCAATGGAATGTGTAGAAATATACCAAATTCGAAATACACAAACTTTGTAGTACAGGACCTAAGCCCATATAGAGCGCTTGAATGCCTTCATTGTTTATTATTTCTTTAATTACTTGCAAGGTGCTACGGGCTTCACCTTTTTTATCTGGATCTTCAACTGTGAAAAAGTAATAAATCATGTTATATTATATGAGCATTCATCGAGTAGCGTGCAGTACGTATGTAAGTACTTATGTCATGGTGCAAAGTTCAAAATATTTGTGGATTTATGTACTTACGTTGCAAACGTGCTCGCACCGTGTCCAGAGGATAGAATGTGGTCATCGCAATGCAGCCGCCCTGTTTAATTAAATTTGTTAAGGGATAAAAAAAATTATAAACATTTATACAGCAAACACACCTACCGTTGCTCCCGATACGGCATGTATCCATGATTGATAATTGAAAACTTGACTTAGTTTAGATTGTGCAACCATGTTGTGCCAAATGTACGTATGTATGCACGATTTCCTTTAACGGACTTTAGACGCAGTGCGATGTTGGATTGATTATATACCGCTAAGTGAAATAATATAATGCACACTTCCGTTTGCCGGTTCACGCAAGTCCGTAATAGTGGACAGCTTTTGCAAAAATGTGACAAATTCACTTTCTAAATCCTTTCTAATTTTTATTGGCAACTATGTATTTTCTCTGATTCTGCCGATTTATAACATTTTTAGATCATAATTACTCTACCAAAGACTTGAAATTCGTCGATTCTTTACTTACCGTAATTGTGAAATGAATGAACAAATTCTGTTGACATCACTTTATTAAACAGCAATGTTTATATATTTTTTTATATAAACTAGAGAGCAAAGTCGACTGTAAACTGATTGTTGAATAATCGACTTCTCCTAGAGATGGCACTCTCATCTTTAAGGTGAAGCCGCTTCCAACGGCAGCCGGTTCTATGTACAGACGCGACTCGAAATTTTTCCGGGCAGCGATTTGGTTTAGCACCCGGGGGTTAAAGTTAACATCAAATGAAAGAGGGAGTTCTACAGATCACAAATATATATATTTTAGGTAATAGTCAAGTTGAGGGGTCGACTGCTAATACGCTACCAAAAATATCGAGTGAGGTGTCAAAAGACGCGTATTAATCTCGAGAACAACAAAATTTTATCTCTGTCCGCAGATATTTGCGGTTGAAGTTGGCGATTTCCATGTGGTTGTTGTTGTGTTCGTACCCACAAAAAAAATTGTGCATCACCGTGGCGGTAGCCACGGTTATACCACAGCACCGGACTTGGCATGGCGTAGCCCAGGTTTATTTTTTATAAGCGCAGCCGAAGGCCTCCAACGCAGAAAGGTGTTCTGCGCAAAAATACTATGGATCCGACCCCCGGTTTCGGAGGTACCCGCGGGTCTTTTTTCGGTTTTTCGTTAATATCTTTTGAACGCGTTAAACTTTTTAGTTCCGCTTTCGGATTATTAATACTGATGTCAAGACGCGTCATTTGACTCCTCTCTAGATATTTTTTGGGTAGCGTATTAGCAGTCGACCCCTCAACTAGACTATTACCATATTTTAATGTGCGGAAACTTATAGTTTAAAAGTTATTTGTTGTTAAAGTTTGCAAATTTATATTGGCCCCTATTCTGCATTTCGACTTGGATTGGAATTTTTTCAATTTGGCAACTTTGGTATTCTGTGTTCCAATCTCTTTCGATCCGAATGTTGTTATTGTTGTAGCGATAAGGTTGCTCCCCGAAGCCTTTGGGGAGTGTTATCGATGTAATGGTCCTTTGCCGGATACAGATCCGGTACGCTCCGGTACCAACTTCGAATCGTTCGATTTTGTTTATTCTGAATTCCGATCGTAGTTTCGTTTTTGCTGCAAATTTGTTGGCGGAAAAATATTTTCTTTTTATTTTTTTATTATTTTATAACAGAATTTTAACCAAAATGTAAGTAAAACTTATTGAGAAACGTAAAAGGCTTAATGATGATTGTTTTTTATATGTTTCCTGGTCAAAAACAACAACACAAGTGCAGTAGGACACGTTGGCTTATTTTTATTTTATTTTATTATTTTTATATGCGTGCCATCAACGCACGTGATGACTCCTGCGAAGCCAGCCTTCGCATAAAATTCTTGCTTAGCTTGTATTTTCTCCTCTTCATTTTGCTAAAATTTTATCCACTGAGGGCATAATTTTGGTTGCATTACATCCACAAACGTAGACAGTGACTTTGACACTGCTGACTGTCCCATTCCTACATTATAATCCGCCCCTATTCCGTGCTGGTAACTGCCTTCTGCAAAAATTCCAAAGCAGTTCTACAATATTAAGGGCAGATGTCGATGTCGAAGTTCTTGGAAGAATTTGCCCCGCAAAATTATCTAACACATACTTGAAAGCATCCTTATTAAGTCGAAAGTTTTTTTTGAACCTAAATAAGAAAATAAGTAATTAAACTTTACCACTCTTAAGTCCAATTTCTTACAATTCGTCTCTCATATCAAATGGATTACACAAATATATTGCCGCCGTGTTATATTTTTTTGAGTGAAGAGCTTTCATAATTGTGTGTTCTTGTTGTTCTTTTATCCAATCCCCTGCCGTGGCCACCAAGTTTTGTTAAAACGGATTCCTGCACGAATATAGTTGACATTTTCTGAATTTTATGGATGCTAATTTCATTGCAGTGGCCTAAAATACTTTATGAAGATTTATTTATTCTTTCCGTAAGGATTGTTTAAGTTTTCGCTTCAACTTCCTCTACTCCGGCAGCTTGCTTTGGCATATAACTGGACCCAACGAACAGACACAAATTATAGCTGTCTATTATAATGGAAGCAATAGCCGCGGCATTATTTGTGGAGTTGGAAAGCAACGCATACGAAAATAGCCAGGCGAGAAGGGAAAGGCAAATATTGCGAGATTTGTGTAATCCATTTGAGATAAGTGACGAATTGTAAGATATTTAACTTAAAAGTGGTAAAGTTTAATGACTTATTTTCTTCTTTAGGTTCAAAAA
The DNA here is from genome assembly GCF_040869045.1 of Eurosta solidaginis. Lineage (NCBI taxonomy): Eukaryota > Metazoa > Arthropoda > Insecta > Diptera > Tephritidae > Eurosta > Eurosta solidaginis. The sequence goes on from NC_090323.1 coordinate 183,315,359, forward strand.
AACTCGACTCAATAAGGATGCTTTCAAGTATGTGTTAGATACTTTTGCGGGGCAAATACTTCTAAGGACTTCGACATCGACATGTTGTTTTTGACCTGGAAACATATAAAAAACAATCATCATCAAGCCTTCTACGTTTCTTAACAAGTTTTACTTACATTTTTGTTAAAATTTTGTTATAAATTAATAAAAAAATAAAAAGAAAATATTTTTCCGCCAACCAATTTGCAACTTAGAAAAACTGAACTACGATCGAAATGCAGAATACACAAAATCGAACGATTCGAAGTTGGATGGAAAGAGATTGGAACACAGAATCACCCCCATAGCGGAATGATACAAGGTGGCAGCATGGTGACTTACCTACAAACATAAATAAAAATTCCATGTACTTTGTTTTTGTAAATTCGATGGGCAAATGTCAAAATCGTACGGCACCGGAAGTTGATGTATCAAATCAAATAAAAAAAGGGTATAATCAGCTTTTCCATGCTGCCACCTTGTATCGTTGCGCCATGATCACCCCTATTCTGCATTTCGATTACGTTCCCGTTCTAAGCTCCGCTTTAATCGAAGTTTGGTATTCTGCATTACGACGGAATCGTAAAGAGAAGAGGAAGAGCAAATGATTTTTCGAAATCAGCTGTTGGTACGGAATGTGTGAACATTGGAACAAAATAAATTAATGAAAATTTGTAAAAAAACACTGAAAAACGTTTATATTTTATTATCCACGCCATTTTGTACAAAAAAAAAGCAATATAATATATTGCCGCAGTGTTGTATTTTTTTGAGTGAAGTGCTTTCATAATTGTAAAAGCGTTTTTGTCGTTCTTTTGGCCAATTCCCTGCCGTGGCCACCAAGTTTTGTTAAAACGGATCCTGCACGAATATAGTTGCCATTTTTGAATTTTAAGGATGCTAATTTCATTGCACTGGCCTAAAATACTTTATAAAGGTTTATTTATTCTTTCCGCAAGGATTGTTTACGTTTTCGCTTCACCTTCCTCTACGCCGGCAGCTTGCTTTGGCATATAATTGGACTCAACGAACAGACACAAATTATAGCTGTCTATTATAATGGAATCAATAGCCGCGGCATTATTTTTGGAGTTGGAAACCAACGCATACGAAAATTGCCAAGCGAGAATGCAAAGGCAAATATTGCGAAATTTGTGTAATCCATTTGAGATGAGTGACGAATTGTAAGAAATTGAACTTAAAAGTGGTAAAGTTTAATGACTTATTTTCTTATTTAGGTTCAAAAAAAACTTTCGACTTAACAAGGATGCTTTCAAGTATGTGCTAGATACTTTTGCGGGGCAAATACGTCCAAGGACTTCGACATCGACATGTTGTTTTTGACCTGGAAACATATAAAAAACAATCATCATCAAGCCTTCTACGTTTCTTAACAAGTTTTACTTACATTTTTGTTAAAATTCTGTTATAAATTAATAAATTCTTTTTTTGTTTTTATCGGCCTATTGATAAATGATTCAAGGTTCGATTCGAGCTCAAGGCCAGAACAATAATTTTTTTCTAATTATTGTTATTTTTTAATTTTTCTAAATTTGAAAAATTGTATTTTGTTTTTGGAATAGTAAGTAGAAAATTTTTCAGACAACCTGCCATAGCTGCGCAGATAGATCCATTTCGAAGGATGCTAAGCCTTCATCATCAGTACGCTTTAGGCATGCTGCGCTAACCATTTAGCTATACAGCTGTGGTTTGTTTGACTGGCAAATTTGCTACTTCTATTCCTTTTTCCAACTATATTTATTCAGTGTTGCGCCATCTGGTGCAAATCACTGATAATGCTGGATTTTTTGTTTATTGTCAATTACTTACTTTGTTTGACATTCCAAAGTGCTCATGGTTTATTAACAATTCTTTTTTTGTTTTTATCGGCCTATTGATAAATGATTCAAGGTTCGATTCGAGCTCAAGGCCAGAACAATAATTTTTTCTAATTATTGTTATTTTTTAATTTTTCTAAATTTGAAAAATTGTATTTTGTTTTTGGAATAGTAAGTAGAAAATTTTTCAGACAACCTGCCATAGCTGCGCAGATAGATCCATTTCGAAGGGTGCTAAGCCTTCATCATCAGTACGCTTTAGGCATGCTGCACTAACCATTTAGCTATACAGCGGTGGTTTGTTTGACTGGCAAATTTGCTACTTCTATTCCTTTTTCCAACTATATTTATTCAGTGTTGCGCCATCTGGTGCAAATCACTGATAATGCTGGATTTTTTGTTTATTGTCAATTACTTTGTTTGACATTCCCAAGTGCTCATGGTTTATTAACAATTCTTTTTTTGTTTTTATCGGCCTATTGATAAATGATTCAAGGTTCGATTCGAGCTCAAGGCCAGAACAATAATTTTTTTCTAATTATTGTTATTTTTTAATTTTTCTAAATTTGAAAAATTGTATTTTGTTTTTGGAATAGTAAGTAGAAATTTAGAAAAACGGATCTACGATCGAAATGCAGAATACAAAAAATCGAACGATTCGAATTTGGATCGAAAGAGATTGGAACACAGAGTACCAAAATTGCCAAATCGAAAAAATTCCAATCCAAGTCGAAATGCAGAATAGGGCTGAATACCAAAATTCCCAAATCGAAAAAATTCCAATCCAAGTCGAAATGCAGAATAGGGCTGAATAAAATATACAGCCCTAAATAAAATATACAGCCCTATTCTGCATTTCATCGTGATATCTTGTAAGGCGTGCTTACTAGAGCTGCAAAAGTGTCGATATTCGGCTTACTCGATATTTACGAGGGAGGGTGTCGATATATCGCGATATATATCGAATTTTTTTATACTATGTTCAAACAGAAACATAAATTGAGGCAGTTTTGATTTAAATTGAATGGTGTTCATACAACTCAATTTAACTTACACAATAGTAATTTGATAGCTGGTTGGCTCATCTCTACAGCAACAACATACATTTGTTCAAACTCTCAAAATGTGCATGTTGGTATTAGGCGAATGGAATGGAATGAAAACATAAAACTTTGACATTTTTGCGTATGTGTTGCGAAAATGTGTTCAATGTTTTCGTTTCATTTTGAGTTTGCCATCTTCTTTTCACAATCCCTACTCCAGTGAAATTAAAAAAATTTAATCAGCTGATGAGATTAGCTAACCATATAGTTGAGCCATTCGTAAATGACTTTTAAATCTCTTCCATAAACACACTTTACAAGGTTGCATTTGCAGTTTGAAACAATTTATTACGCATTTGTTTTTAAATTGGCAATTTATTATTACAATTTATTATATGATAAATTCCGTAATAAATTGGCCAAATGGTATAAATTGCCAATTTGGTGTGTTTGTATATAGTATTATAGTGAAAAGCGCTTACTCAATTTAAAAGCTATATCAGGTATATATCAGACATTTATGTAAATACAATATGTACATGTATATATGTATATGTAATATTGTCTTCATAACTTCCACACGATCATAAAACACATTCTGCAAAGTTGTCCGCGATGGTAGCTTATACTGCGAAACGAGGGTATATACAAAGTTAGAACACCCTCTGTCGTCCACTGTGGGAAAAGGTCGAACGTCTGCGATGACTAAACCCTAGTAGGGTGCTGTCAAAAGCCTTTTTACGTGATGATGGATCTTCATATGTTTTTTTTTCATATAAAAATCAATCTTATTTGGCGAGATATGTGAATCAAAATTTGCGGTTGTATGCGATCGTTCTAGATGGTGAAACAAATTGGACGTAGTTTTATAACATTTTTTGCAATAGTGGCATATTGCAAAAGTATTACTGATTATGTCAAAATGGATCCAAATGCTTCGTAGCTTTTTGACAACACAATTTTCGTCTTCCAACTCAATGATGTCTTCTGTTGCGTGTACATATATCTACATATACGAATACATGTAAATATACATGTGTATATAATATTAAAAAAATAACGTACATTTCACACTGAACTTTTGCAAGAATTTTTCATTATTTAAAGCCAACAACTTGTTAGGTATTCAACTAAAATAAACACAAATCTGACATAATGTATGTAATTTTATTTATTCGTGTTTTATTTGTCTTACCAAAGTTTTAGATGATGGTAATTCTGCCGCTAGAAAAAGGAATAAGAAATGGGAATACAGTACTAGATAATTAGAAAAAACATCGACAATCGCACCATGAACCTAGCACTCGATGTATCGATATTTATATCGATACTTTTGCAGCTCTAGTGCTTATATCAACGGTTTTGTCGCATCTCAACAAAAAAAGCGTCAAGCCATTTCATTACTAAAGGGCCCATTACAGATACTCAGCATAGACTTGACTTGACTTGGCGTAAACTTGGCAACTTAGTCACGATTATACTCCACTTAGCGCATACAATCTGGCACCATAATCAGCTGTTTCCCAGCTGTCATTTTATTGTGAAATATTTGCTATAGAAAGTGATGGTTTTTAAACAAAATTAATTTTGAGAACTACAATTAATTTATGAGTGTAAAATTAATAAATAAATGTCAATTTGTATGACAAAATGTCAAAATGAAATGGAAACAAACAAATGGTATCTCAAAATGTAAACGTCACTTAGAACTTACATAGAAAATCAAAATTCAACAGACTTCTAAGTCAAGTTAAGTGTTGATAAGTTGGAGTAATCAGTAACATGCAATGTTCATTTAACAGAAATGTAAGTGACAGTTCTCGAGTCAAGTCAAGTCTATGCTAAGTATGAGTAATGGACCCTTAAGGCAGATTCGCTAACGTCGCTTTGCTTCTCTTTGACGTTTTCCCAGTTGATAACAATCACCCCTATTCTGCATTTCGATTACGTTCCCGTTCTACGCTCCGCTTTAATCGAAGTTTGGTATTCTGCATTACGACGGAATCGTAAAGAGAAGAGGAAGAGCAAATGATCTTTCGAAATCAGCTGTTGGTACGGAATGTGTGAACATTGGAACAAAATAAATTAAAGAAAATTTGTAAAAAAAACACTGAAAAACGTTTATATTTTATTATCCACGCTATTTTGCACACAAAAAAGCAATAGAATATATTGCCGCCGTGTTATATTTTTTGAGTGAAGTGCTTTCATAATTGTAAGCGTGTTTTTGTCGTTCTTTTGGCCAATTCCCTGCCGTGGCCACCAAGTTTTGTTAAAACGGATTCCTGCACGAATATAGTTGACATTTTCTGAATTTTATGGATGCTAATTTCATTGCAGTGGCCTAAAATACTTTATGAAGATTTATTTATTCTTTCCGCAAGGATTGTCTACGTTTTCGCTTCACCTTCCTCTACGCCGGCAGCTTGCTTTGTCATATAATTGGACCCAACGAACAGACACAAATTATAGCTGTCTATTATAATGGAATCAATACCCGCGGCATTATTTATGGAGTTGGAAAGCAACGCATACGAAAATTGCCAGGCGTGAATGGAAGGGCAAATATTGCGAGATTTGTGCAATCCATTTGAGATGAGTGACGAATTGTAAGAAATTGAACTCAAAAGTGGTAAAGTTTAATGACTTATTTTCTTACTTAGGTTCAAAAAAAACTTTCGACTTAACAAGGATGCTTTCAAGTATGTGTTAGATACTTTTGCGGGGCAAATACGTCCAAGGACTTCGACATCGACATGTTGTTTTTGACCTGGAAACATATAAAAAACAATCATCATCAAGCCTTCTACGATTCTTAACAAGTTTTACTTACATTTTTGTTAAAATTCTGTTATAAATTAATAAAAAAATAAAAAGAAAATATTTTTCCGCCAACTAATTTGCAACTTAGAAAAACGGAACTACGATCGAAATGCAGAATACAAAAAGTCGAACGATTCGAAGTTGGATCGAAAGAGATTGGAACACAGAATACCAAAATTGCCAAATCGAAAAAATTCCAATCCAAGTCCAAATGCAGAATAGGGCTGTATATTTTATTTAGGGCTGTATATTTTATTCAGCCCTATTCTGCATTTCGACTTGGATTGGAATTTTTTCGATTTGGCAATTTTGGTATTCTGTGTTCCAATCTCTTTCGATCCAACTTCGAATCGTTCGACTTTTTGTATTCTGCATTTCGATCGTAGTTCCGTTTTTCTAAGTTGCAAATTAGTTGGCGGAAAAATATTTTCTTTTTATTTTTTTATTAATTTATAACAAAATTTTAACAAAAATGTAAGTAAAACTTGTTAAGAAACGTAGAAGGCTTGATGATGATTGTTTTTTATATGTTTCCAGGTCAAAAACAACATGTCGATGTCGAAGTCCTTAGAAGTATTTGCCCCGCAAAAGTATCTAACACATACTTGAAAGCATCCTTATTGAGTCGAGTTTTTTTGAACCTAAAGAAGAAAATAAGTCATTAAACTTTACCACTTTTGAGTTCAATTTCTTACAATTCGTCACTCATCTCAAATGGATTGCACAAATCTGGCAATATTTGCCCTTCCATTCACGCCTGGCAATTTTCGTATGCGTTGCTTTCCAACTCCATAAATAATGCCGCGGGTATTGATTCCATTATAATAGACAGCTATAATTTGTGTCTGTTCGTTGGGTCCAATTATATGACAAAGCAAGCTGCCGGCGTAGAGGAAGGTGAAGCGAAAACGTAGACAATCCTTGCGGAAAGAATAAATAAATCTTCATAAAGTATTTTAGGCCACTGCAATGAAATTAGCATCCATAAAATTCAGAAAATGTCAACTATATTCGTGCAGGAATCCGTTTTAACAAAACTTGGTGGCCACGGCAGGGAATTGGCCAAAAGAACGACAAAAACACGCTTACAATTATGAAAGCACTTCACTCAAAAAAATATAACACGGCGGCAATATATTCTATTGCTTTTTTGTGTGCAAAATAGCGTGGATAATAAAATATAAACGTTTTTCAGTGTTTTTTTACAAATTTTCTTTAATTTATTTTGTTCCAATGTTCACACATTCCGTACCAACAGCTGATTTCGAAAGATCAGTTGCTCTTCCTCTTCTCTTTACGATTCCGTCGTAATGCAGAATACCAAACTTCGATTAAAGCGGAGCGTAGAACGGGAACGTAATCGAAATGCAGAATAGGGGTGATTGTTATCAACTGGGAAAACGTCAAAGAGAAGCAAAGCGACGCTAGCGAATCTGCATTAAGGGCCCATTACTCATACTTAGCATAGACTTGACTTGACTCGAGAACTGTCACTTACATTTCTGTTAAATGAACATTGCATGTTACTGATTACTCCAACTTATCAACACTTAACTTGACTTAGAAGTCTGTTGAATTTTGATTTTCTATGTAAGTTCTAAGTGACGTTTAAATTTTGAGATACCATTTGTTTGTTTCCATTTCATTTTGACATTTTGTCATACAAATTGACATTTATTTATTAATTTTACACTCATAAATTAATTGTAGTTCCCAAAATTAATTTTGTTTAAAAACCATCACTTTCTATAGCAAATATTTCACAATAAAATGACAGCTGGGAAACAGCTGATTATGGTGCCAGATTGTATGCGCTAAGTGGAGTATAATCGTGACTAAGTTGCCAAGTTTACGCCAAGTCAAGTCAAGTCTATGCTGAGTATCTGTAATGGGCCCTTTAGTAATGAAATGGCTTGACGCTTTTTTTGTTGAGATGCGACAAAACCGTTGATATAAGCACTAGAGCTGCAAAAGTATCGATATAAATATCGATACATCGAGTGCTAGGTTCATGGTGCGATTGTCGATGTTTTTTCTAATTATCTAGTACTGTATTCCCATTTCTTATTCCTTTTTCTAGCGGCAGAATTACCATCATCTAAAACTTTGGTAAGACAAATAAAACACGAATAAATAAAATTACATACATTATGTCAGATTTGTGTTTATTTTAGTTGAATACCTAACAAGTTGTTGGCTTTGAATAATGAAAAATTCTTGCAAAAGTTCAGTGTGAAATGTACGTTATTTTTTTAATATTATATACACATGTATATTTACATGTATTCGTATATGTAGATATATGTACACGCAACAGAAGACATCATTGAGTTGGAAGACGAAAATTGTGTTGTCAAAAAGCTACGAAGCATTTGGATCCATTTTGACATAATCAGTAATACTTTTGCAATATACCACTATTGCAAAAAATGTTATAAAACTACGTCCAATTTGTTTCACCATCTAGAATGATCGCATACAACCGCAAATTTTGATTCACATATCTCGCCAACTAAGATTGATTTTTATATGAAAAAAAAACATATGAAGATCCATCATCACGTAAAAAGGCTTTTGACAGCACCCTACTAGGGTTTAGTCATCGCAGACGTTCGACCTTTTCCCACAGTGGACGACAGAGGGTGTTCTAACTTTGTATATACCCTCGTTTCGCAGTATAAGCTACCATCGCGGACAACTTTGCCGAATGTGTTTTATGATCGTGTGGAAGTTATGAAGACAATATTACATATACATATATACATGTACATATTGTATTTACATAAATGTCTGATATATACCTGATATAGCTTTTAAATTGAGTAAGCGCTTTTCACTATAATACTATATACAAACACACCAAATTGGCAATTTATACCATTTGGCCAATTTATTACGGAATTTATCATATAATAAATTGTAATAATAAATTGCCAATTTAAAAACAAATGCGTAATAAATTGTTTCAAACTGCAAATGCAACCTGGTAAAGTGTGTTTATGGAAGAGATTTAAACGTCATTTACGAATGGCTCAACTATATGGTTAGCTAATCTCATCAGCTGATTTAATTTTTTTAATTTCACTGGAGTAGGGATTGTGAAAAGAAGATGGCAAACTCAAAATTAAACGAAAACATTGAACACATTTTCGCAACACATACGCAAAAATGTCAAAGTTTTATGTTTTCATTCCATTCCATTCGCCTAATACCAACATGCACATTTTGAGAGTCTGAACAAATGTATGTTGTTGCTGTAGAGATGAGCCAACCAGCTATCAAATTACTATTGTGTAAGTTAAATTGAGTTGTATGAATACCATTCAATTTAAATCAAAACTGCCTCAATTTATGTTTCTGTTTGAACATAGTATAAAAAAATTCGATATATATCGCGATATATCGATACCCTCCCTCGTAAATATCGAGTAAGCCGAATATCGACACTTTTGCAGCTCTAGTAAGCACGCCTTAAGCATATATGACACTATTTTATTTTTCCTTGGAAGCCAAGCTAAAAAAACTGACGAAACTTTATCGGAACTTCAAAACACAAAAACAATTTCTATCATGAAAAAGCGAGACCACTATTCCCCCAAAATTAGTGAGTTTGACTATGTTTTTGTTTATGTTTTACATTTTATTTTTACGTAACACTTTTAACAATAAAAACATTGCAAATAACACGCGAAAATTCTTTCGGTCTCTAATGGTTCACTTTTTCACAAGAAAGTTGATTTTAATTGTTTTTTTATGCACCAAATTTTCAAACTAAAAGCAAAATTTTCATGTGTCAGAAAAAAATAAAGAAAAAATGGCCGAATGTCAAAAAAACCTATCGAAATACAAACCTGCTCGTTTGTTTTTAATGAACTAGATTGTATTTTCCTTGTATTTCGTTAGTTTTTTGAAATATAGTTTACACACTTACACCAGTACTGAAGCCGTATTAGGAGGAGTGCGACAAAAAATTGAAGATAAAATACAAGAAAAAATATACGAAAATAAAGTAGTGTCATATAGGTATTACACAATCAAAAATTCTTCAAGTGGCAAAGCTGATCATAAACAAGCGATGGCTGAGAACTATCGATAATGACAAATTTCGTCTGTATTTCCAAAAAGTTTAAGTCGGTCTTCAAAACTTATTTAAAGTAAACGGATTTTTGTGGGTGTAACGAATAATGATAGAATATTTATTTCCTGTCGTCGCACTTATAGAAGTAGAATACGAAGTGTTAGAGCAAAAAATACCTCTTAAAGCCTGAGTGATAAATTTTTCTTGAATGGTTCCAAATCCATACAAAATTTTTGATTCTGAAAATTTGTGCGTGATAATTTAGCCATGTCCGTCCGTCCGTCCGTAAACACGATAACTTGAGTAAGTTTTGAGGCATCTTGATGTAATTTGGTATGTAGGTTCCTGGGCACACATCTCAGATTGGTATTTAAAATGAACGATATCGGACTATAACCACGCACACTTTTTCGATATCGAAAATTTCGAAAAATCGAAAAATGCGATAATTCACTACCAAAGACGGATAAAGCAATGAAACTTGGTAGGTGGGTTGACCTTATGACGCAGAATAGAAAATTAGTAAAGTTTTGGACAATGGGCGTGGCACCGCCCACTTTTAAAAGAAGGTAATTTAAAAGTTTTGCAAGCTGTAATTTGGCAGTCGTTGAAGATATCATGATGAAATTACGGTACCCTGTAACGGCATAAACTAATCGAGATAGATATAGACTGCCATATATCAAAATGATCTGGGCGAAAAAAGACATTAATTTAGCCATGTCCGTCCGTCCGTCCGTTAACACGATAGCTTGAGTAATTTGGTAGGTGGGTTGACCTTATGACGCAGAATAGAAAATTAGTAAAGTTTTGGACAATGGGCGAGGAACCGCCCACTTTTAAAAGAAGGTAATTTAAAATTCTTGCAAGCTGTAATTTAGCAGTCGTTGAAGATATCATGGTGAAATTTGGTAGGCACGTTACTCCTATTACTATATATGTGCTAAATAAAAATTAGCAAATTCGGATGACAAACACATCCTTAAAAAAAAAAATTGGAAGTCAAATTTTAACAAAAAATTTAATATCTTTACTGTATAATTCGGCTGTATTCGAACGGAGCCTTCCCGATACCGGGCCATCTCGGGAAGTATTTATGGCCTTACCGCAGTAAGGGGCGCTGCTGTGGCGGACGGTTCTTTCCCCGTATATAATACTGGACCGCTGAGCCCGCCTTGTCGGGCAGGTGGTCGTACGACCAAGATGAACAACTCATTACCTGAATGTAATAAGGAGGATGTAAAGAGGAGGACTGAGTCGCAATCCAAGGACGACAAATACGAATTAAGCGATGCGTCGGACTCGGGGAGCGAGAGTAGTGCTGATTCAATGAACTCCGTGTTGGAGAAGCACACAAATGAAAACGGAGTAGAAGAGTGGAGAAGGGTACGGAGCAGAGAAAGTAAAAGAGCTCTCCACCAGTACAGTGCAGCACTAAGAATTGTACAACGCTTGGGAGCAGTGGTCGACCCAACAGAAGTGGAGATCGAGCGCTTGGAATGGGCCCATAAAGCGGTAGAAGTAGGTCGAAGGCAGTTCAAAAGGTTTGCTGCGAGAAACCCTCGGTTCTGCAACCGGTACGAGGAGGAAGAAGCGTCGAATGGCAGAATGAAGAGGCAACGTTCGGCAGAAGGCGACAAGCCTGCTTTCAAGAGGCAGAAAGGACCCAGTCCTAGAGCCGCGAGGCAGGGCAGTCGCATAGACAAGACAAGTAGGCCCAAAGCTGTAAGACAGATGAGTTCCAATAGCGAGGTAGCAACTACCTCGAAAGCTGCCAGTCAGAGGGAAGTTCCAACTACGGAAGTAGGAGATAAGCCAAAGGGAGATAACGCTAAGACTCCGGCTTTCTCGGAGGTTCCAAAGGGACATAACACTAAGACTCCTGCTTTTCCCGAGAAGATGAGTGATGTGGCAAAGCAGTCACTGACTGTGGCGCTGGTTGATCGTAGCAGTCCGTTCGGACAAATGACTACTGAAAGGTGGAGATCTGTGGAAAGGGAGCTTATTAGCTTAATGCTTAAGATGATGCGGGAACAACCAAGTAAGCCCCTTCCAACCTTTGATTCGGGGGGATGGTATAATGGTGTGAAGATGATAGCGTGCGACAACATGGCGAGCTTGCGGTGGCTGGAGGAAGTCGTTCCAAACCTCCAAAGGCAAGGCACGAACGCGCGGTTTGAGGTGGTGGATAAAGCGCAAATCCCCACGGTACCAAAAGTTAAGGTATGGATACCATGCGTGATGAAGTCGGAGGATACACTGCGACTTCTGCAGAAACAGAATCCGAACATACCGACACAGGATTGGAAGGTACTTACTGTATCTCGGCCTACCGAGGATGGTCAGTTCTACATCTTCCAAATAAACAAGCAGGCGGAGGATATTTTGTACACGCAGCTTGGCAAAATGTCCTTTGGCACTGGCAAAATTTACATGCGACTCAGGAAAAGAAGTCCCGAGGATAAAAATCCTAACACGCTGGAAGTGGGCGAAGTCGAAAAGGACCTCAGAAGCCTAAGGGAAAAAAGACAGGTGGAGGTCCCCGACGTCACCACGAACGTGCTGTGACTCGCACAGAGGAACACACGGCACAACATTCACGAGGGGCTGAAGGGGGCCTCAAATACTCTAAACCAAAAGGGCAAGAGGAGGACGACGACGTCAAGACGAAGGTGCTGGAGGGGGACAAACAGCCCAATGGTGCTGCGAGTCCTACAGATAAACCTCCAACACAGTAAAGTGGCGTCGAGCGAACTCCTCCTAACCCTTGAGGAGGGTTCGTTTGACGTGGCGCTGATCCGGGAGCCGTGGCTCTCATCGGGAGGAAAGGTTTCTGGACTTAGCGCGCGCGGGTTTGGCGTTTACTACGCACAAACGGAAGGACGGGTGCGAGCTGTAGTAATGGTAAGGAAACAGCTGCATTCATATATGCTGCCTAATTACACCACCGAGGATCTCGTAGCGGTGGCCGTTGAGCAACAGAATAAGCAGGCATTTATCCTGGCGTCCTGCAACATGGCCCATGCTGCGGAGGTTCCACCGATGGAGTGCAAAAGGCTAGTACAGGAGGAAGGGCGCAAAGGGCGGTTGGTCATAGGCGCAGATGCAAATGCGCACCACAATGCGTGGGGAGGAGCAGATACGAACGAGAGAGGCGAATCTCTATTTTGTTACATCCTGCAAACCAATTTGCAGATAGCCAACAGGGGAAATGTTCCTACATACATTGGTCCAACATCCAGCAATATTCTGGATATTACATTGAGCTCCGAGCGTGATATATCAAGGTATGATTGGATGGTTCTCGATAGACCATCCTTATCCGACCATGCGTATATAAGCTTCCGCATCCCACTAAAGAGGGTAGAGAAGAGAGGAACCTTTAGAAACCCTAGGGCAACGAATTGGACTAAATTCCAGAAACATGTAGAAACGAAACTGGGACAACCCAAAGATGTTGCTAATGTAGAGGAACTGGAGGAGTCGAATGAATTCCTAACAAGGACGCTTATGACTGCGTATAACAAAGCTTGCCCTCTAAGAAGATTCAGAGGAAAAGCAAAGCAATGGTGGAGCAATGAGCTGAGTCTTCTAAGAAGACAGGTAAAAGAAATGTTTAAACTCGCAAAGACCGCGGAAAGCGAAGCGTGTCGGGACGAGTACAGGGATCTACTGGGGATCTACAAGCGTGAAATTACCAGGGCGAAGAGAAACTCATGGAAAAGTTTCTGTACGGACATAGAGTGCTCCAGTGAAACAGCACGGTTGAAAAAAGTCCTAGCAAAGGGAAACATAGTCCAGGGACTAATAAAGAAAGAGAACGGGGAATGGTCACGTGATAGTGAGGAATCCCTTGAGGTGCTTCTCGATACACATTTCCCATCGGGAGACGGTTTAGAAGAACCAGCAGACATCACTCACACTTCGATCACGGAGCTAGTGGTGCCGGGCTTGGTGACCGATACCAAGATCGAGTGGGCAGTGAAGACGTTTTCTAAGTTTAAATCGCCGGGCCCAGATGGTATATTCCCGGCCATGCTACAAGTCTCAAGTAGGGCGGTCGTGGAATGGCTTAAAATAATATTCGATGGATGCATAAGACTGAATCATGTACCGCACTCTTGGAGAACTGCTCGTGTAGCTTTTCTACCAAAGGCGGGGAAGATCGGTCACGTGTATCCCAAAGACTACAGACCCATTAGCTTAACATCATTTCTGCTCAAAACCTTTGAGAGGCTGATAGATGTGTACATAAAGTCCAACGTGGATGAAAAGCTGCTCTCCACAACACAGCATGCGTACACCAAAGGCAAGTCGGAAGACACCGCATTGCATAGGGTGGTAATAAGCATAGAGAAATCCCTGGAATATAAGGAGTATGCTCTAGGAGTCTTCTTGGACATTGCCGGGGCTTTCAATAATGTTGCAAAATGGGCGATTATGGATGGTCTTAATTACATTAAAGTACATCCTGCCTTAATCAGATGGATCGGCTGCATGTTAAATTGCAGAAAGATTACATCACAATGGAGATTGTACGAGGCCACGAAATCAGTGGACAGGGGCACGCCGCAGGGAGGGGTGCTATCACCTCTGCTGTGGACACTGGTCATCAACCAACTGCTCAGGCAATTCGATGAGGGACCCGTAAAACTTACGGCTTACGCAGATGACGTTGCAATTGTCATAAGTGGAAAATGCCTTCCAACGATTAGTTCTTTGATGGATCGGGCGCTTCGGGATATTCATACCTGGGCATCTAATGTCGGGCTGAAAGTCAATGCGGAGAAGACGGATATGGTCTTGTTTACAAAGAGGTACAAGGTCCCAAATTGGACCAGGCCTAAGTTAGGAGCGGTGACCTTACAGGAGAAACCTTGCACAAAATATCTAGGAATCATCCTAGACAGTAAGCTGTCATGGAAGCTAAACGTGGAGGAGAGGGTCAAGAAGGCCTCAACGGCACTCTATGCATGTAAAAGAATGCTGGGGTGTACGTGGGGCCTATCGCCCTCTCTTTCTCATTGGGTTTTTACAGCGATTGTAAGCCCTATTCTATACTACGGAGTTCTTGTTTGGTGGAAAGCCACACAAAAAACAACATACCTCAAAAAATTAGAGGGGGTATGCAGACTATCGATGCTTTGCATTACGGGAGCCCTGAAAACAACCCCGACGGCTGCACTGTATGCCATTCTGCACATTCCACCTGTAGACCTGGTAGCAAAGAACAAAGCGTTAACGACCGCAACCAGGCTCGATGCTTCGGGGCAGCTTGAGCGCCGACCATATGGCCATAGTAGTATAGCGTCCTCAGTCACAAGACGAACAGACTACATGATTCCCTACGTGCACTTTGAGGGAGATCTTAAGGCCACAATAGAGGTGGACGGTTGGCGCAAGGGTGCGCAAATGGCGGACGAGGCGATACATTTGTACACCGATGGTTCCAAAATAGTGGAAGGAGTAGGGTCTGCGGTATACTGCGCTGATCCGGAATTAAGCAGATCCTACAGGCTGCCGGATTACTGTAGCGTTTTCCAAGCGGAAATATTAGCCGTAACCAAAGCAGTAGAAACCCTGGAAGTGAATAGCTTAAGCTGCAACCGTGTTAATTTTTATATTGACAGTCAAGCAGCAATTAAGGCAATAATCTCGCATAGCACAGCATCTAAATGCGTGTTAGAGTGTAAGCAGTCTCTGGAGAGAATCGGGACAGGGAGAAGCATACATCTATATTGGGTCCCAGGGCATATGGGAATAGATGGGAATGAAAAAGCGGACGAATTAGCTAAAAAGGGCGCATCCCTTGAAGCTTGCTCCGTAGACGTCCCAATTAGATTGGGCGAGATTAAGGGAAGGCGAGAGGTGCACATGATCGACCAAGCAGAAAAGGCGTGGGTTCAAGCGCGGTGCTGTAAAGTGTCGAAGATTATGTGTAGGTCTTACAACCTTAGACTAACACAGTTGCTTCTATCATTAAAAAGAGAGGAATGTAGACTCATGACGGGTATTCTGACTGGACACTGCCTTCTGCCGTCACATGCCTTTAAATTAGGCTTGGTCAGTGATAGCAGGTGTAGGAAGTGCGGGTTGGAGGAGGAAACGATCGAGCACGTTCTGTGCTCGTGCCCTGCACTTGCCAGGCTAAGACTCCAGCTATTAGGAGTGATACAGCTGTCAGATCTAGAAGCAGCAAGTGGCTTAAGTCCTAGGAAGCTTCTAGTATTTGCCAAGAGGACGGAGTTATTTTATAACATAGGTCCTGGTTTTTGATAGGGTTTTTCAGTTTGGTCGTTAAAACAAACTTCTGGTAACACTACGGACTCAATCAGTCTATGTGAGGTCCTCATGGACCGGCCAGTTCAACCTACCTACCTACTGTATATAAGTAAATTATGTCAACATTCAACTCCAGTGATGATATGGTGCAACAAAATACAAAAATAAAAGAAAATTTCAAAATGGTCATGGCTCCGCCCTTTTTCATTTAATTTGTCTAGAATACTTTTAATGCCATAAGTCGAACAAAAATTTACCAATCTTCGTGAAATTTGGTAGGGGCTTAGATTCTATGACGATAACTGTTGTCTGTGAAAATGGGCGAAATCGGTTTGAAGCCACGCCCAGTTCTTATACACAGTCGACCTTCTGTCCTTCCGCTCGGCCGTTAACGCCATAACTTGAGCAAAACCCGATATATCTTTACTAAACTTAGTTCACGTACTTATCTGAACTCATTTTATCTTGGTATAAAAAATGGCCGAAATCCGACTATGACCACGCCCACTTCCTCGATATCTAAAATTACGAAAAATGAAAAAAAATTCCATAACTCTATACCAAACACGAAAAAAGGGATGGAACATGGTGATTGGATTGGTGTTTTGATTCAAAATATAACTTTAGAAAAAACTTTGTAAAATGGGTGTGAAACCTACCATATTAAGTAGAAGAAAATGAATAAGATAATCGGGGACTGCCCGTATTGCTTTTTTTTTCATACATTTAAAAAAAAAAAAAAAAGCAATACGGGCAGTCCCCGATTATCAAATCATACAAACAGACAAAATTGGTTAATTCGTTGTAGTTCTATAAATAGAACAAAAACAGCAACAAAACCAAAGTTTCTTTGAAAACCGCCGTACCAAGCATAGCTTTAACACATAATTGTATACGAAGTATGCAATGTGTAAAAGATTAAAATATGCAAAAAGAAGGCAATTGGGAAAAACTTTACAACAACTAAGGCATGACGTAGCTGAATGCGTTTATAACCATTTCAACTATCGTAGGAGTGCGGGTTCGACTCCCACTCCCGGGAGAAAAGGCTTTGAAGAGATTTACAAGGTATAATCGAAACAGCTGTCGCCTTGTCCGTCCTGATGTCACGTTGTTTAAATTTTTCCAAATTATTAAATAAAAAATGAATAAGTTCTGCAGGGCGAAATCAAAAGCCCTTGGAATCATGGCAGGAATACTGTTCGTGGTATTATATATTGATTGATTGATTGGATTACCCTGATCCACATTTTGGCCGATATTGCGAAAACACCTTCACATATACAACAAAGGGCTACTCCCTTATAGAACCCTCATTAATAACTTTAATTTGATACCCATATCGTACAAACACATTATAGAGTCACCCCTGGTCCACCTTTATTGCGATATCTCGAAAAGGCGTCCACCTATAGAACTAAGGCCCACTCCCTTTTAACATGCTCATTAACACCTTTCATTTGATACCCATATCGTACAAACACATTTTAGAGTCACCCCTGGTCCACCTTTATGGCGATATGTCTAAACGGCGTCCACCTATAGAACTAAGGCCCATGTCATACAAACACATTCCAGGGTTACCCTAGGTTCATTTTCCTACATAGTTATTTTCCCTTATTTTGTCTCCAAAGCTCTCAGCTGAGTGTGTAATGTTCGGTTACACCCGAACTTAACCTTCCTTACTTATTCTATTTCGAAATTATGGCCTCCAACAGTGTCGTGGTTGCCAAGGCGCAAATGCGCTGACTCTTTGCTTGATGACAGCAGGTACTTCGTTTCGTCAATGTTTTCACCAGTAATTGCACGCTTTTAGAGAATGTTGTTCCAGAGCGGTTAAGGGCTGCAGCTGCTATTATTTTCTCCAGCATCAAATTAAAGAAATCACACGATGAGCGGTCACCCTGTCTGATGGTGCTTGTTAAAAGCACGCAACTGTTCGGGAAATGTGTTTATAGGAACAACAACAATAACTACGCTGGTTCTTTTTGCTCTGATGTACGAAAGTACACCTCTCTGAGGTCTGCCGCAGTATGTAATCTACATACTAAGCCTGCGCTTCGCCTTGAAAGCCTTGGATTTTTTGTCGAGTACTTGACTCCGCAAATGGCCATCGGTTTTTTAAGTTTTTCGAGGTATCCTCAATGTCCAGAGAGCGTTCCAGGGTATACTCCTTGCAGCTCAGAGATTTCTAAGTGAGATTAACCATCTCGTGTAGGGTATTTTCAACCAGTTTTTCCCGGGCTTGCCGAGCACCTGCAACTAAACGTCTGAAGTGTTGATATACTTATTGTCAGTATAAGTTCTTTGGGCGGCTGCCACGATGTCACAAAAAAGCTTTATTCCTAAGAAAACAAAAAATTCTCAGGCAACATTTTTAGCTTCCGCAGACGTGGTTAGATAGAACAGAAATAAACCGGACGTTTGCGAGTTTCTGACTTACCGTTGAATGTAAATCAACCTTCCAACAAAATACTTTACGGTACTATAGGCCGGATTCCTACTCGGATGGTATGCGGTTTAGTTTGCTTGAAAAAACTAGCAACTCAAAAATTCTGAGTCTCTTTTCTGGGGTGGTTGCGGATTTACTTTTAGCTTGTAAAATATCCGAATGTTAATCTAACGATGATGCTGTAGAGCCAAACCTATTAAGTCCGCAAGATTTCACCAACACCTAGCGTTTAAAGAGAACGTCTTTTTAACGACATCAATTGACATTTATTGACTGCTGGCTTCTCCCACACCCGGCTTCGGATTTTATCATGCTTAGAACCTTGTTATTCGATATTGTGCGATATTCTCCCGATTCACAGTGGTCCGTGTTTCTTCGAAGAATGTGTCTTGAGATTTACTAAGACTTCAACTTACTATGAAAGTTTCTGTCGTGTCCTGACTTTGCGTAATATCACCTGTTACATAATAGCTTATGATTAACTTCGATGGGGTTATTTATGACCTTTATTTAAATCTCTGTAAAGGTAATACATACTAACATACACATTTACTTAGTTATTGCATTAAATAAGGTGATTGTAAAACAATCAGTCACTGCCCTCAACAGAGGCCAGCACGCAAACGTATAACTTATTAAATACAACAAATACTTTATTGCATTTGGTTCGTTCCGTGTCAATTCAAACATTTATGCGGTGATCAAACAAAATTTTTTTCTTCAACTTTACAAACACTACAAAAAGGAAGTACGAAAGGCTATGGCTGAGTCTTGAAAATCTTTCCGCTTTTCAATAAAAACACAAGAGAGTTCTCGAGTTACTCAATGTCTGATCAACCAAGATTACAACCTCGTAAGAGGCGAGGGCGGAGCAGGGTCGGATTCAGCAGAAGATTTCTTCAACATCCTTATGAAAACAAATAATCTCTCTGTAAGCACTCTCCGCCATCGAAGTGATTACTGGCATGTAAAAGGGAAAAGATAAGTTTCGAAATTAAGATTTTATATTCCTATAAATCGACTGGCCCCGACGGCGTTACCTGAGTGATGTTTCAAAAGCCAGGTGATCCAGGTGGCTGGGAAGGGTATATAGAGCTACCATCACTCTCACCTATATATCACAAAGTTGGAAGAGGACTAAATTATTTTTCCTGCTCAAGGCAGTTAGATGAACACCCGAGCATGCCATAGGCTACACGCTTTGGACATCCACCTAGGATCAGCAATAACAGCAACAAGCCAACAAAAGGCGTAACAAGTACAAATGAAGTACAGCAAAAACTGTCTCCCATGAGCTTATTGTTTTCGTACATCAGTTCACTATGTAGAAGCAATACACCGATCCAGGCTCCGGATGTGAACGCGACAACTGGCAATCCTTCGCTCATACTGAGCCTTGATGCAAACTTCAAGGTGAGATTTCCTTCGAAAATATATTGAACGGCTCCCATAGTATGTAACGAGGCAGTCTAGACGATTTGGTACAGGGATTTCTATCAATGGCTTAAAGTCCCACTCTTTTTTCGTCTCCAAAACTCAGGTACTCAGCTTTACAAGAAGAGGTACAAGGAATAAAGAGGGCCCCTTGTTTATGTTAGAGAATCAAGTAATTGGTCGCGAAATACTCAGACAGCAAAGTAACGCTCAGGGTCTCGGATTCACCATTTACTTCGTCTAAGGAACAACTTAACATCGAACGGATAATAAAGGTAACATTACCAAACGAACCTAGGCTGATTACGACCCTTATTGAATAGTGAGTTAACTCAAAAAAGAAATATTTCGAATCACTGCCGCAATTATGGATGTAGGCTCTATGATCAAGAGCGTTGCAAAGAAACGGTCACTCACTTCCGCTGCGAGTGCTTTTGATACTTTTTTGCTGGCCCATTTGAGGTCAGTTTAAATGTTAACGTAACTTGAAAAAAAAATTAAGTACATTTAGTCGAGAGTCGGACTAAAGTCCGATAAGGGATATTTTCTCGTAAAGAGAACGAGCTTTTATGAAATAAATTTTTTTATAAAAAGTGTTCGAATTAACATGGAGTTACTCATAAACAATCTATTTTATTTGGTTATCCAAATAATAACTACACTAAACTCAACGTTGCGCTTCCCAATCACCTTGGTTGTGCATGAATTATGTTAATTAAGCTCATCTTGTAAATTTTATTACGATAATAATGTTATTATCTAAGTATACTTTAATTATAATTTGACTGCAAGCGATTATAAATAAAATTGAAATCGGAAAAATATGCAAAAAGCTTAATTCCGATACAATGGATATACAAAACAACATAAATATGGGGCTTTCCAACGTTGTCAACTCATCCAAATGATGAATTTTGAATCACTGATTTCGGTGAAATTTGGTTATGATTTTCTTCCACTCGAAAAGGAATCTTAAGTATTTTTTTAAATGTTTTTTTCATAGGGCGATCCTTAATTACGTGACACTTGTTTTGCTCCTTTTGGACTTCTCCCCCCACTGCGTGACGAATTTTGACACTTGCTTGTGGCTGTGATAGGGCGTGACACCAAGCTTATCGCGGATTTTAAGATTGTATCTTCGCCTTTTTTTATAAAAATTCTCAAAAAACATTTAAAGAAACACAAATTTTAAGTCAGTCATTGCTACTCCCGTGTAGCAGTAGCAGCGAAAAATGTGATCTGCTACTGCTCCAGATCTGAACATGAAGAGAGCTTAGAGCAGAGACGTAGTATAAGGATTTTTTATTTGCACCGCTCTAAAACACGATATAGCTCGTAGCAGAGCATAAGAAATGCAATCACTTTTTTATGATACGGCTCTACTCTATGCTCTGTTCACGTACAGAGCCGGAGTAATAGCAAAACAAAAACTCAGAGGGTTACTAACCAACTGTGAAATATCTTGAAAAATGGAAAAATTGCTCTTGGAGCAACTTTAACCGGGACGAGCTTGCTCCTCTGATTTTCCTTTTAAACATGATTGGGGATAGCTTCCCAAAACTATTCCGATAACTCATCGAAGAGTGAGCACTTTTTTAAATGCATTTCCCCCCATTCATTGGTATATACTGCTCCTATTAGTTACATTTATCGCTAAGCACGATCGTTTTTTCAAAAAATTACAATTTTTTTCCGCTGGGCACGGACTCTGGACAAAAATTTTCCATGAAGCCCCTTTTTCGATAAAATTTCAGACCCAATCCTCAAAATTGGTATGATTTTAACAAAAGGTTACACTGTTAAAATGTGTAAGATGTGGCGAAAACCCTCTTATCTGAAAAATCGGTTGTATGGGTACATAATGGTAGAGAGATCTTTCTCTTGGTAAGGTGTGGGTCCTTTATTTTGGAAAAAGGCCGCAATGACCACTGCGGAGTACAGGGATATCTTGCGAAATGTTAAGCTACCATATGCAGAGGAAAACACCCCTCTCAAATTGAGTTATTACCAAGATAACGATACAAAACATACTTTTCGGCTGAGATGTGAGTGGGTAAGAAATGAAATTGTCACATGTATGCAATGGCCAGGTCAATACCCTGACGTCAATCCGAGTGACCTTAGGAGAAGATTTGCGTCCTTTTTATTTCACAACAAGCGAGTTATTTTGGGAGAAGACGAAGGATTGGGATGGGATAGCACTCCATTGTAAACATGCCAAAAATTATTTTAAGCGACCCCAAAAAAATAGGCAAAGTTATATTAAACATGGAGGAGATCCCGGTGATTAAGAAAACAGTGGAATAAGGAATTATAATTCAATTGTGTTCTTTGATTTCTAAGAAAAGTTTCATACACCTATTATTTTGACTAACGACATTTTTTTATAATGATACAGTTTTCTTGTAAATGGATGAATTGTAATCATTTTCATATATTTAGTATAAGTAACTAAAGTTATTATTATTACCACACAAAATTTGTTTTCATTTGCAAAATATTGTAATGATAGAGAGAGGACCAAAGCTGTGTACACATATTATTTTGTCCATGAGTGTATTATATTTTGATAATTTTTTCAGAAAACAATGAATGCCGTATACATAAGCACCTGGTGAAATTTGAAGCTTCTAATGGTTAATATGAAAATCGGTTTTATGGGAGATATAGATATGCTACAGTGGTATGATCCGGTCGGTTCCGGCAAATGTCTAATCGGCTACCAAGATATATCAGCTCACCAAATTTCATTAAGATATCAAAAAATTGAGGGACTAGTTTGCGTTCAAATTGACAGACGGACCTGGCTAAATCAACGCAGATCGTCATCGGGATCATTTCGGTATACTTATTGGTCGGTCTATCCCTTCTTCTATAGGGACTTCCAATTTTCAATTTATATGACTTACTTAATTGACGCTTCACATTTTAAACTGTTATGGCCGTCCAACAAGGCGCGCCAAAAGCTTCTTCACCCTGCTAACTGGCGCCAATTGGTCACACCAAGGGATAATATACCAATTTTGTTTTCGAGAGTAGTATTTTTTAGAATTTTTTGAAACAAATAGATGTCTTACCTTTATTAAAGTTTAGAAAATAGTTATTTTTGTATTATTTTTTGTATAACTTCACAAAAATGTTATCAGAAAACAATAAATTTAAAAGAAGTACCCACCCAAGTCGGACAATTTTTTGCTAAGTTATTAAAAAAGGAACAAAATAATTTTTTATAAACTGGGAGTGATTCAGACAAGATAAATTGAAATTCGTGTTTTTTGAAATTATACTTTTAAATATTTTTATTAAAAATATTCATGTTTTAAATAAAATATTAAAATAAAAATAATGAAATTGTTCTTATGGGTCATTCCGCCAAAGAAGACACCACGGATGAAAAC
Organism: Eurosta solidaginis; assembly: GCF_040869045.1. Lineage (NCBI taxonomy): Eukaryota > Metazoa > Arthropoda > Insecta > Diptera > Tephritidae > Eurosta > Eurosta solidaginis. Next base: position 183,338,728 of record NC_090323.1, read on the forward strand.
TGTAACAGTCGAACGAGAAAATATTTACAGCGAAGCAACTAACTGAAATTTATTCACACATTATCAGCTTCCAATAGATTTTTCAGAAAAGATTTGTATAGTTTTTCTGAAATTGGAAAGTAAAGTCATTCACTTACATAGCCGTGTAATTTCGTAATACCGCCCGTCACAATTAGAAAATGGTAAATTTTAGTGTAAATTATTTAATGAAATTGTATATTTCATTAGCTTCATAAAAAATGAGTATTCGCTCATAAGAGATACAATTTCAAAACTTAACTTCTATAGTAATTATGTATTTAAAGATAAACTATTTAAAGTCTGAGCCGAAGTCGAGTCAAAATATCCCACCCGTACCCCTTAAGTAAATAATTTTTTTTGTTCCATTTTAGACCATTCATGAACAAACAATAAACAAAACCAAAAACTACTCAGGACGGAAAATATGTTTAAACAAATTATAGTAAATTTGATCGAAGCGTACACAATTTTTCCAAATTTTAGCGAAATCGATGACGCAAAGTCTATCGTTAGGATTAGTTGGCATGGAATGGCCTATATATACTTATTTATATAATTTATGTGAAACGGATATACAAACTAATTAATAAAGAAATAGTGTTTGTACATATGTTTGAATTTATAAAATCTAGATTTGCTGTGAATAGAAAATTAGTACTAAACGGATAAGTCGAAGCAAAGCAAAGTTTTTTTCACTAATTACTACTGTCATGAAAAAAAACTAATTTAATAGTTTTACAATCCATCATTACACAATACGTATGTAGCCTTGAACGAAATGCCAACGCTATTAATAGCTTCTCCAACCTAATTGCCCACACGGTAAGCCTAAATCGGAAATCATTCATCGGTTTAATTAATTTTTAAAATTGATTTACCTAAATTCAAAACCTTTCAAAATACATGGGTTTAAATTAATTTTATTGGCTTTAAATTTAAAACTTAACTGAAAAATATGTCTTAAATGTCAAAATAGTCTTAAAACCAAACCCAAAAAATTAAAAAAAAAATCTAAAAAAGAAACTTGTATATATTTCTGGTGGCTTATTAAAAAGACCCAGAGTTGAAATTAATAGCTGAAAATCTAAATATGAAAAACTGCATTTATGAAAAGTGCTGCAAGTAACATATTGTAATGAATTCTTACAAACTCTGATTACTTTGCAACTTTCTTTCTATCGTTCTAATCGCCGAACTGTCGAATAAATAACTCAAATATTCAATATAGCAATATCTCTTTTATTTAAAACTCAACTGAAGTAGTAGTACTTCTCAATTTAAAATCAGACTGATCATTCTTCTTCAGCTTGCGCTGCTTTTATACCCTCTGTTGTCTCGTTCGCATATTTCTCCTAAGGTCTAGACTTTTCACAAACAGCTGCTTATTTATTTCTCCTATATGTATCTGGTATTTAATTTTTGTCTTCTAGTTATATGCGTGTGTATGTATGAGTAATAACATCGCTGATAACTGCTGCCTACATATGTGTATGTGAAATATTGTCTTTGCTGTTAGCTTCGCTGTTTACATGTATGTGTGGCTGCTTGCTTTACTGTTGTTGTGCAGTTATTTAGTAGCAGGATAATGATGGACCGAAGTGCTAATATTCGCCACAATATACAGAACAAAAAGTTTCAAAATACAGCTTAAACTTTTAACCCTCCCAGAGCTGCCCGCGGTACACTATTCATCTTTTTTGTTGTTGCTGTTGTAGCAGTGCTTCGCCCCATCAAATAGGTGCGACCGATCACAAATTGTCATCAATATCCTCTAACGGGAGTCCAAGGAAACTTTCTGTTTCAACAGGGGTGGACCATAATGAGAGCGGTGTTAGAGGTGTTGGTTCCACAATACAGTTAAAGAGATGGTTGATGTCATGTGGGGACACGCTACAAGCAGGACATATGTTTTGTATCTTGGGGTTGATTCTGGATATGTAAGAGTTTAACCTGTTACAGTATCCAGATCGAAGTTGAGCTAGAGTGACTCCCGTTTCCCTAGATAGTGTGCGTTCCTCTTCTGCAAGTTTTGGGTATTGTGCTTTGAGTACAGGCTTCACCGGGCAATTCCTGGGATAGAGGTCCGACGCCCGTTTGTGGAGTTCACTGAGAACCTGCTTGTGTTTTTGGCTTCATACGGCTGTGTTCTCAGGTGCCGTATTTCCTGATAATGCTAACGGAGATGACTCCTTAACCCTATGGGCGGTGTTGTCTCATCAATCAGATGTTTGTGTGGATGCCCAGGTTTCTGGGTATTCAACAGAAACAGTTTCGTTAACATTTTGTTTCTCTCTCTAATGGGGAGTATTCGCGCCTCATTATGTAGATGGTGATCTGGGGACATAAGAAGACCACCTGTGGCGGTTCTGAGGGCAGTATTTTGGCAGACCTGTAGCTTCGTCCAGTGAGTAGTCTTTAGGCTTGGCGACCATATCGGGGACGCGTAGCTTGCAATCAGCTGGCAAATTGCTTTGTAAGTGGTAATGAGCGTTTCATCCTTTTAATGTTTTACTGTTTGTTCATTGCCGGTCACGGTTCACGAGTTTGTGTTTAAGATCCTAGTGTCTGCTGACGATTCTTTTACACATATATATGGCTATGCAAGACCTACGCTCGATAAGCGACTTCCAACTAAGCTTGCTATCTATCTCAGACACTTGACTCTCGTAGACAGAAAGAGTGCAGTCGAAACTGCGGTATTTTGTTCTTGATAGTAAACAGTATCAGCTATGTTTACGTTACGTTAAGTATTACACTTAAAGTCTAGGGTAATGAAGCCGATACAGCAATTACGACGTCGTTTACATATGCGACTACATTCACTCCCATTTTTATTGAGCTCCAGTATAATCTCGTTCAGCGCGACCAACCACAGGAGCGGTGATAGAATTCCTCCCTGGGGAGTTCGTCTGCCTACATTGCGGGTTGTTTTACCTAAACCCATGTTAGCTTGTACTACCCTATACTCCAGCGTTTATTTCGTTCATTGGCAGATAAGGCTCTTTATGCCAACCGCGCTGATTTCTATATTGTTAAACGCTATTTAAAAAGGCAGCCAGAGTGTATTCTTTGTAGTGCAGGGATCTCTTTATGATACCTTTATTGCACTTTTAGCTTTTATTTTTCGACCTAAGTACATAATGATGTATTAAAAATTTGAAAACAGCGCTTTAAAATCTTGTTTTGTTACACAGTGTTATCTTACTAGGTGAGACCTATGGCTAACTGATCCTATATTTCATTATGTTGAGTGCATCTATTGTATTTCAAAAGAAAGGCTTTCTATGCCTATGGATATTTTGTCTTAAACACAGATAAAAGTAAAGGTGTCGTAAGTTCCCGTGTAATCGAACATTATATACTCAGCGTGAACTTTAATTGTACATTTCATTTCAGATAAATTACTTTTCTACATAACACGTGGCACCGCCCGTTTAAAAAAAAATGCCTCCCCATTTCCTCTTATAATAAAACTTGATAAGTGAAATATCATTGATTCAAAACTATTTCTTGCTAAGTTATAACTTATTATTCTAGTCTACGACCCTTTTAAACTTGTTTTATATCTAAGTTGCATTGGTCTTTAACCGATATCGTCCATTTTTACTGGAAATATTTCCTGCTATAGGGAAAATTTGTGTACCCCGTTTTATTACGATCCGTTAATTTTTCTTCGAGTTATGGCTCCCGAAACATAGAAAATTGCTTAGTCATAAAAGGGGCGGTGCCACACCCATTTCCAAAAATTTTAGTGTTATAATTCAATTTAGAAAGTAAAATTCTACTGATACTAAGCTCTTTTTCGCTAAGATATAGCTTATTTTCGTCCACGACCCTTGTAAAAATCTTTTATACAAAAGTGGGCATGGTCCTTAACCGATTTCGTTAATTTTTTTTCAAAGCATACCTTATAGTAAAGGCAACCTCTATGCCGAATTTTGTTACGACAGGTTTAACGGTTCTTGATTTATGATTAATAATATTTGTAAAATTGATTTTATCACAAGTGGGCGGTGCCACGCCCATTTAAAAATTTTTTTTTTCAAATTTTTATCAAGAGTCTCAATATCAGTCCACACGTCAAATTTCAAAATTCTAGGAGTATTATTTACTAAATAATCAGAATTTTTGTGTTTTCCAAAATGTTATATATATAAATAGTGGGCGTGGTTATCATCCGATTTCGCTCAGTTTCAAAACCAATCTATTCTTTGTCCATATAAGATAGTATACCATATTTGGTGAAGATATCTCAATATTTACGCAAGTTATCGTGTTAACGGACAGACGGACGGACGAACGGACATAGCTCAATAAATTTTTTTTTCGATACTGATGATTTTGATATATGGAAGCCTATATCTATCTCAATTCCTTTATACCTATACAACCAACCGTTATCCAATCAAAGTTAATATACTCTGTGTGCAAAGCACGCTGAGTATAAAAATGATAGTTTTTAATTAGCTTTTAGGTGTGTTAAGAGTACAAGCATACTCGTATGCATCTACTTTTGAATAACACGATGATTTGAACTATTTTTTTCTTCTGTTTACGTCATCGAAGAAAGCGAAAGTTATATGAGTTATAACAACTCAATATGTACGGTAATGCTCAAGCAGCTCAATTCAAACACGCACAACTATGAAGCATTGTTAATGATATCTACTTAAAAGTAGACAGTTTGGTGTCTCAAATGTCAAATGTCAGTAGCAATAACTTTTTACTCCAATTGAAATCGCATTTAAAGATAGGAAAAGGATGTATATTGGAACGATGTTCGACAAGGGATGACGGAAAATCGTTCCAATATACATCATTTATCCACCCTGTCGGAAAATCAACAAAACGAAATAAGATAGGAAAAGGTATGAGAACGAGCAGTTAAAGATGATCCACTTTTAGGCGGCACAAGTTCAAATGAATTTATATTAACTCGAATATGCCCGATGCGACCAATGGTCATACGAGAAAAGAAAGGTACCGGAAAAAAGCATCAGTCCTATTCTGTGGAGCTATTTTCGGAAGTATCTGTGCCCGGCTAAAAATTAAGGCAGTTTGAAGTCGACCTCTTCATGTGCTCGCTTCATCCATGCTTATAGTTCCTTTTTGTTTTACTCTTTTGTCCGTATAACAAAAATCTCTCTGTTGGCTTTTGCACCCATGCCACATCTTTCTTTTCCTCCCTCAGTGAGAAGATATATTGCAGTGGTTCTCTCCAACGACCAGGACAGCTTGTGTGGAAACCGTGCAGAATGCTGAAGTAATCCTCAGAGCCCTTTCTTCTTCATCTTCTTCTTCTATTTGTTATTGATGTTCATGGTGATTTCCCGGATATAGATCCGGTACGTTCCGGTAAGCAGCGCCGTTAAGGTCCTAGCCCGACCTTCTCTTCAACGATTTAATATGACCACAAAGAACCTTCTGGCCATCATATTCACTATAGTGTACGCAGTCTTTTCACAGGACTGTGCTCCGAGATGGAAATATTTCTGTCTTTTCTTATCTCCCAAATATTTTATTGAGAAGTGTTTTTTTTGTTGGTCTCCAACCGTCACCTCAATGATAGTGGGTATTCCCAAGTTCGCTGTTTTAGTTCTTGCTCACTAAATTCCGTTATTTATATCTTCAAGCTGTGTATAATCTGGCCAGGGTTCGACATTTTAGAACTATCACTACAATGCAGTATTAAATTTCACTGAAATATTGCACTATCAAGACCATTCCAAAGAAAATTCCCCCAAATTTTCTTTGTAGGTTAATTTTTCTCTTTTTAGTTATAGTGAAATTTTTTGCATACAAATTATTTTATCACTAAAAACTTAGTGATAATGAAAATCCACAGAGATAGTGAAGACCACGTGAAAAATAAGTTTTTATTACACTATGCCCAACCTTGAACCTGGTTTAGTCTATACTGCATCAGCTGGGAGTTTCGTGCTGCTATAATAGCAGCCACATCGTTGGCGAAAGCGTGTTCAAGCGAAGAAGACTATCGTAAGCAGCATTCCAGAGATTTGGAGCCCAACCCTGGGCTGCTCCGCCTGTTATATTCACATTTCTTTTCAAATTTACAAAGGAATACGTGCTTAGTTTGAAAGGAAAAGTAGAGTTCCTTATTGTGGGAGAAATATTCATGGAGGTAGCCTCTCTTACGTTATCAGTAAAGGTGAAGTACAATGGGATGATTCTGGTTAAGAAATTTGACACGATACATAGAACTTCTTTGGAAAACAATTTCAAAGTGCTACCTAGATTAAGATTTGCAATTAGTATAATACGGTCTTATTCGGACTTGTGCGATTTTAGTCAGCAAATTGTAGATATGAGTAAAATAATGCTTCAACCGCTAAGTGGAATATCACCCTATCCCGGCGGCCAGTTTAAAAATAGCCTATCTTGAAATATTTCTCAAATACGCTCTATCTAATAATACGTTACAAACACGTTTGAAGAATAACCAATCTCAGAATCATCATATATATTATTTCTAATTGCTGTTTTTAAGTACGGGTCTCTTTTTCGCTCTTATTTGGAATCCAAATCTATAAATAAAGTTTTCGTTGTAAAGATGGACAAATAAAGTTTTCGTTGAAGATGGACGGGTTATTAGCGAGCTTTGGGCAATTTTGGTCGTAGTGCTTTTGTTAAGCTATATTTTATTAAAATAATTTGTTAAAAATAAACGATTGTGAGCACACAAAGAGCTCTATTTGTACTATGGCACTATTGTGAATATTTGCATTGCATTGCCGGCAGTTGCTATTGTACGCTAGATGGTAGCGCAAGCTGTAAGCTTTAATTGATTGACGGCAGTTGCTATTATACGCTAGATGGCAGCGTAATCTGTAAGTTAATAGAACAGCTGATTTCTGTTGATATTTGATAAGAGACTTTTATATTGGTTGCGTAAGATGCGCACGGGTCAGGCTCGTCTATATATAAACGCCCTATCCCACCTCAAAATAGGGGCGTAGGGCGTTCTTGAAACAAATGTGAAAAATGGAGCGTGCTCCGTCTTCCACACCTAAGATCCTGGGTTTAAGTCCAGGGGAAAAGCAACATACAAAATTTAGCAATCAGTTTTTTCAATTAAAAAAAAAAGTTTTTACAAGCGGAATCGGCCCTCGGAAATAATTTGGCAAACACTTCGAGTATATTTCTGCCATGAAAAGCTTCCCAATGAAAATTCATCTGCAGATGCCGTTCGTGTTCGGCGTAAAATATAAAGGTCCCGTCCCGCCAATTTGTAGGAAAAGTTTAAAAAAAGGAGCACGACGCAAATTGGAAGACAACCTCTCGGCCTAAACCCCCTTCGGAGGTAGATCGCGCCATGGATTTGTTTGTTTATATAATGTTCGGTTACATCCGAACCTAGAAACCCCTATTTGTTCTTCATAAGTTTAACTGCTGGGAACATATTTCAAACCTAAGTAAGTGTTTACTTAAATAAACAGTAATGACGATTGTTTGTTTGCCTTCTTCGTACTTTTTTATTGTAACTTGTGTGTAATTCATTGTCATAAAACCTCTTAAAAATAACGTATTTTCTTCTGAGCTTAAGTTGCACCTTAAAAGTTTTTACAACTCTTATGTGGCAGACTGGAATATCGCAAAGACATACCAATATTTGACGTAACCTTTTGTAACTAAGTTGTAAAATATATTCTGCGAAGTATTAAAATGCGTATATAGGTTAGGTAAGGTTGAACTGACAGGTCCATGAGAACTTCACATAGACTGCTAACTCCGTAGTGTTACCAGAAGTTTGTTTAAATTCATGTAAAATCAATGTGATTAGAAATACTCTTTTAGCTCTTCGATTGGGGTTTTGGGTAGAGTTATTTAGGAATGCAATCACCTTGGAATGCAATCTATGCATATCCATTCCTGGACTAACAGTTTTGGATTGCAGCCTTTATTTTTTTTTGGAATAATGAATAATTTTTTTAGTAGTTATTCCTTTTTATTACTTCCTTTATATTAGGTCGGTTGAATGTTTGTCTTTTCATACAAATCTTGCAATCGATTTTTAAGTAACTTCTCATTGAGCTACAATCGTGAAATTTTACACATAGGTTAGAACACCGTCACAATGCAACAAAAGGAAAAATCCGTTAGGTGGCGCACGGATAGAAATAATTAGATAATAAAATTTTGAAACCAGCTTTTAAGTAACTTCTCGATGAGCTAGAGACTTGAAATTTCAAACTTAATTCAGAGGTCGATGACAGGCGGTAACACAATACAAAAAGTTACGCTAGCGGGCGCACGGACTGAGATATGTAGAAAAGTCAAACGGAACGGAGAGAATTTTGTGATTGATTTTTATGTAAGTTCTCATTGAGCTGCAAGCGTAAAACTTAACAGATAGGTTAAGACACTAAGAAAATGTAAGAAAAGGAGAATATTAATATAAAATAAAAAAATTTCAAGCACTTCCTTTATATAAATGGACAAAAATCCGCGAAAAATTTCTCCTTATATAAGGACATATTCTTGCTAAACTTCGATTTTTAAATTTTGACATAGAAATTGTAAAAACATTTATGAGAAGTAAAATATAAAGGTGGAGCGCAATTGATTGACTAATAACATCTCCTTTCCTACCAACTTTCCAATCCAAGTAATGTGCGCTCCACTTATATATTTTTGTTTCTCATAAATGTTTTTGCAATTTCTATGTCAAAATTTAAAAATCAAAGTTTAGCAAGAATCGTATAACTTTAAACGAGCAATTCTTGTATATTCGTATATTTGTATGTTTGTATATTTGTATAGCCGAACGATCTCGGGAACGGCTCAACCGATTTAAATGAAATTTAGCACAGAGATAATGTATAACCTTCTAAGACTGTCTACCTAGGTGCTGCCACTCAGAATTTTTCACAAGGTTGCCACCTGTTCGAAGTTAAAAAAAAATTGCATGAGATATGCCGATATAGGATCAAACGAAAGGTATTTCACTCCGCATTACAACAGGGACATTTTTGAGTAGGGTTGCCATTTAGGGTTGCCACCTATTCGAAATAAAAAAAAGTGCATGAGATATGCCGATATGGGTATTAAACGAAAGGTATTTCACTCCGCATTAGAATAGGGAAATTTTTGAGTAGGGTTGCCATTTAGGGTTGCCACCTATTTGAAATTAAATAAAATTGCATGAGATATGCCGATATGGGTATTAAACGAAAGGTATTTTACTCCGCATTACAATAGGGAAATTTTTGAGTAGGGCTGTCATTTAGGGTTGCCACCTATTCGAAATAAAAAAAAAATGCATGAGATATGCCGATATGGGTATCAAACGAAAGGAATTTCACTCCGCATTAGAATAGGGACATTTTTGAGTAGGGTTGCTATTTAGGGTTGGGGTAGTTAGAGGAAATAGTACTCTAATTACTCATATTCTATTAAAGCTTCAAAGGAGAATATTAAAGTTAAAAATCTTTGTAAAAAAATCTTACACATGAATCGACTTAATTTTCTTAATTTCACACACGCGAATAAAATTGAAATGCAAAATCAATGCACCATTGCAAATTCTAGTAGAATATATTTAAATGCATATTTTTGGCAAATATGAAATGAATAATTGCAATTTCTCACAGATTACTATGAGAAAGATTTCTCATCGTAGCAAAAAAATACCTCACGATGGTAATTTCCTACCGTTGAACACTAGAGGCATATGTTCAATTTGAAAACGACATCTAACCAGTTAACTACTTACCAACAGATGGTGCTAGGGAAGAAGTTGACACTTAAATAAACTAACTGATAGTTGTCATTCGTGAAATTTACAAGTTTTTGGAATGTAATAAAATTATGAGACTTTTATAGTGTATAACTAAAAAAATGTTTGAAATTAATAATTCGGCGCATGAAGATCCTCGACCTAAATAACTTAGTTCTCGATTTCACTAATTGTCATAACAATCCCTTATACTATAGGCTGGAATTATCCATTTCAAATTTTTCATTCCAGTTCATTTTGCGGTTAGTGTTTGATGTGTTTTTGAAATCTATATTTAAGGAAATCAAATATTGGTAAGTAAAAATATATAATGTATGTATATATAAAAAAAGTAGAGTTTGATTAATGATGACATGTAGAACAAAGTATGTTATGCGGTATACTCGAAGATTGCCGAGCAAAGCTCGGTCGCCCAGGTACTATGTCTTTATATAAGGAGACATTTTTCGCTGATTTTTGTCCATTTATAAAGTGCTTACAATTTTTTTATTTTATTTTTATTTTGTTAGTTTGAATTTGCGGAACAACAAAATTCAAAAGCATTCCGATATTAAGATGTGTTTTAGTAATAGGTCGAAGCTTACAAACACGGAATTTGTGTCTGGTGAAAACGTAGCATAAAGTGTGCTTCTTCGTAAGTTTCGTATTTTCCTATATATGTGGAGTCCGCACTATACTTCTTTTTTCTAATACGGTGCTAAATCTTATGAATTTCGCAACTTGATTGCAAAAGATTACTGCTATTGTAAGCGAACATAAATAATACGTGTAATCCAATTCATGGTACCAAAAGCGGACAAAAGAAATTAAGTTGCATTAGCAAAAGATATGCAGTAAAAAGTGCTTAATATTTGGTAAGTTCATTACCCTCATCTGTTTGGCTATAAATACATTGGTAGGATTAACACACAAAACACTACTGAGTCGTTGCCTCAAAAGTAATGAGTCATTAAAAATCGCACGCCTAAGGACGGTGATGCGCCTACTTTTCCAAAGTATTTACATTTCCCTGATTATAAAAAATCACACGATTCTAAATAAGCTTTATTAATATATAAGTACCTGGGCGACCGAGCTTTGCTCGGGAATCTTCGAGTATGCCGCATAACTTCCCTCACTAGGGTAGGCACCTTGTCGTTGGTGTGAGGGCTTAGCCGAAATCCATAGCGCCCGACTATGAGGCGGAGCTGTTTAGGACTGACATCTACGCCGTTTCGGCTCATACGAGGGCGGCGGGATGCCGGTGACCAAGAACTGCCAACCCCCTAATCCAGGGTGTTATGCGCACCGTGCCTATTGGACGATTTGCAGCCAGGGGATAAATTCGGCTGTATTCGAACGGAGCCTTCCCGATACCGGGCCACCTCGGGAAGTATTCATGGCCTTACCACAGTAAGTGGCGCCGCTGTGGCGGACGGTTCTTTCCCCGTATATAATACTGGACCGCTGAGCCCGCCTTGTCAGGCAGGTGGTCGTACGACCAAGATGAACGACTACCTGACTGTAATAAGGGGAAGTTCCAATTAAGGAAGTAGGAGATAAGCCAAAGGGAGATAACGCTAAGACACCGGCTTTCTCGGAGGCGCTAAAGGGAATTAACGCTAAGACTCCGGCTTCCTCGGAGGTGCTAAAGGGAGATAACACTAAGACTCCTGCTTTTCCCGAGAAGATGAGTGATGTGGCAAAGCAGTCACTGACTGTGGCGCTGGTTGATCGTAGCAGTCCTTTCGGACAAATGACTACTGAAAGGTGGAGATCTGTGGAAAGGGAGCTTATTAGCTTAATGCTTAAGATGATGCGGGAACAACCAATTAAGCCCCTTCCAATCTTTGATTCGGGGGGATGGTATAATGGTGTGAAGATGATAGCGTGCGACAACATCGCGAGCTTGCGGTGGCTGGAGGAAGTGGTTCCAAACCTCCAAAGGCAAGGCACGAATGCGCGGTTTGAGGTGGTGGATAAAGCGCAAATCCCCACGGTACCAAAAGTTAAGGTATGGATACCATGCGTGATGAAGTCGGAGGATACACTGCGACTTCTGCAGAATCAGAATCCGAACATACCGACACAGGATTGGGAGGTACTTACTGTATCTCGGTCTACCGAGGATGGTCAGTTCTACATCTTTCAAATAAACAAGCAGGCGGAGGATATTTTGTACACGCAGCTTGGTAAAATGTCCTTTGGAAATGGCAAAATTTACATGCGACTCAGGAAAACAAGTCCCGAGGATAAAAACCCTAACACGCTAGAGGTGGGCGAAGTCGAAAAGGACCTCAAAAGCCTAAGGGAAAAAAGACAGGTGGATGTCCCCGACGTCACCACGAACGTTCTAGAAGAGGACCAACCGCTAAATGGTGCTGTGACTCGCACAGAGGAACACCCTGTACAACAGTCACGAGAGGCTGAAGGGGACCTCGAATACTCTAAACCAAAACGGCAAGGTGAGGAAGACGATGTCAAGACGAAGGTGCTGGAGGGGGACAAACAGTCCAATGGTGCTGCGAGTCCTACAGATAAACCTCCAATACAGTAAAGTGGCGTCGAGCGAACTCCTCCTAACCCTTGAGGAGGGTTCGTTTGACGTGGCGCTGATCCAGGAGCCGTGGCTCTCATCGGCAGGAAAGGTTTCTGGACTTAGCGCGCGCGGGTTTGGCGTTTACTACGCGCAAACGGAAGGACGGGTGCGAGCTGTAGTAATGGTAAGGAAACAGCTGCATTCATATATGCTGCCTAATTACACCACTGAGGATCTCGTAGCGGTGGCCGTTGAGCAGGCATTTATCCTGGCGTCCTGCTACATGGCCCATTCTGCGGAGGTCCCACCGATGGAGTGCAAAAGGCTAGTGCAGGAGGAAGGGCGCAAATGGCGGTTGGTCATAGGGGCAGATGCAAATGCGCACCACAATGCGTGGGGAAGAGCAGATACGAACGAGAGAGGCGAATCTCTGTTTTGTTACATCCTGCAAACCAATTTGCAGATAGCCAACAGGGGAAATATCCCTGCATACATTGCTCCAACATCCAGCAATGTTCTGGATATTATATTGAGCTCTGAGCGTGATATATCAAGGTATGATTGGATGGTTCTTGATAGACCATCCTTCTCCGACCATGCATCAGCTTCAACATCCCCCTAAAGAGGGTAGAGAAGGGAGGGACCGTTAGAAACCCTAGGTCAACGAACTGGACTAAATTCCAGAAACATGTAGAAACAAAACTGGGACAACCCAAAGAGGTTGCTAATGTAGAGGAACTGGAGGAGTCGAATGAATTCCTAACAAGGACGCTTATGATTGCGTATAACAAAGCTTGCCCTCTAAGAAGATTCAGAGGAAAAGCAAAGCCACCATGGTGGGGCAATGAGCTGAGTCTTCTAAGAAGACAGGTAAAAGAAATGTTTAAGCTCGCAAAGACCGCGGAAAGCGAAGCGTGTCGGGACGAGTACAGGGATCTACTGATGATCTACAAGCGTGAAATTGCCAGGGCGAAGAGAAACTCATGGAAAAGTTTCTGTACGGACATAGAGTGCTCCAGCGAAACAGCACGGTTGAAAAAAGTCCTAGCAAAGGGAAACATAGTCCAGGGACTAATAAAGAAAGAGAACGGGGAATGGTCACGTAATAGTGAGGAATCCCTTGAGGTGCTTCTCGATACACATTTCCCATCGGGAAACGGTTTAGAGGCGCTAGAAGACATCACTCACACTTCGATCACGGAGCTAGTAGTGCCGGGCTTGGTGACCGATACCAAGATCGAGTGGGCAGTGAAGACGTTTTCTTAGTTTAAATCGCCGGGCCCAGATGGTATATTCCCGGCCGTGCTACAAGTCTCAAGTAGGGCGGTCGTGGAATGGCTTAAAATAATATTCGATGGGTGCATACGACTGAATCATGTACCGCACTCTTGGAGAACTGCTCTACCAAAGGCGGGGAAGATCGGTCACGTGTATCCCTAAGACTATAGACCCAATAGCTTAACATAATTTCTGCTCAAAACCTTTGAGAGGCTGATAGATGTGTACATAAAGTTCAACGTGGATGAAAAGCTGCTCTCCACAACACAGCATGCGTACACCAAAGGCAAGTCGGTAGACACCGCATTGCATAGGGTGGTAATAAGCATAGAGAAATCCCTGGAATATAAGGAGTATGCTCTAGGAGTCTTCTTGGACATTACCGGGGCTTTCAAAAATGTTGCCAAATGGGCGATTATGGATGGTCTTAATTACATTAAAGTACATCCCGCCTTAATCAGGTGGATCGGCTGCATGTTAAATTGCAGAAAGATTACATCACAATGGGGATTGTACGAGGCCACGAAATCAGTGGACAGGGGCACGCCGCAGGGAGAGGTGTTATCACCCCTGCTGTGGACGCTGGTCATCAACCAACTGCTCAGGCAATTCGATGAGGGACCCGTAAAACTTACGTCTTACGCAGATGGCGTTGCAATTGTCATAAGTGGAAAGTGCCTTCCAACGATTAGTTCTTTGATGGATCGGGCGCTTCGCGTTATTCATACCTGGGCATCTAATGTCGGGTTGGAAGTCAATGCGGAGAAGATGGATATGGTCTTGTTTACAAAGAGGTACAAGGTCCCTAATTGGACCAGGCCTAAGTTAGGAGGGGTGACCTTACAGGAGAAACCTTGCACAAAATATTTAGGAATCATCCTAGACAGTAAGCTGTCATGGAAGCTCAACGTGGAGGACAGGGTCAAGAAGGCCTCAACGGCACTCTATCGCCCTCTCTTTCTCATTGGGTTTTTACAGCGATTGTAAGCCCTATTCTATACTATGGAGTTCTTGTTTGGTGGAAAGCCACAGAAAATGCAACCTACATAAAAAAATTACAGGGTGTACGCAGACTATCGATGCTTAACATTTCGGGAGCCCTGAAAACAACCACGACGGCTGCACTGTATGCCATTTTGCACATTCCACCTGTAGACCTGGTAGCAAAGAACAAAGCGTTAACGACCGCAACCAGGCTCGATGCTTCGGGGCAGCTTGAGCGCCGACCATATGGCCATATTAGTATAGCGTCATCAATCACAAGACGAACAGACTACATGATTCCCTATCTGCGCTTCGAGGGAGATCTTAAGGCCACAATAGAGGTGGACGGTTGGCGCAAGGGTGCGCAAATGGCGGACGAGGCGATACATGTGTACACCGATGGTTCCAAATTATTGGAAGAAGTAAGGTCTGCGGTATACTGCGCTGATCCGGAAATAAGCAGATCCTACGGGCTGCCGGATTACTGTAGCGTTTTCCAAGCGGAAATATTAGCCGTAACCAAAGCAGTAGAAACCTTGGAAGAGAATAGCTTAAACTGCAACCATGTTAACTTTTATATTGACAGTCAAGCAGCAATTAAGGCAATAATCTCGCATATCACAGCACCTAAATGCGTGTTAGAGTGTAAGCAGTCTCTGGAGAGAATCGGGACAGGGAGAAGCATACATATATTTTGGGTCCTAGCGCATATGGGAATAGATGGGAATGAAAAAGTGGACGAACTAGCTAAAAAGGGCGCATCCCTTGAAGTTTGCTCCGTAGATGTCCCAATTAGATTGGGCGAGATTAAGCGAAGTCGAGAGGTGCACATGATCGACCAAGCGGGAAAGGCGTGGGCTCAAGCGCGGGGCTGTAAAGTGTCGAAGGTCTTACAACCTTAGACTAACACAGTTGCTCCTATCATTAAAAAGAGAGGACTGTAGACTCATGACGGGTATTCTGACTGGACACTGCCTTCTGGCGTCAAATGCCTTTAAATTAGGCTTGGTCAGTGATAGCAGATGTAGGAAGTGCAGGTTGGAGGAGGAAACGATCGAGCACGTTCTGTGCTCGTGCCCTGCACTTGCCAGGCTAAGACTCCAGCTATTAGGAGTGATACAGCTGTCAGATCTAGAAGCAGCAAGTGGCTTAAGTCCTAGGAAACTTCTGGTATTTGCCAAGAGGACGGAGTTATTTTATAACATATGTCCTGGTTTTTGATAGGGGTTTTCAGTTTGGTCGTTAAAACAAACTTCTGGTAACACTACGGACTCAATCAGTCTATGTGAGGTCTTCATGGACCGGCTAGTTCAACCTACCTACCTATGCCGCATAACTTACTTTATTCTACATGTCAACATTAATCAAACTCTACTTTTTTTATACATATGTACATATCTTATATATTTTTACTTACCAATATTTGATTTCCTTAAAAATAGATTTCAAAAACATATCAAACACCAAAGGCTTGGTTTCCTCGAAAGCGGTGCCGCTATATTGCGGCCGTTACATAGCGGTAGAGTATGTTGTCAAAAATGTTGCAGTGTAAAAGTAATTATGTGGAAACTAAGAAGACGGTGAAGTTCACCGTAACGTAATATAGCGGCAAGACCATAGCGGAACCATACAAGGTGGCAGCATGGTGACATACCTACAAACATAAAT
This sequence comes from Eurosta solidaginis, assembly GCF_040869045.1. Lineage (NCBI taxonomy): Eukaryota > Metazoa > Arthropoda > Insecta > Diptera > Tephritidae > Eurosta > Eurosta solidaginis. The sequence goes on from NC_090323.1 coordinate 183,354,954, forward strand.
AAAAATTCCGTGTACTTTGTTTTTGTAAATTCGATGGACAAATGTCAAAATCTTTATATTCAGCTGTCCCATGCTGCCACCCTGTATCGTTCCACCATGGGCAGGACAATAAATATTACGGCCATCATGACAGTAGAAACTCGTTCATCATCGTTTTTTGCCACTGCTATTGTTAAAGCGGTGAACATTTTGTCAAATATTTGAAAATATTTATAAAATAAACAATATTTTTGAATTTTCAATTTTTGAATATGTTTTATTTTTGTATATGCAGTAGGGCGGGTCGATTTAAAAATCGCTCATTGCTCTGCGAAAATCGTATTCTAGGGATCAAAATAAGAAACTTTGCCGAAGGAACCATACCTCTAAAACGAATTCTGATGTCCCCCCCCCCCCCCCCCCCCCTTTGGGTCGAACTTTTGGGTAGTGGCAATTTCAATTCTACCTGCTGTGTCTTGTGGTGGCTTAAAAAAACAACACAAGCAATTTTACGATCTGCAATTGTGTCACAGTGATACCTTCATTTTTTAAAACGGTTGAATAAAAAACCCACACAACTATGTTTACGATATGCAAATGCATCACAGTGATGCCTTGGTTTTAAAAGGGGGTTGTAAAAACGCTAATTTCTAATAATTTTTTTTAATTTCCTTTCTATTACTAAGTTAAATTCATTTTTTCATTTACATATGTTCTGACTAAATAAATTTCCAAAGAGAAAAATAAACTCCAAAAAGAAAAAACATAGGCATTTCAAGTGGGATTTTTCAAAATTTGCCCCTACGACCCAAAGGGGGGACATCAGATTTCGATTTAGAGGTATGGTTCCTTCGGCAAAGTTTCTTATTTTGATCACTAGAATATGATTTTCGCAGAGCAATGGGCGATTTTTTTGCCTCCCCACAAATCGACCCGGCCTAATGTGCAGTTAAAAAAATAAACTAAAAAAACATGCAAAAATGCAAAACAAAATTTTGTGGGTCGTTTGCCGTAAATGTTTATAGTTTCCAACAAGGCGGTGCCGCTAAAAACGGTGAGTATACCGGGTGCTCTTTAACGGGCGTAACAAATCGGCACCGCTTTTGGAGGAAACCAAGCCTTAACCGCGAAATGAACTGGAATGAAAAGTTTGAAATGGGTAATTCCAGCTTATAGTATAAGGGATTGTTATGACAATTAGTGAAATCGAGAACTAAGTTATTTAGGTCTATTTTGCGATTGGAGTTCGATATATTGGTCAAATTTTTTGATTTTAAATTTATTTATCAAAAAAATGTGAAACTGTATTATATTCTTTGTTTTATTCATTACAAAAGCCACACCATGTTCCGTGTACGGTTTCGGTTTTCCTCTGGAAGTAGTACTTTAAAATTAGTTGGTCGCTTCACTCTTGAACAAGTAAGGAAGGCTAAGTTGGGGTGTAACCGAACATTACATACTCAGTTGAGAGCTATGGAGACAAAATAAGGGAAAATCACCATGTAGGAAAATGAGCCTAGGGTAACTCTGGAATGTGTTGTTTGTACGATATGGGTATCAAATGAAAGGTGTTAATGAATATTTTAAAAGGGCGTGGGCCTTAGTTCTATAGGTGGACGCCTTTTCGAGATATCGCCACAAAGGTGGACCAGGGGTGACTCTAGAATTTGTTTGTACGATATGGGTATCAAATGGAATGTATTAATGAGTATTTTAAAAGGGAGTGGGCCTTAGTTCTATAGGTGGACGCCTTTTCGAGATATCGCCATAGAGGTGGACCAGGGATGACTCTAAAATGCGTTTATACAATATGGGTATCAAACGAAAGGTGCTAATGAGTATTTTAAAAGGGAGTGGGCCTTAGTTCTATGGGTGGACCTCTTTTCGAAATATCGATATAAAGGTAGACCATGGGTGACTCTAGAATTTGTTTGTACGATATGGGTATCAAATGAAAGGTGTTAATGAGTATTTTAAAAGGAAGTGGGCCTTAGATTTATAGGTGTACGCCTTTTCGAGATATCGCCATAAACGTGGACCAGGGATGACTCTAGAATGCGTCTATACAATATGGGTATCAAACGAAAGGTGTTAATGAGGATTTTAAAAGGGAGTGGGCCTTAGTTCTATGGGTGGACGTCTTTTCGAAATATCGATATAAAGGTGGACCAGGGGTGACTCTAGAATTTATTTGTACGATATGGGTATCAAATGAAAGGTGTTAATGAGTATTTTAAAAGGGAGTGGGCCTTAGTTCTATAGGTGGACGCCTTTTCGAAATATCGATATAAAGATGGACCAGGGGTGACTCTAGAATGCGTCTATACAATATGTGTATCAAACGAAAGGTGTTAATGAGGATTTTAAAAGGGAGTGGGCCTTAGTTCTATAGGTGGACGCCTTTTCGGGATATCGTTATAAAGGTGGACCAGGGTTGACTCTAGAATGCGTTTGTACATTATGAGTATCAAACGAAAGGTTATAATGAATATTTTAAAAGGTGGACCAGGGGTGACTCTATAATGTGTTTGTACAATATGGGTGTCAAATTAAAACTACTAATAACGATTTTAAAATGGAGTGGTGGTAGTTGTATATGTGAAGGCGTTTTCGAGATTTCGACCAAAATGTGGACCAGGGTGACCCAGAACATCATCTGTCGGGTACCGCTAATTTATTTATATATATAATACCACGAACAGTATTCCTGCCATGATTCCAAGGGCTTTCGATTTCGCCCTGCAGAAATTTTTCATTTTCTTCTACTTAATATGGTAGGTGTCACATCCATTTTACAAAGTTTTTTTCTAAAGTTATATTTTGCGTCAATAAGCCAATGAAATTACCATGTTTCATCCCTTTTTTCGTATTTGGTATAGAATTAGGGCATTTTTTTCGTTTTTCGTAATTTTGGAAATCGAAAAAGTGGGCGTGGTCATAGTCGGATTTCGGCCATTTTTTATACCACTACAAAGTGTGTTCAGATAATTATGTGAACTGAGTTTAGTAAAGATATATCGATTTTTGCTCAAGTTATCGTGTTAATGGCCGAGCGGAAGGACAGACGATCTACTGTGTATAAAAAATGGGCGTGGCTTCAAACCGATTTCGCCCTTTTTCACAGAAAACAGTTATCGTCCTAGAATCTAAGCGCCTACCAAATTTCACAAGGATTGGTAAATATTTGTTCGACTTATGGCATTAAATGTATCCTAGACAAATCAAATGAAAAAGGGCGGAGCCACGCCCATTTTGAAATTTTCTTTTGTTTTTGTATTTTGTTGCACCATATCATTACTGGATTTGAATGTTGACATAATTTACTTATATACTGTAAAGATATTAAATTTTTTGTAAAAATTTCACTTTAAAAATTTTTTTTTTTAAAGTGGGCGTGGTCGTTCTCCGATTTTACTAATTTTTATAAAGCATACATAGAGTAATACAAGTAACGTTCCTGCCAAATTTCATCATGATATCTTCAACGACTGCCAAATTACAGCTTGCAAAACTTTTAAATTACCTTCTTTTAAAAGTGGGCGGTGCCACGCCCATTGTCCAAAATTTTACTTATTTTATATTCTGCGTCGTAAGTTCAACCCACCTACCAAATTTCATCGCTTTATCCGTCTTTGGTAATGAATTATCGCACTTTTTCGATTTTTCGAAATTTTCGATATCGAAAAAGTGGGCGTGGTTATAGTCCGATATCGTTCATTTTAAATAGCAATCTGAGAAGAGTGCCCAGGAACCTACATACCAAATTTCGTCAAGATACCTCAAAATTTACTCAAGTTATCGTGTTAACGGACGGACGGACGGACATGGCTCAATCAAATTTTTTTTCGACACTGATGATTTTGATATATGGAAGTCTATATCTATCTCGATTCCTTTATACCTGTACAACCAACCGTTATCCAATCAAAGTTAATATACTCTGTGAGCTCTGCTCAACTGAGTATAAAAAGCTATATATGGCATACCATACATAAAAACTGTTGAATTCAGGTGCACTCCAACAAACTCAAATGTTTGGCCCTGAGCTTTGTGCACAGTCATTGCAATTGCTGGCCTTGCTGGAAATTGATGTCTTTGCATAGTACACCCGAGCTGTCCCTTTAAAGAATCAAGTGCTATTCTAGGAATATGCACTTCTTTTCCGGATTGTTCGCCGATAACTATTTTTGCTTTAATTATATTGTTGCAAAGGCACAATAAGTCTTACTCCATTACATAGACCTTCGGTCACATCTAAGTTACGCAGCAACATTATTAATACATTTTTTTTTTTAGTTTTAATTCGTGTGGTGGCAAATATGAAATATTGATGGTATTAAGAAATTCCGTTGTAAATTCAAGCCCTCCTTCATGTTGGTGTTTCAGGGAGTCATGACTATAGTAGTCTTTGTAATCCCCGGGAAGTTTCGCAATAATTTCATTGTTTATTCCATCAACATCTTTATTAAGTGGCGCGAGTATTGCTCTATTTTTCATAGTCTCATAGTTTTCACTGGAAAAACAGATCCCAAATATTTCATCAATTAAATTGCTGTCTGAAATTATGTCAGTTCGCAATTCGATTTCCTCCATTGTATTTACAGGCAACTCTCCATTACCTAATTTCAGTATATAGTCTGCAAACTTTCGTTCCTCAAGGTTAAAAGTCATGAAAAGTGACCATAATAAACTTCGTTTAATGGACAGATCCAGCAACACACTTTGGTTTGCCCGCGGCTGCACAGGTAGGCATTGACGAGTCTCCTCCGAGGACTATTCGTTTCCCACCAAAAGGGAGATCCCGATGCCGAATGGAACGCTAAAGTTGGTCAATATTTTCTAGTCCGTACTTCAAAAGCATGGGAGCCTCATCCATCAGAAAAACATCTATTTCCGCTAAATAATTTGGCATTTAAAAAGCCGGCTTTAATACTTGAGACTCAGTCATATGTCAATGGGACTTTCAGTCCAAATGTCTTATGAGAAGTACGACCATTAGGTAATAATGTTGAGACAATTCCTTTAAAAGCTATACATTGCACTTTGTACCGTTGACCTGCCAGTACATAATAAAGAGTTTTATATATAAATGTCTTTCCAGTTCCCCCAGGACCATCAATAAAGAAGCATCTTGTTTCAGCAGTTGTGTTATGCGCAGCTTGAATGATAGTGTTAACGATTTCCGTTTGTTTGCCTTTGAGTAACTGATACATTTGTTCTCCTAGAACAATGTTGATGGTCCTTTTTCCGATGAAGATCCGGTACGTCCCGGTAACTAGCACCATTAACGTACTAGGCCGACCATCTCGGGAACGATTTGGTATGACCACATGAAACCTTCTAGGCCTTATCCTAGATCCATGAGGAAATTGGGGTCGCCAGTGCCTCGGCTGTTAAAGAAACAGGATTCAGCACGGGTAGGTGAGGCTTCCAATTGGGTTGGAAAAGCTACATATTGCGCTGGCAGCCCCTTCAAAGGGTTGCGCTACACAACCCATTGAATATATTTGGTAATTTAGTCGCCTCTTACGACAGGCATACCCGCCGCTGGTAAACTCTAAGCCCCTTAACCTGCTGGGGTGAGATCTGTCTGGGTAGTCTGGGAATGCCTGACCTCGCTTGCGATCACATCGAACTATTTTATAATTAAGATAATTTGGGTCCCGGGCCATAGTGATATCCCGGGAAACTGTCAAGCGGATCTCTTAGCCCGCATCGGTACAACTGAACCGGATGAAGATGGCTGTAGGGATCTCGGGATTCCGCTGGCCACCTGTGGTTTCCTCCTCCATAGCTGGGCCTCGAGTCAGCTCAGCAAACGTTGGGCGGACACCACCTCTTGCAGGGTAGCAAGATATTTCTGACCGAAAGTGGATGGCAGGAGGTCTACCGAAGTACTAGGGTTCACTAAGGCTCACCTATCAATGTCATTGGCGTTTTGACAGGGCAATGTTCCATGGGTAGCCATGCGGTATGTCTCAATATACTGCAAACTTTATCATGCTGCAGCTGTATGGAGGATGATGAAGTGGAATCATCAATTGAAGTGTTCAAGTGAGCTTCCTCTATCAGGGTAGCTACTACCAAACCTAACCTAACCCGCTGGGGTAATGTTAACCTTTGTCTTCACTAGGATTCAAGCAGCCGGGCATCATTACCTATATTTTCATTATAAAAACATGTCTTCAAATCAAATGCAATAAAACGTTTGTCGTGGTCATTATAAGAAGAAAGACTTCTCATCTGCGACTTGATCAACTTTTTCATTGTCGTTTTTACATGGAGAGTCCCAAGCCCAGTACATAAGCCGAGCTTGCGATAACGAAATGATCACGCATTTATACAGCTAACCGGCCAGCCGCTGCAAGCCCAGACGAGTCTTTAAGTCGAGTAAGCCGGATTGCTCAGAGTAAGCAAAAGGCAACGTAGGAGTCAGCACACTCAGAAAAAAAAACTTACCTACAATGAGTAAAATATTTTAAAAAAAATGTTCTTTAAATCGGTGAAAATTTCAATTTTTAATTTATGTATAAAACTTTTCATACGATTGAGGAAAATTTTTTCTTAAATTTTTTCATTAAGATTTTGATAAGAATTAATAGCCTTTATATTAAATAATATATTTTTAAATTTTTGAGCTGAAGGCCAATTTAAATAAAAACACAACTTTTTGTATTATAGTTGTATAATTTATTCTTGTCGATATTTCGGCTTTATTCTAAAGCCATCTTCGGGATCGAACATATTTATATGATCCCGAAGATGGCTTTAGAATAAAGCCGAAATATCGACAAGAATAAATTATACAACTATAATACAAAAAGTTGTGTTTTTATTTAAATTGGCCTTCAGCTCAAAAATTTAAAAATATATTTTTTCATTAAGACTACTTGGTTGAATATTTCTCACAATATTTGCATGTACGAGTTAGCTCACCCAAAAAACATTTTTGTCAATTCTCAGTTTGAGATAAATTTGAGAATCAGTCCATTTCTCACATTTCAAACGTTAGTTTTCAAATGCATTTCAAATAACCGTTGATAGCATTCTCAAGCTAAAAGGTACATTTATAATATGGAATTTTTCTTTATTTTCAAATTGAGAATTTTTGGATTCTCAACTTTTTCTCAAACGAGAATAAAGCGGAACGAAATAAAATCCACTGTTGTGGTATTTCGGTAAGCAAATTTATTATTTGCCTCACTTCACTTTCAACTCGTTTAGATTTATGCATAATGTAGTACAATATCACTTAATATTATTAAAATGTGTAAATACTTCCTTATTTTTTCACTTTATGTCCAACTTCACCCAACAAAATCGCTTGCTTACATTTCCAGCTAAAGTATGCAAATTAGAGATCGATGAATTATCAACGGCACTACCGACGACACTATCGATAGCACTGATGTAAAATAAGCATGTTGTACTATGTTTTATTTTACTTTTGGGTTTCATGGATACTTATTATGTACTTTAAAATTTAGAGACATTGGCGCAAAAAGTATTCACATTATTATTAACGAAAATATTCCATGATATCGATGGGTTTCAACCAGAATGAAACGAAATGCAAGTATATCTCAAACCATTCTCAAGTTGAAGAAAAACCTTTGAGAAAAAGTTGAGAGAAAATTTAGCTTCTAATGACTAATAATGCTTAATATCAAACTGAGAATTAATGTTTTCTCAAACATTTGAGAGAAAAACAATTTCAAGTATGTCTCAAATTATTCTCAAGTTGAAGATCGACGTTTGAGGAAAAGTCGAGAAAATACCTTGTTTCAAATGATAAATAATGTTGAATATCGAACTGAGAATCAATGTTTTTCTAAAACATTTGAGATTTTTGTTTTCAGTGTTTGTTGGGCAGTGAATAAAAGAACTTGATTGTAAAGCTGAGCACCTCGACAAGAAATCCACATCCACGTCAGTTACACAATTAAATTTTTTATACAATTTTCTCCATATTTAATAAAATTATTCCTATAAATAAGAGGCAAAAAAGTTGTAATATTTAGGGAAATTGCTTGTCCAGATTTAGGGAAGGATTTCTATGGCGAAATATCATATACCACTTTTACTTATTCTAGTAGCTACTTTGTAACCGGATTAAAAACCCACCAGGGCCATGGCCGCTAAAAGTTGGTAAGTCACATGTATCACTTTCATTGCAAAATATGGTCGGACGAGTGCATGCTCGACGATTGAAACAACAACGATTGGAATTAAATTGTTCTTTGCCCAGTCCACAATAAAGGAGATCTTGCAAACTGTGCCAACTATCGAGGAATCAGACTTCTTATCGCATATAAAGTCTTGTCAAGTGTATTGTACGAAAGATAAAAGCCCACCGTAAATCGGCTCATTGGATCTTATCAGCGCGAATTCAAACGTACTAAATCTCATGGCGCCAAATCTTGGAAAAAATCCGATAAAAAGGAATTGACCTGTTCGTCTATTTTAAAGCCGCCTTCGATAGCACAAAAAGGAGCTGCCTATATCCCGCTATGTCTGAATTTGATTTCCCCGCAAAACCAGCATCACCATCGGCTCAGTCAGAATTGGAAAGAACCTCTCCGAACTGTTTGAAACTAAACGAGGTTCCAGATAGAGTTACCCACTATCGTGCGATTCCTTTAAAATGATGCTGGAGAAAATAACACAAACCGCAGAGCTTAACCACTCTGGAAAAATATTCCATAAAAGTGTGCACTGACCTATGCTGAAGACATAGATATCAACGAACTGCTTCATATTACTTACTTACTTACTTACTTAATTGGCGCTTAACCGTCTAAACGGTTATGGCCGTCCAACAAGGCGCGCCAGTCGCTCCTTCGCTCCACCAACCGGCGTCAATTGGTCACATAAATCGTTTTCCACCTGGTCCTTCCAACGGAGTGGGGGCCGCCCTCTACCTTTGCTTCCATAGGCGGGTTCCGATAGAAACACTTTCTTGGCCGGAGCATCATCATTCATTCGCATAACATGGCCTAGCCAGCGCAGCCGCTGCGTTTTAATTCGCTGGACTATGTTGATGTCTGCGTATAGCTCGTACAGCTCATCATTAAATCTTCTTCGGTACTCGCCATAGCCAACGCGTAGAGGTCCATAAATCTTTCGAAGAACTTTTCTCTCGAACACTCCCAAAGCCGCTTCATATGCTTCCTCCAAATTGGAAAGCGAAGCGGAAAAGATGACCTTGATGGTGAATGTATTCAAAATGAAATACCTGCTGCATTTTTGCCCTGGCCACTACGCCACTATTGGAAGCCATTGGCGGAGGTCGTGGTGTGGTGGTAGCGTGCTCCGCCTACCACCCTGAAGATCCTGGTTTAATTCCCGGGCAAAGCAACAACAAAAATTTCGAAACAAGTTTTTTTCAATTAGAAGAAAGTTTTTCAAAGCGCGGTCGCCTCCCGGAAGTTATTTGACAAACACTCCAGAATATTTCTGCCATAAAAAGGTTCTCAGTGAAAACTCATAAGCCCTGCGAATGCCGTTCGGAATCGGCGTAAAATATGTAAACATATATCAATTAAAACGTGTTAATTAAGATAATGGAAAATTTATAAAATGAACAAATTCAATTTCACAGTTCATTACAACGACTGCCAGTTCATTTTTTTCATGTGGCAATTTACCTGTCATAAAGGACAGTGAAATGCTATTGTTTACTATTATATTGTTTTGTATATTCAATTTGCCAGTCATTCGTACAGCTGATGCATAAATATGAGAAATTAACACCACAAAATGCCATTCACTCTATTTACAGCATCTCAACTGCGAATTCATTATTCATTGTAAACTTTCTGTTTCACGTATATTTTGTGCATACAAAATGAATTTCAAGCTTCAAAATGTAAAAATGTGCGAAGTTTGTTGTGTTTGGTACAGGTTATTGTTAAAAAAATAAGAAAAATTAATTATTTATACTATATGAAGGTGCTGACATACCCACCAAAAAAAATTGATTATAAGGCTTATTGAATTTGGCCAAAAGGCTCTTGTTTCAGAGTGTGAAAACTGTCTCAGTTGTGTGGAATATTTCTTATAATACTCCTTACTTTTCTGTGTTCAGGCATAAGGTTTATCTCCAAGAGAGGCCCATCCATAAAAAAAGTTTTACATACATATAGGATTATTTCCAATCTAAAAATTTTTTTTTTAAAGTGATCATATACTTTTCCTAATAAGCAGGAGGAGATGCTCTAAGAGCTGGTACAAAAAGTTCTGCAAATTCAAAAATGCTCCTAAAGTAGTAACAGTTAATTATTTTTATACTCAGCCTTCTTTGCACACAGAGTATATTAACCTTGATTGGATTGATGGTTGGTTGTACAGGTATAAAGGAATCGAGATAGATATAGACTTCCATATATCAAAATCATCAGTATCGAAAAAAAATTTGATTGAGCCATGTCCGTCCGACCGTTCGTCCGTTAACACGATAACTTGAGTAAACATTGAGATATCTTCACGAAATTTGGTAAACTAGCTTATCTGGACCAATAATATTTTGGTATTGAAAATGAGTGAAATCGGCTGATAACCATGCCCACTTTTTATATATATAAAATTTTGGAAAACACAAAAAATCTGATAATTTAGTAAATAATACACCTAGAAGGTTGAAATTTGACATGTGGACTGATATTGAGACTCTTGATAAAAAATTTGTAAAAATTGTTTAAAATGGGCGTGGCACCGCCCACTTGTGATAAAATCAATTTTGCAAATATTATTAATCATAAATCAAAAATCGTCAAACCTATCGTAACAAAATTCGGCAGAGAGGTTGCCTTTACTATAAGGAATGCTTAGAAGAAAAATTAACGAAATCGGCTAAGAACCACGCCCACTTTTATATAAAAGAGTTTTAAAAGGATCGTGGACGAATAAAATAAGCTATATCTTTGCAAAAAAAGCTTATATCAATGGTATTTCATTTCCCAAGTGGACTTATAACAATAAATAGGGAAAACCTCAAAATTTAAAAAATGGGCGTAGCACTGTCGAGCTAGAAATTTGTAACACTAGTTACTGAATTCCCCACAGGGACGCTACAATGACACCATGGTGGCCGCCTAGCTCTGCTCCGTTAACTAACAATTATTAATGTAACGCTAGGAATACCAATTAAAACTGTTAAAATAGCAGATTTCCATGAACATAAGAATAACAGTGGCTTTTGATATGACCAAGATTTCTGTGCACGATAGTCATAAGAACAAAGTAGTGAGCGCCGTGAGCGTTCATTTCTCTTTAAAATCAAAGGGCTACTTAAACTTCCTTAACCCTAAGGCCATAGTAGTAACCATACCCATATACAGAACCATCTCCAATGTGATCGATTAATGGTCCCTTACCCTAAAAATCCTGAAAATTCATAAAAATGAAGAAAATGCAAAAAATTACGAACGTATTCCACAAAAAATAAGTCTATTAGTCATAACGTATCCAAAACAATGAATAAAATCTCCAAAAAGTTATTAAATTCACCAACTCAAATATTTTTAGGTTATGGATATGGCGGGAAACTAAAAACCAATTGGTTGGCTATGGTATGGTTATGGCGTTAGCGTTATGGTATGGCACCATTAATCGATTACATTGATTTCCATAAGGCAGGTTCAATCAGCTGTTTTATCTGGTTATGGCTTTATGGTTATAAGTCACCATTAATTGGTCTTTAATGGCTGATGCATTTGCATAGTATTGAGAATTGTTCGCTGTTGAAATCTGCGGCTTCCCGGCATAACCGAAAAAGTCACTTACAGCTGTTTTCGAGAAAACCAGCCTTAAAGTTTTTGCACTGTTTGTCAAAAGTTGCAAACTTTGAAGACTTTTTTATAATATCATTATTTGCTTTGCAAAAGTTTAAATATTAAAAAAAGCTACAGAAATAATCAATGAAATCAGTTCATATAACAGAAAAATTAGATTGATTGAGAATCTGCTATTTTTGCAAGATACTGTTAGGATTTTTTGCTGTTGAAATAACTGAACAAATTTGTCTTCTTGACAAAAAACTCGGTTCAATTAACCACGATGCGATCAATTTTATCGAGAGTTCGTCAATTCAAGAACGACAGCCTAATTTTTATACCTTTCATGAAAATGAAATGGTATATTAATTTCGTCACGAAACCGAAAATTGTAAGTCCTTAAAGGAAAATAGATAGACCCACCATTAAGTATACCGAAATAATCAGGTTGAAGAGCTGAGTTGATTTAGCCATGTCCGTCTGGTATATAGCATATATTGTTGTCTGAAAAAATCATAGAGATCGGTTGTATATATAGTATATATCTCATACAACCGATTGTTCAGATAAGAAACTTTTCGCAATTTCTACCCCATTTTAACAGCTATAAGCTTCAAATTTCACCGATTGCTTACGTATATAGCATATATTGTTGTCTGAAAAAATCATAGAGATCGGTTGTATATATAGTATATATCTCATACAACCGATTGTTCAGATAAGAAACTTTTCGCAATTTCTACCCCATTTTAACAGCTAGAAGCTTCAAATTTCACCAAATGCTTACGTATATAGCATATATTGTTGTCTGAAAAAATCATAGAGATCGGTTGTATATATAGTATATATCTCATACAACCGATTGTTCAGATAAGAAACTTTGCGCAATTTCTGCCCCGTTTTAACAGCTAGAAGCTTCAAATTTCACAAAATGCTTACGTATGTAGCATATATTGTTGTCTGAAAAAATCATAGAGATCGGTGGTATATATATTATATACCCCATATAAACTCAATTTTTGCCCCCTTTTTACGGCTAGAAGCTTCAAAATTCATCAAATTTCATCAAATAATTACGTGTACGTCATATATTGTTGAAATACGTGATTCGCAGTCATAGTTTTTACACCCAGACCACAAAAAACCAGAAACTTTGCATCCTCACACAAAGTACCTACCTGTTTTTATACTCAGTTGAGCAGAGCTCACAGAGTATATTAAGTTTGATTGGATAACGGTTGGTTGTACATATATAAAGGAATCGAGATAGATATAGACTTCCATATATCAAAATAATCAGGATCGAAAAAAAATTTGATTGAGCCATGTCCGTCCGTCCGTCCGTCCGTCCGTCCGTTAACACGATAACTTGAGTAAATTTTGAGTCAACTTGATGAAATTTGGTACGTAGGTTTCTGAGCACTCATCTCAGATCGCTATTTAAAATGAACGATATCGGACTATAACCACGCCCACTTTTTCGATATCGAAAATTTCGTAAAACCGAAAAAGTGCGATAATTCATTACCAAAGACAGATAAAGCGACGAAACTTGGTAGATGAGTTGAATTTATGACGAAGAATAGAAAATTAGTAAAATTTTGGACAATGGGCGTGGCACCGCCCACTTTTAAAAGAAGGTAATTTATAATTTTTGCAAGCTGTAATTTGTCAGTCGTTGAAGATATCATGATGAAATTTGGCAGGGACGTTACTCCTATTACTATATGTACGCCTAATAAAAATTAGCAAAATCGGAGAAGGACCACGCCCACTTTAAAAAAAAAATTTTTTTTAAAGTAAAATTTTAACAAAAAATTTAATATCTTTACAGTATATAAGTAAATTATGTCAACATTCAACTCCAGTAATGACATGGTGCAACAAAATAAAAAAATAAAAGAAAATTTCAAAATGGGCGTGGCTCCGCCCTTTTTCATTTAATTTGTCTAGGATACTTTTAACGCCATAAGTCGAACAAAAATTAACCAATCCTTTTGAAATTTGGTAGGGGCATAGATTTTATGATGCTAACTGTTTTCTGTGAAAACGGTTGAAATCGGTTGATGCCACGCCCAGTTTTTATACACAGTCGTCCGTCTGTCCTTCCGCATGGCCGTTAACACGATAACTTGAGTAAATTTTGAGGTAACTTAATGAAATTTGGTAAATAAGTTCCTGAGCACTCATCTCAGATCACTATTTAAAATGAACAATATCGGACTATAACCACGCCCACTTTTTCGATATCGAAAATTTCGTAAAACAGAAAAAGTGCGATAATTCATTACCAAAGACAGATAAAGCGACGAAACTTGGCAGATGAGTTGAATTTATGACGAAGAATAGAAAATTAGTAAAATTTTGGACAATGGGCGTGGCACCGCGCACTTTTAAAAGAAGATAATTAAAAAAAAAAAAATTGGATTGGTTTATTGACACGAAATATAACTTTAGAAAAAACTTTATAAAATGGTTGTGACACCTACCATATTAAGTAGAAGAAAATGAAAAAGTTCCGCAGGGCGAAATAAAAAACCCTTAAAATCTTAGCAGGTATTACATATATAAATAAATTAGCGGTATCCAACAGACGATGTTCTGTGTCACCCTGGTCCACATTTTGGTCGCGATCTGGAAAACGCCTTCACATATACAACTACCACCACTCCCTTTTAAAACTCTCATTAATACCTTTAATTTGATACCCATATCGTACAAACACATTCTAGAGTCACCCTGGTCCACCTTTATGGCGATATTTCGAAACGGCGTCCACCTATAGAACTAAAGCCCACTCCCTTTTAAAATAATCATTAACACCTTTCTTTTGATACCCATATTGTACAAAAAAATTCTAGGGTCAACCCTGATCCACCTTTATGGCTATATCTCGAAACGGCGTCCACCTATGGAACTAAGGATTACTCCCTTTTAAAATACTCATTAACACCTTTCTTTTGATACCCATATTGTACAAACAAATTCTAGGGTCACCCCTGGTCCACCTTTATGGCGGTATCTCGAAACGGCGTCCACCTATGGAACTAAGGATTACTCCCTTTTAAAATATTCATTAACACCATTCGTTTGATACCCATATCGTACAAACGCATTCTAGAATCAACCCTGATCCACCTTTATGGCTATATCCCTAAATGGCGTCCACCTATAGAACTATGGCCCACTCCCTCATAAAATACTCTTTAACACCTTTCATTTGATACCCATATCGTACAAACGCATTCTAGAGTCAGCCTGGTCCACCTTTATGGCGATATCTCGAAAAGGCGACCACCTATACAACAACCACCACTCCCTTTTAAAACCCTCATTAATACCTTTAATTTGATACCCATATCGTACAAACACATTCTAGAGTCACCCATGGTCCACCTTTATGGCGATATTTCGAAACGGCGTCCACCTATAGAACTAAGGCCCACTCCCTTTTAAAATACTCATTAACACCATTCGTTTGATGCCCATATTGTACAAACAAACTCTAGGGTCACCCCTGGTCCACCTTTGTGGCGATATCTCGAAACGGCGTCCACCTATGGAACTAAGGATTACTCCCTTTTAAAATACTCATTAACACCTTTCTTTTGATACCCATATTGTACAAACAAATTCTAGGGTCACCCCTGGTCCACCTTTATGGCGATATCTCGAAACTGCGTCCACCTATGGAACTAAGGATAACTCCCTTTTAAAATACTCATTAACACCTTTCATTTGATACCCATATCGTACAAACGCATTCTAGAGTCACCCCTGGTCCACCTTTAAGGCGATATCTCGAAAAGGCGACCACCTATACAACTACCACCTCTCCCTTTTAAAACCCTCATTAATACCTTTAATTTGATACCCATATCGTACAAACAAATTCTAGGGTCACACCTGGTCCACCTTTATGGCGATATCTCGAAACGGTGTCCACCTCTGGAACTAAGCATCACTCCCTTTTAAAATACTCATTAACACCTTTCTTTTGATACCCATATTGTACAAACAAATTCTAGGGTCACCCCTGGTCCACCTTTATGGCGATATCTCGAAACTGCGTCCACCTATGGAACTAAGGATAACTCCCTTTTAAAATACTCATTAACACCTTTCATTTGATACCCATATCGTACAAACGCATTCTAGAGTCACCCCTGGTCCACCTTTATGGCGATATCTCGAAAAGGCGACCACCTGTACAACTACCACCACTCCCTTTTAAAACCCTCATTAATACCTTTAATTTGATACCCATATCGTACAAACAAATTCTAGGGTCACCCCTGGTCCACCTTTATGGCGATATCTCGAAACGGCGTCCACCTATGGAACTAAGGATTACTCCCTTTTAAAATACTCATTAACATCTTTCGTTTGATACCCATATTTTACAAACGCATTCTAGGGTCACACCTGGTCCACCTTTATGGCGATATCTCGAAACAGCGTCAACCTGTGGAACTAAGCATCACTCCCTTTTAAAATACTCATTAACACCTTTCATTTGATACCCATATCGTACAAACGCATTCTAGAGTCACCCCTGGTCCACCTTTATGGCGATATCTCGAAAAGGCGACCACCTATACAACTACCACCACTCCCTTTTAAAACCTTCCTTAATACCTTTAATTTTATACCCATATCGTACAAACAAATTCTAGGGTCACCCCTGGTCCACCTTTATGGCGATATCTCGAAACGGCGTCCACCTATGGAACTAAGGATTACTCCCTTTTAAAATACTCGTTAACACCTTTCTTTTGATACCCATATTGTACAAACAAATTCTAGGGTCACCCCTGGTCCACCTTTATGGCGGTATCTCGAAACGGCGTCCACCTATGGAACTAAGGATTACTCCCTTTTAAAATACTCATTAACACCTTTCATTTGATACCCATATCGTACAAACGCATTCTAGAGTCAACCTGATCCACATTTATGGCTATATCCCTAAATGGCGTCCACCTATAGAACTATGGCCCACTCCCTCATAAAATACTCTTTAATGCCTTTCATTTGATACACATGTCATACAAACACATTCCAGGGTTTCCCTCGGTTCATTTTCCTACATGGTTATTTTCCCTTATGTTGTTACCATAGCTCTCAACTGAGTATGTAATGTTCGGTTACACCCGAACTTAACCTTCCTTACTTGTTTATTTTATATTTATCTTAAAAATCGTTAAGGTATGCAGATCTGTTCACTATATATTTCTTATCTTATACATCCGATTATTCGGAGATTACGAACGGGATAAGATTATTGTTCAGCCCCATTCATGAAAGGTATGAAGTCCCGTTCTTACTTGTTTATTTTATATTTATCTTAAAAATCGTTTAGATATGATCAAATTTCACTAAATGCTTACGTGTATAGCATATATTGTTGTCTGAAAAAATCATAGAGATCGGTTGTATATATAGTATATATCCCATACAACCGATTGTTCAGATAAGAAACTTTGCACAATTTCTTCCCCATTTTAACAGCTAGAAGCTTCAAATTTCACCAAATGCTTACGTGTATAGCATATATTGTTGTCTGAAAAAATCATAGAGATCGGTGGTATATATATTATATACCCCATATAAACTAAATTTTTGCCCCCTTTTTACGGCTAGAAGCTTCAAAATTCATCAAATTTCATCAAATAGTTACGTGTACGTCATATATTGTTGAAATACGTGATTCGCAGTCATAGTTTTTACACCCAGACCACAAAAAACCAGAAACTTTGCATCCTCACACAAAGTACCTACCTGTTTTTTATTTTATATTTATCTTAAAAATCGTTAAGGTATGCAGATCTGTTCACTATATATTTCTTATCTTATACATCCGATTATTCGGAGATTACGAACGGGATGAGATTATTGTTCAGCCCCATTCATGAAAGGTATGAAGTCTTCGGCGCAGCCGAAGACAGTCCCGTTCTTACTTGTTTGATTTGGCTTTCTTCATTTCTGACGGTGTATATAGGTCGAGAAGCAATTAAAATATCGCCAGTTTATACCTCAAAGTTAATTAATCATTTCATTTATCTGGTATCGCTTTCTAATTAAATTCTTTAGCTTAGTTCATCGTCAATTTAATTTTTTTCACCCCTCTTTTGTGTTTATTTAGTTGATTGATGTATAAAATAATAAAAAATAGAATATAAGATAAACACATTTGGGTTATTCCCAACTACTTCTGTAATTATTTGTTCTATTGCAGTGTCGATTAAATATTTATTTCGTGAAGCTTCTTGAATGACTTGATGAATGCATTGTTGTTAAGTTATTTGAAGTGACCAGGTGGTGAGGTGAAGGTTGTCTACGATGCACGATTCTATTTATCTTAATGTGCGGTGCATTTTCTCACTAATTTGACTTGTTGAGAAATAAAAAAAGATCAATCAGTACGGGGCGTATTGGAAGTTAGTGATCCGACATTAATTAATTTCATTATCTTTCTTTCATATAACGGTTTGGGGAAGAGATGAAAATTTGGTAAATTTAGCTACAACGGTCGGTAATTCTTTAGAATACAGGTCTTATTGTTATAGTCTTGATCCATCCAAATACGAAACAACTGAAATCAGATCACGCGCGAGCCTTTTTACGTAGAATTTTGCAATATCCTGCTCGTGGAAGCGATTACACAGCACATTCCAATAGAGGCTATGATATTCAAGCCATCTGCATATCTGTAGTCAGCTTCGAATCCATTCTTCTCGTACCTGTATGGCCACAGCATTCCTACCCACTTCTGCGGCGATATGATAAATTTATTTTCTTTACGCTATCCAACTGCCCCTTGATCTTTTCCCACCGTTCTTGCAGAAGCCTTAACATTTCTTCCCTGCTTTCATATGTAAAGACCATCATATGGTCTTGATAAAGATTGTTCCGGTGATGAATGTTATGGCTGACCCGGATTCAATGCGATAAGCGGATGCTACTCTGAGAGCGTTTGTTCGTGTCTATTACGATATTTGACGAATGCTTTGCGGAGGTACTGTGAATCGATTCGCGACAAAGCAGGTGAGGATTTGAGTTTAAAAATTATAAAATAGTAATTTGTTACATTTCTCTTAAGTACATTCGAATTCTTAATGCAATTTAATTCAGAATAATTTTAAAAAAGTTCCTTTTTCTAATTTGAAAATCCGCAAATATTTTGGCGCACTCGCTGCGCATTTCATCCGTCGGATACGGCATGGATTACACCGGTTTTTCTTCTAAAGCCTATTTTCCCACTGTTCAGAGCATGGATAGGCTGATGTCCATCAGCAGCTTCTTTTGCTTTCTGTTGGTCCTCTTCTGTTGTTTTCCCAACAGCCTGGCTTGCAATGATAGCTGCTTAGATGCCCTCGCAGTCGCATATTGAACTTGGGCCCAATTCGCTAGTCGGGGGTCTTAACTTTACGATGCTATATTTTCAGAGAAGTTTTGAAAACCAACTTTTAGTGGTATGTCCTTTTTTGTCAGAAGTATCAGCTCTGGCTCTTTTGCCGCTAGCTGAAGTTTGCCCGTGTCTAGTCACTTCTTCGCGTCTATCATAACCTGATTGAGTTTTCCGTGTTCTTTTTCTATGTTTCAGGCTAAAATGACTGCGTCAATTTCGTCTGCCTGTCCCTCTGAGAATGAATCATCGCGCATTAGGTAGGGGACCAAAGTTAATGTACCATTTAAATTTCATGTAGGGTATAACAACGCACTAGAGTTATTCGCCTGACATTGCTTGTTGTTGTTGTTGTTGTAGCGATAAGGTTGCTCCCCGAAGGCTTTGGGGAGTGTTATCGATGTAATGGTCCTTTGCCGAATACAGATCCGGTACGCTCCGGTACCACAGCATCATTAAGGTGCTAGCCCGACCATCTCGGGAACGATTTATGTGGCCACATTAAAACTGCGCTACACAGCCCCTTGAATCTGGTATTTTAGTTGCCTCTTACGACAGGCATACCTACCGCGGGAATATGTTGACCCCCTAACCCGATGGGGTAGCCTGACATTGCTCCTCGCCCATACTGAACAAAACTTGGTTTCCATCATTTTCTGTGCAGTTCGTTGTCATTTTTTTCTATAAGTATTTACTTAACGATTCTTTCATGCTTCTGAAGACGAGCTTCATAATTTTTCATTATTTAATTTTTTATTAGTCTTGTAGTTGTAAATATTTCCAAAAGTTTAAATATTTACTCATAAACCGAAGATCAATAAAACTGTAGAAAAATATTTATTCAATATTTTTATTTGAATTGTTTTAAATATTTTATTGAAACAGCTGCTAGACTGCATTGCAATTAACTCCGCTGGAATGTCTGTTATGCATTTGATAAAAACCGTAAATAAAAATAAAAAAAAATAATAAATGTGAGGCGCGATAACATCCGAAGAGATTTTAGGCCGAGTTTCTCTTCCAATTTGCGTTGTGCTCCTCTTGATTTCCCCTACAAATTGGCCGGACGGGGCCCACATGTTTTATGCCGGCTCCGAACGGCATCTGCAAGGCAGATGAGTTTTCAGTGAGAGCTTTTCAAGGCAGAAATAAAAGCCTTAAATAAAAATAAAAAAAAAATAATAAATGTGAGGCGCGATAACCTCCGAAGAGATTTAAGGCCGAGCTTCTCTTCCAATTCGCGTCGTGCTCCTCTTGATTTTCCCTACAAATTGGCCGGACGGGACCCACATGTTTTATGCCGACTCCGAACGGCATCTGCAAGGCAGATGAGTTTTCAATGAGAGCTTTTCATGGCAGAAATACACTCGGAGTGCTTGTCAAACACTGCCGAGGGGCGACTCCGCTTAGAAAAATTTTCTTCTAATTGAAAAATATTATTTCTAAAAATTTTGACCGTAAATAAATTATTAAAATTAAGGATAGAAAAACTGTAGAGCTAATATTGATAGGCGAGGTACAAACTTAAGCCAAAGAGATGAAAGATCCCATAATTGAGGACCCGTATTACCAGGCTGGTTTGAACTGCCCGGTCCGTGAGTACGTCACATAGATTGAATGAATCCATAGTGTTACCACGAGATTGCTCAGCGATCAAAGTGAAAACCCAAGTAAGAAACCAAGACCTATGTTATAAAATAACTTCCGTACTCTTAGAAAATACTATAAGCTTTCTACGATCTATGCTACTTGCTACTTCTAAATCTAATAGCTGTGGCAATACCTGGAGCCTTAGCCTGAAGAGCGCAGGGCACGATCACAAAACGTGCTCGATCGTTTTTTCCTTCAACTTGCACCTTCTAAATCTGCTATAATCTACTAGGCCTATTTTAAAAGCATGTGACGACAGAAGGTATATCCAGTTAGATGCCCATCATAAGCATATAGACCACTCTTCCAATGATAGGAGTAGCTTTCTTAGTCCAAGTTTATAGGATCTGCACATGATCTTCGACACCTTGCAACCCGCGCTTCGTTCCACGTTTTTCCTGCTTGGTCGATCATGTGCAACTCTCGCTTCTTTTAATCTCACCCAATTTCATTTGGACGACTACGTTACAAGCTTCGAGGAATGGGGTCTGTATTAGAAAGCTCATTCTCTTTTTCATTTCCCTTTATCCCCATGTGCAAAGGGACACAATATAGATGTATATTTCTCCTTATCCCGATTCTTTTCGGGGATCCATCAAACTTTTAGATGTTGTGCTATGCGAGATTATTGCCTTAATTGCTGCTTGACTGCCAATGTAAAAATTTACGCGGATGCAGTTTAAGCTATTTTCCTCCCGTGTTTCTACTGCTTTAGTGACATTAACTACTTCCGCTTGAAAACACTAGAGTGGTCTGACAACTTATAGGATCTATTTATTTCCTGCGCAGTGAGCCCAGTATACCGCAGACACTACTCCTTCCATTACTTTCGAGCCATCGGTGTACACGTGTATCGTCTCGTCTGGCATTTGGGCGCCTTTTCGCCAACCCTTTACTTATTTTGTGTCTCTAAGAGACCCATCGCAGCGCAGGTAGGAAAACAGGTAGTCTGTTCGTCCTGTAATAACGCTATACCACTATGACCGTATGGTCTGCCCTCATGCTGCCGGCGTTGAGGCGTTGAATCTCGTTGCAGCTCTTAAAGCTATGTTCTTCGCCACCAGGTTTATAGGTGGAATGTACAGAATGGCATACAGTGCAGTCGTCGGGGTTGATTTTAGGGCTTTCGTTATACTAAGCGCCGATAGGCTGCATACCACCTCAAATTTTTTGAGGTAGGTTTTTTTTTGTGGAGACGTACACCAAACAAATATTCCATAGTAAAGGATAGTTCTTACGATCGCTGTAAATCTCCAAAGCGAGAGAGAGAGGGCGATAAACTCTATGTATACCCAGCATTATTTCACATGCATAAAGTGCCCTCGGGTCCTTCTTCACTCTCCCCTAGACGTTGAACATTCACGACAAATAACTGTCTAGAATGATACCGCGTTGGCGCTCAACGCGAAGCTAGATGATCAGCTAATTGTTGAAAGGCTTTTTTCCTTTTATGACAATTATTTTAGTCATCTCCGTACGCCGCTAGCTTGACCGTTCCCTCATCGAACCACCTGATCAGTTGATTGATGACCAGCGTTCACAGCAGAAGTGATAGTACCCGGGTGTGTCCCTTTCCACTGATTTTGTGCCATCATACTACAATTAAGCATGCAGCCGATCCAACTCGCTGGGGCTGGACGTACTCCAATGTAGAGACATTGTTGAAAGCACCTGCAATGTCTAAGAAGAGTACATACTCTAACGAGGCATACTTCTTATATTCCAAGGCTTTCGCTATGTTCGTAACCACTCTATGTAGTGCCGTGTCTACCGCCATGATATTGGTTTACGCATGTTGTGTTTCGGAGAACAGTTTTTCATCTATGTTAGACTCTATATACTCAAAGGTTTTGAGCAGAAACGATGCTAAGCTAACAACAGACCCAGTCTTACATACTGTTACGAATATTAGCACAACTAAGGAGTGCTGCCAGCTCTAAGCCGATCTAGGCAGTGACGTGAATGCACATCAATAATTCAATCATTATCTATCCACATAAACGAATAAATAATTGCGTCTACACATATGTACACATTCCGACGAGCAACATTTACATACAAGGCAGCAAGAGATGAGATGTCACACACCGATGAATTTACTTATACGCTTATGTGTGTGCGGGAGACTGTAAACTACAAACACATGCATATACCTTATCTGAGTTGTCACAAGAGAGAGCAATAATTTGTGCACGTAGTTGTGGCTGGGGATTTTGTAGCCGAAACAACTAGTAACTTCTGGAAATCGAAGAGCCTAGAAGTATGCAGCGTAAACTATAAAAGCGGCGCCAGCGAGTAAGAAGTAATTCAGTTTGATTTGAGTTGATCAGCAGTTACGACTAAGAAGATATCTAGCGAGCAATACCAGTATTATTTTGATTAGTGGAGTTTCATTTGAGCTATCAGTTTGGTTATTAAGCTATTCGTTGCACAGTTTGAGTGTTATTGTGAAGCATTTTAATAAAGGCCATTTTTCCATTATTCAATATTGGAGTTATTTATTCAACAGTTTAGCGATACGAACCTAGCAAAAGGGGCAAATAAGAGGATTTGCAGAAAATTCGTTACAATTGGTGTCAGAAGAGGAATTGTTGAATAAATTCCAAAGGACAACAAGGACATGGCAAAGTTCGGTGAATTAAAGATCCAGCAACTAAAGAAGGAGTTGGAGACCCGTGGATTGAATACAAGCGGCGTTAAACTTGAACTTCAGGCACGGCTACGAGAGGCAATGGAAGCAGAAGGAATTGATGTGGAAGAGTATGTCTTTCACCTTGATGGGGAGGAGACAACAAAAATTGAAGAGAAAAACGAAACATCGCAGACGGTTACCAGCACAGATTTGAACATGATTTTGGCTGCAATATCTGCTCAAACATCGACAGTGGCTTCTCAACTGGAATCGCAAAAGACAGATATAAAATCTCAACTGGCATCTCAACTAGAAGAACAGAAGACATATATGGCATCCCAACTGGAATCGCAGGAGACACGCATAACATCAAAGATGGAAGAACAAGAGGAGCGCTTATCATTGCAGGTGGCACAAATGTCTTCACAGTTAGAAGCACAGGAAGCAAGGGTAACATCAAAGCTGGAAGCGCAGGATGCAAAAATCGCTCAATTTCAGGCAGAAGTCGATGATTTGAAGGGTCGTATGGAGCAGTTACAATTAAATCGTCCAGCAGTTTCAGCGAGTAATTCAAAGGTAAAAACACCATCCTTTGACGGTTCTGTTCCTTTCCAGGTCTTTAAGTTACAGTTTGAGAAGACCGCAGCAGTGAACAACTGGAATGTGGAAGATAAAGTTGCCGCACTCTTCGTAGCATTGAAAGGACCAGCTGCCGAAATCTTACAGACTATTCCAGAATACGAACGGAACAGTTATGACGCATTGATGGCTGCTGTAGAACGGCGATACGGAAGCGAGCATAGGAAACAGATATTCCAAATTGAGTTGCAAAACCGCTACCAAAAAGCAAATGAGACATTGCAAGAGTTTGCTTCAGATGTTGAAAGGTTGGCTCATCTCGCAAATGCGGACGCACCCGTGGAATACACCGAGAGGGTAAAAATCCAGAGTTTTATAAATGGCATACGAGACGTGGAAACGAAGCGAGCCACATACGCGAACCCAAAGCCAACATTCGCAGAAACGGTGTCACAAGCTCTGATTCAGGAAACGGCGTCGCTTCTGTGTAAGCCAGTTTTCAAAGCACGCCGTGTGGAAGTAGAGAGGCCAGAGTGGGTAGACGCAATATTGGAGGCGCTGAAAGGATCGCAAAAGCAGAGTGAAAAAGTTATCAAATGCTTCAAATGCGGGAAGTCCGGTCACATTGCACGTCATTGCGATCTTGGCCTTAATAGTTCCAACAATGTGGGTGGGCGTAAACGCAAAGCTGGAGGAGATGAGCAAGAGCGAGTAAGAGGTAGAGAGCTAGATCCAGCTATTGAATGCCCTGTGATATCTGTGTCGCAAATTGGTAGAAAATCGAGCAGTCTTACCGTCAGAGGGAATGTGGATGGCAAAGAACGAATACTGACTGTAGATACGGGCGCATCTCATTCCTTGATCCGATCTGACTTGGTCAACAGGAGAGTAAAACCGTTACCTGGAGCAAAGTTGCGTACGGTCACTGGCGAGTATAACCAAGTTCAGGGAGAAGTGATATGTGAAGTATTGATTGGGAAGGTCATGGTCCTACACAAATTTGTTGTGGCAGAGATTGTTGATGAAGTTATATTGGGAGTGGATTTCTTGGTTGACCATGACATCAAGATCGATATGCAGAGAAGGGTGATGCGTTATGAGAACCAAGATGTGCCACTTAACTTTAGTTTGGAAAAAGGGTTCAGCAGTAATCGGGTACTGGTGGAGAATACTCAACGAAGGCCACGAAATTCAAAGGTAAAGGTTGATAGATCGAATGGGCCAAATAAATCAAAATCAAAAGTACCTGCGAGAGAAACACTGGCATTGAAAAGCCCTAACGGACGTACTAAAATCGAGAAGGAATGCGAGGGTAGTTTCAATCCAGAGCGCACTACTGTGGGGAAACGTGGGAACGATACTGATTATGCAAAGCAAATCCGTCCAGCGCAAGCTCTACGAAGTAGTTCATCGGCCAAACAACAGAGTGTAAAGGAACGAACCAGGGTATTGAGTGGTACGATGAAACACAGGTACCATGAGAACAATAATTCGAAAAGTTTCTTGGCGGGAGATTTGGTACTGTTATACAACCCTCACCGGCGGAAAGTTGTTCCATCCAAATTGCGGTGCAGTTGGGAAGGCCCGTACAAGATTGTGAAGAAGCTCAGTGATACCATCTACCGCATACAAAGCATTGAGAAACCACGGAGTAGAAGAGTGGTACATTTGGCGATGCTAGCAGCGTTTAGATCGAGAGATTTGTCTGATCGGGACGATCAGACTTAGGTGGAGGGCAGTGTTACGAATATTAGCACAACTAAGGAGTGCTGCCAGCTCTAAGCCGATCTAGGCAGTGACGTGAATGCACATCAATAATTCAATCATTATCTATCCACATAAACGAATAAATAATTGCGTCTACACATATGTACACATTCCGACGAGCAACATTTACATACAAGGCAGCAAGAGATGAGATGTCACACACCGATGAATTTACTTATACGCTTATGTGTGTGCGGGAGACTGTAAACTACAAACACATGCATATACCTTATCTGAGTTGTCACAAGAGAGAGCAATAATTTGTGCACGTAGTTGTGGCTGGGGATTTTGTAGCCGAAACAACTAGTAACTTCTGGAAATCGAAGAGCCTAGAAGTATGCAGCGTAAACTATAAAAGCGGCGCCAGCGAGTAAGAAGTAATTCAGTTTGATTTGAGTTGATCAGCAGTTACGACTAAGAAGATATCTAGCGAGCAATACCAGTATTATTTTGATTAGTGGAGTTTCATTTGAGCTATCAGTTTGGTTATTAAGCTATTCGTTGCACAGTTTGAGTGTTATTGTGAAGCATTTTAATAAAGGCCATTTTTCCATTATTCAATATTGGAGTTATTTATTCAACAGTTTAGCGATACGAACCTAGCAAAAGGGGCAAATAAGAGGATTTGCAGAAAATTCGTTACAATACATATGACTGATATTTCCAGCCTTTGGTAGGAAAACAACACGAGCAGATCTCCGAAAGTCAAGTTGGGTATATAACTCAGTTTTATGCATCCGCCGAATATTATTAAAAGCCATTCAACGATTGGCCATCCGATCTCGGTATCAGTCAACAAGGGTGGACAAACTGTAAAAATAATATCGCGGGTTCGAATCGAGCTCAAGGCCTAACAATAATTTTTTATCATTATTATTGTTATGATAAATTTTTTCTTAATTGAAAAAATTTTTAAATTAGAATAGAAGAAAGAAAAAATTTAGACAACTGCCAAAGCTCGTTGTATAGATCCATTTCGGGAACTGCTAAATTCCTTCATCGGCAACGTTTAGGCGCCGCTGCTATAACCATTCAGCCATCACAGCGGAGCCTAAACGTTGCCGATGAAGGAATTTAGCAGTTCCCGAAATGGATCTATACAACGAGCTTTGGCAGTTGTCTAAATTTTTTCTTTCTTCTATTCTAATTTAAAAATTTTTTCAATTAAGAAAAAATTTATCATAACAATAATAATGATAAAAAATTATTGTTAGGCCTTGAGCTCGATTCGAACCCGCGATCTTAAAATCAGTAGGCCGATATAACAACAAAAATTGTAAAAATAATATTGATTAGCGAGGCACCAACTTGAGCATAACAGATGACAGTATAGGGAATAAGGGAACTTATGCGGGCAAAGCAAAATAAAGAAAAAATGTTAAAAAAACGGAGTCTTATCTATAACGAACCGCTGACTACAAAATATTTCACACATGTTTGTAAATATCGATCACAATTTCATTTCTCAATTATACCTATATGACACTACTTTATTTTCGTGTATTTTTTCTTGTATTTTATCTTCAATTTTTTGTCACACTCCCTCCTAATGCGGCTTCAATACTGGTGTAAGTGTGTAAACTATATTTCAAAAACTAACGAAATACAAGGAAAATACAATCTAGTTCATCAGAACCAAACGAGCCAGTTTTTATTTCGATAGGTTTTTTGACATTCGGCCGTTTTTTCTTTATTTTTTTCTGACACATGAAAATTTTGTTTTTAGTTTGAAAATTTGGTGCATAAAAACACAATTAAAATCAACTTTCTCGTGAAAGAAGTGAACCATTAGAGACCGAAATATTTTTCGAGTGTTATTTGCATTATTTTTATTGTTAAAAGTGTTAATGTAAAAATAAAATGTAAAACATAAACAAAAACATGTCGAACTTACTAATTTTGGGGGAATAGTAGTTTCGCTTTTTCATGTTAGAAATTGTTATTGTGTTTTGAAGTTCCGATAAAGTTTCGTCAGTTTTTTTAGCTTGGAATCCAAGCAAAAATAAAGTAATGTCATATATGCTTTACTGAAAATAATTACTACTTTTTTCCTACAATTTTCTCACCCATTCCTGGCTTTTTCCATATTTCCTTCTTTAAACAAGCATTTAGCTAACGCCTCATTGTTTTTACGGAAGCGCAATCAAGCATACATATTGTTACGAATATTAGCAAAACTAAGGAGTGCTGCCATCTCTAAGCCGATGCTAAGCAGTGACGTGAATTCACATCCATAGATCAATCATTACCCACTAAACCAAAGCTTCCGATTTTTTCGGAAATCAGTCTTTTCTAAACAAAGTCGAAAGTCTACTACTCTAGCTTAACGAATTCGCAACGATTGGCCAAACCAGAATCTCCGAAATTGTCGGATATCAGACTTGTCTGAAGAAAATCTAATATTTTCCGATTTTACTTAACAACTTATCTATTTCGAAAAGAGAAAAACGTAAATAGATTTTTAAACTCAGTAGGCGTTGAAACATTTTTAAATTTCAGATCTTTTCAGATTGTGAGTAGCAAAAAAAGTGTTGTGCATAAAAATTAAATAATAAAATTTATACATATATTTGCTGCAGTGAGTGAAATACAAAAGTAAGTGTGAGTAAAATCATGTCGCGTCAAGCTCAACACAAAAGCATTAAACGAGAAACAAAAAAAATACTGGACTCCATTTTTAACAATGAAACTGAAAATCGCGCTGAAAATGCGCAGAAATGTAGCACAGACATTTTTGAAGGCGTGCAAGTCGAAAGTGCAAACAAAATGGACATTGATAGTGATTTTGACTTGCTATCTGTTTGCCAGAGTTCTTCGCAAGTCAAAGAACCAGAACCAGGAAACGAACCTGAGAGTCTAAAGAGTTTCCTCAAGTCTTGGACAATCAGACACGGTATTTCGCAAATAGCCGGCAACGAACTTCTCAGTAGACTTCATAAAGTCGAAGGGCATGATGTGCCATGCGATGTACGCACCTTGAGAGGAACTTCCAGAGAAACTCAAATTGCAAGCATGGGTAGCGGATCATATTACCATTACGGATTAAAGAATTCTCTCACCGATTTCTTATACAAAATATAAAATTGCGCAATTCGAATACAGACACTTTAGAGTTAAACTTCGGTATCGACGGATTACAGATATTTAAGTCATCAAAGCAAAATGCTTGGCCTATAATGATGAGTGTTTCTAATTATGAAGACGTTTTTTTGGTTGAGATAATTATTTCTGCGTTAATAAAAGGGTCTATATTTTAACAAAAATAACAGCGATCAATAATGACATATGCATCTTCGCAAAAGAAGTTAAAAACCTCCAACGTAATGACTTTGAATCCAGAAGTTGGGTTCTGAATATTTACGAGACAAATTGGTTGCTAATTTCTAACAACGAAGAGAGGTGTAATCTAACTAACATCGACTGTAAATATCTTTATTTTTATATAGAAGGGTATTCAAAACACTGCTTTATACCACTGCTGAAAAATGAGTAGCCATTACACAAATGTCCCCGTAGAAGGTGAAGAAAGTGGTAAGTTTTATCACATGTGCTCCTATAAACATTTAATTTATGAATGGAATTTATATTTCTGCAGCTATTTACCCCGGCAATGAAGTAGTAATATTAACACAAGAGGAGCAATGCATTCCTTCTTCAATGGGGCAAACTCAAGGATATACGGAGAATATCACTGAGAACAAACCATTTGAGTCACTTATCTACTTATAAAAACTTAACTTTACTTGGTACTAGTGCAGTGGCAGAAATTTTAAGATTTTATTTTTTATACTTTTGCAGATAGCGAACATTTGTTAGAAGTTATTGTAAATCAAAATAAGGAGCTGATAGAAGAAAATAAAAAATTTCGCGAAGTCAACAATAAAATTTATGAACACTTTGCAGAAGAATTTGTCGGTTTAAAACGATCAATAGACCAAACTTTAGCTGCCTTTAAACGCCAACGCACTTTATGTTCCAAGCTACCAAACCTTCCCTTCAACGATGTGAATGAAATATTGGATTTTGAAAAAATTTTGCGAAACGATGAAGAAATGCGACAGGAATTGGTAAATATGATAAGTAGTTTAGTTGAAAATGTAAGCCGTTAGAGGTTTAGAAGACAGTATTTTTCAACGCCTTTCTCAGGCAATTGAAGTTATTATCACAGGACTATAATCACACCTCTTTACACCCCTTTTAACTACTAACTACATTAAAATGTTTTTTCCCTTTTTTTGGTTCAACAGATAACGAAGTTCGCTAGACAACCGACAGATGACCTCAAAAAATTTATCGTTGCGAACTTGAAATATATTGTTACAAATATTAGTAAAACTAAGGAGTGCTGCCAGCTCTAAGCCGATGCTAAGTAGTGACGTGAATGCATATCAATAATTCAATCATCATGTATCTACATAAATGAAACAATAACTGCGTCTACATATATGTACCATGTACGTATACGAGCAGCGGAGAGTCAATGCACAAATACATGCATATATCTGAGATACTCCTATAAGTATGCAATGAGAAAAACTATAAAATTGTGCAATTGTAGTTACAGCTGAGATGTTTGAGAGCTAATGGACTACTAGATTCTGGAAGCGCCTAGAAGATGCGAATGTTAAAATCAAAGAATATAAAAGGCGACAGATGTAGAGGCGCTGGAATTCAGTTTGATTTGAGCTGTCAAGCAGTTTCGATTAAGCGCTATCTAGCGAGCTATAGCAGTATTATTTTGAATAGTAGAGTTTCATTTGAGCTATCAATCAGTTTGGTTGTTAAGCAAAGTATAAGTGTTATTGTGAAGTACTTTAATAAAGGCCATTTTTCCATTATTCAATATTGGAGTTATTTATTCAACAGTTTAGTGATTCGAACTTAGCAGAGGATTGCAAATAAGAGGATTTGCAAATAAATTCGTTACAATATATTTATTGACGATTATTTGGCACGCAAATTTTCATGGACAAATGTCAATAACAATATTTCTGTGAAGGATTTTATATGTATTAAACTTCTTAAAGGTACGTTATTAAACTTATTCAGCAAATTCCTAATTCATTTATGTACTAATTATAGAGTCGGCTATGGAAAACATACCCCAAACAAACTACACTAAAATAGACGAGACTTTGAAAAACTTTTTTAATAGTGCCAAGGACCGGTTCGCAAAATTATCGAAAAGAACAAGTACACAACTTGAGGGAGATAAAAGCCAAAAAATGTAGCTAAAGAATTTTAGCCATTTATCTTTTTTATTTTATTAATTTTTATTATATTTTGGCTTAAACTTGGGTTTAAAAATATCGCTTAATATGAGGAGTGCCTTCGAAGCTAAAAGCTAAAAAAAAGTATTAACGCAGCTAAAGAATTTTAGCCATTTATCTTTTTTATTTTATTTTATATGCAATTTTTGAATGGTTAGGAAATCTCTGATTTTTTTTCTCAATATTGAATTCTTATACATATATATTTATATGTAATTTAATTTAAACTGTTTAAACATAATAAATTAAATAAAAAAAAAATTGTTTTTAATTGGATATTTAGATAGATTTCTTTAGGAAATTTCTTCAAGATTATGTAAGCACAAAGCTTTACGAACTCGTTGAGACATTTCTTAAAGATTTCGTAACGATCGTACTTTACGAAATCGGTATGACATTTCTTAAAGATTTCGTGAAAATATTACTTTGCGAAATCGTTAAGGCTTTTCTAAAAGATTTCGTAAAGAAAGTTCTTAACAAAATCGTTACGACGTTTCTTTGCGAAGTCGCGTCAACCCTGTCATACAAATTTCTTTACTACTTCCAAAGAAAATCGGTTCCGATTTCGGCAAATTCTTTAGACACAACTTAACGATTTCGAAAAAAAGTCGAAACAATTTGTTTAGTGGGTATGTATCTACATAAACGAAACAATAATTGCGTCTACACATATGTACCATGTACGTATACGAACAGCGGAGAGTCAATGCACAAACACATGCACATATCTGAGATACTCCTATAAGTATGCAATGAGAAAAACTATAAAATTGTGCAATTGTAGTTACAGCTGAGAAGTTTGAGAGCTGCTGGACTAGTAGATTCTGGAAGCGCCTAGAAGATGTATAAAATTGTGCAATTGTAGTTACAGCTGAGAAGTTTGGGAGCTGCTGAACTAGTAGATTCTGGAAGCGCCTAGAAGATGCGAAGGTTGAGATCAAAGAGTATAAAAGGCGACAATTGTAGAGGCGCTGGAATTCAGTTTGATTTGAGTTGTCAAGCAGTTTCGACTAAGGCGCTATCTAGCGAGCAAGAGCAGTATTATTTTGAATAGTAGAGTTTTATTTGAGCTATCAATCAGTTTGGTTATTAAGCAAGCTATTCGTTGCACAGTTTGAGTATTATTGTGAAGTACTTTAATAAAGGCCATTTTCCATTATTCAATATTGGAGTTATTTATTCAACAATTTAGTGATTCGAACTTAGCAAAAAGGCAAATAAGAGGATTTGTAAGTAAATTCGTTACAATTGGTGTCAGAAGAGGAATTGTTGAATAAATTCCAGAGGACAACAAGGACATGGCAAAGTTCAGTGAATTGAAGATCCAGCAACTAAAGAAGGAGTTGGAGAGCCGTGGATTGAATACAAGCGGCGTTAAACTCGAACTTCAGGCACGGCTACGAGAGGCAATGGAAGCAGAAGGAATTGATGTGGACGAGTATGTCTTTTATCCTGATGGGGACGAGACAACAACAAAAATTGAAGAGAAAATCGGAACATCGCAGACAGTTACGAGCACAGACTTGAACATGATTTTGGCTGCAATATCTGCTCAAACATCGACAATGTCATCTCAACTAGAAGAGCAGAAAACGTATATGTCATCACAGATGGAATCCCAAGAGACACGAATAACATCGAAGATTGAAGCACAGGAAACACAAATTTCTACACAGCTCGAAGAACAGAAGACATATATGGCATCCCAACTGGAGTCGCAAGAGACACGTATAACATCTAAGATGGAAGCACAAGAGGAGCGCTTATCATTGCAGGTGGCGCAAATATCTTCGCAGTTGGAAGCATAGGAAGCAAGGGTAACATCAAAGCTGGAAGCACAGGATACAAAAATTGTGCAGCTCGAGGACAAAATTGATGCTGAGATAGAAGCTTTGAGAGGTCGTATACAGGAGTTGCAATTAAATCGCCCAACAGTTTCACCGAGTAATCCAAAGGCAAAAACACCATCCTTTGACGGTTCTGTTCCTTTCCAGGTCTTTAAGCTACAATTTGAGAAGACCGCAACAGCGAACAACTGTAATGCTGAAGATAAAGTTGCTGCACTCTTCGTAGCATTGAAAGGACCAGCTGCCGAAATCTTACAGACGATTCCAGTGTACGAACGGAACAGTTATGAAGCATTGACGGCTGCTGTAGAACGACGTTATGGAAGCGAGCATAGAAAACAGATATTCCAAAATGAGTTGCAAAACCGCTACCAAAAAGCAAATGAGACTTTGCAGGAGTTTGCGTCAGATGTCGAAAGGCTTGCACATTTGGCGAATGCCGACGCACCCGTGGAATACACCGAAATAGTAAAAATTCAGAGCTTTATAAATGGCATACGGGACGTCGAAACGAAGCGAGCCACATACGCAAACCCAAAGCCAACATTTGCAGAGACGGTATCACATGCACTGACTGAGGAAACTGCCTCACTATTGAGTAAACCAGCATACAAAGCTCATCGTGTGGAAGTGGAAAGACCAGATTGGGTAGACACAATTTTGGAAGCACTGAAGGGATCACAACAGAAAAATGCCGGAATTATTAAATTTTCAAGTGCGGCAACCGAGGTCTATTACACGACATTGCAACACCAACCCTAACAGTTCCAACAATGTGGGTGGTCGTAAACGCAGAGCTGAAGGAGATGAGCAAATCTCCAAGTCCACTCAATCGTTAAACTAAAGAGAGTCAGCCGTAAGGGGCGACAGCTGGCTCCCTCAATTGAATGCCCCATAATCTCTATCTCGCAAATTGGAAGAATCTCAAGCAATCTTACTGTCGGAGGACATGTGGATGGAAAGGAATGTTTACTGACTGTAGATACGGGTGCATCCCATTCCATCATTCGATCAGATTTAGTCAACAAGAAGATAAGACCATTGCTTGGAGCAAGATTACGTACAGCCACGGGAGAGGACACCCAGGTAATTGGAGAAGTAGAATGTGAAGTAACAATTGGGAACGTCACGTTACTACACAATTTTATAGTGGCAGGTATTGTTGATGAAATCATAATTGGAGTGGACTTCTTAATCAACCCAGGCATCAAGATCGATATGCAAAGCAAGACGATGCGATATAAGAACATGGATGTGCCACTATATTTCGGCTACGAGAGAGGCTACAGCAGTAAACGAGTGCTGGTGGAAGAGAGTCAGCAAATACCACCAAAATCAGAAGCAGTCATCTGGGCAAATGTTGATGGAGATTGTAGGACAAACAAATTGTGGGTTGTCGGAGCAGCAAATAAATCAGCACTGAACATACTTGTAGGAAAACCCTGGCTATGACAAAACAAGATGGACGTATTCCGGTAAGAGTACTCAATGAGTTCAAGTCACCATTCAATTTGACCAAAGGAGCTATTTTGGGAAGATGCCAAGAGGCCGAAGTAGTTATAAACTGTGAACAGCTCCAGGAACACGTTTCATCTAGTAATACTGATCTTTCAAATGACATCACGGCATGGACGCAGGGGCTAGAGGAAGCCTATCAGAGTAAGGCAAAACAACTGCTCCTAAAGTATGCGAACATATTTGACCAGGATGGTTCCAAACCAGGCCGCACCAATGTTGTGAAACATCAAATTGACACGGCAGATGCGAGGCCGATCCGTCAAGCTCCACGTAGTGTTCCACTGGCGAAGCGGGAAGTGGTGAGTCATATCGTACAAGAAATGAGCGACAGCCGCGTCATCGAACCATCAGCTAGTCCATGGAGCTCACCGGTAGTACTTGTAAAGAAGAAGAATGGAAAAATGAGGTTTTGCGTGGACTACCGGAAGTTGAATGACGTTACGAAAAAGGATAGCTACCCATTGCCAAGAATTGACGACACTCTGGACTCGCTATGTGGTACGAAATGGTTTTCCACACTGGACTTGAAAAGCGGCTATTGGCAAGTTGAGGTGAAGGAGGAAGATAAAGAGAAAACAGCCTTCAGTGTCGGTGATGGTCTGTGGCAATTTACAGTGATGCCTTTTGGACTTTGTAATGCACCAGCTACTTTTGAGAGACTCATGGACCAGGTACTGAAAGGACTACATTGGAAAACATGCTTGGTGTACCTGGACGACATCATCGTATTGGGCAAGAACTTTGATAAACATCTTAAGAACTTGGAGGAAGTTTTCCAGAGAATAGCTGGCGCTGGTCTGAAGTTAAGTCCCAAAAAGTGTGCGCTGTTTAAAAAGGAAGTCAATTATTTGGGTCACAAGGTAACGACAGAGGGCATCTGCACTGCAAACGAAAAAATAGAGGCTGTAAAGGATTGGCCAAGAACACAGAACCTACATGAGTTGAGAAGTTTCCTTGGGCTGTGCACATATTACCGCCGATTTGTACCAAATTTTTCCAGCGTAGCCCATAGCCTCCATGAGCTTACAAGAAAAAACAAAGCTTTTCAATGGAAGAAGGAGCAAGAAGTGGCTTTTCAAACATTGAAGGAGCGTTTGTGCACTGCCCCAATGTTAGCATATCCGATTCCAGGAGCAACATTTGGTCTAGATACAGATGTGAGTGGATATGCTATAGGAGGCGTTTTATCACAACTGGTCGATGGACAGGAGAAGGTAGTTGCATATTACAGCCGTTCGCTTGGAAAACTAGAGAGGAACTACTGTGTTACGCGGAGAGAGCTGTTGGCATTGGTAGAGTGCATTAAACATTTTCACAAATACCTCTACGGCCAGCGATTCCGTGTCAGGACAGACCACGCAGCGTTGAAATGGCTTCTGCAGTTCCGTAATCCGGAAGGACAATTGGCACGGTGGATCGAGCGACTACAAAGCTATGACTTTTCCATTCAGCATCGAAAAGGTAGTACCCATGGAAATGCCGATGCAATGTCACGAAGACCATGTAGTCTTGAATGCAAGCACTGTTCAAAGGCCGAGGCTAAAGAAGACATAATAGATGTCCGGCTAATGACTATAACGTGTACGGATGAATGGGACAAGGAACAACTAAGAAAGTGTCAGCTAGAAGATACAGATCTGTCACATGTTATGCAAGGCCTCGAACGAAACGAAAGACCAAGCAGAGAGGAGATGTCAGCAGAGAGTCCCATTGCGAAGTCATATTGGGCACAGTGGAACAGTTTAGAATTGATATCCGGTTGCTTGCATCGAGTATGGGAGATTGAGGATGGTCAATGCAAGAAGAAACTGATAGTTGTTCCCAGGAAGAGGATTCCTGACGTGCTCAGCGAGCTGCACAATGGTCCAAGTGGAGGTCATCTTGGAATCACGAAGACACTCGAGAAAATTAAGCAGAGATTCTATTGGGTTGGTTGCCGTCAGTCGGTCACTGAGTGGATTGCCAACTGCGAGGTATACAACAGAGCGAAAGGGCCCAAAACCCGAAGTCATGGCCAGATGAAGCAGTATATTTCAGGTGCACCATTTGAAAGGATCGACATGGATGTCGCAGGTCCATTTCCTACTAGCAACCGCGGAAACAAATACGTACTGGTGGTTATGGATTATTTCAGTAAATGGCCATAGGTATACCCAATCCCAAACCAAGAAGCAGAAACAGTAGCAGAAGTGGTTAAAAACGAATGGGTTGCAAGGTATGGTGTCCCAATGGAGTTACATTCTGACCAAGGCAGGAATTTCGAATCAGCTGTGTTCCAGGAAATGTGTAAATCATTGGGCATTCGAAAACCTGCAAAAGTAATTTTTGGCAATGACCTTAGACTGCCAGCTGATTTGAAGTTTGGGATAGATGTCAATGCGGAGAGAAATGTCAGGAAATCCACTAGTGATTTGGAAGAAGAGCTAAGAGAAATACATGATCTGATAAGGCAACGAACAAAGATTATGAGTGACAAGATGAAAGCCAGATATGATAAAGCAATTAATTCAGAAGGTTTTCAGGAAGGAGATTTGGTGCTGTTATACAACCCACAACGTAAAAAAGGTTTGTCCCCGAAATTGCAGTGTAATTGGGAAGGCCCATACAAAGTTGCAAAACGGATCAACGATGTAGTGTACCGCATACAAACCATCGGTAAACCACGAAGCAAAATGAAAGTGGTCCATTTGGAAAGGCTGGCAACGTTTAGATCGGGAGATTTGTCTAATCGGGACGATCAGGCTTAGGTGGAGGGCAGTGTTACGAATATTAGCAAAAATAAGGAGTGCTGCCATCTCTAAGCCGATGCTAAGCAGTGACGTGAATTCACATCCATAGATCAATCATTATGTATCTACATAAACGAAACAATAATTGCGTCTACACATATGTACCATGTACGTATACGAACAGCGGAGAGTCAATGCACAAACACATGCATATATCTGAGATACTCCTATAAGTATGCAATGAGAAAAACTATAAAATTGTGCAATTGTAGTTACAGCTGAGAAGTTTGAGAGCTGCTGGACTAGTAGATTCTGGAAGCGCCTAGAAGATGTATAAAATTGTGCAATTGTAGTTACAGCTGAGAAGTTTGAGAGCTGCTGGACTAGTAGATTCTGGAAGAGCCTAGAAAATGCGAAGGTTGAGATCAAAGAGTATAAAAGGCGACAATTGTAGAGGCGCTGGAATTCAGTTTGATTTGAGTTGTCAAGCAGTTTCGACTAAGGCGCTATCTAGCGAGCAAGAGCAGTATTATTTTGAATAGTAGAGTTTCATTTGAGCTATCAACCAGTTTGGTTATTAAGCAAGGTATTCGTTGCACAGTTTGAGTGTTATTGTGAAGAACTTTAATAAAGGCCATTTTCCATTATTCAATATTGGAGTTATTTATTCAACAATTTAGTGATTCGAACTTTAGCAAAAAGGCAAATAAGAGGATTTGCAAGTAAATTCGTTACAATATTTATAGTTATATAAACATATTTCTTGCGCTATAATTTACCGTTACACATACTTTGATGGGTTGCGCGCGCGCACTCAGCCAGAAACGAGGCTAATCATCTACCCATTATTTGCGTATTAATTGATGTAATTAGTGAGGTAAAGTACGTTGGCGTTTTGTTTTTGCGGTGAAGTTGAGAAAAAGGTTTTTGTCTTGTTGTTATTGTACTCATAGTAATAAATGTGAATATTTCGAAGTTTGCCGTTGACAACAAAGTAATGTAATATCCGGGTATTTAAATAGAAAATGGGGCTACATCAAAGATACGCAACGACAGCAGAGCTGCGAACATGAAACACAAAGTTTTTGTAATAGTATGTGTGTTAACCTTGGTCAATTTGTATGGACGAAAGTTAACAGATATCGCTCCATCGATTTTTCGTAGTGGAACTTTTTTCCTGGGCCCAAATCCTATCGAAAAATCGATGGCGCGATATTGGTTAATAAATCGACCCAGTCTAATGTGTGTACATGGAAAAAGGGGAAAAAGTTCTCAGCATAGAGTTTCCGCACAAGATATTAACTGCCTTAAGTGAATCGAAAACTGATTCACTGCTTGCTTAACCTCAGTCGAAACGCTCTCACCACATGCAGGTAAATATCGAATAGTTTTCTGTTGCTCTACGAAGCTCCCAAGCGCACCTCGGTTGCCGCCGTAGCATGAAGACGCTTCAAAAAATTGTTCAGCGCGGGGTCGTCACTTAACAGCATTCCAGTTTAGAAAAATTAGTACCAGTGTCTCTTTCTAAACGGGGTGGAGAGCAATTAGTGCGCGAACACGCTCCTAGTAGCACGGTAAATACGATACAGGAATCGGGTATGGAAGCCAGCGAGCGCTATCGAAAATGAACGATAATTACTGGTCAAAGAAGACTGTACAATTTTGGAGCTCAGCCTATGAAATTTGAGAGCGTATTTCTCAACGAACATATGCAGATTCCTGCGGAGGAGAGGCAAAAGAGGGAGAAGAAAACCGAAAGTGTCTACAAAATCTGTTTTTGCTTTGATTCGTAGATGCAAGGCGATCAAATAACGCTGAAGATGGTTATATGTAGAAATGATGATTTGATGGAGCTGATGGTAAAACCTTACAGCGATAAAGTATCCTTCGACCGGTCAAAAGGGCGTTAAATTTGTTGGCTGCTGTATCGGCACTGTATGACCAGAAGCTAAGCTGGAGGTGGTTGCTTGCTCCTGAATACTGGTAGGTAGTTCCATGCACGCCTTGAAAAGTAGAGCAGGCAGAAACCTATTGCCCACAATCGATCGAGACTATTAATGGTACGGGTTATTAGGTTTGTGCTGGGCTCTTATAAGGTGTTTGCCTCTGGTGACAGGTTCAAAATCTCTAGGGAAAATAGGCATGTTAGCAAGTAACTTGCACTACTCTGCTTGGTTAACGCTTGACCTAATGAAATGTAAAGCGGGTGCTGGTGCGAAGAACAGAGTTTGCCGACTTGGCCTGGACGGCTGGCGCAAATATACAACACTCAAATACGACGACTCATCACGTTTTCGGAGTCACGCGAAATGAAATGGTTATTGGTTGCAACGCCAATGGCGTAGCGATATGAACGAGAAGAATTCATTACCCCCACAAGGGAAGGTGCTATCGCCTCTGCTATAGATAGTAGTAGTTAACGAAATTGCGGAGTCCTAAAGAGAAAATGGAACAACGATGGTCGCATACGCTGGCGATTTGATGAGACTGATCACCGGTTAATTCCTTCCCATGATGAGCCAAAACCAAGCAATATGGGGCATGAAGCTCGCAAGATGAGACCTTGTCCCGTTTAATAGGAAAACAAACATTCTTACCTTAAATTGAAGGGAATTTGGACGGTGCAATAATATATCTCTCTTTCAGACTGAATGTGTTTGCTTAGTTCTTGATTTGGAAAAGGTATGCTGAGAAGATGTTGCAAAAGGCTCTGGCTCTCAGAAAGTCAGGTGCAGTGAGTAGTGCGCCTTAACCTCATTTTCCTTTTATAAAGGGGCACTTAGGCTAAAAGAATCCAACATGTGAAAATCTTCCGGCTACGGACACGGCCTCAGAGCCCTTCAGAGCTGACCAAACTCCTTACTAGGATTATTTTACATCAGGTTTCGACTCAAATATCTGTACAAAATTAATGGTAGGAGGGCTAAGGTATTTTTTTTATCGGAACGCGCCTATGGAAGCAGAGGAATAAGGCAGCCCCACTCCGATGGAAGGACCTGGTGAAAAAAGATTTCAATTCATCTGTTGGGACCAATTGGCGCCAGTTAACCCAGCGAAGAAGCGACTGGCGTGCCTTGTTGGGCGGCCATAACCGTTTAAACGGTTAAACGCCAATTAAGTAAGTAATTAAGTGAGTGCTTGGATAGTACTAGGTTTATTACGGTTTTGCATACTCAAGAACACTCCCCGAAGGATTATGGAGTATTATGGATATAGGCAGATCGGTATGCTCCGATCTTAGCACCTTCTGGTATAAGTCCGACTGCCTCGGCAACGTTATGTCTTGACCACTCGAGCTTTCGTGTCTGTGGATTTTAGTCGCATCTTGATACAGGCACGCCTACCAGGAACCTTGTAAGCACTTATAACCCGCTGGGGTTACTACAGTCTACAGTATACCTAAATCATCTGCGGGTCAGTTCAACTCACCTACTTCTTGACCTTTAAATTTTCGTTCAGGCAGAAGTTTATGCCAAAGAGAAAGCAGCTAGATTGCTCCAGGATATTACAATTACAGAGAGCATTTTTGTTCAACGACAGGCTACTTAATATCATTAGCGTCCAACTTGATACAATCAGATATCTTACAGATTTCTCCTTTTTAAAGTATCTCAATATTTATTTGTGTTGTGTTACCTTCTTAAAGAAAATCGAGGAATACACAATGGGCCACCGAACTTGCTGTGGACCGACCGGTATAGTTGTGAGATCTCAATATCCTTGCGGGCTTGCATTGATAGAAAAAAGAACAAACTTCTTTTCCGGATTTAAAAAAACTACAGTTAGGGTTTCTACATGACATATCACCGTGATAACACATCGATGCTTCGCCGATGTATTATACCAACAAGTTTTCCCAAGGAGGAAGAGGTCTCTTTCTCCGCGGAAGCGGTCGGGATAAGGAAGTAGAAGACTCTTTATCTGCAGAAGCTGTCGGGATAAGGAAGAGGAAGTCTCTTTCTCTGCAGATGTCTAGGGTGGAAGACAAAACAACTAAGATTTGCGTGCTTCGACTGTATGGCAGAGCTTTTTACTTCAGTTGATATGGATAGGCAAGTACTTTGACGAATACTAATTAGTTAGAATCTCTTTGGATGTATATTCCTCCTCCCGGCACGCACATGAAGGTATTCGCGATTTACAAACGTGTCTTTCAGTCGTAGTGAGGGAAGCTCCTATGTACGCCCACTCAACTTAACCGCCTAATCAGTGCTTAGTTTGTATGCAATCATGGCATAATTTTTCATCCCAATATGAACATTTTGGAACGTCAAAATTTGGATTACTTACCAGCTCCTTCGTACAGTGAAAAGCACCTTACATAAATCTCACGAAATTACAAACAACGGTACCACAAGTTCATGTCACGCCACCGCAAAACCCATAATGGCTTGCTGTCGTCTTCAAAGCACTAAACTAAGCTAAGAGCAAAGCAGAAATGTATAAAGATGAACTGTTATGAAGCATCTAATTTAACGATACAAAAACAACAACATTGTTATATGTTTACTCTCATTTCATGGTGCAAAGCAATAAAAACAACATTCAAAAGTTGTACAAAAACAATTGCAATTCGCTTTTATTATTTTCTTCCTTTTTGCAATTTGCATTTAAAACTTTCACCGTCACCATTGCAGTGGGCACTTTCAGTTAGCTACAATAACAACTTTATATGTATGTATATATGTTTGCATTTATCTCATTCACAATGTGGGCTTTTATTGTAACGAATAGTAGGTGCTATTGTTATTGTTTTTGTACATTGGCCATAAATGTCGTTTGAGCTGTTTTGTTTAACCTTTGCAGTTCAGCAGTTGATACAGCAAATAAAAGAAGAAGAGGAGAAGAAATTGTGTGAGTTATTAGTGCAACTGCTGCTTTAATGCGATTCGTTATGAATCAAGATGTTAATAATAACTAAAATTTGAGTCATTTGAGGATTGAACAGGCCAAAAGTAATAAGCTAACCTCAAACTGAGAGCCCTACAAGGTGGGATGGAGTATTATTAAAAATGTGATTAGCAGAACAAAGCGGTAGTCCTGGTCTAGTTTCTGTAAATACGTTGAAGGGTATAATGAGTTTGCTCTACTGAGGAACCTAAGGGAACCTGGAGGATAAGTAGTGAGGATTCCCTCGGGTTTTTGATTGACACTAATTTTTCGGATGTACTAGTTGTATAAGAATCTTCTTCACTGTAAGCAGGACATCATTCTTCTCCCTTGGGGAAAGCTTAATTGCAAGGCCATTAGCTCTTTTAAGCATTTCTTTAGTACCTACTCAGCTCCAGAAATTTTTGGGAATTTCATGCAGCTGACTGCATGTGGTCAAAGTCCCGCTCATTCTAAAGTTCTCAAGTCTTTCTCCAAAAGCCTGCCCTCTTTCCTTTTTAAACGCTGGAATGAATGGTTAATCTTTACCTAAAGAGTAAGATTCCTCGAGAGCGGGTTTCTGCATCTCAACCACCGTACTCTAAGAAAAGGTATACAGAAAAGGATCTTCCTTCTATTGTTAAATTGATAGATGGGTCAGTCGGGAGCAAATTTTATATGTTAATGTATTGTGCCGAATATTAGCATCACTAAGCTGTTAGTAAATAATCACACAACAACAAAAACATGAAGCAGCCACTCTTATGTACATGGACACATTAAAGCTAGCAACACTTATGTATAAGGCGACGAAGAGCTATCCCACACACACAGATGTGGTCATCAGTACACACGCATATGGCTATAAACTACAAATATGCATGTACTCATATAACTAATTACCAAGCAGGAGATACAAGAGTTTTAGAAGGTGAAATATTTAGACCTTTGGAGAAATATGCGAACGGAGCAACGGGAGTATAAAAGCAGCGCAAGCTGAACAATCAGTAATCAGTTTGA
Organism: Eurosta solidaginis; assembly: GCF_040869045.1. Taxonomy (NCBI): domain Eukaryota; kingdom Metazoa; phylum Arthropoda; class Insecta; order Diptera; family Tephritidae; genus Eurosta; species Eurosta solidaginis. Next base: position 183,397,996 of record NC_090323.1, read on the forward strand.
TTTAAACATGCGGTTGTGAAATACGTGATATTGAAGTATAATTGTACTACTCCCAAGTAGACTAAATAAAGATCGTATTGCAATACTGAATATTGGAGTGATTTATTGAAGAGGTTAGCGATTCGAACGTTAGCAGAAGGTTTTGAATAAGCGGAATTTTCCCAAAATTCATTACAGTATATATTTTTTCTTAAATGCGATGAAGCCTTCTACCATGTCGAATAGACTCCGGTAGAGTTCAACACTTCCAGGGTAAAATCTATATCTATAAAATTCAATGCCTGTTCGTTTGGGCACTTATAACTTTTGAACCACAACATGGAATGACACGCAATTTTGTATAGTGATTCTATGCATTCCTTGAAGTAGCATAGACATGTACTTGGTACCCCAGGGTGACTAAGATTTCGAGATATAGGCCAAAATGTGGGCCCGGATACACCTAGAATGTGTTTATACAATATGGATATGAAATAAAAGCTGTTGATGAGAGCTTTAAAGTAAAGTAATGTTTATTGTGATACTCGGTTTAGTTGCAACAACCTGACAAAGCGGATTGTTCACGGATGGATACAAGCTCGATGAGAGAGTTGGGGGGAAGAAGTTCCGTTTCGGCCAAAAATTTTGGCTACCCAATCACTGCAGTATCTTCCAGTTGGAGGACGACGCACTAAGAGTGAATACGTATTTCGCTGGTCTTGTGATTTCTGCTTCTGGACGGGTGAGCTTCGAGCAAAGCAAACGCTGGTAAGACACCAACTCTTGCCAAGTATCGGGATATTTATAACTAACGACCATCAATCCATGGCAATTGCACAGTTTACAAGACCCTGCAGAATGAACGTCCATGCGAAAGCCAAGCTGTGTTTCCCCCTGCGTGTTAAATAAATAAATAAATGTAAGGCGCGATAACCTCCGAAGAGATCTAAGGCCGAGCTTCTCTTCCAATTTGCGTCGTGCTCCTCTTGATTTTCCCTACAAATTGGCCGGACGGGACCTACATGTTTTATGCCGACTCCGAACGGCATCTGCAAGGCAGATGAGTTTTCACTGAGAGCTTTTCATAGCAGAAATATACCCGGAGCGCTTGCCAAACACTGCCGAGGGGCGACCCCGCTTAGAAAAATTTTCTCCTAATTTAAAAAACTTATTTCTAAAATTTTGATGTTGCTTTGCCGCTACGGAGCACGCTACCATCACATCACGGTGGCCCCCTGCGTGTTGGGGGTTATAATATGACCGCAGTAGGTATATCAAACGTAAAACGCGATTATAGTACCATGGCTTTCCCAATCCATTAGTGCTGTTTTACTCGAAAGAGAGTGAACGCGGTGTAACGCTTGCGCCACCCTATCACGGTCGTTATTAAAAACTTTTCTCGTGGGGAGAAGAAAAAGCAGTTGTGATTTGTATATAAGTATTCTATGTTGTTGTTGTTGTCGCGATAAGGTTACTCCCCGAAGGCTTTTCACTTTTGTGGAAGTTGACAATAAAGCATTCTCTTCGGAGCTATGTGGTCCCTTCAGCTTTCTAAGTTGTCAATACGGCATTCTCTATGGAGTTTGCGGTTTCTTTAGCTCTCTTCGTTAAAAAAAAGTTGGGAGAAAATTTGTTTCGTTGGTGGCTCCGCCACTGAATATCGTTTGTGGATAACAATTGATAATTGAAAGAGTAGTTATGTGCTCTTTCTTCTTTTTGAAATGTTTGAGACTGCGTTAATTGTGATTAGTAGCTGAGACATTATGCCTTTGACGCGAACGGGCATTATCATTCAATGTTATGCAGAAGAAATTCCGGTTATTACACCTGGTTCTCAGAAAAGGTTGTTCACATCGCATTATTGTGGAATTGTGTCTTGTATCTGATTAGCCAAAGAATCAGAATATGATTCAGCAGTTTTAGATGATATTGGTAGTAACGGTGGAGTTTCCGTGCAACCATAACATGGAAACGGTTTTCGATAGACCTTATATCTTACCAAGGCAAGACCTTGTGATTGTACATCCGGTTACAAGCTATTTGGTACCAACGATGGAACACTGGAGGATTTGTCGGGTAGCCTTCGTTGCGTCCCTGATCTACGTAATGAGATCCCTTGTGTATTTTACACCGTAAGGATGAGTTATACCATGGCAGGTACTTACGTTAAGCATATAATATAAATGTTCCCAGCTGTGTTAGAAGACGACGAGTTAGAATCAGCCGGTAATTTTGAAATCAACTGTATAAATCAACTAGGACGATCAAATTTAATTTTGTTCGCACTAAAACCATAACTAACTACAATTAATCGACTAAAATGTTGCTTGCCTTTTCTCACTTCTCTTCTGCCGCAGCTTTCAAAAAAGGCTCCGGGAGTAATAAATAACTGCGAAAAAACTGAGTACTGAGGTTGTTTTCTTTAATTTCTCAATTGTAATAACTTTTTTACAATAAGATTTAATTTTGTGTGGGGAAACCCTCTACGCGAGTAGGGAGGAAAAAAAAAAATTAAGTGGAACAATACAAAAAGTTTAGGGAGAAAAGAAGCGGAAAGTGAGAAAGGTATGATAAATATATATTCAAGATTTACTCTCAACCTGTTGTAAAAAAGAAAATTTATTGTCGTTGTTTAAATTCTGAGAGATATTTCTCGTATTTACACTTTATACGTTTTTCACATATTGGTATTAGTGGCATTAGTATTTCATATAGGGTGACCTCTAAAAAGCATGTGTACGTACTTTGCTTTGATTGATTTTGGTTTTTAATTTGTAAATGCTGTGCTAACAATTTTAGTACAAAATTAAAGCAATGCTATTTCATGATAAAGCCTGAGGAAGATATATTTTGATTAAGTACCTACCAAACACATAAATATATAGTATGTATGTATGTAGCTATATATAAAAAAACATAATCACATTTATTTACTAATATTTCTACATTTTTAAAGATTACACAATAACTTTTAACACTCGATATAAAATAAAATAGACAAATAACAAGTAAGGAAGGTTAAGTTCGGGTGTAACCGAACATTACATACTCAGTTGAGAGCTATGGTGACAACATAAGGGAAAATAACCATGTAGGAAAATGAACCGAGGGAAACCCTGGAATGTGTTTGTATGACATGTGTATCAAATGAAAGGCATTAAAGAGTATTTTATGAGGGAGTGAGCCATAGTTCTATAGGTGGACGCCATTTAGGGATATAGCCATAAAGGTGGATCAGGGTTGACTCTAGAATGCGTTTGTACGATATGGGTATCAAATGAAAGGTGTTAATGAGTATTTTAAAAGGGAGTTATCCTTAGTTCCATAGGTGGACGCCATTTCGAGATATCGCCATAAAGGTGGACCAGGGGTGACCCTAGAATTTGTTTGTACAATATGGGCATCAAACGAATGGTGTTAATGAGTTTTTTAAAAGGGAGTAATCCTTAGTTCCATAGGTGGACGCCGTTTCGAGATATCGCCATAAAGGTGGGCCAGGGGTGACTCTAGAATTCGTTTGTACGATATGGGTATCAAATGAAAGGTGTTAATGAGTATTTTAAAAGGGAGTTATCCTTAGTTCCATAGGTGGACGCCGTTTCGAGATATCGCCATAAAGGTCGGCGAGGGGTGACTCTAGAATTTGTTTGTACAATATGGGCATCAAACGAAAGGTGTTAATGAGTATTTTAAAAGGGAGTGGGCCTTAGTTCTATAGGTGGACGCTGTTTCGAAATATCGCCATAAAGGTGGACCAGGGGTGACTCTAGAATGTGTTTGTACGATATGGGTATCAAATTAAAGGTATTAATGAGGGTTTTAAAAGGGAGTGGTGGTTGTTGTATAGGTGGTCGCATTTTCGAGATATCGCCATAAAGGTGGACCTGGGGTGACCCTAGAATTTGTTTGTACAATATGGGTATCAAAAGAAAGGTGTTAATGAGTATTTTGAAAGGGAGTAATGCTTAGTTCCATAGGTGGACGCCATTTCGAGATATCGCCATAAAGGTGGACCAGGGGTGACCCTAGAATTTGTTTGTACAATATGGGCATCAAACGAATGGTGTTAATGAGTTTTTTAAAAGGGAGTAATCCTTAGTTCCATAGGTGGACGCCGTTTCGAGATATCGCCATAAAGGTGGGCCAGGGGTGACTCTAGAATTCGTTTGTACGATATGGGTATCAAATGAAAGGTGTTAATGAGTATTTTAAAAGGGAGTTATCCTTAGTTCCATAGGTGGACGCCGTTTCGAGATATCGCCATAAAGGTCGGCGAGGGGTGACTCTAGAATTTGTTTGTACAATATGGGCATCAAACGAAAGGTGTTAATGAGTATTTTAAAAGGGAGTGGGCCTTAGTTCTATAGGTGGACGCTGTTTTGAAATATCGCCATAAAGGTGGACCAGGGGTGACTCTAGAATGTGTTTGTACGATATGGGTATCAAATTAAAGGTATTAATGAGGGTTTTAAAAGGGAGTGGTGGTTGTTGTATAGGTGGTCGCATTTTCGAGATATCGCCATAAAGGTGGACCTGGGGTGACCCTAGAATTTGTTTGTACAATATGGGTATCAAAAGAAAGGTGTTAATGAGTATTTTGAAAGGGAGTAATGCTTAGTTCCATAGGTGGACGCCGTTTCGAGATATCGCGATAAAGGTGGAGCAGGGGTGACCCTAGACTTTGTTTGTACAATATGGGCATCAAAAGAAAGGTGTTAATGAGTATTTTAAAAGGGAGTAATCCTTAGTTCCATAGGTGACGCCGTTTCGAGATATCGTCATAATGGTGGGCCAGGGGTGACTCTAGAATTCGTTTGTGCAATATGGGTACCAAACGAAAGGAGTTAATGAGTATTTTAAAAGGGAGAGGGCCTTAGTTCTATAGGTGGACGCCTTTTCGAGGTATCGCAATAAAGGTGGACCAGGGGTGACTCTAGACTTTGTTTGTACAATATGGGTATCAAAAGAAAGGTGTTAATGAGTATTTTGAAAGGGAGTAATCCTTAGTTCCATAGGTGGACGCCGTTTCGAGATATCGCCATAAAGGTGGACCAGGGGTGAATTTAAAATATGTACGATATGGGTATCAAATGAAAGGTGTTAATGAGTATTTTAAAAGGGCGTGGGGCTTAGTTCTATAGGTGGACGCCTTTTCGAGATATCGCCATAAAGGTGGACCAGGGGTGACTCTAGAATGAGTTTGTACGATATGGGTATCAAATTAAATGTATTAATGAGAGTTTTAAAAGAGAGTGGTGGTAATTGTATATGTGAAGGCGTTTTCCAGATATCGACCAAAATGTGGACCAGGGTGACCCAGAACATCATCTGTTGGATACCGCTAATTTATTTATATATGTAATACCTGCCAAGATTTTAAGGGTTTTTTATTTCGCCCTGCAGAACTTTTTCATTTTCTTCTACTTAATATGGTAGGTGTCACAACCATTTTATAAAGTTTTTTCTAAAGTTATATTTCGCGTCAATAAACCAATCCAATTACCTCACCATGTTTCATCCCTTTTTTCGTATTTGGTATAGAATTATGGCATTTCGAAAAAGTGGGCGTGGTCATAGTCGGATTTCGTTCATTTTTCATACCAAGATAAAGTGAGTTCAAGTAAGCACGTGAACTAAGTTCATTAAAGATATGTCGATTTTTGCTCAAGTTATCGTGTTAACGGCCATGCGGAAGGACAGACGGACGACTGTGTATAAAAACTGGGCGTGGCATCAACCGATTTCGCCCATTTTCACAGAAAACAGTTAGCATCATAAAATCTATGCCCCTACCAAATTTCAAAAGGATTGGTTAATTTTTGTTCGACTTATGGCGTTAAAAGTATCCTAGACAAATTAAATGAAAAAGGGCGGAGCCACGCCCATTTTGAAATTTTCTTTTATTTTTGTATTTTGTTGCACCATATCATTACTGGAGTTGAATGTTGACATAATTTACTTATATACTGTAAAGATATTAAATTTTTTGTTAAAATTTTACTTAAAAAAAATTTGTTTTAAAAGTGGGCGTGGTCCTTCTCGGATTGTGCTAATTTTTATTAAGCGTACATATAGTAATAGGAGTAACGTTCCTGCCAAATTTCATCATGATATCTTCAACGACTGCCAAATTACAGCTTGAAAAAGTTTTAAATTACCTTCTTTTAAAAGTGGGCGGTGACACGCCCATTGTCCAAAGTTTTACTAATTTTCTATTCTGCGTCATAATTTCAACTGATATACCAGTTTTCGTCGCTTTATCTGTCTTTTGTAATGAATTATCGCACTTTTTCGGTTTTTCGAAATTTTCGATATCGAAAAAGTGGGGGTGGTTATAGTCCGATATCGTTCATTTTAAACAACTATCTGAGATGAGTGCTCAAGAACCTACATACCAAATTTCATCAAGATACCTCAAAATTTACTCAAGTTATCGTGTTAACGGACGGACGGACGGACGGGCATGGCTCAATCAAATTTTTTTTCGATCCTGATTATTTTGATATATGGAAGTCTATATCTATGTCGATTCCTTTATATATGTACAACCAACCGTTATCCAATCAAACTTAATATACTCTGTGAGCTCTGCTCAACTGAGTATAAAAATTAAGCGATATTAGCCAGACATTGCGCAAATTAAGTACGTAAAATTAATATCCTTTTTCTTTCTTATAAAGTTCGTTGCTTGAGTCTTTCGTACGAGTGCGATTTTGACAAGCTACAAAAAGCAATAATTTATGTGTGTACATAGGGTAAACGCGCTAGTATCCGGGTCCGGACAGGGTTAACAATTTTTGGGAGCGTTTTGAACAAGTAAGAAACCAACGAATTAGTTTTAAGCTTCTGGTAATAACATTAGTTAATAAACTTTAAATTCTTATAAAAAATTATTTGATAAAATTGTTTGCAGAAATTATAAGCCTTCAGCTATCGAAACCAAAATATAATACGATTTTCAGTTTCCTAACAGGCGAATTAAAATATGAGAGAAATTACGAATTATCATTATAGTGCTTTTAAATAGTAGTTCATTATAAGTAGTAGTAATTTGTTTTATTAAACAGAATCTTTTTTTTTACAAAGTTGATTACAGTATAACATTTTTTATAACTAAACTTTGGCGTAGTGCCGTCAGTTTATAAATACTTATAGTAAGTTTTTCTGTACATTATATAATAAAATATTTCTTAAATATAAGCTTCAGAATTCTTCTTCTAAAAATTGCTTCCTATATTTTAACACTAATTTAACATACTGATTCAATGTGATCCAGTTTTTGCCATTTAGGTATTCATTAATCTCTTTTTTTTTTTTAATAATATTCTATATTCCTTAAGTGTGGGACAAGTGAGAAACGTTTTCTTCGTTTCCTGTGTTGCAAATTGGACAGCGATTATCTGGGTGCTCAAGATGAGGTTCATAATTTAGTTTCAATAGTTCTCCGCTTACGCGAAACAAATTGCTGATCGTATATATGCTAAATTCATCTCTAAAATAACTAAGCTCATAAAGATTATGTTCGAGGGCGGGGAAGTTCGTCTTACTTCGCTAGCTTGAGCTTTTAACAGAAAATGTTCCCTTTTCACTGCATCTATTTTAGCTAATATATTGCGGTGCCAATGTCTCCACAATGTGTTATCGTTTATTAGAATTGGTTCACCGTACTCATTGGCAAGCGCATCCCACTTATGGAAACATTGAGACCTAGTTTCTAGCAAGTGCATTGCGTTTAGCTTTGCAAGTCGGTTATTACCCATTTCCATAACCCTGCAAATATAATTGAAATGCGTTTTCAAGAAGTCAATATGCAATTGTGGGAGTCCGGTTTCGAGATGAATCATACAGTTCGGGGTGTTACGCGGTAATCTTCAAAGAGTTTGTACTTATGACTATGAGGAATGTATTTTTTAGACAAAAAAGATCTCCAGGTGCTATTTATAGCGTATTTTGCTGATTTAAGCTTACTTGATTAATGTTTATGGTACGATGCATTGTACGTTATAACTACTCCTAGATACTTGTATTCCTTAACCTTCTCCAACTCTTGTCCACACAAAAGCCACTTTTCATCTCTACAATATCTACCTTTTGAGCCCCTGAATATGAGTACTTTTGTCTTATTCGTATTTATTGTAAGCCCCCAGTCACTACAGTACACCTCTAGTTTGTTGATCATTTTCTGTAATTGCTTTGGGGTTTCTGCTAATATAACTACATCATCGGCATACATAAGTATCTTTATATGGATGCCCCCAGACGTAATACCCTTTGGCAAGTGATTCACCAAATCGTCCAGGAAAAGAGCAAACAGTAATGTGCTCAGTAGGCAGCCTTGTTTAACACCCGTTTCTGTTGGAAACCATTCTGAGGCGGTGGTACCATCCCACACCTTTGCAACGTTATTTTTGTAGAGACTGCTTATTATTTCTAGCATTTTCATTGAAAGACCTAAATTACTTTATTTGAAGAAAAGAGCATTTCGTATTATAATGTCAAAAGCGGCCTTAAAGTCCACGAACAAGGTATACAGTTTTATCTTCTTTGAAATGTAATGCTGAGATATGCTAAATAAACTAAAAATATGGTCGAGTGTAGAGTATCCCTTTCTAAATCCCGCCTGGAACTCACTTAAAATCGAATTCCTCTCTACCCACGCCGCTAACCTTTCATACAAAATGGAGGTAAATATTTTTGAAATATTTGGCATTATGAAAGGAAATTCCTCTGTAATTTTTGGGTGATTTATTTCTCCTTTTTTAAAAAGTGGGAATATAATAGCTTTCTGAAACAGCGAAGAGACCGAACCAGAGTTGTACATACTATTAAAGCAAACTGTAAGCTGTTCTAAAAAGTCAGGAGGGGCATGTTTAAAAAATTCCGCCGATATGCCGTGAGGCCCTGGTGCCTTATTATCTTTAGTTCTTTTAAGTGCAGTCTTCACTTCATCCGCTGTAATTTCGCAATCCAATTCCCATATAGTCACGAAGGGCAGTGCAAAACTTAGGGTAATACACTATTGTTTTGGTTTAGCATAGAGGAAAAATGTGCTCCCAAACTTTCCGCATCTAACTGTGCACTCTTCGCGAACCCCGAACCATTTAGCTTCTTCACAAACCCCAGTACTCTTTATTATCGCCAAGTTTCAGGGCCATATTTTTAAAATATACGTGTTTTTTATGCTTGCAAATTTCTTTAAATTCTTTGTTAAGATTTTGATAATCTCTCAAACTTTCTTGCGTACCAAGTCTTTTAGCTTTACGTAAGGCTGAAAAGGATGCCCTTCTGCGACGGTTTAATGCAGTTAACGAAAACGAACTACAGAATTCAGCAAATTTTTTACCGTTCGCATAAACATGCTTATCCTTTGAAACCCTTTCGAATGAAATAGGGGAAGTTCCTAGTGTTGGACTACAGCTAAAAAGCTGTTCTTCTCCACATACCGCATTAAAATCACCCATCAACATAACGTTCTCAGTCTCCAGCTCAAGGATAGTCTCATACAGCGCATTAAAATCGCTTTCCCATCTATTACAGTTTAAGTAAACCGGTAAGATATGAATTTGTTCTCGATAAAGACTCAATTCAATTACACAAATATCTCCTTTCTTTACAAACTGACCTGACCAATTTCTGTTTACACGTTTTTATACTCAGCTGAGCAGAGCTCACAGAGTATATTAACTTTGTTCGCATAACGGTAATCCGTAACGGCATAAACTAATCGAGATAGATATAGACTGCTATATATCAAAATGATCTGGGTGAAAAAAGAAATTCATTTAGCCATGTCCGTCCGTCCGTCTGTCAACAGGATAACTTGAGTAAATTTTGAGGTACCTCGATGAAATTTGGTATGTACAGTGGCTCACAGCTTATTTCGGTTGCCTGTATGTTAAACTAAAGAATTGTAAAATTATTTTTATTCGCTTTACTAAAAAAAAATTTTAAATGCACAATCAAAGATAAATTATTTGTAATTACAAACACGTATAAATGCATTCAAATTTTTTCTGCTCTAGTAGAATATTTACAACAAAAACAGAATACTAGGCAAATCGACGTCACAGCTTATTTCGTGTGTACACTTTTACCGTTATCCGCGCCATTAAACCGGTTAGCAATTATAGGAAATTTGTTCTGCATAGTATATTACATTATATCCTTATTTAGTTTACACATTGAAAGCAGTCGGTTGTCCAGCTTAATTGAAAAATACCGTGATGGTCGTCGTACTTCGATTGAAAGGCGCGAATTAGTGATTACGCATTACAAAAAATGGAAAGTCGCAGAAAAAAATTGCTGAAATTGTAAATTTAAGTATCTCCACAGTACAGTACATTATTCATTATTATTATTTTCTCGTGAAAACAGAGTGGTTGACAAAATGCCGCCAAGCTCCAAACAAAATTTTTACAGAAGCTGATGAAAGATGGATATTAAGAAAAATTAAAAAAGACCCAAGTATTAGTACGCCAGCTTTGACAAAAGAGGTTGGAAAAGTACTTGGTAAGTCATGTAATCTTGAAACAATAAGAAGAATTCTGCGCAAAGCTGATTTCCATAGTCGGACAGCTCGAAACAAACCGTTTGTTAATGAGCGTAACAGAAAATTAAGGGTGGAGTTTGCCGAAAACCATGTTAATAAAGACCAAACATTTTGGAATGACGTTATTTTCGCCGACGAAAAAAAATACCACCTCTTTGGTACCGATGAGAAGTCTTTCGTTTGGCGTAAGCCCAACGCGGAGCTGGAACCGAGGAATCTGCATGGTACAGTAAAACACGGTGGGGGCCATGTAATGGTTTGGTGCTGCATGTCATCAGCTGGTGTCGGAAACTTGGTTTTCATCGACGAAATTATGGATAAAACAGTTTATTTGAATTTATTAAAAAATAATTTACTACAAAGTGCTGAAAAATTGGGCATTCGGGACAGGTTCAGGTTCTATCAGGACAATGATCCGAAGCATAAGTCGGAATTAGTGCAACGGTGGCTTATATGGAATTGCCCTCATGTGGTAAAAACGCCAGCACAATCACCTGATCTCAATGTAGTTGAGAATTTATGGAATATTCTGGAGAAACAAATCAGAAAACATAACATAAGCAACAAACAAGATCTAAAAACAGCATTGCAAGTGGAGTGGGAGAAAATATCTCCTGAATACACTGGAAAATTTGTTAGCTCCATGCAATCCCGGTTAAAAGCTGTATTAAAACAAAAAGGCTAACCTACAAAATACTAGATTAGTAAAAACTTGATAAAATTTAAAAAAAATTAATGTATTTTCGAGTTTGGTTAAGCACACGAAATAAGGTGTGACGTAGATTTACTTATAATTTTGATTTTGCTGTAAATATATTACTTAAGAAGAAATAATTTATCTTTGAATGCACGTTTAAGTTTTTTTCTAAACAAAGTTCATATAAAAATATTACACTTTTTTATTTTGATAAACGGGCACACGAAATAAGCTGTAGATAAAAGAAAATTTCAAAAATAGGCGCAACTCCGCCCTTTTTCATTTAATTCGTCTAGAATACTTTTAATGCCATAAGTCGAACAAAAATTTACCAATCCTTGTGAAATTTGGTAGGGACATAGATTTTATGACGATAACTGAAAATGGGCGAAATCGGTTGAAGCCACGCCCAGTTTTTATACACAGTCGACCGTCTGTCCTTCCGCTCGGCCGTGAACATGATAACTTGCGCAAAAAACGATATATCTTAACTAAACTTAGTTCACGTACTTATCTGAAGTCACTTTATCTTGGTATAAAATATGGCCGAAATCCGACTATGACCACGCCCACTTTTCCGATATCGAAAATTACGAAAAATGAAAAAAATGCCATAATTCTGTACCAAATATGAAAAAAGAGATGAAACATGGTAATTGGATTGGTTTATTGGCGCAAAATATAACTTTAGAAAAAACTTTGTAAAATGGGTGTGACACCTACCATATTAAGTAGAAGAAAATGAAAAAGTTCTGCAGGGCGAAAGCAAAAGCCCTTGGCATCTTGGCAGGAATACTGTTCGTGGTATGACATATATAAATAAATTAGCGGTATCCAACAGATGCTGTTCTGGGTCACCCTGGTCCACATTTTGGTCGATATCTGGAAAACGCCTTCACATATACAACTACCACCACTCCCTTTTAAAACTCTCATTAATACTTTTAATTTGATAGCCATATCGTACAAACACATTCTAGAGTCACCCCTGGTCCACCCTTATTGCGATATCTCGAAAAGGCGTCCACCTATAGAACTAAGGCCCACTACGTTTTAAATAATCATTAACACCTTTCATTTGATACACATGTCATACAAACACATTCCAGGGTTACCCTAGATTCATTTTGCTAAATGGTGATTTTCCCTTATTTTGTCTCCAAAGCTCTCAGCTGAATATGTAATGTTCGGTTACACCCGAACTTAGCCTTCCTTAATTGTTTAATTCCAAAGAGAGCTCCACCGCTCGCCCTTCCACTCACATAATTTCTTGTCGCATAAACTCAAAATAACAAATAATCTTTGAAAATACTTTCAACGCTGTCCAATCGATCTTCTATAAATGTTTCATACAATAAAAATAGCTTGAACGTTTTAATATAATTTATAAAATCCTAGTTAGATAATTTTGTTCTTAAACCTGCCACATTATATGCCAGGACTTCAAATTGCAAGCCTATGCTTCTACAATATTCTTACTACTTAAACTGCTTAGTTTTTTGTGTTCGGATTCAAAAGTTGCTTACAATCTATGAAGGCTGAGCCAATTTTATCGCCATAAATCTTCTTCAACTCGGTGAGACCATCGGCTTTACTGCTCATGATTCCATGAATACCATTTATTGTTGACCCTAAGTTTATGATCACGCACCAAAACTGGAATGTCGCTCTTGATTGCCGTCAGACGTTTTTTAAGTTGCACCATTGCCTTAGTTCATTATATGAGGAGTTCTAAATCGAAACGCAATAAGTACACCTCTAATTTTTTTTAAGAAATGGACGGGATTAAACTTCACCTTGAAAAATCTATGTAATAAGCTTCATGAGAAGAAAAAGTCAGCAAATTTACCCATTCTGGAACATTCCCAAAACTATGTTGCATATCAAAACGCAATAATTTCGTACCATTTTTACATTTTTTAAATGAAAAAAATTTGTTATGTTTATATGAATGAGCATAAGTTGTGGAGTAAACGGTTTAGGATTTACTTTAGGTTTAACGAATATTACACAACTGATCTTCTTACGTATAAAAAATGTGTCCAATTTACATTGTGGTATCCTTGGCCAGAATCACCTACTCCAGCTTGGAATACTCTATGAGAGTACTCTATGGAACGTGCAATAACTGTTCAAAATATACTAAAAAATTACTTAATGGACCACTTCCAAGAAAGCTAAAGCTGGACCATTATGACAAAAATGGAACACATAATGCAACCATTTCTTCAGGGTTGCTGAAATGATGGCACCAAACCCCCCTTTCTTTAAAGACCAAATACTATTCAGATGTAAAAGCACAAATTTCAATAAATTTCAAACCGGAACGCAATAAATAAATTATTTCAGACCAAAACGAAATAATAACAAACATCTGTCTGTCTTAACTTCAAATCTAGTTTTTCGATATATGTGACTTTTCAATTGTTGTAATATCATACGAATCATTTAAGAACCATTTAAATTTAAGACTGGGTACATATTCTCATTTATCTAGGAACTTATTAGGAGTCACTTATTGCGTTTTGTTTTGGACCTCCTCATATATTCTATGATGTGGAAATAGATAAATTAGTTTTTTCCTTTTTTTTCAGTATGCGGACAGTATAATATATTGTAACGAATTTACTTGCAAATCCTCTTATTTGCAATCCTCTGCTAAGTTCGAATCACTAAACTGTTGAATAAATAACTCCAATATTGAATAATGGAAAAATGGCCTTCATTAAAGTACTTCACAATAACACTTATACTTTGCTACTTGCTGGCTTAAAACCCAAACTGATTGATAACTCAAATGAAACTCTACTATTGGCCGCCAGATCGCGTGCTTAATCAAATTGATTGATAGCTCAACTCAAACTAAATTACTTCTTACTCGCCTGCCCCGCTTTTATAGTTTACGCTGCATACTTCTAGGCTCTTCGATTTCCAGAACTTACTAATTAGTTTCGGCTACAAAATCGCCAGCCACAACTACGTGCACAAATTATTGCTCTCTCTTGTGACAACTCAGATAAGATATATGCATGTGTTTGTGCATTGCCGCTCCGCTGCTCGTATACGTACATATGTGTAGACGCAATTATTTATTCGTTTATGTAGATACATAATGATTGAATTATTGATGTGAATGTTTGTAGTTTACAGTCTCTCGCGCATACATAGGCGTATAAGTAAATGCATCTGTGTGTGACTTATTTCGGCTGCCTTATATATGTGTATACATGATTTGATTATTGACGTAAATACTGCTTATCGTGGCCTTAGCATCGCCTTAGTGATGGGATAACTTAGTGATGCTAATATCCGTGACACTGCCCTCCACCTAAGTCTGATCGTCCCGTCAGACAAATCTCTCGATCTAAACGTTGCCAGTCTTTCCAAATGGACCACTTTCATTTTGGTTCGTGGTTTACCGATGGTTTGTATGCGGTACACTACATCGTTGATCCGTTTTACAACTTTGTATGGGCCTTCCCAATTACACTGCAATTTCGGGGACAAACCTTTTTTACGTTGTGGGTTGTATAACAGCACCAAATCTCCTTCCTGAAAACCTTCTGAATTAATTGCATTATCATATCTGGCTTTCATCTTGTCACTCATAATCTTTGTTCGTTGCCTTATCAGATCATGTATTTCTCTTAGCTCTTCTTCCAAATCACTAGTGGATTTCCTGACATTTCTCTCCGCATTGGCATCTATCCCAAACTTCAAATCAGCTGGCAGTCTAAGGTCATTGCCAAAAATTACTTTTACAGGGGTTTGGCCCGTTGTCTCATGCACTGCTGATCGGTAAGCCATCAAGAATAATGGTATGCGGGTATCCCATTCTTTATGGTACTTGTCTACTACTTTCCTTAAGTGCTCCTCCAATTTTCTATTGAATCGTTCTACCATACCATCGGATTGAGGATGCAATGCAGTTGTCCGTGTTTTTCGAATGCCCAATGACTTACACATTTCCTGGAACACAGCTGATTCGAAATTCCTGCCTTGGTCAGAATGTAACTCCATTGGTACACCATACCTTGCAAGCCATTCGTTTTTAACCACTTCTGCTACTGTTTCTGCTTCTTGGTTTGGGATTGGGTATACCTCTGGCCATTTACTGAAATAATCCATAACCACCAGTACGTATTTGTTTCCGCGGTTGCTAGTAGGAAATGGACCTGCGACATCCATGGCGATCCTTTCAAATGGCGCACCTGAGTTGTATTGCTTCATCTGGCCATGACTTCGTGTTCTGGGCCCTTTCGCTCTGCTGCAAACCTCGCAGTTCGCAATCCACTCAGTGACCGACTGACGGTAACCAACCCAATAGAATCTCTGTTTAATCTTCTCGAGCGTCTTCGTGATTCCAAGATGACCTCCGCTTGGACCATTATGCAGCGCGCTGAGCACGTCAGGAATCCTATATCTGGGAACAACTATCAGTTTAGTCTTGTATTTACCATCCTCACTCTCCCATACTCGATGAAGGCAACCGGATATCAATTCTAAACTGTTCCACTGTGCCCAATATGACTTCGCAATGGGACTCTCTGCTGACATCTCTTCTCTGTTTGGTCTTTCATTTCGTTCGAGCCCTTGCATAACACGTGACAGATCTGCATCTTCTAGCTGGCACCTTCTTAGCTGTTCCTTGTCCCATTCATCTGTACATGTTATATTCATTAGCCGGACATCTATAATGTCGTCTTTAGCCTCTGCTTTTGAACAGTGCTTGCATTCCAAACTACATGGTCTTCGTGACATTGCATCAGTATTTCCATGGGTACTACCTTTTCGATGCTCAATGGAAAAGTCGTAGCTTTGTAGTCGCTCGATCCACTGTGCCAATTGTCCTTCCGGATTACGGAACTGCAGAAGCCATTTCAACGCCGCGTGATCTGTCCTGACATGGAATAGCTGGCCGTAGAGGTATTTGTGAAAATGTTTAATACACTCTACCAATGCCAACAGATCTCTCTGCGTAACACAGTAGTTCCTCTCTGGTTTTCCAATCGAACGGATGTAATATGCAACTACCTTCTCCTGTCCATCGACCAGTTGTGATAAAACGCCTCCTATAGCATATCCACTCGCATCTGTATCTAGAATAAATGTTGCTCCTGGAATCGGATATGCTAACATTGGGGTAGTGCATAAACGCTCCTTCAATGTTTGGAAAGCCACTTCTTGCTCTTTCTTCCATTCCAAAGCTTTGTTTTTTCTTGTAAGCTCATCGAGGCTATGGGCTACGCTGGAAAAATTTGGTACAAATCGGCGGTAATATGTGCACAGCCCAAGAAAACTTCTCAATTCATGTAGGTTCTGTGGTCTTGGCCAATCCTTTACTGCCTCTATCTTTTCATTCGCTGTACAGACACCTTCTGTAGTTACCTTGTGGCCCAAATAATTTACTTCCTTTTTAAACAGCGTACACTTTTTGGGACTTAATTTCAGACCAGCGCCATCTATTCTCAGGAAAACTTCCTCCAAGTTCTTAAGATGTTCATCAAAACTCTTGCCCAATACGATGATGTCGTCCAGGTACACCAAGCATGTTTTCCAATGTAGTCCTTTCAGTACCTGGTCCATGAGTCTCTCAAAAGTAGCTGGTGCATTACAAAGTCCAAAAGACATCACTGTAAATTGCCAAAGACCATCACCGACACTGAAGGCTGTTTTCTCTTTATCTTGCTCCTTCACCTCAACTTGCCAGTAGCCGCTTTTCAAGTCCAATGTGGAAAACCATTTCGTACCAGATAGAGAGTCCGGAGTGTCGTCAATTCTTGGCAACGGGTAGCTATCCTTTTTCGTAACGTCATTCAACTTCCGGTAGTCCACGCAAAACCTCATTTTTCCATCCTTCTTCTTTACAAGTACTACCGTTGAGCTCCATGGACTAGCTGATGGTTCGATGACGCCGCTGTCACTCATTTCTTGTATGATTTGACTCACAACTTCCCGCTTCGCTAGTGGAACACTACGTGGAGCTTGACGGATCGGCCTCGCATCTCCAGTGTCAATTTGATGTTTCACAATATTGGTGCGGCCTGGTTTGGAACCATCCTGGTCAAATATGTTAGCGTATTTTATGAGCAGTTGTTTGGCCTTACTCTGATAGGCTTCCTCTAGCCCATGCGTCCATGCCGTGATATCATTTGTAAGATCAGTATTACTAGATGAAGCGTGTTCCTGGAGCTGTTCACAGTTAATAACTACTTCGGCCTCTTGGCATCTTCCCAAAATAGCTCCTTTGGTCAAATTGAATGGTGACTTGAACTCATATAGTACTCTTACCGGAATACGTCCATCTTGTTTTGTCATAGCCAGGGTTTTTCCTACAAGTATGTTCAGTGCTGATTTATTTGCTGCTTCGACAACCCACAATTTGTTTGTCCCACAATCTCCATCAACCTTTGCCCAGATGACTGCTTCTGATTTTGGTGGTATTTGCTGACTCTCTTCCACCAGCACTCGTTTACTACTGTAGCCTCTCTCGTAGCCGAAATTAAGTGGCACATCCATGTTCTTATATCGCATCGTCTTGCTTTGCATATCGATTTTGATGCCTTGGTTGATTAAGAAGTCCACTCCAATTATGATTTCATCAACAATACCTGCCACTATAAAATTGTGTAGTACCGTGACGTTCCCAATTGCTACTTCACATTCTACTTCTCCAATTACCTGGGTGTCTTCTCCAGTGGCTGTACGCAATATTGCTCCATGCAATGGTCTTATCTTCTTGTTGACTAAATCCGCTCGAATGATGGAATGAGATGCACCCGTATCTACAGTCAGTAAATGTTCCTTTCCATCCACATGTCCTCCGACAGTAAGATTGCTCGACCTTCTTCCAATTTGTGAGGTAGAGATTATGGGGCATTCAATTGAGGGAGTCAGCTGTCGCCCCTTGCTGCTGACTCGCTTTAGTTTAACGATTGATTTGTCTTGGAGATTTGCTCATCTCCTTCTGCTCTGCGTTTACGACCACCCACATTGTTGGAACTGTTAGGGTTGGTGTTGCAATAACGCGCAATATGCCCTGGCTTTCCACACTTAAAGCATTTGACTGCATCATTATTCTTCTGCTGCGTACCCTTCAATGCTTCCAAAATTGTGTCTACCCAATCTGGCCTTTCCACTTCCACGCGATGAGCTTTGTATGCGTGCTTACTAAAAAGTGACGCTGTTTTTTGAGTCAGTGCATGCGATACCGTTTCAGCAAACGTTAGTTTTGGATTCGCATATGTAGCCCGCTTCGTTTCCACATCTCGTATGCCATTTATGAAGCTCTGGATTTTTACCCTTTCAGTGTATTTCACGGGTGCGTCTGCATTTACAAGATGAGCCAATCTTTCAATATCTGAAGCAAACTCTTGCAATGTCTCATTTGCTTTTTGGTAGCGGTTTTGCAACTCAATTTGGAATATCTGTTTCCTATGCTCGCTTCCGTAACGTCTCTCTAAAGCGCTCATCAATGTTTCGTAGTGGTTCCGCTCGTACTCTGGGATGGTCTGTAAGATTTCCGCGGCAGGCCCTTTCAGTGCCACGAGCAGAGCTGCAACTTTATCTTCAGCATTCCATTGGTTCACTGCTGCGGTCTTCTCAAACTGTAGCTTAAAGACCTGAAAAGGAACAGAACCGTCAAAGGATGGTGTCTTTACCTTTGGATTACTCGCTGAAACTGTTGGGCGATTTAATTGCAACTCCTGTATACGACCTCTCAAAGCTTCTATCTCAGCAGAAGATATTTGCGGCACCTGCAATGATAAGCGCTCCTCTTGTGCTTCCATCTTAGAAGTTATACGTGTCTCTTGCGACTCAAGTTGGGATGCCATGTATGTCTTCTGTTCTTCGAGCTGAGATGCCAGTTGAGATGTTATATCTGTCTTTTGCGATTCCAGTTGAGAAGCCACTGTCGATGTTTGAGCAGATATTGCAGCCAAAATCATGTTCAAGTCTGTGCTCGTAACTGTTTGCGTAACTGTCTCTTCCATTTTTGTTGTTTCCTCGCCTTCAAGATGAAAGTCATACTCTTCCACGTCGATTCCTTCTAATTCCATTGCCTCTCGTAGCCGTGCCTGAAGTTCGAGCTTAACGCCGCTTGTATTCAATCCACGGACTTCCAACTCCTTCTTTAGTTGCTGGATCTTCAATTCACTGAACTTTGCCATGTCCTTGTTGTCCTCTGGAATTTATTCAACAATTCCTCTTCTGACACCAATTGTAACGAATTTACTTGCAAATCCTCTTATTTGCAATCCTCTGCTAAGTTCGAATCACTAAACTGTTGAATAAATAACTCCAATATTGAATAATGGAAAAATGGCCTTTATTAAAGTACTTCACAATAACACTTATACTTTGCTACTTGCTGGCTTAATAACCAAACTGATTGATAACTCAAATGAAACTCTAATATTGGCCGCCAGATCGCGTGCTTAATCAAACTGATTGATAGCTCAACTCAAACTGAATTACTTCTTACTCGCTTGCCCCGCTTTTATAGTTCACGCTGCATACTTCTACTTACTAGTTAGTTTCGGCTACAAAATCGCCAGCCACAACTACGTGCACAAATCATTGCTCTCTCTTGTGACAACTCAGATAATATATATGCATGTGTTTGTGCACTGCCGCTCCGCTGCTCGTATACGTACATATGTGTAGACGCATTATTTATTCGTTTATGTAGATACATAATGATTGAATTATTGATGGGAATGTTTGTAGTTTACAGTCTCTCGCGCATACATAGGCGTATAAGTAAATGCATCTGTGTGTAACTTATTTCGGCTGCCTTATATATGTGTATACATGATTTGATTATTGACGTAAATACTGCTTATCGTGGCCTTAGCATCGCTTTAGTGATGGGATAACTTAGTGATGCTAATATCCGTGACAATATGTAAGTTTCAGTGTCCGGACACTTCCCTTTTGAATGAAATTTGTGGGTTTTATCGAAATTTATGTGCTCCTTTGCAATTCGGATTTGTTATTCATCCTAGACCTTGGCTCAGTTCTTACGGGATATAGGAACAAGTTTGCACGACCGATTTTTTGATTCATTCATTCGGCCGCTGTTACATACTGTAACGAATATTAGCAGCACTAAGGGATTCTATCATCTCTAAGCCGATGCTGGGCAGTGACTTGATGCATATCAATAATTCAATCATTATGTTGTAACTTCTACCTTCGATGGTTAATAAAACAGCAGAAACGTCCGGATTAATTATCTTAATACTTTATTCTTCAGTCGTCAATCCTATAATGAACCGGAAGTCCACCATCTTCTCTTTTCTTCCTTTACAGTGATGTATTTTTGCTTATTCTATTAATTAGTTGACATGGTTACATTTATGATCTTACAATATCTACACATATGTACGTACACGCAGCGGAGAAGCAACGTACAAACACATGCATATATCTTAACTGAGGTGCTCACAAGAGAGGGCAATAATTTGTGCAAGTATTACTCACGCGCATATGAGAAGCTATAGACGTAGTTGTGACTGGTGATTTTGTAGCTGATAACTAACTAGTAAGTTCTGGAATAGAAAAGCCTAGAAGTATGCAACGAGGAAACCAGACAGTATAAAAGGCGACAACAGTAAAGGCGCGAGAATCAGTTTGATTTAAGAAGCCACCTGGCGAGCAATAGTAGCTATTGTGAAGTACTTTAATAAAGGCCATTTTCATTATTGAAAAGTGGAGTTATTTATTCAACAGTTTAGTGATACGAACGTTAGCAGAGATTTTGAAATAAGAGGAATTGCACGAAATTCGTTACAATTGGTGTCAGAAGAGGAATTGTTGAATAAATTCCGAAAATTGGGAATACAACTTGGACATGGCAAAGTTGAGTGAATTGACGATCCAGCAACTGAAGGAGGATTTGGAAGTCCGTGGATTGGCTACTTTGGCCATAAATCCCAGCTACAAAGACGACTAAGTGTAGCTATGGTATTTGAAGGAATCAATGCTGAGGAGTATGTCTTTCATTATGATAGCAACAAAACAATAACAAAAGTGGAAGAAAAAAACGAAACACCGCAGATAGTGACGAGCACAATATCTGCACAAACATCGACAATGGCATCTCAGCTGGAGTCACAGGAGGAACGCATTTCAGAAATGGCGTCACAAATTTCATCTCAATTGGAAGAACAGAAGAAGTATATGTCATCTCAACTGGAAGCGCAAGAGGCACGTATATCTGGAATGTCGACAAAAATTTCGGAACAGGTATCATCGCAGCTCTTTGCGAAACTGGAAGAGCAGTATGCAACAATTTTACAACTCGAGGACAAAATTGATGCCGAGATAGAAGCGTTGAAAGGTCTTATGAAACAGTTACAGCTAAATCGCCCAGCTGTTCCAGCAAGCAATCCGAAGGTAAAAACTCCATCTTTTGACTGCTCTGTTCCTTTCGAGGTTTTCAAGCTTCAATATGAGAAGACGTCAGCAGTGAACAACTGGAATGCTGAAGATAAAGTTGCTGCACTGTTCGTGGCACTGAAAGGGCCTGCAGCTGAAATCTTACAGACAATTCCAGAGTACGAACGGAACAACTATGAAACATTGATGAGCGCTCTAGAGAGACATTACGGAAGCGAGCAAAGGAAACAGATATATCAAATTGAGTTGCAAAATCCTTACCAAAAGGCGAATGAGACTTTGCAGGAGTTTGCGTCGTATGTTGAAAGATTGGCTCATCTCGCAAATGCAGACGCACCCGTGGAATACACCGAGAGGGTTAAAATTCAGAGCTTTATAAATGGAATAGGGGATGCCGAAACGAAGCGAGCTACATATGCGAACCCATAGCCAACATTTGCTGAAACGGTGTCCCATGCACTGACTCAGGAAACAGCGTCACTTTTGAGTAAGCACGCATACAAAGCTCATCGCGTGGAAGTGGAAAGGCCAGATTGGGTAGACACAATTTTGGAAGCACTGAAGGGATTAAAACAAAAAATATCGGAGTTATGAAGTGTTTCAAGTGTGGTAACCCAAGTCACATTGCAGCACCGGTCTTGGTAGTTCCAACTTGGCTGGTCGTAAACGCAAAGCTGGAGGAGATAAGCAAGAGCGAGCCAAATGTAAGGATCGAGAACTTGCCCCAGCTATTGACTGTCGTGTGATACCTATCTCGCAAACTGGAAGAAAATCGAGCAGTCTTACCGTCAAAGGAAATGTGGATGGCAAGGAGCGTGTACTGACTGTAGATACGGGCGCATCTCATTCTTTAGTCCGATCCGATTTGGTCAACAGGAGAGGAAAGCCATTACCTGGAGCAAAATTGCGTACGATTACTGGCGAGTATAACCAAGTCCAGGGAGAAGTGGTATGTGAAGTCTTAATTGGGGAGGTCATGGTTCTACACAAATTTGTTGTGGCAGAGATCGTTGATGAAGTCATATTGGGAGTGGATTTATTAGTTGACCATGGCAGCAGGATCGATATGCAGAGAAGGATTATGCAGTATAAGAACCAGGATGTGCCACTTAGCTTCAGTTTAGAAAAGGGGTTCAGCAGTA
The DNA here is from genome assembly GCF_040869045.1 of Eurosta solidaginis. NCBI lineage: Eukaryota > Metazoa > Arthropoda > Insecta > Diptera > Tephritidae > Eurosta > Eurosta solidaginis. The sequence continues at coordinate 183,420,767 of NC_090323.1, forward strand.
ATCAAGTACTGGTGGAGAAGAGTCGACAAAGACCACGAAAGTCAAAAGTAAAAGTTGATGGAACGAATGGGCCAAATAAAACAAAATCAAAGATACCTGCGAGAGAAACACTGGCACGAACGGATGCACGAAAACGAAGGAAAGAAATTTCCAGAAAGAATGCGAGGGTAGTTTCAAGCCGGGGTGCACTACTGTTGTGAAACGTGGGAACGATACTGATTATGCAAAGCTAATCCGTCAAGCGCAAGCTCTGCGAAGTAGTTCATTGGCCAAACAACAGAGTGTGAAAGAACGGCCCAGGGAAATGGGTATTAAGATGAAACAAAGGTACGACAAGGAAAATAATTCGGAAGGTTTCCGGAAGGGAGATGTGGTACTGCTATACAACCCCCACCGGCGGAAAGGTGTTCCATCCAAATATTGGTGCTGTTGGGAAGGCCCGTACAGAGTTGTGAAGAGGATAAGTGATGTCATCTACCGCATACAAACAATTGGGAAACCACGAAATAGAAGGGTGGTTCATTTGGAGAGGCTAGCAGCGTAGAAATATGTTAGATCGATTAGACTTAGGTGGAGGGTAGTGTAACGAATATTAGCAGCACTAAGGGATACTATCATCTCCAAGCTCCAAGACTTGATGCACATCAATAATTCAATAATTATGTCTACACATATGTGCGTACATGCAGCGGAGAAGCAACGCACAAACACATGCATATATCTTATCTGAGGTGCTCACAGGAGAGGGCAATAATTTGTGTAAGTATTACTCACGCGCATATGAGAAGCAATAAACGTTGTTGTGGCTGGTGATTTTGTAGCTGATAACTAACTAGTAAATTCTGGAATAGAAAAGCCTAGAAGTATGCAACGAGGAAACCAGACAGTATAAAAGGCGACAACAGTAGAGGCGTGAGAATCAGTTTGATTTAAGAAGCCACCTGGCGAGCAATAGTAGTTATTGTGAAGTACTTTAATAAAGGCCATTTTGCATTATTGAAAAGTGGAGTTATTTATTCAACAGTTTAGCGATCCGAACGTTAGCAGAGAATTTGAAATAAGAGGAATTGCACGAAATTCGTTACAATACTATGAACAAGCACTCTAAACATAAAAAATCTCTTGAGTCAGCTAGGTAGAACGCATGCTATAGACAATAGAAACCCCTTTCAATGCACGAGTGTAACAATATTTGCTATACATATATCTAGAGGGATAACCTGAAAAACCGGTATCAAAGAAAGGTAAATAAATAAACCGTCTTTATCGCTTAGACAAGCTACATAGCGCCAGAGCTTTCATAGAATAAAGAGGTAGTCCTGAAAAAGAGGCGAATACCCACTACGTTAATATTACGGTTGACAATCAACAAATACCGCCCACCGAAAATAGACAGCAAACGTTCCTTACTGAGCAGCTAGGGCTGCGCAAACTTAAGCAAAACTGAGTATGTTAATGGAAAACATAGGCTTTCCAAAGCCATCTACAAAATATATTTTTGTTAGAAATATGAATGTATCACATACACGTTTAGCGGTCGGGGCTCTGGCAGCCTCAAATTCAGTAATAAACAAAGGAGGGGAAAATAGGCTTGGACGCAAAAGCGATGCAAATATCCTATTTCAGATTTTGATCTGAAGAAGCGCTAAACCAAAATTTTTTTCACAAGCGCCATATCTTCGAATATCATTTAATAATAAAAATAATTTTGATATGGCGTGGGAAATTCATTTTTCCGATAAATTTTTCAGAAAAAAAAAACTACGAAAATATTGAACTAAAATTCGCGTCCAAAAACTAAAATAGAAAATACTTATAAAAACCGAATTCGCAATAGCAAAGAAATGAAGTGAACACGCTAAATGTCCGGATACTAGTACGTTTACCCTATTCAAATACACATAAAATATATATAAATAAAAAAAAAAAATGTAAGGCGCGATAACCTCCGAAGAGATGTAAGGCCGAGCTTCTCTTCCAATTTGCGTCGTGCTCCTATTGATTTTCCCTACAAATCGGTCGGACGGGACCTACATGTTTTATGCCGACTCCGAACGGCATCTGCAAGGCAGATGAGTTTTCACTGAGAGCTTTTCATGGCAGAAATACACCCGGAGCGCTTGCCAAACACTGCCGAGGGGCGACCCCGCTTAGAAAAATTTTCTTCTAATTGAAAAACCTTATTTCTAAAATTTTGATGTTGCTTTGCCCGAGGTGTGAACCCAGGGCATACGGTGTGGTAGGCGGAGCACGCTACCATCACACCACGGTGGCCACACTACCTTTTGAAGGCCTTTCAATGAAGCCGTCTGACGTACTTTACATCACAATACACTGATCTGCGTCATTTAATTACTTTGATATTTAGCATCTATTTTGTATTTATTGCAATTGGCTAATGATAGCGTGTAATGGATTTTATACTAGTTACTACTAGCAGACCTGGAAGACGGTGTTCTGCCCTAACTTTGTTCTATTTGCGTAGCTTTTAAGTGGTTTTTACCCCTTATTCTCCCTCCACCGCTCTTCCCCTTTTCCTTATCCTTTTATGTCTTCCTCTTTCTGCTTTTCTCTTCCCCCTCTCTGTATTTATTTCATTATCGCTCCATCCATCCCTATCTCTCCATCGTTGTCTAACTTTATCTCCTTCAGTATCGTTCACTATTTTTTCTTCTTTCAAGTTCTTCCATTCTTCTAGATCCCTTCTCCGTCCCAGTCCCAGTCCCAGTTCCAGTTCAGCTCTAGTCCGAGTCTCAATCCCAGTCGGTCCCTGGTTGATTTTCCGAAGTAAATACTAATCTAGGCAAAGTGCTACTTATATACAAAATTTCAGGCAAATTGAACAGTGAGCAGAATTTGTTCCTGGTCCACTTCACGAAAACACTTCCTGGGAACACTTTGCAAGTTGCTGTAAAGCTATCCTGCAAATTTCAATAAAACCGGTGGAGTGCTTTCGAAGTCCATAAGCTGCATACAATCATACAGACATCCCTCCTTATATATTGAAAGAAGATTAACCTGCCAAACATACCAAAAAATAGAACTTTTGTTTAAGAATATTAACGAAACCTTTAAAATACGCATACATTTGTATGTCAAGCCTATATGAAATGAAAATACATACATACATCCATACATACCTATGTATAAATTTATTCCCGAAGTTATATAACGCTGGCGCATGCTGGCTTTTTGCGCCATTCGATCTACATAATTCAACATGTATGTATGTGATGCGTAATCTGATGTGGTGAAAGTCCCACTCAAAGCAATTTTGTTCGTGCAGTAATATTTTAAGTTGGATCAAACTGCCCACGGTGTGCAAATTTATAAATATTAAGTTTTGTAGAAAACCTTCAGTTTTAATATCAAAAAGCCCATACATATCTAGATATATATAGTTATCTCTTCCTTCAAAAACCTTTCATACGTCAACTAAGTAATTGTACTTGAAAACGAACTAATCGTTATTTATTTAAAAAATATATATATATATAAGGCGCGATAAACTCCGAGGAGATCTAAGGCCGAGCTTCTCTTCCAATTTACGTCGTGCTTCTCTTGATTTTCCCTACAAATTGGCCGGACGGGACCTGCATGATTTTATGCCGACTCCGAACGACATATGCAAGGCACATGAGTTTTCACTGCGAGCTTTTCATGGCAGAAATACACCCGGAGCGCTTGCCAAACACTGCCGAGGGGCGACCCCGCTTAGAAAAATTTTCTTCTAATTGAAAAACCTTATTTCTAAAATTTTTGATGTTGCTTTGCCCGGGGTTTGAACCCAGGGCATCCGGTGTGGTAGGCGGAGCACGCTACCATCACACCATGGTAGCCGCCAATTTTATTTATTTGCTAACCTATTATAACAAGAAAAGGCATTGACACAAAGTCATTTACGTGCTACTTACTTGTTATGTTACTAACTTATTTGTTGATCTCGACAAATTATCACATTGTCACACAATTTTTAGTGATTTATATGTGCAGGTATATATATAATTTGACGGATAAATACATTGACATTTCTTGATGACATCTTTTTGATTTATGAGTATTTTTGCTGTAGATCTGGCAGCCGTATCACTCCTAATAGCAGTAGTCTTAGCCTGGCAAGCGCAGGACATGAGCAATAAACGTGCTCTATGGTTTTCTCCTCCAACTTGCACTTGTTACATCTTCTAAAACTGACCAAGCCTAATTTAAAGGCATGTGACGCCAGAAGACAGTGTCCAGTCAGAATTCTCCCTTCATGAGTCTACACTCCTCTCTTTTTAATGATACTTAGCCACCAGAGAGGTTAACCATCGTTTCCTTTTCTTCATCCTCGTTACAACTCCTGCAGCAACGACAATAAGGCGCTCATAATCTTTCTGCATGCCTACCTATAAGGCAATGCCCAGTTAGTAGCCCTACAAGTGTGCCCTACTTAGGATGTAAACGTGATGAGATCTGCTACGATCCCATTTTGGCCAGGTTTTCTTCGATGTCCGACACCATCATTAGAGATTACAACAAAAAAACAACGGAATCCAAACATTATAACAGAGTCTAACTTCGCGAATCATATGGTCGAAAATGAATGTTTCCCAGCAAACATCAATAACGCAGTTAGGGTCCTACACATACAAGCAAAAGGCGCCGCCTCAACGTACTCGAAAACGTGGAATCTACAAACAGAAAACATTCGACGGTAGAATAATAAACGAACAGGTAAATACAATTTCTAACACAATGTTTGGGCCATAAAAACTTGTTTTCAAGAAACAAAATAATGACACAGGTACAACAAACAAACACACAACATCAAAAAAAAAAAAAAAACGCATTATACCAACAAACCCACAAAGAAGGCCAGACGACAACAATTACTTACTTTTACTTGCCTCGATCAGTAAAAACCAACCCCGGTTCTGAATGAACACACAGCACATACACATAAACATACACAAGCATCAATTTTGACAATACCTGCTCATGTACCTACGAACTATAAATACAAGGCAAACGAGAAGAACAGATCAGAACGAAAATCGACACTGATGATGGCACAACGCCGAAACCGGGTTGTCTTGACAAGGGATGACGGAAAATCGTTCCAATATACATCATTTATTCCTGTCGGAAAATCAACAAAACAAAATAGGATATACTTATTTCTGGATCAACACAGTAAACAGCAGACTCGACACCTTCTATTAATTTGGAACCATCCGTATATACGTGTATAGTATGGTCTACCATTTCTGCACTCTGGCACCACACCTCCGGCACAATTGCGCCCCAAGATCTTTTTCAAAGCTCAGGAGCGGAACCCGTAGTCTGTTCGCCTTATATTTAATGGCCTGCACTCAAGCTGCACCGACGCCTTGAGCCTTGTTGCAATTGCTCAGACGGTATGTGCAGAATTACATGTAATGCTGCAATCGGGTAGTTTTTAGGGCTCCCGTTATGCATTAACTAACAAATACTATTAATGTATTCTCTTAGTTAATAATAATTTAAGATATTAAAAAGAAAATTATAGCCGTACAATACGTTTTTTGTCGCTTTAAATTTTTACTACCATCAATTAAAATTCTTTCACACGGTTGCATTGATTGCTGCCTGTGCCAATGTTGCTGTGTGCTTTATAAATTGTGGTTGAAATGGAAAACGAATAGTTCCGCATTGGCTAAAAAAGTAAAACAACTTTTAACTACATACTAATCGGCAAATATGCAAGTCGCTACATACCAGATACTTGTTGTTCTACGCCCACATTTTGGGATGCACATTAGGGTGGACCGATTTTTATGGACGAAAGTTAACGGATATCGCGATATCGATTTTTCGATAGGACTTGGGCTCAGGAAAAAAAAGTTCCACTAAGCATTCCCAAAAATTTAATTATCGAGCCTGCGAAATTTAATTTTTTTGACTTTTTTTCGGCTTTGGTTTTTAAGGTTTTTTTCATGACGTACTAAAAAAATTTTCATATGTATATCCTGTCCGACCCCAAAAATGTCCGCTAAAACGTTTTAGATAACAGTTTTTTGAAAAAAAAAAAATATATATTTTTATTTGGACATTTTTGGGTCGGACAGGATATACATATGAAAATTTTTTTAGTAGGTCATGAAAAAAACCTTAAAAATCAAAGTTGAAAAAAAGTCAAAAAAATTAAATTTCGCAGGCTCCAAAATTATTTTTTTGGGTATGCGTAGTGGACCTTCTTTTTCCTGAGCCCAAATCCTATCGAAAAATCGATGGTGCGATATCGGTTAATAAAACGACCCAGTCTAATGCACATACATACATATGATGTAAGCTCTCGCATGTGAAGATTGCGTATAAATTTTATGAATTGAGTTAACATGCATACAAAGTCAAAGATAGCTTTAAGCGTTTGATTATGATTATATAATACATACATACACATATAAATAAAAAGATTTATGTTTGTCCGTGGCTACTGTCTTTTGAGCATCAGTTTTACAAGCTTCAGTGTTGCCTTAAAGCGATTTTAAACAATTTCTTGAATAACACCTTCCGTCTTTCGTCTGTTGCCTTTTAACCCTGGACGGTCATCCTTATTTTTTGTACATTAACGTCATCCTTCGTCATTATGACGACAACTTATTTTAAATCCATTCTCAGAAGGGTGTGAGTAGAAATAATGAACGCGTTTTATTTTTTTTTATAAAAATAAAACGGAAAACTTATATTCTTTTAACTTAAAATGAATAATTCACAGGCGTCTATCAATTGGCTTCACCTTTAAGGCATTACCTTTTAAAAATAAAAAATCGCTATTTGTGGCAGGAATTCTCATAGAAGTCTTTAAGTTTCTTAAAACTTAATAATTAAACTTAAATAGGAAAAGCAGCTTTTAAAGTTCCAACCTCAGATAAGACAAGAGGCAAAAACATCAACTTTATGCTCTCCACATAGGTGTTTATGGAACTTTGCGCATACCACCTTCGTCATTCTTCCTTTGGAAGAAGGACACATGGCACAAATCTTCCGTTTTTTAGTTTCTGTTGCCGATATCATATTTTCAGATCCATTTGTAGCATGATCAGGAAGTAAATTGAGAATGCCATATCTTATCGTAGTGGCAATAGTTGGCTTATTAAGTCTTTCATCTAAATGACTATTTATAAGGCTAGTAAAAAGCTTTTTCATAAAATCTACCCGTTTTAAAGGCCTTTGTCCGACTTTAAACATATTCTGTGTGTAAATAACATACGAATTTATAAAACAAATCTTCAACATACCGAAAAATTGACATAATGGCCACCTGAAATATACCACAAAAACCTGAAAGTTACATAAACGTCATCTTTCGTCAATTTGACTACGCCATAAAACAAAACCGAAAAAAAAATCTATTTACGATTTGCGTGCTGCTCTTTATGCTTGCATTCAAAGAGAGTAAACAACCGACTAGCGCTGTACGAAAGCAGAGATCAAAACGAACAATAAAAACATATTTACAGTGAAAATAAGATCGTGCGTAGTCATTTTGACGAAGGATGACCGTTTGCACAAATGTATGTCTCTTTGTAACTGCTTCCGCTTCATCATCTTCAAACTCGGTAGTGCAACCATGCGAAATTGTCACGAAAGTCTCATTTCAAATCGTTTGGATATTGTGGCTATCAAATTTAATGAGCTTATCATTATTGTATCCATCCGAGCCTTTTAAATTAATACTACTCTTCACCTACAGCTTCTTTCTCACGAAGAAAGTAAGGTTGCACTGTCCCGTCAATAAAGTCCTCACATAGACTGCGCTTGTTCATAGTGCTACTAGAGTTTGTTTGACGACCAAACGGAAAAATCCCAATTAGGTGCCAAGACTTATGTTATAAAATAACTCCGTCCTCTTGGAAACTACTTGAAGTTTTCTTCTAGATCTGGCAACCAACTCTGTCCTCTTGGCAAGGTTTCAAGGGATTGTGTAGCGAAACCATTTCAAGGTGTTGCCAGCGCAAAATATACATAGCTTCTCCAACACAATTGTCAACCTTACCTATCCATGGCGGATCCTGTTACTTTAACAGCCAAGGCTCTGACAACCCCAAGGTCCTCGTGCATCTAGGGGGTGGGAGGGCGTTATGGCCTTCAAGGTTTCATGTGGTCATACTAAATCGTTCCCGAGATGGTCGTACTAGTGCCTTAATGGTGCTTGTTACCGGAACGTACCGGATCCGAATCCGGCAAAGGACCATCAACATCGATAACACTCCTTATCGCTACAACAACAACAACAAAAAAAGTGCTAAGCCGTTTTTTCCTGCAGCTCACACTTCCCACATCTGCTGTTACTGACGAGGCCAAACTTATAAGCATGTGACTCCAGAAGGCAGTGTCCAGTTAGCATGTCCATCGTAAGCCTTAAGTTTTCTCTGTTCATAGATATAAGCCACTTTCTGAGTCTAATAACGTAGACTTTGTACATGATCTTAGCAATTTTGCAGCCCCACGCATTTGTCCACTTTCTGCTTGATGGATCATATGCAACTCCTGTCTCCTTTTGATTTCTCTCAAACGGATTGGGTCGTCTATCATCGTTTCAGCACTTTCATTCGCCAACTCATTGGCCTTTTCGTTACCTTATATCCCTTTATGATCGGGAACGCAGTATAGATGCATGGTTCGGCCTGAGCGTCCAACGCTTTTATTTAATTGTCTGATCAACGCCCTAGATTGATGAGGAGTGTGATGACTAGTACCTAGGATCTACCTAATTATTTTCTAGCTTTTAGTATTAGTATTACTTCATGTAAGTATTGTTTTCAATAAAACCGTTTAACTTAAAACTTTTTTCTTATTTATTTAATAGAATCTTGAAGAAGCACAAGGAAAGTAGTGGACAAGTTCCATAAAGAATGGGATACACACATATCATCATTCTTGATGGCTTACCGATCGGAAGTGCATGAGGCAACGGACCAAAACCCCGCAAAGGTTATTTTTGGCAATGACCTTCGACTGGCAGCTGATTTGAAGTTTGGGATAAAAGCCGATGCGGAAGGAAATTCCAAGAAATCCACTGGTGTCTTGGAGGAAGAGATGAGGGAAATACACAATCTTGTAAGACAACGAAAAAAAGGTTTTTCCCCGAAATTGCAGTAGAATTGGGAAGGGCCATACAAAGTTGTAAAACGGATCAACGAGGTAGTTTACTGCATACAAACCATTGCCAAACCACGAAACAAAATGAAAGTGGTTCATTCGGAAAGGCTGGCAGCTTTTAGATCAGAAAATTTGCCTGATCGGGACGATCCGACTTAGATGGAGGGCAGTGTGGCAAATTTTAGCATCACTATGTTGTTAGTAAATAAAGGCACAACAACAACAAAGCAAGCTGTCACTCTTGTGTACATGAGCACATTAATTTAATCATCATTTACACACATAAACGGAAGGCGACCAGAAGTACATGCACACACGTAACCAGCAGCTCGACGAAGAGATCCCTCACACACACAGATGTAGTCATCAGCCTAAGAAGTACCTCAAACATACACACGTATATAGCTGGTAACTAAGCAGGAGATACAAGTTCTAGAAGGCTAAACGTCTAGACCTTTGGAGAAATATGCGAACGAAGCAACAGAGAGTATAAAAGCAGCGCAAGCTGAGTAATTCGTAATCAGTTTTGATTTAAGCACGCTATTGGTTGTGAAGTATAATTGTACTACTCCCAAAGTAGTCTAACAAAGACCATTTTGCAATACAGAATATTGGAGTGATTTATTCAACAGTTTAGCGATTCGAACGTTAGCAAAAGGTTTCAAATAAGCGGAATTTCCCAAAATTCGTTATAATATGATAAAAAAAAGAAAAAAATAAGTAACGGACTGTCTCCAGTTGTGCTAAAGACCTCATATCTTTTAATCATCTTACGATATTTCAAATATTCATAAAATCTGAACAGTCAGTTGTATAGGATATTTATATTATTTATAAAATTCAAATTATGCTGTAGGTATGTATGTATGTATGTATAGATCGTCTTACGTCCTAAACGGATAGACAAACAAAATTAAAATACCGATTTGAAAACTTTGAAGGGCGGTCATAGGCTTAAAATAATTTTAAAAATATAAAAGGGGCGTGGTACCTCCCATACAAGTAGAGTCTTTGATACTGCATAACTGTGGAAGTGTTCATTGTAGAACATTAAAATTCAGTGAGGAGTTCGATGAGAACAATTCCTAACACCAAGAAAGAAAATGTGGGATGAGGAAAAGTGGGCGTGGCAGCTCCCATACAAATGGAATATATTATACTGCATATCTCTGGATGTAGGTGGTAGAATTATGAAAATTAATAAGGAGATATATGTCGTTATGTTCTAACACCTCTAGTAAAATGTGTAAACGGGGAAAGGGAGGCGTGGCACCTTCCATAAAAATGGGATTTGGGGTGAAATCCACAGGCAGCTAGTATATTAGATAATAACATTTGCCGTATAAGTAAGCATCTGGTGGAATTTCAACCTCCAAAAACCTTCTTATCTTGCCAAACGGCTGTATAATATACGAGCCAACCTGTGCGCATCTTGCGCAACCAATATAAAAGTCTCTTATCAAATATCAACAGAAATCAGTTTTTCTATCAATCCATTAAAACTTACAGCTTGCGGTGTCATCTGGCGTATGGTAGGTTAGTTTAAGTTAGAGTGGCCACCGGTGCGAGCACCAGTGCACTTAGGCCCAAAAAGGTCCCATTGTGATACCACGTAGATCTCTCCCCTACTCAAACCAACAGCTCGATACAGCAAACATCAGGAGTTTCTTAGGTTCCAACTTAGCCAGACCACAAAGATCGTGCAAGAAGAGAGATCCCAGAAATTTCTTCCTCTTGTGCCAAAGCGCGGGACAATCGCACAGAAAATGTTTGACTATAACAACTGGCGTATGGTAATAACTGCCGGCAACGCAGTGCAAATATTCACAATATTGCCATAGTACAAATGAATTTCTTTGTGTTCTCACAATCGTTTATTTTTAACAAATTATTTTAATAGAATATAGCTAAACAAAAGCACTACGACCAAAATTGCCCAAAGCTCGCTAATAGTCCGAATCTCCATCTTTACAACCAAAACTTTATTTATAGATTTGGATTCCAAATAAGAGCGAGAAAGGGAACCGTACATAAAAACAGCAATTAGAAATAATATACATGATATATGATATATATGACCGATCTTGACGATTTTATCAGACAGTAAGGTGTGCTTTATATTTCAGCATCCTGTGAAATTTATCACATATTACAACGCTCCGATCTGGTCGGCTACTATTCGGTTGGCTCCGACAAACGATCATTCGAAGATCAAAATAAACCCACTCGCCAAATTTCATAAAGATATCTCAAAAATTTTGTTGAAACAGACAGACGTTCATACGGACATTTCTAAATCAACTCAGCTCGTCATCCTGATCCAGTCGGCGTACTTATTAGTGGGTCTACCCTTCTTCTTAATTTTATTTTCATAAAAGGTATAAATGTCAAAAATAATATTTGCTTCGTTGTTACCAAAAACAAAGTTTCGGTTTTTTTTGGCATTTCGAAGTAATTACTATATAATACATTTGAGTAAATAAACGTTATTGCCCAGGCTTCCGAGCTCTTAAAATCGCTTTTAACTTTCGATCGTTCAAAAATTAATCACCTTTTACGAGGAACCAAGTGATAGAGCGAGGTTTCATACCAACTTTTAAAGTGCAAAAGATCTAAGAATAATAGGTCGTATGGCTCTCCCAATAAGCTCTAATTTTGTGTAGAGGTGAAGATGGACTTGCGATAAAAATTCCAAAAGTCAATTCCACCATCGGAGAACAGCAATGTCGGAAGATTATATATATGTACGTGTAAGCCGGAACAACCAAAGTAATGGCACCGGGATGGTGTTTTGTATAATGTGTCAATTCGATGATAAGACGATCGCACAAACTAGCAGATCACTAAATCATGCCAAGTCAGTTCTTTAAAATGTAAAAAAAAAAATAAAAGTAAGGCGCGATAACCTCCGCAGAGATCTAAGGCCGAGCTTCTCTTCCAATTTACGTCGTGCTCCTCTTGATTTTCCCTACAAATTGGCCGGACGGGACCTACATTTTTAATGCCGACTCCGAACGGCATCTGCAAGGCAGATGAGTTTTCACTGAGATCTTTTCATGGCATGAAACCTCGCTTTTCATGGCAGAAATACATCCGGAGCGCTTGCCAAAATCTGCCGGGGGCGACCCCGCTTAGAAAAATTTTCTTCTAATTGAAAAACCTTATTTCTAAAATTTTGATGTTGCTTTGCCCGGGGTGTGAACCCTGGGCATAAGGTGTGGTAGGCGGAGCATGCTACCATCACATTACGGTGGCCGTCAGTTCTTTAGGCTTCGAAAAAACCTCAAGTATTTTCCAACAGGACGTAGTCGTTCCATATGTCATGGTTCTTAAGGGGGTTTTCAGTTTGGTGGTGAATAAACTTCTGGTAATGGAAACATTCAGATAAAGCGGCTCTGGGAATGCTCGAGAGAAAAATTCTTAGAAATATTTATGGACCTTTTCGCGCTGGCGATGGCGAGCGAAGAAAATTCAATGATAAGCTGTACGAGCTTTACACAGTCATCAACATAGTCTAGCGAATTAAAACGTAGCGGCTACGCTGGCTTGGCCATGTTATGCGAATGAAAGATGACGCTATATCTAAGAAAATATTTTTATCGGAACCTGCCTATGGAAGCAAAGAAAAAAGGGCGGCCGCACTCCGCTGGAAGACCAGGTGGAAAATGATTTAAACTACCTTGGTGAGACCAATTGGTGCCAGTTTGCAGAGCGAAGAAATGACTGGCGCGCCTTGTTGGAAGGGTTGAAAGGCCATAACCATTGAATTGTTTAGCGCTAATTAAGAAAGTAATGGCCACATTCACTTTATGTAATGTCCAAACGTACCGGCCAGTTGAATCTGACCTAATCCGGAAGCCTTACTTTTCATTTACATAAAAGTGATAAATGTGAAGTGGTAAGCTTTTTAACCAGAAAACTTCATTCTTCATATGTGCATCTATGACACTTCCTAAACTACACATTTATCTAACGCAAAACTGTTTTTTTTTTTTTGTTTCAAAGGGGCCCATTTTTTCATTTGGCAAATACATATGTACGCAACTAGTATGACGTATTCAAGTCCAAAAGAGTTTTTTGATTGATGTTTTACCAAACTAGGTCTCAATGTATGCCGATAAAAGTTTCGTGTAGAGGATTTCATCCCATCTCAGTAGAGGTTTTCATCCGCGTCCGGCCAAGAGAGTGTCCGCCAAATGGAAAGCAATTTGTTCTAAAAATTGTACCTAAAACTTCGCGCATGCAAACTGTCAGGCTAAGAGAGAGATGTCCGTCTGTATATGGAATTAGACCATGAATACATACGTAACTGATAATTTTTAAATCTATTTTCTATACAAAGGAACGCAAAGGATGGCAGAAAGCATTACTCCAAGTAAAAAACAAGTAAGGACGGGACTGTATTCGGCTGTGCCGAAGACTTCATACCTTTCATGAATGGGGCTGAACAATAATTTTATCCCATTCGTAATCTCCAAATAATGCACTGTAAAAGATAAGAAATATATAGTGAACAGATGTACATACCTAAACGATTTTAAGATAAATATAAAAAAATGGCAAAAATCCCCTTATCTGAACGATCGGTTGTATGGGATATATATTATATATAGCTCCGATCGAAATGATTTTTACAGGAAATCTTCTATGATATATAAAAATATATATCACTGAGTTTCACGTTTATACTTTCTAAATTAAGGGAGAAATGGCCAAAAATCTTTCTATCTGAACGATCGGTTGTATGGGATATATACTATATATAGCTCCGATCAAAGTGATTTTTTCAGAAAATCTTTTATGATATATTAAAATATATATCACTGAGTTTCACGTTTATACTTTCTAAATTAAGGGAGAAATGGCCAAAAATCTTTCTATCTGAACGATCGGTTGTATGGGATATAACTATATGTAGCTCCGATCAAAGTGATTTTTTTAGGATATCTTCTATGATATATTATAATATATATCACCGAGTTTCACGTTTATACTTTCTAAATTGTGGCAGGTATGACCAAACTCGTCTTATCTGAACGATCGGTTGTATGGCAGATATATGTTATAGTGGTGCGATCCTACCGGAACCGACAAATGTCTAATGTAATACTAAAATACATCCTTGTGCCAAATTTCATTGAGATATCTCAAAATTTGAGGGACTATTTGCGTTCAAACAAACAGACGGACGGACAGACGAACGGACGGACAGACGGACATGGCTATATCAACTCAGTTCGTCGCCCTGATTAATTCGGTATACTTAAAGGTGAGCCTATCTTCTATATTTCTCAACGTTATAATCATCGGACCAAAGTTAATATACCATTTCATGTTCACGAAAGGTATAAAAAGTATTGATATCCTCTGGGGTGGAACCAAAGGAATAATTATTTCATATAATGCTTTCGTTAACAACTCTGGGTATAAGCTGGACCTACCTACTTGTCCAAGGGTTCAAAAAAGTTATTAATGGGTGAAACTTTCAAAGAAGCAATATTTGACTTTAACAGTATATAATATTGTCCCTTTTCCTTTCTCTTCCGCCTTCGATCTCGCTATCCTTTTATCATCATCTCCCTCACTCTTTCTCAATCTATCCTTCACTTTAATGCGGCAGTTACTCACGAACGTACGTACCAAAAACGTGTCAGCTGACACGACCTATCTTATGAGTGTGCAATGTAAACGAAAACTCACCGACGTGCAACGCCCGTACGTACGTAGCCCGGAACGCAGAAATCAAAACAATTTTGATTTTTTCCGTAAGAACGTGTCAGCTGATCGCTCTCTCACTAGACAGAGTTGCCTAGTAAACTTTTGTGCGCTAATTTTTGACCGTTTGCAGTTTTATGCGAAAACACCTAATTAAAATTTGAAAATTTGTGAAAATAATTCGAAATAATTATGTAAAAGTGCAGATTACAAATATGTAATCTATTTATACTTATTTAATATTTATTCCGGCCTTTTACAATATCAAAAATTAAATTGTAAAAGTTCATGTTTCCATAAGCATGCATGCAAAATGGTCAATGGCAACAGTGCTTATCTGTAAACAAACACACACAAATATGTTATGTACATGTACACAGACGCACACATTGATTCCTACGGGCTTGAGGGTTCGCTCAAACGTGTTTCGTACGACAAACGTCCGTACGTACGGCACACGTCGGTGGGTAATTGCCGCATAACTCTACATTTCCATCTACTTTTAGCTTCTCTCTAAATATCATGTGCAATTCTAAACTTCCCAGAGCAGCGTCCCCAGCGCAACACTGATTATGTATCTGTTGCCCTACTCTCAGAATGGCTTAATCTATGATCTGTTGTACGGTTGGTCTTAAAATATAAACAAATTTTCTATTAATGAGAACGATGTTCTTAAATTAAGAACAATGTTCTTAAATTAAGTTCAAGAAAAAAGAAACGGTACAATTCGTGTGCACTACAATGTTAAATACGACAGTACTTGGGCGACCGAGCTTTGCTCGGCAATCTTCGAGTATGCCGCATAACATACTTTGTTCTACATGTCATCATTAATCAAACTCTACTTTTTTATATGTACATATATTATATATTTTTATTTACCAATATTTGATTTAGTTAAAAATAGATTTCAAAAACACATCAAACACTAACCGCAAAATGAACTGGAATGAAAAATTTGAAATGGGTAATTCCAGCCTATAGTATAAGGTATTGTTATGACAATTAGTGAAATCGAGAACTAAGTTATTTAGGTCGAGTATCTTCATGCTCCGAATTATTAATTTCAAAAATTTTTTTAGTTATACACTATGAAAGTCTCACAATTTTATTACATTCCAAAAACTTGTACATTTCACGAATGACTTTGAATAAAAGCCCTTTTTCTTAGAAAACTTCTACGTGCGTGTTTCCGTGCTTTTCGATGCATTAGCGTGTGTGAAAATAAGAAAATTAAGTCGAATCATGTGTAAGAATTTTTTACGAAGATTTTTAACTTATTTAATAATTTGGGAAAAATTTAAACAACGTGACATCAGGACGGACAAGGCGACAGCTGTTTCGATTATACCTTGTAAATCTCTTCAAAGCCTTTTCTCCCGGGAGTGGGAGTCGAACTCGCACCCCTACGATAGTTGAAATGGTTGTAAACGCATTCAGCTACGTCATGCCTGTTGTGAAGTCTTTCCCAATTGTCTTCTTTATGCATATTTTAATCTTTTACACATTGCATACTTCGTATGCAATTATGTGTTAAAGCTATGCTTGGTACGGCGGTTTTCAAAGAAACTTTGGTTTTTGTTGCTGTTTTCGTTCTATTTATAGAACTACAACGAATTAACCAATTTTGTCTGTTTGTATGATTTTTAATAATCGGGGATTGCCCATATTGCTTTTTTTTTTTTTTTTTAAATGTATGAAAACATTTATTTGAAGCAATTTTTTAATTTTATAATTTATTTAATAATTTGGGAAAAATTTAAACAACGTGACATCAGGACGGACAAGGCGACAGCTGTTTCGATTATACCTTGTAAATCTTTTCAAAGCCTTTTCTCCCGGGAGTGGGAGTCGAACTCGCACCCCTACGATAGTTGAAATGGTTGTAAACGCATTCAGCTACGTCATGCCTGTTGTGAAGTCTTTCCCAATTGTCTTCTTTATGCATATTTTAATCTTTTACACATTGCATACTTCGTATGCAATTATGTGTTAAAGCTATGCTTGGTACGGCGGTTTTCAAAGAAACTTTGGTTTTTGTTGCTGTTTTCGTTCTATTTATAGAACTACAACGAATTAACCAATTTTGTCTGTTTGTATGATTTTTAATAATCGGGGATTGCCCATATTGCTTTTTTTTTTTTTTTTTAAATGTATGAAAACATTTATTTGAAGCAATTTTTTAATTTTATAATTTATTTAATAATTTGGGAAAAATTTAAACAACGTGACATCAGGACGGACAAGGCGACAGCTGTTTCGATTATACCTTGTAAATCTTTTCAAAGCCTTTTCTCCCGGGAGTGGGAGTCGAACTCGCACCCCTACGATAGTTGAAATGGTTGTAAACGCATTCAGCTACGTCATGCCTGTTGTGAAGTCTTTCCCAATTGTCTTCTTTATGCATATTTTCATCTTTTACACATTGCATACTTCGTATGCAATTATGTGTTAAAGCTATGCTTGGTACGGCGGTTTTCAAAGAAACTTTGGTTTTTGTTGCTGTTTTCGTTCTATTTATAGAACTACAACGAATTAACCAATTTTGTCTGTTTGTATGATTTTTAATAATCGGGGATTGCCCATATTGCTTTTTTTTTTTTTTTTTAAATGTATGAAAACATTTATTTGAAGCAATTTTTTAATTTTATAATTTATTTAATAATTTGGGAAAAATTTAAACAACGTGACATCAGGACGGACAAGGCGACAGCTGTTTCGATTATACCTTGTAAATCTCTTCAAAGCCTTTTCTCCCGGGAGTGGGAGTCGAACTCGCACCCCTACGATAGTTGAAATGGTTGTAAACGCATTCAGCTACGTCATGCCTGTTGTGAAGTCTTTCCCAATTGCCTTCTTTATGCATATTTTCATGTTTTACACATTGCATACTTCGTATGCAATTATGTGTTAAAGCTATGCTTGGTACGGCGGTTTTCAAAGAAACTTTGGTTTTTGTTGCTGTTTTCGTTCTATTTATAGAACTACAACGAATTAACCAATTTTGTCTGTTTGTATGATTTTTAATAATCGGGGATTGCCCATATTGCTTTTTTTTTTTTTTTTTAAATGTATGAAAACATTTATTTGAAGCAATTTTTTAATTTTATAATTTATTTAATAATTTGGGAAAAATTTAAACAACGTGACATCAGGACGGACAAGGCGACAGCTGTTTCGATTATACCTTGTAAATCTTTTCAAAGCCTTTTCTCCCGGGAGTGGGAGTCGAACTCGCACCCCTACGATAGTTGAAATGGTTGTAAACGCATTCAGCTACGTCATGCCTGTTGTGAAGTCTTTCCCAATTGTCTTCTTTATGCATATTTTAATCTTTTACACATTGCATACTTCGTATGCAATTATGTGTTAAAGCTATGCTTGGTACGGCGGTTTTCAAAGAAACTTTGGTTTTTGTTGCTGTTTTCGTTCTATTTATAGAACTACAACGAATTAACCAATTTTGTCTGTTTGTATGATTTTTAATAATCGGGGATTGCCCATATTGCTTTTTTTTTTTTTTTTTAAATGTATGAAAACATTTATTTGAAGCAATTTTTTAATTTTATAATTTATTTAATAATTTGGGAAAAATTTAAACAACGTGACATCAGGACGGACAAGGCGACAGCTGTTTCGATTATACCTTGTAAATCTTTTCAAAGCCTTTTCTCCCGGGAGTGGGAGTCGAACTCGCACCCCTACGATAGTTGAAATGGTTGTAAACGCATTCAGCTACGTCATGCCTGTTGTGAAGTCTTTCCCAATTGTCTTCTTTATGCATATTTTAATCTTTTACACATTGCATACTTCGTATGCAATTATGTGTTAAAGCTATGCTTGGTATGGCGGTTTTCAAAGAAACTTTGGTTTTTGTTGCTGTTTTCGTTCTATTTATAGAACTACAACGAATTAACCAATTTTGTCTGTTTGTATGATTTTTAATAATCGGGGATTGCCCATATTGCTTTTTTTTTTTTTTTTTAAATGTATGAAAACATTTATTTGAAGCAATTTTTTAATTTTATAATTTATTTAATAATTTGGGAAAAATTTAAACAACGTGACATCAGGACGGACAAGGCGACAGCTGTTTCGATTATACCTTGTAAATCTCTTCAAAGCCTTTTCTCCCGGGAGTGGGAGTCGAACTCGCACCCCTACGATAGTTGAAATGGTTGTAAACGCATTCAGCTACGTCATGCCTGTTGTGAAGTCTTTCCCAATTGCCTTCTTTATGCATATTTTAATCTTTTACACATTGCATACTTCGTATGCAATTATGTGTTAAAGCTATGCTTGGTACGGCGGTTTTCAAAGAAACTTTGGTTTTTGTTGCTGTTTTCGTTCTATTTATAGAACTACAACGAATTAACCAATTTTGTCTGTTTGTATGATTTTTTAATAATCGGGGATTGCCCATATTGCTTTTTTTTTTTTTTTTTTTTAAATGTATGAAAACATTTATTTGAAGCAATTTTTTAATTTTATAATTTATTTAATAATTTGGGAAAAATTTAAACAACGTGACATCAGGACGGACAAGGCGACAGCTGTTTCGATTATACCTTGTAAATCTCTTCAAAGCCTTTTCTCCCGGGAGTGGGAGTCGAACTCGCACCCCTACGATAGTTGAAATGGTTGTAAACGCATTCAGCTACGTCATGCCTGTTGTGAAGTCTTTCCCAATTGCCTTCTTTATGCATATTTTAATCTTTTACACATTGCATACTTCGTATGCAATTATGTGTTAAAGCTATGCTTGGTACGGCGGTTTTCAAAGAAACTTTGGTTTTTGTTGCTGTTTTCGTTCTATTTATAGAACTACAACGAATTAACCAATTTTGTCTGTTTGTATGATTTTTTAATAATCGGGGATTGCCCATATTGCTTTTTTTTTTTTTTTTAAATGTATGAAAACATTTATTTGAAGCAATTTTTTAATTTTATAATTTATTTAATAATTTGGGAAAAATTTAAACAACGTGACATCAGGACGGACAAGGCGACAGCTGTTTCGATTATACCTTGTAAATCTCTTCAAAGCCTTTTCTCCCGGGAGTGGGAGTCGAACTCGCACCCCTACGATAGTTGAAATGGTTGTAAACGCATTCAGCTACGTCATGCCTGTTGTGAAGTCGTGAATGCGTTTACAACCATTTCAACTATCGTAGGGGTGCGAGTTCGACTCCCACTCCCGGGAGAAAAGGCTTTGAAGAGATTTACAAGGTATAATCGAAACAGCTGTCGCCTTGTCCGTCCTGATGTCACGTTGTTTAAATTTTTCCCAAATTATTAAATAAATTATAAAATTAAAAAATTGCTTCAAATAAATGTTTTCATACATTTAAAAAAAAAAAAAAAAAAAAGCAATATGGGCAATCCCCGATTATTAAAAAATCATACAAACAGACAAAATTGGGTTAATTCGTTGTAGTTCTATAAATAGAACGAAAACAGCAACAAAAACCAAAGTTTCTTTGAAAACCGCCGTACCAAGCATAGCTTTAACACATAATTGCATACGAAGTATGCAATGTGTAAAAGATTAAAATATGCATAAAGAAGGCAATTGGGAAAGACTTCACAACAGGCATGACGTAGCTGAATGCGTTTACAACCATTTCAACTATCGTAGGGGTGCGAGTTCGACTCCCACTCCCGGGAGAAAAGGCTTTGAAGAGATTTACAAGGTATAATCGAAACAGCTGTCGCCTTGTCCGTCCTGATGTCACGTTGTTTAAATTTTTCCCAAATTATTAAATAAATTATAAAATTAAAAAATTGCTTCAAATAAATGTTTTCATACATTTTAAAAAAAAAAAAAAAAGCAATATGGGCAATCCCCGATTATTAAAAAATCATACAAACAGACAAAATTGGTTAATTCGTTGTAGTTCTATAAATAGAACGAAAACAGCAACAAAAACCAAAGTTTCTTTGAAAACCGCCGTACCAAGCATAGCTTTAACACATAATTGCATACGAAGTATGCAATGTGTAAAAGATTAAAATATGCATAAAGAAGGCAATTGGGAAAGACTTCACAACAGGCATGACGTAGCTGAATGCGTTTACAACCATTTCAACTATCGTAGGGGTGCGAGTTCGACTCCCACTCCCGGGAGAAAAGGCTTTGAAGAGATTTACAAGGTATAATCGAAACAGCTGTCGCCTTGTCCGTCCTGATGTCACGTTGTTTAAATTTTTCCCAAATTATTAAATAAATTATAAAATTAAAAAATTGCTTCAAATAAATGTTTTCATACATTTAAAAAAAAAAAAAAAAAAAAAAAAAGCAATATGGGCAATCCCCGATTATTAAAAAATCATACAAACAGACAAAATTGGTTAATTCGTTGTAGTTCTATAAATAGAACGAAAACAGCAACAAAAACCAAAGTTTCTTTGAAAACCGCCGTACCAAGCATAGCTTTAACACATAATTGCATACGAAGTATGCAATGTGTAAAAAGATTAAAATATGCATAAAGAAGACAATTGGGAAAGACTTCACAACAGGCATGACGTAGCTGAATGCGTTTACAACCATTTCAACTATCGTAGGGGTGCGAGTTCGACTCCCACTCCCGGGAGAAAAGGCTTTGAAGAGATTTACAAGGTATAATCGAAACAGCTGTCGCCTTGTCCGTCCTGATGTGACGTTGTTTAAATTTTTCCCAAATTATTAAATAAATTATAAAATTAAAAAATTGCTTCAAATAAATGTTTTCATACATTTAAAAAAAAAAAAAAAAAAAAGCAATATGGGCAATCCCCGATTATTAAAAATCATACAAGAAGATTTTTAACTTTAATCTTCTCCTTTAAAGATTTAATAGAATATGAGTAAGTAGAGTACTATTCCGTTTAACCGGTTGGGCTAACCCTAAATGGCAACCCTACTCAAAAATTTTCCTATTGTAATGCAGAGTGAAATACCTTTCGTTTGATACCCATATCGGCATATCTCATGCATTTTTTTTTTAATTTCGAATAGGTGGGAACCCTAAATGGCAACCCTACCCAAAACTGTCCCTATGGAAATGCGGAGTGAAATACCTTTCGTTTGATATCCATATCGGCATATCTAATGCAAATTTTTTTTAATTTCGAATAGGTGGCAACCTTGTGAAACATTCTGAGTGGCAACACCTAGGTAGAAAGTCTTAGAAGGAGATGCGTTATCTCTGTGCCAAATTTCATTTAAATCGGCTGAGCCGGTCCCGAGATCGTTCGGCTATACGAATATACAAGAATTGCTCGTTTAAAATTATAAGATTCGGTACGAGCTACCAAGCGGTTGTAGTGGCCCAGCGCACTATGGTCTGGCGACGGGTTTTGCTGGCCAAAAGTTATTTTCTAAAGTATCCGATATCAATTTTTTTTTATACCCTCACAAAAATAATACTTCAGACTAAGAAAGTGCATACTTAGTTTTTTCTTTTAATATTTGGCAGTAAAGATTTCAGCTGTCAAATTTCGCATTTCGAAAAAAAAAAAAAAAATTTAATAGTTCCTTCTCAGCTTCCTCGTATTTAAAAGTTTAATAATTCCTCAGATAGTGCATATATTTAAAAAAGTGAATGGAGGCCAATAAGGAAGGTAAGTATTTGTGATTAAACGAAAAATCAATTAATATTGATTGCCACATAAAAAATAAAATCCCTTTCAAAATGGACACTAATTTTGATGATAATACTCCTAGTTAAGGAGAGCTATACAAAAAAGTCTGAGGTTGTCTGACCTAAAGCTTCTTTGAGCATAAAATGCATTCAATTTTGAGTTTGAGGACTGACTAGTACGTTGCGCTTTTTGAATAAAAGCTCTTTTTCTTAGAAAACTTCTACGTGCGTCTTTCCGTGCTTTTCGATGTTTGGAAAGAATCCGTGAAAAATGATAACAAAAAAACCGCTATTTTCAACTTTCTGTTAAAAACATAATTAAAGAAAGTACAACTGAAGAATATGACAGATACCTGAAGGAAAAATCCAGACTAATATGCTTGCAAATGAGTGAAAGATGGGAGAAATTTTATAGAAAGCCCGAACATTTTTTGAAGAAAAACGCTGAATGTCTTCAAACGGAAGCTATAATAAAAAACCGAAATCATTTTCTTTAGCCCTCATATAAAAATGGGCCGCAAACCACTTGTTTTCAATGAAAAATTAGACCGATCCCAAAGAAGACAGGCTGCGAAGCTAGCAGAAAGTCAAGAAAACAACCTAGGTTTAATGCTTCGTGCTACTTCTACGGCTGCGGTAAAAAGAGTAATGTTGATTTAGCTGCTACTTTGAGGGCAGTTTGTCAAAATCCCACAAATGCTTCCAAACTGAGAAAAGTTGTTGAAAATAAATTTAGCGAAAAATCTCCCATTCCGATGTCTGGAAATGAAGCCTTAGCTTTCATTTTAGAAAATAACCACACGAAGGAGCAGTATATGAATACGCGCTTGGGAAATAATAGGCGAAATTCTTACATTTACCCACCATATGAAGAGATTTTAAACAAAAAACGCGAGTGCCGACCGGCGATAATCACTGTAACAGAAAATTATGCAAAAGTTTCGTTACACCTGTTAATAAGGCATACAACCGAAAAAATTGTTGAGTTACAAAAGGACGTAATCCTTGCAACCATGGAGTCCAAGAAAGAGGAATTTTTAGTTGCTTATTTAACTATCAGTTGACAGTAGCACGGGTCATTCTCTTTTTAAATAGAACTTTCCGTCCTCATCAATATCATCGCAATTGAACACTTCGGTCCATGCTACCAAGTTTACATCTTTATGTTTAAAAGATGCAGCTGAACACATTTTACGGTGCAATCGAACACCACAATCCACTAGATTCTGCCGACCACTGAAACTAGAATATATAAAAGAAACGAGAAATCGAAGAAGTGGAATCTCTCCTAATTACAATAGATGCTCAGAAAAAACTCCAAAAAATTTGCAAGTTATATTTGATAGCGATTGATGGAAAAGTTTTAAATATATTAACTGAAACCAAGTCAACTCAAACTTGTCCGATATGCAGTGCAACTCCAAAAGACTTTTTAAAAATAACAGACCCCTCGTCAGATAAATTCAAACCAAATCCCGGCAGTTTACGATATGGAATAAGTGCTTTACATTGCTGGATAAGGTTTTTTGAATTCGTTGTTCATCTTAGTTATAAAAAAGATGTAAAAAAGTGGCAAATTCGAAATGAAGCAGATAAGCGCATAGTTGAAGAAAACAAAAAGAAAATTCAATACTTGTTTTGGGAAAAACTTGGACTGCAAGTTGATGAACCAAGAGTTGGAGGGTTTGGAAATACCAACGACGGGAACACACCATGACGCGCTTTTTTGAATAATGAAATATTTGCAGAAATCACTAGTGTTGACAAAGAGCTTATATATAATCTACACATAATACTGACATGCTTGTCATGCCAGCTTTCGCTAGACTTAAACCATTTTTAGCTTTTCTGTTTCCGAACAGCAGAAATCATATATCAAAAATATCCTTGGTGCCCGATTACAGCTACCGTACACAAAGTTCTTATACACTCGAAACAAATTATTGAGAGCATGATACTACCAGTTGGATATTTTGGGGAAGATGCATCAGAGAGTATACACATACTTTATAAATTCGATAAGCTGCACCATGCTCGCAAAAACAACAGAGTTAGTAACCTTGGGGACGTATTTTGCAAAGCCTTGGATACGTCAGACCCGCTGCTATTTACCAAGTAATGAAGACGAGCAAGACGAAGAGGGGCGCGATCTAGTGAATTTCGATATCGATGCAAGCTTCGATGCACTTTTATATAGCTTAGAGTTAGAAAATGAGATATAACTACTATTTTTCTATTGTAATATGTTTGTAGTTTTGAACAAATTAATACAATATTGTGTACATATAATCCAAATACAAATAATCTCGAAATTTATGTCTAACCAAACAAGTTTTATTTGAAGCACATCTGATAATATTTAATGTTTTCATAATTTTCGCAATCTTTTGATCTCAAAACTGAGTATTTGAACTTTTCAAAACTGTATAAGATAGTGTTATTATTGTTACTAGGAAACTAATGGCTGTATTTAAAATGACTTAAGTTAATGGTTAACAGAAAACATGGAAAACATCAGGTTGGTTTCTTTTATCGTTCTGTGTTCTTTGAAAATAACGTGTAAATTAAAAAAAAAATTTTCGAATCACCCTAATGTAGTTGGCTGAAAGATGAAATTCTGACATCATATTCGTGATCAGAGACTTCGAAAACTCTGGCTTTATACAAAATTTTGAATAAAACCGATATATTAATAAAACTGGTCGCCATATTGGATCCGCCATTTTGAATTTTAAAATTCTGACATCAGATTCGAAATTAAAAACCTCGAAACCCCATGTATACCAATTTTCAAACCAATCGGATAACTCCTCGAGTTTTGGCCAGCAAACAGTGCTCGCCAGACCATAGTGCAGCGGTTATAATGTTGCGGTTGCGATCGCGTGGCGGGAGTTCGATCACCGTCAAACTCTGAAGTTTATTAAAACAGTTTTTTTATGTTCTATTTTTTTAAACTCTTATTTTTTGTTCAGTGCCATCCACATATGCACAGGTAATTCTCAAACTTGTTATGAAATGTTTTAAGTATATATGCAGATTACGTCTTCAATTCATTAGAATAACTTCTCAATAAGACAAATGCATAATATGCATTTTTTTTAAACTTTTTAATTTTAATAAAAAATTTTCTGTTATAAATATTTTTATTTATGACGAAAAAATGTTATTAATAAAAAATAAATGCACAGCTATGGGAGGTTGTCTGAAAAATTTTCTACTTACTATTCCAAAAACAAAATACAATTTTTCAAATTTAGAAAAATTAAAAAATAACAATAATTATTATTAGAAAAAAATTATTGTTCTGGCCTTGAGCTCGAATCGAACCTTGAATAAATGGGTACCTATTGAAAAAAGTATTTTCCCCCCAAATATTTCTCGAAGCGTGAGAACAAAAAATCTTAAATGAAGCCCAGGTAGTTCTTGAAATGAGCATAGAAGGTTCGCAAATCAATACCAAATTGGTCATAAAATACGAACGGTGTGCTTGGAAAAACCGTTTTTAAAACAAGCCCATCGGTCACGAGTTACGAAAAAACGTACTTAACAGACTTTTGTCAACGAATGTTCTTAATTTTGAACTTGTTTCGTTCGTTTTAGAACGATTTTTTCTCTGAGTGTACATATTTCATTTTATTTAGTTTAAATGGCACGAGACTTGCACACGAGTAAGCTTAACAAATGAATTAAGTCAAAGTAAATGGAACAGTTTTGATAAGATAAGTTAAGATAAGCGCTCTCTTTTATAAGCTTTAACTGTAAATGCGAGATTTTAATTGAGCAAGCTAAATATAGCTTAGTAGCTCTTGGTATAGCAAAAACAAAAAAAAATGCTTTTGTTAGCTAATTAAAATGTAATAAATTAAACACAATGATAGCAGCAATCAGCTTATGTATGAAATAAATTTTTGATTAAACAATTACATTCTTAATAGTATTGATTATATTCAATAATCATACAAGTATACGGACATTCATATTGATATGGGTAGGGTGGGGGTCAAAAAGTTAAAAAAAAAAAAAAAAAAAAAAGTGAGATGAATTAAACATCTTATTTATTTCTAGTAATTACTTGCCATAAGTAAGGCGCAAATTCAATTAACCTATTTAGGGTGAGTACGGGAGTAATTACACAAAAATTAGAATTAAAAAAACGGTTACATTTTTTCTGAGTGTAATAAAGATTAAGCAAAACATTCGCCAATGTGCTGCACAGTAGTTTTTTTAAATTAGGTATACTTTTTTTTTATATTAACGAGATATTTGGAAATTTGGTTTTGTGAAATAATTAGAAAATGTAAATACGAAATACAGTGCAACCTCCTTTGTGCGGATACTCCCTTTCTGCCAGCTCTTATCGCCCAGAGAGGTGTCCGCTCAAGAGTGTGTGTAGCTATTCTTAAATTTTCTAATTATTTAATAAATTTAGTACTCACAACCTTCCACATCGTACAAGCTGGCAGTGTCTTTCAGACAGAAGTGGATACCGTTACCAAAGCGGCAGAGATGTTGGAAGAAAACTGCGCAAAATGCAGTCGTGTAAACTTTTGTTTTGACAACCGCGATCATTAAGGCGATAATTTCACACAACAATTATAAGTGTGTTGGAGTGTAAGTAAGCACTTCGAAATACTGGATTGTGGAGAAGCTTACCAGATGGCCCCGATGGTAGTGAAAATGGACGAACTGGAAAAGGAGACAACAGCTTCACAAGACCAGCCAAGAAGGTCTGAAATCCAATGTAGGGCTGCTAGGTGTCAAAACTTATGTGAAATCAAATTTTCAGTCGAGAAGCAGCTAGTGAGGTTGGCCATACTTTCACACTTTGTTCACTTACAAAGAGTTTGCTCACGTCCAAAAGAGGTTTTAGATTGTTTTGTTATGAAAACATTCGCTCATAAAAGGTTCGTGTCCGCTAGTACAGGTTTTTCATGAAGTAGAAGAGAATGATAAAGAGAGTTAAGAGGTGCAGCGAGTCTCACTTTTTAAATGTATTTAAACTAATGTTTTGGCAGAACAAAATCTGCTGGGTACTATTGTTATAATAAGATGTTTTTGCAAGATCGCCGTTATCCATTGTGTCGGTGACATAATTTTGTGGTTGCAGCCTTTGCTGTTTGATGCAATAGGAAAATTATTAGTTATAATGGACTTGTTATTGTTTACGTCATAGTAACCATACCTAATTGCCTTCCCTACAAAATGAGAACAAATAATCAGAATGTTTTTAAATGAAACAAGTTTTCACTTTTCGTTATGTTGCAAAATTATTTGTCAAGGTGTTTCGACACCAGGTAATTAAGTCTTATTTGGCTATAGCATCATCAATTACAGCACGAACAGACTAGCTGTTTCCCTATCTGCGCTTCGTGGGAGATCTTAAGGCACAATAGAGGCGGATGGTTGGCGCAAGGTTGCTGAAATGGCGGACGAGGCGATACATGTGTACACAGATGGTTCCAAAGTAGTGGAAGGAGTAGGGTCTGCGGTATACTGTGCTGATCCGGAAATAAATAGATCCAACAAGCTGTCAGATTATTGTAGCGTTCTCCAAATGGAATTATTAGCCGTAACCAAAGCGGTAGAAACACTGGAAGTGAATAGCTTAAACTGCAACCGTCTTAACCTTTATATTGACAGCCAAGCAGCACTTAAGGCAATAATCTCGCATAGCACAGCATCTAAAAGTATGTTAGAGTGTAAGCAGTCTCTGAAAAGAATGGGGACAGGGAAAATAATACATCTATATTGGGTCCCAGGGCATATGGGAATAGTTGGGAATGAAAATGCGGATGAACTAGCTAAAAAGTGCGCATCCCTTGAAGCTTACTCCGTAGCCGTCCCAATTAGACTGGGCGAGATTAAGCGAAGTGTTGAAGATTATGTGTAGGTCTTACAACCTTAGACTAACAAAGTTGTTTCTATCATTAAAAAAAAAGAGAGGACTGTAGACTCATGAGGGGTATTCTGACTGGACACTGCCTTCTGGCGTTACATGCCTTTAAATTAGGCTTGGTCAGTGACAGCAGATGTAGGAAGTGCGGGCTGGAGGAGGAAAAGATTTGTGCAAGTGCCCCGCGCTTGCCAGGCTAAGACGTCAGCTATTAGGAGTGATACCGCTGTCAGATGTCTAGAAGAAGCAAGTGGATTAAGTCATAGGAAGCTTGAAGTATTTGCCAAGAGAACGGAGTTATTTTCTAACATAGGTCCTGGTTTTTTGATAGGGTTTTTCAGTTTGGCCGTTAAAACAAACTTCTGGTAACACTGCGGACTCATTCAGTCTATTTGAGGTCCTCATGGACCGGCCAGTTCAACCTGACCTAACCTTACCTATGTAGAATCAACCCGACATATGTACATACGGTATGTCCTGCTTGCAATGTACTAGTATATTAACTAGTAGGGTGCTGATGCAAATATCGACTAGTATCTCAACTGGTTTTACAATGATGCATAGACTGAGTAGTATGCCAACTGGTATCTTGATGTTGAATACACTGACTAGTATGTCAAGTGGTATGATATACATAGGTGTATATAATAACTAGTATGCCATCTGGTACAATGCCGGCTCAACGGCTGATTAGTGTGTTAATTGGTATGAGCCTAATGGGTATGCTGACTAGTTTGTCAATTGGTATGATGCTGATGCAGAGACTGGCAATTGATATTTCGTAGGACATCGCCGTGTTACAAATACCAGTTGCTAATATGGAAAAATTACAGAACTCATACTAGTTGGGATTTCTGGCAAACTTGTATTCTAATAGTATTGAACTAGTTGGTTTGACTGCAGGGTAATGATGCTTGTTACCGGAACGTACCGACTATATATCCGTAAAAGTACCATCAATACTGATAATATTCTCCAAAAGCTTCGGAGGGTGTCTCGATTGCTATAACAGCTACAAAAACAATAGAATAAAAATCACATGGCACATATGGAGAAATCAATCAGTTTTTTGTGTTTCCTGAAGGTAACAATTTTGCTTGATATATTGGACGGTCGAACTGATGGTTTGGATGTTTCAAACAAACGAAAGCAGCTTGTGAGAAAAAATAATCAATTGCTAAAAAAAGCTGACGAGTAGTTGACAATTTTACGGGATTCCACTTCTAATTAACTACAAAAAGTCAGATGTTAACTGGATGGGATGCCATGGCAACCGCTGTAACTGAAAAATAGCAAAAAAATCAAACGGAAATGACTTTAAGTTAGAAAATAAATTTTCAAAAAAAAAATTGTGAGCTATAAAATAATATTTGTCTCTTCAAGCCGTTTCGCATATCACTTTTTGGACTAAGATTGGGTGATGGTGAACCGACCGATCTGTGAGGACTTCCAGAAGTTTTTTTAATGACCAAACTAAAACCGCTATCAAAAACCAGGACCAATGTCATAAAATAACTCCGTCCTCTTGGCAAATACTAGAAGCTTTAAAAGACCCATGCCACTTGCTGCTTCTAGATCTGATATCTAAATTACTCCTTATAGCTGGAGATTTGGTCTAGCAAGCACGAGGCACGAGCGTAAAACTTATTTGATCGTTCTCTCCTCTAACCCGCACTTCATACATCTGCCATCACTGACTAGGCAGCCGTGACACCAGCAGACAATGCCCAGTCAGATTAATTGTCATGAGTCTACAGTTCTCTCTTTTTAATGATAGCAACTAATTTGTTAGTCTAGGGCTGTCAAAGAAAATTGATAGATAAGAAGGTACGACGCTTTATTGGAAACTAACTTGTAGTTAGCTCTTATTGGGCTTTTTTCCTGCTGGGAAATTTTGATTTAAAACGAGAAACAAACAACAAAGCGCTAGCTGACCAAACAGAGTACATACAGCTGACTTCGAAAACACTAAAATGTTTGATTTTAAAGATAGAGATAAAACGTATGACATTGTGAGCTTTGCGAGTACAACAACAACTACACTATGAATTAGCTTCTAAGAATTTCAAAGAACACGTCAATACTTAACTCCGCTTATTTGATAACTGCTTAATAATATTTATACAACCTGGTCTGAAATTGCGTTTCAATATTTCACGCACGTGCATATTTCTGGAAACAAACAAAAAACTTGTTAGAAATTAGTTTTAGTTAATTACAAATTTTTCGCGGAATCGGTGCATAAAGCTCTCATGTCAGCTGATTTTCAATCACATTGCTTCTCGGTCGAATGCGAGCGCATTTATCATCGCAAAAGGATCAGATAATGCACTTTGAGGTATGGCCTTCCCCTTCACTCGCGGTGATCTTAATTATATATTCCCAAATTAGAAAAAGTTTAGATAATTGAAAATTTTTGACATTAATAGAATAGTAATAATTTTTTTCGAAATATTTGTTAGGTTAGGTTAGGGTGAACTGGCCGGTCCATGACGACCTCACATAGACTGAATAAGTCCGTAGTATTACCAGAAGTTTGTTTTAACGACCAAACTGAAAAACCCTATCAAAAACCAGGACCTATGTTATCAAATTACTCCGTCCTCTTGGCAAATACTAGAAGCTTCCTAGGACTTAAGCCACTTGCTGCGTCTAGATTTGACAGCTGTATCACTTCTAATAGCTGGAGTCTTAACCTGGCAAGCGCAGGGCACGAGCACAGAACGTGCTCGATCGTTTCCTCCTCCAGCCCGCACTTCCTACATCTGCTTTCACTGACAAAGCCTAATTTAAAGACATGTGACGCCAGATGGCAGTGTCCAGTCACAATACCCGTCATGCGTCTACAGTCATCTCTTTTTAATGATAGAAGCAACTTTGTTAGTCTAAGGTTGTAAGACCTACACATGATCTTCGACACTTTATTTTTAAGAAATATTTGTACTAGTTTATGTTTTTCTCACCGGAAACCGGGTTGTTACCGGTGGCATACAAAAGTTTCATCGATTTTATATTTAAGTTTTATCGGTATCAAATAGATAAGCATACCGATAACAAACTGAAAATACTACAATAAGAAATCGGAAGTTTTCGATACAAAATCGATAAATTTTTGATAAAAATCGATAAACTACCAACAAAAAATTAGATATGACAATTATATAATTTATCGATAAATTTTGTGTAGCAAATCCATAACTTTTCAATAAGAAATCGACAGGTTTTTAAAAACAAATTCATAACTTTTTAATTAAAAGTCGATGAAAACGCGATAATGAGATGATAGCGGTAACAAACCGATGACTTTTCGATACGACTCCATAAAAAATTTCGTTTTCAAGTTTCATTTTTGTTAATATATCGATTGTATTTTTTCGATAAACATTTTATACATAAACGATAACTTTTTGAAAAAAGCGTTATCCTTTTTTATCGACACTTCGATAACAAATCGATATCTAGTTTAAACCTCGTCGATAAAACAAATAAACATTGCCTGTTGTACGCTGTTGAAATGACTAATGAAATGAGTTCCTCTAATGAGAAAATTAGTTAGATTCACTGAAAATCAATCATTCTTACAGAATATGGTTGACTTGAGACTAATAGTTTCTCTGGGACTGGGACCGGGACTCCGACTGGGAGAAGAATGAGATGATCTAGAGAGAAGAGAAAAGAGACTGAGAGAAAGAAAGATTTAGACAAAGATAGAAAGATAGGGATAGATAGAGTGGAAAAGAAAAGACGGAGAAGGATAAAGAGAAAGGCAGAGGGAGGAGTCAATAAAAGGATAAGGAAGTCGTGGAGAGAGGGAGAGGGAGATAATAGGTAAACATTTCGTCAAAGTTATGCAGATAGACCAAAGTGAGGGAAGAACAACGTTTGCTGGGTCTGCTAGTAAAGATATAATAGTGATAAGCGTTGCTAACAATAATGTATTGCTAGAAAATAAAATATAACCGTTCAAGTTTTCATATCAAGCATTCATGTGGCTGCCTTTACATAAGTATAAAGTATGAATGTTGGAGATTTCGAGTTCATTACTCAGCTCCCGAGAAGCTATCTGATGAAGAAGTGAAATTCAGAGACATGTCCTAGTAGGGTCTACCACGTTATCCCCAAAATCCAAATCCCCAAAACTAAATCCACAAATCAAAATCTCCAAAATCGAAATCCCCAAACTCATAATCCCCAACACATAATCCCCATTTTATGTGTGAAATAAATTCAAATTAGGTTTAAAATCGCCGCGACCAAAAAAGGCTAATAATCCATACCAACTTTCCCCATAGGCGGCCTTCGGCCGCGCTTATAAAAAAAAACCCTGGGCTACGCCATGCCAAGTCCGGGTGTGTGGTGTAACCGTGGCTGCCGCCACGGTGATGTCCTTCTGCGTAGTACACGCTTCTGTTAGCTTGTTAGAATTAGAGCGACTAGCAGTCCTATATATGGATAAGTAAAAATATGTATTGCCAAAACGTGAGTATATAGTTAGACATACATAAATATGAATGAAAGAGGAAAGAGATATTGCTATTTTTTACACGGCCATGATGTTTACCAAAGCACTGTTATTTTGTATTTGGGGATTTTGATTTTTGGGATCTTGATTTTGGGGATTTTGAATTTGGGAATTTTTTTTCTTTGGGGATTTTGTGTTTGGGTATTTTTTTTTTTGAAGATTTCGTGGCACTCCCGTCTTAGTAACCATCGCCATTTGTAAACGTGGCAATTTGTCTCTAATATCAATAACAACAAGTAAGGAAGTCTAAGTTCAGGTGAAACCGAACATTATATACCCAGATGTACAGTTGAAATGCTGTTGTTGTTTGTTTTGTGTGCTTAATAGTGTTACAAGACTGCGCTATAATATATATACACATGGTTCAATTCTCAACCAATTTTCGTTTAAAAATTTCGGAAAAAACTTTGTAAAATGGGTGTGACGCCTACCATATTAAGTAGAAGAAAATGGAAAAGTTCTGCAGGGCGTACTCAAAAGCCCTTGGAATCATGGGAGGAATAATGTTCGTGGTATTACATATATAAAATAAATTAGCGGTACCCGACAGATGATGTTCTGGGTCACCCTGGTCCACATTTTGATCGAAAACGCCTTCACATATTCAACTAAGGGCCAGTCCTTTTACCCATATCGTATAAAAACATTCTAGAGTCACCCTTAGTCCACCTTTATGGCGATATCTCGAAAAGGCGTCCACCCATAGAACTAAGGATCA
The DNA here is from genome assembly GCF_040869045.1 of Eurosta solidaginis. Classification (NCBI taxonomy): domain Eukaryota; kingdom Metazoa; phylum Arthropoda; class Insecta; order Diptera; family Tephritidae; genus Eurosta; species Eurosta solidaginis. The sequence continues at coordinate 183,454,366 of NC_090323.1, forward strand.
CTCCCTTTTAAAATACTCATTACCGCCTTTCATTTGATACCCTTATCGTACAAACACATTCTAGAGTCACCCCTGGTCCACCTTTATGGCGATTTCTCGAAAAGGCGTTCACCTATAGAACTATGGCACACTCCCTTTTAAAATAATCTTTAATACCTTCCATTTGATACCCATGTCATACAAACGCATTCCAGGGTTACCCTAGGTTCATTTTCCTATATGGTGATTTACCCTTATTTTGTCTCCAAAGCTCTCAGCTAAGTATATAAATTTCGGTTACACCCGAACTTAGCCTTCCTTACTTGTTTGGGTTAAGATTAGGTGATGTTGAACCGACCGATCTGTGAGGACTTCCAGAAGTTTGTTTAACGACCAAACTAAAACCCCTATCAAAACCAGGACCAATGTTATAAAATAACTCCGTCCTCTTGGCAAATACTAGAAGCTTTAAACGACTACTTGCCACTTGCTGCTTCCAGATCTGATAGTTAAATCACTCTTTATAGTTGGAGTTTTAGTCTGGCAAGCACGCGCACGAGCGTAAAACGTATTTGATCATTCCCTCCTCTAAACCACACTTCATACATCTGCTATCACTGACTAGGCAGCCTGTGACACCAGAAGATAATGTCCCGTCAGATTAACCGTCATAAGTCTACAGTTATCTCTTTTTATGCCCAGCTGTACTTGTACACAGGGTATTATAACTTTGATTGGATAACGGTTAGTTGTAGAGGTATAAAGGAATCGAGAGAGATAGACTTCCATATATCAAAATCATCTGTATCGAAAAAAAATTTGATTGAGCCATGTCCGTCCGTCCGTCTGTCCGTTAACACGATAACCTGGGTAAATATTGAGATATCTTCACCAAAGTTGGTACACGAGCTTATCTGTACCCAGAATAGATTGGTATTGAAAATGAGCAAAGTCGGATGATAACGACGCCCACTTTTTACATACATACATATATAACATTTTTGAAAACACAAAACACCTGATTATTTAGTAAATAATGCACCTAGAATATTGAAATTTGACGTGTGGACTGATATTGAGACTATTGAAAAAAATTAAAAAAAATTTTTTAAAATGGGCGTAGCACCGCCCACTTGTGATAAAATCAATTTTACAAATATTATTAATCATAAATCAAAAATCGTTAAACCTATCGTAACAAAATTTGACAGAGAGTTTGCCTTTACTATAAGGAATGCTTTGAAGAAAAATTACCGAAATCAGTTAAGGACCATGCCCACTTTTATATAAAAGATGTTTAAAATGGTCGTGGACCAATAAAATAAGTTATATCATTGCAAAAAAAGAGCTTTATATCAATGATATTTCATTTCCCAAGTGGATTTATAGCAATAAATAGGAAAAACTTCAAATTTAAAAAAATGGTCGTGGCACCGCCCCTTTTATGACTAACCAATTTTCTATGTTTCGGGAGCCATAAATCGAAGAAAAATAAGTTTAGAATAGAACCATATGTATATGTATTATTGCGCGGCCTTGTAGCACTATTAAGTACACAAAACAAACAACAACAGCCTTTCAAGTGTACAGCTGGGTATGTAATGTTCGGTTTCACGCGAACTTAGACTTCCTTACTTGTTAATGATAGCAATTAATTTGTTAGTCTAGGACTGTAAGGCCAACACATGATCTTCGACACTTAACAGTACCGCACTTGCGTCCACGGTCATTGCCGTGCTAAATAGTTAGCCTTTTTCACAGAAACTTGATATATAAGAACGCTGATTTATTGGAAACCAACTTATAGTAAGCCCTTAATGGGCTTTTTTCCTGCTTCGAAATTTTAATTTAAAACGAGAAAGCAACAACAAATCGCTAGCTGACCAAACAGAGTACATATAGCTGACTTTGAAAACACTAAAATGCTTGATTTTAAAGATAGAGATACCACGTTCACATTGGGAGTTTTGCGAGTACAACAACAACTATACTATGAATTAGCTTCTAAGAATTTCAAAGAACACGTCAATACCTAACTCCGCTTATTTGATAACTGCTTAATAATATTTATACAACCTGGTCTGAAATTGCGTTTCAATATTTCACGCACGTGCATATATGTTCTGAAAAAAAACGAAAAATTACACAGTGCTACAAAAACAAAAAAAAAATCAAAACACTTTTCAAGTGAGCTAGTACACGTTGTAGGCCTTGAAGAGTACATCATGATAATGTGTTTAAAAATTGTCAAACACCCCCAAATTTTCAAGTTATTGTCTAAAACCGGTTTTCGCCTACTGCGCGCACTCTAACAATCATAACGTCATGTCTTAACCGATCTTCGATCGCTTTATGGTTTTGGAAAGAAGAAGATTCAAGCTTTAAGCTTTTAAGCCTTCTGAACGAGTGTAATGTTAACGACGTTTTTTTCTTCCTATTTCGAGTGTTTTCCTACACAGGCTTTTCTTACTCTGGATAAATAGTTCATTGAGAATAAATGGAAAAAAATATTTTTTTTTATGATACGTTACATAAAAAAGACGTCAAACTGTGAAAAACGGGGGACAAAATGGTAAATCTTAGATAGCTTTTGGAAAATGACCCAATTTTTTTTTATTAATTAAACGGGTTTATTTAGGTTGACTTGACAGGCTGGTTGGACAGCACTTTTTCTATACTCAGTTGAGCAGAGCAGAGAGAGTACAACGGTTGGTTGTACAGGTATAAAGGAATCGAGATAGATATAGACTTCCATATGTCAAAATCATCAGTATCGAAAAAAAATTTGATTGAGCCATGTCCGTCCGTCCGTCCGCCCGTTAACACGGTAACTTGAGTAAATTTTGAGGTATCTTGATGAAATTTGGTATGTAGGTTCCTGGGCACTCATCTCAGATCGCTATTTAAAATAAACGATATCGGACTATAACCACGATATCGAAAACGTGCGATAACCCATTACCAAAGACGGATAAAGCTATGAAACTTGGTAGGTGAGTTGAACTTATGACGCAGAATTGAAAATTAGTAAAATTTTGGGCGTGACACCGCCCCCTTATAAAAGAAGGTAATTTAGAAGTTTTGCAAGCTGTAATTTGGCAGTCGTTGAAGATATGATGATGAAATTTGGCAGGAACGTTACTCCTATTACTATATGTATGCTTAATAAAAATTAGCAAAATCGGAGAATGCCCACGCCCACTTAAAAAAAATGTTTTCTAAAGTCAAATTAAAAAAAAAAGTTAATACCTTTACAGTATATAAGTAAATTATGTCAACATTCAACTCCAGTAATGATATGGTGCAACAAAATACAAAAATAAAAGAAAATTTCGAAATGGGCGTGGCTCCGCCCTTTTTCATTTAATTTGTCTAGGATACTTTTAATGCCATAAGTCGAACAAAAATTTACCAATCCTTGTGAAATTTGGTAGGGGCGTAGATTCTAGGACGATAATTGTTTTCTGTGAAAAAGGGAGAAATCGGTTTGAAGCCACGCCCAGTTTTTATACACCGTCGTTCGTCTGTTCTTCCGCTCGGCCGTTAACACTATAACTTGAGCAAAAATCGATATATCTTCACTAAACTCAGTTCACGTAATTATGTGAGCTCACTTTATCTTGGCCGAAATCCAACTATGACCACGCCCACTTTTTCGATATCGAAAATTACGAAAAATGAAAAAAATTCCATAATTCTATACCAAATACGAAAAAAAGGATGAAACATGGTAATTGGATTGGTTTATTGACGCAAAATATAACTTTAGAAAAAAACTTTGTAAAATGGGTGTGACACCTACCATATTAAGTAGAGGAAAATGAAAAAGTTCTGCAGGGCGAAATCAAAAGCCCTTGGAATTTTTGCAGGAATACTGTTCGTGGTATTACATATATAAATAAATTAGCGGTACCCGACAGACGATGGTCTTGGTCACCCTGGTCCACATTTTGGTCGATATCTCGAAAACGCCTTCACATATACAATTACCACCACTCCCTTTTAAAACCCTCACTAATACCTTTAATTTGATACACATATTGTACAAACGCATTCTAGAGTCAACCCTGGTCCAACTTTATAACGATATCCCGAAAAGGCGTCCACCTATAGAACTAAGCCCCACTCCTTTTTAAAATACTCATTAACACCTTTCATTCGATACCCATATCGTACAAACAAATTCCAGAGTCACCCCTGGTCCACCTTTATGGCGATATCTCGAAAAGGCGTCCACCCATAGAACTAAGGCCCACTCCCTTTTAAAATACTCATTAACTCCTTTCGTTTCATACCCATATTGTACAAACGCATTCTAGAGTCACCCCTGGTCCACCTTTATGGCGATATCTCGAAAAGGCGTCCACCTATAGAACTAAGGCCCACTCCATTTTAAAATACTCATTAACACCTTTCGTTTCATACCCATATTATACAAACGCATTTTAGAGTCACCCCTGGTCCACCTTTATGGCGATATCTCGAAAAGGCGTCCACCTATAGAACTAAGGCCCACTCCCTTTTAAAATACTCATTAACACCTTTCGTTTCATACCCATATTATACAAACGCATTCTAGAGTCACCCCTGGTCCACCTTTATGGCAATATCTCGAAAAGGCGTCCACCCATAGAACTAAGACCCACTCCCTTTTAAAATACTCATTAACTCCTTTCGTTTCATACCAATATTGTACAAACGCAATCTAGAGTCACCCCTGGTCCACCTTTATGGCGATATCTCGAAAAAGCGTCCACCTACAGAACTAAGGCCCACTCCCTTTTAAAATACTCATTAACACCTTTCATTTGGTACCCATATCGTACAAACAAATTCCAGAGTCACTCCTGGTCCACCTTTATGGCGATATCTCGAAAAGGCGTCCACATATAGAACTAAGGCCCACGCCCTTTTAAAATGCTCATTAATACCTTTCATTTGATACCAATATCGTACAAACAAATTCTAGAGTCACCCCTGGTCCACCTTTATGGCGATATCTCGAAAAGGCGACCACCTATAGAACTAAGGCCCACGCCCTTTTAAAATACTCATTAACACCTTTCATTTGATACCCATATCGTACAAACAAATTTCAGAGTCACCCCTGGTCCACCTTTATGGCGATATCTCGAAAAGGCGTCCACCCATAGAACTAAGACCCACTCCCTTTTAAAATACTCATTAACTCCTTTCGTTTCATACCAATATTGTACAAACGCATTCTAGAGTCACCCCTGGTCCACCTTTATGGCAATATCTCGAAAAGGCGTCCACCCATAGAACTAAGACCCACTCCCTTTTAAAATACTCATTAACTCCTTTCGTTTCATACCAATATTGTACAAACGCAATCTAGAGTCACCCCTGGTCCACCTTTATGGCGATATCTCGAAAAAGCGTCCACCTACAGAACTAAGGCCCACTCCCTTTTAAAATACTCATTAACACCTTTCATTTGATACCCATATCGTACAAACAAATTCTAGAGTCACCCCTGGTCCACCTTTATGGCGATATTTCGAAAAGGCGTCCACCCCTAGAACTAAGGCCCTCTCCCTTTTAAAATACTCATTAACACCTTTCGTTTCATACCCATATTGTAGAAACGCATTCTAGAGTCACCCTTGGTCCACCTTTATGGGAATATCTCGAAAAAGCGTCCACCTACAGAACTAAGGCCCACTCCCTTTTAAAATACTCATTAACACCTTTCATTTGATACCCATATCGTACAAACAAATTTCAGAGTCACCCCTGGTCCACCTTTATGGCGATATCTCGAAAAGGCGTCCACCCATAGAACTAAGGCCCACGCCCTTTGAAAAACTCATTAATACCTTTCATTTGATACCCATATCATACAAACAAATTGTAGAGTCACGCCTGGTCCACCTTTATGGCGATATCTCGAAAAGGCATCCACCCATAGAACTAAGGCCCACTCCCTTTTAAAATACTCATTAACACCTTTCGTTTCATACCCATATTGTACAAACGCATTCTAGAGTCACCCCTAGTCCACCTTTATGGCGATATCTCGAAAAGGCGTCCACCTATAAAACTAAGGCCCACGCCCTTTTAAAATACTCATTAATACCTTTCGTTTGATACCAATATCGTACAAACAAATTCTAGAGTCACCCCTGGTCCACCTTTATGGCGATATCTCGAAAAGGCGTCCACCTATAGAACTAAGGCCCACGCCCTTTTAAAATACTCATTAACACCTTTAATTTGATACCCATATCGTACAAACAAATTCTAGAGTCACCGCTGGTCCACCTTTATGGCGATATCTCGAAAAGGCGTCCACCTATAGAACTAAGGCCCACGCCGTTTTAAAATACTCATTAATACCTTTCATTTGATACCCATGTCGTACAAACAAATTCTAGAGTCGCCCCTGGTCCACCTTTATGGCGATATCTCGAAAAGGCTTCCACCTATAGATCTAAGGCCCACGCCCTTTTGAAAAACTCATTAATACCTTTCATTTGATACCCATATCATACAAACAAATTCTAGAGTCACGCCTGGTCCACCTTTATGGCGATTTCTCGAACCTATAGAACTATGGCCCACTCCCTCTTAAAATACTCTTTAATACCTGTGATTTGATACACATGTCATTCAAACTCATTCCAGGGTTACCCTAGGTTAATTTTTCTACATGGTGATTTTCTCTTATTTTGTTTCCATAGCTCTCAACTGAGTATATAATGTTCGGTTACACCCGAACTTAGCCTTCCTTACTTGTTGTAATTGAAATTTAGTTAACTTCCCGATAAGCTACAAGCTTGAAGCTTGGAATATAGTTCAGAGTCCGATGACAATGCAATAATAAGAAAAAAATCGCCGCTAGGTTATAGGATATTCACAAAAATCGTATTTGTGGTCCGATTTGGCTCATACATAATTAGGGAAAATAAAAATTTTAGATCACCTCGTTTCAAAACAGAAGTGGACAAGCAAAATATATTTTACAAAGGCCTGAAATGCTTTAATGAACTTCGCAATCATGTTAAAAATTGTGAAAACGTAAACGCGTTCAAAACAAAGTTTATTAGAATATTGCAAAATAAAATATTTTGTATCTGTATTTCATGCTACTGATCCTTGAGCGTTAGGCCGGGTCGATTTGTGGGGAGGCAAAAAAAGCGCCCATTGCTCTGTGAAAATCATATTCTAGGGATCAAAATAAGAAACTTTGCCGAAGGAACCATACCTCTAAAACATAAACGAAACAATAATTGCGTCTACACATATGTACCATGTACGTATACGAGCAGCGGAGAGTCAATGCACAAACACATGCATATATCTGAGATACTCCTATAAGTATGCAATGAGAAAAACTATAAAATTGTGCAATTGTAGTTACAGCTGAGAAGTTTGAGAGCTACTGGACTAGTAGATTCTGGAAGCGCCTAGAAGATGCGAATGTTAAAATCAAAGAGCATAAACGGCGACAGATGTAGAGGCGCTGTAATTCAGTTTGATTTGAGTTGTCAAGCAGTTACGACTAAGACGATATCTAGCGAGCAATAGCAGTATTATTTTGAAAGTCAGTTTCACTTAAGCTATCACTTTGGTTATTAAGCTATTCGTTGCACAGTTTGAGTGTTATTGTGAAGTATTTTAGTAAAGGTCATTTTTCCATTATTCAATATTGGAGTTATTTATTCAACAGTTTAGCGATACGAACCTAGCAAAAGGGCAAATAAGAGGATTTGCAAGGAAATTCGTTTCAATATATTATGATTAATTATGTTTATATAAAAGCTGGTGCAGGGAGGATTGGAAACACGGACAGGATTGGAAATACGTTCTTTCCAACCTCCCAATAAAAGTGCCTTATAACTCTGAGATCCAAGTCATATGTGTTTCCATTAAGAATACTCCAGGACTCTCCCGTTGGGATCGCCAGTTCCCGTGCTGATCGGAAGCGCATGCATTCCGACAGCCCAAATTTTAGAAATCCTATTACTATTAAAATGTACTTAGAAATTGTAATAATCTAAGTTTTAGGCTTAAAACGCCATAATAATAAATAAATAAATAAATTGATATTAGAGAAAAATTGTAAGTTTACAAACGGCGATGGTTACTAGGACATGTTTCTGAATTTCACTTCTTCATCAGCTAGCTTTTCGGGAGCTGAGCGTTGAACTCGAGTCTCCAACATTCATATCAGTGCAAGCCTTTTTTAGCTGCTACGCCATATGAATGTTCCGTTGTTCGCTGTACAATTGGTCTCTAAGAGTTGCCTTTTTTTTTGTTTATATTCCTTTTGATCACCATGTAGGCACATACACTCTGTATGTAGTTTATTCCTAATGGTGTGGATATGATTTTTAGGCGTGCTTTTTGAAAGCTTAGTAACATTTGTTCGGATATTTACAGTATTTGTTTTTAATACTTCCGCTGTTACTATTATATCAATATGATCATATGTATTTAATTAGCGAGCTTTGCTCATATTGCTTTATACAATGGTTTTTGTAATTGATATTAGAGAAAAATTGTAAGTTTACAAACGGCGATGGTTACTAGGACATGTTTCTGAATTTCACTTCTTCATCAGCTAGCTTTTCGGGAGCTGAGCGTTGAACTCGAGTCATATGGCGTAGCAGCTAAAAAAGGCTTGCACTGATATGAATGTTGGAGACTCGAGTTCAACGCTCAGCTCCCGAAAAGCTAGCTGATGAAGAAGTGAAATTCAGAAACATGTCCTAGTAACCATCGCCGTTTGTAAACTTACAATTTTTCTCTAATATCAATTACAAAAACCATTGTATAAAGCAATATGAGCAAAGCTCGCTAATTAAATACATATGAGAATAAATAAATAATATTTGGAACACATAATACATACAAGAATAGAAAGCGACCTATGCAAAAAAATCACCGCTAGGTGGCGCAAGGATCGAGATATTCACAAAAATCGTATTTGTGGTCCGATTTGGCTGATATTTGGAATACATAATACATACAAGAATAAAAAACGACCTATGAAAAAAATCGCCGCTAGGTGACGCAATGATCGAGATATTCACAAAAATCGTATTTGTGGTCCGATTTGGTCCATATTTGGAACAAATATTACATACAGTCCGGTAGAAGTGACATCAAAATATTTTGGAGTTGGAGGAGGGACAAGAATACGTGGCGCAGAGTCGAGTAAAGTCTTTGGAAGGATTATGTATTGAGGACTAAGATTGTAACAAATTGTCAGGAAAGAGTCCGTGTAATAATGAGTCACTAAATGAACTAAATAGAATGAGAAATAATAGGCAATTAAATAAAGACTAAAAACTTGAAAATAAAATAATTTAAAAAAATGTTTAAGTTAAACGGTTTTATTGAAAACAATATTTACATGAAGTAATAATAATACTAAAAGCTAGAAAATAATTAGGTAGGCCCTAGGTACTACTCATCATAATCCTCATCAATCTAGGGCGTTGATCAGACAATTAAATAAAAGCGTTGGACGCGCCATACATCTGCCTACCCGTCCTGAAATATAGGAAATAGGAGGAACTTAGTTTTGTCCGGCAGCTTCATGGCTTTGCAAATGCAGATTGGAATCAGCACAAAAAAAAAAAACCATGCTGTAAAATGAACATTTATATCCATTGTCTCTTAAAATTTTTCACATCACAGGACTTGGCACTGATCTAATGTACATACGGCCATATTGTTCACGACGTGGACCTTGCACATAACACAAAAACTGGACAGCCACTTCGATGGCATAACTTTACTACTGTAGAACCCCAACAACTTTTGGGTGTGACGTTCGAACACAGTCTCCGCTTCAATACAAATGCATCCGAAATTCCCTACAATGCACAAAGATGCATCAAAATCCTCAAATCGCTGCAACGGAGAAAGTTGCAGGGCTGCCAAATTTCCCACCTGCGCCTCCAAAGCAGATAGGAAGATATCTGCATAAGCCCTATGACGAGATCTGGTGTACTATGATCCAGAGCAATACGAACTTAGAGTTTGTGATTTCCCTCAAAGTCAGGCTCCCGCCTTTGCAGATATCGCCGAAGAAAAATGCACACTTCCGAGGGATATGCGCGTTACTCTGCCCCAACTTCGATCTCTATGTATGGCCCCAGCCTGGTGTATAGCACAAATCATCTATTCGCCTGTAATGTGGAACAAAAATCTGTAATAACAACTTCTTTTTGGTAAAAACATATTGAAACTGCTCTATTCCTTGGACCTCCGTTAGAGGATTTTATTTAAAGTGTCTTGAGTGTTCTAGCCGGGAAAAATACTATGACGCCTAATTCTGTCGATAATAAACAGGAAAATGTACATGTGCGCTGCTCTCCGTGTCGGAAATATTAAGGCTCCACAAATTAATATACCCCAATTGGACTAGGTGAATTGTTCAGCTGCGAAGACCTGCAACCTTTATAATGATGGAAGTAAGCTGGATGCTGGTATGAGCAAATTAAGACCATGCATAGTTAAATTGTTCAAATTTAAGAAAAAAAAAAAAAATAAAACAAACTATAAAACCGAACTATACAAGAAACTTACTAAATTTTCGATCTATTTAATTTTTATTTTTTATCGTGCATTTGTAAAAGTCAAATATGCTAAACAATTTTTCGTTTCCTTTGGTTTGGCATTTCCACAAAGTTTTTGAGAGAGATTTTAAATTAAAAAAAAAAAAAATCAAAAAACCATTATGGCTGCCGAGAAAAAAGAATGGTTTTACCTTCCTATATTTTTATCATTGGCTGAAGATATCATCTATAAGTAGACTCAAATACATATTGTGACGAATATTAGTATTACTAAGCGATACTACCACCACTAAGCCGATACCAAGTATGTACGTAAACAAATCAATCATCTACATACATACATACAAGGCAGCAGAGAGATACTCACAAAGACATGTCATAATCAGCGTTCATCAGTATTACTCACATATACGCACGCATATGGATACAAGCTACAAATATACATGTATATAGCTAATTAAAAGTAGGAGATATGTACAGCAGTTCTAGCAGGCGAAACGTCTAGACTGTAATAGAAATGCGAATGAAGCAGCAGAGAGTATAAAACAGCGCAAGCTGAGCAATCGTGGAATCAGTTTGATTTAAGCACGCAATCAGTTGAGAAGTTGAAGTTTAATTGCAAAGTACTTTCAGAGTAGTCTAATAAATACCATTTTGTAATACAGAATATTGGAGTGTTTTATTCAACAGTTTAGCGATAGGAACGTAAGCAGAAGGTTGCAAATAAGCGGAATTTCCCTAAATTCGTTACATTTGGTGTCAGAAGAGGAATTGTTGAATAAATTCTGAAGATTTCGAATACAACTTGGACATGGCAAAGTTTAGTGAATTAAGGATCCAGCAACTGAAAAAGGAGTTGGAAAACCGTAGATTGAATATAACCGGCAATCAGATCGAATTTCAAGCACGGCTACGAGAGGTATTGGAGTTGGAAGAAATTAATGTGGACGAGTATGTATTTTATCCTGATGTGGAAGAGCCCGCGACTAAAATGGAGGAGAAGATAGAGACTCCGAATCCATTGGCAAGTGTTGACACTAACGCGATATTAGCAGTGTTGAAGCAAATGTCGTCACAAATATCAACCGAAATGTCATCTCAACTAGCATCGCAGGAGAACCGTATAACATCCAAGATGGAAGAACAGAAGACATGTATTGCGGAAATGTCGTCAGAAATAACATCAGAAATAATATCGAGGATTGAAGCACAAGAAACGCGTATTTCAGAATTGTCGACACAGATTATATCTAAGATGGAAGCACAAGAGGAGCGCTTATCATTGCAGGTGGCACAAATGTCTTCGCAGTTAGAAGCACAGGAAACAAGGGTAACATCAAAGCTGGAAGCACAAGATAACAAAATTGTACAGATCGAGGACAAAATCGATGCCGAGATTGAAACATTGAGAGGTCGTATACAGGAGTTGCAACTAAACGGCGCAGCAGTTTCGACGAGTAATCCACGGTTCTGTTCCTTTTCAGGTGTTTAAGATTCAGTTTGAGAAGACCGCAGCAGTGAACAACTGGAGTACTGAAGATAAAGTGGCTGCACTATTGGTGGCATTAAAGAATCTGCTGCTGAAATCCTACAGACTATTCCAGAGCACGAACGAAACAGTTATGAAGCATTGATGGGCGCTCTAGAGAGGCGATACGGAATAGAGCATAGGAGACAGATTTACCAAATGGAGTTACTGAACCGCTTCCAGAGGCCTGGTGAAACATTGCAAGAGTTTGCGTCGGATGTTGAAAGGCTGGCATATTTAGCGAATGCGGGCGCACCCGTGGAATACACCGAAAGGGTAAACATCCAGAGCTTTATTAATGGAATACGGGATATTGAAACGAAGCGAGCGACATACGCAAACGCAAAACTTACATTCTCAGAAATGGTATCACATGCTCTGATTCAGGAAACAGTATCGCTTCTGTGTAAGCTAGTGTTCAAGGCACGCCGTGTGGAGGTAGAAAGGCCAGACTGGGTGAACACAATATTGGAGGCGCTGAAAGGATCGCAAAAGCGGAGTGAAAGAGTTATCAAATGCTTCAAATGTGGGAAGTCAGGTAACATTGCACGTCATTACGATCTTGATCCCAGTGGTTTCAACAGCATGGGTGGTCTTAAGAACAAAGCTGGAGGAGAGCGAGTCAGATGTAAGGATCGAGAGCTAGCTCCAGCTATTGAATGTCCTGTGATATCTGTATCGCAAATCGGAAGGAATTCGAGCAGTCTTACCGTCAGTGGATGGCAAGAACGTGTACAGACTCTAGATACGGGGGCATCTCATTCCTTAATCCGATCTGATTTGGTCAACAGGAGAGTAAAGTCATTACCTGGAGCAAGGTTGCGTACGGTCACTGGCGAGCATAAGTCCGGGGAGAAGTGATCTGTGAAGTCTTAATTTGGAAGGTCATGGTTTTACACAAATTCGTTGTGGCGGAGATCGTTGATGAAGTCATATTGGGAGTGGAGTTCTTAGTTGACCATGACATCAGGATCGACATCCAAAGAAGGAATATGCGCTATAAAAACCAGGATGTACCACTTAACTTCAGTTTGGAAAAAGGGTTCAACAGTAAGCCAGTGCTGGTGGAGGAGATTCAACAGAGGCCACAAAAGTCAAAGAAAGTATATCGGGCGAAGGTTGATGGAATGAATGGGCCAAACAAATCAATCGATCCGCGATAAAAACACTGGCATTGACAAACCCTAATGGACGCAATAAAATGAGCGAAAGAATCTTCCAGAAAGAATGCAAGGGTGGTTTCAAGCCAGGGCGCACTACTATCGTGAAACGTCGGAACGGTACTGATTATGCGAAGCCAAATCCGTCCAGCGCAACCTCCACGAAGTGGTTCATTGGCCAAGCAACAGAGTGTGAGGGATCGAACCAGGGTAATGAGTAGTAAGATAAAACACAGGTTTGACAAGAATAATAATGCGGAAGGTTTCCTGGAGGGAGAATTGGTACTGCTATACAATCCTCATCGACGGATAGATGTTCCATCCAAAGTTTGGTGCAGTTGGGAAGGCCCGTACAAAGTTGTGAAGCGGATCAGTGATGCCATCTACCGCATACAAACCATTGGGAAACCACGGAATAGAAGGGTGGTTCATCTACACACATTTTTACAAGGCAGCAGAGAGATACTCACAAAGACATGCCATCATCAGCGTTCATTAGCATTGCTCACATGTACACACGCATATGGATACAAACTACAAATATACATGTATATAGCTAATTAGAAGTAGGAAATATGTAGAGCAGTTATAGCAGGCGAAACGTCTAGCTGAGCAATCATGGAATCAGTTTGATTTAAGCACGCAATCAGTCGCGAAGTGAAGATTAATTGCGAAGCACTCTCAAAGTAGTCGAATAAAGACCATTTTGTAATACAGAATATTGGAGTGTTTTATTCAACAGTTTAGCGATACGAACGTAAGAAGAAGGTTGCAAATAAGAGGAACTTCCCTAAATTCGTTACAATATTTAATAATAATATGATTATAATACATTAGAAAAACTAATATCTGTGTGCAAATTTTGCTTGTCCGTAAGGAAGCAAATATATCATTGATAGCATCAAAGTGTATCATTTCAAGTTTTTCTTTTTCCACACTTAGAAATATTAGGTCACTTAGGCGACCTTGCCCCATTGTTGATCGTAAATATGTCAAAATCAGTTTTAATTTGCTGAATAAACGTTAACAGCTAGCAATTGATACTGAGATAGTCAAGAGTGTTAGAAGATACAATTTCTTTTCTAATTGTTCCATCGAAATCTGTATTATAAAATTCACCCAAGTTTTTACAATTTCTTGCTAAGTCGTTATTATCCTTGATTAACAAATTTACAACGTCTAATAGAAATCCAAACCTAAAATTAAGGTCATTTAGTCGTCTAAATCTTGTACGTATTTCTTGTTTGAGGCGATCGAGAACACTTTTCATAACGCGAGAAATTTCTCATTCTGCGGAAAGACCAACATCTCTAGCCGATTCTAAGCATTTTGCGGCACATTCTTACGCGTTTTACTATATCAGTATCTTTTTTCTATTACTTCTTCACAGAGAGTGTCTCGAATTTTGGATAGTTCAAATGTCGCAAATGTTCCGGATATATGCATGCATTTTTTAGTAAAAATACTAATTATTCAGGAAGTTCTGCTTTGCGAACCATTTGGCGCTCCCATGTGAGTAGCGTCCGGTGCAAGAGAAAGATAAAAAGATAGATAGAGTGGAATAGAAAAGACGGAGAAGGATAAAGAGAACGGCAGAGGGAGGAGTCAATAAAAGGATAAGGAGGTGGTGGGGAGAGGGGGAGGGAGAGTAATAGGTAAACATTTCTTCAAAGTTTTGTAGATATACCAAGTGAGGGAAGAACAATGTTTGGTGGGTCTGCTAGTAAAGAGTGATAAGCGTTGCTAATAATAATGCATTGCTAGAAAATAAAATGTAACCGATCAAGTTCTGTTGAATGAACCAAATTGTGTATAACAGAATAGCAACAAAAAGGCAACTCTTAGAGGCCAATTGCAAAGCGAGTAGGGCGGCATTCAAGTTAACACCCTCAGCCACTGCCCAGTCATACCATTCCCATGTTCGATCAATACATTTGCTTCCCATCGATCGTTGCATGCGCTGCATCGTAAGCATATTTGTATTTCGTCATGAAATGCAATACCAATAATTTCATAACCCAACGCTTGTGAGAAATCAAGGCCACGGTCATATTCCCCTGCATACAAACACACTTCCGTAAGGGTTTCGCCGCTGCCGCCGGCGCTGAGGTTTCTTTGGCAAACTGGCAAGAACGTTTGGGCAGTTGCCGTCGGGGATCCGTACGATTAAGTCGAGATGTGTATTAGTTAATATTGAACCATTTAAATAAAAAAATATCTTGTTAACTTTAGATCTCATTGTTGTGTTAATTTCAACTTCCTAGTTTGTGTGCAGCGAGTTGGCTCCTTAATTTTTTTTAGTGAAAGAATCTGAGATCCTTTAAGTTTCATATGGCTGCCTTTACACTAGTATAAAGTATGAATGTTTGAGATTTCGAGTTCTTTACTCAGCTCCCGAGAAGCTATCTGATGAAGAAGTGAAATTCATCGCGATTTAACCGATTTAGTCCATTTTTACTGAAAACATTTCCTGCTAAACACCAAAGCTTAAGTCGAGTTAAGGCACCAGAAACGTTGGGAAATGCATTGTAAGAAAGGGGCAGTGCCACGCGATTGATACAAAGCTCTTTTTCGCTAAGATATAGCTTATTATATTCGTCTACGACCCTTTTAAAAATCTTTTATATGAAAGTGGGCGTGGTCTTTAACCGATCTCGTCCATTTTTTCTAGAATAGGGAAGATTTGTGGACCCAATTTTATTGCGATCCGTTAATTTTTCTTCGAGTTATGGCTCCCGGAACATAGAGAATTGCTTAGTCATAAAAGGGGGGTTGCCACGCCCAGTTTTTAAAATTTGAAGTTTTTATACTCAGTTGAGCAGAGCTCACAGAGTATATTAAGTTTGATTGGATAACGGTTGGTTGTACATATATAAAGGAATCGAGATAGATATAGACTTCCATATATCAAAATAATCAGGATCGAAAAAAAATTTGATTGAGCCATGTCCATCCGTCCGTCCGTCCGTCCGTCCGTTAACACGATAACTTGAGTAAATTTTGAGGTATCTTGATGAAATTTGGTATGCAGGTTCCTGAGTACACATCTCAGAACGCTATTTAAAATGAACGATATCGGACTATAACCACGCCCACTTTTTCGATATCGAAAATTTCGAAAAACCGAAAAAGTGCGATAATTCATTACGAAAGACAGCTAAAGCGACGAAACTTGGTAGATGAGTTGAACTTATGACGCAGAATAGAAAATTAGTAAAATTTTGGACAATGGGCGTGGCACCGCCCACTTTTAAAAGAAGGTAATTTAAAAGTTTTGCAAGCTGTAATGAACTTAGTTCACGTGCTTACTTGAACTCACTTTATCTTGGTATGAAAAATGAACGAAATCCGACTATGACCACGCCCACTTTTTCGATATCGAAAATTACGAAAAATGAAAAAATCCCATAATTCTATACCAAATACGAAAAAAAGCATGAAACATGGTAAGGTAATTGGATTGTTTTATTGACGCGAAATATAACTTTAGAAAAAACTTTATAAAATGGTTGTGACACCTACCATATTAAGTAGAAGAAAATGAAAAAGTTCTACAGGGCGAAATAAAAAACCCTTAAAATCTTGGCAGGTATTACATATATAAATAAATTAGCTGTATCCAACAGATGATGTTCTGGGTCACCCTGGTCCACATTTTGGTCTATATCTGGAAAACGCCTTCACACCACTCCCTTTTAAAACTCTCATTAATACCTTTAATTTGATACCCATATCGTACAAACTCATTCTAGAGTCACCCCTGGTCCACCTTTATGGCGATATCTCGAAAAGGCGTCCACCTATAGAACTAAGCCCCACGCCCTTTTAAAATACTTATTAACACCTTTCATTTGATACCCATATCGTAAAAACATATTCTAAAGTCACCCCTGGTCCACCTTTATGGCGATATCTCGAAAAGGCGAAAACCTATAGAACAAAGGCCCACTCCCTTTTAAAATACTCATTAACACCTTTCTTTTGATACCCATATTGTACAAACAAATTATAGGGTCACCCCTGCTCCACCTTTATGGCGATATCTCGAAACGGCGTCCACATATGGAACTAAGGATTACTCCCTTTTAAAATACTCATAAACACCTTTCTTTTGATACCCATATTGTACAAACAAATTCTAGGGTTACCACTATATATCGAAACCGCGTCCACCTATGGAACTAAGGATTACTCCCTTTTAAAATACTCATTAGCACCTTTCATTTGATACCCATATCGTGCAAACGCGTTCTATAGTCACTCCTGGTCCACCTTTATGGCGATATCTCGAAAAGGCGACCACCTATACAACAACCACCACTCCCTTTTAAAACCCTTATTAATACCTTTAATTTGATACCCATATCGTACAAACATATTCTAGAGTCACCCCTGGTCCACCTTTAGGGCGATATTTCGAAACGGCGTCCACCTATAGAACTAAGGCCCACTCCCTTTTAAAATACTCATTAACGCCTTTCGTTTGATGCCCATATTGTACAAACAAATTCTAGGGTCACCCCTGGTCACCTTATGGCGATATCTCGAAACGGCGTGCACCTATGGAACTAAGGATTACTCCCTTTTAAAATGCTCATTAACACCTTTTTTTTTTATACCCATATTGTACAAACAAATTCTAGGGTCACCCCTGGTCCACCTTTGTGGCGATATCTCGAAATGGCGTCCACCTATGGAACTAAGGATTACTCCCTTTTAAAATACTCATTAACACCTTTCATTTGAAACCCATATCGTATAAACGCATTCTAGAGTCAACCCTGATCCACCTTTATGGCTATATCCCTAAATGGCATCCACCTATAGAACTATGGCCCACTCCCTCATAACATACTCTTTAACGCCTTTCATTTGATACACAGTCCAGGGTTTCCCTCGGTTCATTTTCCTACATGGTTATTTTCCCTTATGTTGTCACCATAGCTCTCAACTGAGTATGTAATGTTCGGTTACATCCGAACTTAACCTTCCTTACTTGTTCCTATTTGTTGTTATAAATCCACTTGGGAAATGAAATGCCATTGATATAGAGCTTTTTTTTTGCAAAGATAGAGCTTATTTCATTCATCCACGACCCTTTTAAGAATCATTTATATAAAAGTGGGCGTGGTTCTTAACCGATTTCGTTAATTTTTCTTCAAAGCATTCCTTATAGTAAAGGCAACCTCTCTGACGAATTTTGTTACGATAGGTTTAACGATTTTTGATTTATGATTAATAAATTGATTTTATCACAAGTGGGCGGTGCCACGCCCAATTAAAATTTTTTTTTAAAATTTTTATCAAGAGTTTCAATATCAGTCCACACGTCAAGTTTTAACATTCTAGGTGTATTATTTACTAAATAATCAGGTTTTTTGTGTTTTCCAAAATGTTATATATATAAAAAGTGGGCGTGGTTATGATCCGGTTTCGGTCATTTTCAATACAAATCTATGCTTGTGTACCAAATTTGGTGAAGATATCTCAATATTTACTCAAGTTATCGTTTTAACGGACAGACGGACGGACGGACGGACATGGCTCAATCAAATTTTTTTTCGATACTGATGATTTTGATATACGGAAGTCTATATCTATCTGGATTCCTTTATACCTGTACAACCAACCATTTTACATACAATCAAAGTAATAGTACGCTGTGTAAAAGAGCAGCTGGGTATAAAACTGCTATAAAACACCAATTGAGAAATAATAAATTCAAAGCCTACCATGTCATTAATAATAAATTTATAGGGAGTTCTAAATTTTTAATACCAGTCCTTAAATGAAATACTTCATCTTAAACAAATTTAAAACTTTCCTTCAGATCCAATCAAAATTGTTGATATGGTATTTCACTGGTAATTTTCTTTGATATTTAATAAATTGCCATGAGCTTTCCTTTTGTTATTATAATAAACACTTAAAATGAAAATCGGTTCGGATGTGTACATTCAGATAAGATTAGGCAACTTATAACGAAATAAAATGAGGATAAAAAAATTTTAAGGACTACCTTTATATAAATGGACCAAAATATACAGACATAGCCTTGCTGAATTTTGACTAAAAAACTTTAACAATAGTTCTTGTAAAGTAATTTTGGGATTTAAAATTATAAAGGTAGAGCGCGTGTTTAAATTTTAAATAACCAATTAATTAATCCCAAATACATGGTTTGCCTTAAATTGAAAGATTGCTCTGAACCTTTATAGTTTTAAATCCCAAAATACTTTTATAACAGCTATTGTTAAAGTTTTTCAGTCCAAATTCAACAAGGCTATGTCTGTATTAAAGAAAAATTGCCTTCTATTTCTTGGTCCATTTATATAAAGGTGGTCCTTAACATTTTTTTATATTCTTTTTATTTTAAATTTTTTAGTACTGCCTACAAAAAGTTAATTGCAACTTTGATTAGTAATTTAAGTAATTCCTAAGTGAAAATTCTTATCTTTATTTATTTGTTCAAAATAGCTATCCGTTCTTTGGCGTTGCTCGGACGTACTACGTCTATATCTATATTCGGCATAGGTGACTGTAGAAAGATGTATGTTGTGTGCTACATATAAATCGGTGAATTATTATAGTTGTTCGATTTTCTTGATATTGGTGGAGTGGGTGAGTTGGACAAAGAGGAATGTGGTGAATGATTCTTTTTGCCGATTATTCTCATAATTGGCGAAGCCGGATAGTGCAACGCAATCGATGTTGATGAATATGATCACAATTGTTGAGGAAGTAAGTTCAACACAATTGATGATGTGGTGAATTTTCATTGCTGGTGAATGTACATCATAACAAGAGAATTCCACCTCGTTTGTCAGCTACTTAAATTGCACCGCTGAAAATCGTGGTGAAATTCACATACGCCTGAAAGTTTAAAAGAATCGTGGTGAAAGTCGCATACGCCTAAAAGTATGCAAGGACGTGCATTGAGTTGGGCCTTCAACGAGGTGGAATTCTACAACGCCTGCAACACTCAGGAGGCTAGCCATGAAGGTATGTCCTAATCTTCTAATTAGTTCGACTTGTGCGTTACGTAGCGCAAATTTTTTGATCAAACATAGCACTGTCACCGAGTTTTAAACTATATTTCAGGTTTCAAGTCTCTAGATATCCAGGAAGTTGGTTAAAAATCGATTGCAGAATTCCCAATTTAAAACTAGTTTTCTCAATATCTCGATCCATTAGCCACCTAGCGGAATTCTTTTGATAAAATATTGCATTGTCTCCGGGTTCTGACTTACGGCCCAAGTTTCATGTCGCTAGCTCACCGGGAAGTTACTTACAAATCGATCGCAAGATTCCCTGCATTTTTTCAGGGATTTTCAGGGATTTTCGTTTATCTCGATTCGTCTGCCACTTGGAGGCATTTTTTATAGTGCGATCGACTCGCAAACTATGTGCTAAGTTTCAAGTCTCTGGATTACCGAGAAGTTAGTTAAATGTCGATCGCAAAATTTCCATTTTAAAATTAATTTTCTGTATATCTTGATCCGTGCGCCACCTAGCGGATTTTTTTCACTTGAATTGTAATGTCTTCCAGATTTGAACTATGTTCTAAGTATCAAGTGTCTAGCTCAACGGGAAGTTTCCGAAAAAGACTTTTCCGTGGGCCAAAAATTCGTATGGAAATGAGGTGAAAAACACGAAAGGGAGTTAATATAAGGGTATAAAAAACTAGTAAAGTATTGCTAGCCTTCTTGCTGTACAAGGAAATATTTTTGGGACACCGGTGTCATATTGTACACATATCACTTAACCTATCCTATCTGAACTTAATACCACAATTCAACTGTACAAATACAGAAAACAGCAATTAAATTTTCCTCTGAAAAAGAATAGAAAAATATTTTAACAAACACGCGCTAATTTCATTTCGCTGGAATAAATATAAAAACCTTGAGTTTGTTATTTTGCTAGAGCAAAAGCTGTTTGTTTAGCTGATGTAGTACTTGCATTACGCTTGACGCGTTAACCATAAAAAATTAAAAAGAAAAGCAAATTAATGTTTGGTGGGATTTATCTTCGAGACGATTTAGGCCGAAATTCTTTTAGAATTTTGCGTCTTGCTCCCTTTTGATTTTCCCTAGAAATTAGCGGAACGGGACATACATGATTTATGCCGACTCAAGGCGGAAGCTTTTGCAAGGAACATGCGTTTTCACTGAAAAGCTTTTCATAGTAGAAATACGGTCTCGCAAACTGAAGTTTGAGTACGGTTGTAATACCGCCATTCTAGGCAGGAACGAGTGGAAGAGAAACCCGGGCATAAGGGTCGACGACATCCAAATCTACACTGACGGCTCCAAGATGGAATCGGGAGTGGGGCCGTAGTCTTCTCTGAGTCCCTAGATTTGTCTGCATCATTCAGACTCCCATCGCACTGCAGCGTGTTTCAAGCAGAAATCCTCGCGATTTGGCAAGCCTGTATATCACTGGAGGGCTTGAATATAGCTGGTAAAGTTTGCATCCTGTCGGATAGCCGAGCAGCGATAAAAGCGCTTTCCTCGCCACACATTAACTCAAAATTAGTGTGGGCTTGTAAGCGACTCATATCCCAGTTATCCGCCAATCTAGAACTACGCGTTAATTGGGTCCCGGGTCATAGGGGGATAGAGGGTAACGAGAAGGCAGACGAGCTAGCACGCAGGGGCTCATCCGATATGAACGAGGAAATAACCAGTGTCGAAGTTGGCATACCCTTTGCAGTAGCCAAGGGGAATATCCAAAGCTTCTACTTGAAGAAAGCACAAACAAAGTGGAATAACATCACCACCTGTGCAATGTCAAAATCCATTTGGCCAAACTATGATGGAAAGAGGACGAGAAGTCTTCTGAACAAATTCAGTGCTAACACACGCAAACTGATAGCAGTCTGCACCGGTCTTTGGGCAGTAGGTACGCATGCGGAAAAGATGGGCATTCCGTATAACGACTACTGCAGAAGCTGCAAAGATCCAAATGCCAGGGAGACAGTAGAACGCTTTATGTGTAAATGGCCGGCTCTAGCTAGAGCCCGGCTAAGGTTCCTTGGAACCCCGTTTCTAGAAAACCTCAGGGGGTATCTGTGATAGCAATCCCGAATATTCTTAACTTTATCAACAACTCTGGCTGGTTGTAATACATTGACCGTAACATTCCGTAGGTTTTTAGACGAGTAACATGGCATCAAAACCACTTTAATTAGCTACTTGAGCGACCAGGATCGCAGCCATTTCACCTACCTAGAAATACGGTTGGAGTTTATCCCAAATCACTGCCGTGGGGCGACCGCGCTTAAATAAACTTTTTTCCAATTGAAGAACTTGTTTTGAATTTTTGATGTTGCTTTGGCCGGCACTTCAACTCAATACCTTCGGTTTGGTATGCGCAGTACGCTCGCACCACACCACGGCGGCCGCTTTTTTTTATCAAAAAGTGGTTTGAGATTTCGTCAGGCACACCGTTAAAAGTTTGAACCTAAATCTGAAACATTTTAGACGAATGACCAAACCAAATTTTGTTTAAGATCTAGATTATACCGGTGCTGCTGAAAATTAGTGCATAGCACTGGGTTTCAATTTGAAACTGGAAATGTCTACACTTAGAGTTATAAAAAAAAAAATAGTGCGCTGTTCCCTGAAATCCTTTCAGTGAGTAACTTGTGATACACATTTCTTGTTCGGAACTAGACCTAAATTGCCAAATAATTACAAGTTCGGTACTAACAAGATTTTACGCAGTTATAAAATCGATATCTTGGGCCCATATTTTTATACTCAGTTGAGCAGAGCTCACAGAGTATATTAAGTTTGATTGGATAACGGTTGGTTGTACATATATAAAGGAATAGAGATAGATATAGACTTCCATATATCAAAATAATCAGGATCGAAAAAAAATTTGATTGAGCCATGTCCGTCCGTCCGTCCGCCCGTCCGTCCGTCCGTTAACACGATAACTTGAGTAAATTTTGAGGTATCTTGATGAAATTTGGCATGTAGGTTCCTGAGCACTCACCTCATATCGCTATTTAAAATGAACGATATCGGACTATAACCACGCCCACTTTTTCGATATCGAAAATTTCGAAAAACCGAAAAAGTGCGATAATTCATTACCAAAGATAGATAAAGCGACGAAACTTTGTAGATGAGTTGAATTTATGACGAAGAATAGAAAATTAGTAAAATTTTGGACAATGGGCGTGGCACCGCCCACTTTTAAAAGAAGGTAATTTAAAATTTTTTCAAGCTGTAATTTGTCAGTCGTTGAAGATATCATGATGAAATTTGGCAGGGACGTTGCTCCTATTACTATATGTACGCCTAATAAAAATTAGCAAAATCGGAGGACAACGCCCACTTTAAAAAAAAAATTTTTTTTTAAAGTAAAATTTGAACAAAAAATTTAATATCTTTACAGTATATAAGTCAATTATGTCAACATTCAACTCCAGTAATGATATGGTGCAACAAAATACAAAAATAAAAGAAAATTTCAAAATGGGCGTGGCTCCGCCCTTTTTCATTTAATTTGTCTAGGATACTTTTAACGCCATAAGTCGAACAAAAATTAACCAATCCTTTTGAAATTTGGTAGGGGCATAGACTTTATGATGTTAACTGTTTTCTGTGAAAACGAGCGAAATCGGTTGATGCCACGCCCAGTTTTTATACACAGTCGTTCGTCTGTCCTTCCGCATGGCCGTTAACACGATAACTTGAGCAAAAATCGACATATCTTTAATGAACTTTGTTCACGTACTTACTTGAACTCACTTTAACTTGGTATGAAAAATGAACGAAATCCGACAATGACCACGCCCACTTTTTCGATATCGAAAATTACGAACAATGAAAAAAATGCCATAATTCTATATCAAATACGAAAAAAGGGATGAAACATGGTGAGGTAATTGGATTGGTTTATTGACGCGAAATATAACTTTAGAAAAAACTCTGTAAAATGGTTGTGACACCTACCATATTAAGTAGAAGAAAATAAAGTTCTGCAGGGCGAAATAAAAAACCCTTAAAATCTTGGCAGGTATTATATATATAAATAAATTAGCGGTATCCAACAGATGATGTTCTGGGTCACCCTGGTCCACATTTTGGTCGATATCTGGAAAACGCCTTCACATATACAACTACCACCACTCCATTTTAAAACTCTCATTAATACCTTTAATTTGATACCCATATCGTACAAACACATTCTAGAGTCACCCCTGGTCCACCTTTATGGCGATATTTCGAAACGGCGTCCACCTATAGAACAAAGGCCCACTCCCTTTTAAAATACTCACTAACACCTTTCTTTTGATACCCATATTGTACAAACAAATTCTAGGGTCACCCCGTCAACCTTTATGGCGATATCTCGAAAAGGCGACCACCTATACAACAACCACCACTCCCTTTTAAAACCCCCATTAATACCTTTAATTTGATACCCATATCGTACAAACACATTCTAGAGTCATCCCTGGTCCACCTTTATGGCGATATTTCGAAACGGCGTCCACCTATAGAACTAAGGCCCACTCCCTTTTAAAATACTCATTAACACCATTCGCTTGATGCCCTTTTAAAATACTCATTAACACCTTTCATTTGATATCCACATCGTACAAACGCATTCTAGAGTTAACCCTGATCCACCTTTATGGCGATATCTCGAAAAGGCGACCACCTATACAACTACCACCACTCCCTTTTAAAACCCTCATTAATACCTTTAATTTGATACCCATATCGTACAAACAAATTCTAGGGTCACACCTGGTCCACCTTTATGGCGATATCTCGAAACGGCGTCCACCTATGGAACTAAGGATTACTCCCTTTTAAAATACTCATTAACACCTTTCTTTTGATACCCATATTGTACAAACGCTTTCTAGAGTCACCCCTGGTCCACCTTTATGGTGATATCTCGAAACGGCGTCCACCTGTGGAACTAAGCATCACTCCCTTTTAAAATACTCATTAACACCTTTCTTTTGATACCCATATTGTACAAACAAATTCTAGGGTCACCCCTGGTCCACCTTTGTGGCGATATCTCGAAACGGCGTCCACCTATGGAACTAAGGATTACTCCCTTTTAAAATACTCATTAACACCTTTCTTTTGATACCCATATTGTACAAACAAATCCTAGGGTCACCCCTGGTCCACCTTTATGGCGATATCTTGAAACGGCGTCCACCTATGGAACTAAGGATTACTCCCTTTTAAAATACTCATTAACACCTTTCATTTGATACCCATATCGTACAAACGCTTTCTAGAGTCACCCCTGGTCCACCTTTATGGTGATATCTCGAAACGGCGTCCACCTGTGGAACTAAGCATCACTCCCTTTTAAAATACTCATTAACACCTTTCTTTTGATACCCATATTGTACAAACAAATTCTAGGGTCACCCCTGGTCCACCTTTGTGGCGATATCTCGAAACGGCGTCCACCTATGGAACTAAGGATTACTCCCTTTTAAAATACTCATTAACACCTTTCTTTTGATACCCATATTGTACAAACAAATTCTAGAGTCACCCCTGGTCCACCTTTATGGCGATATCTCGAAACGGCGTCCACCTATGGAACTAAGGATTACTCCGTTTTAAAATACTCATTAACACCTTTCATTTGATACCCATATCGTACAAACGCATTCTAGAGTCACCCCTGGTCCACCTTTATGGCGATATCTCGAAAAGACGACCACCTATACAACTACCACCACTCCCTTTTAAAACCCTCCTTAAACCTTTAATTTGATACCCATATCGTACAAACAAATTCTAGGGTCACACCTGGTCCACCTTTATGGCGATATCTCGAAACGGCGTCCACCTATGGAACTAAGGATTACTCCCTTTTAAAATACTCATTAACACCTTTCTTTTGATACCCATATTGTACAAACAAATTCTAGGGTCACCCCTGGTCCACCTTTATGGCGATATCTCGAAACGGCGTCCACCTATGGAACTAAGGATTACTCCCTTTTAAAATACTCATTAACACCTTTCATTTGATATCCACATCGTACAAACGCATTCTAGAGTTAACCCTGATCCACTTTTATGGCTATATCCCTAAATGGCGTCCACCTATAGAACTATGGCCCACTCCCTCTTAAAATACTCTTTAACACCTTTCATTTGATATCCACATCGTACAAACGCATTCTAGAGTTAACCCTGATCCACCTTTATGGCGATATCCCTAAATGGCGTCCACCTATAGAACTATGGCCCACTCCTTCATAAAATACTCTTTAATGCCTTTCATTTGATACATATATCATACAAACACATTCCAGGGTTTCCCTCTGTTCATTTTCCTACATGGTTATTTTCCCTTATGTTGTCACCACAGCTCTCAACTGAGTATGTAATGTTCGGTTACACCCGAACTTAACTTTCCTTACTTGTTCATATTAAATTTGATAAATATGTTATCAACAAAAGAACTGCTGCCAGCTTTAAGTAACTTCGACTGATGATTTCTTTTCCAAAACTTTCCCACTGGCTTGGAGGTATCGATAAATGCTCTAATGTCGTACTAGAAGCAGCATCTAGAATTTCGTTTTGGTTCGGAACCAACGAAATATTCACAAGAAAACAACTAAACTGTAATTTTTACACTAGTTTGGAACTACCGAAATAGTTCCAATAAAATAATTAGTTCTGAAGTGGAAATATGTATCTAGTCCGGAACTATAGACAAGTTAATGCAACTCGAACCAACTGGGACATCGCCATGTTAAATTCGACAATTGGAAGCATGTAAAAGATATAGAGGGCGAACTAGAAGAGGCCCCTAATCTAATAGAACCGCACCAGTTTTGAAATAGAGTTTTTTTCCTACAGCGTTGATCTACCTACTGTGTAAGAAATCATTTCATAACACCTTAAATGTATAAAAAAATTGTTTGAAAAAGATTCGATAACTTGCAGCACTTTTTACAAATAAAATTTATTATTTTTGAATTTTGAGAACCAATTTTAAACCTTTAGGATAGGTTTTAAAACCATACGTTTTTATTCAAGTTTCTACTTTTAGAGTTTTGGAGCTTTTTGCTTTTGTTTCAAACCCAGAAGTCACTACAAGTTTGTGTTTTTGAATTTTTTGAAAGTTTTTTGGTTTTTTTTTACAGTAATTTTAATATTTTAAACTTATTGTTTAAACAAGTTTTAAATTGAAATCGAAAAAAATTAAAAAATACTGTAGTAAATTGAGAGCTTTCCAATTTAGTAGTAAAATGTTTAAACAAGTGTTTAAACCGGTAAATGGTTAAAAATTTGGGCTCAGATTTCTAACCGTACACTTGCACACGAAAATTTACTCCAGCTCTAACAGTGTGTATAAATAAATAAAATAAAATAAAAAAAAAATATAAATAGCGCCCACAAAACTTGTCTTGCTTTAGTTACTACTTTATACTTCTTGCAAGTAGCGGAAAGGCAGAAACTAAGATGAATTCACACAGTCGCATCACTATCCTGGTTGTCGTCCTTGGCTGTCTTATGACCAATGTAAACTCGCAACCTTCAAGTACTGGCGAAACTTCAAGTACTGACGATCGGAGTTATTTGGTAGCAGTACTTGCTCGAGGACGCTATAGTTGCCCTGGCGCATTAGTCAGCATGAAAATAGTGATTACAGCTTCGATTTTCTTGAGAGAAGCAGATAAAGATTCAACCAAAGTTGCAGCTGATATAGTTGCTGCAGCTAATTCAGCAACTGAGTGCGGACCAACTCGCGAAGTGAAAGAAATATTTGTTCAACCTAAATCAAAAGACGTATTTAACAATGAGGATATTGCGGGAATTGAACTGAAACAACCCTTTAACGAAAATGATGGAAGGAAGCCAATATCAATTTGCGAAGATAAACTTCCGATGAGCACAACGATGCAAACTATTGAATGGAAACTCGAAATCCCAGAACTCGTAAAAAGCCAAGCAGTTACAGTACCAAGACAGGAATGTAAATGTAAATCTACCTCTACCAAAATGGAAAAAAATATGTATTGTGCTAAAAGTGGCATTGAAATGGGTGTTTTTGAGTTTGGAACACCGGGCGTCGTGGGTAGACAACTTTGTGCGGTGGGAATGAATTTGGTTGAAGGCCCCAAAGGATTTCGGCAAATTTATGCAAATGCAGCTGATCGAAAAGTTCTGGATTTCATAAAAACATTCAATAAGAATTAAAAATTTGGAAGTTATTATATTTAAAATTTTGGTGCGAGAAATATTTATCTTATAAAAATGGGGATAGTATGTATACAAAAAATATATATTATTATAATATATTTAACCTTTAAACAATTTTGAATTTCTTTTATTATTTTTAAAATAAAGTGCTGATTTAACTTTTTCAATAAGGTTGAAATAGTATGTTCTGTCCAGGCGCGTAGCCAGAAAAAAATTTCGAGGGGGGGCGGGCGGGGGGAAGGGGGTTTTGGCCAAAGTGTCAGTAAATAATAATTACCTGAAAATATACACATATTTATATTTTTACATATCACATATTTATACTTTTATTTTTTTTTTAATTTTTCTTTCTTTCTACAAAACAATGTTTATTTTTCTTGTTTTGCTATTTTGTTTAGAATTTTTATATATCGATGTACCGTAGGGAAAAACACACGGAACAATTATTTAATACATCAATGAACGTGCTTGGTCGCTCCTGTTGTTGTTGTTGTTGTAGTGATAAGGTTGCTCCCCGAAGGCTTTGGGTAGTGTTATCGATGTGATGGTCCTTTGCCGGATATAGATCCGGTACGATCCGGTACCACAGCACCATTAAGGTGCTAGCCCGACCATCTCGGGAACGATTTATGTGGACACATTAAACCTTCAGGCCATTCCCTCCCTCCCCACCCCCAGGTTTCATGAGGAGCTCGGGGTCGCCAGAGCCTCGTCTGTTAGTGAAACAGGATTCGCCGCGGATAGGTGAGGTTGACAATTGGGTTTGGAGAAGCTATATATTGCGCTGGAAACCTGAAGGGTTGCGCTACACAGCCCCTTGAATATGGTATTTTAGTCGCCTCTTACGACAGGCATACCTAACCCGCTGGGGTCTTGGTCGCTCCTCCTTTGGAATTGTTAAACAATGCCTGAGAAAGTATTGCTATGCTTTTCATTATAGCGTAATACAAAAAAATATTCTTGATCATATTTTCATTTGATTTACTTGATGAGAGATTTCTTTCATTTCATTTTTATTGAGAGGTGGGTAAAGCCGCGTCAAAACGCACATGTTTTTTAATTGATCTCTAGAATTTCAAGAACGATGCAAAAATGTATAGGTAATGTCGATACAAAATTACACTTTTCGGGACTCCTCTTCGTTTGCAAGAAAACATTTTTTTTTATGGAACATTTTAGTGAAAAGTTAATAACTCGCCTGTACATTCTTTTTGTAGACAAAAAATTTGCCTGCTCTCAAAAAAAATTTTATAGATTTATTGCAAAAAGCCTGTGAGTTATTAACTTTTCATTAAAATATTCCTTTTTTTTTAACACTGTATTTTGCAAACGAATTGGAATCTCGAAATTTCGCTCAAGTGTATTTTTGTATCGACATTTCCTACATATCTTTGCAGTCTTTGTTGAAATCCCAGAGATCAATGAAATTACATTGGCGGTTTTGACGTGACTTTACTCAGGTGAAACATACGAAAATGAGATAACTGAGCATGAAAATAATGCAAAATTCGATATTTTAAAAGGAGCCACTACCAATAACATCTCTTAGTGCGAAATATTATTTAATTTTATTCTTTCGCATTTTCATTATTGCTATTAATGTTATTTTCTTAACAGGGGTTTTAAAAGTGAATAGAGTAATTATTCTAGTACAGACGTATATTTTTTAATTTTCGGAAATTTCGGGGGGGGGGGGGGGAGGGATTGAACCCCCAAACCGCCCCCGCCCCCCTGAATACTCGCTTGTTTCTGTCATACGATTTGTGATTTAATAACAAAAATGACTAGCTTAACTCATTTGTATTTAATGAAGCTAACTTAAATACACCATTAAAGGTTTGAGCCTTTTTTTGTACAGCAAAGGAAATGGTTTGGTTTTAGATTGCACATAATTTCGTGAAAAAAGGTGTGCAGAACTCGGTTTCAATTTTAAGTCAGAGAAGTCTACACTTGCAATAAAAAAAAGAAGAAGAAAGGACGGAACTGTCTTCGGCTGTTCCGAAGACTTCATACCTTTCATGAATGAAGCCGAGCAATAATCTTATTCAATTCATAATATCCGGGTAATGGGCTACATAAAATCTTAATCTTAATAAATGCGAAAGTTTGGATGTCCAGACGTCTGTCTTTGTGACACATTCACGCATGAACAGCTGAACGGATTTGGATGAAATGGCACACATATAGCCAATAGTCTAGAAGGATCTACCAGATATATATTTTTGAAAAGGGGGAAGGTCCCCACCCTCTAGGAACAGTTATAATTTAATTATTATATTTTTTCGTCTTTGTGACTGAATCACCACGCCAGAACGGCTACACGGATGTTGATGAAATTTGGGGCACAGATAGACAATAGTCTACTGGCGAAATTTTTTTCGAACATGGAAAGCGGGGGGGGGGGGGGGGGGTTGGAGCTCCCAGGACCCCTTCGAACAATTACTTTTTAATAATTTTTACACATTATAGCTTTACGTTTACTGACTTTCACCAATATTACAAACTCAATAGGTCAAATAAGTCGAGGGCTTGCAAAGTGAGCAGTAACACCCTCCGTCTCCTCACCCCCTTCCCCATACCCCCTCTGGTGCAAAATGTATAAATTGTTATAACTCAATATAAATTTTCTCCTAAATCTATAATTTTTGGTATCTGGCTCATACAATCGAGATTTAACAATTTTGGAAAAACGATCGGTGGTGCTCTCCGTTTCCTCTCGCCATCCGCCTTCCTGCAATTGTTTTTATTAGTACGCTTTTATTAGCTTTACATGTATGTTTGTTTCTTCATTCGCTCCAACGCGCATGCTGCCTTATAACATGCTTTTATAAATAGCTTCACCTTATTTTTAAACCGACAGGGTCATATCGAGACTCTTCCGGGATCATTTCTGAATGGTCGGGATCCTGTCGGAGTTATTTTGGGACTATTCCGAGATCATTTGGGGATCCTTCCGGGATAATTTCTGGATGGTTTTCGGGATCCCGTAAGGGTCATTTCGGAACCATTTCGAGATCATTTGGGGAATCTCCCGGTATCATTTCTGGATGATTTTCGGGATCCGTTCGGGTACCCGTCAGGGTAATTTCGGGAAATTTTTGGATAGTTTGCGAGGTCCATCTGGGATCCCGTCGGGGTTATTTCGGGACATTTTCGGTATCCTTCCGGAACTATCCTGGGATGATTTGGGGATCATTTTGGTATCTTTTATGGATGGCTTTCGGCATGGATTTCGGGACTTTTTGGGGACTATTTCCGGATAATTTGGGGACCGTACCGGCATAATTTCTGGATGGTTTTGGGGACCCTTCAGGAATCCCTTCTGGATGGTTTACGGAAACCCGTCGTGGTCATTTCGTAACTTTTTCTGGCTTATTTCGGGTTCATTTGGGGAGCTTTCCGGCATGAGTTCTGGATGGCTTTCGGGATCTATCTGGGATCACGTTAGGGTTATTTCGGAATATTTTCGGGATCCTTCCGGCATCATTTCTGGATGGTTTTCGGGATACGTCCGGGATCCCGCCTGGGTAATTTCGGGACTTTTTCGGGACTATTTTGGGATCTTTTGGGTACTCTTCCGGCATCATTTCTGGATGGTTTTCGGGATCCCGTCGGGTCATTTCGGGACTACTTCGGGATCATTTGGGGACTCTTCCGGTATCATTTATGGATGAGGGACAAGCATACGTGGCACAGAGTCGAGTAAAGTCTTTGGAAGGATTATGTATTGAGGACTTATATTGTAACAAATTGTCAGGAAAGAGTTCTTGTAGTAATGAGTCACTAAATGAACTAAATAGAATGAGAAATAATAGGCAATTAAATAAAGACTAAAAACTTGAAAATAAAATAATTAAAAATTTTTTTTAATTTAAACGGTTTTATTGAAAACAATACTTACATGAAGTAATAATAAAACTAAAAGCTAGAAAATAATTAGGTAGGTCCTAGGTACTAGTCATCACACTCCTCATCGATTTAGGGCGTTGATCAGACAATTAAATGAAAGCATTGGACGCGTCAAATTTCTATTCATAGTCATATATAAGACCAACTGAACCTTAATCAGGCTATTCTACGCCTCACATTTTTAGAAATTTCACGCGCTCAACGCTTTTATTTAATTGTCTGATCAACGCCCTAGATTGATGAGGAGTGTGATGACTAGTACATAGGACCTATATAATTATTTTCTAGCTTTTAGTATTATTATTATTTCATGCAAGTATTGTTTTCAATAAAACCGTTTAACTTAACAAATTTTTTTAAATTATTTTTTTATATTATTTACGAATTCATCCTCCTCGTTCTGATATTAATATATTTTCTATATCTCGTTAGATAAACTTCTTTTAGAAAAAAATTTGCAAAGACAAAAACGTCACACCTTTTCTTGACAGAAAATATAAATAAATAATATCAGATGCTCACAGGGCTGAATGCTGCCGGTTGAAAATACATAAGATTAGGGTCAAGTCCTAACGTTAAATTTGCCCAACATACACTTTTAATTATATATACATATATGCTACATGTTGCAATATACAATTTTGCTAAATTTATTTTCAGGTAATTTGTTTAGAAAAAATACGCGTAACCAGGAATTTTTTTTTTCTTTCAGATCGAAAGTATTTTTTAATAATTTAACAAAAGACACCCAAAACTTTGCGGATATTCAAACCAAAATAAATGTGTATAAATCTTTACTACATTCAAATGTAAGTACAACACATTTTATTAAGTTTTAGATGTTTCTTCGTAAAATTTTCTGTAACCTGTGAAATATATGCGAAGCCGTAAACGTTGCGCAGATGCAACGTGCCGGGGTTAATGGGTTAATGGCATTGAAATTTTAATTAGGCACTTCTAACCAAAAATTTACTCAAGGCTAAATGGGTTGAGTGAAAAATAAAATAAAAAATTGCCTAGCTATAAATACCCAACAAGCAAAATAAACGTAATACACGTTTTTAATAAGTTTTCTCAAAAAGACATTAAGCTTACAAAACGTGGTTGGGACCTCACATTCTCTTGTACAAAGATCAAAAGTCTACAGTAACAAGGTTGTTTTATTTGAAGCGACGTTAACTCATTTTCAAAATTTCTATAGAAGCCGTTTAAAACACATTAATTTTACGAACATAAGAAAGATGCTTAAATCAATTACAAATTAAGGTCTCATTAACACTTTGAACAAGATCTTGATTATGTTATGCCGCTTAAGTTCGAGCAGTGTTGTTACTCAAAATTTATTGCACTGCTCCCAACTCTGGTCATGTGACAGTATACGATGGAACGTATTAGCAGTTTGCAAACAAATGAAACTAATTAATCTTATTGATATTTTCAATTCTACCGGGAATTAAAGTAAAAATATTTTTTCTATTGATATTTTGTCTAAGGGTCCACATATATTTATTATCTAACTTAACGAGGTACAAAGGATCCTATTATAAAAAATTATGACCTCTCTAAAAGGCGAGGTTTTCCTAAACGAAATCGGCCAAACTTATATTTATTTCTTAAATATGGCATTTTTAACAACTAATAAAGATGAATAGTTTATCTTTCCTTTCGCTTTCTGTATTGTTTCTATTAAACAGCATTTTTTCATTATTATTTCATTTCATTTGGGTTCTTAAACATACAAAATGAGAAATCTCTAACTAATTATATGGTAACTGGAGGAGCTGTAGATGATGGAAGAACAAGGTAATTTATAGCAGTAGTGATAGTAGTTGAATTAATGGGTCGAAAGCGGTACAGTGGATGCAAATTTTCATTTTTAAATGTAATTTTTATATTTTTTATATTTTCCAGCGATATTTTCATCAGCTCTTATGTATGTCATGCGAATTCTGCGACGGCCCATAAGACAGAATAGTCATAATTTTTATGAAGAATTTTTTTAATTTCTACCGGGGTTTTTCACATTCAAAACCTCTAGGGTTAATGCAATTATTTTATCTTTGAGCACTTGTGTACCTATTTTTTTTTTAAATTTGCCTACTCGAGTATTTATTATTATTCTTCACAAATTTGTCCCTAAGAACAACTGTGTTTTTTCTTATTTTTCAAGTCCTAGATTGCCGGCATTTGTACAGCATGTGTACAGCCTGCTAAGCAATTGTCCTAAGTCAATCTTTTCCTAACAATCAGGTTGCTTGTATTTTTATACTCAGCTGAGCAGAGCTCACAGAATAAGCAAAATCGGATGACGAACACGCCCACTTAAAAAAAAATTTTTTTAAGTCAAATTATAACAAAAAATTGAATATCTTTACAGTATATAAGTAAATTATGTCAGCATTCAATTCCATTAATGAATGGTGCAACAAAATACAAAAATAAAAGAAAATTTCAAAATGGGCCTTTTTCCATATCGAAAATTACGAAAAAAGAAAAAAATGCTATAATTCTATACCAAATACGAAAAAAGGGATGAAACATGGTAATTGGATTGGTTTATTGATGCAAAATATAACTTTAGAAACAACTTTGTAAGATGGGTGTGACACCTACCATATTAAGTAGAAGCAAATGAAAAAGTTCTGCAGCGCGAAATCAAAAGCTCTTGGAATCTTGGCAGGAATACTGTTCGCGATATCACATATATAAATAAATTAGGTGTACCCGACAGATGATGTTCTGGGTCACCCTGGTCCAAATTTTTGTCGATATCTCGAAAACGCCTTCACATATACAACTACCAGCACTCCCTTTTAAAACCCTCATTAATACCTCTAATTTTATACCCATATCGTACAAACGCATTCTAGAGTCACCCCTGGTCCACCTTCATGGCGATATCTCGAAAAGGCATCCACCTATAGAACTAAGCCTCACTCCCTTTTAAGATACTCATTAACACCTTTCGTTTCATACCCATATTGTACAAACGCATTCTAGAGTCACCCCTGGTCCACCTTTATGGCGATATCACGAAAAGGCGTCCACCTATAGAACTATGGCCCACTCCCTCTTAAAATACTCTTTAACACCTGCCATTTGATACACATTCCAGGGTTACCCTAGGTTCATTTTCCTACATTCTTATTTTGTTTCCATAGCTCTCAACTGGGTATGTAATGTTCGGTTACACCCGAACTTAGCCTTCCTTACTTGTTGTAATTGAAACTTAAGTAACTTCCCGATAAGCTACAAGCTTGAAGCTTAGAAAATAGTTCAGAGTCCGACGACAATGCAATAATAAGAAAAAAATCGCCGCTAGGTTATACGATATTCACAAAAATCGTATTTGTGGTCCGATTTGGCTCATACATAATTAGGGAAAATAAAAATTTTAGATTACCTCGTTTCAAAACAGAAGTGGATAAGCAAAATATATTTTACCAAGGCCCGAAATGCTTTAATGAACTTCGCAATCATGTTAAAAATTGTGAAAACGTAAACGCGTTCAAAACAAAGTTTATTAGAATATTGCAAAGCCCTTCCAATATGATAAAATATTTTGTATCTGCATTTCATGCTACTGATCCTTGAGCGTGTAACGTAGCAAATGCTACGCCACAATATCTATTTCCTATGTAGCGCCCACCCCTAACATTATATTTTCCATTTACTGCCCACCCCTAGTAGTGTATGTACCGACATACATATATACATACATACCGGCCCAACAACCATCGCGCAAGCACAAGGCAAGCCAGCGATGGTGAACGCACAATGCTTGGGAATTTTTATTCGTGGCGCGCTGTGCGCGACAATGCGAGCATAATTCCCAATGTGTTCATAGTTACATATGAATAAAATGATTGGCCGGAATACACCAGGCACACTTCGCCGTAGGTAAGTGAAGTGCGAGTCGGCCGCCATTGGCGGTCGACAAGGGGTGCCCTTTGGGTTAGGAGGGTGCGTTACAAGGTCGGTTCCACCGATGGTACGCCCCCCTGCTTATCGGACGCCCCGCTGGTTTACCCACATTTCCGGTGAGTAAGACGGGATTTACACCCCTTATTACTCATCGGAAAGGTAGTGCACGAGCAGCCTTCTCGGGTAGGAAGGAAACCCGTCCCAACGCCAGTGGCGTGGCGGATTTCCCCACTACCCTGGCAGACTGCCCGAGCCAATATAAATACATTGTAGGGACTCCCTTTGGTTCGACGGGGGGTAAAGTTACAAGGTCGGTTCTGCCGATGGTACTTCCCCCAGGCCTATTGGGCAGCCTCACCCATATTCCAGGGACTCCCTTTGGATCGAGGGGGATAAAGTTACAAGGTCGGTTCTACCGATGGTACTTCCCCTCCCGGCCTATTGGGCAACCCTAATATTTTGTTATCATCTCCTCTGAGTAAGGCGGGGCTCACCCCCCTATTACTCTGAGGAAGGGTAATGCACGGATATACAGCTCAGGTAAGAGGGGAACACTTCCCAACGCCTGCGGCGGGACAAACTCCCCTACTACCCTAGCCGAATACCCGAGCCAATATATTGTAGTTAGTTAAACTAGCCTCGTACTAATAGACACACTTCGCCGTAGGTACAACATCACCACGATCCCGATCCTCGGACCTCCCATCCCGAAGTCTAGCCACCACCGTCGTCATAGCTATTTAGTGAGAGCCACCGTCATTCCGTACTCTCTCTTCGGGCGTGATCCTAACTACCACCGTCATTACTACCGCCGTTAGCACTCCTTAGCGAGAGCCACCGTCGTCTTCACCATCTCAGCCACTGCTTAGCTAGCACTCTATCTCCTTCTCTCTGTGGAGAGCCGTCGTCCTTGGATTACACTATATTGTCAGTGACACTACCTAGTGAAGATCTCTCTCTCTCTCTCTCTCTGCTAGATTCAAGGTTGTGGATATTTTAGCCTGAGAGCCGCGTGTGTGTGTGTTCGAAATCAAAACACTAATTCACTGTGTATTTATTTAGGTGGGGGAAGTGGGACCTCCATCCGACTCTGGATTGACTTGAGCATACCTCAGCCTTTGACCAAACCCACCTCATAAATGGCGCCCGAGCAGGGACCCGTATATTCAGGCGACTGTGCCAAAACCAACGAGAGCACCAACACTGCAGGAGCGGGTTCATCGAACACACAACCAACAATCAATACCGAGATAAGCGAAACCACCACCACCACGCTGAACGTCGACTCTCTGGGCTGGATTTACCTGCTGAAGAAGGAGAGGCTAATCGAAGAATGCAAACGCATTGCGCAACACACTCAGTGCATACGTCTGAAACCAAGGAAAGCGTAAGTTAACAGAAAATCTTTTGAGAGAGGTAGAGATGGAGATCGCCGCCGAAGAGGCCCAGCCAGTCACATCTACGCAAACACCACGCCGGCCGTCACAATCAAAGCAATATCCTCCCAGCGCGAGCAGAGCGGCATAAGTAACACGGAGGTCATGAATACAGTCTGCCGCTGGGATGTACATTACGCTGGAGGCGACACATTATACGACTTCCTGGAAAGGATTGAGGAACTGGCAGAATGCTATCTGATTAAGCCAGATCAACTTTTCCCAACCCTTCCAGAGATACTGCGTGGCAAAGCCCTTCAAGGGTTCCGCCTGCGAAAACAACAACTACACACATGGGCTGACTTCCGCTCCGAAGCCGGAAAATTCTTTTTGCCGAAGCGACACATTAGCCAGCTAGAGGACGCTATCCGCCAAAGAAAACAGACGAGCAGAGAAAAGGCCAAGGACTATATCCCCGCCCTCCAGACGATGATTCGCCGCCACCCGACTTTGTGCAAAGAAGATCATCTTGAACGCATATACGACGGACTACGGGTGGAGTATCGACTTTTAGTGAAGCGGGGCGAGTTCCAAACCATAGAGCAGCTTATGGAGCTCACCTACGAGTACGAACTGCTGCGAAGCGAAGAAGCCAAACAGAGCCGACTGTTAGCACATAGCTTAAGAACAGTAGTAATCGAGGAGTTGGAGGAGCAGAATGCTCAAATAACGTACTCCCTGTCCACACTCACTAACCATTACGATGCCAGAAACACCTGCTGGCGATGCAAGAAACGCAGCCACCGCCGATTCCAATGCACCAACAAAAGACGACTTTTTTATTCTAGATGCGGCCCAGACGGAATGCTCTCCAGGGATTGTGCATGCTACGGAATGAACCGAAGTAATCCGATAACACCCGCACTATTATCATCCGTAGCCAAAGGGAAGGGGAACGAAGGACGTTTTTACATACAGATGTCCATCGAAGGATTGATGTGCCGCGCCCTGATCGATACTGGGGCCACCGTGACATACATCAATGAAGCCGTGAGAAGGCATCTGGAACAACGAAAGATTCCACCGTTATCCAATCGTCGCAACGTACAACTCGCCGACCAATCATGCATTGCGAGTACCCACTCCTACCCGGTCAAGGTCAAATACAATGGTCAAACAGCCAGTACTTTGGTATCTGTTATCCCTAATTTGGCCGAGAGTGTTATCCTGGGTATAGACTTTTTGGCAAAGCGCAACATTACCGTCTCACTGGATGGAAAACCCCTTACCACAGCCGGTACAACGAAGGCAAACGCACCCGTAACCCTGTATTACATAAGAGAAGCGGAACACCTCAACGAAGAGCGAAAGAGAGAACACCTAGAGCTCAGAGAAACATACCAAAGGCACCCACACACCTAAAAGGGCCAACCACTGCCGCAGAACACAGACACTACACAACACTAAAACAACGTTATTACCCGGCCATCCTCCTCAGCGATAATGGCAAGCAACTCGTCACTAACGCCCCGGCAACGATCCTGAAGGATCATAACATCACTCACCGATTTACCGTAGCGTATGCCCCCCACAAAAATTCTACCGAACGCGTTAATCGCGTTATCAAAACAAGGGTGGCACAACGTACGAAACAAGACCGTCGGAACTGGCAACAGGAACTACCAGAAAAAGCGTTCGCCATAAATACGACCCAACACAAATCAACCGCCGAAATAAATTTTAACTGCAACGTCGTCAGGCCGAGAGAAGCACGAACAAAAGATGCCATGCCCAAAGAAACGCCTCCATTCGACGCAGTACCGTGGCCGCTAAATAAGCCACAAATACTGAACTTTAAGACATTCTGGGGCCCGCCATTAATAGTCGGCCATCTAAACGCCATCGTATGCGACAAACAAACCACTGGTGACACTATACCGTATGCACCAACCCGAGAGCCACACGATACTACTAATGGAAACCACGCCCCAGACTTCTTCGCCCGGACTATGGCTAAATCGCAAAAGGGTGTAACACGGCGCGTAGGGCGGTCGAAGATCACGCCATAATCAAGCTGAAAGAACACTCCAAGATGGTACGATTCGCTGGCTGAGGAGAAGCAAGATCCGACCTAGCTTGATAAGTTTTCTATACATGAAATGTAAATACCTTAATTTTGCAATGTAAATTTAAACGCAAATGAAATGTACACATGATTGTTGAAAAAAAGAGAAGAAAAAAAAAAAAAAAATCAATCATAATAATAAAAACATCAACGAACACATATACACACATGTCGGCCGAGCCATCGGATTCAACCGATGATAAAACATACCTGGGCTCTGCCCATGGTAGTTCAGGCCTCCGCGCAAAAACCCTAGAATGCCACAACCTTTCGTCCGCCGAAGTAGGAGGGGGACTGTAACGTAGCAAATGCTACGCCACAATATCTATTTCCTATTTAGCGCCCACACCTAACAATATATTTTCCATTTACTGCCCACCCCTAGTAGTGTATGTACCGACATACATATATACATACATACCGGCCCAACAACCAGGCATGCTTAACGAACGAAACGATATCATTTCGTTACGATAATCAACGTTAATAAACGCTACGAAGTCACTTCGTTTCGTTTATTAACGTTAAGATCGTCAAATTAACGTTAATTTGGCGTTCTTAACGTTAATAAACGAAACGAAATGACTTCGTTTCGTTTATTAACGTTGATTATCGTAACGAAATGATATCGTTTCGTTCGTTAAGCATGCCTGCCAACAACCATCGCGCAAGCACAAGGCAAGCCAGCGATGGTGAACGCACAATGCTTGGGAATTTTCATTCGTGGCGCGCTGTGCGCGACAATGCGAGCATAATTCCCAATGTGTTCATAGTTACATATGAATAAAATGATTGGCCGGAATACACCAGGCACACTTCGCCGTAGGTAAGTGAAGTGCGTGTCGGCCGCCATTGGCGGTCGACAAGGGGTGCCCTTTGGGTTAGGAGTGTGCGTTATAAGGTCGGTTCCACCGATGGTACGCCCCCCTGCTTATCGGACGCCCCGCAGGTTTACCCACATTTCCGGTGAGTAAGACGGGATTTACACCCCTTATTACTCATAGGAAAGGTAGTGCACGAGCAGCCTTCTCGGGTAGGAAGGAAACCCGTCCCAACGCCAGTGGCGGGGCGGATTTCCCCACTACCCTGGCAGACTGCCCGAGCCAATATAAATACATTGTAGGGGCTCCCTTTGGGTTGACGGGGGGTAAAGTTACAAGGTCGGTTCTGCCGATGGTACTTCCCCCCAGGCCTATTGGGCAGCCTCACCCATATTCCAGGGACTCCCTTTGTGTCGAGGGGGGGTAAAGTTACAAGGTCGGTTCTACCGATGGTACTTCCCCTCCCGGCCTATTGGGCAACCCTAATATTTTGTTATCATCTCCTCTGAGTAAGACGGGGCTCACCCCCCTATTACTCTGAAGAAGGGTAATGCACGGATATACAGCTCAGGTAAGAGGGGAACACTTCCCAACGCCTGCGGCGGGACAAACTCCCCTACTAACCTAGCCGAATACCCGAGCCAATGTATTGTAGTTAGTTAAACTAGCCTCGTACTAATAGACACACTTCGCCGTAGGTACAACATCACCACGATCCCGATCCTCGGACATCCCATCCCGAAGTCTAGCCACCATCGTCGTCATAGCTATTTGGTGAGAGCCACCGTCACTCCGTACTCTCTCTTCGGGCGTGATCCTAACTACCGCCGTCATTACTAATGCCGTTAGCACCCCTTAGCGAGAGCCACCGCCGTCTTCACCATCTCAGCCACCGCTTAGCTAGCACTCTATCTCCCTCTCTCTGTGGAGAGCCGTCGTCCTTGGATTACACTATATTGTCAGCGACACTACCTAGTGAAGATCTCTCTCTCTCTCTCTCTCTCCTGTATTCAAGGTTGTGGATATTTTAGCCTGAGAGCCGCGTGTGTGTGTGTGTTCGAAATCAAAACACTAATTCACTGTGTATTTAGTTAGGTGGGGGAAGTGGGACCTCCATCCGACTCTGGATTGACTTGAGCATACCTCAGCCTTTGACAAAACTCACCTCATAAGCGTACATGGGCAATCCAAACAGACACAGAGAATCCTTATATCTCAGGTCAAATATATCGCTCGCAATCAAATTGGGGAAGAGTTCCTGAAAACATCGTCTCAGAAAAACAGTTGGAGGGTTCATGAGAGTCACGTCCATTCCAACAAAAATAATAAAACAATAATATATTATGATTAATTATGTTTATATAAAAGCTGGTGCAGGGAGGATTGGAAACACGGACAGGATTGGAAATACGTTCTTTCCAACCTCCCAATAAAAGTGCCTTATAACTCTGAGATCCGAGTCATATGTGTTGCCAATAAGAATACTCCAGGACTTGCCCGTTGGGATCGCCAGTTCCCGTGCTGATCGGAATCGCATGCATTCCGACAGCCCAAATTTTAGAAATCCTATTACTATTAAAATGTACTTAGAAATTGTAATAATCTAAGTTTTAGGCTTAAAACGCCATAATATTAAATAAATAAATAAATAATATTTGGAACACATAATACATACAAGAATAGAAAGCGACCTATGCAAAAAAAAAATCACCGCTAGGTGGCGCAACGATCGAGATATTCACAAAAATCGTATTTGTGGTCCGATTTGGTCCATATTTGGAACAAATATTACATACAGTCCGGTAGAAGAACAATATTTACATGAAGTAATAATAATACTAAAAGGTAGAAAATAATTAGGTAGGCCCTAGGTACTAGTCATCATGATCCTCATCCAAGGCGTTGATCAGACAATTAAATAAAAGCTTTGGACGCGCCATATATCTGCCACCCCGTCCTGAAATATCGGAAACATTGTGATCGTTGCTGAAGGACAACAGCGGAGGGAGATTCATTTCCCGACGGGTTGAAAGGCTTTTACCAGGAACTTAGTTTTGTCCGGCAGCTTCATCGCTCTGCGAATGCAGATTGGAATCAAGAAAAAAAAACCATGCAGATCGCTGCAACGGAAAAAGTTGCAGGGCTGCCAAATTTCCCACCTGCACCTCCAAGGCAGATAGGAAGATATCTGCATAAGCCCTATGACCAGATCTGGTGTACTATGATCCAGAGCAATACGAACGTAGAGTTTGTGATTTTCCTCAAAGTCAGGCTCCCACCTTTGCAGACATTGCCGAAGAAAAATGCACACTTCCGAGGGATATGAGCGTTAC
Source organism: Eurosta solidaginis (assembly GCF_040869045.1). Taxonomy (NCBI): domain Eukaryota; kingdom Metazoa; phylum Arthropoda; class Insecta; order Diptera; family Tephritidae; genus Eurosta; species Eurosta solidaginis. The sequence continues at coordinate 183,497,292 of NC_090323.1, forward strand.
TCTGCCCCAACTTCGATCTCTATGTATGGCCCCAGCCTGGTGTATAGGACAAATCATCTATTCGCCTGTAATGTGGAACAAAAATCCGTAATAACAACTTCTTTTTGGTAAAACCATATTGAAACTGCTCTATTCCTTGGACCTCCGTTAGAGGATTTTATTTAAAGTGTCTTGAGTGTTCTAGCCGGGAAAAAGACTATACCGCCTAATTCTGTCGATGATAAACAGGAAAATGTACATGTGCGCTGCTCTCTGTGTCGGAAAAATTAAGGCTCCACAAATTAATATACCCCAATTGGACTAGGTGAATTGTTCAGCTGCGAAGACCTGCAACCTTTATAATGATGGAAGTAAGCTGGATGCTGGTATGAGCAAATTAAGACCATGCATAGTTAAATTGTTCAAATTTAAGAAAAAAAAAAAATAAAACAAACTATAAAACCGAACTATACAAGAAACTTACTAAATTTTCGATCTATTTAATTTTCAAATATGCTAAACAATTTTTCGTTTCCTTTGGTTTGGCATTTCCACAAAGTTTTTGAGAGAGATTTTAAATTAAAAAAAAAAAAAATCAAAAAACCATTATGGCTGCCGAGAAAAGAGAATGGTTTTACCTTCCTATATTTTTATCATTGGCTGAAGATATCATCTATAAGTAGACTCAAATACATATTGTGACGAATATTAGTATTACTAAGCGATACTACCACCACTAAGCCGATACCAAGTATGTACGTAAACAAATCAATCATCTAAATACATACATACAAGGCAGCAGAGAGATACTCACAAATGCATGTCATCATCAGCGTTCATCAGTATTACCAGGCATGCTTAACCAACGAACCGATATCATTTCGTTACGATAATTAACGTTAATAAACGAAACAAAGTCATTTCGTTTCGTTTATCAACGTTAAGAACGTCAAATTAACGAAATGATTTTGTTTCGTTTTCTGTCCTATCAAAACGAAATCAAATCGTTTATGTTGATTATTAATTTCAAACTATGCTGGCAAAGCTGATTGATGGCGGAGTCATTAAAGGTGAAAGCATTGGCCAAGCTGATTGCAACTTTTCTCATGAATTTTGACAGTACGAACATTTCTCAGAGTGTTTTTGACATTACCACCAACGAATTACACAAACAAATTATATGGAGTTTGTGTGTGTGTATGTGCGCTCGTTGTTACCACCTTACGGCTTCACCATGGCTATAGCATTGCCAGCACAATTCAAACATAAAGTATCACGTTTTTGTTAACGTTTTTAACATTAACGAAAGCTTTTCGTTTCGGTTAAAAACGAGATACAATTTATCTTGATAATTTCTTTATCGATAATATTTCGAAGTGTTTCAACGGAAACGGTGGAAATTTTTTGATAAACGATTAGCTTAACGTTAAGGTGCATCCCTGAGTATTACTCACATATACGCACGCATATGGATACAAGCTACAAATATACATGTATAAAACTGATCAAAAGTAGGAGATATGTACAACAGTTCTAGCAGGCGAAACGTCTAGACTGTAGTAGAAATATGCGAATGAAGCAGCAGAGAGTATAAAAGAGCACAAGCTGAGCAATCGTGGAATCAGTTTGATTTAAGCACGCAATCAGTTGCGAAGTGAAGTTTAATTGCGAAGTACTTTCAAAGTAGTCTAATAAAGACCATTTTGTAATACAGAATATTGGAGAGTTGTATTCAACAGTTTAGCTATACGAACGTAAGCAGAAGGTTGCAAATAAGCGGAATTTCCCTAAATTCGTTACAATTGGTGTCAGGAGAGGAATTGTTGAATAAATTCTGAAGATTTCGAATACAACTTGGACATGGCAAAGTTTAGTGAATTAAGGATCCAGCAACTGAAAAACGAGTTGGAAAACCGTTGATTGAATACACGCGGCAATCAGATCGGACTTCATGCACGGCTACGAGAGGTATTGGAGTTGGAAGGAATTAATGTGGACGAGTATGTATTTTATCCTGATGTGGAAGAGCCCGCGACTAAAATGGAGCATAAGATAGAGACTCCGACTCCATTGGCAAATGTTGACACTAACGCGATACTAGCAGTGTCGAAGCAAATGTTGTCACAAATATCAACCGAAATGTCAGCTCAACTGGAATCGCAGGAGAACTGTATAACATCCAAGATGGAAGAACAGAAGACATGTATTGCAGAAAATGTCGTCAGAAATAACATCAGATATAACATCGAGGATTGATGCACCAGAAACGCCTATTTCAGAAATGTCGACACACATTACATCTAAGATGGAAGCACAAGAGGAGCGCTTATCATTGCAGGTGGCACAAATGTCTTCGCACTTAGAAGCACAGGAAGCAAGGGTAACATCAAAGCTGGAAGCACAAGATAACAAAATTGTACAGATCGAGGACAAAATCGATGCCGAGATTGAAACATTGGGAGGTCGTATACAGGAGTTGCAACTAAATGGCGCAGCAGTTTCGACGAGTAATCCAAAGGTAAAAACACCATCCTTTGACGGTTCTGTTCCTTTTCAGGTGTTTAAGATTCAGTTTGAGAAGACCGCTGCAGTGAACAACTGGAGTACTGAAGATAAAGTGGCTGCACTATTCGTGGCATTAAAGAATCTGCTGCTGAAATCCCAAGGACTATTCCAGAGCAGGAACGAAACAGTTATGAAGCATTGATGGGCGCACTAGAGAGGCGATACGGAATAGAGCATAGGAGACAGATTTACCAAATGGAGTTACTGAACTGCTTCCAGAGGCCTGGTGAAACATTGCAAGAGCTTGCGTCGGATGTTGAAAGGCTGGAATATTTAGCTTTATTTAACTTATTTATGATTAATAATATTTGCAAAATTGATTTTATCACAAGTTGGCCGTGCCACGCCCAATTAAAATTTTTTTTTCAAATTTTTATTAAGAGTTTCAATATCAGTCCACACGTCAAGTTTCAACATTCTAGGTGTATTATTTACTAAATAATCAGGTTTTTTGTGTTTTCCAAAATGTTATATATATAAAGTGGGCGTGGTTATCATCCGATTTCGCTCATTTTCAATACCAATCTATTCTGGGTCCAAATAAGCTTGTGTACCAAATTTGGTGAAGATATCTCAATATTTACTCAAGTTACAGTTTTAACGGACAGACGGACGGACGGACATGGCTCAGTCAAATTTTTTTTTCGATACTGATGATTTTGGTATACGGAAGTCTATACCTATCTGGATTCCTTTATACCTGTACAACCAACCATTATACATACAATAAAAGTTATAGTGCGCTGTGTAAAAGAGCAGCTGGGTATAAAAATGCTATGAAACACCAATTGAGAAATAATAGCCGTGTTTTTTTATACACGCGTATACGTTTACGTGTGCGCGTGAAAAAAACGCCTATCCTCGCTTAGATAATGCTTAGGAGACCCATCTAGCGGCATTGGTTAAATAACTAGCTACAGCCACTGGGTGTACCGAAAAGCGGAGACACAACCCTCTGATGGTCATAGGGTATAACATATAGCTAAATCAGTTGCGATGAATTGTGGACACACATAGAATACATAGAATTAGTGTAGAGGGTGAAACAAAGACACATATTTCAGTTACATCTGAGTATAATGCGTATTGAAATTTAGTAGGACAAATTTTATGCGCAGCAATTTCAGAGGTGTATTTAAAGTTTGTCGCTTAGCAGTCCATATAAAGTTTAAGCGTATAGACGTTTACGTGAAAAAAAAAACACGGCTAATAAATTCAAAGCCTACCATGTCATTACTAATAAATTTATAGGCAGTTCTAAATTTGTAGAACTTTAGTACCAGTCCTTAAATGAAATACTTCATCTTAAACAAATTTAAAACTTTCCTTCAGATCCAATCAAAACTTTTTGATATGGTATTTCTCTGGTAATTTTCCTTGATATTTAATAAATTGACATGAGCTTTCCTTTTGTTATTATGATAAACACTTAAAATGAAAATCGGTTCGGATGTATACATTCAGATAAGATTAAGCAACTTATAACAAAATAAAAAGATGATAAAAAAATTTTAAGGACTACCTTTATATAAATGGGCCAAAAAATAGAAGGCAATTTTTCCTTTAATACAGACATAACCTTGTTGAATTTGGACTGAAAAACTTTAACAATAGCTCTTGTAAAATAGTTTTGGGATTTAAAATTATAAAGGTAGAGCGCGTGTTTAAATTTTAAATAACCAATTAGTTAATCCCAACTTCAACAAGGCTATGTCTGTATTAAAGGAAAAATTGCCTTCTATTTTTTGGTCCATTTGTATAAAGGTAGTCCTTAAAATTTTTTGTATAATCTTTTTATTTTAAATTTTTTAGTACTGCCTACAAAAAGGTAATTGCAACTTTGATTACTAATTTAAATAATTCCTAAGTGAAAATTCGTATCTTTATTTATTTCTTCAAAATAGCTACCCGTTCTTTGGCGTTGCTCGGACGTACTACGTCTATATATATATTCGGCTTAGGTGACTGTAGAAAGATGTATGTTGTGTGCTACATATAAATCGGTGAATTATTATAGTTGTTCGATTTTCTTGATATTGGTGGAGTGGGTGAGTTGGACAACGAGGAATGTGGTGATTGATTCTTTTTGGCGATTATTCTCATAACTGGCGACGCCGGATAATGCAACGCAATCGATGTTGGTGAATATGATCACAATTGTTGAGGAAGTAAGTCCAACACAATTGAAGATGTGGTGAATTTTCATTGCTGGTGAATGTACATCATAACCAGAGAATTCCACATGCCCACATGTTCGCTTTGCAATTGGTCTCTAAGAGTTGCCTTTTTGTTGCTATTCTCTGTTATACAATATTATATACATATATACTATATGCTTTGAATGCAAATTGTGGGGAGCATTTTAAGGCTCGTTCAACAGAACTTGATCGGTGACATTTTATTTTCCAGCAAGGCATTATTATTAGCAACGCTTATCACTATTATATCTTTACTAGCAGACCCGACAAACGTTGTTCTTCGCTCACTTTCGTCTACCTGCATAACTCTCTTCCCAACATCCTTATCCTTTTATTGACTCCTCCATCTGCCTTTCTATTTATCCGTCTCCGTCTTTTCTTTAATTTATTTTCTGTTCTATCTATTTTCCTATCTTTGTCTAACTGTTTCTTTTTCTCAGCCTCTTTTCTCTTCTCTCTAATTAATCTAATCTAATATAATCTAACCTAATCTAATCTAATTAATTTTCTCGTAAGCGGAACTCATTTCATTGGTCATTTCAACAGCGTACAACTCGCAATGTTTAAATGTTTTATCGACGAGGTTTAAACAAGATATCAACTTGTTATCGAAATGTTACATTTTTGTTGTTGATGACAAAGGATAACGATTTGTTTTGAAAAGGTTATCGATAATTTATAAAATGTTTATCGAAAATATATGGATGCATTATCAAAAAGATATCAACATCTTATCAATGAATTATCGAAAATTTACCGTTATCGATTTGTTGACAAAGATGAAGCTTGAAAGTGAAATTTCTTATCGGCTTGTTATCGATTTGTTATCGAAAAGTCATCGATTTGTTATCGCTATCAGCTCATTATCACGATCGATTCTTAAATAAGAAGTTAAGGATTCGTCTTTAAAGAGCTGTCGATTAGTTATCGAAAAGTTATGGATTTGCTACAAAAAATTTATCGATAAATTTTCTAATTGTGATATCTAATTTTTTGTTGGTAGTTTATCGATTTTTATCAAAAATTCATCGATTTTGTATCGAAAACTTCCAATTCCTTATTTTAGTGTTACAACTTTGTTATCGGTATGCTTATCGAGGTAGCGTGTCATTATTCTGTATTACAAAATTCTGGGTGACAAAATTCTGTAAATTGCAAAAAAACTCTGCTTTCTAAAATTCTGCATGTTTAATTCTGGAAGTTAAAATTTCGGAATCATGGCATGGCGTAGCCGGTATTGGATCGGCTAAGGGTTATTTTTTTAAAGTGCGGCCAAAGGCCCCCTACGCAGAATGGTATACTACGCAGAAGTGCATCACCGTGGCGGTAGCCACGGTTATACCACACACCGGGACTTTTCATGGCGTAGCCCAGGGTTATTTTTTATAAGCGCGGCCGAAGGCCGCCTATGCAGAAAGGTGTTCTACGCAGAATTACTGTGCATGGCGAACTTTTTCAAAAAATATATATATTTTAATACAGAATTTTGTAATACAGAATTTTGAAAGCAGAATTTTAGAAAGCAGAATTTTAAAAAGCAAAATTTTTTTTTTAGAATTTTGTACATACAGAATTTCGACACCAACCCCTTATCGATTTGATAACAAAAACTAATCGTATTGTTATGAAACAGATACCGATAAAAGTTAAATATAAAATCGATGAAACTTCTCGATGCCACCGGTAACAACCCGGATTCCGGTGAGAAAAATATAAGTTAGTACAAATATTTCGAAAAGAAATTATTAGATACTTTTCTATTAATGTAAAAAAATTTTCAATTATCTAAAATTTTTCTACTTTGGGAATATAAAATTAAGATCACCGCGAGTGAAGGGCAAGTCCATGCCTCAAAGTGCCTTATCTGATCTTTTTACGATGATAAATGCGCTCGCATTCGGCCGAGAAGCAATGTGATTGAAAATCAGCTGACATGAGAGCTTTATGCACTGATTTCGCGAAAAATTTGTAATTAACTAAAACTAATTTCTAACAAGTTTTTTGTTTGTTTCCAGAAATATGCACGTGCCTGAAATATAGAAACGCAATTTCAGACCAGGTTGTATATATTATTAAGCAGTTATCAAATAAGCGGACTTATGTATTGACGTGTTCTTTGAAATTCTTAGAAGCTAATTCATAGTGTAGTTGTTGTTGTACTCGCAAAGCTCCCAATGTCAACGTGGTATCTATATCTTTAAAATCAAACATTTTAGTGGTTTCGAATTCAGCTATATGTACTCTGTTTGGTCAGCTAGCGATTTGTTGTTGCTTTCTCACTTTAAATCAAAATTTCCCAGCAGGAAAAAAGCCCACTAAGAGCTAACTACAAATTGGTTTCCAAGTGCGGGACTGCTAAGTGTCGAAGATCATGTGTAGGCCTTCAACCCTAGACTAACAAATTAACTGCTATCATTAAAAAGAGATAACTGTAGACTCATGATGGTTAATTTGACTGGACATTGTCTTCTGGTGTCACAAGCTGCCTAGTCAGTGAAAGAAGATGTAGGAAGTGCGGGTTAGAGGAGAGAACGATCAAATACGTTTTACGCTGGTGCCTCGTGCTTTCCAGACCAAAATTCCAGCTATAAGGAGTGCTTTAACTATAAGATCTAGAAGCAGCAAATGGCATGGCTCTTAGAAAGGTCCTAGTATTTGCCAAGAGGGCGGAGTTATTTTATAACATTGGAGCTGGTTTTTGACAGGGTTTTAGTTTGATCATTAAACAAACTTCTGGAAGCCCTCACAGATCGGTCGGTTCAACATCACCCCATCTTAGTCCAAAAAGTAACATGCGAAACGGCGTGAAGAGACAAATATTATTTTATAACTCAAATTTTTTTTTTTTTTATATAATTTTCTAACTTAAGGTCATTTCCGTTTGATTTTTTTGCCACTTCTCTCTTACAGTGTCTGCCAGTTAATATCTGACTTTTTGTAGTTAATTAGAAGTGGAATCCCGTGAAATTGTCAACTACTCGTCATCCGATTTTACTAATTTTTATTTTGTACACATATGTTAATAGGAGTAACATTCCTGCCAAATTTCGTTGATATCTTCAACGACTGCCAAATTACAGCTTGTAAAACTTTTAAATTACCTTCATTTAAAAATGGGCGGTGCCACGCCCATTGTCCAAAATTTTACTGATTTTCTATTCTGCGTCATAAGGTCAACCCACCTGCTAAGTTTCATCGCTTTATATGTCTTTGGTAAAGAATTATCGCACATTCTCGGTTTTTCGAAATTTTCGATATCGAAAAAGTGGGCGTGGTTATAGCCCGATTTCGTTAATTTGAAATAGCGATCTGAGATGAGTGCCCAGGAACTTACATGCCAAATTTCATTAAGATACCTCAAAATTTACTCAAGTTATCGTGTTAACGGACACAAGGACGGACGGACGGACATAGCTAAATGAACTTATTTTTTCGCCCAGATCAACTAGTCTATAGCTTTTTTTTAGCAATTGATTATTTTTTCTCCAAAGCTGCTTTCGTGTGTGCTGACTCATCCAAACCATCATTTCACCCGTCAAATATATCAAAAGCAAAATTGTTACCTTCAGAAAATACAAAAAAACTGAATGACTTCTCCATATGTGCCGATGTGATTTTTAGTCTGTTGTTCTTGTTGGTGTTATAGCAATAGAGACACTCTCCGAAGCTTTTGAAGAATATTATCAGTATTGATGGTCCTTTTACGGATATATATCCGGTACGTTCCGGTAGCAAGCATCATTAAGGTACAAGTCCGACCATCTGTGGCGCTTTTAGTGTGACCACAAGGAACCCTCTAGGCCTCATCTTCGAGTTCCATTTAGAACTTGGGGTTAACACAGCCTCGCCATCTAAAGAAACAGGATTCGTCACGGGTATAAGAGGTTGACAATTAGCTTTGAGAATCTATAAATTGCGCTGGCAATCCCCTGAATCATTGGGGTATTTAAGTATTCTCATACGAAAGGTATACCTGCCGCGTGTATATTCTTAAGCCCCCAACCTGATGAGGGATTTATGTTTGGATTATATGCGAATTTAATATTGTTTTATGTCTTTATTTGTACTAAAAGAAATTCGCTATGGGTATGGATCCTTTTTATCACTCTCCCAAGTTTTTTATGACATTTTCGCAGGCTAGTGGCAGTAGCTTCAATTATTCGCCTTTTTAAACGGTTTTTTTTACCTTGACTCTGTGTAGCGAGCGACTTCTAAAAACGTGAGGCGTAGCACAACTTTATTAAGGTTCAGTTGGTCTTACTTATGACTATCAATAGGAATATGACGCGTCCAACGCTTTTATTCAATTTTCAATTGTGATTGATGAGGAGTGTGATGACTAGACCTACCTAATTATTTTCTAGCCACTTGCTGTTCTGCTCTGATAACCAAATCACTCCCTATAGTTGGAGTTTTGGTCTGGGAAGCACGGGGCACGAGCGTAAAACGTATTCCCTCCTCTAACCCGCACTTCCTATATCTGCTATTACTGACTAGGCAGCCTGTGACACCAGAAGACAATGTCCAGTCAGGTTAACCGTCATGAGTCTACGGTTATCTCTTTTTATATCCAGCTGTACTTGTACACAGGGTATTATAACTTTGATTGGATAACGGTTAGTTGCACAGGTATAAAGGAATCGAGAGAGATATAGACTTGCATATATCAAAATCATCAGTATCGAAAAAAATTTCATTGATCCATGTCCCGTCCGTCCGTCCGTCCGTCTGTCCGTTAATACGATAACTTGGGTAAATATTGAGATATCTTCACCAAATATGGTAAACGAGCTTATCTGGACCCAGAATAGATTGGTATCGAAAATGAGCACAGTCGGATGATAACCACGCCCACTTTTTATATACATATATAACATTTTGGAAAGCACAAAACACCTGATTAAATAATACACCTACAATGTTGAAATTTGACGTGTGGACTGATATTGAGACTCTTGATAAAAATTAAAAAAAATTTGTAAATGGGCGTGGCACCGCCCACTTAAGATAAAATCAATTTTACAAATATTATTAATCATAAATCCAAAATCGTAAAACCTATCGTAACAAAATTCGGCAGAGAGGTTGCCTTTACTATAAGGAATGCTTTGAAAAAAAATTAACGAAATCGGTTAAGGAACACGCCCACTTTTATATAAAAGATTTTTAAAAGGGTCGTGGACGAATAGAATAAGCTATATCTTTGCAAAAAAGTTATTTGTTATCGAAGTGTTATATTTTTTTTGTCGATTAAAGGGGGTAACGATTTTTTTTCAAAAAGTTATCGATTATGTATAAAATGTTTATCCAAAATTTATGGATACATTATTAAAATATCAACATTTTATCAATTAAATACCGAAAAATTACCGTTATTAATATGTTAACAAAAATGAAACTTGAAAGCGAAATTTTTATAGGCGTGTTATCTAAGAATCGTTGATTTGTTATCGTTGTCAGCTCATTATTGCGTTTTCATCGATTTTTAATTAAAAAGTTATGGATTTGTTTTTAAAAAGCTGGCGATTTGTTATTGAAAAGTTATGGATTTGCTACACAAAATTTATCGATAAATTATATAATTGTTATATCTAATTTTTTGTTGGTAGTTTATCGATTCTTATCAAAGATTTATCGATTTTGTATCGAAAACTTCTGATTTCTTATTGTAGTATTTTCAGTTTGTTATCGGTATGCTTATCTATTTGATAACAAAAACTTATCGTATTGTTATGAAACCGATACCGATAAAACTTAAATATAAAATCGATGAAACTTTTGTATGCCACCGGTAACAACCCGGATTCCGGTGAGAAAAACATAAGTTAGTTAGTACAAATATTTCGAAAAGAAATTATTAGATGCTTTTCTATCAATGTAAAAAAAATATTCAATTATCTAAAATTTTTCTAATTTGGGAATATATAATTAAGATCACCGCGAGTGAAGGGCAAGTCCATACCTCAAAGTGCCTTATCTGATCTTTTTATGATGATAAATGCGACCGAGAAGCAATGTGATTGAAAATGTGAAACTAAAACTAATTTCTAACAAGTTTTTTGTTTGCTTCCAGAAATATACACGTGCCTGAAATATAGAAACGCAATTTCAGACCAGGTTGTATAAATATTATTAAGCTGTTATCAAATAAGCGGAGTTAAGTATTGACGTGTTCTTTGAAATTCTTAGAAGCTAATTCATAGTATAGTTGTTGTTGTACTCGCAAAGCTCCCACTTTAAATCAAAATTTCCCAGCAGGAAAAAGCCCACTACGAGCTACCTACAAGTTGGTTTCCAATAAAGCGGCGTACCTTCTTATCTATCAATTTTCTTTGGAAAAGGTTAACTATTTAGCACGGCAATGACCGTGGACTCAAGTGCGGGACTATTAAGTGTCGAAGATCATGTTACAACCTTAGACTAACAAATTAATTGCTATCATTAAAAAGAGATAACTGTAGACTCATGATGGTGAATCTGGCTGGACAGTGTCTTCTGGTGTCACAAGCTGCCTAGTCAGTGCGGGTTAGAGGAGAGAACGATCAAATACGTTTTACGCTCGTGCCTCGTGCTTGCCAGATCAAATCTCCAGCTATAAGGAGTAATTTAGATATCAGATCTAGAAGCAGCAAATGGCATGTGTCTTAGAAAGGTCCTAGTATTTGCCAAGAGGACGGATTTATTTTATAACATTGGACCTGGTTTTTGACAGGGTTTTAGTTTGATCATTAAACAAACTTCTGGAAGCCCCCACAGATCGGTCGGTTAAACATCACCCAATCTTAGTCCAAAAAGTAACATGCGAAACTGCGTGAAGAGACAAATATTATTTTATAACTCAAATTTTTTTTTTTTATATTATTTTCTAACTTGAGGTCATTTCCGTTTGATTTTTTTGCCACTTCTCTCTTACAGTGTCTGCCATGGCATCCCATCCAGTTAATATCTGACTTTTTGTAGTTAATTAGAAGTGGAATCCCGTAAAATTGTCAACTTCTCGTCATGCGATTTTGCTAATTTTTATTTTTTACACATATATTAAAAGGAGTAACGTTCCTGCGCAATTTCATTAGGATTCCTTCAACGACTGCCAAAGTACAGCTTGCAAAACTTTTAAAATACCTTCCTTTAAAAGTGGGCGGTGCCACGCCCATTGTACAAAATTTTACAAATTTTCTATTCTGCGTCATAAGGTCTACCCATTTCTGGATGTTTTTCGGGATTCGTCCGGGATCCTGTCAGGGTAATTTCGGGACTTTTTCGGGACTAATTTGGGATCTTTCGGGCACACTTCCAGCATCATTTCTGGATGATTTTAGGGATCCCGTTGGGTAATTTCGGGACTACTTCGGGGTAATTTAGGGACTCTTCCGGTATCATTTATGGATGATTTTCGGGATTTGTCCGGGTACCCGTCAGGGTCATTTCGGGATATTTCTGGATAGCTTTCGGGGTTCATTTGGGGTCCCATCTGGGTTATTTCGGGACACATTTCGGGATCATTTGGGGACCCTTTCAGCATCATTTCATTATAGTTTCCGCTATGCCGTGAGGGTTATTTCTCGACTTTTTCGTCAGGGGGATCCTTCCGGCATTATTTTGGGATGGTTTTCGGGATCCCGTCAGGGGTAATTCGGGACTTTTGCTGGACTATTTGGGGACCCTTCCGGCATCATTTCTGGATAGTCTTCGGGACTCGTCCGGGATCCCTTGAGGGTAATTTGAGATCATTTGGGGAGCCTTCAGGGATTTTTTCTGGATCGGTTACGGAATCCCGTCGGGGGCATTTCGTGACTTTTTCTGGATTATTTCGGGTTCATTTGGGGAGCCGTCTGACATCAGTTCTGGATGATTTTCGGGATCAATCTGGAATCTTGTCAGGGTCATTTCGGGACTATTTAGGGATCTTTTCGGAACCCTTCCGGCATCATTTCTGGATGGTTTTCGGTATTCGTACGGGATCCCGTTGGGGTAATTTCGGGACTATATCGGAATCATTTGCGGACAATTCCGGCATCATTTCTGGGTAGTCTTCGGGATCCATCTAGGAACCCCTCGGGGCTGTTTCGCGACCATTTATGGACTATGTCACAATCATTCGGATTCCCTTCCGGATTCATTTGTGGATGGTTTTTGGGATCCGTCCGGTATCCAGCCGGGATCATTTCGTGACTTTTTCTGGATTATTTCGGGATCTGTCCGGGGTCCCGTAATGGTCCTTTCGGGACTATTTCGGAATTATTTGGGGACCCCTCAGGGATCATTTCTGGATGGTTTTCGGGATTTGTCCGGTATCCCGTCGGGATAATTTCGGGACTATTTTGGTATCATTTGGGACCCTCCGGGATCATTTCAGGACCCTTCGAAACCGGCAGTTGAGCACACATGCCTTTTTAAATTATGAGCTTTTATGGCCATGAATTTGCTGCAAATTATTCGTAATTCAAATTCGGTAGGTTTTATCTTTAATATCTAACACAGCTTTTCCGTTTTTTTTTTGATTTTTTTAAATGAATCCTGTAACGAACTGTTATAACTATAATTATACTTTCTGTAATATTTTAACCAACTAAATACCCGAAAAAGCCACGCCTTTAAAATTGCTCTAACTCTCTCATTTGTTACATCTGTAAATAAATTGGGATTATCGAGCGAATTAGTAGTATAAGTCCCACCGCACAAAGTTTGTTATTCACAAGTACCCCTAGTCCAGAATCTCCATATCCCAGTGTACTTCCACTACATCCAGCACAAATGAGTGTGTCTTCTATAATCGATTAATTCCATCGATTACGGTTCTTGCATTGATCATTTTGTACTATAGGAATTTTAGTAGTTTTTAGATAAAGAAAATATTCATACAAATTTTTCATTATCCAACCCCATCCACTGACTTGCATATTCGTGCCTGGTTGTAATACGGTATTGGTATCGCAAAGCGTTACAGGCATTACCAAATTATCCTGCCATTCAAAATCTGTATTCGAAAATTATACTGTGCACTTTGCGTTGTTGACCATAGCTAACCCCTGTATTATCGGTTATAACAGCTGCAAAGTAGAGATCGCTCCATTTTCTCTTGAATACGCATCGCGGAGCTGTAATCACCGTATTCACAGAGATTATGGAACAAGTGCCAAGATACTTGGAACACCTATATATTGATACCGAATGTGCGCTGTCCTTTATTTCTATATCTTCTCCATTTATAATGCGAAATTCCGCATTCGTATAAGATAAAAGAACGACAAAGTGGATTGCGAAAAGATTGCGTGAGTACTTTTTAGTTTAAGAACTTTGGTATCACTTTTTAAGTATAAAGTACACCGAGATAAATTTTGTGGGCGCAATTTATACCTAATTGTGCAATGTGAATAAAAAATAAGCAACAACCTTTCACGGCAGAAATACATTCGGAGTGTATACTAAACACTTCCGAGAGGCGACGCCGATTAGAAAAACTATTTTCTAATTAAAAAAACTTCTTTCTTCATTTTTGATGTTTCTCTACCCGGGAGTTGAACCCAGAACCCTCGGGGTGGTAGGCAGACCATGCTACCACAACTCTATGGCGGCCGCCGTGGGTAAAAGTGCCTGCTAAAATTAAAATTTTATTTATGGCAAATACAAAAACTTATTAAGCGTTTATAATGCCGTTCCCATACAAATTTTCTGATATAGGAGCCTAATAAGCTTATTTAATTAATAACTATAATGAAAATTTGTAATTAGGTAAACAAACGGAATTAATTGACGCATATACCAGCGTAATGAAATGAACGCGGCTTTGACAGAACATTTTGTTATATTTTTTCAAAAGAAAACTTCCTAGTAATTGTTTGTTTATATATATGTACATATATTTGAACAGTTGAATTGTGTTATCAAATTGATATGTGTGCAATGACTGTATTTTTAGTTAATATACAGAAAAGTACAAAAGGTACACTTAATTAGTTTTATCTGTTTCCAAACTGCTAATAGTTGCTATTGTATACTGCCAAAAAACCAGGGTTGTGAGAAGTGCACGAAATTCTGAGCAACAACACTGCTCGAACTTAAATGGGCTGACATAATCAATATTTATCTTCTGTTAAGTGTTAATAAGGCGTTAGTTTGCTGTGGATTTAAACGTCTCTTCATCTTTCACATATTCGTAAAACAAGCCTAAAACCGCGTCCCAGTCGGCACGATATGCCAAGATATGATCTTGAAAAAAATAACGAGATCGTCCAAAAAATAATCTATAAATAGTCCCAACATACCGCGAAATACTCGCAGTCATGGAGATAAGCACACAGTGATAAACAGAAGGAAGGTTATAGTTCAGTTCTTAAAAAAGGAGGAACCAACACTAACCTTTCGAACTATTACTTTCTAATAATTTTTACACTTTATTACAAACTCAATGGGTCAAATAAGTCGAGGGCTTTCGGGATCCCGTCAGAGTCATTTCGATACTTTTTCGGGACTATTTCGCGATCACTTTGGGATCCTTCCGGGATCTTTCTAGATAGTTTTCTGGATCCGTCCGGGATCTAATCGGGGTAATTTTGGGACTATTTCAGGATCATTTAGGGACCCTTCCGGCATTATTTCTGAATGGTTTTCGGGATCCCGTCAGGGCCATTTCGGGAATTTTCGGGATTATTTCGGGACATTTCCAAAATCATTTCTATATGGTTTCCGGGATCCCGTCAGGGTCATTCGAGACTTTTTCGGGACTATTTCGGGATCATTTGGGTATCCTTTTGGCATCATTTCTTTATACAATTGTTTTTGTTATTGATACTAGAACAAAATTGCAATGTTTACAAACGGTTTCTGAATTTCACTTTTTCATCAGCTAGCTTCTCGGGAGATATTGATTTCGCAATCTCCAACATTCATAATTTATACTAGTGTTAAGGCAGCCATATGAATGCCCACATGCTTGCTTTGCGATTGGCCTCTAAGAGTTGCCTTTTTGTTGCTATTCTCTGTTATACACAATTTGAAACCTATATACTATATGTTTTGAATGCAAATTGTGGGGAGCATTTTAAGTCTCGTTCAACAGAACTTGATCGGTAACATTTTATTTTCTAGCAATGCATTATTATTAGCAACGCTTATCACTATTATATCTTTACTAGCAGACCCGACAAACGTTGTTCTTCGCTCACTTTCGTCTATCTGCATAACTCTCTTCCCAACTTCCTTATCCTTTTATTGACTCCTCCCTCTGCCTCTCTCTTTGTCCGTCTCCGTCTTATCTTTCATTTATTTTCCGTTCTATCTATTTTTCTATCTTTGTCTAACACTTTCTTTTCTCAGTCACTTTTTTCTTCTCTCTAATTAATCTAATCTAATCTAATCGAATCTAATTAATTTTCTCGTAAGAGGAACTCATTTCATTGGCCATTTCAACAGCGTACAACCCGCAATGTTTAATTGTTTTATCGACGAGGTTTAAACAAGATATCAATTTGTTATCGAAATGTCACATTTTTGTTGTCGATGACAAAGGATAACGATTTGTTTTGAAACGGTTATCGATAATGTATAAAACGTTTATAGAAAATTTATGGATACGTTAACAAAAAGATATCAACATCTTATCAATGAAATATCGAAAATTTACCGTTATCGATATGTTAACAAAATTGAAGCTTGAAATTGAATTTTGTTATCGGCTTGTTATCGATTTGTTATGGAAACTCATCGATTTGTTATCGATATCAGCTCATTATAGCGTTCTCATCTATTTTTAAATAAGAAGCTAAGACTTCGTCTTTAAAGAGCTGTCGATTAGTTATCGAAAAGTTATGGATTTGCAACACAAAATTTATCGATAAATTTTCTGATTGTGATATCCAATTTTTTGTTGGCAGTCTATCGATTTTTATCAAAAATTCATCGATTTTGTATCGAAAACTTCCAATTCCTTATTTTAGTATTACAACTTTGTTATCGGCATGCTTATCGAGGTAGCGTGTCATTATTCTGTATTACAAAATTCTGGGTGACAAAATTCTGTAAATTGCAAAAAAATTCTGCTTTCTAAAACTCTGCTTTTTCAAAATTCGGCATGTTTAATTCTGGAAGTCAAAATTCCGGAATCATGGCATGGCGTAGCCGGTGTTGGATCGGCTAAGGGTTATTTTTTTAAAGTGCGGCCAAAGGCCTCCTACGCTGGAGGGTATACTACGCAAAAGGACATCACCATGGCGGTAGCCACGGTTATACCACACACCGGGACTTGGCATGGCGTAGCCCAGGGTTATTTTTTATAAGCGCGGCCGAAGGCCCCCTATGCAGAAAGGTGTTCTACGCAGAATTACTGTGCATGGCGCACTTTTTCAAAAAATATATATATTTTAATACAGAATTTTGTAATACAGAATTTTGAAAGCAGAATTTTAGAAAGCAGAATTTTAAAAAAGCAGAATTTTAAAAAGCAAAATTTTGTTTTTAGAATTTTGTACATACAGAATTTCGACACCAACCCCTTATCGATTTGATAACAAAAACTAATCGTATTGTTATGAAACAGATACCGATAAAAGTTAAATATAAAATCGATGAAACTTCTCGATGCCACCGGTAACAACCCGGATTCCGGTGAGAAAAATATAAGTTAGTACAAATATTTCGATAAGAAATTATTAGATACTTTTCTATTAATGTAAAAAAAATTTTCAATTATCTAAAATTTTTCTACTTTGGGAATATAAAATTAAGATCACCGCGAGTGAAGGGCAAGTCCATACCTCAAAGTGCCTTATCTGATCTTTTTACGATGATAAATGCGCTCGCATTCGACCGAGAAGCAATGTGATTGAAAATCAGCTGACATGAGAGCTTTATGCACCGATTCCACGAAAAATTTGTAATAAACTAAAACTAATTTCTAACAAGTTTTTTGTTTGTTTCCAGAAATATGCACGTGCGTGAAATATAGAAACGCACTTTCAGACCAGGTTGTATATATTATTAAGCAGTTATCAAAGAAGCGGAGTTAGGTATTGACGTGTTCTTTGAAATTCTTAGAAGCTAATTCACAGTGTAGTTGTTGTTGTACTCGCAAAGCTCCCAATGTCAACGTGGTATCTATATCTTTAAAATCAAACATTTTAGTGGTCTCGAATTCAGCTATATGTACTCTGTTTGGTCAGCTAGCGATTTGTTGTTGCTTTCTCACTTTAAATCAAAATTTCCCAGCAGGAAAAATGCCAACTAAGAGCTAAATACAAGTTGGTTTCCAATAAAGCAGCGTACCTTCTTATCTATCAATTTTCTTTGGAAAAGGTTAACTATTTAGCACGGCAATGGCCGTGGACTCAAGTGCGGGACTGTTAAGTATCGAAGATCATGTGTAGGCCTTACAACTCTAGACTAACAAATTAATTGCTATCATTAAAAAGAGATAACTGTAGACTCATGATGGTTAATCTGACTGGACATTGTCTTCTGGTGTCACAAGCTGCCTAGTCAGTAAAAGAAGATGTAGGAAGTGCGGGTTAGAGGAAAGATTGATCAAATACGTTTTACGCTCGTGCCTCGTGCTTGCCAGACCAAAATTCCAGCTATAAGGAGTGATTTAGCTATCAGACCTAGAAGAAGTGGAATCCCGTAAAATGGTCAACTACTCGTGATCCGATTTTGCTAATTTTTATTTTGTACACATATATTAATAGGAGTAACATTCCTGCCAAATTTCAATATGATATCTTAAACGACTGCCAAATTACAGCTTGCAAATCTTTTATATTACCTTCATTTAAAAGTAGGAGGTGCCACGCCCGTTGTCCAAAATTTTACTGATTTTCTATTCTGCGTCATAAGGTCAACCCACCTGCTAAGTTTCATCCCTATATATGTCTTTGGTAAAGAATTATCGCACTTTTTCGGTTTTTCGAAATTTTCGATATCGAAAAAGTGGGCGTGATTATAGTCCGATTTCGTTAATTTGAAATAGCGATCTGAGATGAGTGCCCAGGAACTTACATGCCAAATTTCATTAAGATACCTCGAAATTTACTCAAGTTATCGTGTTGACGGGCACATGGACGGACGGACGGATATGGCTAAATGAATTTATTTTTCCGCCCAGATCATTTTGAAACAAACAATGACCGTGGACTCAAGTGCGGGACTGTTAAGTGTCGAAGATAATGTGTAGGCCTTACAACCCCAGACTAACAAATTAATTGCTATCATTAAAAAGAGGTAACTGTAGACTCATGATGGTTAATTTGACTGGACATTGTCTTCTGGTGTCACAAGCTGCCTAGTCAGTGCGGGTTAGAGGAGAGAACGATCAAATACGTTTTACGCTCGTGCCTCGTGCTTGCCAGACCAAAATTCCAGCTTTAAGGAGTGATTTAGCTATCAGATCTAGAAGCAGCAAATGGCATGGGTCTTAGAAAGGTCCTAGTATTTGCCAAGAGGACGGAGTTAATTTATAACATTGGCCCTGGTTTTTGATAGGGGTTTTAATTTGGTCATTAAAAAAACTTCTGGAAGTCCTCACAGATCGGTCGTTTCAACATCACCCCATCTTAGTCCAAAAAAAAAAAGATGCGAAACGGCGTGAAGACCCAAATATTATTTTATAGCTCACATTTTTTTTTAAAAATAATTTTCTAACTTAAGTTCATTTCCGTTTGATTTTTTTTCCATTTCGCTGTTACAGTGTCTGCCATGGCATCCCATCCAGTTAATATCTGACTTTTTGTAGTTAATTAGAAGTGGAATCCCGTAAAATTGTTAACTACTCGTCATCCGATTTTGCTAATTTTTATTTTGTACACATATATTGATAGGAGTAACATTCCTCCCAAATTTCATTATGATATCTTCAACGACTGCCAAATTACAGCTTGCAAAACTTTTAAATTACCTTCATTTAAAAGTGGGCGGTGCCACGCCCGTTGTCCAAAATTTTACTGATTTTCTATTCTGCGTCATAAGGTTAACTCACCTGCTAAGTGTCAGCGCTATATATGTCTTTGGTAAAGAATTATCGCACTTTTTCGGTTTTTCGAAATTTTCGATATCGAAAAAGTGGGCGTGGTCCGATTTCGTTAATTTGAAATAGCGATGTGAGATGAGTGCCCAGGAACTTACATGCCAAATTTCATTAAGATACCTCGGAATTTACTCAAGTTATCGTGTTAACGGACACACGGAGGGACGGACGGACGGACGGGACATGGATCAATGAATTTTTTTTCGATACTGATGATTTTGATATATGCAAGTCTATATCTCTCTCGATTCCTTTATACCTGTACAACTCACCGTTATCCAATCAAAGTTATAATACCCTGTGTGCAAGTACAGCTGGATATAAAAAGAGATAACCGTAGACTCATGACGGTTAACCTGACTGGACATTGTCTTCTGGTGTCATAGGCTGCCTAGTCAGTGATAGCAGATGTATGAAGTGCGGGTTAGAGGAGGGAATACGTTTTACTGAGATATCTTCACCAAGTTTGGTACACGAGCTTATCTGGAACCAGAATAGATTGGTATTGAAAATGAGCACAGACGGATGATAACCACGCCCACTTTTTATATACATATATAACATTTTGGAAAACACAAAACACCTGATTATTTAGTAAATAATACACCTAGAATGTTGAAATTTGACGTGTGAACTGATATTGAGACTCTTGATAAAAATTAAAAAAAAAATTGTAAATGGGCGTGGCACCGCCAACTTATGATAAAATCAATTTTGCAAATATTATTAATCATAAATCAAAAATCGTTAAACTTATCGTAACAAAATTCGGCAGAGAGGTTGCCTTTACTATAAGGAATGCTTTGAAGAAAAATTAACGAAATCGGTTAAGGACCACGCCCACTTTTATATAAGAGATTTTTAAAAGGATCGTGGACGAATAAAATAAGCTATATCTTTGCAAAAAAGTTATTTGTTATCGAAGTATTATATTTTTGTTCTCGATGAAAGAGGATACGATTTTTTTTTCAAAAAGTTATCGATGATGTATAAAATGTTTATCCAAAATTTATGGATACATTATTAAAATATCAACATTTTATCAATTAACTATCGAAAAATTACCGTTATCAATATGTTAACAAAAATGAAACTTGAAAGCGAAATTTTTATAGGCGTGTTATCGAAGAATCATCGATTTGTTATCATTATCAGCTCTTTATTGCGTTTTCATCGATTTTTAATTAAAAATTTATGGACTTGTTTTTAAAAAGCTGCCGATTTGTTATTGAAAAGTTATGGATTAGCTACACAAAATTTATCGATAAATTATATAATTATTATATCTAATTTTTTGTTGGTAGTTTATCGATTTTTATCAAAAATTTATCCATTTTGTAACAAAAATTTCGATTTCTTATTGCAGTGTTTCCACTTTGTTATCGGCATGCTTATCTATGTGATGAAACCGATACCGATAAAACCGATAAATATAAAATCGATGAAACTTTTGTATGCCACCGGTAACAACCCGGATTCCGGTGAGAAAAACATAAGTTAGTTAGTACAAATATTTCGAAAAGAAATTATTAGATACTTTTCTATTAATGTAAAAAAAATTTTCAATTATCTAAAATTTTTCTACTTTGGGAATATAAAATTAAGATCACCGCGAGTGAAGGGCAAGTCCATGCCTCAAAGTGCCTTATCTGATCTTTTTACGATGATAAATGCGCTCGTATTCGACCGAGAAGCAATGTGATTGAAAATCAGCTGACATGAGAGCTTTATGCACCGATTCCGCGAAAAATTTGTAAGAAACTAAAACTAATTTCTAACAAGTTTTTTGTTTGTTTCCAGAAATATGCACGTGCCTGAAATATAGAAACGCAATTTCAGACCAGGTTGTATATATTATTAAGCAGTTATCAAAGAAGCGGAGTTAGGTATTGACGTGTTCTTTGAAATTCTTAGAAGCTAATTCACAGTGTAGTTGTTGTTGTACTCGCAAAGCTCCCAATGTCAACGTGGTATCTATATCTTTAAAATCAAACATTTTAGTGGTTTCGAATTCAGCTATATGTACTCTGTTTGGTCAGCTAGCGATTTGTTGTTGCTTTCTCACTTTAAATCAAAATTTCCCAGCAGGAAAAATGCCAACTAAGAGCTAAATACAAGTTGGTTTCCAATAAAGCAGCGTACCTTCTTATCTATCAATTTTCTTTGGAAAAGTTTAACTATTTAGCACGGCAATGGCCGTGGACTCAAGTGCGGGACTGTTAAGTGTCGAAGATAATGTGTAGGCCTTACAACCCCAGACTAACAAATTAATTGCTATCATTAAAAAGAGGTAACTGTAGACTCATGATGGTTAATTTGACTGGACATTGTCTTCTGGTGTCACAAGCTGCCTAGTCAGTGCGGGTTAGAGGAGAGAACGATCAAATACGTTTTACGCTCGTGCCTCGTGCTTGCCAGACCAAAATTCCAGCTTTAAGGAGTGATTTAGCTATCAGATCTAGAAGCAGCAAATGGCATGGGTCTTAGAAAGGTCCTAGTATTTGCCAAGAGGACGGAGTTAATTTATAACATTGGCCCTGGTTTTTGATAGGGGTTTTAATTTGGTCATTAAAAAAACTTCTGGAAGTCCTCACAGATCGGTCGTTTCAACATCACCCCATCTTAGTCCAAAAAAAAAAGATGCGAAACGGCGTGAAGACCCAAATATTATTTTATAGCTCACATTTTTTTTTAAAAATAATTTTCTAACTTAAGTTCATTTCCGTTTGATTTTTTTTCCATTTCGCTGTTACAGTGTCTGCCATGGCATCCCATCCAGTTAATATCTGACTTTTTGTAGTTAATTAGAAGTGGAATCCCGTAAAATTGTTAACTACTCGTCATCCGATTTTGCTAATTTTTATTTTGTACACATATATTGATAGGAGTAACATTCCTCCCAAATTTCATTATGATATCTTCAACGACTGCCAAATTACAGCTTGCATAACTTTTAAATTACCTTCATTTAAAAGTGGGCGGTGCCACGCCCGTTGTCCAAAATTTTACTGATTTTCTATTCTGCGTCATAAGGTTAACTCACCTGCTAAGTGTCAGCGCTATATATGTCTTTGGTAAAGAATTATCGCACTTTTTCGGTTTTTCGAAATTTTCGATATCGAAAAAGTGGGCGTGGTCCGATTTCGTTAATTTGAAATAGCGATGTGAGATGAGTGCCCAGGAACTTACATGCCAAATTTCATTAAGATACCTCGGAATTTACTCAAGTTATCGTGTTAACGGACACACGGAGGGACGGACGGACGGACGGGACATGGATCAATGAATTTTTTTTCGATACTGATGATTTTGATATATGCAAGTCTATATCTCTCTCGATTCCTTTATACCTGTACAACTCACCGTTATCAAATCAAAGTTATAATACCCTGTGTGCAAGTACAGCTGGATATAAAAAGAGATAACCGTAGACTCATGACGGTTAACCTGACTCGACATTGTCTTCTGGTGTCATAGGCTGCCTAGTCAGTGATAGCAGATGTATGAAGTGCGGGTTAGAGGAGGGAATACGTTTTACTGAGATATCTTCACCAAGTTTGGTACACGAGCTTATCTGGAACCAGAATAGATTGGTATTGAAAATGAGCACAGACGGATGATAACCACGCCCACTTTTTATATACAAGTTATCTCCCGTCTCGTGGGAGATGTAAAAAAATTAAAGGTGCGGAGGAACTCACTGTCCTCCGATACTTGTGAAAAGAAAGAAAGAACGATTTCAGATTAACGTCACAACTTCTTTATTCGTGCCACTTGCACGCTAATTAACTACTGCCCTCAACATACGTTGTAACTTACTTAAATAACTTCTTAGATTAACTAAAATGTTTACATTGCAGTTCCCATGCTTTACCCAGAACTGCTCGCTTGTGTAAACAGGAAATGCTTAGCGTGCGATTCCCATAACTAATGTAAGGTGACATGATCGATGGTTGCGCGTGTGCCGCGTCAGCGACTTATTCTGTTGAACTAAATAAGTCACATGCTTATCAACGTGATCGTAGGGTGTGCCGTATTATGGTACCTATGCGTGTAACTCCTCCCCCTTTAAAGATCTGCGTCTCGTAGATCAAATGTCGAAAAGCGTGAGGGGGAGAAATTTTGTAAGGAGTGATTGCGGTCTTCTGGTGATGATTTAGTACTGACGCTTGTGACTGGCAGGCTAGGATCTGAGCGATAAAATTCAGGTGCAGATTTGCCTTTGGGGGTCCTATTTATGCTAATGTTTCCCGTCCAATGCGTTGGAATTTGAACCGGTGGAAGGTCTAGTTTCTTTGTGTAACATCTCCACAGTGTTCCGGCAATAAGGGCTATTGCGCAAATCGAGATAGCTTCTGTAACGATAGAAAAATTGATTTTTTCATTGACATAGCCTAGATACTTAACATTCTCCATTGTGATGTCGTGGATGTACTCCAAGTTGACTTTCATGGTATGGTTTTTTATGTTAGAAAGTACGGCTGGGAGGGCGTGTGCGGTAACAGCTTCATTGCTGGAAAATTCCTGATCGCCAATCTTGATTGACTCGTTGTTGAATTGAATTACGTATGTGCCATTAATAGTAATTGTGGCATTGTTGCTCCTTATTATGCCCTGGTAGTTTGAAATGAAAATGGTGTTTTCGTTTACCAGCTCTATACGGGATCCGTTTCGTCTAATAAATTGACAACTAGCAGCCCCACCTTTTAAGAGTCGTGGCAGGCAGCTGTTTTCTTCCAGCGCAATCAAGGACTCGGAGCTGCATACTGTGGATGAGCCGATAACCATGCAATCCTTCGTCAACCCGTATGTCTCCTCTTGATTGACCAGCATTCTGTCGAACGGTAAGTCCACTTGTTTACCAGCGTAGATTCCAGCGCGGGTAATCAGAAGATTGTATTTACTGGCCGTCACTTTCGGCATCGATAGGACGTAAAGTAGAAGTGTCCCGTTTGTGAGGACCGATGGTTGGCCATATTCGATTGCCTCAATTACATTCTGGTATGGGAGGGTTTCTGTTTCGGATAGGATTTGGTTCACTTCGTCTATGTCTAGCAAGTTGGTATTAACAATTCCTCGCTTTGCCAATTGACATGCTCGCACAAATTCATTGACCTCTTCACAATGTTGCGAAGTGCGCTTTGCTCGAATTCGATTCCTTCTGTTTCCTTTACTACGTAGTTGGTGCGGTTCACCACTTCTTCAATTCGTTTCAATACTTCTTCGGTGGTTGTGAATAGCTTTCTATTGACCTTATATTGATGGTTGTTGTTCGCTATTATCTGGTTTTGGCTGTGGAGGATGTTATTCCAATCTGTTGCGTCAGGCGATCCTGCCAGCCATTTCCATGCTGACCCAATCCAGTCAATGGATCGGGTGACTCTAGTCTTGCTTGTGCTTCCCATCAACTCTTCGAGTCGTTCGAGTGTTTGGTTGATGTAGTGCTGGGCTAAGAGTTGCTCGTCGGTTCGTTTGATTAGATTACTTGCTAATTTATCCATTTGAGTCACCATCGTGGTGTACTTTTGTAGGTCGATGACGTGTATGAGTTTGAATGAGCCCCCTATGATCCACCCATCCCCGCTCTGGATGGTTATTATTGGGGCCTTGTAGTTGAATATGTGTAGTGCGCTGATGGCTGATGCCAGCAGTGGGAATCTGCAACGCAAGATGTTAATTCTAATTTAATGTAGTTAGTAGTTGTTATGTTCTAAGTACTAAGTTACGGTTATCTATTTAATAAAAAAGAAAAAAATGTTATTGATAGTAGGAAAGTATTATTAGTAAGCGGAATTCTTAAGATTAGATTGATTATCATTAAACTAGCGTTACTGTTTTAGTTTAGGATTTTCGCCTTTCTAGCGATGTTAATTTGTTAATGTGTCGGTGGGTTACAAATTATGATTAGTGGGGAAGATTAAAATAAAATTTAAAGTTTTGCTTTATACTGTTATTACAAAGGGTTGCAAAAATAAAAAGGGAACAAAAAATTAGGAAAATTAAAAGGTGAAAAATTTTGGTTGTCTTTTTTTTGTATCCTTTTTCATTGGATTAATATTTTAATTTTATTTTTATTTGGTTTTGTTAAAAAAAAAAAACAAAAATTTTGTTTTATTTCTGCTTAGCGGATTAGGCGCATAAGCTTAGGTTTTTTTTTTTGTTTTTTTTTTTTTCTTTTTTCCTTCCCCCTTTCTTTTTTTTATACTCAGTTGAGCAGAGCTCACAGAGTATATTAAGTTTGATTGGATAACGGTTGGTTGTACATATATAAAGGAATCGAGATAGATATAGACTTCCATATATCAAAATAATCAGGATCGAAAAAAAATTTGATTGAGCCATGTCCGTCCGTCCGTCCGTCCGTCCGTCCGTCCGTTAACACGATAACTTGAGTAAATTTTGAGGTATCTTGATGAAATTTGGTATGTAGGTTCCTGAGCACTCATCTCAGCTCGCTATTTAAAATGAACGATATCGGACTATAACCACGCCCACTTTTTCGATATCGAAAATTTCGAAAAACCGAAAAAGTGCGATAATTCATTACAAAAGACAGATAAAGCGACGAAACTTCGTAGATGGGTTGAAGTTATGACGCAGAATAGAAAATTAGTAAGATTTTGGACAATGGGCGTGGCACAGCCCACTTTTACAAGAAGGTAATTTAAAAGTTTTGCAAGCTGTAATTTGGCAGCCGTTGAAGATATCACGATGAAATTTGGCAGGAACGTTACTACAATTACTCTATATGTGCTAAATAAAAATTAGCAAAATTGGATGAAGAACACGCCCACTTTTTAAAAAAAAATTTTTTAAAATTCAAATTTTAACAAAAAATTTAATATCTTTACTGTATATAAGTAAATTAAGTCAAAATTCAACTCCAGTAATAATATGATGCAACAAAATACAAAAATAAAAGAAAATTTCAAAATGGGCGTGGCTCCGCCCATTTTCATTTAGTTTGTCTAGAATACTTTTATTGCCATAAGTCGAACAAAAATTTACCAATCCTTCTCAAATTTGGTAGGAGCATAGATTCTACGACGGTAACTGTTCTCTGTGAAAATGGGCGAAATCGGTGGAAGCCACGCCCAGTTTTTATACACAGTCCACCGTCTGTCCTTCCGCTCGGCCGTTAACGCAATAACTTGAGCAAACTCCGATATATATTTACTAAACTTAGCCCACGTACTTACCTGAACTCACTTTTTCTTGGTATAAAAAATGGGCGAAATCTGACCATAACCACGCCCACTTTATCGATATCGAAAATTACGAAAAATGAAAAAAATGCCATAATTCTATACCAAATACGAAAAAAGGGATGAAACATGGTAACTGGATTGGTTTATTGACGCAAAATATAACTTTGGAAAAAACTTTGTAAAATGGGTGTGACACCTACCATATTAAGTAGAAGAAAATGAAAAAGTTCTACAAGGCGAAATCAACAGCCCTTGGAATCTCGGCAGGAATACTGTTAGTGGTATTGCATATATAAATAAATTAGCAGTACCCGACAGATGATTTTCTGGATCACCTGGTCCACATTTTGGTCGATATCGCGAGAACGCCTTCACATATACATCTAAGGGCCACTCGCTTTTAAAACCCTCATTAATACCTTTAATTGGATATCCATATCGTACAAAAACATACCAGAGTCACCCCTGTCCCACCCTAATTGCGATATCTCGAAAAGGCGTCCACCTATAGACCTAATGCCCACTCCCTCTTAAAATGCTCAGTAACACCTTTCGTTTGATACCCATATCGTACAAACATTCTAGAGTCACCCCTGTCCCACCCTAATGGCGATATCTCGAAAAGGCGTCCACCTATAGACCTAATGCCCACTCCCTCTTAAAATGCTCAGTAACACCTTTCGTTTGATACCCATATCGTACAAACATTCTAGAGTCACCCCTGGCCCACCCTAATGGCGATATCTCGAAAAGGCGTCCACCTATAGACCTAATGTCCACTCCCTCTTAAAATGCTCAGTAACACCTTTCGTTTGATACCCATATCGTACAAACATTCTAGAGTCACCCCTGGACCACCCTAATGGCGATATCTCGAAAAGGCGTCCACCTATAGACCTAATGTCCACTCCCTCTTAAAATGTTCAGTAACACCTTTCGTTTGATACCCATATCGTACAAACATTCTAGAGTCACCCCTGTCCCACCCTAATGGCGATATCTCGAAAAGGCGTCCACCTATAGACCTAATGCCCACTCCCTCTTAAAATGCTCAGTAACACCTTTCGTTTGATATCCATACCGTACAAACATTCTAGAGTCACCCTTGGTCCACCTTTATGGCGATATCTCGAAAAGGCGTCCACCTATAGAACTAAGGATTACTCCCTTTTAAAATACTCATAACCACCTTTCATTTGATACCCATATCGTACAAACACATTCTAGAGTCACCCTGGCCCACCCTAATGGCGATATCTCGAAAAGGCGTCCACCTATAGACCTAATGCCCACTCCCTCTTAAAATGCTCAGTAACATCTTTCGTTTGATACCCATATCGTACAAACATTCTAGAGTCACCCTTGGTCCACCTTTATGGCGATATCTCGAAAAGGCGTCCACCTATAGAACTAAGGATTACTCCCTTTTAAAATACTCCTTACCACCTTTCATTTGATACCCATATCGTACAAACACATTCTAGAGTCACCCCTGGCCCACCCTAATGGCGATATCTCGAAAAGGCGTCCACCTATAAGCCTAATGCCCACTCCCTCTTAAAATGCTCAGTAACACCTTTAGTTTGATACCCATATCGTACAAACATTCTAGAGTCACCCCTGGCCCACCCTAATGGCGATATCTCGAAAGGGCGTCCACCTATAGACCTAATGCCCACTCCCTCTTAAAATGCTCAGTAACACCTTTCGTTTGATGCACATATCGTACAAACACATTCTAGAGTCACCCCTGGCCCACCCTAATGACGATATCTCGAAAAGGCGTCCACCTATAGACCTCATGCCCACTCCCTCTTAAACTGCTCAGTAACACCTTTCGTTTGATACCCATACCGTACAAACATTCTAGAGTCACCCCTGGCCCACCCTAATGGCGATATCTCGAAAAGGCGTCCACCTATAGACCTAATGCCCACTCCCTCTTAAAATGCTCAGTAACACCTTTCATTTGATTCCCATATCGTACAAACACATTCTGGATACACCCCTGGTCCACCTTTATGGCGATATCTCGAAACGGCGTCCACCTATGGAACTAAGGATCACTCCTTTTCAAAATACTCATTAACAGCTTTCATTTGATACCCATATCGTACAAACATATTCTAGAGTCACCCCTGGTCCACCTTTATGGCGATTTCTCGAAAAGGTGTTCACCTATAGAACTAAAGCCCATTCCCTTTTAAAATACTCATTACCACCTTTCATTTGATACCCATATCGTACAAACACATTATAGAATCACCCCTGGTCCACCTTAATGGGGACATCTCGAAAAGGCGTCCACCGATAGACCTAAGGCCCACTCCCTCTTAAAATGCTCAGTAACACCTTTCGTTTGATACCCATATCGTACAAACACATTCTAGAGTCACCCTGGCCCACCCTAATGGCGATATCTCGAAAAGGCGTCCACCGATAGACCTAAGGCCCACTCCCTCTTAAAATGCTCAGTAACACCTTTCGTTTGATGCACATATCGTACAAACACATTCTAGAGTCACCCCTGGCCCACCCTAATGACGATATCTCGAAAAGGCGTCCACCTATAGACCTCATGCCCACTCCCTCTTAAACTGCTCAGTAACACCTTTCGTTTGATACCCATACCGTACAAACATTCTAGAGTCACCCCTGGCCCACCCTAATGGCGATATCTCGAAAAGGCGTCCACCTATAGACCTAATGCCCACTCCCTCTTAAAATGCTCAGTAACACCTTTCATTTGATTCCCATATCGTACAAACACATTCTGGATACACCCCTGGTCCACCTTTATGGCGATATCTCGAAACGGCGTCCACCTATGGAACTAAGGATCACTCCTTTTCAAAATACTCATTAACAGCTTTCATTTGATACCCATATCGTACAAACAAATTCTAGAGTCAGCCCTGGTCCACCTTTATAGCGATATCCCTAAATGGCGTTCATCCATAGAACTATGGCCTACTCTCTCTTAAAATACTCTTTAATACCTTTCATTTGATACACATGTTATACAACCACATTCCTGGGTTAGCCCAGATTGATTTTCCTTATTTTGTCTCCATAGCTCTCAACTGAGTATGTTATGTTCGGTTACACCCGAACTTAGCCTTCCTTACTTGTTTTGAATTAAATATTCATTTGCTTAGCGGATTAGGCGCATAAGCTCAAATTTTTCTTTTTCATCTACGGATTAGGCGCAGAGAATTAAATAAATATTTGCTTAGCGGATTAGGCGCATAAGCTCAAATTTTTTCCTGTTTCATCTACGGATTAGGCGCAGAGAATTAAATAAATATTTGCTTAGCGGATTAGGCGCATAAGCTCAAATTTTTTCTGTTTCATCTACGGATTAGGCGCAGAGATTTAAATAAATATTTGCTTAGCGGATTAGGCGTATAAGCTCAAATTTTTTCTGTTTATCTACGGATTAGGCGCAGAGAATTAAATAAATATTTGCTTAGCGGATTAGGCGCATAAGCTCAAATTTTTCTTTTTTCTCCTGGACCAGAGGTGTTAACATTTCTCGAACCAGCTATGGGGAGATCGCCAGAATCCCGTTTGGAAGTAGTGTAGCCATTTGTCAAATTCGATGGCACTACGAGCCTACTAAGGCACGATTTGTCCCACTTACAAGCCCGCTCTTGTTAGATAAACTCCCTCTTGGTGCCAGATCTTTTATGATTTCTTTTCATGTTTTTTGTATGTTTGTTTGTTTTATTGTGTGGGGGCAGTTTGTCCCCTTCTTTTTATATTTTTAATGTGGAGTTTATGAATTTTTTTCCCACTAAGTGTGGTGACTGAAACTTTATTGTCTTTTGAAACGATTTCTTTCTTGTATAGAGGTTTTTGCTTCCCCTTTATTTGCTTATCCTTCACGTATATGACGTCATTTTCGTCATAACGCTCCGGTAGCATCCTTTTTTTATTGTGTCTTTTTATCTGAGCCATTTGCTTTTCCCTCAATAGTGCTTTAATTTGGCTATTCATTTTTCTGCTCTGGTCAAGGAGTTCTTGGAAGTTGGAGGCTTGTGAGCGATTAAAAAATATGTCTGTTGGTCTTTTGTTCGTTACCGAGTGGACTGAATTATTATAGCGATCTACAGCTATGATAACAAGTTCCTTGGTCCTGAGGGCTTCAGTCTCCGCCTTTAGGCATCTAAAAATTTCAAGTAACGTAGAGTGAAATCTCTCGATTTGGCCGTTCACCTCGCTCCTCTGAGTTGGGGTGCGGTAAAGCTGAATTCCTAGAGATTCTAACAAGCTTTGTATAACAGGGCTAATCAATCCGCGTTCGTTATCAGTGACTAAAATTCTAGGGGTGGTGAAATAGTGCAGAAGTTTCACTATTTTTTGCCTAAGGTGCAGGGTTCCTTTGTTTCTGATGTGAAAAAGCTTTGCGAATTTAGAAAATTTATCGATGCAACTTAAAAATTTTTCCCCTTGAATTTCGAATATATCTAAGTGAAGGATCTCGCATGGTCGTGATGGGATTGGTGTAGCCTGTAATTCTGGCCTATGGGGGTGCCTGTCGTACTTACTGAGTCTACACGTCTCACAAGCCAGTACATATTTCCTAATTTGACTGCTCATCTTGGGAAAATAGCAACGCTCAAGAAGTTGTTTCCTATTCTCCGTGGCATTACGGTGAGCCCTCTTGTGCTCCTTTGCTATTGCTTCACACACACTATCTGGATTTCTTAAGTCCTCCACAAGGGTTTGCGCTATTCGTACCTTGTAGTTGGTAAAATGGTCTAAATAAACTCTCTGTAATAGACCTAACTGATCTTCCGGTATTTTGATACCATTGATGACATTTGGGCTCAGTTTTTCTTTCAAGATGCTAATTAGTTCGTTTTCACTAATGTTTTCTATCCCTACGTAGTGGCGTGAGTGTCCAGGGTGCGGTTCTTCGTAGATTTGAAGTCTGCCCCCGAACACAATTTGGTTTCTGAAAACATTTAGTGGTACTTCCACGAAGGGGATCAGGTCTGTGTTGTCCTGTTCTGCGCTATGGACTGTATCGGAATCTGATCCCATGGTTGCATTCTGACTACCGACCTCGAATGTGGGCGGCATTGAATCCGTCAATTGGTTTACTTGGGTTTTTAGACGAGAAAGGGCATCAGCCACGACGTTAGATTTTCCGGGTTTGTAGATAAGTTCATAATTGTACTCTTCGATCCGGGCTTTCCATCGCTTCAGCTTAGCATTGTAGTTGCGATTGCTGAGGGAGAAAGTTAGTGGTTGGTGGTCGGTGAATATACGTATTTTCCTGGCACCATACAAGTAATTTCGCAGATTGTCTAACGCCCAAACGATGGCGAGCATCTCTTTTTCATTTGTAGCGTACCCTTCCTCTGCGGTTGTTAAGCTTCTCGATATAAACGCAATTGGCTTGTCTCTACCATCATAGTCCTGCGACAATACCGCGCCAATAGCGTAGTCTGAGGCGTCTGTTGTTAAGTTAAAGGTTTTTTCGAAGTTGGGAAGTGTTAGGACTTCTGAGGTTGTCAACATTTCCTTAAGGTCATCGAATGCCCTAAGGGCGTCCCTGTCTAGTGATATTGGCACTTTTTTGGACTGCGTAGCCTTAACTTGTGCGTGTTCACCCCTTGTGAGGTTAGTGAGCGGTTTCGCGATTTTGGCGTAGTCCCGAATAAATTTCCTATAGTAAGAAGTTAAACCTAAAAAACTTTTGAGCTCTTTTAGATTTGAGGGTGGCAACAGATTTCTTATCGAATTTATTTTCTTAGGATCTGGCAGGATTCCTTCGGAGGTTATTATATAACCCAGAAATTCAACGCTTCTTTTTAAAAACTGTGTTTTTTTGAGGTTAACTTTGAGTCCCGCGTCTAGTAGTCTAAAAAGAATTGTTTCGATGTCCTCCAAATGGGTGGCCTCGTCCTTGCTGAAGATAATTATATCGTCGATATATACAAAACAAATTCGACCTATAAATTCTTTGAGGACATCGTCTATCATTCTTTGGAAGATAGGGGGCGCATTCTTTAGCCCGAAAGGAAGTCGCAGGAATTCATATTTTCCATTCATGGTGGAAAATGCCGTTTTAGGGATGTCACACTTTTTCATTGGGATTTGATGGAATCCTGACGTTAAATCCAGTGTGGTAAAATATTTGGCTTCGCCAAGGCTGGCAATAGTCCCGTTGATGTCCGGGATGGGATATGTATCGGGAATCGTTACGGCGTTTAACCTTTTAAAATCAATGACCATCCGGTATTTCTTTTCTTCATCCGAGCCGGATTTCTTTGGGACAATCCATAGGGGGGAGTTATAGGGACTCTTTGACGGACGGATGATGCCTTGTGAAAGCAGTTCTTGAATTTGTCTTTCGACCTCTCCACGCATATTGACGGGGTAGGGATAGCTTTTGGTGTAGATGGGGTTTTCGGTTACTGTTTTTATCTCAGCCTGGAGGTTGGTTTGAATTTCCGTGGATTGGTCGACTGGACCGAATAAAGTTTCGTACTTTTCTAGTATTCCATACAGCTTGCTTTTCGTATGTTCGGTGACATAGTTGTCAAGGGGGATGACTATATTAATGGAGTTAACTTGTTGCGCAGTCTTTCGCTTAAGAGGCAGAAGGATGTCTGGTTTAAGGATGAGGGTATTGAGTTCCCTATCTAACACCGCTTTAATTTCTGAGAGAGTATCATCCCCTATTATCCCGTCAAATGATTCTAGACCGGGAAGGACAAAGAATGTAGTCGGCAGATCCCTACCAACAAACTGAAAAAAGTTTCCGCAAACCTTCTTGTCGATTTTGATTCTACCCCCCGCCGAGATTACATGGAATGGTTTTTCCACTGGGGTAGTGTTTAAGGCTACGCGCTCGCTAATGTAGTTTTTATTTGCGCCGGTGTCAACTAAGAACTCTAATATACCTTGACCCTGAGTGACGTACTCTAAATATGGTACGCCGGACACGAGGCTCCCATTGTAAAATTTAGTTGGTCAATTGTCGAATCTTTTTGTTCATTGGAGGCATCTTCTCCCTCCTTTTCGTCTACGGCCACCAGATGAAACAATTTTTGTTTCTTGTTTGTTTCGTTGTTTGAAAATTTTGTTGGAAACTGACTTTTCCTTGGCCCGTCGTACCTAGAGAACCTGGAATTTCCTGTCTGGCGGGTTTGAGAGGATGCACCGGCATCCGCTCTTAAAGCCGTGGGGGGGTCACTGTTATTGCGCCAGCTTTGCGCAGATTGGTGGCTATTCCTGGTTTGCCCTGACCTGGCGTATGGGGAGTTGAATTCCCTCTGATTTTGATGTCGGTCTATAAGGCTCCCATTGGAGTGGGTTGCATTATTGTACCTTGAATGGTTCGGGGCTGGATTCTGCGGTGTGCCAGAGTAGTCTGTGCTGCCGCGAGGAAAATAACGCTGTGATGGAATTTGGTACGAATCGCCGAACATTCGGCCACTTCTGTTTAATACCTGTGGGGGGCGGTAAATAGCGTTTCGCCGATCCACGTTCATGAACGTGAGGCATGACGAATATGCCTCAGGTAAGGATTTTGGCTTCTGCATAAGAAGCAAGGTCGGCAAGTCGCCGTTTAGCCCCCTGATGAAGACATCCAAGGCTCTTCGTCTATGTGCCTCGGCCAATGCCTTAACCGTTTCTGTGTGCACATATTTATCAGTGCTTATTGTATTTATCATGAGTGACAATTGTTTGTTTATTTGGGCATAGAATTCGGACAACTTTTGCCGCCCCTGGGTCATGAGGGTAAGTTGCTGATCAAGGGTTTCGATATCCCTAACGTCCGCATAATGCAAGGAGAGAATCTCCTTGATTTTCTTCCAATCCGAATCTAAAATATTGTGAGACACCAAGGCGGCATCTGCCGCTCCCCTAATCTTGCATCTTATGTGCCTTAAAATTGCCCTATATATTGGCTTTTGCCGAACGGGCTTATAATCACTTAAAACCTGCTCTACACTATAGATCCAGGAGGTATAGTGCTCTCGAGATCCATCAAACACTTGAAGTTCTTTCACACAATCTGGTAACCTTGCTCTTTCTTTGAGGTCCTCCTCCGTCTGAGGAGTCACAAGAGGCTCTTCTACTGGTGTTGCCTCACTATCGACAGATTGCCGATGAAACTCTTCTACCCTACTTTCTAGTCTCTCTAGGGTTTGGCTAAGTCCTTGTATGGACTCGTCAGCGTTCGTCGATTCTACGCTTTTGAGGCGTTCCTCGAATCTCCTCAGCTGGGAGAGGATGGCGTTCACGGCGCCATTCATTTCAGTCAGCGACTTCTTCATTTCGTCGGCGTTCATGATTAGGTATGCTGAAAAGATAAGAACTGTAAGAAAATATACGTGTGACCTACACAATCCAATGTCTCATTTGAGGATTCTTGTCGCGTTTAGATTGGAGAATTTTCAATTTTCTCTCTTCCTCTTTCACTTTTCCCTGTTAGATTGGGGAATTTTCAATTTTCTCTATTTTTCTTGCGCTTTTCACTGTTAGATTGGAGAATTTTCAATTTTCTCTCTTTCTCTTTCACTTTTCCCTGTTAGATTGGGGAATTTCCAATTTTTTCTTGCACTTTTCACTGTTAGATTGGAGAATTTTCAAATTTTTTTTTTTTATCTTTCACTTTTCCCTGTTAGATTGGGGAATTTTCAATTTTCTCTATTTTTCTTGCACTTTTCACTTAACACACGCGACGCGAACCCTGTATTCCGAAGCTCGGGCGCCAGTTATCTCCCGTCTCGTGGGAGATGTAAAAAAATTAAAGGTGCGGAGGAACTCACTGTCCTCCGATACTTGTGAAAAGAAAGAAAGAACGATTTCAGATTAACGTCACAACTTCTTTATTCGTGCCACTTGCACGCTAATTAACTACTGCCCTCAACATACGTTGTAACTTACTTAAATAACTTCTTAGATTAACTAAAATGTTTACATTGCAGTTCCCATGCTTTACCCAGAACTGCTCGCTTGTGTAAACAGGAAATGCTTAGCGTGCGATTCCCATAACTAATGTAAGGTGACCTGATCGATGGTTGCGCATGTGCCGCGTCAGCGACTTATTCTGTTGAACTAAATAAGTCACATGCTTATCAACGTGATCGTAGGGTGTGCCGTATTATGGTACCTATGCGGGTAACTTACATATATAACATTTTGGAAAACACAAAACACCTGATTATTTAGTAAATAATACACCTAGAATGTTGAAATTTGACGTGTGAACTGATATTGAGACTCTTGATAAAAATTAAAAAAAAAATTGTAAATGGGCGTGGCACCGCCAACTTATGATAAAATCAATTTTGCAAATATTATTAATCATAAATCAAAAATCGTTAAACTTATCGTAACAAAATTCGGCAGAGAGGTTGCGTTTACTATAAGGAATGCTTTGAAGAAAAATTAACGAAATCGGTTAAGGACCACGCCCACTTTTATATAAGAGATTTTTAAAAGGATCGTGGACGAATAAAATAAGCTATATCTTTGCAAAAAAGTTATTTGTTATCGAAGTATTATATTTTTGTTCTCGATGAAAGAGGATACGATTTTTTTTTCAAAAAGTTATCGATGATGTATAAAATGTTTATCCAAAATTTATGGATACATTATTAAAATATCAACATTTTATCAATTAACTATCGAAAAATTACCGTTATCAATATGTTAACAAAAATGAAACTTGAAAGCGAAATTTTTATAGGCGTGTTATCGAAGAATCATCGATTTGTTATCATTATCAGCTCTCTATTGCGTTTTCATCGATTTTTAATTAAAAATTTATGGACTTGTTTTTAAAAAGCTGCCGATTTGTTATTGAAAAGTTATGGATTAGCTACACAAAATTTATCGATAAATTATATAATTATTATATCTAATTTTTTGTTGGTAGTTTATCGATATTTATCAAAAATTTATCCATTTTGTAACAAAAATTTCGATTTCTTATTGCAGTGTTTCCACTTTGTTATCGGCATGCTTATCTATGTGATGAAACCGATACCGATAAAACCGATAAATATAAAATCGATGAAACTTTTGTATGCCACCGGTAACAACCCGGATTCCGGTGAGAAAAACATAAGTTAGTTAGTACAAATATTTCGAAAAGAAATTATTAGATACTTTTCTATTAATGTAAAAAAAATTTTCAATTATCTAAAATTTTTCTACTTTGGGAATATAAAATTAAGATCACCGCGAGTGAAGGGCAAGTCCATGCCTCAAAGTGCCTTATCTGATCTTTTTACGATGATAAATGCGCTCGTATTCGACCGAGAAGCAATGTGATTGAAAATCAGCTGACATGAGAGCTTTATGCACCGATTCCGCGAAAAATTTGTAAGAAACTAAAACTAATTTCTAACAAGTTTTTTGTTTGTTTCCAGAAATATGCACGTGCCTGAAATATAGAAACGCAATTTCAGACCAGGTTGTATATATTATTAAGCAGTTATCAAAGAAGCGGAGTTAGGTATTGACGTGTTCTTTGAAATTCTTAGAAGCTAATTCACAGTGTAGTTGTTGTTGTACTCGCAAAGCTCCCAATGTCAACGTGGTATCTATATCTTTAAAATCAAACATTTTAGTGGTTTCGAATTCAGCTATATGTACTCTGTTTGGTCAGCTAGCGATTTGTTGTTGCTTTCTCACTTTAAATCAAAATTTCCCAGCAGGAAAAATGCCAACTAAGAGCTAAATACAAGTTGGTTTCCAATAAAGCAGCGCACCTTCTTATCTATCAATTTTCTTTGGAAAAGTTTAACTATTTAGCACGGCAATGGCCGTGGACTCAAGTGCGGGACTGTTAAGTATCGAAGATCATGTGTAGGCCTTACAACTCTAGACTAACAAATTAATTGCTATCATTAAAAAGAGTAATATCTGACTTTTTGTAGTTAATTAGAAGTGGAATCCCGTAAAATTGTTAACTAATCGTCATCCGATTTCATTATGATATCTTCAACGACTGCCAAATTACAGCTTACAAAACTTTTAAATTACCTTCCTTTAAAAATGGGCGGTGCCACACCCATTGTCCAAAATTTTACTAATTTTCTATTCTGCGTCATAAGGTCAACCCATTTCTGGATGGTTTTCGGGATTCTTCCGGAATCCTGTCAGGGTAATTTCGGGACTTTTTCGGGACTATTTTGGGATCTTTTGGGCACCCTTCCGGCTTCATTTCCGGATGGTGTTCGGGATCCCGTCGGGTCATTTCAGGACTACTTTGGGGTAATTTAGGGACTCTTCCGGTATCATTTATGGATCATTTTCGGGACTTGTCCGGGTACCCGTCAGGGTCATTTCGGGATATTTCTGGATAGCTTTCGGGGTCCATTTGGGGTCCCGTCTGGGTTATTCGGGACACATTTCGGGATCATTTGGGGACCCTTCCGGCATCATTTCATGATAGTTTCCGGGATGCCGTGAGGGTTATTTCTCGACTTTTTCGTCAGGGGGATCCTTCCGGCATTATTTTGGGATGGTTTAGGGGATCCCGTCAGGGCCATTTCGGGACTTTTGCGGGACTATTTGGGGACCCTTCCGACATCATTTCTGAATGGTTTTCGGAACTTGTTCGGGATCCCGTGAGGGTAATTTGGGATCATTTGGGGACCCTTCAGAGATTTTTTCTGGATTGGTTACGGAATCCCGTCGGGGCATTTTGTGACTTTTTCTGGATTATTTCGGGTTCATTTGGGGAGCCTTCTGACATCAGTTCTGGATGGTTTTCGGGATCAATCTGGGATCTTGTCAGGGTAATTTCGGGACTATTTCGGGATCTTTTCGGAACCCTTCCGGCATCATTTCTGGATGGTTTTCGGCATTCGTACGGGATCCCGTTGGGGTAATTTCGGGACTTTTTCGGGACTATATTGGAATCATTTGGGGACAATTCCGGCATCATTTCTGGATAGTTTTCGGGATCCACCCGGGAACCCCTCGGGGTTGTTTCGCGACCATTTCTGGACTATGTCACAATCATTCGGATTCCCTTCCGGGATGATTTGTGGATGGTTTTTGGGATCCGTCCGGTATCCAGCCGGGATCATTTCGTGACTTTTTCTGGATTATTTCTGGATCCGTCCGGAATCCCGTAATGGTCATTTCGGGACTATTTTGGTATCATTTTGGGATCCTCCGGGATCATTTAAGGACCCTTCGAAACCGGCAGTTGAGCACACATGCCTTTTTAAATTATGAGCTTTTATGACCATGAATTTTCTGCAAATTATTCATAATTCAAATTCGATAGGTTTTGTCTTTAATATCTAACACAGCTTTTCGGTTTTTTTTTTTTTTTTTGATTTTTTTAAATGAATCCTGTAACGAACTGTTATAACTATAATTACACTTTTTGTAATATTTTAACCAACTAAATACCCGAAAAAACCACGCCTTTAAGATATATGGCTTCTTAAAAATGCTCTCTTTCATTTGTTACATCTGTAAATAAATGGGGAATATCGAGCGAATTAGTAGTATAGTCCCACCGCACAAAGTTTGTTATTCACAAGTGCCCCTGCTCCAGAATCTCCATATCCCAGAGTACTTCCACTACATCCAGCACAAATGATTGTGCTTCTATAATCGATTAATTCCATCGATGACGGTTCTTGCATTAATCCTTTTGTATTATAGGAATTTTAGTAGTTTTTAGATAAGGAAAATAATCATATACATTTTTTATTATCGAACCCCATCCACTGACTTGCATATTCGTGCTTGGTTGTAATACGGAATTGGTATCGCAAAGCGTTACAGGCATTACCAAATTATTCTGCCATTCAAAATCTTTATTCAAAAATTATTCTGTGCACTTTGCGTTGTTGACCATAGCTAACCCCTGTATTGACGGTTACACCAGCTACAAAGTAGAGATCGCTCCATTTTCTCTTGAATACGCATCGCGGAGCTGTAATTACCGTATTCACAGAGATTATGGAACAAGTGCTTGGAGATACTTGGAACACCTATATATTGATACCGAATGTGCGCTGTCCTTTATTTCTATATCTTCTCCATTTATAATGCGAAATTCCGCATTCGTATAAGATAAAAGAACGACAAAGTGGATTGCGAAAAGATTGCGTGAGTACTTTTTAGTTTAAGAACTTTGGTATCACTATTTAAGTATAAAGTACACCGAGATTAATTTTGTGGGCGCAGTTTATACCTAATCGCGCAATGTGAATAAAAAACAAGTAAGGAAGGTGTAGTCGTCGCGCAAGAATTTTTGCGCTCGAATGTATAGCAATGAGTAACAACAAAATAAAAAAAACCTTAGAACGGTGTTGTTTTAAACACGATATAATTGCGAATGCCAAATCTTTATTGAGAGTTTGTTACAAAGTACAATGAGGGTTGCAATGTGAAAAAACTCAAATGTGTAGTAGGTGATGCCACTTGGTTATGCAGTAGCGCTCTGAACATCCTCCCCCCCTTGGCAGGATATACCGCCAACTATGTCGTCATTGAGGGGAAGAGCACACAATTTCGCTATAGCTCGTTTACAAATACCACCTTCCGTTTTAACTTCTGCTACACGAACCATGTCATCGTTCCCCTTGAAAACTTGAGTTACTCGACCGAGTGGCCACTTTAGTGGTGGTAGTGATTCATCTTTGATGAGAACCAAGGTTCCTACTGCAACGTTTTGTTTGGTAGATCGCCAACGTGAACGCTGTTGCAGGAGAGATAGATATTCAGAGCTCCACCTTCTCCAGAATACCTGTTGCATGAACTGAACTTGCTGCCAATGGTCAAGTCGACCTACCTTAAGTGTCGAGATGTTGGGTTCTGGTATTGATGTTAGTGGCGCTCCAATCAAAAAATGAGCCGGAGTTAGCACGTCTAAGTCATCGGGGTTCTCTGAAATTGGAAAAAGTGGTCGGGAATTTATTATTGCTGAAATCTGACATACAAGAGTCCTAAGTTCATCAAAAGTGAGCAAAGCAGTTCCAACTGTTCGCCAGAAGTGGAGTTTCGCCATTTTTACCGATGCCTCCCAGAGGCCCCCAAAATGCGGAGACCTGGGTGGTATGAATTTCCAATCAATTCCTTCGATGATACATTCTCGATAAACCCTTTCAACGTGTTGCTGCGTAAGGAAACTTTTGTGTAATTCAGCCATCTCGTTTTTTGCCCCAACAAAGTTTGTGGCGTTATCTGACCAAATCACCATAGGTTTGCCACGAGTGGAATAAAATCGTCGCAAAGCCGCTAAAAACGAATCTGTCGACAAATCTTTAACGAGTTCCATGTGCACTGCTTTCGTGGAGAAGCATATGAACAGGCAGATATAACATTTTGTTGCTGGTCTGCCTCTTATTTCAGATCGGTACTG
Organism: Eurosta solidaginis; assembly: GCF_040869045.1. Classification (NCBI taxonomy): domain Eukaryota; kingdom Metazoa; phylum Arthropoda; class Insecta; order Diptera; family Tephritidae; genus Eurosta; species Eurosta solidaginis. Next base: position 183,538,617 of record NC_090323.1, read on the forward strand.
GAACGGTCCACAGTAATCAACGCCGGTGGTGAGAAATGGTCGACTGGGTCGAACGCGCTCTTCGGGTAAGTTTCCCATAATCTGCTCGCACACCTTCGGCTTGAGCCTAAAATATCGTACGCATTTACTTATGACATGGCTCACCACGTTTTTTCCTCCGATGGGCCAGTATTGTTGTCGTATTGCTGCCAATAATGCTAGAGGGCCAGCATGTAAATTTTTATGGTGGAAGTGTAAAATAATTGAATTTGTTAGAGGATGCCCCTTTGGCAGCAGAATCGGATGTTGTGATTGATAACTTAACAGCGAATTTTTCAAGCGTCCTCCTACTCGTATGAGGCCAAAGGTATCCAAAAATGGTGAGAAAGAAGCCAATGTACTAGACGAGCTTAGCGGTGTATTATTTTTTAGGGATTTGTATTCCGAACAAAAATTCACCCTTTGTATCATGCGAAGTAACCACCAGGTTCCTTGTTGTATGTGTGTTGCAGTGAGTGTGCCAGAGCGGTCTCTTTTAAAAAACATGTGTGCGTATCCATATATACGCTGCATTGCTGCAAATGAATTTATGTATTTGCAATTAAGCGAAGTGTCGATCACTGACGTCGATGACAGCAAAGTAGACTTTCGTCGTTCCGGCAAAGTTTCAATTTGAGTATTGAATTTCGGCCAATCATATTCTGAGTTGCGAAGAAATGGTGGTCCGTTGGCCCATAACAGTGAGTTTGATAGCTCCATCGGCGAAGCACCCCTCGACAAAATGTCTGCTGGGTTGGCACCTGTTGGAACATACCGCCACTCCATACCACTTGTGAGGTGCTGTATGCTTGTTATGCGATTTGCGACGAAAGTATTAAAACATGAGGGCTCTTCTTTAAGCCAAGACAAAACAATGGTTGAGTCCGACCAACAAAAAAATGGACAGTTGAAAATATCTAGCTTGTCAATGGTACTCACTACTTGCGACAGAAGTGCCGCGGCACAAAGTTCCAGCTTGGGAACCGTGACTGTTTTAAGAGGTGCAACCCTAGATTTGGAACAGAGTAAATTGACTCGAACATCTCCATGTAGGCGGGCCACAATATATATACAAGCGCCGTAAGCTGAAACACTAGCATTAGCGGTTGGACTGGCCACGTATCGAGGAAATGCTAACTTGCTTATGGTGCCGAGTTCCCTATAAAGCTGTAGCCAAGCTGTCTCATAAGTCATTGGTAGGCTTTCATCCCAGTCAAATTTTTCTGTCCACAAGCGTTGAAGAAACATTTTTGCTTTGCATATTATAGGTCCAATTAATCCCAATGGATCATAAAATTGCGCTATTGTTGACAAAACCAAGCGTTTAGTTATGCCCTTTTTTACATGTGGTGCGATAAACGAAAAAATAAATAAATCCGCTTCAGGATTCCATTGTAGTCCTAGAGTTTTTGTAATGTAGCTGCCATCATCGAACTTGATCAGCTTCTCTCTATCTGCTGCTGGCACTTTGTTAAGCACTTCTGGGGCATTCGAGCACCACTTTCTTATTTTAAAATTCCCTTTGCCTAGTAGCTCAGACGTTTGACGCATTATTTGGCTTACGTGCTCAATGGTATTACCGCCGGTAATGAGGTCATCAACATAAAAATCTCGCAAGACTATTTGAGCACCGAGGGGGTAGGATCCTGCTTCATCGGCCGCTAGCTGATGCATGGAACGAACTGCCAGATAGGGTGCAGACTTTGTGCCGTACGTTACTGTATCGAGTTTGAACATTTGGATATCATCTCTTGGATCGTCTCTCCAAATAATGCACTGCAAGTAGTTATCCGGTTCAGTGACTCGGATGCATCTATACATTTTGCAGATGTCGCCGGTCAGTGCGACCGGATGTGAGCGGAAACGAATGAGAGTGTCAGATAGCTTTGGTTGTATTGTTGGGCCCGTCATCATAACCTCGTTTAACGAATAGCCAGTTGATGTCATTGCTGAGCCGTCAAAGACGACTCTCAACTTAGTGGTTGTGCTATCGTTTTTAAACACGCAATGATGGGGCATAAAATAGGTAGGTACTGTTGACGGAAGTTTTGATATAGGGGACATATGGCCAAGGTCTAGATACTCCTTAATGAATGATGTGTATTGTGATTTCACTTCATCAATGCGCCCTAGGCGTCTTTCAAGAGCGAGGAACCTTCGCAAGGCTTGCTGATAGGAATCCCCAAGTAGGTTTACGCTGGACCGCAAAGGTAGACGCACTGAGTACTCACCAGTTTCCATGCGGCTGTAGTTCGCATTAAAATGAGCCTCGCATTCGATTTCCTCCTTTGTAGCCCTTCGTATTGGTTCGAAACAATTTTCTATCTCCCAGAATGAACGCACCATTTCGTTTGTTGACTGGTGTTCTGAACTATATTCAGGTGAATTTATTGGTGTAGTTAAATAAGATGATAGCTTAGACGAAGTGTTACGACCGCCAGACACGACCCAGCCAAAGCGAGTTTTTTGTAAGATGTGATTATTATTTTTTAAATGAATCTGTCCAACGCAAAGTAACTCAAAGAATATACTTGCACCGATGAGGAGATCTACATGTTGAGGCTTATGGAAGTCAGGGTCCGCGAGATTAATGTTTACTGGAATATCCCAATGAGTGATGTCAAGTGGATAACTTGGTTGACAATCAGTAATTGTAGGAGTTACGGCTGAAGTTGAGGTCGTGGCGAAGTTGTTGTATACCGATTGAATGGTGATGTTTACGCTAGAGCTGACAACGAGTTCTGAGTCTCCAATACCAGAGGCCGCTATAGATGATTTAGATTTTTTCAATTGCAAATAATTAGCGAGTTTTGTTGTAATAAAATTAATTTGTGAAGCTGAGTCTAAAATAGCGCGACATGGGACAAGAGCACCTACGGAATTACGAACAAAAACAACAGCCGTTGCAAGGAGAACACATTGGTTTAAATTGAAATTTCGGTGAGCAATAATTGAATCGGTTGTTGTTGTCCTGGCAACTAGCGCTGGCTGCGCTGCTCCCGGGGAGCTTTCAGTTATACTGGGATTTGTCTGATCTTTATAAATAAAATGTAGTAGCGTGTGGTGCATTAACGAGCAGCGGCGACATGCTGACGACTTGCATTGTTGCACCGGATGACCTGGTTTGAGGCAGTTAATACATAACTGAGCCCTTTTGGCTTCTTTCCACCGGTCATTCGGCGTTAGATTGGCGAAAGTTGGGCAAGAATATACAATGTGATCAAGCTTATGACAGATAGCACAGGTTTTTTGAGCAGGCGTTGAAACGACAAATGCATTATTACGATACTTAACATTGCTCACCTGGGTGCTAGGTGTTTTCGTTACCATAGCATGATCCACATTTTCTATAGTTTGACATCTCTTTTGCAAAAAGCTCACCATGTCCTGCCACGTTGGCAGCTTATCGGCAGAAACTCGTTCTTCCCATTTTGTGTGAGTAGTGGAATCCAATTTCTGAGCTGTAATATGTTGAAGTAAGCAATCGGCTATTTGCTCGGAAGTGCCTAGCGACTGCAACGCTCGTACATGCGATACTACCTTGTCTACAAGTGAACGTAGCTCTGTTGATTTTCTATCAGCACTCACCTTTTGTAGCTGAAACAGCTCATGAATGTGTGCCTGAAAAATTAATCGGCGATTATCAAATCGTTCAACAAGTAAGTTGAAAGCAATTGTGTAATTTTGATCACGCATCTCAAGTGATTGAATGGTGTCTAGCGCGGCACCTTTCAAACATGAGCGCAAATGCTGGAACTTTTCCAGGTTAGACAGCTCGGAGTCAGTATGAACAATAGTTTGAAACATGCCGTAAAAATCCGGCCACTCTGTATACGCTCCTTCAAACGATGGCAACTTTAATTCGGGCAGGCGGGATCTTTGCTGTTTTACCACAACAACGGATTGGTGCTCTTGAAGCTGCGGGTTTCTCGTTGATGACATTATCTGTGAGTCCATCTTATTTATCTCCCTGGTGTATGCTGTCTTTGCTTTTATAAATGACGCAGTAAATTGATCGCGAGTACTGGCTTCAAGCTCACCGGGGTCTTCCTCTTCTAGTTGAGACTGTGTTGACTCGAAATGATCCTGGGTACGGTTAAGCTGTTTCAATCTCACCGATAGCTCAGCATGGTCCATGGACTGCAATTCATCTGCATCAACTTGTATCGAGCTTATCTGGCGAAGAAGTGCTTCGCTTTTCTTTTTTAGGAACGACATTTCTTAAATAACGCGTTGATTCTCTCAAGTTATCGAGCGAATATTGTGATTTAATAAGTTGAGTTCAACTGATTGCAATGCAAAACTAGTTTTGCATACCAACAACGAAAATTAGATGATCCAACTCAACTTAACTGTTGAATCGCGTGATTTGTACAGTTACAATGTACATATGTATGTACGAAAGCTATGCACTAGCAAGCAAACAAAAGAACACATAAGCGAATAGCGGTGCCTATGTGATCACGTCGGGGTCACCAAAAAATGTAGTCGTCGCGCAAGAATTTTTGCGCTCGAATGTATAGCAATGAGGAACAACAAAATAAAAAAAACCTTAGAACGGTGTTGTTTTGTACACGATATAATTGCGAATGCCAAATCTTTATTGAGAGTTTGTTACAAAGTACAATGAGGGTTGCAATGTGAAAAAACTCAAATGTGTAGTAGGTGATGCCACTTGGTTATGCAGTAGCGCTCTGAACAGAAGGTTAAGTTCAGGTGTAACCGAGCATTACATACTCAGTTGAGAGCTATGGTGACAACATAAGGGAAAATAACCATTAGGAAAATGAACCGAGGGAAATAAAAAACAAGTGAGGAAGGTTAAGTTCAGGTGTAACCGAACATTACATACTCAGTTGAGAGCTATGGTGACAACATAAGGGAAAATAACCAGTAGGAAAATGAACCGAGGGAAACCCTGGAATGTGTTTGTATGACATGTGTATCAAATGAAAGGCATTAAAGAGTATTTTATGAGGGAGTGGGCCATAGTTCTATAGGTGGACGCCATAAAGGGATATAGCCATAAAGGTGGATCAGGGTTGAATCTAGAATGCGTTTGTACGATATGGGTATCAAATGAAAGGTGTTAATGAGTATTTTAAAAGAGAGTAATCCTTAGTTCCATAGGTGGACGCCGTTTCGAGATATCGCCATAAAGGTGGACCAGGGTTGACCCTAGAATTTGTTTGTACAATATGGGTATCAAAAGAAAGATGTTAATGAGTATTTTAAAAGGGAGTGATGCTTAGTTCCCCAGGTGGACGCCGTTTCGAGATATCGCCATAAAGGTGGACCAGGTGTGACCCTAGAATTTGTTTGTACGATATGGGTATCAAATTAAAGGTATTAATGAGGATTTTAAAAGGGAGTAGTGGTAGTTGTATAGGTGGTCGCCTTTTCGAGATATCGCCATAAGGGTGGACCAGGGGTGACTCTAGAATGCGTTTGTACGATATGGGTATCAAATGACGGGTGTTAATGAGTATTTTAAAAGGGAGTAATCCTTAGTTCCATAGGTGGACGCCGTTTCGAGATATCGCCATAAAGGTGGACCAGGGGTGACCCTAGAATTTGTTTGTACAATATGGGTATCAAAATAAAGGTGTTAATGAGTATTTTAAAAGGGAGTAATCCTTAGTTCCATAGGTGGACGCCGTTTCGAGATATCGCCACAAAGGTGGACCAGGGGTGACCCTAGAATTTGTTTGTACAATATGGACATCAAACGAATGGTGTTAATGAGTATTTTAAAAGGGAGTAGGCCTTTGTTCTATAGGTGGACGCCGTTTCGAAATATCGCCATAAAGGTGGACCAGGGGTGACTCTAGAATGTGTTTGTACGATATGGGTATCAAATCAAAGGTATTAATGAGGGTTTTAAAAGGGAGTGGTGGTTGTTGTATAGGTGGTTGCCTTTTCGAGATATCGCCATAAAGGTGGACCAGGGGTGACTCTAGAATGCGTTTGTACGATATGGGTATCAAATGAAAGGAGTTAATGAGTATTTTAAAAGCGAGTAATCCTTAGTTCCATAGGTGGACGCCGTTTCGAGATATCGGCATAAAGGTGGACCAGGGGTGACCCTAGAATTTGTTTGTACAATATGGGTATCAAAAGAAAGGTGTTAATGGGTATTTTAAAAGGGAGTAATCCTTAGTTCCATAGGTGGACGCCGTTTTGAGATATCGCCATAAAGGTGGAACAGGGGTGACCCTAGAATTTGTTTGTACAATACGGGCATCAAACGAAAGGTTTTAATGAGTATTTTAAAAGGGAGTGGGCCTTAGTTCTATAGGTGGACGCCGTTTCGAAATATCGCCATAAAGGTGGACCCGGGGTGACTCTAGAATGTGTTTGTATGATATGGGTATCAAATTAAAGGTATTAATTAGGGTTTTAAAAGGGAGTGGTGGTTGTTGTAAAGGTGTTAATGAGTATTTTAAAAGGGAGTAATCCTTACTTCCATATGTGGGCGCCGTTTCGAGATACCGCCATAAAGGTGGACCAGGGTGACTCTAGAATTCGTTTGTGCAATATGGGTATCAAACGAAATGTGCTAATGAGTATTTTTAGAAGGGAGTGGGCCTTCGTTCTATAGGTGTTCGCCTTTTAGAGATATCGCCATAAAGGTGGAACAGGGGTGACTTTAGAATATGTTTGTACGATATGGGTTTCAAATGAAAGGTGTTAATGAGTATTTTAAAAGGGCGTGGGGCTTAGTTCTATAGGTGGACGCCTTTTCGAGATATCGCCATAAAGGTGGACCAGGGGTGACTCTAGAATGTGTTTGTACGATATGGGTATCAAATGAAATGTGTTAATGAGTATTTTTAGAAGGGAGTGGGCCTTCGTTCTATAGGTGTTCGCCTTTTAGAGATATCGCCATAAAGGTGGAACAGGGGTGACTTTAGAATATGTTTGTACGATATGGGTATCAAATGAAAGGTGTTAGTGAGTATTTTAAAAGGGCGTGGGGCTTAGTTCTATAGGTGGACGCCTTTTCGAGATATCGCCATAAAGGTGGATCAGGGGTGACTCTAGAATGTGTTTGTACGATATGGGTATCAAATTAAAGGTATTAATGAGAGTTTTAAAAGGGAGTGGTGGTAGTTGTATGTGTGAAGGCGTTTTCTAGATATCGACCAAAATGTGGACCAGGGTGACCCAGAACATCATCTGTTGGATACCGTTAATTTATTTTAATACCTACCAAGATTTTAAGGGTTTTTTATTTCGCCCTGCAGAACTTTTTCATTTTCTTCTACTTAATATGGTAGGTGTCACAACCATTTTATAAAGTTTTTTCTAAAGTTATATTTCGCGTCAATAAACCAATCCAATTACCTCACCATGTTTTATCCCTTTTTTCGTATTTGGTATAGAATTATGGCATTTTTTTCATTTTTCGTAATTTTCCATATCGAAAAAGTGGGCGTGGTCATTGTCGGATTTCGTTCATTTTTCATACCAAGATAAAGTGTGTTCAAGTAAGTACGTGAACTAAGTTCATTAAAGATATGTCGATTTTTGCTCAAGTTATCGTGTTAACGGCCATGCGGAAGGACAGACGAACGACTGTGTATAAAAACTGGGCGTGGCATCAACCGATTTCGCCCGTTTTCACAGAAATTTCAAAAGGATTGGTTAATCTTTGTTCGACTTATGGTGCTAAAAGTATCCTAGACAAATTAAATGGAAAAGGGCGGAGCCACGCCCATTTTGAAATTTTCTTTTATTTTTGTATTTTGTTGCACCATATTGTCACGGATATTAGCATCACTAAGTTATCCCATCACTAAGGCGATGTTAAGGCCATGCCAAGCAGTATTTACGTTAATAATCAAATCAAGTATACACATATAGAAGGCAGCCCAGAGAGATGTCACACACAGATGCATTTACTTATACGCCTATGAGCGCGCGAGAGACTGTAAACTACAAACATTCACATCAATAATTCAATCTTTATGTATCTACATAAACGAATAAATAATTGCGTCTACACATATGTACCATGTACGAATACGAGCAGCGGAGAGTCAATGCGCAAACACATGCGTATATCTGAGAAGTTTGAGAGCTTCTGGACTAGTAGATTCTGGAAGCGCCTAAAAGATGTATAAAATTGTGCAATTTTAGTTATAGCTGAGAAGTTTGAGAGCTCATGGACAATGCTAGTACATTCTGGAAAAATGCGAACGAGGAAACCAAAGGGTATAAAAGGCAACAGATGTAGAGGCGCGGTAATTCAATTTGAGTTGAGCAATCAATCAGTTATTGATTAAGCACGCGATCTGGCGGCCAATAGTAGAGTTTCATTTGAGTTATCAATCAGTTTGGTTATTAAGCCAGCGAGTAGCAAAGTATAAGTGTTATTGTGAAGTAATTTAATAAAGGTCATTTTTCCATTATTCAATATTGGAGTTATTTATTCAACAGTTTAGTGATACGCCCTCAGCAGAGGATTGCAAATAAGAGGATTTGCAAGTAAATTCGTTACAATTGGTGTCAGAAGAGGAATTGTTGGATAAATTCCAGAGGACAACAACGACATGGCAAAACTCAGTGAATTGAAGATCCAGCAACTGAAGAAGGGGTTGGAGAGCCGTGGATTGAATACAAGCGGCGTTAAACTTGAACTTCAGGCACGGCTACGAGAGGCAATGGAATCAGAAGGAATTGATGTGGAAGAGTATGTCTTTCATCTTGATGGCGAGGAGACAACGAAGAGAAAAACGAAACATCGCAGACGGTTAGCAGCACAGACTTGAACATGATATTGGCTGCAATATCTGCACAAACATCGACAGTAGCATCAATGTCGGCGCAATTGGCATCCCAACTGGAATCGCAAAAGACAGAAATAACATCTCAACAGGAAGAACAGAAAACGTATATGTCATCACAGATGGAATCCCAAGAGACACGTATAACAGCGAATATTGAATCACAGGAGACACGTATCTCAGAAATATCGTCAGAAATAACATCTAAAATTGAAGCACATGAGGCACGTATATCAGAAATGTCGACACAAATTTCAGCACAGATATCATCGCAGATCTCTGCACAACTAGAATCGCGTATGGAAGAGAAACTAACGCAGTTTCAGGAAGGGTTCAGTGGGCGACAAGATAAAATGGAGGCCGAAATAGATGCTTTGAAGGATCGGATTCAGGAGTTACAATTGAACCGTCCAATCACTTCAATGCCTACTCTGAAGGTAAAATCCCCAACGTTTGATGGTTCTGTTCCATTCCAGGTATTTAAGCTCCAATTTGAGAAGACGTCGGCAGCGAACAGCTGGAATGCTGAAGATAAAGTTGCAGCTCTGTTCGTGGCATTGAAAGGGCCAGCAGCCGAAATCGATTCCCGAAGGAGAGCGGAACAACTATGAAGCATTGATGGCCGCTGTCGAGAGACGTTATGGAAGCGAGCATAGAAAACAGATATTCCAAATTGAGTTGCAAAACCGCTACCAAAAAGCAAATGAGACATTGCAGGAGTTTGCTTCAGATAGTGAGAGATTGGCTCATCTTGCAAATGCGGACGCACCCGTGGAATACACTGAAAGGGTAAAAATCCAGAGTTTCATAAATGGCATACGAGATGTGGAAACGAAGCGGGCTACATACGCAAACCCAAAGCCAACATTCGCAGAAACGGTGTCACAAGCCCTGATTCAGGAAACAGCGTCGCTTCTGTGTAAGCCAGTTTTCAAAGCACGCCGTGTGGAAGTAGAAAGGCCAGAGTGGGTAGACGCAATATTGGAGGCGCTGAAAGGATCGCAAAAGCGGAGTGAAAAAGTTATCAAATGCGGGAAGTCCGGTCACATTGCACGTCATTGCGATCTTGGCCTTAATAGTTCCAGCAATGTGGGTGGGCGTAAACGCAAAGCTGGAGGAGATGAGCAAGAGCGAGTAAGAGGTAGAGAGCTAGATCCAGCTATTGAATGCCCTGTGATATCTGTGTCGCAAATTGGTAGAAAATCGAGCAGTCTTACCGTCAGAGGGAATGTGGATGGCAACGAACGAATACTGACTGTAGATACGGGCGCATCTCATTCCTTGATCCGATCTGATTTGGTCTACAGGAGAGTAAAGTCATTACCTGGAGCAAGGTTGCGTACGGTCACAGGCGAGTATAATCAAGTCCAAGGCGAAGTGGTATGTGAGGTATTAATTGGGAAAGTCATCGTTCTACACAAATTCGTTGTGGCGGAAATCGTTGATGAAGTCATATTGGGAGTGGACTTCTTGGTTGACCATGACATCAAGATCGATATGCGGAGAAAAATTATGCGCTCTAAGAACCAGGACACACCACTTAACTTTAGTTTGGAAAAAGGATTCAGCAGTAATCGGGTACTGGTGGAAAAGACTCGACAAAGACCACGAAAGTCAAAGGCAAAGGTTGATAGATCGAATGGGCCAAATAAATCAAAATCAAAAGTACCTACGAGAGAAAAACTGGCATTGAAAAACCCTAAACGACGCAGAAAAACGAAGCAACGAATTTCCGAGAAAGAATGCGAGGGTAGTTTCAAACCAGAGCGCACTATTGTTGTGAAATGTGGGAACGATACTGATTATGCGAAGCCAATCCGTCAAGCGCAAGCTCTACGAAGTAGTTCATTAGCCAAACAACAGAGTGTGAAGGAACGAACCAGGGTATTGAGTGGTACGATGAAACACAGGTACCATGAGAACAATAATTCGAAAGGTTTCTTGGCGGGAGATTTGGTACTGTTATACAACCCTCACCGGCGGAAAGGTGTTCCATCCAAATTTCGGTGCAGTTGGGAAGGCCCGTACAAGGTTGTGAAGAAGATCAGTGATACCATCTACCGCATACAAAGCATTGAGAAACCACGGAGTAGAAGAGTGGTACATTTGGCGATGCTAGCAGCGTTTAGATCGAGAGATTTGTTTGATCGGGACGATCAGACTTAGGTGGAGGGAAGTGTCACGGATATTAGCATCACTAAGGCGATACTAAGGCCATGCCAAGCAGTATTTACGTTAATAATCAAATCAAGTATACACATATAGAAGGCAGCCCAGAGAGATGTCACACACAGATGCATTTACTTATACGCCTATGAGCGCGCGAGAGACTGTAAACTACAAACATTCACATCAATAATTCAATCTTTATGTATCTACATAAACGAATAAATAATTGCGTCTACACATATGTACCATGTACGAATACGAGCAGCGGAGAGTCAATGCGCAAACACATGCATATATCTGAGAAGTCTCAGAGCTACTGGACTAGTAGATTCTGGAAGCGCCTAAAAGATGTATAAAATTGTGCAATTTTAGTTATAGCTGAGAAGTTTGAGAGCTCATGGACAATGCTAGTACATTCTGGAAAAAAGCGAACGAGGAAACCAAAGGGTATAAAAGGCAACAGATGTAGAGGCGCGGTAATTCAGTTTGAGTTGAGCAATCAATCAGTTATTGACTAAGCACGCGATCTGCCGGCCAATAGTAGAGTTTCATTTGAGTTATCAATCAGTTTCGTTATTAAGCCAGCGAGTAGCAAAGTATAAGTGTTATTGTGAAGTAATTTAATAAAGGTCATTTTTCCATTATTCAATATTGGAGTTATTTATTCAACAGTTTAGTGATACGAACTCAGCAGAGGATTGCAAATAAGAGGATTTGCACGTAAATTCGTTACAATATCATTACTGGAGTTGAATGTTGACATAATTTACTTATATAAAAATATTAAATTTTTTATTAAAACTTTACTTTAAAAAATTTTTTTTAAAAGTGGGCGTGGTCCTTCTCCGATTTTGCTAATTTTTATTAGGCGTACATATAGTAGTAGGAGTAATGTCCCTGCCAAATTTCATCAGGATATCTTCAACGACTGACAAATTACAGCTTGCAAAATTTTAAATTACCTTCTTTTAAAAGTTGGCGGTGCCACGTCCATTGTCAAAAATTATACTAATTTTCTATTCTGCGTCATAAATTCAACTCATGTACCAAGTTTCGTCGCTTTATCTGTCTTTGGTAATGAATTATCGCACTTTTTCGGTTTTTCGAAATTTTCGATATCAAAAAAGTGGGCGTGGTTATAGTCCGATATCGTTCATTTTAAATAGCGATCTGGGAAGAGTGCTCATGAACCTACATACCAAATTTCATCAAGATACCTCAAAATTTACTCAAGTTATCGTGTTAACGGACGGACGGACGGACGGACATGTCTCAATCAAATTTTTTTTCGATCCTGATTATTGTGATATATGGAAGTCTATATCTATCTCGATTCCTTTATATATGTACAACCAACCGTTATCCAATCAAACTTAATATACTCTGTGAGCTCTGCTCAACTGAGTATAATAAGCAAAAACCTTTGATGGCAGAAATACATTCGGAGTGTATCATTTTTGATGTTTCTCTACCCGGGAGTTGAACCCAGGACCGTCGGGGTAGTAGGCAGACCATGCTACTATAACTCCATGTCGGCCGCCGTGGGTAAAAGTGCCTGCTAAAAATTTTATTTATGGCAAATACAAATGGCCTATTAAGCGTTTATAATGCCGTTCCCATACAAATTTTCTGATATAGGAGCCTAATAAGCCTATTTAATAAATAACTATAATGAAAATTTGTAATAAGGTAAACAAACGGAATTAATTGGCGCATATACCTGCGAAATGAAATGAACGCGGCTTTGACAGAACATTCTGCTATACTTTTTCAAAAGAAAACTTCCTAGAAATTGTTTGGTTATATATATGTATATTAGGCCGGGTCGATTTGTGGGGAGGCAAAAGAATCGCCCATTGCTCTGTGAAAATCATATTCTGGGGATCAAAATAAGAAACTTTGCCGAAGGAACCATACCTCTAAAACGAATTCTGATGTCCCCCAATTTGGGTCGAACTTTTGGGTAGGGGCAAATTTTACCCATTTAGAGTGCAAATGTATGACCACCCCCAACTAACTTTGGATGCCCGACCCACCGATGCCAGTGGCACACCTCCTGGAACCCCCCTGGGGGTTCACCATACAGACATTTCAAAAAATTGCCGGTTTTGCACTTTACATGAAAAAATCAGCTAAATGGCTATGTTTTTTCTTTATTTTTATTTATTTATTTATAATAATATTTATTATTTATTTATAATAATATCTATTTTTTCTCTTAAGAAATTTATTTAGTCAGAACATACATATGTAAATGAAAAAATTAATTTAAGTGAATTATAGAAAATGAACTAAAAAAAATTATTGTTTGAAGTCGTTTTTACTTTCAAGTTTTGGCAATTTCGCACGGCTCTCTAATGTCGTCGCCATAACAGCCTCTACATTTTCCGGTATAACCCGTTTGGAAACGCTAGCTAGCAATTGAACATGTCGTTCCGTTCCTTGTATGTGTGATGGAATTTTTGGATCATTAAACGGTGGATCATCTTGATTTAAATATTCTTTCAATGTATCGTACGGAATGCTTCGCGTGATTGGTGGTTCAAATACGATATTTGTATCATTCAAATTGATCATTTCCGAATAACTTGTGCAATTAAAGTTTATATCTGATTTTTTATAAACCCTAAGTTCCATTGGCTTGTCAACATCGGTTCGATAGCGTAGAATTTTCTTGATGGCAAAGTCGCGCTTTTCTTTGCTATCATCAAACAACATTGATAACAAGATATTTTCCGAATTCGCATAATATGAATTATCTTTAATTACTTGATTGACAATTTTGCGTAAACAAGGTTCTAGAAATCGTGACCAACCAACGAACTTGAAAAATAATGCACTGCCGTACACGACAGAGCTGTAATACTTAATATTGAGGTACATTGGCACATAACATTTAATTATAAATTCAACCAGAATTCTTAAATTTGCATCTGGATTTTCCGTTGTCACATATAATCGCAATAATCTAGCGGCCTTGGTGAGCCACCGAAAATGTACAATTTTCCCTGGTTTGATGTTAGCCAGATCCACCGGAACCACGCCGCTAGAAATTTAATGGGCCATGTCGTATAAGTACTTCGAATCGGTGGAAAATTCAATTTTTTCTGGAGCAGGGGGAATATTTTGCAACTCAATTTTCCGGAAGCTGAAAATATATAATAATAAAATAATATAATTATATTTTATTATTATTCATTTTTATCGTTGAAAAAACCATTTAATTTGGTTGTTTTGTATTCAGCGGTTTCATGTTCCAGTCTTACGTAACCAATCAATTCAGAATTGGGTTCTCTCCAAATAACAAGATGAGGTTCTTTTACCATCCTAGTATGGTACTTCTCATCAATTTTATCTATCGTTAAAGTAACATCTTTTCTGCCATCGAATGAAAACGCTAACAAATTGGTATCATCTAACCGTTTGCGAAGCAATTCTTTTCTGCATTTCTCTTTTTCTCTGCGAACTTTCGATTTATCCATGATGAGAGGTTTCCCATGCTCATCTTTAATTTTAAAATCTTGCAAAAGAGCGGTTCCCAATGCTGATGCTACTCTGTCAGGCACACCAAATCTGTCACATACCAAGGCAATGTTAAAACAATCGTCTCTCTCTGTGTATTGTGAACTCGTGCTTCTATCCATACCTTCTTGAACCGGTGGCGGTGCGTATGTTGAATCATCGGGATCTTGGTATGTTGGCATTGATGACATAGACGTTGCTCCTTGCTCTTCAGTTTCCATCATAAATGCATCCATTGTTAGTCTTCTCTGATTATGTTGATCGTGCATGAACTCTTTGAGGCGTTCGGGGACCCAGCCGCATGCACATGGAGCTTATTTCAAATCGCATTTACATGTTCCAATGTAAAAAAATTGTTTCCAGAGATTTTACATACTCTGTAAATTGTTGGGTGTTATTTCTTCTCTTGATTTGCTCTTAATACTTGTCAAGCAATTTATTCAATTTATTAAATACACTTTTTTTCAACATTATTTCCATACCAAGTTTTTCCCAAATTCCAATCAACTTATCTTGTACTTGAATAGTGAATGATTTATGGGAAAACTTTTTTTGTTCTGTTTTAGCACGTTCGCTTAAGTAAAAATAATATCTCAAGATATCCAGATGGGTTGGTAAATTAAGACCAGTTAAATCAGTAGACACACCAAAAACAGTAACATCATGCTTGGGTATATGACTCATTGGGTTTTCGATAGTTGTTGATGTAGTTGCTTCATCTTGCGGTGTAGAGGATGGTGGATTCATTGTAAACTTTTTGATTTGGAATGTTCACTTCACTTATTATTTTTTTTGAAATATTTTTTTATCTGAAATTAGCGAGTTAGAGTTCTTCAAAACGATCATACCTTTGTACATGTATTTGAACAGTTGAATTCATATGTGTACATTGACTGTATTTTTAGTGAATATACAGAAAAGTACAAAAGGTACACTTAATTAGTTTTATCTGTTTCCAAACTGCTAATAGTTTCTATTGTGTACTGCCAAAAAACCAGAGTTGTGAGAAGTGCACAAAATTCTGTGCAACAACACTGCTCGAACATAAATGGGCGCTTCCTAAGGCAGTCGGTTCTATGTACCGGAGTGACTCGGGATTTTTCCCGACCAAGGACTGTTATTTCAGTGTGACCCCATCTAATTTGTTTCGTCCCTCCCACAAATTGTCATCCTCCCAGCAGCTCCTTGCAGCAGGACTGCTCCATATTCTCTTACTCCGGGAAGGCATCGAATCCAATCCGGGTCCGTCTCCTGACCCCGGTCCTGAGAAATGGTTTTGCTGCATCTGCCGGAAAAGAATCTCTTTAGGACAGTCATACTCTGTTCAGTGTGTCTCATGCAAGGGATTGTTGCATCGGACAGGTTGTTCTGGGCTTGATCCCAAAACCCGAAGTCCACGTAACTTTTATAAATCGTTTGTGGCTCCTTGCTGTTCACGCCCAAGGGCGTCCCGTAGTCTACGCCTAAGCGCCCCCACTACCTTCCAGCAGCCCCGCTGCTCAGCAAGCCACAACAAGTACCCGCTGCTGCTCGCGCCCCACGGCGCCAACAACTCAAACAGCTGATACCACTCATAACTACTACCTTCGTAGTAGAGTTGGTAACAATGCTGAGCATCGGCCCCTGCTCCCGTCTTCTCCCCCCTCTTTTCCGGCAGCAATCGTGCGGTCAGGGAAACAGACTCTTAGTCTCTACCTCCGTTTGCACCGTCTGCCAGCACAGAATATATAGGTTTGCGACATTCGCCCAATGCAGCTCCTGCCTTGGGTGGTGCCACTTTCCTAGATGTTCTGGTCTCCGCGACGGCAACCCCCCGACGGGTTTCATCGCGCCATGTTGCCAGGTCGCAAACCCAAATCATCCGGGTACCCCTATGCTTGCCTAAGGACGCCTAGTCCCAGGCCCACAACAGCAATTGCGTCCTGGCCTTCCACAACCCAGGCGTAGTCACCCGTCATTTACCCCCAGAGTGGCGGCGTCTCCCCTTATGCACTTCAGAATTATGCAGTTAAACTGTAATGGACTAACTGGGAAGATTACGGAGATAGTCGATTTCATGAAGCGGCACAACATCTGCATTGCTGCGATTCAAGACACTAAACTCACAGCAAGATCTGCATTGCAGACCTGCTCTGGGTAAAATGTCCACAGGAAAGACCGCGAGAGCGGAAATGGAGGCGGTCTCGCGTTTATCATACACCACTCTGTGCAATATTACATATTTGATCCGATATCGACCGCAGGGACAATGTCTTAGAACGTCAAGGCCTATCTGTGCGGTCAGGCGATGCAAACCTAGAAATCATCAACATCTACATCCCTCCTGTCACCTGTTGCCCCAGTGGATGCCGTCCTAATATCAGGGCCTTACTCACTGGCAACAATCGCATTATCTTAGGCGATTTCAATGCCCATCATGATCTATGGCATTCAAACTTGCGGGCGGACAGTAGGGGTGAGATGTTGGCGGATCAAATAGAAGAAACGACGTTCTGCACAATAAACGGAGACGCCCCCACACGTATGGTAGGAAGCTGTCACAGCTCGTAAGATATCTCAATCGTGAGCGCAGAACTCGTAAACTGCGTCAACTGGCATCCGACCACCTGCCCATACTTATTTCGCTTGAGCGTACCGCAGACTTCATCGTCACTGAAAAACGCACTTTCATAAACTTCAAAAAAGGAAAGTGGGAAGAATATAAATCCTTTACAGACAACTGCTTTGCTGCCCTCCCTATCCTGACTGATGCTCGCCAAGGGGAGCTTGCCTTCCGTAAGGTCATTGAATCCGCCTCGGCAAAATTAGCGAGAGAACGTGACCTTATAA
This sequence comes from Eurosta solidaginis, assembly GCF_040869045.1. Taxonomy (NCBI): domain Eukaryota; kingdom Metazoa; phylum Arthropoda; class Insecta; order Diptera; family Tephritidae; genus Eurosta; species Eurosta solidaginis. Next base: position 183,555,944 of record NC_090323.1, read on the forward strand.
GACAGCTTGATCCAGGCGACCACCAAATAAGGGATATAAACCAAAGCATCACATTGCTTGTGGATGAACACAAGCGGGCGAAATGGGAGGAGCACCTAAGAGGTTGTAACCTCTCTACCGGTGTGGCTAAACTTTGGTCCACCGTAAAGTCCCTATCGAATCCGACTAAGCACAAAGACAAAGTTTCCATCGCCTTTGGCGACAAAGTGCTGTCGGACGCGAAAAAATGCGCGAGCGCTTTCTGCCGACAATATATAATGCATCCTACGGTCGACAGAGATAGACGGAGAGCCAATAGACACGCACATAAACACAAATTCAGCGCGTCACCAGTCACCATCACCGCTAAAGAGGTTGAGGACGCCATCGGTCGTGCTAAACCATCCAAAGCAGTGGGCCCAGACGGCATAGCCATGCCGATGCTTAAAAGCCTAGGGAAAGAGGGTTTCAAATATTTAGCGCATGTCTTTAACCTGTCTCTTTCCACCTTTGTTATACCTGAGAAATGGAAAATGGCCAAGGTGGTCACGCTACTAAAGCCTGGGAAACCAGCTAACATAGGTGAGTCGTATCGTCCGAAATCTCTCCTATCGCCAGTGGCAAAGACGCTTGAAGCCATTTTGCTCCCTTATTTCCAAGCAAATTTGCAGCTAGCCCCTCATCAGCATGGCTTTAGAAAACTCCATAGCACTACCACCGCGCTAAACGCCATTAGCACCCAGATAAATTGCGGTTTAAATCAATACCCCGCCAATGATACGGTCAACCATGGCTCGTTACTGCAAGACCTGGAAGGGTCTACCCTTCCCCCATGTCTTAAAAGGTGGACCGCAAATTATCTGGGTGGTCGGCAGGCATCGGTGCAATTTAGAAACGAAACATCAAAACCAAGGAGAATTAAACAAGGGGTGCCACCGGGTGGTGTCCTATCCCCACTTTTGTTTAATTTCTACATATCTAAGCTACCTTCACCACCGGAAGGAGTCACAATCGTTTCCTACGCCGATGACTGCACAATAAAGGCAACAGGCCCAGGCCCAATGATCGATGCGCTATGCAATAAAATAAACGGCTACCTCCCTGATCTCTCCAGTTTTTTCGCCTCGCGAAACCTGGCATTATCACCGACTAAATCTTCCGCGACCTTATTTACAACATGGACGTCCCAAATGTCGACCATTTTGAACATCCACGTCAATGGCACTACGCTACCGACTGTCCTACACCCCAAAATCTTGGGCGTGACATTTGATCAGGATCTACATTTTGGTGAGCACGCAGCCGCAATTGTTCCGAGAATCCAGAGCCGTAACAAAATCCTCAAATCCCTCGCTGGCAGTACTTGGGGAAAAGATAAAGAAACGCTCATGACTACATACAAAGCAATTAGCCAGCCGATTACGTGCTACGCGTCACCCATATGGTCGCCAAGCCTAAAAATCACCCACTGGAAGAAACTACAGGCCTGCCAAAATACTGCTCTCAGAAACGCCACAGGCTGTCTTCTTATGTCCCCAGAACACCATCTGCATAATGAGGCGAGAATACTCCCCATCAGGGAGAGAAATGAGATGCTGACCAAACAGTTCCTGTTGAATACCCAGAAACCTGGGCATCCCAACAGACATCTGATTGATGAACCAGCACCACCTAGGGGCTTAAGGAGTCATCTCCGTAAGCATTTTGAGGAAATACGGCGCCTGAGAACCCAGCCGTATGAAGTGGAAAAACACAAGCAGGTCCTTGGTGAACTCCATAAACAGGCGTCGGACCTTTATGCCGGGAACTGCCCGGTGAATCCAGTACTTAACGAAAATTATCCAAAACTCGCGGAAGAGGAATGCATACTCCCCAGGGAAACGCGTGTCACACTTGCTCAACTTCGTTCTGGATACTGTAACAGGTTAAACTCTTACCTATCCAGAATCAACCCCGACATACAAAATGTATGCCCCGCTTGCAATGTGTCCCCACATGACACCAACCATCTCTTCAATTGTAATGTGGAACCAACGCCTCTAACACCCCTTTCCTTATGGTCCACCCCTGTTGAAACGGCAAGTTTCCTTGAACTCTCGTTAGAGGATATTGATGACAATTTGTGATCGGTCGCGGCTATTAGGTGGGGCGAGCATTGCTGCAACAACAACAACAACTTAAATGGGCTGACATAATCAATAATTGTCTTTCGTTAAGTGTTAACAAGGCGTTAATTTGTTGTGGATTTAAACGTCTGTTCATCTTTCACATATTCGTAAAACTAGCCTAAAATCGCGTCCCAGTCGGCACGATATGCCAAGATATGATCTTGAAAAAAATAACAAGATCATCCAAAAAATAATATATAAATAGTCCCAACATACCGCGAAATACTCGCATTCACCGATATAACCACACAGTGATAAACAGAAGGAAGATTATAGTTGAGTTCTTAAAAAAGGCGGAACCAACATTAAAGCTTCGAACAATTACTTTTTAATAATTTTTACATCATCAGGGTAATCTTGGGACTATTTCAGGATCATTTAGGGACCCTTCCGGCATTATTTCTGGATGGTTTTCGGGATCCCGTCAGCGTCATTCGAGACTTTTTCGGGACTATTTCGGGATCATTTGGGGATGCTTTTGGCATCATTTCTTTATACAATTGTTTTTGTTATTGATACTAGAACAAAATTGCAATGTTTACAAACGGTTTCTGAATTTCATTTTTTCATCAGCTAGCTTCTCGGGAGATATTAATTTCGCAATCTCCAACATTCATAATTTATACTAGTGTTAAGGCAGCCATATGAAGGCCCACATGCACGCTTTGCAATTGGTCTCTAAGAGTTGCCTTTTTGTTGCTATTCTCTGTTATACACAATTTGAAACCTATATACTATATGTTTTGAATGCAAATTGTGGCGAGCATTTTAAGGCTCGTTCAACAGAACTTGATCGGTGACATTTTATTTTCCAGCAAGGCATTATTATTAGCAACGCTTATCACTATTATATCTTTACTAGCAGACCCGACAAACGTTGTTCTTCGCTCACTCTCGTCTATCTGCATAACTCTCTTCCCAACTTCCTTATCCTTTTATTGACTCCTCCCTCTGCCTTTCTCTTTATCCGTATCCGTCTCCGTCTTTTCTTTAATTTATTTTCCGTTCTATCTGTTTTTTCTATCTTTGTCTAACTCTCTCTTTTTCTCAGCCTCTTTTCTCTTCTCTCTAATTAATCTAATCTAATCGAATCTAATTAATTTTCTGGTAAGAGGAACTCATTTCATTGGTCATTTCAACAGCGTACAACTCGCAATGTTTAATTGTTTTATCGACGAGGTTTAAACAAGATATCAATTTGTTATCGAAATGTTACATTTTTGCTGTCGATGACAAAGGATAACGATTTGTTTTGAAAAGGTTGTCGATAATGTATAAAATGTTTATCGAAAATGTATGAGTACATTATCAAAAAGATATCAACATCTTATCAACGAAATATCGAAAATTTACCGTTATCGATATGTTAACAAAAATGAAGCTTGAAAGTGAAATTTGTTATTGGCTTGTTATCGATTTGTTATCGAAAAGTCATCGATTTGTTATCGCCATCAGCTCGTTATCGCGTTCTCATCGATTTTTAAATAAGAAGTGAAGGATTCGTCTTTAAAGAGCTGTCGATTAGTTATCGAAAAGTTATGGATATGCTACACAAAATTTATCGATAAATTTTCTAATTGTGATATCTAATTTTTTGTTGGTAGTTTATCGATTTTTATCAAAGATTTATCGATTTTGTATCGAAAACTTCCAATTCCTTATTTTAGTATTACAACTTTGTTATCGGTATGCTTATCGAGGTAGCGTGTCATTATTCTGTATTACAAAATTCTGGGTGACAAAATTGTGTAAATTGCAAAAAAATTCTGTTCTACGCAGAATTACTGTGCATGGCGCACTTTTTCAAAAAATATATATATTTTAATACAGAATTTTGTAATACAGAATTTTGAAAGCAGAATTTTAGAAAGCAGAATTTTAAAAAAGCAGAATTTTAAAAAGCAAAATTTTGTTTTTAGAATTTTGTACATACAGAATTTCGACACCAACCCCTTATCGATTTGATAACAAAAACTAATCGTATTGTTATGAAACAGATACCGATAAAAGTTAAATATAAAATCGATGAAACTTCTCGATGCCACCGGTAACAACCCGGATTCCGGTGAGAAAAATATAAGTTAGTACAAATATTTCGATAAGAAATTATTAGATACTTTTCTATTAATGTAAAAAAAATTTTCAATTATCTAAAATTTTTCTACTTTGGGAATATAAAATTAAGATCACCGCGAGTGAAGGGCAAGTCCATACCTCAAAGTGCCTTATCTGATCTTTTTACGATGATAAATGCGCTCGTATTCGACCGAGAAGCAATGTGATTGAAAATCAGCTGACATGAGAGCTTTATGCACCGATTCCGCGAAAAATTTGTAATAAACTAAAACTAATTTCTAACAGGTTTTTTGTTTGTTTCCATAAATATGTACGTGCCTGAAATATAGAAACGCAATTTCAGACCAGGTTGTATATATTATTAAGCAGTTATCAAAGAAGCGGAGTTAGGTATTGACGTGTTCTTTGAAATTCTTAGAAGCTAATTCACAGTGTAGTTGTTGTTGTACTCGCAAAGCTCCCAATGTCAACGTGGTATCTATATCTTTAAAATCAAACATTTTAGTGGTCTCGAATTCAGCTATATGTACTCTGTTTGGTCAGCTAGCGATTTGTTGTTGCTTTCTCACTTTAAATCAAAATTTCCCAGCAGGAAAAATGCCAACTAAGAGCTAACTACAAGTTGGTTTCCAATAAAGCAGCGTACCTTCTTATCTATCAATTTTCTTTGGAAAAGGTTAACTATTTAGCACGGCAATGGCCGTGGACTCAAGTACGGGACTGTTAAGTATCGAAGATCATGTGTAGGCCTTACAACTCTAGACTAACAAATTAATTGCTATCATTAAAAAGAGATAACTGTAGACTCATGATGGTTAATCTGACTGGATATTGTCTTCTGGTGTCACAAGTTGCCTAGTCAGTGAAAGATGATGTAGGAAGTGCGGGTTAGAGGAAAGATTGATCAAGTACGTTTTACGCTCGTGCCTCGTGCTTGCCAGACCAAAATTCCAGCTATAAGGAGTGATTTAGCTATCAGACCTAGAAGAAGTGGAATCCCGTAAAATTGTCAACTACTCGTCATCCGATTTTGCTAATTTTTATTTTGTACACATATATTAATAGGAGTAACATTCCTGCCAAATTTCAATATGATATCTTAAACGACTGCCAAATTACAGCTTGCAAATCTTTTATATTACCTTCATTTAAAAGTGGGAGGTGCCACGCCCGTTGTCCAAAATTTTACTGATTTTCTATTCTGCGTCATAAGGTCAACCCACCTGCTAAGTTTCATCCCTATATATGTCTTTGGTAAAGAATTATCGCACTTTTTCGGTTTTTCGAAATTTTCGATATCGAAAAAGTGGGCGTGATTATAGTCCGATTTCGTTAATTTGAAATAGCGATCTGAGATGAGTGCCCAGGAACTTACATGCCAAATTTCATTAAGATACCTCGGAATTTACTCAAGTTATCGTGTTAACGGACACACGGACGGACGGACGGGACATGGATCAATGAATTTTTTTTCGATACTGATGATTTTGATATATGCAAGTCTATATCTCTCTCGATTCCTTTATACCTGTACAATTCACCGTTATCCAATCAAAGTTATAATACCCTGTGTGCAAGTACAGCTGGATATAAAAAGAGATAACCGTAGACTCATGATGGTTAACCTGACTGGACATTGTCTTCTGGTGTCATAGGCTGCCTAGTCAGTGATAGCAGATGTATGAAGTGCGGGTTAGAGGAGGGAATACGTTTTACTGAGATATCTTCACCAAGTTTGGTACACGAGCTTATCTGGAACCAGAATAGATTGGTATTGAAAATGAGCACAGTCGGATGATAACCACGCCCACTTTTTATATACATATATAACATTTTGGAAAACACAAAACACCTGATTATTTAGTAAATAATACACCTTCAATGTTGAAATTTGACGTGTAAACTCTTGATAAAAATTACAAAAAAAAATTGTCAATTTTGCAAATATTATTAATCATAAATCAAAAATCGTTAAACTTATCGTAACAAAATTCGGCAGAGAGGTTGCCTTTACTATAAGGAATGCTTTGAAGAAAAATTAACGAAATCGGTTAAGGACCACGCCCACTTTTATATAAGAGATTTTTAAAAGGGTCGTGGACGAATAAAATAAGCTATATCTTTGCAAAAAAGTTATTTGTTATCGAAGTATTATATTTTTGTTCTCGATGAAAGGGGATAACGATTTTTTTTCAAAAAGTTATCGATGATGTATAAAATGTTTATCCAAAATTTATGGATACATTATTAAAATACCAACATTTTATCAATTAACTATCGAAAAATTACCGTATGTTAACAAAAATGAAACTTGAAAGCGAAATTTTTATCGGCGTGTTATCGAAGAATCATCGATTTGTTATCATTATCAGCTCTCTATTGCGTTTTCATCGATTTTTAATTAAACATTTATGGACTTGTTTTTAAAAAGCTGCCGATTTGTTATTGAAAAGTTATGGATTAGCTACACAAAATTTATCGATAAATTATATAATTATTATATCTAATTTTTTGTTGGTAGTTTATCGATTTTTATCAAAAATTTATCCATTTTGTAACGAAAATTTCGATTTCTTATTGCAGTGTTTCCACTTTGTTATCGGTATGCTTATCTATTTGATGAAACCGATACCGATAAAACCGATAAATATAAAATCGATGAAACTTTTGTATGCCACCGGTAACAACCCGGATTCCGGTGCGAAAAACATAAGTTAGTTAGTACAAATATTTCGAAAAGAAATTATTAGATACTTTTCTATTAATGTAAAAAAAATTTTCAATTATCTAAAATTTTTCTAATTTGGGAATATATAATTAAGGTCACCGCGAGTGAAGGGCAAGTCCATACCTCAAAGTGCCTTATCTGATCTTTTTATGATGATAAATGCGCTCGCATTCGACCGAGAAGCAATGTGATTGAAAATCAGCTGATATGAGAGCTTTGTGCACTAATTCCGAGAAAAATTTGTAATGAACTAACGCTAATTTCTAACAAGTTTTTTGTTTGTTTCCAGAAGTATGCACGTGCGTGAAATATTGAAACGCAATTTCAGACCAGGTTGTATAAATATTATTAAGCAGTTATCAAATAAGCGGAGTTAAGTATTGACGTGTTGTTTGAAATTCTTAGAAGCGAATTCATAGTGTAGTTGTTGTTGTACTCGCAAAGCTCCCAATGTCATACGTGGTATCTATATCTTTAAAATCAAACATTTTAGTGGTTTCGAAGTCAGCTATATGTATTCTATTTGGTTAGCTAGCGATTTGTTGTTGCTTTCTCACTTTAAATCAAAATTTCCCAGCAGGAAAAAAGCCCACTACGAGCTAACTACAAGTTGCTTTCCAATAAAGCAGCATACCTTCTTATCTATCAATTTTCTTTGGAAAAGGTTAACTATTTAGCACGGCAATGGCCGTGGACTCAAGTGCGGGACTGTTAAGTGTCGAAGATCATGTGTAGCCCTTACAACCCTAGACTAACAAATTAATTGCTATCATTAAAAAGAGATAACTGTAGACTCATGATGGTTAATCTGACTGGACATTGTCTTCTGGTGTCACAAGCTGCCTACTCAGTGCGGGTTAGAAGAGAGAACGATGAAATAAGTTTTACGCTCGTGCCTCGTGCTTGCCAGACCAAAACTCCAGCTATAAGGAGCGATTTAGATATCATATCTAGAAGCAGCAAATGGCATGGGTCTTAGAAAGGTATTAGTATTTGCCAAGAGGACGGAGTTATTTTATAACACTGGACCTGGTTTTTGATAGGGATTTTAGTTTGGTCATCAAACAAACTTCTGGAAGCCCTCACAGATCGGTCGGTTCAACATCACCCAATCTTAGTCCAAAAAGTAACATGCGAAACGGCATGAAGAGACAAATATTATTTTACAGCTCAAATTTTTTTTTTTTTAAATAATTTTCTAACTTAAGTTCATTTCCGTTTGATTTTTTTGCCACTTCTCTCTTACAGTGTCTGCCATGGCATCCCATCCAGTTAATATCTGACTTTTTGTAGTTAATTAGAAGTGGAATCCCGTAAAATTGTCAACTACTCGTCATCCGATTTCGCTAATTTTTATTTTTTACACATATATTAATAGGAGTAACGTTCCTGCCCAATTTCATTAGGATATCTTCAACGACTGCCAAATTACAGATTTCAAAACTTTTAAATTACCTTCCTTTAAAAATGGGCGGTGCCACACCCATTGTCCAAAATTTTACTAATTTTCTATTCTGCGCCATAAGGTCAACCCATTTCTGGATGGTTTTCGGGATTCGTCTGGGATCCTCTCGGGGTTATTTCGGGACTTTTTCGGGACTTTTTCGGGACTATTTTGGGATCTTTTGGGCACCCTTCCGGCTTCATTTCCGGATGGTGTCCGGGACTACTTCGGGGCAATTTAGCGACTCAGGGTCATTTCGGGAAATTTCGGGATAGCTTTCGGAGTCCATTTGGGGTCCCGTCTGGGTTATTTCGGGACACATTTCGGGATCATTTGGGGACCCTTCCAGCATCATTTCATGATAATTTCCGGTATGCCGTGAGGGTTATTTCTCGACTTTTTCGTCAGGAGGATCCTTCCGGCATTATTTTGGGATGGTTTTCGGGATCCCGTCAGGGTCATTTCGGGACTTTTGCGGGACTATTTGGGGACCCTTCCGGCATCATTTCTGGATGGTTTTCGGAACTCGTCCGGGATCCCGTGAGGGTAATTTGGGATCATTTGGGGAGCCTTCAGGGATTTTTTCTGGATCGGTTACGGAATCCCGGGGCATTTCGTGACTTTTTCTGGATTATTTCGGGTTCATTTGGGGAGCCTTCTGACATCAGTTCTGGATGATTTTCGGTATCAATCTGGGATCTTGTCAGGGTCATTTCGGGACTATTTCGGGATCTTTTCGGAACCCTTCCGACATCATTTCTGGATGGTTTTCGGTATTCGTACGGGATCCCGTGGGGGTAATTTCGGGACTTTTTCGGGACTATATCGGAATCATTTGGGGACAGTTCCGGCATCATTTCTGGATAGTTTTCGGGATCCATTGAGGATCCCCTCGGGGTTGTTTCGCGACCATTTTTGGACTATGTCACAATCATTCGGATTCCCTTCTGGTATCATTTGTGGATGGTTTTTGGGATCCGTCCGGTATCCAGACGGGATCATTTCGTGACTTTTTCTGGATTGATTCGGGATCCGTCCGGGATCCCGTAGTGATCTTTTCGGGACTATTTCGGAATCATTTGGGGACCCCTCAGGGATCATTTCTGGATGGTTTTCGGGATTTGTCCGGTATCCCGTCGGGATCATTTCGGGACTATTTTAGATTCATTTTGGGACCCTCCGGGATCATTTAAGGACCCTCCGAAACCGGCAGTTGAGCACACATATCTTTTTAAATTATGAGCTTTTATGGTCATGAATTTGCTGCAAATTATTCGTAATTCAAATTCGGTAGGTTTTATCTTTAATATCTAACACATTTTTTCGGTTTTTTTTTTGATTTTTTTAAATGAATCCTATAACGAACTGTTATAACTATAATTACACTTTTTGTAATATTTTAACCAACTAAATACCCGAAAAAGCCACGCCTATAAAATTGCTCTAACTCTTTCATTTGTTACATCTGTAAATAAATTGGGAATATCGAGCGAATTAGTAGTGTAGAGTCCCACCGCACAATGTTTGTTATTCTCAAGTGCCCCTGCTCCAGAATCTCCATATCCCAGAGTACTTCCACTACATCCAGCACAAATGATTGTGTCTTCTATAATCGATGAATTCGATCGATGACGGTTCTTGCATTGATCCTTTTGTATTATAGGAATTTTAGGAGTTTTTAGATAAAGAAAATAATCATATACATTTTTCATTATCGAACCCCATCCACTGACTTGCATATTCGTGCCTGGTTGTAATACGGTATTGGTATCGCAAAGCGTTACAAGTATTACCAAGTTATCCTGCCATTCAAAATCTGTATTCAAAAATTATACTGTGCACTTTGCGTTGTTGACCATAGCTAACCCCTGTATTATCGGTTATAACAGCTGCAAAGTAGAGATCGCTCCATTTTCTCTTGAATACGCATCGCGGAGCTGTAATCACCGTATTCACAGAGATTGTGGAACAAGTGCTTGGAGATACTTGGAACACCTATATATTGATACCGAATGTACGCTGTCCTTTATTTCTATATCTTTTCCATTTATAATGCGAAATTCCGCATGGACTTTATGTACACATCTATCAGCCTCTCAAAGGTTTTTAACAGAAATGATGTTAAGCTAATGGGTCTATAGTCTTTGGTATACACGTGACCGATGTGGTTGCTGTTGTTGTAGCGATACGGTTGCTCCCCGAAGGCTTTGGGGAGTGTTATCGATGTGATGGTCCTTTGCCGGATACAGATCCGGTACGCTCCAGTAACACAGCACCATTAAGGTGCTAGCCCGACCATCTCGGGAACGATTTATATGGCCAAATTAAGCCTTCAGGCCATCCCTCCCTCCCCACCCCCAAGTTCCATGAGAAGCTTGTGGTCGCCAGAGGCTCGTCTGTTAGTGAAACAGGATTCGCCGCGGATAGGTGAGGTTGACAATTGGGTTTGGAGAAGCTATATATTGCGCTAGCAACCTGAAGGGTTGCGCTACACAGCCCCTTGAATCTGGTATTTAAGTCGCCTCTTACGACAGGCATACCTACCGCGGGTATATTCTGACCCCCTAACCCGCTGGGGGCATACACGTGACCGATCTTCCCCGCTTTTGGTAGGAAAGCTACACGAGCAGTTTTCCAAGAGTGCGGTACATGATTCGGCCTTATGCATCCATCTCATATTATTTTAAGCCATTCCACGACCGCCATACTTGAAACTTGTAGCATGGCCGGGAATATACCGTCTGGGCCCGGCGATTTAAAGAGAGAACACGTTTTCACTGTCCATTCTATATTGGTATCGGTCACCAAGCCCGGCACTACCCGCTCCGTGATCGAAGTGTGAGTGATGTCTGATGGCTCTTCTAAATCGTCTCCCGATCGAAAGTGTGTGTTTATAAGCACCACTATCGATTCCTCACTATTACGTGACAATTCCCCGTTCTCTTTCTTTATTAGTCCCTGGACTATGTTTCCCCTTGCTAGAACTTGTTTCAACCGTGCTGTTTCGCTGGAGCACTCTATGTCCACACAGAAAGTTTTCCATGAGATTTGCTTCACCATGGCGGCTTTGCTTTTCCTCTGAATCTCCTTAGAGGGCAAGCTTTGTTATACGCAGTCATAAGCGTCCTTGTTAGGAATTTATTCGACTCCTCCCGTTCCTCCACATTGGCAACCTTTTTGGGTTGTCCAAGCTTTGTTTATACCTGTTTCTGGAATTTAGTCCAGTTCGTTGACCTAGGGTTGGTAAAGGTTCATCCCTTCTCTACCCTCTTCAGGGGGATGCTGAAGGTGATATTCGCATGGTCGGAGAAGGATGGTCTATCAAGAACCATCCAATCATACCTTGATATATCACGCTCGGAGCTCAATGTAATATCCAGAACATTGCTGGATGTTGGACCAATGTATGTAGGGACATTTCCCCTGTTGGCTATCTGCAAATTGGTTTGCAGGATGTAACAAAATAGAGATTCGCCTCTCTCGTTCGTATCTGCTCCTCCCCACGCATTGTGGTGCGCATTTGCATCTGCGCCTATGACCAACCGCCCTTTGCGCCCTTCCTCCTGTACTAGCCTTTTGCACTCCATCGGTGGAACCTCCACAGCATGCGCCATGTAGCAGGATGCCAGGATAAATGCCTGCTTATTCTTCTGCTCAACGGCCACCACTACGAGGTCCTCAGTAGTGTAATTAGGCAGCATATATGAATGCAGCTGTTTCCTTACCATTACTACAGCTCGCAACCGACCTTCCGTTTGCGCGTAGTAAACGCCAAATCCGCACGCGCTAAGTCCAAAAACCTTTCCTCCCGATGAGAGCCACAGCTCCTGGATCAGTGTCACTTCAAACGAATCCTTCTCAAGGGTTAGGAGGAGTTCCCTCGACGCAACTTTACTGTGTTGGAGGTTTATCTGTTGGACTCGCAGCACCATTGGGCTGTTTGTCGCCCTCCAGTACCTTCGTCGTGACGTCGTCGTCCTCCCCTTGCCCTTTTGGTTTAGAGTATTCGAGGCCCCTTCAGCCTCTCGTAAGTGTTGTGCCGGGTGTTCCTCTGTGCGAGTCACAGCACCATTTGGTGGTTGGTCCTCTTCTAACATCTTCGTGGTGACGTCGGGGACCTCCACCTGTCTTTTTTCCCTTAGGCTTTTGAGGTTCTTTTCAACTTTGCTCCGCCTCTAGCGTGTTAGGATTTTTATCCTCGGAACGTCTTTTCCTGACTCGCATATAAATTTTGCAAGTGCCAAAGGACATTTTGCCAAGCTGGGTGTAAAAAATATTCTCCGCCTGCTTGTTTATTTGGAAGATGTAGAACTGACCTTCCTCGGTAGGCGGTAGGCTTTATCCACCCCCTCAAACCGCGTGTTCGTGCCTTGCCTTTGGAGGTTTGGAACCACTTCCTCCAGCCACTGCAAGCTAGCGATGTTGTCGCACGCTATCATCTTCACACCATTATACCATCCCCCGAATGGGGGGTTGGAAGGCGCTTACTTGGTTGTTCCCGCATCATCTTAAGTGTTGAGCTAATAAGCTCCCTTTCCACAGATCTCCACCTTTCAGTAGTCATCTGTCCGAAAGGACTGCTACGATCAATCAGCGCCACAGTCAGTGACTGCTTTGCCACATCACTCATCTTCTCGGGAAAAGCCGGAGTCCTAGTGTTATCTCCCTATGGCACCTCCGAGAAAGCCGGAGTCTTAGAGTTAACTCCCTTTAGCACCTCCGAGAAGGCCAAAATCTTAGCGTTATCTCCCTTTGGCATATCTCCTACTTCCGTAGTTGGAACTTCGCTCTGAGTCGCAGCTTTCGAGGTGGTTGCTACATCCCTATTTGGGCCCATCTGTCTTACAGCTTTGGGCCTACTTGTCTTATCTATGCGAATTCCCTGCCTCGCGGCTCTAGGACTGGGTTCTTTTTGCCTCTTGAAAGCAGGCTTGTCGCCTTCCACCGAACGTTGCCTCTTCATTCTGCCAGTCGACGCTTCTTCCTCTTCGTACCGGTTGCAGAACCGAGGGTTTCTCGCAGCAAACCTTTTGAACTGCCTTCGACCTACTTCTATCGCCTCATGGGCGCATTCCAAGCCTTCGATCTCCACTTTTGTTGGGTCGACCACTGCTCCCAAGCGTTGTACAATTCTTAGTGCTGCACGGCACTGCGAGAGAGCTCTTTTACTTCCTCTGCTCCGTACCCCTCTCCACTCTTCTACTCCGTTTTCATTGGTGTGCTTCTCCAACACGGAGTTCTTTGAATCAGCACTACTCTCGCTCCCCGAGTCCGACGCATCGCTTAATGCGTATTTGTCGTCCTTGGCTTGCGACTCAGTCCTCCTCTTATCATCGTCCTTATTACAATCAGGTAAAACTAATTTCTAACAACTTTTTTGTTTGTTTCCATAAATATGCACGTGCGTGAAATATGGAAACGCAATTTCAGACCAGGTTGTGTAAATATTATTAAACTGTTAATCAAATAAGCGGAGTTAATTATTGACGTGTTCTTTGAAATTATTAGAAGCTAATTCATAGTGTAGTTGTTGTTGTACTCGCAAAGCTCACAATGTCAACGTGGTATCTATATCTTTAAAATCAAACATTTTAGTGGTTTCGAAGTCAGCTATATGTACTCTGTTTGGTCAGCTAGCGATTTGTTGTTGCTTTCTCACTTTAAATCAAAATTTCCCAGCGGGAAAAAGCCCACTAAGAGCTAACTACAAGTTGGTTTCCAATAAAGCGTCGTACCTTTTTATCTATCAATTTTCTTTGGAAAAGGTTAACTATTTACCACGGCAATGACCGTGGACTCAAGTGCGGGACTGTTATGTGTCGAAGATCATGTGTAGGCCTTACAACCCTAGACTAACAAATTAATTGCTATCATTAAAAAGAGATAACTGTAGACTCATGATGGTTAATCTGACTGGACATTGTCTTCTGGTGTCACAAGCTGCCTAGTCGGTGAAAGAAGATGTAGGAAGTGCGGGTTAGATGAGAGAACGATCAAATACGTTTTACGCTCGTGCCTCGTGCTTGCCAGACCAAAATTCCAGCTATAAGGAGTGATTTAGCTATCAGATCTAGAAGCAGCAAATGGCATGGGTCTTAGAAAGGTCCTAGTATTTGCCAAGAGGACGGAGTTATTTTATAACATTGGTCCTGGTTTTTGATAGGGGTTTTAGTTTGGTCATTAAACAAACTTCTGGAAGTTCTCACAGATCGGTCGTTTCAACATCACCCCATTTTAGTCCAAAAAATAAAATGCGAAACGGCGTGAAGAGACAAATATTATTTTATAGCTCACATTTTTTTTTTTTTGAAAAATTAGTTTCTAACTTAAGGTCACTTCCGTTTGATTTTTTTGCCATTTCTCTGTTACAGTGTCTGCCATGGCATCCCATCCAGTTAATATCTGACTTTTTGTAGTTAATTAGAAGTGGAATCCCGTAAAATTGTCAACTACTCGTCATCCGATTTTGCTAATTTTTATTTTGTACACATATATTGATAGGAGTAACATTCCTGCCAAATTTCGTTATGATATCTTCAACGACTGCCAAATTACAGTTGCAAAACTTTTAAATTACCTTTCTTTAAAAGTGAGCGGTGCCACGCCCATTGTCCAAAATTTTACTGATTTTCTATTCTGCGTGATAAGGTCAACCCACCTGCTAAGTTTCATCGCTATATATGTCTTTGGTAAAGAATTATCGCACATTTTCGGTTTTTCGAAATTTTCGATATCGAAAAAGTGGGCGTGGTCCGATTTAGTTAATTTGAAATAGCGATCTGAGATGAGTGCTCAGGAACATACATGGCAAATTTCATTAAAAAACCTCGAAATTTACTCAAGTTATCGTGTTAACGGACAAACGGACGGACGGACGGACGGACGGATATGGCTAATTGAATTTATTTTTTCGCCCAGATCATTTTCAACTAGTCTATAGCTTTTTTTAGCAATTGATTATTTTTTCTCCAAAGCTGCTTTCGCAAAATTGTTACCTTCAGAAAATACAAAAAACTGAATGACTTCTCCATATGTGCCGATGTGATTTTTAGTCTGTTGTTCTTGTTGTTGTTATAGCAATAGAGACACTCTCCGAAGCTGTTGAAGAATATTGTCAGTATTGATGGTCATTTTACGGATATATATCCGGTACGTTCCGGTAAAAAGCATCATTAAGGTACAAGTCCGACCATCTGTGGCGCTTTTAGTGTGACCACAAGGAACTCTCTAGGCCCCATCTTCGAGTTCCATTTGGAGCTTGGGGTTAACACAGCCTCGCCAGCTAAAGAAACAGGATTCGTCACGGGTATATGAGGTTGACAATTAGCTTTGAGAATCTATAAATTGCGCTGGCAATCCCCTGAATCATTGGGGTATTTAAGTTTTCTCATACGAAAGGTATACCTGCCGCGTGTATATTCTTAAGCACCCAACTTGATGAGGGGTTTCAGTTTGGATTATATGCGAATTTTATATTGTTTTATCTTTTTATTTGTACTAAAAGAAATTTGCCCTGGGCATGGATCCTTTTTATCACCCTCCCAAGTTTTTGATGACATTTTCGCAGGCTAGTAGCTAGTAGCTTCATTTTTTCGCTCTAATGCTCTTTTTAAACGGGTTTTTTTACCATGACTCTGTGTAGCGAGCGGATTCTAAAAACGTGAGGCGTAGCACAATCTTATTAAGGTTCAGTTGTCTTACCTATGACTATCAATAGAAATATGACGCGTCCAACGCTTTTATTCAATTTTCTATTGTGATTGATTAGGAGTGTGATGACTAGTCCCTTGGACCTACCTAATTATTTTCTGGCCACTTGCTGTTCTGCTCTGATAACCAAATCACTCCCTATAGTTGGAGTTTTGGTCTGGGAAGCACGGGGCACGAGCGTAAAACGTAGTCCCTCCTCTAACCCGCACTTCATATATCTGCTATCACTGACTAGGCAGCCTGTGACACCAGAAGGCAATGTCCAGTCAGATTAACGGTCAGAGTATACGGTTATCTCTTTTTATACCCAGCTGTACTTGTACACATGGTATTATAACTGTGATTGGATAACGGTTAGTTGTACAGGTATAAAGGAATCGAGAGAGATATAGACTTGCATATATCAAAATCATCAGTATCGAAAAAAATTTCATTGAGCCATGTCCCGTCCGTCCATCCGTCCGTCCGTCCGTCTGTCCGTTAACACGATAACTTGGGTAAATATTGAGATATCTTCAGCAAATTTGGTACACCAGCTTATCTGGACCCAGAATAGATTGGTATTGAAAATGAGCACAGTCGGATGATAACCACGCCCACGTTTTATATACATATATAGCATTTTGGAAAACACAAAACACCTGATTATTTAGTAAATTATACACCTTCAATGTTGAAATTTGACGTGTGGACTGATATTGAGATTCTTGATAAAAATTAAAAAAAAATTTGTAAATGGGCGTGGCACCGCCCACTTATGATAAAATCAATTTTACAAATATTATTAATCATAAGTCAAAAATCTTTAAACCTATCGTAAGAAAATTCGGCAGAGAGGTTGCCTTTACTATAAGGAATGCTTTGAAGAAAAATTAATGAAATCGGTTAAGGACCACGCCCACTTTTATATAAGAGATTTTTAAAAGGGTCGTGGACGAATAAATTAAGCTATATCTTTGCAAAAAAGTTATTTGTTATCGAAGTGTTATATTTTTGTTATCGATAAAAGAGAATAACGATTTTTTTTTCAAAAAGTTATCGACTATGTATAAAATGTTTATCCAAAGTTTATGGATACATTATTAAAATATCAACATTTTATCAATTAACTATCGAAAAATTACCGTTATCTATATGCTAACAAAAATGAAACTTGAAAATGAAATTTTTATCGGCGTGTTATCTAAAAATCGCCGATTTGTTATCGAAAAGTCGTCGATTTGTTATCGTTATCAGCTCCTTATTGCGTTTTCATCTATTTTTCATTAAAAAGTTGGATTTGGTTTTAAAAGCTGTCGATTTATTATTGAAAAGTTATGGATTTGCTACACAAAATTTATCTATAAATTATATAATTGTTATATCTAATTTTTTGTTGGTAGTTTATCGATTTTTATCAAAAATTTATCGACTTTGTATCGAAAACTTCCGCTTTCTTATTGTAGTATTTTCAGTTTGTTATCGGTATGCTTATCTATTTGATAACAAAAACTTATCGTATTGTTATGAAACCGATACCGATAAAACTTAAATATAAAATCGATGAAACTTTTGTATGCCACCGGTAACAACCCGGATTCCGGTGAGAAAAACATAAGTTAGTTAGTACAAATATTTCGAAAAGAAATTATTAGATACTTTTCTATTAATGTAAAAAAAATTTTCAATTATCTAAAATTTTTCTAATTTGGGAATATATAATTAAGGTCACCGCGAGTGAAGGGCAAGTCCATACCTCAAAGTGCCTTATCTGATCTTTTTATGATGATAAATGCGCTCGCATTCGACCGAGAAGCAATGTGATTGAAAATCAGCTGATATGAGAGCTTTGTGCACTAATTCCGAGAAAAATTTGTAATGAACTAACGCTAATTTCTAACAAGTTTTTTGTTTGTTTCCAGAAGTATGCACGTGCGTGAAATATTGAAACGCAATTTCAGACCAGGTTGTATAAATATTATTAAGCAGTTATCAAATAAGCGGAGTTAAGTATTGACGTGTTGTTTGAAATTCTTAGAAGCTAATTCATAGTGTAGTTGTTGTTGTACTCGCAAAGCTCCCAATGTCATACGTGGTATCTATATCTTTAAAATCAAACATTTTAGTGGTTTCGAAGTCAGCTATATGTATTCTATTTGGTTAGCTAGCGATTTGTTGTTGCTTTCTCACTTTAAATCAAAATTTCCCAGCAGGAAAAAAGCCCACTACGAGCTAACTACAAGTTGGTTTCCAACAAAGCAGCGTACCTTCTTATCTATCAATTTTCTTTGAAAAAGGTTAACTATTTAGCACGGCAATGACCGTGGACGCAAGTGCGGGACTGTTAAGTGTCGAAGATCATGTGTAGGCCTTACAACCTTAGACTAAAAAATGAATTGCTATCATTAAAAAGAGATAACTGTAGACTCATGATGGTTAATCTGACTGGACAGTGTCTTCTGGTGTCACAAGCTGCCTAGTCAGTGCGGGTTAGAGGAGAGAACGATCAAATACGTTTTACGCCTGTGCCTCGTGTTTGCCAGACCAAAACTCCAGCTATAAGGAGTGATTTAGCTATCAGATCTAGAAGCAGCAAATGGCGTGGATCTTAGAAAGGTCCTAGTATTTGCCAAGAGGACGGAGTTATTTTATAACATTGGACCTGGTTTTTGATAGGGGTTTTAGTTTGGTCATTAAACAAACTTCTGGAAGTCCTCACAGATCGGTCGGTTCAACATCACCCAATCTTAGTCCAAAAAGTAACATGCGAAATGGCGTGAAGAGACAAATATCATTTTATAGCTCACATTTTTTTTTTTGAAAAATTATTTTCTAACTTAAGGTCATTTCCGTTTGATTGTTTTGCCATTTCTCTGTTACAGTGTCTGCCATGGCATCCCATCCAGTTAATATCTGACTTTTTGTAGTTAATTAGAAGTGGAATCCCGTAAAATTGTTAACTACTCGTCATCCGATTTTGCTAATTTTTATTTTTTACACATATATTGATAGGAGTAACGTTCCTGCCCAATTTCATTAGGATATCTTCAACGACTGCCAAATTACAGCTTGCAAAACTTTTAAATTAAAGTGGGCGGTGCCACGCCCTTTGTCCAAAATTTTACTAATTTTCTATTCTTTATCATAAGGTCAACCCATTTCTGGATGGTTTTCGGGATTTGTCCGGGATCCTGTCAGGGTAATCTCGGGACTTTTTCGGGACTAGTTTGGGATCTTTTTGGGACCCTTCCGGCATAATTTCTGGATGGTTTTCCGAACTCGTCCGGGATCCCGTGAGGGTAATTTGGGATTATATGGGGACCCTTCAGGGATTTTTTCTGGATCGGTTACGGAATCCCGTCGGGGGCATTTCGTGACTTTTTCTGGATTATTTCGGGTTAATTTGGGGAACCTTCTGACATCAACTCTGGATGATTTTCGGGATCAATCTGGGATCTTTTCAGGGTCATTTCGGGACTATTTCGGGATCTTTTCGGAATCCTTCCGGCATCATTTCTGGATGGTTTTCGGTATTCGTACGGGATACCGTTGTGGTAATTTGGGACTTTTTCGGGGCTATATCGGAATCATTTGGGGACAATTCCGGCATCATTTCTGTATAGTTTTCGGGATCCATCCGGGATCCCCTCGGGGTTGTTTTGCGACTATTTCTGGACTATGTCACAATCATTCGGATTCCCTTCCGGGATAATTTGTGGATGGTTTTTGGGGATCATTCCGTGACTTTTTCTGGATTATTTCGGGATCCGTTCGGGATCCCGTCATGGTCATTTCGGGACTATTTCGGAATCATTTGGCAATCCCTCAGGGATCATTTCTGGATGGTTTTCGGGATTTGTCCGGTATCCCGTCGGGATCATTTCGGGACTATTTTGGTATCATTTTGGGAACTTCCGGGATCATTTAAGGACCCTTCGAAACCGGCAGTTGAGCACACATGCCTTTTTAAATTATTAGCTTTTATGACCATGAATTTGCTGCAAATCTGTAACGAACTGTTATTACTATAATTACACTTTTTGTAATATTTTAACCAACTAAATACCCGAAAAAGCCACACCTTTAAAATTGGTCTAACTCTTTCATTTGCTACATCTGTAAATAAATTGGGAATATCGAGCGAATTAGTAGTATAGAGTCCCACCGCACAAAGTTTGTTATTCACTAGTGCCCCTGCTCCAGAATCTCCATATCCCAGAGTACTTCCACTACATCCAGCACAAATGATTGTGTCTTCTATAATCGATTAATTCCATCGATGACGGTTCTTGCATTAATCCTTTTGTATTATAGGAATTTTAGTAGTTTTTAGATAAGGAAAATAATCATATACATTTTTTATTATCGAACCCCATCCACTGACTTGCATATTCGTGCCTGGTTGTAATACGGAATTGGTATCGCAAAGCGTTACAGGCATTACCAAATTATCCTGCCATTCAAAATTTTTATTCAAAAATTATTCTGTGCACTTTGCGTTGTTGACCATAGCTAACTCCTGTATTATCAGTTACACCAGCTACAAAGCAGAGATCGCTCCATTTTCTCTTGAATACGCATCGCGGAGCTGTAATCACCGTATTCACAGAGATTATGGAACAAGTGCCAAGATACTTGGAACACCTATATATTGATACCGAATGCGCGCTGTCCTTTATTTCTATATCTTCTCCATTTATAATGCGAAATTCCGCATTTGTATAAGATAAAAGAACGACAAAGTGGATTGCGAAAAGATTGCGTGAGTACTTTTTAGTTTAAGAACTTTGGTATCACTTTTTAAGTATAAAGTACGCCGAGATTAATTTTGTGGGCGCAGTTTATACCTAATCGCGCAATGTGAATAAAAAATAAGCAAAAACCTTTGATGGCAGAAATACATTCGGAGTGTATCATTTTTGATGTTTCTCTACCCGGGAGTTGAACCCAGGACCCTCGAGGTAGTAGGCAGACCATGCTACTATAACTCCATGGCGGCCGCCGTGGGTAAAAGTGCCTGCTAATATTAAAATTTTATTTATGGCAAATACAAATGGCCTATTAAGCGTTTATAATGCCGTTCCCATACAAATTTTCTGATATAGGAGCCTAATAAGCCTATTTAATAAATAACTATAATGAAAATTTGTAATTAGGTAAACAAACGGAATTAATTGGCGCATATACCTGCGAAATGAAATGAACGCGGCTTTGATAGAACATTCTGCTATACTTTTTCAAAAGAAAACTTCCTAGTAATTGTTTGTTTATATATATGTACATATATTTGAACAGTTGAATTGTGTTATCAAATTGATATGTGTACAATGACTGTATTTTTAGTGAATATACAGAAAAGTACAAAAGGTACACTTAACTAGTTTTATCTGTTTCCAAACTGCTAATAGTTTCTATTGTATACTGCCCAAAAACCAGAGTTGTGATATGTGCACGAAATTCTGAGCAACAACACTGCTCGAACTTAAATGGGCTGACATAATCAATATTTGTCTTTCGTTAAGTGTTAATAAGGCGTTAATTTGTTGTGTCTGTTCATCTTTCACATATTCGTAAAACTAGCCTAAAACCGCGTCCCAGTCGGCACGATATGCCACGATATAGAGTTGAGTTCTTAAAAAGGAGGAACCAACGCTAACCCTTCAAACAATTACTTTTTTATCATTTTTACATCATCGGGGTAATTTTGGGACTATTTCAGGGTCATTTAGGGACCCTTCCGGCATTATTTCTGGATGGTTTTCGGGATCCCGTCAGGGCCATTTCGGGACTTTTTCGGGATTACTTCGGGACACTTCCAAAATCATTTCCAGATGGTTTCCGGGATCCAGTCAGGGTAATTCGAGACTTTTTCGGGACTATTTTGGGGTCATTGGGGATCCTTTTGGCATCATTTCTTTATACAATTGTTTTTGTTATCATTTCTTTATACAATTGTGTTTGTTATTGATACTAGGGCAAATTTACAATCTTTATAAACGGTTTCTAAATTTCACTTTTTCATCAGCTAGCTTCTCGGGAGGTATTGATTTCGCAATCTCCAACATTTATAATTCATACTAGTGTTAAGGCAGCGATATGAATGCCCACATGCTCGCTTTGCAATTGGTCTCTAAGAGTTTCCTTTTTGTTGCTATTCTCGGTTATACACAATTTGACACATATATATTATATGTTTTAATGCAAATTGTGGGGAGTATTTTAAGGCTCGTTCAACAGAACTTGATCGGTGACATTTTATTTTCTAGCAATGCATTATTATTAGCAACGCTTATCACTATTATATCTTTACTAGCAGACCCGACAAACGTTGTTCTTCGCTCACTTTCGTCTATCTGCATAACTTTGAAGAAATGTTTACCTATTACTCCCCGGACATAGCTAAATTAATTTATTTTTTCGCCCAGATCATTTTGATATATAGAAGCCTTAAAATTGTCAACTAGTCTATAGCTTTTTTTTAGCAATTGATTATTTTTTCTCCAAAGCTGCTTTCGTGTGCGCTGACTCATCCAAACCATCATTTCGCGTGTCCAATATATCAAAAGCAAAATTGCTACGTTCAGAAAATACAAAAAACTGATTGACTTCTCCATATGTGCCGATGTGATTTTTAGTCTGTTGTTCTTGTTGTTGTTATAGCAATAGAGACACTCTCCGAAAATTTTGAAGAATATTAACAGTATTGATGGTCCTTTTACGGATATATATGCGGTACGTTCCGGTAACAAGCATCATTAAGGTACAAGTCCGACCATCTGTGGCGCTTTTAGTGTGACCACAAGGAACTCTCTAGGCCATACCAGCCCTCATCTTCGAGTTCCATTTGGAACTTGGGGTTAACACAGCCTCGTCAGCTAAAGAAACAGAATTCGTCACGGGTATATGAGGTTGATAGTTAGCTTTGAGAATCTATAAATTGCGCTGGCAACCCCTTGAATCATTGGGGTATATAAGTAGTCTCATATAACGGGTATATGTACCTGCGTGTATATTCTTAAGCCCCCAACCTAATGATTGGGATTATATGCGAATTTAATATTGTTCTATCTCTTTATTTGTACTAAAAGAAATTCGCTCTGGGCATGGATCCTTTTTATCACTCTCCCAATATTTTGATAACATTTTCGCAGGCTAGTGGCTATTAGCTTCAATTTTTCATACTAACGCACAGTGGTTGGTTCCGTAGGCGAAAAATAATAAAATCAAAGTGAAAAGTTTGTCACCAAAGGTGTATTCGTATGTTGCATTCGAACTTTACCCTTCAAGAATAGCTTCAAAAGTGAGGTTGTGGTATTGTAACGAATTTACTGCAATCCGCTTATTTCAAATCTTTTACTAAGGTTCGAATCACTAAACTGTTGAATAATAAAATAAAAAAAATAAATAAATGTAAGGCTGAAGAGATCTAAGGCCGAGCTTCTCTTCCAATTTGCGTCGTGCTCCTCTTGATTTTCCCTACAAATTGGCCGGACGGGACCTACATGATTTTATGCCGACTCCAAACGGCATCTGCAAGGCAGAGGAGTTTTCACTGAGAGCTTTTCATTGCAGAATACACCCAGAGCGCTTGCCAAACACTGCCGAGGGGCGACCCCGCTTAGAAAAATTGTCTTCTAATTGAAAAACCTTATTTCTAAAATTTTTGATGTTGTTTTGCCCGGGGTTTGAACCCAGGGCATCCGGTGTGGTAGGCGGAGCACGCTACCATCACACCACTTTCAAAATAACACTTATATTGCTCGACAGATAGCGTGCTTAATCAAAACTGATTGATAGCTTAAATGAAACTGATTATCGCTCCTCTACTGCTTTTATACTGTGTGATTCCCTCGTTGCATCTTCTAGGCTCTTCTAGAATTTACTTAGTTACTGGTATATAATTATAACTACAGATGAACGTGTGTAGCTCTCATATGCGCGTATATTTGTGAGCGACACTTCCACAATTACAATTGCATACATTTGGGAGCATCTCAGATAAGGTATCTGCATGTGTTTGTTCGTTGGTTCTCCGATGCGTGTACGCACATATGTGTAGGCATAATGATTGATTTATGGATGTGCATCAAGTCACTGCTTAGCATCGGCTTAGAGATGATAGCACCCCTTAGTGTTGCTAATATTCGTAACAGTATTAATTTGTTTTTGCAGTGTGAGCAAGTTAAAAATAAATTGCAAGTTTAAGCTATTTAAAAATACATAAAATATCATTGTAGCGAAATAAGTAAAATTGAATATTGAAGTCAAAGGTATTTACTTCATTTTGAAATAATTTTAGTGTCTTTAGCTTGTTGTGTTTTTTTTGTTATTTAAAATTTCACCAGTGCCTTTACTAGTGTTTATTTGCACAAATATTTCAATTTCAGCTAAAGTTTTAGTTGGGTTCCTCACCGATCCTCACGTTGGCACGCATATCTTATTATTAGTCAAAGTTTTAAGATTCTATAGTGTTAATATCAGCTGCCGCTTTCTGCCACTAACTATGTTTCTTGATAGCGTCACCTTGACAAATTATTGTCGTATGTTATATGTGCTCACATGTAACATACGACATTAATTTATCCAGCCGACGATATGCAAATGTAAACTTTTGTGTGTGTTTGTTGTTTTGTTATTGTTATGTATGCAAGATTCTTTAAAAACTTTAATTTCTGTATTTAATCCTATTAAACATTGCATTTGCGATCGACACATCATACCACTTTTCCCCCTACATCTACTCACTTTTTGTATGCATGCGGTGAAAGTGGGTGGTTGTGGGTCGGTATGAAAGTATCACCCGCACCAATTTTATGAAAAAAATAAGTAAAGGTGTCTAAGTTCGGGTGTAACCGAACATTATATACTCAGCGTGAGCTTCAATTGCACATTTCATTTCAGATAAATTACTTCTCTACATAACACGTGGCAACGCCCGTTTAAAAGAAAGTCTCCTCATTTCCTCTTACAATAAAACTTGATAAGTGAAATACCATTGATCCAAAACTATTTTTTGCTAAGTTATGCCTTATTATTCTAGTCTACTACCCTTTTAAAAATATGTTATATAAAAGTGGCCGTGGGCTTTAACCGATCCCGTCCATTTTTACTAGAAATACTAGCGGGACCCCGGTATGCTCGAAAGTCACCTGACAATAAAATTAAAGTATGTTTGTTTAATGGTATGTTCAGTTTATACTTATATTTAAGAATTCATGAGCTTAACACCGGCTTATAATAATTGAATTTCAATTATTATGTTTTCCAAGAGAAATTGAAAAGAATGAAACATTTACTGGCATGGATGGCCTAGTGGTTAAAGGCTACTGCAGCTTCACCATGTGATTCACGGTTCGAATCCCGGTGAAACCTTTGATAACATTACAAAATTGCCTGATGATGATTACGTTGGCGGTTGGTTCCATAGCAATATGCCAGTAAATGTTTCTTTCATTCTTTTCAGTTTTTCTTAGAAAACATAATAATTGAAATTCAATTATTATAAGCCGGTGTTAAGCTCATGAATTCTTAAATAAAATTAAAGCACCACCAAAAAGCCTTCGGTTTCCACGTTAATCTTGCATTGTTCGATTTAATGCTTCCAATGATTTTTTGTGTGCCATTGTACACTCATCCCATAGAATGACCGCTGATTGTTGCAAAAGTTTTGCCATCGCTAAATTTTTGGATTTGTTACAGGTTGGAGTTTCAACCACCTGAATATTCAATGGCAATTTTAAAGCTGAATGAGTTGTTCGTCCTCCATCCAATAATGTTGCAGCAATTCCAGAAGAAGCGAGTGCCAAAGCAATTTTCTGTTGCGATGGAATAGTTGCTAAAATCAATGAAATCACAAATATTTTTCCGGTGCCGCCAGGTGCATCCAAAAAATATAATCAACCAGTGTTATCAGAAACAGCTTGCATGATTTTGTCATATATATCCTTTTGTTGATTGTTAAATTTGGTGATATTGGATTGAAGAAATGTATGTAAATCGTCACAATCGAATTGTTGTTCACGCTGCAACTCTCAATCAAATAAATCATGCATTGGACGATTTGGTGAATGCCCCAATGCTTTGTTTGCAATCGCAAGACACATATCTCCAATTATTATCAAAGCTTCATTGTACATTTCCAATGCCATCAGCAAATCAGGATCCATTGCCCTACGAGGCATCCGAATTAAAATATCTTCAGTCATGTAATCTTTATATTTATTCCACAATTCAATTGGATTCGATGGCATGCATGTTGATATTATAATCGAAAATAGCATTCGTATTTGCTGTGGATGAGATTAAATCGATGCATCATGAAGTGTTGCGTCCCAATGAATGTCATCTTCTAACAAACGCAAGATCTGACATGCTTCGCGATATGTCTGACAAAAATGACAGTGAACTCTTCTTAAATCCTGAAATGATTTTGGTCCTCGAACGTTTACCAACAACTTTCGCAAATAGAAACATTCAGCATTGTTGGGATGTACCGTATACATCCTGCCCAAGGCATCCTGCCCAAGGCTGCTCTCTGCTGTACATTCTCAGTAGTGAAATAAACTCGTTGACCATTCTCCAGAGGAACTGCCAAATGGACAACAACAGGTTGTCTTTCGTGCAAAGGAAACGAAAAGATACGCCAAACTACTTCATTACTGCTTATGTATAGCCCCATTTGATATTCAGTGATTTCATCATTTCCATTTTCACCATCTACTCTAAAAACAGCCATATCACTTCCTTTATTCACATATTTACAAATGTATTTGATAGACTATACTGAGTTACAGTATTTAACATTTATGTGAGCCTGAAAAACTTTTGACAGTATCGGTGAATATGGCACGACCGAACGATTGTCAACTTCGATGTCTTGATTGCACACTCTTATTATCGCCGTTTTACCATTATTTTCAAATGATCTACGTCCATACAATGGATATCCGTCATTGCCTGTTATGGTATCGGAAATTAATGCTCTCGAATACCGCTTTGAACATTTCCCATCGATCATACATGATGAATTCTTATTTATTTCACCGCATGGACCGTGAATCATGTTTTTTGTTACCACTTCAAATAATTCTGAATCGATGGTTTGAGCTGGTATTTCGGCTGATATGACGTTATCAATCTCGTCTGGTGTTATTTTACGTACCAGCCATATCTATATGTGTGCGTGTGGCAAACCTCTTTTTTGCCATTCAATCGAATATATCCAACATTGTACCTTTCCAAAAACGCTTAATTTCACAATTAAATCATCAGTGCCTTCAATTTTTGCCGGAATACACGTGCTGTAACATCGTGTCGATCTGTTGGTGATTGACCGTCGAACAAATTATATTTTATATCATTCCACATCGGATTACCTACACGTAAAAGTGATGAAAAGATCTGGTCGGCCGTATTTTCGAACATATGACATAGCATCTTGTGCATATTCGTGCATGTGGCGTGGACTACCAATATAAGGAGCTGGTAATATCGTCAGACGTCCGATATCATTCACATTTGCATCATTCGCTATTTCATCTTGCAAATGTGTGTACTCTTCAGATTGCAATTTGGCTTGATTGAATCGGATGAAATTGAGACGTTCAGTTTCAATTTTTGCATACATGTCTACAATGTATTGGTGAAAAAGTTGACCACATCTCAGAATGTAATTTTGTTCTTGTGCACGAATCATCAATCGATAAGAATAATAATTCATCGCACTAACTTTCTTTTGAACATCTCGACCTGTAAAAAATATATTCATTCGATTTTAAACTTTAGTTTTTATTTACTATCTGATTAATATAATTAGTATATTATTTACCGGTTCTTGGGTCTATCATTGTTATATTAATGTGATAACCATCATCACCTTTCCAATGTAGAATTGGCCAACAATTACAATTGCCACTTCATCAATCGTCGGTACATTAAATCTTCTGGCACGCTCACTAAAAGGCGGTTTATCCGCTCTGATTATGATTTTGTGATTATCAGATGGCATACGATCGAGAGCGGTTTTGAACAATTTCACCAATTCATTGTTCTGATGAAAAAATCTTTGGAGATCGCAAATAATCGCTCGTTTTGTATGTGAGTCAATTGTGCAACGTTCATCCAACTCACGATTTTCATCTCCGATTAAATATATTTGCAAAAATTGATGGTTAGCGCCAGGAAATGGTAACAAAGCACCCACCTTAAATGCCGGCATAAAATTGTCTCTTATAATTTTTGTAGCTCCAAAATAAGTCATTTGAAATGAGGAATTGTATTCATAAAATGCTTCGACATTGGTGATCCTCCAAAAATCAATGAGTGCTATGGATCAGGTGGAGTTTCAAATGCCGGAAATTTCACTTTGCCATTAGCACAACACATGCCAGCCTCCGTTTCACCCAGAAACTTAGCTGCTTCACAATGTGGACATATCGCACTCATTAATCCAGTATATCCATGCATACTGTAATCAATTTGTGGATCGTAATTAAAAGCAACACGAAACATATTTTCTAGAACACGACGTCGTATTTGTCTTGGTCGTCCTGGATTTCTTTGCCGCTGTGGTTCTGCAGATCTATTTCGTGCATATCGTTCACGTCGTATTTCATTTTGTTGTGACAGGTCATCAATACTTTGCGCTCTTCTTTGAAGTAACATTCTGTTAGCACTACGCGTACGTCGACCGATATTTTGACGTCTGGCTCGAGGCATTTTCTTCAAGAGAAAAGAAAAAAATTCACTAAAACTCCATGTTCAACGCAAGAAATTTAATTTAAGAAAAGCACATGTGCAAACAAAAAATGCGCGGTCGAAATACACCCACACATTTATGTCCAAAAGACAAAACTAAAATACAAACCGTGCAAACAATTTGATGAAAAACACAATAAAACACGTGCGCACGATTAGATACAGTTGAAATCACTAAATGTATTCTGTAAAAGGAACGAAGAAAAACATTTGAAAAAATAAATTTGAAGAGAAAAATATGATACATCATTGCCACAATTTTCTACTATATTTTTGTTCAACGATACGACATACTTACAGAAGGAATTCCCACTGTATTATAAATATTGATATGAATTCAATTGAAAGTGAAGAAATACTCAATTATGAATCGAAAACTACATAAATATTGAACACACGTGTTGGTTCTCCATAGTTCATAACAAAAACAACTAATGTCAATATACACCGAAAGTACGATGTGACAGATATGTTGTGTTGTGGTGTATCTCTTTCCATTGTATCTGAAAAATCCCTATTGCCAAAATGGCAGCCATGTTCATTGTTCATACTCTGGTCTAATAAAACTCGATCAGATGAAGATGAATCAGTACAACACATCATAAATACATTTCCTCATTCCTTTTTTTTTAATTTTCTTATTCTTAAGGCATTAGAGTAAAAAAGTTAGTAAGTGTGTAGGAACAACAATTTTCGGGACGCTCTTGAATATATTCGTTGAACTCGAGGGATCCATGAGTTAGGTTACCAAATAGTTGTAGCGATATTGATTCGAAAACAGGTGGGCGAATGTTTTTAATGTTGACTTGATCCGTATTTCGAAGAAACATTGCATATGTAAATCTTATGGCTATCAGATTTGGTAGTCGTAAATTTGCAAGTTGAATGGCAACAGTCAACGATTCTGTATATTCGTTTTCCCAATAAGTGATTTCTCGTCGTGAAAGAAGATTGAACACATCGCGCCCAACCGTTGTTTGTTGGGACAGTTGTCTAATGAAGAGATATTGTAAATTTTCAGTAAAGAAGCGACCATTCGAAAAGAACTAGTTGAAACTTGCGGAATGTCGGCTTTTGATTTCGAGAAATCTAAAATATTGACCGAAATAATGCATCAGCGCTTCGTCGTAAAAAATGCGATGAACTCGATGCTCTTGAATTCTTGTTGCCAAAATCCCAGCCAAAAATGAATTTGCCGATGCGAAATGTATGACGTCTTCATCAGAATACAGTCGGTCAGCAATTTCCAAAATTATTTCAACTGTATTCATGGTTGTTTCTGAAGAAAAGCAACGCAATTCTATTACATTGTTGTTTCTTTGACACAAAAAAATCACACTCACTTGAGAAATGCCGAACGTCAAATTTTAATTCTAGAAACTTCAATTCCATTGAATAATGCAAAATGGATATAAGCACCACCCATTCCATTTCATGAAATAACGCAAATATGCAAATAAGCACCATCTATTGGTATGAAACGTATCCGTAGCTTGGTGTGATATATCTCATGAATCGCTCGACCAAATTCAATCAAACTTTACAGAAACCATCTAATGATAGCCCAAATGTACCGCAGAAATTGGTTGAATTTGGTGTAGTTATAAAGTAACACCAAAAATGTGCACTTATTTTTATATATATAGAAGATATATAGCTCCGATCAAAGTGATTTTTACAGGATATCTTCTATGATATATTAGAATATATATAACCGAGTTTCACGTTTATAATTTCTAAATTGCGGCAGGAATAACCAAAATCGTCTTATCTGAACGATCGGTTGTAATGTCTAATATAACACAAAAATATATCCTTGTGCCAAATTTCATTGAGATATCTCAATTTTTGAGGGACTAGTATGCGTTCAAAGAGACAGACGGGCGGACGGACACACGGTCATGGCTATATCAACTCAGTTCGTCGCCCTGATCAATTGGGTATACTTAATGGTGAGTCTATCTTCTATATTTCTCAACGTTACAAACATCGGACCAAAGTTAATATACCATTTCATGTTCATGAAAGGTATAAAAAGCTAAACTGAAAATAAATTTAAAGAATGCAAACCGAAATTAATTTCATAGAACCAAGCCGAAGCCAGATCCGAATTTCAATTTAAAGAACTAAACCAAAACCAAACTGGCACCGAAATTAATTGCTAAAAGAAAACCAAAATTTAAACCGAATTTAGTTATAAACAACCAAGCAAAACCGGGAAGCAGATTAATTTTAAAAAATTGAGGCTTATTTAAAAAACACGAAAATCCGAAGCGAATTGTAAATAACGAAATGAAAATCGGGACAGAAATTAAATTTTAAGAACTTTGCAAACCGAAACTAATTTTGAACAACGAGGCTAAACACGAAACTGAAGCCAAAATAAGTATTGAGAAACTTAATTAGACCTATATCAAAACATTTTCATACCTTGACTGAATTTATTTTTTTATATTATTGAAGCAACTGGATAGATCTATCTTCGGTTTTTCATACCGTGTCAGAGTATTACCTTGGTTTGTCTGGAACATTTTTACAGATCTCCTGAAATCAAAATTTTCAGTTTGTTTGGGAACGGCTTCTGTTTCTGTTCCGTCGTTTTTGGTTTTATTTTAAACCGGTTGCATTTCTTGGCTAAGACAATCTTTTATACCGCTTTTCAATCTCGTTGAATTTCCGTTTTTAAGGATACTTTTTTATTGTTTTCTGCTCTAATCCCCTGTTCCTTTGGTTCTCTCCTTCAACTCTTCTGGAACCGTTAAGGTTTTGGAAGCGATTTTATTAATCGGTTTTATTTAGCTCGACTTGACAGGCTGGCTGGCCGGCTTGAATTTTGTAATTGAAATTTAAGTAACTTCCCGATAAACTACAAGCTTGAAACTTGGAATATAGTTCAGAACCCGATGACAATGCAATAATAAGAAAAAAAAATTACGATAGATGGCGCATGGATCGAAATATATCAAAAAATCGTATTTGTGGTCCGATCAGATTCATATTTGGAACACATAATACATACATGAATAGAAAGCGACCTATGAAAAAAAATCGCCGCTAGGTGGCGCAAGGATGGAGATGTTCAAAAAAATCGTAGGTGTGGTCCGATTTGGCTCATATTTGGAACAAATATTACATACAGTCCGGTAGAAGTGACATCAAAATATTTTGTAGTTGGAGGAGGGACAAGGATACGTGGCGCAGAGTCGAATAAAGTCTTTGGAAGGATTATGTATTGAGGACTTAGATTGTAACAAATTGTCAGGAAAGAGTTCTTGTAATAATGAGTCACTAAATGAACTAAATAGAATGAGAAATAATAGACAATTAAATAAAGACTAAAAACTTGAAAATAAAATAATTAAAAAAAAATTTTAAGTTAAACGGTTTTATTGAAAACAATACTTACATGAAATAATAATAATACTAAAAGCTAGAAAATAATTAGGTAGGTCCTAGGTACTAGTCATCACACTCCTCATCGATTTAGGGCGTTGATCAGACAATTAAATGAAAGCATTGGACGCGTCAAATTTCTATTCATAGTCATATATAAGACCAACTGAACCTTAATCAGGCTATTCTACGCCTCACATTTTTAGAAATTTCACGCGCTCAACGCTTTTATTTAATTGTCTGATCAACGCCCTAGATTGATGAGGAGTGTGATGACTAGTACCTAGGACCTATCTAATTATTTTATAGCTTTTACTATTATTATTATTTCATTTAAGTATTGTTTTCAATAAAACCGTTTAACCTAAAAAAATTTTTCAAATTATTTTTTAATGTTATTTACGACTTCATCCTCCTCGTTCTGATATTTCATTTCATTTCATTTTCATTTATTAGTCTATGATTATATATTAATATATTTTTTATATCTCGTTAGATAAACTACTTTTAGAAGAAAATTTGCAAAGAAGAAAACGTCACACCTTTTTTTGACAGAAAATATAAATAAATAATATCAGTTGCTCACAGGGCTGAATGCTGCCGGTTGAAAATACATAAGATTAGGGTCAAGTCCTAACGTTAAATTTGCCCAACGTACACTTTTAATTGTATATACATATATGCTACATGTTGCAATATAAAATTTTGCAAAATTAATTTTCAGGTAA
The DNA here is from genome assembly GCF_040869045.1 of Eurosta solidaginis. NCBI lineage: Eukaryota > Metazoa > Arthropoda > Insecta > Diptera > Tephritidae > Eurosta > Eurosta solidaginis. The sequence goes on from NC_090323.1 coordinate 183,588,905, forward strand.
TTTGTTTAGACAAAATACGCGTAACCAGGAATTTTTTTAACTTTTAAATCGAAAGTATTTTTTAATAATTTAACAAAAGACACCCAAAACTTTGCCTATACTCAAATCAAAATAAATGTGTATAAATCTTTACTACATTCAAATGTAAGTACAACACATTTAAAGTAAGTCCATTTTTATTAAGTTTTAGATGTTTCTTCGTAAAATGTTCTGAAAACCTGTGAAATATATGCGAAGCCGTAAACGTTGCGCAGATGCAACGTCCCGGGCCTAATGGGTTAATGGCATTGAAATTTTAATTAGGCACTTCTAACCAAAAATTTACTCAAGGTTAAATGGGTTGAGTGAAAAATAAAATAAAAAATTGCCTTTCTATAAATACCCAACAAGCAAAATAAACGTAATATCCGTTTTTAATAAGTTTTCTCAAAAAGATATTAAGCTTAAAAAACGTGGTTGGGACCTCACATTCTCTTGTACAAAGATCAAAAGTCTACAGTAACAAGGTTGTTTTATTTGAAGCGACGTTAACTCATTTTCAAAATTTCTATAGAAGCCGTCTAAAACACATTAATTTTACGAAAATAAGAAAAATGCTTAAATCCATTACAAATTAAGCCCTCATTAACACTTTGAACAAGATCTTGATTATGTCATACCGCTTAAGCCCTAGCAGTGTTGTTACTCAAAATTTATTGCACAGCTCCCAACTCTGATCATGTGACAGTATACGATGGAACGTATTAGGAGTTTGCAAACAAATGAAACTAATTAATCTTATTGATATTTTCAATTCTACCGGGAATTAAAGTAAAAATATTTTTTCTATTGATATTTTGTCTAAGGGTCCACATATATTTATTATCTAACTTAACGAGGTACAACGGATCCTATTATAAAAAATTATGACCTCTCTAAAAGGCGACGTTTTCCTAAACGAAATCGGCCAAACTTATATTTATTTCTTAAATATGGCATTTCTAATAACTAATAAAGATGAATGATTTATCTTTCCTTTCGCTTTCTGTATTGTTTCTATTAAACAGCGTTTTTTCATTATTATTTCATTTCATTTGGGTTCTTAAACATACTAAATGAGAAATCTCTAACTAATTATATGGTAACTGGAGGAGCTGTGGTTGATGGAAGAGCAAGGTAATTTATAGCAGTAGTGACAGTAGTTGAATAATTGGATCGAAAGCGGTACAGTGGATGCAAATTTTCATTTTTAAATGTAAATTTATATTTTTTATATTTTCCAGCGGTATTTTCATCAGCTCTTATGTATGTCATGCGAATTCTGCGACGGCCCCCAAGAAGAAGAATTATTTTAATTTCTACCGGGGTTTGTCACATTCACAACCTCTAGGGTTAATGCAATTATTATATCTTTGAGCACTTGTGTACCTATTTTTTTTTTTAATTTGCCTATTCGAGTATTTATTATTATTCTTCACCAATTTGTCCCTCAGAACAACTGTGTTTTTTCTTATTTTTCAAGTCCTACATTGCCGGCATTTGTACAGCATGTGTACAGCCTGATAAGTAATTGTCCTAAGTCAATCTTTTCCTAACAATCAGGTTGCTTGTATTTTTATACTCAGCTGAGCAGAGCTCACAGAGTAAGCAAAATCGGATGACGAACACGCCCACTTAAAAAAAAATTTTAAGTCAAATTATAACAAAAAATTGAATATCTTTACAGTATATAAGTAAATTATGTCAGCATTCAATTCCATTAATGAATGGTGCAACAAAATACAAAAATAAAAGAAAATTTCAAAATGGGGCTTTTTCCATATCTAAAATTACGAAAAAAGAAAAAAATGCCATAATTCTATACCAAATACGAAAAAAGGGATGAAACATGGTAATTGGATTGGTTTATTGATGCAAAATATAACTTTAGAAACAACTTTGTAAGATGGGTGTGACACCTACCATATTAAGTAGAAGAAAATGAAAAAGTTCTGCAGCGCGAAATCAAAATCTCTTGGAATCTTGGCAGGAATACTGTTCGTGATATCACATATATAAATAAATTAGCTGTACCCGACAGATGATGTTCTGGGTCACCCTGGTCCAAATTTTTGTCGATATCTCGAAAACGCCTTCACATATACAACTACCAGCACTCCCTTTTAAAACCCTCATTAATACCTCTAATTTTATACCCATATCGTACAAACACATTATAGAGTCACTCCTGGTCCACCTTTATGGCGATATCTCGGAAAGGCCTCCACCTATAGAACTAAGGCCCACTCCCTTTTAAAATACTCATTATCACCTTTCGTTTCATACCCATATTGTACAAACGCATTCTAGAGTCACCCCTGGTCCACCTTCATGGCGATATCTCGAAAAGGCATCCATCTATAGAACTAAGGCCCACTCCCTTTTAAAATACTCATTAACACCTTTCGTTTCATACCCATATTGTACAAACGCATTCTAGAGTCACCCCTGGTCCACCTTTATGGCGATATCTCGAAAAGGCGTCCACTTATAGAACTATGGCCCACTCCCTCTTAAAATACTCTTTAACACCTGCCATTTGATACACATGTCATTCAAACACATTCCAGGGTTACCTTAGGTTCATTTTCCTACATGGTGATTTTCTCTTATTTTGTTTCCATAGCTCTCAACTGGGTATGTAATTTTCGGTTACACCCGAACTTAGCCTTCCTTACTTGTTGTAATTGAAATTGAAGTAACTTCCCGATAAGCTACAAGCTTGAAGCTTAGAATATAGTTCAGAGTCCGACGACAATGCAATAATAAGAAAAAAATCGCCGCTAGGTTATAGGATATTCACAAAAATCGTATTTGCGGTCCGATTTGGCTCATACATAATGAGGGAAAATAAAAATTTTAGATTACCTCGTTTCAAAACAGAAGTCGATAAGCAAAATATATTTTACAAAGGCCTGAAATGCTTTAATGAACTTCGCAATCATGTTAAAAATTGTGAAAATGTAACCGCGTTCAAAACAAAGTTTATTAGAATATTGCAAAGCCCTTCCAATAAGATAAAATATTTTGTATCTGTATTTCATGCTACTGATCCTTGAGCGTGTAACGTAGCAAATGCTACGCCACAATATCTATTTCCTATTTAGCGCCCACCCCTAACATTATGTTTTCCATTTACTGCCCACCCCTAGTAGTGTATGTACCGACATACATATATACATACATACCGGCCGAACAACCATCGCGCAAGCACAAGGCAAGCCAGCGATGGTGAACGCACAATGCTTGGGAATTTTCATTCGTGGCGCGCTGTGCGCGACAATGCGAGCATAATTCCCAATGTGTTCATAGTTACATATGAATAAAATGATTGGCCGGAATACACCAGGCACACTTCGCCGTAGGTAAGTGAAGTGCGTGTCGGCCGCCATTGGCGGTCGACAAGGGGTGCCCTTTGGGTTAGGAGGGTGCGTTACAAGGTCGGTTCCACCGATGGTACGCCCCCCTGCTTATCGGACGCAGGTTTACCCACATTTCCGGTGAGTAAGACGGGATTTGCACCCCTTATTACTCATCGGAAAGGTAATGCATGAGCAGCCTTCTCGGGTAGGAAGGAAACCCGTCCCAACGCCAGTGCCGGGGCGGATTTCCCCACTACCCTGGCAGACTGCCCGAGCCAATATAAATACATTGTAGGGGCTCCCTTCGGGTCGACGGGGGGTAAAGGTCGGTTCTGCCGATGGTACTTCCCCCCAGGCCTATTGGGCAGCTTCACCCATATTCCAGGGACTCCCTTTGGGTTGAGGGGGGGGGGTAAAGTTACAAGGTCGGTTCTACCGATGGTACATCCCCTCCCGGCCTATTGGGCAACCCTAATATTTTGTTATCATCTCCTAATGCACGGATATACAGCTCAGGTAATAGGGGAACACTTCCCAACGCCTGCGGCGGGACAAACTCCCCTACTACCCTAGCGGAATACCCGAGCCAATATATTGTAGTTAGTTAAACTAGCCTCGTACTAATAGACACACTTCGCCGTAGGTACAACATCACCACGATCCTGATCCTCGGACATCACATCCCGAAGTATAGCCACCACCGTCGTCATAGCTATTTGGTGAGAGCCACCGTCATTCCGTACTCTGTCTTCGGGCGTGATCCTAACTACCGCCGTCATTACTACCGCCGTTAGCACCCCTTAGCGAGAGCCACCGTCATCTTCACCATCTCAGCCACCGCTTAGCTAGCACTCTATCTCCCTCTCTCTGTGGAGAGCCGTCGTCCTTGGATTACACTATATTGTCAGCGACACTACCTAGTGAAGATCTCTCTCTCTCTCTCTCTCTCTCTCTCTCCTGGATTCACGGTTGTGGATATTTTAGCCTGAGAGCCGCGTGTGTGTGTGTGTTCGAAATCAAAACACTAATTCACTGTGTATTTATTTAGGTGGGGGAAGTGGGACCTCCATCCGACTCTGGATTGACTTGAGCATACCTCAGCCTTTGACCAAGCCCACCTCATAAATGGCGCCCGAGCAGGGACCCGTCTCTTCAGGCGACTGTGCCAAAACCAACGAGAGCACCAACACTGGAGGAGCGGGTTCATCGAACACACAACCAACAATCAATACCGAGATAAGCGACACCACCACCACCACGCTGAACGTCGACTCTCTAGGCTGGATTTACCTGCTGAAGAAGGAGAGGCTAATCGAAGAATGCAAACGCATTGCGCAACACACTCAGCGCATACGTCCGAGACCAAGGAAAGCGTAAGTTAACAGAAAATATTTTGAGAGAGGTAGAGATGGAGATCGCCGCCGAAGAGGCCCGGCCAGTCACATCTACGCAAAACACCACGCCGGCCGTCACAACCAAAGCAATCCCAGCGCGAGCAGAGCGGCATAAGTAACACGGAGGTCATGAATACAGTCCGCCGCTGGGATGTACATTACGCTGGAGGCGACACATTATACGACTTCCTGGAAAGGATTGAGGAACTGGCAGAATGCTATCTGATTAAGCCAGATCAACTTCTCCCAACCCTTCCAGAGATACTGCGTGGCAAAGCCCTTCAATGGTTCCGCCTGCGAAAACAACAACTACACACATGGGCTGACTTCCGCTCCGAAGCCGGAAAATTCTTTTTGCCGAAGCGACACATTAGCCAGCTAGAGGACGCTATCCGCCAAAGAAAACAGACGAGCAGAGAAAAGGCCAAGGACTATATCCTCGCCCTCCAGACGATGATTCGCCGCCACCCGACTTTGTGCAAAGAAGATCATCTAGAACGCATATACGACGGACTACGGGTGGAGTATCGACTTTTTGTGAAGCGGGGCGAGTTCCAAACAATAGAGCAGCTTATGGAGCTCACCTACGAGTACGAGCTGCTGCGAAGCGAAGAAGCCAAACAGAGCCGACTGTTAGCACATAGCTTAAGAACAGTAGTAATCGAGGAGTTGGAGGAGCAGAATGCTCAAATAACGCACTCCCTGTCCACACTCACTAACCGTTACGATGCAAGAAACACCTGCTGGCGATGCAAGAAACGCAGCCACCGCCGCTTCCAATGCACCAACAAAAGACGACTTTTTTGTTCTAGATGCGGCCGAGACGGAACGCTCTCCAGGGATTGTGCATGCTACGGAATGAACCGAGGTAATCCGATAACACCCGCACTATTATCATCCGTAGCCAAAGGGAAGGGAACGACGGACGTTTTTACATACAGGTGTCCATCGAAGGATTGATGTGCCGCGCCCTGATCGATACTGGGGCCACCGTGACATACATCAATGAAGCCGTGAGAAGGCATCTGGAACAACGAAAGATTCCACCGTTATCCGATCGTCCCAACGTAAAACTCGCCGACCAATCATGCATTGCGAGTACCCACTCCTACCCGGTCAAGGACAAATACAATGGTCAAACAGCCAGTACGTTGGTATCTGTTATCCCTAATTTGGCCGAGAGTGTTATCCTGGGTATGGACTTTTTGGCAAAGCGCAACATTACCGTCTCACTGGATGGAAAGCCCCTTACCACAGCCGGTACAACGAAGGCAAACGCACCCGTAACCCTGCATTACATAAGAGAAGCGGAACACCTCAACGAAGAGCGAAAGAGAGAACACCTAGAGCTCAGAGAAACACATCAAAAGGCACTCACGCACCTAAAAGGGCCAACCACTGCCGCAGAACACAGACACTACACAACACTAAAACAACGTTATTACCCGGCCATCCTCCTCAGCGATAATGGCAAGCAACTCGTCACTAACGCCCCGGCAATGATCCTGAAGGATCATAACATCACTCACCGATTTACCGTAGCGTATGCCCCCCACAAAAATTCTACCGAACACGTTAATCGCGTTATCAAAACAAGGGTGGCACAACGTACGAAACAAGACCGTCGGAACTGGCAACAGGAACTACCAGAAAAAGCGTTCGCCATAAATACGACCCAACACAAATCAACCGCCGAAGTAAATTTTAACTGCAACGTCGTCAGGCCGAGAGAAGCACGAACAAAAGATGCCATGCCCGAAGAACCGCCTTCATTCGACGCAGTACCGTGGCCGCTAAATAAGCCACAAATAAAGGACGTTAAGACATCCTGGGGCCCGCCATTAATAGTCGGCCATCTAAACGCCATCGTATGCGACAAACAAACCACTGGTGACACTATACCGTATGCACCAACCCGAGAGTCACACGATAATACTAATGGAAACCACGCCCCAGACTTCTTCGCCCGGAATATGGCTAAATCGCAAAAGGGTGTAACACGGCGCGTAGGGTGGACGAAGATCACGCCATAATCAAGCTGAAAGAACACTCCAAGATGGTACGATTCGCTGGCTGAGGAGAAGCAAGATCCGACCTAGGTTGATAAGTTTTCTATACATGAAATGTAAATACCTTAATTTTGAAATTTAAATTTAAAATGTAATATAAAAATGTACATATGTATGTACCTTAATCTTGAAATGTAAATTTAAAATGAATTTCGTACTTGCAATGTAAATTTAAACACAAATGAAATGTACACATGATTGTTGAAAAAAAGAGAAGAAAAAAAAAATCAATCATAATAATAACAAGTAAGGAAGGTTAAGTTCGGGTGTAACCGAGCATTACATACTCAGTTGAGAGCTATGATGAAAACATAAGGGAAAATAACCATGTAGGAAAATGAACCGAGGGAAACCCTGGAATGTGTTTGTATGACATGTGTATCAAATGAAAGGCATTAAAGAGTATTTTATGAGGGAGTGAGCCATAGTTCTATAGGTGGACGCCATTTAGGGATATAGCCATAAAGGTGGATCAGGGTTGACTCTAGAATGCGTTTGTACGATATGGGTATCAAATGAAAGGTGTTAATGAGTATTTTAAAAGGGAGTAATCCTTAGTTCCATAGGTGGACGCTGTTTCGAGATATCGCCACAAAGGTGGATCAGGGGTGACCCTAGAATTTGTTTGGACAATATGGGCATCAAACGAATGGTGTTAATGAGTATTTTAAAAGGGAGTGGGCCTTATTTCTATAGGTGGATGCCGTTTAGAAATATCGCCATAAAGGTGGACCAGGGGTGACTCTAGAATGTGTTTGTACGACATGGGTATCAAATTAAAGGTATTAATGAGGGTTTTAAAAGGGAGTGGTGGTTGTTGTATAGGTGGTCGCCTTTTCGAGATATCGCCATAAAGGTGGACCAGGGGTGACTCTAGAATGCGTTTGTACGATATGGGTATCAAATGAAAGGTGTTAATGAGTATTTTAAAAGGGAGTAATCCTTAGTTCCATAGGTGGACGCCGTTTCGAGATATCGCCATAAAGGTGGACCAGGGGTGACCCTAGAATTTGTTTGTACAATATGGGTACCAAAAGAAAGGTGTTAATGAGTATTTTAAAAGGGAGTAATCCTTAGTTCCGTAGGTGGACGCCGTTTCGAGATATCGCCATAAAGGTGGACCAGGGGTGACCCTAGAATTTGTTTGTACAATAGGGCATCAAACGAAAGGTGTTAATGAGCATTTTAAAAGGGAGTGGGCCTTAGTTCTATGGGTGGACGCCGTTTCGAAATATCACCATTAAGGTGGACCAGGGGTAACTCTAGAATGTGTTTGTACGATATGGGTATCAAATTAAAGGTATTAATGAAGGTTTTAAAAGGGAGTGGTGGTTGCTGTATAGGTGGTCGCATTTTCGAGATATCGCCATAAAGATGGAACAGGGGTGACCCTAGAATTTGTTTGTACAATATGGGTATCAAAAGAAAGGTGTTAATGAGTATTTTAAAAGGGAGTAATCCTTATTTCCGTAGGTGGACGCCGTTTCGAGATATCGCAATAAAGGTGGTCCAGGGGTGACCCTAGAATTTGTTTGTACAATATGGGCATCAAACGAAAGGTGTTAATGAGTATTTTAAAAGGGAGAGGGCCTTAGTTCTATAGGTGGACGCCGTTTCGAAATATCGCCATAAAGGTGGACCAGGGGTGACTCTAGAATGTGTTTGTACGATATGGGTATCAAATTAAAGATATTAATGAGGGTTTTAAAAGGGAGTGGTGGTTTTTGTATAGGTGGTCGCATTTTCGAGATATCGCCATAAAGGTGGACCAGGGGTGCCCTAGAATTTGTTTGTACAATATGGGTATCAAAAGAAAGGTGTTAATGAGTATTTTAAAAGGGAGTAATCCTTAGTTCCATAGGTGGACGCCGTTTCGAGATATCGCCATAAAGGTGGGCCAGGGGTGACTCTAGAATTCGTTTGTGCAATATGGGTATCAAACGAAAGGAGTTAATGAGTATTTTTAAAGGGAGTGGGCCTTAGTTCTATAGGTGGACGCCTTTTCGAGGTATCGCAATAAAGGTGGACAAGGGGTGACTCTAGACTTTGTTTGTACGATATGGGTATCAAATGAAAGGTGTTAATGAGTATTTTTAAAAGGGAGTGGGCCTTCGTTTTATAGGTGTTCGGCTTTTCGAGATATCGCCATAAAGGTGGACCAGGGGTGACTTTAGAATATGTTTGTACGATATGGGTATCAAATGAAAGGTGTTAATGAGTATTTTAAAAGGGCGTGGGGTTTAGTTCTATAGGTCGACGCCTTTTCGAGATATCGCCATAAAGGTGGACCAGGGGTGACTCTAGAATGAGTTTGTACGATATGGGTATCAAATTAAAGGTATTAATGAGAGTTTTAAAAGGAAGTGGTGGTAGTTGTATATGTGAAGGCGTTTTCCAGATATCGACCAAAATGTGTACCAGGGTGACCCAGAACATCATCTGTTGGATACCGCTAATTTATTTATATATGTAATACCTGCCAAGATTTTAAGGGTTTCTTATTTCGCCCTGCTGAACTTTTTCATTTTCTTCTACTTAATATGGTAGGTGTCACAACCATTTTATAAAGTTTTTTCTAAAGTTATATTTCTCGTCAATAAATCAATCCAATTACCTTACCACGTTTCATCCCTTTTTTCGTATTTGGTAAAGAATTATGGCATTTTTTTCATTTTTCGTAATTTTCGATATCGAAAAAGTGGGCGTGGTCATAGTCGGATTTCGTTCATTTTTAATACCAAGATAAAGTGATTTAAAGTAAGCACGTGAAAAAAGTTCAGTAAACATATGTCGATTTTTGCTCAAGTTATCGTGTTAACGCCCGAGGGGAAGGACAGACGGACCACTGTGTATAAAAACTGGGCGTGGAATCAACCGATTTCGCCCATTTTCACAGAAAACAGTTAACGCATAAAATCTATGCCCCTACTAAATTTCAAAAGGATTGGTTAATTTTTGTTCGACTTATGGCGTTAAAAGTATCCTAGACAAATTAAATGAAAAAGGGCGGAGCCATGCCCATTTTGAAATTTTCTTTTATGTTTGTATTTTGTTGCACCATATCATTACTGGAGGTGAATGTTGACATAATTTACTTATATACTGTAAAGATATTAAATTTTTTGTTAAAATTTTACTTTAAAAAAAATTTTTTTTAAAGTGGGCGTGGTCCTTCTCCGATTTTGCTAATTTTTATTAAGTGTACATATAGTAATAGGAGTAACGTTCCTGCCAAATTTCATCATGATATCTTAAACGACTGCCAAATTACAGCTTGCAAAATTTTAAATTACCTTCTTTTAAAAGTGGGCGGTGCCACACCGATTGTCCAAAATTTTACTAATTTTCTATTCTGCGTCATAAGCTCAACTCACCTACTAAGTTTCGTCGCTTTATCTGTCTTTTGTAATGAATTATCGCACTTTTTCGGTTTTTCGATATCGAAAAAGTGGGCGTGGTTATAGTCCGATATCGTTCATTTTTAATAGCAATCTGAGATGAATGATCAGGAACCTACATACCAAATTTCATCAAGATACCTCAAAATTTACTCAAGTTATCGTGTTAACGGACGGACGTACGGACGGACATGGCTCAATCAAATTTTTTTTCGATCCTGATTATTTTGATATATGGAAGTATATATCTATCTCGATTCCTTTATATATGTACAACCAACCGTTATCCAATCAAACTTAATATACTCTGTGAGCTCTGCTCAACTGAGTATAAAAACATCATCGAACACATATACACACATGTCGGCCGAGCCATCGGATTCAACCGATGATAAAACATACCTGGGCTCTGCCCATGGTAGTTCAGGCCTCCGCCCAAAAACCCTAGAATGCCACAACCTTTCGTCCGCCGAAGTAGGAGGGGGACTGTAACGTAGCAAATGCTACGCCACAATATCTAATTCCTATTTAGCGCCCACACCCAACGCCAGTGGCGGGGCGGATTTCCCCGCTACCCTGGCAGACTGCCCGAGCCAATATAAATACATTGTAGGGGCTCCCTTTGGGTCGACGGGGGGTAAAGTTACAAGGTCGGTTCTGCCGATGGTACTTCCCCCAGGCCTATTGGGCAGCCTCACCCATATTCCAGGAACTCCCTTTGGGTCGAGGGGGGGTAAAGTTACAAGGTCGGTTCTACCGATGGTACTTCCCCTCCCGGCCTATTGGGCAACCCTAATATTTTGTTATCATCTCCTCTGAGTAAGACGGGGCTCACCCCCCTATTACTCAGAGGAAGGGTAATGCACGCATATACAGCTCAGGTAAGAGGGGAACACTTCCCAACGCCTGCTGCGGGACAAACTCCCCTACTACCCTAGCCGAATACCCGAGCCAATATATTGTAGTTAGTTAAACTAGCCTCGTACTAATAGACACACTTCGCCGTAGGTACAACATCACCACGATCCCGATCCTCGGACATCACATCCCGAAGTATAGCCACCACCGTCGTCATAGCTATTTGGTGAGAGCCACCGTCATTCCGTACTCTGTCTTCGGGCGTGATCCTAACTACCGCCGTCATTACTACCGCCGTTAGCACCCCTTAGCGAGAGCCACCGTCGTCTTCACCATCTCAGCCACCGCTTAGCTAGCACTCTATCTCCCTCTCTCTGTGGAGAGCCGTCGTCCTTGGATTACACTATATTGTCAGCGACACTACCTAGTGAAGATATCTTTCTCTCTCTCTTGGATTCAAGGTTGTGGATATTTTAGCCTGAGAGCCGCGTGTGTGTGTGTGTTCGAAATCAAAACACTAATTCACTGTGTATTTATTTAGGTGGGGGAAGTGGGACCTCCATCCGACTCTGGATTGACTTGAGCATACCTCAGCCTTTGACCAAACCCACCTCATAAGCGTACATGGGCAATCCAAACAGACACAGAGAATCCTTATATCTCAGGTCAAATATATCGCTCGCAATCAAATTGGGGAAGAGTTCCTGAAAACATCGTCTCAGAAAAACAGTTGGAGGGTTCATGAGAGTCACGTCCATTCCAACAAAAATAATAAAACAATAATATATTATGATTAATTATGTTTATATAAAAGCTGGGGCAGGGAGGATTGGAAACACGGACAGGATTGGAAATAAGTTCTTTCCAACCTCCCAATAAAAGTGCCTTATAAATCTGAGATCCGAGTCATATGTGTTGCCAATAAGAATACTCCAGGACTCGCCCGTTGGGATCGCCAGTTCCCGTGCTGATCGGAATCGCATACATTCCGACAGCCCAAATTTTAGAAATCCTATTACTATTAAAATGTACTTAGAAATTGTAATAATCCAAGTTTTAGGCTTAAAACGCCATAATATTAAATAAATAAATAAATAATATTTGGAACACATAATACATACAAGAATAGAAAGCGACCTATGCAAAAAAAAAAAAAAAAATCACCGCTAGGCGGCGCAAGGATCGAGATATTCACAAAAATTGTATTTGTGGTCCGATTTGGCTCGTATTTGGAACACATAATACATACAAGAATAGAAAACGACCTATGAAAAAAATCGCCGCTAGGTGGCGAAAGGATCGAGATATTCACAAAAATCGTATTTGTGGTCTGATTTGGTCCACATTTGGAACAAATGTTACATACAGTCCGGTAGAAGTGACATCAAAATATTTTGGAGTTGGAGGAGGGACAAGCATACGTGGCGCAGAGTCGAGTAAAGTCTTTGTAAGGATTATGTACTGAGGACTAAGATTGTAACAAATTGTCAGGAAAGAGTCCGTGTAATAATGAGTCACTAAATGAACTAAATAGAATGAGAAATAATAGGCAATTAAATAAAGACTAAAAACTTGAAAATAAAATAATTTAAAAAAATGTTTAAGTTAAACGGTTTTATAATTTATTTAATAATTTGGGAAAAATTTAAACAACGTGACATCAGGACGGACAAGGCGACAGCTGTTTCGATTATACCTTGTAAATCTCTTCAAAGCCTTTTCTCCCGGGAGTGGGAGTCGAACTCGCACCCCTACGATAGTTGAAATGGTTGTAAACGCATTCAGCTACGTCATGCCTGTTGTGAAGTCTTTCCCAATTGCCTTCTTTATGCATATTTTAATCTTTTACACATTGCATACTTCGTATGCAATTATGTGTTAAAGCTATGCTTGGTACGGCGGTTTTCAAAGAAACTTTGGTTTTTGTTGCTGTTTTCGTTCTATTTATAGAACTACAACGAATTAACCAATTTTGTCTGTTTGTATGATTTTTTAATAATCGGGGATTGCCCATATTGCTTTTTTTTTTTTTTTTTTTTTTTTTAAATGTATGAAAACATTTATTTGAAGCAATTTTTTAATTTTATAATTTATTTAATAATTTGGGAAAAATTTAAACAACGTGACATCAGGACGGACAAGGCGACAGCTGTTTCGATTATACCTTGTAAATCTCTTCAAAGCCTTTTCTCCCGGGAGTGGGAGTCGAACTCGCACCCCTACGATAGTTGAAATGGTTGTAAACGCGTAAACGTAAAAAAAAAGCAATATGGGCAATCCCCGATTATTAAAAATCATACAAACAGACAAAATTGGTTAATTCGTTGTAGTTCTATAAATAGAACGAAAACAACAACAAAAACCAAAGTTTCTTTGAAAACCGCCGTACCAAGCATAGCTTTAACACATAATTGCATACGAAGTATGCAATGTGTAAAAGATTAAAATATGCATAAAGAAGGCAATTGGGAAAGACTTCACAACAGGCATGACGTAGCTGAATGCGTTTACAACCATTTCAACTATCGTAGGGGTGCGAGTTCGACTCCCACTCCCGGGAGAAAAGGCTTTGAAGAGATTTACAAGGTATAATCGAAACAGCTGTCGCCTTGTCCGTCCTGATGTCACGTTGTTTAAATTTTTCCCAAATTATTAAATAAATTATAAAATTAAAAAATTGCTTCAAATAAATGTTTGCATACATTTAAAAAAAAAAAAAAAGCAATATGGGCAATCCCCGATTATTAAAAAATCATACAAACAGACAAAATTGGTTAATTCGTTGTAGTTCTATAAATAGAACGAAAACAGCAACAAAAACCAAAGTTTCTTTGAAAACCGCCGTACCAAGCATAGCTTTAACACATAATTGCATACGAAGTATGCAATGTGTAAAAGATTAAAATATGCATAAAGAAGGCAATTGGGAAAGACTTCACAACAGGCATGACGTAGCTGAATGCGTTTACAACCATTTCAACTATCGTAGGGGTGCGAGTTCGACTCCCACTCCCGGGAGAAAAGGCTTTGAAGAGATTTACAAGGTATAATCGAAACAGCTGTCGCCTTGTCCGTCCTGATGTCACGTTGTTTAAATTTTTCCCAAATTATTAAATAAATTATAAAATTAAAAAATTGCTTCAAATAAATGTTTTCATACATTTAAAAAAAAAAAAAAAAAAAAGCAATATGGGCAATCCCCGATTATTAAAAAATTAAACGGTTTTATTGAAAACAATATTTACATGAAGTAATAATAATACTAAAATCTAGGGCATTGATCAGACAATTAAATAAAAGCGTTGGACGCGCCATACATCTGCCACCCCGTCCTGAAATGTAGGAAACATTGTCCTCGTTGCTGAAGGACAACAACGGAGGGAGATTCATTTCCCGACGGGTTGAAAGGCTTTTACGAGGAACTTAGTTTTGTCCGGCAGCTTCATGGCTCTGCGAATGCAGATTGGAATCAGCACAAAAAAAACCATGCTGTAACATAAACATTTATATCCATTGTCTCTTAAAATTTTTCACATCACAGGACTTGGTACTGATCTAATGGACATACGGCCATATTGTTCACGACGTGGACCTTGCACATAATACAAAACCTGGACAGCCACTTCGATGGCATAACTTTACTACTGTGGAACCCCAACAACTTTTGGTTGTGACGTTCGAACACAGTCTCTGCTTCAATACAAATGCATCCGAAATTCCCTACAATGCACAAAGATGCATCAAAGTCCTCAAATCGCTGCAACGGAGAAAGTTGCAGGGCTGCCAAATTTCCCACCTGCGCCTCCAAGGCAGATAGGAAGATATCTGCATAAGCCCTATGACGAGATCTGGTGTACTATGATCCAGAGCAATACCAACGTAGAGTTTGTGATTTCCCTCAAAGTCAGGCTCCCGCTATTTCAGACATTGCCGAAGAAGAATGCACACTTCCGAGGGATATGCGCGTTACTCTGCCCCAACTTCGATCTCTATGTATGGCCCCAGCCTGGTGTATAGCACAAATCATCTATTCGCTTGTAATGTGGAACAAAAATCTGTAATAACAACTTCTTTTTGGTATAACCATATTGAAACTGCTCTATTCCTTGGACCTCCGTAAGAGGATTTTATTTAAAGTGTCTTGAGTGTTCTAGCCGGGAAAAAGATTATGCCGCCTAATTCTGTCGATGATAAACAGGAAAATGTACATGTGCGCTGCTCTCTGTGTCGGAAAAATAAGGCTGCATAAATTAATATACCCCAATTGGACTAGCTGAATGGTTCAGCTGCGAAAACCTGCAACATTTCTAATGATGGAAGTAAGCTCGATGCTGGTATGAGCAAATTAAGACAATATTAAATCGTATAAATTAAAAAAAAAAAAAAAAAACAAACTATAAAACCGAACTATACAAGAAACTTAACGAAAATTTAGCGATCTATTTAATTTTCATTTGTTATCGGGCACTTGTAAAAGTCAAACATGCTAAAATTTTTTTCGTTTCCTTTGGTTTGGCATTTCCACAAAGTTTTTGAGAGAGATTTTAAAAAAAAAAAAAAATCAAAAAAACCATTATGACCGCCGAGAAGAGAGAATGGTTTTACCTTCCTATATTTTTATCATGGGCTGAAGATATCATCTATAAGTAGACTCAAATACATATTGTGACGAATATTAGTATTACTAAGCGATACTACCACCACTAAGCCGATACCAAGTATGTACGTAAACAAATCAGTCATCTACATACATACATACAAGGCAGCAGAGAGATACTCACAAATGCATGTCATCATCAGCGTTCATCAGTATTACTCACATATACGCACGCATATGGATACAAACTACAAATATACATGTATAAAACTGATCAAAAGTAGGAGATATGTACAGCAGTTCTAGCAGGCGAAACGTCTAGACTGTAGTAGAAATATGCGAATGAAGCAGCAGAGAGTATAAAAGAACACAAGCTGAGCAATCGTGGAATCAGTTTGATTTAAGCACGCAATCAGTTGCGAAGTGAAGTTTAATTGCGAAGTACTTTCAAAGTAGTCTAATAAAGACCATTTTGCAATACAGAATATTGGAGTGTTTTATTCAACAGTTTAGCGATACGAACGTAAGCAGAAGGTTGCAAATAAGCGGAATTTCCCTAAATTCGTTACATTTGGTGTCAGAAAAGGAATTGTTGAATAAATTCTGAAGATTTCGAATACAACTTGGACATGGCAAAGTTTAGTGAATTAAGGATCCAGCAACTGAAAAAGGAGTTGGAAAACCATGGATTGAATACAATCGGCAATCAGGTCGAACTTCAAGCACGGCTACGAGAGGTATTGGAGTTGGAAGGAATTAATGTGGACGAGTATGTATTTTATCCTGATGTGGAAGAGCCCGCGACTAAAATGGAGCAGAAGATAGGGACTCCGAATCCATTGGCAAGTGTTGACACTAACGCGATACTAGCAGTGTTGAAGCAAATGCCGTCACAAATATCAACCGAAATGTCATCTCAACTGTAATCGCAGGAGAACCGTATAACATCCAAGATGTAAGAACAGAAGACATGTATTGCAGAAATTTCGTCAGAAATAACATCAGAAATAACATCGAAGATTGAAGCACAAGAAACGCGTATTGCAGAAATGTCGACACAGATTACATCTAAGATGGAAGCACAAGAGGAGCGCTTATCATTGCAGGTGGCACAATTGTCTTCGCAGTTAGAAGCACAGGAAGCAAGGGTAACATCAAAGCTGGAAGCACAAGATACCAAAATTGTATAGATCGAGGACAAAATCGATGCCGAGATTAAAACATTGAGAGGTCGTATACAGGAGTTGCAACTAAATGGCGCAGCAGTTTCGACGAGTAATCCAAAGGTAAAAACGCCATCCTTTGACGGTTCTTTTCCTTTTCTGGTGTTTAATATTAAGTTTGAGAAGACCGCAGCAGTGAACAACTGGAGTACTGAAGATAAAGTGGCTGCACTATTCGTGGCATTAAAGAATCTGCTGCTGAAATCCTAAGGGCTATTCCAGAGCAGGAACGAAACAGTTATGAAGCATTGATGGGCGCACTAGAGAGGCGATACGGAATAGAGCATAGGAGACAGATTTACCAAATAGAGTTACTGAACCGCTTCCAGAGGCCTGGTGAAACATTGCAAGAGTTTGCGTCGGATGTTGAAAGGCTGGCATATTTAGCGAATGCGGGCTCACCCGTGGAATACACCGAAAGGGTAAAAATCCAGAGCTTTATTAATGGAATACGGGATATTGAAACGAAGCGAGCGACATACGCAAACCCAAAACCTACATTCACAGAAACGGTATCCATGCTCTGATTCAGGAAAAAGCATCGCTTCTGTGTAAGCTAGTGTTCAAGGCATAGCGTGTGGAGGTAGAAAGGCCTGACTGGGTGAACACAATATTGGAGGCGCTGAAAGGATCGCAAAAGCGGAGTGAAAGAGTTATCAAATGCTTCAAATGTGGGAAGTCAGGTAACATTGCACGTCATTACGATCTTGATCCTAGTGGTTTCAACAGCATGGGTGGTCTTAAGAACAAAGCTGGAGGAGAGCGAGTCAGATGTAAAGATCGAGAGTTAGCTCCAGCTATTGAAAGTCCTGTGATATCTGTATCGCAAATCGGAAGGAATTCGAGGAGTCTTACCGTCAGTGGATGGCAAGAACTTGTACAGACTCTAGATACGGGGGCATCTCATTCGCTAATCCGATCTGATTTGGTCAACAGGAGAGTAAAGCCATTACCTGGAGCAAGGTTGCGTACAGTCACTGGCGAGTATAACCAAGTCCGGGGAGAAATGATCTGAGAAGTCTTAATTTGGAAGGTCATGGTTTTACACAAATTCGTTGTGGCGGAGGTTGTTGATCGACATGCAAAGAAGGAATATCCGCTATAAGAACCAGGATGTACCACTTAACTTCAGTTTGGAGAAAGGGTTCAATAATAAGCGAGTGCTGGTGGAGGAGATTCAACAGAGAGCACAAAAGTCAAAGAAAGTATATCGGGCAAAGGTTGGTGGAATCAATGGGCCAAACAAATCAATCAATCCGCGAAAAAAACACTGGCATTGACAAACCCTAATGGACGCACTAAAATGAGCGAAAGAATCTCCCAGAAACAATGCAAGGGTAGTTTAAAGCCAGGGCGCACTACTGTCGTGAAACGTCAGAAAGATACTGACTATGCGAAGCCAATCCGTCCAGCACAAGCTCCACGAAGTGGTTCATTGGCCAAGAAACAGATTGTGAGGGAACGAACCAGGGTAATGAGTAGTAAGATAAAACACAGGTTTGACAAGAACAGTAATGCGGAAGGTATCCTGGAGGGAGATTTGGTACTGCTATACAACCCTCATCGACGGAAAGATGATCCATCCAAAGTTTGGTACAGTTGGGAAGGCCCGTACAAAGTTGTGAAGCGGATCAGTGATGCCTTCTACCGCATACAAACTATTGGGAAACCACGGATGGTTCATCTACACACATACAAGGCAGCAGAGAGATACTCACAACGACATGCCATCATCAGCGTTCATCAGTATTACTAACATATACACACGCATATGGATACAAACTACAAATATACACGTATATAGCTAATTAGAAATATGTACAGCAGTTATAGCAGGCGAAACGTCTAGACTGTAGTAGAAATATGCGAATGAAGCAGCAGAGAGTATAAAAGAGTGCAAACTGAGCAATCATGGAATCAGTTTGATTTAAGCACGCAATCAGTCGCGAAGTGAAGATTAATTGCGAAGCACTCTCAAAGTAGTCGAATAAAGACCATTTTGTAATACAGAATATTGGAGTGTTTTATTCAACAGTTTAGCGATACGAACGTAAGAAGAAGGTTGCAAATAAGCGGAGTTTCCCTAAATTCGTTACAATATTTAATAATAATATGATTATAATACATTAGAAAAATTAATATCTGTGTGCAAATTTTGCTTGTACGTAAGGAAGCAAATATATCATTGATAGCATCAAAATGTATCATTTCAAATTTTTCTTTTTCCACACTTAATAATGTTAGGTCACTTAGGCGACCTTGCCCCATTGTTGATTGTAAATATGTCAAAATCAGTTTTAATTTGCTGAATAAACGTTCATAGTTAGCAATTGATACTGAGATAGTCAAGAGTGTTAGAAGGTTCAATTTCTTTTCTAATTGTTCCATCGAAATCTGTATTATAAAATTCACCCAAGTTTTTACAATTTCTTGCTAAGTCGTTATTATCCTTGATTAACAAATTTACAACGTCTAATAGAAATCCAAACCTAAAATTAAGTTCATTTAGTCGTCTAAATCTTGTACGTATTTCTTGTTTGAGACGATCGAGAACACTTTTCATAACGCGAGAAATTTCTCATTCTGCGGAAAGACCAACATCTCTAGCCGATTCTCTCTTTTACTATATCAGTATATTTTTTCTATTACTTCTTCACAGAGAGTGTCTCGAATTTTGGATAGTTCAAATGTCGCAAATATTCCGGATATATGCATGCATTTTTAGTAAAAATACTAATTATCCAGAAAGTTCTGCTTTGCGAACCATTTGGCGCCCCCATGTGAGTAGCGCCCGGCGCAAGATGCTCCCCAAAGTTTTGCAGATATACCAAGTGAGGGAAGAACAATGTTTGGTGGGTATGCTAGTAAAGAGTGATAAGCGTTACTAATAATAATGCATTGCTAGAAAATAAAATGTAACCGATCAAGTTCTGTTGAATGAACCAAATTGTGTATAACAGAATAGCAACAAAAAGGCAACTCTTAGAGGACAATTGCAAAGCATGTAGGGCGGCATTCAAGTTAACACCCTCAGCCACTTCCGGGCGATACCATTCCCACGTTCGATCAACATATTTTTTTCCCATCGATCGTTGCATGCGCTGCAGCATAAGCATATTTGTATTTCGTCATGAAATGCAATACCAATAATTTCATAACGCAACGCTTGTGAGAAATCAAGGCCACGGTCATATTCACCTGCATTCAAACACACTTGCGTAAGGGTAGCGCCGCTGCCGCCGGAGCTGAGGTTTGTTAAAATTTTTTTTGTAAATTCTCGAGCTCGAGGCCATACAATATTAAATAACACACAAAAGCTTTTTGTTTATATGCGTTATATATTGTCGTTTTATTTATCGATATTTCGATACCAGGTCGACGTGGTACATCCACCGATTCCTGAATATGACTTCTAATTGATGTCGAAATATCGATAAATAAAACGACAATATATAACGCATATAAACAAAAAGCTTTTATGTGTTATTTAATATTGTATGGCCTCGAGCTCGAGAATTTACAAAAAAAAAGTTAATACTTTGTTAACTTTAAATCTCATTGTTGTGTTAATTTCAACTTCCTAGTTTGTGTAGAGCGAGTTAGCTCCTTAATTTTTTTTAGTGAAAGGATCTGAAATCCTTTAAGTTTCATATGGCTGCCTTTGCACTAGTAAAAAGTATGAATTTTTGAGATTTCGAGTTCATTATTCAGTTCCCGAGAAGCTATCTGATGAAGAAGTGAAATTCATCGCGATTTAACCGATTTAGTCCATTTTTACTGAAAATCTTTCCTGTTAAACACCAAATTTTTCGTCGAGTTATGGCTCCAGAAACGTTGGGAAATGCATTGTAAGAAAAGGGCAGTGTCACGCCAATTTTTCAAGATTTGAATTTTTTCCCATTTCTTGTTATAATGGCACAAAATACGATTGGTACAAAACTATTTTTCGCTAAGATTTAACTTATTATTTTCGTCTACGACCCTTTTAAAAATCTTTTGTATGAAAGTGGGCGTGGTCTTTAACCGATCTCGTCCATTTTTTCTGGAAATATTTCCTGCTATAGGGAAAATTTGTGTACCCAATTTTATTACGATCCGTTAATTTTTCTTCGAGTTATAGCTCCCGAAACATAGAAAATTGCTTAGTCATAAAAGGGGCGGTGCCACTCCTTTTTTTTTAAATTTGAAGTTTTTCCCATTTGTTGTTATAAATCCACTTGGGAAATGAAATGCCATTGATAGAAAGCTCTTTTTTGCAAAGATAGATAGAGCTTATTTTATTCATCCACGACCCTTTTAAGAATCATTTATATTAAAAGTGGGCGTGGTCCTTAACCGATTTCGTTAATTTTTCTTCAAAGCATTCCTTATAGTAAAGGCAACCTCTCTGACGAATTTTGTTACGATAGGTTTTTGATTTATGATTAATAATATTTGCAAAATTGATTTTATCACAAGTGGGCAGTGCCACGCCCAATTAAAATTTTTTTTTCAAATTTTTATTAAGAGTTTCAATATCAGTCCACACGTCAAGTTTTAACATTCTAGGTGTATTATTTACTAAATAATCAGGTTTTTTGTGTTTTCCAAAATGTTATATATATAAAAAGTGGGCGTGGTTATGAAGATATCTCAATATTTACTCAAGTTATCGTTTTAACGGACAGACGGACGGAAGGACGGACATGGCTCAATCAAATTTTTTTTCGATACTGATGATTTTGATATACGGAAGTCTAGTACGCTGTGTAAAAGAACAGCTGGGTATAAAACTGCTAGAAAACACCAATTGAGAAATAATAAATTCAAAGCCTACCATGTCATTAATAATAAATTTATAGGGAGTTCTAAATTTGTAGAACTTTAATACCAGTCCTTAAATGAAATACTTCATCTTAAACAAATTTAAAACTTTCCTTCAGATCTAATCAAAATTTTTGATATGGTATTTCACTGGTAATTTTCTTTGATATTTAATAAATTGCCATGAGCTTTCCTTTTGTTATTATAATAAACACTTAAAATGAAAATCGGTTCGGATGTGTACATTCAGATAAGATTAGGCAACTTATAACGAAATAAAATGAGGATAAACAAATTTTAAGGACTACCTTTATATAAATGGACCAAAATATACAGACATAGCCTTGTTGAATTTTGACTAAAAAACTTTAACAATAGTTCTTGTAAAGTAATTTTGGGATTTAAAATTATAAAGGTAGAGCACGTGTTTAAATTTTAAATAACCAATTAGTTAATCCCAAATCTCACTTAACCTATCTGAACTTAATACCACAATTCAACTGTACAAATACAGAAAGCAGCAATTAAATTTTCCTTTGAAAAAGAATAGAAAAATATTTTAACAAACACGCGCTAATTTCATTTCGCTGGAATAAATATAAAAACCTTGAGTTTGTTATTTTGCTAGAGCAAAAGCTGTTTGTTTAACTGATGTAGTATTTGCATTACGCTTGACGCGTTAACCATAAAAAATTAAAAAGAAAAGCAAATTAATGTTTGGTGGGATTTATCTTCGAGACGATTTAGGCCGAAATTCTTTTAGAATTTTGCGTCTTGCTCCCTTTTGATTTTTCCTAGAAATTAGCGGAACGGGACCTACATGATTTATGCCGACACAAGGCGGAATCTTTTGCAAGGAAGATGCATTTTCACTGAAAAGCTTTTCATAGTAGACATACGGTCTCGCAAACTGAATTTTGAGTACGGTTGTAATACCGCCATTCCAGGCAGGAACGAGTGGAAGAGAAACCCGGGCATAAGGGTCGACGACATCCAAATCTACACTGACGGCTCCAAGATGGAATCGGGAGTGGGGACCGTAGTCTTCTCTGAGTCCCTAGATTTGTCTGCATCATCCAGACTCCCATCGCACTGCAGCGTCTTTCAAGCAGAAATCCTCACGATTTGGCAAGCCTGCAAATCACTGGAGGGCTTGAATAGAGCTGGTAAAGTTTGCATCCTGTCGGATAGCCGAGCTGCAATAAAAGCGCTTTCCTCGCCACACATTAACTCAAAGTTAGTGTGTGCTTGTAAGCGACTCATATCCCAGTTATCCACCAATCTAGAACTACGCGTTATCTGGGTCCCGGGTCATAGGGGGATAGAGGGTAACGAGAAGGTAGACAAGCTAGCACGCAGGGGCTCATCGGATATGAACGAGGAAATAACCAGTGTCGAAGTTGGCATATCCTTAGCAGTAGTCAAGGGGAATATCCAAAGCTTCTACTTGAAGAAAGCACAAACAAAGTGGAATAACATCCGCACCTGTGCAATTCAAAATCCATTTGGCCAAACTATGATGGAAAGAGGACGAGAAGTTTTCTGAACAAATCCAGGGCTAACACAGGCAAACTGATAGCAATCTGCACCGGTCATTGAGCAGTAGGTACGCATGCGGAAAAGATGGGCATTCCGTATAACGACTACTGCAGAAGCTGCAAAGATCCAAATGCCAGGGAGGACAGTAGAACACTTTATATGTAAATGCCCGGCTCTAGCTAGAGCCCGGCTAAGGTTCCTTGGAACTCCGTTTCTAGAAAACCCAGTGGGTTATCTGTGATAGCAATCCCGAATATTCTTAATTTTATCAACAACTCTGGCTGGTTGTAATACATTGACCGTAACATTCCGTAGGTTTTTAGACGAGTTACATCGCATCAAAACGGCTTTAAATAGCTACTTGGGCGACCAGGGTCGCAGCCATTTCACCTACCTAGAAATACGGTTGGAGTGTATCCCAAATCAGTGCCGAGGGGCGACCGCGCTTAAATAAACTTTTTTCCAATTGAAGAACTTGTTTTGAATTTTTGATGTTGCTTTAGCCGGCACTTCAACTCTATACTTTGGTTTGGTATGCGCAGTACGCTGGCACCACACCACGGCGGCCGCTTTTTTTTTATCAAAAAGTGGTTTGAGATTTCGTCAGGCACACCGTTAAAAGTTTGAACCTAAATCTGAAACATTTAAGACAAATGACCAAACCAAATTTTGTTTAAGATCTAGATTATATCGATGCTCCTGAAAATTAGTGCATAGCACTGGATTTCAGTTTGAAACTGGAGATGTCTACACTTGGAGTTATAAAAAAAAAAAAAAAAAATAGTGCGCGGTTCCTGAAATCCTTTCAGTGAGTAACTTGTGATACACATTTCTTGTTCGGAACTAGACCTAAATTGCCAAATAATTACAAGTTCGGTACTAACAAGATTTTACGCAGTTATAAAATCGACAGCTTGGGTCCATATTTTTATACTCAGTTGAGCAGAGCTCACAGAGTATATTAAGTTTGATTGGATAACGGTTGGTTGTACAGGTATAAAGGAATCGAGATAGATATAGACTTCCATATATCAAAATCATCAGGATCGAAAAAAAATTCGATTGAGCCATGTCCGTCCGCCCGTTAACACGATAACTTGAGTACATTTTGAGGTATCTTGATGAAATTTGGTACGTAAAATGAACGATATCGGACTATAACCACGCCCACTTTTTCGATATCGAAAATTTCGAAAAACCGAAAAAGTGCGATAATTCATTACCATAGACAGATAAAGCGATGAAACTTGGTAGGTGGGTTAAACTTATGACGCAGAATAGAAAATTAGTAAAATTTTGGACAATGGGCGTGGCACCGCCCACTTTTAAAAGAAGGTAATTTAAAACTTTGCAAGCTGTAATTTGGCAGTCGTTGAATATATCATGATGAAATTTGGCAGGAACGTTACTCCTATTACTATATGTACGCTTAATAAAAATTAGCAAAATCGGAGAAGGACCACGCCCACTTTTAAAAAAAATTTTTTTGTAAAGTAAAATTTTAACAAAAAAATTAATATCTTTACTGTATATAAGTAAATTATGTCACCATTCAACTCCAGTAATGATATGGTGCAACAAAATACAAAAATAAAAGAACATTTCAAAATGGGCGTGGCTCCGCCCTTTTTATTTAATTTGTCTAGGATACTTTTAATGCCATAAGTCGAACAAAAATTTACCAATCCTTTTGAAATTTGGTAGGGTCATAGATTTGATGACGTTAACTGTTTTATGTGAAAATGGGCGAAATCGGTTGAAGCCACGCCCAGTTTTTATACACAGTCGTCCCTCTGTCCTTCCGCTCGGCCGTTAACACGATAACTTGAGCAAAAATCGGCATATCTTTACTGAACTTAGTTCACGTAAAAATGAACGAAATCCGACTATGACCACGCCCACTTTTTCGGTATCGAAAATTACGAAATATGACAAAAATGCCATAATTCTATACCAAATACGAAAAAAGGGATGAAACATGGTAATTGGATTGGTTTATTGACGCGAAATATAACTTTAGAAAAAACTTTGTAAAATGGTTGTGACACCTACCATATTAAGTAGAAGAAAATGAAAAAGTTCTGCAGTGCGAAATAAAAAACCCTTGAAATCTTGGCAGGTATTACATATATATATAAATTAGCGGTATCCAACAGATGATGTTTTGGGTCACCCTGGTCCACATTTTGGTCGATATCTGGAAAACGCCTTCAGATATACAACTACAACCACTCCCTTTTAAAACCCTCATTCATATCTTTAATTTTATACCCATATCGTACAAACACATTCTAGAGTCACCCCTGGTCCACCTTTATGGCGATATTTCGAAAAGGCATCCACCTATAGAACTAAGGCCCACTCCCTTTAAAATACTCAGTAACACCTTTCATTTGATACCCATATCTTACAAACATATTCTAGAGTCACCCCTGGTCCACCTTTATGGCGATATCCCGAAAAGGCATCCGCCTATAGAACTAAGCCCCACGTCCTTTTAAAATACTCATTAACACCTTTCATTTGACACCCATATCGTACAAACATATTCTAGAGTCACCGCTGGTCCATCTTTATGGCGATATCTCGAAAAAGCGACCACCTATAGAACGAAGACCCACTCTCTTTTAAAAATACTCATTAACACCTTTCATTTGATACCCATATCGTACAAACAAAGTCTAGGTTGCGATACCTCGAAAAGGCGTCCACCTATAGAACTAAGGCCCACCCCCTTTTAAAATACTCATTAACACCTTTCTTTTGATACACATATTGTACAAACGCATTCTAGAGTCACCCCTGGTCCACCTTTATGGCGATATCTCTGAAAAGGCGACCACCTATACAACTACCACCACTCCCTTTTAAAACCCTCATTAATACCTTTAATTTGATACCCATATCGTACAAACAAATTCTAGGGTCACCCCTGGTCCACCTTTATGGCGATATCCCTAAATCGCGTCCACCTATAGAACTATGGCCCACTCCCTCATAAAATACTCTTTAGTGCCTTTCATTTGATAGACATGTCATACAAACACATTCCAAGGTTTCCCTCGGTTCATTTTCCTACATGGTTATTTTCCCTTATGTTGTCACCATAGCTCTCAACTGAGTATGTAATGTTCGGTTACACCCGAACTTAACCTTCCTTACTTGTTCATATTAAATTTGATAAATATGTTATCAACAAAAGAACTGCTGCCAGCTTTAAGTAACTTCGACTGATGATTTCTTTTCCCAAACTTTCCCACTGGCTCGGAGGTGTCGATAAATGCTCTAATATCGTACTAGAAGCAGCATCTAGAATTTCTTTTCGGTTCGGAACAAATGAAATATTCACGAGAAAACAACTGAACTGTAATTTTTACAATAGTTTGGAACTACCGAAATAGTTCCAATAAAACAATTAGTTCTGAAGTGGAAATATGTATCTAGTTCGGAACTATAGAAAAGTTAATACAACTCGAACCAACTGGGAAATCGCCATGTTAAATTCGACAATTGGAAGCATGTAAAATATATAGAGGGCGAACTAGTAGAGGTTCCTAATGTACTAGAACCGCGCCAGTTTTTAAATAGAGATATTTTGCTACAGCGTTGATCTACCTACTGTGTAAGAAATCATTTTATAACACCTTCTATGAATAAAAAAAATTTTTGAAAAAGATTCGATAACTTGCAGCACTTTTTGAATTTTGAGAACCAATTTTAAACCTTTAGGATAAGTTTTAAAAACAGACGTTATTATTCAAGTTTCTATTTTTAGATTTTTGAAACTTTTTGCTTTTGCTTCAAACCCAGAAGTGACTACAAGTTTGTGTTTTTGAATTTTTTTAAAGTTTTTGGTTTTGTTTTAAAACAATTTTAATATTTTAAACTTATTGTTTAAACAAGTTTTAAAATGAAATCGAAAAAAATTAAAAAATACTGTAGTAAATTGAGAGGTTTCCAATTTAGTAGTAAAATGTTTAAAAAAGTGTTTAAACCGGTGAATGGTTAAAATTTTGGGCTCAGATTTCTAACCGTGCACTTGCACACGAAAATTTACTCCAGCTTTAACAATGTGTATAAATAGCGCCCACATATCTTGTCTTGCTTTAGTTACTTTATACTTCTTGCAAGCAGCGGAAAGGCAGAAACCAAGATGAATTCACACAGTCGCATCACTATCCTGGTTGTCGCCCTTGGCTGCCTTATGACTAATGTAAATTCGCAAACTTCAAGTGCTGGCGAAACTTCAAGTACTGACGATCGCAGTTATTTGGTAGCAGTATTTGTTCGAGGACGCTATAGTTGCC
The DNA here is from genome assembly GCF_040869045.1 of Eurosta solidaginis. Taxonomy (NCBI): domain Eukaryota; kingdom Metazoa; phylum Arthropoda; class Insecta; order Diptera; family Tephritidae; genus Eurosta; species Eurosta solidaginis. The sequence continues at coordinate 183,616,473 of NC_090323.1, forward strand.
CTGGCTCATTAGTCAGTATGAAAATTGTGATTACAGCATCATTTTTCTTGCGACGTGCAGATAAAGATTCAACCAATGTTGCAGCTGATATAGTTGCTGCAGCTAATTCAGCAACTGAGTGCGGACCAACTCGCGAAGTGAAAGAAATATTTCTTCAACCTAAATCAAAAGACGCATTTAACAATGAGGATATTGCTGGAATTGAACTGAAAGAACCCTTTAACGAAAATGATGGAAGGAAGCCATTATCACTTTGCGAAGATAAACTTCCGATGAGCACAACGATGCAAACTATTGCATGGAAACACGAAATCCTATATAGTTGTGAACTCGTAAAAAGTGAAGCAATTATAGTACCAAGAAAGGAATGTATATCTACCTTAATCAAAATTGAAAAAAATATGTATTGTGCTAAAAGTGGCATTGAAATGGGTGTTTTTGAGTTTGGAACACCGGGCGTCGTGGGTAGAAAACTTTGTGCGGTGGGAATGCATTTCGTTGAAGGCCCCAAAGGATATCGTCAAATTTATGCAAATGCAGCTGATAAAAAAGTTCTGGATTTCATAAGAACATTCATTAAAAATTAAAAATTTGGAAGTTATTATATTTAAAATATTGGTGCGAGAAATATTTATCTTATAAAAATGGGGATAGTATGTATACAAAAAATATATATTATTATAATATATTTAACCTTTAAACAATTTTGAATTTCTTTTATTATTTTTAAAATAAAGTGCTGATTTAACTTTTTCAATAAGGTTGAAATAGTATGTTCTGTCATACGATTTGTGGTTTAATAAGAGAAATGACTAGCTTAACTTATTTGTATTTAATGAAGCTAATTTAAATACACTATTAAAGGTTTGAGCCTAAATCTTAAACTTTTTTTGTACAGCAAAGGAAATGGTTTGGTTTTAAATTGCACATATTCTCGTGAAAAAAGGTGTGCAGAACTCGGTTTCAATTTTAAGTCACTAAAAAAAAAAAAGAAGAAGAAAGGACGGAACTGTCTTCGGCTGTTCCGAAGACTTCATACCTTTCATGAATGTAGTCGAGCAATAATCTTATTCAATTCGTAATATCCGGGTAATGGGCTACATAAAATCTTAATCTTAATAAATGCGAAAGTTTGGATGTCCGGACGTTTGTTTTTGTGACTCAATCACGCATGAACAGCTGTTCGAATTTGGATGAAATGGCACACATATAGCCAATAGTCTAGAAGGACCTACTAGCTATACATTTTTGAAAAGGGGGAATGTCCCGCCCCCTAGGAACAGTTATAATTTAATTATTATATTTTTTTGTCTTTGTGACTGAATCACGCCAGAACGGCTACACGGATTTTGATGAAATTTGGGACACAGATAGACAATAGTCTACTGGCGAAATTTTTTTCGAACATGGAAAGCGGGGGGGGGGCGCTCCCAGAACCCCTTCGAACAATTACTTTTTAATAATTTTTACACATTATAGCTTTACGTTTACTGACTTTCACCAATATTTCAAACTCAATAGGTCAAATAAGTCGAGGGCTTGCAAAGTGAGCAGTAACACCCTTCGTCTGCTATTTTTTTTGGCGTCATTTAGGGATGGTTTTCTGTATCCGCCCGGGATATCGTCGGGGTAATTTCGGGACTATTTCAGGATCATTTAGGGACCCTTCCGGCATTATTTCTAGATGTTTTCCGGGAACGTCCGGGATCCCGTCAGGGTCATTCAGGCTTTTGCGGGACTATTTCGGGATCATTTGCGGATCCTTTTGGCATCATTTCTTTATAAAATTGTTTTTGTTATTGATACTAGAGCAAAATTGCAATGTTTACAAACGGCGATTGTTACTAAGACATGTTTCTGAATTTCACTTTTTCATCAGCTAGCTTCTCGGGAGATATTGATTTCGCAATCTCCAACATTCGGAACTTATACTAGTGTTAAGGTAGCCATATGACTGCCCACATGCTCGCTTTGCAATTGGTCTCTAAGAGTTGCCTTTTTGTCGCTATTCTCTGTTATACAAAATTTGATACATATATACTATATGTTTTTAATGCAAATTGTGGGGAGTATTTTAAGGCTCGTTCAACAGAACTTGATCGGTGACATTTTATTTTCTAGCAATGCGTTATTATTAGCAACGCTTATCACTATTATATTTTTACTAGCAGACCCGACAAACGTCTATCTGCATAACTATCTTCCCAACATCCTTATCCTTTTATTGACTCCTCCCTCTGCCTTTCTCTTTATCCGTCTCCGTCTTTTCTTTAATTTATTTTCCGTTCTATCTATTTTTCTATCTTTCTCTAACTCTTTCTTTTTCTCTGCCTCTTTTCTCTTCTCTCTAATTAATCTAATGGAATCTAATAAATTTTCTCGTAAGAGGAACTCATTTCATTGGTCATTTCAACAGCGTACAACTCGCAATGTTTAAATGTTTTATCGACGAGGTTTAAACAAGATATCGATTTGTTATCGAAATGTTACATTTTTGTTGTCGATAATAAAGGATAACGATTTGTTTTGAAAAGGTAGTCGATAATGTATAAAATTTTTATCGAAAATTTATGGATACATTATCAAAAAGACACAACATCTTATCAATTAATTATAGAAAATTTAACGTTATCGATATGTTAGCAAAAATGAAACTTGAAGGTGAAATTTGTTGTCGGAGTCTTATTGATTTGTTATCGAAAAGTCATCGATTTCTTATCGCTATCACCTCATTATCGCTATTCATCGATTTTTAAATAAAAAGTTAAGGATTCGTTTTTAAAGAGCTGTCGATTAATTATCGAAAAGTTATGGATTTGCTACACAAAATTTATCGATAAATTTTCTAATTGTGATATCTAATTTTCTGTTGGTAGTTTATTGATTTTTATCAAAAATTCATCGATTTTGTATCGAAAACTTCTAATTCTTTTTTGTAGTGTTACAACTTTGTTATCGGTATGCTTATTGATTTGATAACAAAAACTAATCGTATTGTTATGACACAGATACCGATAAAACTTAAATATAAAATCGATGAAACTGTATGCCACCGGTAAAAACCCGGATTCCGATGAGAAAAACATAAGTTAGTTAGTACAAATATTTCGAAAAAAAATTATTAGATACTTTTCTATTAATGTAAAAAAATTTTCAATTATCTAAAATTTTTCTAATTTGGGAATATATAATTAAGATCACAGATCGGAAGTCTTCACAGATCGGTCGGTTCAATATCACCCAATCTTAGTCCAAAAAATAACATGCGAAACGGCATGAAGAGTAGAGATAAACCCCGCCGCCGCCGCCGATTTAGGTCGTTTCTCGCATCCGCCGCCGAATGTCAAAAATATCGACGCGGCGGCGGCGGCGTCCGACGCGGTACTATATTTTCTACTAATTTAATACTGTTTTCACACAGAAACTTAATGATCTCATTTCACCTTCTAATGAAATCGTAAATTTTTTGCTTTCACACAGAAGTAACTGCTCGATTAGTATGAAGGATGAAATGTCAAGCGAATAGAATGACAATGCTATATGACAGACAATCATGGCGGAACGATACAAGGTGGCAGCATGGTGACATACCTACATACATAAATAAGAATTCTATGTACTTTGTTTTTGTAAATTCGATGGACAAATGTCAAAATCGTACTGCGCCGGAAGTTGATGTATCAAATCAAATAAAAAAAGGTTATAACCAGCTGTTCGATGCGGCCACCTTGTATCGTTCCGCCATGCAGACAATGACATTTACTTTGACAAATGACATTTTTAAGCACTGAACACACCAAAAACTAAGAAACTGAATGCTCCCAACAGAGTTGCATTGTGCTTTTGACTTCATTAGGCATTCGATTAGCTACTAATGAAATAATTATAGATTCGAATTTTGTAAGGAACATTGAGCTCAAGAAGCGTCTTAATGTAGAAATCTGCCTTTATTATTCAATAAGCCGTCTGTGTGAAAACAGTATAAGACTGTTTAGGCCATTTGTTCATGTCGAAAATTGGTCGGATATGGTCGAAAGTGTATCAACGGATGCGCATCGCTGCCAGTTATAAGAAACTAATTGCGAAATTTAACTCTTTCTAAATTTTCAAAAGTTATTTAAAAAAACATACACTTTCAATGCTAGCTTAACACGGACTTATTTAAACAATACACTAAAAGAAGAGTATGTATGTATGTATTTATTTGAAAATTTGTTCCTAGCACAACAATTTTGACAAATTATTTAACAGTGCTAGTCATGAATAGCATGAGCTATAAAAATTGAACATTTATAATAATAATAAATTAGATTAATCAAATTTAATTAAATATAACGGATAATAGTGAAATATTTATGTATGTACCTAAATGTAAATATTAAAAATAAAGAAAAGTAATTAATATATATTAAAAGACAGCAGTAGTGATGATAACCTTTGGCTGGTTATAGATCGAATAGTATTTAACAAATAAAGGAAGAAGACACAGATAAAGGAAAAAGGACTTAGAAATGAACATTTTAACAACAACAATTTGAGATCCAGTTTAGGAGTCGTTAAAAAATGATGTTAGCTCTTTTTTGAAGTGCAGAGCATTACTTAAGAGTCGAAGACTTGTAGGTAGGGAGTTCCAAAGACGTATTGCAGTAACAAAGAATTGGCGCTCAGAGGTTAGCGCGCGGTATCTAATGTGGTAAAGAAGAAGCACCGATCTTGATGATTGCAGAAAAATCAGCTTACGATATAGATAGTCAGGTTCCTTCGTGTGTATTAATTTATGGAGGAAGGACAGTGTTTTGACTTTTAAAAGATTTTCGAAAGAAATGTTTAGCAACCTTTCACCATGTTGTGATACGTGGTCAAGTCTTTTCAACCCATAAACATATCTAGCAATGTTGTTGTAAACAACATTTAGTTTGTTCTTGCACAGATAGTCACAGTTTGAGTAAATCCCACAACCATGGAGTAGCGTAGGTATTAAGTACGCTTTAGCCAGAAGTAGTCTTATGTGCAAAGGCGTGAAATACTGTGTTAACCATAGTGTACGAAGCATTCCATACACTTTTCCAACCGTTCTAAAAATATGGTCTTTCCATGTCAATGTTTTGTTAAAAATTACACCTAAGTTTTTCGCCGTATCTACGTATTCTATAACGGAATTGTCGAACACTACATTCTCTAAATCATTAGTGGGAAAAGACCTTCTGTGAATAACAATACATTTTGACTTATTCGGGTTTATACATAAGCCATTCATAGCAGTCCATGAAAATATTTGATTCAAATCGTGGTTTAAGTTACTTATACACAAGCTGGTTTGATCACGAGGACAACACGTAAACAACTGCACATCATCAGGGTAGATATGAACATTACAATACTTAAGGACATCGGGTAAGTCATTGATGTACAGAACAAATAACAGAGGACCCAGGATAGAGCCTTGAGGGACGCCTCTTAAGACATGAAGGAAGTCAGACTTTTCACCATCTATACATACTGCTTGAGTCCTATCGCCAAGATATGATCTTATAAGGGCAACTACGTGACCAGAAAAGTTAAATAGGTTTTCCAGCTTCCTACAGAGCAGAGTGTGGTCTACAGAATCAAAAGCTTTAGAGTGGTCAAGAAGTGTTAAGAAGGCAATGTAACTTTCATCCACTCGCTCACGAATTTCTTCTGTCACAGATAATAGTGCCGTTGTACAGCTCCGCTTTGACCTGAAACCGGACTGACTGTCTGACAGGAGCTTGTATTCATGTACATATGATACGATTTGCCCATGTAGAATACGTTCAACGACCTTAGAGAGGAAAGGGGGTATGGCTATTGGTCGATACTCATTATTTTGTTTATGGATTGGAATAACTTTTGCATCTTTCCAGTATATTGGGAAGACAGCGGTCGTCAAAATTTAGTTGACCAAGTAGGTAATGTGGGGAAGGATTTTGGGAAGAATGACTTTTAAAAACTTTGAACATATACCATCAAGCCCATTGCGTTAGGCTTCACAGAAAGTATGGCTTGGACAACATCACAATTATCGACACAAACTCGAAAGGGCTAGTGTCAACATTAACACGCACGGAGTAGTTATCAATACACACATTGTCGGCTGAGTTTGGTAGTCTTACAAAAGTATTATTTATTTCGCTGATGTCGACATCAGGGGGATGAGACATGTCACTTTTGGGCTTACCAATTCCTATTTGTTTGATTTTGTTCCACTTTTCTTTTGTATTCAAAGCAGAACTAAACTTATACTTAAAATAATTTGCCTTAGCCAGCCTTATGGCTTTGTTTGTAGTAAGCCGAGCTGTTTTAAAGCAGCTATGCGCTTCGACTGTTTTGTACCTTTTCCACCGTGAGTAGGCTTGGTTACGAAGGCGGATAAGCTGTTTTAATGTAGCATTGAACCATGGGCTATTCTTGTATTTAGGTGTTTTTATTTTTAGTGGAACGTGATCATCGAATAACTTATTTATGTTATCCTGCAGAAACTTTGTCTGGTCATCAACCGATGTTAACGTACGAATCAAGCTCCATTCAACCGACTCGACGGACTCAGCAAGAGAATAATAATCTATACTTCTGTAATCGCGATACGCGAACGAACTTGGCCTACATGATGAAGAGTTAGATTATAAATTTAGATATTTTTTTCAAAAAAATAATAATGAACAATGAATTCAAATAAAATGACCCAAGGCGAACATGTTTTCAAATTGTCCTCAAGTTGTTAAAAAACCAAATTACACAAAAGGGTGCCAATTTTTTAAATTTGGATGGTTTTCGGAACTGGTCCGGGATCCCTTGAGGGTAATTTGGGATCATTTGGGGACCCTTTAGGGATTTTTTCTGGATGGGTTACGGATTCCCGTCGGGGGCATTTCGTGACTTTTTCTGGATTATTTCGGGTTCATTTGGGGAGCCTTCTGACATCGGTTCTGGATGATTTCCGGGATCAATCTGGAATCTTGTCAGGGTCATTTCGGGACTATTTCGGGATCTTTTCGGAACGCTTCTGGCATCATTTCTGGATGGTTTTGGTATTCGTACGGGATCCCGGTGGGGTAATTTCGGGACTTTTTCGGGACTATATCGGAATCATTTGGGGACAATTCCGGCATCATTTCTGGATAGTTTTCGGGATCCATCCGGGATCCCGTGGGGGTTGTTTCGCGACCATTTCTGGACTATGTCACAATCATTCGGATTCCCTTCCGGGATCATTTGTGGATGGTTTTTGGGATCAGTCCGGTATCCAGCCGGGATCATTTCGTGACTTTTTCTGAATTATTTCGGGATCCGTCCGGGATCCCGTAATGGTCTTTTCGGGACTATTTCGGAATAATTTGGGGACCCCTCAGGGATCATTTCTGGATGGTTTTCGGGATTTGTCCGGTATCCCGTCGGGATCATTTCGGGACTATTTTGGTATCATTTTGGGACCCTCCGGGATCATTTAAGGACCCTTCGAAACCGGCAGTTGAGCACACATGCCTTTTTAAATTATGAGCTTTTATGGCCATGAACTTGCCGCAAATTATTCGTAATTCAAATTCGGTAGATTTTATCTTTAATATCTAACACAGCTTTTCGGTTTTTTTTGATTCTTTTAAACGAATCCTGTAACGAGCTGTTATAACTATAATTACACTTTTTGTAATTTTTAACCAACTAAATACCTTTAAGATATATGGCCTCTTAAAAATGCTCTCTTTCATTTGTTACATCTGCAAATAAATGGGGAATATCGAGCGAATTAGTAGTATAGAGTCCCACCGCACAAAGTTTGTTATTCACGAGTGCCCCTGCTCCAGAATCTCCATATCGCAGAGTACTCCACTACATCCAGCACAAATTATTGTGTCTTCTATAATCGATGAATTCGATCGATGACTGTTCTTGCATTGATCCTTTTGTATTATATAAATTTTAGTAGTTTTTAGATAAAGAAAATAATCATATACATTTTTCATTATCAAACCCCATCCACTGACTTACATATTGGTGCTTGGTTGTAATACGGTATTGGTATCGCAAAGCGTTACAGGCATTACCAAATTATCCTGCCATTCAAAATCTATATTCAAAAATTATACTGTGCACTTTGCGTTGTTGACCATAGCTAACCCCTGTATTATCGGTTACACCAGCTACAAAGTAGAGATCACTCCATTTTCTCTTGAATACGCATCGCGGAGCTGTAATCACCATATTCACAGAGATTATGGAACAAGTGCTTGAAGATACTTGGAGCACCTATATATTGATACCGAATGTTCGCTGTCCTTTTTTTCTATATCTTCTCCATTTATAATGCGAAATTCCGCATTCGTATAAGATAAAAGAACGACAAAGAGGTTGCGAAAAATTTCGTGAGTAAATTTTAGTTTAAGAACTTTGGTATCACTTTTTAAGTATAAACTGCACCGAGATAAATTTTGTGGGCGCAATTTATACCTAATTGCGCAATGTGAATAAAAAATAAGCAAAAACCTTTCACGGCAGAAATACATTCGGAGTGTATACTAAACACTTCCGAGAGGCGACGCACATTAGAAAAACTATTTTCTTCATTTTTGATATTTCTCTACCCGGGAGTTGAACCCAGGACCCTCGGGGTGGTAGGCAGACCATGCTACCATAACTCTATGGCGGCCGCCGTGAGTAAAAGTGCCTGCTAAAATTAAAATTTTATTTATGGCAAATACAAAAAGCTTATTAAGCGTTTATAATGCCGTTCCCATACAAATATTCTGATATAGGAGCCTAATAAGCCTATTTAATTAATAACTATAATGAAAATTTGTAATTAGGTAAACAAACGGAATTAATTGACGCATACACCAGCGTAATGAAATAAACGCGGCTTTGACAGAACATTTTGTTATACTTTTTCAAAAGAAAACTTTCTAGTAATTGTTTGTTTATATATATATATACATATATTTGAACAGTTGAATTGTGCTCTCAAATTGATATGTGTACAATGACTGTATTTTTAGTGAATATACAAAAAAGTACAAAAGGTACACTTAATTAGTTTTATCTGTTTCCAAAATGCTAATAGTTTCTATTGTATACTGCCAAAAAAACCAGAGTTGTGAGAAGTGCACGAAATTCTGAGCTACAACACTGCTCGAACTTAAATGGGCTGCCATAATCAATATTTATCTTTTGTTAATTGTTAATAAGGCGTTAGTTTGTTATGGATTTAAACGTCTCACGGTGGGGTATTTGATCAATCTAGCTGGCCAAAACTAAAACAGCAGTTATTTCCGTTAAACAAGTGGTTGTCTCATTTCATTGTTATGAAAGGAAATACTTGACAGTAAAGTCACAGTGTTCCGAGCAGATACTATGGATCGAGCCCCCGGTTTCGGAGGAACCCGGGGTCTTTTTTGGCATTATATGAGATATGTATGTCAATATGGGTATCAAACGAAAGGTATTTTACTCCGCATATCTATTGACACTTTTAAGTAGGGTTGCCACTTACGGTTTCCACCTCACCTCCTTTTTTATATTTCTTTGTATATCCACTACCATATCGGAAACGGCTTAACCGATTTGAATCAAATTTGGTACATCGATATAGTATTGAATTTTAAGACTTTTCGCCTGGTGAGGATGTTTCCACAAGGTTGCCACCTTTTGCCAATAGGAGTATCAGTCTATTACAAAATCACCACCCAAAAAAGCGCAGCTATGCGCAGCCGTTTTTGTTATTAAACTTTAAAACAAACACAAGCTTATGTATTGCCAAAAAATTACTGACAAGATATGCCATGATAAAAAGACATACCTTTTTGTTTGCATGGTTTTTAAAAAATGTAGTATTGGAAAGTAGTACTATGACAAGTAGAATAAATCAGTTAAAACATGCTGTATAAAAAAGGTAACATATGACTTAATAACAAATTTACTTGTTTTAACGAAAATGTAACTAGATTTGATTAAGGCTAAACCAGTTAACAAGTATTTAGGTTAGAAGGGTATATTGCCGATGTGATTTTTAGTCTGTAGTTCTTGTTGTTGTTATAGCAATAGAGACACTCTCCGAAACTTTTGAAGAATATTATCAGTATTGATGGTCCTTTTACGGATATATATCCGGTACGTTCCGCTGAGAAGCATCATTATAGTACAAGTACGACCATCTGTGGCGCTTTTAGTGTGACCACAAGGAACCCCCTAGGCCCCATCTTCGAGTTCCATTTGGAGCTTGGGGTTAACACAGCCTCGCCAGCTAAAGAAACAGGATTCGTCACGGGTATATGAGGTTGACAATTAGCTTTGAGAATCTATAAATTGCGCTGGCAATCCCTTGAATCATTGGGGTATTTAATTATTCTCATACGAAAGGTATACCTGCCGCGTGTATATTCTTAAGCCCCCAACCTAATGAGGGATTTCTGTTTGGATTATATGCGAATTTAATATTGTTTTAAGTCTTTATTTGTACTAAAAGAAATTCGCTCTGGTTATGGATCCTTTTTATCACTCTCCCAAGTTTTTGATGACATTTTCGCAGGCTAGTGGCTAGTAAATTCAATTTTTCGCCTTTTTGTAAGGTTTTATTTTACCTTGACTCTGTGTAGCGAGCGGCTTCTAAAAACGTGAGGCGTAGCACAACCTTATTAACGTTCAGTTGGTCTTACATATGACTATCAATAGAAATATGACGCGTCCAAGGCTTTTATTCAATTTTCAATTATGATTGATGAGGAGTGTGATGACTAGTCCCTTGGACCTACCTAATTATTTTCTAGCCACATGCCACTTTGCTCTGATAACCAAATCACTCCCTATAGTTGGAGTTTTGGTCTGGCAAGCACGAGTCATGAGTCTACGGTTATCTCTTTTTTATACCCAGCTGTACTTGTACACAGGGTATTATAACTTTGATTGGATAACGGTTAGTTGCACAGGTATAAAGGAATCGAGAGAGATATAGACTTGCATATATCAAAATTATCAGTATCGAAAAAAATTTCATTGATACATGTCCCGTCCGTCCGTCCGTCCGTCTGTCCGTTAACACGATAACTTGGGTAAATATTGAGATATCTTCACGAAATTTGGTACACGAGCTTACCTGGACCCAGAATAGATTGGTATTGAAAATGAGCACAGTCGGATGATAACCACGCCCACTTTTTATATACATATTGTAACAAATTTACTGTAACTCCGCTTATTTTCAACTTGCTTCTTACGTTCGTATCGCTAAACTGTTGAGTAAATAACTCCAATATTGAATAATGGAAAATGACCTTTATTAAAGTACTTCACAATAACACTTATACTTTGCAACTAGCTTGCTTAACAACCAAACTGATTGATAGCTCAAATGAAACTCACTTTCAAAATAATACTGCTATTGCTCGCTAGATACTGATTATAGCGCCTCTACTGCTGGTGCTTTTATACTCTGTGATTTCCTCGTAGCATCTTCTAGGCGCTTCCAGAATTTGCTTAGTTGCCGTCATATAATTATAACTACGGATGCACGTATATAGCTTCTCATATGCGTGTATTTGTGAGCGACACTTCAACAATTACAATTGCATACTTTTGGGAGCATCTCTTCTCTGCTGCGTGTACGTACATATGTGTAGACATAATGTTTTATTCGTTTATGTATAATGATTGATCTAGGGATGTGCATGCAAGGCGCTCCTTAGCATCGGCTTAGAGAGCAGCACCCCTTAGTTTTGCTAATATTCGTAACACTGCCCTCCACCTAAGTCTGATCGTCCCGATCAGAAAAAACTCTGGATCTAAACGCTGCCAGCATTTCCAAATGTACCACTCTTCTACTTCGTGGTCACTGATCTTCTTCACAACTTTGTACAGGCCTTCCCAACTGCACCGAAATGTGGATGGAACACATTTCCACCGGTGAGGGTTGTATAACAGTACCAAATCTTCCGCCAAGAAACCTTTCGAATTATTGTTCTCATGGTACCTGTGTTTCAACGTACTTCTCAATACCGTGGTTCGTTCCTTCACACTCTGTTATTTGGCCAATGAATTTCTTCGCAGAGCTTGCACCTGACGGATTGACTTTGCATCATCATTATCGTCTGGACGTTTCACAACAGTAATGCGCGCTGTCTTGAAACCACCCTTGCATTCTTTCTGAAAAATTCTTTCACTCATTTTAGTGCGTCCATTAGGGTTTGTGGATGCCGGCATTTTCCTCGCAGGTACTTTTAATTTCGCTTTACTTGGCCCATTCGAACCATCAACCTTTTCTTTTGACTTTCGTGGCCTTTGTCGAGTCTTCTCCACCAGTACTCGATTACTACTGAACCCTTTCTCCAACTTGAAGTTAAGTGGTATATCCTGGTTCTCATAACGCATCACCCTTCTCTGCATATCGATCTTGATGTCATGGTCAACCAAGAAGTCGACTCCCAATATGACTTCTTCAACAATCTTTGCCACAACGAATTTGTGTAGAACCGTGACCTTTCCAATCAAGACTTCACATATCACTTCTCCCTGGACTTGGCTATACTCGCCAGTGACCGTACGCAATCTTGCTCCAGGTAACGGTTTTACTCTCCTGTTGACCAAGTCAGATCGGATCAAGGAATGAGATTCGCCTGTATCTACAGTTAGTACACGTTCTTTGCATCCAGCTTTCCTTTGACGGCAAGACTGCTCGATTTTCTTCCAATTTGCGAGATCGATATCACAGGACATTCAACAGCTGGAGCTAGCTCTCGATCTTTAAATCTGGCACGCTCTTGCTCATCTCCTCCAGCTTTGCGTTTACGGCCACCCACATTGTTGGAACTATTAGGACCAAGATCGCAATGACGTGCAATGTGACCAGACTTCCCGCATTTGAAGCATTTGATAACTTTTTCACTCCGCTTTTGCGATCCTTTCAGCGCCTCCAATATTGCGTCTACCCACTCTGGCCTTTCTACTTCCACACGGCGTGCTTTGAAAACTGGCTTACACAGAAGCGACGCTGTTTGCTGAATCAGAGATTGTGACACCGTTTCTGAGAATGTTGGCTTTGGGTTTGCGTATGTAGCTCGCTTTGTTTCGGCGTCCCGTATGCCCTTTATAAAGCTCTGAATCTTTACCCTTTCAGTGTAATCCACGGGTGCGTCCGCATTTGCTAAATGTGCTGGCCTTTCAATATCCGACGCAAACTCTTGCAATGTTTCACCAGGCCTCTGGAAGCGGTTCAGCAACTCCATTTGGTATATCTGTCTCCTATGCTCAGTTCCGTATCGTCTCTCTAGAACGCCCATCAATGCTTCATAACAGTTCCGTTCGCCCTCTGGAATGGTCTGTAAGATTTCCGCTGCAGGCCCTTTCAATGCCACGAACAGTGTAGCAACTTTATCTTCCGCATTCCAGTTGTTCACTGCTGCGGTCTTCTCAAACTGTAACTTGAAGACCTGGAAAGGAACAGAACCGTCAAAGGATGGTGTCTTTACCTTTGGATTACTCGCTGAAACTGTTGGGCGATTTATTTGCAAGTCCTGTATATGACCTTTCAAAGCTTCTATCTCGGCATCCATTGTGTCCTCGAGCTGTACAATTTTTGTATTCTGTGCTTCTAACTGCGAAGACATTTGTGCCACCTGCAATGATAAGCGCTCCTCTTGTGCTTTCATCTTGGATGTAATCTGTGTCGACATTTCTAAAATACGCGTTTCTTGTGCTTCAATCTTCGATGTTATTTCTAACGAAATTTCTGCAATACGTATCTTCTGTTCTTCCATCTTGGATGCCAGTTGAGATGTTATATCTGCCGTTTGCGATTCCAGTTGAGATGACATTTGTGACGATTTTCTGAAATACGCGTTTCTTGTGCTTCGATCTTTGATGTTATTCGTTTCTATTGGGATTCTATCTTGGATGTTATACGGTTCTCCTGCGATTCCAGTTGGGATTCCACTGTTGACGTTTGCGCAGATATTGCAGCCAAAATCATGTTCAAGCCTGTGCTCGTAACTGTCTGCGATGTTTCGTTTTTCTCTTCAATTTTTGTTGTTGTCAGGATAAAAGACATAGTCGTCCACATGAATTCCTTGCGACTCCATTACCTCTCGTAGCCGTGCTTGAAGTTCGATCTTATTGCCGCTTGTATTCAATCCACGGTTCTCCAACTCCTTTTTCAGTTGCTGTATCTTCAATTCACTGAAGTTTGCCATGTCCTTGTTGTCCTCTGGAATTTATTCAACAATTCCTCTTCTGACACCAATTGTAACGAATTTACTGTAAATCCGCTTATTTTAAACTTGCTTCTTACGTTCGTATCGCTAAACTGTTGAATAAATAACTCCAATATTGAATAATGGAAAAATGGCCTTTATTAAAGTACTTCACAATAACACTTATACTTTGCAACTAGCTTGATTAACAACCAAACTGATTGATAGCTCAAATGAAACTCACTTTCAAAATAATACTGCTATTGCTCGCTAGATAGCGTCTTAGGTTAGGTTAGGTTAGGGTGGCTGCCCGAGGGCACACTTAGGCCAGTAGCACTAGGCCCGTTGTGATACCACGTAAAATACCGTTACCTTTCCTCTTCGAACCATTTTGAGGACCTGATGAAAGCTACCAGGTCCTTGACGTCATGCTCCACAACCTGACTCATAGTACCTAGAAATGGAGCTCCCAGAAAGCGCTGCCGTGCTCCGCTTAGTGCTGGGCAGTTGCAAATGAGGTGAACCACCGTTTCCTCCTCCTCATCCTCTTTACAACTCCTACAGCAACGACGATAAGGCGCTCCTAGCTTTTCTGCATGCCTACCTATGAGGCAATGACCCGCTAGTTCCCCCACAAGTGTGGAAATTGTATCCCTTCTTAGGTTGTACACGTGACGGGACCTTTTAGGATCCCATTTAGGCCAGGTTTCTTTCGATGTTCGACACCCCGGTGTTTGTAGCCATCTTTCGTCGGCTTGACGGTAGATGTGCTCTTTTAGCATTAGCTTGCATGTGGACAGGGGCATACCTAAGCGTTCTTGTCCAGGAAGAACCTGCTTGGTTGTACCCTGCCTAGCGAGTTCATCTGCAATGCAGTTTCCCTCGATATCCCTATGTCCAGGGACCCATGTGAGGTGTACACGGTTCTGTTGAGCCATCTCTTGAAGAGATCGGCGACAGTTTAGTGCTAGTTCAGAATTGAACGAGTGGGAGCCCAGAGATTTTATGGCAGCCTGGCTGTCGCTGAAGATACAAATTTCTTTGCCGACAATGTATGTCCCTATCCTAGCTGCGGCTTCCATTATGGCTGCAACTTCTGCCTGGAATACACTGCAGTGGTCGGGTAGTCTGAATGAGAGCTGGAGGTCAAGGTCCCTTGAGTATACTCCACCTCCAACTCTACCGTTTAGCTTGGATCCGTCCGTGTATATGGAAATGCTGTTGCTCATAGCAAGGCACTTATCCGACTCCGTCCAGTCATCCCTGCTGGGTGTGTTTATCTTAAAGTTGGTTTCCGCAACTGTTGTGGTCGCACAGCGATCCGTGCTAGGAGGGAGAAAACTGTATTTGTTTAGTATACTTGAGTGTCCTGTGTTCCTGTTGTTCCAACACGACAACTCCCTTAGACGCAGGGCTGACGTTGCCGCTGCTCGATGACCAGCCAGATTCAATGGAAAGATGTCAAGAATGACCTGAAGAGCTTCGCCAGGCGTTGTTCTTTGAGCCCCGCTTATGCTTATCATGCTGGATCTGTGGACTTTACCCAACAAGTTTAGGTTTGACGCCTTGCTCAAGGCTGGCCACCATACGACTACCCCATACAGCAGTATGGGTCTGATAATCGCGGTATAAATCCATCTGCATATGTTGGGGGTGAGTCCCCATTTTTTGCCAATGGCTCTTTTACACGTATATAATGCAATGTACGCTTCCTTTTGTCGCTGGATAACGTTGTCCTTCCAGTTCAGCTTTTTGTCTAAAACTACGCCTAGAAATTTGGCTTTATCTGCCAGGCTTAGGCGCAACCCATTTAGTTCTGGTAGGTTCAACGATGGTATTTTGTATCGTTTGGTATATAAGACAAGCTCTACTTTATCGGAGTTGACGCTGAGTCCACATCGGGAAGCCCACAAGGAAACCTCTCGCAATGCTACCTGCATCAGGTCGCATAAAGTTTGAGGGAACTTGCCTCTGTAGATAATCGCTAGGTCATCAGCATATGCCACGACCTTCCCGCTCCCCCAACTAGTATCTCTTAATAGCGAGTTTACCGTTAGGTTCCATAGTAAAGGGGAAAGGACACCACCCTGTGGCGTGCCCCTTGCGACAAATCGTGTTATCTCAACCTTCCCCAGTGAGGAAAGCACTTTCCTTCCCCTGAGCAGTTGATCAATTAGTCCCACTAGGGGTCTATTTACGTCCAGATCAGTTAAAGCATTGTTAACGGCGTCTGGACTTATATTGTTGAATGCTCCTTCGATATCTAGGAAGACCACAAAGACCACAAGACAATAATCCTTTTCGAACAAGGATGTTTCTATAGTAGAGACTAGGCTGTGTAGCGCAGTCTCCGCAGATTTACCTTTGGTGTACGCGTGTTGATAGTCCGAAATGAGATTCCTATCAATGCTTGTAGTGAGAAAATCGCTAACTATTCTCTCTAGAGTCTTGAGTACGAAGGATGAAAGACTGATAGGTCTGTAGTCCTTCGGCTCCTAGTGAGAGGCTTTGCCTGCCTTAGGAATGAATATGACCGTGGCGCTCCTCCATGCACACGGAATATAGTTTATAACCAAACAAGCGGTATATATGTGCCGCAGCCAGTTGGCTGATAACTCCAAAGAGTAGATAAGTTGAGCGGGGACAATCCCGTCTTGTCCAGCAGCCTTAAAAGGTTTAAAACTTTCAAGTGCCCACCTTACCCTCTCCTCAGGATATTCACAGCTTGGTTTGCTGCAGGTACTTCCGGTGCGTTGGCCATATTTCCCGGGAAATGTGTGTCCAGTAGCAGCTCTAGAGTTTCCCCTTCTGTGCTGGTCCAGGTACCATTCGGTCTCCGCAGATAGCTAATAGCTATTTGCGTCTTAGAAAGCACGCACCCTAGCCTGGATGTGTCCACTACACTTTCGACTCCAGTGCAGAAATTTCTCCATGAAGTTCTCTTCGCTTGTCTCAGGACTTTTTTGTAGGTCCTTAGTTTGGCCTTGTATTCTAGCCATTGTGACCCGTTATCAAAGAATTTGGCTTTGTTAAACTGTTCTCTACAGGATTTACGAAGTAGGTCCAGATCATGGGACCACCAGTGAGGTTTACGCTTACCGCGCGGTTTTGGCAATTGACAGGCCTGTTCTAAGGCATTTGAGAATGCCGATGTGAAGGTTTCTACCAGACCCTCTAGCTCCATCGTTGATGAGGGGCTTTGTGGGGGCAGTTCTGGTAGTTCTCTTGCTAACAGCTCATTATGTAGTTCCCAGTTTGTATTACGTGGGTTACGTCTCGCATTGGGCTGATCGACGAAGAACTCTAACATTACTTCAATATACCGGTGGTCTGAAAAGGAATGTTCCTCAAGAACACGCCATTTTTTAACCCACCCATAAACGCTTTCGCTACAAATAGTGAGGTCAATAACCTCTCTACGGTTTTTAGTAATAAAAGTTGGTTCATTACCTACATTGCAAAGTACAAGGTTAGTTGTTAAAAGGTACTCAAAAAGTGACTCACCACGAGTGTTTATGTCGGAACTACCCCACTGCACGTGGTGGGCGTTTGCGTATGTCCCGATTAGCAGATGGCCTTTGCTTGAGTCGGCCACCAGATCCTTTACCGTCTTTTGCGGAGGAGGTTCCTCTGCGTCGTACGGCATATAAATGGAGGCTAGCGTTAATTGGGTGCCTCCGCTTGCCAAGCTGGCCGCTGTAACGTCTCCATTGCTATAATTAGGTAAGAGAAAGATATTTAGCTCAAACTTTACTAAAATGCATGTTCTCACTTTACCTTCATCTGCAGCTCGGATGAGCTTAAATCCAATGGCCCCCAATCCGCAAATCCTTGAATTGTTCAACCAGGGTTCTTTGATAAGGACCACTTCGACGTCGCCTTTAGAAAGGCGACTGATGAGAGCAGCCGAGGCTGCCTTACTTTTGTGCAGGTTTATCTGGAGCAACCTCAGCATGAGCTTGCTCAGACTCCCCTGCCTCCATCACCGTGATGTTGGGATCCTCTCCGTCGCTATCCAGCAGAGCATCCTCCATCGACAAATTGCCCAGAGCCCCTGCGCAATTTGACGTGGCGGAAACCAGGCTTTCGGCGTCGGATATTTCCGCTTCCACTTCGGGTGCCTCAATGTCCGTGTCCAAAGAGGCACTCGAAAGGGATGCGCGCTGTGCGTCCACACGGTATACGTGAATTACGACCTCGCCGAGGCCGTAAAACACTCTTCCTTTGCTCCGTCTAAGGGGCTCGAGAGCTTCCTTATTCAGGGCTAACACGACCTGTCTCCTAGGTCCTACAGCTTCCTCGACTTGGATGACACTCCAGTCCTGCGTTGGGAGAGCCGGGTTCATCAGTTGCAGCATGCCTGACCCTTGGCCGAGCCGGAATGTCCTTCCAGTCGACGACCTCGATAATCGCCCCGGGATAGACTTGTCCCAGCTTTGCGGCTGCTGCCTTGTACAGCGCAACATACCTTGCATCCTCGCAAGCGAGTACCTTGATTTGGCCCTGGTACCATCCTGCATCAGAACCTCGCGGCGGACTACCCGGAGACTCCATCAGCACGTCAAGAACGGCGTTACCGATTTCATTCCGGACGTACGGCCACTGGTCTTTAGGGATTGCACCACGGTCATTCCCTCGGTCCAGGATTCCTATAAGGATCCGGCCCTTGGCTACCTCGGCAAAGCTGGGTTTGGCTACCGCGGGGTGAATCTGGTGCCTTTTCGGCGGTGGTTTGATATCCTCATCGGACCTTTGATGCTTATATGGGGTTGCGCTTGTTGGCAGAGAACCCCGAAAATTCGGCAGTAGAGCTCGCGCCCTTTCTACCGAATTCCTGGCGTTCTCTGACAGCGTTTCCAGCGGAACACCCTCATATCTTGACAGGACTTTTGCAGCCCTTCTCTTGTTCCTGTGGAACGATCCCTTGTGGGACTCTTCTTGAGAAGGGGTCCGACCCGTAGTTGCCCTCGCGGTCGTACCCTCGGATGTTGTCTTCCTTATGGCTCCTTTCACCTTTGGCTCAGTGTGACCATATCGTGGGACCCCTGTCACAGCCGTGGGGAGAACAGTCGCCATACCGGCGTCAGACGGGCGCCCAGCATCAGCAGGCGCGTCAGTGTTCGCCGTTGCCAGCGCAACTACCTTCGCCGCCATACTGGTGCTTGCCCCCGTCCGATCACCTAAGACTGTATTGAATGAGGTTGCCCTCTTGTCGTCCATGGGGAGCCGACCCGTCGTTTCCAACGCAGTCGCTCCCCCGGTTAAAGAAGCTGTTGCGGCCCCGTTTTCCCTTGGCTCGGAGTGACCAGGTCCAGAGACCCCTGCCACAGCCGTGGGCAAAATGGTTGCCGTTCCGGCGCTTGGTCGGTGTCCGGCATCAGCAGGAGCGTCAGGGTTCGCCGTTGCCAGCGCAACTCCCTTCGCCGCCATACTATTGCCGACCCCCACCAAGTCGCTCTTCCCTTTAGCATTGGTAGCATTGGTAGCCCTCCCTCGTTCACTAGGGCGTATGGATGCCAATGCTGTTCTCCCTGTGGAGGAGGACGAAGTGTCTTTTTCCTTGTTTTTTTTTTGTTTTTGTTGTTCATCTTGTTCGTACGACCACTTTGCTAGACGAGGCCAGCTTAGGGACACCTTATTGAAAGGGGGAAAAGTGTCGTCCGCCGCGGCAGAGCCCCTTGCCGCGGTAAGACCATTTCTACTCTCTGAGGCGGCCCGGTGTCAGAGAGGCTCCGTACAAATAGAGCCAGATTAACCTCCCGGCTGCAAACCATATAATGGGCACGGTGACGCATAACACCCTGGGTTGGGAGGGGGCAGATCTTGGTCATCGCTCACCCTAGGACTAGGCCACCGCAGTCATGGAGATCCATATGAACCTGCATCCTACTGGGTGGCATAGTCCCGTGGTCAGCGACTAAGCCCTCGCATCGCGGCAAGATGTCTGCCCTTCGCGAGGGAGATAGCGTCTTAATCGAAACTGATTATAGCGCTTCTACCGCTGGTGCTTTTATACTCTGTGATTTCCTCGTGGCATCTTCTAGGCGCTTCCAGAATTTGCTTAGTTGCCGTCATATAATTATAACTACAGATGCACGTATATAGCTTCTCATATGCGTGTATTTGTGAGCGACACTTCAACAATTATAATTGCATACTTTTGGGAGCATCTCTTCTCTGCTGCGTGTACGTACATATGTGTAGACATAATGTTTTATTCGTTTATGTAGATACATAATGATTGATCTATGGATGTGCATGCAAGGCGCTCCTTAGCATCGGCTTAGAGATGGCAGCACCCCTTAGTTTTGCTAATATTCGTAACAATATATAACATTTTGGAAAACACAAAACACCTGATAATTTAGTAAATAATACACCTAGAATGTTGAAATTTGACGTGTGGACTGATATTAAGACTCTTGATAGAAATTAAAAAAAAAAATATTTAAATGGGCGTGGCACCGCCCACCTATGATAAAATCAATTTTACAAATATTATTAATCATAAATCAAAAATCGTTAAACCTATCGTAACAAAATTCGGCAGAGAGGTTGCCTTTACTATAAGGAATGCTTTGAAGAAAAACTAACGAAATCGGCTAAGGCCACGCCCATTTTTATATAAAAGATTTTTAAAAGGGGTGTGGACGAATAAAATAAGCTATACCTTTGCAAAAAAGTTATTTGTTATCGAAGTGTTATATTTTTGTTGTCGATAAAAGAGGATAACGATTTTTTTTCAAAAAGTTATCGATTATGTATAAAATGTTTATCCAAAATTTATGGATACATTATTAAAATATCAACATTTTATCAATTAACTATCGAAAAATTACCGTTATCAATATGCTAACAAAAATGAAACTTGAAAGCGAAATTTTTATCGGCGTGTTATCTAAAAATCATCGATTTGTTATCGTCATCAGCTCATTATTGCGTTTTCATCGATTTTTAATTAAAAAGTTATGGATTTGTTTTTAAAAAGCTGTTGATTAGTTATTGAAAAGTTATGGATTTGCTACACAAAATTTATCGATAAATTATATAATTACTATATTCAATCTTTTGTTGGTAGTGTATCGATTTTTATCAAAAATTTATCGATATTGTATCGAAAACTTCCGATTTCTTATTGTAGTATTTTCAGTTTGTTATCGGTATGCTTATCTATTTGATAACAAAAACTTCTCGTATTGTTGTGAAACCGATACCGATAAAACTTAAATAAAAAATCGATGAAACTTTTGTATGCCACCGGTAATAACCCGGATTCCGGTGAGAAAAACATAAGTTATTTAGTACAAATATTTCGAAAAGCAATTATTAGATACTTTTCTATTAATGTAAAAAAAATTTTCAATTATCTAAAATTTTTCTAATTTGGGAATATATAATTAAGATCACCGCGAGTGAAGGGCAAGTCCATACCTCAAAGTGCCTTATCTGATCTTTTTATGATGATAAATGCTACCGAGAAGCAACGTGATTAAAAATCAGCTGATATGAGAGCTTTGTGCACCAATTCCGAGAAAAATTTGTAATAAACTAAAACTAATTTCTAACAATTTTTTGTTTATTTCCAGAAATATGCACGTGCACTTTCAGACCAGGTTGTATAAATATTATTAAGCAGTTATCAAATAAGCGGAGTTAAGTACTGACATGTTCTTTGAAATTCTTAGAAGCTAATTCATAGTGTAGTTGTTGTTGTGCTCGCAAAGCTCCCAATGTCAACGTGGTATCCATATCTTTATAATCAAACATTTTAGTGGTTTCCAATCAGCTATATGTACTCTGTTTGGTCAGCTAGCAATTTGTTGTTGCTTTGTCACTTTAAATCAAAGCTCCAAATCTCCAGCTATAAGGAGTGATTTAGATATCAGATCTAGAAGCAGCAAATTGCATGGGTCTTAGAAAGGTCCTAGTATTTGCCAAGAGGACGTAGTTATTTTATAACATTGGACCTGGTTTTTGATAGGGGTTTTAGTTTGGTCATTAAACAAACTTCTGGAAGTTCTCACAGATCGGTAGGTTTAACATCACCCAATCTTAGTCCAAAAAGTAACATGCGAAACGGCGTGAAGAGACAAATATTATTGTATAGCTCAAATTTTTTTTTTTTAATAATTTTCTAACTTAAGGTCATTTCCGTTTGATTTTTTTGCCACTTCTCTCTTACAGTGTCTGCCATGGCATCCCATCCAGTTAATATCTGACTTTTTGTAGTTAATTAGAAGTGGAATCCCGTAAAATTGTCATCCGACTTTGCTAATTTTTATTTTGTTCACATATATTAATAGGAGTAACGTTCCTGCCAAATTTCATTAGGATATCTTCAACGACTGCCAAATTACAGCTTGCAAAACTTTTAAATTACCTTCCTTTAGAAGTGGGCGGTGCCACGCCCATTGTCCAAAATTTTACTAATTTTCTATTCTGCGTCATAAGGCCAACCCATTTCTGGATGGTTTTCGGGATTCGTCCCGTTATACTAGTGTTAAGGCAGCCATATGAATGCCCACATGCTCGCTTTGCGATTGGTCTCTAAGAGTTGCCTTTTGTTGCTATTCTCTGTTATACACAATTTGAAACCTATATACATATGTTTTGAACGCAAATTGTGGGGATCATTTTAAGGCTCGTTCAACAGAACTTGATCGGTGACATTTTATTTTCTAGCAATGCGTTATTATTAGCAACGCTTATCACTATTATATCTTTACTAGCAGAACCGGCAAACGTTGTTCTTCGCTCACTTTCGTCTATCTGCAAAACTCTCTTCCCAACTTCCTTATCCTTTTATTGACTCCTCCCTCTGCCTTTCTCTTTATCCGTCTCCGTCTTATCTTTCATTTATTTTCCGTTCTATCTATTTTTCTATCTTTGTCTAACTCTTTCTTTTTCTCAGCCTCTTTTATCTTCTCTCTATTTAATCTAATCTAATCGAATCTAATTAATTTTCTCGTAAGAGGAACTCATTTTATTGGCCATTTCAACAGCGTACAACTCGCAATGTTTAATTGTTTTATCGATGAGGTTTAAACAAGATATCAATTTGTTATCGAAATGTTACATTTTTGTTGTCGATGACAAAGGATAACGATTTGTTTTGAAAAGGTTATCGATAATGTATAAAATGTTTATCGAAAATTTATGGATACGTTATCAAAAAGATATCAACATCTTATCAATGAAATATCGAAAATTTACCGGTATCGATATGTTAACAAAAATGAATTTTGAAAGTGAAATTTGTTATCGGCTTATTATCGATTTGTTACAGAAAAGTCATCGATTTGTTATCGCTATCAGCTCATTATCGCGTTCTCATCTATTTTTAAATAAGAAGTTAAGGATTCGTCTTTAAAGAGCTGTTGATTAGTTATCGAAAAGTTATGGATTTGCTACACAAAACTTATCGATAAATTTTCTAATTGTGATATCTAATTTTTTGTTAGTAGTTTATCGATTTTTACCAAAAATTCATCGATTTTGTATCGAAAACTTCCAATTCCTTATTTTAGTGTTAAATGTACTAAATTTTGAACAAAATTTTTGAAAATAATTAATATGAAAAAAAAAATTTTTAATGTTAAAATCTAAAAGAATTTTCTTTTCTTGAAAAAAAAACATATTAACGCTATCGACGAAAATAGCACAAAAATTAAAAATATTTTGTAAATCAAAGGAAAAATAAATTATATTAAAATTCTCAAAATTTTTTTTAAAAAAACAAAATTTTCCGTTAAAAACAAAAAATTTTTTTAGACTTTAATAATGTTAACTAAACAAACAAGTAAAATTAGAATTTTTTTTTTAAGAAAAAAAATTTTTATCTAAATCAGAAATGAAAATATTCCAAAGGAACACAAAAACTACAATTGTAGAAATAAATTGTTAAAATAGCTATTAATTAAATAAGGTATATTTATTAAAAATCAATGAAGGTCAAGAGTAAAATGGAATGCATAGGATAAAATAATAAAATCGAAAAATTTTATTAAAAATTAAATTTAGTTCATTACTCATAGAAGCAGGAAGATAATTATATTTCAAAATGTCTTGGTGGACAAAAATAGCCCAAGGCATTATGATAGCCATAGCTGACTACGAAGTAGGTAAAGGAAACTCTGAAACACCAGAGAATAGAATTGTAAAATATGAACCACCAGCTGAACCAGAAACAAAAGCTGCTCCAAACATTCCAGATGTTTGGCTAGCAGTTTTAATCTGCATTATCGTGCTACTGACCATTGCCATAGCCACGATACTTAAAAACTATATCAAAATCAAATATAGACAGTTGAAAAATGCTCAAGCACGCATTTAATATTCAAAGTACCCTAAACCCCTTTAAAACAAAACCCAAAGCCGTGGAAGAGCAACAAATAAGTATAAAAATAACTCTTAAAATTTCCCAATCAACATTAAGGGCAAACTCATTAACCCTGCCAAAATTTAATAGCAATCTAAATTTGCATAATTCCTTTGAATGCTCCTGATAAAGATAGTCACGAAGCAATAGAAAATTCTAGGACAGTGGAAATAGGCAAAAACTAAGAACAAGAAAATTTTAAAACCAGCCCATAACAACAAAAAAAAAAGAAAAGAATGAAGAAAAGTCGCAAAGAGAACCTATAAAAATATAAGTGAAGCGCTATATAAATTTGCAGCAAGAAGACATGTCGCGCTTCTAAAATGGTAGCGTAAGAAATACAAGCAACCTGATTGTAGATGTTAAAATTGACTTAGGACAATTACTTATCAGGCTGTACACACGTTGTACAAATGCCGCCAATACAAGACTTGGTATTTATAAGGAAAAAGAATTGAATATTTACTCGAGTAGGCAAATTTAAAATAATAATTGATAGTTCTCTAAGATCAAATAATTGCATTAACCAAAGAGGTTGTGCATGTGACAAATCCCGGAATAAAAATAAAAATAATTCTTCATAAAAGTCATGACGATTCTGTCCTGGTGGCTGCCGCAGAAATCGCATGACGAAAAAGACCAAAAATATATTGCTGGAAAATATGAAAATATCGAAAATATGAAAAGATCATTTAAAGATACGAAACATTTTTGCATCCACTGTACCTTCCCTCTACCCATTAGCTGAAATACTACTATTATAAATTACCTTGCTCTTCCACCAGCTACAACCACTAAATTTTCCGAATAATTAGCTAGAATTTTTTTAATTATTGGTTCAAAGTTTAATATGACCCAAATGAAATAAAATAGAAATGAAAATTTTCGTTTAATAAAAACAGTAAAGAAATCTAATTATGATAAAATAGCTACAGTAAGGAAATAAAAATAAGAAATTTAGCGTTAGTTAGAGAAAAAGCAGCTCATAAGTTTACATAATAGAAAAATATTTTTACTTTAACCAGAGGTGAAATAGGAAATATTAACAAGAACATATTTTTACTCTAACCCTCGGTAGAATAGGAGACTTAACTAATTAAGGAAAAGGCTTCTCGTAAGATAAACAATAAGAATTTTTACGTTAGTTATATACATAGAAAATTCCGATAGGAAAAAAAGTGTTGCATAAAAAAAAAAAATAAATGTAAGGCGCGATAACCTCCGAAGAGATCTAAGGCCGAGCTTCTCTTCCAATTTGCGTCGTGCTCCTCTTGATTTTCCCTACAAATTGGCCGGACGGGACCTACATGTTTTATGCCGACTCCGAACGGCATCTGCAAGGCAGATGAGTTTTCACTGAGAGCTTTTCATGGCAGAAATACACCCGGAGCGCTTGCCAAACACTGCCGAGGGGCGACCCCGCTTAGAAAAATTTTCTTCTAATTGAAAAACCTTATTTCTAAAATTTTGATGTTGCTTTGCCCGGGAGTTGAACCCAGGGCGTATGGTGTGATAGGCGGAGCACGCTACCATCACACCACGGTGGCCGCCCAGTGTTGCATAATTTACTAAATAATGATAGGAACAACAAAAGGGCCGTTCCATTGGTTTATCGAGCTCTGGCTCTGGCTCAAATATCATTGGAACGATCTGGATCAACTTTATGAGAGCTGGCAGCATTAATATAAAACATATAAGTTGTTGAAAATAAGAAGAAACATACACAAAATTTTAAGGTACTGATAGAATTATTAACATTTAAATAGTTTCGCACGTAAGAAAACTATTTATTTTCCTTACATCATCTTCAAGTTGCATACTCTTTAAGTTTTTTTGCTTTTAAATATGGCGAAATATTTTATGTATACACAAATGTCCACATATTTAGTTCAGTGCTACAATGGCTCAACTCTATGGTTGGCTCATCTCACCAGCTGATTATATTTTTTCCATTTCCCTGGAGTAGGGATTGTCAGAAGGAGATGTCAAACTTAAAATGAAACCAACGAATTTACAATATTTTCATACTACATACAAATGCTGCAAAGTTTTATGTTTTCATTCCATTCCATTCGTCTAACACCAACCCGCTGATTTTGGCAATGCGAACAAAGGTATGTTCCTGCTGTAGAGATGAGCCAACCATATAGTTGAGCCATGAGTGCTACCAACACAAAAGTGGTTAGCTGTCAAAAAATCTACTTCAGAAAACGAAACGAACAGAACTGCTATACGGATCAGAAATTGAACCAGATAAATATGAGGATCATAACGTTGTTGTTGCATTTGCATGTTAAATTTCTATCCGTATCTGGTTCACGCACCAATGGAACGTAATAAAAGATAAGGAAATAATAGTCCATACGAATAGGCTTAAACACATTCAAAACATCTTTTGATAACTTACAGCAAATAATCATTCCAATTTACTCGGTTATTTAATAATAATTTGTAAAAACATGCCGATTTTTAAGTGAGTCGACGCTCTTAAAGACCGGCTGTGCAAAATACATTTAAAATTTTTATGCGTGAAATAATCGTTAAATTTAAAATTAAAAAAAAAGATTTGTATAAAACATTTAGAAAAATATATAAACAAAATGTAAAAATAATAAAAGTATCAAGGTCAGCATATTAGAAAAAAAGTACACAAACTCTTTCACTATAATATCAAGTTACAGTAAAATACCAAAATCATTTAAAATTAGAATCACTTAAAATCATTTAAAATTCGAACAAAGAGTCTTATACAATTGTTCACAAAACAATTATATAATACTCCTTTTCTAAGGCGGATGGCGTAGCATTATGCGTCATGCCCACCTATGCAATACTTTTGCGGCATTACGCACCATGAACTTCTATGCCAATACATTTTAGTAATAGCATAATCATATTACAATTTTATGCGACATAAATTACATTGACCTAACAAAGCGGTTCGCTAACATCAATGGAATGCCGAATATGAAACCTTTGTCAGTTCACACCTATCAAATTCTGCCTAGTCACACACTCCGGTCAATACACTGCCGATCGTCAATATTAGTTTGTCACCAAAATATTTACATACAACCAATAATGTGAATTAACCAAACATTCACATACAAACATTTTACATGAATATCAATCTGCTGACTTTGCATACAAATCTACATGTATGCATGTACATATTTTTAGTTTGTTAGTATTAGGACATTTATGAATGGGTAGGTTAAGAAATTAGCTATAAAAGAGAAAGAATTTCTTTAATAAAGGGAATTATTATCAGACTTCCAAAGTCAAACATTATTTTCTTTTACTTGGAATATTTCAGTACTCTGTTTGGTTAGCTAGCGGTTTGTTGTTGCTTTCTCGCTTTAAATCAAAATTTCCCAGCAGGAAAAAGTCCACTAAGAGCTAACTAAAAGTTGGTTTCCAAAAAAGCAGCGTACCTTCTTATCTATCAATTTTCTTTGGAAAAGGTTAACTCTTTAGCAAGGCAATAACCGTGGACTCAAGTGCGGGACTGTTAAGTGTCGAAGATCATGTGTAGGCCTTAAAACCCTAGACTACAAATTAATTGCTATCATTAAAAAGAGATAACTGTAGACTCATGATGATTAATCTGACTGGACAGTGACTTCTGGTGTCACAAGCTGCCTAGTCAGTGCGGTTTAGAGGAGAGAACGATCAAATACGTTTTACGCTCGTGCGTCGTGCTTGCCAAACCAAATCTCCAGCTATAAGGAGTGATTTAGATATCAGATCTAGAAGCAGCAAATGGCATGGGTCTTAGAAAGGTCCTAGTATTTGCCAAGAGGACGGAGTTATTTTATAACATTGGACCTTATTTTTGATAGGGGTTTTAGTTTGGTCATTAAGCAAACTTCTGGAAGTAATCACAGATCGGTCGGTTCAACATCACCCAATCTTAGTCCAAAAAGTAACATGCGAAACGGCGTGAAGAGACAAATATTATTTTATAGCTCAAATTTTTGTTTTTTTTTTAAATAATTTTCTAACAAGGTCATTTCCGTTTGATTTTTTTGCCACTTCTCTCTTAAAGTGTCTGCCATGGCATCCCATCCAGTTAATACCTGACTTTTTGTAGTTAATTAGAAGTGGAATGCCGTAAAATTGTCAACTACTCGTCATCCGATTTTGCTAATTTTTAGTTTTTACACATATATTAATAGGAGTAACGTTCCTGCCCAATTTCATTAGAATATCTTCAACGACTGCCAAACTACAGCTTGCAAAACTTTTAAATTACCTTCCTTTAAAAGTGGGCGGTGCCACGCCCATTGTCCAAATTTTACTAATTTTCTATTCTGCGTCATAAGGTCAACCCATTTCTGGATGGTTTTCTGGATTCCGTCCGTGATCCCGTAATGGTCTTTTCGGGACTATTTCGGAATCATTTAGGGACCCCTCAGGGATCATTTCTGGATGGTTTTCGGGATTTGTCCGGTATCCCATTGGGATAATTTCGGGACTATTTTGGTATCATTTTGGGACCCTTCGGGATCATTTAAGGACCCTTCGAAACCGGCAGTTGAGCACACATCCCTTTTTAAATTATGAGCTTTTATGGCATGAATTTGCTGCAAATTATTCGTAATTCAAGTTCGGTAGGTTTTATCTTTAATGTTTAACACAGCTTTTCGGTTTTTTTTTTTTTGATTTTTTTAAATGAATCCTGTAACGAACTGTTATAACTATAATTACACTTTTTGTAATATTTTAACCAACTAAATACCCGAAAAAGCCACGCCTTTATAATTGCTCTAACTCTTTCATTTGTTACATCAGTAAATAAATTGGAAATATCGAGCGAGTTAGTAGTATAGAGTCCCACCGCACAAAGTTTGTTATTCACAAGTGCCCCTGCTCCAGAATCTCCATATCCCAGAGTACTTCCACTACATCCAGCACAAATGATTGTGTCTTCTATAATCGATGAATTCGATCGATGACGGTTCTTGCATTGATCCTTTTGTATTATAGGAATTTTAGTAGTCTTTAGATAAGGAAAATAATCATATACATTTTTCATTATCGAACCCCATGCACTGACTTGCATATTCGTGCCTGGTTGTAATACGGTATTGGTATCGCAAAGCGTTACAGGTATTACTAAATTATCCTGCCATTCAAAATCTGTATTCAAAAATTATACTGTGCACTTTGCGTTGTTGACCATAGCTAACCCCTGTATTATTGGTTATAACAGCTGCAAAGTAGAGATCACTATATTTTCTCTTGAATACGCATTGTGGAGCTGTAATCACCGTATTCACAGAGATTTTGGAACAAGTGCCAAGATACTTGGAAGACCTGTATATTGATACCGAATGTTCGCTGTCCTTTATTTCTATATCTTCTTCATTTATAATGCGAAATTCCGCATTCGTATAAGATAAAAGAACGACAAAGAGGATTGCGAAAAATTTCGTGAGTAAATTTTAGTTTAAGAACTTTGGTATCACTTTTTAAGTATAAACTGCACCGAGATAAATTTTGTGGGCGCAATTTATACCTAATTGCGCAATGTGAATAAAAAATAAGCAAAAACCTTTCACGGCAGAAATACATTCGGAGTGTATACTAAACACTTCCGAGAGGCGACGCAGATTAGAAAAACTATTTCCTAATTAAAAAACTTCTTTCTTCATTTTTGATGTTTCTCTACCCGGGAGTTGAACCCAGGACACTCGGGGTGGTAGGCAGACCATGCTACGATAACTCTATGGCGGCCGCCGTGGGTAAAAGTGCCTGCTAAAATTGAAATTTTATTTATGGCAAATACAAAAAGCTTATTAAGCGTTTATAATGTTGGTCCCATACAAATTTTCTGATATAGGAGCCTAATAAGCCTATTTAATTAATAACTATAATGAAAATTTGTAATTAGGTAAACAAACGGAATTAATTGACGCATATACCAGCGTAATGAAATGAACGCGGCTTTGACAGAACATTTTGTTATACTTTTTCAAAAGAAAACTTCCTAGTAATTGTTTGTTTATATATATGTACATATATTTGAACAGTTGAATTCATATGTGTACATTGACTGTATTTTTAGTGAATATACAGAAAAGTACAAAAGGTACACTTAATTAGTTTTATCTGTTTCCAAACTGCTAATAGTTTCTATTGTATACTGCCAAAAAACCAGAGTTGTGAGAAGTGCACGAATTTCTGAGCAACAACACTGCTCGTACTTAAATGGGCTGCCACAATCAATATTTATCTTTCGTTAATTGTTAATAAGGCGTTAGTTTGTTGTGGATTTAAACGTCTCACGGTGGGGTATTTGATCAATCTAGCTGGCCAAAACTAAAACAGCAGTTATTTCCGTTAAACAAGTGGTTGTCTCATTTCATTGTTATGAAAGGAAATACTTGACAGTAAAGTCACAGTGTTCCGAGCAGATACTATGGATCGAGCCCCCGGTTTCGGAGGAACCCGGGGTCTTTTTTGGCATTATATGAGATATGTATGTCAATATGGGTATCAAACGAAAGGTATTTTACTCCGCATTTCTATTGACACTTTTAAGTAGGGTTGCCACTTACGGTTTCCACCTCACCTCCTTTTTTATATTTCTTTGTATATCCACTACCATATCGGAAAGGCTTAACCGATTTGAATCAAATTTGGTACATCGATATAGTATTGAATTTTAAGACTTTTCGCCTGGTGAGGATGTTTCCACAAGGTTGCCACCTTTTGCCAATAGGAGTATCAATCTATTACAAAATCACCACCCAAAAAAGCGCCGCTATGCGCAGCCGTTTTTGTTATTAAACTTTAAAACAAACACAAGCTTATGTATTGCCAAAAAATTACTGACAAGATATGCCATGATAAAAAGACATACCTTTTTGTTTGCATGGTTTTTAAAAAACGTAGTATTGGAAAGTAGTACTATGACAAGTAGAATAAATCAGTTAAACCATGCGGTATAAAAAAGGTAACATATGACTTAAAAACAAATTTACTTGTCTTAACGAAAATGTAACTAGATTTGATTAAGGCTAAACCAGTTAACAAGTATTTAGGTTAGAAGGGTATATTGCCGATGTGATTTTTAGTCTGTAGTTCTTGTTGTTGTTATAGCAATAGAGACACTCTCCGAAACTTTTGAAGAATATTATCAGTATTGATAGTCCTTTTACGGATATATATCCGGTACGTTCCGCTGAGAAGCATCATTATGGTACAAGTACGACCATCTGTGGCGCTTTTAGTGTGACCACAAGGAACCCTATAGGCCCCATCTTCGAGTTCCATTTGGAGCTTGGGGTTAACACAGCCTCGCCAGCTAAAGAAACAGGATTCGTCACGGGTATATGAGGTTGACAATTAGCTTTGAGAATCTATAAATTGCGCTGGCAATCCCTTGAATCATTGGGGTATTTAATTATTCTCATACGAAAGGTATACCTGCCGCCCCCCAACCTAATGAGGGATTTCTGTTTGGATTATATGCGAATTTAATATTGTTTTAAGTCTTTATTTGTACTAAAAGAAATTCGCTCTGGTTATGGATCCTTTTTATTACTCTCCCAAGTTTTTGATAACATTTTCGCAGGCTAGTGGCTAGTAACTTAAATTTTTCGCCTTTTTGTAAGGTTTTATTTTACCTTGACTCTGTGTAGCGAGCGGCTTCTAAAAACGTGAGGCGTAGCACAACCTTATTAACGTTCAGTTGGTCTTACATTTGACTATCAATAGAAATATGACGCGTCCAAGGCTTTTATTCAATTTTCAATTATGATTGATGAGGAGTGTGATGACTAGTCCCTTGGACCTACCTAATTATTTTCTAGCCACATGCCACTTTGCTCTGATAACCAAATCACTCCCTATAGTTGAAGTTTTGGTCTGGCAAGCACGAGTCATGAGTCTACGGTTATCACTTTTTTATACCCAGCTGTACTTGTACACAGGGTATTATAACTTTGATTGGATAACGGTTAGTTGCACAGGTATAAAGGAATCGAGAGAGATATAGACTTGCATATATCAAAATTATCAGTATCGAAAAAAATTTCATTGATACATGTCCCGTCCGTCCGTCCGTCCGTCTGTCCGTTAACACGATAACTTGGGTAAATATTGAGATATCTTCACGAAATTTGGTACACGAGCTTACCTGGACCCAGAATAGATTGGTATTGAAAATGAGCACAGTCGGATGATAACCACGCCCACTTTTTATATACATATTGTAACGAATTTACTGTAACTCCGCTTATTTTCAACTTGCTTCTTACGTTCGTATCGCTAAACTGTTGAGTAAATAACTCCAATATTGAATAATGGAAAATGACCTTTATTAAAGTACTTCACAATAACACTTATACTTTGCAACTAGCTTGCTTAACAACCAAACTGATTGATAGCTCAAATGAAACTCACTTTCAAAATAATACTGCTATTGCTCGCTAGATACTGATTATCGCGCCTCTACTGCTGGTGCTTTTATACTCTGTGATTTCCTCGTAGCATCTTCTAGGCGCTTCCAGAATTTGCTTAGTTGCCGTCATATAATTATAACTACGGATGCACGTATATAGCTTCTCATATGCGTGTATTTGTTAGCGACACTTCAACAATTACAATTGCATACTTTTGGGAGCATCTCTTCTCTGCTGCGTGTACGTACATATGTGTAGACATAATGTTTTATTCGTTTATGTATAATGATTGATCTAGGGATGTGCATGCAAGGCGCTCCTTAGCATCGGCTTAGAGATAGCAGCACCCCTTAGTTTTGCTAATATTCGTAACACTGCCCTCCACCTAAGTCTGATCGTCCCGATCAGAAAAAACTCTGGATCTAAACGCTGCCAGCATCTCATGATGTACCACTCTTCTACTTCGTGGTCACTGATCTTCTTCACAACTTTGTACAGGCCTTCCCAACTGCACCGAAATGTGGATGGAACACATTTCCACCGGTGAGGGTTGTATAACAGTACCAAATCTCCCGCCAAGAAACCTTTCGAATTATTGTTCTCATGGTACCTGTGTTTCAACGTACTTCTCAATACCGTGGTTCGTTCCTTCACACTCTGTTATTTGGCCAATGAATTTCTTCGCAGAGCTTGCACCTGACGGATTGACTTTGCATCATCATTATCGTCTGGACGTTTCACAACAGTAGTGCGCGCTGTCTTGAAACCACCCTTGCATTCTTTCTGAAAAATTCTTTCACTCATTTTAGTGCGTCCATTAGGGTTTGTGGATGCCGGCATTTTCCTCGCAGGTACTTTTAATTTCGCTTTACTTGGCCCATTCGAACCATCAACCTTTTCTTTTGACTTTCGTGGCCTTTGTCGAGTCTTCTCCACCAGTACTCGATTACTACTGAACCCTTTCTCCAACTTGAAGTTAAGTGGTATATCCTGGTTCTCATAACGCATCACCCTTCTCTGCATATCGATCTTGATGTCATGGTCAACCAAGAAGTCGACTCCCAATATGACTTCTTCAACAATCTTTGCCACAACGAATTTGTGTAGAACCGTGACCTTTCCAATCAAGACTTCACATATCACTTCTCCCTGGACTTGGCTATACTCGCCAGTGACCGTACGCAATCTTGCTCCAGGTAACGGTTTTACTCTCCTGTTGACCAAGTCAGATCGGATCAAGGAATGAGATGCGCCTGTATCTACAGTTAGTACACGTTCTTTGCATCCAACTTTCCTTTGACGGCAAGACTGCTCGATTTTCTTCCAATTTGCGAGATCGATATCACAGGACATTCAACAGCTGGAGCTAGCTCTCGATCTTTAAATCTGGCACGCTCTTGCTCATCTCCTCCAGCTTTGCGTTTACGGCCACCCACATTGTTGGAACTATTAGGACCAAGATCGCAATGACGTGCAATGTGACCAGACTTCCCGCATTTGAAGCATTTGATAACTTTTTCACTCCGCTTTTGCGATCCTTTCAGCGCCTCCAATATTGCGTCTACCCACTCTGGCCTTTCTACTTCCACACGGCGCGCTTTGAAAACTGGCTTACACAGAAGCGACGCTGTTTGCTGAATTAGAGATTGTGACACCGTTTCTGAGAATGTTGGCTTTGGGTTTGCGTATGTAGCTCGCTTTGTTTCGGCGTCCCGTATGCTCTTTATAAAGCTCTGAATCTTTACCCTTTCAGTGTAATCCACGGGTGCGTCCGCATTTGCTAAATGTGCTGGCCTTTCAATATCCGACGCAAACTCTTGCAATGTTTCACCAGGCCTCTGGAAGCGGTTCAGCAACTCCATTTGGTATATCTGTCTCCTATGCTCAGTTCCGTATCGTCTCTCTAGAGCGCCCATCAATGCTTCATAACAGTTCCGTTCGCCCTCTGGAATGGTCTGTAAGATTTCCGCTGCAGGCCCTTTCAATGCCACGAACAGTGTAGCAACTTTATCTTCCGCATTCCAGTTGTTCACTGCTGCGGTCTTCTCAAACTGTAACTTGAAGACCTGGAAAGGAACAGAACCGTCAAAGGATGGTGTCTTTACCTTTGGATTACTCGCTGAAACTGTTGGGCGATTTATTTGCAAGTCCTGTATATGACCTTTCAAAGCTTCTATCTCGGCATCCATTGTGTCCTCGAGCTGTACAATTTTTGTATTCTGTGCTTCTAACTGCGAAGACATTTGTGCCACCTGCAATGATAAGCGCTCCTCTTGTGCTTTCATCTTGGATGTAATCTGTGTCGACATTTCTAAAATACGTGTTTCTTGTGCTTCAATCTTCGATGTTATTTCTGACGAAATTTCTGCAATACGTATCTTCTGTTCTTCCATCTTGGATGCCAGTTGAGATGTTATATCTGCCGTTTGCGATTCCAGTTGAGATGACATTTGTGACGATATTTCTGAAATACGCGTTTCTTGTACTTCGATCTTTGATGTTATTCGTTTCTCTTGGGATTCTATCTTGGATGTTATACGGTTCTCCTGCGATTCCAGTTGGGATTCCACTGTTGACGTTTGCGCAGATATTGCAGCCAAAATCATGTTCAAGCCTGTGCTCGTAACTGTCTGCGATGTTTCGTTTTTCTCTTCAATTTTTGTTGTTGTCAGGATAAAAGACATATTCGTCCACATGAATTCCTTGCGACTCCATTACCTCTCGTAGCCATGCTTGAAGTTCGATCTTATTGCCGGTTGTATTCAATCCACGGTTCTCCAACTCCTTTTTCAGTTGCTGTATCTTCAATTCACTGAAGTTTGCCATGTCCTTGTTGTCCTCTGGAATTTATTCAACAATTCCTCTTCTGACACCAATTGTAACGAATTTACTGTAAATCCGCTTATTTTAAACTTGCTTCTTACGTTCGTATCGCTAAACTGTTGAATAAATAACTCCAATATTGAATAATGGAAAAATGGCCTTTATTAAAGTACTTCACAATAACACTTATACTTTGCAACTAGCTTGATTAACAACCAAACTGATTTATAGCTCAAATGAAACTCACTTTCAAAATAATACTGCTATTGCTCGCTAGATAGCGTCTTAGGTTAGGTTAGGTTAGGGTGGCTGCCCGAGGGCACACTTAGGACAGTAGCACTAGGCCCGTTGTGATACCACGTAAAATACCGTTACCTTTCCTCTTCGAACCATTTTGAGGACCTGATGAAAGCTACCAGGTCCTTGACGTCATGCTCCACAACCTGACTCATAGTACCTAGAAGTGGAGCTCCCAGAAAGCGCTGCCGTGCTCCGCTTAGTACTGGGCAGTTGCAAATGAGGTGAACCACCGTTTCCTCCTCCTCATCCTCTTTACAACTCCTGCAACGACGATAAGGCGCTCCTAGCTTTTCTGCATGCCTACCTATGAGGCAATGACCCGCTAGTTCCCCCACAAGTGTGGAAATTGTATCCCTTCTTAGGTTGTACACGTGACGGGACCTTTTAGGATCCCATTTAGGCCAGGTTTCTTTCGATGTTCGACACCCCTGTGTTTGTAGCCATCTTTCGTCGGCTTGACGGTAGATGTGCTCTTTTAGCATTAGCTTGCATGTGGACAGGGGCATACCTAAGCGTTCTTGTCCAGGAAGAACCTGCTTGGTTGTACCCTGCCTAGCGAGTTCATCTGCAATGCAGTTTCCCTCGATATCCCTATGTCCAGGGACCCATGTGAGGTGTACACGGTTCTGTTGAGCCATCTCTTGAAGAGATCGGCGACAGTTTAGTGCTAGTTCAGAATTGAACGAGTGGGAGCCCAGAGATTTTATGGCAGCCTGGCTGTCGCTGAAGATACAAATTTCTTTGCCGACAATGTATGTCCCTATCCTAGCTGCGGCTTCCATTATGGCTGCAACTTCTGCCTGGAATACACTGCAGTGGTCGGGTAGTCTGAATGAGAACTGGAGGTCAAGGTCCCTTGAGTATACTCCACCTCCAACTCTACCGTTTAGCTTGGATCCGTCCGTGTATATGGAAATGCTGTTGCTCATAGCAAGGCACTTATCCGACTCCGTCCAGTCATCCCTCCTGGGTGTGTTTATCTTAAAGTTGGTTTCCGCAACTGTTGTGGTCGCACAGTGATCCGTGCTAGGAGGGAGAAAACTGTATTTGTTTAGTATACTTGAGTGTCCTGTGGTCCTGTTGTTCCAACACGACAACTCCCTTAGACGCAGGGCTGACGTTGCCGCTGCTCGATGACCAGCCAGATCCAATGGAAAGATGTCAAGAATGACCTGAAGAGCTTCGCTAGGCGTTGTTCTTTGAGCCCCGCTTATGCTTATCATGCTGGATCTGTGGACTTTACCCAACAAGTTTAGGTTTGACGCCTTGCTCAAGGCTGGCCACCATACGACTACCCCATACAGCAGTATGGGTCTGATAATCGCGGTATAAATCCATCTGCATATGTTGGGGGTGAGTCCCCATTTTTTGCCAATGGCTCTTTTACACGTATATAATGCAATGTACGCTTCCTTTTGTCGCTGGATAACGTTGTCCTTCCAGTTCAGCTTTTTGTCTAAAACTACGCCTAGAAATTTGGCTTTATCTACCAGGCTTAGGCGCAACCCATTTAGTTCTGGTAGGTTCAACGATGGTATTTTGTATCGTTTGGTATATAAGACAAGCTCTACTTTATCGGAGTTGACGCTGAGTCCACATCGGGAAGCCCACAAGGAAACCTCTCGCAATGCTACCTGCATCAGGTCGCATAAAGTTTGAGGGAACTTGCCTCTGTAGATAATCGCTAGGTCATCAGCATATGCCACGACCTTCCCGCTCCCCCATCTAGTATCTCTTAATAGCGAGTTTACCGTTAGGTTCCATAGTAAAGGGGAAAGGACACCACCCTGGGGCGTGCCCCTTGCGACAAATCGTGTTATCTCAACCTTCCCCAGTGAGGAAAGCACTTTCCTTCCCCTGAGCAGTTGATCAATTAGTCCCACTAGGGGTCTATTTACGTCCAGATCAGTTAAAGCATTGTTAACGGCGTCTGGACTTATATTGTTGAATGCTCCTTCAATATCTAGGAAGACCACAAGACAATAATCCTTTTCGAACAAGGATGTTTCTATAGTAGAGACTAGGCTGTGTAGCGCAGTCTCCGCAGATTTACCTTTGGTGTACGCGTGTTGATAGTCCGAAATGAGATTCCTATCAATTCTTGTAGTGAGAAAATCGCTAACTATTCTCTCTAGAGTCTTGAGTACGAAGGATGAAAGACTGATAGGTCTGTAGTCCTTCGGCTCCTAGTGAGAGGCTTTGCCTGCCTTAGGAATGAATATGACCGTGGCGCTCCTCCATGCACACGGAATATAGTTCATAGCCAAACAAGCGGTATATATGTGCCGCAGCCAGTTGGCTGATAACTCCAAAGAGTAGATAAGTTGAGCGGGGACAATCCCGTCTTGTCCAGCAGCCTTAAAAGGTTTAAAACTTTCAACTGCCCACCTTACCCTCTCCTCAGGATATTCACAGCTTGGTTTGCTGCAGGTACTTCCGGTGCGTTGGCCATATTTCCCGGGAAATGTGTGTCCAGGAGCAGCTCTAGAGTTTCCCCTTCTGTGCTGGTCCAGGTACCATTCGGTCTCCGCAGAAAGCTAATAGCTGTTTGCGTCTTAGAAAGCACGCACCCTAGCCTGGATGTGTCCACGACACTTTCGACTCCAGTGCAGAAATTTCTCCATGAAGTTCTCTTCGCTTGTCTCAGGACTTTTTTGTAGGTCCTTAGTTTGGCCTTGTATTCTAGCCATTGTGACCCGTTATCAAAGAATTTGGCTTTGTTAAACTGTTCTCTACAGGATTTACGAAGTAGGTCCAGATCATGGGACCACCAGTGAGGTTTACGCTTACCGCGCGGTTTTGGCAATTGACAGGCCTGTTCTAAGGCATTTGAGAATGCCGATGTGAAGGTTTCTACCAGACCCTCTAGCTCCATCGTTGATGAGGGGCTTTGTGGGGGCAGTTCTGGTAGTTCTCTTGCTAACAGCTCATTATGTAGTTCCCAGTTTGTATTACGTGGGTTACGTCTCGCATTGGGCTGATCGACGAAGAACTCTAACATTACTTCAATATACCGGTGGTCTGAAAAGGAATGTTCCTCAAGAACACGCCATTTTTTAACCCACCCATAAACGCTTTCGCTACAAATAGTGAGGTCAATAACCTCTCTACGGTTTTTAGTAATAAAAGTTGGTTCATTACCTACATTGCAAAGTACAAGGTTAGTTGTTAAAAGGTACTCAAAAAGTGACTCACCACGAGTGTTTATGTCGGAACTACCCCACTGCACGTGGTGGGCGTTTGCGTATGTCCCGATTAGCAGATGGCCTTTGCTTGAGTCGGCCACCAGATCCTTTACCGTCTTTTGCGGAGGAGGTTCCTCTGCGTCGTACGGCATATAAATGGAGGCTAGCGTTAATTGGGTGCCTCCGCTTGCCAAGCTGGCCGCTGTAACGTCTCCATTGCTATAATTAGGTAAGAGAAAGATATTTAGCTCAAACTTTACTAAAATGCATGTTCTCACTTTACCTTCATCTGCAGCTCGGATGAGCTTAAATCCAATGGCCCCCAATCCGCAAATCCTTGAATTGTTCAACCAGGGTTCTTGGATAAGGACCACTTCGACGTCGCCTTTAGAAAGGCGTCTGATGAGAGCAGCCGAGGCTGCCTTACTTTTGTGCAGGTTTATCTGGAGCAACCTCAGCATGAGCTTGCTCAGACTCCCCTGCCTCCATCACCGTGATGTTGGGATCCTCTCCGTCGCTATCCAGCAGAGCATCCTCCATCGACAAATTGCCCAGAGCCCCTGCGCAATTTGACGTGGCGGAAACCAGGCTTTCGGCGTCGGATATTTCCTCTTCCACTTCGGGTGCCTCAATGTCCGTGTCCAAAGAGGCACTCGAAAGGGATGCGCGCTGTGCGTCCCCACGGTATACGTGAATTACGACCTCGCCGAGGCCGTAAAACACTCTTCCTTTGCTCCGTCTAAGGGGCTCGATAGCTTCCTTATTCAGGGCTAACACGACCTGTCTCCTAGGTCCTACAGCTTCCTCGACTTGGATGACACTCCAGTCCTGCGTTGGGAGAGCCGGGTTCATCAGTTGCAGCATGCCTGACCCTTGGCCGAGCCGGAATGTCCTTCCAGTCGACGACCTCGATAATCGCCCCGGGATAGACTTGTCCCAGCTTTGCGGCTGCTGCCTTGTACAGCGCAACAGACCTTGCATCCTCGCAAGCGAGTACCTTGATTTGGCCCTGGTACCATCCTGCATCAGAACCTCGCGGCGGACTACCCGGAGACTCCATCAGCACGTCAAGAACGGCGTTACCGATTTCATTCCGGACGTACGGCCACTGGTCTTT
Organism: Eurosta solidaginis; assembly: GCF_040869045.1. Taxonomy (NCBI): domain Eukaryota; kingdom Metazoa; phylum Arthropoda; class Insecta; order Diptera; family Tephritidae; genus Eurosta; species Eurosta solidaginis. The sequence continues at coordinate 183,656,879 of NC_090323.1, forward strand.
AGGGATTGCACCACGGTCATTCCCTCGGTCCAGGATTCCTATAAGGATCCGGCCCTTGGCTACCTCGGCAAAGCTGGGTTTGGCTACCGCGGGGTGAATCTGGTGCCTTTTCGGCGGTGGTTTGATATCCTCATCGGACCTTTGATGCTTATATGGGGTTGCGCTTGTTGGCAGAGAACCCCGAAAATTCGGCAGTAGAGCTCGCGCCCTTTCCACCGAATTCCTGGCGTTCTCTGACAGCGTTTCCAGCGGAACACCCTCATATCTTGACAGGACTTTTGCAGCCCTTCTCTTGTTCCTGTGGAACGATCCCTTGTGGGACTCTTCTTGAGAAGGGGTCCGACCCGTAGTTGCCCTCGCGGTCGTACCCTCGGATGATGTCTTCCTTATGGCTCCTTTCACCTTTGGCTCAGTGTGACCAGATCGTGGGACCCCTGTCACAGCCGTGGGGAGAACAGTCGCCATACCGGCGTCAGACGGGCGCCCAGCATCAGCAGGCGCGTCAGTGTTCGCCGTTGCCAGCGCAACTACCTTCGCCGCCATACTGGTGCTTGCCCCCGTCCGATCACCTAAGACTGTATTGAATGAGGTTGCCCTCTTGTCGTCCATGGGGAGCCGACCCGTCGTTTCCAACGCAGTCGCTCCCCCGGTTAAAGTAGCTGTTGCGGCCCCGTTTTCCCTTGGCTCGGAGTGACCAGGTCCAGAGACCCCTGCCACAGCCGTGGGAAAAATGGTTGCCGTTCCGGCGCTTGGTCGGTGTCCGGCAACAGCAGGAGCGTCAGGGTTCGCCGTTGCCAGCGCAACTCCCTTCGCCGCCATACTATTGCCGACCCCCACCAAGTCGCTCTTCCCTTTAGCATTGGTAGCATTGGTAGCCCTCCCTCGTTCACTAGGGCGTATGGATGCCAATGCTGTTGTCCTTCTCCCTGTGGAGGAGGACGAAGTGTCTTTTTCCTTGTTTTTTTTTTGTTTTTGTTGTTCATCTTGTTCGTACGACCACTTTGCTAGACGAGGCCAGCTTAGGGTCACCTTATTGAAAGGGGGAAAAGTGTCGTCCGCCGCGGCAGAGCCCCTTACCGCGGTAAGACAATTTCTACTCTCTGAGGCGGCCCGGTGTCAGAGAGGCTCCGTACAAATAGAGCCAGATTAACCTCCCGGCTGCAAACCATATAATGGGCACGGTGACGCATAACACCCTGGGTTGGGAGGGGGCAGATCTTGGTCATCGCTCACCCTAAGACTAGGCCACCGCAGTCATGGAGATCCATATGAACCTGCATCCTACTGGGTGGCATAGTCCCGTGGTCAGCGACTAAGCCCTCGCATCGCGGCAAGATGTCTGCCCTTCGCGAGGGAGATAGCGTCTTAATCGAAACTGATTATAGCGCTTCTACCGCTGGTGCTTTTATACTCTGTGATTTCCTCGTGGCATCTTCTAGGCGCTTCCAGAATTTGCTTAGTTGCCGTCATATAATTATAACTACAGATGCACGTATATAGCTTCTCATATGCGTGTATTTGTGAGCGACACTTCAACAATTATAATTGCATACTTTTGGGAGCATCTCTTCTCTGCTGCGTGTACGTACATATGTGTAGACATAATGTTTTATTCGTTTATGTAGATACATAATGATTGATCTATGGATGTGCATGCAAGGCGCTCCTTAGCATCGGCTTAGAGATGGCAGCACCCCTTAGTTTTGCTAATATTCGTAACAATATATAACATTTTGGAAAACACAAAACACCTGATAATTTAGTAAATAATACACCTAGAATGTTGAAATTTGACGTGTGGACTGATATTGAGACTCTTGATAGAAATTAAAAAAAAAAATATTTAAATGGGCGTGGCACCGCCCACCTATGATAAAATCAATTTTACAAATATTATTAATCATAAATCAAAAATCGTTAAACCTATCGTAACAAAATTCGGCAGAGAGGTTGCCTTTACTATAAGGAATGCTTTGAAGAAAAACTAACGAAATCGGCTAAGGCCACGCCCATTTTTATATAAAAGATTTTTAAAAGGGGTGTGGACGAATAAAATAAGCTATACCTTTGCAAAAAAGTTATTTGTTATCGAAGTGTTATATTTTTGTTGTCGATAAAAGAGGATAACGATTTTTTTCAAAAAGTTATCGATTATGTATAAAATGTTTATACAAAATTTATGGATACATTATTAAAATATCAACATTTTATCAATTAACTATCGAAAAATTACCGTTATCAATATGCTAACAAAAATGAAACTTGAAAGCGAAATTTTTATCGGCGTGTTATCTAAAAATCATCGATTTGTTATCGTCATCAGCTCGTTATTGCGTTTTCATCGATTTTTAATTAAAAAGTTATGGATTTGTTTTTAAAAAGCTGTTGATTTGTTATTGAAAAGTTATGGATTTGCTACACACAATTTATCGATAAATTATATAATTGCTATATCCAATCTTTTGTTGGTAGTTTATCGATTTTTATCAAAAATTTATCGATTTTATATCGAAAACTTCCGATTTCTTATTGTAGTATTTTCAGTTTGTTATCGGTATGCTTATCTATTTGATAACAAAAACTTCTCGTATTGTTGTGAAACCGATACCGATAAAACTTAAATAAAAAATCGATGAAACTTTTGTATGCCACCGGTAATAACCCGGATTCCGGTGAGAAAAACATAAGTTATTTAGTACAAATATTTCGAAAAGCAATTATTAGATACTTTTCTATTAATGTAAAAAAAAATTTCAATTATCTAAAAATTTTCTAATTTGGGAATATATAATTAAGATCACCGCGAGTGAAGGGCAAGTCCATACCTCAAAGTGCCTTATCTGATCTTTTTATGATGATAAATGCGACCGAGAAGCAACGTGATTGAAAATCAGCTGATATGAGAGCTTTGTGCACCAATTCCGAGAAAAATTTGTAATAAACTAAAACTAATTTCTAACAATTTTTTGTTTATTTCCAGAAATATGCACGTGCACTTTCAGACCAGGTTGTATAAATATTATTAAGCAGTTATCAAATAAGCGGAGTTAAGTACTGACATGTTCTTTGAAATTCTTAGAAGCTAATTCATAGTGTAGTTGTTGTTGTGCTCGCAAAGCTCCCAATGTCAACGTGGTATCCATATCTTTATAATCAAACATTTTAGTGGTTTCCAATTCAGCTATATGTACTCTGTTTGGTCAGCTAGCAATTTGTTGTTGCTTTGTCACTTTAAATCAAAGCTCCAAATCTCCAGCTATAAGGAGTGATTTAGATATCAGATCTAGAAGCAGCAAATTGCATGGGTCTTAGAAAGGTCCTAGTATTTGCCAAGAGGACGTAGTTATTTTATAACATTGGACCTGGTTTTTGATAGGGGTTTTAGTTTGGTCATTAAACAAACTTCTGGAAGTTCTCACAGATCGGTAGGTTCAACATCACCCAATCTTAGTCCAAAAAGTAACATGCGAAACGGCGTGAAGAGACAAATATTATTTTATAGCTCAAATTTTTTTTTTAATAATTTTCTAACTTAAGGTCATTTCCGTTTGATTTTTTTGCCACTTCTCTCTTACAGTGTCTGCCATGGCATCCCATCCAGTTAATATCTGACTTTTTGTAGTTAATTAGAAGTGGAATCCCGTAAAATTGTCAACTACTCGTCATCCGACTTTGTTAATTTTTATTTTGTTCACATATATTAATAGGAGTAACGTTCCTGCCAAATTTCATTAGGATATCTTCAACGACTGCCAAATTACAGCTTGCAAAACTTTTAAATTACCTTCCTTTAGAAGTGGGCGGTGCCACGCCCATTGTCCAAAATTTTACTTATTTTCTATTCTGCGTCATAAGGCCAACCCATTTCTGGATGGTTTTCGGGATTCGTCCCGTTATACTAGTGTTAAGGCAGCCATATGAATGCCCACATGCTCGCTTTGCGATTGGTCTCTAAGAGTTGCCTTTTTGTTGCTATTCTCTGTTATACACAATTTGAAACCTATATACATATGTTTTGAACGCAAATTGTGGGGATCATTTTAAGGCTCGTTCAACAGAACTTGATCGGTGACATTTTATTTTCTAGCAATGCGTTATTATTAGCAACGCTTATCACTATTATATCTTTACTAGCAGAACCGGCAAACGTTGTTCTTCGCTCACTTTCGTCTATCTGCATAACTCTCTTCCCAACTTCCTTATCCTTTTATTGACTCCTCCCTCTGCCTTTCTCTTTATCCGTCTCCGTCTTATCTTTCATTTATTTTCCGTTCTATCTATTTTTCTATCTTTGTCTAACTCTTTCTTTTTCTCAGCCTCTTTTATCTTCTCTCTATTTAATCTAATCTAATCGAATCTAATTAATTTTCTCGTAAGAGGAACTCATTTCATTGGTCATTTCAACAGCGTACAACTCGCAATGTTTAATTGTTTTATCTACGAGGTTTAAACAAGATACTGATTTGTTATCGAAATGTTACATTTTTGTTGTCGATGACAAAGGATAACGATTTGTTTTGAAAAGGTTATCGATAATGTATAAAATGTTTATCGAAAATATATGGATACATTATCAAAAAGATATCAACATCTTATCAATGAAATATCGAAAATTTACCGTTATCGATATGTTAACAAAAATGAAGCTTGAAAGTGAAATTTCTTATCGGCTTGTTATCGATTTGTTATTGAAAAGTCATCGATTTGTTATCGCTATCAGCTCATTATCGCGTTCTCATCGATTTTTAAATAAGAAGTTAAGGATTCGTCTTTAAAGAGCTGTTGATTAGTTATCGAAAAGTTATGGATTTGCTACACAAAATTTATCGATAAATTTTCTAATTGTGATATCTATTTTTTTGTTGGTAGTTTATTGCTTTTTATCAAAAATTCATCGATTTTGTATCGAAAACTTCCAATTCCTTATTCTAGTGTTACAACTTTGTTATCGGTATGCTTATCGAGGTAGCGTGTCATTATTCTGTATTATAAAATTCTGGGTGACAAAATTCTGTAAATTGCAAAAAAAATCTGCTTTCTAAAATTCTGCTTTTTCAAAATTCTGCATATTTCATTCTGGAAGTCAAAATTTCGGAATCATGGCATGGCGTAGCCGGTGTTGGATCGGCTAAGGGTAAGGCCGCCTACGCAGAAGGACATCACCGCGGCGGTAGCCACGGTTATACCACACACCCGCACTTGGCATGGCGTAGCCCATCGTTATTTTTTATAAGCGCGGCAGAAGGCCGCCTATGCAGAAAGGTGTTCTACGCAGAATTACTGTGCATGGCGCACTTTTTCAAAATATATATATATTTTAATACAGAATTTTGTAATACACAATTTTGAAAGCAGAATTTTGGAAAGCAGAATTTTAAAAAAGCAGAATTTTAAAAAGCAGAATTTTGTTTTTAGAATTTTGTACATACAGAATTTCGACACCAACCCCTTATCGATTTGATAACAAAAACTAATCGTATTGTTATGAAACAGATACCGATAAAAGTTAAATATAAAATCGATGAAACTTCTCGATGCCACCGGTAACAACCCGGATTCCGGTGAGAAAAATATAAGTTAGTACAAATATTTCGAAAAGAAATTATTAGATACTTTTCTATTAATGTAAAAAAATTTTCAATTATCTAATATTTTTCTAATTTGGTAATATATAATTAAGATCACCGCGAGTGAAGGGCAAGTCCATACCTCAAAGTGCCTTATCCGATCTTTTTACGATGATAAATGCGCTCGCATTCGACCGAGAAGCAATGTGATTGAAAATCAGCTGACATGAGAGCTTTATGCACCGATTCCGCGAAAAATTTGTAATAAACTAAAACTAATTTCTAACAAGTTTTTTGTTTGTTTCCAGAAATATGCACGTGCGTGAAATATTGAAACGCAATTCCAGACCAGGTTGTATAAATATTATTAAGCAGTTATCAAAGAAGCGGAGTTAAGTATTGACGTGTTCTTTGAAATTCTTAGAAGCTAATTCATAGTGTAGTTGTTGTTGTACTCGCAAAGCTCCCAATGTCAACGTGGTATCTATATCTTTAAAATCAAATATTTTAGTGGTTTCGAATTCAGCTATATGTACTCTGTTTGGTCAGCTAGAGATTTGTTGTTGCTTTCTCACTTTAAATCAAAATTTCCCAGCAGGAAAAAAAGCCCACTAAGAGCTAACTACAAGTTGGATTCCAATAAAGCAGCATACCTTCTTATCTATCAATTTTCTTTGGAAAAGGTTAACTATTTAGCACGGCAATGGCCGTGGACTCAAGTGCGGGACTGTTAAGTGTCGAAGATCATGTGTAGGCCTTACAACCCTAGACTAACAAATTAATTGCTATCATTAAAAAAAGATAACTGTAGACTCATGCTGGTTAATCTGACTGGACAGTGTCTTCTGGTGTCATAAGCTGCCTAGTCAGTGCGGGTTAGAGGAGAGAACGATCAAATAAGTTTTACGCTCGTGCGTCGTGCTTGTCAGACCAAATCTCCAGCTATAAGGAGTGATTTAGATATCAGATCTAGAAGCAGCAAATGGCATGGTTCTTAGAAAGGTCCTAGTATTTGCCAAGAGGACGGAGTTATTTTATAACATTGGTTTTTGATAGGGGTTTTAGTTTGGTCATTAAACAAACTTCTGGAAGTCCTCACAGATCGGTCGGTTCAACATCACCCAATCTTAGTCCAAAAAGTAACATGCGAAACGGCGTGAAGAGACAAATATTATTTTATAGCTCAAACATTTTTTTTTTTTTTAAATAATTTTCTAACTTAAGGTCATTTCCGTTTGAATTTTTTGCCATTTCTCTTTTACAGTGTCTGCCATGGCATCCCATTCAGTTAATATCTGACTTTTTGTAGTTAATTAGAAGTGGAATCCCGTAAAATTGTCAACTACTCGTCATCCAATTTTGCTAATTTTTATTTTTTACACATATATTAATAAGAGTAACGTTCCTGCCAAATTTCATTAGGATATCTTCAACGACTGCTAAATTACAGCTTGCCAAACTTTTAAATTACCTTCCTTTAGAAGTGGGCGGTGCCACGCCCATTGTCCAAAATTTTACTAATTTTCTATTCTGCGTCATAAGGTCAACCCATTTTCTGGATGGTTTTCGGGATTCGTCCGGGACCCTGTCAGGGTAATTTCGGGACTTTTTCGGGACTATTTAGGATCTTTTGGGCACCCTTCCGGCATAATTTCTGGATGGTTTTCGGGATCCCGTCGGGTCATTTCGGGACTACTTCGGGATAATTTAGGGACTCTTCCGGTATCATTTATGGATGATTTTCGGGATTTGTCCGGGTACCCGTCAGGGTCATTTCGGGAAATTTCTGGATAGCTTCCGGGGTCCATTTGGGGTCCCGTCTGGGTTATTTCGGGATCATTTGGGGACCCTTCCAGCATCATTTCATGATAGTTTCCGGGATGCCGTGAGGGTTATTTCTCGACTTTTTCGTCAGGAGGACCCTTCCGGCATTATTTTGGGATGGTTTTCGGGATCCCGTCAGGGTCATTTCGGGACTTTTGCCGGACTATTTCGGGACCCTTCGGGCATCATTTCTGAATGGTATTCGGAAATCGTCCGGGATCCCGTGAGGGTAATTTGGGATCATTTGGGGAGCCTTCAGGGATTTTTTCTGGATCGGTTACGGAATTCCGTCGGGGGCATTTCGTGACTTTTTCTGGATTATTTCGGGTTCATTTGGGGAGCCTTCTGACATCAGTTCTGGATGATTTTCGGGATCAATCTGGGATCTTTTCACGGTCATTTCGGGACTATTTCGGGATCTTTTCGGAACCCTTCCAGCATCATTTCTGGAGGGTTTTCGGTATTCGTGCGGCATCCCGTTGGGGTAATTTTGGGACTTTTTCGGGACTATATTGGAATCATTTGGGGACAATTCCGCCATCATTTCTGGATAGTTTTCGGGATCCTTTCGGGAGTCCCTCGGGGTTTTTCACGACCATTTCTGGACTATGTCACAATCATTCGGATTCCCTTCCGGGATCATTTGTGGATGGTTTTTGGGATCCGTCCGGTATCCATCCGGGATCATTTCGTGAATTTTTCTGGATTATTTCGGGATCCGTCCGGGATCCCGTAATGGTCTTTTCGGGACTATTTCGGAATCATTTAGGGACCCCTCAGGGATCATTTCTGGATGGTTTTCGGGATTTGTCCGGTATCCCATCGGGATAATTTCGGGACTATTTTGGTATCATTTTGGGACCCTCCGGGATCATGTAAGGACCCTTCGAAACCGGCAGTTGAGCACACATGCCTTTTTAAATTATGAGCTTTTATGGCATGAATTTGCTGCAAATTATTCGTAATTCAAATTCGGTAGGTTTTATCTTTAATATCTAACACATCTTTTCAGTTTTTTTTTTGATTTTTATAAATGAATCCTGTAACGAACTGTTATAACTATAATTACACTTTTTGTAATATTTTAACCAACTAAATACCCGAAAAAGCCACGCCTTTAAAATTTCTCTAACCCTTTCATTTGTTACATCTGTAAATAAATTGGAAATATCGAGCGAGTTAGTAGTATAGAGTCCCACCGCACAAAGTTTGTTATTCACAAGTGCCCCTGCTCCAGAATCTCCATATCCCAGAGTACTTCCACTACATCCAGCACAAATGATTGTGTCTTCTATAATCGATGAATTCGATCGATGACGGTTCTTGCATTGATCCTTTTGTATTATAGGAATTTTAGTAGTCTTTAGATAAGGAAAATAATCATATACATTTTTCATTATCGAACCCCATGCACTGACTTGCATATTCGTGCCTGGTTGTAATACGGTATTGGTATCGCAAAGCGTTACAGGCATTACTAAATTATCCTGCCATTCAAAATCTGTATTCAAAAATTATGCTGTGCACTTTGCGTTGTTGAACATAGCTAACCCCTGTATTATCGGTTACACCAGCTACAAAGTAGAGATCGCTCCATTTTCTCTCGAATACGCATCGCGGAGCTGTAATCACCGTTTTCACAGAGATTATGGAACAAGTGCTTGGAGATACTTGGAACACATATATATTGATACCGAATGTGCGCTGTCCTTTATTTCTATATCTTCTCCATTTATAATGCGAAATTCCGCATTCGTATAAGATAAAAGAACGACAAAGAGGATTGCGAAAAGATTGCGTGAGTACTTTTTAGTTTAAGAACTTTGGTATCACTTTTTAAGTATAAAGTACACCGAGAGAAATTTTGTGGGCGGGGCTTATACCAATCGCGCAATGTGAATAAAAAATAAGCAAAAAACTTTTGATGGCAGAAGTACAGTCGGAGTGTATGCTAAACACTTCCGAGAGGCGACGCCGCACAATGTGATATATCATCAACCTAGCTGATATAAAGTCACTATTGGAATAAATAATTAATTTTTCTAGCTCTACTCACCAGCTAACGCTTTTACATAAAAATAAGTATATTATATGTAAACATTTATTATTATTTCACCACTTTTTAAGTTTTTATTGAGCTAAATAAATTTAAATTATGAAAGGTTATATCAAAGTTAGAAAAATTTATTAGAGAAAACGTATTATCGTGAAGAAAAGCATATTTTTGTATGTAGTAATAAGTAATTGCAATAAACTTAAATAAATGTGATCAAAATCAAAAAAGCTCCAAATTCATATTAAATAGTTAAGCAAATATTTGGCCCAACTCAATCATATAATAAATAGAGCGGAGAGCTTAACCCGCAACAACAAAGTACGAAAAACATAAAGACTTCAAAATGAAATACTTCTTCCGACACATCAAGTACAAGTATGACATGGACACCTGTTACATTATTAAACAATACGGTAAAAACCAAAAATCATTGGCAAAACAACAACAAAGGCTGAAATTTCTGCTAAAATGCAAAGATTTTGGAATCACACCATCACACTTAAACGGTAAGGCTGGTAAATTTACAAAAGGCTTCACATTAGAAAAAACGAAGAAGGAAATGGAGAAGATAGAAAGGAAATTCTTGGAAAAAGTCTTAAGCTTACAGGTAAAAGAAACGAACATACAAATAAAACTAATAAAAGACACTACAAGAGAAATAGAGAAAAAATTGCGCCAAAAAGTAGAAGAAAAGGATTACAAAGCAATTGTAGAAACACAACAACAATTTTTAGAAAATACAAAAATAAAGTCAGAAAGTACCCTCAGGACAAAACTAAATAACTCAATTAAGAGAAATTTTGAAAAATTTGATTTGAGATATAATGAGGATTGAATTACAAATAATACTAAAATCACCATTCCCCCGGAGTGTAAATGGATACTATCATTAGGTAACAAATTCGCGCTACCAGTTTCCAGGAAAACTTTTTCACCACTACATCTAATTGCTGATATGGAGCAAAATATACAGACAATAACAGACAATAGGGAGAAAGATATGGCTAGATGCAATTTCGCGAAGAAAGTTAATACCTTTAGGAACAAAATTCAGAACAACGCAAAAGATAAATTCATACTCCAAATCTACGAGAATACACGAAAATTTATTAGTCAACATAAATATAACATAATTATCACAAATGCAGACAAAGGCAACAAAACAGTGGTGATGTATAAAGAAGATTACGAGAAGAAAATGCAAGACCTGTTAAATGATAAAACCACATATAAAACAATTAGAAATGATCCCACCCAATATCTAGAGCGCAAAAACAACAACATTGTAAACTGTCTCTACAAAAACAACAGCATAACCTTGAAAGAAAAAAACTATCTGATGTGCACAGCAGCTACGGCTCCCAGACTTTATGGCTTGCCAAAAGTTCACAAAATTAACACACCACTTAGACCTATCTCGTCATCAATCAATGTACCTTGCTTCAAACTATCCAAATTTGTTGGGAAAGTTCTAAAAAACGTAGTGTCTGAAACGCTGAATATTAAAAATTCCGTAAGCCTAAAAGAAAGAATAAAAAATTTAAATATTGAAGAGGATGAAATTCTCATATCTTTGGACGTCGTCTCCCTCTTCACGAACATACCGATCCAATTCGCCATAAGCACAATAATGAAGCAGTGGTCAAGCTTGAAGACTTTTATAAACATCAACAAAATAAACTTTTTAACACTACTTGAATTTTGTCTGAGAGAGAATAACTACCTCCTTTACAATGAAACCTATTATCAGCAAACTTACGGAATGCCAATGGGAAATCCTTTATCCCCAACCATTGCAGACATTGTCCTTGACAAAATTATTGACGACAGCATCGCTGAGCTAAAATCTTCCGACATATATATCAAATACATAACGAAATATGTAGATGATATATTCGCCGTAGTTCAGGTCAAAGACGTGGACGAAATTCTAAGAACATTCAATAGACAACACACAAAGATACAATTCACAATAGAAAAAGAAATGGGCAGCAAACTGGCATTCCTGGACATAGAAATATACAAATCCAATAACAAACTAACAACCATTGTAAATTTTACCAAGTAGCGCAACTAACAGCTGATCGGTGAAAATTCGCACATTCACACGCACAGTTCTCGACTCAGTTTCAAAAAAAAACTTTAGATTATTTAATTCAAATTTTAAAGTGAGATAATCCTTGCCAATTTATGTATACAGATTATATATGGCGTTTTTGTTGTTATTAAAACAATAGTTTTATTTATATTAAAGCTTTTATCATTTTTTTTTTTTAACTTTGAAAAAACTCCGAACACCATTCCTTCATTATATGACATTCGACTGCCTAGTCCACTGCCTTCCACTCTATTCGCAACATAACCTCTACTTAAGCTGCCAAACTATATAGTAAACAATGCTAACAACTAACTGGTACACAAAATCCATAGCATAATCAAGACTAATTAACTATCATTCAAATCACACATGGACGCAAAAGAAGAACACCATTATCAATTTTATATCGAAAATTTACACCTTGAGCGACCAGGAGTTCATAAATCACAACAGAGAGAAAGTGATAAACATATTACGCAAAAATTGTTATCCAGTCAATACAATAGAAAATTTAATACAAACAGCAATAAACAAAAACAAACACAAGAATCTGAATACAGCAAATAGCAAAAATACCAAAAAAACATACATTAGCGTTACATACATACCACACCTAACAGACAACAAAACATTACACAAAATCATACCAAGCAGTAACACAGCTATGCGCACAAACCAAATCATACATTAAAAAGCATATATACAAAAACAAAGGACAAAATTGAAAAGGAACAACTATATAACGTAGTTTACGAAATTCGATGTCATGGTAAAGAAGGAGAGAAATGTAACAAAGTTTATATCGGCACAACAAAAAGATCACTAGGAACGAGAATAAAGGAACATAAACTAGATGCAAAAAACAACAAAAGCAACACAGCACTGGCCCAACACCTTACGGAAAAGAAACACACAGCTGATTTCGACAACGCAACAATACTGGATGTGGAAAACAGAACGCGTAGAAGGATGACACTAGAGGGACTGCGCATACAACAAAAACTACCAACAACGATTAACTTCAAAGAGGACGTTGATAATATTAATTGTGCCTATGCGACGTCAATAACAAAGAATGTCTGGAGGTGACAAGTGCAATATTGTTTTTAATGTTAATAGACTGTATTTTAATGTAGCAAATGTCGGTGTGATTTTTAATTATTGTTCTTATTTGTTTGTTATTAATATGTGTACTTATATTTTTAAAGAAATGTGACAAAACCACTGGTTTAAACCAGGCATGCTTAACGAACGAAACGATATCATTTCGTTACGATAATCAACGCTAATAAACGAAACGAAGTCACTTCGTTTCGTTTATTAACGTTAAGATCGTCAAATTAACGTTATTTTGACGTTCTTAACGTTAATAAACGAAACGAAGTCACTTCGTTGATTATCGTAACGAAATGATATCGTTTCGTTTGTTAAGCATGCCTGGTTTAAACAATGTAAGTGATTTAATATTGAACATTAATACCAATTATTGTATATGTAACATATATGTTTTTCGTATTTAATAAATAGATTCCCTGAGGAAGACACGAAAATGTGTCGAAACGCGTCGGAAATAAAAAAATAAACTAGTTTTATTTAATTAAATCGGCCTAAAAGCTCCAAATTCATATTAAATAGCTAAGCAAATATTTGGCCCAACTCAATCATACAAAAAAATCCAAGTCGATAACGATATGTTAATCGCTGAAACTGGAGTCGAACTCTTCATCTAGGTCTAGAATAATATTTAATATATAATTACGTAATACTTCTAGAACCCGAAAGTAATACACTGTGCGCCGATTAGAAAAACTATTTTCCAATTAAAAAACTTCTTTCTTCATTTTTGATGTTTCTCTACCCAGGAGCTGAACCCAGGACACTCGGGGTGGCAGGCAGACCATGCTACCATAACTCAATGGCGGCCGCCGTCGGTAAAAGTGCCTGCTAAAATTAAAATTTTATTTATGGCAAATACAAAAAGCTATTAAGCGTTTATAATGCCGTTCCCATGCAAATTTTCTGATATAGGAGCCTATTTAATTAATAACTATAATGAAAATTTGTAATTAGGTAAACAAACGGAATTAATTGACGCATATACCAGCCCAATGAAATGAACTCGGTTTTGACAGAACATTTTGATATACTTCTTCAAAAGAAAACGTCCTAGTAATTGTTTGTCTATATATATGTACATATATTTGAACAGTTGAATTGTGCTCTCAAATTGATATGTGTACAATGACTATATTTTTAGTGAATATAGAGAAAAGTACAAAAGGTTTATTAGTTAATTAGTTTTATCTGTTTCCAAACTGCTAATAATTTCTATTGTATACTGCCAAAAAACCAGAGCTGTGAGAAGTGCACGAAATTCTGAGCAACAACACTGCTCGAATTTAAATGGGCTGACATAATCAATATTTATCTTTCGTTAAGTGTTAATAAGGTGTTAGTTTGTTGTGGATTTAGACGTCTCACGGTGGGGTATTTGATCAATCTAGCTGGCCAAAACTAAAACAGCAGTTATTTCTGTTACACAAGTGATTGTCTCATTTCATTGTTTTGAAAGGAAATACCTGACAGTAAAGTCACGGTGTTCCGCGCAGATATTATGGATCGAGCCCCCGGTTTCGGAGGAATCCGGGGTCTTTTTTGGCATTATATGAGATATGTGTGTCAATATGGGTATCAAACGAAAGGTATTTTACTCCGCATTTCTATTGACACTTTAAAGTAGGGTTGCCACTTACGGTTGCCACCTCACCTCCTTTTTTATATTTCTTTGTATATCCACTACCATATCGGAAAGGCTTAACCGATTTGAATCGAATTTGGTACATCGATATAGTATTACATTTTAAGACTTTTCGCCTCGTGAGGACGTTTTCACAAGGTTGCCACCTTTTGCCGATAGGGGTATCAGTCTATTACAAAATCACCACCCAAAAAATCGCAGGTATGCGCAGCCGTTTTTGTTATTAAACTTTAAAACAAACACAAGCTCATGTATTGCCAAAAAATTACTGACAAGATATGCCATGATAAAAAGACATATCTTTTTTTGTTTTTATCGGCCTATTGATAAATGATTCAAGGTTCGATTCGAGGTCAAGGCCAGAACAATAATTTTTTTTTCTAAATTTGAAAAATTTTATTTTGTTTTTGGAATAGTAAGTAGAAAATTTTTCAGACAACCTGCCATAGCTGCGCAGATAGATCTATTTCGAAGGGTGCTAAGCCTTCATCATCAGTACGCTTTAGGCATGCTGTGCTAACCATTTAGCTATACAGCGGTGGTTTGTTTCCAAAAACAAAATACAATTTTTCAAATTTAGAAAAATTAAAAAATAACAATAATTATCATTAGAAAAAAATTATTGTTCTGGCCTTGAGCTCGAATCGAACATATCTTTTTGTTTGCATGGTTTTTAAAAAATTTATTATTGGAAAGTAGTAGTATGACAAGTAGAATAAATCAGTCAAAACGTGCGGTATAAAAAAGGTAACACATGACTTAAAAACAAATTTACTTGTCTTACAGAAAATGGTACTAGATTTGATTAAGGCTAAACCAGTTAACAAGTATTTAGGTTAGAAGGGTATATTGCTTTTTAATCCAAAAATACATCGAACTGCATACAATTTTTATACAACTTTAGATGTGCGCGGTTAGCTCCGTTTACCTTGCAGATGGGTTTTGCGGTATGTATACTATACAGTGGACATCTAGGAACGCCAGGAAGTATATCAAAAAAATTGGAATATTTTGAAAAATCGACTTTTGGCCAGCTAGATTGATGACATACCCCACCGTGCGTCTGTTCATCTTTCACATATTCGTAAAACTAGCCTAAAACCGCGTCCCAGTCGGCACGATATGCCAAGATATGATCTTGAAAAAAAATAACGAGATAGTCCAAAAAATAATCTATAAATAGTTCCAACATACCGCGAAATACTCGCAGTCACGGAGATAAGCACACAGTGGTAAACATAAGGATGGTTATAGTTGAGTTCTTAAAAAAGGAGGAACCAACACTAACCCCCTCGAACAATTACTTTTTAATCATTTTTACACAATATAAATTTAAGTGTACTGACCTTCACCAATATTACAAACTCAATGGGACAAATAAACCGAGGGCTTTCGGGATCCCGTCGGGGTGATTTCGGTACTTTTTCGGGACTACTTCGGGATCATTTGGGGACCCTTCAAAGATCAATTCCAGATAGTATTCGGGATCCCGTCGGGGTAATTTCGGGACCACCTGGATTATTCCGCGATTTTTGGCGTTATTTAGGGATGGTTTTCGGGATCCGTCCGGGATCCTGTCGAGGACATTTCGGCACTTCTTCGCGATCACTTTGGGACCCTGTCGGGATCATTTCTAGATAGTTTTCTGGATCCGTCCGGGATCTCATCAGGATATTTTGGGACAATGTCGGGATCATTTAGGGACCCTTCCGGCATTATTTCTGGATGGTTTTCGGGATCCCGTCATGGTCATTTCGGGACTTTTTCGGGATCATTTCGGGACACTTCCAAAATCATTTCTAGATGGTTTCCGGGATCCGGTCAGGGTCATTCAAGACTTTTTCGGGACTATTTCGGGATCATTTGGGGATCCTTTAGGCATCATTTCTTTATACAATTGGTTTTGTTATTGATACTAGAGCAAAATTGCAATGTTTACAAAGGGCGATGGGTACTAAGGCATGTTTCTGAATTCCACTTTTTCATCAGCTAGCTTCTCGAGTTGCCTTTTTGTTGCTATTCTCTGTTATACAAAATTTGATACATATATACTATATGTGTTTAATGGAAATTGTGGGGAGTATTTTAAGGCTCGTTCAACAGAAATGGATCGGCGACATTTTATTTTCTAGCAATGCATTATTATTAGCAACGCTTATCACTATTATATCTTTACTAGCAGACCCGACAAACATTGTTCTTCGCTCACTTTCGTTAACTGCATAACTTTGGAGAAATGTTTACCTATTACTCTCCCTCCCCCTCTCTTCCGAACAGCCTTATCCTTTTATTGACTCCTCCCTCTGCCTTTCTTTTTATCCGTCACCGTCTTTTCTTTAATTTATTTTCCGTTCTATCTATTTTTCTATATTTGTCTAACTCTTTCTTCTTCTCAGCCTATTTTCTCTTCTCTCTATTTAATCTAATCTAATCGAATCTAATTAATTTTCTCGTAAGAGGAACTCATTTCATTGGACATTTCAACAGCGTACAACTCGCAATGTTTAAATGTTTTATCGACAAGGTTTAAACAAGATATCGATTCGTTATCGAAATGTTACATTTTTGTTGTCGATAATAAAGGATAACGATTTGTATTGAAAAGGTTATCGATAATGTATAAACTGTTTATCGAAAATTTATGGATACATTATCAAAAAGATATCAACAACTTATCAATTAAATATCGAAAATTTACTGTTATCGATATGTTAACAAAAATGAAAATCGAAAGTGAAATTTGTTATCGACGTGTTACCGATTTGTTATCAAAAAGCCATCGAATTGTTGTCGCTATCAGCTCATTATCGCGTTCTCATCGATTTTTAAATAAGAAGTTAAGGATGCTGTCGATTAGTTATCGAAAAGTTATGGATATGCTACACAAATTTTATCGATACATTTTCTAATTGTGATATCTAATTTTTTGTTGGTAGTTTATTGCTTTTTATCAAAAATTCATCGATTTTGTATCGAAAACTTCCAATTCCTTATTCTAGTGTTACAACTTTGTTATCGGTATGCTTATCGAGGTAGCGTGTCATTATTCTGTATTATAAAATTCTGGGTGACAAAATTCTGTAAATTGCAAAAAAAATCTGCTTTCTAAAATTCTGCTTTTTCAAAATTCTGCATATTTCATTCTGGAAGTCAAAATTTCGGAATCATGGCATGGCGTAGCCGGTGTTGGATCGGCTAAGGGTAAGGCCGCCTACGCAGAAGGACATCACCGCGGCGGTAGCCACGGTTATACCACACACCCGCACTTGGCATGGCGTAGCCCATCGTTATTTTTTATAAGCGCGGCAGAAGGCCGCCTATGCAGAAAGGTGTTCTACGCAGAATTACTGTGCATGGCGCACTTTTTCAAAATATATATATATTTTAATACAGAATTTTGTAATACAGAATTTTGAAAGGAGAACTTTAGAAAGCGGAATTAAAAAAAAGCAGAATTTTAAAAAGCAGAATTTTGTTTTTAGAATTTTGTACATACAGAATTTCGACACCAACCCATTATCGATTTGATAACAAAAACTAATCGTATTGTTATGAAACAGATACCGATAAAAGTTAAATATAAAATCGATGAAACTTCTCGATGCCACCGGTAACATCCCGGATTCCGGTGAGAAAAATATAAGTTAGTAAAAATATTTCGAAAAGAAATTATTAGATACTTTTCTATTAATGTAAAAAAAATTTTCAATTATCTAAAATTTTTCTAATTTGGGAATATATAATTAAGATCACCGCGAGTGAAGGGCAAGTCCATACCTCAAAGTGCCTTATCTGATATTTTTATGATGATAAATGCGGCTGAGAAGCAATGTGATTGAAAATCAGCTGAAAGCTCTCATGCTTTGTGCACCAATTCCGCGAAAAATTTGTAATAAACTAAAACTAATTTCTAACAAGTTTTTTGTTTGTTTCCAGAAATGTGTACGTGCGTGAAATATTGAAACGCAATTCCAGACCAGGTTGTATAAATATTATTAAGCAGTTATCAAAGAAGCGGAGTTAAGTATTGACGTGTTCTTTGAAATTCTTAGAAGCTAATTCATAGTGTAGTTGTTGTTGTACTCGCAAAGCTCCCAATGTCAACGTGGTATCTATATCTTTAAAATCAAATATTTTAGTGGTTTCGAATTCAGCTATATGTACTCTGTTTGGTCAGCTAGAGATTTGTTGTTGCTTTCTCACTTTAAATCAAAATATCCCAGCAGGAAAAAAAGCCCACTAAGACCTAACTACAAGTTGGGTTCCAATAAAGCAGCATACCTTCTTATCTATCAATTTTCTTTGGAAAAGGTTAACTATTTAGCACGGCAATGGCCGGGGACTCAAGTCCGGGACTGTTAAGTGTCGAAGATCATGTGTAGGCCTTACAACTCTAGACTAACAAATTAATTGCTATCATTAAAAAAAGATAACTGTAGACTCATGCTGGTTAATCTGACTGGACAGTGTCTTCTGGTGTCATAAGCTGCCTAGTCAGTGCGGGTTAGAGGAGAGAACGATCAAATAAGTTTTACGCTCGAGCGTCGTGCTTGCCAGACCAAATCTCCAGCTATAAGGAGTGATTTAGATATCAGATCTAGAAGCAGCAAATGGCATGGTTCTTAGAAAGGTCCTAGTATTTGCCAAGAGGACAGAGTTATTTTATAACATTGGTTTTTGATAGGGGTTTTAGTTTGGTCATTAAAAAAACTTCTGGAAGTCCTCACAGATCGGTCGGCTCAACATCACCCAATCTTAGTCCGAAAAGTAACATGCGAAGCGGCGTAAAGAGACACATATTATTTTATAGCTCAAATTTTTATTTTTTTTTTTTAAATAATTTTCTAACTTAAGGTCATTTCCGTTTGATTGTTTGCCACTTCTCTCTTACAGTGTCTGCCATGGCATCCCATCCAGTTAATATCTGACTTTTTGTAGTTAATTAGAAGTGGAATCCCGTAAAATTGTCAACTACTCGTCATCCGATTTTGCTAATTTTTATTTTTTACACATATGTATATTAATAGAAGTAACGTTCCTGCCCAATTTCATTAGGATATCTTCAACGACTGCCAAATTACAGCTTGCAAAACTTTTAAAATACCTTCCTTTAGAAGTGGGCGGTGCCACGCTCATTGTCCAAAATTTTACTAATTTTCTATTCTTCGTCATAAGGTCAACCCATTTTTTGGATGGTTTTCGGGATTCGTCCGGGATCCTGTCAGGGTAATTTCGTGACTTTTTCGGGATCTTTTGGGCACCCTTCCGGCATCATTTCTGGATAGTTTTCGGGATCCCGTCGGGTCATTTCGGGACTACTTCGGGATAATTTAGGGACTCTTTCGGTATCATTTATGGATGGTTTTCGGAAATCGTCCGGGATGCCGTGAGGGTAATTTAGGATCATTTCGGGAGCCTTCAGGGATTTTTTCTGGATCGGTTAGGGAATCCCATCGGGGGCATTTCGTGACTTTTTCTGGATTATTTCGGGTTCATTTGGGGAACCTCCTGACATCAGTTCGGGATGTTTTCGGAACCCTTCCGGCATCATTTCTGGATGGTTTTCGGTATTCATACGGGATCCCGTTGGGGTAATTTCGGGACTATATCTGAATAATTAACAATTCCGGCATCATTTCTGGATAGTTTTCGGGATCCATCTGGGAACCCCTCGGGGTTGTTTCGCGACCATTTCTGGACTATGTCACAATCATTCGGATTCCCTTCCGGGATCATTTGTGGATGGTTTTTGGGACCCGTCCGGTATCCAGCCGGGATCATTTCGCGACTTTTTCTGGATTATTTCGGGATCCATCCCGGATCCCGTAATGGTCTTTTCGGGACTATATTGGAAATATTTGGCGACCCCTCCGGGATCATTTCAGGATCCTTCGAAACCGGCAGTCGAGCACACATGCCTTTTTAAATTATGAGCTTTTATGGCCATGAATTTGCAGCAAATTATTCGTAATTCAAATTAGGTAGGTTTTATCTTTAATATCTAACACAGCTTTTCGGTTTTTTTTTTTTTTATTTTTATACTCAGTTGAGCAGAGCTCACAGAGTATATTAACTTTGATTGGATAACGGTTGGTTGTACAGGTATAAAGGAATCGAGATAGATATAGACTTCCATATATCAAAATCATCAGCATCGAAAAAAAATTCGATTGAGCCATGTTCGTCCGTCCGTTAACACGATAACTTGAGTAAATTTTGAGGTATCTTGATGAAATTTTGTATGTAGGTTCCGGGGCACTCATCTCAGATTGCTATTTAAAATGAACGATATCGGACAATAATCACGTCCACTTTTTCGATATCGAAAATTTCGAAAAATTGAAAAAGTGCGATAATTCATTACCAAATACGGATTAAGCGATGAAACTTGGTAGGTGAGTTGTATTTATGACGCAGAATAGAAAACTAGTAAAATTTTGGACAACGGGCGTGGCACCGCCCACTTTTAAAAGAAGGTAATTTAAAAGTTTTGCAAGCTGTAATTTGGCAGTCGTTGAAGATATCATGATGAAATTTGGCAGGAGAGTTACTCTTATTATTATATATCTGCTCAATAAAAATTAGCAAAATCGGAGAACGACCACGCCCACTTTTAAAAAAATTTTTTTTTTAAATTCAAATTTTAAAAGAAAAGTTAATATCTTTACAGTATATAAGTAAATTATGTCCACATCCAACTCCAGTAATGATATGGTGCAATAAAATACCAAAATAAAAGAAAACTTCAAAATGGGCGTGGCTCCGCCCTTTTTCATTTAATTTGTCTAGGATGCTTTTAATGCCATAAGTCGAACAAAAATTTACCAATCCTTGTGAAATTTGGTAGAAGCTTAGATTCTAGGACAATAACTGTTTTCTGTGAAAAAGGGCGAAATCGGTTGAAGCCACGCCCAGTTTTTATACACAGTCGACCGTCTGTCCTTCCGATCGACCGTTAACACGATAACTTGAGCAAAAATCGATATATCTTTACTAAACTCAGTTCCAGTACTTACCTGAACTCACTTTATATTGGTGTAAAAAATGGCCGAAATCCGACTATGACCACGCCCACTTTTTCGATATCGAATATTACGAAAAAAGAAAAAAATGCCATAATTATATACCAAATACGAAAAAAGGGATGAACCATGGTAATTGTATTGGTTTATTGACGCAAAATATAACTTTAGAAAAAAACTTTTTAAAATGGGTGTGACACCTACCATATTAAGTAGAAGAAAATGAAAAAGTTTTGCAGGGCGAAATCAAAAGCCCTTGGAATCTTGGAAGGAACACTCTTCGTGGAATTACATATATAAATAAATTAGCGGTACCCGAAAGATGATGTTCTGGATCACCCTGGTCCACATTTTGGTCGATATCTCGAAAACGCCTTCACATATACAACTAAGGGCCACTCCCTTTTAAAACCCTCATTAATACCTTTAATTTGATACCCATATCGTACAAACACATTCTAGAGTCACCCCTGGTCCACCTTTATGGCGATATATCGAAAAGGCGTCCACCTATAGAACTAAGGCCCACGCCCTTTTAAAATACTCATTAACACCTTTCATTTGATACCCATATAGTACAAACAAATTCTAGAGTCACCCCTGGTCCACCTTTATGGCGATATCCCGAAAAGGCGTCCACCTATAGAACTAAGGCCCACGCCCTTTTAAAATACTCATTAACACCTTTCATTTGATACCCATATCGTACACAAAAATTCTAGAGTCACCCCTGGCCCACCTTTATGGCGATATCTCAAAAAGGCATCCACCTATAGAACTAAGGCCCACCCCCTTTTAAAATACTCTTTAACACCTTTCATTTGATACCCATAACGCCCTTTTAAAATACTCATTAACACCTTTCATTTGATACCCATATTGTACAAACGCATTCTAGAGTCACCCCTGGTCCACGTTTATGGCGATATCCCGAAAAGGCGTCCACCCATAGAACTAAGACCCACTCCCTTTTAAAACACTTATTAACACCTTTCGTTTGATACTCATATAGTACAAACAAATTCTAGAGTCACCCCTGGTCCACCTTTATGGCGATATCTCGAAAAGGCGTCCAC
This sequence comes from Eurosta solidaginis, assembly GCF_040869045.1. Classification (NCBI taxonomy): domain Eukaryota; kingdom Metazoa; phylum Arthropoda; class Insecta; order Diptera; family Tephritidae; genus Eurosta; species Eurosta solidaginis. The sequence continues at coordinate 183,679,280 of NC_090323.1, forward strand.
ATATAGAACTAAGGCCCACGCCCTCTTAAAATACTCATTAACACCTTTCATTTGATACTCATATCGTACAAACAAATTCTAGAGTCACCCCTGGTCCATCTTTATGGCGATAACTCGAAAAGGCGTCCATCTATAGAACTTAGGCCCACTCCCTTTTAAAATTATCATTAACACATTTCATTTGATTCCCATATCGTACAAACAAATTCTAGAGTCAAGCCTGGTCCACCTTTATTGCGATATCCCTAAATGGCGTCCATCTATATAACTATGGCCCACTTCCTCTTAAAATACTCTTTAATACCTGCCATTTGATACGCATGTCATACAAACACATTCCAGGGTTACCCTAGGTTCTTTTTACAACATGGTGATTTTCCCTTACCTTGTCTCCACAGCTCTCAACTGAGTATGTAATGTTCGGTTACACCCGAACTTAGCCTTCCTTACTTGTTTTAAATGAATCCTGTAACGAACTGTTATAACTATAATTACACTTTTTGTAATATTTTAACCAACTAAATACCCGAAAAAGCCACGCCTTTAAAATTGCTCTAACTCTTTCATTTGTTACATCTGTAAATAAATTGGGAATATCGAGCGAATTAGTAGTATAGAGTCCCACCGCACAAAGTTTGTTATTCACAAGTGCCCCTGCTCCAGAATCTTCATATCCCAGAGTACTTCCACTACATCCAGCACAAATGATAGTGTCTTCTATAATCGATTAGTTCCATCGATGACGGTTCTTGCATCGATCCTTTTGTATTATAGGAATGTTAATAGTTTTTAGATAAAGAAAATAATCATATAAATTTTTCATTATCGAACCCCATCCACTGACTTGCATATTCGTGCCTGGTTGTAATATGGTATTGGTATCGCAAAGCGTTACAGGCATTACCAAATTATCCTGCCATTCAAAATCTGTATTCGAAAATTATACTGTGCACTTTGCGTTGTTGACCATAGCTAACCCCTGTATTATCGGTTATAACAGCTGCAAGTAGAGATCACTCCATTTTCTCTTGAATACACATCGCGTAGCTGTAATCACCGTATTCACAGAGATTATGGAACAAGTGCCAAGATACTTGGAACACCTGTATATTGATACCAAATGTTCGCTGTCCTTTATTTCTATATCTTCTCCATTTATAATGCGACATTCCGCATTCGTATAAGATAAAAGAGCGACAAAGAGGATTGCGAAAAGAATGCGTGAGTACTTTTTAGTTTAAGAATTTTGGTATCACTTTTTAAGTATAAACTACACCGAGATTAATTTTGTGGGCGAAATTTATACCTAATTGCGCAATGTGAATAAAAAATAAGCAAAAAGCTTTCACGGCAGAAATACATTGGGAGTGTATACTAAACACTTCCGAGGGGCGACGGCGATTATAAAAACTATTTTCTAATTAAAAAACTTCTTTCTTCATTTTTGATGTTTCTCTACCCGGGAGTTGAACCAAGGACCCTCGGGGTGGTAGGCAGACCATGCGACCATCACTCTATGGCGGCCGCCGTGGGTAAAAGTGCCTGCTAAAATTAAAATTTTGTTTATGGCAAATACAAAAAGCTTATTAAGCGTTTATAATGTTGTTCCCATACAAATTTTCTGATATAGAAGCCTAATAATCCTATTTAATCTATAAATCTTATAAAATAAAGTCGCTAAATGCCATGTATGCACATAACTTCTTACAGAATACTCCGATTTTAAAACGATTTTTTGCATTTGAAAACTTAGCTACGTGAGATGATACAGTTAATATAGATATATGTATATTATAGGGGCGTGGCAAATTGCCAAAATGTAGCAAAAAATCATAAAATTTTTGTTTACACAGCTATAACTCATAAACGGATGGATGGATTTAAAAAAATTCTACTTTTCAGTAAAACTTTAAAATATTTACCTTCGATCTGCATCAAAAAAAAATACTTGATTCCTTTCTTATATCAGCCAAATTGTTTAAACAAAAGTAACATTTTTATCAAAAAATGCGTATGTGTGTTTGTTCGCTGTGAACTGACCGCGCTAATTGCTTTTGAGTGAGGCTTGATGCGACACATACATACGTACATATATAGCATTCGCTGCGTTATTTAACTTTGGGCGTAGGTTTATAGGTATGTATGGATGTACATCACTACATAGTATAAAACAAAGTTTCTTTTTCTGTCCCTATGTCCCTTTGAATGCTTAAACCTTTAAAAATACGCAACGGATGTTGATGCGCTTTTTTAATAGATAAAGAGTGATTGAAGAGGAAGTAACGGATGAACATATTTGGCTGAAAATTGGTGGAGGGGTAGCTTAGAACCAGGAGACAGACATAGGCTAATTTTATCCCGTTCTGGATAGGGTCTTGAGATCAAAACGTGGATCTGGGTAATCCTGGGATATGTTTGTACAATATGGGTATAGAATGTAAGCTGTTTATGAGTACTTTGATACGGGGTATTTTTCGTACCCGCGTGTAGCTAGGGTCTCGAGATATAAGCGAAAACTTGGACGCGGGTACCCCTAGAATGTGTTTATAGAATATGGATAACAAATGAAAGCTGTTGATGAGTGCTTTAGTACAGGGTAGTTTTCATACCTATTTGTGCAGGGTCTCGAGATATAGGCCAAAACGTGCATCAGGGTAACACTAGGATGTGTTTTTACATTATGGGTATCAAATTGAAGCTGTTGATGAGTGCTTTTGTACAGAGTAATTTTTATACCGCTGGGTGACTAGGGTCTCAAGATATGGGCAAAACCTGGACCCGGATACCCCTAGAATGTGTGTGTAATATGGATATCAAATGAAAGTTGTTGTCGAGAGCTTTAAATTAATTTTCATTGTGATATTCGATTTAGTTGCATTAACCTGGCAAAACTGATAAATGTGCATGCGAAGCCGAAATAAAGACATGAATTAATAATACCCACATAACTATTTACATACGTCCTATTCGATTTGCCTGGTAATAAGGGATGAAGGAGAATGGGAAAAACTTTAGAGAAGAGAAACGACGGAAGGAAAAGGAGACTGAGAAAGAGATAGAGTGAGACGAAAATAGAGATAGATGAAGCGAAAAGACGGAGGTAGGAGTGAATAAAAGGATTAAGAAAAAGTGAGGAGGGGGAGGGGGGGCAGAGTTAGGCGGAAAAAGTTTATTAAAATATATGGATATAGACCAAATTTATGGCAGAACAACGCCTGACGGGTCTGCTAGTTAATAACTGTAATGAAAATTTGTAATTAGGTAAACAAACGGAGTTAATTGACGCATATACCAGCGTAATGAAATGAACGCGGCTTTGACAGAACATTTTGTTATACTTTTTCAAAAGAAAACTTCCTAGTAATTGTTTGTTTATATATATGTACATATATTTGAACAGCTGAATTCATATGTGTACATTGACTGTATTTTTAGTGAATATACAGAAAAGTACAAAAGGTACCTACGCTTAATTAGTTTTATCTGTTTCCAAACTGCTAATAGTTTCTATTGTATACTGCCAAAAAACCAGAGTTGTGAGAAGTGCACGAAATTCTGAGCAACAACACTGCTCGTACTTAAATGGGCTGACATAATCAATATTTGTCTTTCGTTAAGTGTTAATAAGGCGTTAATTTGTTGTGGATTTAAACGTCTGTTCAGCTTTCACATATTCGTAAAACTAGCCTAAAACTGCGTCCCAGTCGGCACGATATGCCAAGATATGATCTTGAAAAAAATAACGAGATCGTCCAAAAAATTATCTATAAATAGTCCCAACATACCGCGAAATACTCGCAATCACGGAGATAAGCGCACAGTGATAAACAGAAGAAAGGTTATAGTTGAGTTCCTAAAAAAGGAGGAACCAACACTAAACCTCCGAACAATTACTTTTTAATTATTTCTACATCATCGGGGTAATTTTTGGACTATTTCAGGATTACTTAGGGACCCTTCCGGCATTATTTCTGGATGGCTTTCGGGATCCCGCCAGGGCCGTTTCGGGATTATTTCGGGACACTTCCAGAATCATTTCTAGATGGTTTCCGGGATCCCGTCAGCGTCATTCGAGACTTTTTCGGGACTATTTCGGGATCATTTGGGGATCCTTTTGGCATAATTTCTTTATACAATTGTTTTTGTTATTCATACTAGAGCAAAATTGCAATGTTTACAAACGGTTTCTGAATTTCAATTTTTTATCAGCTAGCTTCTCGGGAGATATTGATTTCGCAATCTCCAACATTCATAATTTATACTAGTGTTAAGGCAGCCATATGAATGCCCACATGCTCGCTTTGCAATTGGTCTCTAAGAGTTGCCTTTTTGTTGCTATTCTCTGTTATACACAATTTGAAACCTATATACTATATGTTTTGAAATTGTGGGGAGCATTTTAAGGCTCTTTCAACAGAACTTGATCGGTGGCATTTTATTTTCTAGCAATGCATTATTATTAGCACCGCTTATCACTATTATAGCTTTACTAGCAGACCCGACAAACGTTGTTCTTCGCTCGCGTTCGTTTATCTGCATAACTGTCTTCCCAACTTCCTTATATTTTCATTGACTCCTCCCTCTGCCTTTCTCTTTATCCGTCTCCGTTTTATCTTTCACTTATTTTCCGTTCTATCCATTTTTCTATCTTTGTCTAACTCTTTCTTTTTCTCAGCCTCTTTTCTCTTCTCTCTAATTAATCTAATCTAATCTAATCTAATCTTATCTAATCTAATCGAATCTAATCACCATGTTCACCATGGAAATGGAGGAGAACGCGAGCATCCCTTTCCTCGATGTTCGCATATACAGAGATAACAACAAAATCAAATTAAATTGGTACTCTAAGTCGCCTGATCAATTTCTTTTCGTCCCAACCGACCAAGTACAAAATTAATACAGCGAAGAATCTTATACACAAAATACTAACGCTAAGCCACCGAGATTTCCATGACGCTAATTTAGAAAAGATACACGCAATATTGAAAAATAATAACTACCCCGACCACCTTATACACGAATTAATCAACCAGGAAACCATGAAAAACAGCAACCAACACAACATACCTTCTAACACAGTAACAACAGATAAAAAGAAATACTACAGTGTGACATACATACCGAAATTAAGTGCAAGCATCGATCACAATATACTCGAACAACAAAACATCACACTAGCCTACAGGTCCAACAATACATTATCCAAAATATACACAAGAACAAAATCTCCAATAGACAAGCAACAACAAAACAACGTCATATATAAAATTGAATGCATGGAAAAAGAAAACAAGCAATGCGATAAAGCATACATTGGGACGACAAAGCGCGCACTAGGTATTCGCATTGCCGAACACTAAGCAGACATAAAAAAACAAAAACCCACTACAGCCCTATCACAACATATGATTAACAACGGCCATACAGCAGATTTTACCAACACGACAATTATTGATAAGGAGAAAAGAGAAATGACGAGATATACCTTGGAAAGCTTGCACATTTTACAAAACAGAGAAAGGACCATGAACAAGAAGGAAGATAGCGATAATATTGCCGCAGCATACATGCTTTGTCTAAACAAAAAACAAATTAGTTATGACAAGAACCGTAATTATAAACAAAATTCTTAACTAACAACAATATAGCATAAAAATTTAAACTGTGAGCGACACCCATAGCATAAGTATGTATTAAATTCCCACCAGGTAAATGTTGTTGTATAACACTCTCAGCATTAATTTTTGAAATTTTTATGCTATATTGTTGTTAGTTAAGAATTTTGTTTATAATTACGGTTCTTTATTTGTTTACTTTTTATGTTTATTTTCGTTTTTGTCATATCAAATTTTAAATTAGTCGATCTGGTACATCCAACGATGTAAGTCAAATGTATACATGTACTTTTATGTTTTTTATTATAATACTTGTATTTTTGTATTTCTAGTCCTGAAGATGACTTCTAATTGAAGTCGAAATATCGATAAATAAAAAACGACAATATATAACATATACAAATAAGCAGTTTTCTTTGTTTGTTATTTAATACTGTATGGCCTCGAGCTCGACAATTTACAAACATTTTTACAAACTAAAGGCCAAAAAACCAACAAAAAAATAAAAAATAAAAATTATTGAACTGATCGCAAAAAAAAAACCCAACAAGAATCTAATCAATTTTCTCATAAGAGGAACTCATTTCGTTGGCCATTTCAACAGCGTACAACTCGCAATGTTTAATTGTTTTATCGCCCAGGTTTAAACAAGATATCAATTTGTTATCGAAATGTTACATTTTTGTTGTCGATGACAAAGGATAACCATTTGTTTTGAAAAGGTTATCGATAATGTATAAAATGTTTATCTAAAATTTATGGATACATTATCAAAAAGATATCGACATCTTATCGATGAAATATCGAAAATTTACCGTTATCGGTATGTTAACAAAAATGAAGCTTGAAGGTGAAATTTGTTATAGGCCTGCTATAGATTTGTTATCGAAAAGTCATCGATTTGTTATTGCTATCAGCTCATTATCCCGTTCTCATCGATTTTTAAATAAGAAGTTAAGGATTCGTCTTTAAAGAGCTGTCGATTAGTTATCGAAAAGTTATGGATTTGCTACACAAAATTTATCGATAAATTTTGTAATTGTGATATCTAATTTTTTGTTGGTAGCTTATCGATTTTTATCAAAAATTCACCGATTTTGTATCGAAAACTTCCAATTCCTTATTTTAGTGTTACAACTTTGTTATCGGTATGCTTATCGAGGTAGCGTATCATTATTCTTTATTACAAAATTCTGGGTGATAAAATTCTTTAAATTGCAAAAAAACTCTGCTTTCTAAAATTCTGCTTTCTAAAATTCTGCTTTTTCAAAATTCTTCATGTTTAATTCTGGAAGTCAAAATTCCGGAATCATGGCATGGCGTAGCCGGTGTTGGATCGCCTAAGGGTTATTTTTTTAAAGTGCGGCCAAAGGCCGCCTACGCAGAAGGATATACCACGCAGAAGGACATCCCCGCGGCGGTAGCCACGGTTATACCACACACCCGGACTTGGCATGGCGTAGCCCAGGGTTATATTTTATAAGCGAGGCCGAAGGCCGCCTATGCAGAAAGCTGTTCTACGCAGAATTACTGTGCATGGCGCACTTTTCCAAAAAATATATATATATTTTAATACAGAATTTTGAAAGCAGAATTTTAGAATTTTAAAAAAGCAGAATTTTGTTTTTAGATTTTTGTACATACAGAATTTCGACACCAACCCCTTATCGATTTGATAACAAAAACTAATCGTATTGTTATGAAACAGATACCGATAAAAGTTAAATATAAAATCGATGAAACTTCTCGATGACACCGGTAACAACCCGGATTCCGGTGAGAAAAATATAAGTTAGTACAAATATTTCGAACAGAAATTATTAGATACTTTTCTATTAATGTAAAAAAAATTTTCAATTATCTAAAATTTTTCTAATTTGGGAATATATAATTAAGATCACCGCGAGTGAAGGGAAAGTCCATACCTCAAAGTGCCTTATCTGATCTTTTTATGATGATAAATGCGACCGAGTAGCAATGTCATTGAAAATCAGCTGACATGAGAACTTTATGCACCGATTCCACGAAAAATTTGTAATAAACTAAAACTAATTTCTAACAAGTTTTTTGTTTGTTTCCAGAAATATGCACGTGCGTGAAATATTGAAACGCAATTCCAGACCAGGTTGTATAAATATTATTAAGCAGTTATCAAAGAAGCGGAGTTAAGTTTTGACGTGTTCTTTGAAATTCTTAGAAGCTAATTCATAGTGTAGTTGTTGTTGTACTCGCAAAGCTCCCAATGTCAACGTGGTATCTATATCTTTAAAATCAAACATTTTAGTGGTTTCGAATTCAGCTATATGTACTCTGTTTGGTCAGCTAGCGATTTGTTGTTGCTTTCTCACTTTAAATCAAAATTTCCCAGCAGGAAAAAAGCCCACTAAGAGCTAACTACAAGTTGGTTTCCAATAAAGCAGCGTACCTTCTTATCTATAAAGGTTAACTATTTAGCACGGCAATGGCCGTGGACTCAAGTACGCGACTGTTAAGTGTCGAAGATCATGTGTAGGCCTTACAACCCTAGACTAACAAATTAAGTCCTATCATTGACAAGTAAGGGAGGCTAAGTTCGGGTGTAACCGAACATTAAATACTTAGTTGAGAGCTATGAAGACAAAATAAGGGAAAATCACCTCGTTGTAAAATGAACCTAGGGTAACCCTGGAATGTGTTTGTTGACATGTGTATCAAATGGAAGGTATTAAAGAGTATTTTAAGAGGGAGTGGGCCATAGTTCTATAGATGTACGCCATTTAGGGATATCGCCATAACGGTGGACCAGGGCTGACTCTAGAATTTTTTTGTACGATACGGGTATCAAATGAAAGGTGTTAATGAGTATTTTAAAAGGGAGTGGGCCTTAGTTCTATGGGTGGACGCCTTTTCGAGATATCGCCATAAAGGTGGACCAGGGGTGACTCTAGAATTTGTTTGTACGATACGGGTATCAAATGAAAGGTGTTAATGAGTATTTTAAAAGGGCGTGGGCCTTAGTTCTATAGGTGGACGCCTTTTCGAGATATCGCCATAAAGGTGGACCAGGGGTGACTCTAGAATTTTTTTGTACGATATGGGTATCAAATGAAAGGTGTTAATGAGTATTTTAAAAGGGAGTGGGCCTTAAATCTATAAGTGGACGCCTTTTCGAGATATCGCCATAAACGTGGACCAGGGGTGACTCTAGAATTTGTTTGTACGATATGGGTATCAAATGAAAGGTGTTAATGAGTATTTTAAAAGGGCGTGGGCCTTAGTTCTATAGGTGGACGCCTTTTCGAGATATCGCCATAAAGGTGGACCAGGGGTGACTCCAGAATTTTTTTGTACGATATGGGTATCAAATGAAAGGTGTTAATGAGTATTTTAAAAGGGGGTGGGCCTTAAATCTATAAGTGGACGCCTTTTCAAGATATCGCCATAAACGTGGACCAGGGGCGACTCTAGAATGCGTTTGTACAATATGTGTATCGAACGAAAGGTGTTGATGAGTATTTTAAAACGGAGTGGGCCTTAGTTCTATGGGTGGACGCCTTTTCGGGATATCGCCATAAACGTGGACCTGGGGTGACTCTAGAATGCGTTTGTACAGTATGGGTATCAAACGAAAGGTGTTGATGAGTATTTTAAAACGGAGTGGGCTTTAGTTCTATGGGTGGACGTCTTTTCGAGATATCGCCATAAAGGTGGACCAGGGCTGACTCTAGGATTTGTTTGTACGATATGGGTATCAAATGAAAGGTGTTAATAAATATTTTAAAAAGGGGTGGGCCTTAGTTCTATAATTGGACGCCCTTTCGAGATATAACCATAAAGGTGGACCAGGGGTGACTCTATAATGTGTGTGTACGATATGGGTATCAAATTAAAGGTATTAATGAGGGTTTTAAAAGGGAGTGGTGGTAGTTGTATATGTGAAGGCGTTTTCGAGATATCGTCCAAAATGTGGATCAGGGTGACCCAGAACATCATCTGTCGGGTACCGCTAATTTATTTATATATTTAATACCACGAACAGTTATCCTTCCAAGATTCCAAGGGCTTTTGATTTCGCCCTGCAAAACTTTTTCATTTTCTTCTACTTAATATGGTAGGTGTCACACCCATTTTACAAATTTTTTTTCTAAAGTTATATTTTGCGTCAATAGACCAATCCAATTACCATGTTTCATCCCTTTTTTCGTATTTGGTATATTATTACGGCATTTTTCATATTTCATATTCGATATCGAAAAAGTGGGCGTGGTCATAGTTGGATTTCGGTCATTTTTTACACCAATATAAAGTGAGTTAAGATAAGCTCGTGCACTGAGTTCAGTCAAGATATATCGATTTTTGCTCAAGTTATCGTGTTAATGGCCGAGCGGAAGGACAGACGGTCGACTGTGTATAAAAACTGGGTGTGGCTTCAACCGATTTCGCCCTTTTTCTCAGAAATAAGTTACCGTCCCAGAATCTAAGCCCCTACCAAATTTCACAAGGATTGGTAAATTTTTGTTCGACTTATGGCATTAAAGGTATCCTAGGCAAATTAAATGAAAAAGGGCGGAGCCACGTCCATTTTGAAATTTTCTTTTATTTTTGCATTTTGTTACACCATATCATTACTGGAGTTGAATATTGACATAATTTACTTATATACTGTAAAGATATTACATTTTTTGTTAAAATTTGACTTAAAAAAAAATTTTTTTAAGAGTGGGCGCGGTCGTTCTCCGATTTTGCTAATTTTTATTAAACATACATATAGTAATAGGAGTAACGTTCCTGCCAAATTTCATCATGATATCGTAAACGACTGCCAAATTACAGCTTGCAAAACTTTTAAATTACCTTCTTTTAAAAGTGGGCGGTGCCAAGCCCATTGTCCAAAATTTTACTAGTTTTCTATTCTGCGTCATGGGTTCAACTCACCTACCAAGATTCATCGCTTTATCCGCATTTGGTAATGAATTATCGCACTTTTTCGATTTTTCGAAATTTTCGATATCGAAAAAGTGGGCGTGGTTATAGTCCGATATCGTTCATTTTAATTAGTGATCTGAGATGAGTGCCCAGGAACCCACATACCAAATTTCACTAAGATACCTCAAAATTTACTCAAGTTATCGTGTTTAACGGCGGACGAACGGACATGGCTCAATCGAATTTTTTTTCGATACTGATGATTTTGATATATGGAAGCTTATATCAATCTCGATTCCTTTATACCTGTACAACCAACCGTTATCCAATCAAAGTTAGTAAACTCTGTGAGCTCTGCTCAACTGAGTATAAAAAGAGATAACTGTAGACTCATGATGGTTAATCTGACTGGACATTGTCTTCTGGTGTCACAAGCTTCCTAGTCAGTGGTAGCAGATGTACGAAGTGCGGGTTAGAGGAGGGAAAACGTTTTATGCTCGTGCCCCGTGCTTGCCAGACCAAATCTCCAGCTATAAGGAGTGATTTAGATATCAGATCTAGAAGCAGCAAATGGCATGGGTCTTAGAAAGGTCCTAGTATTTGCCAAGAGGATGGAGTTATTTTATAACATTGGTCCTGGTTTTTGATAGGGGTTTTAGTTTGGTCATTAAACAAACTGCTGGAAGTACTCACAGATCGGTCGGTTCAACATCACCCTATCTTAATCCAAAAACCAAGATGCGAAACGGCGTGAAGAGACAAATATTATTTTATAGCTCACATTTTTTTTTTTTGAAAAATAATTTTCTAACTTAAGGTCATTTCCGTTTGATTTTTTGCCATTTCTCTTTTACAGTGTCTGTAATGGCATCCCATCCAGTTAATATCTGACTTTTTGTAGTTAATTAGAAGTGGAATCCCGTAAAATTGTCAACTACTCGTCATCCGATTTTGCTAATTTTTATTTTGTACACATATATTAATAGGAGTAACGTTCCTGCCCAATTTCATTAGGATATCTTCAGCGACTGCCAAATTACAGCTTGCAAAACTTTTACATTACCTTCATTTAAAAGTGGGCGGTGCCACGCCCATTGTCCAAAATTTTACTGATTTTCTATTCTGCGTCAAAAGTCAACCCATTTCTGGATTGTTTTCGGAATTCGTCCGGGATCCTGTCAGGGTAATTTCGGGACTTTTTCGGGACTATGTCACAATCATTCGGATTCCCTTCCGTGATCATTTGTGGATGGTTTTTGGGATCCGTCCAGTATCCAGCCGGGATCATTTCGTGACTTTTTCTGGATTATTTCGGGATCCATCCGGGATCCCGTAATGGGGTTTTCGGGACTATTTCGGAATCATTTGGGGACCCCTAAGGGATCATTTCTGGATGGTTTTCGGGATTTGTCCGGTATCCCGTCGGCATCATTTCGGGACTATTTTGGTATCATCTTGGGACCCTCCGGGATCATTTAAGGACCCTTTGGAACCCGCAGTTGAGCTCACATGCCTTTTTAAATTATGACTTTTATGGCCATGAATTTGCTGCAAATTATTCGTAATTCAAATTCGGTAGGTTTTATCTTTAATATCTAACACAGCTTTTCGGTTTTTTTTTTTTTTGATTTTTTTAAATGAAGCCTGTAACGAACTGTTATAACTATAATTACAGTTTTTGTAATATTTTTTTTGTTTTTTTTTTTGTTTTTTTTTTTTTTGGTCTCGGACGTTGTGACAGCGCACTGCCCTCAAGTGGCCCGATGAAACCAGGCTAATCCTGTTATTTTTTTTTTTAATTCATACATACTTTTTTTTGTTTGTTTTTTTGTTTTTGTATCCTAATTCGTATTTATGTGTTATTTATAATTTTTTTGTTACCGAGTCTTTGAGAGGCAGTGGCTTCTTAAGAGCCGAGATCTAAAACCGCTCAGCTACAGAGAAACTCATCAACTGAGAAATATAGATTCACAAACTACAATAGACTAAAAGTATAAATATAATTTTTTAATTATTAAAAGAAGATAGAACCGTCTTTTTTATGGCAAAGAGCGAGTCCGAAACATCAATTATTCTCGAGTGAGAGTTATAATCTTCACACAAACATAGAAAAGGTTCGTGTAGTTGGAAATTGCTTCTGCATTGTTTAAGACTTATAGGTTTATAATGCCTTGAAACTCGGCATGGAATATTCAAGTTTACCTCGTTCAAAAGAAATGGGCTTGAAATCGATCCATTTAAAAGTCTAGCCATAAATAGTACACCTAGCATTTCTCTACGACTTGCAAGGGTAGGAAGATTTATTAGTTTCAATCGATTAGTGTAAGGAGGAAGATTATACGGAGAGTCCCATTGAAGATTTCTCAAGGCGAAAAGTAAAAACTGTTTTGGAATTGATTCTAGTCTATCCCCATGAACTTGGTAACGCGGATTCCAAATTATCGATCCATATTCTAATATCGGCCTCACCAATGATGTAAAAAGGATTTTTGTAACGTAAGGATCACTAAACTCCTTTGCCCATCTTTTCACACATGCTAAAACTCCTCTCGCTTTATTGACTGTGACATTAATATGAGGGTTGAAACTAAGTTTGCAATTCATTGTAACTCCCAAGTCGACAAAAACATCAACGCTTTCCAGAGTTTGGCCATTAATTGTGTAGGAAGCTGGCTGTATGTTCCCACGTGAAAAACACATGGATTTACATTTTTCTATTTTGAGAGGCATAAAATCGCATTACATCAAGTAACCAAACGATTTAAATCCGCCTGGAGTGCAGAACGTTCTTCAACCGACGCGTATGACTTAAAAAGTTTTACGTCGTCGGCATACATTAAAATTTTAGAATATTTTATAGTTGTGGAAACATCGTTTATAAAGATCAAAAACAGAATAGGACCGAGATGGCTGCCCTGAGGCACACCGGAGGGAACATCGATGACATTCGAACAAATGTTTTTAAAAATGACTCTTTGAGTTCCCCCGCAAAGATAGGAGGAGGTCCAGCGAGTTAGGCCAGGTTGAAAACCAAGCAATTCGAGTTTATAAACAAGTAATGAGTGACGTACTTTGTCGAATGCTTTGCTGAAATCAGTGTATATAATGTCGGTATGATGATTGTTTCTAAACCCATTAAAGACGTGAGTTGTAAATTCAAGCAAATTGGTTGTGGTTGATTTGGCTCTACAAAAGCCATGCTGAGAACTATCTGTCAATGTAGAAATCGAAAATGTAAGGTGATTAGTAACGATTGCTTCGAAAAGCTTAGGGATAGCGGAGAGCTTTCCTATTCCACAATAGTTTTCAATAGACGACTTGCCTCCTTTTTATGGAGTGGGATAAGAAAATATTCCTTCCAAGCCGTCGGGAAAATGCCATTTTTAAAGAGAGGTTAAACAGATCAGTAAGTGGCTGGTAAATGTATTCCGCACATATTTGAAGAAAACATGTTGGGATCAAATCGGGACCGTATTTGAAGGATTCTTTTAGGGTCTTTAGATGTAGTAGAACATCTTCAGGCAGCAAATGTGGGGCATATATTGAGTTACTAGAACAGAGCTCATACGGATAATTTGTAGGTGATGAATCAACCACAGCAGAGTAATTAGAGTGAAAGAATTGAGCGAAGAAGTTTGCAATCTCTTGATCGTCGCTGGAAATGCTATTTCTAAACTTCATGGCAGAAGGAAACCCGTTAGTTCTGCGTTTAGAATTTACGAAATCATAAAAAAACTTCGGGTGGCAAATAATGTTTCTTTTAATTTTACATATGTAAGCTTTATAACACTTTTTGTTAAGTTCAAAATACCTATGACGGAAAATAGCGTACTGTGCATAATGAGAATGTAAACCGGTTCTCTTACATAATTTGAATAAACGTGATTTCTTATTTTTTAAAGCTTTTAAATCTTTAGTAAACCAGGCTTGCACTGGTTCAATGTACGAGCATGGGCGTTTGGGCACATGTTTTTCAAATAAAGTATAAATGGTTTTATTAAAATGTAAAACGTTTTCCTCTACATCCTTTTTATATCGAGGCCACGTTATCTCAGAATTCTCTTTATTTAAATTTTTGAAATTAGTTTTGGAAAAATCAAAGCATCTGGTAGAGACACGCGTTTTGTTAGTGCAGCCGGCTTCATTGCTTATGATTTCGCAAGTTGTCTCAAGAGAAGGATGGTAAACGTCTTCTGGCAAAACAAGAGGTTCACGCCGATTTATAGAGAATTTAGATATGTCGTCAACAGAATGCTAAGTCTAAGAATTTTCCATACATATTCGGACCGAAGTTGATCTGATTAAGGCAAAGATCAGTAATTCCATCCAAAAAGGCATAGTTATGCATCTTTTAACCAACTAAATACCCGAAAAAGCCAAACCTTTAAAATTGTTCTAACTCTTTCATTTGTTACATCTGTAAATAAATTGGGAATATCGAGCGAATTAGTAGTATAGATTCCCACCGCACAATGTTTGTTATTCCCAAGTGCCCCTGCTCCAGAATCTCTATATCCCAGAGTACTTCCACCATATCCAGCACAAATGATTGTGTCTTCTATAATCGATAAATTCGATCGATGACTGTTCTTGCATCGATCCTTTTGTATTATAGGAATTTTAGTAGTTTTTAGATAAGGAAAATAATCATATACATTTTTCATTATCGAACCCCATCCACTGACTTGCATATTCGTGCCTGGTTGTAATACGGTATTGGTATCGCAAAGCGTTACAGGTATTACTAAATTATCCTGCCATTCAAAATCTGTATTCAAAAATTATACTGTGCACTTTGCGTTGTTGACCATAGCTAACCCCTGTATTATTGGTTATAACAGCTGCAAAGTAGAGATCACTATATTTTCTCTTGAATACGCATTGTGGAGCTGTAATCACCGTATTCACAGAGATTTTGGAACAAGTGCCAAGATACTTGGAAGACCTGTATATTGATACCGAATGTTCGCTGTCCTTTATTTCTATATCTTCTTCATTTATAATGCGAAATTCCGCATTCGTATAAGATAAAAGAACGACAAAGAGGATTGCGAAAAATTGCGTGAGTAAATTTTAGTTTAAGAACTTTGGTATCACTTTTTAAGTATAAACTGCACCGAGATAAATTTTGTGGGCACAATTTATACCTAATTGCGCAATGTGAATAAAAAATAAGCAAAAACCTTTCACGGCAGAAATACATTCGGAGTGTATACTAAACACTTCCGAGAGGCGACGCAGATTAGAAAAACTATTTCCTAATTAAAAAACTTCTTTCTTCATTTTTGATGTTTCTCTACCCGGGAGTTGAACCCAGGACACTCGGGGTGGTAGGCAGACCATGCTACGATAACTCTATGGCGGCCGCCGTGGGTAAAAGTGCCTGCTAAAATTAAAATTTTATTTATGGCAAATACAAAAAGCTTATTAAGCGTTTATAATGCCGTTCCCATGCAAATTTTCTGATATAGGAACCTAATAAGCCTATTTAATTAATAACTATAATGAAAATTTATAATTAGGTAAACAAACGGAATTAATTGACGCATATACCAGCGTAATGAAATGAACGCGGCTTTGACAGAACATTTTGTTATACTTTTTCAGAAGAAAACTTCCTAGTAATTGTTTGTTTATATATATGTACATATATTTGAACAGCTGAATTCATATGTGTACATTTACTGTATTTTTAGTGAATATACAGAAAAGTACAAAAGGTACACTTAATTAGTTTTATCTGTTTCCAAACTGCTAATAGTTTCTATTGTATACTGCCAAAAAACCAGAGTTGTGAGAAGTGCACGAAATTCTGAGCAACAACACTGCTCGTACTTAAATGGGCTGACATAATCAATATTTGTCTTTCGTTTAGTGTTAATAAGGCGTTAATTTGTTGTGGATTTAAACGTCTGTTCACATATTCTTAAAACTAGGCTAAAACCGCGTCCCAGTCGTCACGATATGCCAAGATATGATCTTGAAAAAATAACGAGATCGTCCAAAGAATAATCTATAAATAGTCCCAACATACCGCGAAATACTCGCAGTCACGGAGATAAGCACACAGTGGTAAACAGAAGGAAGGTTATAGTTGAGTTCTTAAAAAAGGACGAACCAACACTAAACCTTCGAACAATTACTTTTTAATATTTTTTACATCATCGGGGTAATTTTGGGACTATTTCAGGATCATTTAGGGACCCTTCCGGCATTATTTCTGGATGGTTTCCGGGATCCCGTCAGCGTCATTCGAGACTTTTTCGGGACTATTTCGGGATCATTTGGGGATCCTTTTGGCATCATTTCTTTATACAATTGTTTTTGATAGTGATACTAGAGCAAAATTGCAATGTTTACAAACGGTTTCTAAATTTCACTTTTTCATCAGATAGCTTCTCGGGAGATATTGATTTCGCAATCTCCAACATTCATAATTTATACTAGTGTTAAGGCAGCCATATGAATGCCCACATGCTCGCTTTGCAATTGGTCTCTAAGAGTTGCCTTTTTGTTGCTGTTCTCTGTTATACACAATTTGAAACCTATATACTATATGTTTTGAATGCAAATTGTGGGGAGCATTTTAAGGCTCGTTCAACAGAACTTGATCGGTGACATTTTATTTTCTAGCAATGCATTATTATTAGCAACGCTTATCACTATTATATCTTTACTAACAGACCCGACAAACGTTGTTCTTCGTTCACTTTCGTCTATCTGCATAACTCTCTTCCCAACTTTCTTATCCTTTTATTGACTCCTCCCTCTGCCTTTCTCTTTATCCGTCTCCGTCTTATCTTTCATTTATTTTCCGTTCTATATATTTTTCTATCTTTGTCTAACTCTTTCTTTTTTGTCAGCCTCTTTTATCTTCTCTCTATTTAATCTAATCTAATCGAATCTAATTAATTTTCTCGTAAGAGGAACTCATTTCATTGGTCATTTCAACAGCGTACAACTCGCAATGTTTAATTGTTTTATCGATGAGGTTTAAACAAGATATCAATTTGTTATCGAAATGTTACATTTTTTTTGTCGATGGCAAAGGATAACGATTTGTTTTGAAAAGGTTATCGATAATGTATAAAATGTTTATCGAAAATTTATGGATACGTTATCAAAAAAATATCAACATCTTATCAATGAAATATCGAAAATTTAACGTTATCGATATGTTAACAAAAATTAATTTTGAAAGTTTTCATCGATTTTTAAATAAGGAGTTAAGGATTCGTCTTTAAAGAGCTGTTGATTAGTTATCGGAAAGCTATGGATTTTCTACACAAAATTTATCGATAAATTTTCTAATTGTGATATCTAATTTTTTGTTGGTAGTTTATCGATTTTCATCAAAAATTCATCGATTTTGTATCGAAAACTTCCAATTCCTTATTTTAGTGTTACAACTTTGTTATCGGTATGGTTATCGAAGTAGCGTGTCATTATTCTGTATTACAAAATTCTGGGTGATAAAATTCTGTAATTTGCAAAAAACTCTGCTTTCTAAAATTCTGCTTTTTCAAAATTCTTCATGTTTAATTCTGGAAGTCAAAATTCCGGAATCATGGCATGGCGTAGCCAGTGTTGGATCGGCTAAGGGTTATTTTTTTAAAGTGCGACCAAAGGCCGCCTACGCAGAAGGGTATACTACGCAGAAGGACATCCCCGCGGCGGTAGCCACGGTTATACCACACACCCGGACTTGGCATGGCGCAGCCCAGGGTTATTTTTTATAAGCGCGGCCGAAGGCCGCCTATGCAGAAAGGTGTTCTACGCAGAATTACTGCGCATGGCGCACTTTTTCAAAAAATATATATATTTTAATACAGAATTTTGAAAGCAGAATTTTAGAAAGCAGAATTTTGTTTTTAATTTTTTGTACATACAGAATTTCGACACCAACCCCTTATCGATTTGATAACAAAAACTAATCGTATTGTTATGAAACAGATACCGATAAAAGTTAAATATAAAATCGATGAAACTTCTCGATGCCACCGGTAACAACCCGGATTCCGGTGAGAAAAATATAAGTTAGTACAAATATTTCGAAAAGAAATTATTAGATACTTTTCTATTAATGTAAAAAAATTTTCAATTATCTAAAATTTTTCTAATTTGGTAATATATAATTAAGATCACCGCGAGTGAAGGGCAAGTCCATACCTCAAAGTGCCTTATCTTTTTACGATGATAAATGCGCTCGCATTCGACCGAGAAGCAATGTGATAGAAAATCAGCTGACATGAGAGCTTTGTGCACCGATTCCGCGAAAAATTTGTAATAAACTAAAACTAATTTCTAACAAGTTTTTTGTTTGTTTCCAGAAATATGCACGTGCCTGAAATATTGAAACGCAATTCCAGACCAGGTTGTATAAATATTATTAAGCAGTTATCAAATAAGCGGAGTTAAGTATTGACGTGTTCTTTGAAATTCTTAGAAGCTAATTCATAGTGTAGTTGTTGTTGTCCTCGCAAAGCTCCCAATGTCAACATGGTATCTATATCTTTAAAATCAAACATTTTAGTGGTTTCGAATTCAGCTATATGTACTCTGTTTGGTCAGCTAGCGATTTGTTGTTGCTTTTTCACTTTAAATCAAAATTTCCCAGTAGGAAAAAAGCCCACTGAGAGCTAACTACAAGTTGGTTTCCAATAAAGCAGCGTACCTTCTTATCTATCAATTTTCTTTGAAAAAGGTTAACTATTTAGCACGGTAATGGCCGTGGACTCAAGTGCGGGACTGTTAAGTGTCGAAGATCATGTGTAGGCCTTACAACCCTAGACTAACAAATTAATTGCTATCAGTAAAAAGAGATAACTGTAGACTCATAATGGTTAATCTGACTGGACATTGTCTTCTGGTGTCACAAGCTTCCTAGTCAGTGAAAGAAGATGTAGGAAGTGCGCTTTAGAGGAGAGAACGATCAAATACGGTTTACGCTCGTGCCTCGTGCTTGCCAGACCAAAGTTCCAGCTATAAAGAGTGATTTAGCTATCAGATCTAGAAGCAACAAATGGCATGGGTCTTAGAAAGGTCTTAGTATTTGCTAAGAGGACGGAGTTATTTTATAACATTGGTCCTGGTTTTTGATAGGGGTTTTAGTTTGGTTATTAAACAAACTTCTGGAAGTCCTCACAGATCGGTCGGTTCAACATCACCCCATCTTAGTCCAAAAAATAAGATGCGAAACGGCGTGAAGAGACAAATATTATTTTATAGCTCACAGTTTTTTTTTTTTTGAAAAATAATTTTCTAACTTAAGGTCATTTCCGTTTGATTTTTTTGCCATTTCTCTTTTACAGTGTCTGTAATGGCATCCCATCCAGTTAATATCTCTTTTGTAGTTAATTAGAAGTGGAATCCCGTAAAATTGTCAACTACTCGTCATCCGATTTTGCTAATTTTTATTTTGTACACATATATTAATAGGAGTAACATTCCTGCCAAATTTCAATATGATATCTTAAACGACTGCCAAATTACAGCTTGCAAATCTTTTATATTACCTTCATTTAAAAGTGGGCGGTGCCACGCCCGTTGTCCAAAATTTTACTGATTTTCTATTCTGCGTCATAAGGTCAACCAACCTGCTAAGTTTCATCGCTATATATGTCTTTGGTAAAGAATTATCGCACTTTTTCGGTTTTTCGAAATTTTGGATATCGAAAAAGTGGGCGTGGTTATAGTACGATTTCGTTAATTTGAAATAGCGATCTGAGACGAGTGCCCAGGAACTTACATGCCAAATTTCATTAAGGTAACTCGAAATTTACTCAGGTTATCGTGTAAACGGACACACGGACGGACGGACGGATATGGCTAAATGAATTTATTTTTTCACCCAGATGATTTTGATATATAGAAGCCTTAAAATTGTCAACTAGTCTATAGCTTTTTTTTAGAAATCGATTATTTTTTCTCCACAGCTGCTTTCGTGTGTGGTGACTCATCCAAACCATCATTTTCGCCCGTCAAATATATCAAAAGCAAAATTGTTACCTTCAGAAAATACAAAAAAACTGAATGACTTCTCCATATGTGCCGATGTGATTTTAGTCTGTTGTTCTTGTTGTTGTTATGTCAATAGAGACACTCTCCGAAGTTTTGAAGAATATTATCAGTATTGATGGTCCTTTTACGGATATATATCCGGTACGTTCCGGTAGCAAGCATCATTAAGGTACAAGTCCGACCGTCTGTGGCGCTTTTAGTG
Organism: Eurosta solidaginis; assembly: GCF_040869045.1. Lineage (NCBI taxonomy): Eukaryota > Metazoa > Arthropoda > Insecta > Diptera > Tephritidae > Eurosta > Eurosta solidaginis. Next base: position 183,700,022 of record NC_090323.1, read on the forward strand.
TGACCACAAGGAACCCTCTAGGCCTCATCTTCGAGTTCCATTTGGAACTTGGGGTTAACACAGCCTCGCCAGTTAAAGAAACAGGATTCATCACGGGTATATGGGGTTGACAATTAGCTTTGAGAATCTATAAATTGCGCTGGCAATCCCTTGAATCATTGGGGTATTTAAGTATTCTCATACGAAAAGTATACCTGCCGCGTGTATATTCTTAATCCCCCAACCTGATGAGGGTTTTCCGTTTAGATTATATGCAAATCTCCCAAGTTTTTGATAAAATTTTCGCAGGCTAGTAGCTAGAAGCTTCAATTTTTCGCACTAATGCCCTTTTTAAACGGTTTTTTTTACCTTGACTCTGTGTAGCGAGCGGCTTCTGAAAACGTGAGCCGTAGCACAACCTTATTAAGGTTCAGTTGACCTTACATATGACTATCAATAGAAATATGACGCACCCAACGCTTTTATTCAATTTTCAATTCTGATTGATGAGGAGTGTGATGACTAGTGCCTTGGACCTACCTAATTATTTAATAGCCACTTGCCGCTTTGCTCTGATAACCAAATCACTCCCTATAGTTGGAGTTTTGGTCTGGCAAGCACGGGGCACGAGCGTAAAACGTATTCCCTCCTCTAACCCGAACTTAATACATCTGCTATCACTGACTAGGCAGCCTGTGGCACCAGAAGACAATGTACAGTCAGGTTAACCGTCTACGGTTATCTCTTTTTACACCCAGCTGTACTTGCACACAGGGTATTTAAACTTTGATTGGATAACGGTTAGTTGTACAGGTATAAAAGAATCGAGAGAGATATAGACTTCCATATATCACAATCATAAGTATCGAAAAAAATTTCATTGATCCATGTCCCGTCCGTCCGTCCGTCTGTCCGTTAACACGATAACTTGGGTAAATATTGAGATATCTTCACCAAATTTGATACACGAGCTTATCTGGACCCAGAATATATTGGTATTGAAAATGAGCGCAGTCGGATGATAACCACGCCCACTTTTTATATACATATATAACATTTTGGAAAACACAAAACACCTAATTATTTAGTAAATAATACACCTAGCATGTTGAAATTTGACGTGTGGACTGATGTTGACGCTCTTGATAAAAATTAAAAAAAAAAAATTTAAACGGGCGTGGCACCGCCCACTTATGATAAAATCAATTTTACAAATATTATTAATCATAAATCAAAAATCGTTAAACCTATCGTAACAAAATTCGGCAGAGAGGTTGCCTTTACTATAAGGAATGCTTTGAAGAAAAATTAACGAAATCGGTTAAGGACCACGCCCACTTTTATATAAGAGATTTTTAAAATGGTCGTGGACGGATAAAATAAGCTATATCTTTGCAAAAAAGTTATTTGTTATCGAAGTGTTATATTTTTGTTGTCGATAAAAGAGGATAACGATTTTTTTTCAAAAAGTTATCGATTATGTATAAAATGTTTATCCAAAATTTATGGATACATTATTAAAATATCAACATTTTATCAATTAACTATCGAAAAGTTACCGTTATCAATATGTTAACAAAAATGAAACTTGAAAACGAAATTTTGATTGGCGTGTTATCGATGAATCATCGATTTGTTATCGCTATCAGCTCATTATTGCGTTTTCACCGATTTTTAATTAAAAAGTTAATGATTTGTTTTTAAAAAGCTGTCGATTTGTTATTGAAAAGTTATGGATTTGGTACACAGAATTTATCGATAAATTGTAAAATTGTTATATCTAATTTTTTGTTGGTAATTTATCGATTTTTATCAAAAATGTATCGATTTTGTATCGAAAACTTCCGATTTCTTATTGTAGTATTTTCAGTTTTTTATCGGTACGCTTATCTATTTGATAACAAAAACCTATCGTATTGTTATGAAACCGATGCCGATAAAATTTAAATAAAAAATCGATGAAACTTTTGTATGCCACCGGTAAAAACCCGGATTCCGGTGAGAACTAACTTATTTCGAAAAGAAATTATTAGATACTTTTCTATCAATGTAAAAAAAATTTGCAACTATCTAAAATTTTTCTAATTTGGGAATATATAATTAAGATCGCCGCGAGTGAAGGGCAAGTCCATACCTCAAAGTGCCTTATCTGATCTTTTTACGATGATAAATGCGCTCGCATTCAACCGAGAAGCAATGTGATTGAAAATCAGCTGATATGAGAGCTTTGTGCACCAATTCCGCGAAAAATTTGTAATAAACTAAAACTAATTTCTAACAAGTTTTTTGTTTGTTTCCAGAAATATGCACGTGCGTGAAATATTGAAACGCAATTTCAGACCAGGTTGTATAAATATTATTAAGCAGTTATCAAATAAGCGGAGTTAAGTATTGACGTGTTGTTTGAAACTCTTAGAAGCTAATTCATGGTGTAGTTGTTGTTGTACTCGCAAAGCTCCCAATGTCAACATGGTATCTACATCTTTAAAATTGAACATTTTAGTGGTTTCGAATTCAGCTATATGTACTCTGTTTGGTCAGCTAGCGATTTGTTGTTGCTTTCTCACTTTAAATCAAAATTTCACAGCAGGAAAAAAGCCCACTAAGAGCTAACTACAAGTTGGTTTCCAATAAAGCAGCGTGCCTTCTTATCTATCAATTTTCTTAGGAAAAGGTTAACTATTTAGCACGGCAATGACCGTGGACTCAAGTGCGGGACTGTTAAGTGTAGAAGATCATGTGTAGGCCTTACAACCCTAGACTAACAAATTAATTGCTATCATTGAAAAGAGATAACTGTAGAATCATGATGGTTAATCTGACTGGGCAGTGTCTTCTGGTGTCGCAAGCTGGCTAGTCAGTGCGGGTTAGAGGAGAGAACGATCAAATAAGTTTTACGCTCGTGCCTCGTGCTTGCCAGACCAAAACTCCAGCTATAAGGAGTGATTTAGATATCAGATCTAGAAGCAGCAAATGGCATGGGTCTTAGAAAGGTCCTAGTATTTGCCAAGAGGACGGTGTTATTTTATAACATTGGACCTGGCTTTTGATAGAGGTTTTAGTTTGGTCATTAAACAAACTTCTGGAAGCCCTCACAAATCGGTCGGTTCAACATCACCCAATCTTAGTCCAAAAAGTAAGATGCGAAACGGCGTGAAGAGACAAATATTATTTTATAGCTCAAAAATTTTTTTTTTAATAATTTTCTAACTTAAGGTCATATCCGTTTGATTTTTTTGCCATTTCTCTTTTACAGTGTCTGCCATGGCATCCCATCCAGTTAATATCTGACTTTTTGTAGTTAATTAGAAGTGGAATCCCGTAAAATTGTCAACTACTCGTCATCCGATTTTGCTAATTTTTATTTTTTATACTCAGTTGAGCAGAGCTCACAGAGTATATTAAGTTTGATTGGATAACGGTTGGTTGTACAGGTATAAAGGAATCGAGATAGATATAGACTTCCATATATCAAAATAATCAGGATCGAAAAAAAATTTGATTGAGCCATGTCCGTCCGTCCGTCCGTTAACACGATAACTTGAGTAAATTTTGAGGTAAATTGATGAAATTTGGTACGTATGTTCCTGAGCACTCATCTCAGATCGCTATTTAAAATGGACGAAATCGGACCATAACCACTCCCACTCTTTTGATATCGAAAATTTCGAAAAACCGAAAAAGTGCGATAATTCATTACCAACGAAAGCTAAAACGATGAAACTTGGTAATTGGGTTGACCTTACGACACAGAATAGAAAACTAGTAAAATTTTGGACAATGGGCGTGGCACCGCCCACTTTTAAAAGAAGGTAATTTAAAACTTTTGCAAGCTGTAATTTAGCAGTCGTTGAAGATATCATGATGAAATTTGGCAGGAACATTACCCCTATTACTATATGTACGCTTAATAAAAATTAGCAAAATCAGAGAACGACCACGTCCACTTTTAAAAAAAAATTTTTTAAAATAAAATTTTAACAAAAAATTTAATATCTTTACAGTATATAAGTAAATTATGTCAACATTCAACTCCAGTAATGATATGGTGCGACAAAATACAAAAATAAAAGAAATTATCAAAATGGGCGTGGCTCCGCCCTTTTTCATTTAATTTGTCTATGATACTTTTAATGCCATAAGTCGAACAAAAATTTACCACTCCTTTTGAAATTTGGTATGGGCATAGAAATTATGACGCTAACTGTTTTCTGTGAAAATGGGCGAAATCGGTTGAAGCCACGCCCAGTTTTTATACACATTCGTCCGTCTGTCCTTCCGCATGGCCGTTAACATGATAAATTGAGCAAAAATCGACATATCTTTACTGAACTTAGTTCACGTACTTATCTGAACTCACTTTATCTTGGTATAAAAAATGAACGAAATCCAACTATGATCACGCCCACTTTTTCGATATCGAAAATTACGAAAAATGAAAAAAATGCCATAATTCTATACCAAATACGAAAAGAGGGATGAAACATGGTAATTGGATCGGTTTATTGACGCGAAATATAACTTTAGAAAAAACTTTGTAAAATGGTTGTGACACCTACCATATTAAGTAGAAGAAAATGAAAAAGTTCTGCAGGGCGAAATAAAGAACCCTTGAAATCTTGGCAGGCATTACATATATAAATAAATTAGCGGTATCCAACAGATGATGTTCTGGGTCACCCTGGTCCACATTTTGGTCGATATCTGGAAATCGCCTTCACATATACAACTACCACCACTCCCTTTTAAAGCTCTCATTAATACCTTCAATTTGATACCAATATCGTATAAACACATTCTAGAGTCACCCCTGGTCCACCTTTATGGTGATATCTCGAAAAGGCGACTACCTATAAAACGAGGGCCCACTCCCTTTTAAAAATAATCATTAACACCTTTCATTTGATACCCATATCGTACAAACTAAGTCTAGAGTCACCCCTGGTCCACCTTTATTGCGATACCTCGAAAAGGCGTCCACCTATAGAACTAAGGCCCACTCCCTTTTAAAATACTCATTAACACCTTTCGTTTGATACCCATATTATACAAACCTATTCTAGAGTCACCCCTGGTCCACCTTAATGGCGATATCTCGAAAAGGCGTCCACCTAAAGAACTAAGCCCCACGTCCTTTTAAAATACTCATTAACACCTTTCATTTGATACCCATATCGTACAAACATATTCTAGAGTCACCCCTGGTCCACCTTTATGGCGATATCTCGAAAAGGCGACCACCTATAAAACGAGGGCCCACTCCCTTTTAAAAATACTCATTAACACCTTTCATTTGATACCCATATCGTACAAACAAAGTCTAGAGTCACCCCTGGTCCACCTTTATTGCGATACCTCGAAAAGGCGTCCACCTATAGAACTAAGGCCCACTCCCTTTTAAAATACTCATTAACACCTTTCGTTTGATACCCATATTATACAAACGTATTCTAGAGTCACCCCTGGTCCACCTTAATGGCGATATCTCGAAAAGGCGACCACCTATACAACTACCACCACCCACTTTTAAACCCCTCATTAATACCTTAAATTTGATACTCATATCGTACAAACACATTCTAGAGTCACCCCTGGTCCACCTTTATGGCGATATTCCAAGACGGCGTCCACCTATAGAACTAAGGCCCAATCCCTTTTAAAATACTCATTAACACCTTTCGTTTGATACCCATATTGTACAAACAAATTCTAGGGTCACCCCTGGTCCACCTTTATGGAGATATCTCGAAACGGCGTCCACCTATGGAACTAAGGATTACTCCCTTTTAAAATACTCATTAACACCTTTCATTTGATACCCATATCGTACAAACAAATTCTAGAGTCAACCCTGATCCACCTTTATGGCGATATTCCTAAATGGCGTCCACCTATAGAACTATGGCCCACTCCCTCATAAAATACTCTTTAATGCCTTTCATTTGATACACATGTCATACAAACACATTCCAGGGTTTCCCTCGGTTCATTTTCCTACATGGTTATTTTCCCTTATGTTGTCACCATAGCTCTCAACTGAGTATGTAATGTTCGGGTACACCCGAACTTAACCTTCCTTACTTGTTATACATATATTAATAAGAGTAACGTTCCTGCCCAATTTCATTAGGATATCTTCAACGACTGCCAAATTACAGCTTGCGAAACTTTTAAATGACCTTCCTTTAAAAGTGGGCGGCGCCACGCCCATCGTCAAAAATTTTACTAATTTTCTATTCTGCGTCATAAGGTCAAACCATTTCTGGATGGTCTTCGGGATTCGTCTTGGATCCTGTCAGGGTAATTTCGGGACTTTTTCGGGACTATTTTGGGATCTTTTGGGCACCCTTCCGGCATCATTTCTGGATGGTTTTCGGGATCCCGTCGCGTCATTTCAGGATCATTTGGGGACCCTTCGAGCATCATTTCATGATAGTTTCCAGGATGCCGTGAGGGTTATTTCTCGAATTTTACATCAGTATTCGGGGATCATTTGGGGATCCTTCCGGGATCATTTTGGGATGGTTTTCGTGGTCCCGTCAGAGTCATTTCAGGATTTTTGCGGAACTATTTGGGGACCCTTCCGGCATCATTTCTGGATGGTTTTCGAAACTGGTCCGGGATCCCGTGAGGGTAATTGGGGATCATTTAAGGACCCTTCAAGAATTTTTTCTGGATGGGTTACGGTACCCCGTCGGGGGCATTTCGTGACTTTTTCTGGATTATTTCAGGTTCATTTGGGAGCCTTCTGGCAACAGTTCTGGATGATTTTCGGGATCAATCTGTAATCTTGTCAGGGTCATTTCGGGATCTTTTCGGAACCCTTCCAGCATCATTTCTGGATGGTTTTCGGTATTCATCCGGGATCCCGTTGGGATAATTTCGGGGCTTTTTCGGGACTATATCGGAATAAATTAGGGAAAATTCCGGCATCATTTCTGGATAGTTTTCGGGATCCATCCGAGATCCCGTCGGGGTTGCTTCGCGACCATTTCTGGACTATGTCGCAATCATTCGGATTCCCTTCCGGCATCATTTGTGGATGGTTTTTGGGATTCGTCCGGTATCCAGCCGGGATCATTTCGTGACTTTTTCTGGATTATTTCGTAATCCGTCCGTGATCTCGTCATGATCATTTCGGGACTATTTCGGAATCATTTGGGGACCCCTCAGGGATCATTTCTGGATGGTTTTCGGGATTTGTCCGGTATACCGTCGCGATCATTTCGGGACTATTTTGGTATCATTTTTGGACCCTCCCGGATCATTTAAGGACCCTTCGAAACCGGTAGTTGAGCACATATGCCGATTTAAATTATGAGCTTTTATGGCCATGGATTTTCTGCAAATTACTCGTAATTCAAATTCGGTAGGTTTTATCTTTAATATCTAACACAGCTTTTCCGTTTTATTTTTGATTTTTTTAAATGAATCCTGCAACGAACTGTTATAACTATAATTATACTTTTTGTAATATTTTAACCAACTAAATACCCGAAAAAGCCAAACCTTTAAAATTGCTCCAACTCTTTCATTTGTTACATCTGTAAATAAATTGGGAATATCGAGCGAATTAGTAGTAGAGAGTCCCACCGCACAAAGTTTGTTATTCACAAGTGCCCCTGCTCCAGAATCTCCATATCCCAGAGTACTTCCACTACATCCAGGACAAATGATTGTGTCTTCTATAATCGATTAATTCCATCGATGACGGTTCTTGCATTGATCCTTTTGTATTATAGGAATTTTAGTAGTTTTTAGATAAGGAAAATAATCTGTTTAGGTCAGGACCTAAATATCTTTATACTGCAAACACGGCCACCCTAATACATAACTTATTTAGTGCAAATACATTCTTACATCCTTTCATGTACTGCACACCCACATGCATACACATTCATGTATGTTCATCACATATATTCAACGTTAACACGGGTAACTGAGTTTTCCATCGGATAACAAATATCCATTGGAAAACCCTCGCACGATCTCCGGTTCGACAACACGGAGATCACTTTCCATTTTCTGTTCTATTTCAACCAAGGAGGAAGAAAGTCGCTGCTGCTGTCACGCCACATCATATACCAAAGGTAAAATATTGTACCAAATTAACACAAAATAAAATTAATTATTGTCATCATTACTAATATAACTATTTGCCTTTTATTTCTTTTTCCATATCCACATATATATATATATATATATTCTCCGTGCTACCACGCACCGTGCGAGAATATACATTTGGTCCTTTCTCACCGTGAGCTTTTTTTACAAGCGACAAGAACTTTACATATACAGTCCACATCACAGAAAAGGCAAATCAAGATTATCTATTATAACTTTTGGCACAACAAACAAGACCTTCGAGATAGAGCAACATTTGGAATAAAAACAAAATCATCTTTGCAAACCATCTACCAAGTATAGATAGCCGCAACAACAAACAAGGTACGTGGTTTTAATTTACAGCGCACAATTTTTTTTAAGTGAACATTTTTTTTAAGTGAATTAAGTGTTAAAAAGGCCTTTTGTCATCAGCATTATCCCCCCACCCGCGGTAAGGTTTTGCTGACACAGCTTAAGGTAACATAGTGCAGAATTTTTAGAAGAAACAATATTAATTTTAACTTAAACTGCACTATTTTCGGTTTCACATAAACATGCATTCTTTTTAGTTTCGTTGTTTGTTAATTTTCAACAACAACAACAGCACTTCACTTTAGCTTACTACCCAACAAAAAATTCTGCAATAATTTTAACTGCTTATTTGTTGCTTATTATTTTTACACTTTGCCTTATTTTTTGCGGTTAACATATACTGGATTAACACAACGAAGTCCAGGTTTTTTGTTATAAAAAATAACCATTACATCTGTGTGGGTGGCGAATCGGCATTTTTTATATACATCCGCGCATACAAAATTACACTAAAAGAAATAGATAGTGAAAATTTAAAAAGTGCATTGCATTTTAGTCTGCGTTTGCTTTTGTTGCCCTCCTTTCTCTAGCTTTCTTTTCAGTAGCTTAGCTAGTTATACGAGTCGGTGGAATTTTAACACCTATTATTACGCAATTGAGGGTTTTCACCTTAATTGCGTTAACATTTTGCTAGGTATACGAGTCGGTGGGTTTCTACCACCGATCAATACGCAACTGAGGGTTTCTACCTTATTTGCGGTAGCACTTAGCTAGGTATACGAGTCGGTGGGTTTCTACCACCGATCAAAACGCAACTGAGGGTTTCTACCTTACTTGCGGTAGCACTTAGCTAGGTATACGAGTCGGTGGGTTTCTACCACCGATCAAAACGCAACTGAGGGTTTCTACCTTACTTGCGGTACTTAATTACATAACACTAGCTGAGCAGAGAGGGCAACAAGAGGTTTTTACCTCTAAAGTATACATTAAATCTTCCGGATTTCTATCTGTATACACATCATAAGTAAAAATGGATGCATACATACTTTTTGCTGAGGCAATTGTCGAATTCGAATCAGATATCGGTAACGTGACTGATCTCGATAAACACACTCTTTCCTTTCAACAAGAAGAGTTAAAAAATATGTGGGTAAAAACCAAAAATGCTTATGACGCGTTAATCTCCGCGGGTTTGTCCAAAGACGAAATTAAAGCCATAAAAAAGAAGCATAAGCTTTCTATCTTTCTATCTTCGCCTCCCTCCATGTGATACCGAAGTCTTCAAGGGTGACTATTTGTCTTGGCCAACATTCCGAGATATGTTTACGGCCATTTACATTTCGAACGACGATATTTACCCCATTGAGAAACTATATTACCTCAGTCAGAAAACAAAGGGGGAGGCCAACGAAATTGTTAGCAACGCACCTGTCACAAATGAAGGGTTTGAAATAGCGTGGAAGAACCTCACTGAAAGTTATGAAAACAAGCGTAGTTTAGTCAAGGCTCAGCTCGACACTGTCTTCGAAATAAAACCTATTGAAACGGATTGCGGTAAATCTATTAAAGATTTACAATTAAAATTAAATAATTGCATGAATGCATTAAAAGGGCATAAGATAGATTTATGGGATGCACTTTTTGTGTACCTTTGCGCAGAAAAATTGCCCGAAAACAGCCTCTCGCTTTGGGAACAGTCTTTGGGGAACAAGACAGAGATAGCTAAATGGGAGGACATGAATAAATTTCTTTCTGACCGATTTCTTGCGTTGGAAAACGTGTCTGGCCATAGAGGCAATAAGACTTCAAAAAGTTTTAAACCTCATATTACAAAACCAACTCCTGAACCCCAACAAAAAAAGGTTGGCAGCTTCCAAACAAGCGTCAAGAAATTTAGTTGTAAAATGTGTCACACAAATGAGCATAAACTACGCAACTGCACGAAATTCCTTAAACTTTCACCTGCTCGTAGAGTCGATTTTCTTAAGAGCAATAATAGCTGCCTGAATGGTTTATCGTCTGGACATACTGTGTCGAAATGTACTAGTTCTTATAACTGTAGTACATGCCATTCTCGACACAACACGCTCCTACATATACAAAAAATTCAGCAAAACGCAGCAGTTCATACAAGTAAGGAAGATGATACCCCTTCAACATCGCGACAAGCACGAGAGAGGCAAAATTCAAAGTCCAATGACAAGCAAACCTCCAATGTCCAATCTTGCCATGCGCATAATACCGCTGGTTTACTGTTAGGCACCGCTCGTGTCAACATATATTATAACACTACCAATTTTTCAGCCAGAGCCCTAATTGATTCAGGTTCTGAATGTTCATTTATTACCGAACGTCTCAAACGTCGAATTAACCTGCCATCCAAGAAAATTCGCGCTCAAGTTTCCGGTATAACTAACTCATTCTCTGCACAGGTCAAAGAGTCTTGTTCAATAGAATTGCGGTCACTAATTGACCCATTATTTTCTTTGAACACAAAAGTTCTTGTCCTGCCAAAGCTTACAGGGGATCTTCCAACATGCCAGATCAGTGCGATGACCAGACAATCATTCCCTGATCTCGAGTTGGCAGATAAAAGATTCTTTGTCAACGAACCAGTGGATCTAGTTCTTGGAGGGGACATTTACCCTCAAATCATCTTGAACGGATTGCAGAAGAATGTCCTTGGTACGCTCTTAGCACAAGAAACTGTTTTCGGCGGGATAATTACAGGCCGTACAGGTGTGCAAGAGCAACCCAAAGAAATCGTCTCCTATTACAGTGACGTATCATTGGATAAGCAATTATCCTCCTTTTGGGAACTGGAAGAAATCCCTAAAAACAAACGCTTTAATGCGGACGAACAATACTGCGAGGAATTATACAGAAGTACCACCACTAGGGATAATACCGGGAAATACACAGTCTCATTACCTTTTAAACGAGAATTCCCCTCCAATATATCCCTAGGGCCTTCTCTTAAAAGAGCATGCTCTCAGTTCTTCCGGAACGAGACACGCCTCGCGAAAAATCCTACTTTACAAACGGAGTACAATCGAGTTGTGACCGAATACGAGGAATTGGGACATATGTCAAGGATCAACAGCTGTGTGCCACCAGACTCCTCTGACCATTATTTTCTACCTCATCACGCCGTCATCAAGGACGAAAGTACCTCCACGAAAGTTCGCGTTGTTTTTAACGCATCTAGTCCGACCGCAAACGGAGTAAGTCTGAACGACGTTTTGTATACAGATCCTACGCTACAAGCTGACCTAACTATTCTTATACTTCGCTGGAGACTTTACAAATATGTCTTCAACAGCGATATCGAGAAAATGTACCGACAAATTATGGTACAACCAAACCAAACCAAATACCAGCGCATAGTATTCCGTACTAGCTCTGAAAGCCCTGTCAGCCTTTACGAACTGAAGACTGTGACATTCGGGGTTAACTGTGCTCCTTATCTAGCAATAAGGACACTTTTACAATTGGCAAAGGACGCCGAACACACCTTTCCAATTGCATCCACAATACTAAGAGAATACATGTATGTGGATGATATTCTTGCTGGTGGACACTGCATCCAATCAACAATTACTGCCAGAGATCAAATATCTCAGGCATTGCAATCAGCCGGCTTTGCACTAAGAAAATGGACAGCCAATTCCGACCAAATACTAAAGGATATCCCTAAACAGCATCTCCTTAACAAAGATTTCCTGGAATTCGAAGACGCAAGTTCAGTGAAGGCACTAGGAATCAGGTGGAATGCACATAATGATGACATCGCAAAACCAATGGAAAATTGCAACACTTTAACCAAAAGAGCGATCTTATCGGCAATCGCTAAATTGCTCGACCCATTAGGATGGCTTGCTCCAATAGTAGTTGTAGCCAAAATAATCATGCAAAACATTTGGCTTGAAGGTACAAAATGGGATGAAGATGTATCACCAACTACTAGGGAACGTTGGAACACCTTTATGGAAAAGTATCATGAAATTAATAACATTGGGATACCGCGCTGGACTCACTTTTCCCCGCACAACAAAGTGGAAATTCACGGTTTTTGTGACGCATCAGAGAAAGCGTATGCCGCGGCGGTATACCTGCGAGTGGAAAGCAACGACCAAGTTCTGACCAATTTGCTATTGGCAAAAACAAAAGTAGCTCCGGTTAAAACTATATCGCTTCCCCGACTGGAATTATGCGGAGCCGTACTACTCTCCGAAATGATGGAAACAATTCTAACAAATCTCAACTTAGGGAATCCAAAAACCTACTTATGCGATTCAACGATTGTACTGGCATGGATACGAAAACCCCCTTGTTCGTGGTAAACTTTCGTAGCACACCGTATCACGAAAATCGTCGAAAAGGTAGGAAAGTATAATTGGCGTCATGTGGGTTCGGGATCAAATCCAGCCGATATGGCTAGCAGAGGACTCCCAGCACATGAACTGGTCAACAATTCCTTGTGGTGGCAGGGACCTTCTTGGTTACAAGAAGACATCTCAAAATGGCCTACACAAGATATATCTTACAACACAACCATCGAGGAGAAACGAGTGCAAGCACATGCAGTAACTACCAAAACGGATTTTGATATTCTTGATAGATTTTCGAACCTACCCCGAGCCTTAAGGGTGATATCTTATGTCTTGAGATTTCTCGAAAGAACTCATCCAAAGACAAAAGATTATTTTAATAAAACGTCATATCTGGTTTCATCAGATGAAATCGAAATTGCTACGCAACGCTTAGTTAAGATGTCGCAACAACAGTTTTATCCCACAGAATACAAAAATCTGAAGTCAGGCAAGCTAGTAGATTGTAAAAGCGAAGTGCTTCCTCTTGACCCTTTCCTAGACAAGTATGGCATTATAAGGACTGGTGGTCGCATCCGCGCAGCTCTAGGCCTACCATACAATGAACGCTATCCAATAATCCTACCTTACACATTCAAATTTTCTCGCCTTTATTTCAGTTTATCCATGAAATCTCTTTACATGGAGAAAATCAACTAATGTTTAGGCTTATTAGGACCCAATACTGGATTCCTAGGGTTAAAAATATGATAAAATCCATCATTCACAATTGTAAGGTCTGCACAATCTATAAAAAACGTGTACAAACCCAACTTATGGGTAACCTTCCCAAGGAACGTACCACATTTTCCCGACCATTTACTAATTCAGGAGTAGATTTTGCAGGACCATTCGACATAAAAAGTTATAGAGGTAGAGGTTGTCGAATTTCGAAAGGTTATGTCTGTCTGTTTGTCTGCTTTACTACGAAAGCCATACATTTGGAAGCCACGACCGACCTTAGCCCCCAATCCTTTCTCGCGGCACTCTCCAGATTTATCGTCAGGCGAGGATGTCCAAAAAATATATATTCCGACAATGAGACTAACTTTGTCGGAGCCTCACGATCACTTAGATCTGAGTTTAAGGCATTTATAGCTGATTCGCGTGAGAACGCATTGTCTAAATATGCTCATCAACTTCTGCAATGGCATTTCATCCCTACTGCCTCTCCTCATATGGGAGGTCTGCGGGAAGCAGGAGTAAAAAGTTTCAAAAGCCACTTTCGAAAAGTGGCAGGTAGGGTATTGGAAGACACAGCAAATGAACCAAAAACAATACAAATAACGTGCTTATTTTCCACTCAAAATAACACAATTGTGCACAAAGCATTTATTTCCGGATTTCCTAATCAATTAAAATATGCAAACCTGATGGACGAACTCCATTAATTAGTCCCTAAGGTTTATTCTTGCCTACTCTTTGTTGTTGTTGCCCATGCAGCGACCGGTAATACTGCAACATAAATCCCTTCTTGGGTGTTAATTGCAGCATAGTGTATATGCATACATATGTACACACAGGGACATCATTTAATTGGCATAATCTGAAAAGAAAGGTAAATACAAGTTAGTGAAATCATACATTTAATCTATGTTTACTTACCGGCATGTTTACATTTCGCTTTTGTCATTTACATGACATTTTCATCTACGCGGTATGGTATTGCCATAGCGAACATTTTTTTTACACCAATATGGGTGTTTAAGTGGAACATGATCCGTTCTAAATTTTTTTAATGTTTGTAACTACTGATTTCACGAATAATTTAGTGAAAACAGTATTACAAAATAAGTACAAATTGCAAGAAAATCGTTCAAAACTCGAAAGGCTTGAATTTTTTCGCAACAAAAATTTTTTCAGCTACAATATTTTTACCGAAATCCACAAATTTAGCTGGAAAAGGCGAAACTTTCTTGGGTGGCAGGAAACTTTGTGACAAATTAAATCACAAAAATAAAAACCAAATTCTAAATTTTCGATCAGATTCGAATATACAAATTTTTATTTATTGTATTCAGTAGAAATTATGAATTAATCACTCGCAAGTGTAATTTATTCATTTTCTATGTATCCAATGCAGAAACACGAAATCTAATACAAAGAAGAGATAGGATGTACTCAGGGAGCATTTAGAAAGTGATCAATAACCCATTGATAAACAGTCCGATAAGATACACTGCCCGAACTTTGGACAACCCATAAGCAGGTCCATGCACATGGTCAATCTGCTATAAGCGTCTGTCAGAGGGTCAATACGAATATAAAGAGTTTCATATCAATATGTATGCCATTCAGCGTTCGCCACCAAACCAAAAATTAAAATTCACATATAATATAACAAAATAAATCCAATCTGGCACGGAGACACGTCCTTTTCGTCTGGATATAACATTTAACCTCATAAAGTTAAAATCTGGAACAGAGACTTGGCCTCTTTGTCCAGATGGAAAATTAATTGTCACATAATCTAACAAAATAAATCCAATCTGGCACGGAGACGCGTCCTCTTCGTCTGGATATAACATTTAACCTCATAAAGTTAAAATCTGGAAGAGAGACTCGGGCTCTTTGTCCAGATGGAAAATTAATTTACATTCGTCGAAATCTGGAACGGAGACGTCCAGACTACGAAAAATCTCGGAACACAAAAGAGATAAATACAAATAAATACAGTCCAAATATGTATACTGTATAACGTGCGCTGAATTATAACCCGTTCTTGTTTTCAGCTTTAATATGTTGCTTCTTTTTCCTACAGCGGCTACTATATGCAAACAAGTCCGGACGTGATCAACCAACAAATTTTCATTCAATAATACAAACATATTGTATCTAGATTTAAGTAATACGTGCGCGTGACCGCTTCAGCATGACTCCTTCATTTTAAGATGTTGCTTACCGCAAGGGGGCCGGCATGTTTAGGTCAGGACCTAAATATCTTTATACTGCAAACACGGCCACCCTAATACATAACTTATTTAGTGCAAATACATTCTTACATCCTTTCATGTACTGCACACCCACATGCATACACATTCATGTATGTTCATCACATATATTCAACGTTAACACGGGTAACTGAGTTTTCCATCGGATAACAAATATCCATTGGAAAACCCTCGCACGATCTCCGGTTCGACAACACGGAGATCACTTTCCATTTTCTGTTCTATTTCAACCAAGGAGGAAGAAAGTCGCTGCTGCTGTCACGCCATATCATATACCAAAGGTAAAATATTGTACCAAATTAACACAAAATAAAATTAATTATTGTCATCATTACTAATATAACTATTTGCCTTTTATTTCTTTTTCCATATCCAGATATATATATATATATATATATATTCTCCGTGCTACCACGCACCGTGCGAGAATATACATTTCATTATCGAACCCCATCCACTGACTTGCATATTCGTGCCTGGTTGTAATACGGTATTGTTATCGCAAAGCGTTACAGGCATTACCAAATTATGCTGCCATTCAAAATCTTTATTCAAAAATTATACTGTGCACTTTGCGTTGTTGACCATAGCTAACCCCTGTATTATCGGTTACACCAGTTACAAAGTAGAGATCGCTCCATTTTCTCTTGAATACGCATTGCGAAGCTGTAATCACCGTATTCAGAAATTATGGGACAAGTGCCAAGATACTTGGAACACCTATATATTGATACCGAATGTGCGCTGTCCTTTATTTCTATACCTTCTCAATTTATAATGCGAAATTCCGCATTCGTGTAAGATAAAAGAACGACAAAGAGGATTGCGAAAAGATTGCGTGAGTAAATTTTAGTTTAACAAATTTTGGTATCACTTTTTAAGTATAAAGTACGCCGGGATTAATTTTGTGGGCGCAATTTATACCTAGTCGAGCAATGTGAATACAAAATAAGCAAACACCTTTGATGGCAGAAATACATTCGGAGTGTATGCTAAACACCTCGGAGAAGCGACGCCGATTAGAAAAACTATTTTCTAATTAAAAAACGTCTTTCATTTTTGATGTTTGTCTACCCGGGAGTTGAACCCAGGACCCTCGGCGTGGTAGGCAGACCATGCTACTATAACTCCATGGCGGCCGCCGTGGGTAAAAGTGCCTGCTAAAATTAAAATTTTATTTATGGCAAATACAAAAGGCCTATTAAGCGTTTATTATGAACTTCACAAACAAATTTTTTGATATAAGAGCCTAATAAGCCTATTTAATAAATAACTATAATGAAAATTTATAATTAGGTAAACAAACGGAATTAATTGACGCATATACCAGCGTAATGATATGAACGGGGCTTTGACAGAACATTTTGTTATACTTTTTCAAAAGAAAACTTCCTAGTAATTGTTTGTTTATATATATGTACATATATTTGAACAGCTGAATTCATATGTGTACATTGACTGTATTTTTAGTGAATATACAGAAAAGTACAAAAGGTACACTTAATTAGTTTTATCTGTTTCCAAACTGCTAATAGTTTCTATTGTATACTGCCAAAAAACCAGAGTTGTGAGAAGTGCACGAAATTCTGAGCAACAACATTGCTCGTACTTAAATGGGCTGACATAATCAATATTTGTCGTAGTGTTAATAAGGCGTTAATTTGTTGTGGATTTAAACGTCTGTTCACATATTCGTAAAACTAGGCTAAAACCGCGTCCCAGTCGTCACGATATGCCAAGATATGATCTTGAAAAAATAACGAGATCGTCCAAAGAATAATCTATAAATAGTCCCAACATACCGCGAAATACTCGCAGTCACGGAGATAAGCACACAGTGGTAAACAGAAGGAAGGTTATAGTTGAGTTCTTAAAAAAGGACGAACCAACACTAAACCTTCGAACAATTACTTTTTAATATTTTTTACATCATCGGGGTAATTTTGGGACTATTTCAGGATCATTTAGGGACCCTTCCGGCATTATTTCTGGATGGTTTCCGGGATCCCGTCAGCGTCATTCGAGACTTTTTCGGGACTATTTCGGGATCATTTGGGGATCCTTTTGGCATCATTTCTTTATACAATTGTTTTTGATAGTGATACTAGAGCAAAATTGCAATGTTTACAAACGGTTTCTAAATTTCACTTTTTCATCAGATAGCTTCTCGGGAGATATTGATTTCGCAATCTCCAACATTCATAATTTATACTAGTGTTAAGGCAGCCATATGAATGCCCACATGCTCGCTTTGCAATTGGTCTCTAAGAGTTGCCTTTTTGTTGCTGTTCTCTGTTATACACAATTTGAAACCTATATACTATATGTTTTGAATGCAAATTGTGGGGAGCATTTTAAGGCTCGTTCAACAGAACTTGATCGGTGACATTTTATTTTCTAGCAATGCATTATTATTAGCAACGCTTATCACTATTATATCTTTACTAACAGACCCGACAAACGTTGTTCTTCGTTCACTTTCGTCTATCTGCATAACTCTCTTCCCAACTTTCTTATCCTTTTATTGACTCCTCCCTCTGCCTTTCTCTTTATCCGTCTCCGTCTTATCTTTCATTTATTTTCCGTTCTATATATTTTTCTATCTTTGTCTAACTCTTTCTTTTTTGTCAGCCTCTTTTATCTTCTCTCTATTTAATCTAATCTAATCGAATCTAATTAATTTTCTCGTAAGAGGAACTCATTTCATTGGTCATTTCAACAGCGTACAACTCGCAATGTTTAATTGTTTTATCGATGAGGTTTAAACAAGATATCAATTTGTTATCGAAATGTTACATTTTTTTTGTCGATGGCAAAGGATAACGATTTGTTTTGAAAAGGTTATCGATAATGTATAAAATGTTTATCGAAAATTTATGGATACGTTATCAAAAAAATATCAACATCTTATCAATGAAATATCGAAAATTTAACGTTATCGATATGTTAACAAAAATGAATTTTGAAAGTGAAATTTGTTATCGGCTTATTATCGATTTTTTATCGAAAAGTCATTGATTTGTTATCGCTATCAGCTCAGTATCGCGTTTTCATCGATTTTTAAATAAGGAGTTAAGGATTCGTCTTTAAAGAGCTGTTGATTAGTTATCGGAAAGCTATGGATTTTCTACACAAAATTTATCGATAAATTTTCTAATTGTGATATCTAATTTTTTGTTGGTAGTTTATCGATTTTCATCAAAAATTCATCGATTTTGTATCGAAAACTTCCAATTCCTTATTTTAGTGTTACAACTTTGTTATCGGTATGGTTATCGAAGTAGCGTGTCATTATTCTGTATTACAAAATTCTGGGTGATAAAATTCTGTAATTTGCAAAAAACTCTGCTTTCTAAACTTCTGCTTTTTCAAAATTCTTCATGTTTAATTCTGGAAGTCAAAATTCCGGAATCATGGCATGGCGTAGCCAGTGTTGGATCGGCTAAGGGTTATTTTTTTAAAGTGCGACCAAAGGCCGCCTACGCAGAAGGGTATACTACGCAGAAGGACATCCCCGCGGCGGTAGCCACGGTTATACCACACACCCGGACTTGGCATGGCGCAGCCCAGGGTTATTTTTTATAAGCGCGGCCGAAGGCCGCCTATGCAGAAAGGTGTTCTACGCAGAATTACTGCGCATGGCGCACTTTTTCAAAAAATATATATATTTTAATACAGAATTTTGAAAGCAGAATTTTAGAAAGCAGAATTTTGTTTTTAATTTTTTGTACATACAGAATTTCGACACCAACCCCTTATCGATTTGATAACAAAAACTAATCGTATTGTTATGAAACAGATACCGATAAAAGTTAAATATAAAATCGATGAAACTTCTCGATGCCACCGGTAACAACCCGGATTCCGGTGAGAAAAATATAAGTTAGTACAAATATTTCGAAAAGAAATTATTAGATACTTTTCTATTAATGTAAAAAAATTTTCAATTATCTAAAATTTTTCTAATTTGGTAATATATAATTAAGATCACCGCGAGTGAAGGGCAAGTCCATACCTCAAAGTGCCTTATCTTTTTACGATGATAAATGCGCTCGCATTCGACCGAGAAGCAATGTGATTGAAAATCAGCTGACATGAGAGCTTTATGCACCGATTCCGCGAAAAATTTGTAATAAACTAAAACTAATTTCTAACAAGTTTTTTGTTTGTTTCCAGAAATATGCACGTGCGTGAAATATTGAAACGCAATTCCAGACCAGGTTGTATAAATATTATTAAGCAGTTATCAAATAAGCGGAGTTAAGTATTGACGTGTTCTTTGAAATTCTTAGAAGCTAATTCATAGTGTAGTTGTTGTTGTCCTCGCAAAGCTCCCAATGTCAACATGGTATCTATATCTTTAAAATCAAACATTTTAGTGGTTTCGAATTCAGCTATATGTACTCTGTTTGGTCAGCTAGCGATTTGTTGTTGCTTTTTCACTTTAAATCAAAATTTCCCAGTAGGAAAAAAGCCCACTGAGAGCTAACTACAAGTTGGTTTCCAATAAAGCAGCGTACCTTCTTATCTATCAATTTTCTTTGAAAAAGGTTAACTATTTAGCACGGTAATGGCCGTGGACTCAAGTGCGGGACTGTTAAGTGTCGAAGATCATGTGTAGGCCTTACAACCCTAGACTAACAAATTAATTGCTATCAGTAAAAAGAGATAACTGTAGACTCATAATGGTTAATCTGACTGGACATTGTCTTCTGATGTCACAAGCTTCCTAGTCAGTGAAAGAAGATGTAGGAAGTGCGCTTTAGAGGAGAGAACGATCAAATACGGTTTACGCTCGTGCCTCGTGCTTGCCAGACCAAAGTTCCAGCTATAAAGAGTGATTTAGCTATCAGATCTAGAAGCAACAAATGGCATGGGTCTTAGAAAGGTCTTAGTATTTGCTAAGAGGACGGAGTTATTTTATAACATTGGTCCTGGTTTTTGATAGGGGTTTTAGTTTGGTTATTAAACAAACTTCTGGAAGTCCTCACAGATCGGTCGGTTCAACATCACCCCATCTTAGTCCAAAAAATAAGATGCGAAACGGCGTGAAGAGACAAATATTATTTTATAGCTCACAGTTTTTTTTTTTTTGAAAAATAATTTTCTAACTTAAGGTCATTTCCGTTTGATTTTTTTGCCATTTCTCTTTTACAGTGTCTGTAATGGCATCCCATCCAGTTAATATCTCTTTTTGTAGTTAATTAGAAGTGGAATCCCGTAAAATTGTCAAATACTCGTCATCCGATTTTGCTAATTTTTATTTTGTACATATATATTAATAGGAGTAACATTCCTGCCCAATTTCATTATGATATCTTCAACGACTGCCAAATTACAGTTTGCAAAACTTTTAAATTACCTTCATTTAAAAGTGGGCGGTGCCACGCCCATTGTCCAAAATTTTACTGATTTTCTATTCTGCGTCATAAGGTCAACCAACCTGCTAAGTTTCATCGCTATATATGTCTTTGGTAAAGAATTATCGCACTTTTTCGGTTTTTCGAAATTTTGGATATCGAAAAAGTGGGCGTGGTTATAGTACGATTTCGTTAATTTGAAATAGCGATCTGAGACGAGTGCCCAGGAACTTACATGCCAAATTTCATTAAGGTAACTCGAAATTTACTCAGGTTATCGTGTAAACGGACACACGGACGGACGGACGGATATGGCTAAATGAATTTATTTTTTCACCCAGATGATTTTGATATATAGAAGCCTTAAAATTGTCAACTAGTCTATAGCTTTTTTTTAGAAATTGATTATTTTTTCTCCACAGCTGCTTTCGTGTGTGGTGACTCATCCAAACCATCATTTTCGCCCGTCAAATATATCAAAAGCAAAATTGTTACCTTCAGAAAATACAAAAAAACTGAATGACTTCTCCATATGTGCCGATGTGATTTTTAGTCTGTTGTTCTTGTTGTTGTTATGGCAATAGAGACACTCTCCGAAGTTTTGAAGAATATTATCAGTATTGATGGTCCTTTTACGGATATATATCCGGTACGTTCCGGTAGCAAGCATTATTAAGGTACAAGTCCGACCATCTGTGGCGCTTTTAGTGTGACCACAAGGAACCCTCTAGGCCTCATCTTCGAGATCCATTTGGAACTTGGGGTTAACACAGCCTCGCCAGTTAAAGAAACAGGATTCATCACGGGTATATGGGGTTGACAATTAGCTTTGAGAATCTATAAATTGCGCTGGCAATCCCTTGAATCATTGGGGTATTTAAGTATTCTCATACGAAAAGTATACCTGCCGCGTGTATATTCTTAATCCCCCAACCTGATGAGGGTTTTCCGTTTGGATTATATGCGAATTTAATACTGTTTTATCTATTTATTTCTGCTAAAAGAAATTCGCTCTGGGCATGGATCCTTTTTATCAATCTCCCAAGTTTTTGATAAAATTTTCGCAGGCTAGTAGCTAGAAGCTTCAATTTTTCGCACTAATGCCCTTTTTAAACGGTTTTTTTTACCTTGACTCTGTGTAGCGAGCGGCTTCTGAAAACGTGAGCCGTAGCACAACCTTATTAAGGTTCAGTTGACCTTACATATGACTATCAATAGAAATATGACGCACCCAACGCTTTTATTCAATTTTCAATTCTGATTGATGAGGAGTGTGATGACTAGTGCCTTGGACCTACCTAATTATTTAATAGCCACTTGCCGCTTTGCTCTGATAACCAAATCACTCCCTATAGTTGGAGTTTTGGTCTGGCAAGCACGGGGCACGAGCGTAAAACGTATTCCCTCCTCTAACCCGAACTTAATACATCTGCTATCACTGACTAGGCAGCCTGTGGCACCAGAAGACAATGTACAGTCAGGTTAACCGTCTACGGTTATCTCTTTTTACACCCAGCTGTACTTGCACACAGGGTATTTAAACTTTGATTGGATAACGGTTAGTTGTACAGGTATAAAAGAATCGAGAGAGATATAGACTTCCATATATCACAATCATAAGTATCGAAAAAAATTTCATTGATCCATGTCCCGTCCGTCCGTCCGTCTGTCCGTTAACACGATAACTTGGGTAAATATTGAGATATCTTCACCAAATTTGATACACGAGCTTATCTGGACCCAGAATATATTGGTATTGAAAATGAGCACAGTCGGATGATAACCACGCCCACTTTTTATATACATATATAACATTTTGGAAAACACAAAACACCTAATTATTTAGTAAATAATACACCTAGCATGTTGAAATTTGACGTGTGGACTGATGTTGACGCTCTTGATAAAAATTAAAAAAAAAAAAAATTTAAACGGGCGTGGCACCGCCCACTTATAATAAAATCAATTTTACAAATATTATTAATCATAAATCAAAAATCGTTAAACCTATCGTAACAAAATTCGGCAGAGAGGTTGCCTTTACTATAAGGAATGCTTTGAAGAAAAATTAACGAAATCGGTTAAGGACCACGCCCACTTTTATATAAGAGATTTTTAAAACGGTCGTGGACGGATAAAATAAGCTATATCTTTGCAAAAAAGTTATTTGTTATCGAAGTGTTATATTTTTGTTGTCGATAAAAGAGGATAACGATTTTTTTTCAAAAAGTTATCGATTATGTATAAAATGTTTATCCAAAATTTATGGATACATTATTAAAATATCAACATTTTATCAATTAACTATCGAAAAGTTACCGTTATCAATATGTTAACAAAAATGAAACTTGAAAACGAAATTTTGATTGGCGTGTTATCGATGAATCATCGATTTGTTATCGCTATCAGCTCATTATTGCGTTTTCACCGATTTTTAATTAAAAAGTTAATGATTTGTTTTTAAAAAGCTGTCGATTTGTTATTGAAAAGTTATGGATTTGGTACACAGAATTTATCGATAAATTGTAAAATTGTTATATCTAATTTTTTGTTGGTAATTTATCGATTTTTATCAAAAATGTATCGATTTTGTATCGAAAACTTCCGATTTCTTATTGTAGTATTTTCAGTTTTTTATCGGTACGCTTATCTATTTGATAACAAAAACCTATCGTATTGTTATGAAACCGATACCGATAAAATTTAAATAAAAAATCGATGAAACTTTTGTATGCCACCGGTAAAAATCCGGATTCCGGTGAGAACTAACTTATTTCGAAAAGAAATTATTAGATACTTTTCTATCAATGTAAAAAAAATTTGCAACTATCTAAAATTTTTCTAATTTGGGAATATATAATTAAGATCGCCGCGAGTGAAGGGCAAGTCCATACCTCAAAGTGCCTTATCTGATCTTTTTACGATGGTAAATGCGCTCGCATTCAACCGAGAAGCAATGTGATTGAAAATCAGCTGATATGAGAGCTTTGTGCACCAATTCCGCGAAAAATTTGTAATAAACAAAAACTAATTTCTAACAAGTTTTTTGTTTGTTTCCAGAAATATGCACGTGCGTGAAATATTGAAACGCAATTTCAGACCAGGTTGTATAAATATTATTAAGCAGTTATCAAATAAGCGGAGCAAACACCTTTGATGGCAGAAATACATTCGGAGTGTATGCTAAACACCTCGGAGAAGCGACGCCGATTAGAAAAACTATTTTCTAATTAAAAAACGTCTTTCATTTTTGATGTTTGTCTACCCGGGAGTTGAACCCAGGACCCTCGGCGTGGTAGGCAGACCATGCTACTATAACTCCATGGCGGCCGCCGTGGGTAAAAGTGCCTGCTAAAATTAAAATTTTATTTATGGCAAATACAAAAGGCCTATTAAGCGTTTATTATGAACTTCACAAACAAATTTTTTGATATAAGAGCCTAATAAGCCTATTTAATAAATAACTATAATGAAAATTTATAATTAGGTAAACAAACGGAATTAATTGACGCATATACCAGCGTAATGATATGAACGGGGCTTTGACAGAACATTTTGTTATACTTTTTCAAAAGAAAACTTCCTAGTAATTGTTTGTTTATATATATGTACATATATTTGAACAGCTGAATTCATATGTGTACATTGACTGTATTTTTAGTGAATATACAGAAAAGTACAAAAGGTACACTTAATTAGTTTTATCTGTTTCCAAACTGCTAATAGTTTCTATTGTATACTGCCAAAAAACCAGAGTTGTGAGAAGTGCACGAAATTCTGAGCAACAACATTGCTCGTACTTAAATGGGCTGACATAATCAATATTTGTCGTAGTGTTAATAAGGCGTTAATTTGTTGTGGATTTAAACGTCTGTTCACATATTCGTAAAACTAGGCTAAAACCGCGTCCCAGTCGTCACGATATGCCAAGATATGATCTTGAAAAAATAACGAGATCGTCCAAAGAATAATCTATAAATAGTCCCAACATACCGCGAAATACTCGCAGTCACGGAGATAAGCACACAGTGGTAAACAGAAGGAAGGTTATAGTTGAGTTCTTAAAAAAGGACGAACCAACACTAAACCTTCGAACAATTACTTTTTAATATTTTTTACATCATCGGGGTAATTTTGGGACTATTTCAGGATCATTTAGGGACCCTTCCGGCATTATTTCTGGATGGTTTCCGGGATCCCGTCAGCGTCATTCGAGACTTTTTCGGGACTATTTCGGGATCATTTGGGGATCCTTTTGGCATCATTTCTTTATACAATTGTTTTTGATAGTGATACTAGAGCAAAATTGCAATGTTTACAAACGGTTTCTAAATTTCACTTTTTCATCAGATAGCTTCTCGGGAGATATTGATTTCGCAATCTCCAACATTCATAATTTATACTAGTGTTAAGGCAGCCATATGAATGCCCACATGCTCGCTTTGCAATTGGTCTCTAAGAGTTGCCTTTTTGTTGCTGTTCTCTGTTATACACAATTTGAAACCTATATACTATATGTTTTGAATGCAAATTGTGGGGAGCATTTTAAGGCTCGTTCAACAGAACTTGATCGGTGACATTTTATTTTCTAGCAATGCATTATTATTAGCAACGCTTATCACTATTATATCTTTACTAACAGACCCGACAAACGTTGTTCTTCGTTCACTTTCGTCTATCTGCATAACTCTCTTCCCAACTTTCTTATCCTTTTATTGACTCCTCCCTCTGCCTTTCTCTTTATCCGTCTCCGTCTTATCTTTCATTTATTTTCCGTTCTATATATTTTTCTATCTTTGTCTAACTCTTTCTTTTTTGTCAGCCTCTTTTATCTTCTCTCTATTTAATCTAATCTAATCGAATCTAATTAATTTTCTCGTAAGAGGAACTCATTTCATTGGTCATTTCAACAGCGTACAACTCGCAATGTTTAATTGTTTTATCGATGAGGTTTAAACAAGATATCAATTTGTTATCGAAATGTTACATTTTTTTTGTCGATGGCAAAGGATAACGATTTGTTTTGAAAAGGTTATCGATAATGTATAAAATGTTTATCGAAAATTTATGGATACGTTATCAAAAAAATATCAACATCTTATCAATGAAATATCGAAAATTTAACGTTATCGATATGTTAACAAAAATGAATTTTGAAAGTGAAATTTGTTATCGGCTTATTATCGATTTTTTATCGAAAAGTCATTGATTTGTTATCGCTATCAGCTCAGTATCGCGTTTTCATCGATTTTTAAATAAGGAGTTAAGGATTCGTCTTTAAAGAGCTGTTGATTAGTTATCGGAAAGCTATGGATTTTCTACACAAAATTTATCGATAAATTTTCTAATTGTGATATCTAATTTTTTGTTGGTAGTTTATCGATTTTCATCAAAAATTCATCGATTTTGTATCGAAAACTTCCAATTCCTTATTTTAGTGTTACAACTTTGTTATCGGTATGGTTATCGAAGTAGCGTGTCATTATTCTGTATTACAAAATTCTGGGCGATAAAATTCTGTAATTTGCAAAAAACTCTGCTTTCTAAAATTCTGCTTTTTCAAAATTCTTCATGTTTAATTCTGGAAGTCAAAATTCCGGAATCATGGCATGGCGTAGCCAGTGTTGGATCGGCTAAGGGTTATTTTTTTAAAGTGCGACCAAAGGCCGCCTACGCAGAAGGGTATACTACGCAGAAGGACATCCCCGCGGCGGTAGCCACGGTTATACCACACACCCGGACTTGGCATGGCGCAGCCCAGGGTTATTTTTTATAAGCGCGGCCGAAGGCCGCCTATGCAGAAAGGTGTTCTACGCAGAATTACTGCGCATGGCGCACTTTTTCAAAAAATATATATATTTTAATACAGAATTTTGAAAGCAGAATTTTAGAAAGCAGAATTTTGTTTTTAATTTTTTGTACATACAGAATTTCGACACCAACCCCTTATCGATTTGATAACAAAAACTAATCGTATTGTTATGAAACAGATACCGATAAAAGTTAAATATAAAATCGATGAAACTTCTCGATGCCACCGGTAACAACCCGGATTCCGGTGAGAAAAATATAAGTTAGTACAAATATTTCGAAAAGAAATTATTAGATACTTTTCTATTAATGTAAAAAAATTTTCAATTATCTAAAATTTTTCTAATTTGGTAATATATAATTAAGATCACCGCGAGTGAAGGGCAAGTCCATACCTCAAAGTGCCTTATCTTTTTACGATGATAAATGCGCTCGCATTCGACCGAGAAGCAATGTGATTGAAAATCAGCTGACATGAGAGCTTTATGCACCGATTCCGCGAAAAATTTGTAATAAACTAAAACTAATTTCTAACAAGTTTTTTGTTTGTTTCCAGAAATATGCACGTGCGTGAAATATTGAAACGCAATTCCAGACCAGGTTGTATAAATATTATTAAGCAGTTATCAAATAAGCAGAGTTAAGTATTGACGTGTTCTTTGAAATTCTTAGAAGCTAATTCATAGTGTAGTTGTTGTTGTCCTCGCAAAGCTCCCAATGTCAACATGGTATCTATATCTTTAAAATCAAACATTTTAGTGGTTTCGAATTCAGCTATATGTACTCTGTTTGGTCAGCTAGCGATTTGTTGTTGCTTTTTCACTTTAAATCAAAATTTCCCAGTAGGAAAAAAGCCCACTGAGAGCTAACTACAAGTTGGTTTCCAATAAAGCAGCGTACCTTCTTATCTATCAATTTTCTTTGAAAAAGGTTAACTATTTAGCACGGTAATGGCCGTGGACTCAAGTGCGGGACTGTTAAGTGTCGAAGATCATGTGTAGGCCTTACAACCCTAGACTAACAAATTAATTGCTATCAGTAAAAAGAGATAACTGTAGACTCATAATGGTTAATCTGACTGGACATTGTCTTCTGATGTCACAAGCTTCCTAGTCAGTGAAAGAAGATGTAGGAAGTGCGCTTTAGAGGAGAGAACGATCAAATACGGTTTACGCTCGTGCCTCGTGCTTGCCAGACCAAAGTTCCAGCTATAAAGAGTGATTTAGCTATCAGATCTAGAAGCAACAAATGGCATGGGTCTTAGAAAGGTCTTAGTATTTGCTAAGAGGACGGAGTTATTTTATAACATTGGTCCTGGTTTTTGATAGGGGTTTTAGTTTGGTTATTAAACAAACTTCTGGAAGTCCTCACAGATCGGTCGGTTCAACATCACCCCATCTTAGTCCAAAAAATAAGATGCGAAACGGCGTGAAGAGACAAATATTATTTTATAGCTCACAGTTTTTTTTTTTTTGAAAAATAATTTTCTAACTTAAGGTCATTTCCGTTTGATTTTTTTGCCATTTCTCTTTTACAGTGTCTGTAATGGCATCCCATCCAGTTAATATCTCTTTTTGTAGTTAATTAGAAGTGGAATCCCGTAAAATTGTCAAATACTCGTCATCCGATTTTGCTAATTTTTATTTTGTACATATATATTAATAGGAGTAACATTCCTGCCCAATTTCATTATGATATCTTCAACGACTGCCAAATTACAGTTTGCAAAACTTTTAAATTACCTTCATTTAAAAGTGGGCGGTGCCACGCCCATTGTCCAAAATTTTACTGATTTTCTATTCTGCGTCATAAGGTCAACCAACCTGCTAAGTTTCATTGCTATATATGTCTTTGGTAAAGAATTATCGCACTTTTTCGGTTTTTCGAAATTTTGGATATCGAAAAAGTGGGCGTGGTTATAGTACGATTTCGTTAATTTGAAATAGCGATCTGAGACGAGTGCCCAGGAACTTACATGCCAAATTTCATTAAGGTAACTCGAAATTTACTCAGGTTATCGTGTAAACGGACACACGGACGGACGGACGGATATGGCTAAATGAATTTATTTTTTCACCCAGATGATTTTGATATATAGAAGCCTTAAAATTGTCAACTAGTCTATAGCTTTTTTTTAGAAATTGATTATTTTTTCTCCACAGCTGCTTTCGTGTGTGGTGACTCATCCAAACCATCATTTTCGCCCGTCAAATATATCAAAAGCAAAATTGTTACCTTCAGAAAATACAAAAAAACTGAATGACTTCTCCATATGTGCCTATGTGATTTTTAGTCTGTTGTTCTTGTTGTTGTTATGGCAATAGAGACACTCTCCGAAGTTTTGAAGAATATTATCAGTATTGATGGTCCTTTTACGGATATATATCCGGTACGTTCCGGTAGCAAGCATTATTAAGGTACAAGTCCGACCATCTGTGGCGCTTTTAGTGTGACCACAAGGAACCCTCTAGGCCTCATCTTCGAGTTCCATTTGGAACTTGGGGTTAACACAGCCTCGCCAGTTAAAGAAACAGGATTCATCACGGGTATATGGGGTTGACAATTAGCTTTGAGAATCTATAAATTGCGCTGGCAATCCCTTGAATCATTGGGGTATTTAAGTATTCTCATACGAAAAGTATACCTGCCGCGTGTATATTCTTAATCCCCCAACCTGATGAGGGTTTTCCGTTTGGATTATATGCGAATTTAATACTGTTTTATCTATTTATTTCTGCTAAAAGAAATTCGCTCTGGGCATGGATCCTTTTTATCAATCTCCCAAGTTTTTGATAAAATTTTCGCAGGCTAGTAGCTAGAAGCTTCAATTTTTCGCACTAATGCCCTTTTTAAACGGTTTTTTTTACCTTGACTCTGTGTAGCGAGCGGCTTCTGAAAACGTGAGCCGTAGCACAACCTTATTAAGGTTCAGTTGACCTTACATATGACTATCAATAGAAATATGACGCACCCAACGCTTTTATTCAATTTTCAATTCTGATTGATGAGGAGTGTGATGACTAGTGCCTTGGACCTACCTAATTATTTAATAGCCACTTGCCGCTTTGCTCTGATAACCAAATCACTCCCTATAGTTGGAGTTTTGGTCTGGCAAGCACGGGGCACGAGCGTAAAACGTATTCCCTCCTCTAACCCGAACTTAATACATCTGCTATCACTGACTAGGCAGCCTGTGGCACCAGAAGACAATGTACAGTCAGGTTAACCGTCTACGGTTATCTCTTTTTACACCCAGCTGTACTTGCACACAGGGTATTTAAACTTTGATTGGATAACGGTTAGTTGTACAGGTATAAAAGAATCGAGAGAGATATAGACTTCCATATATCACAATCATAAGTATCGAAAAAAATTTCATTGATCCATGTCCCGTCCGTCCGTCCGTCTGTCCGTTAACACGATAACTTGGGTAAATATTGAGATATCTTCACCAAATTTGATACACGAGCTTATCTGGACCCAGAATATATTGGTATTGAAAATGAGCACAGTCGGATGATAACCACGCCCACTTTTTATATACATATATAACATTTTGGAAAACACAAAACACCTAATTATTTAGTAAATAATACACCTAGCATGTTGAAATTTGACGTGTGGACTGATGTTGACGCTCTTGATAAAAATTAAAAAAAAAAAAATTTAAACGGGCGTGGCACCGCCCACTTATGATAAAATCAATTTTACAAATATTATTAATCATAAATCAAAAATCGTTAAACCTATCGTAACAAAATTCGGCAGAGAGGTTGCCTTTACTATAAGGAATGCTTTGAAGAAAAATTAACGAAATCGGTTAAGGACCACGCCCACTTTTATATAAGAGATTTTTAAAACGGTCGTGGACGGATAAAATAAGCTATATCTTTGCAAAAAAGTTATTTGTTATCGAAGTGTTATATTTTTGTTGTCGATAAAAGAGGATAACGATTTTTTTTCAAAAAGTTATCGATTATGTATAAAATGTTTATCCAAAATTTATGGATACATTATTAAAATATCAACATTTTATCAATTAACTATCGAAAAGTTACCGTTATCAATATGTTAACAAAAATGAAACTTGAAAACGAAATTTTGATTGGCGTGTTATCGATGAATCATCGATTTGTTATCGCTATCAGCTCATTATTGCGTTTTCACCGATTTTTAATTAAAAAGTTAATGATTTGTTTTTAAAAAGCTGTCGATTTGTTATTGAAAAGTTATGGATTTGGTACACAGAATTTATCGATAAATTGTAAAATTGTTATATCTAATTTTTTATTGGTAATTTATCGATTTTTATCAAAAATGTATCGATTTTGTATCGAAAACTTCCGATTTCTTATTGTAGTATTTTCAGTTTTTTATCGGTACGCTTATCTATTTGATAACAAAAACCTATCGTATTGTTATGAAACCGATACCGATAAAATTTAAATAAAAAATCGATGAAACTTTTGTATGCCACCGGTAAAAATCCGGATTCCGGTGAGAACTAACTTATTTCGAAAAGAAATTATTAGATACTTTTCTATCAATGTAAAAAAAATTTGCAACTATCTAAAATTTTTCTAATTTGGGAATATATAATTAAGATCGCCGCGAGTGAAGGGCAAGTCCATACCTCAAAGTGCCTTATCTGATCTTTTTACGATGGTAAATGCGCTCGCATTCAACCGAGAAGCAATGTGATTGAAAATCAGCTGATATGAGAGCTTTGTGCACCAATTCCGCGAAAAATTTGTAATAAACAAAAACTAATTTCTAACAAGTTTTTTGTTTGTTTCCAGAAATATGCACGTGCGTGAAATATTGAAACGCAATTTCAGACCAGGTTGTATAAATATTATTAAGCAGTTATCAAATAAGCGGAGCAAACACCTTTGATGGCAGAAATACATTCGGAGTGTATGCTAAACACCTCGGAGAAGCGACGCCGATTAGAAAAACTATTTTCTAATTAAAAAACGTCTTTCATTTTTGATGTTTGTCTACCCGGGAGTTGAACCCAGGACCCTCGGCGTGGTAGGCAGACCATGCTACTATAACTCCATGGCGGCCGCCGTGGGTAAAAGTGCCTGCTAAAATTAAAATTTTATTTATGGCAAATACAAAAGGCCTATTAAGCGTTTATTATGAACTTCACAAACAAATTTTTTGATATAAGAGCCTAATAAGCCTATTTAATAAATAACTATAATGAAAATTTATAATTAGGTAAACAAACGGAATTAATTGACGCATATACCAGCGTAATGATATGAACGGGGCTTTGACAGAACATTTTGTTATACTTTTTCAAAAGAAAACTTCCTAGTAATTGTTTGTTTATATATATGTACATATATTTGAACAGCTGAATTCATATGTGTACATTGACTGTATTTTTAGTGAATATACAGAAAAGTACAAAAGGTACACTTAATTAGTTTTATCTGTTTCCAAACTGCTAATAGTTTCTATTGTATACTGCCAAAAAACCAGAGTTGTGAGAAGTGCACGAAATTCTGAGCAACAACATTGCTCGTACTTAAATGGGCTGACATAATCAATATTTGTCGTAGTGTCAATAAGGCGTTAATTTGTTGTGGATTTCAACGTCTGTTCACATATTCGTAAAACTAGGCTAAAACCGCGTCCCAGTCGTCACGATATGCCAAGATATGATCTTGAAAAAATAACGAGATCGTCCAAAGAATAATCTATAAATAGTCCCAACATACCGCGAAATACTCGCAGTCACGGAGATAAGCACACAGTGGTAAACAGAAGGAAGGTTATAGTTGAGTTCTTAAAAAAGGACGAACCAACACTAAACCTTCGAACAATTACTTTTTAATATTTTTTACATCATCGGGGTAATTTTGGGACTATTTCAGGATCATTTAGGGACCCTTCCGGCATTATTTCTGGATGGTTTCCGGGATCCCGTCAGCGTCATTCGAGACTTTTTCGGGACTATTTCGGGATCATTTGGGGATCCTTTTGGCATCATTTCTTTATACAATTGTTTTTGATAGTGATACTAGAGCAAAATTGCAATGTTTACAAACGGTTTCTAAATTTCACTTTTTCATCAGATAGCTTCTCGGGAGATATTGATTTCGCAATCTCCAACATTCATAATTTATACTAGTGTTAAGGCAGCCATATGAATGCCCACATGCTCGCTTTGCAATTGGTCTCTAAGAGTTGCCTTTTTGTTGCTGTTCTCTGTTATACACAATTTGAAACCTATATACTATATGTTTTGAATGCAAATTGTGGGGAGCATTTTAAGGCTCGTTCAACAGAACTTGATCGGTGACATTTTATTTTCTAGCAATGCATTATTATTAGCAACGCTTATCACTATTATATCTCTACTAACAGACCCGACAAACGTTGTTCTTCGTTCACTTTCGTCTATCTGCATAACTCTCTTCCCAACTTTCTTATCCTTTTATTGACTCCTCCCTCTGCCTTTCTCTTTATCCGTCTCCGTCTTATTTTTCATTTATTTTCCGTTCTATATATTTTTCTATCTTTGTCTAACTCTTTCTTTTTTGTCAGCCTCTTTTATCTTCTCTCTATTTAATCTAATCTAATCGAATCTAATTAATTTTCTCGTAAGAGGAACTCATTTCATTGGTCATTTCAACAGCGTACAACTCGCAATGTTTAATTGTTTTATCGATGAGGTTTAAACAAGATATCAATTTGTTATCGAAATGTTACATTTTTTTTGTCGATGGCAAAGGATAACGATTTGTTTTGAAAAGGTTATCGATAATGTATAAAATGTTTATCGAAAATTTATGGATACGTTATCAAAAAAATATCAACATCTTATCAATGAAATATCGAAAATTTAACGTTATCGATATGTTAACAAAAATGAATTTTGAAAGTGAAATTTGTTATCGGCTTATTATCGATTTTTTATCGAAAAGTCATTGATTTGTTATCGCTATCAGCTCAGTATCGCGTTTTCATCGATTTTTAAATAAGGAGTTAAGGATTCGTCTTTAAAGAGCTGTTGATTAGTTATCGGAAAGCTATGGATTTTCTACACAAAATTTATCGATAAATTTTCTAATTGTGATATCTAATTTTTTGTTGGTAGTTTATCGATTTTCATCAAAAATTCATCGATTTTGTATCGAAAACTTCCAATTCCTTATTTTAGTGTTACAACTTTGTTATCGGTATGGTTATCGAAGTAGCGTGTCATTATTCTGTATTACAAAATTCTGGGTGATAAAATTCTGTAATTTGCAAAAAAATCTGCTTTCTAAAATTCTGCTTTTTCAAAATTCTTCATGTTTAATTCTGGAAGTCAAAATTCCGGAATCATGGCATGGCGTAGCCAGTGTTGGATCGGCTAAGGGTTATTTTTTTAAAGTGCGACCAAAGGCCGCCTACGCAGAAGGGTATACTACGCAGAAGGACATCCCCGCGGCGGTAGCCACGGTTATACCACACACCCGGACTTGGCATGGCGCAGCCCAGGGTTATTTTTTATAAGCGCGGCCGAAGGCCGCCTATGCAGAAAGGTGTTCTACGCAGAATTACTGCGCATGGCGCACTTTTTCAAAAAATATATATATTTTAATACAGAATTTTGAAAGCAGAATTTTAGAAAGCAGAATTTTGTTTTTAATTTTTTGTACATACAGAATTTCGACACCAACCCCTTATCGATTTGATAACAAAAACTAATCGTATTGTTATGAAACAGATACCGATAAAAGTTAAATATAAAATCGATGAAACTTCTCGATGCCACCGGTAACAACCCGGATTCCGGTGAGAAAAATATAAGTTAGTACAAATATTTCGAAAAGAAATTATTAGATACTTTTCTATTAATGTAAAAAAATTTTCAATTATCTAAAATTTTTCTAATTTGGTAATATATAATTAAGATCACCGCGAGTGAAGGGCAAGTCCATACCTCAAAGTGCCTTATCTTTTTACGATGATAAATGCGCTCGCATTCGACCGAGAAGCAATGTGATTGAAAATCAGCTGACATGAGAGCTTTATGCACCGATTCCGCGAAAAATTTGTAATAAACTAAAACTAATTTCTAACAAGTTTTTTGTTTGTTTCCAGAAATATGCACGTGCGTGAAATATTGAAACGCAATTCCAGACCAGGTTGTATAAATATTATTAAGCAGTTATCAAATAAGCGGAGTTAAGTATTGACGTGTTCTTTGAAATTCTTAGAAGCTAATTCATAGTGTAGTTGTTGTTGTCCTCGCAAAGCTCCCAATGTCAACATGGTATCTATATCTTTAAAATCAAACATTTTAGTGGTTTCGAATTCAGCTATATGTACTCTGTTTGGTCAGCTAGCGATTTGTTGTTGCTTTTTCACTTTAAATCAAAATTTCCCAGTAGGAAAAAAGCCCACTGAGAGCTAACTACAAGTTGGTTTCCAATAAAGCAGCGTACCTTCTTATCTATCAATTTTCTTTGAAAAAGGTTAACTATTTAGCACGGTAATGGCCGTGGACTCAAGTGCGGGACTGTTAAGTGTCGAAGATCATGTGTAGGCCTTACAACCCTAGACTAACAAATTAATTGCTATCAGTAAAAAGAGATAACTGTAGACTCATAATGGTTAATCTGACTGGACATTGTCTTCTGATGTCACAAGCTTCCTAGTCAGTGAAAGAAGATGTAGGAAGTGCGCTTTAGAGGAGAGAACGATCAAATACGGTTTACGCTCGTGCCTCGTGCTTGCCAGACCAAAGTTCCAGCTATAAAGAGTGATTTAGCTATCAGATCTAGAAGCAACAAATGGCATGGGTCTTAGAAAGGTCTTAGTATTTGCTAAGAGGACGGAGTTATTTTATAACATTGGTCCTGGTTTTTGATAGGGGTTTTAGTTTGGTTATTAAACAAACTTCTGGAAGTCCTCACAGATCGGTCGGTTCAACATCACCCCATCTTAGTCCAAAAAATAAGATGCGAAACGGCGTGAAGAGACAAATATTATTTTATAGCTCACAGTTTTTTTTTTTTTGAAAAATAATTTTCTAACTTAAGGTCATTTCCGTTTGATTTTTTTGCCATTTCTCTTTTACAGTGTCTGTAATGGCATCCCATCCAGTTAATATCTCTTTTTGTAGTTAATTAGAAGTGGAATCCCGTAAAATTGTCAAATACTCGTCATCCGATTTTGCTAATTTTTATTTTGTACATATATATTAATAGGAGTAACATTCCTGCCCAATTTCATTATGATATCTTCAACGACTGCCAAATTACAGTTTGCAAAACTTTTAAATTACCTTCATTTAAAAGTGGGCGGTGCCACGCCCATTGTCCAAAATTTTACTGATTTTCTATTCTGCGTCATAAGGTCAACCAACCTGCTAAGTTTCATCGCTATATATGTCTTTGGTAAAGAATTATCGCACTTTTTCGGTTTTTCGAAATTTTGGATATCGAAAAAGTGGGCGTGGTTATAGTACGATTTCGTTAATTTGAAATAGCGATCTGAGACGAGTGCCCAGGAACTTACATGCCAAATTTCATTAAGGTAACTCGAAATTTACTCAGGTTATCGTGTAAACGGACACACGGACGGACGGACGGATATGGCTAAATGAATTTATTTTTTCACCCAGATGATTTTGATATATAGAAGCCTTAAAATTGTCAACTAGTCTATAGCTTTTTTTTAGAAATTGATTATTTTTTCTCCACAGCTGCTTTCGTGTGTGGTGACTCATCCAAACCATCATTTTCGCCCGTCAAATATATCAAAAGCAAAATTGTTACCTTCAGAAAATACAAAAAAACTGAATGACTTCTCCATATGTGCCGATGTGATTTTAGTCTGTTGTTCTTGTTGTTGTTATGGCAATAGAGACACTCTCCGAAGTTTTGAAGAATATTATCAGTATTGATGGTCCTTTTACGGATATATATCCGGTACGTTCCGGTAGCAAGCATCATTAAGGTACAAGTCCGACCGTCTGTGGCGCTTTTAGTGTGACCACAAGGAACCCTCTAGGCCTCATCTTCGAGTTCCATTTGGAACTTGGGGTTAACACAGCCTCGCCAGTTAAAGAAACAGGATTCATCACGGGTATATGGGGTTGACAATTAGCTTTGAGAATCTATAAATTGCGCTGGCAATCCCTTGAATCATTGGGGTATTTAAGTATTCTCATACGAAAAGTATACCTGCCGCGTGTATATTCTTAATCCCCCAACCTGATGAGGGTTTTCCGTTTGGATTATATGCAAATCTCCCAAGTTTTTGATAAAATTTTCGCAGGCTAGTAGCTAGAAGCTTCAATTTTTCGCACTAATGCCCTTTTTAAACGGTTTTTTTTTACCTTGACTCTGTGTAGCGAGCGGCTTCTAAAAACGTGAGCCGTAGCACAACCTTATTAAGGTTCAGTTGGCCTTACATATGACTATCAATAGAAATATGACGCACCCAACGCTTTTATTCAATTTTCAATTCTGATTGATGAGGAGTGTGATGACTATTGCCTTGGACCTACCTAATTATTTAATAGCCACTTGCCGCTTTGCTCTGATAACCAAATCACTCCCTATAGTTGGAGTTTTGGTCTGGCAAGCACGGGGCACGAGCGTAAAACGTATTCCCTCCTCTAACCCGAACTTAATACATCTGCTATCACTGACTAGGCAGCCTGTGGCACCAGAAGACAATGTACAGTCAGGTTAACCGTCTACGGTTATCTCTTTTTACACCCAGCTGTACTTGCACACAGGGTATTTAAACTTTGATTGGATAACGGTTAGTTGTACAGGTATAAAAGAATCGAGAGAGATATAGACTTCCATATATCACAATCATAAGTATCGAAAAAAATTTCATTGATCCATGTCCCGTCCGTCCGTCCGTCTGTCCGTTAACACGATAACTTGGGTAAATATTGAGATATCTTCACCAAATTTGATACACGAGCTTATCTGGACCCAGAATATATTGGTATTGAAAATGAGCACAGTCGGATGATAACCACGCCCACTTTTTATATACATATATAACATTTTGGAAAACACAAAACACCTAATTATTTAGTAAATAATACACCTAGCATGTTGAAATTTGACGTGTGGACTGATATTGAGATTCTTGATAAAAATTAAAAAAAAAAAAATTTAAACGGGCGTGGCACCGCCCACTTATGATAAAATCAATTTTACAAATATTATTAATCATAAATCAAAAATCGTTAAACCTATCGTAACAAAATTCGGCAGAGAGGTTGCCTTTACTATAAGGAATGCTTTGAAGAAAAATTAACGAAATCGGTTAAGGACCACGCCCACTTTTATATAAGAGATTTTTAAAATGGTCGTGGACGGATAAAATAAGCTATATCTTTGCAAAAAAGTTATTTGTTATCGAAGTGTTATATTTTTGTTGTCGATAAAAGAGGATAACGATTTTTTTTCAAAAAGTTATCGATTATGTATAAAATGTTTATCCAAAATTTATGGATACATTATTAAAATATCAACATTTTATCAATTAACTATCGAAAAGTTACCGTTATCAATATGTTAACAAAAATGAAACTTGAAAACGAAATTTTGATTGGCGTGTTATCGATGAATCATCGATTTGTTATCGCTATCAGCTCATTATTGCGTTTTCACCGATTTTTAATTAAAAAGTTAATGATTTGTTTTTAAAAAGCTGTCGATTTGTTATTGAAAAGTTATGGATTTGGTACACAGAATTTATCGATAAATTGTAAAATTGTTATATCTAATTTTTTGTTGGTAATTTATCGATTTTTATCAAAAATGTATCGATTTTGTATCGAAAACTTCCGATTTCTTATTGTAGTATTTTCAGTTTTTTATCGGTACGCTTATCTATTTGATAACAAAAACCTATCGTATTGTTATGAAACCGATGCCGATAAAATTTAAATAAAAAATCGATGAAACTTTTGTATGCCACCGGTAAAAACCCGGATTCCGGTGTGAACTAACTTATTTCGAAAAGAAATTATTAGATACTTTTCTATCAATGTAAAAAAAATTTGCAACTATCTAAAATTTTTCTAATTTGGGAATATATAATTAAGATCGCCGCGAGTGAAGGGCAAGTCCATACCTCAAAGTGCCTTATCTGATCTTTTTACGATGATAAATGCGCTCGCATTCAACCGAGAAGCAATGTGATTGAAAATCAGCTGATATGAGAGCTTTGTGCACCAATTCCGCGAAAAATTTGTAATAAACTAAAACTAATTTCTAACAAGTTTTTTGTTTGTTTCCAGAAATATGCACGTGCGTGAAATATTGAAACGCAATTTCAGACCAGGTTGTATAAATATTATTAAGCAGTTATCAAATAAGCGGAGTTAAGTATTGACGTGTTGTTTGAAACTCTTAGAAGCTAATTCATGGTGTAGTTGTTGTTGTACTCGCAAAGCTCCCAATGTCAACATGGTATCTACATCTTTAAAATTGAACATTTTAGTGGTTTCGAATTCAGCTATATGTACTCTGTTTGGTCAGCTAGCGATTTGTTGTTGCTTTCTCACTTTAAATCAAAATTTCACAGCAGGAAAAAAGCCCACTAAGAGCTAACTACAAGTTGGTTTCCAATAAAGCAGGGTGCCTTCTTATCTATCAATTTTCTTAGGAAAAGGTTAACTATTTAGCACGGCAATGACCGTGGACTCAAGTGCGGGACTGTTAAGTGTAGAAGATCATGTGTAGGCCTTACAACCCTAGACTAACAAATTAATTGCTATCATTGAAAAGAGATAACTGTAGAATCATGATGGTTAATCTGACTGGGCAGTGTCTTCTGGTGTCGCAAGCTGGCTAGTCAGTGCGGGTTAGAGGAGAGAACGATCAAATAAGTTTTACGCTCGTGCCTCGTGCTTGCCAGACCAAAACTCCAGCTATAAGGAGTGATTTAGATATCAGATCTAGAAGCAGCAAATGGCATGGGTCTTAGAAAGGTCCTAGTATTTGCCAAGAGGACGGTGTTATTTTATAACATTGGACCTGGCTTTTGATAGAGGTTTTAGTTTGGTCATTAAACAAACTTCTGGAAGCCCTCACAAATCGGTCGGTTCAACATCACCCAATCTTAGTCCAAAAAGTAAGATGCGAAACGGCGTGAAGAGACAAATATTATTTTATAGCTCAAAAATTTTTTTTTTAATAATTTTCTAACTTAAGGTCATATCCGTTTGATTTTTTTTGCCATTTCTCTTTTACAGTGTCTGCCATGGCATCCCATCCAGTTAATATCTGACTTTTTGTAGTTAATTAGAAGTGGAATCCCGTAAAATTGTCAACTACTCGTCATCCGATTTTGCTAATTTTTATTTTTTATACTCAGTTGAGCAGAGCTCACAGAGTATATTAAGTTTGATTGGATAACGGTTGGTTGTACAGGTATAAAGGAATCGAGATAGATATAGACTTCCATATATCAAAATAATCAGGATCGAAAAAAAATTTGATTGAGCCATGTCCGTCCGTCCGTCCGTTAACACGATAACTTGAGTAAATTTTGAGGTAAATTGATGAAATTTGGTACGTATGTTCCTGAGCACTCATCTCAGATCGCTATTTAAAATGGACGAAATCGGACCATAACCACTCCCACTCTTTTGATATCGAAAATTTCGAAAAACCGAAAAAGTGCGATAATTCATTACCAAAGAAAGCTAAAACGATGAAACTTGGTAATTGGGTTAACCTTACGACACAGAATAGAAAACTAGTAAAATTTTGGACAATGGGCGTGGCACCGCCCACTTTTAAAAGAAGGTAATTTAAAACTTTTGCAAGCTGTAATTTAGCAGTCGTTGAAGATATCATGATGAAATTTGGCAGGAACATTACCCCTATTACTATATGTACGCTTAATAAAAATTAGCAAAATCAGAGAACGACCACGTCCACTTTTAAAAAAAAATTTTTTAAAATAAAATTTTAACAAAAAATTTAATATCTTTACAGTATATAAGTAAATTATGTCAACATTCAACTCCAGTAATGATATGGTGCGACAAAATACAAAAATAAAAGAAATTATCAAAATGGGCGTGGCTCCGCCCTTTTTCATTTAATTTGTCTATGATACTTTTAATGCCATAAGTCGAACAAAAATTTACCACTCCTTTTGAAATTTGGTATGGGCATAGAAATTATGACGCTAACTGTTTTCTGTGAAAATGGGCGAAATCGGTTGAAGCCACGCCCAGTTTTTATACACATTCGTCCGTCTGTCCTTCCGCATGGCCGTTAACATGATAAATTGAGCAAAAATCGACATATCTTTACTGAACTTAGTTCACGTACTTATCTGAACTCACTTTATCTTGGTATAAAAAATGAACGAAATCCAACTATGATCACGCCCACTTTTTCGATATCGAAAATTACGAAAAATGAAAAAAATGCCATAATTCTATACCAAATACGAAAAGAGGGATGAAACATGGTAATTGGATCGGTTTATTGACGCGAAATATAACTTTAGAAAAAACTCTGTAAAATGGTTGTGACACCTACCATATTAAGTAGAAGAAAATAAAGTTCTGCAGGGCGAAATAAAAAACCCTTAAAATCTTGGCAGGCATTACATATATAAATAAATTAGCGGTATCCAACAGATGATGTTCTGGGTCACCCTGGTCCACATTTTGGTCGATATCTGGAAATCGCCTTCACATATACAACTACCACCACTCCCTTTTAAAGCTCTCATTAATACCTTCAATTTGATACCAATATCGTATAAACACATTCTAGAGTCACCCCTGGTCCACCTTTATGGTGATATCTCGAAAAGGCGACTACCTATAAAACGAGGGCCCACTCCCTTTTAAAAATAATCATTAACACCTTTCATTTGATACCCATATCGTACAAACTAAGTCTAGAGTCACCCCTGGTCCACCTTTATTGCGATACCTCGAAAAGGCGTCCACCTATAGAACTAAGGCCCACTCCCTTTTAAAATACTCATTAACACCTTTCGTTTGATACCCATATTATACAAACCTATTCTAGAGTCACCCCTGGTCCACCTTAATGGCGATATCTCGAAAAGGCGTCCACCTATAGAACTAAGCCCCACGTCCTTTTAAAATACTCATTAACACCTTTCATTTGATACCCATATCGTACAAACATATTCTAGAGTCACCCCTGGTCCACCTTTATGGCGATATCTCGAAAAGGCGACCACCTATAAAACGAGGGCCCACTCCCTTTTAAAAATACCCATTAACACCTTTCATTTGATACCCATATCGTACAAACAAAGTCTAGAGTCACCCCTGGTCCACCTTTATTGCGATACCTCGAAAAGGCGTCCACCTATAGAACTAAGGCCCACTCCCTTTTAAAATACTCATTAACACCTTTCGTTTGATACCCATATTATACAAACGTATTCTAGAGTCACCCCTGGTCCACCTTAATGGCGATATCTCGAAAAGGCGACCACCTATACAACTACCACCACCCACTTTTAAACCCCTCATTAATACCTTAAATTTGATACTCATATCGTACAAACACATTCTAGAGTCACCCCTGGTCCACCTTTATGGCGATATTCCAAGACGGCGTCCACCTATAGAACTAAGGCCCAATCCCTTTTAAAATACTCATTAACACCTTTCGTTTGATACCCATATTGTACAAACAAATTCTAGGGTCACCCCTGGTCCACCTTTATGGAGATATCTCGAAACGGCGTCCACCTATGGAACTAAGGATTACTCCCTTTTAAAATACTCATTAACACCTTTCATTTGATACCCATATCGTACAAACAAATTCTAGAGTCAACCCTGATCCACCTTTATGGCGATATTCCTAAATGGCGTCCACCTATAGAACTATGGCCCACTCCCTCATAAAATACTCTTTAATGCCTTTCATTTGATACACATGTCATACAAACACATTCCAGGGTTTCCCTCGGTTCATTTTCCTACATGGTTATTTTCCCTTATGTTGTCACCATAGCTCTCAACTGAGTATGTAATGTTCGGGTACACCCGAACTTAACCTTCCTTACTTGTTATACATATATTAATAAGAGTAACGTTCCTGCCCAATTTCATTAGGATATCTTCAACGACTGCCAAATTACAGCTTGCGAAACTTTTAAATGACCTTCCTTTAAAAGTGGGCGGCGCCACGCCCATCGTCAAAAATTTTACTAATTTTCTATTCTGCGTCATAAGGTCAAACCATTTCTGGATGGTCTTCGGGATTCGTCTTGGATCCTGTCAGGGTAATTTCGGGACTTTTTCGGGACTATTTTGGGATCTTTTGGGCACCCTTCCGGCATCATTTCTGGATGGTTTTCGGGATCCCGTCGCGTCATTTCAGGATCATTTGGGGACCCTTCGAGCATCATTTCATGATAGTTTCCAGGATGCCGTGAGGGTTATTTCTCGAATTTTACATCAGTATTCGGGGATCATTTGGGGATCCTTCCGGGATCATTTTGGGATGGTTTTCGTGGTCCCGTCAGAGTCATTTCAGGATTTTTGCGGAACTATTTGGGGACCCTTCCGGCATCATTTCTGGATGGTTTTCGAAACTGGTCCGGGATCCCGTGAGGGTAATTGGGGATCATTTAAGGACCCTTCAAGAATTTTTTCTGGATGGGTTACGGTACCCCGTCGGGGGCATTTCGTGACTTTTTCTGGATTATTTCAGGTTCATTTGGGAGCCTTCTGGCAACAGTTCTGGATGATTTTCGGGATCAATCTGTAATCTTGTCAGGGTCATTTCGGGATCTTTTCGGAACCCTTCCAGCATCATTTCTGGATGGTTTTCGGTATTCATCCGGGATCCCGTTGGGATAATTTCGGGGCTTTTTCGGGACTATATCGGAATAAATTAGGGAAAATTCCGGCATCATTTCTGGATAGTTTTCGGGATCCATCCGAGATCCCGTCGGGGTTGCTTCGCGACCATTTCTGGACTATGTCGCAATCATTCGGATTCCCTTCCGGCATCATTTGTGGATGGTTTTTGGGATTCGTCCGGTATCCAGCCGGGATCATTTCGTGACTTTTTCTGGATTATTTCGTAATCCGTCCGTGATCTCGTCAGGATCATTTCGGGACTATTTCGGAATCATTTGGGGACCCCTCAGGGATCATTTCTGGATGGTTTTCGGGATTTGTCCGGTATACCTTCGCGATCATTTCGGGACTATTTTGGTATCATTTTTGGACCCTCCCGGATCATTTAAGGACCCTTCGAAACCGGTAGTTGAGCACATATGCCGATTTAAATTATGAGCTTTTATGGCCATGGATTTTCTGCAAATTACTCGTAATTCAAATTCGGTAGGTTTTATCTTTAATATCTAACACAGCTTTTCCGTTTTATTTTTGATTTTTTTAAATGAATCCTGCAACGAACTGTTATAACTATAATTATACTTTTTGTAATATTTTAACCAACTAAATACCCGAAAAAGCCAAACCTTTAAAATTGCTCCAACTCTTTCATTTGTTACATCTGTAAATAAATTGGGAATATCGAGCGAATTAGTAGTAGAGAGTCCCACCGCACAAAGTTTGTTATTCACAAGTGCCCCTGCTCCAGAATCTCCATATCCCAGAGTACTTCCACTACATCCAGGACAAATGATTGTGTCTTCTATAATCGATTAATTCCATCGATGACGGTTCTTGCATTGATCCTTTTGTATTATAGGAATTTTAGTAGTTTTTAGATAAGGAAAATAATCTGTTTAGGTCAGGACCT
Source organism: Eurosta solidaginis (assembly GCF_040869045.1). NCBI lineage: Eukaryota > Metazoa > Arthropoda > Insecta > Diptera > Tephritidae > Eurosta > Eurosta solidaginis. The sequence continues at coordinate 183,744,682 of NC_090323.1, forward strand.
AAATATCTTTATACTGCAAACACGGCCACCCTAATACATAACTTATTTAGTGCAAATACATTCTTACATCCTTTCATGTACTGCACACCCACATGCATACACATTCATGTATGTTCATCACATATATTCAACGTTAACACGGGTAACTGAGTTTTCCATCGGATAACAAATATCCATTGGAAAACCCTCGCACGATATCCGGTTCGACAACACGGAGATCACTTTCCATTTTCTGTTCTATTTCAACCAAGGAGGAAGAAAGTCGCTGCTGCTGTCACGCCACATCATATACCAAAGGTAAAATATTGTACCAAATTAACACAAAATAAAATTAATTATTGTCATCATTACTAATATAACTATTTGCCTTTTATTTCTTTTTCCATATCCACATATATATATATATATATATTCTCCGTGCTACCACGCACCGTGCGAGAATATACATTTGGTCCTTTCTCACCGTGAGCTTTTTTTACAAGCGACAAGAACTTTACATATACAGTCCACATCACAGAAAAGGCAAATCAAGATTATCTATTATAACTTTTGGCACAACAAACAAGACCTTCGAGATCGAGCAACATTTGGAATAAAAACAAAATCATCTTTGCAAACCATCTACCAAGTATAGATAGCCGCAACAACAAACAAGGTACGTGGTTTTAATTTACAGCGCACAATTTTTTTTAAGTGAACATTTTTTTTAAGTGAATTAAGTGTTAAAAAGGCCTTTTGTCATCAGCATTATCCCCCCACCCGCGGTAAGGTTTTGCTGACACAGCTTAAGGTAACATAGTGCAGAATTTTTAGAAGAAACAATATTAATTTTAACTTAAACTGCACTATTTTCGGTTTCACATAAACATGCATTCTTTTTAGTTTCGTTGTTTGTTAATTTTCAACAACAACAACAGCACTTCACTTTAGCTTACTACCCAACAAAAAATTCTGCAATAATTTTAACTGCTTATTTGTTGCTTATTATTTTTACACTTTGCCTTATTTTTTGCGGTTAACATATACTGGATTAACACAACGAAGTCCAGGTTTTTTGTTATAAAAAATAACCATTACATCTGTGTGGGTGGCGAATCGGCATTTTTTATATACATCCGCGCATACAAAATTACACTAAAAGAAATAGATAGTGAAAATTTAAAAAGTGCATTGCATTTTAGTCTGCGTTTGCTTTTGTTGCCCTCCTTTCTCTAGCTTTCTTTTCAGTAGCTTAGCTAGTTATACGAGTCGGTGGAATTTTAACACCTATTATTACGCAATTGAGGGTTTTCACCTTAATTGCGTTAACATTTTGCTAGGTATACGAGTCGGTGGGTTTCTACCACCGATCAATACGCAACTGAGGGTTTCTACCTTATTTGCGATAGCACTTAGCTAGGTATACGAGTCGGTGGGTTTCTACCACCGATCAAAACGCAACTGAGGGTTTCTACCTTACTTGCGGTAGCACTTAGCTAGGTATACGAGTCGGTGGGTTTCTACCACCGATCAAAACGCAACTGAGGGTTTCTACCTTACTTGCGGTACTTAATTACATAACACTAGCTGAGCAGAGAGGGCAACAAGAGGTTTTTACCTCTAAAGTATACATTAAATCTTCCGGATTTCTATCTGTATACACATCATAAGTAAAAATGGATGCATACATACTTTTTGCTGAGGCAATTGTCGAATTCGAATCAGATATCGGTAACGTGACTGATCTCGATAAACACACTCTTTCCTTTCAACAAGAAGAGTTAAAAAATATGTGGGTAAAAACCAAAAATGCGTATGACGCGTTAATCTCCGCGGGTTTGTCCAAAGACGAAATTAAAGCCATAAAAAAGAAGCATAAGCTTTCTATCTTTCTATCTTCGCCTCCCTCCATGTGATACCGAAGTCTTCAAGGGTGACTATTTGTCTTGGCCAACATTCCGAGATATGTTTACGGCCATTTACATTTCGAACGACGATATTTACCCCATTGAGAAACTATATTACCTCAGTCAGAAAACAAAGGGGGAGGCCAACGAAATTGTTAGCAACGCACCTGTCACAAATGAAGGGTTTGAAATAGCGTGGAAGAACCTCACTGAAAGTTATGAAAACAAGCGTAGTTTAGTCAAGGCTCAGCTCGACACTGTCTTCGAAATAAAACCTATTGAAACGGATTGCGGTAAATCTATTAAAGATTTACAATTAAAATTAAATAATTGCATGAATGCATTAAAAGGGCATAAGATAGATTTATGGGATGCACTTTTTGTGTACCTTTGCGCAGAAAAATTGCCCGAAAACAGCCTCTCGCTTTGGGAACAGTCTTTGGGGAACAAGACAGAGATAGCTAAATGGGAGGACATGAATAAATTTCTTTCTGACCGATTTCTTGCGTTGGAAAACGTGTCTGGCCATAGAGGCAATAAGACTTCAAAAAGTTTTAAACCTCATATTACAAAACCAACTCCTGAACCCCAACAAAAAAAGGTTGGCAGCTTCCAAACAAGCGTCAAGAAATTTAGTTGTAAAATGTGTCACACAAATGAGCATAAACTACGCAACTGCACGAAATTCCTTAAACTTTCACCTGCTCGTAGAGTCGATTTTCTTAAGAGCAATAATAGCTGCCTGAATGGTTTATCGTCTGGACATACTGTGTCGAAATGTACTAGTTCTTATAACTGTAGTACATGCCATTCTCGACACAACACGCTCCTACATATACAAAAAATTCAGCAAAAAGCAGCAGTTCATACAAGTAAGGAAGATGATACCCCTTCAACATCGCGACAAGCACGAGAGAGGCAAAATTCAAAGTCCAATGACAAGCAAACCTCCAATGTGCAATCTTGCCATGCGCATAATACCGCTGGTTTACTGTTAGGCACCGCTCGTGTCAACATATATTATAACACTACCAATTTTTCAGCCAGAGCCCTAATTGATTCAGGTTCTGAATGTTCATTTATTACCGAACGTCTCAAACGTCGAATTAACCTGCCATCCAAGAAAATTCGCGCTCAAGTTTCCGGTATAACTAACTCATTCTCTGCACAGGTCAAAGAGTCTTGTTCAATAGAATTGCGGTCACTAATTGACCCATTATTTTCTTTGAACACAAAAGTTCTTGTCCTGCCAAAGCTTACAGGGGATCTTCCAACATGCCAGATCAGTGCGATGACCAGACAATCATTCCCTGATCTCGAGTTGGCAGATAAAAGATTCTTTGTCAACGAACCAGTGGATCTAGTTCTTGGAGGGGACATTTACCCTCAAATCATCTTGAACGGATTGCAGAAGAATGTCCTTGGTACGCTCTTAGCACAAGAAACTGTTTTCGGCGGGATAATTACAGGCCGTACAGGTGTGCAAGAGCAACCCAAAGAAATCGTCTCCTATTACAGTGACGTATCATTGGATAAGCAATTATCCTCCTTTTGGGAACTGGAAGAAATCCCTAAAAACAAACGCTTTAATGCGGACGAACAATACTGCGAGGAATTATACAGAAGTACCAATACTAGGGATAATACCGGGAAATACACAGTCTCATTACCTTTTAAACGAGAATTCCCCTCCAATATATCCCTAGGGCCTTCTCTTAAAAGAGCATGCTCTCAGTTCTTCCGGAACGAGACACGCCTCGCGAAAAATCCTACTTTACAAACGGAGTACAATCGAGTTGTGACCGAATACGAGGAATTGGGACATATGTCAAGGATCAACAGCTGTGTGCCACCAGACTCCTCTGACCATTATTTTCTACCTCATCACGCCGTCATCAAGGACGAAAGTACCTCCACGAAAGTTCGCGTTGTTTTTAACGCATCTAGTCCGACCGCAAACGGAGTAAGTCTGAACGACGTTTTGTATACAGATCCTACGCTACAAGCTGACCTAACTATTCTTATACTTCGCTGGAGACTTTACAAATATGTCTTCAACAGCGATATCGAGAAAATGTACCGACAAATTATGGTACAACCAAACCAAACCAAATACCAGCGCATAGTATTCCGTACTAGCTCTGAAAGCCCTGTCAGCCTTTTACGAACTGAAGACTGTGACATTCGGGGTTAACTGTGCTCCTTATCTAGCAATAAGGACACTTTTACAATTGGCAAAGGACGCCGAAGACACCTTTCCAATTGCATCCACAATACTAAGAGAATACATGTATGTGGATGATATTCTTGCTGGTGGACACTGCATCCAATCAACAATTACTGCCAGAGATCAAATATCTCAGGCATTGCAATCAGCCGGCTTTGCACTAAGAAAATGGACAGCCAATTCCGACCAAATACTAAAGGATATCCCTAAACAGCATCTCCTTAACAAAGATTTCCTGGAATTCGAAGACGCAAGTTCAGTGAAGGCACTAGGAATCAGGTGGAATGCACATAATGATGACATCGCAAAACCAATGGAAAATTGCAACACTTTAACCAAAAGAGCGATCTTATCGGCAATCGCTAAATTGTTCGACCCATTAGGATGGCTTGCTCCAATAGTAGTTGTAGCCAAAATAATCATGCAAAACATTTGGCTTGAAGGTACAAAATGGGATGAAGATGTATCAGCAACTACTAGGGAACGTTGGAACACCTTTATGGAAAATTATCATGAAATTAATAACATTGGGATACCGCGCTGGACTCACTTTTCCCCGCACAACAAAGTGGAAATTCACGGTTTTTGTGACGCATCAGAGAAAGCGTATGCCGCGGCGGTATACCTGCGAGTGGAAAGCAACGACCAAGTTCTGACCAATTTGCTATTGGCAAAAACAAAAGTAGCTCCGGTTAAAACTATATCGCTTCCCCGACTGGAATTATGCGGAGCCGTACTACTCTCCGAAATGATGGAAACAATTCTAACAAATCTCAACTTAGGGAATCCAAAAACCTACTTATGGACCGATTCAACGATTGTACTGGCATGGATACGAAAACCCCCTTGTTCGTGGTCAACTTTCGTAGCACACCGTATCACGAAAATCGTCGAAAAGGTAGGAAAGTATAATTGGCGTCATGTGGGTTCGGGATCAAATCCAGCCGATATGGCTAGCAGAGGACTCCCAGCACATGAACTGGTCAACAATTCCTTGTGGTGGCAGGGACCTTCTTGGTTACAAGAAGACATCTCAAAATGGCCTACACAAGATATATCTTACAACACAACCATCGAGGAGAAACGAGTGCAAGCACATGCAGTAACTACCAAAACGGATTTTGATATTCTTGATAGATTTTCGAACCTACCCCGAGCCTTAAGGGTGATATCTTATGTCTTGAGATTTCTCGAAAGAACTCATCCAAAGACAAAAGATTATTTTAATAAAACGTCATATCTGGTTTCATCAGATGAAATCGAAATTGCTACGCAACGCTTAGTTAAGATGTCGCAACAACAGTTTTATCCCACAGAATACAAAAATCTGAAGTCAGGCAAGCTAGTAGATTGTAAAAGCGAAGTGCTTCCTCTTGACCCTTTCCTAGACAAGTATGGCATTATAAGGACTGGTTGTCGCATCCGCGCAGCTCTAGGCCTACCATACAATGAACGCTATCCAATAATCCTACCTTACACATTCAAATTTTCTCGCCTTTTAGTTCAGTTTATCCATGAAATCTCTTTACATGGAGAAAATCAACTAATGTTTAGGCTTATTAGGACCCAATACTGGATTCCTAGGGTTAAAAATATGATAAAATCCATCATTCACAATTGTAAGGTCTGCACAATCTATAAAAAACGTGTACAAACCCAACTTATGGGTAACCTTCCCAAGGAACGTACCACATTTTCCCGACCATTTACTAATTCAGGAGTAGATTTTGCAGGACCATTCGACATAAAAAGTTATAGAGGTAGAGGTTGTCGAATTTCGAAAGGTTATGTCTGTCTGTTTGTCTGCTTTACTACGAAAGCCATACATTTGGAAGCCACGACCGACCTTAGCCCCCAATCCTTTCTCGCGGCACTCTCCAGATTTATCGTCAGGCGAGGATGTCCAAAAAATATATATTCCGACAATGAGACTAACTTTGTCGGAGCCTCACGATCACTTAGATCTGAGTTTAAGGCATTTATAGCTGATTCGCGTGAGAACGCATTGTCTAAATATGCTCATCAACTTCTGCAATGGCATTTCATCCCTACTGCCTCTCCTCATATGGGAGGTCTGCGGGAAGCAGGAGTAAAAAGATTCAAAAGCCACTTTAGAAAAGTGGCAGGTAGGGTATTGGAAGACACAGCAAATGAACCGAAAACAATACAAATAACGTGCTTATTTTCCACTCAAAATAACACAATTGTGCACAAAGCATTTATTTCCGGATTTCCTAATCAATTAAAATATGCAAACCTGATGGACGAACTCCATTAATTAGTCCCTAAGGTTTATTCTTGCCTACTCTTTGTTGTTGTTGCCCATGCAGCGACCGGTAATACTGCAACATAAATCCCTTCTTGGGTGTTAATTGCAGCATAGTGTATATGCATACATATGTACACACAGGGACATCATTTAATTGGCATAATCTGAAAAGAAAGGTAAATACAAGTTAGTGAAATCATACATTTAATCTATGTTTACTTACCGGCATGTTTACATTTCGCTTTTGTCATTTACATGACATTTTCATCTACGCGGTATGGTATTGCCATAGCGAACATTTTTTTTACACCAATATGGGTGTTTAAGTGGAACATGATCCGTTCTAAATTTTTTTAATGTTTGTAACTACTGATTTCACGAATACTTTAGTGAAAGCAGTATTACAAAATAAGTACAAATTGCAAGAAAATCGTTCAAAACTCGAAAGGCTTGAATTTTTTCGCAACAAAAATTTTTTCAGCTACAATATTTTTACCGAAATCCACAAATTTAGCTGGAAAAGGCGAAACTTTCTTGGGTGGCAGGAAACTTTGTGACAAATTAAATCACAAAAATAAAAACCAAATTCTAAATTTTCGATCAGATTCGAATATACAAATTTTTATTTATTGTATTCAGTAGAAATTATGAATTAATCACTCGCAAGTGTAATTTATTCATTTTCTATGTATCCAATGCAGAAACACGAAATCTAATACAAAGAAGAGATAGGATGTACTCAGGGAGCATTTAGAAAGTGATCAATAACCCATTGATAAACAGTCCGATAAGATACACTGCCCGAACTTTGGACAACCCATAAGCAGGTCCATGCACATGGTCAATCTGCTATAAGCGTCTGTCAGAGGGTCAATACGAATATAAAGAGTTTCATATCAATATGTATGCCATTCAGCGTTCGCCACCAAACCAAAAATTAAAATTCACATATAATATAACAAAATAAATCCAATCTGGCACGGAGACACGTCCTTTTCGTCTGGATATAACATTTAACCTCATAAAGTTAAAATCTGGAACAGAGACTTGGCCTCTTTGTCCAGATGGAAAATTAATTGTCACATAATCTAACAAAATAAATCCAATCTGGCACGGAGACGCGTCCTCTTCGTCTGGATATAACATTTAACCTCATAAAGTTAAAATCTGGAAGAGAGACTCGGGCTCTTTGTCCAGATGGAAAATTAATTTACATTCGTCGAAATCTGGAACGGAGACGTCCAGACTACGAAAAATCTCGGAACACAAAAGAGATAAATACAAATAAATACAGTCCAAATATGTATACTGTATAACGTGCGCTGAATTATAACCCGTTCTTGTTTTCAGCTTTAATATGTTGCTTCTTTTTCCTACAGCGGCTACTATATGCAAACAAGTCCGGACGTGATCAGCCAACAAATTTTCATTCAATAATACAAACATATTGTATCTAGTTTTAAGTAATACGTGCGCGTGACCGCTTCAGCATGACTCCTTCATTTTAAGATGTTGCTTACCGCAAGGGGGCCGGCATGTTTAGGTCAGGACCTAAATATCTTTATACTGCAAACACGGCCACCCTAATACATAACTTATTTAGTGCAAATACATTCTTACATCCTTTCATGTACTGCACACCCACATGCATACACATTCATGTATGTTCATCACATATATTCAACGTTAACACGGGTAACTGAGTTTTCCATCGGATAACAAATATCCATTGGAAAACCCTCGCACGATCTCCGGTTCGACAACACGGAGACCACTTTCCATTTTCTGTTCTATTTCAACCAAGGAGGAAGAAAGTCGCTGCTGCTGTCACGCCATATCATATACCAAATGTAAAATATTGTACCAAATTAACACAAAATAAAATTAATTATTGTCATCATTACTAATATAACTATTTGCCTTTTATTTCTTTTTCCATATCCACATATATATATATATATATATATTCTCCGTGCTACCACGCACCGTGCGAGAATATACATTTCATTATCGAACCCCATCCACTGACTTGCATATTCGTGCCTGGTTGTAATACGGTATTGTTATCGCAAAGCGTTACAGGCATTACCAAATTATGCTGCCATTCAAAATCTTTATTCAAAAATTATACTGTGCACTTTGCTTTGTTGACCATAGCTAACCCCTGTATTATCGGTTACACCAGTTACAAAGTAGAGATCGCTCCATTTTCTCTTGAATACGCATTGCGAAGCTGTAATCACCGTATTCAGAAATTATGGGACAAGTGCCAAGATACTTGGAACACCTATATATTGATACCGAATGTGCGCTGTCCTTTATTTCTATACCTTCTCAATTTATAATGCGAAATTCCGCATTCGTATAAGATAAAAGAACTACAAAGAGGATTGCGAAAAGATTGCGTGAGTAAATTTTAGTTTAACAAATTTTGGTATCACTTTTTAAGTATAAAGTACGCCGGGATTAATTTTGTGGGCGCAATTTATACCTAGTCGAGCAATGTGAATACAAAATAAGCAAACACCTTTGATGGCAGAAATACATTCGGAGTGTATGCTAAACACCTCGGAGAAGCGACGCCGATTAGAAAAACTATTTTCTAATTAAAAAACGTCTTTCATTTTTGATGTTTCTCTACCCGGGAGTTGAACCCAGGACCCTCGGCGTGGTAGACAGACCATGCTACTATAACTCCATGGCGGCCGCCGTGGGTAAAAGTGCCTGCTAAAATTAAAATTTTATTTATGGCAAATACAAAAGGCCTATTAAGCGTTTATTATGAACTTCACAAACAAATTTTTTGATATAAGAGCCTAATAAGCCTATTTAATTAATAACTATAATGAAAATTTATAATTAGGTAAACAAACGGAATTAATTGACGCATATACCTGCGAAATGAAATGAACGCGCCTTTGGCAGAACATTTTGTTATACTTTTTCAAAAGGAAACTTCCTAGTAATTGTTTGTTTATATATATGTACATATATTTGAACAGCTGAATTCATATGTGTACATTGACTGTATTTTTAGTGAATATACAGAAAAGTACAAAAGGTACACTTAATTAGTTTTATCTGTTTCCAAACTGCTAATAGTTTCTATTGTATACTGCCAAAAAACCAGAGCTGTGAGAAGTGCACGAAATTCTGAGCAACAACACTGCTCGAACTTAAATGGGCTGACATAATCAATATTTATCTTTCGTTAAGTGTTAATAAGGCGTTAGTTTGTTGTGGATTTAAACGTCTCACGGTGGGGTATTTGATCAATCTAGCTGGCCAAAACTAAAACAGCAGTTATTTCTGTTAAACAAGTGGTTGTCTCATTTCATTGTTATGAAAGGAAATACCTGACAGTAAAGTCACGGTGTTCCGCGCAGATACTATGGATCGAGCCCCCGGTTTCGGAGGAACCCGGGGTCTTTTTTGGCATTACATGAGATATGTGTGTCAATATGGGTATCAAACGAAAGGTATTTTACTCCGCATTTCTATTGACACTTTTAAGTAGGGTTGCCACTTGCGGTTGCCACCTCACCTCCTTTTTGTATGGTTCTTTGTATATCCACTACCATATCGGAAACGGCTTAACCGATTTGAATCAAATTTGGTACATCGATATAGTATTACATTTTAAGGCTTTTCGCCTGGTGAGGATGTTTTCACAAGGTTGCCACCTTTTGCCAATAGGGGTATCAGTATATTACAAAATCACCACCCAAAAAAGCGCAGGTATGCGCAGCCGTTTTTGTTATTAAACTTTAAAACCAACACAAGCTTATGTATTGCCAAAAAATTACTGACAAGATATGCCATGATAAAAAGATATATCTTTTTGTTTGCATGGTTTTTAAAAAATTTATTATTGGAAAGTAATAGTATGACAAGTAGAATAAATCAGTTAAAACGTGCGGTATAAGAAAGGTAACATATGACTTAAAACAAATTTACTTGTCTTAAAGAAAATGGAACTAGATTTGATTAAGGCTAAACCAGTTAACAAGTATTTAGGTTAGAAGGGTATATTGCTTTTTAATCCAAAAATACATCGAACTGCATACAATTTTTATACAACTTTAGATGTGCGCGGTTAGCTCCGTTTACGTTGCAGATGGGTTTTGGGGTATGTATACTATTCAGTGGACATCTAGGAATGCCAGGGAGTATATTTAGAAAAAAAAACTGGAATATTTTGAAAAATTTACTTTTGGCCAGCCAGATTGATCACATACCCCACCCTGCGTCTGTTCATCTTTCACATATTCGTAAAACTAGCCTAAAACCGCGTCCCAGTCGGCACGATATGCCAAGATATGATCTTGAAAAAAAATAACGAGATAGTCCAAAAAATAATCTATAAATAGCTCCAACATACCGCGAAATACTCGCAGTCACGGAGATAAGCACACAGTGGTAAACATAAGGAAGGTTATAGTTGAGTTCTTAAAAAAGGAGGAACCAACACTAACCCCCTCGAACAATTACTTTTTAATCATTTTTACACAATATAAATTTAAGTGTACTGACCTTCACCAATATTACAAACTCAATGGTTCAAATACACCGAGGGCTTTCGGGATCCCGTCGGGGTGATTTCGGTACTTTTTCGGGACTACTTCGGGATCATTTGGGGACCCTTCAAAGATCAATTCCAGATAGTATTCGGGATCCCGTCGGGGTAATTTCGGGACAACCTGGATTATTCCGCGATTTTTGGCGTTATTTAGGGATGGTTTTCGGGATCCGTCCGGGATCCTGTCGAGGACATTTCGGCACTTCTTCGCGATCACTTTGGGACCCTGTCGGGATCATTTCTAGATAGTTTTCTGGGTCCGTCCGGGATCTCATCAAGATATTTTGGGACAATGTCGGGATCATTTAGGGACCCTTCCGGCATTATTTCTGGATGGTTTTCGGGATCCCGTCATGGTCATTTCGGGACTTTTTCGGGATCATTTCGGGACACTTCCAAAATCATTTCTAGATGGTTTCCGGGATCCGGTCAGGGTCATTCAAGACTTTTTCGGGACTATTTCGGGATCATTTGGGGATCCTTTAGGCATCATTTCTTTATACAATTGGTTTTGTTATTGATACTAGAGCAAAATTGCAATGTTTACAAAGGGCGATGGGTACTAAGGCATGTTTCTGAATTCCACTTTTTCATCAGCTAGCTTCTCGAGTTGCCTTTTTGTTGCTATTCTCTGTTATACAAAATTTGATACATATATACTATATGTGTTTAATGGAAATTGTGGGGAGTATTTTAAGGCTCGTTCAACAGAAATGGATCGGCGACATTTTATTTTCTAGCAATGCATTATTATTAGCAACGCTTATCACTATTATATCCTTACTAGCAGACCCGACAAACGTTGTTCTTCGCTCACTTTCGTTAACTGCATAACTTTGGAGAAATGTTTACCTATTACTCTCCCTCCCCCTCTCTTCCGAACAGCCTTATCCTTTTATTGACTCCTCCCTCTGCCTTTCTTTTTATCCGTCACCGTCTTTTCTTTAATTTATTTTCCGTTCTATCTATTTTTCTATATTTGTCTAACTCTTTCTTCTTCTCAGCCTATTTTCTCTTCTCTCTAATCAATCTAATCTAATCTAATCGAATCTAATTAATTTTCTCGTAAGAGGAACTCATTTCATTGGACATTTCAACAGCGTACAACTCGCAATGTTTAAATGTTTTATCGACAAGGTTTAAACAAGATATCGATTCGTTATCGAAATGTTACATTTTTGTTGTCGATAATAAAGGATAACGATTTGTATTGAAAAAGTTATCGATAATGTATAAACTGTTTATCGAAAATTTATGGATACATTATCAAAAAGATATCAACAACTTATCAATTAAATATCGAAAATTTACTGTTATCGATATGTTAACAAAAATGAAAATCGAAAGTGAAATTTGTTATCGACGTGTTACCGATTTGTTATCAAAAAGCCATCGAATTGTTGTCGCTATCAGCTCATTATCGCGTTCTCATCGATTTTTAAATAAGAAGTTAAGGATGCTGTCAATTAGTTATCGAAAAGTTATGGATATGCTACACAAATTTTATCGATACATTTTCTAATTGTGATATCTAATTTTTTGTTGGTAGTTTATCGATTTTTATCAAAAATTCATCGATTTTATATCGAAAACTTCAAAATTTCTTATTGTAGTGTTACAACTTTGTTATCGGTATGCTTATTGATTTGATAACAAAAATTAATCGTATTGTTATGAAACAGATACCGATAAAACTTAAATATAAAATCGATGAAACTTCTGTATGCCACCGGTAACAACCCGGATTCCGGTGACAAAAACATAAGTTAGTACAAATATTTCGAAAAGAAATTATTACTTTTCTATTAATGTAAAAGAATTTTCAATTATCTAAAATTTTTCTAATTTGGGAATATATAATTAAGACCACCGCGAGTGAAGGGCAAGTCCATACCTCAAAGTGCCTTATCTGATCTTTTTATGATGATAAATGCGCTCGCATTCGACCGAGAAGCAATGTGATTGAAAATCAACTGATATGAGAGCTTTGTGCACCAATTCCGCGAAAAATTTGTAATAAACTAAAACAAATTTCTAACAAGTTTTTTGTTTGTTTCCAGAAATATGCACGTGCGTGAAATATTGAAACGCAATTTCAGACCAGGTTGTATAAATATTGTCACGGATATTAGCATCACTAAGCTATACCATCACTAAGGCGATGCTAAGGCCATGCTAAGCGATATTTACGTCAATAATCAAATCATGTATACACATATATAAGGCAGCCGAGAGATGTCACACACAGATGCATTTACTTATACGCCTATGTGTGCGCGAGAGACTGTAAACTACAAACATTCACATCAATAATTCAATCTACATAAACTAATAAATAATTGCATCTACAAATATGTACCATGTACGTATACGAGCAGCGGAGAGTCAATGCACAAACACATGCATATATCTGAGATACTCCTATAAGTATGCAATGAGAAAAACTATAAAATTGTGCAATTGTTGTTACAGCTGAGATGTTTGAGAGCTAGTAGATTCTGGAAGAGCCTAGAAGATGCGAATGTTAAAGTCAAAGAGTATAAAAGGCGACAGATGTAGAGGCGCTGGAATTCAGTTTGATTTGAGTTGTCAAGCAGTTACGACTAAGACGATATCTAGCGAGTAATAGCAGTATTATTTTGAAAGTCAGTTTCATTTAAGCTATCAGTTTGGTTATTAAGCTATTCGTTGCACAGTTTGAGTGTTATTGTGAAGTATTTTAATAAAGGCCATTTTTCCATTATTCAATATTGGAGTTATTTATTCAACAGTTTAGCGATACGAACCTAGCAAAAGGGCAAATAAGAGGATTTGCAGTAAAATCGTTACAATTGGTGTCAGAAGAGGAATTGTTGAATAAATTCCAGAGGACAACAAGAACATGGCAAAGTTCAGTGAATTGAAGATCCAGCAACTGAAGAAGGAGTTGGAGAGCCGTGGATTGAATACAAGTGGCGTTAAACTCGAACCTCAGGCACGGCTACGAGAGGCAATGGAAGCAGAAGGAATTGATGTGGACGAGTATGTCTTTTATACTGATGGGGACAAGACAACAACAAAAATTGAAGAGAAAAACGAAACATCGCAGACAGTTACGAGCACAGACTTGAACATGATTTTGGCTGCAATATCTGCACAAACATCGACAATTTCATCTCAACTAGAAGAACAGAAAACGTATATATCATCTCAACTAGAAGAACAGAAAACGCGTATGTCAGAAATGTCGACACAGATTACATCCAAGATGGAAACTCAACTGGAAGAACAGAAAACATATATGGCATCCCAACTGGAATCGCAGGAGACACGCATAACATCCAAGATTGAAGAACAAGAGGAGCGCTTATCATTGCAGGTGGCACAAATGTCTTCACAGTTAGAAGCACAGGAAGCAAGGGTAACATCAAAGCTGGAAGCGCAGGATGCAAAAATCGGTCAATTTCAGGCAGAAGTTGATGATTTGAAGGGTCGTATGGAGCAGTTACAATTAAATCGCAGCTGTTTCAGCGAGTAATTCAAAGGTAAAAACACCATCCTTTGACGGGTCTGTTCCTGTCCAGGTCTTTAAGCTACAGTTTGAGAAGACCGCAACAGTGAACAATTGGAATGCTGAAGATAAAGTTGCTGCACTCTTCGTAGCATTGAAAGGACCAGCTGCCGAAATCTTACAGACTATTCCAGAGTACGAACGGAACAGCTATGAAGCACTGATGGCCGCTGTCGAGAGACGTTATGGAAGTGAGCATAGAAAACAGATATTCCAAATTGAGTTGCAAAACCGCCACCAAAGAGCGAATGAGACTTTGCAGGAGTTTGCCTCAGATGTTGAAAGGTTGATACATTTGGCAAATGCAGACGCACCCGTGGAGTACACCGAGAGGGTAAAAATCCAGTTTTTTATAAATGGCATACGGGACGTAGAAACGAAGCGAGCGACATATGCAAACCCAAAACTCACATTCGCAGAAACGGTATCCCATGTACTGACTCAAGAAACAGCGTCGCTATTGAGTAAACCATCATACAAAGCTCATCGTGTGGAAGTGGAAAGACCAGATTGGGTAGATACAATTTTGGAAGCACTGAAGGGATCACAACAGAAAAATGCCGGAGTTATTAAATGTTTCAAGTGCGGCAACCCAGGTCATATTGCACGACATTGCAACACCAACCCTAACAGTTCCAACAATGTGGGTGGTCGTAAACGCAGAGCTGAAGGAGATGAGCAAATCTCCAAGTCCCCTCAATCGTTAAACTAAAGAGAGTCAGCCGCAAGGGGCGACAGCTGGCTCCCTCAATTGAATGCCTCATAATCTCTATCTCGCAAATTGGAAGAAGGTCAAGCAATCTTACTGTCGGAGGACATGTGGATGGAAAGGAACGGTTACTGACTGTAGATACGGGTGCATCCCATTCCATCATTCGATCAGATTTAGTCAACAAGAAGATAAGACCATTGCTTGCAGCAAGATTACGTACAGCCACGGGAGAGGACACCCAGGTAATTGGAGAAGTAGCTTGTGAAGTAGCAATTGGGAACGTCACGGTACTACACAATTTTATAGTGGTAGAGATTGTTGATAAAATCATAATTGGAGTGGACTTCTTAATCTGCCAAGTCATCAAGATCGATATGCAAAGCAAGACGATGCGATATAAGAACATGGATGTGCCACTTAATTTTGGATACGAAATAGGCTACAGCAGTAAACGAGCGCTGGTGGAAGAGAGACAGCAAATACCACCAAAATCCGAAGCAGTCATCTGGGCAAAGGTTGATGGAGATTGTGGGACAAACAAATTGTGGGTTGTCGAAGCAGCAAACAAATCAGCACCGAACATACTTGTAGGAAAAACCCTGGGTATGACAAAACAAGATGGACGTATTCCGGTAAGAGTACTCAATGAGTTCAAGTCACCACTCAAACTGACTAAAGGAGCTATTTTGGGAAGATGCCAAGAGGCTGAAGTAGTTATTAACTGTGAACAGTTCCAGGAACACGTTTCAGCTAGTAATACTGATCTTTCAAATGACATCACGGCATGGACGCAGGGGCTGGAGGAAGCATATCAGAGTAAGGCAAAACAACTGCTCCTAAAGTACGCGAACATATTTGACCAGGATGGTTTCAAACCAGGCCGCACCAATGTTGTGAAACATCAAATTGACACCGGTGATGCGAGGCCGATTCGTCAAGCTCCACGTAGTGTTCCACTGGCGAAGCGGGAAGTTGTAAGTCAAATCATATAAGAAATGAGCGACAGCGGCGTCATCGAACCATCAGCTAGTCCATGGAGCTCACCGGTAGTACTTGTAAAGAAGAAGGATGGAAAAATTAGGTTTTGCGTGGACTATCGGAAGTTGAATGACGTTACGAAAAAGGATAGCTACCCATTGCCAAGAATTGACGACACTCTTGACTCGCTAATGGTTTTCCACTGTGGACTTGAAAAGCTGCTATTGGCAAGTTGAGGTGAAGGAGGAAGATAAAGAGAAAATAGCCTTCAGTGTCGGTGATGGTCTGTGGCAATTTACAGTGATGCCTTTTGTACTTTGTAATGCACCAGCTACTTTTGAGAGACTCATGGACCAGGTACTGAAAGGACTACATTGGAAAACACGCTTGGTGTACCTGGATGACATCATCGTATTGGGCAAGAACTTTGATGAAAATCTTAAGAACTTGGAGGAAGTTTTCCAGAGAATAGCTGGCGCTGGTCTGAAGTTAAGTCCCAAAAAGTGTGCGCTGTTTAAAAAGGAAGTCAATTATTTGGGTCACAAGGTAACGACAGAGGGCATCTGCACTGCGAACGATAAAAAAGAGGCTGTAAAGGATTGGCAAAGACCACAGAGCCTACATGAATTGAGAAGTTTCCTTGGGCTGTGCACATATTACCGCCGATTTGTACCAAATTTTTCCAGCGTAGCCCATAGCCTTGATGGGCTTACAAGAAAAAAAAAAAGCTTTTGAATGGAAGAAGGAGCAAGAATTGGCTTTCCAAACATTGAAGGAGCGTTTGTGCACTGCCCCAATGTTAGCATATCCGATTCCAGGACCAACATTTATTCTAGATACAGATGCGAGTGGATATGCTATAGGAGGCGTTTTATCACAACTGGTCGATGGACAGGAGAAGGTAGTTGCATATTACAGCCGTTCGATTGGAAAACCATAGAGGAACTATTGTGTTACGCGGAGAGAGCTGTTGGCATTGGTAGAGTGCATTAAACATTATCACAAATACCTCTACGGCCAGCGATTCCGTGTCAGGACAGATCACGCCGCGTTGAAATGGCTTCTGCAGTTCCGTAATCCGGAAGGACAATTGGCACGGTGAATCGAGCGACTACAAAGCTATGACTTTTCCATTGAGCATAGAAAAGGTAGTACCCATGGAAATGCCGATGCAATGTCATGAAGGCCATGTAGTTTGGAATGCAAGCACTGTTCAAAGGCCGATGCTAAAGAAGACATTATAGATGTCCGGCTAATGACTATAACGTGTACGGATGAATGGGACAAGGAACAACTAAGAAAGTGTCAGCTAGAAGATACAGATCTGTCACATGTTATGAAAGGGCTCGAACGAAACGAAAGGCCAAGCAGAGAGTCCCATTGCGAAGTCATATTGGGCACAGTGGAACAGTTTAGAATTGATATCCGGTTGCTTGCATCGAGTATGGGAGAGTGAGGATGGTCAATGCAAGAAGAAACTGATAGTTGTTCCCAGAAAGAGGATTCCTGACGTGCTCAGCGAGCTGCACAATGGTCCAAGTGGAGGTCATATTGGAATCACGAAGACACTCGAGAAAATTAAGCAGAGATTCTATTGGGTTGGTTGCCGACACTCGGTCACCGAGTGGATTGCCAACTGCGAGGTATGCAACAGAGCGAAAGGGCCCAAAACCCGAAGTCATGGCCAGATGAAGCAGTATATTTCAGGTGCACCATTTGAAAGGATCACCATGGATGTCGCAGACCCATTTCCTACTAGCAACCGCGGAAACAAATACGTACTGGTGGTTATGGATTATTTCAGTAAATGGCCAGAGGTATACCCAATTCCAAACCAAGAAGCAGAAACAGAAGTAGAAGTGGTTAAAAACGAATGGGTTGCAAGATATGGTGTACCAATGGAGTTACATTCTGACCAAGGCAGGAATTTTTAATCAGCTGTGTTCCAAGAAATGTGCAAGAAGTTGGGCATTCGGAAAACACGGACAACTGCATTGCATCCTCAGTCCGATGGTATGGTAGAACGTTTCAATAGAACATTGGAGGAGCATTTAAGGAAAGTAGTAGACAAGTACCATAAGGACTGGGATACACACATATCATTATTCTTGATGGCCTACCGATCGGCACTACATGACACAACGGGTCAAACTCCCGCAAAGGTAATTCTTGGCAATGACCTTCGACTGCCAGCTGATTTGAAGTATGGGATAGATGCCGATGCGGAGAGGAATATCAAGAAATCCACTGGTGCCTTGGAAGAAGAGCTGAGAGAGATACACGATCTGGTAAGGCAACGAGCAAAGATTATGAGTG
Organism: Eurosta solidaginis; assembly: GCF_040869045.1. Lineage (NCBI taxonomy): Eukaryota > Metazoa > Arthropoda > Insecta > Diptera > Tephritidae > Eurosta > Eurosta solidaginis. Next base: position 183,763,199 of record NC_090323.1, read on the forward strand.
ACAAGATGAAAGCGAGGTACGATAAAGCAATTAATTCGGAAGGGTTTCAGGAAGGAGATTTGGTGCTGATATACAACCCACAATGAAAAAAAGGTTTGTCCCCGAAATTGCAGTGTAACTGGGAAGGCCCATACAAAGTTGTATTGTTTGGAGAGATTAGCAGCGTTTAGATCGAGAGATTTGTCTGATCGGGACGATCAGACTTAGGTGGAGGGCAGTGTCACGGATATTAGCATCACTAAGCTATACCATCACTATGGCGATGCTAACGCCATGCTAAGCGATATTTACGTCAATAATCAAATCATGTATACACATATATAAGGCAGCCGAGAGATGTCACACACAGCTGCATTTACTTATACGCCTATGTGGACGCGAGAAGCTGTAAACTACAAACATTCACATCAATAATTCAATAATTATGTATCTACATAAACGAATAAATAATTGCGTCTACTCATATGTACCATGTACGTATACGAGCAGCGGAGAGTCAATGCACAAACACATGCATATATCTGATATACTCCTATAAGTATGCAATGAGAAAAACTATAAAATTGTGCAATTGTAGTTACAGCTGAGATGTTTTTAGAGCTAATGGACTAGTAGATTCTGGAAGAGCCTAGAAGATGCGAATGTTAAAGTCAAAGAGTATAAAAGGCGACAGATGTAGAGGCGCTGGAATTCAGTTTGATTTGAGTTGTCAAGCAGTTACGACTAAGACGATATCTAGCGAGTAATAGCAGTATTATTTTGAAAGTCAGTTCCATTTAAGCTATCAGTTTGGTTATTAAGCTATTCGTTGCACAGTTTGAGTTTATTGTGAAGTCTTTTAATAAAGGCCATTTTTCCATTATTCAATATTGGAGTTATTTATTCAACAGTTAGCGATACGAACGTAGCAAAAGGGCAAATAAAAGGATTTGCAGTAAAATCGTTACAATATTATTAAGCAGTTATCAAAGAAGCGGAGTTAAGTATTGACGTGTTGTTTGAAATTCTTGGAAGCTAATTCATAGTGTAGTTGTTGTTGTACTCACAAGGCTCCCAATGTCAACGTGGTATCTATATCTATAAAATCAAACATTTTAGTGGTTTCGAATTCAGCTATATGTACTCTGTTTGGTCAGCTAGCGATTTGTTGTTGCTTTCTCACTTTAAATCAAAATTTCCCAGCAGGAAAAAAGCCCACTAAGAGCTAACTACAAGTTGGTTTCCAACAAAGCGTTCCAGCGTTCTTATATATCAGGTTTCTTTGAAAAAGGCTAACTATTTAGCATGGAAATGACCGTGGACTCAAGTGCGGGACTGTTAAGTGTCGAAGATCGTGTGTAGGCCTTACAACCCTAGACTAACAAATTAACTTCTATCATTAAAAAGAGATCACTGTAGACTCATGATGGTTAATCTGACTGGACATTGTCTTCTGATGTCACAAGCTGCATAGTCAGTGAAAGAAGATGTAGGAAGTGCGGGTTCGAGGAGAGAACGATCAAATACGTTTTACGCTCGTGCCTCGTGCTTGCTAGACCAAAATTCCAGCTATAAGGAGTTATTTAGCTATCAGATCTAGAAGCAGCAAATCGCATTGGTCTTAGAAAGGTCCTAGTATTTGCCAAGAGGACGGAGTTATTTTATAACATTTGTCCTGGTTTTTGATAGGGGTTTTAGTTTGGTCATTAATCAAACTTCTGGAAGTCCTAACAGATCGGTCGGTTGAACATCAGCACATCTTAGTCCAAAAAATAAGATGCGAAACGGCGTGAAGAGACAAATATTATTTTATAGCTCACATTTTTTTTTTGAAAAATAATTTTCTAACTTAAGGTCATTTCCGTTTGATTTTTTGCCATTTCTCTGTTACAGTGTCTGCCGTGGCATCCCATCCAGTTAATATCTGACTTTTTGTAGTTAATTAAAAGTGGAATTCCGTAAAATTGTCAACTACTCGTCATCCGATTTTGCTAATTTTTATTTTGTACACATATATTAATAGGAGTAACATTCCTGCCAAATTTCATTATGATATCTTCAACGACTGCCAAATTACAGCTTGCAAAACTTTTAAATTACCTTCCTTCAAAAGTGGGCGGTGCCTCACCCATTGTCCAAAATTTTACTGATTTTGTATTCTGCGTCATAAGGTCAACCCACCTGCTAAGTTTCATCGCTTTATATGTCTTTGGTAAAGAATTATCGCACTTTTTCGCTTTTTCGAAATTTTCGATATCGAAAAAATGGGCGTGGTTATAGTCCGATTTCGTCCGATTTGAAATAGCGATCTGAGATGAGTGCCAAGGAACTTACGTGCCAAATTTCACTAAGATACCTCGAAATTTACTCAAGTTATCGTGTTAACGGACACACGGACGCACGGACGGATATGGCTAAATGAATTTATTTTTTCGCCCAGATCATTTTGATATACAGCGGCCTTAAAATTGTCAACTATCTATAGGTTTTTTTTAGCAATTGATTATTTTTTCTCCAAAGCTGCTTTCGTGTGTGCTGACTCATCCAAACCATCATTTTCGCCCGTCAAATATATCAAAAGCAAAATTGTTACCTTCAGAAAATACAAAAAAACTGAATGAATTCTCCATACGTACCGATGTGATTTTTAGTCTGTTGTTCTTGTTGGTGTTATAGCAATAGAGGCACTCTCCGATGTTTTGAAGAATATTATCAGTATTGATGGTCCTTTTATGGATATATATCCGGTGCATTCCGGTAACTAGCATCATTAAGGTACAAGTCCGACCATCTGTGGCGCTTTTAGTATGACCATAAGGAACCCTCTAGGCCTCATCTTCGAGTTCCATTTGGAACTTGGGGTTAACACAGCCTCGCCAGCTAAAGAAACAGGATTCGTCACGGGTATATGAGGTTGACAATTAGCTTTGAGAATCTATAAATTGCGCTGGCAACCCCTTGAATCATTGGGGTATTTAAGTAGTCTCATATAACGGGTATATGTACCTGCGTGTACATTATTAAGCCCCCAACCTAATGATTTGGATTATATGCGAATTTAATATTGTTCTATCTCTTTATTTGTACTAAAAGAAATTCGCTCAGGGCATGGATCCTTTTTATCACTCTCCCAATATTTTGATAACATTTTCGCAGGCTAGTGGCTATTAGCTTCAATTTTTCGTACTAACGCACAGTGGTCGGTTCCATAGGCCAAAAATAAAAAAATCAAAGTGAAAAGTTTGTCACCAAAGTTGTATACGTATGTTGCATTCGAACTGTACCCTTTAAGAAAAGCTTCAAAAGTGAAATTATGGTATTGTAACGAATTAACTGTAATTCCGCTTATTTCAAATCTTCTACTAAGGTTCGAATCACTAAACTGTTGAATAAATAACTCCAATATTCGATAATGCAAAATGGTCTTTATTAGACTACTTTCAAAATAACACTTATATTGCTCGACAGATAGCGTGCTTAATCAAAACTGATTGATAGCTTAAATGAAACTGATTCTAATATCATCAGCAAATCAGGATCCATTGCTCTACGATGCATCCGAATTAAAATATCTTCAGTCATGTAATCTTTATATTTATTCCACAATTCAATTGGATTCGATGGCATGCATGTTCATATTATAATCGAAAATAGCATTCGTATTTGCTGTGGATGAGATGAAATCGATGCATCATGAAGTGTTGCGTCCCAGTGAGTGTTATCTTCTAACAAGCGCAAGATCTGACATACTTCGCGATATGTCTGACAAAAATGACAGTGAACTGTTCTTAAATCCTGAAAGGATTTTGGTCCTCGAACGTTTACCAACAACGTTCGCAAATAGAAACATTCAGCATTGTTGGGATGTATCGTATACATCCTGCCCAGGGCATCTGTTTGGAAAATACCTGGATGATCATCAGCTGGTGTACCTTGTTTACGCCGTTGAAATTTTTTCGATGATGCATTCCAGGTGTAATATTGTGGTATATCAACATATATCAAATTTCTGGCAAATGTGTCGATTTCACACAATTGAAAAAAAGCAGTTAAAGTAGTTGCTGGTGGTTTTGCTGCTCTCCGCTGTACATTCTCAGTAGTGAAATAAACTCGTTGACCATTCTCCAAATGAACTGCCAAATGGACAACAACAGGATGTCTTTCGTGCAAAGGAAACGAAAAGATACGCCAAACTGTTTCATTACTGCTTATGTATAGCCCCATTTGATATTGAGTGATTTCATCATTTCTATTTTCGCCATCTACTCTAAAAACAGCCGTATCACTTCCTTTATTCACATATTTACAAATGTATTTGATAGACTTTACTGAGTTATAGTACTCAACATTTATGTGAGCCTGAAAGACTTTCGACAGTATCGGTGAATATGGCACGTCCGAACGATTGTCAACTTCGATGTCTTGATTGGGCACTCTTATTATCGCCGTTTTACCATTATTTTCAAACGATCGACATCGATACAATGGATATCCGTCATTGCCTGTTATGGTATAGGAAATTAATGCTCTCGGATACCGCTTTGAACATTTCCCATCGATCATATATGATGAATTCTTATTTATTTCACCGCATGGACCGTGAACCATGTTTTTTGTTACCACTTCAAATAATTCTGGATCGATGGTTTGAGCTGGTATTTCGGCTGATATAACGCTATCAATCTCGTCCGGTATTATTTTACGTACCAGCCATATTTATATGTGTGCGTGTGGCAAACCTCTTTTTTTCCATTCAATCGAGTACATCCAACATTGTACCTTTCCAAAAACGCTTAATTTCACAATTAAATCATCAGTGCCTTCAATTTTTGCCGGAATACATGTGCCGTAACATCGTGTCGATCTGTTGGTGACTGACCGTCGAACAAATTATTTTTTATATCGTTCCACGTCGGATTACACGTAAAAGTGATGAAAAGATCTGGTCGGCCGTATTTTCGAACATATGACATAGCATCTTGTGCACATTCGTGCATGTGGCGTAGACTACCAATATAAGAAGTTGGTAATATCGTCAGACGTCCGATATCATTCACATTTGCATCATTCGCTACTGCATCTTGCAAATGTATGTACTCTATAAATACATTTCTTCATTACTTTTTTTTTTTATTTTTTCGTTCTTAAGGCATCAGAGTAAAAAAGTTAGTAAGTGTGTAGGAACAACAATTTTCGGGACGCTGGTGAATATATTCGTTGAACTCGAGAGATCCATGAGTTAAGTTACCAAATAGTTCTAGCGATATTGATTCGAAAACAGGTGGGCGAATGTTTCTAATGTTGACTTGATCCGTATTTCGAAGAAACATTGCATATGTAAATCTTATGGCTATCAGATTTGGTAGTCATAAATTTGCAAGTTGAATGGCAACAGTCAACGATTCTGTATATTCGTTTTCCCAATAAGTGATTTCTCGTCGTGAAAGAAGATTGAACACATCGCGCCCAACCGTTGTTTGTTGGGACAGTTGTCTAATGAAGAGATATTGTAAATTTTCAGTAAAGAAGCGACCATTCGAAAAGAACTAGTTGAAAATTGCGGAATGTCGGCTTTTGATTTCGAGAAATCTAAAATATTGACCGAAATAATGCATCAGCGCTTCGTCGTAAAAAATGCGATGAACTCGATGCTCTTGAATTCTTGTTGCCAAAATCCCAGCCAAAAATGAATTGGCCGATGCGAAATCTATGACATTTTCATCAGAATACAGTCGGTCAGCAATTTCCAAAATTATTTCAACTGTATTCATGGTACTTTCTGAAGAAAAGCAACGCAATTCTATTACATTGTTGTTTCTTTGACACAAAAAAATCACACTTAATAAATTTAGTGGGACATTACTCATCAAATTGAAGCACAGCATATACCGAATTTACTTAAATCCAGTTCATTTATTTTTTTTCACAGTTTTTATGAAAAAAACAAAAAACAAAACAAATGACTTCTTTTCTTCGTTTGCTTTTCACTTGAGAAATGCCGAACGTCAAATTGATATTCTAGAAACTTCAATTCCATTGAATAATGCAAAATGGAAATAAGCACCACCCATTCCATTTCATGAAATAACGCAAATGAGCACCATCTATTGGTATGAAACGTATCCGTAGCTTGGTGTGATATATCTCATGAATCGCTCGACCAAATTCAATCAAACTTTACAGAAACCATCTACATGATAGCCCAAATGTACCGCAGAAATTGGTTGAATTTGGTGTAGCCGATCTCAAGTTATAAAGTAACACCAAAAATGTGCACTTATTTTTATATATATAGAAGATATATAGCTCCGATCAAAGTGATTTTTACAGGATATCTTCTATGATATATTAGAATATATATCACCGAGTTTCACGTTTATAATTTCTAAATTGCGGCAGGAATGACCAAAATCGTCTTATCTGAACGATCGGTTGTAATGTCTAATATAATACAAAAATACATTCTTGTGCCAAATTTCATTGAGATATCTCAATTTTTGAGGGACTAGTATGCGTTCAAAAAGACAGACGGACGGACGGAAAGACGGACATGGCTATATCAACTCAGTTCCACGCCCTGATCAATTCGGTATACTTAATGGTGAGTCTATCTTCTATATTTCCCAAGGTTACAAACATTGGACCAAAGTTAATATACCATTTCATGTTCATGAAAGGTATAAAAAGCTAAACTGAAAATAAATTTAAAGAATGCAAACCGAAATTAATTTCATAGAACCAAGCCGAAGTCAGATCCGAATTTCAATTTAAAGAACTAAACCAAAACCAAACTGGCACCGAAATTAATTGCTAAAAGGAAACCAAAATTTAAACCGAATTTAGTTATAAATAACTCAGCAAAACCGGGAAGCAGATTAATTTTAAAAAATGTAGGCTTATTTAAAAAACACGAAAACCCGAAGCGAATTGTAAATAACGAAATCAAAATCGGGACAGAAATTAAATTTTAAGAACTTTGCAAACCGAAACTAATTTTGAACAACGAGGCTAAACACGAAACTGAAGCCAAAATAAGTATTGAGAAACTTAATTAGACCTATATCAAAACGGTTTCATACCTTGACTGAATTTATTTTTTTATATTATTGAAGCAACTGGATAGATCTATCTTCGGTTTTTCATACCGTGTCAGAGTATTACCTTGGTTGGTCTGGAACATTTTTACAGATCTCCTGAAATCAAAATTTTCAGTTTGTTTGGGAACGGCTTCTGTTTCTGTTCCGTCGTTTTTGCTTCTATTTTAAATCGGTTGCATTTCTTGGCTAAGACAATCTTTTATACCGCTTTTCAATCTCGTTGAATTTCCGTTTTTAAGGATACTTTTTTTTATTGTTTTCTGCTTTAATTCCCTGTTCCTTTGGATCTCTCCTTCAACTCTTCTGGAACCGTTAAGGTTTTGGAAGCGATTTTATTAAACGGTTTTATTTAGCTTGACTTGACAGGCTGGCTGGCCGGCTTGAATTTTGTAATTGAAATTTAAGTAACTTCCCGATAAACTACAAGCTTGAAACTTGGAATATAGTTCAGAACCCGATGACAATGCAATAATAAGAAAAAACTCCGATAGATGGCGCATGGTCGAAATATATCAAAAAATTGTATTTGTGGTCCGATCAGGTTCATATTTGGAACACATAATACATACATGAATAGAAAGCGACCTATGAAAAAAAATCGCCCCTAGGTGGCGCAAGATCGAGATGTTCAAAACACCGTATTTGTGGTCAGATTTGGCTCATATTAGGAACACATAATACATACAAAAATAGAAAGATACATATGAAAAAAATCGCCACTAGGTGGCGCAAGGATCGAGATATTCACAAAAATCGTATTTGTGGTCCGATTTGGCTCATATTTGGAACACATAATACATACATGAATAGAAAACGGCCTGTGGAAAAAATCGCCACTAGGTGGCGCAAAGATCGGGATATTCAAAAAAATTATATTTGTGGTCCGATTTGGAACACATAATACATACATGAATATAAATCGGCCTGTGAAAAAAATCGCCACTAGGTGGCGCAAAGATCGAGATATTCAAAAAAATCGTAGGTGTGGTCCGATTTGGCTCATATTTGGAACAAATATTACATACAATCCGGTAGAAGTGACATGAAAATATTTTGTAGTTGGAGGAGGGACAAGCATACGTGGCGCAGAGTCGAGTAAAGTCTTTGGAAGGATAATGTATTGAGGACTTAGATTGTAACAAATTGTCAGGAAAGAGTTCTTGTAATAATGAGTCACTAAATGAACTAAATAGAATGAGAAATAATAGACAATTAAATAAAGACTAAAAACTTGAAAATAAAATAATTAAAAAAAAATTTTAAGTTAAACGGTTTTATTGAAAACAATACTTACATGAAATAATAATAATACTAAAAGCTAGGAAATAATTAGGTAAGTCCTAGGTACTAGTCATCACACTCCTCATCAATTTAGGGCGTTGATCAGACAATTAAATGAAAAGCGTTGGACGCGTCAAATTTCTATTCATAGTCATATATAAGACCAACTGAATCTTAATCAGGCTATTTTACGCCTCACATTTTTAGAAATTTCACGCCCCCAACGCTTTTATTTAATTGTCTGATCAACGCTCTAGATTGATGAAGAGTGTGATGACTAGTACCTAGGACCTATCTAATTATTTTATAGCTTTTACTATTATTATTATTTCATTTAAGTATTGTTTTCAATAAAACCGTTTAACCTAAAAAAAATTTTTCAAATTATTTTTTAATGTTATTTACGACTTCATCCTCCTCGTTCTGATATTTCATTTCATTTCATTTTCATTTATTAGTCTATGATTATATATTAATATATTTTTTATATCTCGTTAGATAAACTACTTTTAGAAGAAAATTTGCAAAGAAGAAAACGTCACACCTTTTCTTGCCAGAAAATATAAATAAATAATATCAGTTGCTCACAGGGCTGAACGCTGCCGCTTGAAAATACATATGATTAGCGTCAAGTCCTAACGTTAAATTTGCCCAACATACACTTTTAATTGTATATATATGTTACATGTTGCAATATAAAATTTTGCAAAATAAATTTTCAGATGGGATTCTACAGTCGATATGACTAATGGGCACATGTGTCGGTCAGTGTGACTAATCGACATATGTATCGGTCAATGTGACGGGTTGACAAATGTAAAGAAACTCACGCTGAGTTCAAGTGACTATTTGGGTCAGTTAAATTTGACTACTTGTGTGGTCTATAAGTATGCGTATATATTGTATCGTTTAATGCATTCAAAGTTCGGCGCATTTCAAGTAACGCTACAGTGTACGCTTTGTTCTTTTCATAAAACTATAAAGCTAATATAATAAGCAATTTTTATAGAAATCTCATTTTAAAAAACTGTATAAATATTTTGTATTTTTCATCATTAAGGGCATTGAAATTTTAATTAGGAACTTCTAACCAAAAATTTACTCAAGGTTAAATGGGTTGAGTGAAAAATAAAATAAAACATTTCCTTTGTATAAATACCTAACAAGCAAAATAAACGTAATGTACGTTTTTAATACGTTTTCTCAAAAAAACATTAAGCTTACAAAACGTGGCTGGGACCCCACATTCTCTTGTACAAACATCAAAAAGTCTACAGTATCATGGTTGTTTTATTTGAAGCGACGTTAACTCATTTTCAAAATTCCTATAGAAGCCGTCTGAAACACATTAATTTTACGAACATAAAAAAGATGCTTAAATAAATTACAAATTAAGTTCTCAATAACACTTTGAACAAGATCTTGATTATGTTATACCGCTTAAGTTCGAGCAGTTGTAGCGTACCATGAGATTCACACATTTGTACAAATATATACTCTGACTAGTGTCAGTATTTCCTGAAATACATTGACTCTTACATACATATTCATTCATTTGTACACATATATATTCTGACGCGCCACGATAGTCTATGCCGTGCGCCGTCTAGTAACTAGAAGCTTATTATGTTTCAATTTAAAGCAAAAAAGGTTAAACCGAAAAAACAAAGGAGTTATTGACGTGTCCTCGAGCTAACAAATATCACAACTGCGGGGAATACCGGCAAGCATAATCAAGTGGAATACAAACCAGCAACGACTGGCAGCGTGAGGCATAATCAAGTGGAATAAATCCTGACTGGCAGCAAAAATACTATCGAAGGGATGACTGGCAGCACTTTAACTTATAATTAACTTTATAATTATAAACTAGACCAATTCTGGCAGCCTCACGGCTGCTCAACCAGGAACTTAGGAAACTATTTTTTTTTTTTTATTTATGCACAGTTTTTTCAAGAAAATGATTTCTGCTTAGAATAAATCATAGATTTTTTTCTGTTTAGGATAAAAAACATATTTTTTTTTTTTGAAAAAAATAAATATTTTTAAATAAAGAAATGAAAATGAAAATAATAATAATTGCTCCGGCCAAGAAAGTGTTTCTATCGAAACCCGCCTATGGAAGCAGAGTTAGAGGGCGGCCCCCACTCCGTTGGGAGGACCAGGTGGAAAACGGTTTAAACTCCCTTGGTTTGACCAATTGGCGCCGGTTGGCGGAGCGAAGGAGCGACTGGCGCGCCTTGTTGGACGGCCATAACCGTTTAGACGGTTAAGAGCCAATTAAGTAAAGTAAGTAAATTAGATAGCAAGTTTAGAAATTAGAAAGGTTTATTAATAAATTAGTTTTTTTTTTTCAAAGGAACAGATTAGTTAAATATGAACCACCAGTTGAAGAAGAAACCAACAACATTCAAAATATCCCCGATGTTTGGATGGTCGTTTTATTTTTCGCATTCATACTATTGATCATTGCAAAAATTATATCAAAATTAAAATTAGGCAACTAAAAAGCATTCAAGAGCGTGTTTAAAACATCATTTTAACAAAAACCTTATTACCTCACTATTGAAAACCCATTTCCAATCAATAGTCTTCAAAATACCTCAATCAACAGTACAGACAGCTTCATCAGCGCTGTCTAATTTCAATGGCAAACCAAGAATTTTAATAATTTTAAAGAAAAGAAAAGTTCATGTACTCAATCTTCAGCTAAATAGCTACATATGTAAAAATATTTCATTGTGATTTGGGCGACCTCTTCGATAATTACTTATTTTGTTTAAAGCTGGCTTCAGGTCAAATTGAGTAAAACACAATATGCTTAAGTTTGTTGTTGTATTTACACGTCTTCTCTGTCTGACGTGGAGCTGTGTACTGTACTGTGTAAATGCAATTTACGCCCTGAAGACGGTTACCGGAAGAGTAACCGAAATATATTGGTAGTAAAACTTAAGCATATTGTGTTTTACTCAATTTGACCTGAAGCCAGCTTTAAACAAAATAAAAAATATTTCTCTCTTGATAAGTATAGGAGCAGATACAATTCGATAGTAATATCACGATTAATACTTCAAAAAGTACATAGCAGGAAAAGAAAGTGGAAGCATATATTAACCAGCCAATAACAATATTACCAACAAGAATGGAGAAAATAAAGAGTCACAAAGAGAATAAATAAGTTTGCAATTATACATGTCGCGCTCGTTTTCATCCAAAAGGATATTTGTAGCATAATAAATACAAGCAACCTGATTATTGAGGAAGAGATTGACTTAGGACAATCTGAACCTGGCGGTACACGTTCTGTAGAAATGCCGGCAATCTATGACTTGTAAGAGGAAAATACAGTTGTCCCTTAGGAGACAAATTGGTCAAGAATAATGAATACTCGAGTAAGCAAATTTAAAACTAATTAGTAAGGAAGGCTAAGTTCGGGTATAACCGAACATTACATACTCAGCTTAGAGCTTTGGAGACAAAATAAAGGGAAAATCACCATTTAGCAAAATGTACCTAGGGTAACTCTGCAGTGCTTGTATGACATGTGTACCAAATAAAAGGTGTTAATGATTATTAAAAACGTAGTGGGCCTTAGTTCTATAGGTGGACGCCTTTTCGAGATATCGCAATAAAGGTGGACCAGGGGTGACTCTAGAATGTGTTTGTACGATATGGGTATGAAATTAAAAGTATCAATGAGGGTTTTGAAAGGGAGTAGCCCTTAGTACCGCTAATTTATTTATATATGTCATACCACGAACAGTATTCCTGCCAAGATTCCAAGGGCTTTTTCACAGAAATATGTTACCGTCCCAGAATCTAAGCCCCTATCAAATTTCACAAGGATTGGTAAATTTTTGTTCGACTTATGGCATTAAAATTATCCTAGACAAATTAAATGAAAAAGGCGGAGCCACGCCCATTTTGAAATCTTCTTTTATTTTTTCATTTTGTTTCACCATAATTTACTTATATACTGTCAAAATTTTGTTAAAATTTGACTTAAAAAAAAAAAATTTTATAAGTGGGCGTGGCCGTTCTCCGGTTTTGCTAATTTTTATTAAGCATACATATAGTAATAGGAGTAACGTTCCTGCCAAATTTCATCATGATATCTTCAACGACTGCCAAATTACAGCTTGTAAAACTTTTAAATTACCTTCTTTTAAAAGCGGGCGGTGCCACGCCCATTGTCCAAAATTTTTCTAATTTTCTATTGTGCGTCATAAGTTCAACTCACATACCAAGTTGCATCGCTTTATTCGTCTTTGGTAACGAGTTATAGCACTTTTTCTGTTTTTCGAAATTTTCAGTATCGAAAAAGTGGGCGTGGTTATAGTCCGATATTTTTCATCTTAAATAGCGATCTGAGATGAGTGGTCAGGAACCTACATACCAAATTTCATCAAGATACCTCAAAATTTACTCAAGTTATCGTGTTAAGGGACAGACGGATGGACGGACATGGCTCAATCAAATTTTTTTTCGATCCTGATGATTTTGATATATGGAAGTCTATATCTATCTAGATTCCTTTATACCTGTACAACCAACCGTCATCCAATCAAAGTTAATATAGTCTGTGAGCTCTGCTCAACTGAGTATAAAAAGAAAGGCTAAAATATGTGTTAGTTGGTCGCCGGTGTTTGAAGAGATGTGTCGATCGATTTTGTTCAAACTTTCACACAAGTTGCGTAAACCTTAGGCGGTGGTTACTACAGGTACACGGTCTCGAGATATAGGGCAAAACGTGGGCCAGTGAATGCCTAGACAGTGTTTATACAATATGGATATCAAATGAAAGCTGTTGGTGAGTGCTTTGGTACAGAATAATATGTTATCCAGAGACGGAGTGGGACTGGGATTAGGACTAGGACTGGGACTGAGACTCGGAGTGGGACTGGGACTGGGACTGGAATAAAATACATACCACCCTCTGGGACAGGCAATAAGGTATGCAGAAGAATGAGAAGGAATTGAGAGAAGAGAAAAGAGAGAAGGAGATTGAGAAAGAGATAGAATGAGACGAAGATGGAGATAGATGAAGCGCAAAAGACGGAGGTAGGAGTGAATAAAAGGATTAGGAAAAATAGAAGAGGGGAGGGCAGAGTCAGACGAAAAAGCTTATTAAAATGTATGCAGATAGGCCAAATTTAGGGCAGGATAACGTTTGCCGGGTCTTCTAGTATATAAAAATGAATGTTTATATGTATGTATGTCATCGATGAACTCAAAAACTACTGGACCGATTATTATGAAAATTAGTATATATATGTATTTTTCCACGGGGAAGGTTTGTATAATGAGTACTTTGATATCGGGTGACTAGGGTCTCGAGATATAGGCCAAAACATGGACCCGCGTAACTCCAGGAAGTGTTTATACAATATGGGTATCAAAAAAAGGCTGTTTATGAGTATTTGTGCAAATTGATATTCACAACACTGCGACATCTGTTGTGAATATCAATTGGCACGAACCAGAATAGAAGTAGGATTAATGAAGACAAACAAAAAACCGCTGTGATGGCTGAATGGTTATAGCAGCGGCGCCTATACTTTGCCGATGAAGGAATTTAGCAGTTCCCGAAATGGATCTATACAACGAGCTTTAGCAGTTGTCTAAATTTTTTCTTTCTTCTATTCTAATTTAAAAATTTTTTTCAATTAAGAAAAAATTTATCATAACAATAATAATGATAAAAAATTATTGTTAGGCCTTGAGCTCGATTCGAACCCGCGATCTTACAAATCAGTAGGCCGATATAACAACAAAAATTAATAAATCTCCTATGTTTAAGCTGGATAGTAGATATATAGGGTCCTATATAGTAGAAAATATCAATAGGAAAAATATTTTTACTTTGATAGGAAAAATAATCTTACATTAATTCCCTTTAAACTTGAAAACATATTAATAGGAAACATAATTTTAATTTAACTAACTCATTAACACTTTGAACAAGATCTTGATTATGTTATATCGCTTAACTTCGCGCAGTATTGTTACTCATAATTTATTGAACTGCTCCCAACTCTGTCATGTGACAGCATACGATGGAACATATTAGCAGTTTGGAAACAAATGAAACTAACTAAGTGTACGCTTTGTTCTTTTCATAAAAATATAAAGAAATTTCTACAGAAATGCCATTTTAACAAGCTGTGTAAATACTTTGTATTTTTCATCATTAAGGGCATTGAAATGTTAATTACGCACTTCTAACCAAAAATTTGCCCTAGGTTAAATGGGTTGAGTGAAAAAGAAGTAAATAATTGCATTTCTATCTATGGCTTTAATTAAAATGAGGAAGTGTTTTTATTTTTCAAATTCCTGGAATCTAGTTGGAATCGTGTTTGCTTATTTTTTATTAACACGAACCAATTACGTATAAATACCGCCCACAAAATTGATCTTGGTGTACTTCATACTTAAAAAGCGGTGGAAATAGTCTAAAATGTGTATACGCAGTTATTTAACGCTCTTGTTTTTCATAGTTAGTTGCATTTTGACTTTCACGAATTCGGAATATCGCATGGTACGTAGCAGTGATGGAAATACAGAGGGAACTCCATATGTAGCATTAATACGTTATATGGACTCGAATCATTGTGTTGGCTCATTAGTCAATTTGCGGCAGGTGGTTACGGCTGCCGATTGTGTCATAGATTTATATAACAACTTATTCAAAGTTGCAGTTGGTGTACATGATTTACATGATAAATGGGAAAATGGAAAAATTTGCAAAGTGCAGAATGTTGCTCATCCACCTGGGTATAGTAAGAATACAAAACATTTGAATATTGCTGTGATGACATTGGATAGTTTGATTGACAAGGTTTCAACAGTAGATACAATACCCTTAATGACGGTTGGATTTCAATATGACAAACCATTGCGAGTTAGGCAATTCGGTTGGGAAAATGCAGAAAATGAGGAGATTTCGAATCCGATCCAATTTACTGACTGGACTGCAATGGGACATAATAAGTGTAAGAAGGAGTATAGAAGCCCAAGAATTCATTTAACATCAGCAATGATATGTGCTAGCCCTACCACAGCTGGTGGGTGCATTGTAGATCGAGGGACACCGGCAGTTGTAGAGGGAACACTTTTTGCGGTGGCATCACATTATCTTAATCGTGCCGACCAAAATTCACCGATTGTTTTTACACGTGTAACTAATGCCGAAGTCGCACAGTTTTTAAATAGAGAGTTGCGGTTTTAATTGCAGGGTGTTGTGATAAATCGACTACTGAATGGAAAATCACCCCAACTCGTCTGAACGCCCTATTTCGGAACTTTTTTCATACACTTTGCAGCTCACGTCAAAGCATATAGAAATTATTCTAAGATAGATCTTTTTCGAAACGGTAGTTGAGATACGGTGATATTCCAATCAGCAGTCGAAATGGCGATATTTTTTTCTTTTTTTATTATATATTTTTAAATAAATGTTTATAATTGCGATTTAAAAAAAATTGTTTTTGATTGTATGCAATGAAAATGTGACAGATGCAAATGCCTTAGATTGAGAGATGAAACTGTATTATTTGGTTTAAAGTTCCCTCTTTAATACACAGGAGATAAAAAAAATTGCGGAGTAAGTATTTTATGGCCCTCGCATACTCCGTTTGAAAGAGCTGATGAAATCAACCTTATGGAAATCAATGTATTCTCTTGATTGGTGCCATAGCATAACGCCTTAGTGATAACCATACCGTAGCTAAGCAATTTGGTTTTGGTTGAAGTACATAGCTGAGCCTAGCCTAGCAGTTCACCAATAAATAATTAATTTCTTTCAAAACTCAATAAAGCGCTTGCAATAGGGGCAATTCTCAAAAGATGTTTGGAATATTTGCTGCTTTTAAAATTTGTTTATGAAGAAAAAAAAAATTTGAAAAGCTGAAACAGTATCGTTCCACACGATCACTGTAGGAGGTTTTATGTACCCAAGCGGCTCGAGATTTTTACAGATCAAGGGTTTTTATTTCAGTGTAACCCCATTTAACAAGAACCGAAAGTGATTTTGATGCAAACGATCAATAAAAATATATGAAACAATGGAATTGGTAGCAAATTGTTAATCTAATAAGCTATCGCCTTGTGGAGAGTAGTTCACCATTTTATTTATTCAATTTATGATTTTTGAGCTATTATTATTCAAAAAATGCTTTTCGATTCGATGTAGAACAGGATAGGGATCCTGATATAATTCAAAAAATCCATACAAATTTCAGAAAAAGATATCGACAGTGAACGTCTTTGTTACAAGGAATAAATTTACTACTCTTTACGAAAGTTCAATCCCTAACTATAGCAGGCATCTTGTCGTTGGTGTGAGGGTTTAGCCGGAGACCACTGCACCCGACGGGATGTCGGTGACCAAGAACTGCCAACCTCATAATCCAGGGTGTTATACGAACCGTGCCTATTGGATGACTTGAAGCCAGGGGGTATTTTCGTCTGTATTTGAACGGAGCGTTCTCGGAAAGTAATGACGGCCTTACCACGGAAAGGGGTGCTGTTGTGTCCATTTTTAACATTCGGTCGCTGAGCCTGTTATGTAATATAGTCACAATATCTTTGTATATATGCAAATTATAATAAGTTTAATATCTGTCACGGGTGGGACAAAAAAGAGACGCAACCCATTAGTGAAGCTACATATATATTAGAAAATCTCTGCGAATATATGAAAGAAGCTTGTTTTATTTAAATTCCTTAAGATAAACGAACATTTGAGAAACCAAATTTCGTAAAAGCAATTGATTTTTCTTAATAAGATAGATCCAAAATATAAGTGTCACGGGTGGCACATGTTAAAATTAAAACCATTAAATGAACATGTTAATAGAAAATAATGTATTCCATAGATTCAAAATATGGTTCACGTTATAGAATCAGTTCTTGGACTACATCAATTTGAGTTACTGAAAATTCTAAAATTGTTTACTTTCTAGGGCTTTGACTCAGATTCAAGGGTGTAACGACAGCCTGTCTCCATACTGGCTTGAATGAATGGTAGCGTGTATCTGTGTCTATTTGTGTTGTGTCCAGGTTCGTGCCTCAGCCGTAATGTTGGCACTATGCTAATAACATCGCCTAATGACAACATTGTGGCTATAGCGAACACAATGTTGCAGCGGAAGTAAGAAGTCACTTGGGCATCACTTAAGCGGCAGTTACCCACCGACGTGTGCCGTACGTACGGACGTCTGTCGTACGAAACACGTTTGACCGAACCCTCAAGCCCGTACGAATCAACGTGTGTGTTTGTGTACATGTACATAACATATTTGTGTGTGTATTGTTTACAGATAAGCACTGTTGCCATTGCCCATTTTGCATGCATGCTTATGGAAAGATCAACTTTTTCCAATTTAATTTTTGATGTTGTAAAAAGCTGGAGACTTATAGGGTCGTTCAAGCCCTATAAGTCTCCGGGACCGGATGGAATCATTCCTGCGCAGCTTCAAAGGTCTTTGGGGATTTCCTGCTGCTGGTTGGCCATCATATATACTAACTGCCTCAGGCTTAACTATATCCCGAAGTCTTGGCACACGGTTAGGGTTATTTTCATTCCGAAGGCCGGCATAAGCTCTCATGTATCACCTAAGGATTTCAGGCCAATCAGTCGCTCGTCGTTTCTTCTTAAGACGTTTGAGCGGTTGATTGACCTGTACCTACGGGAAAGGATACCTCGGGGGTTACTGTCGGCTTCACAGCATGCGTACTGCAAGGGCAGATCGATGGAAACGGCTCTCCATTCGATTGTAAAGCAAATAGAGGGGTCCCTAGAACACAAAGAGTATGCTCTGGGTGCCTTTCTAAACATCGAGGGAGCTTTTAACAATGTCTTACCGGGGGCAATCGAAAGAGCTCTGGTGGGTTTAGGAGTCGAGGCGGCTCTGGCTGAATTTATTAGCAAACTTCTATGCGGGAGAATTGTTGCAGCGGAGTGGGGAGGGGCCATAATTAAGAGGAAGGTGTGCAGGGGCACGCCACAGGGGGGTGCCCTATCTCCTCTCCTCTGGGTTGTGGTAGTCAACGAGCTTCTTGTGGAGCTGGAAGCCAATGGTTGTCGGGTGGTTGCCTATGCAGATGACCTCGCTATCCTAGTCAGAGGCAAATTTCTGGGCCCCCTGCGCGATGTTCTGCAGGGCTACCTGGATACTGTGGCTAGGTGGGCTGAATCATGTGGATTGGCGGTCAAACCGGGAAAAACGGAATTGGTCCTTTTCACAAGGAGATATAAGATGCCCGATTTCAGAACTCACTCGATTGGAGGGGTATCGTTGGTACTTTCTGATAGGGTTAAATATTTGGGGATTGTTTTGGACAAGAAACTGTCCTGGAGACCCAATGTGGAAGATCGGGCCAGGAAGGCCGCCATTGCCTTGTACTGCTGCAGAGGAGCTATCGGGAAGAGATGGGGACTCTCGCCAAGAATAGTACACTGGGTTTATGAGATGGTGGTCAAACCGATTCTGCTATATGGGGTGCTGGTCTGGTGGAAAGCACTGGACACGGCGAGCACCTCCAAAATGTTAGTGTCAGTGCAACGGACGGCGCTGATCGGTATCAGTGGCGCTCTCAGAACAACACCTACCTTGGCACTGAACGTCATGCTGAACATATACCCAGTAGATATTGCGGGAAAGGCGGCCGCGGCAAGGTCGTTGGTCAGGCTTCGTGATATGGGATATAGACTTTCTGACCGCGGACACTCTAGCCTTCTTACCAGTTTCGACTTCATCCCGGACAGAACGGACTACTGTATGCCGATAACTGCTCCCTATACAACCTTCGCCCCAGTTATTCCAGAGAGAGAGGATTGGGGAAGAGGAATTATCTGGGGCATGGGACTGGTTAACTTGTTGACGGATGGGTCAAAGCTGTATGGAAAGGTTGGTGGGGGGGGGGTCTTTTGTCAAGAGCTAAATTTAAGCCGTAAGTTTAAGTTGGCTGATCACTGCAGTGTATTCCAAGCGGACATTGCTGCGATTAAGGATGCGGTGGATGGAATGCTATCCAGTGCTACCACGGTTAGGGAATTTAACATCTACTCTGTTAGCTAAGCGGCTATCAAGGCCTTGAGCTCAACTACAGTGCGATCGAGGGTGGTCTGGGAGTGCCTGACCTCGCTTGCGATTGCATCGAATTATTTTACAATTAAGATTATCTGGGTCCCGGGCCATAGTGATATCCCGGGTAACTGTCAAGCGGATCTCTTAGCCCGCATCGGTACAACTGAGCCGGATGAAGATGGCTGTAGGGATTTCGGGATCCCGCTGGCCACCTGTGGATTGCTCCTCCATAGCTGGGCCTCGAATCAGCTCAGCAAACGTTGGGCGGATACCACGTCTTGCAGGGTAGCAAGATCTTTCTGGTCAAAAGTGGATGGCAGGAGGTCTGCTGAAATAATTGGGTTCACTAAGGCTCACCTATCAATGTCACTGACGTTTTGACAGGGCACTGTCCCATGGGTATCCATGCGGTACGTCTCAATATACTGGAAACTCCATCCTGCTGCAGCTGTATGGAGGATGATGAGGTGGAATCACCAAATCACTTTATGCTTGATTGTCCAGCTTTTGCCAGAACTAGGCGAAAGTACTTCGGTCGCGACTCACTTGGATCTCCCGAGGATATATCCAAAGTTGGGATCGGTATCATTCGGAGCTTTATCGTTGCTACCGAACGATTCTCTAAGTAGCTAGATCTAAGTCACCGTTATTTTTTGGATATGTGGTATCACAACGGACCTTCGTGTTGTCCAAGTGAGCTATCCTTATCAGGGCAGCTACCACCTAACCTATCCTATCCTAAGGCTGGAATTAATATTAAAAAAATATAAATATATTACATATTTATAATCTGCAATTTTACATAAATATTTCAAATTATTTTCACAATTTTTCAAACTTTAATTAGGTGTTTTTGCAAACTGCAAACGTTCAAAAAGTAGCGCACAAAAGTTTACTAGGCAACTCTGTCTAGTGAGACAGCGATCACCTGACACGTTTTTACGGAAAAAATCAAAATTTTTGATTTCTACGTTCCGGGCTGAGTACGTACGGGCGTTGCACGTCGGTGAGTGTTAGTTTACATTGCACACTCATAAGATAGGTCGTTTCAGCGGACAAGTTTTTTGCACGTACGTTCGTGGGTAACTGCCGCTTTAGTGTACGCTTACACAGCCACCGATTTTGATTACCCAATGCCGGTCGTAATCGTCCGATAAAAATAAACACATGTATTTAGATGAGCGTGTGTACATTTCAACCGATCATCGAATTGTTGTCGGCCATTGTCGTTCACTGCCGATAAATTCGCGTGTGTTCAATTTTATCGTCCGATAAATTGCGTGCATTTACTGTAAAAAATTAATTATTTGTGCGTTGGACTGAAAAATTGATTAGTTGTGTGCAGAACGGGCGCCCTTTATGGGATAAGCAAATAAAAGCATAAACGCATGCGTATTTTTGCGAAAAAATAAAATCTAGGAAAAAAACTGCCGGTTGCAATTTCAACACCAGCCCGGCCGATTTCATCAGCTGATTGCAATTTTTATACTCAGTTGAGCAGAGCTCACAGAGTATATTAACTTTGATTGGATAACGGTTGGTTGTACAGGTATAAAGGAATCGAGATAGATATAGAATTCCATATATCAAAATCATCAGTATCGAAAAAAAATTCGATTGAGCCATGTTCGTCCGTCCGTCCGTCCGTCTGTCCGTTAACACGATAACTTGAGTAAATTTTGAGGTATCTTGATGAAATTTGGTATGTAGGTTCCTGGGCACTCCTCTCAGATCGCTATTTAAAATGAACGATATCGGACAATAACCACGCCCACTTTTTCGATATCGAAAATTTCGAAAAATCGAAAAAGTGCGATAATTCATTACCAAATACGGATTAAGCGATGAAACTTGGTGGGTGAGTTGAACTTATGACGCAGAATACAAAATTTGTAAAATTTTGGACCATGGGCGTGGCACCGCCCACTTTTAAAAGAAGGTTATTTAGAAGTTTTGCAAGCTGTAACTTGGAAGTCGTTGAAGATATCATGATGAAATTTGGCAGTAACGTTACTCTTATTACTATATGTCAGCTTAATAAAAATTAGCAAATCGGAGAACGACCACGCCCTCTTTTAAAAAAAATTTTTTTTAATTCAAATTTTAAAAGAAAAGTTAATATCTTTACAGGATACTTTTAATGCCATAAGTCGAAAAAAAATTTACCAATCCTTGTGAAATTTGGCAGAGGCTTAGATTCTAGCACGATAACTGTTTTCTGTGAAAAAGGGTGAAATGGGTTGAAGCCACGCCCAGTTTTTATACACAGTCGACCGTCTGTCATTCCGCACGGCCGTTAACACGATAACTTGAGCAAAAATTTACATATCTTCACTAACCTCAGTTCACGTACTTATCTGAACTCACTTCGTATTGGTGTAAAAAATGGCCGAAATCCGACTATGACCACGCCCACTTTTTCGATATCGAAAATTACGAGAAATAAAAAAAATGCCATAATTCTATACCAAATACGAAAAAAGGGATGAAACATGGTAATTGTATTGGTCTGTTGACGCAAAATATAACTTTAGAAAAAAACTTGGTAAAATGGGTGTGATACCTACCATATTAAGTAGAAGAAAATGAAAAAGTTTTGCAGGGCGAAATCAAAAGCCCTTGGAATCTTGGAAGGAATACTGTTCGTGGTATTACATATATAAATAAATTAGCGGTACCCGACAGATGATGTTCTGGATCACCCTAGTCCACATTTTGGTCGATATCTCGTAAACGCCTTCACATATACAACTAAGGGCCGCTCCCTTTTAAAACCCTCATTAATACCTTTAATTTGATACCCATATCGTACAAACACATTATAGAGTCACCCCTGGTCCACGTTTATGGCGATATCTCGAAAAGGCGTCCACATATATAACTAAGGCCCACTCCTTTTTAAAATACTCATTAACACCTTTCATTTGAAACCCATATCGTACAAAAAAATTCTAGAGTCACCCCTGGCCCACCTTTATGGCGATATCTCGAAAAGGCATCCACCTATAGAACTAAGACCCACTCCCTTTTAAAATACTCATTAACACCTTTCATTTGATACCCATATCGTACAAACAAATTCTAGAGTCACCCCTGGTCCACCTTTATGGCGATATCTTGAAAAGGCGCCCACCTATAGAAATAAGGCCCACGCCCTTTTAAAATACCCATTAACACCTTTCATTTGATACCCATATCGTACAAACAAATGCTAGAGTCACCCCTGGTCCACCTTTATGGCGTTATCTCGAAAAGGCGTCCACCTATAAAACTAAGGCCCACGCCCTTTTAAAATACTCATTAACACCTTTCATTTGATACCCATATTGTACAAACGCATTCTAGAGTCAACCCTGGTCCACTTTTATAACGATATTCCGAAAAGGCGTCCGCCTATAGAACTAAGGCCCACTCCCTTTTATAATACTCATTAACACCTTTCATTTGATACCCATATAGTACAAACAAATTCTAGAGTCACCCCTGGTCCACCTTTATGGCGATATCTCGAAAAGGCGTCCACATATAGAATTAAGGCCCACGCCCTATTAAAATACTCATTAACACCTTTCATTTGATACTCATATCGTACAAACAAATTCTAGAGTCACCCCTGGTCAACCTTTATGGCGATATCTCGAAAAGGCGTCCATCTATAGAACTTAGGCCCACGCCCTTTTAAAATACTCATTAATACCTTTCATTTGATACCCATATCGTACAAAATAAATTCTAGAGTCACCCCTGGTCCACCTTTATGGCGATATCTCGAAAAGGCGTCCACCTATAGAACTTAGGCCCACTCCCTTTTAAAATTATCATTAACACATTTCATTTGATACCCATATCGTACAAACAAATTCTTGAGTCAGGCCTGGTCCACTTTTATGGCGATATCCCTAAATGGCGTCCATCTATAGAACTATGGCCCACTTCCTCTTAAAATACTCTTTAATACCTTCCATTTGATACACATGTCATACAAACACATTCCAGGGTTACCCTAGGGTCTTTTTACAACATGGTGATTTTCCCTTACTTTGTCTCCAAAGCTCTCAACTGAGTATGTAATGTTCGGTTACACCCGAACTTAGCCTTCCTTACTTGTTCGGATTATCGGTGGCTGTGAAAGCGTACCCTTATAGCGTTTTCTTTTCTGAAATAAATTGTTGCCTAAGCAAATGGTAAAGCCTTAATAGAGTTACTGCTACCCCTGACAATTTTTAACATTTATAGTGCATTAGAGATATACGCCGCCGATAAACCCCGCCGCGGCCGCCGATTTTGGTCGTTTTTCGCACGCCGCCGCCGAATGTCGAAAATATCGGCGCTGCGGCGGCGCACAGTGTATTACTTTCATGTTCTAGAAAATATTAATTAAAAAAAGTATATCTTTGAATTTCAAAAATTCTTTTGAAATTCTATTTAGAAATACGTAATTAAGCGAAAAAATAAAAAACTAGGAAATCTGAACTAAGTTGAATCGGCTAACGGAGCTTTATTTGGAAGCATATCAATTGAGAAAAAGTTTTAACTCGAATTTTTGCCATTGAATGTGAAAGTTTAAATTGCTGGCCTGCTGAGAGTTATACTTCAATTGCTAAAATATAATATCGTGTTTATTTTCTGAGGTATGCTAATTTTAGTAAATATAAATTTTTGTGATTTTAAATGAACAGGAATTAGTTTTTCATGTTATAGTGGGATAATGTTAAATTAAGTAAAATTTTTGAAATGTTTTCAATTCATAAGACCAGCAATCTCGTTATCCGCGTTTACTTACTTACTTAATTGGCGCCTAGCCGTCTATCCCCGTTTCTCCGCTTTAATTTTTATCTAAACTTGTTTGCTACTATTCGTTTAACTAAAATAGTACAACTTTAGCTGCAGGAAAATGCAGGTTTTCATGTAATATTTTGTTTTCCGGAAATATGGCAATTTCAAAGGACGAACTTTTCGAGATTTGGTATAAGCAAAATAACGCAAAAGAAAAAAATTACAGCTCAAAGTTGAATCCAATAAAAGAAGCCGTTTCAAAATTTGTGAGTGGGAAAGTTGCAGACATATTTTAAAGATGAAGGGATGAACAGTGATATCTTTTTCGGAGACTAGTCATCAGTCGAAAAGGAAAAAGATATCACATTTGATAAGAAACTATTCAAAAAACTGCTTCTGGCTTGAGGTTATCAGGTCAGCGGGATGCAGCATTAATGGTAGAAGCCATCACCAAAAATGCAGACGGAACTAAAATATAACATGCCCTTACGCGTCCAGCATCAGTGATAGTTAAATATACTCCAGAAGAGGCAGTAGCTCAATCAGCATTTAAATCAAAAGTTTACAGTTAAAGCGTATTTGGAAATACGATCTGGGGCCAAATAAAGTTATGCTGACATTTACCCAGCATATGAATTCCTAAGAAAAGACAAAATTGCATGTTATCCTCCAAAATAATCCATTCTTATAACTGATCTGTCAGCGGAAGTCCACCTGCAAGCGTTGGTGGACAAAGGAACGGAAAAAAAGATTGTTGAAGAGAGAAAAAAAAAGATTTAAAGAAGACATGGGGTTATTAGCAGATTTTCCAAAACATGGATTTGGGACGACCAATGATGGCAACACAGCCAGACGTTTTTCCAATGCCCTTCAAATCCTGCGGAAATAACGGGAGTTGACGAAAATCTAATTAAGCGATTTGCTGTCATACTTCAAACTATGTCATGGGGATTCGTCGTTGACCACAAAAATGTTTGTAGATTTGTACCCATGGCATTACATACCATCGAGCATTCACAAAATTTTGATTCATGGAGCAGACATTATTAATAAAGCATTACTTCCAACAGGAAAGCTCTCAGAGGAAGCACTGGATAATAGCATGGAGGAACGATACAAGCTGGCAGCATGGGACAGCTGATTATAACCTATTTATACTCAGTTGAGCAGAGCTCACAGAGTATATTAAGTTTGATTGGATAACGGTTGGTTGTACATATATAAAGGAATCGAGATAGATATAGACTTCCATATATCAAAATAATCAGGATCGAAAAAAAATTTGATTGAGCCATGTCCGTCCGTCCGTCCGTCCGTTAACACGATAACTTGAGTAAATTTTGAGGTATCTTGATGAAATTTGGTATGTAGGTTCCTGAGCACACATCTCAGATCGCTATTTAAAATGAACGATATCGGACTATAACCACGCCCACTTTTTCGATATCGAAAATTTCGAAAAACCGAAAAAGTGCGATAATTTATTACAAAAGACCGATAAAGCGACAAAACTTGGTAGATGAGTTGAACTTATGACGCAAAATAGAAAATTAGTAAAATTTTGGACAATGGGCGTGGCACCGCCCACTTTTAAAAGAAGATAATTTAAAATTTTGCAAGCTGTAATTTGGCAGTCGTTGAAGATATCATGATGAAATTTGGCAGGAACGTTACTCTTATTATTATATATACGCTTAATAAAAATTAGCAAAAACGGAGAAGGACCACGCCCACTTTTAAAAAAATTTTTTTTAAAGTAAAATTTTAACAAAAAATTTAATATCTTTACAGTATATAAGTAAATTATGTCAAGATTCAATTCCAGTAATGATATGGTGCAACAAAATACAAAAATAAAAGAAAATTTAAAAATGGGCGTGGCTCCGCCCTTTTTCATTTAATTTGTCTAGGATACTTTTAACGCCATAAGTCGAACAAAAATTAACCAATCCTTTTGAAATTTGGTAGGAGCATAGATTTTATGGCGCTAACTGTTTTCTGTGAAAATGGGCGAAATCGGTTGATGTCACGCCCAGTTTTTATACACAGTCGTCCGTCTGTCCTTCCGCATGGCCGTTAACGCGATAACTTGAGCAAAAATCGATATATCTTTACTAAACTCAGTTCACGTACTTATCTGAACTCACTTTATCTTGGTATGAAAAATGAACGAAATCCGACTATGACCACGCCCACCTTTTCGATATCGAAAATTACGAAAAATGAAAAAAATGCCATAATTCTATACCAAATACGAAAAAAGGGATGAAATATGTTAAGGTAATTGGATTGTTTTATTGAAGCGAAATATAACTTTAGAAAAAACTTTATAAAATGGTTGTGACACCTACCATATTAAGTAGAAGAAAATGAAAAAGTTCTGCAGGGCGAAATAAAAAAACCCTTAAAATCTTGGCAGGTATTACATATATAAATAAATTAGCGGTATCCAACAGATGATGTTCTGGGTCACCCTGGTCCACATTTTGGTCGATATCTGGAAAACGCCTTCACATATACAACTACCACCACTCCCTTTTAAAACTCTCATTAATACCTTTCATTTGATACTCATATCATACAAACAAATTCTAAAGTCACCCCTGGTCCACCTTTATGGCGATATTTCGAAAAGGCTAACACCTATAGAACGAAGGCCCACTCCCTTTTAAAAATACTCATTAACACCTTTCATTAGATACCCATATCGTACAAACAAAGTCTAGAGTCACCCCTGGTCCACCTTTACTGCGATACCTCGAAAATGCGTCCACCTATAGAACCAAGGCCCACTCCCTCTTAAAATACTCATTAACTCCTTTCGTTTGATACCCATATTGCACAAACGAATTCTAGAGTCACCCCTGGCCCACCTTTATGGCGATATCTCGAAACGGCGTCCACCTATAGAACTAAGGCTCACTCCCTTTTAAAATACTCATTAACACCTTTCGTTTGATGCCCATATTGTGCAAACAAATTCTAGGGTCACCCCTGGTCCACCTTTATGGCGATATCTCGAACCGGCGTCCACCTATGGAACTAAGGATTACTCCCTTTTAAAATGCTCATTAACACCTTTCATTTGATACCCATATCGTACAAACGCATTCTAGAGTCACCCCTGGTCCATCTTTACGGCGATATCTCGAAAAGGCGTCCATCTATAGAACTTAGGTCTACGCCCTTTTAAAATACTCATTAATACCTTTCATTTGATACCCATATCGTACAAACGCATTCTAGAGTCAACCCTGATCCACCTTTATGGCTATATCCCTAAATGGCGTCCACCTATAGAACTATGGCCCACTCCTTCATAAAATACTCTTTAATACCTTTCATTTGATACACATGTCATACAAACACATTCCAGGGTTTCCCTCGGTTCATTTTTCTACATGGTTATTTTCCCTTATGTTGTCACCATAGCTCTCAACTGAGTATGTAATGTTCGGTTACACCCGAACTTAACCTTCCTTACTTGTTTTATTTGATTTGATACATCAACTTCCGGCGCAGTACGATTTTGAGATTTGTCCATCGAATTTACAAAAACAAAGTACATGGAAATTTTATTTATGTTTGTAGGTATGTCACCATGCTGCCACCTTCTATCGTTCCGCCATGGGATAATAGAAATAAAGATTTTAAGTGGTACAGGCTAAACATCATAACAAAGATGTCTCGTAAATATACAATGGAAGATTTATTCAATATTTATTTTTTGTCGTCGATCCGCTAATATACTCTATTTCCGAAGAGAACTCGAAGGAATTTAAGGCAAATTCGACAAAGAAGTACTTAAACTATTTTCACACCCAGAAGCAAATTTTGATCCAGGCTCCGACATCTCAGACCTAGATGAAGAGTTCGACTCAAGTTTCAGCGATTAACATAACGTTATCGACTTAGATTTTCTTGATTTTGATTGCAATTATTTAAGTTGATTGCAATTACTTATTACTACATACAAAAATATGATTTTCTTCGCGATAATACGCTTTCTCTAATGCATTTTTTTAACTTTGATATAACCTTTCTTAATTTAAATTTATTTGGCTCAATAAAAACTTAAAAAGTGGTGAAATAATAATAAATATTTACAAATAATATATTTATTTTTATGTAAAAGCGTTAGTTGGTGAGTAGAGCTAGAAAAATTAATTATTTATTCCAATCGTGACTTTATATCAGCTAGGTTGATGACATATCACACTGTGTGGCAGCGGTGGCGGCGGGGTCCGGCGCGTTACTATATTTTCTACTCGTTTAAGACTGTTTAGGCCATTTATTGTTCATGTCGAAAATTGGTCGGATGTGGTCGAAAGTGGTATCAACGGATGCGCATCACTGCCAGTTATAAGAAACTAATTGCGAAATTTAACTCTTTCTAACTGTTCAAAAGTTATTTAAAAAACAGCCGTTTTCGATGTCAGCTTAACACGGACTTTGCATCACCCAATTCACAAAATTATTAAAATAAACCACTAAAAGAAAAGTTATATAATAAATTTATATGCTCACTTTGCATATTTTTTTTTCAAAAAATTAATAATGAACAATGAATTCAAATAAAATGACCCAAGGCCAACATGTTTTCGTCCTCAAGTTGTTAAAAAAAGCAAATACCCAAAAAAGGTGCCGATTTTAATAAAAATTTTATATTGCTATTGAATTGAAAGAATAAGTGAAATCAGTGATGCAAAGTCCTTTAGTAGGTTCTAGGGGCATAAATAATCCTTTGAAATGATTCTAACCGCATACTTAAGTTGAGGATACATATATGTATGTACGTATGAGAAGGATTTGAAAAATCACTTGGGCTTACATTCAAACATCGGTTGTTTATTTGCGAAACTATACAATAGCGTCTGAAATTTTAATTTTAATTTTCACACTTCATCCTTTAACACCTAAGTCACCCGGTTTGACATAAAGTTGGCGGCCCTTTCCAAAACTAGTCCCTTGGAGTGAATCACATTGATTATAGCCTATCAAACAAGTTTAAATATCACCTACACGTTACGGCTTCTTTTACAAATGTGAATACGTAGGCACATATATGTATTTACCAGGTGAGGCTTTGTCCTTCGCAGGAACACTCAAAGTGGTGAAGCAAAAACTTTCCCAAGACAGTCGAACTAATGACCTGTGTGCTACTACTCTAACGTAGTGGACAGTCGAACTAGCCAGAAAACTGAAGCTACGCGGTCATCCATAATGAGCTCTTATATAATAAGGCCGGAAAACAGCAGTTAACATCTTTCAACTTAAAATCGGTCGACTTTCATTCTAAAATATCGTTTTGATTTAACGAAGACTATTGAAATCAATGGTGTGAACAAAAACGTCTGCAAACTTTGGTCTACATTTAAAAAATTTTATCCAGGGTCTTTGTAAAATTTTAATTATGTAGATGCGCCGAGGATTATACGATTTTCACCCATTACGCAATGACATCCACTTAGAATGCTTATGATTTCGAGGGCGCCATCCTTGGCCGAATAGTCACTCCCTAATGTTTCAAGGTGTTTCTCTGATGTAACTCAGCAGCATAGCGCGACAAAGCATCCGTTGGAAAGTCTTTGGAGCTGCACCTAGAGCTTCTAGGAAAGTGACGTTGACGAAGGTACATATGAGTTCGAAGTCCCAGTCCTATAGCTTCTGTGCTGGCATATGATGTGAGAGTCAGGAGGCGTGGTAGCGACTGGTGGTCGGGATTGCTACTGTTCCCACATCGGGAATTGTACCTCTTAAAAACAGCCGAAAACTGGAGGCGCCCTGTGCCACGAGAGTCATGAGTATTAATAGACCATTAATTGCAACCGTAGGTCTTCTTTGTGCGTGACCGCCAAGGAATCACAAATTATTTAATGAAATTGTGTTTGCAACGGTTATTAGGAGTTATCCCTAGGTGAAACTACGCTTTGTACGAGATATACAGACAAAAGTGTGACTATTTTATGTATCTCTATTTCTTTTCAGCAGATGCAGCAGTACCAATTCCAAAGACCGGTGTTAGGTTCGAAGCCTCTCTGCAGTATGAGAACGAGGGACAATCCCTCCGCAAGGAGATACTCCTGAAAATTTTTCAACGGCCTGCGAGATCTTGAGGCAAAAACTCCGAATCTTTCTGAAATAGCCAACACGTGGATTTCCTTAAATACATACAAACAAAACCTTTCCTAAATATTATTTTTTTAAATAGAAAAATCAAGCTTTTTAAAGTAAGAACAACGGCGTACGCCTTTAAACGGCGTAAACCTCTATAGTGCATACAAAGAACATAAATGGCTACCCCTTGTATTAGCTGATTTTCACAAACGCGCTGTCAATGATAATAAAAATTCATTAGCAATTATTTCCTTCATTTGAATTTTCTTCGCTAAAAATTTGTGAAGTCACGAAAATAAATGGTCGCAATCAGCTGGTTTAGCAGAGTTGCACTGTCACACCGCCATTTTATGCAGGGTAAAAGTGTAACGCTTTTGCGTTGCGAGCAGGCAACGATTTTCACAAAAGAACGAAATACCCCGTAAAAGCGTTACCTGCTTTTTAGAATAGAACAAAATATATTAACAACCCTTGTGCGGCGTACAAAAGCGTAACACTTTTGCCAGAAAAGAAAACGCTATTAGTGTAATAGCAGCAGCATTGCCGTCAAGGCACGAACCAAATGTATCTGTACAGGTGTTAGTTTGTCGGTTCAGCGGTAAGCATGTGAATGTATGAGTGAATGATTGTAGATTAGTGGTCACCAAAATTGAATCTCTGGCTGTGTTAGTAAGAGTAAAATCATTATCCTGGTAGTGGTTTAGTAGTCGATAAAAAAGCAATGAGGTAGGACGCACGCATGTTTTCTAACACTCAAAAAAAAAAAAAAAAAAACGCAAATATACTTTACAAATACTCACCCCTATTCTGCATTTCGATTACGTTCCCGTTCTACGCTCCGCTTTAATCGAAGTTTGGTATTCTGCATTACGACGGAATCGTTGGTACGGAATGTGTGAACATTGGAACAAAATAAATTAAAGAAAATTTGTAAAAAACACTGAAAAACGTTTATATTTTATTATCCTAGCCATTTTGTACAAAAAAAAGCAATAGAATATATTGCCGCAGTGTTATATTTTTTTGAGTGAAGTGCTTTCATAATTTTAAGTGTGTTTTTGTCGTTCTTTTGGCCAATTCCCTGCCGTGGCCACCAAGTTTTGTTAAAACGGATTCCTGCAAGAATATAGTTGACATTTTCTGAATTTTATGGATGCTAATTTCATTGCACTGGCTTAAAATACTTTATAAAGGTTTATTTATTCTTTCCGCAAGGATTGTTTACGTTTTCGCTTCACCTTCCTATACGCCGGCAGCTTGCTTTGGCATATAACTGGACCCAACGAACAGACACAAATTATAGCTGTCTATTATGATGGAATCAATAGCCGCGGCATTATTTATGGAGTTGGAAAGCAACGCATACGAAAATTGCCAGGCGAGAATGGAAAGGCAAATATTGCGGGATTTGTGTAATCCATTTGAGATGAGTAACGAATTGTAAGAAATTGAACTTAAAAGTGGTAAAACTTAATGACTTATTTTCTTATTTAGGTTCAAAAAAAACTTTCGAGTTAACAAGGATGCTTTTTAAGTATGTGTTAGAAACTTTTGCGGAGCAAATACATCCAAGGACTTCGACATCGACATGTTGTTTTTGACCTGGAAACATATAAAAAAACAATCATCATCAAGCCTTCTACGTTTCTTAACAAGCTTTACTTACATTTTTGTTAACATTTTGTTATAAATTAATAAAAAAATAAAAAGAAAATATTTTTCCGCCAACTAATTTGCAACTTAGAAAAACGGAACTACGATCGAAATGCAGAATACAAAAAATCGAACGATTCGAAGTTGGATCGAAAGAGATTGGAACACAGAATACCAAAATTGCCAAATCGAAAAAATTCCAATCCAAGTAGAAATGCAGAATAGGACTGACTATTTTATTGCTTTGTCTAACAAAAAATTTTAACAAAGTATCGTTAGCTTAATGTGAAAATGTGCTAAGTCAACTTTTACAAATTTTACAGGAGACGAAAAAAAAAAAATTAATAACTTTTGAAATAACCTTCTTTTTTCAAAACTGTGAATGAGGGTACCTTAATTGCAATGCTTTTGAGTGTAGAAGCTTTGAGAAAAATAAATAATTTCCGCACTCATGACAATTTTTTTCTCCTGACTTAGCACTTTTTGCTCAATATGTTTCCCCATCATTCCTCACCTTTAATGATTGAAATATAACACTAAAACTATATATTTCGTTTACGATTGATTTGTCAAACTATTTCTAACGGTTCTGATCTGTACTCTTTTGCCGGATGGTGCGCAGACAATAATTTATTTTTAAATTCAAAGAAATGCTGTGTTATGTCTTATTCCAAAAGGACAACTGCCACATATTTTATCTGCAAACTAAATACTAAATCTCTTAATCGTTGTCAAGAGAGTAAAGACTTGAGTGTAATTTTTAACTCCAAACTCTCTCTTTCTAGTACCATTGACTTCGTTGTTTCAAAATTTGTTGCAATGGTTGGGTTCAGTAGACGTAACACCAGGGACTTTAAGGACCCTATGATGTTGAAGGCACAATATATAGTCTTGGTCAGAAGTCGTCTTGAATATTGCTCAATAATATGGAATCCCCTCTATGAATATAACTCCTATAAAATTGAGAGAGTTCAAAATTTTTTTTACAAAAATTGCTTTACGTATGCTTCATTGGCTAGACGGCCTCTCATCAAATACCAGCAGGTGCAAATTGCATGACAGAACAACTTGAATCTCACTCATGCTTGTCAATAATGTAATAAACATTAGCACGAATTGCTCTGATTTATCTAATTTGTTCATTCCATATATTCCAATGCGTGATCTTCGGCATAATAGATTATTTATCGAAATAACTCATAAAACAAATTATGCTATGAATGAACCTACAACTAGGACTATACATCTACCAAATCGATTCAGTAGTATTCTTAATTTTAATAACAGCTTCTATAAGTTTAAGCTTGAATTGTTTGCTATTTTTAACTAGTCTGTAACAAATTATGTAGTTATCGGCATGTAAGAATTGAAGTAGATTATGGTCAGCACAAAGCATTTATCAAACACCAAAGGTATGTCTCAATTGGGTGAATCCAATTTCAAAGGGTTGTGTAGGCAACCCTCTCAAGGGGTTTCCAGCGCAATATATGGCTTCTCCAACCCAATTTTCAACCTCACCAACTCTGTTTCATTGACAGCCGGGGCTCTGGCCACGCCAAGTTCCTCAAGGAACTAGTGGGTGGGGAGGAAGGGATGGCCTAGAAGGTTTAATGTGGTCATATAAATCGTTCCCGAGATAGTAGGACTAGTAGCTTAATAGTGCTTTGTTACCGGAACGTGCCGGATCTATATGCGGCAAAGGACCATCAACATCGGCCAAGCCTTCGGGGAGTGTCCTTATCGTTAATACAACAACAACAAAGCATGTACTTTTAGACTGAATGACAAATCAAAGAAAATCATTTGTAGTTTCGAATGCTTCGACAGCAAGGTGTATGTTTTGCGATAGCTCAGAGCATCAAATTCAGCATTGTCAACGCGATGGTGGCAACGTCCTCTGTCCTTGTCCACGCCTTTCCATCAAGGTCTCGTTCTGATGCTGTGCTCCTAGCTACTGGCATCATACTTCGTGCCGGAACCTTCGTGCCCTGTCGTGCTATTTGGACTCGGGCTCTCAGCTTAATTTTGTTACTAATCGCCTTGCCAATCAGCTTCAGCTTCGTAGAATGAAATGCTCGGCAGCAGTTTCGGGCATTGGAGATGCCAACTTTTTGACAGAAGGATGTCTGTTGATATTGACCTGAAGTGGCGGACTCCAGAATTCGTAACGCAAATCACTGCTGTTGTCGTGAAAACAATTACAGATAACCAACCTAATTTTTCTTTGAATACTGCGGGCTGGAGCGTCCCATCTAATATTCCACAGGCTGATCCTAATTTCAGCATACCGTAGCGTATTGAGTTGCTCATCAGAGCCAATCTCTTTTTCGAATTGCTTTGCGTTGGGCAAATCCATCTAGCTGGGATTGCTTCAAAAGACTCTCTTCGGATGGGTTTTGTCAGGTTTGATTGGATGATTTGGTACGTCGTTTTTGGGAAGTAGAACACATTGCTGAACCCATATCTAAAACTACAAAGGAGGAGCTCGATTGCGAGTCCCATTTTTCACAACACTTTTCGCGCTTACCTTCGGGCGAATATTCGATTCGCTTGCCAACGAAGCTTGATCCGCAGTTCTTAGGTGACTCATATATGCAGGCTAAACGGCGATTTGAAACTCTTGAGGGCAAACTACTTCGGAACCCTGATGTTATGCAAAGCTATCGCGCCTTCATAAAAGAATACCTCGCTTTGAAGCACATGTCATTAGTCCCCACGGCAGCTGTGGATGAGTGTAAATACTTTCTTCCACATCACTGCGTCTTCAAAGAAGATAGTTCTACAACGAAGCTTAGAGTTGTATTTGACGGCTCAGCTGCTACAACCTCGGGCTTATCATTGAATGATATCCTTATTGCAGGACCAACAATTCAGCCCAAATTATTCAACATCCTCATTAGATTTCGTTCGTTTTCTGTAGCGCTTACTGGCGATATCTGTAAAATGTATCGCTGTGTCAAGATATCGCCACCTGACAACCTGCTCCAATGCATTCTGTGGCGGGACTCCCCAGGGGGCGAGCTTAGCGTTTATGAACTAGACACCGTTACTTATGGAACCAAGCCAGCCGCCTTTCTTGCCATTCGGGCAATGCATCAGCTTGCTGAGGACGAATCCTCATCATTCCCTCTGGGCGCTAAAATCGTTACGCGGGACTTCTACGTTGATGACCTAATATATGGTGGGAACTCGGTAGAAGAAGCTATCGAAATCAGGAAGCAAACAACAAATCTCCTCTCTCGAGGCAACTTTCGCTTGCGTAAGATGTGTTCTAATGATCCGGACGTCTGCATGATATTCCTGATGCGGACCGCGAAAGTTTTTTGAAATTCGATAACAGCAGCAACATTACAAAGGCATTGGGTCTTTCATGGGATCCACTCAAGGATAACTTTTTATTTGCTTTCACTCCTCTAATCACACCTGGAAAAAATTCGAAGCGTTTTGTATTGTCCACCATAGCTCGCTGTTCGACCCGCTTGGGCTCATTGGCCCGACCTTGACCAAAGCGAATATTATATTGCAGCGAATGTGGAGGGACAAACTTGATTGAGATGAGAGCCTACCACAATCTCTTGATACAGCTTGGTCTACATTCTGCACAGCCTTTTCAGAAATTCATTATTTGTCATTCCCACGTTACATCGGAACTGCACACGAAATTCACGCATTTTGTGACGCCAGCCTTGATGCATACGGCGCTTGCATTTACGTACGCTCAATAATAGATGATAAATTTCAAGTTCAGTTATTATTTTCAAAAGCTCTTGTTGCACCGTTGAAGATGCTCACTGTACCAAAACTTGAACCCTGTGCTGCTGATTTACTAGCTCAGCTAGCGGCCGAAATCGCTAAAATTAAGCTTTTCGATTGTCCTTATTACTGTTGGTCCGATTCAACTGTTGTGTTGTCATCGTTACGTGAAGAGCCCTCCAAATTCAACGTATTCGTAGCTAATCGTATTTGTACCATACAGCAGCGTACAAAGGGAATGCAATGGCGTTACGTCCCTACGTCCGTTAACCCAGCTGATATTTTGTCAAAGGGAGCCTCACCAGCTGAGCGGTCCCGATCAACGCTTTGGGTTCATGGTCCCCCTCTCTTACAAGCAGAGGAGCGTGATTGGCAGGCCAGCGCGTCCAACCCTAATCTCTCTGAAATTCGTCACAAGGCTCTGGTTATTTCAAATAATCGAATCGACTTCTCGCTATCGTTTAAGTATATCAACTCATTCGGCAAGATGCAGGGCATATTTGGATATGTTCATAAGTTTATAACCATTCGAAAATCCAGAGGAAGATCGCAGCTAACCTATGAAAACATTTATCAAGGAACTCAAATTTTAGTTCGCATGGTTCAAAGGGCACAACTTTGGCCTGAGTATGCCGTACTCAAGAATCAGGAAAATGTTCACCCTTCGAGCAGCATCGCTTCGTTAGCACCATTTTTGGATGTTTTAGGAATAATTAGGGTTGGTGGCCGACTCACGAATTCAACCCTCGGCTTCGAAGCACAACATCCAAGCATTCTACCAAAAGATCATCCACTAACGTTTGCTATAATTATGCATTTTCATCGTAAATATCATCACGCAGGTCCCCAATCCCTTCTAGCTACGATTCGCATGCAGTATTGGTCCATAGGTGGAAGAAAGATGCACCCTACGAAAATGTATTATATGTTGCAGATCAAAACCACGACTCGTCGAGCATATCCTGGCAGATTTACCCAAGGAGCGCATCGAAGTCTCGCGCCCTTTTACCATTTCTGGAGTTGACTACTGCGGGCCCTTTTATTACAAGCCCGAAGCGCGCAATAAATAGCCTCAAAAATGTTACATCAGTCTTTTCATTTGTTTTGCGACAAAGGCTGTTTGGATGGAGTTAGTGATGGATCTTTCAACAAGTGCCTTTATCGACGCTTTAAAACGTTTTGTTGCTACTCGCGGTACACCAAGCTGCATTTGGTCCAACAACGCGACTAATTTTGTAGGTGCTAATAACGAGCTGAAGGACTTACGTCGCATATTCCTTAGTGAAAGGCATCACAAAGATGTTTACGCGCACTGCCTTAATAATGGAATCGATTGGCGATTCATACCACCCCGTTCGCCGCACTTTGGTGGGTTATGAGAGGCCGCAGTGAAGATGGCCAAACAGCATTTGTATCGCACAATAGGATCTGCACTTCTTGGATTGGATGAATTACGCACCTTAGTATGCGAAATTTCTGCAGTAATCAACTCTCGTCCTCTAGTACCAATTTCCGAAAATCCTTTCACAGCTCTCCCAGTACCTGACCTTACGCCCCTAAATTAAAATCGACTTGATAGTTGGCAGCGCGTTACCTATCTGCAACAAATATTTTGGAAGAGGTGGAGTGAAGAATATCTGAGTCTTCTCCAGCAGCGCGCCAAGTGGCGCACTCCACATACCAACATTCAAATAAACGATACTGTGTGCATCAAGGATGAAAACTCTCCACCCCTAAAATGGCCTCTCGGCCGTGTAACTGACGTAATCACTGGGAAGGATGGTGCGGTGAGAGTTGCAATTCTACGTACATCTGCAGGTATCGAGCGTCGAGCAGTAAATAAGCTGTGCGTCCTTCCAGTTAGAGAGTGTGTTGAAAGCACTAATGTTTCAACGGAGGGAGGATGTTCGGAGCAGCAGCTGACACCTAAGTGAACACACCTTCGAATGAGTATGTGTTGACAGTTGTCAAGCAAAACATATGGGCGAGCGATAGCAATTCGTTTTTGATTTTCGTGGCGCTAGCAAGCACATCTTCTTGATATACATAATTTTTTTGCGGCTACTCATTTCATTGTACAAACCAAAATTTAATTTACATTGTTTTAAAACGATAATAAATTCTGTAAAATACATGCAGTGATAAACATCAAAAGTTTGCGCTTTTTGTTTATTTGGATCGGTTTCGGTATTAAAAGGTTGCATTTGGATGCATTTTGGAGTGTGGGCGTGTAACCCAACAAGCACACATTCATACCATCGGATTCCATAAGCTGCAAAAAAGCTTGCAGCCCAACAGGCCTCCCGATCAGACAAATCTCCCAATCTAACCGCTGCTAGCCTTTCCAAATGAACCACCCTTCTATTTGTTGGCTTCCCATTGGTTTGTATGCAGTAGATGGTATCACTAATCCTCTTCACAACTTTGTACGGGCCTTCCCAACTGTACCAAAATTTGGATGGAGCACCTTTCCGCTGGTGAGGGTTGTATAGCAGTACCAAATCTCCCTCCAGGAAACCTTCCGAATTATTGTTCTTGTCGTACCTAGGTTTCATTCTACTATTCATTATCCTGAACCATTCCCTCACACTGTTGTTTGGCCAATGAACTACTTCGCAGAGCTTGATCTTGACGGATTGACTTTGCATCATCAGTATCGTCTTGACGGTTCACTACAGTAGTGCGCCCTGGCTTGAAACCACGCTTGCATTCTTTCTCCGAAATTTTTTCGTTCGTTTTAATCCGCCAATTAGGGTTTGTCAATGCCAGTGTTTCTCCCGCAGGTACCTTCGGTTTTGATTTCGCTTTTTTGGCCCATTCGTTCCATCAACCTTTACCTTTGTCCTTCGTGGCACATCCTGGTTCTCATTGCGCATAATCCTTCTCCGCATATTGATCCTGATGTCATGGTCAACTAAGAAGTCCACTCCCAATATGACTTCATCAACGATCTCCACCACAACGAATTTATGTAGAACCCTAACCTTTCCAATTAGGACTTTACATATCACTTCTCCCTGGACTTGGTTATGCTCGACAGTGACCGTACGCAACCTTGCTCCAGGTAATGGCTTTACTCTCCTGTTGAGCAAATCAGATCGTATTAAGGAATGAGATGCATCCATTTCCTCTGACGGTAAGACTGCTCGATTTTTTCCGATTTGTGATACAGAGACAACGGGGCATTCCACAACTGGAGCTAGATTTCGATCTTTACATCTGACTCGCTCTTGCTCATCTCCTCCAGCTTTGTTCTTCAGACCACCCATGCTGTTGAAACCACTAGGATCAAGATTGCAATAACGTGCAATGTGACCTGGCTTCTCGCATTTGAAGCATTTGATAACTCTTTCATTCCACTTTTGCGATCCGTTCAGTGCCTCCAATATTGTGTTCACCCAGTCTGGCCTTTCTACCTCCACACGGCGTTCTTTGAAAGCTGGCTTACACAGAAGCCATGCATTTTCCTGAATCAGAGCATGTGATACCGTTTCTGTGAATGTAGGTTTCGGTTTTGCGTATATCGCTCGCTCCGTTTCGATATCCCGTATTCCATTAATAAAGCGCATTCGCCAAATGTGCCAGCCTTTCAACATCCGACGCAAACTCTGGACATGTTTCACCGGTCCTCTGTCTCCTATGATTGGTTCCGTATCGCCTCTCTAGTGCGCCCATCATTGCTTCATAACTGTTCCGTTCGTACTCTGGAATTGTTTGTAAGATCTCAGCAGCAGGTCATTTTAACGCTACGAACAATGCAGAAACTTTATGTTCGGCATTCCAGTTGTTCGCTGCTGATGTATTCTCCAATTGGAGCTTAAATACCTTGAAAGGAACAGAACCATCATGCTTTGGGGATGTTGACGGTTCAATTGTAACTCCTGAATACGATCTTTCAAAGCATCAATTTCGGCTTCCATTTATTTATCTTGTCGACCACTGAACCCTTCCTGAAACTGCGTTAGTTTCTCTTCCATATGCTCTTCCAGTTGTGCAGAGATCTGCGATGATACCTGTGCTGAAATTTGTACCGACATTTCGGATATACGTGCCTCTTGTGCGTCAATTTTGGATGTTATTTCTGATGACATCTCTGAGATACGTGTCTCCTGTGATTCCAGTTGGGATGCTATATATGTCTTCTGTTCTTCCAGTTGAGATGTTATATTTGTCTTTTGTACTTCGAGCTGTGCTGACATTTTAGTGAATATTTGTGATGACATTTCTGTTATGCGTGTTTCCTGAGTTTCCATTTTTGTCGATATCTGTGATAACAAAGCTAATATCGCATTAGTCTCTAGGACTTCCGTTCTTCTCTCCCAATTTTGTTAATGTATCGTCCCCATCAGGATGAAAGACATACTCGTCCACATTAATTCCTTGTGACTCCATTACCTCTCGTAGCCGTGTTTGAAGTTCGATCTTATTGCCGGTTGTATTCAATCCACGGTTCTCCAACTCCTTTCTCAGTTGCTGGATCTTCAATTCACTCCACTTTGCCATGTCCAAGTTCTATTCGAAATCTTCGGAATTTATTCAACAATTCCTCTTCTGACACCAATTGTAACGAATTTAGAGAACTTCCTCTTATTCCAAACCTTTGGCTAATGTTCGAATCGCTAAATTGTCGAATAAATTACTCCAATATTCAGAATTGCAAACTGGTATTTATTTAGATTACTTTGAGAGTAGTACTTCACAACTATAATTCACAACCAATAGCGTGCTTAAATCAAAACTGTTTACTGATTCCTCAGCTTGCGCTGCTTTTGTACTCTCTGTTGCCTCGTCTGCATATTTCTCCTAAGGTCTAGACGTTTCACCTTTTAGAATCTCCTACTTGGTACATATATATTTGTAGCTTATGCCTTTCTCATAGTCATATGCGTGTGTATGTGTGAGCAACTACTTCGGCTGATGACCACATGTGTGTGGCTGTGAGAGATCTCTTCGTTGCCTTGTGCATAAATGTTGCTAGCTTTAATGTGTACATGTATGTATATACGAGTGGCTGCTTCATGTTTTTATTATTGCGTGATTATTTACTAACAGCCTAGTGATGTCAACATTCGCCACAATATTAACAATGGTCGCTTTCAGCAAACAAAACTGTTGTTTCTCCGTTGAGTTATAATTTAATAAACGCACCGTTGATAATTTTCGATTCGCACAACGAATTGGACTTTACCTCAAATTACTGAGCGCTAGCTTTTTTGTTTCTC
This sequence comes from Eurosta solidaginis, assembly GCF_040869045.1. Classification (NCBI taxonomy): domain Eukaryota; kingdom Metazoa; phylum Arthropoda; class Insecta; order Diptera; family Tephritidae; genus Eurosta; species Eurosta solidaginis. Next base: position 183,804,167 of record NC_090323.1, read on the forward strand.
CTTCAGTTAGTCACCTATCTATAAGTTATCGAAATTCTCCGTGCTAATTAAATCATGGACAGCCAGTTAAGTGCAAGGAAAAGGTATAAGCACAAGTCAGTTGTTTTGTGGGTTTTCGTGTATTCACATTAGATGTTTCTGATTTTTTCTACTAAATATAAGCAATTATTTATTTAACTGGGAGTTGGTCACCCTGTGATAGTGAAAAAGAAATTTTGAAATGTAGCTATCCGAAGGATTGCTGTCTTCCATATTATTTCTAACTTAACTAGAGACAGTGAAAACTGCCCTTATTATTATAATGAAGTGTGAAAATAACTTAAGAAGCCCTTTTCTTTAATGTTTAAGATTAACTATTTAGTTTTGCAGTTGGCTCAACTCGCGTCTCATAACTCGAAATTTCTACCACTCAAGTGATTGAAATATGTTTGCAACGGATCAACTAAATTTGTTTTGCTGAAAGCGTTCAATTTCTTTGTAAATTATTAATAATTTCTATATATAGCTTCTGCAATTCCTTTTGCATTTATGTAAATCATCAGATTTTAGTTTCCTGCTGGTTTTTGCCTTTCCACCAGATGCGGTGGTAGCTCTTTCTAGAGAGCATTACAATTTGGCACTTTCAGCAATCTTATTGTATCATCTCGGCAAACATCTTCTTCAGAAAAGGACCACCTTTGATCTTTTGCATTTCTTTTGTATAAGCGTTGTAAATATATACTTGGCCCGCTAAAAATTGTAGTTTTTCTGGATAATAATGAGATGTCCATGCAGGTAATGGAATTCCAATTTCTTGCTGATTTTGTGGAAAAAGAAAATTGATATTAGTTGAATGGCTATATCTATTGGTTTTGCAAAAATAATATAGCTTATATACATTGGCTTTGAAGTCAAAACCTTTGAAATTTTATCCTAATGAGTCAAAGCAAAGTTTATGATGATTTTCTATAAAATGTTGCCTACTTAAACAAAAAAACTTATTAACTTATTTCAATATCGAAAAAAGTTTTCGAAAAATGCTAAAAGAAATTCGATGCCCTGTTATTCATTTTTGGAGTACCCGAGATCTAAAATCCTCGAAATAAAAGAAACGAGTCCTCGCAAGGCACATGGCGTCGGAACGCTTTTATGAAATAGTTTAGAAGATATAAACTGATCTGACATGACAAGGACGTTGGGAGGACTAAAACTGAACTAAAGCCAAATTAGAATGAAACGAGAATAGAAAACCACAACTTTAAGGCATACTTTGATCCAATCGCTGCTTCTAGATCTGACAGCTGTATCACTCCTAATAGCTGGTGTCTTAGCCTGGCAAGCGCAGGGCACGACCACTAAACGTGCTCTAACGTTTCCTCCTATAAACCGCACTTCCTACATCTCCTATCACTGACCAAGCCTAATTTAAAGGCATGTGACGCCAGAAGTCAGTATTCAGTCACAATACCCGTCCTCTCTTTATATACTCAGCGAGCTTTGCACACAGAGTATATTAACTTTGATTGGATAACGGTTGGTTGTACAGGTATAAAGGAATCGAGATAGATATAGACTTCCATATATCAAAATCATCAGTATCGAAAAAAAATTTGATTGAGCCATGTCCGTCCGTCCGCCCGTCCATTAGCACGATAACTTGAGTAAATACTGAGATATCTTCACCAAATTTGGCACACTAGCTTATCCGGACCCAGAATAGATTGGTGTTGAAAATGAGCGACATCGGATGATAACCACGCCCACTTTTTATATATGTAAAATTTTGGAATACACAAAAAACCTGATAATTTAGTAAATAATACACCTAGAATATTGAAATTTCACATGCGGACTTATATTGAGACTCATGGAAACATTTTTTAAAATGGGCGCGGCACTGCCCACTTGTGATAAAATAAATTTTTCAAATATTACTAGCAGACCCGGCAGACGTTGTTCTGCCCTAAATTTGACCTATCTGCATACATTTTAATAAGCTTTTTCCGTCTTACTCTGCCCTAACCCTCTACACTTTTTCCTAATCTCTTTATTCACTCCTCACTCCGTCTTTTTCACCTCATCTCCATCTTCGTCTTATTCTATATCTTTCTCAGTTTCCTTCTCTCTTTTCTCTTCTCTCAAGTTTTTCTCCTTCTTCTTCATTTCTTGTTGCCAGTTCCAGAGGGTGGTATGTATTTTGTTCCAGTCCCATTCCGAGTCTCAGTCTCAGTCCCAGTCCTAGTCCTAATCCCAGTCCCAGTCCGTCACTATTATACTTCCCGGAAAAAAGCATCGTAAATACTAATATAGGCTAATTTATATACGAATTTTCAGGCAAATCGAATAGGACGTATGCAAATAAGTATGTGGGTATTATCAATTCATATCTTTATTTCGGCTTCGCATGCATATTTATCAGTTTTGCCAGGTTTATGCGACTAAATCGAATATCACAATGAACTTCAGAGCTCTCAGCAACAGCTTTCATTTGATATCCATAATACACACACATTCTAGCGGTATCCGGGTCCATGTTTTGGCCTATATTTCGAGACCCTAGTCACTCAGCGGTGTAAAACTTACTCTGTATTATAGCACACATCAGCAGCATCAATTTGATACCCATAATATAAAAACACATTCTAGGTGTATCCGGGTCCATGTTTTGGCCTATATCTCGAGACCGTAGTCACCCAGCGGTATAAAACTTACTCTGTACTAAAGCATACATCAACAGCTTCAATTTGATACCCATAAAGTAAAAACACATTCTAGGGGTACCCGGGTCCACGTTTTGGGATATATCTCGAGACCCTAGCCTCCCAGTTGTATGAAAATTATGCTGTACTCTAGCACTCATCAACAGCTTTCATTTGACATCCATATTGTATAAACACATTCTAGGGGTATCCGGGTCCACGTTTTGGCCTATATCTCGAGACCCTAGTCACCAAGGGTTATGAAAATTATCGTGTACTATAGCACTCATCAACAGCTTTCATTTGATATCCATATTGTATAAACACATTCTAGGGGTACCCGGGTCCACGTTTTGATCTCAAGACCCTAGACACGTAGCGAAAAAAAGGTAGACGTTGGCCGATTCTCAGACCTACCCAATATGCTCACAAAATTTCATGAGAATCAGTACAGCCGTTTCGGAGGAGTTCAGCCTCTAAAACCGTGACAGAAGAGTTTTATATATTTGATTAATTATAAATCAAAAATCATTAAACCTATCTTAACAAAATTCGGCAGAGAGGTTGCCTTAACTATAGGGAATGCTTTGAAGAAAAATGAACGAAATCGGTTAAGGACCACGCCCACTTTTATACAAAATATTTTTAAGAGGGTCATGGACGAATAAAATAAGCTATATCTTTGCAAAAAATAGTTTTATATCAATTGTATCTCATTTCCCAAGAATAAATAGGAAAATTTTCAAATTTAAAAAAATGCGCATGGCACCGTCCCTTTTATGACTAAGCTATTTTCTATGTTTCGGGAGCCATAACTGGAGAAAAATTTACCGATCGTAATAAAATTGGATGCCCAAATTTTACCTATAGCAGGAAATATTTCTAGTAAAAATGGACGGGATCGGTTAAAGACCACGGTAACTTAGACTTAGATAAAACAAGTTTAAAAGGGTCGTAGGCTAGAATAATAAGCTATAACTTACCAAAAAAAAAAGGTTTGAATCAATGATATTTCACTTATCAAGTTTTGTTGTAAGAGAAAATGGGAAGACATTTTTTTAAACGGGCGATGCAACGTATTATGTAGAAAAGTAATTTATCTGAAATGAAATGTACAATTGAAGCTCACGCTGAGTATATAATGTTCGGTTGTACCCGAACTTAGACACCTTTACCTGTTAATGATAGACGCAACTTTCCTAGTCTAAGGTTGTGAGACCTACACATAATCTTCGATATTTTACTGCCCCGCGCTTGAACCCACGCCTTTCCCGTTTGGTCGATCATGTGCACCTCTTGCCTTCTCTTAATCTCGCCCAATCTAATTGGGAGGTCTACTGAGCAAGCAAGGGATGCTCCCTTTTTGCTAATTCATTTGCTTTTTCGTTCCCATCTATTCCCATATGCCCTGGGAACCAATATGGATGTATGCTTCTCCCTGTCCCGATTCTTTGCAGAGACTGCTTACACTCTAACACCATTTTAGATGCTGTGAAATGCGAGATTATTGCCTTAATTGCTGCTTGGCTGTCAATATAAAAGTTAACGCGGTTGAAGTTTCAGCTATTCCCTTCCAATGTTTCTACTGCTTTGGTTACGGCTAATATTTCCGCTTGGAAAACGCTACAGTAGTCTGGCGGCTTTTAGGATCTGTTTATTTCCGGATCAGCAAAGCATACCGTAGACCCTATTTCTTCCACTACTTTGGAATCATCTATGTACACATGTATCGCCGCGTCCGCCATTTGAGCACCCTTGCGCCAACCATCCACCTCTATTGGGGCCTTAAGATCTCCCTCGAAGCGAAGATAAGAAAGACGGAAAGGTGCTTAAATCAATTACAAATTAATTAACACTTTGAACATTATGTCATTCCGCTTAAGTTCGAGCAGTATTGTTACTCAAAACTTATTCCACTGCTCCCTGGTCATATGACAGTATACTATAGAACATATTAGGAGTTTGGAAACAAATGAAACTAATTAAGTGTACGCGTTGTTCTTTTCATAAAAATATAAAGCTAATAAATTAAGAAAAAGCTGTGTAAATATTTTGTATTTTTCACCTTGAAGGCCATTGAAATTTTAATTAGGCACTTCTAACCAAAAATTTTAACAAGGTTAAATGGGTTGAGTGAAATATAAAATAAACAAGTAAGGAAGTCTAAGTTCGGGTGAAACCGAATATTACATACCCAGCTGTATACTTGAAATGCTGTTGTTTTTGTTTTGTGTGCTTAATAGTGTTACAAGGCTGCGCAATAATATATATACATATGGTTCTATTCTGAACTAATTTTCGCTTAAAAGAAACAAAAAGGATACAGAAGCTAACACCAATGACCTTGAGCAGTTTTCCTTCAGATATGGGGATTTTCCTACTCTTTATTTTAAAATAAAGATATAACAGAACAATAACACAAGTGCCATTGTACTAAAACGCGTTATTACAAAAAAAAAAAAAAAAAGCAGGGTTATTAACGAATTTTTCCAACTTTTACTAGAAATAGCTTATTACCTGCATCTACGCAAATACTACAAAATCTTTTATATAAAAGAAGCCGATTTAACCGATTTAGTCCATTTTACTGAAAATATTTCCTGTTAAACACAAAATTTTTCGTCGAGTTATGGCTCCAGAAACGTTGGGAAATGCATTGTAAGAGCAGTGCCACCCCCATTTTTCAAGATTTGAATTTTTTTTCAATTTCTTGTTATAATGGCACAAAATACAGTGACGAATATTAGCAACACTAAGCCACCGTGGTGTGATGGTAGCGTGCTCCGCCTATCACACCGTATGCCCTGGGTTTAACTCCCGAGCAAAGCAACATCAAAATTTTAGAAATAAGATTTTTCAATTAGAAGAAAAGTTTTCTAAGCGGGGTGGCCCCTCGGCAGTGACTGGCAAGCGCTCCGAGTGTATTTCTGCCATAAAAAGCTCTCAGTGAAAACTCATCTGCTTCGCAGATGCCGTTCGGAGTCGGCATAAAACATGTAGGTCCCGTCCGGCCAATTTGTAGGGAAACTCAAGAGGAGCACGACGCAAATTGGAAGAGAAGCTCGGCCTTAGATCTCTTCCGAGGTTATCGCGCCTAACATTTATTTTTTTATAAGGGATACTATCATCTCTAAGCCGATACTAAGCAGTCACGTGTATGTACATAAACAAATTAATCATTATGTCTACACATATGTATATAAAAGCAGCGTAGAGATACGCACAAACACATGCATATATCTGAGATACTCACAAAAGTATGCAGTACTCGGTGGAAGTATTACTCACATATACACCGCATACGAGAGAGCAGAGAGTCAAAAAGGAGCGAAAGCTGAGTAAGCAGGAATCAGTTTGATTTAAGCACGCTATCAGTTGCGAGGTACTTTCAAAGTAGTCTAATAAAGTCCATTTTGTAATACAGAATATTGGAGTGTTTCATTCAACAGTTTAGCGATACGAACATGCGCAGAAGGTTGCAAATAAGCGGAATTTCCCGAAATTCGTTACAATTGGTGTCATAAGAGAAATTGTCGAATCAATTTTAGAGGAAAACAAGGACATGGCAAAGTTAAGTGAATTAAGGACCCAGCAACGGAAAAGGGAGTTGGAGAACCGTGGATTGAATACAACCGGCAATAAGATCGAACTTCAAGCACGGCTACGAGACGCTATGGAGTCGGAAGGAATTAATGTGGACGAGTATGTCTGGAAGAGAAGAACGGAAGTCCGACTACAGTTGCAAGCGGCGAGAATAATGCGATATTAGCTTTGTTATCACAGACATCGACAAATATGGAAACCCAGAAAACACCTATAACTGAAAGTATGTCATTTCAACTGGAAGAACAGAAGACATATATTGCAGAAATGTCGTCAGAAATAACATCGAAGATTGGTGCACAAGAAACGCGTATTTCAGAAATGTCGACACAGATTACATCCAAGATGGAAACTCAACTGGAAGAATAGAAGACATATATGACATCTCAGTTGTCTGAACAGTTGAAAGCACAAGAGGCTCGCCTATTCTAGTAGCTGGAGGCGCAGGAGATAAGGGTATCGCCGAAGCTGGAGACTCAAGATACAAATATTTTACAACTCGAGGACAAAATCGATGCCGAGATTGAAACATTCAGAGCTGTTTAACCAAGCAATCCGAAGGTAAAAACTCCATATTTTTACGGCTCTGTTCCTTTCCAGGTATTTAAGCTGCAATTTGAGAAGACGTCAACAGTGAACAACTGGAATTCTGAAGATAAAGTTGCTGCATTTTTCGTAGCTTTAAAAGGACCAGCTGTGGAAATCTTACAGACCATCCCAGAGTACGAACGGAACAGTTATGAAGCATAGATGGCTGCTGTAGAACGACGATAAGGAAGCGAACATAGGAAACATATCTACCAAATAGAATTTCAAAACCGCTTCCAGAGGGCTGGTGAAACATTGCAAGAGTTTGCGTCGGATATTGAAAGATTGGCTCATCTAGCAAATGCGGATGCACCCTTGGAATACACTGAAAGGGTAAAAAGCCAGAGCTATATTAATGGAATACGGGATTTCGAAAGGAAGCGAGCGACATAGGCAAACCCAAAACCTTCATTCGCTGAAACTGTATCACATGCTCTGATTCAGGAAACAGCGTCGCTTCTGTGTAAGCCAGTTTTCAAAACACGCCGTGTGGAAGTGGAAAGGCCTGTTTGGGTAGACACAATTTTGGAAGCACTGAAGGGATCACAACAGAAAAGTGCTGGAGTTTTGAAGTGTTTTAAGCGTGGGAAGTCAGGGCACATTGCACGTCATTGCAGCACCGCGCCTGGAAGTTCTAACTTGGCTGGTCGTAAACGTAAAGTTGGAGGAAATAAGCAACAGCGAGTCAGATGTAAAGATCGAAAACTTGCCCAAGCTATTGAATGTCCTATGATATCTATCTCGCAAATTGGAAGACACTCGAGTAGAGGAAATGTGGATGGCAAAGAACGTGTAGTGACTGTAGATACGCGCGCATCTCATTCCTTGATCCGATCTTATTTGGTCAACAGGAGAGTAAAACCATTACCTGGAGCAAGGTTGCGTACGGTCTCTGGCGAGTATAACCAAGTCCAGGGAGAAGTGATATGTGAAGTCTTAATTGGTAAGGTCGCGGTTCTACACAAATTCGTTGTGGCAGAGACCGTTGAGTAAGTCATATTGGGAGTGGAGTTCTTAGTTGACCATGACATCAGGATCGATATGCAGAAAAGGACTGCTTTATAAGAACAAGGACGTGCCACTTAACTTCGGTTTAGAGAAAGGGTTCAGCAGTAATCGAGTGCTGGTGAAGAAGACTCGACGAAGACCACGAAAGTCAAAGGTCAACCTTTGATGGAACGAATGGGCCACACAAAGCCAAATCAAAGATAACCGCGAGAAAAACATTGGCATTGACAAACCCTAATGGATGCACTAAAACGAACGAAAGAAGTTCCCAGAAAGAATGCGAGGGTAGTTTCAAGCCAGGGCGCACTACTGTTGTGAAACGTGGGAACGATACTGATTATGCGCAGCCAATCCGTCAATCGCAAGCTATACGAAGTAGTTCATTGGCCAAACAGCAGAGTGTGAGGGAACCAATCAGGATAATGAGTATTAGGATGAAACACAGGTACGACAGGAACAATAATTCGGAAGGTTTCCGGGAGTAATTTTGGTGCAGTTGAGAAGGCCCGTACAAAGTTGTGAAGAGGATCAGTGATACCATCTACCGCATACAAACTATTGGGAAAACCACGAAATAGAAGGATAGTTCATTTGGAGATTCTAGCGCCGGTTAGATCGAGAGATTTGTCTGATCGGGACGATCAGATTTAGGTGGAGGGCAGTGTGACGAATATTAGCAACACTTAGGGATACTATCATCTGTAAGCCGATACTAAGCAGTCACGTGTATGTACATAAACAAATTAATCATTATGTCTACACATATGTACATACAAGCAGCGGAGAGATGTGCACAAACACATGCATATATCAGAGTTACTCACAAAAGTATGCAATCATCGGTGCAATTATTACTCACATATACACGCGCATATGGCTATGCGAGAGGCTATAAACGTGCATCTGTAGTTTATGGGTGGTAAGTTTATAGCTGGTAACTAAGTAGTAAATTCTAGAAGAAGAAACGCCTAGAAGTATGCGAACGAGACAGCAGAGAGTATAAAAATAGCGAAAGCTGAGTAGGCAGGAAGCAATTTGATTTAAGCACGCTCGCTATCAGTTGCGAAGTGAAGTTTAATAGTCTAATAAGGACCATTTTCTAATACAGATTTTGCGATACGAACATAAGCAGAAGGTTGCAAATAAGCGCAATTTCCCGAAACCCGTTACAAAATTGGTTGGTACAAAACTATTTTTTGCTAAGATTTATATAAAAGTGGGCGTGGTCCTTAACCAATGTTATCCATTTTTACTAGAAATATTTTTTGCTATAAGGAAAATATGTGTACCAAATTTTATTACGATATGTAAATTTTTCTTAGAGTTATGGCTCCCGAAACATTGAAAATTGCTTAGATAAAAAAGGGCGGTGTCGCAGCCATTTTCAAAAATTTTAGTGTTTTCCAATTTAATGTTATAATTAGAGAGTAAAATTCTATTGATACAAAGTACTTTTTCGCTAAGATATAGTTTATTATTTTCGTCTACGACCTTTTTAAAAGTCGTTTATATAAAAGTGGGCGTGGTCCTTAACCGATATATATATATAATATTTGTAAAATTAATTGTATAACGACCATTTAAAAAAAATCCAAATTTTTATCAAGAGTCTCAATATCAGTCCACGCGTAAAATTTCAACATTCCTGGTGTATTATTTACTAAATAATAAGGTTTTTTGTGTTTTCCAAAATGTTATATATATAAAAAGTGGGCGTGGTTATCATCAGATTTCTCTCATTTTCAATACCAATCTATTCTGGGTCCAGATAAGCGCGTGTACCAAATTTGGTGAAGATATCTCAATATTTACTCAAGTTATCGTGTTAACGGGCAGACGGACGGATGGGCTGACGGACATGGCTCAATCACATTTTTTTCGATACTGATGATTTTGATGTATGGAAGTCTATATCTATCTCGATTCCTTTATACCTGTACAACAAACTGTTATCCAATCAAAGTTACAATCAAAGGTACAAGTACAGCTGGTTATAAAAATTGCCTTTCTATAAAAACCCAACAAGCAAAATAAACGTAATGTGGGTACGTTTTTAATACGTTTTCTCAAAAAAGCAATAAGCTCACAAAATGTTGTTGGGACCTCACATTCTCACAAACACCAAAAAATCTACAGTAACAAGGTTGTTTTATTTGAAGCGACATTAACTCATTTTCAAAATTTCTATAGAAGCCGTCTGAAACACATTTATTTTACGAACATAAGAAAGATGCTTAAATCCATTATAAATTAAGGTCTCAGTAACACTTTGAACAAGATTTCGCTTAAGTTCGAGCAGTGTTGTTACTCAAAATTTATTGCACTGATCCCAACTCTGGTCATGGGACAGTATACGATGGAACATATTAGCAGTTTGGAAACAAATGAAACTAATTAAGCGTATGCTTTGTTCTTTTTATAAAACTATAAAGCTAATATAAGATAATAAGAAATTTCTATAGAAATCTCATTTTAAAAAGCTGTATAAATATTTTGTATTTTTCATCATTAGGGGCTTTGAAATTTTAATTACGCACTTCTAACCAAAAATTTATTCTAGGTTAAATGGGTTGAGTGTAAAAAAAGTAAATAATTGCATTTCTATCAATGGCTTTAATTAAAATGAGGAAGTGTTTTTATTGTTCAAATTCCTGGAATCTAGTTGGAAACGTGTTTGCTTATTTTTTATTCACACGACCCAATTACGTATAAATACCGCCCACAACATGGATCTTGGTGTACTTCATACTTAAAAATCGGTGGAAATAGTCTAAAATGTGTCTACGCAGTTATTTAACGCTCTTGTTGTTTGTCATAGTTAGTTGCATTTCGACTTTCACGAATTCGGAATATCGCATGGTAGGTGGTAGTGATGGCAATACACAGAGAACTCCATATGTAGCATTAATACGTTATATGGACTCGAATCATTGTGTTGGCTCATTAGTCAATTTGCGGCAGGTGGTTACGGCTGCCGATTGTGTCATAGATTTATATAAGAACCATTTCAAAGTTGCAGCTGGTGTAACGAATTTACATGATAAATGGGAAAATGGGCAAGTTCGCAAAGTGGAGAAAGTAGCTTATCCACCTGGGTATAATTTCGATACAAAACATTTGAATATTGCTGTGATGACATTGGATAGTTTGATTGACAAGGTTCCAACAGTAGAAACAATCGACTTAGTGATGGTTGGATTTGAATATGACGCACCAATGCGAGTTAGGCAATTCGGTTGGGAATATTCAGAAAATGGGGAGATTTCGAATCCAATCCAATTTACTGACTGGACTTCCTTAGAACCTGATGATTGTAAGAAGAAGTTTAGAAGCCCAAGAATTCCTTTAACACCAGCAATGATTTGTGCTAGTCCTGCTACAGCTGGTGGGTGCCGTGTAGATCGAGGGACACCGGGAGTTGTAATGGGATTACTTTATGCGGTGGCATCACATTATCTTAATCATGCGGACCCCAACTCATTGATTGTTTTTACACGTGTAAATAATTTTGAAGTTGCACAGTTTTTAATTAAAGAGTTGCCGTGTTAATTGCAGGGTGTTGTTATAAATCGACTAGTGAATGGAAAATCACCCCAACTCGGCTGAACGCCCCATTTCATAAATTTTTTCATACACTTTGCAGCTCATGTCAAAGCATATAGAAATTATTCTAAGTAGATATTTTTTGAAACGGTAGTTGAGATATGGTGATATTCCAGTCAGCAGTCGAAATGGCGATCTTTTTTTTTTGTATTATCTTCAAAGAAATGTTTATAATTGCGATTTAAAAAAAATATTTTTGATTGTATGCAATTAAAGTATGACAGATGCAAATGCATTATGTTTTGAGATGAAACTTTATTCTTTAATGAATAGAACATGAAATAAAAAAAATTGTTTAGACTAAACAGTTTTTTATTTGGCGTTGCCGTTGCGCTGTCTGTGGATTGAGAACATTCCCAACAGGCATTTCGGTAAATGTTTTTAAAAGTAACTTAAAGTAAACTTGCTGTGTTACACAACATACAAGCGTTTTCAATATTAAATATATTTTAATGTTTTTCAGAAAACATTTTGTAAGCGTTAAGGGTAAATGTTTATAAATATTTAAACTGTGAAAGTAAATTGTAAATGTTTAGAAAGAAAAACACGAAAAACTTATTTGTCAACTTTTTTCAACATGCAAAATTTTTAAATTATTTACATAAGCGTCTGTATATGAAAGAGAATGGCTGCATTTAAACCGCTTTTTGAATTCTCCAAGAATGCGTTAGGATTGCAGCTAAACTTGATGTAATGTATGTATGGAACTAGGAAATTATATATGTGTGCACATGTATTATACGTTTAAATTATTGAAATAATTGATTTTTTAACACTTTTACTTATGTATAAGAAACTTTTGTTAATTGTCTATAAGAATATTGTAAATCATAGACTGAATAAAAAATAAAGAAATAAATAAAAACTATTGTTTAAAAAAGCATTAGAAAAATATTTATATAAAGCCTTATTTTAGCAATTTTTATAAGCTTAAAAGCAAGGAACAGTTTCGATTATTTGATGCTTATTTCTAAACGATTTATAAACAAAAAATCAAGGTTTTATAAGCTTAATGTTTTTTTGAGTAAACTTATTAAAAACTTACATTACTTTTACGTTGCTTATTGGGTTGTAATCCAGACGTGTGTGTTCAAAGTCAGCTGTTTGCGCAACGCAAACGCCAAGACGACCCAAAAGCCGAATGTGCACCGGCTTTAAGAAAAGTACCAAATGTATGTGTTATTCTACATACATATGTGTTATTGTATATACACACAAACTTTTTTAATTTCATTATCGCTGTTTTTTGCCTGGCAACTGGCAATTAGAAAACATGACATAACCCCCAAAATCCACCCTCTGGCTGCGCGCCAGTGCTTTAATGATAACCATACCGTAGCTAAGCACTTTTTTTTGGTTGAAGTACATAGCTCAGCCTAGTCTAGCAGTTCACCAATGTATAATTAATTTCTTTCAAAACTCAATAAATTGCTTGCACTAGGGGCAATTCTCAAAAGATGTTTGGAATATTTGCTGCTTTTAAAATTTGTTTATGAAGAAAAAAACTTTGAAAAGCTGAAGCAGTATCGTTCCATACGATCACTGTAGCAGGTTTTATGTACCCAAGCGGCTCGAGATTTTTACAGATCCAGGGTTGTTATTTCAGTGTAACCCCATTTAACACGAACCGAAAGTGATTTTGATTCAAACGATCAATAAAAATATATGAAACAATGGAATTGGTAGCAAATTGTTAATCTAATAAGCTATCGTGTTGTGGAGAGTAGTTCACCATGTAATTTGTTCAATTTATCATTTTTGAGCTATTATTATTCAAAAAATGCTTTTCGATTCGATGTAGAACAGGATAGGGATCCTGATGTATGAAAGATATCGGCAGTGAATGTCCTGGTTGCAAGGAATACATTTACTACTCTTTACGAAACTTCACTCCCCCACTATAACAGGCATCTTGTCGATGGTGTGAGGACTTAGCCGAACTCCAGTGCACCCGGCAGGATGTCGGTGACCAAGAAATGCCAACCTCATAATCCAGGGTGTTATACGAACCGTGCCTGTTGGAAGATTTCAAGCCAGGGGGTATTTTCGTTTGTATTTGAGCGGAGCGTTCTCGGAAAGCAATAACGGGCTTAGCACGGCAGGGGGTGCTGTTGTGGCGGACGGTTTTTATCTCCATTTTTAACATTCGGACGCTGAGCCTGTTATGTAATATAGTCACAATATCTTTGTATATACGCAAATTATAATAAGTTTAATAGCTGTCACGCAACCCATTAGTGAAACTACATATATATTAGAAAATCTCTGCGAATATATGAAAGAATCTTGCTTTATTTAAATACCTTAATATAAACGAATATTTGAGAAACCAAATTTCGTAAAAGCAATTGATTTTTCTTAATAAGATACTTTGCTAAAATCCAAAATATAAGTGTCACGTGTGGGACAGCATTTGTCACGGGTGACACATGTTCAAATTACAACCCTTAAGTGAACATGTTAATAGAAAATAATGAATTCCAAAGCTTCAAAATATGGTTCACGTTATAGAATAAGTTCATGTACTAAATCAATTTGAGCTACTGAAAATTCTAAAATTTTTTACTTTCTAGGGCTTTGACTCAGATTCACAGGTGTAACAACAGCCTGTCTCCATACTGGCTTGAATGAATGGTAGCGTGTATCTGTGTCTATTTGCGTTGTGTCCAGGTTCGTGCCTCAGCCGAAATGTTGGCACTATGCTAATAACATCGCCTAATGACAACATTGTGGCTAAAGCGAACACAATGTTGCAGCGGAAGTGAAAAGTCGCTTGGGCATCACTTAGTGTAATAGCAGCAGCATTACGGTCAAGGCACGAACCATATGTATCTGTGCAGGTGTTATACTGTTTTCACACAGAAACTTAATGATCTCATTTCACCTGCTAATGAAATCGTAAATTTTTTGCTTTCACACAGAAGTAACTGCTCGATTAGTATGAAGGATGAGACAGACAACGCGGAACGATACAAATAAAGAAAATTCCATGTACTTGTAAATTCGATGGACAAATGTCAAAATCATACTGCGCCGGTAGTTGATGTATCAAATCAAATAAAAAAGGTTATAATCAGCTGTTCGATGCGGCAACCTTGTATCGTTCCGCCATGCAGACAATGACATTTGCTTTGAAAAATGACATTTTTAAGCACTGAACACACCAAAAACTAAGAAGCGGAAACGGAAGCGGAACGCTGCCAACAGAGTTGCATTGTGCTTTTGACTTCATTAGGCATTCGATTAGCTACTAATGAAATAATAATAGATTCAAATTTTGTAGGGAAGATTGAGCTCAATAAACGTCTTAATGTAGAAAATTGCCTTTATTATTCAATAAGCCGTCTGTGTGAAAATAGTATTAGTTTGTCGGTTGAGCGGTAAGCGTGTGAATGTATGAGTGAATGATTGTGTGAAAATGTAGATTAGTGGTCACCAAAACTGGAAATGTGGCTGTGTTAATAAGAGCAAAATCATTATCCTGGTCAGTGTTGGCAGGTGATGAAAAAAAGGAAGCTATATTGGCAAAAAAAAAAGGTTAGAAAAGGCTAAATTTAGAAAAAAAGAAGCTAAAAAAGGCCAGAATATTTTTTGGGTAATTCATTAAATATTTTTATATTTTAGTTTACACATTTGTAAATAAAAACTTATAAACATAACTTTTTGTTTCAAAACATATCAGGCACATTTTCCTTGACTAGCACATGGGATTACTTTATATGATTGCATATATGTATATACATAAAAAAAAATATTTCAAACTAATTATTTATATAAAATATTCCCCCTCTGAAGAATCAGAAGAGCTTAAGTCTGCGTATAAAGTTTGGCTATTTACTATAGATATGAGATCATCGGTAATTTCAAAATCATTACAACATTTAGATAAGCGTTTTAACGAGCATTTAATATTAAGCAGCTCATTAAGTATTTTAATTTTTAGTTTGTTCCTTAATTTAGTTTTCAGAATTTTCATGCCACTGAAAATTCTTTCAACCTCCGCGTTACTGAGTGGTAATACTAAAAAACTAAATATGATTTCGACAAGTTCTAAAAAAAGGAGGTTCGTTTAATGCATTTTTATGTTCTCGGACTTCCGACCAAAATTCCATGGTGGAGTGTACATTTTTCCATTGTATAGTTATAAGTTTTCGCCACTGCAGCTCTATTAATGCTATTTGACTTGAAGAATAACTATACTTTTCTTTTTCAAAGTAAGAAAATACATCTGGCTTTGAAACTTTCAACGAATTTTCAGCAGAAAAAGAATTAATCTTTTGTAGAGAACTCATATTATTAGGTATTAGGTGTTCACAGGAACTATTGAAATTATTTTATTTTAGAAACTATTAAAAATACATTCGGAGTAAAAAGGCTAGAAAAAAGACACGAAGCTAAACCCAAAATTTCGAGGCTAAAGGCAAAAAAAAAGGCTAAATCTAGCCTCGAAAAGGCTAACCCGGCAACACTGATCCTGGTAGTGGTTTAAGAGTTGATAAAAAAGCGATGCGGTAGGACGCACGCATGCATGTTTTCTAACACTCAAAAAAAAAAAAAAAAAAAATATGCAAATATACTTTACAAATACAAATATGGGTTAGGTTGAACTGACCGGTCCATTAGGACTTCACGTAAACGGAAAAAGTCCGTAGTGTTACCAAAAGTTTATTTTAACAACGACACTGAAAAAACCTCTGAAATACCAAGACCTATGTTATAAAATAACTCCGTCCTCTTGGCAAATACTAGAAGCTTTTTAGGACTTAAGGCACTTGCTGCTTCTAGATCCGACAGCTGTATCATTCCTAACAGCTGGAGTCTTAGGCTGGCAAGCGCAGGGCACGAGCACAAGACGTGCTCGATAGTTTCCGGCTCCAACCCGCGCTTCCGATACAGTTATCTGGCAGCTTGTAGGATCTGTTTATTTCCGAATCATCACAGCATACCGCAGACCCTACACCTTCCACTACTTTGGATCCACCTGTGTACACATGTCCGCCATTTGAGTACCCTTGCGCCAACATCCACCTCTATTGTGGTTTTAAAATCTCCCTCGAAGCGCAGATAGGGAATCAGGTAGTCTTTTCGTCCTTTAATTGATGATCCAAACTGCCCCGAAGCACTAAGCCTGGTTGCAGTTGTTGACGCTATGTTCTTTGCTATCAGGTCTACAGGTAGAATGTGCAGAATGGCATACAGTGCAGCCGTCGGGGTTGTTTTCAGGGCTCCCGTAATGCTAAGCATTGATAGTCTGCATACCCCTCTCATTTTTTGAGGTAGGTTGTTTTTTGTGTGGCTTTCCACCAGACAAGAACTCCATTGCATAGAATTGGGTTTACAATCGCTGCAAAAACCCAATGAGAAAGAGACGGCGATAAGCCCCACGTACACCCCAGTATTCTTTTACATGCATAAAGTGCCGTTGAGACCTTCTTCACCCTCTCCGCCATGTTGAGCTTTCATGACAGCTTACTGTCTAGGATGATTCCTAGATATTTTGTGCAAGGTTTCTCCTGTAAGGTCACCCCTCCTAAATTATGCATAGTCCAATTTGGGACCTTGTACCTCTTTGTAAACAAAACCATATCCGTCTTCTCCGCGTTGACTTTCAACAACCCGACATTAGATGCCCAGGTATGAATTACCCGAAGCGCCCGATCCATCAAAGATCTAATCGTTGGAAGACACTTTCCACATATGACAATGGCAACGTCATCTGCGTAAGCCGTAAGTTTTACGGTATCGTGGCCTCATATAACCCCATTGTGAGGTAATCTTCCTGCAATTTAACATGCAACCGATCCATATGATTAAGGCTGGATGTACTTTAATGTAATTAAGACCATCCATAATCGCCCATTTAGAAACATTGTTGAAATCCCTGGCAATGTCTAAGAAGACTCCTAGAGCATATTTCTTATATTCCAGGGCTTTCTCTGTGCTTATTACCACCCTATGCAATGCGGTGTCTACCGACTTGCCTTTGGTGTACGCATGATGTGTTTTGAAGTGCAGCTTTCATGCACGTTGGACTTAATGTACACATCTATCAGCCTCTCAAAGGTTTTGAGCAGAAATAATGTTAAGCTTATGGGTCTATAGTCTTTGGGATACACGTGACCGATCTTCCGCACCTTTAGTATGAAAGCTGCACGAGCAGTTCTCCAAGAGTGCGGTGTTATGCACCCGTCGAATATTATTTTAAGCTATTCCACAACCGCTCTACTTGAAATTTGTAGCGCGGTCATAAATATACCACTTGGGCCCGGCAATTTAAACTTAGAAAACGTCCATTTGTTGTTGGTATCGTCACCAAGCCCGGCACTACCCGCTCCGTGATCGAAGTGTGAGTGATTTCTGCTGGGTCTTCTAAATTATCTCGCGATGGGAAATGTGTATCAAAAAGCACCTCAAGGGATACCTCACTATTACGTGACCATTCTCCGTTCTCTTTCTTTATTAGTCCCTGGACTATATTTCCCCTTACTAGGACTATTTTCAACCGTGCTGTTTAGCTGCAGCACTATATGTCTGCATAGAAACTTTTCCATGAGATTCTCTTCGCCCTGGAAATTTCACGCTTGTATATCCTTGTAATCGTTCCTACACGCGTCGCTTTCCGCGGTCTTCGCTAGCTTACACATTTTTTTACCTGTCTTCTTAGAAGACACAGCTAATTGCTCCACCATTGCGGCTTTTGCTTTTCCTCTGAATCTTATTAGAGGGCAAGCTCTTTTATACGCAGTCATAAACGGCCTTGCTAGGAATTCATTAGACTCCTCCAGTTTTTCCACACGAAGAAGCAGCTTAAGATAAACATCTGGTTGTTTGTATCGGATAGGGGAAAATTAAGATGGCCAGCACTATATAGTATTAGTGGTTTTTCACAATGCAAAAGTTACAAACATTATTAACGTGTCGGATAATTGTCCAAATGGTAGCAAATAATATGGTAATAAATAATACTAAGTGTGCTAACATAAGACGCCAACCTGTGGGTAATACGACGTGGAAACAATATTACTTAATGGCAAGAGTAGATCAATCCACGGTCCATGAGAAGATGAAGACGAATACTGAAGAAATGGTGTGCAAGAGTGGTGATTAGTTTCCATGGGTTGGACAATAGACTGGCTGTCAGCATTTGAATCGAGAAATGTGCTCTAACGGCAACGACAGCACAGTCACCGTGAGACGGGAAAGGACCTGCAAATAACAATAGCACACTTAGACGAATATGAGGAACAGAAGAATGACAGATATCTCGATCATATTCGGGCATGTACTACAGAAACGATATAGACGTTTGAAGGAAAAATTCCGTGAGCATATTCGAAGGGTATATAATAGGCGATGCAGCGGATCATGTTTTTATTGATTATGTATTCTCATGATTTTAAAAGTAGGGACTATAAGGTCTACCTCTGGAATGTGCATACTGTTAATTCGGCCGCTAGGATTTCTTATGAAAGCCATAAGACATACATCACCGAAATACAGGACATATTTGAGACGGAGCAAGCTGCCTTGTGACGTCTAATATGGGAGTGCAGATTAGTGAGGTCTAGTTAAAATGTGAAGTTAGCTCAATTCATTTATTAGAGATAACCATAAAATCCGCCGTGGTGTGATGGTAGCTTGCTCCACCTACCACACCGAAGATCCTAGGTTCACTCCCCGGGCAAAGCAACATCGAAATTTGAGAAACAAGTTTTTTAAATCATCTGCATTGATTTGGCAATAAATTGCATTTCTTCCTTGAGAAGCTTCTCAGGGAAAACTCACCTGCCTGGCAGGTGTTGTTCGGAGTCGTAAACGGAAACGAGACGGCACCTGTCTCGCCAACTTTTAGAAAAAACTTAAAGGCTATCGTGTCTAAAATTTTTTCATATTTTTTTTCATAAGGGCTTCTACAAGGAATGGAGAAAAATGCCCATTTCGTCAACGGAGAGTGATCTTATTTACCGTTTATAGGCGGCAGGCGATATAAATATTACTGCTTTGGATGTGGAACCTCTCTGAATTCATCCGACGGTGCTGGAAAGTATGCGTGCTTCTTCTCAGTGCTCGGCGTTTTGACAAATATTTGCCGGGTTGAGGAAAGGTTACATGTACAGGTGGCATGATGGGCTGTACATTAGTACGTGACATTCCGCCGCCACAGCCTCCACGACCTCGCTTTCCCCACGAGGTGATATTTCGTTAGTTTCCAGAGGAAGTCGACCTTTCTTCTCTTCACCAGATTTTAGAAAAGCTTGGAGCTTTGAAACTAAATCTTTTTAAATTTGTTTAAATTAATTAATCCACAGACTTACGAATAATTACGGTATGTGCTTAATCTTATGCAATTTCACGCTTCCCAAGGCAGCCGGTTCAATGTACCGGAGCAACTCCGGATTCTTCCTATTTAAACAGGAAGTTTCCTTGGACTCCCGTTAGAGGACATTGATGATAATTTGTGATCGGTTGCACCTGTTGGATGGGGTGAAGCACTGCTACAACAACGACATGTGGAACCTCAAAAATTCACTTGTAATGGCGTCTTTTTTACCACACCATCTGATTCCGGCTCGTTTGTTTATCTCCAATATATTTCGGCTACACATCGGTAACCGTCTTCAGGGCAGACACTTTTTTCGAGATCAATTGAAATTTGTTGATTGTTGCCTTACAGTTGTCACAGTTGTTTTTTATTGTTGCATATCCCATTGTTGTTGTTATATGCCTACGGTGTGCCTTCCGGGTTTATAAATTAGTGTATTTAGCGACCTTTTTGATTTAAACAATTATTTATAGTGAATAAAGTTGTATTTATTTCACGGGATGCTACTGACGATGCTATTACGAGCAATGCGTAGGATAATGTAAAGCCATCCCGTGACTATTCTTGGGGACTGTATCTGGAGTTTGCAGCTTAACCCATTGATTCCCTGTGCACAAATCCAGGCCATATATATCAAGGTTTTATCGAATGACATAACTTATATCGTGCTCTCTCAGGGTCTGCGGGTACAAGCGATGTTGATGTGAGGAAATATGATAAGGAATATAAAAGTTGTAAGGCTTAAGTTTAAGTAACAACAACGAGAGCAAAAATAGGACCATGTGTTTTCTCTACTAGAACATATGTGAATTGGGCAAGGCTGATCTTTTTGCTTACCTCTGCCAATAAAGTTATATTTTGGTCAGATTCTTAAAAAGCGTTTCATAAAGCGATAGCTCAAGCTTGACTGCGTGGTTGCAAAACTTCCTCTCGTGCTTCAAAATAACTCGGACAACGCGTACGTACCAGGAGCAGCCAGAATTTCTTTTTGTGGAAAAAAATTTATTTGCCATAACAATAAAGTACATAAATACTATATCTTACTGAGTCTTGTTCTAATGGCTCTGAATAAATTGATATTGCCAATTATAAGCGGGCCTCCTTTCCATTTTTGCATTTTGCGGCGCAAAAAAGCTAGCAATCACAGTTGAAAACGGCATCAAAGCACGTGGTGATTCTGTGGCTTGAGCATGAACGCGCTGAATAGTTTTAAAAATTATATAAACGAGAACAATACAAATTTAAAATAAAACTTACATCCGGAGAATAGCACGGCTGTAGAAAGCTCGCATAACGCCTGTTTAACCATAATGCAATATCGTAGAGCTCGAGCTTGCGTTTCTGTTTATAAGAAAACAAGTTTTTTTTTTCTCATAATTTCTAAGAATGATTTGGTGGTTGTTGTCTTTGTTTGGTACTCAGATTTGTGACATGTCCCTAGCCAGTGGGAGCCTTTGAGCTCGTGAGGCACACTTACTGTTGATGCTTACATGCATACGTTGTTATATATGTATAACTAATATTTGCTTGCTTCTACAGTCTTCAACTGATACTAGGGAGGTCGGAGCGGGCGTGCATGCTTGCGTTAACCGGGCTTAGTCACTCGGGAGGTCTGGGTTCTTGCTGCGATCCACCCTAGTATGAGCATTTATGTATAACCACAATATTTCATGCACTACGCGAAACAAAACCCCCTAAAGACAAAGAGCCAGAATGAAAAGCAAAAAGCACACAGCCTGTTTTCGTTATTTACTCTACTAGCTAGCATATTAGAAATGGACGGACTTCTTACAGCAAAGAAATGAAAACCCTAAAGGTGAAGGTCGTAACACCCAACAAAAAAAGAACTATGTCGAAGGAAAGGTGTGCACAAAACAAATATATACATCAGCGTGTGGAGGAGATAGGTGTCATTACTCCTCTGAATGTATTCTCAATCCCTACCCTACCTTGTACTGAGAGTTACTGGCTACTCTCCCATACCCAACCAAAATAATAAACTCACGACTACATATTATGCTTACAAGACCTAAAAAATAATCTAGTATTTATTCATTATTTGAAAATTATAATTCAATAACCTTATGTATGTACACCACTGTGCCATCCATATTTCTCAACAGGCATTTCTATAAAGGTTTTTTAAAGGTAACTTACAGTGAATCTGCTTTGTGAAACGACATAAAGCGTTTTCAGTATTAAATAATTTTTCAACTTCTTTCAGAAAAACGTTTAAAAGCGTTGGTGGCAAGAGATTAGAAACAATTAGATTCTGAAGCAATTTGTGAATGTTTACAACAAAAATTAAAGAAACAATTTGTCAATGTATTTTAACTTGAACATTTCTTCAAGTTATTTTCAAAAAAAAAGTTTGTACATGTAAGAGAATAACCTCCCATCGTATCCCAGCAGGCGCAAATTGCTTGATCTTCAGGCCTTGCACGACAGAAGAACTTGTATCTCACTCATGCTTGCCTATAATGTAATCAACTTGAACATAAATAGCTCCAATTTATTTAATTTGTTAATCCCATATATTCCACTGTTCTACTGATCGTCGGCATAACAGATTATTTATCGAAATGACTCATAAAACGAATTATGCTATGAATGAACCTATAACTAGGACTATATATCTGGCAAATCAATTCAGCAGTGTTCTTAATTTTAATAACAGCTTATATAAGTTTTAAGCTTGAACTGCTTTCTATTTTTAACTAGTATGTAAGAAAGCATGTACTTTTAACTGAATGAGTTAAATAAATAAATTAATAAAATTATTATCCCAACAACCAAAGTAAATGTAATGTAAGTTTTTAATAAGTTTTCTCAAAAAACATGAACCTCAAAAACGGGGTTGGGACCCCACATTCTCTTGTACAAACATTAAAAAGTCTACAGTATGATCGTTGTTTTATTTGAAGCGACGTAAACTCATTTTCAAAATTTCTATAGAAGCCGTCTAAAACACATGAATTTTACGAACATAAGAAAGATGGAAAAATGCTTAAATCCATTCCAAATTAAGGTCTCATTAACACTTTGAACAAGATCTTGATTATGTCATACCATTTAAGTTGGAGCAATGTTGTTACTCAAAATATATTGCACTGCTCCCAAATCTGGCCATGTGACAGTACACGATAGAATATATTAGCAGTTTGGAAGCAAATGAAACTAATTAAGTGTACGCTTTGTTCTTTTCATAAAAATATAAAGCTAATATAAAAACAAAAAGCTGTGTAAATATTTTGTATTTTTAATCATTAAGGGCATTGAAATTTTAATTAGGCACTTCTAACCAAAAATTTACTCAAGGTTAAATGGGTTGGTGAAAAATAAAATAAACAAGTAAGGAAGACTAAGTTCGGGTGAAACTGAACAGTACATACCCAGCTGTACACTAGAAATGCTGTTGTTGTTTGTTTTGTGCTCTTAATAGTGTTACAAGGCTGCGCAATAATGCGTATACATATGGTTCTATTCTGAACTAATTTTCGCTTAAAAGAAGCAAAAAGGATACAGAGGCTAACACCAATGACCTTGAGCGGGTAACGTTCGAATCGCTAAATTGTTGAATAAATAACTCCAATATTAAATAATGCAAAATAGTCTTTATTAGAGTACTTCACAATAACACTTATACTTCACAACCAATTGCGTGTTTAAATCAAACTGATTAATGACTACTCAGCTTTCGCTGCTTTAATACTCTCTTTTGTCTCGTCCACCCATTTCTCCTAAGGTCTAGTAACTTCTCGAAATTCATGCTTGGTTACCATCCATATATGTACACGTTTATTTGTAGTTTATAGTCTCTCGCATAGGCATATGCGTGTGTATATGTGAGTGCCACTTCGACTGATGACTACACCTGTATGTTAGTTATCTCTTCGTTGCCTTGTATGTATGTGGGTAAATGATGATTAATGTCTTTATGTAGCTTGCTTTAATGTTTTTGTTGTGCATTTACTTAGTAACAGATTAGAGATGGTAATATTCGTCACGCTGCCCTCCACCTAAGTCTGATCGTCGCGATCAAACAAATCTCCCAGTCTACACGCATCCAGCCTCTCAAAATGAACACCCCTCCCATTTCGTGCTTGCCCAATGGTTTGTATGCGACAGATGGTATCACTTATCCTCTTAACAACTTTGTACGGGCCCTCCCAACTGCACCAAAATTTGTGCAGAACACTTTTCCGCCGGTGAGGGTTGTATAACAGTACCAAATCTCCCTCCAAAAACCCTTCCGAGTTGTTCTCCTTGTCGTACTTGTGGTTCATCTTAATGCTCACTATCCTAGTTCGTTACCTCACACTCAGTTGTTTGGCCACTGGACTACTTTACAGAGCCTGATCTTGATGATTCACAACAGTAGTGCACCCTGGCTTGAAATTACCCTTGCATTCTTTCTGGGAAATTCTTTCCTTCGTTTTAGTGCGTCCATTTAGTTTTGCCAATGCCAGTTTTTCTCTCGCAGGTGTCTTTGATTTCGCTTTATTTGGCCCATTCGACCCATCAGCCTTTGCCAGATCTACCGCCTTTGACCTTGGTGGTCTTTGTCCAATCGCCTCCACCAGCACTCGCTTACTGCTGAAACATTTCTCCAAACTGAAGTTGAGTGGTACATCCTGGTTCTTATAGCGCATAATCCTTCTCTGCATATCGATCCTGATATCATGGTCAACTAAGAAGTCCACTCCCAATATGACTTTATTAACAATCTCTGCCACAACGAATTTGTGTAAAACCGTGACCTTTCCAATTAAGACTTCACATGCATATCACTTCTCCCTGGACTCGGTTATACTCGCCAGTGACCGTACGCAACCTTGCTCCAGGTAATGGCTTTACTCTCCCGTTGACCAAATCAGATCGGATTAAAGAATTAGACGCGCCTGTATCTACAGTTAGTAGATGCTCCTTGCCATCCACATGTCCTCCGACAGTAAGATTGCTTGACCTTCCAACTTGCGATAAAGAGATTATGGGACATTCACTTGCGGGAGCCAGCTGTCGCCCCTTGCGGCTGACTCGGTTTAGTTTAACGATTGAGTGGATTTGGAAATTTGCTCATCTCCTTCAGCTCTGCGTTTACGGCCACCCACATTGTTGGAACTATTGGGGATGGTGCTGCAATAACGTGCAATGGGACCTGACTTCCCACACTTAAAGGCTTTAATTGCATCATTATTCTTCTGTTGCGTTCCCTTTAAAATTTCCAAAATTGCGTCTACCCACTCTGGTCTTTCTACTTCCACACGATGAGCTTTGTACGCTGATTTACTCAATACTGAGGCAGTTCCCTGAGTCAATGCATGTGATACCGTTTCTGCAAATGTTGGCATTGGGTTTGCGTATGTAGCTCGCTTTCTTTCGAAACGGGCCATTTATAAAGCTCTGAATCTTTGCACTTTCAGTGTATTCCAAGGGTGCGTCCGCATTTTCCAAATGAGCCAACATCCGAAGCAAACTCCTGCAATGTCTCATTCGCTTTTTGGTAACGGTTTTGCAACTCAATTTGGTATATCTGGTTTCTATGCTCGCTTCCGTAACGTCTCTCTACGCGGCCATCAATGCTTCATAACTATTCCGTTCGTACTCTGGAATAGTCTACAAGATTTCCGCTGCAGGCCCTTTCAATGCCACGAACAATGCAGCAACTTTGTCTTCCGCATTCAGTTGTTTACTGCTGACGTCTTCTCAAATTGAAGCTTAAATACCTGGAAAGGAACAGAGCCGTCAAAAGATGGAGTTTTTACCGTCGGATTGCTTGCTGAAGCAGCTGGTCGATTTAGATGCAACTCCTGTATACGACCTCTTAAAGCATCCACCTCGGCCTCGATCATTTTCTCGTCCATACGCGCTTCTAGTTTTGATGATATGCGCGCCTCTTGCGTTCCAAGTTGTACTGTTATGCGTGCCTCTTGTTCTTTCAGTTATGTTTCCATCTTTGATGTTATGTGTGTCTCTTGCGATTCCAGTTGGGATGCCATATATATCTTCTGTTCTGCCAGTTGACATGTTATATTTGTCTTTTGTTCTTCCAATTGAGATGACATTTGCGACGACATTTCTAAAATGTACACTTATACTTCACAACCAATAACGTGCTTCAATCAGACTGAATACTGATTACTCAGCTTGTACTGCTTTTATACTCTCTGCTCCAGATGTCTAGACGTTTCTTCTTCTATATTTTTCTACTTGGTTACCAGCTATAGACGTCTGTATTCTTAGTTTGTAGCCTCTCGCATAGGCGTATGCGTGTGCATATATGAGTACTACTTCGACTGATGACTGTGTGTGCCTCGGGTGTGTGCCTTGGGTAAATGATGATTAATGTATTTATGTAGCTCGCTTTCATGTTTTTGTTGTTGTGCATTTACTTAGTAACAGCTTTTGTGTTTTTTGCACCCTCCCTGCCTCATCTAGGGGCGGAGCCTCATCGTGTTGACACCTGGTAACGCTTCGGCGGCAAATTCGAGCGGCGACTTTTCTTCGCGGATCTCTGTCCGGGTGGACCTTTCCCCTTCTCCGCTACTCGTGGGATGATTAGCAGGGAAGAAAACATTTTTGATTTTAAAAATAATAAGGAGGGCGGCACTCCTAGTAAGAAGTCGACAGGAGCTTGCTCCGCAAAGGATACGGCTCAACCGGGCCTCAAGGTGGCTGAGAGCGTTCCTCAGAGGTTCGCTGCTGCAGCGGTAGCCAGCCAGAAAAGGGCCGAGAGATTATCCGGTCCGAGTAGTCATGGAGGGGGTACTGACCGGGACAAGTGTCTGGTGGGTCGATTGCTGGGGGCCAAAGGGTAGTGGGTGGGGTGGCTATAGGGCCAAGGGCCAATCTAGTCAGGGTAGGCCTCAGAGAGAATCCAGCCCTGGTAGTCCGAAGGCCGGTACCAATCGGGGAGGGGCCACCGACCGGAAGGCCTTTGGGGCGTCTGCCGCCCATCCCGTAGCCCCAGCGTCAAGCTTCTTATGGCCGGCTATATGGCCAAGGGAATAAAAAAGCCCAGTCACCAAGACAAGCGCTGGCCTGCCCGGATCCTGCGCAGGAATGCTTCCTCGCCGGTAAGGGAGGGGGATGTTTCTGCGGAGGACTGGGCGAAGGCGCAGCGTGATCTTGCTTGGGCGATACAAATGTTGCCGGACTTCAGGCTGAACTGGGTCGAGAGTGATGAAACCTCGATGCGCCAGCGGTCCATGGATGAATCCAACCCCACGGCACCGAAAAGGGTCTAGACGCAGGGAGGCTGGACGCGGTCTTTCGCCGATCATTGGCGTTATAGACGAGAGCAGCGAAGATGGCAGGATCCCGAAACAACAATGAAAGTGTGCTAATTGCCTTTGATAACGCCAGGTCGGTGAAACTTTATAAAGCCGCCGTCACGCTGATAGGTGAGTTATATCCGGGCGCGCGCCTCAAGGTAGTGGAGGCTGGACGCAGTGACGCCAACGGACCCAGCTGACATCCTGGAGCTACGCCAAGAGTACAACCGAGGTCTACCGACCCATAACTGGAAGGTGATAAACGTGGAGAAAACTGAACTGGCCACGATGCATATAGTCCTGCTGCTCGACAGCGCTAGCCGCGAAGCGCTGAAAAAGGAGGATTTCAGGGTAAGCTAGGCCTTCACAAATATAAGCCTTAAGGTCTATAAGGTTGACGTCGAAGCCTTGGTAAACCTTGAGTCTCGTACGGAGGTGGTCGCGTATGCAGATGACATCTGCGTCACCATGCGGGGGAAATTTCCGAAAACTCTTTGCAACTTAATGGAAGGGGCACTATCCAAAATTTCGCACTGGGCACAGCCACAGGTTTGGAAGTCAACCCGGATAAAACCGAGCTTGTCCTCTTCACAAGGAGGTACAAAGTACCAAATCTAACACCGCCAAGAATTGGGGGTACGTTTTTAGAGTTTAGCGATCAAGTCAAGTATTTGGGAGTCATTCTGGATAGGAAGCTATTGTGGAGTGACCATATAATGGAGCGAAAAAGGAGGCAGCAGTAGCTATGTTCACTGCAAGAGGGCAATTGGCATCTCCTGAGGGTTCTCCCCTAAGGTGGCCTACTGGATTCACACAGCCATTTTGCGCCCGATTCTTCTTTATGGTGCTTTGGTCTGGTGGCCTGCACTAGCTAAAAGTACCTATTTTAAAGTGCTTCAAAAGGTGAAACGGAGTTCGGAGCTCTGCATTACCAGGGCTCTCGGCTTCACTCCGTCTGAAGCACTCAATCCACATCTTGACCTGGTGGCGAAGAAAATATCGGTCCTCGCCGCTCTACGCATAAAGGAAACAGGTCTCTCTGGTAAAATCGATCTAGTGGACAAGCAACAATCCTGAGCACGAACGCCCCAGTCCCAATACCGGTACGCACTGACTACTGCACACCAAAGAATGTTTTCCTTAAAAACTATAGTAAATATATACCATCGCTACAAGACTGGAATACCAGACAACATACGGTACCGTGTGCCATCAACATATTCCCGGACGGTTGTAAGCTTGACGGGAAGGGTGTTTATTTTCTCAGACAGCCAGGCCGCATTAAAGGCCCTGGTCTCATTCGTCGACAACGCAAAGTCGGTCACTGAATGCCGCAGATCTCTCACAAGCACTATAAGAAATGCATGGACTTTGGTCAGCCATATCATCGTGTGAGACATTCAGGCTATCCTGACCATCATATGACAAGGGGTGCACAAGAGCGCATCTGATTTTAAACAAATCAGTTCTATCGTCCCTGATAAGGGTTCTAACAGGGTATTGTTTAATAGATACGCATGTTGCTAGAATGGGGGTGGTGACCTTCGACTATTGTCGCAACTGCAGATGTACAGAAGAGGAGGAGAGTGTCCAGCACCTTCTCTGTTAGTGTCCAGCGCTTAGTGGGCGTAGATTGGCTATCCTTGGTGAACATTTAAAAACATAACCTCGCTGAGGTCTCTAGTTATGAAGTCAAGGCTCTAGCAAAATATATAAATTCCACGAAGTGGTTCGACCCGCTTTAGGCAGGCTAGGGGCCCTTTGAGACCGTACAATGGGCACATTGGTGGCCTAAGTAGTGAGCTGTTACCATAGTGTTCAGCTCAGCCCTCACCATCTAACCTAACCTAACCTATTATTAGCTTAGAGATGGTAATATATGTGACAATATGCTATATACGTAAGCAATTGGTGAAATTTTAAGCTTCTAGCTGTTAAAATAGGGCATTTATTGCGAAAAGTTTCATATCTGAAGTACTACATATACGACCGATCCCATCCATTTTTTCAAACAAAAATATGTGCAATATACGAAAGCATATGGTGAAGTTAGAAACTTCAGTCTGATAAATTGAGGAAGATATGACAAAAATCTTCTTGTTTTATTTGAAGCGACGTAAACTCATTTTCAAGATTTCTATAGAAGCCGTCTAAATCACATGAATTTTACGAACATAAGAAAGATGGAAAGATGCTGAAATCCATTCCAAATTAAGGTCTCATTAGAACTTTGAACAAGATCTTGATTATGTCATACCGCTTAAGTTCGAGCAGTGTTGTTACTCATTTTAAAAAGCTGTTTAAATATTTTGTGTTTTTCATCATTAAGGGCATTGAAATTTTAATTACGCACTTCTAACCAAAAAATTGCTCAAGGTTAAATGGGTTGAGTGCACAAAAAAAAATTCCTTTCTATAATTCTCCCAATAACAAAAATAAACATAATGTAAGTTTTGACCAAGTTTTCTCAAAAAACATTAAGCTTACAAAACGTGGTTGGGACCTCACATTCCCTTGCACAATTATCAAAAAGTGTACAGTAACAGGGTTGTTTTGTTTGAAGCGACGTAAACTCATTTTCAAAATTTCTAGAGAAGCCGTCTAAAACACATGAATTTTACGAACATAAGAAAGATGGAAAGATGCTGAAATCCATTCCAAATTAAGGTCTCATTAAAACTTTGAACAAGATCTTGATTATGTCATACCACTTAAGTTCGAGCAGTGTTGTTACTCGTTTTAAAAAGCTGTATAAAGATTTTGTATTTTTCATCATTAAGGACATAGAAATTTTAATTACGCACTTCTAATCAAAAAATTGCTCAAGGTTAAATGGGTTGAGTGCACAAAAAAAAATTCCTTTCTATAATTCTCCCAATAACAAAAATAAACATAATGTAAGTTTTGACCAAGTTTTCTCAAAAAACAGTAAGCTTAAAAAACGTGTTTGGGACCCCACATCCTCTTGCACAAACATTAAAAATCTACAGTAAGATCGTTCTTTTATTTGAAGCGACGTAAACTCATTTTCAAAATTTCTATAGAAGCCGTCTAAAACACATGAAATTTACGAACATAAGAAAGATGGAAAAAATGCTTAAATCCATTCCAAATTAAGGTCTCATTAAAACTTTGAACAATATCTTGATTATGTCATACCGCTTAAGTTCGAGCAGTGTCGTTACTCGTTTTAAAAAGCTGTATAAATATTTTGTATTTTTCATCATTAAGGGCATTGAAATTTTAATTACGCACTTCTAACGAAAAATTTGCTCAAGGTTAAATGGGTTGAGTGCACAAAAAAAAAAATTCCTTTCTATAATTCTCCCAATAACAAAAATAAACATAATGTAAGTTTCGACCAAGTTTTCTCAAAAAACAGTAAGATTAAAAAGCGTAGTTGGGACCCCACATCCTCTTGTACAAACATTAAAAATCTACAGTAAGATCGTTCTTTTATTTGAAGCGACGTAAACTCATTTTCAAAATTTCTATAGAAGCCGTCTAAAACACATGAAATTTACGAACATAAGAAAGATGGAAAAATGCGTAAATCCTCCTGGAGGTAGGTGGGCGCACCGGGGTCGATCTCAGTGGGAATAGGTGTATGGAATAGAAAATAAGCAAATAGACGAGATTTCTCGTTATAATATATATGACTAGCCTTTACCCGCGGCCCCGTCCGCAAGGAAAAATTTAAATATATGGCTATTCGCGTTAGCCTGCTTATTATCTGTTTAAAATTTTGTTTTCTGTCTAATGCATTTTATTTTTGTAATTGAGTAAAAAAAAGAACTAAATGAGCTGATAACCTGATAGGATCCCAAATGATCCCGAAATTATCCAGAAAAAGCTACGAAATGACCCCCACGCTATCGCGGACGGATCCCGAAAACCATCCAGAAATGCCCCGAAAGGGTCTCCAAAAGTTCCCCGAATAGTCCCAAAAAAACCCGAAATGACAGCGACACGATTCTAGACGTATCCAGAGAACCACACAGAAATGATCCCTGAAGGTGTTCCAAAATGATCCCGAAAAGGTTCCGAAATGACCCTGACGGGCTCCCGGGCGGATCTCAAAAACCATCCAGAAAATATCCAGGAGGGGTCCCTAAATTATCCCGACTAACTCCAGAAAAAGTTCCGAAATGGCTCCGAGGGGATCCACGATGGATCGCGAAAACCATACAGAAATGATTCCGGAAGGATTCCAAAATGATCCCGAAAAAGTCCCGAAATAACCCTGACGGGACCCCGAAAGGATCCCGAAAACTATCCAGAAATGATACCGGAAAGGTCCTCAAATGATCTCCCAATAGTTCCGAAAAGACCCTGACGGGATCCCGAACGGATCCCGACAACTATCCAGAAATGATACCGAAAGGGCCCGCAAATGATCCCGTATTAGTCGAGAAAAAGTCCCGAAATGACCCCGACGGGATGCCGGACGAATCCCAAAAACCATCCAGAAATGATGTCGGAAGGGACCCCAATGATCCCGAAAAAGTACCGCAATTATTCCGACGGGATCCTGAGCGGATACCGAAAACCATCCAGAAGTGATGCCGGAAAGGTCCTCAAATGATCACCTAATAGTCCCAAAATAACCCTGACGGCATCCCGGACAAATCCCGAAATCCATCCAGAAATGATCTTTGGAAGGTCCCAAAATGATCCCGAAATAGTCTCGGAAAAGTCCAGAAATTACCCTGACGGGTAAATGACCCTGACCGCATCCCGGACGAATCCTGCAATACATCCTTAAATGATCCCGAAAAAGCCCCGAAATGACCCTGACGGGATTCCGAAAGGATTCCGAAAACTATACAGAAATGATGCCGGGAAGGTCCTCAAATGATCCCCTAATAGTCCCGAAATGACCCTGACGGGATCGAAAACGGATCCCGACAACTATCCAGAAATGATGCCGAAAGGGCCCGCAAATGATCCCGTATTAGTCGAGAAAAAGTCCCGAAATGACCCCGACGGGATCCCGGACGAATCCCAAAACCCATCCAGAAATGATGCCGGTAGGTATCCCAAATGATCCCGAAATAATCCCGAAATGACCTCGTCGGCATCCCGGACGGATACCGAAAATTATCCAGAAATGATGCCGTAAAGGTCCACAAATGATCCCCTAATAGTCCCGAAATTACCCTGATGGGATCCCGGACCCGAAAACCATCCAGAAATGATGCCGAAAGGGTTCCCAAATGATCCCGTATTAGTCGCGAAAAAGTCCCGAAATGACCCCGACGGCATCCCGGACGGATCCCGAAAACCATCCAGAAATTATGCCGGAAAAGCCCCAAATGATCCCGAAAAGGTCCCCAAATGACCCCGACGAGATCACGGACGGATACCGAAAACCATCCAGAAATGATACCGGTAGGTACCCCAAATGATCCCGCAACAGTCCCGAAATGACCACGTCCAGATCCTGGACGGATCCCGAAAACTATCCAGAAATGATGTCGAAAGGGTCCCCAAATGATCCCGTATTAGTCGAGAAAAAGTCCCGAAATGACCCCGACGGGATCCCGGACGGATCCCGAAAACCATCCAGAAATGATGCCGGAAGAGCCCCCAAATGATCCCGAAAAAGTCCCCGAATGACCCCGACGAGATCCCTGACGGATCCCGAAAACCATCCAGAAATGATGTCGAAAGAGACCCCAAATGATCCCGCAAAAGTCACAAAATGACCCCGACAGGATCCCGCACAGATCCAGAAATGATCCCGGAAGGGTCCAAAAACTATCCATCCAGAAATGATTTTGGGAGGGACCCCAAATGATCCCGAAAAAGTCCCGCAATGATTCCGACGGAATCTTGAATGGATACCGAAAACCATCCAGAAGTGATGCCGGAAAGGTCCTCAACTGATCACCTGATAGTCCCAAAATGACCCTGACGGCATCCCGGACTGATCCCGAAATCCATCCAGAAAAGATCTTGGGAAGGTCCCAAAATGATCCCGAAATAGTCTCGGAAAAGTCCAGAAATTACCCTGACGGGTTCACGGACGAATCTTGAAAGCCATCCTTAAATGATCCCGAAAAAGTCCCAAAATGACCCTGACGGGATCCCGAAAGGATTCCGAAAACAATCCAGAAATAATGCCGAAAAGGTCCTCAAATGATCCCCTAATAGTCCCGAAATGACCGTGACGGGATCCCCACAACTATCCAGAAATAATGCCGAAAGGGTCCGCAAATGATCCCGTATTAGTCGAGAAAAAGTCCCGAAATGACCCCGACGGGATCCCGGACGAATCCCAAAAACCATCCAGAAATGATGCCAGTAGGTATCCCAAATGATCCCGAAATAGTCCCGAAATGACCTCGTAGGCATCCCGGACGGATCCCGAAAATTATCCATAAATGATGCCGGAAAGGTCCCCAAATGATCCCCTAATAGTCCCGAAATTACCCTGATGGGATCCCGAAAACCATCCAGAAATGATGCCGGAAGGGTTCCCAAATGATCCCGTATTAGTCGCGAAAAAGTCCCGAAATGACCCCGACGGGATCCCGGACGGATCCCGAGAACCATCCAGAAATGATGCCGAAAGGGTTGCCAAATGATCCCGTATTAGTCGCGAAAAAGTCCCGAAATGACCCAGACGGGATCCCGGACGGATCCCGAAAACCATCCAGAAATGATGCCGGAAGAGCCCACAAATGATCCCGAAAAAGTCCCGAATGACCCCGACGAGATACCGGACGGATCCCGAAAACCATCCAGAAATGATGCCGGAAGAGCCCCAAATGATCCCGAAAAAGTCCCCAAATGACCCCGACGAGATCCCGGACGGATCCCGAAAACCATCCAGAAATGATGCCGGAAGAGCTCCCAAATGATCCCGAAAAAGTCCCCAAATGATCCCGACGATATCCCGGACGGATCCCGAAAACCATCCAGAAATGATGCCAAATGATCCCGTATTAGTCGCGAAAAAGTCCCGAAATTACCCCGCCGGGATGCCGGACGAATCCCGAGGACCATCCAGAAATGATGCCTAAAGGGACCCAAAATAACCCTGAAAAAGTCCCGTAATGATCCCGGAAACCATCAAGAAATGATGGGTCCCCAAATGATCGCGAAATAGTCCCGAAATGATTCCGGAATAGTTCCAAAAATGTCCCAAAATAACACCGACGGGATCCCGGACGGATTCCGAAAACTATACAGAAATGATACCGGAAGGGTCCCAAAATAATCCCGAAAAGGTCCCGAAATTAACCCGGCGTAATCCCGGACCGATCCCGAAAACCATCCAGAAATGATCCCGGAAGGTAATTATAAAACCATGTTAATAAGGCAGCAGGCGCATTGGAGCGAATAAAATGTTACATAGAAACATACAGGTAAAGCTAATAAAAGCGTGCTAATAAAAACAATTGATGGAGGGCGGATGGCGGGAGTAGAGGAGAGAACCACTGATCGTTCCTCCAAAATTGTCTAGATCTCGATCTGTATGTACCAGATACCAAAAACTATTGATTTAAGAGAAAATTTATATTGAGTTATAACAATTTACAGATTTTACACCAGAGGGGGTGATAAAGGGGGGCGGGCGGAGGGTGTCACTGCTTACTTTGTAAGCCCTCGACTTATTTGACCCCTTGAGTCTGTGATATTGGTGAAGGCCAGTACACGTAAAGTTATAATGTGTAAAAATTATTAAAAAATAATTGCTCGAAGGAGTCGTGGGACCTCCACCCCTCTTTCCATGTTCGAAAAAAATTTCGCTAGTAGACTACTGTCTGTGTCCCAAATTTCATCAAAATCCGTGTAGCCATTCTGGCGTGATTCAGTCGCAAAGACGAAAAAATATAATAATTAAATTATAACTGTTCCTAGGGGGCGGATACCACGCCCCTTTTGAAAAATATATAGCTAGTAGATCCTTCTAGACTATTGGCTATATGTGTGCAAAATGTCATTCAAATCGGTCCAGCCGTTCTTGCGTGATTGAGTCACAAAGACAAACATCCAAACATCCAAACATCCAAACATCTAAACATCCAAACTTTGCCATTTATAATATAATTATTAGATTAGATTAGATTAGATTAGATTAGACTAGCCTTTACCCGCGGCCCCGTCCGCAAGGAGAAAATAAAATATATGTGCTATTCGCGTTAGTCTGCTTATCAAGTTATCTGTTTAAAAATTATTTTTGTCTAATGTATTTTATTTTTGTAATTTATTAAAAAAATAAAACTAAATGAGAAGATAAGCTGAATGAATAGTATAATACAGTTTTTTTGAATTAAAAAAAATACATTTTGTTTTTAAATTAAATTAACTGATATGAAAGGGGTGAAAGAATTACTACTCATAGAACAAAGGAGTGAAACTACAATTAGCTAAAACCAAAGAGAATTTTTTAGATGAAAAAAGTGTTGCTTTTTGGGGTATTTAGTTGGTTAAAATATTACAAAAAGTGTAATTATAGTTATAAGGGTTCGTTACACGATTAATTTAAAAAACTGAAAAATAGAACGAAAAAGCTGTGTAAGCTTTAAGATAGGATAGGATAGGATAGGTTAGGTGGTAGCTGCCCTGATAAGGATAGCTCACTTGGACAACACGAAGGTCCGTTGTGATACCACATACACCAAAAATAACGGTGACCTAGATCCAGCTACTTAGAGAATCGTTGGGTAGCAACGATAAAGCTCCGAATGATACCGATCTCAACTTTGGATATATCCTCGGGAGATCCAAGTGAGTCGCGACCGAAGTACTTTCGCCTAATTCTGGCAAAAGCTGGACAATCAAGCATAAAGTGATTTGGTGATTCCAACTCATCATCCTCCATACAGCTGCAGCAGGATGGAGTTTCCAGTATATTGAGACGTACCGCATGGATACCCATGGGACAGTGCCCTGTCAAAACCCCAATGACCATTGATAGGTGAGCCTTAGTGAACCCAATTATTTCAGCAGACCTCCTGCCATCCACTTTCGGCCAGAAAGATCTTGCTACCCTGCAAGACGTGGTATCCGCCCAACGTTTGCTGAGCTGATTCGAGGCCCAGCTATGGAGGAGCAATCCACAGGTGGCCAGCGGGATCCCGAAGTCCCTACAGCCATCTTCATCCGGTTCAGTTGTACCGATGCGGGCTAAGAGATCCGCTTGACAGTTACCCGGGATATCACTATGGCCCGGGACCAGATAATCTTAATTGTAAAATAATTCGATGCAATCGCAAGCGAGGTCAGGCACTCCCAGACCACCCTCGATCGCACTGTAGTTGAGCTCAAGGCCTTGATAGCCGATTGGCTATCAGAGTAGATGTTAAATTCCCTAACCGTGGTAGCACTGGATAGCATTCCATCCACCGCATCCTTAATCGCAGCAATTTCCGCTTGGAATACACTGCAGTGATCAGCCAACTTAAACTTGCGGCTTAAATTTAGCTCTTGACAAAAGACCCCCCCACCAACCTTTCCATCCAGCTTTGACCCATCCGTGAACAAGTTAACCGGTCCCATGCCCCAGATAATTCCTCTTCCCCAATCCTCTCTCTCTGGAATAACTGGGGTGAAGGTTGTATAGGGAGCTGTTATCGGCATACAGTAGTCCGTTCTGTCCGGGATGAAGTCGAAACTGGTAAGAAGGCTAGAGTGTCCGCGGTCAGAAAGTCTATATCCCATATCACGAAGCCTGACCAACGACCTTGCCGCGGCCGCCTTTCCCGCAATATCTACTGGGTATATGTTCAGCATGACGTTCAGCTTTAAGCTAAAACATACCGAATTTTAATTACGAATAATTAGCAGCAAATCCACGCTCATAAAAGCTCGTAATTTAAAAAGGCATGTATGCTGAACTACCGGTTGCGAAGAGACGTAAAATGATCCCGGAAGGGTCCCAAGATGATACTAAAATTCCAGGACAGATCCCGAAAATCATCCAAAAATTAACCAGGAGGGGTCCCAAAATGATTCAGAAATAGTCCCGAAAAAGTCCCGAAATTACCCTTATGGGTTCCCGTACAGATCCCGAAAACCATCCAGAAATGATACCGAAAGGCTCCCCAAATCATTCCGTATTAGTCCCGAAAAAGTACAGGAATGGCCCCGACGGGATTCCTGACGGCTCCCGAAAACCATCCAGAAATTGTGCCGGAAGTGACACCAAAAGATCCCGAAATGGCCCCGACGGGATCCCGGTTGGATCCCGAAAACCATACTGAAATGATGTCGGAAAATACCCCAAATGATCCCGAAATAGCCCCGAAAAAGTCCATAAATGATCCCGACGGGATCCCGGACAGATCCCGAAAACTATCCAGAAATGATGCCGGAAAGGTCCTCAAATGATCCCCTAATAGTCCTGAAATGACCCTGACGGGATCCCGGAAGGATCCCACAGACTATACAGAAATGATGCCGAAAGGGTCCCCATTTGAGCCCTTATCAGTCGAGAAAAAGTCCCGAAGTGACCCCGACGGGATCCCGAAAACTATCTAGAGATGATGCCGGAAGGTACCCCAAAATGATCCCGAAATAGTCCCGAAGTGACCCCTACGGGATCCCGGACGGATCGCAAAAACTATCCCGGACGGATCCCGTAAACCATCCAGAGATGATGCCGGAAGAGACCCCAAATGATCCCGCAAAAGTCCCAAAATGA
The DNA here is from genome assembly GCF_040869045.1 of Eurosta solidaginis. Taxonomy (NCBI): domain Eukaryota; kingdom Metazoa; phylum Arthropoda; class Insecta; order Diptera; family Tephritidae; genus Eurosta; species Eurosta solidaginis. The sequence continues at coordinate 183,841,898 of NC_090323.1, forward strand.
CACCGACAGGATCCCGGACGGATCCCGAAAACCATCCAGAAATGATGCCGAAAGAGACCCCAAATGATCCCGCAAAAGTCACAAAATGACCCCGACAGGATCCCGGACGGATGCCGAAAACCATCCAGAAATGATGCCGGAAGAGACCCCAAATGATCCCGCAAAAGTCCCAAAATGACCCCGACAGGATCCCGGACGGTTCCCGTAAACCATCCAGAAATGATGCCGGAAGAGACCCCAAATGATCCCGCAAAAGTCACAAAATGACCCCGACAGGATCCCGGACGGATTCCGAAAACCATCCAGAAATGATGCCGGAAAGTTGCTCAAAAGATCACCTAATAGTCTCGAAATGACGCCGATGGGATACCGGACGGATCCCGTAAACCATCCAGAAATGGTGCCGAAAGTTCCCCAAATGATCCTGTATTAGTCAAGAAAAAGTACCGAAATGACCCCGACGGGATCCCGGACGGATCCCGAAAACCATATAGAAATGATGCTGGAAGTTACCCCAAATGATGCAGAAATAGTCCCGATATGACATCGACGGGATCCCGGACGGATCCCGAAAACCATCCAGAAATGATGCTGGAAGAGAACCCAAATGATCCCGCAAAAGTCCTAAAATGACCCCGACAGGATCCCGGACGGATCCCGAAAACCATCCAGAAATGACGCCGGAAGAGACCCCAAATGATCCCACAAAAGTCCCAAAATGACCCCGACAGGATCCCGGACGGTTCCCGTAAACCATCCAGAAATGATGCCGGAAGAGACCCCAAATGATCCCGCAAAAGTCACAAAATGACCCCGACAGGATCCCGGACGGATTCCGAAAACCATCCAGAAATGATGCCGGAAAGTTCCTCAAAAGATCACCCAATAGTCTCGAAATGGCCCCGACGGGATCCCGGACGGATCCCGTAAACCATCCAGAAATGATGCCGAAAGGTTCCCCAAATGATCCTGTATTAGTCAAGAAAAAGTACCGAAATGACCCCGACGGGATCCCGGACGGATCCCGAAAACCATATAGAAATGATGCTGGAAGTTACCCCAAATGATGCAGAAATAGTCCCGATATGACATCGACGGGATCCCGGACGGATCCCGAAAACCATCCAGAAATGATGCTGGAAGAGAACCCAAATGATCCCGCAAAAGTCCTAAAATGACCCCGACAGGATCCCGGACGGATCCCGAAAACCATCCAGAAATGACGCCGGAAGAGACCCCAAATGATCCCACAAAAGTCCCAAAATGACCCCGACAGGATCCCGGACGGTTCCCGTAAACCATCCAGAAATGATGCCGGAAGAGACCCCAAATGATCCCGCAAAAGTCACAAAATGACCCCGACAGGATCCCGGACGGATTCCGAAAACCATCCAGAAATGATGCCGGAAAGTTGCTCAAAAGATCACCTAATAGTCTCGAAATGACGCCGATGGGATACCGGACGGATCCCGTAAACCATCCAGAAATGGTGCCGAAAGTTCCCCAAATGATCCTGTATTAGTCAAGAAAAAGTACCGAAATGACCCCGACGGGATCCCGGACGGATCCCGAAAACCATATAGAAATGATGCTGGAAGTTACCCCAAATGATGCAGAAATAGTCCCGATATGACATCGACGGGATCCCGGACGGATCCCGAAAACCATCCAGAAATGATGCTGGAAGAGAACCCAAATGATCCCGCAAAAGTCCTAAAATGACCCCGACAGGATCCCGGACGGATCCCGAAAACCATCCAGAAATGACGCCGGAAGAGACCCCAAATGATCCCACAAAAGTCCCAAAATGACCCCGACAGGATCCCGGACGGTTCCCGTAAACCATCCAGGAACGATTACGGAAGGGACCCAAAATAACCCCGAAAAAGTCCCGTAGTGATCCCGGAAACCGTAAAGAATTTATCTCTCAAAGGTACGCAAATTATCCCGAAAATACACCGACGGGATGCCAGACGGATCTCGAAACCCATCCACAAATGATGCCGGAAGGGTCCCCAAATGATCCCGAAATAGTTCCGAAATTATCCCGACGGGTTCCCGGACGGATCCCGATAACTATAAAGAAATTATGCCGGAAGGGTCCCAAAATGATCCCGAAATAGTCCCGAAAAAGTCCCGAAATGACACCGGCGGGATCCCGGTCGGCTCCCGAAAACCATCCAGAAATGATCCCGGAAGGGTCTCGATATGACCCTAACGGGATTACAAATAAGGTGAAGCTAATTATAAAACCAGGTTAATAAGGCAGCAGGCGCGTTGGAGTGAATGAAGTGTTACATAGAAACATACAGTTAAAGCTAATAAAAGCGTGCTAATCAATGCAATTGGAGGAGGGAGGATGGCGGGAGGAGTAGGAGAGGACCGCTGATCGTTTTTCCAAATTGTTTAGATCTCGATCTGTATGTGCCAGATACCAAAAACTATTGATTCAGGAGAAAATTTATATTGAGTTATAACAATATATAGATTTTACGCCAGAAGGGGGGAGAAGGGGGGAGGTTGGCGGAGGGTGTCACTGCTCACTTTGTAAGCCCTCGACTTATTTATCCCATTGAGTCTGTAATATTGGTGAAGGCCAGTATACGTAAAGTTATAATGTGTAAAAATTATTAAAAAGTATTTGTTTGAAGGGGTCATGGGACCCCACACCCCTTTCCATGCTCGAAAAAAATTTCGCTAGTAGACTATTGTCTGTGTCCCAAATTTCATCAAAATCCGTGCAGCCGTTTTGGCGTGATTCAGTCACAAAGACGGAAAAATACAATAATTAAATTATAACTGTTCCTAGGGGGCGGGGACCTCCCCCCTTTTGAAAAATATAAAGCTAGTAGATCCTTATAGACTATTGGCTATATGTGTGCAAAATTTCATCCAAATCCGTTCAGCCGTTCTTGCGTGATTGAGTCACAAAGACAAACGTCTGGACAAACATCCAAACATCCAAACTTTGCCATTTATAATATATACTAGCCTTTACCCGCGGCCCCGTCCGCAAGGAAAATTTTAAATATATGGGCTATTCGCGTTAGCCTGCTTATTATCTGTTTAAAATTTTGTTTTCTGTCTAATGCATTTTATTTTTGTAATTGAGTAAAAAAAAGAACTAAATGAGCTGATAACCTGATAGGATCCCAAATGATCCCGAAATTATCCAGAAAAAGCTACGAAATGACCCCAACGCTATCGCGGACGGATCCCGAAAACTATCCAGAAATGCCCCGAAAGGGTCTCCAAAAGTTCCCCGAATAGTCCAAAAAAACCCGAAATGAGAGCGACACGATTCTAGACGTATCCAGAGAACCACACAGAAATGATCCCTGAAGGTGTTCCAAAATGATCCCGAAAAGGTTCCGAAATGACCCTGACGGGCTCCCGGGCGGATCTCAAAAACCATCCAGAAAATATCCAGGAAGGGTCCCTAAATTATCCCGACTAACTTCAGAAAAAGTTCCGAAATGGCTCCGAGGGGATCCACGATGGATCGCGAAAACCATACAGAAATGATTCCGGAAGGATTCCAAAATGATCCCGAAATAGTCCGGAATTGACCCAGATGGGATCCCACACAGATCCAGAAATGATCCCGGAAGGGTGCAAAAACTATCCCGGAAAAGTAACAAAAAATCCCGAAATGGCTCCTACGGCATCCCGGACGGATCCAGAAATAATCTCGGAAGGGTCCCCAAATGATCCCAAAATGGTCCCGAAATGACCCTGATGGATCCGGCAAACCATCAAGAAATTATGCCGAAAGGGTCCCAAAATGATCCCGAAATAATACAGAAAAAGTCACGAAACGACCCCTAGAGGATCCCCAAATGATCCTGTATTAGCCACGAAAAGGTCCCGAAATAACCCCGACGGGATCCCGGACAAATCCCGAAAACCATCCAGAAATGATGCCGGAAGGAATCCCAAATGATTCCGTAAAAGTCCCGCATTGATTCCGACGGGATCCCGAACGGATACCGAAAATCATCCAGAAGTGATGCCGGAAAGGTCCTCAAATGATCACCTAATAGTCCCGAAATGACCCTTAAGGGGCATGGACGGATCCCATAAACCATCCAGAAATGATCCCGATATAGTCCCGAAGAAGTCCCGAAATTACCCTGACGGGATCTCGAACGCACCCCTAAATGACCCTGACGGGATCCCGGACAGATCCCGAAATCCCTCCAGAAATGATCTTGGGAGGGACCCCAAATGATCCCGAAAAAGTCCCGCAATGATTCCAAGGGGATCCTGATCGGATACCGAAAACCATCCAGAAGTGATGCCGGAAAGGTCCTCAAATTATCACCTAATACCAAAATGAACCTGACGGCATCCCGGACTGATCCCAAAATCCATCCAGAAATGATCTTGGGAAGGTCCCAAAATTATCCCGAAATAGTCTCGGAAAAGTTCAGAAATTACCCTGACGGGTTCCCGGACGAATCCTGAAAGCCATCTCTAAATGATCCCGAAAAAGTCCCGAAATGACCCTGACTGGACCCCGAAAGGATCCCGAAAACTATCCAGAAATGATGCCGGAAATGTCCTCAAATGATCACCTAATAGTTCCGAAAAGACCCTGACGGGATCCCGAACGGATCCCGACAACTATCTAGAAATGATGCCGAAAGGGCCCGCAAATGATCCCGTATTAGTCGAGAAAAAGTCCCGAAATGAACCCGACGGGATGCCGGACGAATCCCAAAAACCATCCAGAAATGATGCCGGAAGGGACACCAAATGATCCCGAAAAAGTCCCGCAATAATTCCGACGGGATCCTGAGCGGATACCGAAAACCATCCAGAAGTGATGCCGAAAAGGTCCTCAAATGATCACCTAATAGTCCCAAAATGACCCTGACGGCATCCCGGACAGATCCCGAAACCCATCCAGAAATGATCTTGGGAGGGTCCCAAAATTATCCCGAAATAGTCTGGGAAAAGTCCAGAAATTACCCTGACGGATCCCGGACGAATCCTGAAAACCAATCTTAAATGATGCCGAAAAAGTTCCGAAATGACCCTGATGGGACCCGGAAAGGATCCCGAAAACTAACCAGAAATGATGCCGGAAAGGTCCTCAAATGATCTCCCAATAGTTCCGAAAAGACCCTGACGGGATCCCGAACGGATACCGACAACTATCCAGAAATGATACCGAAAGGGCCCGCAAATGATCCCGTATTAGTCGAGAAAAAGTCCCGAAATGACCCCGACGGGATGCCGGACGAATCCCAAAAACCATCCAGAAATGATGTCGGAAGGGACCCCAATGATCCCGAAAAAGTCCCGCAATTATTCCGACGGGAATCTGAACGGATACCGAAAACCATCCAGAAGTGATGCCGGAACGGTCCTCAAATGCTCACCTAATAGTCCCAAAATGACCCTGAGGGCATCCCGGACAAATCCCGAAATCCATCCAGAAATGATCTTGGGAAGGTCCCAAAATGATCCCGAAATAGTCTCGGAAAAGTCCAGAAATTACCCTGACGGGTTCCCGGACGAATCCTGAAAGCCATCCTTAAATGATCCCGAAAAAGCCCCGAAATGACCCTGACGGGATCCCGAAAGGATTCCAAAAACTATCCAGAAATGATGCCGGAAAGGTCCTCAAATGATCCCCTAATAGTTCCGAAATGACCGTGACGGGATCCCGAACGGATCCCGACAACTATCCAGAAATTATGCCGAAAGGGTCCGCAAATGATCCCGTATTAGTCGAGAAAAAGTCCCGAAATGACCCCGACGGGATCCCGGACGAATACCAAAAACCATCCAGAAATGATGCCGGTAGGTAGCCCAAATGATCCCGAAATAATGCCGAAATGACCTCGTCGGCATCCCGGACGGATACCGAAAATTATCCAGAAATGATGCCGGAAAGGTCCACAAATGATCCCCTAATAGTCCCGAAATTACCCTGATGGGATCCCGGACGGATCCAGAAAACCATCCAGAAATGATGCCGGAAGAGCCCCCAAATGATCCCGAAAAAGTCCCCAAATGACCCCGACGAGATCCCGAAAACCATCCAGAAATGATGCCGGAAGAGCCCCAAATGATCCCAAAAAAGTCCCCAAATGACCCCGACATACTCCAGAAAAGGTTCCGAAATGGCTGCGAGGGAATCAACGACGGATCGCGAAAACCATACAGAAATGATTCCGGAAGGATCCCAAAATGATCCCGAAATAGTCCGGAAATGACCCAGATGGGATCCCGCACAGATCCAGAAATGATCCCGGAAGGGTCCAAAAACTATCCCTGAAAAGTAACAAAAAATCCCGAAATGGCTCCTACGGCATCCCGGACGGATCCAGAAATGATCTCGGAAGGGTCCCCAAATGATCCCAAAATGGTCCCGAAATGACCCTGATGGATCCGGCAAACCATCAAGAAATTATGCCGGAAGGATCCCCAAATGATCCCGAAATAAATCAGAAAAAGTCACGAAACGAACCCTAGAGGATCCCCAAATGATCCCGTATTAGCCCCGAAAAAGTCCCAAAATGACCCTGACGGGATCCCGAAAGGATTCCGAAAACAATACAGAAATGATGCCGGAAAGGTCCTCAAATGATCCCCTAATAGTCCCGAAATGACCGTGACGGGATCCCGACAACTATCCAGAAATGATGCCGAAAGGGCCCGCAAATGATCCCGTATTAGTCGAAAAAAGTCCCGAAAGGACCACGACGGGATCCCGGACGAATCCCAAAAACCATCCAGAAATGATGCCGGTAGGTATCCCAAATGATCCGGAAATAGTCCCGAAATTACCTCTTCGTCATCCCGGACGGATCCCGAAAATTATCCAGAAATGATGCCGGAAAGGTTCCCAAATGATCCCCTAATAGTCCCGAAATTACCCTAATGGGATCCCGGACGGATCCCGAAAACCATCCAGAAATGATGCCGAAAGGGTTCCCAAATGATCCCGTATTAGTCGCGAAAAAGTCCCGAAATTACCCCGACGAGATCCCGAAAACCATCCAGAAATGATGCCGGAAGAGCCCCCAAATGATCCCGAAAAAGTCCCCAAATGACCCCGACGATATCCCGGACGGATCCCGAAAACCATCCAGAAATGATGCCGGAAGAGCCCCCAAATGATCCCGAAAAAGTCCCCATATGACCCCGACGAGATCCCGCACGGATCCCGAAAACCATCCAGAAATGATGCCGGATGAGCCCCAAAACGATCCCGAAAAAGTCCCCAAATGACCCCGACGAGATCCCGAAAACCATCCAGAAATGATGCCGGAAGAGCCCCCAAATGATCCCGAAAAAGTCCCCAAATGACCCCGACGATATCCCGGACGGATCCCGAAAACCATTCAGAAATGATGCCGGAAGAGCCCCCAAATGATCCCGAAAAAGTCCCCATATGACCCCGACGAGATCCCGCACGGATCCCGAAAACCATCCAGAAATGATGCCGGAAGGGTTCCCAAATGATCGCGAAATAGTCCCGAAATGATTCCGGAATAGTCCCGAAAATGTTCCAAAATAACCCCGACGGGATCCCGGACGGATCCCGTAAACTATACAGAAATGATCCCGGAAGGGTCCCAAAATGATCCCGAAATAGTCCGGAAAAAGTCCCGAATAAAAAGTTAGATGGAAACATACAGGTAAAGCTAATAAAAGCGTGCTAATAAAAACAATTGATGGACTGCGGATGGCGGGAGTAGAGGAGAGGACCGCTGATCGTTCCTCCAAAATTGTCTAGATCTCGTTCTGTATGTACCAGCTACCAAAAACTATTGATTTAGGAGAAAATTTAGATTGAGTTATAACAATTTATGGATTTTACACCAGAGGGGGTGATAAAGGGGGGCGGGCGGAGGGTGTCACTGCTTACTTTGTGAGCCCTCGACTTATTTGACCCCTTGAGTCTGTGATATTGGTGAAGGCCAGTATACGTAAAGTTATAATGTGTAAAAATTATGAAAAATAATTTCTCGAAGGGGTCGTGGGGCCCCCACCCCTCTTTCCATGTTCGAAAAAAATTTCGCTAGTAGACTACTGTCTGTGTCCCAAATTTCATCAAAATCCGTGTAGCCATTCTGGCGTGATTCAGTCGCAAAGACGAAAAAATATAATAATTAAATTATAACTGTTCCTAGGGGGCGGGGACCACGCCCTTTTTGAAAAATATATAGCTAGTAGATCCTTCTAGACTATTGGCTATATGTGTGCAAAATTTCATCCAAATCGGTCCAGCCGTTCTTGCGTTATTGAGTCACAAAGACAAACGTCTGGACAAACATCCAAACATCCAAACATCTTAACATCCAAACTTTCCCATTTATAATATACTAGCCTTTACCCGCGGCCCCGTCCGCAAGGAGAAAATGAAATATGTGGGCTATTCACGTTAGCCTACTTATAAAGTTATCTGTTTAAAATTTTTTTTCTGTCTAATGCATTTTATTTTTGTAATTGAGTAAAAAAAAGAACTTTATGAGCTGATAACCTGATAGGATCCCAAAATGATAACGAAATTATCCAGAAAAAGCCACGAAAAGACCCCGACGCTATCGCGGACGGATCCCGAAAACCATCCAGAAACGCCCCGGAAGTGTTTCCAAAAGTCCCCGAAGTAGTCCCAAAAAAACCCGAAATGACAACGACACGATTCTAGACTTATCCAGATAACCACACAGAAATGATTCCTGAAGGGTACCAAATTGATCCCGAAATAGTCCCGAAAAAGTTCCGAAATTACCCTGACGGGCTCCCGGACGGATCTCAGAAACCATCCAGAAAATATCCAGGAAGGGTCCCTAAATTATCCCGACTAACTCCAGAAAAAGTTCCGAAATGGCTCCGAGGGGATCCACGATGGATCGCGAAAACCATACAGAAATGATTCCGGAAGGATTCCAAAATGATCCCGAAATAGTCCGGAATTTACCCAGATGGGATCCCGCACAGATCCAGAAATGATCCCGGAAGGGTGCAAAAACTATCCCGGAAAAGTAACAAAAAATCCCGAAATGGCTCCTACGGCATCCCGGACGGATCCAGAAATGATCTCGGAAGGGTCCCCAAATGATCCCAAAATGGTCCCGAAATGACCCTGATGGATCCGGCAAACCATCAAGAAATTATGCCGAAAGGGTCCCAAAATGATCCCGAAATAATACAGAAAAAGTCATGAAACGACTCCTAGAGGATCCCCAAATGATCCCGTATTAGCCCCGAAAAGGTCCCGAAATAACCCCGACGGGATCCCGGACAAATTCCGAAAACCATCCAGAAATGATGCCGGAAATGTCCTCAAATGATCACCTAATAGTTCCGAAAAGACCCTGACGGGATCCCGAACGGATCCCGACAACTATCTAGAAATGATGCCGAAAGGGCCCGCAAATGATCCCGTATTAGTCGAGAAAAAGTCCCGAAATGAACCCGACGGGATGCCGGACGAATCCCAAAAACCAGCCAGGAATGATGCCGGAAGGGACACCAAATGATCCCGAAAAAGTCCCGCAATAATTCCGACGGGATCCTGAGCGGATACCGAAAACCATCCAGAAGTGATGCCGAAAAGGTCCTCAAATGATCACCTAATAGTCCCAAAATGACCCTGACGGCATCCCGGACAGATCCCGAAATCCATCCAGAAATGATCTTGGGAGGGTCCCAAAATTATCCCGAAATAGTCTGGGAAAAGTCCAGAAATTACCCTGACGGATACCGGACGAATCCTGAAAACCAATCTTAAATGATGCCGAAAAAGTCCCGAAATGACCCTGATGGGACCCGGAAAGGATCCCGAAAACTAACCAGAAATGATGCCGGAAAGGTCCTCAAATGATCTCCCAATAGTTCCGAAAAGACCCTGACGGGATCCCGAACGGATCCCGACAACTATCCAGAAATGATACCGAAAGGGCCCGCAAATGATCCCGTATTAGTCGAGAAAAAGTCCCGAAATGACCCCGACGGGATGCCGGACGAATCCCAAAAACCATCCAGAAATGCTTTTGGAAAGTCCCGCAATTATTCCGACGGGAATCTGAACGGATACCGAAAACCATCCAGAAGTGATGCCGGAACGGTCCTCAAATGCTCACCTAATAGTCCCAAAATGACCCTGAGGGCATCCCGGACAAATCCCGAAATCCATCCAGAAATTATCTTGGGAAGGTCCCAAAATGATCCCGAAATAGTCTCGGAAAAGTCCAGAAATTACCGTGACGGGTTCCCGGACGAATCCTGAAAGCCATCCTTAAATGATCCCGAAAAAGCCCCGAAATGACCCTGACGGGATCCCGAACGGATCCCGACAACTATCTAGAAATGATGCCGAAAGGGCCCGCAAATGATCCCGTATTAGTCGAGAAAAAGTCCCGAAATGACCCCGACGGGATCCCGGACGAATCCCAAAAACCATCCAGATATGATGCCGGTAGGTATCCCAAATGAACCCGAAATAATCCCGAAGTGACCTCGTCGGCATCCCGGACGGATACCGAAAATTATCCAGAAATGATGCCGGAAAGGTCTACAAATGATCCCCTAATAGTCCCGAAATTACCCTGATGGGATCCCGGACGGATCCCGAAAACCATCCAGAAATGATGCCGGAAGGGTCCCCAAATGATCCCAAAATGGTCCCCAAATGACCCTGATGGATCCGGCAAACCATCAAGAAATTATGCCGGAAGGGTCCCCAAATGATCCCGAAATAAAACAGAAAAAGTCACGAAATGACCCCTAGAGGATCCCCAAATGATCCCGTATTAGCCCCAAAAAAGTCCCAAAATGACCCTGACAGGATCCCGAAAGGATTCCGAAAACAATACAGAAATGATGCCGGAAAGGTCCTCAAATGATCCCCTAATAGTCCCGAAATGACCGTGACGGGATCCCGACAACTATCCAGAAATGATGCCGAAAGGGTCCGCAAATGATCCCGTATTAGTAGAAAAAAAGTCCCGAAAGGACCACGACGGGATCCCGGACGAATCCCAAAAACCATCCAGAAATGATGCCGGTAGGTATCCCAAATGATCGCGAAATAGTCCCGAAATGACCTCGTCGGCATCCCGGACGGATCCCGAAAATTATCCAGAAATGACGCCGGAAAGGTTCCCAAATGATCCCCTAATAGTCCCGAAATTACCCTAATGGGATCCCGGACGGATCCCGAAAACCATCCAGAAATGATGCCGAAAGGGTTCCCAAATGATCCCGTATTAGTCGCGAAAAAGTCCCGAAATGACCCCGACGGGATCCCGGACGGATCCCGAAAACCATCCAGAAATGGTGCCGAAAGGGTTCCCAAATGATCCCGTATTAGTCGCGAAAAAGTCCCGAAATGACCCCGACGGGATCCCGGACGGATCCCGAAAACCATCCAGAAATGATGCCGGATGAGCCCCAAAATGATCCCGAAAAAGTCCCCAAATGACCCCGACGAGATCCCGGACGGATCCCGAAAACCATCCAGAAATGATGCCGGAAGAGCCCCCAAATAATCCCGAAAAAGTCCCCAAATGACCCCGACGATATCCCGGACGGATCACGAAAACCATCCAGAAATTATGCCGGAAGAGCCCTCAAATGATCTTGAAAAAGTCCCCATATGACGCCGACGAGATCCCGCACGGATCCCGAAAACCATCCAGAAATGATGCCGGAAGGGTCCCCAAATGATCGCGAAATAGTCCCAAAATGATTCCGGAATAGTCCCGAAAATGTTCCAAAATAACCCCGACGGGATCCCGGACGGATCCCGTAAACTATACAGAAATGATCCTGGAAGGGTCCCAAAATGATCCCGAAATAGTCCCGAAAAAGTCCCGAAATTACCCCGGCGTAATCCCGGACCGATCCCGAAAACCATCCAGAAATGATCCCGGTAGGGTCTCGATATGACCCTTACGGGATTACAAATAAGGTGAAGCTAATTATAAAACCATGTTAATAAGGCAGCAGGCGCATTGGAGCGAATAAAAAGTTAGATAGAAACATACAGGTAAAGCTAATAAAAGCTGCTAATAAAAACAATTGATGGAGGGCGGATGGCGGGAGTAGAGGAGAGGACCACTGATCGTTCCTCCAAAATTGCCTAGATCTCGTTCTGTATGTACCAGATACCAAAAACTATTGATTTAGGAGAAAATTTAGATTGAGTTATAACAATTTATGGATTTTACACCAGAGGGGGAGATAAAGGGGGGCGGGCGGAGGGTGTCACTGCTTACTTTGTAAGCCCTCGACTTATTTGACCCCTTGAGTCTGTGATATTGGTGAAGGCCAGTATACGTAAAGTTATAATGTGTAAAAATTATGAAAAATAATTTCTCGAAGGGTCGTGGGACCCCCACCCCTCTTTCCATGGTCGAAAAAAATTTCTCTAGTAGACTACTGTCTGTGTCCCAAATTTCATCAAAATCCGTGTAGCCATTCTGGCGTGATTCAGTCGCAAAGACGAAAAAATATAATAATTAAATTATAACTGTTCCTAGGGGGCGGGGACCACGCCCCTTTTGAAAAATGTATAGCTAGTAGATCCTTCTAGACTATTGGCTATATGTGTGCAAAATTTCATCCAAATCGGTCCAGCCGTTCTTGCGTTATTGAGTCACAAAGACAAACGTCTGGACAAACATCCAAACATCCAAACATCCAAACATCCAAACATCCAAACATCTAAACATCCAAACATCCAAACATCTTAACATCCAAACTTTCCCATTTATAATATATATTAGATACTAGCCTTTACCCGCGGCCCCGTCCGCAAGGAGACAATGAAATATGTGGGCTATTCACGTTAGCCACCTTATAAAGTTATCTGTTTAAAATTTTTTTTCTGTCTAATGCATTTTATTTTTGTAATAGATTAAAAAAACACTAAATGAGTTGATAATCTGATAAGCATGCTTACGTGAATAGTACAATACATTTTTTTTTCGAATTAAGAAATACATTTTATTTGTAAGTTAAATTAATTGATAGGAGGGGGGCGAAGAAATTACTATTCATAGAACAATGGAGTGAAACTACAATTAGCTAAAACCAAAGAGAGTTTTTAGATGAAAATTGCGTCGTTTCTTCGGATATTTAATTGGTTAAAATATTACAAATTGTGTAATTATAGTCATAACACTTCTCAACAGGATTCATTTTGGATATATCACCAAATGGAGGAAAAACGCATGTGTGTTGAATCACCGTCCTCGAAAAAAGATCCTGGAAGAGAAATATTCACCAAAGGATAGTAAAAATCGTGAAAATTTGTACGAAAAAGCGGTGAATTACCTGTTCAAAATTGGTTTCTTCTCTAAAAACCTCACTGAATGGACGCTCAAATAGCCGACTAAAAAACTCAAAATTAGAACAAAAAAAACTCTGTTAGATATTAAAGATAAACCATACCGAATTTTAATTACGAATAATTTGCAGCATATCCATGGCCATAAAAGCCCATTATTTAAAAAGGCGTGAGTGCTGAATTGCCGGTTTAGAAACTGGTTGCTTGTAGACAAATTTCCAAAATGGAAATTCACTAAAGCAGACTATAAAATTTCCAAATTGTAACGAAAAAGTTGTGTTTAATATGAAAGATAAAATATACCAAATTTTGATTTCGACTAATTTGCAGCATATCCATAGCCATAAAAGCTCATTATGTAAAAAGGCGTGTGTGCTGAACTACCGGTTTCGATATTGGTTGCTTGTAGAAAAATTTCCAAAATGGAAATTCACTAAAGCAGACTATAAAATTTCCAAATTATAACGAAAAAGTTGTGTTTAATATGAAAGATAAAATATACCAAATTTTGATTTCGACTAATTTGCAGCATATCCATAGCCATAAAAGCTCATTATGTAAAAAGGCGTGTGTGCTGAACTACCGGTTTCGATATTGGTTGCTTGTAGAAAAATTTCCAAAATGGAAATTCACTAAAGCAGACTATAAAATTTCCAAATTATAACGAAAAAGTTGTGTTTAATATGAAAGATAAAATATACCAAATTTTGATTTCGACTAATTTGCAGTATATCCATGGCAATAAAAGCCCATTATTATAAAAGGCTTGTGTGTTAAACTACCGCTTTTGAAAAAGGTTGCTTGTAGAAAAATTTCCAAAATAGAAATTTACGAAAGCAGGCTAAAAAATTTCAAAATTATAACGAAAAAGTTGTGTTAGATATGAAAGATAAAACATACCAAATTTTAATTTCGACTAATTTGCAGCCTATCCATGGCCATAAAAGCTCATTAATTAAAAATGCGTGTGTGCTGAACTACCGGTTTCGAAATTGGTTGCTTGTAAAAAAATTTCCAAAATGGAAATTCACTAAAGCAGACTATAAAATTTCCAAATTATAACGAAAAAGTTGTATTTGATATGAAAGTTAAAACATACCAAATTTTTATTTCGAATAATATGCAGCATATCCAAGGCCATAAAAGCTCATTATTTAAAAAGGCGTGTGTGCTGAACTGCCGGTTTCGAAATTGGTTGCTTGCAGAAAAATTTCCAAATGGAAATTCACTAAAGCAGATTAAAAAATTTTAAATTAGAACGAAAAAGTTGTGTTTGATATGAAAGCTAAAACATACCAAATTTTAATTCCGAATAATATGCAGCATATCTATGGCTACAAAAGCTCATTATTTAAAAAGGCGTGTGTGCTGAACCAGCGGTTTCGAAATTGGTTGCTTGTAGAAAAATTTTCAAAATAGAAATTTACTAAAGCAGACTATAAAATTTTAAATTAGAACGAAAAAGTTGTGTTTGATATGAAAGTTAAAACATACCAAATTTTAATTTCGAATAATATGCAGCATATCCAAGGCCATAAAAGCTCATTATTTAAAAAGGCGTGTGTGCTGAACTACCGGTTTCGAAATTGGTTGCTTGAAGAAAAATTTCCAAAATGGAAATTCACTAAAGCAGACTATAAAATTTCCAAATTATAACGAAAAAGTTGTGTTTGATATGAAAGATAAAACCAGGCATGCTTAACCAACGAACCGATATCATTTCGTTACGATAATTAACGTTAATAAACGAAACAAAGTCATTTCGTTTCGTTTATTAACGTTAAGAACGTCAAATTAACGAAGTGATTTTGCTTCGTTTTCTGCCATATCAAAACGAAATCAAATCGTTTATGTTGATTATTAATTTCAAACTATGCTGGCAAAGCTGATTGATGGCGGAGTCATTAAAGGTGAAGGCATTAGCCAAGCTGATTGCAACTTTTCTCATGAATTTTGACAGTACGAACATTTCTCAGAGTATTTTGACATTACCACCAACGAATTACACAAACAAATTACATGGAGTTCGTGTGTATGTCCGCTCGCTGTTAGCACCTTACTGGCTTCACCATGGCTATAGCATTGCCAGCACAATTCAAACTTTAAGTATCACGTTTTTGTTAACGTTTTTACCGTTAACGAAAGCTTTTCGTTTCGGTTAAAAACGAGATACAATTTATCTTGATAATTTCTTTATCGATAATATTTCGAAGTGTTTCAACGGAAACGGTGGAAATTTTTTGATAAACGATTAGCTTAACGTTAAGGTGCATCCCTGGATAAAACATACCAAATTTTGATTTCGACTAATTTGCAGCATATCCATAGCCATAAAAGCTCATTATGTAAAAAGGCGTGTGTGCTGAACTACCGGTTTCGAGATTGGTTGCTTGTAGAAAAATTTCCAAAATAGAAATTTACTAAAGCAGACTATAAAATTTTAAATTAGAACGAAAAAGTTGTGTTTGATATGAAAGTTAAAACATACCAAATTTTAATTTCGAATAATATGCAGTATATCCAAGGCCATAAAAGCTCATTATTTAAAAAGGCGTGTATGCTGAACTACCGGTTTCGAAATTGGTTGCTTGAAGAAAAATTTCTAAAATGCAAATTCACTAAAGCAGACTATAAAATTTCCAAATTATAACGAAAAAGTTGTGTTTAATATGAAAGATAAAACATACCAAATTTTGATTTCGACTAATTTGCAGCATATCCATAGCCATAAAAGCTCATTATGTAAAAAGGCGTGTGTGCTGAACTACCGGTTTCGAGATTGGTTGCTTGTAGAAAAATTTCCAAAATAGAAATTTACTAAATCAGACTATAAAATTTTAAATTAGAACGAAAAAGTTGTGTTTGATATGAAAGTTAAAACATACCAAATTTTGATTCCGAATAATATGCAGCATATCTATGGCCACAAAAGCTCATTATTTAAAAAGGCGTGTGTGCTGAACCAGCGGTTTCGAAATTGGTTGCTTGTAGAAAAATTTCCAAAATAGAAATTTACTAAAGCAGACTATAAAATTTTAAATTAGAACGAAAAAGTTGTGTTTGATATGAAAGTTAAAACATACCAAATTTTGATTTCGACTAATTTGCAGCATATCCATAGCCATAAAAGCTCATTATGTAAAAAGGCGTGTGTGCTGAACTACCGGTTTCGAGATTGGTTGCTTGTAGAAAAATTTCCAAAATAGAAATTTACTAAATCAGACTATAAAATTTTAAATTAGAACGAAAAAGTTGTGTTTGATATGAAAGTTAAAACATACCAAATTTTAATTTCGAATAATATGCAGCATATCCAAGGCCATAAAAGCTCATTATTTAAAAAGGCGTGTGTGCTGAACTACCGGTTTCGAAATTGGTTGCTTGAAGAAAAATTTCCAAAATGGAAATTCACTAAAGCAGACTATAAAATTTCCAAATTATAACGAAAAAGTTGTGTTTGATATGAAAGATAAAACATACCAAATTTCAATTTCGAATAATTTGTAGCATATCCATGGCCATAAAAGCCTATTATTTAAAAAGGTGTGTGTGCTGAGCTACCGGTTTTGAAATTGGTTACTTGTCGAAAATTTTCCAATTCACTAAAGTAGACTAAATTTCAAAATGAGAATGAAAAGGTTGTGTTAGATATAAAAGATAAATCATACCAAATTTTAATTTCGAATAATTTGCAGTATATCCATGGCCATAAAAGCTCTTTATTTAAAAAGGCGTGTGTGCTGAACCACCGGTTTCGAAATTGGTTGCTTGTAGAAAAATTCCCAAAATAGAAATCTACTGAAGCAGACTAAAAATATTTAAATTAGAACGAAAAATTTGTGTTTGATATGAAAGATAAAACATACCAAATTTTAATTTCGAAGAATTTACAGCATATCCATATCCATAAAAGCTCATTAATTAAAAATGCGTGTGTGCTGAACTACCGGTTTCGAAATTGGTTGCTTGAAGAAAAATTTCCATAATGGAAATTCACTAAAGCAGACTATAAAATTTCCAAATTATAACGAAAAAGTTGTGTTTGATATGAAAGATAAAACATACCAAATTTCAATTTCGAATAATTTGTAGCATATCCATGGCCATAAAAGCCTATTATTTAAAAAGGTGTGTGTGCTGAGCTACCGGTTTTGAAATTGGTTACTTGTCGAAAATTTTCCAATTCACTAAAGTAGACTAAATTTCAAAATGAGAATGAAAAGGTTGTGTTAGATATAAAAGATAAATCATACCAAATTTTAATTTCGAATAATTTGCAGTATATCCATGGCCATAAAAGCTCTTTATTTAAAAAGGCGTGTGTGCTGAACCACCGGTTTCGAAATTGGTTGCTTGTAGAAAAATTCCCAAAATAGAAATCTACTGAAGCAGACTAAAAATTTTTAAATTAGAACGAAAAATTTGTGTTTGATATGAAAGATAAAACATACCAAATTTTAATTTCGAAGAATTTACAGCATATCCATATCCATAAAAGCTCATTAATTAAAAATGCGTGTGTGCTGAACTACCGGTTTCGAAATTGGTTGCTTGAAGAAAAATTTCCAAAATGGAAATTCACTAAAGCAGACTATAAAATTTCCAAATTATAACAAAAAAGTTGTGTTTGATATGAAAGATAAAACATACCAAATTTCAATTCCGAATAATTTGTAGCATATCCATGGCCATAAAAGCCTATTATTTAAAAAGGTGTGTGTGCTGAGCTACCGGTTTTAAATTGGTTGCTTGGCGAAAATTTTCCAATTCACTAAAGTAGACTAAATTTAAAAATGAGAATGAAAAAGTTGTGTTAGATATAAAAGATAAATCATACCAAATTTTAATTTCGAATAATTTGCAGTATATCCATGGCAATAAAAGCCCATTATTATAAAAGGCGTGTGTGTTAAACTACCGCTTTTGAAACAGGTTGCTTGCAGAAAAATTTCCAATTCACATACCAAATTTTAATTTGGAATAATTAGCAGCAAGCCCATTTATTTAAAAAATCGTGGGTGCTGAACTACTGGTTTTGAAACTGGTTGCTTGTCGAAAATTTTCCAATTCACTAAAGTAGACTAAATTTCAAAATGAGAATGAAAAAGGTATGTTACATATAAAAGATAAATCATACTATATTTTAATATCGAATAATTTGCAGCATATCTATGGCCCTGAAAGCCCATTATTTAAAAAGGCGTGAGTGCTGAATTGCCGGTTTTGAAACTGGTTACTTGCGGAAAAATTTCCAATTCACTAAGGCAAACTAAATTTTAAAATTAGGACGAAAAATTTGTGTTCGATATAAAAGATAAAACATACTAAATTTTAATTTCGGATAATTTGCAGCATATCCATGCACCTGAAAGCCCATTATTTAAAAGGCGTGAGTGCTGAACTACCGGTTTTGAAACTGGTTGCTTATAGGAAAAGTTTCAATTCACAAAAGTATACTAAATTTCAAAATTAGAACGAAAAATTTGTGTTAGATATAAAAGATAAAACATACCAAATGTTAATTTCGAAAAATTAGCAGCATATCCATGGCCATAAAAGCCCATTATTAAAAAGGGCGTGTGTGTTGAACTACCGCCTTTGAAATTAGTTGCTTGTAGAAAAATTTCCAATTCACTAAAGCAGACTAAAAAATTTTAATTAAAACGAAAAAGTTGTGTTCGATATGAAAGATAAAACATACCAAATTTTAATTTCGATTGATTTGCAGCAAATCTTTGGTCATAATTTAAAAATGTAATGGCTAAATTCAACAGCGCGTTGACTGACTTTTCGTGTGGTTTGTCGTAGGCGACGTGTTCCTCTTGCTCTGGTGTGTTCGCAGCATGTACATTTTTCACATACATATATCGTATGTTGCTGAAAGCGTTGTTGATTTTCTTCCAATGTTTCGGAAGAGCGTTGATTTTCTGTATATGTGGTTTGTTGTAGGCGACGTTGTTGAGCTTGCTTCGGTGTTCGCGCAGCACGTACATATCACATATATGTCGCATGTTGTTGAAGGTGTTGCTGAGTTTCTTTAGGTATCCCAGCAGTGCGTTTACCGACTTATCGTGTGGCTTGTTGTAGGGGCGACGTGTTCAGCTTGATCCCATGTTTCCGCAGCACGTACATTTTCCACATATATCGTATGTTTTTGCAGGCGTTGTTGAGTTTATTCCGGTGTTTCGGCAACGCGTTTATTGGCTGTGTATTTGGCTTGTCGTAGGCGATGTTGTTAAGCTTGCTCCGGTGTTCCCGCAGCACGTATATTTCCCATATGTGTCGCATGTTGTTGAAGACGTTATTGAATTTCTTCCGGTGTCTCGGCGGCGTGTTGACTGGCAGCGTATGTGGCTTATTGTAGGCGATGTTGTTGGGCTAGCTTCGGTGTTTCCGCAGCGCGTACAGTTTCCATTAATATTGCATGTTGTTGAAGGCGTTGTTGAGTTTGTTTGCTTATTTCAGCGGTTCGTTGAAAGTTTTTCCATTCGGTTTGTTGCTGGCAGCGTTTTTTTGTTTGTTCTGATGTTTCAGGTTCACCGCTACTGTCCTTCATATTTCTTTTTGGGCTTGGCTTGATGTTTCAGGACCATCATTTATATTTAGTCTAAAACGGTCCTGTAAACAACATTGTATGACTTATTATTTTCAGCCAGCACATACAGGTTTTGAGCATTTGAGACACGGGAGCAGCCAACATAAAGTTGTCCATGTGAGAAGCATGGAGTTCCTAAATGAATTCCTGCTACCTTTAAGGTTTGACCCTGTGACTTATTGATGGTCATTGTAAACGCTAATTTCAATGGGAATTGCAATCTTTTGAAACAAAAAGGTATATTGTTTGGAATAATGGGTATGCGTGGAATCAAAACGGTGTCTCCTGCTGCAATTCCTGCGATAATTTTAGCTTTTATAATGTTGGTGCCAAGTTCTGTAATACGTAGTCGGGTGCCATTACATAGTCGGGGTGCATCAAGATTTCTCATCAATATGACCGGAACACCCACTTTGAGTTCTAAGATATGAGATGGTACACCTGTAAGCTCTAGGGAGTTAAGAAATTCAACAGGGTAAGTGGTACTATCATCATCGGCCATTGCGGTGTCCATCGATTTGTAAAGTTTTGAAGGTCCTGCAACCATTTCTAAAATTTTTTTATTTATTTTATTTACCCATTCATTTTTTGGCGATAGTACAGCCCTTTCACGCAACCACTGATCGTTTTCTATATTGTTTCCTAGATCAGGGAAAACTTTTTTAATGAGTTCATTTTCTGTATCTACAGGAGTAGAAAACTCATTGCTAAACTGAACTTTCCCATCTATATCGACTTTGAGGCGACCCTCTCCAATCTGCAAGAGCTTATTTGCAAATATACCTGATTCGAGGTTGGCGGCCACCGTGGTGTGATGGTAGCGTGCTCCGCCTATCACACCGTATGCCCTGGGTTCAACTCCCGGGCAAAGCAACATCAAAATTTTAGAAATAAGATTTTTCAATTAGAAGAAAATTTTTCTAAGCGGGGTCGCCCCTCGGCAGTGTCTGGCAAGCGCTCCGATTGTATTTCTGCCATGAAAAGCTCTCAGTGAAAACTCATCTGCCTTGCAGATGCCGTTCGGAGTCGGCATAAAACATGTAGGTCCCGTCCGGCCAATTTGTAGGGAAAAATCAAGAGGAGCACGACGCAAATTGGAAGAGAAGCTCGGCCTTAGATCTCTTCGGAGGTTATCGCGCCTTACATTTATTTATTTTTTACCTGATTCGAGGTCATTGTAGAGCTTCACACGCATGTTGCATGTTAGGTGCAGCTTTTCAATTTTCAGCCACAACGGTGACGATTTAAGACATGCATTTACTTCATCGGCAGGCGTTCCTCTCTCAATGACGGGTAACGTCTGTCTGAAATCACCTGCTAGTAGTACGACAACACCGCCCATTAATGAATGGTTTCCGCGAATGTCCTGAAGGCTCCGGTTTAACGCTTCTAGTGCATGCTTATGTGCCATTGTACATTCGTCCCATACTATTAATTTGCACTGTTGTAGAAGAACTCCACGTCCACTGTTTTTAGATATATTGCATGTTGGGGTTTCCTCGCTTGCAAGATTGAGCGGAAATTTGAATACAGAATGAGCAGTGCGACCACCATTTAATAATGTTGCTGCAATACCTGAAGATGCTACAGCTAAAGCTATATTTCGATCCTTGCGGAGTTGTGCTAGCAAAAGGTTTAATACGAATGTTTTTCCTGTACCGCCTGGGGCGTCAAGGAAGAAAAGACCCTCTTCACCGATATTTATTCGGTTTAATATTGCATTGTAAACTGCACGCTGCTCGGGAAGTAATTTTGGTGTAGTTTCTTGGACTTGAGCTTCTAAACCTTCAGTATCATAATTAAGCTCCCGTGCAACATCGCTTGATATTTCCCCTCTTCGTTGTGGTGTTGGAAGACCGAAATCAGCCAGGTATTTACCAGCTATGGAAAGCATTTTATCCTCAATCAATACCAAAGCGTCGTTTATTACTATATCGCTGTGGTTATTACTCAGCCTATGGGCTATATCTTCGGATAAAGGTGCTTTGTATTTATTCCACAAGTGAAGTGGATTTGACAATCCGCACGTGCATACCAAAATAGCAAATAATTCTCTTACTTTGGATGCAGAACGACAAAGGACGGCTTCAGCTATAGTATCGTCCCAATGGTTATCATTTTCAAGCAATCCTCGAGCCTCACATGCTTCCCTGAAGGTTTCTTTTTCCTGATTTCCAACGGTTTTAAGCATATGGAAACTCGTTGGGCCCCTTACCTCATTAAGTAAAATACGTAAGCAGAAACATTCAAAATTACTGACATGTACAGTATAAATGCGCCCCAATGCGTCAGCTGCTTTTACTCCTGGCCAGTTATCAACTCGTGTCCCCTGTAGACGGCGTTTCCATTCTTTTCTGGATGCATTCCAAGTATAGTAACGCGGTATTTCACTATAGAGTAGAGTTTTGGCAAAATTATCACTTTCACATAGTTGAAAGAAAGCGGTGAGTGTTGTTTTCGGTGGCGATGTCATTCTATCTTGAAAATTGTGTTCAGTAAAGTACACTCTCTCTCCATTGGGCAAATGAACTGCGAGGTGGACGACGGTTGGATGCCTTTCGTGAAGCGGTAATCCAAAAATTCTCCACGCTGCTTCGTTGCTGCTTACGTATCTCCCTGCCCGGAACACTTGGACTTCATCTGTTAAATCAATACTTGCGTTATCTTGCTGGACACTGAATATGGCTTGGTCGTTTCCTTTGCATATGTATTTGCAAATGTACTTAATTGCTTGAACGGAACTGCAAAATTCGACGTTCAAATGTGCGTTAAATATTTTCGACAAAAGTGGGGAATACGGTACAATCCAGCTATTGTTTACTTCAATTTCCTCATTTACGCCACGAATTTTCATTTTTATTGATTTTCCTCCCTCATCAACTGTCCTCCGTCTGTATAAGGGATATCCATTAGCATTTGTATGCGTATCTTTCAATAAAGCCCTGGGATATTTTTTTGTGCATTTTCTATCTTTCATGCAAGGAGACTGTTGATTCAGTAAGCCGCACGGCCCATGAATCATATGCTTAACCACTATGTCATGCAATGTTTTATCTGTAAGAGGATCAGGAATCTCGGCACTTATTATATCGTCAATCTGGGCGGGACGAACTTTTTCTTTTAGCCAAAGTAATAAATGCACGTGCGGCAATCCACGTTTTTGCCATTCAATGGAATATAAAAAACATCTCACCTCCCCAAATAGTTGGCCTTTTTTGAGTAATGAAACTAATTTTTGGACCTTCAAATTGAAAACTCTAGCTATAAGATCATGCCTGTCGATTGCCGTTTGACCTCGCATGAGAGCTTCAGTTATTTCTGTCCAGGAAGGATTGCACGTCAACGTTATGAATAAGTCGGGTCGGCCGTAGTTACGAACATACGCAAATGCATCCTGTGTATATTCATGAAGATACATTGGGCTGTTTACAAATGATGAAGGAAGGTTATCATTTGTCCTAAATTATTTGGATTTACATCACCATCGGCTCTTACTGCATCTTGTAAATGTATATAGTTTTCCGCTCGCAATTTGGTCTGATTAAGAGTAATATATCTTAATCGTTCGCTTTCTATTTTAACGTACATATCTACCAGAAATTGGTGCATCAGTCGCCTACATCGCATCAGCAGATTGAAGTCGTTTTGTCTGATCATCAAGTGGTAAGCATAGAAGTCCTTGCAAGATACTTTTTTATTTGATATTGGGTACCTGGTACTTGGATTGACTAAAGGGATGTTAAAGTGATAGCTCTCTTGCCCCTTCCAGAATATCAACGGATATTCCAGAGCATCGTAGAATCGGTGCGTGTCAGAAATTCTTGATAGCATGCCGTCTCTTGTTTGCAGAACAATGTCTCGAGCTGTGGTTTGCTCGCTACCCGTAATTATGACCGCTATTTCATTAGTTGTTGGTGCATTGTAGCGTCGTTCGTGTTGCCCTCGCGGCACATGATCAGCGTGAATAACCACTTTGCAGCTTTCATTAGGCATGTTTTCAAGTGCAGGTTTGAACTCTCTAACTAAAGCGTTGTTGTCGTGAAGCATCCGTTGTATTTTCCGAACTATCCCGGTATCAACTCCTGGAATAAGCTTTGACCGCCGTTCAATCTCAGCATCTTCGTCGCCCATAAAATAAATTTGTAAATACTTTGGCTGCACTTCGGAAACAGGAAGTAGAGATCCGACTTTATGGAAAATTTGGCCTTGAATGGTAAATGTTGGAGAAAATCCCGGAATTGAAATTACCTTGTCTGCACCAAAAGATGTCATATGAAAACAGGAATTGTATTTTCTTATATTATTTAAAAAATTGCGCGATTCTATATTCTCGCAGCAATATAACTGTTTCAATGGTTCGAACGGCTCTTCGTCTTTCCATTTCAGCGCCTTACAATATCTGCATTCGTTACTTAAACTTCCTATTTTCAAAAGTGAGTGATTGACATAATCCAGTGTTGTCATATTCAAACGCTGCTTTTTCGAATACGGACCACGTGTTTCTAATAAAAGTCTGGCGTCGTTGATTTGCCCGATCAGAGACTATCCTTCGTCGAGTTTCTGTATCTTCAGAGGTTTCATGGGAACGCTGCCAAGTCAAATATTGTGCATGTTGTTGGAGCCGTTGCTGAGTTTCTTTCGGTGCTTCGGCAGCGCGTTGGCTGGCTACGTATGTGGCTTGTTGTAGGCGACGTTGTTGAGCCTGCTCCGATGTTTCCGTAGCATGTACATTTCCGATGTATGTCGCATGCTGTTGAAGCCGTTGTCGACTTTCTTCAATTGTCTCGGTAGCGCGTTGACCGGCTGCATATGTGGCTTGTTGTAGACGACGTTGTTGAGCCTGCTCCGGTGTTTCCGTAGCACGTACATTTCCGATGTATGTAGCATGCTGTTGAAGCCGTTTTCGACTTTCTTCAATTGTCTCGGTAGCGCGTTGACTGGCTGCATATGTGGCTTGTTGTAGACGACGTTGTTGAGCCTGCTCCGGTGTTTCCGTAGCACGTACATTACCGATGTATGTCGCATGCTGTTGAAGCCGTTGTTGACTTTCTTCCGGTGTCTCGGCAGCGCGTTGACTGGCTGCATATGTGGCTTGTTGTAGGCGACGTTGTTGAGCCTGCTCCGGTGTTTCCATAGCACGTACATTTCCGATGTATGTCGCATGCTGTTGAAGCCGTTGTCGACTTTCTTCAATTGTCTCGACAGAGCGTTGACTGACTGCATATGTGGCTTGTTGTAGGCGACGTTGTTGAGCCTGCTCCGATGTTTCCGTAGCATGTACATTTCCGATGTATGTCGCATGCTGTTGAAGCCGTTGTCGACTTTCTTCCATTGTCTCGGCAGTGCGTTGGCTGGCTGCATATGTGGCTTGTTGTAGGCGACGTTGTTGAGCCTGCTCCGGTGTTTCCGTAGCACGTACATTACTGATGTATGTCGCATGCTGTTGAAGCCGTTGTTGACTTTCTTCCGGTGTCTCGACAGCGCGTTGACTGGCTGCATATGTGGCTTGTTCTAGGCGACGTTGTTGAGCCTGCTCCGGTGTTTCCATAGCACGTACATTTCCGATGTATGTCGCATGCTGTTGAAGCCGTTGTTGACTTTCTTCCATTGTCTCGGCAGTGCGTTGGCTGGCTGCATATGTGGCTTGTTGTAGGCGACGTTGTTGATTTTGTTCCCTTGTCTCAGCGGTTCGTTGAAGAAGCCCTTCAGCTTGTTGACGGCGGCGTTTTTTGGCTTGTTCTGATATTTCAGGTTCACAGCTGCTTTTCCACAGGCGTCTTTTTTGGGCTTGCCGTGATGTTTCAGGACCATCATAATTTTCCTGATATTCCGGCTGCTGTAAACGTTGCTCAGGTTCACAGCTGTTTTTCCTCAGACGTCTATTTTGGGCTTGGCGTGAAGTTTCAGGACCATCATGATTTTGGTGATATTCGGGCTGCTGTAAACGTTGCTCAGGTTCACAGCTATTTTTCCTCAGACGTCTCTTTTGAGCTTGGCGTGATGTTTCAGGATCATCATCATTTTTGTGATATTCCGGCTGCTGTAAACGTTGCTGTTGTGTTTCTGTTGGTTTTTTAGCTGATTCTGAAGTAGGCTGTCGCTCAGCTTGCTCCATCTCCCTAGCTGTTTTCATTAGTCGAGCTTTTTTACTACTCTTATAAAGGTTTGACTTGCGTCTTTTAGGCATTTTGAAGATCTAGTGGAATGGTGTTAAGTAGTAAGTCAAAAATGAAAAAATGCATAAGCTAATAAGCTAAAATAAAGCGGAAACAAAAATTTTCAATTCTATTATTTATATATATAACATCTACTTGAAGCTGCCTGCGCCAAATCGGTCTCAACCTCTTCCGAGGGGATTAAGGTCTAGCTTTTCTTCCAATTTGCTTCGTCCCATTTTTAATTTCTTTCTAGAAACTGGCGGGAAAGGGTTATATGTTTTGTGTTGAGTCCGAATGGCGCCTGCTAGGCAGATGGGTTTTCACTGAGAAGCTTTTCATTGCAGAAATACACTCGGAGAGTTTACCAAATCATTGGTGAGGGTCGACCCCATTTCGAAGAACTGTTTCTAGAGTATATTGATGACAATTCTATCGGAACTTAAAAGTAAAAGCGCTGTTTAAGTGTGGAAAGTGTAGGACCAAATATGAAACGCTCAGAGGATGCATCACGCGAAAGTAACAGTGTGTGTAAGTAACACAGTGCCAATGATGAATAATAAAATGTATAATTTTTCCAAAAAAAAAATTAGAAACCTATACAAAAAATTGTTGATTTTTTAAATTAAAATTAAGTTTTTAAAGTCATAAATTTATTTTTTCAATTTATACATACATAAGCTTGGGTGTAGAAAATGCAGAAAACATTTCATATGCATGTTGTTGTTGCGTGTATACAATTTTTGATAGTAAAGTGGAGAAATGTCCACGTTTGTTATGCTCTAAGAATCAGAGAATACCCCAATTGTAATAAAAGTTAAATTTTGTCTCTTCCAATTTGATAGAACCCATAATAATATTCCATTGAAAAGTTGCTTAAAAATTTGCAAAAAAAAATTTTAGTAAAAACTAAAAAATTTTCTAACGCCTATGAGAGAGGCAGCCAAGTTAACATTCTGCAGAGCAACATATTTTTTGCCTTGACCGCGGTTTATATTTGGGTGAGATTGTAAGCAAAATCTTTACTTCATTTATTATAATATATAATATTAATTATTATTTAAATAAAAGTTCTCCAGTTTTTGATTTTTAAAAAATTGTATTCTAAGTCATCTTTCTTGAAATAAAAAAATTATCAATTTTATGTAAAAAATACCTAACATAGTAGCATTCATTATTTCTTTGTTTTGGATCTGGCTATATATCTCCATTGTTCCATATTTTTCTATTTACGTAGGTAACTATACATATAAAGGAATTTTACTATACCAATAAAAAGAATTATTATTCTTAGAGTAAAAATCATCGTTTTCTTGAGAGCGAAATAAAAAATTTTAATATTTTCCGAGCAAAAAAGAAACTCAAAAAATAACAATTAAAAAGAATTTTTATAATGTAATTTATAACCGTTATGATCCCTGGTCAAGAATAACGCAAATAAAAATTTATGGATGAGTATTTATATGTAACGTAAGCCGATTACCATTCGCTAAGCCGAGGGCGATGTGCAATTGTTTAAGTGAATCATTGTCATATCAAACGAATAGTTTATCCATGTAAAATCTTAATATATAGTAGGTAAGTATGTATGTAGCAATGAATAAAAGCGGCGAGTATGAAACTAAGGGAACTGCTAACATTAAGAAATTAATAATCAGTGTTATGCAAAGTGTGAGAAATGAATGTAAAGAACAACAAAAACAATATGAATGTAATTTAAAAAATATGGAATTGAATTAACATGAATAATAGGCGGAGTTATGACCAAAATTTTAACATTTGTTAAAGTGGAAGTACGATGTTCAAATGTTAAAATAAATCACTTTAACATTAAACGAATTAAATATTTATGTTAAGTCAAAATTAAAAGTATGTAAGATGTATCAATTCACAACAGCCGGTATGCAACAAAGGTAAAAAAAAAATATTAAGGAAAGTGTATTATGCAAAGTATGAGAATTGAATGTAAGAACAGCAACAACAATATGAATCGAAATTAAAAAAAAAAATGGATTTAAATTAACATGACCAATAAGAGGAGGTATGATCAAAATTTTTCTCTGGATTACATTTTTTTTTTTGCTTTTACCGTTTTGTTTACATATATCAATTTCTCTGTATCCCGTCTTACTTTTCACCTAATTTCATTTACAGTTATATATATTTTTTTAAATATAAATTTTTCCATCTAAATAACCGTACATGTAATATAAATCGATAGTACTTACTTTTCGTATACAATTTTTTCCGGTTTCGCTGTCCTAAAGTTTTTTTGGCTTCTGCACTTTTTTAGAGTACACAATTAGAGTTATGTATGTGACTTTAAAATACTATGTCTTTTTTCAGTGTTTTTTAATTCACGAAATATTTTTTAACTTGTTTCAAAACAATTCGTATATAAATATATGCACATTTGTTCATTTAACAGAATTTTTTACAAAAATATTACATCGTCAGACTTGATGCTTCTTTGATCTAGAGCGTTTTAAACTCAATTCAATAACTTATCATTCTTCTAACTAAAATTGTACACATATGCATGTATGTATGTATGTATATAAAGGTAACCGTTTTATGTTAACTTTAAGGAGTAACTCTTTCTAATTTCTGGTGTTTCAGAGCAAAGAATTTGTTGTTATATTTGGACGTATAGATTTTTTAATATACAGTTTGTTAATAGGAGAAAACAAAGTGGTGAATATCGTATTGAATTTTACACATATAATATGTAGAGAATTGAATGTACAGAACAGCAACAACAATGTGAATCGAAATTTAAAAAAATGGAATTGAATTAACATGACCAATAAGAGGAGATATGATCAAAATTTTAACATTTGTTAAAGCGGAATACGATGTTCAAATGTTAAAATAAATAACTTTAACATTAAACGAAGTATATATGTATGTTAAGTCAAATTTAAAAGTATGTAAAATGTATTAATAAATAACATCGGTATGCAACAAAGGTAACTAAAAGTATTAAAGAAAGTGAGTATGGGTGTTATGCAGAGTGTGAGAAATTAATGTAGAGAACAACAACAACAATATGAGCGTAAGTGTGCAACAAAAGTAACTATTAATAAGTTTAAAAAAATTAGAATGAGTATTATACAGAGTGTTAGAATTGAATGTAAAGAACAGCAACAACAATGTTAATCGAAATTAAAAAAAAATGGAATTGAATTAAATGACCAATAAGAGGAGGTATGAGCAAAATTTTAGCATTTGTGGAAACGGAAATGCGATGTTCAAATGTTCAAATAAATCACTTTAACATTAAACGAAGTAAATATGTATGTTAAGTGAAATATAAAAGTATGTAAAATGTATCAATAAATAACAGCGGTATGCAACAAAAGTAACCAAAAATATTAAAAAAA
Organism: Eurosta solidaginis; assembly: GCF_040869045.1. NCBI lineage: Eukaryota > Metazoa > Arthropoda > Insecta > Diptera > Tephritidae > Eurosta > Eurosta solidaginis. The sequence goes on from NC_090323.1 coordinate 183,871,346, forward strand.
GTGAGAATGAGTATTATACAGAGTGTGAGGATTTAATGTAAAGAATAACAACAACAATATGAATTGAATTCAAGAAATATGGAATTGAATTAACATGAATAATAAGCGCAATTATGACCAACATTTTAACATTTGTTAAAGCGGAAGTACGATGTACAACTGTTTAAATAAATCATGGTTACATTGAACAAAATGCATTTGCAGGTAAACTAAAACTGTTATTATGGTAGATAACCGTCTTTTTTCTTTGGACTAAAATTTTTTTTTGCTTTTACCGTTTTTTTTACATATATCAATTTCTATGTATCCCGTTTTACTTTTCACCTATTTTCATTAACAGTTACATATATTTTTTAAAAAAAATTTTTGCACCTAAATATGCGTACATATGTTATAAATCGATAGTACTTACTTTTCGTATACAATTTTTTCCGCTTTCGCGTTCCAAAATTTTTTTTTGGCTTTTGCACTTTTTTAGAGTACAAAATTAGAGTTATGTATGTGACTTTAAAATACTATGCCCTTTTTCAGTGTTTTTTAATTCACGAAATATTTTTTATTTTGTTTCAAAAAAATTCGTATATAAATATATGCACATAGTTCTTTTAATAGAATTTTTATTTCCAAATTTTTCACAAAAATATTATACCGTCAGACTTGATGCTTCTTTGATCTAAAGCGTTTTAAACTCAATTCAATAACTTATCATTCTTCTAACTAAAATTGTACACATATGCATGTATGTATGTATGTATATAAAGGTAACCGTTTTATGTTAACTTTAATTTCTAGTGTTTCAGAGCAAAGAATTTGTTGTTATATTTGGACGTATAGATTTTTTAATATACAGCTAGTTAATAAGAGAAAACAAAGTGGTGAATATCGTATTGAATTTTACAAATATAATATATGGAGAATTGAATGTACAGAACAGCAACAACAATGTGAATCGAAATTAAAAAAAAAAATGGAATTGAATTAAGATGTCTAATAAGCGCAGGTATGATAATAACCCCTAAATGCTCCTGACGGGATCCTGGGGTGATCCCGAAAATCATCCATAAATGATCCTTGAAATATCCTCAAATAATCCGGAAATACTCCCAAAAAAGTCCCGAACAGTCTCTGACGGACCCCGAAATAGTCCTGGAAAAGTCCCGAAATTACGCTGACGGGATTCCGTATGGATCCCGAAAACGATCCCGAAATGATGCCGAAAGGGTCTCAAAATCATCTCGAAATAGTCCTGAAATGACCTCGAAAGGATCCCAAAAACCATACAGAAATGACTTGGATGGATTCTAAAATGATTCCGGAATATTCCCGAAAAAGTACCGAAATAACTCCGACGGAATCCCAGACGAATCACGAAAATCATCCAGAAATTATCCCGGAAGGGTCTCGAAATGATCCCGAAATAGTTACGAAATAACTCCGACGGGATCCCGGAAACTATCCAGAAATGATGCCGGAAAGATTCCCAAATGATCCCCAAATAGTCCCAAAATGACCCCGACGGGATACCGAAAGATGATAGGAGATCCCAGAAATGATAGCGAAAGGGCCCCAAATGATCCCGTATTAGTCGCGAAAAAGTCCGGAAATGACCCCGATGGGATCCCGCACGGGTCCAGAAATAATCCCGGAAGGGTCCCAAAACTATCCCGAAAAAGTAACAAAAAAATCTCGAAATTACTCCTACGGCATCCCGGACTGATCCAGAAATGACCTCGGAAGGGTCCCCAAATGATCCCAAAATGGTCCCGAAAATACCCTGATGGATCCGGCAAACCATGAAGAATTGATGCCGGGAGAGTCCCCAAATGATCCCGAAATAATACAAAAAAAATTATGAGATGACCCCTAAAGTGTCTCCAATGATCCCGAAATTGTCCCGTAATAGTCTTGAAATTACCCTGATGGGTTCCCGTACAGATCCCGAAATCCATTCAGAAGTGATGCCGGAAGGGTCCCCAAATGACCCCGTATAAGCCCTGAAAAAGTTTCGAAATGACCCAGACGGGCTCCCGGACGGATCCCGAAAACCACCCAAAAATTATACCGAAATAGTCCCGAAGAAGTCCCGAAATGACCCTGACGGGATCTCAAACGGATCCCTAAATGACTTTATCGGGATCACGGACAGATCCCGAAATCCATCCAGGAATGATCTTGGAAGGGTCCCAAAATGATCCTGAAATAGTCTTAGAAAAGTCCAGAAATTACCCTGATACCGAAAAGTCCCGAAATGAACCTGACGGGGTCCCGTAGGGATCCCGAAAACCATCCAGAAATGACGCCGGTAGGTACCCCAAATGATCCCGAAAAAGTCCTGAAATGAACCCGACGGGATCCCAGACGAATACCGAAAACCATCCAGAAATGATGCCGGTGAGTACCCCAAAATCATCCCGAAATAATGCCGAAATGACCCTGAAGGGATCCCCGAGGGATCCCGGAAACTATCCAGAAATGATGCCCGAAAGGTTTCCATATAATCCGCAAATAGTCCCGAAATGACCCTGACGAGATCCCGGACGAATCCCGAAAACCATCCAGAAATGATGCCGAAACGGTCCCAAAATGATCCCGTATTAGTCCCGAAATGACCCCGATCCCAAACGGAAACCGAAAACCATCCAGAAATGATGCCGGAAAGGTCCTCAAAAAATCACCTAATAGTCTCGAAATGACCCCGTCGGGATCACGGACGGATCCCGAAAACGTCCTGAAATGAACCCGACGGGATTCCAGACGAATACCGAAAACCATGCAGAAATGATGCCGGTGAGTACCCCAAAATTATCCCGAAATAGTCCCGAAATTACCCTGAAGGGATCCCCGAGGGATCCCAGAAACTATCCAGAAATGATGCCCGAAAGGTTCCCAAATAATCCCCAAATAGTCCAGAACTGACCCTGACGAGATCCCGGACGAATCCTGTAAACCATCCAGAAATGATGCCGGTATGTACCCCAAATGATCCCGAAATAGTCCCGAAATGACCACGACGGGATCCCGGCGGATCCCGAAAACCAACCAGAAATGCTGCCGGAAGGGATCCCAAATGATTCCGAAAAAGTCCCTCAATGATTACGACGGGATCCCGAACGGATACCGAAAATCATCCAGAAGTGATGCCGGAAAGGTCCTCAAATGATCACCTAACAGCCCCGAAATGACCCTTAAGGGATCCTGGACGGATCCCGTAAACCATCCAGAAATGATCCCGATATAGTCCCGAAGAAGTCCCGAAATGACCCTGACGGGATCTCGAAAGCATCCCTAAATGACCCTGACGGCATCCCGGTCAGATCCCGAAATCCATCCAGAAATGTTCTTGGGAGGGACCCCAAATTATCCCGAAAAAGTCCCGCAATGATACCGACGGGATCCTGAACGGATACCGAAAACCATCCAGAAGTGATGCCGGAAAGGTCCTCAAATGATCACCTAACAGTCCCAAAATGACCCTGACGGCATTCCGGGCTGATCCCGAAATCCATCCAGTAATTATCTTGGGAAGGTCCGAAAATGATCCCGAAATAGTGTCGGAAAAATCCAGAAACTACCCTGACGGGTTCCCGGACCAATCCTGAAAGCCATCCTTAAATGATCCTAAAAAAGTCCCGAAATGACCCTGACGGGATCCCGAAAAGATTCCGAAAACTATCCAGAAATGATGCCGGAAAGGTCCTCAAATGATCCCCTAATAGCCCCGAAATGACGGTGACGGTATCCCGAACGGATCCCGACAACTATCCAGAAATGATGCCGAAAGGGTCCGCAAATGATCCCGTATTAGTCGAGAAAAAGTCCCGAAAAGACCCCGACGGGATCCCGGACGAATCCCAAAAACTATCCAGAGATGATGCCGATAGGTATCCCAAATGATCCCGAAATAGTCCCGAAATGACGTCGTCGGCATCCCGGACGGATCCGAAAAATTATCCGGAAATGATGCCGGAAAGGTCCCCAAATGATCCCCTAATAGTCCCGAAATTACCCTGATGGGATCCCGGACGGATCCCGAAAACCATCCAGAAATGATGCCGAAAGGGTTCCCAAATAATACCGTATTAGTCGCGAAAAAGTCCCGAAATGACCCCGACGGGATCCCGGACGGATCCCGAAAACCAACCAGAAATGATGCCGGAAGAGCCCCCAAATGATCCCAAAAAAGTTCCCAAATGACCCTGACGAGATCCCGGACGGATCCCGAAAACCATACAGAAATGATGCCGAAAGGGTTCCCAAATGATCAAGTATTAGTCGCGAAAAAGTCCCGAAATAACCCCCACGAGATCCCGGACGGATCACGAAAACCATCCAGAAATGATGCCGGAAGAGCCCCCAAATGATCCCGAAAAAGTCCTCAAATGACCCCGCCGAGATCCCGGACGGATCCCGAAAACCATCCAGAAATGATGCCGAAAGGATCCCCAAATGATCCCGTATTAGTCGCGAAAAAGTCCCGAAATGACCCCGACGGGATGCCGGACGAATCCCGAAGAACATCCAGAAATTATGCCGGAAGAGCCCCCAAATGATCCCGAAAAAGTCCTCAAATGACCCCGCCGAGATCCCGGACGGATCCCGAAAACCATCCAGAAATGATGCCGAAAGGATCCCCAAATGATTCCGTATTAGTCGCGAAAAAGTCCCGAAATGACCCCGACGGGATGCCGGACGAATCCCGAAGAACATCCAGAAATTATGCCGGAAGAGCCCCCAAATAATCCCGAAAAAGTCCTCAAATGACCCCGCCGAGATCCCGGACGGATCCCGAAAACCATCCAGAAATGATGCCGAAAGGATCCCCAAATGATTCCGTATTAGTCGCGAAAAAGTCCCGAAATGACCCCGACGGGATGCCGGACGAATCCCGAAGAACATCCAGAAATTATGCATAAAGGGACCCAAATGATTCCGTATTAGTCGCGAAAAAGTCCCGTAATGATCCCGGAAACCATCAAGAATTTATATCTCGAAGGTACGCAAATGATCCCGAAAGTACCTCGACGGGATCCCGACGGATCCCGAAAACCACCCAGAAATGATGTCGGAAGGGTCCCCAAATGTTCGCGAAATAGTCGGGAAATGATTCCGAAACAGTCCCGAAAATGTCCCAAAATAACCCCGACGGGATCCCGGAAGGATCCCGAAAACTATACAGAAATTATCCCGGAAGGGTCCCAAAATGATCCCGAAATAGTCCCGAAAAAGCCCCGAAATTACCCCGGCGGGATCCCGGACCGATCCCGAAAACCATCCAGAAATGATCCCGGAAGGGTCTCTATATGACCCTTACGGGATTACAAATAAAGTGAAGCTAATTATAAAACCATGTTAATAAGGCAGCAGGCGCATTGGAGCGAATGAAAAGTTACATAGAAACATACAGGTAAAGCTAATAAAAGCGTGCTAATAAAAACAATTGAAGGAGGGCGGATGGCGGGAGTAAAAGGAGAGGACCACTGATCGTTCCTCCAAAATTGTCTAGATCTCGATCTGTATGTGCCAGATACCAAAAAATATTGATTTAAGAGAAAATTTATATTGAGTTATAACAATTTATAGATTTTACACCAGAGGGGTGATAAAGGGGGGGGGGGGGGGGGGGGGGCGGCTGAGTGTTTCACTGCTTACTTTGTAAGCCCTCGACTTATTTGACTCCTTGAGTCTGTGATATTGGTGAAGGCCAGTATACGTAAAGTTATAATGTGTAAAAATTATTAAAAAGTATTTGTTTGAAGGGGTCGTGGGACCCCCACCCCTCTTTCCATGTTCGAAAAAAATTTCGCTAGTAGACTACTGTCTGTGTCCCAAATTTCATCAAAATCCGTGAAGCCGTTCTGGCGTGATTCAGTCGCAAAGACAAAAAAAGATAATAATTAAATTATAACTGTTCCTAGGGGGCGGAGACCACGCCCCTTTTGAAAAATATATAGCTAGTAGATCCTTCTAGACTATTGGCTATATGCATGCCAAATTTCATACAAATCCGTCCAGCCGTTCTTGCGTGATTGAGTCACAAAGACAAACGTCTGGACAAACATCCAAACATCCAAACATCCAAACATCTTAACATCCAAACTTTGCCATTTATAATATATATTAGATTAGATTAGATTAGATTAGATTAGATATTAGATATTAGATTAGATTTATTGGGTAAATGTAAAAATAGCAAAGGTTACAATATTACCTGAATAAACGCAAACAATTACGGCAGAGATCGCTGGCGGCAGATGTGAGCTGTACGGCTGTTGAAAATGAAGAGAGGTCGATTGTATTGAAAGCTACAACCGTTGACCCGCAAAATCCTCCGGTTTGGAGGGGAAAGGTACCTACACATCAACCCCGACATGCATATGCATGAGTGCTGACAAAAAAGCACACATACACGTGCATGTACATGCATGCACGTGCATGTGGCGGTGATGGTGTGGGTGGTTATAAATTAAGTCGAGTATCGAGTATCGATATGCAGAGTTGCATTGGGGGGTTCGCAATCAGATGCGGAAAAGTTAGGCATCCTGCCTAAACATGCCGGCCCCCCTTGCAATACGCAACATCGTTTTCCGCCAATGACCTCCGCTGAAACGAGAAAAATGAATATAAGACTAACACACTAACTTAATCTAAATGAGGAGTTCGTCTGCGACGCAAAATGGCCGGGAATCCTTTCCGACTTGCTCAGCATGCCACCTAAGCTAGGATGAAAATAAACATTAGAAGTGGAGGAAAGTGAATATTTCTTGCCTTTGATATATATAGAATCCATAAAGTGATATGACGTAGGTCAATAGTGCTGGACGAACAGGCCGAGGTCTCCGTTCCAGACTGGCAATTTTTTGTCTCCTTTTGTTGGACGGAGAGGCCGAGGTATCCGTTCCGGGTTCGCATTTTTTTTGTTTGGTTGGACGAAGAGGCCGAAGTCTCCGTTCTAGACTCACATTTTTTTTGTTTAGGTTTTTCTGGGCTGGACGAAGAGGCCGAGGTCTCCCTTCCAGCGTCTAATGTATCGTGTCGCTCTCGGGGCGACTGCCTTTTATGTTGGAGGAGGTGTGGCATCTGACTAAACGTATGTTAAAATAGATGAATAAAGCGAGTTTAAGCGGAGCGTAGAGGCCGACGAAGTTACGCATTTAATTTTGTGCGATGAATGTAAAGAGGCCTTTATTCGCTGCCGTGGAACATTCTTTGTGTTGATTTGGGCAGTGTTGTGTGAGAAAACCCAAATTGTGGGGTATTTGTGGATTTCAACACAACCCTGGCGGGAATAGCCTATACTATCGAGTGCGGCAATTTGTAGAGCTGTCAGCTGATAACTCTTCAACTCATTGGAGTGAGACAGCTGTGCGGTGCTGCCAATTTGGCAGCGTAACGATACCTAATGGTCAGGTCGCGAGTGTTTGAGGACATTCCCGTTTGAGTTCTGACGCGACCTCAATTCTGAAATGTTTAATTTTTTGTTGTGGGTTTTTCTCATAAAGTTCATTTGGTTGAATTATGATTTGATAAAAGTTCTGAAATTTCCCTTAGTTATTTTTATTAATCTTGAAAATTTTATCATAATCTCCAACTAGCTTTTCCGCAGTTAAGTTTAGGCTAATAAAACTTGAAAATTCTCCTTCGAGGGTTATTTCTTCGTAGTATAAGAGACAGTCTTAAGCTAAGTTGGAGTTTAGAGGAAGGAAGAGTGAGTTACGGTTTTTTTTTTGCTCATTTTGTTGTGTGACATTCAGCTTGTCGTCGACCGCTGTTCATGTGATCAGCGCTTTTGGTTTTACTCATTTGCTGATGTTTGTCTGGCAGCATTGTATTTTAGTGTTGTTATGCTCGCTGAGTCTGTCCACATAACCGGCATTTGTAGCGTGACAAGCGAATTGGCAAGTTTTATCCGAGAAAAAAAAACATGTGAGTATACGGCTTGTGGCCCTTTTTTTTTTTTGTCTTTTGTTTTGTCCTTTCTCCCCTCTTTTCTCCTTTGGTTGTTTTTTTTTTGTGTGTCCCGAACCATAGTGGTTGGTACCTACCTAGCTCGCGTAGGACTTGTTTGGGTTCCAGGCTAAAAGGGACTGACGAAATTTATCGGAACTTCAAAACACAGAAACAATTTCTATCATGAAAGCTAGACCACTGTTCCCCAAAACTTAGGGAGTTTGACATGTTCTTGTTTATGTTTGACATTTTGATTTTGCACTAACCTTTTAACAATGCAAATGAACCGCGAAAATTATTTCGGTCTCGGATGGTTCACTTTTTTTTTCACAAGAGAGCTGATTTTGATTGTGTTTTTATGCACCACATTGTCAAAATAAAACAGAATTTTCATTTGTCGAAAAAAAAGTAAAGTTGTTGCTTAGTGCCTTTTTAATTAGAAGTAAGATAGGACCACATGCCGAAGTTTATAAGGTTAGCGTTAATTCAGCTACCGGTCGTCAAAGATAACCACGAATGTTCAGACTTATTCTCACTATTTCTCGTCAACAAAAAATAAGTGTAAGCACAAGCGGTTTTGGCCGCAATGTGCCAAATATAATGAACACTCAAAACGATATTTGAGGGATTCTCCAGTCTGCAAAGGAGTCTCTCTTCTTATTGAATTTTATAAGCGTCCATGCATATTAGGAGGGTTTTTCTTTGATTTTAAAACCTTTACTAGTTTGATACGGAATTCCGATTTCATATCCTCAGTTAAGTGAGAGTGTATGTGATATGAGGAATTCTGATAAATTCTGTTGGCTGATGTGCAGAGTGATCCTCGCTCTGGGTGAGCGAGTGAACTTGGGTTGATTTGCTGGGAATTAAAAAAGATAATGGGCTGAAAGCCTTTAGGTTCTGTGACAGATCGGTTCGCCCTTCTGCGGTAGGCTTTTATGATGTTATTGGATAACGAGTGAATGGGATGGTTTCTGGTGTCCTCGCTCGGGGCGAGCGAGTGAACTTGGGGATTTTCTGGTGTCCTCACTCTGGGTGAGCGAGTGAATTGTGGGGTTTTCTGTTCAGGGGGCCCCCGGTTAGTATTGCTAAAAAACCTAGAAAAAAAATGTTTTTTGTTTGCGAGCTTTTGGTAAGCTCTCCGCGTCTTCGTGCATCTCGCTCCCTTTCCCCATTGCCCACCAGTAGTTAGGTTTAGGATTCCCTCCGGTAGACTCGACACTAGACCGGGGGTAGAGAACAAACAAAAGAAGATGTAGGATCGCCCTCCGGTAGACTCGCACCATCACGAGACCGGGGGGTTGATTATAATTAGGGCGTCGGGAGAGACACAAGCTTAGGGATAGCGGGGCATCACGGCGCGTGGTTGAAACGCGTCTTTATGTCCCGCGCTCCCTTTCCCCATTGCCATCGCGTAGTACGTTTTAGGATTCCCCTCCGGTAGACTCGCCCTATCACGAGACCGGGGGGTTGATTATAATATATGGCTCGGGAGAAACGCAGGCTTAGGGATAGAGAGACACGAAGACGCGGGTTCCGTAATATGCTTTCCATGCTATCACCAACCTTTGGCCTCTGATTTTAGGTAGTCGGGGGAAATAGAATTTGGGTTTTTGGGGTTTTGTAAGGCGGCATTTAGCCCCTTACCTTTCATCCTCTTTGTCGTGGGACGGAAGTACCAATTTCGTAATTGGTCTAGTGGTTTGTCCCCTTGCCGTATCCAGTTCGACGACTCGAACTCAGTTATCGGGGCCATAGTGAAGATTGGCTATCCGACCTAGTCTCCATTCGTTGGGGGGTAGATTATCCTCCTTAATGACGACTAGGTCCACCGGTTTGAGATTTGATTGTGGATGCTTCCACTTAACGCGCTTCTGCAATTCGGTGAGATACTCAGTCTTCCACCGTTTGCAGAAGGTTTGATGCAGCGCTTTAAGTTTCTCCCATCGATTGACGAGTGAAGCGCGATTCTCGCTGACGTCGATCTCGGGTGGTGCTAATAGATGCCCTCCAACGAGGAAATGTCCTGGCGTAAGTGGCTCCAAGTTAGACGGCTTGTTGGAGGAGGGGCTTAACGGTCGAGAATTGAGACAGGACTCGATTTGACAAAGCAGGTTGCTGAACTCTTCAAGGGTAAATTTGTGATCCAAAGCGATCTTTTTGAAGTAGTTCTTGAAGCTTTTGACCCCTGCCTCCCATAGCCCACCCAAGTGAGGAGCTCCTGGTGGTATGAAATGCCATGTCAAGTTTTGGTGACTGTACTTGGATAGAGTTTGGGTGCGAGCGTCCGCCAGGAAAGCTTTGAGTTCCGAGCGGAGAGCTCTGGAGGCTCCGACAAAGTTGGTTCCGTTGTCGGAGTAGATGTTCTTTGGACATCCTCGCCGAGCAACAAACCTATCGAAAGCTGCCAGGAATGCGGCAGTGCTGAGGTCACTAGTGGCTTCCAGATGAATCGCTCGTGTGGAAAAACACACGAAAAGGCAGACATAGCCTTTGGATAGTCGACACCCTCTACCGCGGTAACTTTTGATGTCGAAGGGTCCAGCGAAGTCGACTCCAGTATTCGTGAATGCACGGCTGAAGGTCCTTTGACGCCCCGAATCGCCCTCCTACCCGAATGATGCCATGTTGGTCTAGGTAGGGATTAAGTGAGAGTATTGCACTTTTCCCTGCAATTGGTTTTCCGGCCTTTAGATCATTATATTCGGGACTATAATGTTGTTTCTGATAGATTTTAATTAAAAGCCGTGTAGTGGCCTTGACTTCGTCAGGGGAGATTAGGTGCGACATGACATGGAATGAATTTTTCGTTTCGGGGTGAGTTCTTCGGTAGAACCTCATAACGTATGAGAGCACCCGTAAAGCCCTAGGCAGGTCTGAAAAGCGTTGGAGAACATCGGTAGTATTTACTCTTGTTGTTGCGCAGGTCTTCGCCTTCTTTTCCTCTACGGAGGTGATGTAGTCACTTTTTTGTGCTGGCCATTGGGAAGTGTCTTCTTGCAGCCAGGAAGGTCCCTGCCACCACAACGAACTGTTGACCAACTCAGACGCAACTAATCCTCTGCTACCTAAATCTGCTGGGTTGGACTCCGAGTTCACGTGCAACCAGTCCTTATTTCCGACCATGTCGATGATCTTGGTGATCCGATGTGCGACGAAAGTGGACCAAGAACAGGGCGGTTTCCTTATCCATGGGAGGACGATAGTTGAATCCGTCCAAAGGTGAACTCTCACTGGTCCCAATTTAAGTTTTCTGAATATTGGTTCGGTGATTTCCGCTAACAGTACGGCTCCGCAAAGTTCCAATCGTGGAAGAGACAGGGTTTTCACTGGGGCTACTCGGGTTTTTGCTAGCAGCAGGTTCGTCCAGATGTCGTTGTCTGTTTTCACGCGCATGTAGACGGCTGCTGCATAAGCCTTCTCGGATGCGTCACAAAATCCATGGATCTCGATGTCGGTTCCTGGTGAACAGTTGACCCATCTAGGTATCCTGATTTTATTGATTTCATGGTATTGGTCGGTGCAGGTTTTCCATTTTTCCAGCGTACTGGTCGATACTGGGTCATCCCAACCGGTGCCTTCTAACCAAATACTCTGCATGAGTATTTTTGCCACAATGACCATTGGCGCAAGCCATCCTAAGGGATCGAAGAGTTTGGCGATTGCTGATAGTATCGCTCTCTTCGTAATGTTTTCCGGGTTGTCCAGCGTCCCTGCTTTAAAATAAAATAAATCGGAGTGGGCATTCCATCGAATGCCTAATGCTTTAACTGAACTGGTATCTTCGAATGCCAGGAAGTTTTCACTGAGAAGGTCTGCTTTGGGGATTTCCCTTAGAATGTCCTCTGAATTGGATGTCCATTTGCGAAGTGGAAAGCCCGCTGAGTGTAGGACTTGACGAATTTCATCTCTGGCTTTAATGGTCGATGTGATCGTATGTCCACCCGCTAACACGTCATCTACATACATGTATTCTCGCAGTATGCTAGCCGCTGTAGGGTGTGAACTTGCGACGTCGTCTGCTAGTTGTAGGAGCGTCCTTATCACGAGATATGGTGCGCAATTCACTCCGAAGGTAACCGTCTTTAATTCGTAGAGACTAATAGGGTCATTCGGGGAAGTGCGATAGACAATGCGTTGAAATTTGGTGTGATTTTCGGTCACCCAAATTTGTCAATATATCTTTTCGATATCGCTATTGAAGACTAAACAGTATAGTCTCCATCGTAGAATTAGTATGGGTAAATCGGCTTGTAGAACTGGGCCTGGGAGGAGAATATCGTTTAAGCTATTACCGTTGGCCGTAGGGCTCGAGGTATTAAAAACTACGCGTACCTTTGTAGTGGTACTTTCTGCTTTAATAACGGCGTGGTGGGGCAGGAAGTAATTATCCAAATCGTCGGATGAGATATTCTTTTTTAATTTTCTCATATGTCCGAGCGTTTCATATTGTGACAACACTCAAACATATTCTTTACCTAAATCTGGGTTTTTTATTAGCCGCCCCTCATTCCGGAAGAATTGAGAACATGCGCGTTTCAGGGACGGTCCTAAATTAATGTTATTAGGGTAATCCTGCCTGAATGGTAGTGATACGGTGTATCTTCCATCTTCATCACGTTTCGTTGTTTCTTTAAATAATTTTTCGCAACACCTCTCATCTTCATTTAATATTTTATTTTTTGGTACATTTTCTACCTCCCAGAAAGCTTTAAATTGATTGTCTAACGCAACTTCGTTGTAGAAAGACATGATGCTCTTCGTTGGATTCGGTGCTTCTATTCGACCGGTTAGTATCCACCGAACACTGTCTCTTGTGCCAAGAGCGTGTTTAGTACATTCTTTTTTATACCGTTCATTATAATTTGGGGACATATGTCTCCGCCAAGTATGAGGTCTACGTCTTCGTTGACGTAGAACCTCTTGTCTGCCAAAACCAAGTCTGGGAATGCCTGCATAGTCATTGCGTTGATATGGCAGGATGGAAGATTCCCAGTGAGTTTTTGCTAGAACTAGTACGGGTGTAGTCAGGCTGAATCAGGGATCCACTGGTGAACGTAATTCGATGTTGGATGCTTCTTTCACCTGAGCTGACACCGCATTTGTGATGCCTGAAACATGGGCATGCATTCTCCTCGCTGGCAAATTGATTCTGCGTTTCAGTCTTTCAGTTATAATCTGTCGACTGGCCCGACGTGTTTGACTTTTGCACTTTAGAAGTGGTATTCCCTGTAAAACCAGACACAGTTTCAAGTGTCTGGAAGCGATTTGACAAGAATTTGTCCATATCCTCCCACTTGGATATGTCCGTTTTGTGGTCAATGCTCTGCTCCCATAGAGCCAACGTATTCTCAGGTAATTTTGTCGAACATAAATAAGTAATAATCGTATCCCAATTTGAAACGTCAATCTGATGTGTTTTTAAGGATGCTAAACAATTATTTATGTCGCGCTGTAAGGTTTTGATTGAGCTGCCGCATTCGCTATCTATCTTTTTTTAGATTAAACAAAATTGTAGTTGTGAGTTTACGAGAATCCGTTTATTCTCGTATCTCTCACATAGGTTTTTCCAGGCTGTTTCCAAGCCTTCATTTGTCAAAGGACATTTCCTGACAATGTCCTTTGCCTCACCTTGGGTTTTTTGGTTAAGGTGGAACAACTTTTCTACCGGGCTTAAGCGACTGTTATTTTTATAGATGGCCGTGAACAGGTCACGAAACGTTGGCCAAGATAGGTAGTCGCCCTTGAATACCTCAGTTTCGCAAGCTGGCAGGCGGATACTGTGTTCACGAACCTGACTATCTCTTTCCTGCTTCAATTTGGCTTTAAGTTCAGCCATGTTCGACATGCATCGCAAGAATACGGCATATGCCGCTTTATGCTTGATTTTGACCGCTGCAATTTTCTTTGCGTCGAGCGTGTCAGAGCCAAGCAACTCCTCTAGGGCGTTCTCTGCTTTTTCCCACTTGGCTTGCAACTCTTTTTGCTGTATTGCAAGAGTGTGTACAGTGTGCAGATCCGCATTGATATCATTAAAATCGGCCTCGAATTCGATTATTCGATCGGCCAATCTAATGCAGGAGTCCATGTTCATGGTTGAAAAGTGGAGAGCGAATTAACCAAGGGATATAAAACTTGAAAACCTGAGCGAATCACCCAACCAACAACTATTAAAATTACGCAAAATTGATTTCTTACTTTTAATTTGTTTATTTTTGTCTGACTTTGCAGATTATTTGTGCCTTAAAACAGGGAGCAGGGGGAATCAACACCAATGTGTATTGTGCGAAGTAAAGGGGGTCACTCGCCACTTCAATCGTCAATTTTAGTATAAACAAGTAAGAACGGGACTGTCTTCGGCTGTGCCGAAGACTTCATACCTTTCATGAATGGGGCTGAACAATAATCTTATCCCGTTCGTAATCTCCGAATAATCGGATGTATAAGATAAGAAATATATAGTGAACAGATCTGCATACCTTAACGATTTTTAAGATAAATATAAAATAAACAAGTAAGAACGGGACTGTCTTCGGCTGTGCCGAAGACTTCATACCTTTCATGAATGGGGCTGAACAATAATCTTATCCCGTTCGTAATCTCCGAATAATCGGATGTATAAGATAAGAAATATATAGTGAACAGATCTGCATACCTTAACGATTTTTAAGATAAATATAAAATAAAAAACAGGTAGGTACTTTGTGTGAGGATGCAAAGTTTCTGGTTTTTTGTGGTCTGCGTGTAAAAGCTATGACTGCGAATCACGTATTTCAACAATATATGACGTAAACGTAACTATTTGATGAAATTTGATGAATTTTGAAGCTTCTAGCCGTAAAAAGGGGGCAAAAATTGAGTTTATATGGGGTATATAATATATATACCACCGATCTATATGATTTTTTCAGACAACAATATATGCTATACACATAAGCATTTGGTGAAATTTGAAAGTTCTAGCTGTTAAAACGGGGCAGAAATTGCGCAAAGTTTCTTATCTGAACAATCGGTTGTATGAGATATATACTATATATACAACCGATCTCTATGATTTTTTCAGACAACAATATATGCTATATACTTAAGCATTTGGTGAAATTTGAAGCTTCTAGCTGTTAAAATGGGGTAGAAATTGCGAAAAGTTTCTTATCTGAACAATCGGTTGTATGAGATATATACTATATATACAACCGATCTCTATGATTTTTTCAGACAACAATATATGCTATATACGTAAGCAATCGGTGAAATTTGAAGCTTATAGCTGTTAAAATGGGGTAGAAATTGCGAAAAGTTTCTTATCTGAACAATCGGTTGTATGAGATATATACTATATATACAACCGATCTCTATGATTTTTTCAGACAACAATATATGCTATATACGTAAGCAATCGGTGAAATTTGAAGGTTATAGCTGTTAAAATGGGGTAGAAATTGCGAAAAGTTTCTTATCTGAACAATCGGTGGTATGAGATATATACTATATATACAACCGATCTCTATGATTTTTTCAGACAACAATATATGCTATATACGTAAGTATTCGGTGAAATTTGAAGCTTCTAGCTGTTAAAATGGGGCTAAAATTTGCGAAAAAAATATATATATATACTATATATACCACCATATATATACTATATATCCCACCGATCTTTATGATTTTTTCAGACAACAATATATGCTATATACCTAAGCATTCGTTGAAATTTGAAGCCTCTAGCTCTTAAAATGGGGCAGTAATTACGAAAAGTTCCTTATCTGAACAATCGGTTGTGGGGGATATATACTGTATTAACTGCTATATTTACGCACAAGTATTTATATGTTTATTATCAAATACAACTTATAAGGCAACAAATATCAAATACAAATTATCATAAGATTTATATGAACCGCACTCGATGACTCTCGTTATTACTTTGACGTTCATAGCTCGTTCACTATACGCATCGGTGTCGTTGCCAGTTGTCATCATTCACTAGGGTTGCCACATATACTATATATACGACCGATCTCATCAATTTTTTCAGGCAACAATATGTGCAATATACGAAAGTATATGGTGAAGCTTGAAGCTTCAATCTGTTAAATTGGGTAAGATATTACAAAAATCCTCTTTTTCTGAAAAATCGGTTGTATGGAGGATATATGCTATAGTGGTCCGATCCGGTCGGTTCCGACAAATCTCTAATCGGACACCCAAATACACCCGCTCACAAAATTTTATCAAGATATCTCAAAAATTGAGGGACTAGTTTGCATACAAACAGACAGACGGACAGACGGACATGGCTAAATCAACTCAGCTCTTCAACCTGATTATTTCGGTATACTTAATGGTGAGTCTATCTATTTTCCTTTAAGGACTTACAATTTTCGGTTTCGTGACGAAATTAATATACCATTTCATTTTCATGAAAGGTATGAAAATAAGTGCGCGCATTGAAATAAAAACTCGACGAAAAGTGTAAAAACTCAGTGAAAACTGTTGTACAAAACTGTGTCGATTGAATAAGTGAAAATTAAAGTGCTTGAAAAAAATGAAAATTGCCACAGCCGTATGGCGTGAGATTTTAATATGAATGTGAGGTTATGTGCACCTCTTCCTTGTGCTGTGTCCGGAGAGCCTTACCACCGGTGGGGGACAGACCAGATAGTCACAACGAATCTTAGACGACGTTAGTGCAACGCGTTTGCACGTATTTTCCTTTTTGGCACTACACAGTTTTTTCACACTTTTCGCGGTTAATTACAATCACGTATGGCATTTTAAATCGATTTTTCGCACTTTTATTCATTATTTTAACCAAAAAAAATGTGGCAAGAAATATTGCACTTACTTTGAACTTTTTGGTGATGTGTATGGTGCTGATGAGATGATGTGACAGTTTGTGGTGCTGCAGTGGTTTCCGCTGGTTTTAGCCTGCTTAGTGTCTTGACGCTGATGTGAAAAAATTAATATAACTATCCAAATTTTGTGGTATAGTTGTTGATAGGCAAATAACTTCTCGACTTTTGTGGTTTTTATGTGATTTGTGGACTGTAACAGGTGCTTTAATTCCTTTCTCGGGGAGATAGGACCAAATGTTCGGCCGAGGTGCGTGTGCTCCCGGAGTTAGGTGGGCGCACCGGGGTCAATCTCAGTGGGAATAGGTGTATGGAATAGAAAATAAGCAAATAGACGAGATTTCTCGTTATAATATATATGATTAATTGGGTAAATGTAAAAATAGCAAAGGTTACAATATTACCTGAATAAACGCAAACAATTACGGCAGAGATCGCTGGCGGCAGATGTGAGCTGTGCGGCTGTTGAAAATCAAGAGAGGCCGGTTGTATTGAAAGCTACAACCGTTGACCCGC
The DNA here is from genome assembly GCF_040869045.1 of Eurosta solidaginis. Classification (NCBI taxonomy): domain Eukaryota; kingdom Metazoa; phylum Arthropoda; class Insecta; order Diptera; family Tephritidae; genus Eurosta; species Eurosta solidaginis. Next base: position 183,888,661 of record NC_090323.1, read on the forward strand.
AAAATCCTCCCTTTTGGAGGGGAAAGGTACCTACACATCAACCCCGACATGCATATGCATGAGCGCTGACAAAAAAGCACACATACACGTGCATGTACATGCATGCACATGCATGTGGCGGTGATGGTCTGGGTGATTATAAATTATGTCGAGTATCGAGTATCGATTTGCAGAATTGCATTGGGGGGATCGCAATCAGATGCGGAAAAGTTAGGCATCCTGCCCAAACACCATTCCAAATTAAGGTTTCATTAAAACTTTGCACAAGATCTTGATTATGTCATACCGCTTAAGTTCGAGCAGTGTCGTTACTCGTTTTAAAAAGCTGTATAAAGATTTTGTATTTTTATCACTAAGGACATTGAAATTTTAATTACGCACTTCTAACCAAAAATTTGCTCAAGGTTAAATGGGTTGAGTGAAAAAAAAAAAAAATTCCTTTCTATAATTCTCCCAATAACCAAAATAAACATCATGTAAGTTTTTAATAAGTTTTCTCAAAAAACAGTAAGCTTAAAAAACGTGGTTGGGACCCCACATTCTCTTGTAAAAACATTATTAAAAAGTCTACAGTAAGATCGTTGTTTTATTTGAAGCGACATAAACTCATATTCAAAATTTCTATAGAAGCCGTCTAAAACACATGCAATTTACGAACATAAGAAAGATGGAAAAATGCTTAAATCCATTCCAAATTAAGGTCTCATTAAAACTTGAACAATATCTTGATTATGTCATACCGCTTAAGTTCGAGCAGTGTCGTTACTCGTTTTAAAAAGCTGTATAAATATTTTGTATTTTTCATCATTAAGGACATAGAAATTTTAGTTACGCACTTCTAACGAAAAATTTGCTCAAGGTTAAATGGGTTGAGTGCACAAAAAAAAAATTTTCTTTCTATAATTCTCCCAATAACCAAAATAAGCATAGTGTAAGTTTTGGCCAAGTTTTCTCAAAAAACAGTAAGCTTACAAAACGGGGTTGGGACCTCACATTCCCTTGCACAATTATCAAAAAGTCTAAAGTAACAAGGTTGTTTTATTTGAAGCGACGTAAACTCATTTTCAAAATTTCTAGAGATGCCGTCTAAAACACATTCATTTTACGAACATAAGAAAGATGGAAAATGCTTAAATCCATTCTAAATTAAGGTCTGATTAAAACTTTAAACAAGATCTTGATTATGTCATACCGCTTAAGTTGGAGCAGTGTTGTTACTCATTTTAAAAAGCTGTATAAATATTTTGTATTTTTCATCATTAAGGACATAGAAATTTTAATTACGCACTTCTAACCAAAAAATTGCTCAAAGTTAAATGGGTTGAGTGCACAAAAAAAAAATTCCTTTCTATAATTCTCCCAATAACCAAAATAAACATAGTGTAAGTTTTGACCAAGTTTTCTCAAAAAACAGTAAGCTTACAAAACGGGGTTGGGACCTCACATTCCCTTGCACAATTATCAAAAAGTCTAAAGTAACAAGGTTGTTTTATTTGAAGCGACGTAAGCTCATTTTCAAAATTTCTAGAGAAGCCGTCTAAAACACAATCATTTTACGAACATAAGAAAGATGTGTAACAGCAGCCTTAACAAATTATAAAAATTCACCCTGTTTCCAAATTGCTGCAGCACCCGTTGTCTACTGTGAACGAACAACAGGTGTTGGAACAACTTGGAAACAGAGCAATTCGGCTCGGTAGAAAAAGACCGGCCATTATAATTTTTGGACGTAACGAGGCAGTGCGAAAAACTGAAATGGAAAATTATTAAAAAGTAAATTAAATAGTAAATTAATCAACCTAAAATTAAAAAGACAAAAGAACTGAGTGTAACTAAAGTTGAATAAAAAATAGCGATACGTTCACACTTAAATTAAATAAGTATTTGTTTTAATAATAAAGAGACAGTAGACAGAAACATAGAAGAAAAGTACATGTGCCAGCTGCGCGTGTGTGGACACAAAAAGAACATTTCAGAAGTTCCAAAAAGGGAACTTCACATGACGACCGTGAGGCTGGAGCCTCGGTCATTTTTAAATTTGGTAGCGACGGTGAGTAGAGTGGAGTAAAAATTTGGAAAGTGGTGGTACAGTGGAAAAAAAAACAAATTTAAATAAAATTTTTCTAACAAATATCTAAAAAATTTTAATAAAAACGGAAATAATTTAATTTTTCTAACAAATATACGCAAATCTATAACGAAAAATAGAAGTAATACAATTTTCTAATAAAATACATGCAAATCTACAACGAAAAACAGAGTTAGTACAAATTCCTAACTAAAGTCCATCAATTCATAATTAATTTAACTAAATTTCACAACTAAAATTTATAAAAAGCAACAATATTTTTTTTTTCTCAATTAAACCTACGACTACAAACGAATATAAAAAGAAGCAGAGATAATACAAACAAAAACTACCGGCAATAAAAAGAAATTAAAAAAAAAAAACAAAGAAAAAAAAAGATAATTATAATTGGAAAATCTAATTCGCCTACGTAAGGGCAAACTGTAGCAGCAGCGACTAAGACAAAACCGCGGAAGCAGCATTTAAGTATATTACTATATTAATTACATATGTATATGTAGTTTTTCTGCAAATTTTTTCTCAATACATTTACGTATATACATAATTTTTTTTGGATTTTGACATAACGGTGGTTTGTGAAAAACCAATTGATTTTTTTATATAAACGGTGAATTGTTAAAAACCAAGTAATTGTTTTTTGACAATATGCGGTGGTTCCGTTAAAAACCAATTAAGATTTTTTATTACATGCGGTGGTTCCGTGAAAAACCAATTCAATTTTTAATACATGCGGTGGTTCCGTGAAAAACCAAATTTTTGAATAAAGCGGTGCGTCCGTGATTACATTTTGGAATTTTTACCTATTAATACTTACATACATACGTTTGAGCCATTTTAAAATCAATTACTTTTTACAGATTTTACATACAAATACAGCAGTTTCAATTAATTCTTCTAATAAATTGTTAAATATTTCTTTAGCGACTATTCAACTGTAAATCAGTTCGCTTTGTACACAATTTTTTTTTTTTTTCTTTTTCCTCAACACTTCAGCTTCAAATATAAATTCAACATTCAAACAAGTGCTTCATTAATTTCATATGTACAACCTAAGAAGTGATAAGCGAGTGCAAAAAACTTCAGATTCAGAATCCGATTCCGATAAATCAGCCTCAAGCTACGAAAGTTAAACTTCATCTTCGACCGAAAAAGTCACCAAACAGGAAAATAAATTATCGTTGTCAGCAGATTTCCTAGGCTTCGAAAATTCTTCCATTAAAAATTTAACTTCTAATTTAGTTTCAAATCTTAACGATTCAAATAGTGAAATATTAACTTCAACTTCTTTTACTTTAAAATCAGATCTTAACGATCCAAATAGCACAAACGTGGCCTCACCTTCTGCTAATTGAGCTCCAGATCTTAACGATCAAATCATGGCAACACCTGAGGAAAAGAGAGTTTTCTTTAACACATGTGCTAATTCTATTAGAGAAAACTTCAGTGGTGATCCTCTAGCACTTGATTCTTTTATAGACAAAATTGCATTACTTGAACAATTCGCTACTGCAGATTTAATTGATACTTTTATAGCGTTCTTAAAATCAAAATTAGATAGTAAAGCCCGTGAAGCAATACCAACACAAGTAACTTCAGTCAATGAAATTAAAACAGCTTATGTAATAGGATCAAACCAGACAACTCGAAAGTTGTAGCAGGGAGAATTGCAGCGTTGCTCGTTAACGGTAACAATTATACAGATTTTACCAAAAAAGTTGAATATTTAGCTGACTCCCTTGAGCGGTCTCTTACTATTGAAGGGATCACTCAAGCGAAAGCTCATGAAATGGCTGTTAACGTGTGTCGTTTTAGCCTCAACGGCATTTACAGATCCGAAAGACGTGGTAGCAAAATTAATTGTAGAACAAAACAACGAAGTAGCTGAACGTCAGGTTTTAGCTTTTAGATCACGTGGTAACAACACATTCAGAAATTCACGTGGTAGTTGTAGAGGTTTTTACCCAAACCGCGGCTATACTGGTTATAGAAATAATAATAGTTCATTTTCATATAATAACAACTATAACAGCAACAATAGTCAAAGATATAGGAATTATAATGGAAATAGATACCAGAATAACAACAATAATAATACGCGTCCAAATACAAATTCCAATTCAAATCCAAATAATAGTAACAATAGAAGTAACAATTCGAGATCAGCCAATGGTAGAGGTAGAAACGCAAACGTTCGCGCTTTAAACGCCAGTGCCCCTCAGGAGGGAACACTGGGGGAGGACGAACTAAGCCAGTAAGCGAACTTCCCTCACCAATAGGCGTCTATTGTTTAAATTTAAATTACTCTGATTTCATTGAATTACAACTTAACGAGTCACAAAAATTTTGTTCTTTCCTGGTAGACAATCAAGTGGACATTTCTTTAATAAAGATATCATGTTTAGACAGAAATATTTCCTTAAATACGAACGACATTATTAACATTACCGGTGTCACTTCTAAGTTAGTTTCTACTTTAGGTAAAATCACTGTAAATTTAAATTTTTCTAACATTTCTATTAAACATACTTTACATGTAGTAAATGAAGACTTTAATATTCCATCCGATGGCATACTGGGTAAAGATTTTCTGAAAATTAACAAATACGTTATTAATTATGAAAGAAATAGTATTTCCTTTTGGGTAGGTAATGAAAAAGTTGCGATACCAATCCTACACGGAACAGAAAGCGACAGTTGTATCATTCCTCCAAGATGCGAAATATTCAGACTTTTTGATTTAGGAGATTCACCCCAGCCACATTTCGTGGACACGCAGGAAATTGAAAAAGGCGTTTTCACAGCTAGGTGCATCGTTAATTCCAGTAACCCAATAATTAAAGTCATAAATACCACGGATGATGTAAAGTTTGTGAAGAGAAAAAGTATTCGGACAGAAAAACTTTCAAATTATAATGTTTATGCAATTAACAAGACAGAAACAGAAGACAAACGTACGAAAAAACTAATTTCGATTTTAAAAAGTCAAATACCTCAACATGCTCCAAGCAAATTACTTGACCTTGCATAGATTATGCCGACATTTTCGCTCTTGACACGGACAAAATGACTTTAAACAACTTTTACGAGCAAAAATTAAGACTGACAGACAACGAGCCGGTATATGTTAAAAACTATAGATTGCCATACTCTCAACGCGAAGAAATAAATCGCCAAGTAAATAAATTGTTAGACAACGATTTGATTGAACCCAGTTATTCCAATTACAATAGTCCTTTGATTGTAGTCCCAAAGAAAGATACTAATGGTCAAAAAGCTTATCGTATGTGCGTAGATTTTCGCGCAGTAAACAAAAAACTCATTGCTGATAAATTCCCACTAGCTAGAGTTGACGATATTTTAGACAATCTCGGTAGAGCAAAGTATTTTTCCACTTTAGATCTTTTTTCATGATTTCATCAAATACCCTTGCATCCTGACTCTCGTGACATTACGTCTTTCAACACTGACCGTGGCGCATTTAGATGGAAAGTGCTTCCATTCGGCTTAAATATAGCACCTAATTCATTCTCGCGAATGATGACAATAGCTTTTTCGGGTATACCACCCAACGTCGCATTTTTATACGTCGACGATATTATCGTCATAGGTTGTAGCGAAGCACACCATATTAAAAATCTTTCAAAAGTTTTCGATACTTGTAGGTCTTTTAATCTCAAACTTAACCCAAATAAATGCAACTTTTTACGACCAGAAGTTACATTTTTAGGTCACAAATGTTCAGCCAAAGGTTTGTTGCCAGACGACTCTAAAACAAACGCAATTAAAAAGTATACAAAACCAACTGACAAGGACGCGGTACGACGATTTGTTGCGTTTGCAAACTATTACAGACGGTTTATACCTAATTTTGCGTCTCTGGCAGCGCCTCTGAATCGATTGAGCAGAAAAAGAGTTGAATTCGTATGGGATCTTGAGTGCGAAAGAGCATTTTTATCTTTGAAAGCAGCGTTACTTTCACCAAAATTACTTCAATATCCAGATTTTACTAAACAATTCATTATTACCGTTGATGCTTCCTCAACTGGATGTGGCGCTATTTTGAGTCAAGAACAACAAGGTAGTGATTTACCAATTGGTTTCGCTTCTAAAGCATTTAATAAAGCAGAGCAGAAAAAAACCAATTATAGGATTGGAACTCTTAGCTATTTACTTTGCAATCAAGCAATTTCGACCATACGTTTATGGCACCCATTTCATTGTAAAGTCAGATCATAGACCTCTAGTATACTTATTCAATATGAAAGACCCATCTTCAAAACTTTCAAGAATAAGACTAGAACTAGCTGAATATAATTTTACTATAGTTTACATAAAGGGTAAATCAAACGTTGGTGCTGATGCACTATCGCGTATTACAATCGATGAGATTAAGAAATCGAACAAACAAATTTTAGCAGTTCAGACAAGATCAATGACAAAACGGCAAAACGACAATAATTTTCATACTAAAACAGAAAAAAATGACGAAAAACAAATTACTTTACATGTCTACGACAAATTTTCATTTAATTTTTCAAAAAAGATTCCACGAATAAGATCTGAAATTACGTACGATAAAAATAATAAAACAACAAATTTAAAAATTTTTGCGCATATTAAACATAAGAAACTCGAGTTACTTAGTTTTGAGCTTGTTAACGAAATAATGACTTTAGAGAAATTACTTTCGAGGCTTGAATCAGAAGCCGGCAAACACAAAATTAAGCAGATTGAATGGCCTAAAAACGATATTATGTTCGAACATTATACCATTACAAATTTCAAAAATATTGGAAATAAAATTTTAATCATTAGAAATTATTTTAACAGATCCAGTGGAGACAGTAACAGATGATGATACAAAATTAAAGCTTATGAAAATTTACCATAATGATCCCATTTCTGGTGGACATTGCGGAATGAAAATACTTTATGCAAAACTCCGAACAAAATTTTATTGGAAGAACATGACTCGTGATATATCGAAATATATCAAAAATTGTAAAGATTGTCTCTCAAACAAGGTTAAGCCTAAAATAAAAGAAAAACTTTTTTTAACACCAACTCCTTGTAAACCATTCGATATACTAGTAATTGACACAATAGGACCCCTACCTGAGTCCAAATATGGTAACAAGTTCGCTCTTACCATGATTTGCGACATGACTAAATACCTGGTAGCAGTCGCTGTGCCAGACAAATCGGCAAAAACAATCGCTTTAGCAATCTTTGAAGGCTTCATTTTAACTTACGGCACAATGAATGTGAACAATTATGGTGATTCGCAGACTCGGCAGCGGAGTGGAGGCACCAGAATTGCGTTTAGGTTAGATGTAAAATGAAAGGAAAAGAAAGGCGAGAGATATTTCTCGTTATAATAATGATTTTATTTGGAGTGAAAATTATAATTAGTACAATAATTTACCTTGTATAAAACTTGTGGCGGGGCTTCTCGGGACGGCTGGTTGTAGTTCGCTCAACGATCGCTGGAAAAATAGACGGTTGCCTTGTCGAGGACAACCGTTGAACCGCGGAAAAAGTCTCCGGTTTTAAGGGGAAGCTTCCCCACATAGTTGTACCGGCATACATGTATATGTGTACGGACGACATAACCCTATCTATGTACACATATACATGCAGGTGGGCGAACTAGGGGTCGATAAAGTGGTGCTATTAGGGTGGCGCAAATTAAGAAGAATTTAGGCTTCGGGCCTAAACATGCCGGCCCCCTTGCGGTACGCAACAGCCCAGATTCCGCCCGAGCGTCCCCGACCACGATTTGTCTTAAACCTAGATACTAAAATTAAACGATGCGTGCCGGATGGCGCGACGGCATCCTCCTTGCCTGCGCCGGTATCTGTAGCTAGGACAAGATAAAGGAATGGTAAAGTAAAAGAACGATGAACGCCGGATGGCGCGACGGCATCCTCCTTGCCTTCGCCGGTACCTGTAGCTAGGACGAGATAAAGGAATGGTAAAGTAAAGAACACGCATCATATATTTCTTGCCAGTTACTACAGAAATCCATTTATTGTGTGAAAAGGAAAGATGTTATTCACATATATATAAAGCTTAAAACTACGTAACGTAAAGACGTGTTAGATTGGGTGGGTCCCCGAGAGCACCCATCCAAAGATAGTGCTTTGGGCTAGGAGCGAGCCAAACGACGGCGGTAACGTGCCCGGTGTAATTATTTCCGCGTAAACGTCGCCGCCCAGAACGAGGCGGATTGGTGTTGATGCGTAGAATTGTGGATCTGCCAGACGAATGTGTTCGTAAGGAGCTGCGACGCTGGGGTCGACGCTATAAGTTGGGCTGACGCGCCTAAACTCATGGACGCAGACTGCGTGAGTCGTCACCGTCTTGCTCTGTCCATATTTGCCCCTAAATCTGATAAAACAGCCGGTTTCGCCGGCGGCGTTGGTCGTCGGCAGTGCTAACTCTCGCGCCAGCCTGCGGTCGATCGTTGTGCGGGGGGAACATGCATCAATGAGTGCCCGGATGAGATGTAAACGCCCCCCGGCTTCCACCTTCACAACCGCAGTCGGCGCCAGAGTAGCCATTGGGCGAAGGATTGGGCCGGCTATAGTGCGGGCCGGCATGACTCCGTTCCGGAAGGAACTGTTGTGTGGTAGCTGGCGCGGCCGAGTGGCCAGTCTACCGTCTCGGTTTTCTTCGTGGAGGTGTCGTACAGTGCGTAGCTGGCGCGGCCGAGGGGCCAGTCTACGCTCGCGCTTCTCTCGGTTTATTCGTGGGCGTCGTCTCGTAGGTGGGCGGAAAGGCCGTGATTCCGCTCCACTCTTTTCTCGTCGCTCGTGGGCTAGTAGGGGTCGGAACGGCCGTGGGTCCGGTCCCCTACTGTTTGGTTGTGCTATATGGGTGCCTGCTCCACTCCCGGATGGTAACAGTTGCTCGTCGGTAAAGGCCGACTCGGACGCGTGGAGAGACAGCGCCTCATCCATCGTCCCGTCGTCCACCTCTTGCATAGTGGGCATCCGCTCATACCCTTCTTCCTCTTCTTCCATGACCAGCTGGTTCCAGCTCTTCGGCGGCTCTGGCTCGGACGACAAGTCCTCCATCGACAGGTGCAGCGTGGTATGATGGTTGCTACCACATCTTCGGCACCTGCCCTGACTCGTGCAGTCTCGTGCACGATGTACCATTGAAAGGCAATTTTGGCAGTACTTGGCCTTTATAATTTCGCGCAGTCGTTGCAGCGGGGACTTCGCGCGGTATATCGGGCATGACCTGATTGGGTGTTTCGCGTCGCATAAGTGGCACGGCTTTGGATAACGAGCGGCCTGGCGCTCGGTCCTCTTTCGTAGCGAAGCGTAACGAGTCATTCTATTTAGAGAAGATGGAATAAAAAAATAAAGGGAACTTGTTGATTTATTATGACTAGGTTACGCGTTCGGCGGCGAGTAAGCCCCAATTCTATTATCGGCGCTTTTGAAATTTCGCGCGTGAGTAGGGTGAAAACATGTCTAAATGCCTACGAGAATATATTCATCTCGCGTACGTTATGTGCGTTGCTTCTTTCCCCACACGTTATGTGCCTGGGTCATTAGTGCCTTATTCTGTTTAATTTTGTGTCATCCGGTAGCGCTTCAGCTCGTCAGGCATACTAGTGCTACAGAAAAATTGACACTTAAGTTGCTTGGTACTCACATTTTGGTACCCAACCGGGTAGAGAGTGTATCATGTGGGATCTTGCGAGTCATTGTTATTTGTATTGTTGGTGCTAAAAAACCGACAACTTTTCTGCCCGCCACAAAAAAAATGTTTGAACAGCAAATTGTGTGATATGTAAAGAAAAAATAAAGAAATAAATCTTCGTTTTGGACGAAGAGAAAAATTTGTAGAAGGAATCATTTTTTTTTTTTGGTATTTTGTTTTGTGAAATTCGGCTTGTCGTCGACCGCTGTTCATGTGATCAGCGCTTTTGATGTTACTCATTTGCTGCTGTTTGTCTGGCAGCATCGTATATTTGTGTTGTTATACTCGCTGAGTCTGTGCACATAACCGGCATTTATAGCGTGACAAGCGAAGTGGCAAGTTTCACCCAAGGAGAAAAAGCATGTGAGTATGTGGGTTGTAGTCCCTTTTTTTTGGTTATGGGATCATCTTCCATAATATAATTATACCACTCTCTTTCCTTTTCGTTTCAGGGCATCGTTCGAAATTCGTCCCAATCTTCGCGTCACATTCTTGAATGTGCCACGAAACTACAACCGTATAATCTTGAAGGTGCGGTATTATGACGAGGGACCCTCGTGGTACACCCGCTTTTATCGGGGTTATGAGGGGGTCCTTTGGGTGCGCGCAGAGTCCGCGGGCGGCCAGGAATTTGTGTGCCGGGTGTGTGGGCACACGCTCAGCTGCTTTACGACATTGAAGGCCACCTCAACCTCCACATGGGTTTCGCACCCTATAAGTGCAGCTGCGGGAGGCGATACCCCTCGGCTTCCTCGCTGGGGTTGCATCGCCAGCGAAAGCATAGCTCGCAGTAAGCGGGATCAAGTCGGTTTCTGGCTTTGGTGGTGTGTGAATGTAATTTTGAACAAATAAATGGTAATTGTTGGACGGTGAATGGACAATGTTTTTTCCTTTTTTTTTTTTGTTGTTTGGGTTTTTTTTTTTTTTTTGTGTCCCGAACCATGGCGGTTGGTACGGTGTGTCGGGCACCTCCCTGGTCCGCGTAGGACTTTTTGGGTTCCAGGATAAAAGGACTGACGAAACTGTGTCAGAACTTCAAAAAAAAACACAAAAACAGTTTCTATCCTGAACATGTCTCGGGACATATTTTGTTTATGCTTGACATTTTTATTCTTCACTAACCCGTCAACAAAGAAAACCATGCAAATAAAGTCGAAAATCATTTCGGTCTCGAGTGGTTGTTCGGGTCCTAACACTCTAGTTGTTGGATCCCGCGGATCCGCTTTGTGATCCCATGGGGTCGCGCGCAATATGTTCACGGCGTAAGGAAAGACACAAGCAAATGTCATCGAGTGGCAACCTTGATTCGTTCATTCAAAAATGTCATTAATTCATGGAAATGAGTATACCGACATTTTTGAATGAATTTTCTTTATGAAGAAAAAATGTGCTGGGTAAGTATACTAGTATCGTTCCCTTTTTATATTTTTATAAATTTTCCTAATTTTGTATTCTTTTATTTCATTTCAGGTTCACAGCTACAACTCCCACTACAATGGAATTCATTACAGTTGGACAAAGCGTTAAAATTAAACGCACAGATGGTCGGGTGCACGCCGCTGTAGTCTCTAAAATTAATGAAACTGGCAAATCGATCACTGTCGAATGGTATGAACGTGGCGAAACTAAAGGCAAAGAAGTTGAATTGGATGCCATACTCGCGTTAAATCCGGAGATACTGCAAGATCCTGAACCTGAACAAAATGCTGCACCCGAACCGAAAAAACAAGCGACAGCGCCAAACAATCTATCGCGTAATGCAACACAGGGTGCCATCGGGCATCGTACCAATCGTGCTACCATCAATGCCACAAGTTTACTTTCTTCATCCGCTGTATCAGAACATTCCGAGAATATACCACCACCACCAACAACGGGTATAGTACGTTCACGTACTACTAACAATGCAACGCATTTAGCATCAGCTGCTGGTAGTGGAGGAGCAGTGCTGTTGGCGGTGGCATTACCATGAGCACTAGCGCAGGCAATTCATCATCCATAGCGTCTAGTTCAGTGGCGGCAAATGTGGGTGCACGTCGTTCCTATGTTGTCAAAGAAGTTGAACGCTTGAAGGAGAATCGTGAAAAGCGCCGCGCACGTCAAGCGGAAATTAAGGATGGGTGGTTCACTGGCAAACTGCGATGATACTACAATTTCATTACGCAGAATGGTACTCACACATCTACTAATAAAATAATAGGTGTTTTTCACGCGCAATCTTTCGCAAGTGGACGACGACGCGAAATCTTTGGTTGGATTGCGCGCCAATACGATTTCTGTTCTGTGAGAAGGAAGACTGTTTTGAATGGATCCTTTTGTTGGCTGGTTTCAAGAGGAACAGGAGGGTCCAGCATTACGCACATGGTGTAAAATTTGGGAGACCACAGCGCATGATATGAGCCAATTGTTAGAACAACAAAGTCCACAATTACAACAATTACATAGTGGTGGTAATAGTAAATTAAACGGCGCATCTTTAAGTGCACGGGATCGGGATTCTCTACACTTACTTCTACAGCAGGTTGGTAACGTAGGATTGCGAAATTCAATATACAATCATAATAATAATAATAATAACGGTAGTAGTGGCACAAATAGTAGTGGTAATACACCCAGCAACAACTCAATTGATTCAACACCAAACAACGACTATATTACAACAGCTGCAACAACACCAGTTGGTGATGGTGGTGTAGGTGATACAACAATCAATACAAAAATGCCATCTCACGATCGTCCAAGTTATTATAATCCATCACGTAGGAAAATTGGACGTATGGTAGATAATAAGGTAAGCACATTTAACCTCAGCAGATATATGGATAAATTAGTAGTAAAGTACAAATGTTGCCCCTGGCGAGTGCCAAGTTTTGAATATGGACGCGGAATTGTTGGTTTCCATCAGGAAATCGAACAATTTTATAATTATGTATTGCCCACGCCCACCGAGCATGCTATACGCAATGAAGTGGTACAGCACCTAGAAGCGGTGGTACACTCAATCTGGCCGAAAGCGATTGTGGAAATATTTGGCTCATTTCGTACGGGCCAATTTCTGCCCACATCGGATATTGATTTAGTTGTGTTAGGACTATGGGAAAAGGCCCCACTGCGAACTCTCGAAACAGCACTGATTGCGCGCGGAATTGCCGAACCACATTCAGTGCGCGTACTTGACAAAGCGTCTGTGCCCATCATAAAGCTCACAGATCGTGAATCGCAAGTAAGAGTAGATATATCCTTTAATATGCAATCGGGTGTACACTCGGCCGAACTAGGTAAGAAATTTAAACAAGATTTGCCAGTGTTAGCGAAACTGGTGCTCGTGCTGAAGCAATTTTTGTTACAGCGTGATCTCAATGAAGTTCCTACCGGTGGCATTTCCTCTTACTCATTAATATTAATGTGTATAAGTTTCCTACAATTACATCCGCATCAAATAGACCATGATAAGGCCAATTTAGGTGTACTGTTGTTGGAGTTTTTTTTTTTTTTTTTGAATTTTATGGGCGTAAGTTCAATTATATGAAAATTGGCATTTCGATAAAGAATGGCGGACGTTATTTACCAAAAGAAGACCTGCAACGTGAAATGATTGACGGACATCGTCCATCATTATTATGTATGGAAGATCCACTGACGCCGGGTAATGATATTGGACGTAGCTCCTATGGTGCATGACAGGTAAAACAAGCATTTGAATATGCATATATGTTGTTGGCGAATGCTGTGAGTCCACTCAACGAATACGGTAGTAATTGCGCTGAGCGTACCATCCTAGGACGAAAAATACGGGTAACCGATGATGTAATTGACTACCGTGAGTGGATACGTGAACATTTTGAGCACCTTATTGTACCGAGTACGCCCAGAAATACCAGTGCCGTTAAGTTCATTCCGTCTATACTACCACCTGGCGTTATCACACCCCCATTGCAACAGCATCAGCATATGCATCCAGCATTATAACAGCAACAGCATCAACAGAAGAAATTGGTATTTTGTTCTGTGTGAGATTTAGTACGCGCGAATGTGCGTAGTGCTTTCACTTGCGATACATTGTTCCATTTATTGTGACAGCTGAATGCTCATCAACACATGAAGGCCGTCAATTAGAACGGACAATACTTGCAATTAATGTCGATACGCTATTTCGCATGATTTTTTTTTTTTTCAAAATCGATATTCTTTTTGGAATTTCATGCAGCGCGGAAAACTGAAAATATGTCTTTCAATGATTGGTTAACCAATAATGAAGGCAAGAAGACACGTACTATTTATTTAACTGTGCAATTATTGGCTTCCGTGGGACAGGTGACTGAAAACCAAGAGATGCGTGAAACGGGTGAATTGTATTCCATAGGTGTAACTAGTGTTAATGCTGGCATTCCATATGCCGATAGTTTCAATGTCTAAATGCACTATTGCCTTGTAAGAACTGTTGATGATCATACAATGCTGTCAGTGCATGATCAAGTCAAAGGTAAAAAGTCGATATGGGGTGTTGTTAAAGGTTTTATTGAAAGGAATACATGGGCTGGTTTAGAAGAATACTGAAGACTATTTTTTGACGTTGAGATTGCGTCAGGTAGGGAAAACGTTGCGTCGGTCTGCTACTTCCCCCCACCAGTGGTAAGGGGTAGCAGATACTGCTCGAGGTAAGGGGAGCCTCCACCCGGTGGGATGCCCTCCCGCTTTCAACGACCTTTTGTAAGTCCGGCACTTCCCCCCACCAGTGGTAAGGGGTGCCGGATACTGCTCAAGGTTAGGGAACCTTTTCCCCCTTCCAAATTTTTTTTTTTTTTTTTTATGTGAAATTACGAAACGATTCCGTTTTTGATTGGGGTTTTGAAATTCCCATTCGTAATCCAGTAAGCGGGAAGAATCTAGTAGTCTAGTAGTAGTGATAATGGTTTTGCCAGTGCCAATATGTTGCGGGGAAATGATTCGGTTTCTACTGAACATTTCGTGATTGATAAGGTCATGTTGGGTTGGTCACTCTTTCAGAAATTGTTTAGAAAATGCCGCGCGTTGGACTTTTATTCAAAAAATGCAGTATGTTGCCAATTCGTCTTAGAACTTTAGATTCCAAGCTTTTGTGCTGTCCTGCTACACAGGGAGTATTCACCCTTTTAGTCTGAAATTTCGGAAAGTTCTTGTCCGTCAAGTATTCATGGAAGCGTTCGAGAGGTGAATGTTCCGGCTCGAGAATGTGCAAACCCACATGACTCTTTATCGATTCACAAAACATTGACCAGAAATTTAAGACTCTCTTCCTAAACCTGTTGGCATTTATAAGTTTATTATTTTGTTATCATTTTTTGTAAAGGGATATGAATACATATTTAAATATGGCTGTCCCTACCCCTTGGACAAAAACTTTTGTTGGCCTCATGCCTTTGGCTGAGTGCATCTGCTTTCTGGGGTAGACCGTGGGTCTGTATTAGGGTTCTGGTATCCTCGCTGGGGGAAGCGAGTGACTGTGGGAAATTTAAATCTACAAAAGGCCGAAAGCCCTTAGATTCTGTGGCAGATCGGTTCGCCCTTCTGCGGTAGGCTTTTATGATGTCCTCGTTATGGGATAACGAGTGAATGGGCTGGTTTCTGGGGTCCTCGCTTGGGGCGAGTGAATTTGGGGTGGTTTTTTGCAAAGGGGCCCCCGGTTAGTATTATTATGAAGCCTCAGTTTTGCTTTTTGTTTTGCGAGCTTTTGGTAAGCTCCCATGCGTCCTCGTGTCTCTAGCTCCCTTTCCCCATTGCCCACAAGTAGCTAGGCGTAGGATTCCCCCTCCGGCAGACTCGGTACGAGACCGGGGGTGGGAAAAAAAAAAAGAAAAAATAAGATGTAGGATCGCCCTCCGGTAGACTCGCACCCTCACGAGACCGGGGTGGTTGATTATAATTAGGGCCTCGGGAGCGACGCAAGCTTAGGGATAGCGGGGCATCACGGCGCGTGGTTGAACGCGTCTTTATGTCCCGCGCTCCCTTTCCCCATTGCCATCGCGTAGTACGCTTTAGGTTTCCCCTCCGGTAGACTCGCACCCTCACGAGACCGGGGGTTGATGATAATATATGGCTCGGGAGAAACACAAGCTTAGGGATAGAGAGACACGAAGACGTGGGTTCCTTAATATACTTTCGATGCTATCACTAACCGTGGGCCTCTAATTGTAGGTAGTCGGGGGAAATAGTGTTGTGGTTTTCTGGGGTTTGCTTTGTAAGCTTAAGAATAGAATGGGCTGAGTCCCTTTAGGTTCTATGTGGCGGATATCGGATCTGCGTTAGGTTGTTGGTTGGCCTCGTTTCGGGAAAACGAGTGAGTGGGAAGATTTCTGGAAAATGTAAAGACGAGGTTGATTTTTATTGATTTTTTTTTTTTTTTTTTTTTAAAGGAGGTATGTGGAAGCCGAAGGGATTGTTAAGAGGAGCTCGTAGTCCTCTCACAGTCTGTCTCCATGGGAAGAAGGATCAGTTTGACCAAAGGTCGTCTGACTTGACCCTTCTCGGTTATGAGGTCGACTACACGTACTCGGTTATCTTCGCCGGGGTGTACGTTGACGACTCTACCTAACCTCCATTCGTTGGGAGATAAATTGTCCTCTTTGAGGACAGCGAGATCTCCCACTTTTATATTTTCCTTGGGATGCTTCCACTTCACTCGTTTTTGGAGTTCGGATAAATATTCGGTTTTCCATCGCCGGCAGAAGGTTTGATGGAGGGCCTTGAGCTTCTGCCATCTATTTAGCATGGAGGCAGGGCTTTCGTTCGCATCCGGTTCTGGCGGCGCCAGAAGATGGCTGCCGGTGAGGAAATGTCCCGGGGTTAGTGGCTCCAGGTCCGTTGGGTCATTGGACGCCGGGCTGAGAGGCCGTGAATTTAGGCATGCCTCGATCCGGCACAGAAGGGTTTGGAACTCCTCCATGGTATATTTATGGAGAGAAGAGACCTTTTTGAAGTGGCTTTTGAAGCTCTTCACTCCCGCTTCCCACAGGCCGCCCATATGCGGAGCGCCGGCGGGAATAAAATGCCAAGTTAATGCTTGATGGCTATACTTGGAGACTGTTTTGTCTCGGCTTTCTGCCAGGAAGGCTTTGAATTCCGATCGTAGAGATCGGGAAGCTCCGACAAAGTTCGTACCATTGTCGGAGTAGATGTTTTTTGGACATCCTCTTCTCGCGATAAAACGCGAAAAGGCTGCGAGGAAGCATGGGGTGCTCAGGTCACTAGTGGCCTCTAGGTGGATTGCCTTAGTGGAGAAACAAACAAATAGGCATACGTAGCCTTTGGACAGTCGACATCCCCTACCGCGGTAGCTTTTTATGTCGAAAGGCCCCGCGAAATCTACCCCGGTATTGGTGAACGCGCGAGTAAAAGTAGTACGTTCGCAGGGTAGGGTACCCATAAGTTGGGACTGCGCCTGCTTCCTGTGAAGAATGCAGGGTTTGCAATTGTGGATGATGGCTCTGATCATTGTCTTGACCTTCGGAATCCAATACTGGGTTCGAATAAGGCGGAGCATAAGTTGGTTCTCGCCATGAAGGGAATCATGATGAATCATCATGACTGCAAGGCGAGACAGCTTGCAATTGTAAGGCAAGATGATCGGATGACGCTCGTTGTACGACATGTCTTTTGAGGCCCCTAGACGCCCCCCCCCCCCCCCCCCCCGTTCTGATAATATCATCTTTGTCGATGTATGGGTTGAGTGACAGGATTTCACTTTTCCGATCAATAGGTTCCCTATTTTTTAATTGCAAGTATTCTGTACCGTAGGATATTTTCTGACATACTTTTATTAGTGCTTGAGTCGTTGCCTTAATCTCATCGGCTGAGATTGTGCTCGACTTTTCGTGGCATACCGTTTTTGTTTTAGGATGCGTTCTTTTTATAAATCTCCTAACGTAGGATAGGACTCTTAGAGCTCGTGGCAAGTCTGAAAAACGATCGAGTATATCTTCTTGTTCAGCCTGTGTGACGGCATACGACTGTGCTTTCACTTTCTTCTCCTCATATGATGTATGGTAGTCCGTTTCCTGTACTGGCCATTGGATCTTGTCCTCTTGTAACCAAGATGGTCCCTGCCACCACAACGAGTTGTTGACTAATTCACCCGCTGGTAGGCCTCTGCTTCCTAAATCCGCTGGATTTGATTCTGAATCCACATGTAGCCAGTCCTTGCTTCCAACCATGTCGATGATCTTCATGATGCGGGGTGCGACGAAGGTTGACCAGGAACAAGGCGGTTTCCGTAGCCATGCGAGGACAATGCTGGAATCAGTCCATAGATGAATGGTGATGGGTCCTAATTTGACGCTCCTACAGATTGAGTCAATCATCTCTGCGAGCAATACTGCACCGCAAAGTTCCAGACGTGGGAGGGAGATTGTCTTCACTGGTGCGACTCTGGTTTTTGCCATAAGTAGGTGTGTATAAACATTATTCTCCTTTTTGACGCGCATATACACGGCTGCTGCATAAGCTTTCTCCGACGCGTCACAGAAGCCGTGGATTTCAACTTCGTCTTCTGGTGAGAATTGTACCCAACGTGGTATTCGAATCCTATCTATTTCCGGGTAATCTTGGGTGAAGGTGTTCCACCGCTCCAATGTCGTTGGTGAGACTGGCTCGTCCCACCCTGTGCCTTCTAACCAAATGTTTTGCATAATTATTTTTGCCACTATGACCATTGGGGCAAGCCACCCTAACGGGTCAAAGAGTTTGGCAATAACTGACAGGATCTCTCTTTTTGTTGGCATGTTAGGGTGGTCTAGTGATCCCGCTTTGAAATAAAATAAGTCAGCATGTGCGTTCCACCTTATACCTAATGCTTTCACTGTGCTGGTGTCTTCAAAGGCTAAGAAGTCCTCGCTGAGCAGATCCGATTTCGGGATGTCTTTGAGAACCTCCTCCGAGTTTGATGTCCACTTTCGTAATGGGAACCCTGCCGAATGTAAAACCTGTCGAATTTCGTTTCTTGCCGTAATGGTGGAGGTGAGGTTGTGTCCTCCTGCGAGGACGTCATCTACATACATACATTCCCGGAGTATGTTTGATGCTGTAGGATGGGAACTTCGTACATCGTCAGCCAACTGTAACAGCGTCCTTATAGCAAGATAAGGGGCACAATTAACTCCGAAAGTTACCGTTTTTAATTCATAGAGTCCTATTGGTTCGTTCATGTCTTTTCGAAAAATAATTCGTTGAAATTTGGTATGATTATCGTTCATCCAAATCTGCCTATACATTTTCTCTATATCACTGTTGAAGACGTACCGATAAAGTCTCCAACGAATGATGAGAGTCGGGAGATCTGCTTGGAGTACCGGGCCTGGGAGCAAAACGTCGTTCAGACTTGTACCATTAGCAGTCGGACTTGAAGCGTTGAAAACGACCCGGACTTTAGTAGTTGTGCTTTCCGCCTTTACCACGGCGTGATGGGGCAGGAAATAATTATCAGGGTCATTTGCTGCGACTGTGCCCTTAATTTTGTGCATATGTCCGAGCGTCTGGTATTCTGAAAGTACCCTTATGTATTCATTCCCTAACTCCGGATTTTTCGTTAACCGCGTTTCATTTCGATAGAATTGCGAGCATGCGCGTTTAAGGGACCCTGCTAATTTTCGTTCTTCCGGGTATTCCTGTCTAAATGGGAGTGAAACGACATATCTTCCATCCTCATTTCTCTTTGTGGTTTCTCTATATAATTTTTCACAATATCTGTCATCGTCGCTAGGGCTTTTAATTTTCGGTACATTTTCCAACTCCCAAAAGGCTTTTAGTTGGTTGTCCAACGCGACCTCGTTGTAAAATGACACGATGCTCTTCGTTGGATTCGGTGTTTCAATGCGACCGGTTAGTATCCAACCGAACACTGTCTCTTGGGCCAGAAGTGTATTAAGTACATTCTTTTTTAGACCGCTTAGTATAATTTGGGGATATATATCGCCACCAAGTATGAGGTCTACATCTTCATTGACGTAGAACCTCTTGTCTGCCAAAACTAAGTCTGGGAACGCCTGCATCGTCATTGTTTCGATATGGCAGGATGGCAGATTCCCAGTTAATTTGGCTAAAATTAGAACAGGAGTAGTCAAGCTAAAGCATGGGTCCACTGGTGAACGTAGCTCGATGGTGGATGCCTCTTTTACTTGAGCAGATACTGCGTTGGTGATGCCTGAAACTTGGGCATGCATTTTCCTTGCCGGCAAATTGATTCTGCGTTTTAGTCTTTCTGTCATGAAAGAGCATTCAGACCCTGAATCAATTAATGCCCGCGCGGAGAAGTCGGGACCATTATGATGAATGTGTACGCGAGCAGTTCCTAATAGCACGCCTGTGCTGGAATTAGCATGATAGGATTTTACGGTTCGCAGAAGAATTTGGTTGCCCCGATTCCTGTCTTCTTTGTGCTTGTGCTGAAGTCGACGGGATATTATCCGCGTCTTTGAATGGATTGCGCCTCGTAGGTTGCTGAACTGTATCCGCATGCAGGAGCGTGTGGTGACGAGAGTGGCATTTGGCACAGTTGTACGAACTGGTGCACCTCGTCACTGTGTGTCCTGGGGATAAGCAGTTCAGGCATCCCCCCGTGGATTTGATGAAGTTGATTCTCTCCACTGGGGTCAGATCACAGAATCGGGGACAATTCCGTAACCTGTGTTCAGCTTTGCTCATTTTACAAAAAACCCTTGAAGTTGATTTTGAGGTAGGTTTTGATACCTTCGTTTGGAAGGCACCAAGTCTTTTTATGGGGGTTTCGGTTGTATGCCGAGTATTTGATGGCTTTTGTCCCTTTTGGGCGTTAGTGCCAGTGAAGCTAGACACTGTTTCCAGTGTCTGAAACCTATTTGATAGAAATTTGTCCATATCTTCCCATTTAAATATGTCCATTTTGTGGTCTATGCTTTGTTCCCATAGAGCCAGGGTACTTTCCGGTAACTTTGTCGAACACAAATATGTTAGTATTGCATCCCAATTGGATGTGTCGATTTTGTGACACTTGAGGGACGATAGACAATTGTTTATATCGCTATGTAGTTTCTTTAACGCGCTCCCACACTCACTCTCTACCTTCTTTAAGTTAAAAAGAATTTGCAATTGCGTGTTGACTAATATACGCTTGTTTTCATACCTTTCGCACAGGTTTTTCCAGGCCATATCGAATCCATCATTCGTCAGAGGGCATTTTTTTACAATATCCTTGGCCTCGCCCTGTGTCTTGTTGTTCAGATGGAACAGTTTTTCCACCCCCTGTAGGTCGGAATTATTTATGTATATGGCCGTAAACAGGTCGCGAAAGGTTGGCCATGATAAATAGTCACCTTTGAAAATCTCCGTGTCGCAAGGAGGGAGGCGGATCTTATGCCCGCGAGGTGCGGCTGGGGGTGCTGGCTCAGAGATAGCGCTAATTTCTACTTTTTTAAATTTCTCTGCCTCAGCAGATATTGTGGATAAGCATCGCATATATATTGCGTAGGTAGACATATGTTTTTTCCGGATGGCCAACACATCATTTGCGTCGACATCTTCTGATCCCATCAGTGAGTCAAACACAGACTTAACCTTCTTCCATAAGGAGCGCAACTCTTCTTGCTGTATCGCAAGAGTGTGCTTGTTATGACTTTCCTCTGGAATAAGGCTGTACTGCTGTTCAAACTCTGAGATTAACTCAGCTGATCGGACATAATTTTCCATTTTCTCAACAAATTATTCCTACCCAACTAAAAACAAATTAATTCTTTGAACAAAAAAATGGAAACAATGCTTTGAAAGGTGGCTTTTATTTAGTTATTTCAGACTTGGCCGACTCGTCTGATAATTTTTTTGTTTTCAAGGGAAGAATAGGCAATGGTGTAACCTACTCGCCAACCGCACTCAAATTATATATATTTGTATATATTGATCTGGCTATTAAATTATAAGGGTCAGACTTGGCCGATTCGTCTGGTTTTCCCACGATAAAAGTAAAACAACAATGTGGCTTACTCGCCACCCGCACGTAAATTTATATGTATGTATGTATCGGTGTGTGTATTAATTTATTTGCAGATTATTTTGTGCCGTAAGACAGAGAGCAGGGGGGAGCAACTCCAATGTGTATTGTGCGAAGCAAAGGGGGCCACCCGCCACTTGAGCGTTCAATTTTATTATAAAAAAATACGTGCGCGCGTTGATATAAAAACTCGACGAAAAGTGTAAAAACTCAGTGAAAACTGTTGTAAAAAACTGTGTTGATTGAACTAGTGAAAATTAAAGTGCTTGAAAGGAAAATGAAAATTGCCACTGCCGTATGGTGTTAGATTTTTAATATGAATGTGAGGTTATGTGCACCTCCTCCTTGTGCTGTGTCCGGAGAGCCTTACCGCTGGTGAGGGGACAGACCAGATAGTCACAAGGAATCTTAAACGAAGTTAATGCAACGCGTTTGCACTTATTTTTCTTTTCGGCACTAAAAATTTTTGTTTTTTACACTTTTCGCGGTTAATTAGAAGTCACGTATCGCAGTAAATTGATTTTTTTTTTTTTTTTTTACTTTTTATTTTATTGTTTTAACCAAAAAAAATGTGGCAAGAAATATATAAACTTACGTGGCTGCTGCGTGAAGTAGTGTTTGTTGTTGTGTTGCTGCAGATTTAGGTACTGAATTTAAAAATGAATTATTCGAAGAATTAACTAAACTTCTAAATATTGAACATAATTTTTCAACTGCATACCATCATGAAACTGTTGGCACGATTGAACGTAATCATAGAGTTTTTAATGAATACTTACGTGCATATTTAAAAGATACTTTTTCTGATTGGGATGTTTATTTAAAATATTTTACTTTCCTACACAACACTACGAGTAGCACAGTTTTCGACAATCAGTTTTCTCCTTTCGAGTTGGTTATTGGGAAAAAGGCAACTTTGCCTAATGAATTGACAAAAGAAACAATTGACCAAATTTATAATGTCGAAAACTATGCCAAAGAAGTTAAGTATAGAATGCAGAAAACGCGCAAAATGGCACAAAACCTAATTAATAAAAATAAATTACAAAGTAAAAATCTGTACGCTAAAACGGCACGACTTTTAGTTGTCAAAATCGGAGATAAAGTACTTTTACAGAAAGAACCACATCATAAACACGAAAATATTTGTCAAGGTCCGTTTACAATAACTAAAATTAACGAACCTAACGTAACTATTTTCGATGAAGCTAAAAACAAAGAAAAAGTAGTACATAAAAATCGCTTAAGTAAAGTAAATTAACATTACTTTAATACTTCGATAAAACTTTCAATTTGATTGAAAAATAAATCCAAAATTTTTTAGTATGTACTAGCATTTAAGCAGCCACGAAGGCTCAACAAAAATTGTTAACAAAAACAAAAAAAAAAAAAAAAAAATAGCACAAAAATTTTGTACATTCAAATAAATGTAACCTCTCAAAATTATAGTACCTACAAGCAAAAAACAAAAAAAAAAAAAGCTTAGACTATTATCGAACAAATTGTATTTACCAATCTACAAACAAAAACATATTCTACATGTAACAAATTAATACTTTATAAACAAAAAAACTTTAAGTTGATATTAAAATATACATATTGTACAAAGAAAAATTCAAACAAAAAAAAACAAGAACAACAAACAAAATATTTTAAACAAAAATGTAACTAAAATTCAAGTCTTTTAGTTCTAAGTTCTTTTTTTCAATTAATAATAAAAATGGTTCCGAACCAACGAATATATATTCGTTTGTTCGCAACAATTTTTATAAGTTTATGGCCAAAGAAAAATGTGACAAAACTGATCACTTTGTCAATTCTTCTTTTCCCCAAAAAGGATGATGTAACAGCAGCCTTAACAAATTATAAAAATGTCACCCTGTTTCCAAATTGCTGCAGCACCCGTCGTCTACTGTGAACGAACAACAGGTGTTGGAACAACTTGGAAACAGAGCAATTTGGCTCGGTAGAAAAGACCGGCCATTATAATTTTTGGACGTAACGAGGCAGTGCGAAAAACTGAAAAGGAAAATTATTAAAAAGTAAATTAAATAGTAAATTAATCAACCTAAAATTAAAAAACAAAAGAACTGAGTGTAACTAAAGTTGAATAAAAATATAACGATACGTTCACATTTAAATTAAATAAGTTTTTGTTTTAATAATAAAGAGACAGTAGACAGAAACATAGAAGAAAAGGGCATGTGCCAGCTGTGCGTGTGTGGGCACAAAAAGAACTTCACAGATGGAAAGATGCTGAAATACATTCCAAATTAAGGTGTCATTAAAACTTTTAACAAGATCTTGATTATGTCATACCGCTTAAGTTCGAGTAGTGTTATTACTCATTTTAAAAAGCTGTTTAAATATTTTGTATTTGTCGTATATATACCGAATGTCGACACACATGTATATACACGATATATTACTTACGTATCAGGATGTTCGTTTACTAATAAAAGCGTTCAAATGTTAGTTAAAATTAGTAGATATAATTAGTAATCATTTTATAGCAAGGTATTTGTGATTACAGAGTTATGAATTAATATATGATATTTTATATGAAACCGCACTGCTCGTACTCGTATGACCGCTCTTCGGAGATATTCGTTTACTAGTGACGCCGGTAGAGTCGTGTTGTCAGTGTTGAACTTGTAGGGATGCATTTTAATAGGCGTGACAGCTCGGCTATTCCTGACCTGAATCGTCCTCGATTTCGTCGTCGGATTCAAGTTCAGGGCTATTGCTACACCAAGGTTTTATCTTATCGGAGGAGTAAACGGAGCAAAATTTCTTGTTTGTTATTTGGTAACCTGGGATGTCTTCCAATAAATAGCGATCATTTCCCAGGGCTTTTCGAACTATGTATGGCCCACGGTATTTAGGCTCAAGCTTTCTTGATTCACCCGTCGAAGGTGGTTCATTCTCTATTACAACTAGGTCTTCTTCGGTGTATATTTTTGGCTTTTTATGTCGTTGATTGAAACGTTTCTTCATTTCTCACGTTCGTTGACAATGTTGACTTCGGCTTGATTGCGTTTTTCTAAAGCAGTCAACTTTGATGGCTCTTCGTCGATATCACTATGTATGGCGGCAAGTAATTCGTTAGATACGACGTCTCGGAGTTTAAAATCGAAGACAAGTTCGTTTGGACTAAAACCTGTCGTAGCATTTTTACGCGAATTAACTGACCATTGGAGATCTCTCAATTGCAGATCCCAGTCTTTCGGATTTTCGGTGGTAGTTCGCAGAAATGTTAGAATACATTGGTTCGCGCGCTCAACCTGACCATTTGCACGAGGTGTGCGAACAGCAGTTTTTGTGTGTTTAATGTTATTTTCATTGCAAAAGTCTTCAAAGGCTTTCGAAGTAAAAGATGTTCCTCTATAGGTTACGATGTGCGATGGAAGACCAAAATACGATGACATTTCGTTAAGGGATTTAAGAACGTGCAATGTTTTAGTATCGCGAGCGGGCTTTACAACAAGAAATTTACTAAATGCATCAGAAATAGCAATTACGTAGCTATTTCCTCGCTTGCTGCGAATAAAGGGACCTAGGTGATCTATATGAATACGATAGAAGGGAATTGGCTTAATAGCGTCGATATAGAGGCTGCCTTCGCTTTTGTCAGTACGTTGTCTTTGATAGCAGCATTTTATACAAGCAGCTATATAGCTCTTTACGTACCTTCTCATATTTGGAAACCAGTACGTCTGTTGAATGCGTTCGAGCGTTTTTTCAAGAGCGGGATGACCTGTCTGATCATGGCATAATTGAACAATGCGCCAGCGTACACCTTTGGGTACAACAAATTTTGCACCACCAGGTTGTTTTCTATACAAACGGTTGTTACGGAGTTGATATTCTGATTTTATTGCTTGTGTTTGCGGTGACTTTACTGTACCATTTAAATTATTTATGTGTTGTCGTAGTTTTTCGTCCTGCATTTGCATCGTAAGGAGCCAATCATTCATGTCGATATTTACGTTCAATACGAATCCAGCTGGCTCAACCTCCCTAGCAGGTTGGTCAGGCATTCGGCTCAATGCATCAACATGTTGTAACCTACTACCTTGACGATGTACGCATTCTAAATCGTACTCGAGTAATTTTAGCCACCAGCGTGCTATTTTGGACTTAAGTTCTTTATTCTGCTTTACTTGCGCGATTGCAGAGCAGTCTGTTACAAGACGAAAGGGTTTTCCTAGTAGGTATATGCGAAAACGTTGTAGCGTTTCCACAACAGCGAGAACTTCGAGCTCGAAGCTGTGGTATCGAGTTTCGGTATCGGTGCAATGACGACTATAATAAAATACGGGCCGCAATTCACCCCCATCGGTTGATTGTAGAAGTACACCTGCTAACAAAACACTACTTGCGTCGGTATGTACTTCATGTTGGGCATTGTAGTCATATAACACAAGGATTGGTTCATTCGTTAGTAGGGAAATTAATGTTTCAAAAGCATGCTGTTGCTCAGGACCCCAAGTAAATTTGTCCTGATTATTTTTAGTTAGTAAAATGCAGAGTGGTTTCGATAAAATTGAATAGTCCTTTACGAATTTTCGAAAGAAACCCGTGAGACCTAAAAATCTTCTTACCTCCGTTACATTGGTAGGCCGTTGAAAATTCTTTATGGCGTTGACCTTATGTAGTCCCGGTGT
Source organism: Eurosta solidaginis (assembly GCF_040869045.1). Lineage (NCBI taxonomy): Eukaryota > Metazoa > Arthropoda > Insecta > Diptera > Tephritidae > Eurosta > Eurosta solidaginis. Next base: position 183,915,125 of record NC_090323.1, read on the forward strand.
AATGCCGTTCTCGTTAATGCCGTGTCCAAGGTACTCAATCTCTGTTGCCAGGAACTTACACTTATCAGGGCGTAGTGTAAGTCCTGCTTCTTTTAAAAGTTTTAGGAACCGCTCTAAACGTAGCAGTCCTTCACATACAGTTTTACTTGGTATTACGATGTCGTCTAAATAAATTACAACTTCGCCCGAATTCATTTTAGCCGCGATTTTATTCATTATAGACTGGAAAGTCGCCGGCGCGTTTACGAGACCGAAAGGCATACGGTTAAACTCGAAGTGTCCATCTGAAGTTACGAACGCGGTATATTGTTTTGACGGCTCATCGATTTCTATCTGATGATAGCCCATACGGAGGTCGAGAGTACTAAAATACCGGTTACCCGCGAGTTGCGCAAACTGTTCCTCCATATTCGGCATGGGGAATGGTTGTTTCACTGTGTTTTTGTTAAGGCAACGGTAATCTATGCAGAGTCTATGCTCTTTGTTCTTTTTCTCCACTAAAACAACTGGAGACGAAAACGAAGATTCGCTCGGACGAATTATATTATTTTCTAACAACTCCGAAATTATTTGCGATATTATCGGACGTTTAGCAAACGGAACTCGATATGGTTTTAACTGAATCGGCGTATCATTCTTTAGAACAATTTTCATTTTTGAAACCCCGCATTTTCCAATATTTTCGATATTACTTGCAAACACTCCTCTGTACTCGTTTAGTACGTTTTCGAATTGTTGATTATCTTTTTCGTTTAACCCGTGTGGACTAGTTATGTTACGAACTTGCTCGATACGACATTCATCGTTTTCAATTATTAAACGCGTACTCGAACCGCAGAGTACATCCTTTCCGAGGAGTACATTTTCCGAAATTAGCTCGTCACTAATAACCACTAGATTTGCTTCAAATGCGTGATCATCAATCTTTAACAATACATTCATTACGCAAGTGGAAATGTATTCTCCACCACCAAAACCTCGTAGCACTGTTATTACGTTTTTGAGTGTTCCTATACGGTTAGCAAATGTTTTTCGTACTAGCGTACGGGTACTACCTGGGTCGACGAAACCATTTGTGGCATGACCATTTACGCTTATATTCTTCACTATACCGTCGTTATTTTTTTTAACATTTTTATAAACAACCGGAGCTTCTATTGTGTTTACGATATCTTTCTTTTGGACCGGACACTCTTCACTTCTATGTGTCGTGCGCTGACACTTTGAGCACCTTTGTTTTTTCTGTGGTTCTGTACAATTAATAGCTAAGTGACCTAATTTAGCACAATTATAGCACTTTAGGTTATTTGTTGCACGCGGGATTTGTTTATTGTTAGACGAATCAACGGATTCTTTCACAACTACTGGTTGCGATTTTGTTGTGGAATAACTTATTTTTGGTTTATATGCACTTTGTTGTACGTCGTTATAAACATTGTAACTCATTATGTCCTTCAACAAATCTTGACACCGCGTATATTCGTTCGATATTTTGCGTTTAAGATCGTTATCATTTACACCATTTATAATGTGTCGCGCAATACTAGATTCTGTTAACCCACCTTTATTTCCGAGTGCTAACATTTTATAAAAGTATTCAACCGGCGATTCGTTTTGGTGACGTTTTGTTCGCGAGAGTTTTATATGCGAATCCGCTTCATTAATCGTACACGGAAAATCTGTTAAGAATTTGTTTACAAACTGTGGCCAATTTACAAACGCGCACTGTAGTGAATCGATCCATAATTTTGCGGCACCACGCATTTTTTGTTGCACAGCAAAAATTATGGCACTTTCTTGCCAATTATAGGCATTTTTCAGCATTTCAACACGTTTAACGAATTGTATTGAATTTAAAGATGTTTCGCTTGTTGGGTTATAATCAGGTAATAGCTCAAAAATACCTTTGATCTTATAAGAAGAATATTCGGAATACAATGGGATTGGAACACTATTTGCATGAAAAACATTGCTTCCAATTGGAATTTGTTGAAAGGTGCAGTTGGTATCTCTGCCCTCTGCCACTGCGGCATGAAATTGCCACTTACATACGTTGTTGTTGTTGTTGGTTGCATATTTGTATTACACGTATACACGGGTGTAACGGGTGATGACGATATTGTCGGCTCGAAATTTTGCGTACGCGAATTCACTCGCGTATTTACATTTGTTGTTGTTTGTTTATTTACTAGGCGCTCAATAGTTTTCTCGAGCGCAGATATACGTTCTACCATAGTGACTTCGTGCGCTTCACTTTCATATTCGCTAAGATTATTTTCTTCATTTATATTTAAACGTTGCAGGAGTTGGTTTTTCGTGCCAGAAGTTGGCAAACCAGCGTCCTTGCATTTCTTTCGCAATTCTTTTAAAGTGATATTTATTTTCGACATTTTGTTTTGATTGCTTTATTCGATGTTAGTTGTATACACGACAACACAAATGTACGAGCGATTAGTAATGACACACGTGCGAGTACGAGATAGATATAGACACAGTTTTTGAAACGTTAGCGAATGCGTATAATGAAACACAAACCAAATATAAAACGAAAATACAAAAGGATGCGACAATTGATGTATGTATGCACGAATTGCAAAACTACCAATTCGAATTTTTCCGTTGAGCGCAGCTACAAAGCGTATGTCGCTGGAGCCCTAAAATTTGCCGGAGTCTCACAAAATGTGTGGTTATGTTTCGTGTTAAAACGTTTGACACTGAAACTTTCTATTTCACGCGTTTTCACAATTAAACCCGTTTGGTTATTTAGTTTTGATAACGCTTGTTGCAGTTATACATTTCATTAATATTTTAAATTAATAACTTCACAAATTTTCGCACTGTTCGTAGGCGTAGTTCAATCTTACTTTTGAACTGTCGTATATATACCGAATGTCGACACACATGTATATACACGATATATTACTTACGTATCAGGATGTTCGTTTACTAATAAAAGCGTTCAAATGTTAGTTAAAATTAGTAGATATAATTAGTAATCATTTTATAGCAAGGTATTTGTGATTACAGAGTTATGAATTAATATATGATATTTTATATGAAACCGCACTGCTCGTACTCGTATGACCGCTCTTCGGAGATATTCGTTTACTAGTGACGCCGGTAGAGTCGTGTTGTCAGTGTTGAACTTGTAGGGATGCATTTTAATAGGCGTGACATATTTTTCATCATTAAGGGCATTGAAATTTTAATTACGCACTTCTAACCAAAAATCTAATCAAGGTTAAACGGGTTGAGTGCAAAAAAAAAAATCCTTCTATAATTCTCCCTATAACCAAAATAAACATAATGTAAGTTTTTAACAAGTTTTCTCAAAAACCGTAAGCTTAAAAAACGTGGTTTGTACCCCATATTCTCTTGTACAAACATTAAAAAGTCTACAGTAAGAAGGTTGTTTTATTTGAAGCGACGTAAACTCATTTTCAAAATTTCTAGGGAAGCCGTCTAAAACACATGCATTTTACGAACATAAGAAAGATGGAAAGATGCTGAAATCCATTCCAAATTAAGGTCTCATTAAAACTTTGAACAAGACCTTGATTATGTCATACGGCTTAAATTCGAGCAGTGTTGTTACTCATTTTAAAAAGCTGTTTAAATATTTTGTATTTTTCATCATTAAGGGTGTTCAGTCAGATACTTAAGTTGAGATATATTTACTTTCATTTTTATCTTTACAGATACATATGTACATACAATGTTAAATTTCTTGATTATCTTTATTTGAATTTTGTAATACTATAGATTAGTGTGAACTTAGCATTAGTATAGTTGCTCAATTTCTACTGAATTTCATTACACCTCTGTATTAACCAAGTTAGCTGTTAATTAATCTCTCTACATTTTGTTTAAAAAGATTTGAATAATAAACTCCCTCGCTCATTTTTCTTTCCACAATTTTTGGATACATAACCTTTTATAAATTTGGTAATACGTTCTTTGCACTCGCCCTTAAATATTTTAATATAATAAGAAGAAAGCTTCTTATCGAACATTGGCGCCCAAATGTGGAGCAGTGCAAACTAATAAATTGTCCAGATTCGTAGAAGTCGATTGAAGATCACGACGAAAAATGAGACAGCATAAATAGGCACTATCTGAACAAATCACATTACGTTTTTCGCAACATCAACGATACAAAGGAATCAACTTTGGACATCTACCAACATTCAAATCCTGCGCAACTAGAGTTAACCTTCGACAACATGCACAACCTTTGCATCGCAACATTTCATCGTAACATTTGCATCGCAGTATACACATCGCAACATTTTCGTGCAAAGGTCCAGGACTATTTATACAAGTAAGTTCTTATCGAAACAAATTATATATTATATTAGCGGAAAGCTCATCGGAGCATTGCACTACATTCAAGGGGTTAAGATCTGCCACCTGCATCATATTGATAGTAGTATCATTCATTTATCTCTGTCGCTTATATTCCTGATCCCTGATTTCTTTACTCGCGGTACTAAGCCATTATGGCTACAAGTCTGGAAGAATACAAAAGTCTACGCACAACAACCAAGAGAAATATTTCTCGTATAAAAACCATTATTGATGCAAATGGCAGAGGAGAAGGGAAGACTCTCTCAACAGCGGAGTTGAAATGCCGCCTAGGAATATTAGAGTCGTATTTTAAACAAATCCTAGCTACTCAATCGAATATTCAAAAACTAGAGCCAGAGGATAATGCACGGAGTGAAATTGAAGATTTGTATGTGTGAATTAAACTCGAAATTCAATCGCAGTTAGGGGAAGATGTGCACAACATCTCTGTATCAGATACCACCTTTTCATATCCTGTGCCACATGCAAAAAAATTACCTGCCTTAGAATTACCGACTTTTGACGGAAAATACTTTAATTACAAACATTTCATCACTTCAGTCAAGCAAATTATCGATCACGAGATTAGTTTGTCAAATGTCGAGAAATTCAACTACTTGCGCAAGTGCCTCAAAGATGCAGCTTTAGAGACTATCAACGCTTTCCAAGTAACTAACGAAAATTATCCAAAGGCTCTTGAAAGACTAAGGATTCGATATGACAACAATAATTTAAAATTTCATGGAAAATAATACTTCATTATTTCAACACAGTTCAATGTCAAAGCCAAATGCCAGTGAACTACGAGTCTTCGCGACAATGTCTCTGCGCTCTATAGTTCACTATTATCTTTGGGAAATCATACAGATATGTGCAATGCAATGCTCATCTACTTAGCTATTGAAAAGGTAGATGAAGAGTCTCAAAGCAAATGGAAGGAGTCTTTGGATTTCCAAAAACTACCCTCCTGGGAAAGCTGCGCAAAGGTGTTAGAAAGGCGCTGTCAGTTTTTAGAGTCAATTGACACATCTCATTCTCTTTGCTGCGAAAATCGTAAAACCGATAATAAACAAGTAAAGAAGGCTAAGTTCGGGTGTAACCGAACATTACATACTCAGTTGAGAGCTATGGAGACAAAGTAAGGGAAAATCACAATGTAGGAAAATTAACCTAGGGTAACCCTGGAATGTGTTTGTATGACATGTGTATCAAATGGATGGTATTAAAGAGTATTTTAAGAGGGTCATGGTTCTATAGGTGGGCGCCATTTAGGGATATCGCCATAAAGGTGGACCAGGGATGACTCTAGAATTTTTTTGTACGATATGGGTATCAAATGAAAGGTGTTAATGAGTATTTGAAAAGGGAGTGGGCCTTAGTTCTATAGGTGGACGACTTTTCGAGATATCGCCATAAAGGTGGACCAGGGGTGACTCTTGAATGCGTTTGTACGATATGGGTATCAAACGAAAGGTGTTAATGAATATTTTTAAAGGGAGCGGGCCTTAGTTCTATAGGCGGACGCCTTTTCGAGATATCACCATAAAGGTGGACCAGGGGTGACTCTAGAATGCGTTTGTACAATATGGGTATCAAATAAAAGGTGTTAATGAGTATTTTGAAAGGGAGTGGGCCTCAGTTCTATAGGTGTTCGCCTTTTCGAGATATCGCCATAAAGGTGGACCAGAGGTGACTCTAGAATTTGTTTGTACGATATGAGTATCAAATGAAAGGTGTTAATGAGTATTTTAAAATGGCGTGGGCCTTAGTTCTATAGGTACACGCCTTTTCGAGATATCGCCATAAAAGTGGACCAGGGGTGACTCTAGAATTTGTTTGTACGATATGGGTATCAAATGAAAGGTGTTAATGAGTATTTTAAAAGAGAGTGGGCCTTAGTTCTATACGAGGACGCCTTTTCGAGATATCGCCATAAAGGTGGACCAGGGGTGACCCTAGAATGCGCTTGTACAATATGGGTATCAAATGAAAGGTGTTAATGAGTATTTTAAAAGGGAGTGGGCCTTAGTTCTATAGGTGGACGGCTTTTCGCGATATCGCCTTAAATGTGGACCAGGGGTGACTCTAGAATTTGTTTGCATGATATGGGTATCAAATGAAAGGTGTTAATGAGTATTTTAAAAGAGAGTGGGCCTTAGTTCTATACGAGGACGCCTTTTCGAGATATCGCCATAAAGGTGGACCAGGGGTGACCCTAGAATGCGCTTGTACAATATGGGTATCAAATGAAAGGTGTTAATGAGTATTTTAAAAGGGAGTGGGCCTTAGTTCTATAGGTGGACGGCTTTTCGCGATATCGCCATAAAGGTGGACCAGGGGTGACTCTAGAATTTGTTTGTACGATATGGGTATCAAATGAATGGTGTTAATGATAATTTTAAAAGGGAGTGGGCCTTAGTTCTAAAGGTGGATGCTTTTTCGGGAAATCGTTGTAAAGGTGGACGAGGGTTGACTCTAGAATGCGTTGGTACAATATGGGTATCAAACGAAAGGTTATAATGAGTATTTTAAAAGGGAGTGGGCCTTAGTTCTATAGGTGGACGCCTTTTCGAGATATCGCCATAAAGGTGGACCATGGGTGACTCTAGAATGCGCTTTTACAATATGGGTATCAAATGAAAGGTTTTAATGAGTATTTTAAAAGGGAGTGGGCCTGAGTTCCATATGTGGACGCCTTTTCGAGATATCGCCATAAAGGTGGACCAGGAGTGACTCTAGAATGTGTTTGTACGATATGGGTATCAAATGAATGGTGTTAATGAGAATTTTAAAAGGGAGTGGGCCTTAGTTCTATAGGTGGATGCCTTTTCGGGAAATCGTTGTAAAATTGGACGAGGGTTGACTCTAGAATGCGTTGGTACAATATGGGTATCAAACGAAAGGTTATAATGAGTATTTTAAAAGGGAGTGGGCCTTAGTTCTATAGGTGGACGCCTTTTCGAGATATCGCCATAAAGGTGGACCAGGGGTGACCCAGACCATCATCTGTCGGGTACCGCTAATTTATTTATATATGTAATACCACGAAGAGTATTCCCGCCAAGATTCCAAGGGCTTTTGATCTCGCCCTGCAGAACTTTTTCATTTTATTTTACTTAATATGGAAGGTACCCATTTTACAAAGTTTTTTTCTTAAGTTATATTTTGCGTCAATAAACCAATCCAATTACCATGTTTCATCCCTTTTTTCGTATTTGGTATAGAATTATGGCATTTTTTTCATTTTTCGTAAATTTCGATATCGAAAAAGTGGGCGTGGTCATAGTCGGATTTCGGTCATTTTTTATACCAATACAAAGTGAGTTCAGGTAATTACGTGAACTGAGTTTAGTAAAGATATATCGATTTTTGCTCAAGTTATCGTGTCAGCAGCCGGACGGAAGGGCAGACCGTCGACTGTGTATAAAAAGTGGGCGTGGCTTCCACCGATTTCGCCCTTTTTCACAGAAACCCGTTATCGTCCTAGAATCCAAACCCCTACCAAATTTCACAAGGATTGGTAAATTTTTGTTCGACTTATGGCATTAAAAGTATCCTAGACAAATTAAATGAAAAAGGGCGGAGCCACGCCCATTTTGAAAATTTCTTTTATTTTTGTAGTTTTTTGCTCCATATCATTACTGGAGTTGAATGTTGACATAATTTAGTTATATACAGTAAAGATATTAACTTTTTTTTTAAATTTGACTTAAAACAAATGTTTTTTTAAGTGGGCGTGGTCGTTCTCCGATTTTGCTAATTTTTATTAGGCATACATATAGAAATAGCAGTAACGTTCCTGCCAAATTTCATCATGATATCTTCAACGACTGCCAAATTACAGCTTGCAAAACTTCTAAATTACCTTCTTTTAAAAGTGGGCGGTGCCACGCCCATTGTCCAAAATTTTACAAATTTTCTAGTCTGCGTCATACATTCAACTCACCTACCAAGCTTCATCGCTTTGTCCTTTTTGGTAATGAATTATCGCACTTTTTCGATTTTTCGAAATTTTCGATATCGAAAAATCATAAGGTAACAAACTGCACTTCCACATTCAAGTGCAAGCTGTGCGCTCAGGCTCACCATACACTCTTACATCGCAATCAATCACTTGTTGCTGCACCACCCTCTTCGTTGTCATCGTCATCAGCGTTCGTCGCATCAAATGAAGTCAGTGCCAGTACCGCCGCTACAGTTCACACTCATTGTGGGTAATCGTCGGAGAAACAAGTGATTCTCGCAACAGCACTTGTACTCGTGAGAGATTCAGCTGGTGGTTATCAATTAGGCAGGGCATTACTCGATTCTTGTTCACAAATTAATATCATTACTGAGGAATTTACACAGAAGTTGCGCTTGCTAAGAGAAAGACACCCCATACAAATTAGTAGCATAGGGGAGTCTACTTCAGTCAAACCTCGCTTCAATCAGTTACAACTACAACTTTCCTTTTGCGTTACTTCCCATATCTCGTATCAGCCAGAATCTTAAATTGACATTTCTACGTGGAATTTGCCTCTAAATACCCAACTGGCCGATGAAGAATTTTTCAATTCAAAACGCATTAATCTTTTGCTAGGAACAGAAAGCTTCTTTGAAATATTGTCAGTTGGCCAAATTAAGCTCGGAGAAAATTTGCCGTCCCTACAAAAGACTCTGTTAGGTTGGGTCGTTTCTGGCCGATAAGAACCTTCAGTTCCACGCAAATCATCTACGCCAACATGCTTACTCACATATGAAGAAAGAGTTGACCGTAACTTGGAGAATCTTTGGAAAACAGAGACAGATGATAAATCAAAAAGAATGACAGATGAGCAGCCAGTCTGTGATAAAATTTATTTGGAAACAATTTCTCGAGACACCGATGGTAGATTTATTGTAAGATTACCCTTTAAGGATAACCCTTCTTCTCTCGGCTTCTCATATGATACTGCATTGAGGAGATTGAAAGCAATGGAGCGCCGTTTATCTAAAGATTTGCAAATTAAATACCAATATGCGTCATTTTTTACGAAGAGTTAGGACATATGAGCATAGTGAAGTCACCGAAGCTTGATGAAACGCATTATTATATTCCTCATCATTGTGTGCTAAAACCTACAAGCACGTCAACAAAATTAAGAGTTGTTGTTGACGCATCGTGTCCAACAACATCTCAAAAATCTCTAAATGACTTATTGTTGGTGGGGCCAACTATTCAAACCGAGTTATACATATTACTCGTTCAGTTTCGCCTTTTTCGCTACGCTATCACAGCTGACATTGTCAAAATGTACCGCCAAGTGCTTGTGTGATCATTGTTTTCAATATTCTTTGGAGAGATTCTGAGGATGGACCAGTTAAAACCTTTAAGTTAAATACTGTGACGTATGGTACAGCAGCTGCACCTTTCCTTGCAGTGCGGAGTCTAAAGTACCTAGCTGATCAATACGAATCGGAGTTCGGTCTTGGGTCGAAGGTTATAAAATCTTCGTTTTATGTCGATGATTTCCTGGGTGGGGCGGAAACCCCGAAGCAACTAGCTCAAATTAAGGAGAGGGTTACTGCAATTCTAAAAAGGCTGTTGTAAGGAATTAGCGAAATGGCATTCCAATCATCTAAGCTTCAGAGAGGAGAAAACCTTCAAGGATTTAAACATAGAGGAATCCTTCGTAACAAGCGCCCTAGGCATACAATGGGATCAAGGAACTGGTTTGTTTATGTTTTCGTTCAACGCGAAATCGACTGTGGATAACAAATGTATGAAACGAAAAATCTTATCGCTAGCATCGTCACTTTTTGACCCTCTTGGTTTGTTATCCCCTCTCGTTATCGTAGCAAAAACTATTCAGCAAGAACTTTGGCTATTAAAGATTGATTGGGATGAATCTATTCCCAAAAACTTGCATACCGCATGGGAAACATTTGTACAAGATTAAGCACTACTTCCGCCATTGAAAGTGCCTCGACACTGTTTGGCAGCGAATGCAGTTTCCGTACAGGTACACGGATTCTGTGACGCCTCCATACGGGCATGCGGCTGTTGTCTTTATCTACGAGTAGTCAATTCTCATAACGACACTTGCGTTAAACTTCTCACAGAAAAATCCAGAGTTGCCCCTACTAAAAAGAAGTCATTGCCAAAGCTTGAACTTTGTGGAGCACATCTGCTATCGCAACTTTACAATAAAATCAAATCCTGCTTTGGTAAATGTACGACGGAAGTGTACTTATGGACAGATTCCCAAATAGTTCTCTACTGGTTAAAGCAACATTCGTCTACATTATCGGCATTTGTTGGTAATAGAATATCAGAAATTCAAGATCTCACAGCGGCATGCCACTGGAGGCATGTTCCAACATGTAGCAACCCGGCTGACATTGTCTCGAGAGGCTCAACTTGCTCAGAGCTCGCTACTTAAATATGGTATCAGGGCCCGCCATTTTTATCCCACAGTAAGGAGCACTGGCCCCAAAACAAAATTAATGAAGTTGACTACGCAGAAGTAGATAAAGAAAAAAGAAAGTCGGTGTTCCAAATAGCGACAAAGTTCAACTACATCCTGGAGGTTTTAAAAAGATATAGCTCGCATATGAAAATTCTACGCATCGTTGCGTGGATGTTTCGATTTTATTCAAAGGTACATAGAATGGGCTTACGTAAACCAAATGATTTTAACATGCACTCTCTTGCCCCTCAGGAATTGGAAACGGCGTTTTTATGCATTGTGTGGAATTTGCAGCAACATTCTTTTGAAGAGGATATCCGACGAATACAAATGAAGTTAGATCTCCAAAGCTCATTAAAATTTCTAAACCCATTTTTGGAGCCTTCTTACGGCTTTGATTTATTACGGGTGGGTGGTCGCCTTGAACTTGCAGGAGTCAAGTATGATCAAAAACATCCAATACTCGTACCTAGCACTAGCGAGTTTGTTGAAGGGTACGTTTGTCATTTGCACATTACGAATTACCATGCCGGTGCAAAGGCTTTAGTGGCACTTATTCGACTGCGATTTTGGATTGTCAACGCAAGAAATCTCACACGCCGAACGCATTCATTGCGTTCGCTACAAACCCCGCCTGTTGCAACAGTTGATGGGCAACCTTCCGGTCGAACGTCTCAACCCTGCTCGCCCATTCCCTCGATGCGCAGTTGAATTTTGTGGACCAATTAATACTTATTTGCGAATTCGTGGCAAGATACCCTATAAAACTTATGTTGCGATTTTCGTGTGTCTATCATCCAAGGCTGTACATATTGAAGTCGTCTCGGACTTGACCACTGAAGCTTTTATTGTATCGCTGAAACGCCCTATCGGTAGAAGAGGTCTACCAACTGACATTTTTTGCGACAATGCCACTAATTTCGTTGGTGCTTGTAACCAGTTGACAGAACTTGGAGCACTCACGCCTGGTCACTTCTTGATTGGTAGCTCACTTAAGTCTCTTCCAGAGCATCAAACAACAAGCAAAGAAATCAGCCAACCTGACCGTTATGTTCGAATCAGTGCCATTAAACAGCGATTTTGGCAGCAATGGTCAACCGACTATTTAAATGAGCTACAGAGGCGCAATAAGTGGACCACCGCAAACGATAATATCGTTAAAGACGCACTTGTCTTAGTACATGAAGAAAATGTCCCTCATCAACGTTGGGTAATGGGACGAGTAACTGAAGCAATTCCAGGAAAGGATCAACGTGTACGAGTCGTCAACGTAAAAACTGCAAGGGGTCTCATCCATCGGCCCATACACAAACTTGCACTATTACTATCTTGAAAGGGATCTTTCAAGGCGGCCAGGATGTTCAGTCCGATACTTAAGTTGAGATATATTTACTTTCATTTTTATCCTTACAGATACATATGTACATACAATGTTAAATTTCTTGATTATCTTTATTTGAGTTTTGTAATACTATAGATTAGTGTGAACTTAGCATTAGTATAGTTGCTCAATTTCTACTGAATTTCATTACACCTCTGTACTAACCAAGTTAGCTGTTAATTATAAAAAAAAATAAATGTAAGGCGCGATAACCTCCGAAGAGATCTAAGGCCGAGCTTCTCTTCCAATTTGCGTCGTGCTCCTCTTGATTTTCCCTACAAATTGGCCGGAGGTGACCTACATGTTTTATGCCGACTCCGAACGGCATCTGCAAGGCAGATGAGTTTTCACTGAGAGCTTTTCATGGCAGAAATACACCCGGAGCGCTTGCCAAACACTGCCGAGGGGCGACCCCGCTTAGAAAAATTTTCTTCTAATTGAAAAACCTTATTTCTAAAATTTTGATGTTGCTTTGCCCGGGAGTTGAACCCAGGGCATACGGTGTGATAGGCGGAGCACGCTACCATCACACCACGGTGGCCGGTGTATAAAAAGTACTGAATAATAAACTCCCTCGCTCATTTTTCTTTCCACCATTTTTGGATACATAACCTTTTATAAATTTGGTAATACGTTCTTTGCACTCGCCCTTAAATATTTTAATATAATAAGAAAAAAGCTTCTTATCGAACAAAGGGTATTGGAATTTTAATTACGCACTTCTAACCAAAAATTTGCTCAAGGTTAAATGGGTTGTGTGCAAAAAAAAAAAAGTCTTTCTATAATTCACCCAATAACCAAAATAAACATAATGTAAGTTTTTAATAAGTTTTCTCAAAAAACAGTAAGCTTAAAAACCGTGGTTGGGACCCCACATTCTCTTGTACAAACATTAAAAAGTCTACAGTACGGTTGTTTTATTTGAAGCAACGTAAACTCATTTTAAAAATTTCTAGAGAAGCCGTCTAAAACACATGCATTTTACGAACATAACAAAGATGGAAAAATGTGTAAATCCATTCGTAATTAAGGTCTCTTTAAAACTTTGAACAAGATCTTGATTATGTCATACCGCTTAAGTTCGAGCAGTGTTGCTACTCATTTTAAAAAGCTGTATAAATATTTTGTATTTTTCATCATTAAGAGCATTGAAATTTTAATTACGCACTTCTAACCAAAAATTTGCTCAAGGTTAAATGGGTTGAGTGCAAAAAAAATTTCTTTCTATAATTCTCCCAATAACCAAAATAAACATAATGTAAGTTTTTAATAAGTTTTCTCAAAAAACAGTAAGCTTAAAAAACGTGGTTGGGACCCCACATTCTCTTGTACAAACATTAAAAAGTCTACAGCAAGAAGGTTGTTTTATTTGAAGCGACGTAAACTTATTTTAAAAATTTATAGAGAAGCCGTCTAAAACACATGCATTTTACGAACATAACAAAGATGGAAAAATGCGTAAATCCATTCCTAATTAAGGTCTCATTAAAACTTTGAACAAGATCTTGATTATGTCATACCGCTTAAGTTCGAGCAGTGTTGCTACTCATTTTAAAAAGCTGTATAAATAGTTTGTATTTTTCATCACTAAGAGCATTGAAATTTTAATTACGCACTTCTAACCAAAAATTTGCTCAAGGTTAAATGGGTTGAGTGCAAAAAAAATTTCTTTCTATAATTCTCCCAATAACCAAAATAAACATAATGTAAGTTTTTAATAAGTTTTCTCAAAAAACAGTAAGCTTAAAAAACGTGGTTGGGACCCCACATTCTCTTGTACAAACATTAAAAAGTCTACAGCAAGAAGGTTGTTTTATTTGAAGCGACGTAAACTTATTTTAAAAATTTATAGAGAAGCCGTCTAAAACACATGCATTTTACGAACATAACAAAGATGGAAAAATGCGTAAATCCATTCCTAATTAAGGTCTCATTAAAACTTTGAACAAGATCTTGATTATGTCATACCGCTTAAGTTCGAGCAGTGTTGCTACTCATTTTAAAAAGCTGTATAAATAGTTTGTATTTTTCATCACTAAGAGCATTGAAATTTTAATTACGCACTTCTAACCAAAAATTTGCTCAAGGTTAAATGGGTTGAGTGCAAAAAAAATTTCTTTCTATAATTCTCCCAATAACCAAAATAAACATAATGTAAGTTTTTAATAAGTTTTCTCAAAAAACAGTAAGCTTAAAAAACGTGGTTGGGACCCCACATTCTCTTGTACAAACATTAAAAAGTCTACAGCAAGAAGGTTGTTTTATTTGAAGCGACGTAAACTTATTTTAAAAATTTATAGAGAAGCCGTCTAAAACACATGCATTTTACGAACATAACAAAGATGGAAAAATGCGTAAATCCATTCCTAATTAAGGTCTCATTAAAACTTTGAACAAGATCTTGATTATGTCATACCGCTTAAGTTCGAGCAGTGTTGCTACTCATTTTAAAAAGCTGTATAAATAGTTTGTATTTTTCATCACTAAGAGCATTGAAATTTTAATTACGCACTTCTAACCAAAAATTTGCTCAAGGTTAAATGGGTTGAGTGCAAAAAAAATTTCTTTCTATAATTCTCCCAATAACCAAAATAAACATAATGTAAGTTTTTAATAAGTTTTCTCAAAAACCAGTAATCTTAAAAAACGGAGTTCGGACCCCACATTCTATTGTACAAACATTAAAAAGTCTACAGCAAGAAGGTTGTTTTATTTGAAGCGACGTAAACTTATTTTAAAAATTTATAGAGAAGCCGTCTAAAACACATGCATTTTACGAACATAACAAAGATGGAAAAATGCGTAAATCCATTCCTAATTAAGGTCTCATTAAAACTTTGAACAAGATCTTGATTATGTCATTCCGCTTAAGTTCGAGCAGTGTTGCTACTCATTTTAAAAAGCTGTATTGTATTTTTTATCATTAAGAGCATTGAAATTTTAATTACGCACTTCTAACCAAAAATTTGCTCAAGGTTAAATGGGTTGAGTGCAAAAAAAATTTCTTTCTATAATTCTCCCAATAACCAAAATAAACATAATGTAAGTTTTTAATAAGTTTTCTCAAAAAACAGTAAGCTTAAAAAACGTGGTTGGGACCCCACATTCTCTTGTACAAACATTAAAAAGTCTACAGCAAGAAGGTTGTTTTATTTGAAGCGACGTAAACTCATTTTAAAAATTTCTAGAGAAGCCGTCTAAAACACATTCATTTTACGAACATAAGTGTGGTATTTAATATATAAACCACTATTTAATAATAAGCACTATTTATTTTTATAAAATATTTTTATTTAGCCGCTCCTAAAAGTATGTTACAAAACGTTTCTTAAATATTTCAACCGAATGAAAATTTTTGAAAGACAATATTTTACAATTGAAAAATAAAAATTAACAATAACAAAAAAATTCAATTTAGTTAAAGTAGGTACATTTAAAGTTGAATATAAATATAACCCTACAATACTCCCCCTTCCGGAGATTTAATGTTAAATAAATTAAAAGTAACTTTCTTTTTTGTTTTTGTGTTAGGTATCTGTATTTTATCAATCATTGCTGGTTTTAAACGATCAATAGGAATAGATTTAATTTCATTGTTTATTTCAATTTTAAAGTTTTTAATATCTTTTTCAATAACTCTATAAGGACCTTCATACGGATGTTGCAAGGAATGTTTGTTTATTACACGTACAAAAACAAAATGACAATCTTTTAAATCTTTTGGAACAAAAATACCACTAGAATTTTGATGATGTTCCAAATTTGATTTAAAATTTTTAAAATGTTCACGCAAACTACTTAAAACATCCGTTGAAGTTATATTCTCTGTAGTTGAAACAAATAATTCACCAGGTAATCTTAAATTTTGTCCATAAACCATTTCAGCCGGTGTTGCTGAAATATCTTCTTTAAAAATCGATCGCAAACCCATAAGTACTATTGGTAACTCTTCATACCAATCTCTGGATCCATTCCTAGCCATTATTGAAGATTTAAGCTGTCTATGAAAACGTTCTATCATTCCATTAGCTTGTGGATGATAAGGAGAATTTGTTATTTGATGACTTCCAAGAAGTTTCGTTAATTCTGAAAACAAGTTTGAAGTAAATTGAGATCCCTGATCTGTTGTTATTTCTAACGGAACTCCAAAACGTGAAATATATTCTTTAAAAAATTTATTTACAACCGTAACTGCAGAAATATCTCTTAGTGCGAATGCCTCTGGCCAACGTGTAAATCTATCAATTATAGTTAATATGTAACGATATCCTTTTGAAACAGGTAAGGGTCCAACAATATCTAAGTGAATGTGTTCAAATCTAGATTTTGGAATTGGAGTTTTCATAACTGGAGATTTTGTATGACGATGTACTTTCGATTTTTGACAACTTATACATTCTTTAGACCAAGTATTAATATCTTTATTCATTTTAGGCCAAAAATATTTCTTAACTATCAAACGACGTGTAGCTCTACTACCAGGATGTGAAATCCCATGTAACATATCAAATATTATTTTTCTTAAATTGTTTGGAATGAAAGGCCTAGGATTTTCTCCTGACACTTCGCACCATATATTAAAGTTAAGAACAGGAATTTTAATTAGTTTCAAATTTAAAAATGTTTGCTCTGAGGTAAGTTTGCTTAATTCACTGTCTTGTTGTTGTTCACTTTGTAAAATTTTTAAATTAATGTCCGAATTATTAATCGCTTCTACTTCAAACGCACGAGATAATGTATCAGCTGCAACATTTTCTTGTCCTTTAATATACCTAATGTCATTCGTAAACTGAGCAATGAATTCCATATGTCTAGTCTGTCTTGGACTGCGTTCTGTTTTTGAATTTAAAGCAAATACAAGAGGCTTGTGATCTGTGAAAACTGTAAATTCACGTCCTTCTAAAAGGTAACGAAAATGTTTAATGTTCAAATAAATAGCTAATAGTTCCCTATCAAATGCACTATATTTAATTTCGGATGGAGACAATTTCTTTGAAAAGAATGCAAGTGGTTCTGACTTATTATTAAACGTTTGATGTATGACACCACCTATTGCCGTATTGGATGCATCTACATTTAAAGAAAGTTTTGCATCTTTGTTAAAATGATTTAACAATATCGCAGATCCAAACTTTTCTTTAATGCATTCTAAAGCTTTATTAGATGTATCGTCCCAAATTAAAATCTTGTCTCGCTTCTTATTTGTTCTATCAATTAAATCATATATAACTGTTGGAAACTCTGCTAATTTTGGTATATATCGATGGTAATAATTAACCATACCAATAAATTTTTGTGCCTGCTTAATAGATTTTGGACGATCAAAATTTCGAATGGCTAAAACTTTTTCTTCTGAGGGTCTAATTCCCGTTTCAGAAATATTATGTCCTAAAAAGTCAACATTTGTTACGCCAATAGTACATTTACTTGGTTTTATATTTAAACCGTACTCCGTTAGGCGCTGAAATAGTACGCGAAGATCTTTGAAATGTTGTTCCTCATTTTCGCTTGCCACTAAGAGATCATCAATATATTTAAAAACAAAGTCTAAATCACTAATAAATCGTTGAAAAGTTTGGGCGGAGTTCCTAAGCCCGAAAGGCATTCGTACAAATTCAAACATGCCAAAAGGCGTAGTGATTGCAGTTTTATAAATATCCTCTTCTGCCATTGGAATTTGGTGATAAACTCTTACCAAATCTAATTTTGAAAATATTTTCTTATTTCTTAGATTCATGTTGAAGTCATGAACATGGGGCGAAGGATAACGATCAGGAACTGTTACGACATTTAATCTTCTAAAATCTCCACAAGGACGCCAGTCATTTAACTCCTTCTTGGGTACAAGATGTAAAGAAGATGCTACTGCTGAATTAGAAGGTCTACATATCCCTGCCTTTACTAAAAAATCGAATTCAGTTTTAGCTACTTTGAATTTAATGGGGTCTAAACGTCTTGGTTTAGAAAATGGCAAATTTCCTTCAGTGACTAATCTGTGAACTGTTGTATGTCTAACTGGTTGTGAATAATCTGGTTCAGAAAATAAAGAAGGAAATTCTTTTAGTAACTTTGTAAATTTGTTATCAACAGCGAAAACTTTTGGTAGCGAAACATTACAAACACATGAATTTGTGTTAACTGAAAGACTTGTTATCGGATCTACTAAGCATTTGCGTTTAACATCAACTAAGAGACCATATTTACACAAAAAATCAGCACCGATAATTGGTTTAGCTATATCAGCTATTAAAAACGTGAACGGAAATTCGCGACGCAGTCCTAAATTAATATTTAAAAGTTTTTTACCGTATGTCGAAATCGTTGAACCGTTAGCTGCAGTTAAAATAATATCTGATGACTTTTTCGAACTTGAAGATTTTGAAACCGGAAGCACTGAAATTTCTGCTCCACTATCTATTAAAAAATTAAGTTTGTTTGTTTTATCAAAAATAAATAAGCGACGTGTTAAGGTGTCTAAATGTCCGTTGTTTGTCGCCGTAACAACGGATAACTTTAGTGTGACGAACTATTATTTTTAAAAGCGCATGGTTGTTCGCACTTCAAAGCCTGATTACCAAACTTATAATGATACCTACAGAGCCAATTTGGGTTGTCACGAGACTTTGATCGATATCTAGAAGGACTTCTAAAACGATTCCTACTAAAAGATCGGGACCTTGAATAATTTTGACTCATCTGATTTTTAATTTCACTGATCTCTAATGACAATTTTTCAAAATTTTTGCACATCATGTTAGTTGTTTGAACCAAATTTGAAATAATTGCATTTTCGCTTTTAGAATTTGGAAAATTACTAACTGAGGCTATTTCATTTTTATTATAAACTTCCCAAATATTATCGGCTAATTTAACTAATTCACTTATTTCATTCAAATTCGAACTAGTAAGAATAATACTTAAATTTTTGGGCAACTTCCTTATCGAAAGCTTTTTAAGAATTTCCTTGCTAAAATTGTTTCCAGAGAGTAGCACTAGAGACCGATAAAACTCAGAAGGTTTACGATCTCCCATTTCTGAATAGGATAACACTCGATCTAATTTGGCATTCTCACTTAATGAGCGCCGTTCAATTAAAATTTTCTTTAATGCAGAAAATCTTTCATTTTCAGGAGGATTTTGAATAAAATCAAGAATTGTCATAATTACATCCTGTGGAAGTGCAGTTATCAAATATTCATATTTTGTCCCTTCCTGAGTAATGTTCTTTCGACTAAATTGCATTTCAGCATGGATGAACCATGCTTCAGGGCAATTAGTCCAAAATTGGGGAAGTTTTACCGATGTAGCAAAAATTTCATTATTTTGATTCACATATGGATTTGGTAAATCATTTTGATAATTTTCATTATCCAAATCAATAAGTGAATCGTTTACTTGATTTCGTGGTGTAGATGTACGTATATTATTTGATGGTGAATGAAACATTGTTATTGGAAATAACTACAAAAATTATATTATAGGAAGAAATAAAAATGTCCGGAAAGGAGTGAAAATTTTTGAAAGACAATATTTTACAATTGAAAAATAAAAATTAACAAGAACAAAAAAATTTAATTTATTTAAAGTAGGTACATTTAAAGTTGAATATAAATATAACCCTACAATAAGAAAGATGGAAAAATGCGTAAATCCATTCCTAAATAAGGTCTCATTAAAACTTTGAACAAGATCTTGATTATGTCATACCGCTTAAGTTCGAGCAGTATTGCTACTCATTTTATAAAGCTGTATAAATATTTTGTATTTTTCATCATTAAGGGCATTGAAATTTTAATTACGTACTTCTAACCAAAAATTTGCTCAAGGTTAAATGGGTTGAGTGCCAAAAAAAATGTCTTTCTATAATTCTCCCAATAACCAAAATAAACATAATGTAAGTTTTTAATAAGTTTCTCAAAAAACAGTAAGCTTAAAAAACGTGGTTGGAACCCCACATTCTCGTGTACAAACATTAAAAAGTCTACAGTAAGGTTGTTTTATTTGAAGCGACGTAAACTGTATAAATATTTTGTATTTTAAAAATTTCTAGAGAAGCCGTCTAAAACACATGCATTTTACGAACATAAGAAAGATGGAAAAATGCGTAAATCCATTCCTAATTAAGGTCTCATTAAAACTTTGAACAAGATCTTGATTATGTCATACCACTTAAGTTCGAGCAGTGTTGCTACTCATTTTAAAAAGCTGTATAAATATTTTGTATTTTTCATCATAAAGGGCATTGAAATTTTAATTACGCATTTCTAACCAATAATTTGCTGAAGGTTAAATGGGTTGAGTGCTAAAAAAAATTTCTTTCTATAATTCTCCCAATAACCAAAATAAACATAATGTAAGTTTTTAATAAGTTTTCTCAAAAAGCAGTAAGCTTAAAAAACGTGGTTGGGACCCCACATTCTCTTGTACAAACATTAAAAAGTCTACAGGAAGAAGGTTGTTTTATTTGAAGCGACGTAAACTCATTTTCAAAATTTCTAGAGAAGCCGTCTAAAACTCATGCATTTTACGAACATAAGAAAGATGGAAAAATGCGTAAATTCATTCCAAATTAAGGTCTCATTAAAACTTTGAACAAGATCTTGATTATGTCATACCGCTTAAGTTCGAGCAGTGTTGCTACTCATTTTAAAAAGCTGTATAAATATTTTGTATTTTTCATCATTAAGAGCATTGAAATTTTAATTACGCACTTCTAACCAAAAATTTGCTCAAGGTTAAATGGGTTGAGGGCAAAAAAAATTTCTTTCTATAATTCTCCCAATAACCAAAATAAACATAATGTAAGTTTTTAATAAGTTTTCTCAAAAAGCAGTAAGCTTAAAAAACGTGGTTGGGACCCCACATTCTCTTGTACAAACATTAAAAAGTCTACAGGAAGAAGGTTGTTTTATTTGAAGCGACGTAAACTCATTTTCAAAATTTCTATAGAAGCCGTCTAAAACACATGAATTTTACGAACATAAGAAAGATGGAAAAATGCTTAAATCCATTCCAAATTAAGGTCTCATTAAAACTTTGAACAAGATCTTGATTATGTCATACCGCTTAAGTTCGAGCAGTGTTGCTACTCATTTTAAAAAGCTGTATAAATATTTTGTATTTTTCATCATTAAGAGCATTGAAATTTTAATTACGCACTTCTAACCAAAAATTTGCTCAAGGTTAAATGGGTTGAGTGCAAAAAAAATGTCTTTCTATAATTCTCCCAATAACCAAAATAAACATAATGTAAGTTTTTAATAAGTTTTATCAAAAAACAGTAAGCTTAAAAAACGTGGTTGGGACCCCATATTCTTTTGTTCAAACATTAAAAAGTCTACAGTAAGAAGGTTGTTTTATTTGAAGCGACGTAAACTCATTTTAAAAATTTCTAGAGAAGCCGTCTAAAACACATGAATTTTACGAACATAAGAAAGATGGGAAAATGCTTAAATCCATTCCTAATTAAGGTCTCATTAAAACTTTGAACAAGATATTGAACTCGTTTTAAAAAGCTGTTTAAATATTTTGTATTTTTCATCATTAAGGGCATTGGAATTTTAATTACGCATTTCTAACCAAAAATTTGCTCAAGGTTAAATGGGTTGAGTGCACAAAAAAAAATGTCCTTTCTATATTTCTCCCTATAACCAAAATAAACATAATCACCCTTATCGCGAAGTTCACGCGGAAAAGTGTTCGCCTTCACTTTTTTTGTTCGGGTGAACTTTTTCCGCCTATCGGCAATTTCGGGCAAACAAAAGTTCACTTCGAAACAGCTGATGCTCTATTGTGAATTAGCAGTGAACAAATAATTCGCTTGCAATTGTGTAAATTTTTTAAACAAGCACATATTTCCTTAAAAGACAGCAAAAATAGAGATAAAAAATGTATACAAAAATGTTTAGTATTGCACGTAGGTATGTATTGACTGAGCGCGATTAGAATATACATATGAAAGCAATTCGGAGGCCATTAAAGAACAGTTCTAACCCTTTGGACCTAAGTGATTCACTGTAAGCTAAAATTTTCTATTGTCAGCACTTTTGAATAACAAGTTAATTTTTTTTCAATTAGGTTTCGCCAATATTACAGGCTAAACAAGCCGGCATTCTACTATTTGCTAGATATTCTTTCCAACTCCTTGTCACCATTGAAACAAGAATTTGGAGTTCCACCAATTGTAAAGTTGAGTACATGTCTTCGTTTTATCGCATAGGGAAAAGGCGTTGGAAAGGACCATGAAGTGGGTCTTAGCCAATCTTGTTTCAGTGAGGTGCTCAACATTTTGGAACCGTCGCTTTGTCCACAATGGATAACTTGGCCGACTGATACGTTGTCATAAAAAATAGAATTTACATACTTAACAATAGAGGAATTTCACTTTTTTCCACTCAGCTTCCAATTGTGCATTATTTATTGATTTATTTCTAATAATAAAAGTATATATAATTATAAGAGTATCAAATTTCAATAGAAAAAATTACTAACATTTTCTTTCCTCTCGTTCGCCTGTAAAATATATGTGAACAAATTTGGGTTACCCCGCTGTTCATTTCGCCCGAACAAAGAGTTGCCGATAAGGTGAATTCTTTTTCGAACACGAAAAATTTTTTCGCCAGCCTCTGCGATAGGGTGAACAAAAACTGTGAATATTTTCGGGTGAAAATAAAACTCGCGATAAGGGTGAATGTAAGTTTTTAACAAGTTTTCTCAAAAAACGGTAAGCTTAAAAACGTGGTTGGGACCCCACATTCTCTTGTACAAACATTAAAAAGTCTACAGTAAGAAGGTTGTTTTATTTGAAGCGACGTAAACTCGTTTGCAAAATTTCTATTGAAGCCGTCTAAAACACATGTATTTTACGAACATAAGAAAGATGGGAAAATGCTTAAATCCATTCCAAATTAAGGTCTCCTTACAACTTTGCACAAGATCTTGATTATGTCATACCGCTTAAGTTCGAGCAGTGTTGCTACTCGTTTTAAAAAGCTGTTTAAATATTTTGTATTTTTCATCATTAAGGGCATTGGAATTTTAATTACGCACTTCTAACCAAAAATTTGCTTAAGTTTAAACGGGTGAGTGCACAAAAAAAAATGTCCTTTCTATAATTCTCCCTATAACCAAAATAAGCATAATGTAAGTTTTTAACAAGTTTTCTCAAAAAACGGTAAGCTTAAAAACGTGGTTGGGACCCCACATTCTCTTGTACAAACATTGAAAAGTCTACAGTAAGAAGGTTGTTTTATTTGAAGCGACGTAAACTCATTTTCAAAATTTCTAGAGAAGCCGTCTAAAACATATGCATTTTATGAACATAAGAAAGATGGAAAGATGCTGAAATCCATTCCAAATTAAGGTCTCATTAAAACTTTGAACAAGATATTGATTATGCCATACCGCTTAAGTTCGAGCAGTGTTGCTACTCATTTAAAAAAGCTGTTTAAATATTTTGTATTTTTCATCATTAAGGGCA
Organism: Eurosta solidaginis; assembly: GCF_040869045.1. Taxonomy (NCBI): domain Eukaryota; kingdom Metazoa; phylum Arthropoda; class Insecta; order Diptera; family Tephritidae; genus Eurosta; species Eurosta solidaginis. Next base: position 183,938,763 of record NC_090323.1, read on the forward strand.
TTGGAATTTTAATTACGCACTTCTAACCAAAAATTTGCTCAAGGTTAAATGGGTTGAGTACACAAAAAAGAAATGTCCTTTCTATAATTCTCCCAATAACCAAAATAAATATAATATAAGTTTTTAACAAGTTTTCTCAAAAAACAGTAAGCTTAAAAACGTGGTTGGGACCCCACATTCTCTTGTACAAACATTAAAAAGTCTACAGTAAGAAGGTTGTTTCATTAGCAGCGACGTAAACTCATTTTCAAAATTTCTATAGAAGCCGTCTAAAACACATGAATTTTACGAGCATAAGAAAGATGGAAAAATGCTTAAATCCATTCCAAATTAAGGTCTCATTAAAACTTTGCACAAGATCTTGATTATGTCATACCGCTTAAGTTCGAGCAGTGTTGTTAGTCGTTTTAAAAAGCTGTTTAAATATTTTGTATTTTTCATCATTAAGGGCATTGAAATTTTAATTACGCACTTCTAACTAAAAATTTGCTCAAGGTTAAATGGGTTGAGTGGAAAAAAATGTCTTTCTATAATTCTCCCAATAACCAAAATAAATATAATATAAGTTTTTAACACGTTTTCTCAAAAAACAGTAAGCTTAAAAACGTGGTTGGGACCCCACATTCTCTTGTACAAACATTAAAAAGTCTACAGTAAGAAGGTTGTTTCATTAGCAGCGACGTAAACTCATTTTCAAAATTTCTATAGAAGCCGTCTAAAACACATGAATTTTACGAGCATAAGAAAGATGGAAAAATGCTTAAATCCATTCCAAATTAAGGTCTCATTAAAACTTTGCACAAGATCTTGATTATGTCATACCGCTTAAGTTCGAGCAGTGTTGTTACTCGTTTTAAAAAGCTGTTTAAATATTTTGTATTTTTCATCATTAAGGGCATTGAAATTTTAATTACGCACTTCTAACTAAAAATTTGCTCAAGGTTAAATGGGTTGAGTGGAAAAAAATGTCTTTCTATAATTCTCCCAATAACCAAAATAAATATAATATAAGTTTTTAACAAGTTTTATCAAAAAACAGTAAGCTTAAAAACGTGGTTGGGACCCCACATTCTCTTGTACAAACATTAAAAAGTCTACAGTAAGAAGGTTGTTTCATTAGCAGCGACGTAAACTCATTTTCAAAATTTCTATAGAAGCCGTCTAAAACACATGAATTTTACGAGCATAAGAAAGATGGAAAAATGCTTAAATCCATTCCAAATTAAGGTCTCATTAAAACTTTGCACAAGATCTTGATTATGTCATACCGCTTAAGTTCGAGCAGTGTTGTTACTCGTTTTAAAAAGCTGTTTAAATATTTTGTATTTTTCATCATTAAGGGCATTGAAATTTTAATTACGCACTTCTAACTAAAAATTTGCTCAAGGTTAAATGTGTTGAGTGGAAAAAAATGTCTTTCTATAATTCTCCCAATAACCAAAATAAATATAATATAAGTTTTTAACAAGTTTTCTCAAAAAACAGTAAACTTAAAAACGTGGTTGGGATCCCACATTCTCTTGTACAAACATTAAAAAGTCTACAGTAAGAAGGTTGTTTCATTAGCAGCGACGTAAACTCATTTTCAAAATTTCTATAGAAGCCGTCTAAAACACATGAATTTTACGAGCATAAGAAAGATGGAAAAATGCTTAAATCCATTCCAAATTAAGGTCTCATTAAAACTTTGCATAAGATCTTGATTATGTCATACCGCTTAAGTTCGAGCAGTGTTGTTACTCGTTTTAAAAAGCTGTTTAAATATTTTGTATTTTTCATCATTAAGGGCATTGAAATTTTAATTACGCAATTCTAACCAAAAATTTGCTCAAGGTTAAATGGGTTGAGTGGAAAAAAATGTCTTTCTATAATTCTCCCAATAACCAAAATAAATATAATGTAAGTTTTTAACAAGTTTTCTCAAAAAACAGTAAGCTTAAAAACGTGGTTGGGATCCCACATTCTCTTGTACAAACATTAAAAAGTCTACAGTAAGAAGGTTGTTTCATTAGCAGCGACGTAAACTCATTTTCAAAATTTCTATAGAAGCCGTCTAAAACACATGAATTTTACGAGCATAAGAAAGATGGAAAAATGATTAAATCCATTCCAAATTAAGGTCTCATTAAAACTTTGCACAAGATCTTGATTATGTCATACCGCTTAAGTTCGAGCAGTGTTGTTACTCGTTTTAAAAAGCTGTTTAAATATTTTGTATTTTTCATCATTAAGGGCATTGAAATTTTAATTACGCACTTCTAACCAAAAATTTGCTCAAGGTTAATTGGGTTGAGTGGAAAAAAATGTCTTTCTATAATTCTCCCAATAACCAAAATAAATATAATGTAAGTTTTTAACAAGTTTTCTCAAAAAACAGTAAGCTTAAAAACGTGGTTGGGACCCCACATTCTCTTGTACAAACATTAAAAAGTCTACAGTAAGAAGGTTGTTTCATTAACAGCGACGTAAACTCATTTTCAAAATTTCTATAGAAGCCGTCTAAAACACATGAATTTTACGAGCATAAGAAAGATGGAAAAATGCTTAAATCCATTCCAAATTAAGGTCTCATTAAAACTTTGCACAAGATCTTGATTATGTCATACCGCTTAAGTTCGAGCAGTGTTGCTACTCGTTTTAAAAAGCTGTTTAAATATTTTGTATTTTTCATCATTAAGGGCATTGAAATTTTAATTACGCACTTCTAACCAAAAATTTGCTCAAGGTTAAATGGGTTGAGTGGAAAAAAATGTCTTTCTATAATTCTCCCAATAACCAAAATAAATATAATGTAAGTTTTTAACAAGTTTTCTCAAAAAACAGTAAGCTTAAAAACGTGGTTGGGATCCCACATTCTCTAGTACAAACATTAAAAAGTCTACAGTAAGAAGGTTGTTTCATTAGCAGCGACGTAAACTCATTTTCAAAATTTCTATAGAAGCCGTCTAAAACACATGAATTTTACGAGCATAAGAAAGATGGAAAAATGATTAAATCCATTCCAAATTAAGGTCTCATTAAAACTTTGCACAAGATCTTGATTATGTCATACCGCTTAAGTTCGAGCAGTGTTGCTACTCGTTTTAAAAAGCTGTTTAAATATTTTGTATTTTTCATCATTAAGGGCATTGAAATTTTAATTACGCACTTCTAACCAAAAATTTGCTCAAGGTTAAATGGGTTGAGTGGAAAAAAATGTCTTTCTATAATTCTCCCAATAACCAAAATAAATATAATGTAAGTTTTTAACAAGTTTTCTCAAAAAACAGTAAGCTTAAAAACGTGGTTGGGACCCCACATTCTCTTGTACAAACATTAAAAAGTCTACAGTAAGAAGGTTGTTTCATTAGCAGCGACGTAAACTCATTTTCAAAATTTCTATAGAAGCCGTCTAAAACACATGAATTTTACGAGCATAAGAAAGATGGAAAAATGATTAAATCCATTCCAAATTAAGGTCTCATTAAAACTTTGCACAAGATCTTGATTATGTCATACCGCTTAAGTTCGAGCAGTGTTGCTACTCGTTTTAAAAAGCTGTTTAAATATTTTGTATTTTTCATCATTAAGGGCATTGAAATTTTAATTACGCACTTCTAACCAAAAATTTGCTCAAGGTTAAATGGGTTGAGTGGAAAAAAATGTCTTTCTATAATTCTCCCAATAACCAAAATAAATATAATGTAAGTTTTTAACAAGTTTTGTCAAAAAACAGTAAGCTTAAAAACGTGGTTGGGACCCCACATTCTCTTGTACAAACATTAAAAAGTCTACAGTGAGAAGGTTGTTTCATTAGCAGCGACGTAAACTCATTTTCAAAATTTCTATAGAAGCCGTCTAAAACACATGAATTTTACGAGCATAAGAAAGATGGAAAAATGCTTAAATCCATTCCAAATTAAGGTCTCATTAAAACTTTGCACAAGATCTTGATTATGTCATACCGCTTAAGTTCGAGCAGTGTTGTTAGTCGTTTTAAAAAGCTGTTTAAATATTTTGTATTTTTCATCATTAAGGGCATTGAAATTTTAATTACGCACTTCTAACTAAAAATTTGCTCAAGGTTAAATGGGTTGAGTAGACAAAAAAGAAATGTCGTTTCTATAATTCTCCCAATAACCAAAATAAATATAATGTAAGTTTTTAACAAGTTTTCTCAAAAAACATTAAGTTTAAAAAACGTGGTTGGGACCCCACATACTCTTGTACAAACATTAAAAAGGCTACAGTATGATCGTTGTTTTATTTGAAGCGACGTAAACTCATTTTCAAAATTTCTATAGAAGCCGTCTAAAACACATGAATTTTACGAACATAAGAAAGATGTAAAAATGCTTAAATCCATTCCAAATTAAGGTCTCATTAAAACTTTGCACAAGATCTTGATTATGTCATACCGCTTAAGTTCGAGCAGTGTTGTTAGTCGTTTTAAAAAGCTGTTTAAATATTTTGTATTTTTCATCATTAAGGGCATTGAAATTTTAATTACGCACTTCTAACTAAAAATTTGCTCAAGGTTAAATGGGTTGAGTAGACAAAAAAGAAATGTCGTTTCTATAATTCTCCCAATAACCAAAATAAATATAATGTAAGTTTTTAACAAGTTTTCTCAAAAAACATTAAGTTTAAAAAACGTGGTTGGGACCCCACATACTCTTGTACAAACATTAAAAAGGCTACAGTATGATCGTTGTTTTATTTGAAGCGACGTAAACTCATTTTCAAAATTTCTATAGAAGCCGTCTAAAACACATGAATTTTACGAACATAAGAAAGATGTAAAAATGCTTAAATCCATTCCAAATTAAGGTCTCATTAAAACTTTGCACAAGATCTTTATTATGTCATACCGCTTAAGTTCGAGCAGTGTTGTTACTCGTTTTAAAAAGCTGTTTAAATATTTTGTATTTTTCTTCATTAAGGGCATTGAAATTTTAATTACGCACTTCTAACCAAAAATTTGCTCAAGGTTAAATGGGTTGAGTGGAAAAAAATGTCCTTTCTATAATTCTCCCAATAACCAAAATAAACATAATTTAAGTTTTTAACAAGCTTCCTCAAAAACAGTAAGCTTAAAAAACGTGGTAGGGACCCCACATTCTCTAGTACAAACATTGAAAAGTCTACAGTAAGAAGGTTGTTTCATTAGCAGCGACGTAAACTCATTTTCAAAATTTCTATAGAAGCTGTCTAAAACAATCAATGAATTTTAGGAACATAAGAAAGATGGAAAGATGCTGAAATCCATTAAAAATTAAGGTCTCATTAAAACTTTGCATAAGATCTTTATTATGTCATACCGCTTAAGTTCGAGCAGTGTTGTTACTCGTTTTAAAAAGCTGTTTAAATATTTTGTATTTTTCATCATTAAGGGCATTGAAATTATAATTACGCACTTCTAACCAAAAATTTGCTCAAGGTTAAATGGTTGAGTGCAAAAAAAAATGTTCCTTTCTATAATTCTCCCAATAACCAAAATAAACATAATGTAAGTTTTTAATAAGTTTTCTCTAAAAACAGTGAGCTTAAACAACATGGTTGGGACCCCACATTCTCTTGTACAAACATTAAAATGTACAGTAAGAAGGTTGTTTTATTTTAAGCGACGTAAACTCATTTTCACAATTTCTATAGAAGCCGTCTAAAACACATGAATTTTACGAACATAAGAAAGATAGGAAAATGCTTAAATCCATTCCAAATTAAGGTCTCATTAAAACTTTGCACAAGATCTTGATTATGTCATACCGCTTAAGTTCGAGCAGTGTTGTTACTCGTTTTAAAAAGCTGTATAAATATTTTGTATTTTTCATCATTAAGGGCATTGAAATTTTAATTACGCACTTCTAACCAAAAATTTGCTCAAGGTTAAATGGGTTGAGTGCACAAAAAAAATTTCCTTTCTATAATTCTCCATATAACCAAAATAAACATAATGTAAGTTTTTTACAAGTTTTCTCAAAAAACATGTAACGTAGCGTTACAATAACGTAACCACCCCCTGTATTTCCTTATTCACTTAAACCTGAACCTCCTTGTACTTATGCTTGTATAGCATAGTCAACAACCACTAATAGCAAACCAATGAAAAAGCACAATAATGGTGCGTTGACTTGTCAACCAGTTTCTATAGCATAGCCAAAAACCACTTGTATAGCATAGTCAACAACCACTGATAGCAAAGCACAATAATGTGCGTTGACTTCTCAACCAATTTGCGGCATCACCCATATAAACATCGAATTTGCATTTTTGCAATTCAGTCCTCGCAGGTGAGCCAGCGGGAGTGGTTGTCTTGTTAAAGACAAAATAGCCACTCCGGCTAGACAGCTGAGTGGAGGGGGCGCTGTCATAGCGCGGGTCACCCTCCACCAGGGCTAGACGACGAGAGCGGTGTCTTCGGACTATTTTTCCCTCCGTCGCCCACCTTGGTGCTTGATCGGCCCGCTGTCTCAATGACCTCATACCCCCTTTCCCCTCAGCGGGGGTTGCGTGGCAGGGGCGCCGTCATGGCGCGGGTCACCCTCCACCAGGGCTGGACGACAAGAGCGGTGTCTTCGGACTATTTTTCCCTCCGTCGCCCACCTTAGTGCTTGAGTGGCCCGCTGCCTCAATGACCACATACCCCCTTCCCCCTCAGCTCGCGTTGCGTGGCAGGGGCGCCGTCATGGCGCGGGTCACCCTCCACTAGGGCTGGACGACGAGAGCGGTGTCTTCGGACTATTTTTCCCTCCGTCGCCCACCCTGATGCTTGAGCGGCCCGCTGCCTCAATGACCACATGCCCCCTTCCCCCTCAGCTTGGGTTGCGTGGCGGGGGCGCCGTCATGGCGCGAGTCACCCTCCACCAGGGCTGGACGACGAGAGCGGTGTCTTCGGACTACTTTTCCCACCGTCGCCCACCCTGGTGTTGAGCGGCCCGCTGCCTCAATGACCCAAAGCACCCCACCCCCAAGCTCTGGTTTAATAGGCTGGCCGGAGCGGTGGGACCACTCCCACTAGTTAGCTAGGTAGAAGAGGATGCGGCCGTGGCGTGAGTCAACCCTTGCTGCACCAGTACGACGAGAGTGGTGTCTTCGGGCTACTTTTCCCTCCGTCGCCCCGGTCTGGTAAGCAATGACCCGCTGCCAGAACGACCGCACGACCCCTATCCATAGCTCTGGTTTCAGCCGTGAGCCGATGCGTGCGCACAGGGGCTATCGCTGTGCCGTTAAGGTGCACTTCCCCTCCGCGCACGGATCGACCCACGGTGTCTCGGCTGGTACAGCTCCGCCCGCCTTACGCACCTTCTATTAGCATGCAAGTAGGGAGGCGGGGTGTCCGGCGGTGAAACCAGCACTAACCGAGTCCTCGCAGTCTCTTCCCCAGGTGACGGACCGGCCTACTATCGATTCTGCCGAAGAATGCCGATACCGTCAACCGAACCCGCCCGGAACGAGCCGCCGCTGCCCAGGCAAACACCATCGCTAGCCTACTTCCCCTCTCTCCCCGGTCCTGGTATGCGCTCCGTAGCCCACCGCCGCTGCCGTCGCATCGTCGCCCCTCTAGTGCCGCCGCTGCTTCCATCCCGCCGGTGCTACGCCGACCGTTGGCCATCCGCCATACTACTGCCGTGCCCATCCCGCCTTGCTGGTGCCGCCGCTGCCCCACTAACCGTTGGCCGTTCGCCATCCTACCGCCGTTAAGCCGCTGCATCCGTCACGCCGCTGCTACGACGACCGTTGGCCGTTTGCCATCCTACCGCCGTTAAGCCGCTGCATGCGTCCCGCCGCTGCTACGACGACCGTTGGTCGTTCGCCGTCCTACCGCCGTTGAGCTGCTGCATCCGTCACGCCGCTGCCACGACGACCGTTGGCCGTCTGCCATCCAACCGCCGTTAAGCCGCTGCATCCGACCCGCCGCTGCTGCGACGACCGTTGGTCGTTCGCCGTCCTACCGCCGTTAAGCCGCGGCATCCGTACCGTCGCTGCTGTAACGACAGTTGGTCGTTCGCCGTCCTACCGCAGTTAAGCTGCTGCATCCGTCACGCCGCTGCCACGACGTCCGTTGGCCGTCTGCCATCCTACCGCCGTTAAGCCGCTGCATCTGTCACGCCGGTGCTACGACGACCGTTGGCCGTCTGCCATCCCACCGCCGTTAAGCCGCTGCATCCGTCCCGCTGCTGCTACGACGACCGTTGGTCGTTCGCCGTCCTACCGCTGTTAAGCTGCTGCATCCGTCACGCCGCTGCCACGACGACCGTTGGCCGTCTGCCATTCTACCGCCGTTAAGCCGCTGCATCCGACCCGCCGCTGCTGCGACGACCGTTGGTCGTTCGCCGTCCTACCGCCGTTAAGACGCGGCATCCGTCCCGCCGCTGCTACACTAGCCACTGGCCGCTTGCCATCCTACCGCCGTTAAGCCGCTGCTTCTGTCCCGCCGCTGCTTGCGTACCGCCGTACGAGTCCGTCCGTTACCCGACCGTTCAACCGCCCTACCGAAACTTCTCTACTCCAACGACCATTAGCCTCCGCTCTGCCCCCTCGCCATCTTGCGACGGAAAGCTGCTGTCCGATTAATATCTCCAGCCGTGTGTGCGTGTGTTCGTAATACATAAATATAAATATCGTGCATTTATTCAGTAGGGGTTTGTGGGACTTTTACTCGACTCTGGAATGACTGAGCGTTACCCCAGCCTTAGACAAAACCCACCTCATAAACAGTAAGCTTAAAAAACGTGGTTGGGAACCCACCTTCTCTTGTACAAACATTAAAAAGTGTACAGTAAGAAGGTTGCTTTATTTGAAGCGACGTAAACTCATTTTTAAAATTTCTATAGAAGCCGTCTAAAACACATGAATTTTAGGAACATAAGAAAGATGGAAAGATGCTGAAATCCACTCCAAATGAAGGTCTCGTTAAAACTTTGAACAAGATATTGGTTATGTCATACCGCTTAAGTTCGAGCAGTGTTGTTACTCGTTTTAAAAAGCTGTATAAATATTTTGTATTTTTCATCATTAAGGACATTGAAATTTTAATTACGCACTTCTAACCAAAAATTTGCTCAAGTTTAAATGGGTTGAGTGGAAAAAAAATGTCATTCTATAATTCCCCAATATCCAAAATAAACATAATGTAAGTTTTTAATAAGTTTTCTCAAAAAACAGTGAGCTTAAAAAACATGGTTGGTACCCCACATTCTCTTGCACAAACATTAAAAAGTCTACAGTATGATCGTTGTTTTATTTGAAGCGACGTAAACTCATTTTTAAAATTTCTATAGCAGCCGTCTAAAACACATGAATTTAAGGAACATAAGAAAGATGGAAAGATGCTGAAATCCACTCCAAATTAAGGTCTCGTTAAAACTTTGAACAAGATATTGGTTATGTCATACCGCTTAAGTTCGAGCAGTGTTGTTACTCATTTTAAAAAGCTGTATAAATATTTTGTATTTTTCATCATTAAGGACATTGAAATTTTAATTACGCACTTCTAACCAAAAATTTGCTCAAGTTTAAATGGGTTGAGTGGAAAAAAAATGTCATTCTATAATTCCCCAATATCCAAAATAAACATAATGTAAGTTTTTAATAAGTTTTCTCAAAAAACAGTGAGCTTAAAAAACATGGCTGGCGGCCGCCGTGGTGTGATGGTAGCGTGCTCCGCCTATCACACCGTATGCCCTGGGTTCAACTCCCGGGCAAAGCAACATCAAAATTTTAGAAATAAGATTTTTCAATTAGAAGAAAATTTTTCTAAGCGGGGTCGCCCCTCGGCAGTGTCTGGCAAGCGCTCCGATTGTATTTCTGCCATGAAAAGCTCTCAGTGAAAACTCATCTGCCTTGCAGATGCCGTTCGGAGTCGGCATAAAACATGTAGGTCCCGTCCGGCCAATTTGTAGGGAAAAATCAAGAGGAGCACGACGCAAATTGGAAGAGAAGCTCGGCCTTAGATCTCTTCGGAGGTTATCGCGCCTTACATTTATTTATTTTTTTTAAAAAACATGGTTGGTACCCCACATTCTCTTGCACAAACATTAAAAAGTCTACAGTATGATCGTTGTTTTATTTGAAGCGGCGTAAACTCATTTTTAAAATTTCTATAGAAGCCGTCTAAAACACATGAATTTTAGGAACATAAGAAAGATGGAAAGATGCTGAAATCCACTCCAAATTAAGGTCTCGTTAAAACTTTGAACAAGATATTGGTTATGTCATACCGCTTAAGTTCGAGCAGTGTTGTTACTCATTTTAAAAAGCTGTATAAATATTTTGTATTTTTCATCATTAAGGACATTGAAATTTTATTTACGCACTTCTAACCAAAAATGTCATCAAGGTTAAATGGGTTGAGTGGAAAAAAATGTCTTTCTATAATTCTCCCAATAACCAAAATAACCATAATTTAAGTTTTTAATAAGTTTTCTCTAAAAACAGTGAGCTTAAAAAACGTGGTTGGAACCCCACATTCTCTTGCACAAACATTAAAAAGTCTACAGTAAGATCGTGGTTTTATTTGAAGCGACGTAAACTCATTTTAAAAATTTCTATAGAAGCCGTCTAAAACACATGAATTTTACGAACATAAGAAAGATGGAAAAATGCTTAAATCCATTCCAAATTAAGGTCTCATTAAAACTTTGAACAAGATCTTGATTATGTCATACCGCTTAAGTTCGAGCAGTGTTGTTAGTCGTTTTAAAAAGCTGTATAAATATTTTGTATTTTTCATCATTAAGGGTATTGAAATTTTAATTACGCACTTCTAACCAAAAATTTGATCAAGGTTAAATGGGTTGAGTGGAAAAAAATGTCTTTCTATAATTCTCCCAATAACCCAAATAACCATAATTTAAGTTTTTAATAAGTTTTCTCAAAAAACAGTGAGCTTAAAAAACATGGTTGGGACACCACATACTCTTGTACAAACATTAAAAAGTCTACAGTGAGATCGTTGTTTTATTTGAAGCGACGTAAACTCATTTTCAAAATTTCTATAGAAGCCGTCTAAAAAACGTGAATTTTACGAACATAAGAAAGATGGAAAAATGCGTAAATCCATTCCTAATTAAGGTCTCATTAAAACTTTGAACAAGATTCTGATAATGTCATATCGCTTAAGTTCGAGCCAAATTAAAGTCTCATTAAAACTTTGAACAAGATCTTGATTATGTCATACCGCTTAAGTTCGAGCAGTGTTGTTAGTCGTTTTAAAAAGCTGTATAAATATTTTGTATTTTTCATCATCAAGGGCATTGAAATTTTAATTACGCACTTCTAACCACACATTTGCTCAAGGTTAAATGTGTTGAGAGGAAAAAAAATTTCCTTTCTATAATTCTCCCAATAACCAAAATAAACACAATGTAAGTTTTGAACAAGTTTTCTCAAAAAACAGTGAGCTTAAAAAACATGGTTGGTACACTACATACTCTTGTACAAACATTAAAAAGTCTACAGTGAGATCGTAGTTTTATTTGAAGCGACGTAAACTCATTTTCAAAATTTCTATAGAAGCCGTCTAAAAAACGTGAATTTTACGAACATAAGAAAGATGGAAAAATTCGTTAATCCATTTCTAATTAAGGTCTCATTAAAACTTTGAACAAGATTTTGATTATGTCATACCGCTTAAGTTCGAGCAGTGTTGTTACTCATTTTAAAAAGCTGTATAAATATTTTGTATTTTTCCTCATTAAGGGCATTGAAATTTTAATTACGCACTTCTAACCAAAAATTTGATCAAGGTTAAATGGGTTGAGTGGAAAAAAATGTCTTTCTATAATTCTCCCAATAACCAAAATAACCATAATTTAAGTTTTTAATAAGTTTTCTCAAAAAACAGTGAGCTTAAAAAACATGGTTGGGACACCACATACTCTTGTACAAACATTAAAAAGTCTACAGTGAGATCGTTGTTTTATTTGAAGCGACGTAAACTCATTTTCAAAATTTCTATAGAAGCCGTCTAAAAAACGTGAATTTTACGAACATAAGAAAGATGGAAAAATGCGTAAATCCATTCCTAATTAAGGTCTCATTAAAACTTTGAACAAGATTCTGATAATGTCATATCGCTTAAGTTCGAGCAGTGTTGTTACTCATTTTAAAAAGCTGTATAAATATTTTGTATTTTTCATCATTAAGGGCATTGAAATTTTAATTACGCACTTCTAACCAAAAATTTGATCAAGGTTAAATGGGTTGAGTGGAAAAAAAAATATCTTTCTATTATTCTCCCAATAACCAAAATAAACATAATATAAGTTTTGACCAAGTTTCCTCAAAAACAGTAAGCTTAAAAAACGTGGTTGGGTCCCCACATTCTCTTGTACAAACATTAAAAGGTCTACAGTAAGATCGTTGTTTTATTTTAAGCGACGTAAACTCATTTTAAAAATTTCTATAGAAGCCGTCTAAAACATATGAATTTTACGAGCATAAGAAATATGGAAAAATGCTTAAATCCATTCCTAATTAAGGTCTCATTAAAACTTTGAACAAGATTCTGATAATGTCATATCGCTTAAGTTCGAGCAGTGTTGTTACTCATTTTAAAAAGCTGTATAAATATTTTGTATTTTTCATCATTAAGGGCATTGAAATTTTAATTACGCACTTCTAACTAAAAATTTGGTCAAGGTTAAATGTGTTGAGTGGAAAAAAATGTCATTTCTATAATTCTCCCAATAACCAAAATAAACATAATGTAAGTTTTTAATAAGTTTTCTCTAAAAACAGTGAGCTTAAAAAACATGGTTGGGACCCCACATTCTCTTGTACAAACATTAAAAAGTCTACAGTATGATCGTTGTTTTATTTTAAGCGACGTAAACTCATTTTAAAAATTTCTATAGAAGCCGTCTAAAACACATGAATTTTACGAACATAAGAAAGATGGAAAAATGCGTAAATCCATTCCTAATTAAGGTCTCATTAAAACTTTGAACAAGATTCTGATAATGTCATATCGCTTAAGTTCGAGCAGTGTTGTTACTCATTTTAAAAAGCTGTATAAATATTTTGTATTTTTCATCATTAAGGGCATTGAAATTTTAATTACGCACTTCTAACCAAAAATTTGATCAAGGTTAAATGGGTTGAGTGGAAAAAAAATATCTTTCTATTATTCTCCCAATAACCAAAATAAACATAATATAAGTTTTGACCAAGTTTCCTCAAAAACAGTAAGCTTAAAAAACGTGGTTGGGTCCCCACATTCTCTTGTACAAACATTAAAAGGTCTACAGTAAGATCGTTGTTTTATTTTAAGCGACGTAAACTCATTTTAAAAATTTCTATAGAAGCCGTCTAAAACACATGAATTTTACGAACATAAGAAAGATGGAAAAATGCTTAAATCCATTCCAAATTAATGTCTCATTAAAACTTTGAACAAGATCTTGATTATGTCATACCGCTTAAGTTCGTGCAATGTTGTTACTCGTTTTAAAAAACTGTATAAATATTTTGTATTTTTCATCATTAAGGGCATTGAAATTTTAATTACGCACTTCTAACCACACATTTTCTCAAGGTTAAATGTGTTGAGAGGAAAAAAATTTCCTTTCTATAATTCTCCCAATAACCAAAATAAACACAATGTAAGTTTTGAACAAGTTTTCTCAAAAAACAGTGAGCTTAAAAAACGTGGTTGGAACCCCACATTCTCTTGTACAAACATTAAAAAGTCTACAGTATGATCGTTGTTTTATTTGAAGCGACGTAAACTCATTTTCAAAATTTCTATAGAAGCCGTCTAAAACACATGAATTTTACGAACATTAGAAAGATGGAAAAATGCTTAAATCCATTCCAAATTAAAGTCTCATTAAAACTTTGAACAAGATCTTGATTATGTCATACCGCTTAAGTTCGAGCAGTGTTGTTAGTCGTTTTAAAAAGCTGTATAAATATTTTGTATTTTTCATCATTAAGGGCATTGAAATTTTAATTACGCACTTCTTACCACACATTTTCTCAAGGTTAAATGTGTTGAGAGGAAAAAAATTTCCTTTCTATAATTCTCCCAATAACCAAAATAAACACAATGTAAGTTTTGAACAAGTTTTCTCAAAAAACAGTGAGCTTAAAAAACGTGGTTGGAACCCCATATTCTCTTGTATAAACATTAAAAAGTCTACAGTATGATCGTTGTTTTATTTGAAGCGACGTAAACTCATTTTCAAAATTTCTATAGAAGCCGTCTAAAACACATGAATTTTACGAACATAAGAAAGATGGAAAAATGCTTAAATCCATTCCAAATTAAGGTCTCATTAAAACTTTGAACAAGATCTTGATTATGTCATACCGCTTAAGTTCGAGCAGTGTTGTTAGTCGTTTTAAAAGCTGTATAAATATTTTGTATTTTTCATCATTAAGGGCATTGAAATTTTAATTACGCACTTCTAACTAAAAATTTGCTCAAGGTTAAATGTGTTGAGTGGAAAAAAAATGTCATTTCTATAATTCTCCCAATAACCAAAATAAACATAATGTAAGTTTTTAATAAGTTTTCTCTAAAAACAGTGAGCTTAAAAAACATGGTTGGGACCCCACATTCTCTTGTACAAACATTAAAAAGGCTACAGGATGATCGTTGTTTTATTTGAAGCGACGTAAACTCATTTTCAAAATTTCTATAGAAGCCGTCTAAAACACATGTATTTTACGAACATAAGAAGATGGAAAAATTCTTAAATCCATTCCAAATTAAGGTCTCATTAAAACTTTGAACAAGATCTTGATTATGTCATACCGCTTAAGTTCGAGCAGTGTTGTTAGTCGTTTTAAAAGCTGTATAAATATTTTGTATTTTTCATCATTAAGGGCATTGAAATTTTAATTACGCACTTCTAACTAAAAATTTGCTCAAGGTTAAATGTGTTGAGTGGAAAAAAATGTCATTTCTATAATTCTCCCAATAACCAAAATAAACATAATGTAAGTTTTTAATAAGTTTTCTCTAAAAACAGTGAGCTTAAAAAACATGGTTGGGACCCCACATTCTCTTTTACAAACATTAAAAAGTCTACAGTATGATCGTTGTTTTATTTGAAGCGACGTAAACTCATTTTCAAAATTTCTATAGAAGCCGTCTAAAACACATGAATTTTACGAACATAAGAAAGATGGAAAAATGCTTAAATCCATTCCAAATTAAGGTCTCATTAAAACTTTGAACAAGATCTTGATTATGTCATACCGCTTAAGTTCGAGCAGTGTTGTTAGTCGTTTTAAAAGCTGTATAAATATTTTGTATTTTTCATCATTAAGGGCATTGAAATTTTAATTACGCACTTCTAACTAAAAATTTGCTCAAGGTTAAATGTGTTGAGTGGAAAAAAATGTCATTTCTATAATTCTCCCAATAACCAAAATAAACATAATGTAAGTTTTTAATAAGTTTTCTCTAAAAACAGTGAGCTTAAAAAACATGGTTGGGACCCCACATTCTCTTGTACAAACATTAAAAAGGCTACAGTATGATAGTTGTTTTATTTGAAGCGACGTAAACTCATTTTCAAAATTTCTATAGAAGCCGTCTAAAACACATGTATTTTACGAACATAAGAAGATGGAAAAATTCTTAAATCCATTCCAAATTAAGGTCTCATTAAAACTTTGAACAAGATCTTGATTATGTCATACCGCTTAAGTTCGAGCAGTGTTGTTAGTCGTTTTAAAAGCTGTATAAATATTTTGTATTTTTCATCATTAAGGGCATTGAAATTTTAATTACGCACTTCTAACTAAAAATTTGCTCAAGGTTAAATGTGTTGAGTGGAAAAAAATGTCATTTCTATAATTCTCCCAATAACCAAAATAAACATAATGTAAGTTTTTAATAAGTTTTCTCTAAAAACAGTGAGCTTAAAAAACATGGTTGGGACCCCACATTCTCTTGTACAAACATTAAAAAGGCTACAGTATGATCGTTGTTTTATTTGAAGCGACGTAAACTCATTTTCAAAATTTCTATAGAAGCCGTCTAAAACACATGTATTTTACGAACATAAGAAGATGGAAAAATTCTTAAATCCATTCCAAATTAAGGTCTCATTAAAACTTTGAACAAGATCTTGATTATGTCATACCGCTTAAGTTCGAGCAGTGTTGTTAGTCGTTTTAAAAGCTGTATAAATATTTTGTATTTTTCATCATTAAGGGCATTGAAATTTTAATTACGCACTTCTAACTAAAAATTTGCTCAAGGTTAAATGTGTTGAGTGGAAAAAAATGTCATTTCTATAATTCTCCCAATAACCAAAATAAACATAATGTAAGTTTTTAATAAGTTTTCTCTAAAAACAGTGAGCTTAAAAAACATGGTTGGGACCCCACATTCTCTTTTACAAACATTAAAAAGTCTACAGTATGATCGTTGTTTTATTTGAAGCGACGTAAACTCATTTTCAAAATTTCTATAGAAGCCGTCTAAAACACATGAATTTTACGAACATAAGAAAGATGGAAAAATGCTTAAATCCATTCCAAATTAAGGTCTCATTAAAACTTTGAACAAGATCTTGATTATGTCATACCGCTTAAGTTCGAGCAGTGTTGTTAGTCGTTTTAAAAGCTGTATAAATATTTTGTATTTTTCATCATTAAGGGCATTGAAATTTTAATTACGCACTTCTAACTAAAAATTTGCTCAAGGTTAAATGTGTTGAGTGGAAAAAAATGTCATTTCTATAATTCTCCCAATAACCAAAATAAACATAATGTAAGTTTTTAATAAGTTTTCTCTAAAAACAGTGAGCTTAAAAAACATGGTTGGGACCCCACATTCTCTTTTACAAACATTAAAAAGTCTACAGTATGATCGTTGTTTTATTTGAAGCGACGTAAACTCATTTTCAAAATTTCTATAGAAGCCGTCTAAAACACATGAATTTTACGAACATAAGAAAGATGGAAAAATGCTTAAATCCATTCCAAATTAAGGTCTCATTAAAACTTTGAACAAGATCTTGATTATGTCATACCGCTTAAGTTCGAGCAGTGTTGTTAGTCGTTTTAAAAGCTGTATAAATATTTTGTATTTTTCATCATTAAGGGCATTGAAATTTTAATTACGCACTTCTAACTAAAAATTTGCTCAAGGTTAAATGTGTTGAGTGGAAAAAAATGTCATTTCTATAATTCTCCCAATAACCAAAATAAACATAATGTAAGTTTTTAATAAGTTTTCTCTAAAAACAGTGAGCTTAAAAAACATGGTTGGGACCCCACATTCTCTTGTACAAACATTAAAAAGGCTACAGTATGATCGTTGTTTTATTTGAAGCGACGTAAACTCATTTTCAAAATTTCTATAGAAGCCGTCTAAAACACATGTATTTTACGAACATAAGAAAGATGGAAAAATTCTTAAATCCATTCCAAATTAAGGTCTCATTAAAACTTTGAACAAGATCTTGATTATGTCATACCGCTTAAGTTCGAGCAGTGTTGTTAGTCGTTTTAAAAGCTGTATAAATATTTTGTATTTTTCATCATTAAGGGCATTGAAATTTTAATTACGCACTTCTAACTAAAAATTTGCTCAAGGTTAAATGTGTTGAGTGGAAAAAAATGTCATTTCTATAATTCTCCCAATAACCAAAATAAACATAATGTAAGTTTTTAATAAGTTTTCTCTAAAAACAGTGAGCTTAAAAAACATGGTTGGGACCCCACATTCTCTTGTACAAACATTAAAAAGGCTACAGTATGATAGTTGTTTTATTTGAAGCGACGTAAACTCATTTTCAAAATTTCTATAGAAGCCGTCTAAAACACATGTATTTTACGAACATAAGAAGATGGAAAAATTCTTAAATCCATTCCAAATTAAGGTCTCATTAAAACTTTGAACAAGATCTTGATTATGTCATACCGCTTAAGTTCGAGCAGTGTTGTTAGTCGTTTTAAAAGCTGTATAAATATTTTGTATTTTTCATCATTAAGGGCATTGAAATTTTAATTACGCACTTCTAACTAAAAATTTGCTCAAGGTTAAATGTGTTGAGTGGAAAAAAATGTCATTTCTATAATTCTCCCAATAACCAAAATAAACATAATGTAAGTTTTTAATAAGTTTTCTCTAAAAACAGTGAGCTTAAAAAACATGGTTGGGACCCCACATTCTCTTTTACAAACATTAAAAAGTCTACAGTATGATCGTTGTTTTATTTGAAGCGACGTAAACTCATTTTCAAAATTTCTATAGAAGCCGTCTAAAACACATGAATTTTACGAACATAAGAAAGATGGAAAAATGCTTAAATCCATTCCAAATTAAGGTCTCATTAAAACTTTGAACAAGATCTTGATTATGTCATACCGCTTAAGTTCGAGCAGTGTTGTTAGTCGTTTTAAAAGCTGTATAAATATTTTGTATTTTTCATCATTAAGGGCATTGAAATTTTAATTACGCACTTCTAACTAAAAATTTGCTCAAGGTTAAATGTGTTGAGTGGAAAAAAATGTCATTTCTATAATTCTCCCAATAACCAAAATAAACATAATGTAAGTTTTTAATAAGTTTTCTCTAAAAACAGTGAGCTTAAAAAACATGGTTGGGACCCCACATTCTCTTGTACAAACATTAAAAAGGCTACAGTATGATCGTTGTTTTATTTGAAGCGACGTAAACTCATTTTCAAAATTTCTATAGAAGCCGTCTAAAACACATGTATTTTACGAACATAAGAAAGATGGAAAAATTCTTAAATCCATTCCAAATTAAGGTCTCATTAAAACTTTGAACAAGATCTTGATTATGTCATACCGCTTAAGTTCGAGCAGTGTTGTTAGTCGTTTTAAAAGCTGTATAAATATTTTGTATTTTTCATCATTAAGGGCATTGAAATTTTAATTACGCACTTCTAACTAAAAATTTGCTCAAGGTTAAATGTGTTGAGTGGAAAAAAATGTCATTTCTATAATTCTCCCAATAACCAAAATAAACATAATGTAAGTTTTTAATAAGTTTTCTCTAAAAACAGTGAGCTTAAAAAACATGGTTGGGACCCCACATTCTCTTGTACAAACATTAAAAAGGCTACAGTATGATAGTTGTTTTATTTGAAGCGACGTAAACTCATTTTCAAAATTTCTATAGAAGCCGTCTAAAACACATGTATTTTACGAACATAAGAAAGATGGAAAAATTCTTAAATCCATTCCAAATTAAGGTCTCATTAAAACTTTGAACAAGATCTTGATTATGTCATACCGCCTAAGTTCGAGCAGTGTTGTTAGTCGTTTTAAAAGCTGTATAAATATTTTGTATTTTTCATCATTAAGGGCATTGAAATTTTAATTACGCACTTCTAACTAAAAATTTGCTCAAGGTTAAATGTGTTGAGTGGAAAAAAATGTCATTTCTATAATTCTCCCAATAACCAAAATAAACATAATGTAAGTTTTTAATAAGTTTTCTCTAAAAACAGTGAGCTTAAAAAACATGGTTGGGACCCCACATTCTCTTTTACAAACATTAAAAAGTCTACAGTATGATCGTTGTTTTATTTGAAGCGACGTAAACTCATTTTCAAAATTTCTATAGAAGCCGTCTAAAACACATGAATTTTACGAACATAAGAAAGATGGAAAAATGCTTAAATCCATTCCAAATTAAGGTCTCATTAAAACTTTGAACAAGATCTTGATTATGTCATACCGCTTAAGTTCGAGCAGTGTTGTTAGTCGTTGTAAAAGCTGTATAAATATTTTGTATTTTTCATCATTAAGGGCATTGAAATTTTAATTACGCACTTCTAACTAAAAATTTGCTCAAGGTTAAATGTGTTGAGTGGAAAAAAATGTCATTTCTATAATTCTCCCAATAACCAAAATAAACATAATGTAAGTTTTTAATAAGTTTTCTCTAAAAACAGTGAGCTTAAAAAACATGGTTGGGACCCCACATTCTCTTGTACAAACATTAAAAAGGCTACAGTATGATCGTTGTTTTATTTGAAGCGACGTAAACTCATTTTCAAAATTTCTATAGAAGCCGTCTAAAACACATGTATTTTACGAACATAAGAAAGATGGAAAAATTCTTAAATCCATTCCAAATTAAGGTCTCATTAAAACTTTGAACAAGATCTTGATTATGTCATACCGCTTAAGTTCGAGCAGTGTTGTTAGTCGTTTTAAAAGCTGTATAAATATTTTGTATTTTTCATCATTAAGGGCATTGAAATTTTAATTACGCACTTCTAACTAAAAATTTGCTCAAGGTTAAATGTGTTGAGTGGAAAAAAATGTCATTTCTATAATTCTCCCAATAACCAAAATAAACATAATGTAAGTTTTTAATAAGTTTTCTCTAAAAACAGTGAGCTTAAAAAACATGGTTGGGACCCCACATTCTCTTTTACAAACATTAAAAAGTCTACAGTATGATCGTTGTTTTATTTGAAGCGACGTAAACTCATTTTCAAAATTTCTATAGAAGCCGTCTAAAACACATGAATTTTACGAACATAAGAAAGATGGAAAAATGCTTAAATCCATTCCAAATTAAGGTCTCATTAAAACTTTGAACAAGATCTTGATTATGTCATACCGCTTAAGTTCGAGCAGTGTTGTTAGTCGTTTTAAAAGCTGTATAAATATTTTGTATTTTTCATCATTAAGGGCATTGAAATTTTAATTACGCACTTCTAACCAAAAATTTGCTCAAGGTTAAATGTGTTGAGAGGAAAAAAAATTTCATTTCTATAATTCTCCCAACAACCAAAATAAACACAATGTAAGTTTTGAACAAGTTTTCTCAAAAAACAGTGAGCTTAAAAAACATGGTTGGAACCCCACATTCTCTTGTACAAACATTAAAAAGTCTACAGTATGATCGTTGTTTTATTTGAAGCGACGTAAACTCATTTTCAAAATTTCTATAGAAGCCGTCTAAAACACATGAATTTTACGAACATAAGAAAGATGGAAAAATGCTTAAATCCATTCCAAATTAAGGCCTCATTAAAACTTTGAACAAGATCTTGATTATGTCATACCGCTTAAGTTCGAGCAGTGTTGTTAGTCGTTTTAAAAGCTGTATAAATATTTTGTATTTTTCATCATTAAGGGCATTGAAATTTTAATTACGCACTTCTAACCAAAAATTTGCTCAAGGTTAAATGTGTTGAGAGGAAAAAAAATTTCATTTCTATAATTCTCCCAACAACCAAAATAAACACAATGTAAGTTTTGAACAAGTTTTCTCAAAAAACAGTGAGCTTAAAAAACATGGTTGGAACCCCACATTCTCTTGTACAAACATTAAAAAGTCTACAGTATGATCGTTGTTTTATTTGAAGCGACGTAAACTCATTTTCAAAATTTCTATAGAAGCCGTCTAAAACACATGAATTTTACGAACATAAGAAAGATGGAAAAATGCTTAAATCCATTCCAAATTAAGGCCTCATTAAAACTTTGAACAAGATCTTGATTATGTCATACCGCTTAAGTTCGAGCAGTGTTGTTAGTCGTTTTAAAAGCTGTATAAATATTTTGTATTTTTTGTATTTTTCATCATTAAGGGCATTGAAATTTTAATTACGCACTTCTAACTAAAAATTTGCTCAAGGTTAAATGTGTTGAGTGGAAAAAAATGTCATTTCTATAATTCTCCCAATAACCAAAATAAACATAATGTAAGTTTTTAATAAGTTTTCTCTAAAAACAGTGAGCTTAAAAAACATGGTTGGGACCCCACATTCTCTTTTACAAACATTAAAAAGTCTACAGTATGATCGTTGTTTTATTTGAAGCGACGTAAACTCATTTTCAAAATTTCTATAGAAGCCGTCTAAAACACATGAATTTTACGAACATAAGAAAGATGGAAAAATGCTTAAATCCATTCCAAATTAAGGCCTCATTAAAACTTTGAACAAGATCTTGATTATGTCATACCGCTTAAGTTCGAGCAGTGTTGTTAGTCGTTTTAAAAGCTGTATAAATATTTTGTATTTTTCATCATTAAGGGCATTGAAATTTTAATTACGCACTTCTAGCTAAAAATTTGCTCAAGGTTAAATGTGTTGAGTGGAAAAAAATGTCATTTCTATAATTCTCCCAATAACCAAAATAAACATAATGTAAGTTTTTAATAAGTTTTCTCTAAAAACAGTGAGCTTAAAAAACATGGTTGGGACCCCACATTCTCTTGTACAAACATTAAAAAGTCTACAGTATGATCGTTGTTTTATTTGAAGCGACGTAAACTCATTTTCAAAATTTCTATAGAAGCAGTCTAAAACACATGAATTTTACGAACATAAGAAAGATGGAAAAATGCTTAAATCCATTCCAAATTAAGGTCTCATTAAAACTTTGAACAAGATCTTGATTAAGTCATACCGCTTAAGTTCGAGCAGTGTTGTTAGTCGTTTTAAAAGCTGTATAAATATTTTGTATTTTTCATCATTAAGGGCATTGAAATTTTAATTACGCACTTCTAACTAAAAATTTGCTCAAGGTTAAATGTGTTGAGTGGAAAAAAATGTCATTTCTATAATTCTCCCAATAACCAAAATAAACATAATGTAAGTTTTTAATAAGTTTTCTCTAAAAACAGTGAGCTTAAAAAACATGGTTGGGACCCCACATTCTCTTGTACAAACATTAAAAAGTCTACAGTATGATCGTTGTTTTATTTGAAGCGACGTAAACTCATTTTCAAAATTTCTATAGAAGCCGTCTAAAACACATGAATTTTACGAACATAAGAAAGATGGAAAAATGCTTAAATCCATTCCAAATTAAGGTCTCATTAAAACTTTGAACAAGATCTTGATTATGTCATACCGCTTAAGTTCGAGCAGTGTTGTTAGTCGTTTTAAAAGCTGTATAAATATTTTGTATTTTTCATCATTAAGGGCATTGAAATTTTAATTACGCACTTCTAACTAAAAATTTGCTCAAGGTTAAATGTGTTGAGTGGAAAAAAATGTCATTTCTATAATTCTCCCAATAACCAAAATAAACATAATGTAAGTTTTTAATAAGTTTTCTCTAAAAACAGTGAGCTTAAAAAACATGGTTGGGTCCCCACATTCTCTTGTACAAACATTAAAAGGTCTACAGTAAGATCGTTGTTTTATTTTAAGCGACGTAAACTCATTTTAAAAATTTCTATAGAAGCCGTCTAAAACACATGAATTTTACGAACATAAGAAAGATGGAAAAATGCTTAAATCCATTCCAAATTAATGTGTCATTAAAACTTTGAACAAGATCTTGATTATGTCATACCGCTTAACTTCGTGCAATGTTGTTACTCGTTTTAAAAAACTGTATAAATATTTTGTATTTTTCATCATTAAGGGCATTGAAATTTTAATTACGCACTTCTAACCACACATTTTCTCAAGGTTAAATGTGTTGAGAGGAAAAAAAATTCCTTTCTATAATTCTCCCAATAACCAAAATAAACACAATGTAAGTTTTGAACAAGTTTTCTCAAAAAACAGTGAGCTTAAAAAACGTGGTTGGAACCCCACATTCTCTTGTACAAACATTAAAAAGTCTACAGTATGATCGTTGTTTTATTTGAAGCGACGTAAACTCATTTTCAAAATTTCTATAGAAGCCGTCTAAAACACATGAATTTTACGAACATTAGAAAGATGGAAAAATTCTTAAATCCATTCCAAATTAAAGTCTCATTAAAACTTTGAACAAGATCTTGATTATGTCATACCGCTTAAGTTCGAGCAGTGTTGTTAGTCGTTTTAAAAAGCTGTATAAATATTTTGTATTTTTCATCATTAAGGGCATTGAAATTTTAATTACGCACTTCTAACCACACATTTTCTCAAGGTTAAATGTGTTGAGAGGAAAAAAATTTCCTTTCTATAATTCTCCCAATAACCAAAATAAACACAATGTAAGTTTTGAACAAGTTTTCTCAAAAAACAGTGAGCTTAAAAAACGTGGTTGGAACCCCACATTCTCTTGTATAAACATTAAAAAGTCTACAGTATGATCGTTGTTTTATTTGAAGCGACGTAAACTCATTTTCAAAATTTCTATAGAAGCCGTCTAAAACACATGAATTTTACGAACATAAGAAAGATGGAAAAATGCTTAAATCCATTCCAAATTAAGGTCTCATTAAAACTTTGAACAAGATCTTGATTATGTCATACCGCTTAAGTTCGAGCAGTGTTGTTAGTCGTTTTAAAAGCTGTATAAATATTTTGTATTTTTCATCATTAAGGGCATTGAAATTTTAATTACGCACTTCTAACTAAAAATTTGCTCAAGGTTAAATGTGTTGAGTGGAAAAAAATGTCATTTCTATAATTCTCCCAATAACCAAAATAAACATAATGTAAGTTTTTAATAAGTTTTCTCTAAAAACAGTGAGCTTAAAAAACATGGTTGGGACCCCACATTCTCTTGTACAAACATTAAAAAGGCTACAGTATGATCGTTGTTTTATTTGAAGCGACGTAAACTCATTTTCAAAATTTCTATAGAAGCCGTCTAAAACACATGTATTTTACGAACATAAGAAAGATGGAAAAATTCTTAAATCCATTCCAAATTAAGGTCTCATTAAAACTTTGAACAAGATCTTGATTATGTCATACCGCTTAAGTTCGAGCAGTGTTGTTAGTCGTTTTAAAAGCTGTATAAATATTTTGTATTTTTCATCATTAAGGGCACTGAAATTTTAATTACGCACTTCTAACTAAAAATTTGCTCAAGGTTAAATGTGTTGAGTGGAAAAAAATGTCATTTCTATAATTCTCCCAATAACCAAAATAAACATAATGTAAGTTTTTAATAAGTTTTCTCTAAAAACAGTGAGCTTAAAAAACATGGTTGGGACCCCACATTCTCTTTTACAAACATTAAAAAGTCTACAGTATGATCGTTGTTTTATTTGAAGCGACGTAAACTCATTTTCAAAATTTCTATAGAAGCCGTCTAAAACACATGAATTTTACGAACATAAGAAAGATGGAAAAATGCTTAAATCCATTCCAAATTAAGGTCTCATTAAAACTTTGAACAAGATCTTGATTATGTCATACCGCTTAAGTTCGAGCAGTGTTGTTAGTCGTTTTAAAAGCTGTATAAATATTTTGTATTTTTCATCATTAAGGGCATTGAAATTTTAATTACGCACTTCTAACTAAAAATTTGCTCAAGGTTAAATATGTTGAGTGGAAAAAAATGTCATTTCTATAATTCTCCCAATAACCAAAATAAACATAATGTAAGTTTTTAATAAGTTTTCTCTAAAAACAGTGAGCTTAAAAAACATGGTTGGGACCCCACATTCTCTTGTACAAACATTAAAAAGGCTACAGTATGATCGTTGTTTTATTTGAAGCGACGTAAACTCATTTTCAAAATTTCTATAGAAGCCGTCTAAAACACATGTATTTTACGAACATAAGAAAGATGGAAAAATTCTTAAATCCATTCCAAATTAAGGTCTCATTAAAACTTTGAACAAGATCTTGATTATGTCATACCGCTTAAGTTCGAGCAGTGTTGTTAGTCGTTTTAAAAGCTGTATAAATATTTTGTATTTTTCATCATTAAGGGCATTGAAATTTTAATTACGCACTTCTAACTAAAAATTTGCTCAAGGTTAAATGTGTTGAGTGGAAAAAAATGTCATTTCTATAATTCTCCCAATAACCAAAATAAACATAATGTAAGTTTTTAATAAGTTTTCTCTAAAAACAGTGAGCTTAAAAAACATGGTTGGGACCCCACATTCTCTTGTACAAACATTAAAAAGGCTACAGTATGATCGTTGTTTTATTTGAAGCGACGTAAACTCATTTTCAAAATTTCTATAGAAGCCGTCTAAAACACATGTATTTTACGAACATAAGAAAGATGGAAAAATTCTTAAATCCATTCCAAATTAAGGTCTCATTAAAACTTTGAACAAGATCTTGATTATGTCATACCGCTTAAGTTCGAGCAGTGTTGTTAGTCGTTTTAAAAGCTGTATAAATATTTTGTATTTTTCATCATTAAGGGCATTGAAATTTTAATTACGCACTTCTAACTAAAAATTTGCTCAAGGTTAAATGTGTTGAGTGGAAAAAAATGTCATTTCTATAATTCTCCCAATAACCAAAATAAACATAATGTAAGTTTTTAATAAGTTTTCTCTAAAAACAGTGAGCTTAAAAAACATGGTTGGGACCCCACATTCTCTTTTACAAACATTAAAAAGTCTACAGTATGATCGTTGTTTTATTTGAAGCGACGTAAACTCATTTTCAAAATTTCTATAGAAGCCGTCTAAAACACATGAATTTTACGAACATAAGAAAGATGGAAAAATGCTTAAATCCATTCCAAATTAAGGTCTCATTAAAACTTTGAACAAGATCTTGATTATGTCATACCGCTTAAGTTCGAGCAGTGTTGTTAGTCGTTTTAAAAGCTGTATAAATATTTTGTATTTTTCATCATTAAGGGCATTGAAATTTTAATTACGCACTTCTAACTAAAAATTTGCTCAAGGTTAAATGTGTTGAGTGGAAAAAAATGTCATTTCTATAATTCTCCCAATAACCAAAATAAACATAATGTAAGTTTTTAATAAGTTTTCTCTAAAAACAGTGAGCTTAAAAAACATGGTTGGGACCCCACATTCTCTTGTACAAACATTAAAAAGGCTACAGTATGATCGTTGTTTTATTTGAAGCGACGTAAACTCATTTTCAAAATTTCTATAGAAGCCGTCTAAAACACATGTATTTTACGAACATAAGAAAGATGGAAAAATTCTTAAATCCATTCCAAATTAAGGTCTCATTAAAACTTTGAACAAGATCTTGATTATGTCATACCGCTTAAGTTCGAGCAGTGTTGTTAGTCGTTTTAAAAGCTGTATAAATATTTTGTATTTTTCATCATTAAGGGCATTGAAATTTTAATTACGCACTTCTAACTAAAAATTTGCTCAAGGTTAAATGTGTTGAGTGGAAAAAAATGTCATTTCTATAATTCTCCCAATAACCAAAATAAACATAATGTAAGTTTTTAATAAGTTTTCTCTAAAAACAGTGAGCTTAAAAAACATGGTTGGGACCCCACATTCTCTTTTACAAACATTAAAAAGTCTACAGTATGATCGTTGTTTTATTTGAAGCGACGTAAACTCATTTTCAAAATTTCTATAGAAGCCGTCTAAAACACATGAATTTTACGAACATAAGAAAGATGGAAAAATGCTTAAATCCATTCCAAATTAAGGTCTCATTAAAACTTTGAACAAGATCTTGATTATGTCATACCGCTTAAGTTCGAGCAGTGTTGTTAGTCGTTTTAAAAGCTGTATAAATATTTTGTATTTTTCACATTAAGGGCATTGAAATTTTAATTACGCACTTCTAACCAAAAATTTGCTCAAGGTTAAATGTGTTGAGAGGAAAAAAAATTTCATTTCTATAATTCTCCCAACAACCAAAATAAACACAATGTAAGTTTTGAACAAGTTTTCTCAAAAAACAGTGAGCTTAAAAAACATGGTTGGAACCCCACATTCTCTTGTACAAACATTAAAAAGTCTACAGTATGATCGTTGTTTTATTTGAAGCGACGTAAACTCATTTTCAAAATTTCTATAGAAGCCGTCTAAAACACATGAATTTTACGAACATAAGAAAGATGGAAAAATGCTTAAATCCATTCCAAATTAAGGCCTCATTAAAACTTTGAACAAGATCTTGATTATGTCATACCGCTTAAGTTCGAGCAGTGTTGTTAGTCGTTTTAAAAGCTGTATAAATATTTTGTATTTTTCATCATTAAGGGCATTGAAATTTTAATTACGCACTTCTAACTAAAAATTTGCTCAAGGTTAAATGTGTTGAGTGGAAAAAAATGTCATTTCTATAATTCTCCCAATAACCAAAATAAACATAATGTAAGTTTTTAATAAGTTTTCTCTAAAAACAGTGAGCTTAAAAAACATGGTTGGGACCCCACATTCTCTTTTACAAACATTAAAAAGTCTACAGTATGATCGTTGTTTTATTTGAAGCGACGTAAACTCATTTTCAAAATTTCTATAGAAGCCGTCTAAAACACATGAATTTTACGAACATAAGAAAGATGGAAAAATGCTTAAATCCATTCCAAATTAAGGCCTCATTAAAACTTTGAACAAGATCTTGATTATGTCATACCGCTTAAGTTCGAGCAGTGTTGTTAGTCGTTTTAAAAGCTGTATAAATATTTTGTATTTTTCATCATTAAGGGCATTGAAATTTTAATTACGCACTTCTAACTAAAAATTTGCTCAAGGTTAAATGTGTTGAGTGGAAAAAAATGTCATTTCTATAATTCTCCCAATAACCAAAATAAACATAATGTAAGTTTTTAATAAGTTTTCTCTAAAAACAGTGAGCTTAAAAAACATGGTTGGGACCCCACATTCTCTTGTACAAACATTAAAAAGTCTACAGTATGATCGTTGTTTTATTTGAAGCGACGTAAACTCATTTTCAAAATTTCTATAGAAGCAGTCTAAAACACATGAATTTTACGAACATAAGAAAGATGGAAAAATGCTTAAATCCATTCCAAATTAAGGTCTCATTAAAACTTTGAACAAGATCTTGATTAAGTCATACCGCTTAAGTTCGAGCAGTGTTGTTAGTCGTTTTAAAAGCTGTATAAATATTTTGTATTTTTCATCATTAAGGGCATTGAAATTTTAATTACGCACTTCTAACTAAAAATTTGCTCAAGGTTAAATGTGTTGAGTGGAAAAAAATGTCATTTCTATAATTCTCCCAATAACCAAAATAAACATAATGTAAGTTTTTAATAAGTTTTCTCTAAAAACAGTGAGCTTAAAAAACATGGTTGGGACCCCACATTCTCTTGTACAAACATTAAAAAGTCTACAGTATGATCGTTGTTTTATTTGAAGCGACGTAAACTCATTTTCAAAATTTCTATAGAAGCCGTCTAAAACACATGAATTTTACGAACATAAGAAAGATGGAAAAATGCTTAAATCCATTCCAAATTAAGGTCTCATTAAAACTTTGAACAAGATCTTGATTATGTCATACCGCTTAAGTTCGAGCAGTGTTGTTAGTCGTTTTAAAAGCAGTATAAATATTTTATATTTTTCATCATTAAGGGCATTGAAATTTTAATTACGCACTTCTAACTAAAAATTTGCTCAAGGTTAAATGTGTTGAGTGGAAAAAAATGTCATTTCTATAATTCTCCCAATAACCAAAATAAACATAATGTAAGTTTTTAATAAGTTTTCTCTAAAAACAGTGAGCTTAAAAAACATGGTTGGGACCCCACATTCTCTTGTACAAGCATTAAAAAGTCTACAGTATGATCGTTGTTTTATTTGAAGCGACGTAAACTCATTTTCAAAATTTCTATAGAAGCCGTCTAAAACACATGAATTTTACGAACATAAGAAAGATGGAAAAATGCTTAAATCCATTCCAAATTAAAGTCTCATTAAAACTTTGAACAAGATCTTGATTATGTCATACCGCTTAAGTTCGAGCAGTGTTGTTAGTCGTTTTAAAAGCTGTATAAATATTTTGTATTTTTCATCATTAAGGGCATTGAAATTTTAATTACGCACTTCTAACTAAAAATTTGCTCAAGGTTAAATGTGTTGAGTGGAAAAAAATGTCATTTCTATAATTCTCCCAATAACCAAAATAAACATAATGTAAGTTTTTAATAAGTTTTCTCTAAAAACAGTGAGCTTAAAAAACATGGTTGGGACCCCACATTCTCTTGTACAAACATTAAAAAGTCTACAGTATGATCGTTGTTTTATTTGAAGCGACGTAAACTCATTTTCAAAATTTCTATAGAAGCCGTCTAAAACACATGAATTTTACGAACATAAGAAAGATGGAAAAATGCTTAAATCCATTCCAAATTAAGGTCTCATTAAAACTTTGAACAAGATCTTGATTATGTCATACCGCTTAAGTTCGAGCAGTGTTGTTAGTCGTTTTAAAAAGCTGTATAAATATTTTGTATTTTTCATCATTAAGGGCATTGAAATTTTAATTACGCACTTCTAACTAAAAATTTGCTCAAGGTTAAATGTGTTGAGTGGAAAAAAATGTCATTTCTATAATTCTCCCAATAACCAAAATAAACATAATGTAAGTTTTTAATAAGTTTTCTCTAAAAACAGTGAGCTTAAAAAACATGGTTGGGCCCCACATTCTCTTGTACAAACATTAAAAAGTCTACAGAATGATCGTTTTTTTATTTGGAGCGACGTAAACTCATTTTCAAAATTTCTATAGAAGCCGTCTAAAACACATGAATTTTACGAACATAAGAAAGATGGAAAAATGCTTAAATCCATTCCAAATTAAGGTCTCATTAAAACTTTGAACAAGATCTTGATTATGTCATACCGCTTAAGTTCGAGCAGTGTTGTTAGTCGTTTTAACAAGCTGTATAAATATTTTGTATTTTTCATCATTAAGGGCATTGAAATTTTAATTACGCACTTCTAACTAAAAATTTGCTCAAGGTTAAATGTGTTGAGTGGAAAAAAATGTCATTTCTATAATTCTCCCAATAACCAAAATAAACATAATGTAAGTTTTTAATAAGTTTTCTCTAAAAACAGTGAGCTTAAAAAACATGGTTGGAACCCCACATTCTCTTGTACAAACATTAAAAAGTCTACAGTATGATCGTTGTTTTATTTGAAGCGACGTAAACTCATTTTCAAAATTTCTATAGAAGCCGTCTAAACACATGAATTTTACGAACATAAGAAAGATAGAAAAATGCTTAAATCCATTCCAAATTAAGGTCTCATTAAAACTTTGAACAAGATCTTGATTATGTCATACCGCTTAAATTCGAGCAGTGTTGTTAGTCGTTTTAAAAAGCTGTATAAATATTTTGTATTTTTCATCATTAAGGGCATTGAAATTTTAATTACGCACTTCTAACTAAAAATTTGCTCAAGGTTAAATGTGTTGAGTGGAAAAAAATGTCATTTCTATAATTCTCCCAATAACCAAAATAAACATAATGTAAGTTTTTAATAAGTTTTCTCAAAAAACAGTGAGTTTAAAAAACATGGTTGGGACCCACATACCCTTGTACAAACATTAAAAAGGCTACAGTATGATCGTTGTTTTATTTGAAGCGACGTAAACTCATTTTCAAAATTTCTATAGAAGCCGTCTAAAACACATGAATTTTACGAACATAAGAAAGATGGAAAAATGCTTAAATCCATTCCAAATTAAGGTCTCATTAAAACTTTGAACAAGATCTTGATTATGTCATACCGCTTAAGTTCGAGCAGTGTTGTTAGTCGTTTTAACAAGCTGTATAAATATTTTGTATTTTTCATCATTAAGGGCATTGAAATTTTAATTACGCACTTCTAACTAAAAATTTGCTCAAGGTTAAATGTGTTGAGTGGAAAAAAATGTCATTTCTATAATTCTCCCAATAACCAAAATAAACATAATGTAAGGTTTTAATAAGTTTTCTCTAAAAACAGTGTGCTTAAAAAACGTGGTTGGGACCCCACATTCTCTTGTACAAACATTAAAAAGTCTACAGTATGATCGTTGTTTTATTTGAAGCGACGTAAACTCATTTTCAAAATTTCTATAGAAGCCGTCTAAAACACATGAATTTTACGAACATAAGAAAGATGGAAAAATGCTTAAATCCATTCCAAATTAAGGTCTCATTAAAACTTTGAACAAGATCTTGATTATGTCATACCGCTTATATTCGAGCAGTGTTGTTAGTCGTTTTAAAAAGCTGTATAAATATTTTGTATTTTTCATCATTAAGGGCATTGAAATTTTAATTACGCACTTCTAACTAAAAATTTGCTCAAGGTTAAATGTGTTGAGTGGAAAAAAATGTCATTTCTATATTCTCCCAATAACCAAAATAAACATAATGTAAGTTTTTAATAAGTTTTCTCAAAAAACAGTGAGCTTAAAAAACATGGTTGGGACCCTACATACCCTTGTACAAACATTAAAAAGGCTACAGTATGATCGTTGTTTTATTTGAAGCGACGTAAACTCATTTTCAAAATTTCTATAGAAGCCGTCTAAAACACATGAATTTTACGAACATAAGAAAGATGGAAAAATGCTTAAATCCATTCCAAATTAAGGTCTCATTAAAACTTTGAACAAGATCTTGATTATGTCATACCGCTTAAGTTCGAGCAGTGTTGTTAGTCGTTTTAACAAGCTGTATAAATATTTTGTATTTTTCATCATTAAGGGCATTGAAATTTTAATTACGCACTTCTAACTAAAAATTTGCTCAAGGTTAAATGTGTTGAGTGGAAAAAAATGTCATTTCTATAATTCTCCCAATAACCAAAATAAATATAATGTAAGTTTTTAACAAGTTTTCTCAAAAAACAGTAAGCTTAAAAACGTGGTTGGGACCCCACATTCTCTTGTACAAACATTAAAAAGTCTACAGTAAGAAGGTTGTTTCATTAGCAGCGACGTAAACTCATTTTCAAAATTTCTATAGAAGCCGTCTAAAACACATGAATTTTACGAGCATAAGAAAGATGGAAAAATGCTTAAATCCATTCCAAATTAAGGTCTCATTAAAACTTTGAACAAGATCTTGATTATGTCATACCGCTTAAGTTCGAGCAGTGTTGTTAGTCGTTTTAAAAGCTGTATAAATATTTTGTATTTTTCATCATTAAGGGCATTGAAATTTTAATTACGCACTTCTAACTAAAAATTTGCTCAAGGTTAAATGTGTTGAGTGGAAAAAAATGTCATTTCTATAATTCTCCCAATAACCAAAATAAACATAATGTAAGTTTTGACCAAGTTTCCTCAAAAACAGTAAGCTTAAAAAACGTGGTTGGGACCCCACATTCTCTTGTACAAACATTAAAAAGTCTACAGTAAGAAGGTTGTTTCATTAGCAGCGACGTAAACTCATTTTCAAAATTTCTATAGAAGCCGTCTAAAACACATGAATTTTACGAACATAAGAAAGATGGAAAAATGCTTAAATCCATTCCAAATTAAGGTCTCATTAAAACTTTGAACAAGATCTTGATTATGTCATACCGCTTAAGTTCGAGCAGTGTTGTTAGTCGTTTTAACAAGCTGTATAAATATTTTGTATTTTTCATCATTAAGGGCATTGAAATTTTAATTACGCACTTCTAACTAAAAATTTGCTCAAGGTTAAATGTGTTGAGTGGAAAAAAATGTCATTTCTATAATTCTCCCAATAACCAAAATAAATATAATGTAAGTTTTTAACAAGTTTTCTCAAAAAACAGTAAGCTTAAAAACGTGGTTGGGACCCCACATTCTCTTGTACAAACATTAAAAAGTCTACAGTAAGAAGGTTGTTTCATTAGCAGCGACGTAAACTCATTTTCAAAATTTCTATAGAAGCCGTCTAAAACACATGAATTTTACGAGCATAAGAAAGATGGAAAAATGCTTAAATCCATTCCAAATTAAGGTCTCATTAAAACTTTGTACAAGATCTTGATTATGTCATGCCGCTTAAGCTCGAGCAGTGTTGTTAGTCGTTTTAAAAAGCTGTATAAATATTTTGTATTTTTCATCATTAAGGGCATTAAAATTTTAATTACGCACTTCTAACTAAAAATTTGCTCAAGGTTAAATGGGTTGAGTACACAAAAAAGAAATGTCCTTTCTATAATTCTCCAAATAACCAAAATAAATATAATGTAAGTTTTTAACAAGTTTTCTCAAAAAACAGTAAGCTTAAAAACGTGTTTGGGACCCCACATTCTCTTGTACAAACATTAAAAAGTCTACAGTAAGAAGGCTGTTTCATTAGCAGCGACGTAAACTCATTTTCGAAATTTCTATAGAAGCCGTCTAAAACACATGAATTTTACGAGCATAAGAAAGATGGAAAAATGCTTAAATCCATTCCAAATTAAGGTCTCATTAAAACTTTGCACAAGATCTTGATTATGTCATACCGCTTAAGTTCGAGCAGTGTTGTTACTCGTTTTAAAAAGCTGTTTAAATATTTTGTATTTTTCATCATTAAGGGCATTGAAATTTTAATTACGCACTTCTAACCAAAAATTTGCTCAAGGTTAAATGGGTTGAGTGGAAAAAAATGTCTTTCTATAATTCTCCCAATAACCAAAATAAATATAATGTAAGTTTTTAACAAGTTTTCTCAAAAAACAGTAAGCTTAAAAAACATGGTTGGGACCCCACATTCTCTTGTACAAACATTAAAAAGTCTACAGTAAGAAGGCTGTTTCATTAGCAGCGACGTAAACTCATTTTCAAAATTTCTATAGAAGCCGTCTAAAACACATGAATTTTACGAGCATAAGAAAGATGGAAAAATGCTTAAATCCATTCCAAATTAAGGTCTCATTAAAACTTTGTACAAGATCTTGATTATGTCATACCGCTTAAGTTCGAGCAGTGTTGTTACTCGTTTTAAAAAGCTGTTTAAATATTTTGTATTTTTCATCATTAAGGGCATTGAAATTTTAATTACGCATTTCTAACTAAAAATTTGCTCAAGGTTAAATGTGTTGAGTGGAAAAAAATGTCTTCCTATAATTCTCCCAATATCCAAAATAAATATAATGTAAGTTTTTAACAAGTTTTCTCAAAAAACAGTAAGCTTAAAAACGTGGTTGGGACCCCACATTCTCTTGTACAAACATTAAAAAGTCTACAGTAAGAAGGTTGTTTCATTAGCAGCGACGTAAACTCATTTTCAAAATTTCTATAGAAGCCGTCTAAAACACATGAATTTTACGAGCATAAGAAAGATGGAAAAATGCTTAAATCCATTCCAAATTAAAGTCTCATTAAAACTTTGTACAAGATCTTGATTATGTCATACCGCTTAAGTTCGAGCAGTGTTGTTAGTCGTTTTAAAAAGCTGTATAAATATTTTGTATTTTTCATCATTAAGGGCATTGAAATTTTAATTACGCACTTCTAACCAAAAATTTGCTCAAGGTTAAATGGGTTGAGTGGAAAAAAATGTCTTTCTATAATTCTCCCAATAACCAAAATAAATATAATGTAAGTTTTTAACAAGTTTTCTCAAAAAACAGTAAGCTTAAAAACGTGGTTGGGACCCCACATTCTCTTGTACAAACATTAAAAAGTCTACAGTAAGAAGGTTGTTTCATTAGCAGCGACGTAAACTCATTTTCAAAATTTCTATAGAAGCCGTCTAAAACACATGAATTTTACGAGCATAAGAAAGATGGAAAAATGCTTAAATCCATTCCAAATTAAAGTCTCATTAAAACTTTGTACAAGATCTTGATTATGTCATACCGCTTAAGTTCGAGCAGTGTTGTTAGTCGTTTTAAAAAGCTGTATAAATATTTTGTATTTTTCATCATTAAGGGCATTGAAATTTTAATTACGCACTTCTAACCAAAAATTTGCTCAAGGTTAAATGGGTTGAGTGGAAAAAAATGTCTTTCTATAATTCTCCCAATAACCAAAATAAATATAATGTAAGTTTTTAACAAGTTTTCTCAAAAAACAGTAAGCTTAAAAACGTGGTTGGGACCCCACATTCTCTTGTACAAACATTAAAAAGTCTACAGTAAGAAGGTTGTTTCATTAGCAGCGACGTAAACTCATTTTCAAAATTTCTATAGAAGCCGTCTAAAACACATGAATTTTACGAGCATAAGAAAGATGGAAAAATGCTTAAATCCATTCCAAATTAAAGTCTCATTAAAACTTTGTACAAGATCTTGATTATGTCATACCGCTTAAGTTCGAGCAGTGTTGTTAGTCGTTTTAAAAAGCTGTATAAATATTTTGTATTTTTCATCATTAAGGGCATTGAAATTTTAATTACGCACTTCTAACCAAAAATTTGCTCAAGGTTAAATGGGTTGAGTGGAAAAAAATGTCTTTCTATAATTCTCCCAATAACCAAAATAAATATAATGTAAGTTTTTAACAAGTTTTCTCAAAAAACAGTAAGCTTAAAAACGTGGTTGGGACCCCACATTCTCTTGTACAAACATTAAAAAGTCTACAGTAAGAAGGCTGTTTCATTAGCAGCGACGTAAACTCATTTTCAAAATTTCTATAGAAGCCGTCTAAAACACATTAATTTTACGAGCATAAGAAAGATGGAAAAATGCTTAAATCCATTCCAAATTAAGGTCTCATTAAAACTTTGTACAAGATCTTGATTATGTCATACCGCTTAAGTTCGAGCAGTGTTGTTACTCGTTTTAAAAAGCTGTTTAAATATTTTGTATTTTTCATCATTAAGGGCATTGAAATTTTAATTACGCACTTCTAACCAAAAATTTGCTCAAGGTTAAATGGGTTGAGTGGAAAAAAATGTCTTTCTATAATTCTCCCAATAACCAAAATAAATATAATGTAAGTTTTTAACAAGTTTTCTCAAAAAACAGTAAGCTTAAAAACGTGGTTGGGACCCCACATTCTCTTGTACAAACATTAAAAAGTCTACAGTAAGAAGGTTGTTTCATTAGCAGCGACGTAAACTCATTTTCAAAATTTCTATAGAAGCCGTCTAAAACACATGAATTTTACGAGCATAAGAAAGATGGAAAAATGCTTAAATCCATTCCAAATTAAAGTCTCATTAAAACTTTGTACAAGATCTTGATTATGTCATACCGCTTAAGTTCGAGCAGTGTTGTTAGTCGTTTTAAAAAGCTGTATAAATATTTTGTATTTTTCATCATTAAGGGCATTGAAATTTTAATTACGCACTTCTAACCAAAAATTTGCTCAAGGTTAAATGGGTTGAGTGGAAAAAAATGTCTTTCTATAATTCTCCCAATAACCAAAATAAATATAATGTAAGTTTTTAACAAGTTTTCTCAAAAAACAGTAAGCTTAAAAACGTGGTTGGGACCCCACATTCTCTTGTACAAACATTAAAAAGTCTACAGTAAGAAGGTTGTTTCATTAGCAGCGACGTAAACTCATTTTCAAAATTTCTATAGAAACCGTCTAAAACACATGAATTTTACGAGCATAAGAAAGATGGAAAAATGCTTAAATCCATTCCAAATTAAGGTCTCATTAAAACTTTGTACAAGATCTTGATTATGTCATACCGCTTAAGTTCGAGCAGTGTTGTTAGTCGTTTTAAAAAGCTGTATAAATATTTTGTATTTTTCATCATTAAGGGCATTGAAATTTTAATTACGCACTTCTAACTAAAAATTTGCTCAAGGTTAAATGTGTTGAGTGGATAAAAATGTCTTCCTATAATTCTCCCAATATCCAAAATAAATATAATGTAAGTTTTTAACAAGTTTTCTCAAAAAACAGTAAGCTTAAAAACGTGGTTGGGACCCCACATTCTCTTGTACAAACATTAAAAAGTCTACAGTAAGAAGGTTGTTTCATTAGCAGCGACGTAAACTCATTTTCAAAATTTCTATAGAAGCCGTCTAAAACACATGAATTTTACGAGCATAAGAAAGATGGAAAAATGCTTAAATCCATTCCAAATTAAAGTCTCATTAAAACTTTGTACAAGATCTTGATTATGTCATACCGCTTAAGTTCGAGCAGTGTTGTTAGTCGTTTTAAAAAGCTGTATAAATATTTTGTATTTTTCATCATTAAGGGCATTGAAATTTTAATTACGCACTTCTAACCAAAAATTTGCTCAAGGTTAAATGGGTTGAGTGGAAAAAAATGTCTTTCTATAATTCTCCCAATAACCAAAATAAATATAATGTAAGTTTTTAACAAGTTTTCTCAAAAAACAGTAAGCTTAAAAACGTGGTTGGGACCCCACATTCTCTTGTACAAACATTAAAAAGTCTACAGTAAGAAGGTTGTTTCATTAGCAGCGACGTAAACTCATTTTCAAAATTTCTATAGAAACCGTCTAAAACACATGAATTTTACGAGCATAAGAAAGATGGAAAAATGCTTAAATCCATTCCAAATTAAGGTCTCATTAAAACTTTGTACAAGATCTTGATTATGTCATACCGCTTAAGTTCGAGCAGTGTTGTTAGTCGTTTTAAAAAGCTGTATAAATATTTTGTATTTTTCATCATTAAGGGCATTGAAATTTTAATTACGCACTTCTAACTAAAAATTTGCTCAAGGTTAAATGTGTTGAGTGGAAAAAAATGTCTTCCTATAATTCTCCCAATATCCAAAATAAATATAATGTAAGTTTTTAACAAGTTTTCTCAAAAAACAGTAAGCTTAAAAACGTGGTTGGGACCCCACATTCTCTTGTACAAACATTAAAAAGTCTACAGTAAGAAGGTTGTTTCATTAGCAGCGACGTAAACTCATTTTCAAAATTTCTATAGAAGCCGTCTAAAACACATGAATTTTACGAGCATAAGAAAGATGGAAAAATGCTTAAATCCATTCCAAATTAAAGTCTCATTAAAACTTTGTACAAGATCTTGATTATGTCATACCGCTTAAGTTCGAGCAGTGTTGTTAGTCGTTTTAAAAAGCTGTATAAATATTTTGTATTTTTCATCATTAAGGGCATTGAAATTTTAATTACGCACTTCTAACCAAAAATTTGCTCAAGGTTAAATGGGTTGAGTGGAAAAAAATGTCTTTCTATAATTCTCCCAATAACCAAAATAAATATAATGTAAGTTTTTAACAAGTTTTCTCAAAAAACAGTAAGCTTAAAAACGTGGTTGGGACCCCACATTCTCTTGTACAAACATTAAAAAGTCTACAGTAAGAAGGTTGTTTCATTAGCAGCGACGTAAACTCATTTTCAAAATTTCTATAGAAACCGTCTAAAACACATGAATTTTACGAGCATAAGAAAGATGGAAAAATGCTTAAATCCATTCCAAATTAAGGTCTCATTAAAACTTTGTACAAGATCTTGATTATGTCATACCGCTTAAGTTCGAGCAGTGTTGTTAGTCGTTTTAAAAAGCTGTATAAATATTTTGTATTTTTCATCATTAAGGGCATTGAAATTTTAATTACGCACTTCTAACTAAAAATTTGCTCAAGGTTAAATGTGTTGAGTGGATAAAAATGTCTTCCTATAATTCTCCCAATAACCACAATAAATATAATGTAAGTTTTTAACAAGTTTTCTCAAAAAACAGTAAGCTTAAAAACGTGGTTGGGACCCCACATTCTCTTGTACAAACATTAAAAAGTCTACAGTAAGAAGGTTGTTTCATTAGCAGCGACGTAAACTCATTTTCAAAATTTCTATAGAAGCCGTCTAAAACACATGAATTTTACGAGCATAAGAAAGATGGAAAAATGCTTAAATCCATTCCAAATTAAGGTCTCATTAAAACTTTGTACAAGATCTTGATTATGTCATACCGCTTAAGTTCGAGCAGTGTTGTTAGTCGTTTTAAAAAGCTGTATAAATATTTTGTATTTTTCATCATTAAGGGCATTGAAATTTTAATTACGCACTTCTAACCAAAAATTTGCTCAAGGTTAAATGGGTTGAGTGGAAAAAAATGTCTTTCTATAATTCTCCCAATAACCAAAATAAATATAATGTAAGTTTTTAACAAGTTTTCTCAAAAAACAGTAAGCTTAAAAACGTGGTTGGGACCCCACATTCTCTTGTACAAACATTAAAAAGTCTACAGTAAGAAGGTTGTTTCATTAGCAGCGACGTAAACTCATTTTCAAAATTTCTATAGAAGCCGTCTAAAACACATGAATTTTACGAGCATAAGAAAGATGGAAAAATGATTAAATCCATTCCAAATTAAGGTCTCATTAAAACTTTGTACAAGATCTTGATTATGTCATACCGCTTAAGTTCGAGCAGTGTTGTTAGTCGTTTTAAAAAGCTGTATAAATATTTTGTATTTTTCATCATTAAGGGCATTGAAATTTTAATTACGCACTTCTAACCAAAAATTTGCTCAAGGTTAAATGTGTTGAGTGGATAAAAATGTCTTCCTATAATTCTCCCAATAACCACAATAAATATAATGTATGTTTTTAACAAGTTTTCTCAAAAAACAGTAAGCTTAAAAACGTGGTTGGGACCCCACATTCTCTTGTACAAACATTAAAAAGTCTACAGTAAGAAGGTTGTTTCATTAGCAGCGACGTAAACTCATTTTCAAAATTTCTATAGAAGCCGTCTAAAACACATGAATTTTACGAGCATAAGAAAGATGGAAAAATGCTTAAATCCATTCCAAATTAAAGTCTCATTAAAACTTTGTACAAGATCTTGATTATGTCATACCGCTTAAGTTCGAGCAGTGTTGTTAGTCGTTTTAAAAAGCTGTATAAATATTTTGTATTTTTCATCATTAAGGGCATTGAAATTTTAATTACGCACTTCTAACTAAAAATTTGCTCAAGGTTAAATGTGTTGAGTGGATAAAAATGTCTTCCTATAATTCTCCCAATAACCACAATAAATATAATGTAAGTTTTTAACAAGTTTTCTCAAAAAACAGTAAGCTTAAAAACGTGGTTGGGACCCCACATTCTCTTGTACAAACATTAAAAAGTCTACAGTAAGAAGGTTGTTTCATTAGCAGCGACGTAAACTCATTTTCAAAATTTCTATAGAAGCCGTCTAAAACACATGAATTTTACGAGCATAAGAAAGATGGAAAAATGCTTAAATCCATTCCAAATTAAGGTCTCATTAAAACTTTGTACAAGATCTTGATTATGTCATACCGCTTAAGTTCGAGCAGTGTTGTTAGTCGTTTTAAAAAGCTGTATAAATATTTTGTATTTTTCATCATTAAGGGCATTGAAATTTTAATTACGCACTTCTAACCAAAAATTTGCTCAAGGTTAAATGGGTTGAGTGGAAAAAAATGTCTTTCTATAATTCTCCCAATAACCAAAATAAATATAATGTAAGTTTTTAACAAGTTTTCTCAAAAAACAGTAAGCTTAAAAACGTGGTTGGGACCCCACATTCTCTTGTACAAACATTAAAAAGTCTACAGTAAGAAGGTTGTTTCATTAGCAGCGACGTAAACTCATTTTCAAAATTTCTATAGAAGCCGTCTAAAACACATGAATTTTACGAGCATAAGAAAGATGGAAAAATGATTAAATCCATTCCAAATTAAGGTCTCATTAAAACTTTGTACAAGATCTTGATTATGTCATACCGCTTAAGTTCGAGCAGTGTTGTTAGTCGTTTTAAAAAGCTGTATAAATATTTTGTATTTTTCATCATTAAGGGCATTGAAATTTTAATTACGCACTTCTAACCAAAAATTTGCTCAAGGTTAAATGTGTTGAGTGGATAAAAATGTCTTCCTATAATTCTCCCAATAACCACAATAAATATAATGTAAGTTTTTAACAAG
Organism: Eurosta solidaginis; assembly: GCF_040869045.1. Lineage (NCBI taxonomy): Eukaryota > Metazoa > Arthropoda > Insecta > Diptera > Tephritidae > Eurosta > Eurosta solidaginis. The sequence continues at coordinate 183,980,080 of NC_090323.1, forward strand.
TTTTCTCAAAAAACAGTAAGCTTAAAAACGTGGTTGGGACCCCACATTCTCTTGTACAAACATTAAAAAGTCTACAGTAAGAAGGTTGTTTCATTAGCAGCGACGTAAACTCATTTTCAAAATTTCTATAGAAACCGTCTAAAACACATGAATTTTACGAGCATAAGAAAGATGGAAAAATGCTTAAATCCATTCCAAATTAAGGTCTCATTAAAACTTTGTACAAGATCTTGATTATGTCATACCGCTTAAGTTCGAGCAGTGTTGTTAGTCGTTTTAAAAAGCTGTATAAATATTTTGTATTTTTCATCATTAAGGGCATTGAAATTTTAATTACGCACTTCTAACCAAAAATTTGCTCAAGGTTAAATGGGTTGAGTGGAAAAAAATGTCTTTCTATAATTCTCCCAATAACCAAAATAAATATAATGTAAGTTTTTAACAAGTTTTCTCAAAAAACAGTAAGCTTAAAAACGTGGTTGGGACCCCACATTCTCTTGTACAAACATTAAAAAGTCTACAGTAAGAAGGTTGTTTCATTAGCAGCGACGTAAACTCATTTTCAAAATTTCTATAGAAACCGTCTAAAACACATGAATTTTACGAGCATAAGAAAGATGGAAAAATGCTTAAATCCATTCCAAATTAAGGTCTCATTAAAACTTTGTACAAGATCTTGATTATGTCATACCGCTTAAGTTCGAGCAGTGTTGTTAGTCGTTTTAAAAAGCTGTATAAATATTTTGTATTTTTCATCATTAAGGGCATTGAAATTTTAATTACGCACTTCTAACTAAAAATTTGCTCAAGGTTAAATGTGTTGAGTGGAAAAAAATGTCTTCCTATAATTCTCCCAATATCCAAAATAAATATAATGTAAGTTTTTAACAAGTTTTCTCAAAAAACAGTAAGCTTAAAAACGTGGTTGGGACCCCACATTCTCTTGTACAAACATTAAAAAGTCTACAGTAAGAAGGTTGTTTCATTAGCAGCGACGTAAACTCATTTTCAAAATTTCTATAGAAGCCGTCTAAAACACATGAATTTTACGAGCATAAGAAAGATGGAAAAATGCTTAAATCCATTCCAAATTAAAGTCTCATTAAAACTTTGTACAAGATCTTGATTATGTCATACCGCTTAAGTTCGAGCAGTGTTGTTAGTCGTTTTAAAAAGCTGTATAAATATTTTGTATTTTTCATCATTAAGGGCATTGAAATTTTAATTACGCACTTCTAACCAAAAATTTGCTCAAGGTTAAATGGGTTGAGTGGAAAAAAATGTCTTTCTATAATTCTCCCAATAACCAAAATAAATATAATGTAAGTTTTTAACAAGTTTTCTCAAAAAACAGTAAGCTTAAAAACGTGGTTGGGACCCCACATTCTCTTGTACAAACATTAAAAAGTCTACAGTAAGAAGGTTGTTTCATTAGCAGCGACGTAAACTCATTTTCAAAATTTCTATAGAAACCGTCTAAAACACATGAATTTTACGAGCATAAGAAAGATGGAAAAATGCTTAAATCCATTCCAAATTAAGGTCTCATTAAAACTTTGTACAAGATCTTGATTATGTCATACCGCTTAAGTTCGAGCAGTGTTGTTAGTCGTTTTAAAAAGCTGTATAAATATTTTGTATTTTTCATCATTAAGGGCATTGAAATTTTAATTACGCACTTCTAACTAAAAATTTGCTCAAGGTTAAATGTGTTGAGTGGATAAAAATGTCTTCCTATAATTCTCCCAATAACCACAATAAATATAATGTAAGTTTTTAACAAGTTTTCTCAAAAAACAGTAAGCTTAAAAACGTGGTTGGGACCCCACATTCTCTTGTACAAACATTAAAAAGTCTACAGTAAGAAGGTTGTTTCATTAGCAGCGACGTAAACTCATTTTCAAAATTTCTATAGAAGCCGTCTAAAACACATGAATTTTACGAGCATAAGAAAGATGGAAAAATGCTTAAATCCATTCCAAATTAAGGTCTCATTAAAACTTTGTACAAGATCTTGATTATGTCATACCGCTTAAGTTCGAGCAGTGTTGTTAGTCGTTTTAAAAAGCTGTATAAATATTTTGTATTTTTCATCATTAAGGGCATTGAAATTTTAATTACGCACTTCTAACCAAAAATTTGCTCAAGGTTAAATGGGTTGAGTGGAAAAAAATGTCTTTCTATAATTCTCCCAATAACCAAAATAAATATAATGTAAGTTTTTAACAAGTTTTCTCAAAAAACAGTAAGCTTAAAAACGTGGTTGGGACCCCACATTCTCTTGTACAAACATTAAAAAGTCTACAGTAAGAAGGTTGTTTCATTAGCAGCGACGTAAACTCATTTTCAAAATTTCTATAGAAGCCGTCTAAAACACATGAATTTTACGAGCATAAGAAAGATGGAAAAATGATTAAATCCATTCCAAATTAAGGTCTCATTAAAACTTTGTACAAGATCTTGATTATGTCATACCGCTTAAGTTCGAGCAGTGTTGTTAGTCGTTTTAAAAAGCTGTATAAATATTTTGTATTTTTCATCATTAAGGGCATTGAAATTTTAATTACGCACTTCTAACCAAAAATTTGCTCAAGGTTAAATGTGTTGAGTGGATAAAAATGTCTTTCTATAATTCTCCCAATAACCAAAATAAATATAATGTAAGTTTTTAACAAGTTTTCTCAAAAAACAGTAAGCTTAAAAACGTGGTTGGGACCCCACATTCTCTTGTACAAACATTAAAAAGTCTACAGTAAGAAGGTTGTTTCATTAGCAGCGACGTAAACTCATTTTCAAAATTTCTATAGAAGCCGTCTAAAACACATGAATTTTACGAGCATAAGAAAGATGGAAAAATGATTAAATCCATTCCAAATTAAGGTCTCATTAAAACTTTGTACAAGATCTTGATTATGTCATACCGCTTAAGTTCGAGCAGTGTTGTTAGTCGTTTTAAAAAGCTGTATAAATATTTTGTATTTTTCATCATTAAGGGCATTGAAATTTTAATTACGCACTTCTAACTAAAAATTTGCTCAAGGTTAAATGTGTTGAGTGGATAAAAATGTCTTCCTATAATTCTCCCAATAACCACAATAAATATAATGTATGTTTTTAACAAGTTTTCTCAAAAAACAGTAAGCTTAAAAACGTGGTTGGGACCCCACATTCTCTTGTACAAACATTAAAAAGTCTACAGTAAGAAGGTTGTTTCATTAGCAGCGACGTAAACTCATTTTCAAAATTTCTATAGAAGCCGTCTAAAACACATGAATTTTACGAGCATAAGAAAGATGGAAAAATGCTTAAATCCATTCCAAATTAAGGTCTCATTAAAACTTTGTACAAGATCTTGATTATGTCATACCGCTTAAGTTCGAGCAGTGTTGTTAGTCGTTTTAAAAAGCTGTATAAATATTTTGTATTTTTCATCATTAAGGGCATTGAAATTTTAATTACGCACTTCTAACTAAAAATTTGCTCAAGGTTAAATGTGTTGAGTGGAAAAAAATGTCTTCCTATAATTCTCCCAATAACCAAAATAAATATAATGTAAGTTTTTAACAAGTTTTCTCAAAAAACAGTAAGCTTAAAAACGTGGTTGGGACCCCACATTCTCTTGTACAAACATTAAAAAGTCTACAGTAAGAAGGTTGTTTCATTAGCAGCGACGTAAACTCATTTTCAAAATTTCTATAGAAACCGTCTAAAACACATGAATTTTACGAGCATAAGAAAGATGGAAAAATGCTTAAATCCATTCCAAATTAAGGTCTCATTAAAACTTTGTACAAGATCTTGATTATGTCATACCGCTTAAGTTCGAGCAGTGTTGTTAGTCGTTTTAAAAAGCTGTATAAATATTTTGTATTTTTCATCATTAAGGGCATTGAAATTTTAATTACGCACTTCTAACTAAAAATTTGCTCAAGGTTAAATGGGTTGAGTGGAAAAAAATGTCTTCCTATAATTCTCCCAATAACCAAAATAAATATAATGTAAGTTTTTAACAAGTTTTCTCAAAAAACAGTAAGCTTAAAAACGTGGTTGGGACCCCACATTCTCTTGTACAAACATTAAAAAGTCTACAGTAAGAAGGTTGTTTCATTAGCAGCGACGTAAACTCATTTTCAAAATTTCTATAGAAACCGTCTAAAACACATGAATTTTACGAGCATAAGAAAGATGGAAAAATGCTTAAATCCATTCCAAATTAAGGTCTCATTAAAACTTTGTACAAGATCTTGATTATGTCATACCGCTTAAGTTCGAGCAGTGTTGTTAGTCGTTTTAAAAAGCTGTATAAATATTTTGTATTTTTCATCATTAAGGGCATTGAAATTTTAATTACGCACTTCTAACTAAAAATTTGCTCAAGGTTAAATGGGTTGAGTGGAAAAAAATGTCTTCCTATAATTCTCCCAATAACCAAAATAAATATAATGTAAGTTTTTAACAAGTTTTCTCAAAAAACAGTAAGCTTAAAAACGTGGTTGGGACCCCACATTCTCTTGTACAAACATTAAAAAGTCTACAGTAAGAAGGTTGTTTCATTAGCAGCGACGTAAACTCATTTTCAAAATTTCTATAGAAGCCGTCTAAAACACATGAATTTTACGAGCATAAGAAAGATGGAAAAATGCTTAAATCCATTCCAAATTAAGGTCTCATTAAAACTTTGCACAAGATCTTGATTATGTCATACCGCTTAAGTTCGAGCAGTGTTGTTACTCGTTTTAAAAAGCTGTATAAATATTTTGTATTTTTCATCATTAAGGGCATTGAAATTTTAATTACGCACTTCTAACTAAAAATTTGCTCAAGGTTAAATGTGTTGAGTGGAAAAAAATGTCTTCCTATAATTCTCCCAATAACCAAAATAAATATAATGTAAGTTTTTAACAAGTTTTCTCAAAAAACAGTAAGCTTAAAAACGTGGTTGGGACCCCACATTCTCTTGTACAAACATTAAAAAGTCTACAGTAAGAAGGTTGTTTCATTAGCAGCGACGTAAACTCATTTTCAAAATTTCTATAGAAGCCGTCTAAAACACATGAATTTTACGAGCATAAGAAAGATGGAAAAATTTTTAAATCCATTCCAAATTAAGGTCTCATTAAAACTTTGCACAAGATCTTGATTATGTCATACCGCTTAAGTTCGAGCAGTGTTGTTACTCGTTTTAAAAAGCTGTTTAAATATTTTGTATTTTTCATCATTAAGGGCATTGAAATTTTAATTACGCACTTCTAACCAAAAATTTGCTCAAGGTTAAATGGGTTGAGTGGAAAAAAAATGTCTTTCTATAATTCTCCCAATAACCAAAATAAATATAATATAAGTTTTTAACAAGTTTTCTCAAAAAACAGTAAGCTTAAAAACGTGGTTGGGACCCCACATTCTCTTGTACAAACATTAAAAAGTCTACAGTAAGAAGGTTGTTTCATTAGCAGCGACGTAAACTCATTTTCAAAATTTCTATAGAAGCCATGAATTTTACGAGCATAAGAAAGATGGAATTATGTCATACCGCTTAAGTTCGAGCAGTGTTGTTACTCGTTTTAAAAAGCTGTTTAAATATTTTGTATTTTTCATCATTAAGGGCATTGAAATTTTAATTACGCACTTCTAACCAAAAATTTGCTCAAGGTTAAATGGGTTGAGTGGAAAAAAATGTCTTTCTATAATTCTCCCAATAACCAAAATAAATATAATGTAAGTTTTTAACAAGTTTTCTCAAAAAACAGTAAGCTTAAAAACGTGGTTGGGATCCCACATTCTCTTGTACAAACATTAAAAAGTCTACAGTAAGAAGGTTGTTTCATTAGCAGCGACGTAAACTCATTTTCAAAATTTCTATAGAAGCCGTCTAAAACACATGAATTTTACGAGCATAAGAAAGATGGGAAAATGCTTAAATCCATTCCAAATTAAGGTCTCATTAAAACTTTGCACAAGATCTTGATTATGTCATACCGCTTAAGTTCGAGCAGTGTTGTTACTCGTTTTAAAAAGCTGTATAAATATTTTGTATTTTTCATCATTAAGGGCATTGAAATTTTAATTACGCACTTCTAACTAAAAATTTGCTCAAGGTTAAATGTGTTGAGTGGAAAAAAATGTCTTCCTATAATTCTCCCAATAACCAAAATAAATATAATGTAAGTTTTTAACAAGTTTTCTCAAAAAACAGTAAGCTTAAAAACGTGATTGGGACCCCACATTCTCTTGTACAAACATTAAAAAGTCTACAGTAAGAAGGTTGTTTCATTAGCAGCGACGTAAACTCATTTTCAAAATTTCTATAGAAGCCGTCTAAAACACATGAATTTTACGAGCATAAGAAAGATGGAAAAATGCTTAAATCTATTCCAAATTAAGGGTCTCATTAAAACTTTGCACAAGATCTTGATTATGTCATACCGCTTAAGTTCTAGCAGTGTTGTTACTCGTTTTAAAAAGCTGTTTAAATATTTTGTATTTTTCATCATTAAGGGCATTGAAATTTTAATTACGCACTTCTAACCAAAAATTTGCTCAAGGTTAAATGGGTTGAGTGGAAAAAAATGTCTTTCTATAATTCTCCCAATAACCAAAATAAATATAATGTAAGTTTTTAACAAGTTTTCTCAAAAAACAGTAAGCTTAAAAACGTGGTTGGGATCCCACATTCTCTTGTACAAACATTAAAAAGTCTACAGTAAGAAGGTTGTTTCATTAGCAGCGACGTAAACTCATTTTCAAAATTTCTATAGAAGCCGTCTAAAACACATGAATTTTACGAGCATAAGAAAGATGGGAAAATGCTTAAATCCATTCCAAATTAAGGTCTCATTAAAACTTTGCACAAGATCTTGATTATGTCATACCGCTTAAGTTCGAGCAGTGTTGTTACTCGTTTTAAAAAGCTGTATAAATATTTTGTATTTTTCATCATTAAGGGCATTGAAATTTTAATTACGCACTTCTAACTAAAAATTTGCTCAAGGTTAAATGTGTTGAGTGGAAAAAAATGTCTTCCTATAATTCTCCCAATAACCAAAATAAATATAATGTAAGTTTTTAACAAGTTTTCTCAAAAAACAGTAAGCTTAAAAACGTGATTGGGACCCCACATTCTCTTGTACAAACATTAAAAAGTCTACAGTAAGAAGGTTGTTTCATTAGCAGCGACGTAAACTCATTTTCAAAATTTCTATAGAAGCCGTCTAAAACACATGAATTTTACGAGCATAAGAAAGATGGAAAAATGCTTAAATCCATTCCAAATTAAGGTCTCATTAAAACTTTGCACAAGATCTTGATTATGTCATACCGCTTAAGTTCGAGCAGTGTTGTTACTCGTTTTAAAAAGCTGTTTAAATATTTTGTATTTTTCATCATTAAGGGCATTGAAATTTTAATTACGCACTTCTAACCAAAAATTTGCTCAAGGTTAAATGGGTTGAGTGGAAAAAAATGTTTTTCTATAATTCTCCCAATAACCAAAATAAATATAATGTAAGTTTTTAACAAGTTTTCTCAAAAAACAGTAAGCTTAAAAACGTGGTTGGGACCCCACATTCTCTTGTACAAACATTAAAAAGTCTACAGTAAGAAGGTTGTTTCATTAGCAGCGACGTAAACTCATTTTCAAAATTTCTATAGAAGCCGTCTAAAACACATGAATTTTACGAGCATAAGAAAGATGGAAAAATGCTTAAATCCATTCCAAATTAAGGTCTCATTAAAACTTTGCACAAGATCTTGATTATGTCATACCGCTTAAGTTCGAGCAGTGTTGTTACTCGTTTTAAAAAGCTGTTTAAATATTTTGTATTTTTCATCATTAAGGGCATTGAAATTTTAATTACGCACTTCTAACTAAAAATTTGCTCAAGGTTAAATGTGTTGAGTGGAAAAAAATGTCTTCCTATAATTCTCCCAATAACCAAAATAAATATAATGTAAGTTTTTAACAAGTTTTCTCAAAAAACAGTAAGCTTAAAAACGTGATTGGGACCCCACATTCTCTTGTACAAACATTAAAAAGTCTACAGTAAGAAGGTTGTTTCATTAGCAGCGACGTAAACTCATTTTCAAAATTTCTATAGAAGCCGTCTAAAACACATGAATTTTACGAGCATAAGAAAGATGGAAAAATGCTTAAATCCATTCCCAATTAAGGTCTCATTAAAACTTTGCACAAGATCTTGATTATGTCATACCGCTTAAGTTCGAGCAGTGTTGTTACTCGTTTTAAAAAGCTGTTTAAATATTTTGTATTTTTCATCATTAAGGGCATTGAAATTTTAATTACGCACTTCTAACCAAAAATTTGCTCAAGGTTAAATGGGTTGAGTGGAAAAAAATGTCTTTCTATAATTCTCCCAATAACCAAAATAAATATAATGTAAGTTTTTAACAAGTTTTCTCAAAAAACAGTAAGCTTAAAAACGTGGTTGGGACCCCACATTCTCTTGTACAAACATTAAAAAGTCTACAGTAAGAAGGTTGTTTCATTAGCAGCGACGTAAACTCATTTTCAAAATTTCTATAGAAGCCGTCTAAAACACATGAATTTTACGAGCATAAGAAAGATGGAAAAATGCTTAAATCCATTCCCAATTAAGGTCTCATTAAAACTTTGCACAAGATCTTGATTATGTCATACCGCTTAAGTTCGAGCAGTGTTGTTACTCGTTTTAAAAAGCTGTTTAAATATTTTGTATTTTTCATCATTAAGGGCATTGAAATTTTAATTACGCACTTCTAACCAAAAATTTGCTCAAGGTTAAATGGGTTGAGTGGAAAAAAATGTCTTTCTATAATTCTCCCAATAACCAAAATAAATATAATGTAAGTTTTTAACAAGTTTTCTCAAAAAACAGTAAGCTTAAAAACGTGGTTGGGACCCCACATTCTCTTGTACAAACATTAAAAAGTCTACAGTAAGAAGGTTGTTTCATTAGCAGCGACGTAAACTCATTTTCAAAATTTCTATAGAAGCCGTCTAAAACACATGAATTTTACGAGCATAAGAAAGATGGAAAAATGCTTAAATCCATTCCCAATTAAGGTCTCATTAAAACTTTGCACAAGATCTTAATTATGTCATACCGCTTAAGTTCGAGCAGTGTTGTTACTCGTTTTAAAAAGCTGTTTAAATATTTTGTATTTTTCATCATTAAGGGCATTGAAATTTTAATTACGCACTTCTAACCAAAAATTTGCTCAAGGTTAAATGGGTTGAGTGGAAAAAAATGTTTTTCTATAATTCTCCCAATAACCAAAATAAATATAATGTAAGTTTCTAACAAGTTTTCTCAAAAAACAGTAAGCTTAAAAACGTGGTTGGGACCCCACATTCTCTTGTACAAACATTAAAAAGTCTACAGTAAGAAGGTTGTTTCATTAGCAGCGACGTAAACTCATTTTTAAAATTTCTATAGAAGCCGTCTAAAACACATGAATTTTACGAGCATAAGAAAGATGGAAAAATGCTTAAATCCATTCCAAATTAAGGTCTCATTAAAACTTTGCACAAGATCTTGATTATGTCATACCGCTTAAGTTCGAGCAGTGTTGTTACTCGTTTTAAAAAGCTGTTTAAATATTTTGTATTTTTCATCATTAAGGGCATTGAAATTATAATTACGCACTTCTAACCAAAAATTTGCTCAAGGTTAAATGGGTTGAGTGCAAAAAAAAATGTTCCTTTCTATAATTCTCCCAATAACCAAAATAAATTTAATGTAAGTTTTTAACAAGTTTTCTCAAAAAACATGTAACGTAGCGTTACAATAACGTAACCACCCCCTGTATTTCCTTATTCACTTAAACCTGAACCTCCTTGTACTTATGCTTGTATAGCATAGTCAACAACCACTAATAGCAAACCAATGAAAAGCACAATAATGGTGCGTTGACTTGTCAACCAGTTTCTATAGCATAGCCAAAAACCACTTGTATAGCATAGTCAACAACCACTGATAGCAAAGCACAATAATGTGCGTTGACTTCTCAACCAATTTGCGGCACCACCCATATAAACATCGAATTTGCATTTTTGCAATTCAGTCCTCGCAGGTGAGCCAGCGGGAGTGGTTGTCTTGTTAAAGACAAAATAGCCACTCCGGCTAGCCAGCTGAGTGGAAGGGGCGCTGTCATAGCGCGGGTCACCCTCCACCAGGGCTAGACGACGAGAGCGGTGTCTTCAGACTATTTTTCCCTCCGTCGCCCACCTTGGTGCCTGAGCGGTCCGCTGTCTCAATGACCTCATACCCCCTTTCCCCTCAGCGGGGGTTGCGTGGCAGGGGCGCAGTCATGGCGCGGGTCACCCTCCACCAGGGCTGGACGACGAGAGCGGTGTCTTCGGACTATTTTTCCCTCCGTCGCCCACCTTAGTGCTTGAGTGGCCCGCTGCCTCAATGACCACATACCCCCTTCCCCCTCAGCTCGCGTTGCGTGGCAGGGGCGCCGTCATGGCGCGGGTCACCCTCCACCAGGGCTGGACGACGAGAGCGGTGTCTTCGGACTATTTTTCCCTCCGTCGCCCACCCTGATGCTTGAGCGGCCCGCTGCCTCAATGACCACATGCCCCCTTCCCCCTCAGCTTGGGTTGCGTGGCGGGGGCGCCGTCATGGCGCGAGTCACCCTCCACCAGGGCTGGACGACGAGAGCGGTGTCTTCGGACTACTTTTCCCACCGTCGCCCACCCTGGTGTTGAGCGGCCCGCTGCCTCAATGACCCAAAGCACCCCTCCCCCCAGCTCTGGTTTAATAGGCTGGCCGGAGCGGTGGGACCACTCCCACTAGTTAGTTAGGTAGAAGAGGGTGCGGCCGTGGGGTGAGTCAACCCTTGCTGCACCAGTACGACGAGAGTGGTGTCTTATGGTAAGCAATGACCCGCTGCCAGAACGACCGCACGACCCCTATCCATAGCTCTGGTTTCAGCCGTGAGCCGATGCGTGCGCACAGGGGCTATCGCTGTGCCGTTAAGGTGCACTTCCCCTCCGCGCACGGATCGACCCACGGTGTCTCGGCTGGTACAGCCCCGCCCGCCTTACGCACCTTCTATTAGCATGCAAGTAGGGAGGCGGGGGTGTCCGGCGGTGAAACCAGCACTAACCGAGTCCTCGCAGTCTCTTCCCCAGGTGACGGACCGGCCTACTATCGATTCTGCCGAAGAATGCCGATACCGTCAACCGAACCCGCCCGGAACGAGCCGCCGCTGCCCAGGCAAACACCATCGCTAGCCTACTTCCCCTCTCTCTCCGGCCCTGGTACGCGCTCCGTAGCCCACCGCCGCTGCCGTCGCATCGTCGCACCTCTGGTGCCGCCGCTGCTTCCATCCCGCCGGTGCTACGCCGACCGTTGGCCGTCCGCCATACTACTGCCGTTCCCATCCCGCCTTGCTGGTGCCGCCGCTGCCCCACTAACCGTTGGCTCTTCGCCATTTTACCGCCGTTAAGCCGCTGCATCCGTCACGCTCCTGCTACGACGACCGTTGGCCGTCTGCCATCCTACCGCCGTTAAGCCGCTGCATCCGTCCCGCCGCTGCTACGACGACCGTTGGTCGTTCGCCGTCCTACCGCAGTTAAGCTGCTGTATCCATCACGCCGCTGCCACGACGACCGTTGGCCGTCTGCCATCCTACCGCCGTTAAGCCGCTGCATCCGACCCGCCGCTGCTGCGACGACCGTTGGTCGTTCGCCGTCCTACCGCCGTTAAGCCGCGGCATCCGTACCGCCGCTGCTACACTAGCCACTGGCCGCTTGCCATCCTACCGCCGTTAAGCCGCTGCTTCCGTACCGCCGTACGAGTCCGTCCGTTACCCGACCGTTCAACCGCCCTACCGAACCTCCTCTACTCCAACGACCGTTAGCCGCCGCTCCGCCCCCTCGCCATCTTGCGACGGAAAGCTGTTGTCCGCCTAATATCTCCAGCCGTGTGTGCGTGTGTTTGAAACACATAAATATCGTGTATTTATTCAGTAGGGGTTTGTGGGACCTTTACTCGACTCTGGATTGACTGAGCGTTACCCCAGCCTTAGACAAAACCCACCTCATAAATGGCGCCCGAGCAGCGACCCTCCTCCGCAGATGACCGTGGAAAAACAACTACAACCACCACAACACTGCCGGGGCGGGTTCAACGAACGCACCGCTAGAAACAACAAACACACCGGCCCCCGAAGTTACGATGCTGAATACCGACTCACTCAATTGGATCTACTTACTGAAAAGGGAGAGGCTGATAGAGGAGTGTAAGAAGCATAGCATTTCCGTGGAAGGCCAAACCGTAGCCGATCTACGACGCGCACTGAGCACGTACGTGCAAGCAAAACGCACGAGGAAATCAAGTGAAGCCCTACTGAAGGAGTTGGAGAAGGAGGTAGAAGAGGATGGAGAAAACCCAGTTAAACTACCATCACCGACATTAAACATCTCCCTCACACCACCGACCAAGGCAATCCCCACCATCCCGATTCATAGTCCCCAGCCGCATGCGCATGAAAGAGAACGCGACGAAATGAGCACCGGTGAGCTAATGAATACCGTCCGCCAGTGGGATCTGCATTTTTCGGGAGAGGATTCGCAGTACGAATTTCTGGAGAGAATAGAGGAGCTCTCCGAATGTTACCGCATCCCCGTCGACCGGCTCCTCCTAACGCTGCTGGAACTGCTGCGTGGCAAAGCACTCCAATGGTACCGCATCCGTAAGCAACAAATCTACCATTGGAGCGATTTTCGAAGGGAGGTGAAATTTTTTTTTTCTGCCTAAGCGTCATCTTCAACATTTAGAAGAGGTCATCCGAAAACGCAGGCAACAAGGCCGAGAAAAAGCCAATGACTATGTCCTCGCATTGGAAACGCTGATCCGCCAGCATCCGACAATGTGCAAGGGAAATCACCTCGAGCGAATATACGATGGCCTATACGTTGAATACCGCCTCTTCGTCAAGCGCAGCGAGTTTAAGACGATCGATGAGCTCCTGGAAATAACGGAGGAATATGAGCTGCTAAAAAATGAGGAAGCGAAACAGGACAAAAAGGCGATCCACAGCCTGTATCATCTTCAAAAGGAGTACGATAGCAAGGAGTGCTGCTGGCGCTGCGAGGAACGCGGACACCGCCGCTTCCAATGCAGAGGCCGCTGGAGAATGTTCTGCTCCAGGTGTGGACAAGACAACATCCTCTCCAGGGACTGCCTATGCCCTTCGACCAACAAATCCACAGACAACAACACATCCAGGATGCCGTCAAACCATGTGAGAGGAAGCCGCCAAGCATTATTTGTTCGGCCAGAGAAGCCAATGAAACCACCAAGCTGCGAGCCCGCTACCGAAATGCAAGTAGATAACCGTTTCTACATACCGATAACCATCGAGGGCATGGGCGTGCGCGCGCTAGTGGACACCGGCGCCACCCTCTCGTACGTCGATGAGTCAATACGAAACCACCTGGAGAGGAACAACATCAAACCACATCTTAACAGGCGGAGCGTCCAATTGGCAGACCAGACGTGTGTCTATAGTTCGAATTCCTACCCAGCAAGGATTACGTACCACGGATGAATGACTAACACAATGATGTCCGTCATCCCGAACCTGGCGGAACGGATGATCTTAAGAATGGACTTTTTACGGGAAAGGGGAATCGCCCTCACGCTAGATGGCCAGCCGTTAGAAGTCACCTTGACCAGAAGATCAGCCGAATTAGACACACTATGTACAATGTCCAGCTGGAAACACGCGAGCAATGGCCAAAATTCGGAGCAGGAAACTTTTTCAGCGCACCACCAGAAGCGATCGAGCAAAACCGTTAGCCCAATTACCGCAGCCGAACATTCGACCATCCGTAAGCATAACGGACCGCTGAAGCAATGCTTCTACCCCCGTTACCCGGCTATACAACAATACAACTTGAATAACGAGTACCGAAAAAGAGCGCCGAACGCGATATGTCATGCGCTGTCCCACCGCCCGTTATTGGCAACCATGCAATATCCGCAGCCACGGAAAATAGTAACCGCCGACTTCGTGCCACCACTACCACGTTCCAAGCAAAGAAGCAACTACCTCCTCGCCATGATCTACAAATTCTACAAGTGAGTGGAGTTAATCCCTGCGCGCCAAGCAAAAACGGCAAGCGTGCTCAAAGCGCTACAAGAAAAGGTCATATACTTACTTGGTTGTCCGAAAACCTTCCTCACCGACAATGGGAAGCAGTTCGGCGGAAAAGCGTTAGCACCGTTCCTGAGCGACCACCGCACATGGGTTTAGGAGATTCCACAAATGGCACTTGCAATAAACATGGTCAGAAAAGAGGGTACAAAAGCATCTGCAACAGGCATAAACTGCGGCGAAATAAAAAGACGTCAGAGCGGGTGCACACGGCGGGAGCAAGTCCAGTGGCCAGCCAACCGAGCGGAAGTTCAAAGGGTAACAATTTCTTTTCGGGGCGCATTTTTACCAAACACCAGATGGTCATGATGAAATCACTACCCGAGGAAAATGAAAACGAAGAAGAAGAATATTATGTATTATAATGAATTGTATGAAATATACTCTGTTAGTTTTAAGAACAATTAAATGTAAGTATTCTTACGTCATACAAATGAATTAAAAACATAAACCCTGTTAGATATAAGTGGAATGACTGTATATTTTTGAGAAAAAAAAGAAAAAAAAAAACAAGTAAGGAAGGTTAAGTTCGGGTGTAACCGAACATTACATACTCAGTTGAGAGCTATGGTGACAACATAAGGGAAAATAACCATGAAGGAAAATGAAACGAGGGAAACCCTGTAATGTGTTTGTATGACATGTGTATCAAATGAAAGGCATTAAAGAGTATTTTGTGAGGGAGTGGACCATAGTTCTATAGGTGGACGCCATTTAGGGATATCGCCATAAAGGTGGATCAGGGTTGACTCTAGAATTTGTTTGTACGATATGGGTATCAAATGAAAAGTGTTAATGAGTCTTTTAAAAGGGAGTAATCCTTAGTTCCATAGGTGGACGCCGTTTCGAGATATCTCCATAAAGGTGGACCAGGGGTGACCCTAGAATTTGTTGTACAATATGGGTATCAAACGAAAGGTGTTAATGAGTATTTTAAAAGGGAGTGGGCCTTAGTTCTATAGGTGGACGCCGTCTCGAAATATCGCCATAAAGGTGGACCAGGGGTGACTCTAGAATGTGTTTGTACGATATGGGTATCAAATTTAAGGTATTAATGAGGGGTTTAAAAGTGAGTGGTGGTAGTTGTATAGGTGGTTGCCTTTTCGAGATATTGGCATTAAGGTGGACCAGGGGTGACTCTAGAATACGTTTGTATAATATGGGTATCAAACGAAAGGTGTTAATTAGTATTTTAAAAGGGAGTGGGCTTTAGTTCTATAGGTGGACGCCTTTTCGAGGTGTCGCAATAAAGGTGGACCAGGGGTGACTCTAGACTTTGTTTGTACGATATGGGTATCAAATGAAAGGTGTTAATGAGTATTTTTAAAAGGGAGTGGGCCCTCGTTTTATAGGTGGTCGCCTTTTCGAGATATCGCCATAAAGGTGGACCAGGGGTGACTCTAGAATGTGTTTGTACGATATTGGTATCAAACTAAAGGTATTAATGAGAGCTTTAAAAGGGAGTGGTGGTAGTTGTATATGTGAAGGCGTTTTCCAGATATCGACCAAAATGTGGACCAGGGTGACCCAGAACATCATCTGTTGGATACCGCTAATTTATTTATATATGTAATACCTGCCAAGATTTCAAGGGTTCTTTATTTCGCCCTGCAGAACTTTTTCATTTTCTTCTACTTAATATGGTAGGTGTCACAACCATTTTACAAAGTTTTTTCTAAAGTTATATTTCGCGTCAATAAACCAATCCAATTACCATGTTTCATCCCTCTTTTCGTATTTGGTATAGAATTATGGCATTTTTTCATTTTTCGTAATTTTCGATATCGAAAAAGTGGGCGTGGTTACGGTCCGATTTCATTAATTTTAAATAGCGATCTGAGATGAGTGCCCAGGATCCTACGTACCAAATTTAATCAAGATACCTCAAAAATTACTCAAGTTATCGTGTTAACGGCCATGCGGAAGGACAGACGGACGACTGTGTATAAAAACTGGGCGTGTCTTCAACCGATTTCGCCCATTTTCACGGAAAACAGTTAACGTCATAATATCTATGCCTCTACCAAATTTCAAAAGGATTGGTAAATTTTTGTTCGACTTATGGCATTAAAAGTATCCTAGACAAATTAAATGAAAAAGGGCGGAGCCACGCTCATTTTGAAATTTTCTTTTATTTTTGTATTTTGTTGCACCATATCATTACTGGAGTTGAATGTTGACATAATTTACTTATATACTGTAAAGATATTAAATTTTTTGTTAAAATTTTACTTTAAAAAAATTTTTTTATTAAAAGTGGGCGTGGTCCTTCTCCGATTTTGCTAATTTTTATTAAGCGTACATATAGTAATAGGAGTAACGTTCCTGCCAAATTTCATCATGATATCTTCAACGACTGCCAAATTACAGCTTGCAAAAATTTAAAATTGCCTTCTTTTAAAGTGGGCGGTGCCACGCCCATTGTCCAAAATTTTAATAGTTTTCTATTCTGTGTCATAAGGTCAACTATCTACCAAGTTTCATCGTTTTGGCTTTCTTTGGTAATGAATTGTCGCACTTTTTCGGTTTTTCGAAATTTTCGATATCGAAAAAGTGGGCGTGGTTATGGTCCGATTTCGTTCATTTTAAATATCGATCTGAGATGAGTGCTCAGAAACCTACATACCAAATTTCATCAATTTACCTCGAAATTTACTCAAGTTATCGTGTTAACGGACGGACATGGCTCAATCAAATTTTTTTTCGATCCTGATTATTTTGATATATGAAAGTCTATATCTATCTCGATTCCTTTATACCTGTACAACCAACCGTTATCCAATCAAACTTAATATACTCTGTGAGCTCTGCTCAACTGAGTATAATAATTAATAAAGTGCTTCGCCGACATGCACACCGGCATAAGACCTAGGCCATGCCTGGAGATCCATCTTTCCCCACCGCAGCTTTCCGTCAACCGAACGTAGTGTTACAATAACGTAACCACCCCCTGTATTTCCTTACTCACTTAAACCTGAACCTCCTTGTACTTATGCTTGTATAGCATAATCAACAACCACTAATAGCAAACCAATGAAAAAACACAATAATGGTGCGTTGACTTCTCAACTAGTTTCTATAGCATAGCCAAAAACCACTTGTATAGCATAGTGAACAACCACTGATAGCAAAGCAATGAAAAACACCAGTTAGCGGCACCACCCATATAAACATCGAATTTGCATTTTTGCAATTCAGTCCTCGCAGGTGAGCCAGCGGGAGTGGTTGTCTTGTTAAAGACAAAATAGCCACTCCGGCTAGCCATCTGAGGGGAAGGGGCGCTGTCATAGCGCGGGTCACCCTCCACCAGGGCTGGACGACGAGAGCGGTGTCTTCGGACTATTTTTCCCTCCGTCGCCCACCTTGGTGCTTGAGCGGCCCGCTGTCTCAATGACCTCATACCCCCTTTCACCTCAGCTCAGGTTGCGTGGCAGGGGCGCCGTCATGGTGCGGGTCACCCTCCACCAGGGCTGGACGACGAGAGCGGTGTCTTCGGACTATTTTTCCCTCCGTCGCCCACCCTGTTGCTTGAGCGGCCCGCTGCCACAATGACCACATGCCCCCTTCCCTCTCAGCTCGGGTTGCGTGGCAGGGGCGCCGTCATGGCGCGGGTCAATCTCCACCAGGGCTGGAATACGAGAGCGGTGTCTTCGGACTACTTTTCCCTCCGTCATCCACCCTGGCGTTGAGCGGCCCGCTGCCTCAATGACCCAAAGCACCCCTTCCCCCAGCTCTGGTTTAATAGGCTGGCCGGAGCGGTTGGACCACTCCCACTAGTTAGCTAGGGAGAAGAGGGTGCGGCCGTGGCGTGAGTCAACCCTTGCTGCACCAGGACGACGAGAATGGTGTCTTCGGGCTACTTTCCCTCCGTCGCCCTGGTCTGGTAAGCAATGATCCGCTGCCAGAACGACCACACGACCCCTCTCCATAGCTCTGATTTCAGCCGATGCGTGCGCACAGGGGATATCGCTGTGCCGTTAAGGTGCACTTCCCCTCCACGCACGGATCGACCCACGGTGTCTCGGCTGGTACAGCCCCGCCCCCCTTACGCACCTTCTATTAGGGTGCAAGTAGGGAGGCGGGGGTGTCCGGCGGTGAAACCAGCACTAACCGAGTCCTCGCAGTATCTTCCCCAGGTGACCGGCCGGCCTACTATCGATTCTGCCGAAGACTGCCGATTCCGCCAATACCGTCAACCGACCCCGCCCAGAACTAGCCGCCGCTGCGCAGGCAAACACCATCGCTAGCCTACTTCCCCTCTCTCCCCGGTCCTGGTATGCGCTCCGTAGCCCACCGCCGCTGCCGTCGCATCGTCGCCCCTCTAGTGCCGCCGCTGCTTCCATCCCGCCGGTGCTACGCCGATCGTTGGACGTCCGCCATACTACTGCCGTGCCCATCCCGCCTTGCTGGTGCCGCCGCTACACCACTAACCGTTGGCCGTTCGCCATCCTACCGCCGTTAAGCCGCTGCATCCGTCACGCCGCTGCTACGACGACCGTTGGCCGTTTGCCATCCTACCGCCGTTAAGCGGCTGCATCCGTCCCGCCGCTGCTACGACGACCGTTGGTCGTTCGCAGTCCTACCGCCGTTGAGCTGCTGCATCCGTCACGCCGCTGCCACGACGACCGTTGGCCGTCTGCCATCCAACCGCCGTTAAGCCGCTGCATCCGACCCGCCGCTGCTGCGACGACCGTTGGTCGTTCGCCGTCCTACCACCGTTAAACAGCGGCACCCGTACCGTCGCTGCTGTGGCGACAGTTGGTCGTTCGCCGTCCTACCGCCGTTAAGCTGCTGCATCCGTCACGCCGCTGCCACGACGACCGTTGGCCGTCTGCCATCCTACCGCCGTTAAGCCGCTGCATCTGTCACGCCGGTGCTACGACGACCGTTGGCCGTCTGCCATCCCACCGCCGTTAAGCCGCTGCATCCGTCCCGCTGCTGCTACGACGACCGTTGGTCGTTCGCCGTCCTACCGCTGTTAAGCTGCTGCATCCGCCACGCCGCTGCCACGACGACCGTTGGCCGTCTGCCATTCTACCGCCGTTAAGCCGCTGCATCCGACCCGCCGCTGCTGCGACGACCGTTGGTCGTTCGCCGTCCTACCGCTGTTAAGACGCGGCATCCGTCCCGCCGCTGCTACACTAGCCACTGGCCACTTGCCATCCTACCGCCGTTAAGCCGCTGCTTCTATCCCGCCGCTGCTTGCGTACCGCCGTACGAGTCCGTCCGTTACCCGACCGTTCAACCGCCCTACCGAACCTCCTCTACTCCAACGACCATTAGCCTCCGCTCCGCCCCCTCGCCATCTTGCGACGGAAAGCTGCTGTCCGATTAATATCTCCAGCCGTGTGTTCGTGTGTTCGTAATACATAAATATAAATATCGTGCATTTATTCAGTAGGGGTTTGTGGGACTTTTACTCGACTCTGGAATGACTGAGCGTTACCCCAGCCTTAGACAAAACCCACCTCATAAACAGTAAGCTTAAAAACGTGGTTGGGACCCCACATTCTCTTGTACAAACATTCAAAAGTCTACAGTAAGAAGGTTGTTTTATTTGAAGCGACGTACACTCATTTTCAAAATTTCTAGAGAAGCCGTCTAAAACACATGTATTTTACGAACATAAGAAAGATGGAAAGATGCTGAAATCCATTCCAAATTAAGGTCTCATTAAAACTTTGATCAAGATATTGATTATGTCATACCGCTTAAGTTCGAGCAGTATAGCTACTCATTTTATAAAGCTGTTTAAATATTTTGATTATGTCATACCACTTAAGTTGGAGCAGTGTTGTTCCTCATTTTAAAAAGCTGTTTAAATATTTTGTATTTTTCATCATTAAGGGCATTGAAATTTTAATTACGCACTTCTAACCAAAAATTTGCTCAAGGTTAAAAGGGTTGAGTGCACAAAAAAAAAATGTCCTTTCTATAATTCTCCCAATAACCAAAATAAACATAATGTAAGTTTTTAACAAGTTTTCTCAAAAAACAGTAAGCTTAAAAAACGTGGTTGGGAACCGACATTCTCTTGTACAAACATTAAAAAGTGTACAGTAAGAAGGTTGTTTTATTTGAAGCGACGTACACTCATTTTCAAAATTTCTAGAGAAGCCGTCTAAAACACATGTATTTTACGAACATAAGAAAGATGGAAAGATGCTGAAATCCATTCCAAATTAAGGTCTCATTAAAACTTTGAACAAGATATTGATTATGTCATACCGCTTAAGTTCGAGCAGTGTTGTTACTCATTTTAAAAAGCTGTTTAAATATTTTGCATTTTTCATTATTAAGGGCATTGACATTTTAATTCCGCACTTCTAACCAAAAATTTGCTCAAGGTTAAAAGGGTTGAGTGCACAAAAAAAAAATGTCCTTTCTATAATTCTCCCAATAACCAAAATAAACATAATGTATGTTTTTAATAAGTTTTCTCAAAAAACAATAAGCTTGAAGCGACCTAAACTCATTTTCAAAATTTCTAGAGAAGCCGTCTAAAACACATGAATTTTAGGAACATAAGAAAGATGGAAAGATGCTGAAATCCACTCCAAATTAAGGTCTCATTAAAACTTTGAACAAGATATTGGTTATGTCATACCGCTTAAGTTCGAGCAGTGTTGTTACTCATTTTAAAAAGCTGTATAAATATTTTGTATTTTTCATCATTAAGGACATTGAAATTTTAATTACGCACTTCTAACTAAAAATTTGCTCAAGGTTAAATGTGTTGAGTGGAAAAAAATGTCATTTCTATAATTCTCCCAATAACCAAAATAAACATAATGTAAGTTTTTAATAAGTTTTCTCTAAAAACAGTGAGCTTAAAAAACATGGTTGGGACCCCACATTCTCTTGTGCAAACATTAAAAAGTCTACAGTATGATCGTTGTTTTATTTGAAGCGACGTAAACTTATTTTCAAAATTTCTATAGAAGCCGTCTAAAACACATGAATTTTACGAACATAAGAAAGATGGAAAAATGCTTAAATCAATTCCAAATTAAGGTCTCATTAAAACTTTGAACAAGATCTTGATTATGTCATACCGCTTAAGTTCGAGCAGTGTTGTTAGTCGTTTTAAAAGCTGTATAAATATTTTGTATTTTTCATCATTAAGGGCATTGAAATTTTAATTACGCACTTCTAACTAAAAATTTGCTCAAGGTTAAATGTGTTGAGTGGAAAAAAATGTCATTTCTATAATTCTCCCAATAACCAAAATAAACATAATGTAAGTTTTTAATAAGTTTTCTCTAAACACAGTGAGCTTAAAAAACATGGTTGGGACCCCACATTCTCTTGTACAAACATTAAAAAGTCTACAGTATGATCGTTGTTTTATTTGAAGCGACGTAAACTCATTTTAAAAATTTCTATAGAAGCCGTCTAAAACACATGAATTTTACGAACATAAGAAAGATGGAAAAATACTTAAATCCATTCCAAATTAAGGTCTCATTAAAACTTTGAACAAGATCTTGATTATGTCATACCGCTTAAGTTCGAGCAGTGTTCTTACTCATTTTAAAAAACTGTATAAATCTTTTGTATTTTTCATCATTAAGGGCACTGAAATTTTAATTACGCACTTCTAACCAAACATTTGCTCAAGGTTAAATGTGTTGAGTGGAAAAAAAATTTCCTTTCTATAATTCTCCCAATAACCAAAATAAACATAATGTAAGTTTTGAACAAGTTTTCTCAAAAAACAGTGAGCTTAAAAAACATGGGTGGGACACCACATACTCTTGTACAAACATTAAAAAGTCTACAGTGAGATCGTAGTTTTATTTGAAGCGACGTAAACTCATTTTCAAAATTTCTATAGAAGCCGTCTAAAACACGTGAATTTTACGAACATAAGAAAGATGGAAAAATGCGTAAATCCATTCCTAATTAAGGTCTCATTAAAACTTTGAACAAGATCTTGATTATGTCATACCGCTTAAGTTCGAGCAGTGTTCTTACTCATTTTAAAAAACTGTATAAATCTTTTGTATTTTTCATCATTAAGGGCATTGAAATTTTAATTACGCACTTCTAACCAAAAATTTGATCAAGGTTAAATGGGTTGAGTGGAAAAAAAAATATCTTTCTATTATTCTCCCAATAACCAAAATAAACATAATATAAGTTTTGACCAAGTTTCCTCAAAAACAGTAAGCTTAAAAAACGTGGTTGGGTCCCCACATTCTCTTGTACAAACATTAAAAAGTCTACAGTAAGATCGTTGTTTTATTTGAAGCGACGTAAACTCATTTTAAAAATTTCTATAGAAGCCGTCTAAAACACATGAATTTTACGAACATAAGAAAGATGGCAAAATGCTTAAATCCATTCCAAATTAAAGTCTCATTAAAACTTTGAACAAGATCTTGATTATGTCATACCGCTTAAGTTCAAGCAGTGTTGTTAGTCGTTTTAAAAAGCTGTATAAATATTTTGTATTTTTCATCATTAGGGGCATTGAAATTTTAATTACGCACTTCTAACCACACATTTGCTCAAGGTTAAATGTGTTGAGAGGAAAAAAATTTCCTTTCTATAATTCTCCCAATAACCAAAATAAACACAATGTAAGTTTTGAACAAGTTTTCTCAAAAAACAGTGAGCTTAAAAAACGTGGTTGGAACCCCACATTCTCTTGTACAAACATTAAAAGGTCTACAGTAAGATCGTTGTTTTATTTGAAGCGACGTAAACTCATTTTAAAAATTTCTATAGAAGCCGTCTAAAACACATGAATTTTACGAACATAAGAAAGATGGAAAAATGCTTAAATCCATTCCAAATTAAGGTCTCATTAAAACTTTGCACAAGATCTTGATTATGTCATACCGCTTAAGATCGAGCAGTGTTGTTACTCATTTTAAAAAGCTGTTTAAATATTTTGCGTTTTTCATCATTAAGGGCATTGAAATTTTAATTACGCACTTCTAACTAAAAATTTGCTCAAGGTTAAATGTGTTGAGCGGAAAAAAATGTCATTTCTATAATTCTCCCAATAACCAAAATAAACATAATGTAAGTTTTTAATAAGTTTTCTCTAAAAACAGTGAGCTTAAAAAACATGGTTGGGACCCCACATTCTCTTGTACAAACATTATAAAGTCTACAGTATGATCGTTGTTTTATTTGAAGCGACGTAAACTCATTTTCAAAATTTCTATAGAAGCCGTCTAAAACACATGAATTTTACGAACATAAGAAAGATGGAAAAATGCGTAAATACATTCCTAATTAAGGTCTCATTAAAACTTTGAACAAGATTCTGATAATGTCATATCGCTTAAGTTCGAGCAGTGTTGTTACTCATTTTAAAAAGCTGTATAAATATTGTAGCGAATTTGCTTGCAAATCCTCTTATTTGCAATCCTCTGCTAAGTTCGAATCACTAAACTGTTGAATAAATAACTCCAATATGTAATAATGCAAAATGGCCTTTATTAAAGTACTTCACAATAACAAAACTGTGCAACGAATAGCTTGCTTAATAATCAAACTGCTTGACAACTCAAATCAAACTGAATTACTTCTTAATCGCTTGCCCCGCTTTTATAGTTTACGCTGCATACTTCTAGGCTCTTCGATTTCCAGAACTTACCAACTATATTCGTGTGTGTATAGTTCTCATATAGTTTCTACTTGTTTACAATTGTCTACTTTTTAGCGCTCCTCAGATGTATATATGTGAGTTTGTAGTTTACAGTCTCCCGCACACACATAAGCGTATAAGTAAATTCATCTGTGTGTGACATCTCATCTCTCGCTGCCTTGTATGTAAATGTTGCTCGTCGGAATGTATACATATGTGTAGACGCAATTATTGATTCGTTTATGTAGATACATAATGATTGAATTATTGATGTGAATTCATGTCACTGCTTAGCATCGGCCTGGAGATGGCAGCACTCCTTAGTTTTGCTAATATTCGTAACACTGCCCTCCACCTAAGTCTGATCGTCCCGATCAGACAAATCTCCCAATCTAAACGCCGCTAGCATCTCCAAATGTACCACCCTTCTAATCCGTGGTTTCCCAGTGGTTTGTATGCGGTAGATGGTATCACTGATCTTCTTCACAACTTTGTACGGGCCTTCCCAACTGCACCGAAATTGGGCTGGAACACCTTTCCGCCGGTGAGGGTTGTTTAACAGTACCAAATCTCCATTCCGGAAACCTTCCGAATTATTTTCCCTGTCGTACCTGTGTTCCATCTTACTACTCATTATTCTGGATCGTTCTCTCGCACTCTGTTGCTTGGCCAATGAAGAACTACTTTGTAGAGCTTGTTCTTGACGGATTGGCTTCACATACTCAGTATCATTCCGACGTTTCCCAACAAAAGTGCGCGCTGGCTTGAAACCATCCTTGCATTCTTTCTGAAAAATTCTTTCAGTCATTTTAGTGCGTCCATTAGGGTTTGTTGATGCCGGTCTTTTCCTCGCAGGTACTTTTAATTTCACTTTATTTGGCACATTCGATCCATCAACCTTTGCTCGATCTACTTTCCTTGACTTTCGTGGTCTCTGTCGCATCTCCTCCACCAGCACTCGCTTACTGCTGAACCCTTTTTCCAAACTGAAGTTAAGTGGCACATCTTGGTTCTCATAATGCATCACCCTTCTCTGCATATCGATCTTGATGTCATGGTCAACCAAGAAATCCACTCCCAATATAACTTCATCAACAATCTCCGCCACAACAAATTTGTGTAGAACCATGACCTTCCCAATCAATACTTCACATATCACTTCTCCCTGAACTTGGTTATACTCGCCAGTGACCGTACGCAACTTTGCTCCAGGTAACGGTTTTACTCTCCTGTTGACCAAGTCAGATCGGATCAAGGAATGAGATGCGCCCGTATCTACAGTCAGTATTCATTCGTTGCCATCCACATTCCCTCTGACGGTAAGACTGTTCGATTTTCTACCAATTTGCGACACAGATATCACAGGGCATTCAATAGCCGGATCTAGCTCTCTACCTCTTACTCGCTTTTGCTCATCTCCTCCAGCTTTGCGTTTACGGCCACCCACATTGTTGGAACTATTAAGGCCAAGATCGCAATGACGTGCAATGTGACCGGACTTCCCGCATTTGAAGCATTTGATAACTTTTTCACTCCGCTTTTGCGATCCTTTCAGCGCCTCCAATGTTGCGTCTACCCACTCTGGCCTTTCTACTTCCACACGGCGTGCTTTGAAAACTGGCTTACACAGAAGCGACGCTGTTTCTTGAATCAGGGCTTGTGACACCGTTTCTGCGAATGTTGGCTTTGGGTTTGCGTATGTAGCCCGCTTCGTTTCTACATCTCGTATGCCATTTATGAAGCTCTGGATTTTTACCCTTTCAGTGTATTCCACGGGTGCGTCTGATTCGCTAAATGTGCTAGCCTTTCAATATCCGACGCAAACTCTTGCAATGTTTCACCAGGCCTCTGGAAGCGGTTCAGCAACTCCATTTGGTATATCTGTCTCCTATGCTCAGTTCCGTATCGCCTCTCTAGAGCGCCCATGAATGCTTCATAACAGTTCCGTTCACTCTCTGGAATGGTTTGTAAAATCTCAGCTGCAGGCCCTTTCAACGCCATGAACAGTGCAGCAACTTTATCTACCACATTCCAGTTGTTCACTGTTGCGGTTTTCTCAAACTGAAGCTTGAAGACCTGGAAAGGAACAGAACCGTCAAAAGATGGAGTTTTCACCTTTGTATTACTCACTGAAGCAGCCGGCCGATTAAGTTGCAATTCCTGTATACGACCTCTCAACGCATCTACCTCTGCCTCGAATTTTTCTTCAAACTGCATTATTTTTTCGTCCATGCGCCTCTTGCTCTTTCAGTTGTGTTTCCATCTTTGATGTAATCTGTGTCGACATTTCTGAAATACGTGTCTCATGTGTTTCCAGCTGGGATGCCATATATGTCTTCTGCTCTTCCAATTGTGATGTTATACGGGTTTCCTGCGATTCCAGTTGGAATATCATATACGTCTTCTGTTATTCGTGTCTCTTGGGATTCCATCTGTGATGACATATACGTTTTCTGTTCTTCCAGTTGTGATGACATGTTGGTGGATATTTGTGATGACATTTCTGTTATACGTGCCTCTTGCGCTTCCATCTTAGATGTTACTGTCGATGTTTGAGCAGTTATTGCAGCCAATATCATGTTCAAGTCTGTGCTGGTAATTGTCTGTGATGATTCGTTTTTCTCTTCAATTTTTGTTATCTCCTCGCCATCAAGATGAAAGACATACTCTTCCACATCAATTCCTTCTAATTCCATTGCCTCTCGTAGTCGTGCCTGAAGTTCGAGTTTAATGCTAGTTGTATTCAATCCACGGTTCTCCAACTCCTTCTTCAGTTGCGGGATCTTCAATTCACTTAACTTTGCCATGTCCTTGTTGTCCTCTGGAATTTATTCAACAATTCCTCTTCTGACACCAATTGTAACGAATTTGCTTGCAAATCCTCTTATTTGCAATCCTCTGCTAAGTTCGAATCACTAATCTGTTGAATAAATAACTCCAATTTGTAATAATGCAAAATGGCCTTTATTAAAGTACTTCACAATAACAAACTGTGCAACGAATAGCTTGCTTAATAATCAAACTGCTTGACAACTCAAATCAAACTGAATTACTTCTTAATCGCTTGCCCCGCTTTTATAGTTTACGCTGCATACTTCTAGGCTCTTCGATTTCCAGAACTTACCAACTATATTCGTGTGTGTATAGTTCTCATATAGTTTCTACTTGTTTACAATTGTCTACTTTTTAGCGCTCCTCAGATGTACATATGTGAGTTTTTAGTTTACAGTCTCCCGCACACACATAAGCGTATAAGTAAATTCATCTGTGTGTGACATCTCATCTCTCTCTGCCTTGTATGTAAATGTTGCTCGTCGGAATGTGTACATATGTGTAGACGCAATTATTGATTCGTTTATGTAGATACATAATGATTGAATTATTGATGTGAATTCACGTCACTGCTTAGCATCGGCCTGGAGATGGCAGCACTCCTTAGTTTTGCTAATATTCGTAACAATATTTTGTATTTTTCATCATTAAGGGCATTGAAATTTTGATTACGCACTTCTAACCAAAAATTAGCTCAAGGTTAAATGGGTTGAGTGCAAAAAAAATTTCCTTTCTATAATTCTCCCAATAACCAAAATAAACATAATGTAAGTTTTGACCAAGTTTCCTCAAAAACAGTAAGCTTAAAAAACGTGGTTGGGTCCCCACATTCTCTTGTACAAACATTAAAAAGTCTACAGTATGATCGTTGTTTTATTTGAAGCGACGTAAACTCATTTTAAAAATTTCTATAGAAGCCGTCTAAAACACATGAATTTTACGAACATAAGAAAGATGGAAAAATGCTTAAATCCATTCCAAATTAAGGTCTCATTAAAACTTTGAACAAGATCTTGATTATGTCATACCGCTTAAGTTCGAGCAGTGTTGTTAGTCGTTTTAAAAAGCTGTATAAATATTTTGTATTTTTCATCATTAAACAGTGAGCTTAAAAAACATGATTGGGACCCCACATTCTCTTGTACAAACATTAAAAAGGCTACAGTATGATCGTTGTTTTATTTGAAGCGACGTAAACTCATTTTCAAAATTTCTATAGAAGCCGTCTAAAACACATGAATTTTACGAACATAAGAAAGATGGAAAAATGCTTAAATCCATTCCAAATTAAGGTCTCATTAAAACTTTGAACAAGATCTTGATTATGTCATACCGCTTAAGTTCGAGCAGTGTTGTTAGTCGTTTTAACAAGCTGTATAAATATTTTGTATTTTTCATCATTAAGGGCATTGAAATTTTAATTACGCACTTCTAACTAAAAATTTGCTCAAGGTTAAATGTGTTGAGTGGAAAAAAATGTCATTTCTATAATTCTCCCAATAACCAAAATAAACATAATGTAAGTTTTTAATAAGTTTTCTCTAAAAACAGTGAGCTTAAAAAACATGGTTGGGCCCCGCATTCTCTTGTACAAACATTAAAAAGGCTACAGTATGATCGTTGTTTTATTTGAAGCGACGTAAACTCATTTTAAAAATTTCTAGAGAAGTGTCTAAAATACATGCATTTTACGAACAAAAAAAGGTGGAAAAATGCGTAAATCCATTCCTAATTAAGGTCTCATTAAAACTTTGAACAAGATCTTGATTATGTCATACCGCTTAAGTTCGAGCAGTGTTGTTACTCAATATAAAAAGCTGTATAAATATTATGTATTTTTCTTCATTAAGGGCATTGAAATTTTAATTCCGCACTTCTAACCAAAAATTTGCTCAAGGTTAAATGTGTTGAGTGGAAAAAATGTCATTTCTATAATTCTCCCAATAACCAAAATAAACATTATGTAAGTTTTGACCAAGTTTCCTCAAAAACAGTGAGCTTAAAAAATGTGGTTGGAACCCCACATTCTCTTGTACAAGCTTTAAAAAGTCTACAGTAAGAAGGCTGTTTTATTTGAAGCGACGTAAACTCATTTGCAAAATTTCTATAGAAGCCGTCTAAAACATATGAATTTTATGAACATAAGAAAGATGGAAAAATGCTTAAATCCATTCCAAATTAAGGTCCCATTAAAACTTTGCACAAGATCTTGATTATGTCATACCGCTTAAGTTCGAGCAGTGTTGTTACTCGTTTTAAAAAGCTGTATAAATATTATGTATTTTTCTTCATTAAGGGCATTGAAATTTTAATTCCGCACTTCTAACCAAAAATTTGCTCAAGGTTAAATGTGTTGAGTGGAAAAAATGTCATTTCTATAATTCTCCCAATAACCAAAATAAACATAATGTAAGTTTTGACCAAGTTTCCTCAAAAACAGTGAGCTTAAAAAATGTGGTTGGAACCCCACATTCTCTTGTACAAGCATTAAAAAGTCTACAGTAAGAAGGCTGTTTTATTTGAAGCGACGTAAACTCATTTGCAAAATTTCTATAGAAGCCGTCTAAAACATATGAATTTTACGAACACAAGAAAGATGGAAAACTGCTTAAATCCATTCCAAATTAAGGTCCCATTAAAACTTTGCACAAGATCTTGATTATGTCATACCGCTTAAGACCGAGCAGTGTTGTTACTCGTTTTAAAAAGCTGTATAAATATTTTGTATTTTTCATCATTAAGGGCATTGAAATTTTAATTACGCACTTCTAACTAAAAATTTGCTCAAGGTTAAATGTGTTGAGTGGAAAAAAATGTCATTTCTATAATTCTCCCAATAACCAAAATAAACATAATGTAAGTTTTTAATAAGTTTTCTCTAAAAACAGTGAGCTTAAAAAACATGGTTGGGACCCCACATTCTCTTGTACAAACATTAAAAAGGCTACAGTATGATCGTTGTTTTATTTGAAGCGACGTAAACTCATTTTCAAAATTTCTATAGAAGCCGCCTAAAACACATGAATTTTACGAACATAAGAAAGATGGAAAAATGCTTAAATCCATTCCAAATTAAGGTCTCATTAAAACTTTGAACAAGATCTTGATTATGTCATACCGCTTAAGTTCGAGCAGTGTTGTTAGTCGTTTTAACAAGCTGTATAAATATTTTGTATTTTTCATCATTAAGGGCATTGAAATTTTAATTACGCACTTCTAACTAAAAATTTGCTCAAGGTTAAATGTGTTGAGTGGAAAAAAATGTCATTTCTATAATTCTTCCAATAACCAAAATAAACATAATGTAAGTTTTTAATAAGTTTTCTCAAAAAACAGTGAGCTTAAAAAACATGGTTGGGACCCCACATACTCTTGTACAAACATTAAAAAGGCTACAGTATGATCGTTGTTTTATTTGAAGCGACGTAAACTCACTTTCAAAATTTCTATAGAAGCCGTCTAAAACACATGAATTTTACGAACATAAGAAAGATGTAAAAATGCTTAAATCCATTCCAAATTAAGGTCTCATTAAAACTTTGTACAAGATCTTGATTATGTCATACCGCTTATGTTCGAGCAGTGTTGTTAGTCGTTTTAAAAGCTGTATAAATATTTTGTATTTTTCATCATTAAGGACATTGAAATTTTAATTACGCACTTCTAACTAAAAATTTGCTCAAGGTTAAATGTGTTGAGTGGAAAAAAATGTCATTTCTATAATTCTCCCAATAACCAAAATAAACATAATGTAAGTTTTTAATAAGTTTTCTCTAAAAACAGTGAGCTTAAAATTCTCTTGTACATTCTCTTGTACAAACATTAAAAAGTCTACAGTATGATCGTTGTTTTATTTGAAGCGACGTAAACTCATTTTCAAAATTTCTATAGAAGCCGTCTAAAACACATGAATTTTACGAACATAAGAAAGATGGAAAAATGCTTAAATCCATTCCAAATTGAGGTCTCATTAAAACTTTGAACAAGATCTCGATTATGTCATACCGCTTATGTTCGAGCAGTGTTGTTAGTCGTTCTAAAAGCTGTATAAATATTTTGTATTTTTCATCATTAAGGACATTGAAATTTTAATTACGCACTTCTAACTAAAAATTTGCTCAAGGTTAAATGTGTTGAGTGGAAAAAAATGTCATTTCTATAATTCTCCCAATAACCAAAATAAACATAATGTAAGTTTTTAATAAGTTTTCTCAAAAAACAGTGAGCTTAAAAAACATGGTTGGGACCCCACATACTCTTGTACAAACATTAAAAAGGCTACAGTATGATCGTTGTTTTATTTGAAGCGACGTAAACTCACTTTCAAAATTTCTATAGAAGCCGTCTAAAACACATGAATTTTACGAACATAAGAAAGATGTAAAAATGCTTAAATCCATTCCAAATTAAGGTCTCATTAAAACTTTGTACAAGATCTTGATTATGTCATACTGCTTAAGCTCGAGCAGTGTTGTTAGTCGTTTTAAAAAGCTGTATAAATATTTTGTATTTTTCATCATTAAGGACATTGAAATTTTAATTACGCACTTCTAACTAAAAATTTGCTCAAGGTTAAATGTGTTGAGTGGAAAAAAATGTCATTTCTATAATTCTCCCAATAACCAAAATAAACATAATGTAAGTTTTTAATAAGTTTTCTCTAAAAACAGTGAGCTTAAAATTCTCTTGTACATTCTCTTGTACAAACATTAAAAAGTCTACAGTATGATCGTTGTTTTATTTGAAGCGACGTAAACTCATTTTCAAAATTTCTATAGAAGCCGTCTAAAACACATGGATTTTACGAACATAAGAAAGATGGAAAAATGCTTAAATCCATTCCAAATTAAGGTCTCATTAAAACTTTGAACAAGATCTTGATTATGTCATACCGCTTAAGTTCGAGCAGTGTTGTTAGTCGTTTTAACAAGCTGTATAAATATTTTGTATTTTTCATCATTAAGGGCATTGAAATTTTAATTACGCACTTCTAACTAAAAATTTGCTCAAGGTTAAATGTGTTGAGTGGAAAAAAATGTCATTTCTATAATTCTCCCAATAACCAAAATAAATATAATGTAAGTTTTTAATAAGTTTTCTCTAAAAACAGTGAGCTTAAAAACATGGTTGGGACCCCACATTCTCTTGTACAAACATTAAAAAGTCTACAGTATGATCGTTGTTTTATTTGAAGCGACGTAAACTCATTTTCAAAATTTCTAGAGAAGCCGTCTAAAACACACGAATTTTACGAACACCAGAAAGATGGAAAAATGCTTAAATCTATTCCAAATTAAGGTCTCATTAAAACTTTGCACAAGATCTTGATTATGTCATACCGCTTAAGACCGAGCAGTGTTGTTACTCGTTTTAAAAAGCTGTATAAATATTTTGTATTTTTCTTCATTAAGGGTACTGAAATTTTAATTCCGCACTTCTAACCAAAAATTTGCTCAAGGTTAAATGGGTTGAGTGCAAAAAAAAATTTAAATTCTATAATTCTCCCAATAACCAAAATAAACATAATGTAAGATTTGACCAAGTTTCCTTTAAAACAGTAAGCTTAAAAAACGTGGTTGGGACCCCACATTCTCTTGTACAAGCATTAAAAGGTCTACAGTAAGAAGGTTGTTTTATTTAAAGCGACGTAAACTCATTTTCAAAATTTCTATAGAAGCCGTCTAAAACACATGAATTTTACGAACATAAGAAAGATGAAAAAATGCTTAAATCCATTCCAAATTAAGGTCTCATTAAAACTTTGAACAAGATCTTGATTATGTCATACCGCTTAAGTTCGAGCAGTGTTGTTAGTCGTTTTAAAAAGCTGTATAAATATTTTGTATTTTTCATCATTAAGGGCATTGAAATTTTAATTACGCACTTCTAACTAAAAATTTGCTCAAGGTTAAATGTGTTGAGTGGAAAAAAATGTCATTTCTATAATTCTCCCAATAACCAAAATAAACATAATGTAAGTTTTTAAAAAAGTTTTCTCAAAAAACAGTGAGCTTAAAAAACATGGTTGGGACCCCACATACTCTTGTACAAACATTAAAAAGGCTACAGTATGATCGTTGTTTTATTTGAAGCGACGTAAACTCATTTTCAAAATTTCTATAGAAGCCGTCTAAAACACATGAATTTTACGAACATAAGAAAGATGGAAAAATGCTTAAATCCATTCCAAATTAAGGTCTCATTAAAACTTTGAACAAGATCTTGATTATGTCATACCGCTTAAGTTCGAGCAGTGTTGTTAGTCGTTTTAAAAAGCTGTATAAATATTTTGTATTTTTTATCATTAAGGACATTGAAATTTTAATTACGCACTTCTAACTAAAAATTTGCTCAAGGTTAAATGTGTTGAGTGGAAAAAAATGTCATTTCTATAATTCTCCCAATAACCAAAATAAACATAATGTAAGTTTTTAATAAGTTTTCTCTAAAAACAGTGAGCTTAAAAAACATGGTTGGGACCCCACATACTCTTGTACAAACATTAAAAAGGCTACAGTATGATCGTTGTTTTATTTGAAGCGACGTAAACTCATTTTCAAAATTTCTATAGAAGCCGTCTAAAACACATGAATTTTACGAACATAAGAAAGATGGAAAAATGCTTAAATCCATTCCAAATTAAGGTCTCATTAAAACTTTGAACAAGATCTTGATTATGTCATACCGCTTAAGTTCGAGCAGTGTTGTTAGTCGTTTTAAAAAGCTGTATAAATATTTTGTATTTTTCATCATTAAGGGCATTGAAATTTTAATTACGCACTTCTAACTAAAAATTTGCTCAAGGTTAAATGTGTTGAGTGGAAAAAAATGTCATTTCTATAATTCTCCCAATAACCAAAATAAACATAATGTAAGTTTTTAAAAAAGTTTTCTCAAAAAACAGTGAGCTTAAAAAACATGGTTGGGACCCCACATACTCTTGTACAAACATTAAAAAGGCTACAGTATGATCGTTGTTTTATTTGAAGCGACGTAAACTCATTTTCAAAATTTCTATAGAAGCCGTCTAAAACATATGAATTTTACGAACATAAGAAAGATGGAAAAATGCTTAAATCCATTCCAAATTAAGGTCTCATTAAAACTTTGAACAAGATCTTGATTATGTCATACCGCTTAAGTTCGAGCAGTGTTGTTAGTCGTTTTAAAAAGCTGTATAAATATTTTGTATTTTTCATCATTAAGGACATTGAAATTTTAATTACGCACTTCTAACTAAAAATTTGCTCAAGGTTAAATGTGTTGAGTGGAAAAAAATGTCATTTCTATAATTCTCCCAATAACCAAAATAAACATAATGTAAGTTTTTAATAAGTTTTCTCAAAAAACAGTGAGCTTAAAAAACATGGTTGGGACCCCACATACTCTTGTACAAACATTAAAAAGGCTACAGTATGATCGTTGTTTTATTTGAAGCGACGTAAACTCACTTTCAAAATTTCTATAGAAGCCGTCTAAAACACATGAATTTTACGAACATAAGAAAGATGTAAAAATGCTTAAATCCATTCCAAATTAAGGTCTCATTAAAACTTTGAACAAGATCTTGATTATGTCATACCGCTTAAGTTCGAGCAGTGTTGTTAGTCGTTTTAACAAGCTGTATAAATATTTTGTATTTTTCATCATTAAGGGCATTGAAATTTTAATTACGCACTTCTAACTAAAAATTTGCTCAAGGTTAAATGTGTTGAGTGGCAAAAATGTCATTTCTATAATTCTCCCAATAACCAAAATAAACATAATGTAAGTTTTTAATAAGTTTTCTCAAAAAACAGTGAGCTTAAAAAACATGGTTGGGACCCCACATGCTCTTGTACAAACATTAAAAAGGCTACAGTATGATCGTTGTTTTATTTGAAGCGACGTAAACTCATTTTCAAAATTTCTATAGAAGCCGTCTAAAACACATGAACTTTACGAACATAAGAAAGATGGAAAAATGCTTAAATCCATTCCAAATTAAGGTCTCATTAAAACTTTGAACAAGATCTTGATTATGTCATACCGCTTAAGTTCGAGCAGTGTTGTTAGTCGTTTTAACAAGCTGTATAAATATTTTGTATTTTTCATCATTAAGGGCATTGAAATTTTAATTACGCACTTCTAACTAAAAATTTGCTCAAGGTTAAATGTGTTGAGTGGCAAAAATGTCATTTCTATAATTCTCCCAATAACCAAAATAAACATAATGTAAGTTTTTAATAAGTTTTCTCTAAAAACAGTGAGCTTAAAAAACATGGTTGGGACCCCACATTCTCTTGTACAAACATTAAAAAGGCTACAGTATGATCGTTGTTTTATTTGAAGCGACGTAAACTCGTTTTCAAAATTTCTATAGAAGCCGTCCAAAACACATGAATTTTACGAACATAAGAAAGATGGAAAAATGCTTAATCCATTCCAAATTAAGGTCTCATTAAAACTTTGAACAAGATCTTGATTATGTCATACCGCTTAAGTTCGAGCAGTGTTGTTAGTCGTTTTAAAAAGCTGTATAAATATTTTGTATTTTTCATCATTAAGGGCATTGAAATTTTAATTACGCACTTCTAACTAAAAATTTGCTCAAGGTTAAATGTGTTAAGTGGAAAAAAATGTCATTTCTATAATTCTCCCAATAACCAAAATAAACATAATGTAAGTTTTTAATAAGTTTTCTCTAAAAACAGTGAGCTTAAAAAACATGGTTGGGACCCCACATTCTCTTGTACAAACATTAAAAAGGCTACAGTATGATCGTTGTTTTATTTGAAGCGACGTAAACTCATTTTCAAAATTTCTATAGAAGCCGTCTAAAACACATGAATTTTACGAACATAAGAAAGATGGAAAAATGCTTAATCCATTCCAAATTAAGGTCTCATTAAAACTTTGAACAAGATCTTGATTATGTCATACCGCTTAAGTTCGAGCAGTGTTGTTAGTCGTTTTAAAAAGCTGTATAAATATTTTGTATTTTTCATCATTAAGGGCATTGAAATTTTAATTACGCACTTCTAACTAAAAATTTGCTCAAGGTTAAATGTGTTGAGTGGAAAAAAATGTCATTTCTATAATTCTCCCAATAACCAAAACAAACATAATGTAAGTTTTTAATAAGTATTCTCTAAAAACAGTGAGCTTAAAAAACATGGTTGGGACCCCACATTCTCTTGTACAAACATTAAAAAGGCTGCAGTATGATCGTTGTTTTATTTGAAGCGACGTAAACTCATTTTCAAAATTTCTATAGAAGCCGTCTAAAACACATGAATTTTACGAACATAAGAAAGATGGAAAAATGCTTAAATCCATTCCAAATTAAGGTCTCATTAAAACTTTGAACAAGATCTTGATTATGTCATACCGCTTAAGTTCGAGCAGTGTTGTTAGTCGTTTTAAAAAGCTGTATAAATATTTTGTATTTTTCATCATTAAGGGCATTGAAATTTTAATTACGCACTTCTAACTAAAAATTTGCTCAAGGTTAAATGTGTTGAGTGGAAAAAAATGTCATTTCTATAATTCTCCCAATAACCAAAACAAACATAATGTAAGTTTTTAATAAGTATTCTCTAAAAACAGTGAGCTTAAAAAACATGGTTGGGACCCCACATTCTCTTGTACAAACATTAAAAAGGCTACAGTATGATCGTTGTTTTATTTGAAGCGACGTAAACTCGTTTTCAAAATTTCTATAGAAGCCGTCCAAAACACATGAATTTTACGAACATAAGAAAGATGGAAAAATGCTTAAATCCATTCCAAATTAAGGTCTCATTAAAACTTTGAACAAGGTCTTGATTATGTCATACCGCTTATGTTCGAGCAGTGTTGTTAGTCGTTTTAAAAAGCTGTATAAATATTTTGTATTTTTCATCATTAAGGGCATTGAAATTTTAATTACGCACTTCTAACTAAAAATTTGCTCAAGGTTAAATGTGTTAAGTGGAAAAAAATGTCATTTCTATAATTCTCCCAATAACCAAAATAAACATAATGTAAGTTTTTAATAAGTTTTCTCTAAAAACAGTGAGCTTAAAAAACATGGTTGGGACCCCACATTCTCTTGTACAAACATTAAAAAGGCTGCAGTATGATCGTTGTTTTATTTGAAGCGACGTAAACTCATTTTCAAAATTTCTATAGAAGCCGTCTAAAACACATGAATTTTACGAACATAAGAAAGATGGAAAAATGCTTAATCCATTCCAAATTAAGGTCTCATTAAAACTTTGAACAAGATCTTGATTATGTCATACCGCTTAAGTTCGAGCAGTGTTGTTAGTCGTTTTAAAAAGCTGTATAAATATTTTGTATTTTTCATCATTAAGGGCATTGAAATTTTAATTACGCACTTCTAACTAAAAATTTGCTCAAGGTTAAATGTGTTGAGTGGAAAAAAATGTCATTTCTATAATTCTCCCAATAACCAAAATAAACATAATGTAAGTTTTTAATAAGTTTTCTCTAAAAACAGTGAGCTTAAAAAAACATGGTTGGGACCCCACATTCTCTTGTACAAACATTAAAAAGGCTACAGTATGATCGTTGTTTTATTTGAAGCGACGTAAACTCATTTTCAAAATTTCTATAGAAGCCGCCTAAAACACATGAATTTTACGAACATAAGAAAGATGGAAAAATGCTTAAATCCATTCCAAATTAAGGTCTCATTAAAACTTTGAACAAGATCTTGATTATGTCATACCGCTTAAGTTCGAGCAGTGTTGTTAGTCGTTTTAAAAAGCTGTATAAATATTTTGTATTTTTCATCATTAAGGGCATTGAAAATTTAATTACGCACTTCTAACTAAAAATTTGCTCAAGGTTAAATGTGTTGAGTGGAAAAAAATGTCATTTCTATAATTCTCCCAATAACCAAAATAAACATAATGTAAGTTTTTAATAAGTTTTCTCTAAAAACAGTGAGCTTAAAAAAACATGGTTGGGACCCCACATTCTCTTGTACAAACATTAAAAAGGCTACAGTATGATCGTTGTTTTATTTGAAGCGACGTAAACTCGTTTTCAAAATTTCTATAGAAGCCGTCCAAAACACATGAATTTTACGAACATAAGAAAGATGGAAAAATGCTTAAATCCATTCCAAATTAAGGTCTCATTAAAACTTTGAACAAGATCTTGATTATGTCATACCGCTTATGTTCGAGCAGTGTTGTTAGTCGTTTTAAAAAGCTGTATAAATATTTTGTATTTTTCATCATTAAGGGCATTGAAATTTTAATTACGCACTTCTAACTAAAAATTTGCTCAAGGTTAAATGTGTTAAGTGGAAAAAAATGTCATTTCTATAATTCTCCCAATAACCAAAATAAACATAATGTAAGTTTTTAATAAGTTTTCTCTAAAAACAGTGAGCTTAAAAAACATGGTTGGGACCCCACATTCTCTTGTACAAACATTAAAAAGGCTGCAGTATGATCGTTGTTTTATTTGAAGCGACGTAAACTCATTTTCAAAATTTCTATAGAAGCCGTCTAAAACACATGAATTTTACGAACATAAGAAAGATGGAAAAATGCTTAATCCATTCCAAATTAAGGTCTCATTAAAACTTTGAACAAGATCTTGATTATGTCATACCGCTTAAGTTCGAGCAGTGTTGTTAGTCGTTTTAAAAAGCTGTATAAATATTTTGTATTTTTCATCATTAAGGGCATTGAAATTTTAATTACGCACTTCTAACTAAAAATTTGCTCAAGGTTAAATGTGTTGAGTGGAAAAAAATGTCATTTCTATAATTCTCCCAAAAACCAAAATAAACATAATGTAAGTTTTTAATAAGTTTTCTCAAAAAACAGTGAGCTTAAAAAACATGGTTGGGACCCCACATTCTCTTGTACAAACATTAAAAAGTCTACAGTATGATCGTTGTTTTATTTGAAGCGACGTAAACTCATTTTCAAAATTTCTATAGAAGCCGTTTAAAACACATGAATTTTACGAACATAAGAAAGATGGAAAAATGCTTAAATCCATTCCAAATTAAGGTCTCATTAAAACTTTGAACAAGATCTTGATTATGTCATACCGCTTAAGTTCGAGCAGTGTTGTTAGTCGTTTTAAAAAGCTGTATAAATATTTTGCATTTTTCATCATTAAGGGCATTGAAATTTTAATTACGCACTTCTAACTAAAAATTTGCTCAAGGTTAAATGTGTTGAGTGGAAAAAAATGTCATTTCTATAATTCTCCCAAAAACCAAAATAAACATAATGTAAGTTTTTAATAAGTTTTCTCAAAAAACAGTGAGCTTAAAAAACATGGTTGGGACCCCACATTCTCTTGTACAAACATTAAAAAGTCTACAGTATGATCGTTGTTTTATTTGAAGCGACGTAAACTCGTTTTCAAAATTTCTATAGAAGCCGTCCAAAACACATGAATTTTACGAACATAAGAAAGATGGAAAAATGCTTAAATCCATTCCAAATTAAGGTCTCATTAAAACTTTGAACAAGATCTTGATTATGTCATACCGCTTATGTTCGAGCAGTGTTGTTAGTCGTTTTAAAAAGCTGTATAAATATTTTGTATTTTTCATCATTAAGGGCATTGAAATTTTAATTACGCACTTCTAACTAAAAATTTGCTCAAGGTTAAATGTGTTAAGTGGAAAAAAATGTCATTTCTATAATTCTCCCAATAACCAAAATAAACATAATGTAAGTTTTTAATAAGTTTTCTCTAAAAACAGTGAGCTTAAAAAACGTGGTTGGGACCCCACATTCTCTTGTACAAACATTAAAAAGGCTGCAGTATGATCGTTGTTTTATTTGAAGCGACGTAAACTCATTTTCAAAATTTCTATAGAAGCCGTCTAAAACACATGAATTTTACGAACATAAGAAAGATGGAAAAATGCTTAATCCATTCCAAATTAAGGTCTCATTAAAACTTTGAACAAGATCTTGATTATGTCATACCGCTTAAGTTCGAGCAGTGTTGTTAGTCGTTTTAAAAAGCTGTATAAATATTTTGTATTTTTCATCATTAAGGGCATTGAAATTTTAATTACGCACTTCTAACTAAAAATTTGCTCAAGGTTAAATGTGTTAAGTGGAAAAAAATGTCATTTCTATA
This sequence comes from Eurosta solidaginis, assembly GCF_040869045.1. Taxonomy (NCBI): domain Eukaryota; kingdom Metazoa; phylum Arthropoda; class Insecta; order Diptera; family Tephritidae; genus Eurosta; species Eurosta solidaginis. The sequence continues at coordinate 184,019,792 of NC_090323.1, forward strand.
ATTCTCCCAATAACCAAAATAAACATAATGTAAGTTTTTAATAAGTTTTCTCTAAAAACAGTGAGCTTAAAAAACGTGGTTGGGACCCCACATTCTCTTGTACAAACATTAAAAAGGCTGCAGTATGATCGTTGTTTTATTTGAAGCGACGTAAACTCATTTTCAAAATTTCTATAGAAGCCGTCTAAAACACATGAATTTTACGAACATAAGAAAGATGGAAAAATGCTTAATCCATTCCAAATTAAGGTCTCATTAAAACTTTGAACAAGATCTTGATTATGTCATACCGCTTAAGTTCGAGCAGTGTTGTTAGTCGTTTTAAAAAGCTGTATAAATATTTTGTATTTTTCATCATTAAGGGCATTGAAATTTTAATTACGCACTTCTAACTAAAAATTTGCTCAAGGTTAAATGTGTTGAGTGGAAAAAAATGTCATTTCTATAATTCTCCCAATAACCAAAATAAACATAATGTAAGTTTTTAATAAGTTTTCTCTAAAAACAGTGAGCTTAAAAAAACATGGTTGGGACCCCACATTCTCTTGTACAAACATTAAAAAGGCTACAGTATGATCGTTGTTTTATTTGAAGCGACGTAAACTCATTTTCAAAATTTCTATAGAAGCCGCCTAAAACACATGAATTTTACGAACATAAGAAAGATGGAAAAATGCTTAAATCCATTCCAAATTAAGGTCTCATTAAAACTTTGAACAAGATCTTGATTATGTCATACCGCTTAAGTCCGAGCAGTGTTGTTAGTCGTTTTAACAAGCTGTATAAATATTTTGTATTTTTCATCATTAAGGGCATTGAAATTTTAATTACGCACTTCTAACTAAAAATTTGCTCAAGGTTAAATGTGTTGAGTGGAAAAAAAATGTCATTTCTATAATTCTCCCAATAACCAAAATAAACATAATGTAAGTTTTTAATAAGTTTTCTCTAAAAACAGTGAGCTTAAAATTCTCTTGTACATTCTCTTGTACAAACATTAAAAAGTCTACAGTATGATCGTTGTTTTATTTGAAGCGACGTAAACTCATTTTCAAAATTTCTATAGAAGCCGTCTAAAACACATGGATTTTACGAACATAAGAAAGATGGAAAAATGCTTAAATCCATTCCAAATTAAGGTCTCATTAAAACTTTGAACAAGATCTTGATTATGTCATACCGCTTAAGTTCGAGCAGTGTTGTTAGTCGTTTTAACAAGCTGTATAAATATTTTGTATTTTTCATCATTAAGGGCATTGAAATTTTAATTACGCACTTCTAACTAAAAATTTGCTCAAGGTTAAATGTGTTAAGTGGAAAAAAATGTCATTTCTATAATTCTCACAATAACCAAAATAAACATAATGTAAGTTTTTAATAAGTTTTCTCTAAAAACAGTGAGCTTAAAAAACGTGGTTGGGACCCCACATTCTCTTGTACAAACATTAAAAAGGCTGCAGTATGATCGTTGTTTTATTTGAAGCGACGTAAACTCATTTTCAAAATTTCTATAGAAGCCGTCTAAAACACATGAATTTTACGAACATAAGAAAGATGGAAAAATGCTTAATCCATTCCAAATTAAGGTCTCATTAAAACTTTGAACAAGATCTTGATTATGTCATACCGCTTATGTTCGAGCAGTGTTGTTAGTCGTTTTAAAAAGCTGTATAAATATTTTGTATTTTTCATCATTAAGGGCATTGAAATTTTAATTACGCACTTCTAACTAAAAATTTGCTCAAGGTTAAATGTGTTAAGTGGAAAAAAATGTCATTTCTATAATTCTCCCAATAACCAAAATAAACATAATGTAAGTTTTTAATAAGTTTTCTCTAAAAACAGTGAGCTTAAAAAAACATGGTTGGGACCCCACATTCTCTTGTACAAACATTAAAAAGGCTACAGTATGATCGTTGTTTTATTTGAAGCGACGTAAACTCATTTTCAAAATTTCTATAGAAGCCGCCTAAAACACATGAATTTTACGAACATAAGAAAGATGGAAAAATGCTTAAATCCATTCCAAATTAAGGTCTCATTAAAACTTTGAACAAGATCTTGATTATGTCATACCGCTTAAGTTCGAGCAGTGTTGTTAGTCGTTTTAACAAGCTGTATAAATATTTTGTATTTTTCATCATTAAGGGCATTGAAATTTTAATTACGCACTTCTAACTAAAAATTTGCTCAAGGTTAAATGTGTTGAGTGGAAAAAAAATGTCATTTCTATAATTCTCCCAATAACCAAAATAAACATAATGTAAGTTTTTAATAAGTTTTCTCTAAAAACAGTGAGCTTAAAATTCTCTTGTACATTCTCTTGTACAAACATTAAAAAGTCTACAGTATGATCGTTGTTTTATTTGAAGCGACGTAAACTCATTTTCAAAATTTCTATAGAAGCCGTCTAAAACACATGAATTTTACGAACATAAGAAAGATGGAAAAATGCTTAAATCCATTCCAAATTAAGGTCTCATTAAAACTTTGAACAAGATCTTGATTATGTCATACCGCTTATGTTCGAGCAGTGTTGTTAGTCGTTTTAAAAAGCTGTATAAATATTTTGTATTTTTCATCATTAAGGGCATTGAAATTTTAATTACGCACTTCTAACTAAAAATTTGCTCAAGGTTAAATGTGTTAAGTGGAAAAAAATGTCATTTCTATAATTCTCCCAATAACCAAAATAAACATAATGTAAGTTTTTAATAAGTTTTCTCTAAAAACAGTGAGCTTAAAAAACGTGGTTGGGACCCCACATTCTCTTGTACAAACATTAAAAAGGCTGCAGTATGATCGTTGTTTTATTTGAAGCGACGTAAACTCATTTTCAAAATTTCTATAGAAGCCGTCTAAAACACATGAATTTTACGAACATAAGAAAGATGGAAAAATGCTTAATCCATTCCAAATTAAGGTCTCATTAAAACTTTGAACAAGATCTTGATTATGTCATACCGCTTAAGTTCGAGCAGTGTTGTTAGTCGTTTTAAAAAGCTGTATAAATATTTTGTATTTTTCATCATTAAGGGCATTGAAATTTTAATTACGCACTTCTAACTAAAAATTTGCTCAAGGTTAAATGTGTTGAGTGGAAAAAAATGTCATTTCTATAATTCTCCCAATAACCAAAATAAACATAATGTAAGTTTTTAATAAGTTTTCTCTAAAAACAGTGAGCTTAAAAAAACATGGTTGGGACCCCACATTCTCTTGTACAAACATTAAAAAGGCTACAGTATGATCGTTGTTTTATTTGAAGCGACGTAAACTCATTTTCAAAATTTCTATAGAAGCCGCCTAAAACACATGAATTTTACGAACATAAGAAAGATGGAAAAATGCTTAAATCCATTCCAAATTAAGGTCTCATTAAAACTTTGAACAAGATCTTGATTATGTCATACCGCTTAAGTTCGAGCAGTGTTGTTAGTCGTTTTAACAAGCTGTATAAATATTTTGTATTTTTCATCATTAAGGGCATTGAAATTTTAATTACGCACTTCTAACTAAAAATTTGCTCAAGGTTAAATGTGTTGAGTGGAAAAAAAATGTCATTTCTATAATTCTCCCAATAACCAAAATAAACATAATGTAAGTTTTTAATAAGTTTTCTCTAAAAACAGTGAGCTTAAAATTCTCTTGTACATTCTCTTGTACAAACATTAAAAAGTCTACAGTATGATCGTTGTTTTATTTGAAGCGACGTAAACTCATTTTCAAAATTTCTATAGAAGCCGTCTAAAACACATGGATTTTACGAACATAAGAAAGATGGAAAAATGCTTAAATCCATTCCAAATTAAGGTCTCATTAAAACTTTGAACAAGATCTTGATTATGTCATACCGCTTAAGTTCGAGCAGTGTTGTTAGTCGTTTTAACAAGCTGTATAAATATTTTGTATTTTTCATCATTAAGGGCATTGAAATTTTAATTACGCACTTCTAACTAAAAATTTGCTCAAGGTTAAATGTGTTGAGTGGAAAAAAATGTCATTTCTATAATTCTCCCAATAACCAAAATAAACATAATGTAAGTTTTTAATAAGTTTTCTCAAAAAACAGTGAGCTTAAAAAACATGGTTGGGACCCCACATACTCTTGTACAAACATTAAAAAGGCTACAGTATGATCGTTGTTTTATTTGAAGCGACGTAAACTCACTTTCAAAATTTCTATAGAAGCCGTCTAAAACACATGAATTTTACGAACATAAAAAAGATGTAAAAATGCTTAAATCCATTCCAAATTAAGGTCTCATTAAAACTTTGTACAAGATCTTGATTATGTCATACCGCTTAAGCTCGAGCAGTGTTGTTAGTCGTTTTAAAAGCTGTATAAATATTTTGTATTTTTCATCATTAAGGACATTGAAATTTTAATTACGCACTTCTAACTAAAAATTTGCTCAAGGTTAAATGTGTTGAGTGGAAAAAAAATGTCATTTCTATAATTCTCCCAATAACCAAAATAAACATAATGTAAGTTTTTAATAAGTTTTCTCTAAAAACAGTGAGCTTAAAATTCTCTTGTACATTCTCTTGTACAAACATTAAAAAGTCTACAGTATGATCGTTGTTTTATTTGAAGCGACGTAAACTCATTTTCAAAATTTCTATAGAAGCCGTCTAAAACACATGAATTTTACGAACATAAGAAAGATGGAAAAATGCTTAAATCCATTCCAAATTGAGGTCTCATTAAAACTTTGAACAAGATCTTGATTATGTCATACCGCTTATGTTCGAGCAGTGTTGTTAGTCGTTTTAAAAGCTGTATAAATATTTTGTATTTTTCATCATTAAGGACATTGAAATTTTAATTACGCACTTCTAACTAAAAATTTGCTCAAGGTTAAATGTGTTGAGTGGAAAAAAAATGTCATTTCTATAATTCTCCCAATAACCAAAATAAACATAATGTAAGTTTTTAATAAGTTTTCTCTAAAAACAGTGAGCTTAAAATTCTCTTGTACATTCTCTTGTACAAACATTAAAAAGTCTACAGTATGATCGTTGTTTTATTTGAAGCGACGTAAACTCATTTTCAAAATTTCTATAGAAGCCGTCTAAAACACATGAATTTTACGAACATAAGAAAGATGTAAAAATGCTTAAATCCATTCCAAATTAAGGTCTCATTAAAACTTTGAACAAGATCTTGATTATGTCATACCGCTTATGTTCGAGCAGTGTTGTTAGTCGTTTTAAAAAGCTGTATAAATATTTTGTATTTTTCATCATTAAGGACATTGAAATTTTAATTACGCACTTCTAACTAAAAATTTGCTCAAGGTTAAATGTGTTGAGTGGAAAAAAATGTCATTTCTATAATTCTCCCAATAGCCAAAATAAACATAAAGTAAGTTTTTAATAAGTTTTCTCTAAAAACAGTGAGCTTAAAATTCTGTTGTACATTCTCTTGTACAAACATTAAAAAGTCTACAGTATGATCGTTGTTTTATTTGAAGCGACGTAAACTCATTTTCAAAATTTCTATAGAAGCCGTCTAAAACACATGGATTTTACGAACATAAGAAAGATGGAAAAATGCTTAAATCCATTCCAAATTAAGGTCTCATTAAAACTTTGAACAAGATCTTGATTATGTCATACCGCTTAAGTTCGAGCAGTGTTGTTAGTCGTTTTAACAAGCTGTATAAATATTTTGTATTTTTCATCATTAAGGGCATTGAAATTTTAATTACGCACTTCTAACTAAAAATTTGCTCAAGGTTAAATGTGTTGAGTGGAAAAAAATGTCATTTCTATAATTCTCCCAATAACCAAAATAAACATAATGTAAGTTTTTAATAAGTTTTCTCTAAAAACAGTGAGCTTAAAAAACATGGTTGGGACCCCACATTCTCTTGTACAAACATTAAAAAGTCTACAGTATGATCGTTGTTTTATTTGAAGCGACGTAAACTCATTTTCAAAATTTCTAGAGAAGCCGTCTAAAACACACGAATTTTACGAACACCAGAAAGATGGAAAAATGCTTAAATCCATTCCAAATTAAGGTCTCATTAAAACTTTGCACAAGATCTTGATTATGTCATACCGCTTAAGTTCGAGCAGTGTTGTTAGTCGTTTTAAAAAGCTGTATAAATATTTTGTATTTTTCATCATTAAGGACAATGAAATTTTAATTACGCACTTCTAACTAAAAATTTGCTCAAGGTTAAATGTGTTGAGTGGAAAAAAATGTCATTTCTATAATTCTCCCAATAACCAAAATAAACATAATGTAAGTTTTTAATAAGTTTTCTCAAAAAACAGTGAGCTTAAAAAACATGGTTGGGACCCCACATACTCTTGTACAAACATTAAAAAGGCTACAGTATGATCGTTGTTTTATTTGAAGCGACGTAAACTCATTTTCAAAATTTCTATAGAAGCCGTCTAAAACACATGAATTTTACGAACATAAGAAAGATGGAAAAATGCTTAAATCCATTCCAAATTAAGGTCCCATTAAAACTTTGAACAAGATCTTGATTATGTCATACCGCTTAAGTTCGAGCAGTGTTGTTAGTCGTTTTAACAAGCTGTATAAATATTTTGTATTTTTCATCATTAAGGGCATTGAAATTTTAATTACGCACTTCTAACTAAAAATATGCTCAAGGTTAAATGTGTTGAGTGGAAAAAAATTTCATTTCTATAATTCTCCCAATAACCAAAATAAACATAATGTAAGTTTTTAATAAGTTTTCTCTAAAAGCAGTGAGCTTAAAAAACATGGTTGGGGCCCCACATTCTCTTGTACAAACATTAAAAAGTCTACAGTATGATCGTTGTTTTATTTGAAGCGACGTAAACTCATTTTCAAAATTTCTATAGAAGCCGTCTAAAACACATGAATTTTACGAACATAAGAAAGATGGAAAAATGCTTAAATCCATTCCAAATTAAGGTCTCATTAAAACTTTGAACAAGATCTTGATTATGTCATACCGCTTAAGTTCGAGCAGTGTTGTTAGTCGTTTTAACAAGCTGTATAAATATTTTGTATTTTTCATCATTAAGGGCATTGAAATTTTAATTACGCACTTCTAACTAAAAATTTGCTCAAGGTTAAATGTGTTGAGTGGAAAAAAATGTCATTTCTATAATTCTCCCAATAACCAAAATAAACATAATGTAAGATTTGACCAAGTTTCCTTTAAAACAGTAAGCTTAAAAAACGTGGTTGGGACCCCACATTCTCTTGTACAAGCATTAAAAGGTCTACAGTAAGAAGGTTGTTTTATTTAAAGCGACGTAAACTCATTTTCAAAATTTCTATAGAAGCCGTCTAAAACACATGAATTTTACGAACATAAGAAAGATGAAAAAATGCTTAAATCCATTCCAAATTAAGGTCTCATTAAAACTTTGAACAAGATCTTGATTATGTCATACCGCTTAAGTTCGAGCAGTGTTGTTAGTCGTTTTAAAAAGCTGTATAAATATTTTGTATTTTTCATCATTAAGGACATTGAAATTTTAATTACGCACTTCTAACTAAAAATTTGCTCAAGGTTAAATGTGTTGAGTGGAAAAAAATGTAATTTCTATAATTCTCCCAATAACCAAAATAAACATAATGTAAGTTTTTAATAAGTTTTCTCAAAAAACAGTGAGCTTAAAAAACATGGTTGGGACCCCACATACTCTTGTACAAACATTAAAAAGGCTACAGTATGATCGTTGTTTTATTTGAAGCGACGTAAACTCACTTTCAAAATTTCTATAGAAGCCGTCTAAAACACATGAATTTTACGAACATAAGAAAGATGTAAAAATGCTTAAATCCATTCCAAATTAAGGTCTCATTAAAACTTTGAACAAGATCTTGATTATGTCATACCGCTTAAGTTCGAGCAGTGTTGTTAGTCGTTTTAAAAAGCTGTATAAATATTTTGTATTTTTCATCATTAAGGGCATTGAAATTTTAATTACGCACTTCTAACTAAAAATTTGCTCAAGGTTAAATGTGTTGAGTGGAAAAAAATGTCATTTCTATAATTCTCCCAATAACCAAAATAAACATAATGTAAGTTTTTAATAAGTTTTCTCTAAAAACAGTGAGCTTAAAAACATGGTTGGGACCCCACATACTCTTGTACAAACATTAAAAAGGCTACAGTATGATCGTTGTTTTATTTGAAGCGACGTAAACTCATTTTCAAAATTTCTATAGAAGCCGTCTAAAACACATGAATTTTACGAACATAAGAAAGATGGAAAAATGCTTAAATCCATTCCAAATTAAGGTCTCATTAAAACTTTGAACAAGATCTTGATTATGTCATACCGTCATTCTAACTAAAAATTTGCTCAAGGTTAAATGTGTTGAGTGGAAAAAAATTTCATTTCTATAATTCTCCCAATAACCAAAATAAACATAATGTAAGTTTTTAATAAGTTTTCTCTAAAAACAGTGAGCTTAAAAAACATGGTTGGGGCCCCACATTTTCTTGTACAAACATTAAAAAGTCTACAGTATGATCGTTGTTTTATTTGAAGCGACGTAAACTCATTTTCAAAATTTCTATAGAAGCCGTCTAAAACACATGAATTTTACGAACATAAGAAAGATGGAAAAATGCTTAAATCCATTCCAAATTAAGGTCTCATTAAAACTTTGAACAAGATCTTGATTATGTCATACCGCTTAAGTTCGAGCAGTGTTGTTAGTCGTTTTAAAAAGCTGTATAAATATTTTGTATTTTTCATCATTAAGGGCATTGAAATTTTAATTACGCACTTCTAACTAAAAATTTGCTCAAGGTTAAATGTGTTGAGTGGCAAAAATGTCATTTCTATAATTCTCCCAATAACCAAAATAAACATAATGTAAGTTTTTAATAAGTTTTCTCTAAAAACAGTGAGCTTAAAAAACATGGTTGGGACCCCACATTCTCTTGTACAAACATTAAAAAGTCTACAGTATGATCGTTGTTTTATTTGAAGCGACGTAAACTCATTTTCAAAATTTCTATAGAAGCCGTCTAAAACACATGAATTTTACGAACATAAGAAAGATGGAAAAATGCTTAAATCCATTCCAAATTAAGGTCTCATTAAAACTTTGAACAAGATCTTGATTATGTCATACCGCTTAAGTTCGAGCAGTGTTGTTAGTCGTTTTAAAAAGCTGTATAAATATTTTGTATTTTTCATCATTAAGGGCATTGAAATTTTAATTACGCACTTCTAACTAAAAATTTGCTCAAGGTTAAATGTGTTGAGTGGAAAAAAATGTCATTTCTATAATTCTCCCAATAACCAAAATAAACATAATGTAAGTTTTTAATAAGTTTTCTCTAAAAACAGTGAGCTTAAAAAACATGGTTGGGGCCCCACATTTTCTTGTACAAACATTAAAAAGTCTACAGTATGATCGTTGTTTTATTTGAAGCGACGTAAACTCATTTTCAAAATTTCTATAGAAGCCGTCTAAAACACATGAATTTTACGAACATAAGAAAGATGGAAAAATGCTTAAATCCATTCCAAATTAAGGTCTCATTAAAACTTTGAACAAGATCTTGATTATGTCATACCGCTTAAGTTCGAGCAGTGTTGTTAGTCGTTTTAAAAAGCTGTATAAATATTTTGTATTTTTCATCATTAAGGGCATTGAAATTTTAATTACGCACTTCTAACTAAAAATTTGCTCAAGGTTAAATGTGTTGAGTGGAAAAAAATTTCATTTCTATAATTCTCCCAATAACCAAAATAAACATAATGTAAGTTTTTAATAAGTTTTCTCTAAAAACAGTGAGCTTAAAAAACATGGTTGGGGCCCCACATTTTCTTGTACAAACATTAAAAAGTCTACAGTATGATCGTTGTTTTATTTGAAGCGACGTAAACTCATTTTCAAAATTTCTATAGAAGCCGTCTAAAACACATGAATTTTACGAACATAAGAAAGATGGAAAAATGCTTAAATCCATTCCAAATTAAGGTCTCATTAAAACTTTGAACAAGATCTTGATTATGTCATACCGCTTAAGTTCGAGCAGTGTTGTTAGTCGTTTTAAAAAGCTGTATAAATATTTTGTATTTTTCATCATTAAGGGCATTGAAATTTTAATTACGCACTTCTAACTAAAAATTTGCTCAAGGTTAAATGTGTTGAGTGGCAAAAATGTCATTTCTATAATTCTCCCAATAACCAAAATAAACATAATGTAAGTTTTTAATAAGTTTTCTCTAAAAACAGTGAGCTTAAAAAACATGGTTGGGACCCCACATTCTCTTGTACAAACATTAAAAAGTCTACAGTATGATCGTTGTTTTATTTGAAGCGACGTAAACTCATTTTCAAAATTTCTATAGAAGCCGTCTAAAACACATGAATTTTACGAACATAAGAAAGATGGAAAAATGCTTAAATCCATTCCAAATTAAGGTCTCATTAAAACTTTGAACAAGATTTTGATTATGTCATACCGCTTAAGTTCGAGCAGTGTTGTTAGTCGTTTTAAAAAGCTGTATAAATATTTTGTATTTTTCATCATTAAGGGCATTGAAATTTTAATTACGCACTTCTAACTAAAAATTTGCTCAAGGTTAAATGTGTTGAGTGGAAAAAAATGTCATTTCTATAATTCTCCCAATAACCAAAATAAACATAATGTAAGTTTTTAATAAGTTTTCTCTAAAAACAGTGAGCTTAAAAAACATGGTTGGGACCCCACATTCTCTTGTACAAACATTAAAAAGGCTACAGTATGATCGTTGTTTTATTTGAAGCGACGTAAACTCGTTTTCAAAATTTCTATAGAAGCCGTATAAAACACATGAATTTTACGAACATAAGAAAGATGGAAAAATGCTTAAATCCATTCCAAATTAAGGTCTCATTAAAACTTTGAACAAGATCTTGATTATGTCATACCGCTTAAGTTCGAGCAGTGTTGTTAGTCGTTTTAAAAAGCTGTATAAATATTTTGTATTTTTCATCATTAAGGGCATTGAAATTTCAATTACGCACTTCTAACTAAAAATTTGCTCAAGGTTAAATGTGTTGAGTGGAAAAAAATGTCATTTCTATAATTCCCCCAATAACCAAAATAAACATAATGTAAGTTTTTAATAAGTTTTCTCTAAAAACAGTGAGCTTAAAAAACATGGTTGGGACCCCACATTCTCTTGTACAAACATTAAAAAGGCTACAGTATGATCGTTGTTTTATTTGAAGCGACGTAAACTCATTTTCAAAATTTCTATAGAAGCCGCCTAAAACACATGAATTTTACGAACATAAGAAAGATGGAAAAATGCTTAAATCCATTCCAAATTAAGGTCTCATTAAAACTTTGAACAAGATCTTGATTATGTCATACCGCTTAAGTTCGAGCAGTGTTGTTAGTCGTTTTAACAAGCTGTATAAATATTTTGTATTTTTCATCATTAAGGGCATTGAAATTTTAATTACGCACTTCTAACTAAAAATTTGCTCAAGGTTAAATGTGTTGAGTGGAAAAAAATGTAATTTCTATAATTCTCCCAATAACCAAAATAAACATAATGTAAGTTTTTAATAAGTTTTCTCAAAAAACAGTGAGCTTAAAAAACATGGTTGGGACCCCACATACTCTTGTACAAACATTAAAAAGGCTACAGTATGATCGTTGTTTTATTTGAAGCGACGTAAACTCACTTTCAAAATTTCTATAGAAGCCGTCTAAAACACATGAATTTTACGAACATAAGAAAGATGAAAAAATGCTTAAATCCATTCCAAATTACGGTCTCATTAAAACTTTGAACAAGATCTTGATAATGTCATACCGCTTAAGTTCGAGCAGTGTTGTTACTCATTTTAAAAAGCTGTATAAATATTTTGTATTTTTCATCATTAAGGGCATTGAAATTTTAATTACGCACTTCTAACCAAAAATTAGCTCAAGGTTAAATGGGTTGAGTGCACAAAAAAAAAATTTCCTTTCTATAATTCTCCCAATAACAAAAATAAACATAATGTAAGTTTTGACCAAGTTTCCTCAAAAACAGTAAGCTTAAAAATCGTGGTTGGGACCCCACATTCTCTTGTACACACATTAAAAGGTCTACAGTAAGAAGGTTGTTTTATTTGAAGCGACGTAAACTCATTTTCAAAATTTCTAGAGAAGCCGTCTAAAACACACGAATTTTACGTACACAAGAAAGATGGAAAAATGCTTAAATCCATTCCAAATTAAGGTCTCATTAAAACTTTGCACAAGATCTTGATTATGTCATACCGCTTAAGACCGAGCAGTGTTGTTACTCGTTTTAAAAACTGTATAAATATTTTGTATTTTTCTTCATTAAGGGCATTGAAATTTTAATTCCGCACTTCTAACCAAAAATTTGCTCAAGGTTAAATGGGTTGTGTGCAAAAAAAAATTTAATTTCTATAATTCTCCCAATAACCTAAATAAACATAATGTAAGTTTTTAATAAATTTTCTCTAAAAACAGTGAGCTTAAAAAACGTGGTTGGGACCCCACATTCTCTAGTAAAAACATTAAAAAGTCTACAGTAAGGTTGTTTTATTTGAAGCGACGTAAACTTATTTTAAAAGTTCCTATAGAAACCGTCTAAAACTCATGCATTTTACGAACAAAAAAAAGATGGAAAAATGCGTAAATCCATTCCTAATTAAGGTCTCATTAAAACTTTGAACAAGATCTTGATTATGTCATACCGCTTAAGTTCGAGCAGTGTTGTTACTCATTATAAAAAGCTGTATAAATATTTTGTATTTTTCATCATTAAGGGCATTGAAATTTTAATTACGCACTTCTAACCAAAAATTAGCTCAAGGTTAAATGGGTTGAGTGCAAAAAAAAATTTAAATTCTATAATTCTCCCAATAACCTAAATAAACATAATGTAAGTTTTTAATAAATTTTCTCTAAAAACAGTGAGCTTAAAAAACGTGGTTGGGACTCCACATTCTCTAGTACAAACATTAAAAAGTCTACAGTAAGGTTGTTTTATTTGAAGCGACGTAAACTTATTTTAAAAGTTCCTATAGAAACCGTCTAAAACTCATGCATTTTACGAACAAAAAAAAGATGGAAAAATGCGTAAATCCATTCCTAATTAAGGTCTCATTAAAACTTTGAACAAGATCTTGATTATGTCATACCGCTTAAGTTCGAGCAGTGTTGTTACTCATTATAAAAAGCTGTATAAATATTTTGTATTTTTCATCATTAAGGGCATTGAAATTTTAATTACGCACTTCTAACCAAAAATTAGCTCAAGGTTAAATGGGTTGAGTGCAAAAAAAAATTTAAATTCTATAATTCTCCCAATAACCTAAATAAACATAATGTAAGTTTTTAATAAATTTTCTCTAAAAACAGTGAGCTTAAAAAACGTGGTTGGGACCCCACATTCTCTTGTACAAACATTAAAAAGTCTACAGTAAGGTTGTTTTATTTGAAGCGACGTAAACTTATTTTAAAAATTCCTATAGAAACCGTCTAAAACTCATGCATTTTACGAACAAAAAAAAGATGGAAAAATGCGTAAATCCATTCCTAATTAAGGTCTCATTAAAACTTTGAACAAGATCTTGATTATGTCATACCGCTTAAGTTCGAGCAGTGTTGTTACTCATTATAAAAAGCTTTATAAATATTTTGTATTTTTCATCATTAAGGGCATTGAAATTTTAATTACGCACTTCTAACCAAAAATTAGCTCAAGGTTAAATGGGTTGAGTGCAAAAAAAAATTTCGTTTCTATAATTCTCCCAATACCCAAAATAAACATAATGTAAGTTTTTAATAAATTTTCTCTAAAAACGGTGAGCTTAAAAAACGTGGTTGGGACCCCACATTCTCTAGTAAAAACATTAAAAAGTCTACAGTAAGGTTGTTTTATTTGAAGCGACGTAAACTTATTTTAAAAATTCCTATAGAAACCGTCTAAAACTCATGCATTTTACGAACAAAAAAAAGATGGAAAAATGCTTAAATCCATTCCAGATTAAGGTCTCATTAAAACTTTGAACAAGATCTTGATTATGTTATACCGCTTAAATTCGAGCAGTGTTGTTACTCATTTTAAAGAGCTGTATAAAGATTTTGTATTTTTCATCATTAAGGACATTGAAATTTTAATTACGCACTTCTAACCAAAAATTTTTTCAAGGTTAAATGGGTTGAGTGGAAAAAAAAATTTCCTTTCTATAATTCTCCCAATAACCAAAATAAACATAACGTAAGTTTTTAATAAGTTTTCTCAAAAAACAATAATTTCAAAATACGTGGTTGGGACCCCACATTCTCTTGTACAAACATTAAAAAGTCTACAGTAAGGTTGTTTTATTTGAAGCGACGTAAACTCATTTTCAAAATTTCTAGAGAAGCCGTCTAAAACACATTCATTTTACGAACATAAGAAAGATGGAAAATGCTTAAGTTCATTCCAAATTAAGGTCTCATTAAAACTTTGAACAAGATCTTGATTATGTCATACCGCTTAAGTTCGAGTGGTGTTGTTACTCATTTTAAAAAGCTGTATAAAGATTTTGTATTTTTCATCATTAAGGACATTGAAATTTTAATTACGCACTTCTAACCAAAAATTAGCTCAAGGTTAAATGGGTTGAGTGCAAAAAAAATTTCCTTTCTATAATTCTCCCAATAACCAAAATAAACATAACGTAAGTTTTTAATAAGTTTTCTCAAAAAACAATAAGCTCAAAAAACGTGGTTGGGACCCCACATTCTCTTGTAAAAACATTAAAAAGTCTACAGTAAGGTTGTTTTATTTGAAGCGACGTAAACTCATTTTAAAAATTTCTAGAGAAGCCGTCTAAAACACATTCATTTTACGAACATAAGAAAGATGGAAAATGCTTAAATCCATTCCAAATTAAGGTCTCATTAAAACTTTGAACAAGATCTTGATTATGTCATACCGCTTAAGTTCGAGCAGTGTTGTTACTCATTTTAAAAAGCTGTATAAATATTTTGTATTTTTCATCATTAAGGGCATTGAAATTTTAATTACGCACTTCTAACCAAAAATTAGCTCAAGGTTAAATGGGTTGAGTGCAAAAAAAAATTTCCTTTTTATAATTCTCCCAATAACCAAAATAAACATAACGTAAGTTTTTAATAAGTTTTCTCAAAAAACAATAAGCTCAAAAAACGTGGTTGGGACCCCACATTCTCTTGTAAAAACATTAAAAAGTCTACAGTAAGGTTGTTTTATTTGAAGCGTCGTAAACTCATTTTCAAAATTTCTAGAGAAGCCGTCTAAAACACATTCATTTTACGAACATAAGAAAGATGGAAAATGCTTAAATCCATTCCAAATTAAGGTCTCATTAAAGCTTTGAACAAGATCTTGATTATGTCATACCGCTTAAGTTCGAGCAGTGTTGTTACTCATTTTAAAAAGCTGTATAAATATTTTGTATTTTTCATCATTAAGGGCATTGAAATTTTAATTACGCACTTCTAACCAAAAATTAGCTCAAGGTTAAATGGGTTGAGAGCAAAAAAAAATTTCCTTTTTATAATTCTCCCAATAACCAAAATAAACATAACGTAAGTTTTTAATAAGTTTTCTCAAAAAACAATAAGCTCAAAAAACGTGGTTGGGAGCCCACATTCTCTTGTAAAAACATTAAAAAGTCTACAGTAAGGTTGTTTTATTTGAAGCGTCGTAAACTCATTTTCAAAATTTCTAGAGAAGCCGTCTAAAACACATTCATTTTACGAACATAAGAAAGATGGAAAATGCTTAAGTCCATTCCAAATTAAGGTCTCATTAAAACTTTGAACAAAATCTTGATTATGTCATACCGCTTAAGTCCGAGCAGTGTTGTTACTCAATATAAAAAGCTGTATAAATATTGTATTTTTCATCATTAAGGGCATTGAAATTTTAATTACGCACTTCTAACCAAAAATTAGCTCAAGGTTAAATGGGTTGAGTGCAAAAAAAATTTCCTTTCTATAATTCTCCCAATAACCAAAATAAACATAACGTAAGTTTTTAATAAGTTTTCTCAAAAAACAATAAGCTCAAAAAACGTGGTTGGGACCCCACATTCTCTTGTACAAACATTAAAATGTCTACAGTAAGGTTGTTTTATTTGAAGCGACGTAAACTCATTTTAAAAATTTCTAGAGAAGCCGTCTAAAACACATGAATTTTACGAACATAAGAAAGATGGAAAATGCTTAAATCCATTCCAAATTAAGGTCTCATTAAAACTTTGAACAAGATCTTGATTATGTCATATCGCTTAAGTTCGAGCAGTGTTGTTTCTCAATATAAAAAGCTGTATAAATATTTTGTATTTTTCATCATTAAGGGCATTGAAATTTTAATTACGCACTTCTAACCAAAAATTTGCTCAAGGTTAAATGGGTTGAGTGCAAAAAAAATGTCGTTCCTATAATTCTCCCAATAACCAAAATAAACATAACGTAAGTTTTTAATAAGTTTTCTCTAAAAACAGTGAGCTTAAAAAACGTGGTTGGGACCCCACATTCTCTTGTACAAACATTAAAAAGTCTACAGTAAGGTTGTTTTATTTGAAGCGACGTAAACTCATTTTCAAAATTTCTATAGAAACCGTCTAAAATACATGCATTTTACGAACATAAGAAAGATGGGAAAATGCTTAAATCCATTCCAAATTAAGGTCTCATTAAAACTTTGAACAAGATCTTGATTATGTCATATCGCTTAAGTTCGAGCAGTGTTGTTTCTCAATATAAAAAGCTGTATAAATATTTTGTATTTTTCATCATTAAGGGCATTGAAATTTTAATTACGCACTTCTAACCAAAAATTTTTTCAAGGTTAAATGGGTTGAGTGGAAAAAAAATTTCCTTTTTATAATTCTCCCAATAACCAAAATAAACATAACGTAAGTTTTTAATAAGTTTTCTCTAAAAACAGTGAGCTTAAAAAACGTGGTTGGGACCCCACATTCTCTTGTACAAACATTAAAAAGTCTACAGTAAGGTTGTTTTATTTGAAGCGACGTAAACTTATTTTAAAAATTCCTATAGAAACTGTCTAAAACTCATGCATTTTACGAACAAAAAAAAGATGGAAAAATGCGTAAATCCATTCCTAATTAAGGTCTCATTAAAACTTTGAACAAAATCTTGATTATGTCATACCGCTTAAGTCCGAGCAGTGTTGTTACTCAATATAAAAAAGCTGTATAAATATTTTGTATTTTTCATCATTAAGGACATTGAAATTTTAATTACGCACTTCTAACCAAAAATTTTTTCAAGGTTAAATGGGTTGAGTGGAAAAAAAATTTCCTTTTTATAATTCTCCCAATAACCAAAATAAACATAACGTAAGTTTTTAATAAGTTTTCTCTAAAAACAGTGAGCTTAAAAAACGTGGTTGGGACCCCACATTCTCTTGTACAAACATTAAAAAGTCTACAGTAAGGTTGTTTTATTTGAAGCGACGTAAACTCATTTTCAAAATTTCTATAGAAACCGTCTAAAATACATGCATTTTATGAACATAAGAAAGATGGGAAAATGCTTAAATCCATTCCAAATTAAGGTCTCATTAAAACTTTGAACAAGATCTTGATTATGTCATACCGCTTAAGTCCGAGCAGTGTTGTTACTCAATATAAAAAGCTGTATAAATATTTTGTATTTTTCATCATTAAGGGCATTGAAATTTTAATTACGCACTTCTAACCAAAAATTAGCTCGAGGTTAAATGGGTTGAGTGAAAAAAAAATTTCGTGTCTATAATTCTCCCAATAACCCAAATAAACATAATGTAAGTTTTTAATAAATTTTCTCTAAAAACAGTGAGCTTAAAAAACGTGGTTGGGACCCCACATTCTCTTGTACAAACATTAAAAAGTCTACAGTAAGGTTGTTTTATTTGAAGCGACGTAAACTCATTTTCAAAATGTCTATAGAAACCGTCTAAAATACATGCATTTTACGAACATAAGAAAAATGGGAAAATGCTTAAATCCATTCCAAATTAAGGTCTCATTAAAACTTTGAACAAGATCTTGATTATGTCATACCGCTTAAGTATGAGCAGTGTTGTTACTCAATATAAAAAGCTGTATAAATATTTTGTATTTTTCATCATTAAGGGCATTGAAATTTTAATTACGCACTTCTAACCAAAAATTAGCTCGAGGTTAAATGGGTTGAGTGAAAAAAAAATTTCGTTTCTATAATTCTCCCAATAACCCAAATAAACATAATGTAAGTTTTTAATAAATTTTCTCTAAAAACAGTGAGCTTAAAAAACGTGGTTGGGACCCCACATTCTCTAGTAAAAACATTAAAAAGTCTACAGTAAGGTTGTTTTATTTGAAGCGACGTAAACTTATTTTAAAAATTCCTATAGAAACTGTCTAAAACTCATGCATTTTACGAACAAAAAAAAGATGGAAAAATGCGTAAATCCATTCCTAATTAAGGTCTCATTAAAACTTTGAACAAGATCTTGATTATGTCATACCGCTGAAGTTCGAGCAGTGTTGTTACTCAATATGAAAAGCTGTATAAATATTTTATATTTTTCTTCATTAAGGGCATTGAAATTTTAATTACGCACTTCTAACCAAAAATTTGCTCAAGGTTAAATGGGTTGGGTGCACAAAAAAAAAATTTCGTTTCTATAATTCTCCCAATAACCTAAATAAACATAATGTAAGTTTTTAATAAATTTTCTCTAAAAACAGTGAGCTTAAAAAACGTGGTTGGGACTCCACATTCTCTAGTACAAACATTAAAAAGTCTACAGTAAGGTTGTTTTATTTGAAGCGACGTAAACTTATTTTAAAAATTCCTATAGAAACCGTCTAAAACTCATGCATTTTACGAACAAAAAAAAGATGGAAAAATGCGTAAATCCATTCCTAATTAAGGTCTCATTAAAACTTTGAACAAAATCTTGATTATGTCATACCGCTTAAGTCCGAGCAGTGTTGTTACTCAATATAAAAAAGCTGTATAAATATTTTGTATTTTTCATCATTAAGGACATTGAAATTTTAATTACGCACTTCTAACCAAAAATTTTTTCAAGGTTAAATGGGTTGAGTGGAAAAAAAATTTCCTTTTTATAATTCTCCCAATAACCAAAATAAACATAACGTAAGTTTTTAATAAGTTTTCTCTAAAAACAGTGAGCTTAAAAAACGTGGTTGGGACCCCACATTCTCTTGTACAAACATTAAAAAGTCTACAGTAAGGTTGTTTTATTTGAAGCGACGTAAACTCATTTTCAAAATGTCTATAGAAACCGTCTAAAATACATGCATTTTACGAACATAAGAAAAATGGGAAAATGCTTAAATCCATTCCAAATTAAGGTCTCATTAAAACTTTGAACAAGATCTTGATTATGTCATACCGCTTAAGTATGAGCAGTGTTGTTACTCAATATAAAAAGCTGTATAAATATTTTGTATTTTTCATCATTAAGGGCATTGAAATTTTAATTACGCACTTCTAACCAAAAATTAGCTCGAGGTTAAATGGGTTGAGTGAAAAAAAAATTTCGTTTCTATAATTCTCCCAATAACCCAAATAAACATAATGTAAGTTTTTAATAAATTTTCTCTAAAAACAGTGAGCTTAAAAAACGTGGTTGGGACCCCACATTCTCTTGTACAAACATTAAAAAGTCTACAGTAAGGTTGTTTTATTTGAAGCGACGTAAACTCATTTTCAAAATGTCTATAGAAACCGTCTAAAATACATGCATTTTACGAACATAAGAAAAATGGGAAAATGCTTAAATCCATTCCAAATTAAGGTCTCATTAAAACTTTGAACAAGATCTTGATTATGTCATACCGCTTAAGTATGAGCAGTGTTGTTACTCAATATAAAAAGCTGTATAAATATTTTGTATTTTTCATCATTAAGGGCATTGAAATTTTAATTACGCACTTCTAACCAAAAATTAGCTCGAGGTTAAATGGGTTGAGTGAAAAAAAAATTTCGTTTCTATAATTCTCCCAATAACCCAAATAAACATAATGTAAGTTTTTAATAAATTTTCTCTAAAAACAGTGAGCTTAAAAAACGTGGTTGGGACCCCACATTCTCTAGTAAAAACATTAAAAAGTCTACAGTAAGGTTGTTTTATTTGAAGCGACGTAAACTTATTTTAAAAATTCCTATAGAAACTGTCTAAAACTCATGCATTTTACGAACAAAAAAAAGATGGAAAAATGCGTAAATCCATTCCTAATTAAGGTCTCATTAAAACTTTGAACAAGATCTTGATTATGTCATACCGCTGAAGTTCGAGCAGTGTTGTTACTCAATATGAAAAGCTGTATAAATATTTTATATTTTTCTTCATTAAGGGCATTGAAATTTTAATTACGCACTTCTAACCAAAAATTTGCTCAAGGTTAAATGGGTTGGGTGCACAAAAAAAAAATTTCGTTTCTATAATTCTCCCAATAACCAAAATAAACATAATGTAAGTTTTGACCAAGTTTCCTCAAAAACAGTAAGCTTAAAAAACGTGGCTGGGACCCCACATTCTCTTGTACAAACATTAAAAAGTCTACAGTAAGAAGGTTGTTTTATTTGAAGCGACGTAAACTCATTTTCAAAATTTCTAGAGAAGCCGTCTAAAACACATGAATATTACGAACATAAGAAAGATGGGAAAATGCTTAAATCCATTCCAAATTAAGGTCTCATTAAAACTTTGAACAAGATCTTGATTATGTCATACCGCTTAAGTTCGAGCAGTGTTGTTACTCGTTTTAAAAAGCTATATAAATATTTTGTATTTTTCTTCATTAAGGGCCATGAAATTTTAATTCCTTTCTATAATTCTCCCAATAACCAAAATAAACATAATGTAAGTTTTGACCAAGTTTCCTCAAAAACAGTAAGCTTAAAAAACGTGGCTGGGACCCCACATTCTCTTGTACAAACATTAAAAAGTCTACAGTAAGAAGGTTGTTTTATTTGAAGCGACGTAAACTCATTTTAAAAATTCCTATAGAAACCGTCTAAAACTCATGCATTTTACGAACAAAAAAAAGATGGAAAAATGCGTAAATCCATTCCTAATTAAGGTCTCATTAAAACTTTGAACAAGATCTTGATTATGTCATACCGCTGAAGTTCGAGCAGTGTTGTTACTCAATATGAAAAGCTGTATAAATATTTTATATTTTTCTTCATTAAGGGCATTGAAATTTTAATTACGCACTTCTAACCAAAAATTTGCTCAAGGTTAAATGGGTTGGGTGCACAAAAAAAAAATTTCGTTTCTATAATTCTCCCAATAACCAAAATAAACATAATGTAAGTTTTGACCAAGTTTCCTCAAAAACAGTAAGCTTAAAAAACGTGGCTGGGACCCCACATTCTCTTGTACAAACATTAAAAAGTCTACAGTAAGAAGGTTGTTTTATTTGAAGCGACGTAAACTCATTTTCAAAATTTCTAGAGAAGCCGTCTAAAACACATGAATATTACGAACATAAGAAAGATGGGAAAATGCTTAAATCCATTCCAAATTAAGGTCTCATTAAAACTTTGAACAAGATCTTGATTATGTCATACCGCTTAAGTTCGAGCAGTGTTGTTACTCGTTTTAAAAAGCTATATAAATATTTTGTATTTTTCTTCATTAAGGGCCATGAAATTTTAATTCCTTTCTATAATTCTCCCAATAACCAAAATAAACATAATGTAAGTTTTGACCAAGTTTCCTCAAAAACAGTAAGCTTAAAAAACGTGGTTGGGACCCCACATTCTCTTGTACAAACATTAAAAAGTCTACAGTAAGAAGGTTGTTTTATTTGAAGCGACGTAAACTCATTTTCAAAATTTCTATAGAAACCGTCTAAAATACATGCATTTTACGAACATAAGAAAGATAGGAAAATGCTTAAATCCATTCCAAATTAAGGTCTCATTAAAACTTTGAACAAGATCTTGATTATGTCATACCGCTTAAGTTCGAGCAGTGTTGTTACTCGTTTTAAAAAGCTATATAAATATTTTGTATTTTTCTTCATTAAGGGCCATGAAATTTTAATTCCTTTCTATAATTCTCCCAATAACCAAAATAAACATAATGTAAGTTTTGACCAAGTTTCCTCAAAAACAGTAAGCTTAAAAAACGTGGCTGGGACCCCACATTCTCTTGTACAAACATTAAAAAGTCTACAGTAAGAAGGTTGTTTTATTTGAAGCGACGTAAACTCATTTTCAAAATTTCTAGAGAAG
Source organism: Eurosta solidaginis (assembly GCF_040869045.1). Classification (NCBI taxonomy): domain Eukaryota; kingdom Metazoa; phylum Arthropoda; class Insecta; order Diptera; family Tephritidae; genus Eurosta; species Eurosta solidaginis. The sequence continues at coordinate 184,042,039 of NC_090323.1, forward strand.
CCGTCTAAAACACATGAATATTACGAACATAAGAAAGATGGGAAAATGCTTAAATCCATTCCAAATTAAGGTCTCATTAAAACTTTGAACAAGATCTTGATTATGTCATACCGCTTAAGTTCGAGCAGTGTTGTTACTCGTTTTAAAAAGCTATATAAATATTTTGTATTTTTCTTCATTAAGGGCCATGAAATTTTAATTCCTTTCTATAATTCTCCCAATAACCAAAATAAACATAATGTAAGTTTTGACCAAGTTTCCTCAAAAACAGTAAGCTTAAAAAACGTGACTGGGACCCCACATTCTCTTGTACAAACATTAAAAAGTCTACAGTAAGAAGGTTGTTTTATTTGAAGCGACGTAAACTCATTTTCAAAATTTCTATAGAAACCGTCTAAAATACATGCATTTTACGAACATAAGAAAGATAGGAAAATGCTTAAATCCATTCCAAATTAAGGTCTCATTAAAACTTTGAACAAGATCTTGATTATGTCATACCGCTTAAGTTCGAGCAGTGTTGCTACTCGTTTTAAAAAGCTGTATAAATATTTTGTATTTTTCTTCATTAAGGGCCATGAAATTTTAATTCCTTTCTATAATTCTCCCAATAACCAAAATAAACATAATGTAAGTTTTGACCAAGTTTCCTCAAAAACAGTAAGCTTAAAAAACGTGGTTGGGACCCCAAATTCTCTTGTACAAACCTTAAAAATTCTACAGTAAGAAGGTTGTTTTATTTGAAGCGACGTAAACTCATTTTCAAAATTTCTAGGGAAGCCGTCTAAAACACATTCATTTTACGAACATAAGAAAGATGGAAAATGCTTAAATCCATTCCAAATTAAGGTCTCATTAAAACTTTGAACAAGATCTTGATTACGTCATACCGCTTAAGTTCGAGCAGTGTTGTTACTCGTTTTAAAAAGCTATATAAATATTTTGTATTTTTCTTCATTAAGGGCCATGAAATTTTAATTCCTTTCTATAATTCTCCCAATAACCAAAATAAACATAATGTAAGTTTTGACCAAGTTTCCTCAAAAACAGTAAGCTTAAAAAACGTGGTTGGGACCCCAAATTCTCTTGTACAAACCTTAAAAATTCTACAGTAAGAAGGTTGTTTTATTTGAAGCGACGTAAACTCATTTTCAAAATTTCTAGGGAAGCCGTCTAAAACACATTCATTTTACGAACATAAGAAAGATGGAAAATGCTTAAATCCATTCCAAATTAAGGTCTCATTAAAACTTTGAACAAGATCTTGATTACGTCATACCGCTTAAGTTCGAGCAGTGTTGTTACTCATTTTAAAAAGTTTTTAATAAGTTTTCTCTAAAAACAGTGAGCTTAAAAAACGTGGTTGGGACCCCACATTCTCTAGTACAAACATTAAAAAGGCTACAGTAAGGTTGTTTTATTTGAAGCGACGTAAACTCATTTTCAAAATTTCTATAGAAGCCGTCTAAAACACATGAATTTTACGAACATAAGAAAGATGGGAAAATGCTTAAATCCATTCCAAATTAAGGTCTCATTAAAACTTTGAACAAGATCTTGATTATGTCATATCGCTTAAGTTCGAGCAGTGTTGTTTCTCAATATAAAAAGCTGTATAAATATTTTGTATTTTTCATCATTAAGGGCATTGAAATTTTAATTACGCACTTCTAACCAAAAATTTGCTCAAGGTTAAATGGGTTGAGTGCAAAAAAAATTTCGTTCCTATAATTCTCCCAATAACCTAAATAAACATAATGTAAGTTTTTAATAAATTTTCTCTAAAAACAGTGAGCTTAAAAAATGTTGTTGGGATCCCACATTCTCTTGTACAAACATTAAAAAGTCTACAGTAAGTTTGTTTTATTTGAAGCGACGTAAACTTATTTTAAAAATTCCTATAGAAACCGTCTAAAACTCATGCATTTTACGAACAAAAAAAAGATGGAAAAATGCGTAAATCCATTCCTAATTAAGGTCTCATTAAAACTTTGAACAAAATCTTGATTATGTCATACCGCTTAAGTCCGAGCAGTGTTGTTACTCAATATAAAAAAGCTGTATAAATAATTTGTATTTTTCATCATTAAGGACATTGAAATTTTAATTACGCACTTCTAACCAAAAATTTTTTCAAGGTTAAATGGGTTGAGTGGAAAAAAAATTTCCTTTTTATAATTCTCCCAATAACCAAAATAAACATAACGTAAGTTTTTAATAAGTTTTCTCTAAAAACAGTGAGCTTAAAAAACGTGGTTGGGACCCCACATTCTCTTGTACAAACATTAAAAAGTCTACAGTAAGGTTGTTTTATTTGAAGCGACGTAAACTCATTTTCAAAATTTCTATAGAAACCGTCTAAAATACATGCATTTTATGAACATAAGAAAGATGGGAAAATGCTTAAATCCATTCCAAATTAAGGTCTCATTAAAACTTTGAACAAGATCTTGATTATGTCATACCGCTTAAGTTCGAGCAGTGTTGTTACTCGTTTTAAAAAGCTATATAAATATTTTGTATTTTTCTTCATTAAGGGCCATGAAATTTTAATTCCTTTCTATAATTCTCCCAATAACCAAAATAAACATAATGTAAGTTTTGACCAAGTTTCCTCAAAAACAGTAAGCTTAAAAAACATGGTTGGGACCCCAAATTCTCTTGTACAAACCTTAAAAATTCTACAGTAAGAAGGTTGTTTTATTTGAAGCGACGTAAACTCATTTTCAAAATTTCTATAGAAACCGTCTAAAATACATGCATTTTACGAACATAAGAAAGATAAGAAAATGCTTAAATCCATTCCAAATTAAGGTCTCATTAAAACTTTGAACAAGATCTTGATTATGTCATACCGCTTAAGTTCGAGCAGTGTTGTTACTCGTTTTAAAAAGCTATATAAATATTTTGTATTTTTCTTCATTAAGGGCCATGAAATTTTAATTCCTTTCTATAATTCTCCCAATAACCAAAATAAACATAATGTAAGTTTTGACCAAGTTTCCTCAAAAACAGTAAGCTTAAAAAACATGGTTGGGACCCCAAATTCTCTTGTACAAACCTTAAAAATTCTACAGTAAGAAGGTTGTTTTATTTGAAGCGACGTAAACTCATTTTCAAAATTTCTAGGGAAGCCGTCTAAAACACATTCATTTTACGAACATAAGAAAGATGGAAAATGCTTAAATCCATTCCAAATTAAGGTCTCATTAAAACTTTGAACAAGATCTTGATTACGTCATACCGCTTAAGTTCGAGCAGTGTTGTTACTCATTTTAAAAAGTTTTTAATAAGTTTTCTCTAAAAACAGTGAGCTTAAAAAACGTGGTTGGGACCCCACATTCTCTAGTACAAACATTAAAAAGGCTACAGTAAGGTTGTTTTATTTGAAGCGACGTAAACTCATTTTCAAAATTTCTATAGAAGCCGTCTAAAACACATGAATTTTACGAACATAAGAAAGATGGGAAAATGCTTAAATCCATTCCAAATTAAGGTCTCATTAAAACTTTGAACAAGATCTTGATTATGTCATATCGCTTAAGTTCGAGCAGTGTTGTTACTCAATATAAAAAGCTGTATAAATATTTTGTATTTTTCATCATTAAGGGCATTGAAATTTTAATTACGCACTTCTAACCAAAAATTAGCTCGAGGTTAAATGGGTTGAGTGAAAAAAAAATTTCGTTTCTATAATTCTCCCAATAACCCAAATAAACATAATGTAAGTTTTTAATAAGTTTTCTCTAAAAACAGTGAGCTTAAAAAACGTGGTTGGGACCCCACATTCTCTTGTACAAACATTAAAAAGTCTACAGTAAGGTTGTTTTATTTGAAGCGACGTAAACTCATTTTCAAAATTTCTATAGAAACCGTCTAAAATACATGCATTTTATGAACATAAGAAACATGGGAAAATGCTTAAATCCATTCCAAATTAAGGTCTCATTAAAACTTTGAACAAGATCTTGATTATGTCATACCGCTTAAGTCCGAGCAGTGTTGTTACTCAATATAAAAAGCTGTATAAATATTTTGTATTTTTCATCATTAAGGGCATTGAAATTTTAATTACGCACTTCTAACCAAAAATTAGCTCGAGGTTAAATGGGTTGAGTGAAAAAAAAATTTCGTTTCTATAATTCTCCCAATAACCCAAATAAACATAATGTAAGTTTTTAATAAATTTTCTCTAAAAACAGTGAGCTTAAAAAACGTGGTTGGGACCCCACATTCTCTTGTACAAACATTAAAAAGTCTACAGTAAGGTTGTTTTATTTGAAGCGACGTAAACTCATTTTCAAAATGTCTATAGAAACCGTCTAAAATACATGCATTTTACGAACATAAGAAAAATGGGAAAATGCTTAAATCCATTCCAAATTAAGGTCTCATTAAAACTTTGAACAAGATCTTGATTATGTCATACCGCTTAAGTATGAGCAGTGTTGTTACTCAATATAAAAAGCTGTATAAATATTTTGTATTTTTCATCATTAAGGGCATTGAAATTTTAATTACGCACTTCTAACCAAAAATTAGCTCGAGGTTAAATGGGTTGAGTGAAAAAAAAATTTCGTTTCTATAATTCTCCCAATAACCCAAATAAACATAATGTAAGTTTTTAATAAATTTTCTCTAAAAACAGTGAGCTTAAAAAACGTGGTTGGGACCCCACATTCTCTTGTACAAACATTAAAAAGTCTACAGTAAGGTTGTTTTATTTGAAGCGACGTAAACTCATTTTCAAAATGTCTATAGAAACCGTCTAAAATACATGCATTTTACGAACATAAGAAAAATGGGAAAATGCTTAAATCCATTCCAAATTAAGGTCTCATTAAAACTTTGAACAAGATCTTGATTATGTCATACCGCTTAAGTATGAGCAGTGTTGTTACTCAATATAAAAAGCTGTATAAATATTTTGTATTTTTCATCATTAAGGGCATTGAAATTTTAATTACGCACTTCTAACCAAAAATTAGCTCCAGGTTAAATGGGTTGAGTGAAAAAAAAATTTCGTTTCTATAATTCTCCCAATAACCCAAATAAACATAATGTAAGTTTTTAGTAAATTTTCTCTAAAAACAGTGAGCTTAAAAAACGTGGTTGGGACCCCACATTCTCTAGTAAAAACATTAAAAAGTCTACAGTAAGGTTGTTTTATTTGAAGCGACGTAAACTTATTTTAAAAATTCCTATAGAAACTGTCTAAAACTCATGCATTTTATGAACAAAAAAAAGATGGAAAAATGCGTAAATCCATTCCTAATTAAGGTCTCATTAAAACTTTGAACAAGATCTTGATTATGTCATACCGCTGAAGTTCGAGCAGTGTTGTTACTCAATATGAAAAGCTGTATAAATATTTTATATTTTTCTTCATTAAGGGCATTGAAATTTTAATTACGCACTTCTAACCAAAAATTTGCTCAAGGTTAAATGGGTTGGGTGCACAAAAAAAAAATTTCGTTTCTATAATTCTCCCAATAACCAAAATAAACATAATGTAAGTTTTGACCAAGTTTCCTCAAAAACAGTAAGCTTAAAAAACGTGGCTGGGACCCCACATTCTCTTGTACAAACATTAAAAAGTCTACAGTAAGAAGGTTGTTTTATTTGAAGCGACGTAAACTCATTTTCAAAATTTCTAGAGAAGCCGTCTAAAACACATGAATATTACGAACATAAGAAAGATGGGAAAATGCTTAAATCCATTCCAAATTAAGGTCTCATTAAAACTTTGAACAAGATCTTGATTATGTCATACCGCTTAAGTTCGAGCAGTGTTGTTACTCGTTTTAAAAAGCTATATAAATATTTTGTATTTTTCTTCATTAAGGGCCATGAAATTTTAATTCCTTTCTATAATTCTCCCAATAACCAAAATAAACATAATGTAAGTTTTGACCAAGTTTCCTCAAAAACAGTAAGCTTAAAAAACGTGGCTGGGACCCCACATTCTCTTGTACAAACATTAAAAAGTCTACAGTAAGAAGGTTGTTTTATTTGAAGCGACGTAAACTCATTTTCAAAATTTCTAGAGAAGCCGTCTAAAACACATGAATATTACGAACATAAGAAAGATGGGAAAATGCTTAAATCCATTCCAAATTAAGGTCTCATTAAAACTTTGAACAAGATCTTGATTATGTCATACCGCTTAAGTTCGAGCAGTGTTGTTACTCGTTTTAAAAAGCTATATAAATATTTTGTATTTTTCTTCATTAAGGGCCATGAAATTTTAATTCCTTTCTATAATTCTCCCAATAACCAAAATAAACATAATGTAAGTTTTGACCAAGTTTCCTCAAAAACAGTAAGCTTAAAAAACGTGACTGGGACCCCACATTCTCTTGTACAAACATTAAAAAGTCTACAGTAAGAAGGTTGTTTTATTTGAAGCGACGTAAACTCATTTTCAAAATTTCTATAGAAACCGTCTAAAATACATGCATTTTACGAACATAAGAAAGATAGGAAAATGCTTAAATCCATTCCAAATTAAGGTCTCATTAAAACTTTGAACAAGATCTTGATTATGTCATACCGCTTAAGTTCGAGCAGTGTTGTTACTCGTTTTAAAAAGCTATATAAATATTTTGTATTTTTCTTCATTAAGGGCCATGAAATTTTAATTCCTTTCTATAATTCTCCCAATAACCAAAATAAACATAATGTAAGTTTTGACCAAGTTTCCTCAAAAACAGTAAGCTTAAAAAACGTGGCTGGGACCCCACATTCTCTTGTACAAACATTAAAAAGTCTACAGTAAGAAGGTTGTTTTATTTGAAGCGACGTAAACTCATTTTCAAAATTTCTAGAGAAGCCGTCTAAAACACATGAATATTACGAACATAAGAAAGATGGGGAAATGCTTAAATCCATTCCAAATTAAGGTCTCATTAAAACTTTGAACAAGATCTTGATTATGTCATACCGCTTAAGTTCGAGCAGTGTTGTTACTCGTTTTAAAAAGCTATATAAATATTTTGTATTTTTCTTCATTAAGGGCCATGAAATTTTAATTCCTTTCTATAATTCTCCCAATAACCAAAATAAACATAATGTAAGTTTTGACCAAGTTTCCTCAAAAACAGTAAGCTTAAAAAACGTGACTGGGACCCCACATTCTCTTGTACAAACATTAAAAAGTCTACAGTAAGAAGGTTGTTTTATTTGAAGCGACGTAAACTCATTTTCAAAATTTCTATAGAAACCGTCTAAAATACATGCATTTTACGAACATAAGAAAGATAGGAAAATGCTTAAATCCATTCCAAATTAAGGTCTCATTAAAACTTTGAACAAGATCTTGATTATGTCATACCGCTTAAGTTCGAGCAGTGTTGTTACTCGTTTTAAAAAGCTATATAAATATTTTGTATTTTTCTTCATTAAGGGCCATGAAATTTTAATTCCTTTCTATAATTCTCCCAATAACCAAAATAAACATAATGTAAGTTTTGACCAAGTTTCCTCAAAAACAGTAAGCTTAAAAAACGTGGTTGGGACCCCAAATTCTCTTGTACAAACCTTAAAAATTCTACAGTAAGAAGGTTGTTTTATTTGAAGCGACGTAAACTCATTTTCAAAATTTCTAGGGAAGCCGTCTAAAACACATTCATTTTACGAACATAAGAAAGATGGAAAATGCTTAAATCCATTCCAAATTAAGGTCTCATTAAAACTTTGAACAAGATCTTGATTACGTCATACCGCTTAAGTTCGAGCAGTGTTGTTACTCATTTTAAAAAGTTTTTAATAAGTTTTCTCTAAAAACAGTGAGCTTAAAAAACGTGGTTGGGACCCCACATTCTCTAGTACAAACATTAAAAAGGCTACAGTAAGGTTGTTTTATTTGAAGCGACGTAAACTCATTTTCAAAATTTCTATAGAAGCCGTCTAAAACACATGCATTTTACGAAAAAAAAAGATGGAAAAATGCGTAAATCCATTCCTAATTAAGGTCTCATTAAAACTTTGAACAAGATCTTGATTATGTCATACCGCTGAAGTTCGAGCAGTGTTGTTACTCAATATGAAAAGCTGTATAAATATTTTATATTTTTCTTCATTAAGGGCATTGAAATTTTAATTACGCACTTCTAACCAAAAATTTGCTCAAGGTTAAATGGGTTGAGTGAAAAAAAAATTTCGTTTCTATAATTCTCCCAATAACCCAAATAAACATAATGTAAGTTTTTAATAAATTTTCTCTAAAAACAGTGAGCTTAAAAAACGTGGTTGGGACCCCACATTCTCTAGTAAAAACATTAAAAAGTCTACAGTAAGGTTGTTTTATTTGAAGCGACGTAAACTTATTTTAAAAATTCCTATAGAAACTGTCTAAAACTCATGCATTTTACGAACAAAAAAAAGATGGAAAAATGCGTAAATCCATTCCTAATTAAGGTCTCATTAAAACTTTGAACAAGATCTTGATTATGTCATACCGCTGAAGTTCGAGCAGTGTTGTTACTCAATATGAAAAGCTGTATAAATATTTTATATTTTTCTTCATTAAGGGCATTGAAATTTTAATTACGCACTTCTAACCAAAAATTTGCTCAAGGTTAAATGGGTTGAGTGAAAAAAAAATTTCGTTTCTATAATTCTCCCAATAACCCAAATAAACATTATGAAAGTTTTTAATAAATTTTCTCTAAAAACAGTGAGCTTAAAAAACGTGGTTGGGACCCCACATTCTCTAGTAAAAACATTAAAAAGTCTACAGTAAGGTTGTTTTATTTGAAGCGACGTAAACTTATTTTAAAAATTCCTATAGAAACTGTCTAAAACTCATGCATTTTACGAACAAAAAGAAGATGGAAAAATGCATAAATCCATTCCTAATTAAGGTCTCATTAAAACTTTGAACAAGATCTTGATTATGTCATACCGCTGAAGTTCGAGCAGTGTTGTTACTCAATATGAAAAGCTGTATAAATATTTTATATTTTTCTTCATTAAGGGCATTGAAATTTTAATTACGCACTTCTAACCAAAAATTTGCTCAAGGTTAAATGGGTTGAGTGAAAAAAAAATTTCGTTTCTATAATTCTCCCAATAACCCAAATAAACATTATGAAAGTTTTTAATAAATTTTCTCTAAAAACAGTGAGCTTAAAAAACGTGGTTGGGACCCCACATTCTCTAGTAAAAACATTAAAAAGTCTACAGTAAGGTTGTTTTATTTGAAGCGACGTAAACTTATTTTAAAAATTCCTATAGAAACTGTCTAAAACTCATGCATTTTACGAACAAAAAAAAGATGGAAAAATGCGTAAATCCATTCCTAATTAAGGTCTCATTAAAACTTTGAACAAGATCTTGATTATGTCATACCGCTGAAGTTCGAGCAGTGTTGTTACTCAATATGAAAAGCTGTATAAATATTTTATATTTTTCTTCATTAAGGGCATTGAAATTTTAATTACGCACTTCTAACCAAAAATTTGCTCAAGGTTAAATGGGTTGAGTGAAAAAAAAATTTCGTTTCTATAATTCTCCCAATAACCCAAATAAACATTATGAAAGTTTTTAATAAATTTTCTCTAAAAACAGTGAGCTTAAAAAACGTGGTTGGGACCCCACATTCTCTAGTAAAAACATTAAAAAGTCTACAGTAAGGTTGTTTTATTTGAAGCGACGTAAACTTATTTTAAAAATTCCTATAGAAACTGTCTAAAACTCATGCATTTTACGAACAAAAAAAAGATGGAAAAATGCGTAAATCCATTCCTAATTAAGGTCTCATTAAAACTTTGAACAAGATCTTGATTATGTCATACCGCTGAAGTTCGAGCAGTGTTGTTACTCAATATGAAAAGCTGTATAAATATTTTATATTTTTCTTCATTAAGGGCATTGAAATTTTAATTACGCACTTCTAACCAAAAATTTGCTCAAGGTTAAATGGGTTGAGTGAAAAAAAAATTTCGTTTCTATAATTCTCCCAATAACCCAAATAAACATTATGAAAGTTTTTAATAAATTTTCTCTAAAAACAGTGAGCTTAAAAAACGTGGTTGGGACCCCACATTCTCTAGTAAAAACATTAAAAAGTCTACAGTAAGGTTGTTTTATTTGAAGCGACGTAAACTTATTTTAAAAATTCCTATAGAAACTGTCTAAAACTCATGCATTTTACGAACAAAAAAAAGATGGAAAAATGCGTAAATCCATTCCTAATTAAGGTCTCATTAAAACTTTGAACAAGATCTTGATTATGTCATACCGCTGAAGTTCGAGCAGTGTTGTTACTCAATATGAAAAGCTGTATAAATATTTTATATTTTTCTTCATTAAGGGCATTGAAATTTTAATTACGCACTTCTAACCAAAAATTTGCTCAAGGTTAAATGGGTTGAGTGAAAAAAAAATTTCGTTTCTATAATTCTCCCAATAACCCAAATAAACATTATGAAAGTTTTTAATAAATTTTCTCTAAAAACAGTGAGCTTAAAAAACGTGGTTGGGACCCCACATTCTCTAGTAAAAACATTAAAAAGTCTACAGTAAGGTTGTTTTATTTGAAGCGACGTAAACTTATTTTAAAAATTCCTATAGAAACTGTCTAAAACTCATGCATTTTACGAACAAAAAAAAGATGGAAAAATGCGTAAATCCATTCCTAATTAAGGTCTCATTAAAACTTTGAACAAGATCTTGATTATGTCATACCGCTGAAGTTCGAGCAGTGTTGTTACTCAATATGAAAAGCTGTATAAATATTTTATATTTTTCTTCATTAAGGGCATTGAAATTTTAATTACGCACTTCTAACCAAAAATTTGCTCAAGGTTAAATGGGTTGAGTGAAAAAAAAATTTCGTTTCTATAATTCTCCCAATAACCCAAATAAACATTATGAAAGTTTTTAATAAATTTTCTCTAAAAACAGTGAGCTTAAAAAACGTGGTTGGGACCCCACATTCTCTAGTAAAAACATTAAAAAGTCTACAGTAAGGTTGTTTTATTTGAAGCGACGTAAACTTATTTTAAAAATTCCTATAGAAACTGTCTAAAACTCATGCATTTTACGAACAAAAAAAAGATGGAAAAATGCGTAAATCCATTCCTAATTAAGGTCTCATTAAAACTTTGAACAAGATCTTGATTATGTCATACCGCTGAAGTTCGAGCAGTGTTGTTACTCAATATGAAAAGCTGTATAAATATTTTATATTTTTCTTCATTAAGGGCATTGAAATTTTAATTACGCACTTCTAACCAAAAATTTGCTCAAGGTTAAATGGGTTGAGTGAAAAAAAAATTTCGTTTCTATAATTCTCCCAATAACCCAAATAAACATTATGAAAGTTTTTAATAAATTTTCTCTAAAAACAGTGAGCTTAAAAAACGTGGTTGGGACCCCACATTCTCTAGTAAAAACATTAAAAAGTCTACAGTAAGGTTGTTTTATTTGAAGCGACGTAAACTTATTTTAAAAATTCCTATAGAAACTGTCTAAAACTCATGCATTTTACGAACAAAAAAAAGATGGAAAAATGCGTAAATCCATTCCTAATTAAGGTCTCATTAAAACTTTGAACAAGATCTTGATTATGTCATACCGCTGAAGTTCGAGCAGTGTTGTTACTCAATATGAAAAGCTGTATAAATATTTTATATTTTTCTTCATTAAGGGCATTGAAATTTTAATTACGCACTTCTAACCAAAAATTTGCTCAAGGTTAAATGGGTTGAGTGAAAAAAAAATTTCGTTTCTATAATTCTCCCAATAACCCAAATAAACATAATGTAAGTTTTTAATAAATTTTCTCTAAAAACAGTGAGCTTAAAAAACGTGGTTGGGACCCCACATTCTCTAGTAAAAACATTAAAAAGTCTACAGTAAGGTTGTTTTATTTGAAGCGACGTAAACTTATTTTAAAAATTCCTATAGAAACTGTCTAAAACTCATGCATTTTACGAACAAAAAAAAGATGGAAAAATGCGTAAATCCATTCCTAATTAAGGTCTCATTAAAACTTTGAACAAGATCTTGATTATGTCATACCGCTGAAGTTCGAGCAGTGTTGTTACTCAATATGAAAAGCTGTATAAATATTTTATATTTTTCTTCATTAAGGGCATTGAAATTTTAATTACGCACTTCTAACCAAAAATTTGCTCAAGGTTAAATGGGTTGAGTGAAAAAAAAATTTCGTTTCTATAATTCTCCCAATAACCCAAATAAACATAATGTAAGTTTTTAATAAATTTTCTCTAAAAACAGTGAGCTTAAAAAACGTGGTTGGGACCCCACATTCTCTAGTAAAAACATTAAAAAGTCTACAGTAAGGTTGTTTTATTTGAAGCGACGTAAACTTATTTTAAAAATTCCTATAGAAACTGTCTAAAACTCATGCATTTTACGAACAAAAAAAAGATGGAAAAATGCGTAAATCCATTCCTAATTAAGGTCTCATTAAAACTTTGAACAAGATCTTGATTATGTCATACCGCTGAAGTTCGAGCAGTGTTGTTACTCAATATGAAAAGCTGTATAAATATTTTATATTTTTCTTCATTAAGGGCATTGAAATTTTAATTACGCACTTCTAACCAAAAATTTGCTCAAGGTTAAATGGTTTGAGGGCAAAAAAAAATTTCGTTTCTATAATTCTCCCAATAACCAAAATAAACATAATGTAAGTTTTGACCAAGTTTCCTCAAAAACAGTAAGCTTAAAAAACGTGGCTGGGACCCCACATTCTCTTGTACAAACATTAAAAAGTCTACAGTAAGAAGGTTGTTTTATTTGAAGCGACGTAAACTCATTTTCAAAATTTCTATAGAAACCGTCTAAAACTCATGCATTTTACGAACAAAAAAAAGATGGGAAAATGCTTAAATCCATTCCAAATTAAGGTCTCATTAAAACTTTGAACAAGATCTTGATTATGTCATACCGCTTAAGTTCGAGCAGTGTTGTTACTCGTTTTAAAAAGCTATATAAATATTTTGTATTTTTCTTCATTAAGGGCCATGAAATTTTAATTCCTTTCTATAATTCTCCCAATAACCAAAATAAACATAATGTAAGTTTTGACCAAGTTTCCTCAAAAACAGTAAGCTTAAAAAACGTGGCTGGGACCCCACATTCTCTTGTACAAACATTAAAAAGTCTACAGTAAGAAGGTTGTTTTATTTGAAGCGACGTAAACTCATTTTCAAAATTTCTAGAGAAGCCGTCTAAAACACATGAATATTACGAACATAAGAAAGATGGGAAAATGCTTAAATCCATTCCAAATTAAGGTCTCATTAAAACTTTGAACAAGATCTTGATTATGTCATACCGCTTAAGTTCGAGCAGTGTTGTTACTCGTTTTAAAAAGCTATATAAATATTTTGTATTTTTCTTCATTAAGGGCCATGAAATTTTAATTCCTTTCTATAATTCTCCCAATAACCAAAATAAACATAATGTAAGTTTTGACCAAGTTTCCTCAAAAACAGTAAGCTTAAAAAACGTGGCTGGGACCCCACATTCTCTTGTACAAACATTAAAAAGTCTACAGTAAGAAGGTTGTTTTATTTGAAGCGACGTAAACTCATTTTCAAAACTTCTAGAGAAGCCGTCTAAAACACATGAATATTACGAACATAAGAAAGATGGGAAAATGCTTAAATCCATTCCAAATTAAGGTCTCATTAAAACTTTGAACAAGATCTTGATTATGTCATACCGCTTAAGTTCGAGCAGTGTTGTTACTCGTTTTAAAAAGCTATATAAATATTTTGTATTTTTCTTCATTAAGGGCCATGAAATTTTAATTCCTTTCTATAATTCTCCCAATAACCAAAATAAACATAATGTAAGTTTTGACCAAGTTTCCTCAAAAACAGTAAGCTTAAAAAACGTGGCTGGGACCCCACATTCTCTTGTACAAACATTAAAAAGTCTACAGTAAGAAGGTTGTTTTATTTGAAGCGACGTAAACTCATTTTCAAAATTTCTATAGAAACCGTCTAAAACTCATGCATTTTACGAACAAAAAAAAGATGGGAAAATGCTTAAATCCATTCCAAATTAAGGTCTCATTAAAACTTTGCACAAGATCTTGATTATGTCATACCGCTTAAGTTCGAGCAGTGTTGTTACTCGTTTTAAAAAGCTATATAAATATTTTGTATTTTTCTTCATTAAGGGCCATGAAATTTTAATTCCTTTCTATAATTCTCCCAATAACCAAAATAAACATAATGTAAGTTTTGACCAAGTTTCCTCAAAAACAGTAAGCTTAAAAAACGTGGTTGGGACCCCAAATTCTCTTGTACAAACCTTAAAAATTCTACAGTAAGAAGGTTGTTTTATTTGAAGCGACGTAAACTCATTTTCAAATTTCTAGGGAAGCCGTCTAAAACACATTCATTTTACGAACATAAGAAAGATGGAAAATGCTTAAATCCATTCCAAATTAAGGTCTCATTAAAACTTTGAACAAGATCTTGATTACGTCATACCGCTTAAGTTCGAGCAGTGTTGTTACTCATTTTAAAAAGTTTTTAATAAGTTTTCTCTAAAAACAGTGAGCTTAAAAAACGTGGTTGGGACCCCACATTCTCTAGTACAAACATTAAAAAGGCTACAGTAAGGTTGTTTTATTTGAAGCGACGTAAACTCATTTTCAAATTTTCTATAGAAGCCGTCTAAAACACATGCATTTTACGAAAAAAAAAAGATGGAAAAATGCGTAAATCCATTCCAAATTAAGGTCTCATTAAAACTTTGAACAAGATCTTGATTATGTCATACCGCTTAAGTCCGAGCAGTGTTGTTACTCGTTTTAAAAAGCTGTATAAACATTTTTTGTTTTTCTTCATTAAGGGCATTGAAATTTTAATTACGCACTTCTAACCAAAAATTTGCTCAAGGTTAAATGGGTTGAGTGGAAAAAATTTCCTTTGTATAATTCTCCCAATAACCAAAATAAACATAATGTAAGTTTTTAATAAGTTTTCTCAGAAAACTATAAGCTTAAAAAACGTGGTTGGGACCCCACATTCTCTAGTACAAACATTAAAAAGGCTACAGTAAGGTTGTTTTATTTGAAGCGACGTAAACTCATTTTCAAAATTTCTATAGAAGCCGTCTAAAACACATGCATTTTACGAAAAAAAAAAGATGGAAAAATGCGTAAATCCATTCCTAACTAAGGTCTCATTAAAACTTTGAACAAGATCTTGATTATGTCATACCGCTTAGGTTCGAGCAGTGTTGTTACTCATTTTAAAAATCTGTATAAAGATTTTGTATTTTTTATCATTAAGGACATTGAAATTTTAATTACGCACTTCTAACCAAAAATTTGCTCAAGGTTAAATGGGTTGAGTGCAAAAAAAAATTTCGTTTCTATAATTCTCCCAATAATTAAATAAACATAATGTAAGTTTTTAATAAATTTTCTCTAAAGACAGTGAGCTTAAAAAACGTGGTTGGGACCGCACAGGTATCATTAAAACTTTGCACAAGATCTTGATTATGTCATACCGCTTAGGTTCGAGCAGTGTTGTTACTCATTTTAAAAATCTGTATAAAGATTTTGTATTTTTTATCATTAAGGACATTGAAATTTTAATTACGCACTTCTAACCAAAAATTAGCTCAAGGTTAAATGGGTTGAGTGCAAAAAAAAATTTCGTTCCTATAATTCTCCCAATAACCAAAATAAACATAATGTAAGTTTTTAATAAGTTTTCTCAGAAAACAATAAGCTTAAAAAACGTGGTTGTGACCGCACATTCTCTTGTACAAACATTAAAAAGTCTACAGTAAGGTTGTTTTATTTGAAGCGACGTAAACTTTATTTTAAAAATGTCTATAGAAGCCGTCTAAAACACATGAATTTTACGAACATAAGACAGTTGGAAAAATGCTTAAATCCATTCCAAATTAAGGTCTAATTAAAACTTTGCACAAGATCTTGATTATGTCATACCGCTTAGGTTCGAGCAGTGTTGTTACTCATTTTAAAAATCTGTATAAAGATTTTGTATTTTTCATCATTAAGGACATTGAAATTTTAATTACGCACTTCTAACCAAAAATTAGCTCAAGGTTAAATGGGTCGAGTGCAAAAAAAAATTTCGTTTCTATAATTCTCCCAATAATTAAATAAACATAATGTAAGTTTTTAATAAATTTTCTCTAAAGACAGTGAGCTTAAAAAACGTGGTTGGGACCGCACAGGTATCATTAAAACTTTGCACAAGATCTTGATTATGTCATACCGCTTAGGTTCGAGCAGTGTTGTTACTCATTTTAAAAATCTGTATAAAGATTTTGTATTTTTTATCATTAAGGACATTGAAATTTTAATTACGCACTTCTAACCAAAAATTTGCTCAAGGTTAAATGGGTTGAGTGCAAAAAAAAATTTCGTTTCTATAATTCTCCCAATAATTAAATAAACATAATGTAAGTTTTTAATAAATTTTCTCTAAAGACAGTGAGCTTAAAAAACGTGGTTGGGACCGCACAGGTATCATTAAAACTTTGCACAAGATCTTGATTATGTCATACCGCTTAGGTTCGAGCAGTGTTGTTACTCATTTTAAAAATCTGTATAAAGATTTTGTATTTTTTATCATTAAGGACATTGAAATTTTAATTACGCACTTCTAACCAAAAATTAGCTCAAGGTTAAATGGGTTGAGTGCAAAAAAAAATTTCGTTCCTATAATACTCCCAATAACCAAAATAAACATAATGTAAGTTTTTAATAAGTTTTCTCAGAAAACAATAAGCTTAAAAAACGTGGTTGTGACCGCACATTCTCTTGTACAAACATTAAAAAGTCTACAGTAAGGTTGTTTTATTTGAAGCGACGTAAACTTTATTTTAAAAATGTCTATAGAAGCCGTCTAAAACACATGAATTTTACGAACATAAGACAGTTGGAAAAATGCTTAAATCCATTCCAAATTAAGGTCTAATTAAAACTTTGCACAAGATCTTGATTATGTCATACCGCTTAGGTTCGAGCAGTGTTGTTACTCATTTTAAAAAGCTGTATAAAGATTTTGTATTTTTCATCATTAAGGACATTGAAATTTTAATTACGCACTTCTAACCAAAAATTAGCTCAAGGTTAAATGGGTCGAGTGCAAAAAAAAATTTCGTTTCTATAATTCTCCCAATAATTAAATAAACATAATGTAAGTTTTTAATAAATTTTCTCTAAAGACAGTGAGCTTAAAAAACGTGGTTGGGACCGCACAGGTATCATTAAAACTTTGCACAAGATCTTGATTATGTCATACCGCTTAGGTTCGAGCAGTGTTGTTACTCATTTTAAAAATCTGTATAAAGATTTTGTATTTTTTATCATTAAGGACATTGAAATTTTAATTACGCACTTCTAACCAAAAATTAGCTCAAGGTTAAATGGGTTGAGTGCAAAAAAAAATTTCGTTCCTATAATTCTCCCAATAACCAAAATAAACATAATGTAAGTTTTTAATAAGTTTTCTCAGAAAACAATAAGCTTAAAAAACGTGGTTGTGACCGCACATTCTCTTGTACAAACATTAAAAAGTCTACAGTAAGGTTGTTTTATTTGAAGCGACGTAAACTTTATTTTAAAAATGTCTATAGAAGCCGTCTAAAACACATGAATTTTACGAACATAAGACAGTTGGAAAAATGCTTAAATCCATTCCAAATTAAGGTCTAATTAAAACTTTGCACAAGATCTTGATTATGTCATACCGCTTAGGTTCGAGCAGTGTTGTTACTCATTTTAAAAAGCTGTATAAAGATTTTGTATTTTTCATCATTAAGGACATTGAAATTTTAATTACGCACTTCTAACCAAAAATTAGCTCAAGGTTAAATGGGTCGAGTGCAAAAAAAAATTTCGTTTCTATAATTCTCCCAATAATTAAATAAACATAATGTAAGTTTTTAATAAATTTTCTCTAAAGACAGTGAGCTTAAAAAACGTGGTTGGGACCGCACAGGTATCATTAAAACTTTGCACAAGATCTTGATTATGTCATACCGCTTAGGTTCGAGCAGTGTTGTTACTCATTTTAAAAATCTGTATAAAGATTTTGTATTTTTTATCATTAAGGACATTGAAATTTTAATTACGCACTTCTAACCAAAAATTAGCTCAAGGTTAAATGGGTTGAGTGCAAAAAAAAATTTCGTTCCTATAATTCTCCCAATAACCAAAATAAACATAATGTAAGTTTTTAATAAGTTTTCTCAGAAAACAATAAGCTTAAAAAACGTGGTTGTGACCGCACATTCTCTTGTACAAACATTAAAAAGTCTACAGTAAGGTTGTTTTATTTGAAGCGACGTAAACTTTATTTTAAAAATGTCTATAGAAGCCGTCTAAAACACATGAATTTTACGAACATAAGACAGTTGGAAAAATGCTTAAATCCATTCCAAATTAAGGTCTAATTAAAACTTTGCACAAGATCTTGATTATGTCATACCGCTTAGGTTCGAGCAGTGTTGTTACTCATTTTAAAAAGCTGTATAACGATTTTGTATTTTTCATCATTAAGGACATTGAAATTTTAATTACGCACTTCTAACCAAAAATTAGCTCAAGGTTAAATGGGTCGAGTGCAAAAAAAAATTTCGTTTCTATAATTCTCCCAATAATTAAATAAACATAATGTAAGTTTTTAATAAATTTTCTCTAAAGACAGTGAGCTTAAAAAACGTGGTTGGGACCGCACAGGTATCATTAAAACTTTGCACAAGATCTTGATTATGTCATACCGCTTAGGTTCGAGCAGTGTTGTTACTCATTTTAAAAAGCTGTATAACGATTTTGTATTTTTCATCATTAAGGACATTGAAATTTTAATTACGCACTTCTAACCAAAAATTAGCTCAAGGTTAAATGGGTCGAGTGCAAAAAAAAATTTCGTTTCTATAATTCTCCCAATAATTAAATAAACATAATGTAAGTTTTTAATAAATTTTCTCTAAAGACAGTGAGCTTAAAAAACGTGGTTGGGACCGCACAGGTATCATTAAAACTTTGCACAAGATCTTGATTATGTCATACCGCTTAGGTTCGAGCAGTGTTGTTACTCATTTTAAAAATCTGTATAAAGATTTTGTATTTTTTATCATTAAGGACATTGAAATTTTAATTACGCACTTCTAACCAAAAATTAGCTCAAGGTTAAATGGGTTGAGTGCAAAAAAAAATTTCGTTCCTATAATTCTCCCAATAACCAAAATAAACATAATGTAAGTTTTTAATAAGTTTTCTCAGAAAACAATAAGCTTAAAAAACGTGGTTGTGACCGCACATTCTCTTGTACAAACATTAAAAAGTCTACAGTAAGGTTGTTTTATTTGAAGCGACGTAAACTTTATTTTAAAAATGTCTATAGAAGCCGTCTAAAACACATGAATTTTACGAACATAAGACAGTTGGAAAAATGCTTAAATCCATTCCAAATTAAGGTCTCATTAAAAGTTTGAACAAGATCTTGGTTATGTCATACCGCTTAAGTCCGAGCAGTGTTGTTACTCAATATAAAAAGCTATATAAATATTTTGTATTTTTCATCATTAAGGGCATTGAAATTTTAATTACGCACTTCTAACCAAAAATTAGCTCAAGGATAAATGGGTCGAGTGCAAAAAAAAATTTCGTTTCTATAATTCTCCCAATAATTAAATAAACATAATATAAGTTTTTAATAAATTTTCTCTAAAGACAGTGAGCTTAAAAAACGTGGTTGGGACCCCACAGGTATCATTAAAACTTTGCACAAGATCTTGATTATGTCATACCGCTTAGGTTCGAGCAGTGTTGTTACTCATTTTAAAAAGCTGTATAAAGATTTTGTATTTTTCATCATTAAGGACATTGAAATTTTAATTACGCACTTCTAACCAAAAATTAGCTCAAGGTTAAATGGGTTGAGTGCAAAAAAAAATTCCTTTCTATAATTCTCCCAATAACCAAAATAAACATAATGTAAGTTTTTAATAAGTTTTCTCTAAAAACAGTGAGCTTAAAAAACGTGGTTGAGACCCCACCTTCTCTTGTACAAACATTAAAAAGTCTACAGCAAGAAGGTTGTTTTATTTGAAGCGACATAATCTCATTTTCAAAATTTCTATAGAAACCGTCTAAAATACATGCA
Source organism: Eurosta solidaginis (assembly GCF_040869045.1). Classification (NCBI taxonomy): domain Eukaryota; kingdom Metazoa; phylum Arthropoda; class Insecta; order Diptera; family Tephritidae; genus Eurosta; species Eurosta solidaginis. The sequence continues at coordinate 184,062,186 of NC_090323.1, forward strand.
TTCTACGAACATAAGAAAGATGGAAAAATGCGTAAATCCATTCCTAATTAAGGTCTCATTAAAACTTTGAACAAGATCTTGATTATGTCATACCGCTTAAGTTCGAGCAGTGTTGTTACTCATTTTAAAAAGTTGTATAAACATTTTGTATTTTTCATCAATAATAAATAATAATTTCGCTGATTCTGAGTTTTTTGATCCAAAACTTTTTTATATTTTTCGTAAAGATAGACACTCAAATAAAACAAATTGCTTGAGAGGAGGAGGGGTTTTAATTGCAGTCAATCGAAAGTTTCGCTCTTTTGTTGTTGAATTGAAGATGACGATTCTCTTCTCGATCAACTGTTTGTGTATATATATGGAAATTCTAGCAATTTATTTGTTTGTGTTTCTTACATACCACCTGCCAGCCATGAATTTATATGAAAGAAATGATGAGTGTCATTTTTGTGTCTTGGGTGACTTTAATTTGAGTAAAATAACGTGGTCAGATTTTCTTAAGAATGGTATCCTAACTCCAACTAATGTTAATAGTTCCCATGAAATAAATTTCATAGATAGTCTCTTTAGTATTATTCTTACTCAAATCAATTCGTTTTTTAATCAGCTACATGATATTTTAGAACTTGTTTTCATAAAGATAAATATACTTATTATATGACAAATTTTAATACGCTAGATAAATTTTTGTATAAGCAGTATATTACTCGATATGAAGATGAGTTGAAAGTAAACCCAAAAGCTTTTTGGATTTATTACGCTTCAAAAAAGGTTGTTCAAATATTCCTACTTGTATGTCGTTTTTTGATAAAGCCTCGAATTGCTTATTGGATTCTCTCAACCTTTTCATTGATTACTTCAAATCATATTTTTTAACTGACACCAGCTCCCCGTGTAGCTATAATTACACTGATATTGGCTAAACGGCCGACTTTGGATCTTTGTTCGTTACTGAATTAGAATACAAGGCATCACCGCTCTATAATCTTCTTTAAAAAGTGACATTGGTGGTCTGTCCTCATTTATTTTAAAGAAATGCAGTTCGTCTCTCTGTATTCCATTAAACTATATTTTCAATCTTTCCCTATCAAGTAGTGAGTTTATTGACAAATGGCAAATAGCCTCGATTTCCCCAATATATAAGTCAGGCAATAACAATGATGTAACTAACCAGGGCCGCAGAGAGCCGAGCCGTGCCACTGGGACAGAACGCGTTTACGGGCCCCCATGAAAAATAAACTCAATCCAGTAAAAAAATAACATAACATACATCAATTTTTTAATTTACATTGTCAGTTTTATTTCATACTAGCTTATGCCCATGGTTTTTACCACACGTGTCTATAAAAATATGCGGGCTACGCGTAACTGGCCATGGGTAAAACATGAGTTGGTAAGATTGACTTCTGCTACAGCTAATGACTGTTGTTGTATGATATATTCATATTTGTAACAGGATTCCCCTCTCGTAGGTGAGGTTGGCAATTGAGTTGCAGAAGCCCTGAAGCTATAAAGGTTTGTATTGCGCTCATCAATCCCTTGATTCGCAGCTAATGATCGTCCTTGAGCTTCATTGAATAGGAAATTTGCGGCATTTACAATTGAAAAGACAAATCTATCGGTATCAATGGAATCCTTGGTTTTAAACTTTTTTGTTTTCGAAATTTTCCGATAAAATGAATTGCTTCAATGACATTCGTAAAAGTTTTGTGATGAAAAGCCTTGTCCTTCCTACTACATAATCGTGGAGAATCGAAATAACGAAGCATAAATATTATGATTTTGTGGGCCCTTTTTTAAGGATCAATCGATGAGGAGAAATTTCTGATGGCTCAAAATAGCTAATAAACTCAATCGGATATGCACAGCTTGGGGCTATTCCACGACTATGTTAATAGAGTGATAAGTTGTCTTGGTTCTAGTGATATTAACATCCTCATTTCAAGATGCCTAAAACCTTTTCTCAAAGCCATTTATAGTTTGTAAAGATATATTCAATATTTGGAAGAAACATTAGCTATTAAAGCTTCAGGTGATGTCATAATTTCTCAAAAGCTTGCAGGAAAAGAAATCAAATCTGTTAGTAAAGAAATAGGAATTTTGCCATAATTAATTTCAAGAAGTTGTTTAGCAAAAGCTGCTGCTGAAGTGTTTCCGTCAAATTACCCTCTCATATTTCTAAAAAGAGTAACTTTTTGTACGTAAAGCCGTCTATAGACGAAAAAGCACGAATTTACTTCAACTGCTGCTGTTCCACCAAGTAACAGGAAAGCACCACCTTTGGGATTGTGATTAAACCTTAAATTCTTAGGGGTTTGGTCTAAAACTTGCACCGACTGTTTATGAGTCATGGTGCACACATCGCACACCCTCACTTTGGCCTGACCGTTTGCTTATGTTGCACATCGGTGTATCAGATATTTGCAGATAGAGGTCATTTAAATGCGTACTTCCACCACACAAAGGGTATCCGCGGTATCTGAGAAAACAACTGCCATAGTGATTTCACGTTTTGCTCTTACATCAATTAATATCAAATTAAACGGAAATGTTTTTTCCGGTTCCTTCAGGTGTATCGAAAAATACCAACCCTGAAGATAACATAAAAGAATACTACAGGAATAACAGCCAAACCCAACTCTGCAATCAAACTTTACGTGTTGAAATAACCTAAGTTTTTAAGGCAGCCATAGTTCTGAAAGTCCCATTTGTCTTGTTTTTTTCCAATTTCATATATTACTGGTGCTGTTAGGACTTTACGTCAAATAGCTCCTTACCAATTTTCATTATTCCATTTGTATGGTAGGTGCCATCCCCTTTTTATATTGAAGTTATGTTTGGCCCATGCCATCTTTGGAAGGTTTCTAGTGCGTGATTCAAACTTAGTTGTGATCGGCCGATCGGTTTAGGGCGCAACCCGATTTATACCTACATACATTCATAAATTTAACATTATATATATATATATATAGAAGATTTGGATAGACTGAAGTTAACAAAAAAATGTTAACGGCGGAAGAAGGAATAACAGCCAAACAACTCCGTAGTCAAACTTTACGTGTTATAATAACTTAAGTTTGTACGGCAGCCATAGTTCTGAAAAATCCCATTTGAAGAAGGTGCCACGTCCCCTTTTCCCCCAATTCCACATTTTACTGGAGGTGTTAGGACTTAACCTCATATAGCTCTTTACCAATTTTCACTATCCTACCATTAATACATCCAGAGATATGCAATAAGTTAAAAAAGTCCGTTTATATGGGAGGTGCCACGCCCCCTTCTCCCCCACCCCACATTTTCTTGAGGGTGTTAAGGATTTACCTCATATAACTCCTTACTGAATTTCAATGTTCTAGCATGACTACCTTCAGAGTTATGTAGTACCAAATATTTATTTTGCATGGGAGGTGCCACGCCCCTTTTCCATATCGTTATTATTTTTAGCCTATGACCATCCTTGGAAGGTTTCTAGTGGGTTGTGCAAATTTGGTTGTGTACGGTCGATCCGTTTAGGACGCAACTCGATCTATACCCACATACATACATAATTTGAATTTTATATATGTATATAGATAAAATAAGTTTTACTGGAGCACTTACATAAATGAAATGTTAGATTTCATTGTTTGATTTGCTTACATTAACTTTTTCTAAATATGTACATTTTAAGAGGTTGAATCAGCTAAGGAAAACCTTCCGTGCTATTTGGTATATGAGTATGGAAATTACCGATTCAAAACTTATGCTGCGAGCAAAGCTGGACTCCAACGCCAATGTTCCAAGGCTTGTCAAGCGATTTTTGCTCATAACAGAACGTAAAAAATTTTTCACGCGTGACAATAGACTAAAAGAACGCTCCCCTTCAGCCACACTGACTGGAAGTGTGCAAAATATTCTTTATCTTATGGATAAGTAATGTTAGGAAAAAATACTTCCATCTTCAAATCATGAAATTTGTTCAGAAGTTGAAATGTGGCAGCGAATCACATCCCAAATTTGCTAAGTGGATGGCTTTGAGATGAATGATTTCATCTATTAGATCCTGTCAATACTGCTTTGCCTTGCCGGGCCCCCAAAAACTTTCCGGGCCCCAGGGAAATTGCCCTGGCTTCCCCCCCCCCCCCTCTCCGCGGCCCTGTAACTAACTATAGACACATCTCTAAACTGTCCACTTGCTTGAAACTCTTTGAGAAATTCATTACAGAAAAACTTGCCTTTGGAATAAAGGGCACCATTGATGAGTACCGACACGGTTTTCTCAGCGGGCGCTCCACTGTTACGAACCTTGCCTCCTTCTCCCAATTTTGCGTCAGTGCATTTAAGATTGGTAATCAAGTAGACGTTGTTTACACCGATTTCGCAAAGGCATTTAACACTGTTTCTCATAACATATTGTCACGAATATTAGAATCACTAAGTGATACTCACATCACATCGCTAGGGTGATTCTAAGAAGTGTGTGCGTAAATAAATAAATCATTATGTATGTACACATTATGACAAGCAACAGTTACATACACGCAGCGGGGAAATACACATAAACACATTAATCGTCGTTTACCCACATACATACAAGGCAACGAAGAGATAACTCACACACAGATGTACATAGTTAGTCAACAGTCAAAGTATTACTCACATTAATACACGCATATGCCTATGCGTGAGTCTATAAACTACAAATAGGTATACACATACATATGTAGCTCAATTACTAGGGTAAACAAGTAGAACATTCTACAAGGAGAAACATGAGGAATATCCCAACGATGCAGAAAAGAGTATAAAAGCGGCAAAAGCGGAGTAGTCTGACTTGAGTTTGATTTAAACACGATAACAGTTGTGAAGTATAAGTGTTATTCAAAGTAGTCTAATAAAGACCGTTTTGCATTATTAAATATTTGATTTATTTATTCGACAATTTAGCGATACGAACGTAAGAAGCAAGTTGAAAATAAGCGGAGTTACAGTAAATTCGTTACAATATTATTGCGTAAGCTAGCTTGGCGGCCACCGTGGTGTGATGGTAGCGTGCTCCGCCTGCCACACCGTATGCTCTGGGTTCGCATCCCGGGCAAAGCAACATCAAAAATTTAGAAATAATGTTTTCCAATTAGAAGAAAATTTTTCTAAGCGGGGTCGCCCCTCGGCAGTGTTTGGCAAGCGCTCCGGGTGTATTTCTGCTATGAAATGCTCTCAATGAAAACTCATCTGCCTTGCCGATGCCGTTCGGAGTCGGCATAAAACATGTAGGTCCCGTCCGGCCAATTTGTAGGGAAAATCAAGAGGAGCACGACGCAAATTGGAAGAGAAGCTCGGCCTTAGATCTCTTCGGAGGTTATCGCGCCTTACATTTTGTTTAAGCTAGAATTGATGGGTTTCCATTCTAAATTTTTGTACTGGATTAGATCATATCTCTCCAATAGAATTTCTTTTGTTGAAATAGAGAATGTCAAGCCTTATTTCTTTGAAGCCACTTCTGGCGTTCCACAACGAAGTATTCTTGGACCGATTCTCTTTCTTCTTTCTATTAATGATATAGGTGCCTGTTTCAGGAACTCACAATATCTGCTTTACGCAAACGAGCGTGTCAGACGTAATTCTTTTACAAAATGATCTTAATAATCTAACTAGTTGGAGCATTAAAAACAACCTACGACTAAATATAGAGAAGTGCTTCCATATGACACTTTCGAAAAACCTTTATACAATTGAGTCCACCTACACCCTTTTTGGTGATAGCCTTTCTACCGTAAGCGAATTTGTTGATCTTGGTGTAATGTTCGATTCGGGCTTTACTTTTTCTAATCACATAAGCTACATCTTGCCCAAGGCCTATTCGAATCTGGCCTCCATACGGTTCTAGGGCAAAAGATTTTACAGATCCATACACAAGAAAAGCATTATATAATTCATTGGTGCGTTCAAAATTGAAATATGCCTCTATTATTTGGAATCTAATTTATTCTGTTCATTCACTAAGACTGGAAAGAGTACAGAAGAAATGCGTTCGATTTGCTCTTCAACCCCTTCATTTTTCTGATCCTATACCTTCGTATAGTGCTCGTTGCGCTCTCATAAGCATGAAGTCCCTTGTATCTAGACGGTCTAGCCAATCCCTCATGTTTATTTATGATTTAGTTTGTGGTTTGATTGACTGCCCGGAACTTCTGGGGAAAATTACCTTCAATGTTCCGTGCAGAACGCTTCGTACGCAATATCCATTTCACATCAAAGTAATCAGTAATAGTAATTATGACCCTATTTCATGGGCACTCGCAGAGTTTAACAAGATTTTCTCCACTCTTGATCTAGACTTCGCACTTTCGAGATCATGTTTTGGTAATATAGTTGAATCATATTATACTTAATCTTCATATATTGGAATATATTTCTTTGTAAACATTAATTTAGAATTGCTAGTCTGTAAGATTTATGTAATCATAGACTTAGTAAAGTGAATTGAATTAACCAAAAATTTACTCTAGGTTAAATGGGTTGAGTGCAAAAACAAATTTCCTTTCTATAATTCTCCCAATAACCAAAGTAAACGTAATGTAAGTTTTTAATAAGTTTTCTCAGAAAACTTTAAACTTAAAAAACGTGGTTGAGGCCCGACATTCTCTTGTACAAAGATCCAAAAATCTACAGTAACAAGGTTGTTTTATTTGAAGCGACGTTAACAATTTTCAAAATTTCTATCGAAGCCGTCTAAAACACATGAATTTTACGAACATAAGAAAGATGGAAAGATGCTTAAATCCATTCCAAATTAAGGTCTCATTAAAAGTTTGAACAAGATCTTGGTTATGTCATATCGCTTAAGTTCGAGCAGTGTTGTTACTCATTTTAAAAATATTTTGTATTTTTCATCATTAAGGGCATTGAAATTTTAATTACGCACTTCTAACCAAAAATTTACTCAAGGTTAACTGGGTTGAGTGAAAAAAAGTAAATAATTGCCTATCTAACAATAGCTTTAATTAAAACGAGGCAGAGTTTTTACTGTTCAAATTCCTGGAATCTAGATGGAAATGTTTTTGCTTATTTTTTATTCACACAACCCAATTAAGTATAAATACCGTCCACAACATTGATCTTGGTGTACTTCATACTTAAAAGCGGTGGAAGTAGTCTAAAATGTGTATACGCAGTTATTTAACGCTCTTGTTGTTTGTCATAGTTAGTTGCATTTCGACTTTCACGAATTCGGAATATCGCATGGTACCTGGCACTGATGGAAATACAGAGGGAACTCCATATGTAGCATTAATACGTTATATGGGCGTGAATAAATGCGTTGGCTCATTAGTCAATTTGCAGCAGGTGGTTACGGCTGCCGATTGTGTCATAGATTTACAAAAGAACTTGTTCAAAGTTGCAGCGGGTGTAACGAATTTACATGATAAATGGGAAAATGGAGAACTTCGCGATGTGGAGAATATAGCTTATCCACCTGGGTATACGAAGAATGAAAAACATTTGAATATTGCTGTGATGACATTGGATAGATTCATTATGAAGGTTCCAAAAAAAATAGAAAAAATAGACTTAATCATGGTTGGATTTCGATGGGCCACAATAATGCGAGTTAGGCAATTCGGTTGGGAACATGAAGAAAATGAGATTTCGAAACCAATCCAATTTACTGACTGGACTGCATTGGAACCTAATGAGTGTGCAAAGCTTATTAGAATCCCTATGATTACTTTAACACAAGCAATGACTTGTGTTAGTCCTGAGACAGCTGGTGGGTGTATTGTAGATCCAGGGACGCCGGCAGTTGTAATGGGAAGACTTTATGCGGTGGCATCACATTATCTTAATAATGCGGACACCAATTCACCGGTTGTTTTTACACGTGTAACTAATCCTTATGTTCAAGACTTTTTAATTAAAGAGTTGTGGTGTTAATTGCAGGGTGTTGTTATAAATCGACTACTGAATGGAAAATCACCCCAACTCGGCTGAACGCCCCATTTCAGAAGTTTTTTCATACACTTTGCAGCTCACGTCAAAGCATATAGAAATTATTCTAAGATAGATCTTTTTCGAAACGGTAGTTGAGATATGGTGATATTCCAATCAGCAGTCGAAATGGCGATATTTTTTTCTTTTTTGTATTACATACTTTGGAATAAATGTTTATAATTGCGATTTAAAAAAAATTGTTTTTGATTGTATGCAATGAAAGTGTGACAGATGCAAATGCCTTAGATTGTGAAATGAAGCTTTATTCTTTGGTTTGAAGTTGCGGAATAAGTATTTTATGGCCCACGCAAACTTCGTTTGAAAGAGCTGATGCAACCAACCTTATAGAAATCAATGTATTCTGTTGATTGATGCCACAGCATAACACCTTAGTGATAACCATACCGTAGCTAAGCAATTTGTTTTTGGTTGAAGTACATGCTGAGCCTAGCCTAGCAGTTCACCAATATATAATTAATTTCTTTCAAAACTCAATAAATCGCTTGCAATAGGGGCAAATATCAAAAGATGTTTGGAATATTTGCTGCTTTTAAAATTTGTTTATGAAGAAAAAAACTTTGAAAAGCTGAAGCAGTATCGTTCCATACGATTACTGTAGCAGGTTTTATGTACCCAAGCGGCTCGAGATTCTTACAGATCAAGGGTTTTTATTTCAGTGTAACCCCATTTAACAAGAACCGAAAGTGATTTTGATTCAAACGATCAACAAAAATATATGAAACTATGGAATTGGTAGCAAATTGTTAATCTAATAAGCTATCGTTTTGTGGAGAGTAGTACACCATGTAATTTGTTCAATTTATCATTTTTGAGCTATTATTATTCAAAAGATGCTTTTCGATTCGATGTAGAACAGGATAGCGATCCTAATGTAATTCAAAGAATCCATACAGTAATCAGCAGTGACAGGAATAAATTTACTACTCTTTACGAAACTTCACTCCCTCACTATAGCAGGCATCTTGTCGATGGTGTGAGGGTTTAGCCGGAGTGCATTGCACCCGACGGGATGTAGGTGACCAAGAACTGCCAACCTCATAATCCAGGATGTTATACGAACCGTGCCTATTGGATGGTTTGAAGCCAGGGGTATTTTCGCCTGTATTTGAACGGAGCGTTCTCGGAAAGCAATAACGGCAAGGGGTGCTGTTGTGGCGGACGGTTTTTATCTCCATTTTTAACATTCGGACGCTGAGCCTGTTATGTAATATAGTCACAATATCTTTGTATATATGCAAATTATAATAAGTTTAATATCTGTCACGGGTGGGACAAAAAATAGACGCAACTCATAAGTGAAGCTACAAATATATTAGAATATCTCTGCGAATATATGAAAGAAGCTTGTTTTATTTAAATACCTTAAGATAAACGCACATTTGAGAAACCAAATTTCGTAAAAGCGATTAATTTTTATACTCAGCTGAGCACAGCTCACAGAGTATATTAACTTTGTTCGCATGACGGTAATCCGTAACGGCATAAACTAATTGAGATAGATATAGACTTCTATATATCAAAATGATCTGGGCGAAAAAAGAAATTCATTTAGCCATGCCGGTCCGTCCGTAAACACGATAACTTGAGTAAATTTTGAGGTACCTTGATGAAATTTCGTATGTAGGTTTCTGGGCGCTCATCTCAGATCGCTATTTAAAATGAACGAAATCGGACTACAACCACGCCCACTTTTTCGATATCGAAAATTTCGAAAAACAGAAAAAGTGCGATAATTCATTACCAAAGACGGATAACGCGATGAAACTTGGTAGGTGCGTTAACCTTATGACGCAAAATAGAAAATTAGTAAAATTTTGGACAATGGGCGTGTCACCGCCCACTTTTAAAAGATGGTAATTTAAAAGTTTTTCAAGCTGTAATTTGGCAGTCCTTGAAGATATCGTGATGAAATTTGGCAGAAATATTACTCCTATTACTATATGTGTGCTGAATAAAAACTAGAAAAATCGGATGACGAACACGCCCACTTTAAAAAGAATTTTTTTTAAGTCAAATTTTAACAAAATATTTAATATCTTTATAGTATATAAGTAAACTATGTCAACATTCAACTCCAGTAGTGATATGGCGCAACAAAATACAAAAATAAAAGAAAATTTCATAATGGGCGTGGATCCGCCCTTTTTCTTTTAATTTGTCTAGAATACTTTTAGTGCCATAAGTCAAACAAATATTTACCAATCCTTGTGAAATTTGGTAGGGGCATAGATTCTATGACGATAACTGTTTTCTGCGAAATCGGTTGAAGCCACGCCCAGTTTTTATACACAGTCTGCCGTCTGTCCTTCCGCTCGGCCGTTAACACGATAACTTGAGCAAAAATCGATATATCTTTACTAAACTCAGTTCACGTACTTATCTGAACTCACTTTATCTTTTATACGGCCGAAATCCGACTATGACCACGCCCACTTTTTCGATATCAAAAATTACGAAAAATGAAAAAAATGCCGTAATTCTATACCAAATATGAAAAAAGAGATGAAACATGGTAATTGGATTGGTTTATTGACGCAAAATATAACTTTAGAAAAAACTTTGTAAAATGGGTGTAACACCTACCATATTAAGTAGAAGAAAATTAAAAAGTTCTGCAGGGCGAAATCAAAAGCCCTTGGAATATTGGCAGGAATACTGTTCGTGGTATTACATATATAAATAAATTAGCGGTACCCGACATGTTTTGGGTCACCCTAGTCCACATTTTGGTCAATATCTCGAAAACGCGTTCGCATATACAACTAAGGGCCACTCTCTTTTAAAATCCTCATTAATACCTTAATTTGATACCCATATCGTGCACATTCTAGAGTCACCCCTGGTCCACCTTTATGGCGATATCTCGAAAAGGCGTCCACCTATAGAACTAACGCATACTCCCTTTTAAAATACTCATTAACACCTATCATTTGATACCCATATCGTACACATTCTAGAGTCACCCCTGGTCCACCTTTATGGTGATATCTCGAAAAGGCGTCCACCTATAGAACTATGGCCCACTCCCTTTTAAAATACTCTTTAATACACACCTTCCAGGGTTACCCTAGGTTAATTTTGCTAAATGGTGATTTTCCCTTATTTTGTCTTCAAAGCTCTCAGCTGAGTATGTAATGTTCGGTTACACCCGAACTTAGCCTTCCTTACTTGTTCTTAAGAAGATACTTTGCTAAAATCCAAAATATAAGTGTCACGGGTGGCACATGTTCAAATTAAAAGCACTAAATGAACATTTTAGTAGAAAATAATGTATTCCAAATTCTGAACACAATAGCTGAATAAAAAGTGTACAAATAATTATTAAATAAACAAATACAGACAGTGGTAGTTAACAAATTCTGCTATGGTAAGTGGTGAATGTGACATACTAGATGTTTTGTGAAGCTTGCTTCACACGATTTTTCGTCCCTGCAACATCTTTACTTTTCGATAATATTTGGCGTAGAGAAATCGTAACTACATGTCATATCTTGAACGCGTCTATGAAGCTACATACGCCTCGTTTGCATCTTGCCTTAGGGTACGCATACACATCCTCCAATTTTAATCGCCCGATGCCGGTCGTAATGGTCCGATAAAAATAAACACATGTATTTAGATATGCGTGTGTACATTTCAACCGATCACCGAATTTTTGTCGGCCGTTGTCGCTTTTCACTGCCGATAAATTCGCGCGTTTTCAATTTTATCGTCCGATAAATTGCGTGCAGTTACTGTGAAAAATTAATTATTTGTGCGTTGGACTGAAAAATTTATTAACTGTGTACAAAACAGGCGCCCTTTATGGGATAAGCAAATAAAAGCATAAACGCAAGCGTATTTTTGCGAAAAAGTAAAATGTACGAAAAAAAGCTGCCGGCCGAAAATCGGTTGCAATTTCAACACCAGCCCGGGCGATTTCATCAGCAGATTGCAATTTTTCGGTTTATAGGTAGCTGTGAAAGCGTACCCTTAGTGTAATAGCAGCCCAACAAACACTGAAAACAAAAATCTCAAACGTTTGAGAAAAAAATTGATTCTCAGTTTGATATTCAACATTATTTAACATTTGAAACAAATATTTTCTCGACTTTTTCTCAAACGTCGACTTTCAATTTGAGAATAATTTGAGATATACTTGAAAATTTTCTCTCTCAAATGTTTGAGAAAACATTAATTCTTAGTTTGATATTCAGCATTATTAATCGTTTGAAGCTAAATATTCTCTCAACTTTTTCTCAAACGTTGTTCTTCAACTTGAGAATGGTTTGAGATATACTTGCATTTCATTCCATTCTAGTTGAAAACCATCGATATAATGGAATATTTTCGTTAATAATAATGTGAATACTTTTTGCGCGAATGTGTCTAAATCTTAAAGTACATAATAAGTGTTCATGAAAGCGAAAAATAAAATAAAACATTGTACAGCATGCTTATTTTACATCAGTGCTATCGATAGTGTCGTCGATAGTGCCGTTGTTAATTCGTCGATCTCTAATTTGCATACTTTAGCTGGAAATGTAAACAAGCGATTTTATTGAGTGAAGTTGGACATAAAGTGAAAAATGAGGAAGTATTTATACATTTTAATAATATTAAGTGATGTTTTACTACATTATGCATAAATCTAAACGAGTTAAAAGTGAAGTGAGGCAAATAATAAATTTGCTTACCGAAAGTGGCACAACAGTGGATTCCATTTCGTTCAGCTTTATTCTCGTTTGAGAAAAAGTTGAGAGTCCAAAAACTCTCAATTTTAAAATAAAGAAAAATTCCATATTAAAAATGTGCCTTTTAGCTTGAGAATGCTATCAACGGTTACTTGAAATGCATTTGAAAACTAACGTTTGAAATGTGAGAAATATACTGATTCTCAAATGTATCTCAAACTGAGAATTGACAAAAATGTTTATTGGGAGCAGCAGCATTGCGGTCAAGGCGGGAACCAAATATATCTGTGCAGGTGTTAGTTTGTCGGTTGAGCGCTAAGCGTGTGAATGTATGAGTGAATGGTTGTATGAAAATGTAGATTAGTGGTCACCAAAATTGAAACTGGCTGTGTTAGTAAGAGTAAAATCATTATCCTGGAGGTGGTTTAGAAGTTCACTGATGACATGATACGAAACATTCATTCTCTCTCAATTCGATTCCAGGAATGGGTCTTGAAGTTCATTCGATTGTAAACAATGGTTCATTCGATTGTAAACAAAAGTTCAGTCGTTTCCAAGAATGGGTCTTGAACATCAGATGGCTATAGAGTTGCCTAAAATACGCAAAAAAAACTCCAAGAAATCCGTTCGGTTTCATTACTTTCAAATAAATCAGCAAGTAAGGTGATAAAAACTTATTAAAATTTATAAAAAAGGCAAAGTTTTGTATAAATATTTTGTGGTAGATAAGTGAAAAAATATGAAATAATATATTTCGATTGCGTTGCTTTGTTTTGTTGCTCTGGCGCCGCCATACGATAACAATGAACGGCTAACCCCTTTTTTCACTTTGATGCGACCAAAACGTTTATGTGCATACATATGTACATCCGCATACAATAAAAAACGCACAAAATGTATAAGAAATTACGAAATTAGATCACTTGGTGAAGTATCTGCGTTGTCGTCCGCAAAAGGCTGTTAATTAAACATGTTGCGTTAACCTATACGTATACCTACAATTTATCTCAGCTGTCAAAAATGTCGCAACGCTCCACAAAAACATGGCCTTTATGCATCCATTTACACCACTGCGAAAACTAAGAAGCTGACTTTTTCACCAATCGAAAGTTACTACCAAACCCCGTTTCGTGTGCAGCCCTTCGATGAAAGGTGTTGTCACTGATAAATTTTCCACGGGTGAAAAATAGTTATTTTTTCTTCGGATTTGTAATCCTGACATAAATTCGAGTTTTTTGATATGAGTAAATTTTGAGTAAATTTTCGGTGAAAATCATAAATTAAACCTTTACCATGTAAAATAACCCAAAGTTATTCTGAAATCCCCAAATCTGGTTTTCAGCATGACACACGCATAGCGGAATGATACAAGGTGGCAGCATGGTGACATACCTACAAACATAAATAAAAGTTCCATGTACTTTGTTTTTGTAAATTCGATGGACAAATGTCACAATCGTACTGCACCGGAAGTTGATGTATCAATTCAAATAAAAAAAGTTTATAATCAGCTGTTACATGCTGCCACCTTGTATCGTTACGCCATGGACGCACGCATGCATTTCTTCTAACACTCAAAAAAATAATACGCAAATATACTTTACAAATACTATTTTATTGCTTGGGTCTAACAAAAAAATTTTAACAAAATATATTTCTCATATTTAACCATTAAAACATTATGCGCATGGGCGTTTGTTTGCAAAATACCTGTTTGGAAACACGCAAATAAACATTAACCTTCTGATATTGCTGCTCTGCTTGTTCAGCAAATACTAGACGAAAGAGAATAATGATGAAGTTAGTAAAAATAATTATCTCACTAGCTGACGACCACTGTATAGATGAAAAATACGTGAAAGCCGAAAAGAAAGTTGTGTATGTATGGGTACAACTTTTCCGTTTCTGGGTAACATTCTTCACCACGGCGGGGGATTGGGTTGAACTGGCCGGTCCATGAGGGCCTCACATAAACTGAAAGAGTCCGTAGTGTAACGAAAAGTTTTAACAACGAAACTGCAAAAACCTATGAAAAACCAGGACCTATGTTATAAAATAACTCCTTCCTCTTGGAAAATACTAGAAGCTTTCTAGGACTTAAGCCACTTGCTGCTTCTAAATCTGACAGCTGTATCACTCCTAATAGCTGGAGTCTTAGGGTGGCAAGCGCAGGGCACAAGCACAAGACGTGCTCGATAGTTTCCGGCCCCAACCCCCACTTCCGCTACAGTGATCCGGAAGCTTGTAGGATCTGTTTATTTCCGAATCAGCACAGTATACCGCCGACCCTACTCCTTCCACTACTTTGGAACCATCTGTGTGCACGTGTATCGCCTTGTCCGCCATTTGAGCACCCTTGAACCACCATCCACCTCTATTGTGGCTTTAAAATCTCCCTCGCAGCGCAGATAGGGAATCAGGTAGTCTGTTCATCCTATAATTGATGACGCTATACTACTATGGCTGTAAGGGCGGCGCTCAAGCTGCCCCGAAGCACTGAGCATGGTTGCAGTTGTTAACGGTATGTTCTTTGCTACCAGGTCTGCACGTGGAATGTGCAGAATGGGGATTTGAGTAAAAAATATTACTGCCGGGCTAAGGAATCTTGTGTTCGAAGGAAGAATTAGAGAGGCGGGGGAGGGGCGTGGGTGTATCTAGTGGGTACTAAAAACGTTTTTCGGCAGCAGGTTAGGTTAAATCTTATTATTTTTTTGTCATTAAAAAAGTAGTAAATAACCGATAATATTCCCAAATTCAAATACATACATATAACGCACTCATAATTGACATGTTTTAACCATTTATACACTTTCATTTTTACTTCAAAATCGTTTTTATAGAAATTTTATTTATTTGTCGGTGTCTACCGACTTGCCTTTGGTGTACGCATGTTGTGTTTTGGAGTGCAGCTTTCATGCACGTTGGACTTAATGTACACATCTATCAGCCTCTCAATGGTTTTGAGCAGAAATAATGTTAAGCTTATGGGTCTATAGTCTTTGGGATACACGTGACCGATCTTCCGCACCTTTAGTATGAAAGCTGCACGAGCAGTTCTCCAAGAGTGCGGTGTTATGCACCCGTCGAATATTATTTTAAGCTATTCCACGACCGCTCTACTTGAAATTTGTAGCGCGGCCATAAATATACCACTTGGGGCCGGCAATTTAAACTTAGAAAACGTCCATTTGATGTTGGTATCGTCACCAAGCCCGGCACTACGCGCTCCGTGATCGAAGTGTGAGTGATTTCTGCTGGGTCTTCTAAATTATCTCCCGATGGGAAATGTGTATCAAAAAGCACCTCAAGGGATTCCTCACTATTACGTGACCATTCCCCGTTCTCTTTCTTTATTAGTCCCTGGACTATACTTCCCCTTACTAGGACTGTTTTCAACCGTGCTGTTTAGCTGCAGCACTATATGTCTGCACAGAAACTTTTCCATGCGATTCTCTTCGCCCTGGAAATTTCACGCTTGTATATCCTTGTAATCGTTCCTACACGCTTCGCTTTCCGCGGTCTTCGATAGCTTACACATTTTTTTACCTGTCTTCTTAGAAGACTCAGCTAATTGCTCCACCATTGCGTCTTTTGCTTTTCCTCTGAATCTTCTTAGAGGGCAAGCTCTTTTATACGCAGTCATAAACGGCCTTGCTAGGAATTCATTAGACTCCTCCAGTTTTTCCACACGAAGAAGCAGCTTAAGATAAACATCTGGTTGTTTGTATCGGATAGGGGAAAATTAAGATGGCCAGCACTATGTAGTATTAGTGGTTTTTCACAATGCAAAAGTTACAAAGATTATTAAAGTGTCGGATAATTGTCCAAATGGTAGCAAATAATATGGTAATAAATAATACTAAGTGTGCTGACATAAGACGCCAACCTGTGGGTAATACGACGTGGAAACAATATTACTTAGTGGCAAGAGTAGATCAATCCACGGTCCATAAGAAGATGAAGACGAATACTGAAGAAATGGTGTGCAAGAGTGGTGATTAGTTTCCATGGGTTGGACAATAGACTGGCTGTCAGCATTTGAATCGAGAAATGTGCTCTAACGGCAACGACAGCACAGTCACCGTGAGACGGGAAAGGACCTGCAAATAACAATAACACACTTAGACGAATATGAGGAACAGAAGAATGACAGATATATCGATCATATTCGGGTTGTACTACAGAAACGATATAGACGTTTGAAGGAAAAATTCCGTGAGCATATTCGAAGGGTATATAATAGGCGATGCAGCGGATCATGTTTTTATTGATTATGTATTCTCATGATTTTAAAAGTAGGGACTATAAGGTCTACCTCTGGAATGTGCATACTGTTAATTCGGCCGCTAGGATTTCTTATGAAACCCATACGACATCACCGAAATACAGGACATATTTTAGACGGAGCAAGCTGCCTTGTGACGTCTAATATGGGAGTGAAGATTAGTGATGTCGCGTTAAAATGCGAAGTTACCTCAATTCATTTATTAGAGATAACCATAAAAGCCGCCGCGGTGCTGGAAAGTATGCGCGCTTCTTCTCAACGCTCGGCGTTTTCGACAAATATTTGCCGGGGCTGGTATACGATGGGAGGCCGTCTGGATAGTGAAGTACACGTAAAGGAATTTTTGTAAAAATTTGTTGAGCTTTCTCAATTTCATAGGAGTTATATTCATATAAAGGATTCCATATTATTGATCAATATTTAAGACCACTTCTGACCAAGGATATATAAAGTGCCTTCAACGTCATAGGGTCCTTAAAGTCACTGGTGTTACGTCTATTCAACCCAACCATTGCAACAAATTTTGAAAAAACGAAGTCAATGTGACTAGAAAAAGAGAGTTTGGAGTCAAAAATTACAGCGACATCTTTACTCTCTTGGCAACGATTAAGGGATTTAGCATTTAGTTTGTAGAAAAAGTATGTGGCAGTTGTCTTTATGGAATAAGACACAACACAGCATTTGTTTGAATTTAAAAATAAATTATTATCTGCGCACCATACGGCAAAAGAGTCCAGATCCGAACCGTTAGAAATAGTTTGACAAAAAAATAGTATTTTTTGAAATATATAGTTTTAGTGTTATATTTCAATCATTAAAGGCGAATGAAGGGGAAAAATATTGAGTAAAAAGTGCTAAGTCAGGAGAAAAAATTTGTTTTGAGTGCGGAAATTGTGCTAAGTCAAAAAATAGCTGTTGGGTTAGCATACATGATTTTTAGTTATATTTTTCAAACTTCTGCACTCAAAAGTATTGCAGCTAAGGTATCCTCATTCACAGTTTTGAAAGAAAGCTTATTTAAAAAAATTTTCTTTTTTTCGTCTCCTGTAAAATTCGTAAAAGTTGACTTAGCACATTTTCACATTAAGCTAATGACATATGGTTCTATTCTGAAATAATTTTCTATAATTGTGACTTGCCCAACACAAGTCGGATTTAAAACATTGCCATAATGTAATGAATCAAAAAACAGCACTCATGATGCACTGTAAAATGAGAGCACATACACCAAATTTTGAAGAAACAAAGATTCTCCAGCAAGAACAACATTATAGCAAACGTTTCACTCTAGAAATTTTACATATCGTCGACAAAGATATAAACATTAGACTCAATTATAAGACAGATATAGCGAACTGCGCGCACAGCTACAAATATTTACTTTCCAACAAGACAGTACACAGCTCCACGTCAGACAGAGCAGATGTGTAAATAAATGCAATGTATGTACATATATTTTGTTCAATTTTATAATTTTTAATATGTGCAATTGTCAATGTTTTATTTTATTTTGTTTTGATTTTGTCAATAGTTACGCCCTGAAGACGGTTACCGGAAGAGTAGCCGAAATATATTGGTAGTAAAACTTAAACATATTGTGTTTTACTCAATTTGACCTGAAGCCAGCTTTAAACAAAATAAGAAATAAAATAATTTTCTTTTAAAAGAAGCAAAAAGGATACAGAGGCTAACACCAATAACCTTGAGCGGGTTATAGTTCAGTTTTCCTTCAGATATGGGGATTTCCCTACTGCTTATTTTAAAATAATGATATAACAGAACAATAAAAATACGATTGGTACAAAACTATTTTTCGCTAAGGTCTAACTTATTATTTTTGCCTACGCCCTTTTTAAAGTCATCTATATAAAAGTGGGCGTTGTCCTTAACCAATGTTATCCATTTTTACTACATTTTTCCTGCTATAAGGAAAATATGTGTAACCAATTTCATTACAATATGTACATTTTTCTTCGAGTTATGGCTCCCGAAACACTGAAAATTGCTTTGACAAAAAAAGGGCGGTGCCACACCCGTTTTCATAAATTTTAGTGTTTTCCAATTTAATGTTATAATTCAATTTAGAAAGTAAAATTCTATTGATACAAAGCTCTTTTTCGCTAAGATATAGCGTATTATTTTCGTCTACGACCCTTTTAAAAATCTTTTATATAAAAGTGGGTGTGGTCTTTAACCGATTTGGTTAATTTTTCTCCAAAGCATTCCTTACAGTAAAGGCAACCGCTCGGACGAATTTTGTTACGATAGGTTTAACTCTTTTTGATTTATGATTAATAATATTTGTAAAATTGATTTTATCACAAGTGGGCGGTACCACGCCCATTTAAAAATTTTTTTTTTAATTTTTATCAAGAGTCTCAATGTCAAAATGTTATATATATAAAAAAGTTGGCGAGGTTATCATCCGATTTCGCTCATTTTCAATATCAATCTATTCTGGGTCAAGATAAGCTCGTGTATCAAATTTGGTGAAGATATCTCAATATTTGCTCAAGTTATCGTGTTAACGGCCGAGCGGGGAAGGTCAGACGGTCGACTGTGTATAAAAACTGGGCGTGGCTTCAACCGATTTCGCCCATTTTTGCAGAAAACAGTTATCGTCATAGAAGCTACGCCCTTACCAAATTTCACAAGGATTGGTTCGACTTATGGCATTTAAAGTATTATAGACAAATTAAATGAAAAAGGGCGGAGCCACGCCCATTTTAAAATGTTCTTTTATATTTGTATTTTGTTGCACCATATCATTACTAGAGTTGAATGTCGACATAATTTACTTATACACTGTAAAGATATTAAATTTTTTGTTAAAATTTGACTTAAACATTTTTTTTAAAGTGGGCGTGTTCTTCATCCGGTTTTCCTAATTTTTATTTAGCACATATACAGTAATAGTAGTAACGTTTCTGCCAAATTTCATCATGATATCTTCAACGACTGCCAAATTACAACTTGCAAAACTTTTGAATTACCTTCTTTTAAAAGTGGGCGGTGCCACGTCCATTGTCAAAACTTTTACTAGTTTTCTATTCTGCGTCATAAGGTCAACCCACCTAACAAGTTTCATCGCTTTATCCGTAATTGGTAATGAATTATCGCACTTTTTCGGTTTTTCGAAATTTTTCATATCGAAACAGTGGGAGCGGTTATAGTCCGATTTCGTTCCGTTTAAATAGCGATCTAAGATGAGTGCCCAGGAACTTACATACCAAATTTCATCAAGATATCTCAAAACTTACTCAAG
Source organism: Eurosta solidaginis (assembly GCF_040869045.1). Taxonomy (NCBI): domain Eukaryota; kingdom Metazoa; phylum Arthropoda; class Insecta; order Diptera; family Tephritidae; genus Eurosta; species Eurosta solidaginis. The sequence continues at coordinate 184,082,401 of NC_090323.1, forward strand.
TTATCGTGTTTACGGGCAGACGGACGGGCGAACGGACATGGCTAACTGAATTTTTTTTTTTCGCCCAGATCATTTTGATGTATAGAAGTCTATATCTATCTCGATTAGTTTATGCCGTTACGGATTACCGTTATGCGAACAAAATTAATATCCTCTAGGAGCTCTGCTCAGCTGAGTATAAAAATAAAATAATTAAAAAAAAAATGTTTAAGTTAAACGGTTTTATTGAAAACAATATTTACATTAAGTAGTATTAATTCTAAAGGATAGAAAATAACTAGGTAGGTCCTAGGTACTAGTCATCGGACTCCTCATCAATCTAGTGCGTTGATCAGACAATTAAAAGCGTTGGACGCATCAAATTTCTATTGATAGTCATAAGTAAGACCAACTGAACCTTTATCAGGTTATGCTACGCCTCACATTTTCAGAAATTTCAAACTTTTTTTTAATTATTTTATTTTCTATCTTTTAGTATTATCATTACTTAATGTAAGTATTGCTTTCAATAAAACCGTTTAACTTAACATTTTTTTTATTTATTTTATTATGCTGAAATTTCACTATCAAAATTTGAATTTATGTGCTCCAAGGTATTTTGATGTCACTTCTACCGGACTGTATATAATATTTGTTCAAAGAGCCAAATCGGACAGACAAGTACGAGTTTTTTGAATATCTCAATTTTTGCGACACCTAGCGTGAATTTTTTTACTAAAGCGGTTTCTATTTCTGTATATCAAATATGATTTCCAAATATGAGCGAAATCGGACCACATATACGATTTTTGTGAATATCTCGATCCTTGCGCCGCCTATCGGCGATTTTTTTCATAGGTCGCTTTCTATTCATGTATTTATTATGTGTTCCAAATATGAGCGAAATCGGACCACAAATACGATTTTTGTGAATATATCGATCCTTGCGCCACCTAGCGGCGATTTTTTTCATAGGTCGCTTTCTATTCATGTATGTATTATGTGTTCCAAATATGAGCCAAATCGGACCAAAAATACGATTTTTGTGCATATCTCGATCCTTGCGCCACCTAGCGGCGATTTTTTTTTCATAGGTGGCTTTCATATATTATGTGTTCCAAATATGAACCAAATCGGACCAGAAATATGATTTTTGTTAATATCTCGATCCTTGCGCCACCTAGCGGCGACTTTTTTTTTCATAGGTCGCTTTCTATTCATGTATGTATTATGTGTTCCAGATATGAGCGAAATTGGACCACACATACGATTTTTGTTAATATTTCGATCCTTGCGCAGCCTATCGGCGATTTTTTCATAGGTCGCTTTCTATTCATGTATGTATTATGTGTTCCAAATATGAGCCAAATCGGACCACAAATACGATTTTTGTTAATATCTCGATCCTTGCGCCACCTAGCGGCAATTTTTTTTCATAGGTCGCTTTCTATTCATGTATGTATTATGTGTTCCAAATATGAGCCAAATCGGACCACAAATACGATTTTTGTTAATATCTCGATCCTTGTGCCACCTAGCGGCGATTTTTTTTCATAGGTCGCTTTCTATACTTGTATGTATTATGTGTTCCAAATATGAGCGAAATCGGACCACAAATACGATTTTTGTGAATATCTCGATTCTTGCGCCACCTAGCGGCGATTTTTTCTTATTATTGCATTGTCATCGGGTTCTGAACTATATTCCAAGTTTCAAGCTTGTAGCTTATCGGGAAGTTACTTAAATTTTAATTACAAAATTGGCGCTAGCCGGCCGGCCGTGCAGCCTGTCAAGTCAACCTAAATAAAACCGTTTAATAAATGCAATTCATTCATTCATTGCCGCCCAGTGTTTGTTCATAATGAAGTAGGTACCAGCAAACAGCCTACATTCGCATTGATTTTCAATTCTTTTAACTGCCACACTGCGGCATCTTAATTCCAGTTGGTGTATAAACACTGGGCTAAGCATTTACCTATGTGCATACGAAGGTCTGTCTGGATTATAGTATGGCGCCATGAAGTCTCCATAACGCTTGCGCAGCCACGTTCCAATGCCAAATAGCTCATACTTCCCATTCTGCTTAGTAGGCAGATTGTTGTGGACATTTTTGTTAAAAATGATTTCCGTTAAACGTGCAAGGAATGGTGGTGTGATTGGACATTGCCTAGTTATAATAAAGGAAAAGAAATAATTAAATGTTTGATTGGTTAAATTGAAGTCCTAAAAAAAAAAAATCAAAATAAATTTGTACGCAAGTATAAAGATAATTTCTGACTAATTCAATTCATGTGTATGCTTAATACTTTTTAAAATTGTCATACATTTGTTATGTGTCCCTATCCATATGGTAAGAATGTTTGATTAATATGTGGATCAGTTGGGTACGTATCCGCTGGCGTGCGTGGGTCATGTCGTAAAACCTTTGATTAAAATAAGAAGTAAAATAAATGAAATTAATTTTAACATGTTTTTATACAAAACATTTACGAATTTCTTAATTTAATTGTTTTTGTTTTATCGACTTATAAAGAAAATATTCAAATGCCAGAACAATAGTTTTTATGATAATTATCGAAATGGATATATCCAAAAATAAAAAACAATTTTTCAATTACAGAAAAATTTAAAAAAAAGAATGATTCTCATAAAAACTGTTGTTCTGGCCTTGAGTTCCAATCGAAGCTTTTATAAAAAATTTATCAATAATTTATACCAAAAGTAATTCAGTAATAGAGCAAACAACAATCCAACAAACCCAAAAGTTTTAAATTTATATCAAGAGCTGGGCAGTATAATAAGAAGTTTTCTCTCCTGAGTTGAACGAGCTCTCCCAAACTTCTGCAGTTTGCTTGCGTTTAAGGCTTAGCCAACAGATGCGAGCTCAGCTGTTCCTTAGCTAAGTCACGTATCAAAACCAAGAGAGCTTGGTGAAACGCGAAGTTTGGGTAACTTTGGTTAAGAACGAGAAACCATCCTCAAATTATCACTCGTAATGTGAATGTCACTCCAACAAGCATGGCAATGGCTCATGTAGCATCTCCAGAGAAGTACGACTTACGTCAGCATGCTAGAGAGTCGCGCTTGTTCTCCGAAAATCTAGGTCGCAAACATTGTAAGCCAGGATCTTAGGTCCATTCCCCAATAGTCAAATAGACATTAAAAGAAGGTCATACCGTACCCGGTTCTATAGTTGGCGCGAGGACCAAAAAGAAAGTAAATAAGGTTCCTAGTCAGTGAAAAGTATTCAGAAGATTTTTTGCTGGCAAATTCTGGACAAACTATCAGCTGTTCAGGTATCAGTCACATACTGCATAGTTTTACTCTCCTGCACGAAAAGAATTCTGGGTTTTTGACAGTTTTCAGTATTGAAGTAGTCAGAAAAAATACCGGACATTACCTACTACATTAGTGACATATTGATACCTCACATAATTGATATGATTTCAAAGATACCCACAAATGGTCATGAAATGTACTGGTGGTCTTCACTTCCTAAACAGGCAAACTCAACCACTTAGATTACATGCAAATAAACCTCTTTTTCTTAATCCGGAAAACATTGGATAAACTTATTGACCCCTGCACATAAGGAGCATTGATAACACCTGCAGTATAGCTGGTGACGCAGATCAACGCGTGCACTGGAAAGTCAAGTTGGTTTAAAGAGCGCTTCATGAGATGGTAAGCTTTATCAAGACCTTTTTGAACTGCAAGGAATATATCATGATGGACATATTCAACATTATGGATGCCTCTACGACAAAGAATCCAAGTCCGTACTACATTGAACCCAACTACGCAGACTATCAAGGTAGACAACCAACCGCCAATCTAGTTCAATTTCGATATTGTAACACGTTAAACTCTTACATTTACACAGCTCCTCATTGACACCGGTTTTTAACTGAATTGTGGAACTAACGCCTCCAGCACCAATGTCTGCACTGATGAGAAGTTTATTAATAACTTTCTTTGTAAAGGGAAGGTGGATTTTCAATCAATCAATTGAAGAACATACACTTTTCAGACACTCACCGTATTCAAATGCGCAAAAATATGTCCAAGTGGTAGTGTTGGAACCTAATCTCATCCAGACCTTAGCTAGGCCATTTTACGAGAACGAATTAATATGAAGACTCTCGGTAGGTATTCTTATAAGCACCACTACCACTGACGATATCAGATACAAAAGGATGCCCAACTCTACCAATTTACTGTTTCCCTAAGGTAGTGAAAATTTTTAACGTGAAAAATTTTAAATTCTTGTTTATCGTGGTTTCAACTAATAAAAACTGTTGGCCACCTGTTCCAGTAAGTAAAACAACTGACAGCTCTTGTCGGTACACAGAATGAACAGCACTTTCTCCCAGTTCGGAAAGGTTCAATAGCTGGGAGGAAGTGCTTGATCTCATATTATTATTCTTATTATTATTAATTTCGTATTATTATTATTATTATTATTATTATTGAATTTATTTTTTGAGTATCTCCTTATTGGGTATAAATCATACACTTTGGAGGCCTTAACCTAAAACAAAATGCACTAAATTAACACTTTCTATTTTTGTATATATGTATATGTATATGAATATGTATATGTGTTTGTTTAAGCCAGGAAGTTTCTGGTGATGTGGCAGGTATCGATGATGACTGACTTCTAGATGTTGTTAATCAGGCTTCCTTGCAAACCAAGCATGTCCATATTTGTTCTGGGATGCTTGTCGATTACGCCTTCAGCGCTTATCACTGGGATAATTTTTATTTCTGTAAGGTTCCAGTTCCTCTTTGTTTCAATGGGTAGCTCGGCATACCTACTGATTTTTTCGGCGTATGTACGAGTCATGTTTCTTGTAGCCGGAACTGCAACATCAATGAAGAAGCCTCTACTTTCTCTTTTATCGAGGATCGAGATATCGGGCGGTTATGGAGTCTCGTGTGGTCTGAGTATATTGTTCTGTCATTACATCTTCATAGGTTTTTGTTTATATACAGATCAGTTTCAGTCATGCGCTGTGCTATAGAAACCCCAAGAGAACAATTGGTTTAAATTCGTTGGCTTAACATCAAAATCCCTTAAATGCCCTTCTGTAACCGTACTATCATCAACTCGAAAGAGCTGGAAACCTGGTGAGACTACGCTTCTCTGGACTGAAAGGGTGTATATAAATAGTATTACTCCAGCCTTTACTCTTCTAATCTGGAGAAGAGTTAAAGTCATTTTCTTACCCAAAGCAGGAAGAATATCGCAAGGCAACACAACAAACCTACTTTAAGCTCTGGCAGACAAACACCCTAGGCAGAGCATGCATAAACATCCAAATCTGTCAAGGAACACTACTTATGCTGAAAAATAGGTTAATAGAAGCTAACAGAAGCTTTGTGAGCAGAAGAATTCCATAGCGAGGAGCTCTCTTACCGCTTCCGTGGATCATCGCACTGAACAAGATCCTACTAAAGTACAATAAAAATGGAGTGAAAATAGTCGCAACTTCACGAACATAACACTTAAATTGATTTCTGGTCTCAAGAACCTTGACGACAACGAGAAGGCAGATGAACTTGCAAAGGCAGACGCTGCGGAGGCGGTTGGTAAGCATCATCCATTCTTATTAATCAAAACTAATATATACAGCAGACTCCAAGAGATAGCAGTGCCCAGTCGGTATTCCTCCGACACCTGCAAGATAACCAAGCGGATTTGGGCGGCTTACAATAGTAGGTAAAGAGAAGATCTGCCTGCCGTTAGAGGCGACTAAAATGTCCAGATGTTTCAGGGATGGATATCCCTTTCAATAGCATTTGCAGTAGCTGCAGGGAAGAGGGCAGCAATGAAACATTCACACACAACCTGTTCGAATGCTCAGCTATAAGAAGTGCCTGTTTTCAAATTATGGGCAGTTATAAATGATCGGATCTTCAGAAAGTTGCCAAATGCTCTGTAAAATATATCAGCAGTTTCATTTTCCGAAGCAAATGAATTGAACGGGGCACCAAATAGCCGTAATAAAAACATAGCAATTCGGTTCTAGGAAAAATCGCATCAAAATGGAGCCCCGTGCGCTACTTGGGCTTGGGTATCTCGTTTCTGGGCAGTACAGCAACCCATCAAACAATCTACGGTATATTAAACGTACACTTCCGTGTTTCGATTCCGTATTTTTACGTGTTCATAATTCACTGATTGTTATTTATTTATATAAAGGTGACTTTTATTCAATTCCATCGAACTGTATTACTTCGCACATAACATTTGGAAGATTACTAGAAGTTAAAAATCACCTAAAAATTGTTTTCGAATCCTTCTCACGATTTAAAACTGGGCTCCTATCGTGTTATACGATAACGTATCGAAAAGCAATTTCACTCAAGCGATACGTATGAAACTGTCAAAAGATTCGTAAAAATTTTAATAAGGTATATAGATTTAATAAGGGGCGGTAGCCACCATTTCACACATTTCCCTACCCCGATTGGCTATTTAAGAGCTATTGCTATTTAAAAAATTGATTTCAAGCTGGGATGGTAAAACACAATACGGCCCCTGGTTTTGCATAAAAAGGAATTTTTTTTTTAATTTTGGAAATGTTACGGTATGGTTTGAACTCCAAATATGTATGTATATACATATGTGTATATAATATTTGTTTACATTCAAATCTCTTTAATCACTCATATTAGGTTTGTTCCAAGTGTTATCACTTCGTAAATTGTCACATAATGAATTGCAATCGCGTGATTTGATTTTTTGTGCATTTCAGTGCTTTTATTGTTCTTATTTGCATGTTCGCATTATCACTTTAAAACACCTTATTTTTGTTATACATTTTTTTTTTTTTTGTATTCAAGGTATATTTGAGCTCTAGGCCAATATATACATATATTTAATAAAATACAGCAAATTTGTTTTAAACAATATATATATATTTGTCGAATGGTTTGTCTTGCCGATATTTCGATTTCAATCTGAAGTCATATTCAGGACTGAAAAAACAAAAACATTTATTGAGACCTACATACCTAAATAATTATACAATTAAGTGCCAACTTACACTTATGACTGCACCTGGTCGACTAACTTTATATTTTATATTTTAACATACAAGGGTAAAAGAAGAACATTAAAAAATGTAAACAATAATATACAGTAATGGTAAACAAATTTTAATACAAACAACAATACATTAAATCCCCAACAGTAAGCGACATTCAAATCAGCAGCAGGTGAACAGTTGTGCAAACGAAGTCACAATCTCATTATAAGCCTTTTTATACTCAGAGTGCTTTGTACACAGAGTATGTTAACTTTGATTGAGTAACGGTTGGTTGTACAGGTATAAAGGAATCGAGATAGATATAAACTTCCATATATCAAAATCATCAGTATCGAAAAAAAAATTGATTGAGCCATGTCCGTCCGTCCGTCTGTCTGTTAACAGTATAACTTGAGTAAAAATTGAGATATCTTCACCAAATTTGGTTCACGAGCTTATCTGGGCCCAGAATAGATTGATATTGAAAATGAGCGAAATCGGATGATAACCACGCCCACTTTTTATATATATAACATTTTGGAAAACACAAAAAACCTGATTATTTAGTAAGTAATCCACCTAGAATGTTGAAATTTGACATGTAGACTGATATTTGGACTCTTGATAAAAATTTGAAAAAACTGTTTTTAAATGGGCGTGGCACCGCCCACTTGCGATAAAATCAATTTTACAAACATTATTAATCATAAAAAAAAAACCGTGAAACCTATCGTAACAAAATTCGGCAGAGAGGTTGCCTTTACTATAAGGAATGCTTTGAAGAAAAATTTACGAAATCGGGTAAGGACCACGCCTACTTTTATACAAAATATGTTTAAGAGGGTCATGGACGAATAAAATAAGCTATATCTTACCAAAAAACAGCTTTATATCAATGGTATTTCATTTCCCAAGTGTATTTATAACAATAAATAGGAAAAACTTAAAATTAAAAAAAATGGGCGTGGCACCGCCCCTTTTATGACTAAGCAATTTTCTATGTTTCGGGAGCCATAACTCGAAGAAAAATTAACGGATCGTAATAAAATTTGGTACACAAATTTTCCCTATAGCAGGAAATATTTCTAAAAAAAAATGGACGAGATCGGTTAAAGACCACGCCCACTTTTATATAAAAGATTTTTAAAAGGGTCGTAGACGAAAATAATAAGCTATATCTTAGCGAAAAAAAGCTTTGTATCAATAGAATTTTACTTTCTAAATTGAATTATAACATTAAATTGGAAAACACTAAAAATTTTTAAAATGGGCGTGACACCGCACCTTTTATGACTACGCAATTTTCTATGTTTCGGGTGCCATAACTCGAAGAAAAATAAGCTGATCGTAACAAAATTTGGTACACAAATTATCCCTATAGCAGGAAATATTTCTAGAAAAAATGGACGGGATCGGTTAAAGACCACGGCAACTTAGATATAAAACAAGTTTAAAAGAGTCGTAGACTAGAAAAATAAGCTATGACTAAGCAAAAATAAGTTTTGAATCAATGATATTTCCCTTATCAAGTTTTATTGTAAGAGGAAATGGGGAGACATTTTTTTTTAAATGGGCGGTGCCACGTATTATGTAGAAAAGTAATTTATCTGAAATGAAATGTACAACTGAAGCTCACGCTGAGTATATAAAGTTCGGTTACATCCGAACTTAGACACCTTTACTTGTTATTATAAGCTTTTATTAAGTTTCACTTGGCTGTTGTTTGTAATCAAAAATTGCAAGTTAAATTTGATACACTTCCCGGTGTCCGATTAAGCTGAAAGTTAGCACGCATGTATAATTCCGGTGACAATGCAATATTACTTTGCGAGAATTCGATAACATAATCGATAGCAGAGTTATCGGTAAAGATTTGTGCTCACCTTGGTATAAAAGCCTAAGTCCCAAGAACGCAGGTAACCTTGCTTTTTATGTGTATACAACGAACGTAGAAGTTAGGGTGTTATCGTTAAATGTTGCATACTTTTCTGCGCACTTGATTTTGTTTTACAGATTTTTGGCGATGGAATTTTAGTAAGCGAAAGTTGGAATTTTATTTTAAAACAGAGCAGAGATCTGCAATAAGTAGTTGTAAACCGAACGCGACATAGGCAAAGTCAAAATAAAATATGAATTTAACTTAGTTAACACTGTTTGACACAATTTTATATGTGCTCTCTAGCAAAAATGCTTCAACTAACTTAGTCACATTTGATTTCGATTATGAATATGCCCCAATATATTCGGATCATGATATAAAAAATCGTGTACTCATACTCAGTCAGGGCTATTTAAACGTAGCGATTCGTATCAGTAATTTGGTTGAGAGTCTTTCTCACCCTGACACCGCGTTAGCGTTCAACGCGAAAGATCTGACAACAGAAGATGCTGATATCCGAAGTATAGCCACTTTTGGAAAACACATACGATATGTTTTCTCGAAAATCTATATATTCATATATATGTATGCATGTATTTAACGTTTTGTTGTTGCAAGAACACGTGAACATGTGTATGCACACATATACAAATTCATTTGAATGAGTTGAACAAAGCATGGGGCGCATTCCAAAAGCACAAATCCTGGCGAAGTTGATTAGTGATAACTTCTTGGAACGCACAGTTGCAACTTTACGACAAATTAGTTAGTGAGCATAAAAATGTTTCGCTCCATTCACTCAACGTTTTTATCGATTGGTTGTTGACAGTTGGCTCAACGTATCGTTTCAAAAGCAAAATTTTGTTCACTCAGCTGATAGCTAATTAGCTGAGCTAGCAGTTGCGCTTTGAAATTCACCCATCGAAGCAAACTTTTGCTTCGTATCAATTAAAATTTCATACGAAAGCAGACCAAACACGAAATAGTTCGTGAGAGACCGTTGTCCATATGCATCACAGTTTATACTTACACATCAATTTTTGTATGTAAACGAATAGGTCAGGCTAGCTGCGCTTGGTTGATTTATACATGCTCATAATCAAATTGCTGCGGATATATTAGAGTATAAAAAAAATTACTCGATGCCGATCTCTGCCACAGAGAAAATATGTTGGTTATGAATGTGGATTTTTCTGATTTATTATTAGTATTTATGACCCAATGCCAAGGTGAGCACGTGCCGAGGGTGTATAAAAATTTCGTATCTCTAACGTTGCGCATCAGGGTACTAGGGTAGGGTTGCCAGGTCCCCCTGGGGCAAAACGGGGACACTTTGAAAATTCAAGAAATAAACCCCCCCCCCCCCCCCCCAAAAAAAAACATTAACATTTCTTTTTTTTACGCACATTAGTATTATTTTTATTTACACAACACAAAAATAAACCCATAAACAAATGATATACCTTCCAGGTACTCTAAAACAGCTAATCACAACTACAATTCAAAATAAATACTTTTAAAGTGGTTCATATAAATAAGTAGGTACATATGTATCTATGTATGTATGTTTAAGTACTAGGTTTCGTGAATGGAACATTTTTTACATAAGTATAAAAGGATAAAATTAAACAGACATATATTTTTCGTTGCGCAGAACTTGTTCCAAAACTTCTGGCTTATTTTTAATATAATTGTAAAATTCTGTGCAAGTCAGTCTTAAGTTGAATTTGCATTGAATAATACTCTCTAATGCGGCAGTACGAACGTACGTACCAAAAAACGTGTCAGCTGACACGACCTATCTTATGAGTGTGCAATGTAAACGAAAACTCACCGAAGTGCAACGCCCGTACGTACGTAGCCCGGAACGTAGAAATCAAAACAATTTGGATTTTTTCCGTAAGAACGTGTCAGCTGATCGCTCTCTCACTAGACAGAGTTGCCTAGTAAACTTTTGTGCGCTAATTTTTGACCGTTTGCAATTTTATGCAAAAACACCTAATTAAAGTTTGAAAAATTGTGAAAATAATTCGAAATAATTATGTAAAAGTGCTGATTATAAATATGTATTCTGTTTATACATATTTAATATGTATTCCGGCCTTTTACAATATCAAAATTTAATTGAAAAAAGTTGATGTTTCCATAAGCATGCATACAAACTGGCCAATGGCAACAGTGCTTATCTGTAAACAATACACACACAAATATGTTATGTACATGTACACAAACGCACACATTGATTCCTACGGGCTTGAGAGTTCGGTCAAACGTGCTTCGTACGACAAACGTCCGTACGTACGGCACACGTCGGTGGGTAACTGCCGCATAAGGTACTGATATTCAACGAATTTCTTTCCTTTGTCCATTGAGATGAAATAAGAGAAAAAATTCGTTCCGCAATAGCATTATGACCAGGTATCGCATATAAATATTGAACTATTTTAAGTAAATTTTTTTTTCTCTCCTTTTCTTTAGTTTTGTTAAAAAAATAAAGCCATTTTTCATTTAGATTTTTACATTTAAAATCATCAGTTTGACTTCCTATAAATTGCTTTAAATATATTACCTCTTCAAAGCAGTCATCAGAAATTGTTATATTTTTTTACTTTAATACATTACAGTCATTTGGACTTCTTGCCAAGTTGGTTCATTCTCCAAAGTCATCCAACTAAAAACGCTATATTCATTGAAATGGACACTCCACTCTTCCAAGTAACTGATTGCTACATCAAAAAAACCTATTTACATCATCTTCAAAATCTAAAATTCCCCCTGCGTATATATAGCCTCTCTTCTTTAACTGCTCTAAGATAATGGTTGCTTGGTTTCCTATAAATTTATTTTTATGTCTGACCTTTAAACTTTCTTTAGTTTCCAAACGGCGATGGTTACTAGGACATGTTTCTTAATTTCACTTCTTCATCAGCTAGCTTTTCGGGAGCTGAGCGTTGAACTCGAGTCTCCAACATTCATATCAGTGCAAGCCTTTTTTAGCTGCTACGCCATATGAATGTTCCGTTGTTCGCTGTACAATTGGTCTCTAAGAGTTGCCTTTTTTGTTTATATTCCTTTTGATCACCATGTAGGCACATACACTCTGTATGTAGTTTATTCCTAATGGTGTGGATATGATTTTTAGGCATGCTTTTTGAAAGCTTAGTAACATTTGTTCGGATTTTTACAGTATTTGTTTTTAATACTTCCGCTGTTACTATTATATCAATATGATCATATGTATTTAATTAGCGAGCTTTGCTCATATTGCTTTATACAATGGTTTTTGTAATTGATATTAGAGAAAAATTGTAAGTTTACAAACGGCGATGGTTACTAGGACATGTTTCTGAATTTCACTTCTTCATCAGCTAGCTTTTCGGGAGCTGAGCGTTGAACTCGAGTCTCCAACATTCATATCAGTGCAAGCCTTTTTCTCGCTAATTAAATACATATGATCATATTGATATTGAGCAAAGCTCGCTAATTAAATACATATGATTTCTTTAGTTTCGTTTAGTAGTTTTTGCACTTCGATAATTGATATAGCCGATTTTTCAAGTTTCTTAATTTGTTTTTCAAATAAAAACGATTGGCAATGAATAAATGACATGTACACTTCGGATAAAGCATTCTTGAAAACGTCCGTAATAACTTTAGGAGCATTCTTTTCATTCGAAAACAAGTTTTTTAGCGGATTCCACATTTGCAAAATTCTTTCTATTGCAGGTACCAGTGAGATCCACCGTGTTTTACTATAAGAAAGAATTGATCTGTACATTGTGTCCGCATTATCACAAAAATCTTTAAGCCGCTCCGTTCGCACAGTGAATATCGAAAAGTATTTATATATCTTAAATATAACAGACTCTACATCTATTGACATTACATCCACTGCACTAGAAATTGTATTGTGAAGTATATGAGCAGGGCAACCTACGCCCTCAATGCTTTTACCTGAAACTTCTTTTTCTTCCACCAAAGTTGGTATTGGTATTATCAGCACCAAAAGCTACAAGGTTTTGTAATGGTATTTTGTGATGACTTAATGTGTCTACACAAAATGACGTTACAGAATCTGCAGTTTCATTAGGTAAATTTGTGAGTTTTAATAATTTTACTTGTAAACCTTCTTTTTCCGTGGAAAAGTGAACAAGCAATGGAAATATTTTTTCGGCTTTGTGGTTGCTGGCGTCCGTTGAAATTCCATAAAAAGGCACATTTTTTATTAAAATATCTACAAAGTTTGCTACTGAATGCGGAGCCAAAACATTTTTGATTAAAGCTGTTGCTTTGGTCCTGAAAACTGATTGCTTTGCTGCTATTTCCGAATCAGGATACATGAGCGCATTTAGTTTTGTAGTGCAATCTATTGAGCTGAAGAACTGATGGTGATTAATAATCTTAAATGCATTTGTTAGCTCAGCGGCGGAGATCAGCTGCCTCTTTGCTGTATTTGGTTTTACAAAAAAAGAAGAAATTTCTTTTGAAGTAGACGCCTCGCATAACCTTGATTTGTGCTTGGAACTGCCGATATGATCAAGAATATCTGAGCGACCACCGTGACCAATGGCAACAAAACAATTGCAAACTGTGCACAACGATTCATGTTCACTTCTCCCACGTTTCATAAAAGACCATTCCTCTGTGTATGAGAGAAGGAATTTACATTTCCTTTTTGGCATTTTCTAAAAGTGGTTTAATGTATTATAAACATATCTATTTTATAAATTTTGTGAGAAAACTTACAATGAAATCAGAAACACTCAACTCGAAGAACCAAATACTTAGCGCAAAACAAAAACAGCTGTAGCTAATTAGGAAGAACACTTTACATCGATAATCGATATATGTATACTATGCAATGTGCAACTATCTAGCGATGCTAGAGTTTTACAATTGAAGTCGGTAGTTGGTACTTTTATTCAGACTAGTTGGAGCGCCGCACTATAAGCAAACCAAATAGTTGGTAGATTTCATGGCTCCTTACAATCGATTAGATTTAAAAACCGGAACATTTTAGGGTTGGACCGGGACACCGGGACAAATGGCCTAAAACCGGGACATGTCTCGGAAAACCGGGACGTCTGGCAGCCCTATACTAGGGCTAACCCTGTTGTACTGAAGCCCTTATCCCTCTACAATGGACCTCTGGGGGGATGGACCGTTTTTATCCTATACTCGTGGGAACAAAATGAACAAAAAAAATTAAATTAAAGAAAAAAACTTTTTAAATTTTGATGGAATAATTAAGAACATTTAGGACTTCCTTTTCTTGCTATCACAATGTAACATGCTTTTTATTAGAACAATTAGGACTGTGATATAAACTGTAAGATTTAATAATTTCGGTGTAAAGTTTTAATGTTAAAAATATATAATTATGTACAATATGGAATTTTTTTGTCGTGACGAAGAAGGCTAATTATCGTTAAAGGTTACAATGAACTTATAAAGTCTTATATTTCTTTACAGTCAATTTATTTTTTATTTTTAAATTAATTTTATTAACGAATAATAGAAGCTTATTTTTAAAAAGTTTTTTTTCTTTAATTTTATTAAACGGTTTTATTTAGCTAGACTTGACAAGCCGGCTGCACGGCCGTTGTGAAAAAATTTTGTAATTAAAATTTCAGTAACTTCCCGATAAGCTAGAAGCTTGAAACTTGGAATATAGTTCATAAACCGATGACAATGCAATAATATGAGAAAACTCCGATAGATGGCGCATCAAATTTCTATTGATAGTCATATATAAGACCAACTGAACCTTAGTAATGTTATGCTACGCCTCATTTTTAGAAATTTCACGCGCCCAACGCTTTTATTTAATTGTCTGATCAACGCCCTAGATTGATGAGGAGTGTAATGACTAGTACCTAGGACTTACCTAATTATTTTCTAGCTTTTAGTATTATTATTACTTCATGTAAGTATTGTTTTCAATTAAACCGTTTAACTTAAAAAAAATTTTTTTTAATTATTTTATTGTTGTTGGCGATAAGCTCTCTATAGGTGTAGGCGCAATGGTCTGTGTCTGATTTAAAATTTATGCGTTTGTCACTTGGTGTATTTATTATGTGTAACATTTCAAGTATGTAGCGTTTATTGCTTTTTCTCTCATGCTGCATTATTGTTACATTCTCCAAGTCGGGAGAGTGTCCAGTGGTTCTGCAGCAGGCATGCTTAACCAACGAAACGATATCATTTCGTTACGATAATCAACGTTAATAAACGAAACGAAGTCATTTCGTTTCGTTTATTAACGTTAAGATCGTCAAATTAACGAAATGATTTCGTTTCGTTTTCTGCCATATCAAAACGAAATCAAATCGTTTATGTTGATTATTAATTTCAAACTATGCTGGCAAAGCTGATTGATGGCGGAGTCATTAAAGGTGAAAGCATTATCCAAGCTGATTGCAACTTTTCTCATGAATTTTGACAGTACGAACATTTCTCAGAGTATTTTTGACATTACCACCAACGAATTACACAAACAAATTACATAGAGTTTGTGTGTGTATGTGCGCTCGTTGTTGCCACCTTACGGCTTCACCATGGCTATAGCATTGCCAGCATAATTCAAACATAAAGTATCAAGTTTTCGTTAACGTTTTTAACGTTAACGAAAGCTTTTCGTTTCGGTTAAAAACGAGATACAATTTATCTTGATAATTTCTTTATCGATAATATTTCGAAGTGTTTCAACGGAAACGGTGGAAATTTTTTGATAAACGATTAGCTTAACGTTAAGGTGCATCCCTGTTCTGCAGTGCTGAGTTAAAGCTGTCTTGTTGTCATTAGGGTTGTCACGATTTTTGATATTTGACATTTGCTGTCTTTTATTAAACATATGTATATATTGGCCTAGAGCTAAAACATACCTTGAATATATTAACTAAAAGGACGAAATACAAGAAAAAAATATTTTTTTTTTTTAATATTTTTTTTTTGCAACTCTCTACGTGCAATAACTCCAAAGTATCGGCGTCAGCTTTGTCTATACCGACCAATGAAAACACATTCGTACTAAACAAACAGAGGATTATGAAAATTAACACCAAAAGTGAGCCAGCCATTATTGCCAGCCACTGTTTTCGAGTGAAATGTATGCACGACATTTCAAAAATCAACTTTTATACGAAACTCATACAATTTCAATATAGTAATTTGTTTATCAATATATTTTTTGTTTATTTTTTTCCTGCAAATATCGACTACCGAAACTACTAATACAGTTATACAAGTTTCAATGACACTAACACCAATAAACCGAAAGTAAATAAGCATTTGGTAAAATTCCAGTAGCCCTCCTTCATAATTACCAATTTTAGAAAGTACTACGTATTCGGTAATTTTCAAGTAATTTGCACATATAATATCCGATTTAAACTGTAATTACTGCCTCAAAGTAGAATTCTGGTATTTATCCTTTATTAATACTGTACGAGCAAGGGGATTTTTCCTTGCTACTGAATTGCAAAAAAATGGTACGACAATTTATGGGGGTGTGTACGCGACAATATTATATGTTTCCAAAAAATGACGAAACGACCGAACCGCTTAATATGAGGGACAAAGTAATAATAATTTATTTAGGCAATTTAAAGTATGTACAAAGCATGAAAGGTAAAGATGGGAGTGAGTGCAAAATTAAGTATGATTGCGAGTATGTATATGTGTGTGAATATTAGACTGGGCCGATTTATTAATCGACATCGCGCCATCGATTTTTCGATAGGATTTGGGCTCAGGAAAAAAGTTCCACTAAGCATACAAAAAAAAAATAATTTTTAAGGTTTTTTTTTCATGACGTACTAAAAAAATTTTCATTTGATTGTAAAATTTTTCACATATACCCTGTCCGACCCAAAAATGCCCGCTGGGAGGAATAAAATGAAAATTAATAAATTCGGACGAGCAAAATTTATAAATTTCTTTTTGTGTATTAGTTTCAAACAGAAATTGTTTTAGTTCATTTAATTGATTGGACGTGTAGCGTTATCGCAAAATATGTCGCATGGTAGTTTTCTGCGACCACCCATGCGCTTCAGAGCGTTTAGAAATGAATTCGGTGAGAGATCCGATACAACTTCGATATGTACTGATTTCGTGACGAGGCAAACAAAGGCGGCGAAGTAAGATTTTATAGGAGCCTTGCCTCAAATCCGCATGTAAGTATTCATGGGTCCACAGAAATCAACTCCACAATGTTCAAAGAGGCGAGCGGGAGTGAGTCGTGTGGCTGGCAGTGGTCCCATGACTTGTTGAGCTAGAACTGGTATATAGCGCATGCAGTGTACGCAAGACCGAACGATACGAAGAGCCAAGTCTCTGGCATTGATGATCCAATATTCTAGACTTATCAGGGCAACCAATGCTTTAGGGCCGGCGCACATGGGTAGATTTTAGAATTTAGGCGGCCATAAATGAATTTCTGAAAGTTGCCACAATTATAAAAAAAAGCACTCCCACAGCATAAGAATAGATAGGGGAACAATAATTTTACTCCTTCCCATCGATCGCATATTTGCCTTAGCTGTCAAGTAATCGGAATTTAGCTATTTCTAAAACGCGTGTTATATTTTTTTAACCTATGTGAAATCCCATGTTTTAACCTTTGAATTGAGTAATTGTGATGGATTCTGATATTTCAGGTAAATATTAACATTATTAATGGTATTTGTGATTTTTAAAAGTTATAAATGGATAAAGAGCCTATTTTATTTACGATGTTAAAAAAAAAATTTATTTTTTTATTTTTGGTGTTCAAAACCAGTTTTGTTGTGTTTCCAAGTCCGTCGAAGTGAAAGTTAGTTTCAAACATGGAACTTGGCACAATTAGCTTGCAAACTACATTAAATTTAGCTGCAGATACTTGCAGATATGGGGTTAGATATAGGGTTTGATACCACCCTTGTTGAAAGTTAATAAAAAAATAGCATTCGTTTTCAATTCTAAACCATATTTTGATCAATTTAGGTGTAGCCAGCTCATCGGGCACGAGAAAAGTAACTCGCCAAAGTCTCTACAATCAAATGGAAGGACAGAACTCGAAATATTTAAATGAATAATTTGATTTATTGGAAAATAATCTTCTGTCTTCTCATGATTATTCAGCCAAAAATATCCATAAACTGAAGAAAAACTTTTCTTATTAAAAAGCGCAATTTAAGGAAAAGTGAACAAAAGCAAGAAGAAAGGAAGATGCTTTTCTAAAAAATGGAACAATCGAGTTTCCAACTGAAACAAGGAGTTTCCGTCCAACAAAACGTTTCGAAGATTTAAATGAGCGAAGTAAGCGTAGAAAAACCGGGAAAGTCGTCCTATGGAAGAAGATGCACTCATTGCACATGCTGCGCAATCCTCTCTGAGAGCAAATAGGAAGAGGGACGCCTCGAGAATTCTGCGAATTCTAAAAGAAATCGCTGAATCACCATCACGCGCCGCAAAATACAAAAGTCCATACAAAGCCTCAAAAAGTCCGGGAAGGGGTAATATATTCACACCGCGTGCAGAATTAGCTATTTTTGTAGAAGCAGACTTAACAAGAGAACAGTATGAAGTAATTCGTAATACCAACCCTTATTAGAAGCTAAAAAGGAATGTTACCAAACCCAAATACGGGCAACTAGTTCCTACGCAGAAAGTGACTTGCAAAGCCTCATCGATAAGACAATTATGCGCTTATCAATGTACTTAGAGGAGGTGCTCCTAACTCTTAGGACGAAAGACAATCGCTTACAATATATAAGATTATTTGAATATAAATAAAAATAAATGAGCTTCTCTTCCAATCTGCGTCGTGCTCCTCTTGGTTTTCCCTACAAATTGGCCGGACGGGACCTACATGTTTTATGCCGACTCCGAACGGCATCTGCAAGGCAGATGAGTTTTCACTGAGAGCTTTTCATGGCAGAAATACACTCGGAGCGCTTGCCAAACACTGCCGAGGGGCGACCCCGCTTAGAAAAATTGTCTTCTAATTGAAAAACCTTATATCTAAAATTTTGATGTTGCTTTGCCCGGGTGCGAACCCAGGGCATACCGTGTGGTAGGCGGAGCACGCTACCATCACACCATGGTGGCCGCCAAGATTATTTGAAAGCATTTTACATTTGGCTTACAAATTGCCAGTGAAAAGATATAGAGCAAAGTGAACAGCTGAGGAAGAACTAATGAAAAAAAAAAAACAAAAGAAAATATTCAAAAAAGGTTTCGAGATGAGTCAGGGTTATTTATAGACATGCTCAAAGGCAGTTTTAGGGTAACACCAACGATGGCAATACAAGCCGACGATTTTTTGAAAACCCACAATTGGCTGCAGATATAACAGGTCTTCTCTATAATTTAATTTACAGGCTAAAAATTATATTGGAATCCATATCTAGTGGCTATGAAATTGACTCTACAAAATATGACGAATATGCGTTGGACACCGCCAAATTATATATAAAGTGCCACGCGTATCCTATGACACGCACAATGCACAATATACTAGTCCATGGTTCTTCTATAATTAATAATGCCATATTACCAGTAGGTAAACTCTCAAAGGAGACTCAAGAGGCTCGCAACAAACACTTCCGAATGTACCGAGAAAAATTTTCACAGAAGTTTTCTCGTGAAAAATGCAACCGGAAAATATATCACAATTTATTGTTAAGCTCGGAACAATTTTTAAGCAGTATTTCGGTTCATGGCAGAAGAAAGAAATGAGTATTAAAGTCGTTTTCCCCAGACACAATTAAGCTGCTTTTACCCTCTAAATCCGTGGGCAAAGATGTGAGTGAGCACTCGTTGGGCGTCAGCGATGATTCTGAAAGCGAAAACTAATAAATCAATCAATTTCTGTGCACATCTGTATACATATATTGTTAATTTTGGTGTATTTTTAACAAATATATACACGTTCAAACTTCTCATGAATTTTTTAAACCGGAATTTTCACTGTTGGAAAGGCCCAAATTTCTACTGCATAAAACCAATTAAAAATTTATCCTAGATAAAGACAATTCTTTCTGTACAACAAGAAAAACAGCCTCACTGCGCAGGTATTTTTTAGTGCTACACAGTGTAATATCTATTTTTTTAATATAACCGATTAGTTACACAAATTATTATAATTTTTCATTTATTAAACAGTTTTGAGAAGATATAGGCAATAAAATATTTTTGGCCGTCTAAAACTTGAAAATCTACCAATGTGCGGCGTGATAATTTCGAATATGTAAATGGCGTATGTAGTTATGTACAAAATGCGAATTACTGGATAGTAAAATAGGATGTTTCTGAGAGTCTGGTAAACCTGCATAGTCCAATCGGCCACCAACTTTGATGAGTCCGAACCCAGTGGTGTTATCTATAAATGGAGTGAGATGTTTTAAATGGCTTTTTAAAGGCTGATTAAGCAAGAAAACAAATACTAGCAGGACAGCCTAGTGGTTAAGGCAACTGCAGTTTCACCGTGTTACTCGCGGTTCGAATTTCGGTGAAACCTTTGATAACATTACGAAATTGCCTGATGATGATTACGTGGCGGTTTTCGAAATGGTACCATCGCAATATGCCAGTAAATATTTCTTCCTTGCTTTTCAGTTTCTCTTAGAAAAAAAACATAATAATTGAATATTCAGTTATTATTAGCCGGTGTTGGGCTCGTGAATTGTTGAATAGTAAGTATAAATTGAACACACCATTGCGCAAACAAACATAAATATGTAAGACTGAGCTCGAATTTATAAAGCTTCTCATTCGCAACGAGGGCGAAGTTTTACAGAGACAAATCTACATAACGCACAAATTGATATAGAGATGGAATATCTCAATTGTGTTATTAGTGTAGAAATGAGATAAACTGAATTAAGCAAGGAAACAAATACTAGCAGGACAGCCTAGTGGTTAAGGCAACTGCAGTTTCGCCGTGTTACTCGCGGTTCGAATCTCGGTGAAACCTTTGATAACATTACGAAATTGCCTGATGATGATTACGTGGCGGTTTGAATAGTACAAATAATTTATTTAGGTAATTTAAAGTATGTACAAAGTATGATTGCGGGTATGTATGTCTGTGCGTATATTCATTTTTAAAATTAGTGCTTAGTGTTCTGTTGTACTTATGTAACCAATTATGTTTCAAATATTATTTGAGTATTAATATCAGTACAGTGTCTTAAAATATTATTCGACCACAGTGTGCCGCAAGTTTGATCCAACAAATACTATATGTGATTTCGAGTACGTTTCAAGTAAACTCGGAATGTCTTCGTAATTTAAAACTTAATTTTTCCCGAAACTGTTGAAAATATAAATACATAAGTAGGCTGTATGGATTGGATCAAATGGTCTTTCAATTTTTTTCAATAAATAAACAATTTTGTTCGATTAACATACATCAATGTAAACCAATGGTCCGCATTGTCTAGGTGAACTTCATTTCAGGAAACAGGTAAACATATATTTTATAAGATGCATTTAGATCACCTTCTAATAGAACCTTTTTTGAACTCTTATTGGGCTAGTAATAATGATTTATCGTTTCTTCATCAATCAATCCACAAGTTATTAGATACCTTTTTATATTAATTAAATTTAGACCTACGTTTGTAAACTTAAAAAAAAAAGAAAACAGAAATATAAATAAAATCTGCATAAGTTAATTAAGGGACTTAACTTAGAAAAATATTTCCTAACCTATACGTTACTGGCAAGGAAAATAGCAGTAGTCTATGGGAATTTAAAGGGTATTTCATATATAAGTTTCAGGGAATATACCAATATCTTTCTTTATATTTTAAGGAAACTCACCCAAAAGCCACTGATAATTATTTGAAACATACTTGTAAATTTCCAGAATTTGAAATCAAACTTTGAGGTTTGTTACAAGTAACCACCTCGGAAAATGCAGGGATATTTTCATGTTGGCTACCAAAATACTACCTCATAATATTCAGGTATTGGTTTGGTATAATACCCGAAAATTTCAAAAAAAAAACCTACTGGTATATTCCAGTATTTGCATTACCTATTGTACTTAAATAAACTCACATGTAGATGAAGTATATAGGATAATTTTATCCCGAGGCCAATTCTGTTTACCTGAAGAACTACTGTTAAATTATCTGATAATTACCGAATAAATACCACTCGTATGTTTGCAGGGTAAAGCGATTTAAAAAATTTTTTTGAATAACACCTTCCGTATTTCTTCTGTTGCCTTTTAACTTTGTACAAATGTATGTATCTGCTTCCGCTTCATCATCTTCAAACTCGGTATTGCAACCATACGAAATTGACGTTTCAAATCGTTTGAGTATTGTGGCTATGAAATTGAATGAGCTTATCACCATTGTATACATCAAATTTTATGTAAAGCCAATTATTGTATATTAACTATTTAAACTATATGAATGCATTGCTTCGTACACATTTGTTTAGGCTATGATAAAGCTTGCATTTGGGTTGTTTTTAGAAAGACATTCACACAAACATATTGTAACGAATTTACTTGCAAATCCTCTTATTTGCCCTTCTGCTAAGTTCGAATCACTAAACTGTTGAATAAATAACTCCAATATTGAATAATGGAAAAATGGCCTTTATTAAAGTAATTCACAATAACACTTATACTTTGCAACTAGCTTGCTTAACAACCAAACTGATTGATAGCTCAAATGAAACTGATCTCTCGCCTCCAATGTTGTCGCCCTTTTATACTGTGCGACCTCCTCGTTGCATATTCTAAGCTTTTATAATTCCAGAAATTACTAGTTAGTTATAAATTTCTCAGCTACAACTACAGATGTATAATTTTTATAGCTTCTTTCATACCCCATGCGCTTGTATGTGTGAGCGACATCCACAATCATAATTGCATACATTTAGGAGCATTTCAGATAAGATATCTGCATGTGCTTGTGCGTTGCCTCTCCACTGCGTGTACGTGTATGTGTAGACACAATGATTGAATTATTGATGTGAATTCACGTCACTGCTTAGCATCGGCCTAGAGATGGTAGTACCCCTTAGTGCCGCCAACATTCGTAACACTGCCCTCCACCTAAGTCTGATCGTCCCGATCAGACAAATCTCTCGATCTAAACGCTGCCAGCATCTCCAAATGTACCACGCTTATTCTTCGTGGTTTCCCAATGGTTTGTATGTGGCAGATGGTGTCACTGATCTTCTTCACAAATTTGTACGGGCCTTCCCAACTGCACCGAAATTTGGATAGAACACTTTCCGTCGGTGAGGGTTGTATAACAGTACCAAATCTCCCGCCAAGAAACCTTTCGAATTATTGTTCTCATCGTACCTGTGTTTCATCGTACTACCCAATACCCTGGTTCGTTCCTTCACACTCTGTTGTTTGGCCAATGAAATACTTCGTAGAGCTTGCGCTGGACGGATTTGCTTTGCATAATCAGTATCGTTCCGACGCTTCACAACAGTAGTGTGCCCTGGCTTGAAACCACCCTTGCATTCTTTCTGCGAAATTCTTTCCTTCATTTAGTACGTCCGTTAGGGCTTTTGAATGCCAGTGCTTCTCTCACAGGTACCTTCGGTTTTGATTTGTTTGGCCCATTTGTTCCATCAACCCTTGCCCGATCTGCTGCCTTTAACTTTTGCGGTTTTTGGCGAATCTCTTTCACCAGCACTCGATTACTGCTGAACCTTTCTTCCAAAATGAAGTTAAGTGGCACATCCTGGTTCTCATAGCGCATAATCTTTCTTGGCATATCGATCCTGATGTCATGGTCAACTAAGAAGTCCACTCCCAACAGGACTTCATCAATGATCTCCGCCACAACGAATTTGTGGAGAACCATGACCTTCCCAATTAGGACTTCACATATCACTTCTCCCTGGACTTGGTTATACTCGCCTGTGACCGTACGCGACCTTGCTCCAGGTAACGGTTTTACTCTCCTGTTGACTAAATCCGATCGAATGATGGAATGAGATGCACTCATATCTACAGTCAGTAAACGTTCCTTTCCATCCACATGTCCTCCGATAGTAAGATTGCTTGACCTTCTTCCAATTTGTGAGATAGAGATTATGGGGCAACCACCCACATTGTTGGAACTGTTAGGGTTGGTGTTGGCTGGCACAAATCCTTGTGCTGAACCCTCCCAGAGGGTGCCGGCTGGTAATATGCACAACAGTTTCCCCTTCTAGGGGCGTGCTAGCTAAGTTTAGGAATCATCTCCATTTGTGCCCCAGCTCCTTAATAGCTTAGGCATATGGAAATGGTTTTTAAACGTGGCCTCAAGGTGGGAACTGGACTACGCCCAGTTGAAAAGTTGGTCCATCCCTAATCCAGGGTGTTATGCGATTCCGTGCCCATTGGATGGTTTGCAGTCAAGGGCATCCGACTGTATTCTTACGGAGCCTCTCGGATACCGGTTCACCTCCGGGACTAACGGCGACTTGCTGCGGTATGGGGTTCTACCGCAGTCGACCGCATTCTTTCCCCTATCCCTTAACTTCAGGCTGCCGAACGGTCTCACCTTAGTAGGCAGCTAACGAACAAGATAAAATTAGCAACAGAAACCTGGCCTCGGATCCATGCACGGGTAAAGATGCCGCCCTTGGACTAGGCATTAAAAAAGTCTACAACTCGTCGGGAACCGCACAGACGGCGCCGACCAGGCCTTCACGGCAACAAAAAAATCTTCGGCCACCTGTACAAGCTAGCGGAAGAACTAAACCCCTTGAGGGCAAGTCCAATTCCGCAGCAGCCGGCAAAGCTAGCCTCAAAGAGGGAAAGCAACGTCCGACTGAGCAAGCACAGGAGGCCCGTCCCACGCCCGTACCAGGCACCTCTTGTCAGCAGGTGGCTGGTAACAGCACTAAATCCTCCACGGACAAAAGTACTGCCTCCACCGCTGCAAAGCTACCTCGCAAGCCGGCTGAACCCCTTGAGGGTTCCAAAGCAAATAAGCGAATCCCGACTTCGGTCCGCAACCAGCGGAACATTCGCAATGCCGTCAAAATCGTTGAGAAACTTGCCAACTCTCCCAGCGACAAGTTGACGGCAGAGCAAAAAAGTTCTCTGGCCTGGGCCAGGAAGATTATTGCTGCCAAGAAGAGCAGCAACAACAACCCCATCCCCCTTCCTCTTCTGCCACCAAACTACCTTCTGACCCGAAGATGCCGGCCCTTAAGAGACAAATGTTTATGGGAAATGCCTCGAGCGATCCCAAAAGGCACCGGCCTTCGACCTCTACTCCCCCTGCCCTGACCAAAACCTTCAGCGAGGCGGCTAAGGCCAACTTTACGCTGGCGGTTTTGAACCGCGGTCACCCGGATGGGAACATGACCCCGGATAACTGGAAGGATGTCCTTAACGGCCTTCTCAGGATCTTTAAGGACATCATGACCAAGTATCCGGGGCCGGCTCCCACTATCCGTGATGCCGGCTGGTACCAGGGTAGGGTCAAGCTTGTTTCCTGCGCCGATGAGCGCTCGCGCAAGCTCTACAAACTCGCCAAAGCTTCGCTAGGACAGCTGTGGCCTGGGGCCAGGTTGGATGCGGTCGGTGTGGAAGAAATTCCGAACAGACTGAGAGCTTGGGCCTGGGTCCCAGACGGCAAAGCGGATCCTGGCGAGATCCTGGATACCATCGCGGAGTCGAACCAGGGGCTACGTTCGAGCGATTGGAGGATAGTCAGGGTCGGCGAGACAAGGGCGAAGCAGCGTTATGTTGGCTTCATAAACGAGGCTTCTCTCCCTTGGCTTGACGAATGTGGTGGAGTATTAAGCTACGGCTTCTACTCCATCACGTTGAAAATTCGAAGGGATGGTACGAAGGAGGAAACACCGGACGAGGGTGAGCCTGTACCTCAGGGCGAGGGGTCAGACAGAGTGGATCTGCTGCCCATGGCACTGGGGAAGGGACCGCCACCGCGCCGGAGGATCTGGTGATTGGGGATACCGCCTCGAGCGAATCCACAACCGCCACAATGAATCTCACGGACCCATGCAACACCTTGAGTGGACATGGGGCCGATATCGAACTGGCACGCAGCACTCCGGATGCCGAGAGCGATACACTCTCGGTATCTGAATTTGCGGGCCAGTTCTTTACGGGCATGGACGAGCAGCTTCTGCTGGAATCCGACCCTTCGGATGCCGAATTCGACGATATTATCGTAGAGGAGGCATCCGACGATGCGGATCAGCAGAGGATGGACGTCGATGCCGCAAACGAACTGTAACGGGCGCGCAGGTACTGCAGATAAACCGGCACCATTCTAAGGCAGCCTCGTCTGCCCTAATCTTGCGCCTCAGCACAACGTATGGGGACATCGTTCTAGTCCAGGAGCCATGGGTCGTTGGCAGCAAGGTCTGTGGACTCTTTTCTAAGGACTACCGGCTGGTGATACCACCCGTGGCAGGTACAATCAGATCTTGTATTCTAGTAAAGAAAAATCTAGTATTTATTTTACTATCTCTTTTTAGCGACGAGGACTTTACCTGTATTAGCCTCGAGCTACAGGGGCAAACAATTTGGCTGATGTCCGCATATCTCTCGCACGATCGCCCAACTTCTGTGCAGGACCGGCTCTGCAAAGCGGTACGGGAGGCCCACAGTAAAGGGTTCTCGATAATAATTGGGGCCGATGCCAATGCACATCACACTGCTTGGGGCTCTACCGATATTAACAGTAGGGGTGAGTCTCTTTTTGATTCTTTTATAAGTAACAATCTAAGTATTTGCAACTCTGGAGACAAACCAACCTTCGTCACCTCAAACAGGAAGGAGGTTCTAGATGTTACTCTAGTTTCTGGGGCATTCTCTGACCTTGTCAAAAATTGGAGAGTTTCCAACGAAAACTCCTACTCTGATCATAGGTATATTATTTTCACTCTGCTCTTGCGTACACCGCCTAGGGTGGCTTACAGGAATAGGAGACGTAGGGACTGGAACCTTTATAAAAAAGTCCTATCCTCTACTCTCCTAAAGAACGCTCCTCACGGTAGGCCGAGCCTACCGCTAACAGCTGATGAAGCGCCTCCTTTAGACACAACATTTGCTTCTCCCGGTGAGCTAGACTCATCGTCAAAAATAGAAGAAGCAGTAGATCTTATCACCAAATCTTGTAACGCTGCCTTCACAGTAGCCTGCCTGGATATTACGGTGAGGGGTAAAAAGAAACCCTATTGGTGGAACCAAGAAATCTCCGAGCAGAGGAAAAACAGCAGAAAACTCTTTAACGAGGCTAAGCGCACGGGAATCTAGTCCCATTATAAGGACGCCTTAAAATCTTTTAAGAAGTTAATCCAGAAGGCCAAAAGGGACTCCTGGAAGAACTTCACCAATGACATCGAAGAAGTCTCAGAGGCCAATCGCCTACGAAAGGTCCTCTCCAAAAACCCCATACCTCCAAGCTGCATTCGCACAACGAGCGGAGAATGGGCCACTTCTAGTACGGAAATTCTCGAAACCCTGATCAGCACTCACTTTCCAGGCTGCAGATCTGAACCATACATCTTAAACACGCAATCTAACCCAGGGCCATTTCAACCCCTGGACCACATTGTAAGCGAGAAAGGAGTTATCTGGGCAATAAAGTCCTTTAAACCCTTCAAATCTCCGGGAACGGATGGAATATTTCCCGCTGAATTGCAAGCTGCAAGCGATCTTATAAGCCCGCTGCTAGCTAAAATCTACAAGACTTGCCTCAACCTGGTCTATATCCCCACGGAATGGACCAAGGCAAAGGTAGTCTTCATACCCAAAGGAGGCAGGATATCGGGCAACAGTCCGAAGGATTTCAGACCAATAAGTCTGACCTCCTTCCTCCTAAAAGTTCTAGAACGATTGCTGGACGCCTACATTAGGCGATCGGTAAATAAGGTACTAATCTGTAACAACGAACACGCCGACTCTAAGGGCAAATCCGTAGAGACAGCTCTACATTCTATCACTACTAAGATAGAGAAGGGTCTTGCCTTTAAAGAATTTACGCTGGGTATCTTTCTCGTCATAGAAGGAGCCTTCAACAACGTTCTCCCAGCAGCGGTCACAAAATCTCTACGTTCACTAGGGGTGGAAGAACCTATTGTGAAATTCGTCGAGCTCCTTCTAAACAAGAGAATCATTATCTTTGAGCTGGGCAGCTCATCGTTAATAAGGTACACCAACAGAGGAACACCCCAGGGGGGCGTTCTTTCTCCTCTACTATGGAACCTGACGATGAACGCTCTGTTATCTATACTACAGCCCACCGGATGCCAAGTCATTGCATATGCCGATGACATAGCCTTGACAGTTACCGGCAAACACCTTCCGGTGCTTGGCGAACTCTTGCAAAATGCTCTTAATCTAACAAACACTTGGCCTATGGAATGCGGACTCAGCATCAGCAGTGAAAAAAACTGAGATGGTGCTTTTTACCCGCAAACGCAGTATACCTGAATTTACCCTCCCGTCCTTAAACGAGAAGGATATCAAACTCTCTACCGAGGTTAAATATCTCGGAGTTTTTCTAGACAGGAAGCTTGACTGGAAGCGAAATGTGGAGGAACGATCCAGGAAAGCCACAATGGCTCTCTACGCTTGTAAGTCGGCAATCGAAAAAAGGTGGGGTCTCCAGCCACGCATAGTCCATTGGATCTATACGGCAGTGGTGAGACCCATACTCTTCTACGCCGTCACCGTATGGTGGACGGCACTCGATATCGAATCTAACAAGAGTAAAGTAACGAGAGTGCAGAGGATGGCGGCAATGTTCACCAGCGGTGCCCTTCCCTCCACTCCCACCAAAGCTCTTGAAGCCATATTATTCCTTCTCCCAACTGATCTATATGGTAGATACTGTGCCTCCTGCAACGCGGCAAGGCTTAACGCTATCGAACCATAGATGGACTGCAGGTTTGGTCACATCCGGATCCTGAAGCAAGTCCCCGAAACCTTCTTGAAATTGGACCATACAACATCACCCGCTTGCTGGGACAACAAATTTTCCACAAGAATCCCAGAGAGGAACGAGTGGGCAAACGGCGTGGAGCCGGGATCACACCAAATCTCCGTTTTTACAGATGGCTCTAAACTAAACAACAGAGTCGGCAGCGGGATATTCTCGGAGAAGCTCAATC
Organism: Eurosta solidaginis; assembly: GCF_040869045.1. Classification (NCBI taxonomy): domain Eukaryota; kingdom Metazoa; phylum Arthropoda; class Insecta; order Diptera; family Tephritidae; genus Eurosta; species Eurosta solidaginis. The sequence continues at coordinate 184,111,399 of NC_090323.1, forward strand.
TAAGCGAGAGATTTCGCCTACCTGATCACTGCGGTGTTTTTCAGGCTGAACTCGTAGCTATCTGGGAAGCAGCCCGCTATCTTGCTAACCTGCAGGTAACCAATTCTATTTCAATTTTCTCTGACAGCCAAGCTGCCATAAAATCCCTGCAATGGAGTAACACCTCGTCACTAGTGGCATTGAAGTGCAGAGAAACCCTCAACAAACTAGCTGAAAATTGCAACCTAAGCATAATATGGGTTCCTGGCCACTGTGACATCTCAGGAAACTGCGCCGCGGATGAGCTAGCTAGGGAAGGCACCTACTTGCAAACAACAACCTCCGCTGGTTGGGCCAGCCCTCCTCTACACACTTGCAAATACCACCTGCGATCTCTTTTCACGGATCAGGCAAACGCCAGATGGGCGAGGGAACCTACATGTAGTATATCCAGGCAAATCTGGCCTAAGCTGGATGAAAAGAGATCGCGATCGGTGATATTGTTAAACCGACTAGTGGGCCTTCTTACAGGTCACTGTCTCATGGGCACTCACGGTGCCTATATGGGCCTGCAGACAAATGACTTCTGCCGCAGCTGTAGGGACGAGGAGGAGATAGAAAGTGTTGAGCACTATCTGTGCCACTGTCCCGCACTGTCAAAAACCAGATACCAATGCCTCCCCAGACACCCTTTTGGGTGCCTTGCGGAGCTTAAATCTATAAACCCAAACGACATCTTGCGTTTCATTAGGCAAACGCGCTGGTTTAGCCTCACTGGGGTCTAAACTTTCTTCCTCTTCTTCGAAAGTAGGGTAATAGGAAATAGGCCCCCCCCCCCCCCGCGTGGTAGCACAACGGGCCACAACGGCCTACGTGAGTCTCTGCTCGGACAGCGGAGGCAGCCACTCTAACCTAACCCTAACCTAGGGTTGGTGTTGCAATAACGCGCAATGTGCCCTGGCTTTTCACACTTAAAGCATTTGACTGCATCATTATTCTTCTGCTGCGTACCCTTCAATGCTTCCAAAATTGTGTCTACCCAGTCTGGCCTTTCCACGCGATGAGCTTTGTCTGCGGGCTTACTCAAAAGCGACGCTGTTTCTTGAGTCAGTGCATGGGATACCGTTTCTGCGAATGTGGGTTTTGGGTTTGCATATGTCGCTCGCTTCGTTTCTACGTCCCGCATGTCATTTATAAAACTCTGGATTTTACCCTCTCGGTGTACTCCACGGGTGCGTCCGCATTTGCCAAATGTGCCAACTTTTCAACATCTGAGGCAAACTCCTGCAAAGTCTCATTCGCTCTTTGGTGACGGTTTTGCAACTCAATTTGGAATATCTGTTTTCTGTGCTCGCTTCCATAAAGTCTCTCGACAGCGGCCATCAATGCTTCATAGCTGTTCCGTTCGTACTCTGTAATAGTCTGTAAGATTTCGGCAGCTGGTCCTTTCAATGCTACGAAGAGTTCAGTAACTTTATCTTCAGCATTCCAGTTGTTCACTGTTGCGGTCTTCTCAAATTGTAGCTTAAAGACCTGGAAAGGAACAGTACCGTCAAAGGATGGTGTTTTTACCTTTGAGTTACTCGTTGAAACTGGTGGGCGACTTAGTTGCAACTTCTCGATACGTCCTCTCAAAGCATCCACCTCGGCCTCGACTTTTGCTTCAAACTGTAAAATTTTTGTATCTTGCGCCTCCAACTTCGAGGAAATACGTCCTTCTTGCTCTTTAAGTTGAGCAGAGACCTGCGATGATATCTGTGCTGAAATTTGCGCCGCTATTTCGGATATTCGTGCCTCTTGTGCTTCAATCTTCGCTGTTATTTCAGATGACATTTCTGGAATACGTGCCTCCTGTGATTCCATCTTGGATGCCATATATGTATTCTGTTCTTCTAGCTGTGATGACATATTTGTGGATATATGTGATGACATTTCTGTTATACGTGCCTCTTGCGCTTCCAGTTGGGATGCCAATTGCGACGACATTGATGCTACTGTCGATGTTTGTGCAGATATTGCAGCCAATATCATGTTCAAGTCTGTGCTCGTAACTGTCTGCGATGTTTATTTTTTCTCTTCAATTTTTGTTGTCTCGTCGACATGAAGATGAAAGATATACTCTTCCACGTCAATTCCTTCTGCCTCCATTGCCTCTCGTAGTCGTGCCTGAAGTTCGAGTTTAATACCGGTTGTATTCAATCCACGGCTCTCCAACTCCTTCTTCAGTTGCTGGATCTTCAATTCACTGAACTTTGCCATGTCCTTGTTTTCCTCTGGAACTTATTCAACAATTCCTCTTCTGACACCAATTGTAACGAATTTACTTGCAAATCCTCTCATTTGCCTTTCTGCTAAGTTCGAATCACTAAACTGTTGAATAAATAACACCAATATTGAATAATGGAAAAATGGCCTTTGCGACTAGCTTGCTTAACAACCAAACTGATTGATAGCTCAAATGAAACTGATCTCTCGCCTCCAATGTTGTCGCCCTTTTATACTGTCCGACCTCCTCGTTGCATATTTCTAAGCTTTTATAATTCCAGAACTTACTAGTTAGTTATAAATTTCTCAGCTACAACTACAGATGTATAATTTTTATAGCTTCTCTCATACCCCATGCGCTTGTATGTGTGAGCGACATCCACAATCACAATTGCATACATTTAGGAGCATTTCAGATAAGATATCTGCATGTGCTTGTGCGTTGCCTCACCGCTGCGTGTACGTGTATGTGTAGACACAATGATTGAATTATTGATGTGAATTCACGTCACTGCTTAGCATCGGCCTAGAGATGGCAGTACCCCTTAGTGCCGCCAACATTCGTAACAATATACTTACATGCATATAAGGTCGTGTTCTCTGCGGCTTTCCGATCCCACTTTAAATATTGTGAAAAATACCTAAAGGAAGGCCTGGCAATTCGAACATTTTACATTAATACTAGACTTCACTTAATGCTTCTTTCTCACGAAAAAGGTAATGTTGAACTGGCGTGTCAATGAAGTCCTCATATAGACTGCACGTTAACATACTGTTACTAGAGTTTGTTTGACGACCAAACGGAAAAATCCCCAGTTTAATTCCTGCCTCAAGAGCTTTCAGCTCTGTCGCACCTGGTAGCTGGAGCATTGACCTCGCAAGCGCAGGACACGATCACAGAACATGCTCAACCGTTTCTTCCTGCAGCTCGCAATTTCTACATCTTCTGTTTTAACGAGGACCAACTTATAAGCATGTGACTCCAGAAGGCAGTATCCAGTTAGCATGCCCATCGTGAGCCTTAAGTATTTTCTCTTTAGAGATATAAGCTACTTTGTGAGTTTAATATCGTAGGCTTCGCACATGATCTTAGAATTTTTGCAGCCCCACGCAACTCCTCCTTCCTTTTAATTTCTCCCAAACGTATTGGGACGTCTATCATCGTTTCAGCTAGTGTTGCACTTTCCTTTGCCGACCGGGAACCCACTATAGATGTATAGTCCGGCCTGAGCCAAGTTTTTTCAATGCTTAATTGCATTCCAGAACACTTCTTGATGAAGTACTGTGTGCAATTATTGCCTTATGCGGCCGCCGTGGTGTGATGCTATCGTACTCCGCCTATCACACCGATGATCCTGCGTTCACGTCCAAGTTTTTTCAATTAGAAGAAATGCTTTCTAAGCAGGGTCGCACATCGGCAGTGTTGGCCTTGCAGATACCGTTCGGAGTCGGCAAAAAACAAGTAGGTCTCGTCACGCCAATTTGTAGAAACAATTAAAAAGGTGCACGACGCAAATTGGAAGAGAGACTCGGCCTAAAATCTCTTCGGAGTTTATTGTGCCTTACATTTATCTATAAAGTCAGGTGGCGAAAAAAAAATAATATTTTTAGCCGCACCTAACTTTATAGATAATTTAGCTTTGAATAATTTTCCCATTGAAAATTTGCTTCAAAAACTTATGGCTTGCTCGTTTAAATATGAAGCAAAAAATATATTTTTTATGTTGACTGCATGGCTCAGTTATATGGTTGGCTCATCTTCATCAGCTGATTTTGTTTTTTTCATTTCACTGGTATAGGGATTGTCAAAAGGAGATGGCAAACGTAAAATGTAACCAGTATATTGACAATAATTTACTGCCTTGGTGGTCAATTTTTTGTAAAAAAATAGTTTCACATCACTTTCAGTTATTTTTTCGGTAAATTAATCTAATTTAGCGCATTGTTTTCTCTCCATTCCATTCGCCTAACACCAACAGCCAGATTGTGACAATCTGACAAAAGTATTGCGACGAATATTAGCAGCACTAAGCCGATACTAGTAAATAAAGTCACAACAACAAGAAAGCAAGCTGCCACTCTTGTGTACATCAAATCAATCATCATTTATACACATACATACAAGGCAACGAACACATGTAGTAATCAGCCGAAGTTGGTTCTCACACCTGCACACGCTTATATGTAGCTCAATTACCAAGCAGGAGATACAGCAGAAGGCGAAACGTCTAGACCTTAGTAGAAATATGTAAATGAAGCGACGGAGAGTATAAAAGCAGCGCAAGCTGAGTAATCAGAAATCATTTAATTGATTTAAACACGGTATTAGTTGCGAAGTGAAGTATAATTGTAGTACTCCCAAAGTAGGCAAATAAAGACCATATTGCAAACTAAATATTGGAGTGATTTATTCAACAGTTTAGCGGTTCGAACGTTAGCAGAAGGTTTGGAATAAGCGGAATTCCCCTAAGTTCATTACAGTATGTTGTTGCTGTAGAGATGAGCCAACCATATAGTTGAACCATGGTTGACTGAAAGTTTTTCTTTTCTTGTTTAATTTTATTCGAATAACGAACAAAATAATATATTCGTCACTCAGATAAAAATTTTTTTAAATAATATAATAAATAATTTAAATTTTATTTGTTATTCAAACAAATTTTGCCCAACTCTGCCCTAGTATACCTATTATTATTGCTACACCAAAAATATATGTATTTTTTTGACTGAAATACTGAGAGGTTAGGTTGAACTGGCCGGTCCATGAGGACCTCACATAGACTGATTGAGTCCGTAGTGTTACCAGAAGTTTGTTTTAACGACCAAACTGAAAATCCATATCAAAAACTAGGACCTATAAAATAACTCCGTTCTCTTGGCAAATACTAGAAGCTTCCTAGGACTTAAGCCACTTGCTGCTTCTAGATTTGACAGCTTTATCACTCCTAATAGCTGGAGTCTTAGCCTGGCAAGTGTAGGGCACGAGCACAGAACGTGCTCGATCGTTTCCTCCTCCAACCCGTACTTCCTACATCTGCTCTCACTGACCAAGCCCAATTTGAAGGCATGTGACGCCAGAGGGCAGTGTCTAGTCAGATTACCCATCATGAGTCTACAGTCCTCTCTTTTTAATGATAGAAGCAACTTTGTTAGTCTAAGGTCGTAAGACCTACACATAATCTTCGACACTTTACAGCCCCGCGTTTGAACCCACGCCTTTCCCGCTTGGTCGATCATGTGCACCTCTCGCCTTCGCTTAATTCCGCCCAGTCTAATTGGGACGTCTACGGAGCAAGCTTCAAGGGATGCGCCCTTTTTAGCTAGTTCGTCCGCTTTTTCATTCCCATCTATTCCCATATGCCCTGGGACCCATTATAGATGTATGCTTCTCCCTGTCCCGATTCTCTCCAGAGACTGCTTACACTCTAACACGCATTTAGATGCTGTGCTATGCGATATTATTGCCTTGATTGCTGCTTGCCTGTCAATATAAAAGTTAACACGGTTGCAGCTTAAGCTATTCTCTTTCAGGGCTTCTAGTGCTTTGGTTACGGCTAATATTTCAGCTTGGAAAACGCTACATTAATCTGGCAGCCTGTAGGATATTCTTATTTCCGGATCAGCACAGTATACCGCAGACTCTACTCCTTCCACTACTACTACTCGCGCCAACCACCTCTATTGTGGCCTTAAGATCTCTCTAGAAGCACAGATTGGGAATCAGGTATTCTCATACTGAGAAGTTTTTCTGATTTGAAATTTGGAAATATATGACATTCGTGTCAGCCATAATATAGATTTAGAAATCGTTAAATATCTCACAACTAAAAATATATCCAATGCTTGATTTCATACTAAATAAGTGCATATTATTCCCATAAAGCTTATAGTGTATATAGAAGTTTTCAATTCCCTTTATTGCAAGGTGTTCACTTAGCGTAAATGTTTGCAAATTTGTCACGCAATGGTTGGATCATTGAATGGGGAAAACTTATTTTTATACATTTTATTTACGTGTGCAATAAGTTTACTGCGCTATTATACAAGAAAAATTGCACTTGATTTTCAATATATAAATTTGTGCTTCAAATTATAAAAAAAAAACATGTATGTAACTTAATTTACTAGATATGCAATTATCAATTAACAAGTATCAGCGGTTGTAGGTGGCATTTTTAATAAAGTAACTGATGCGATTTTTTATACTCAGTTGAGCACAGCTCACAGAGTATATTAAGTTTGATTGGATAACGGTTGGTTGTACATATATAAAGGAATCGAGATAGATATAGACTTCCATATATCAAAATAATCAGGATCCAAAAAAAATTTGATTGAGCCATGTCCGTCCGTCCGTCCGTCCGTCCGTTAACACGATAACTTGAGTAAATTTTGAGGTATCTTGATGAAATTTTGTATGTAGGTTCCTGAGCACTCATCTCAGATCGCTATTTAAAATGAACTTTATCGGACTATAACCACGCCCACTTTTTCGATATCGAAAATTTCGAAAAACCGAAAAAATGCGATAATTCATTGCCAAATGCGGTTAAAGCGATGAAACTTGGTAGATGGGTTGACGTTATGACGCAGAATAGAAAATTAGTAAGATTTTGGACAATGGGCGTGGCACCGCCCACTTTTACAAGAAGGTAATTTAAAAGTTTTGCAAGCTGTAATTTGGCAGTCGTTGAAGATATCATGATGAAATTTGGCAGGAACGTTACTACTATTACTATATATGTGCTAAATAAAAATTAGCAAAATTGGATGAAGAACACGCCCACTTTTTAAAAAAAATTTTTTTTAAATTCAAATTTTAACAAAAAATTTAATATCTTTACTGTATATAAGTAAATTAAGTCAAAATTCAACTCCAGTAATGATATGATGCAACAAAATACAAAAATAAAAGAAAATTTCAAAATGGGCGTAGCTCCGCCCATTTTCATTTAGTGTGTCTAGAATTTTTTTAATGCCATAAGTCGAACAAAAATTTACCAATCCTTTTGAAATTTGGTAGGAGCATAGATTCTATGACGTTAACTGTTCTCTGTGAAAATGGTCGAAATCGGTGGAAGCCACGCCCAGTTTTTATACACAGTCCACCGTCTGTCCTTCCGCTCGGCCGTTAACACAATAACTTGAGCAAAAACCGATATATCTTTACTAAACTTAGCCCACGTACTTATCTGAACTCACTTTATCTTGGTATAAAAAATGGCCGAAATCCGACCATAACCACGCCCACTTTATCGATATCGAAAGTTACGAAAAATTAAAAAAATGCCATAATTCTATACCAAATACGAAAAAAGGAATGAAACATGGTAACTGGATTGGTTTATTGACGCAAAATATAACTTTGGAAAAAACTTTGTAAAATGGGTGTCACACCTACCATATTAAGTAGAAGAAAATGAAAAAGTTCTACAAGGCGAAATCAACAGGCCTTGGAATCTTGGCAGGAATACTGTTAGTGTTATTGAATATATAAATAAATTAGCAGTACCCGACAGATGATTTTCTGGATCACCTGATCCACATTTGGTCGATATCGCGAGAACGCCTTCACATATACATCTAAGGGCCACTCGCTTTTAAAACCCTCATTAATACCTTTAATTTGACATCCATATCGTACAAACACATTCTAGAGTCAACCCTGGCCCACCCTAATGGCGATATCTCGAAAAGGCGTGCACCTATAGACCTAATGCCCACTCCCTCTTAAAATGCTCAGTAACACCTTTCGTTTGATACCCATATCGTAAAAACATTCTAGAGTCACCCCTGGCCCACCCTAATGGCGATAACTCGAAAAGGCGTCCACCTATAGACCTAATGTCCACTCCCTCTTAAAATGCTCAGTAACACCTTTCCTTTGATACCCATATCGTACAAACATTCTAGAGTCACCCCTGGCCCACCCTAATGGCGATATCTCGAAAAGGCGTCCACCTATAGACCTAATGGCCACTCCCTCTTAAAATGCTCAGTAACACCTTTCGTTTGATACCCATATCGTACAAACATCCTAGAGTCACCCCTGGCCCACCCTAATGGCGATATATCGAAAAGGCGTCCACCTATAGACCTAATGCCCATTCCCTCTTAAAGTGCTCAGTAACACCTTTCGTTTGATACCCATATCGTACAAACATTCTAGAGTCACCCTTGGTCAACCTTTATGGCGATATCTCGAAAAGGCGTCCACCTATAGAACTGAGGATTACTCCCTTTTAAAATACTCATTACCACCTTTCATTTGATACCCATATCGTACAAACACATTCTAGAGTCACCCTGGCCCACCCTAATGGCGATATCTCGAAAAGGCGCCCACCTATAGACCTAGTGCCCACTCCCTCTTAAAATGCTCAGTAACACCTTTCGTTTGATACCCATATCGTACAAACATTCTAGAGTCACCCTTGGTCCACCTTTATGGCGATATCTCGAAAAGGCGTCCACCTATAGAACTAAGGATTACTCCCTTTTAAAATACTCATTACCACCTTTCATTTGATACCCATATCGTACAAACACATTCCAGAGTCACCCCTGGCCCACCCTAATGGCGATATCTCGAAAAGGCGTCCACCTATGGACCTAATGCCCACTCCCTCTTAAAATGCTCAGTAACACCTTTCGTTTGATACCCATATCGTACAAACACATTCTAGAGTCATCCCTTGCCCACCCTAATGGCGACATTTCGAAAAGGCGTCCACCTATAGACCTAATGCCCACTCCCTCTTAAAACGCTCAGTAACACCTTTCATTTGATTCCCATATCGTACAACTAGAGACACCCCTGGTGCACCTTTATGGCGATATCTCGAAACGGCGTCCACCTAGGGAACTAAGGATCACCCCTTTTCAAAATACTCATTAACAGCTTTCATTTGATACCCATATCGTACAAACATATTCTAGAGTCACCCCTGGTCCACCTTTATGGGGATTTCTCGAAAAGGCGTTCACCTATAGAACTAAAGCCCATTCCCTTTTAAAATACTCATTATCACCTTTCATTTGATACCCATATCGTACAAACACATTCTAGAGTCAGCCCTGGTCCACCTTTATGGCGATATCCCTAAATGGCGTCCATCCATAGAACTATGGCCTACTCTCTCTTAAAATACTCTTTAATACCTTCCATTTGATACACATGTCATACAACCACATTCCAGGGTTACCCTAGGTTCATTTTCCTACATGGTGATTTTCCTTATTTTGTCTCCATAGCTCTCAACTGAGTATGTAATGTTCGGTTACACCCGAACTTAGCCTTCCTTACTTGTTAATGCTTGGTTTTCACTAGGTCAAATTTTACCACAGTTAGACTATATCATGGCCTGTCATACAAGGTAAAACGTCTATTTTGACTACAAAGGACAACTAACAACAATAAGTGAAAATAACATGGGCTACGGCATGGAAAATTTGATATTAAAATTTCATTTCACCTAATGAAAACCAAATATTAAAACTCTGTTTATTTTCAAATCTTCCGTATGTCTAGTCCATATTTACCTTAATTTAGTCTGATTGCCTTCTTCTATCATTTTTAATACAATAAATTATTAGATAATGGGGAGGAAGCAGATAACCCAACTGTGGTAAAAAAGGCGTGAGTACTCGTGAAGTTCGATGTGTAAACACACAGCCGTCTAGAAACAAATTATTTTTACAAGTTCACAAGAGCTTGCCAAAGGTTGGAGTTAAGCTACCACACAGGTAACTTTACCAGAAACAAATCGGTTCGGGCTTTTTGGGAGGAGCGATGATAAATCGATAACATATTGATAGCATATCGACAATTTTTTGATAATACATCCAAAACTTTTCGATAAGAAAGGAATAACACGGGTCAACACAAAATTTGACTTTGACTTCGAAGCATTAAATTTCAATTCTTTAGGTCGCAATTTGACGAAAAAAAATATATGGCATGAAAAAGTTTGCTTTCCCATTTAGGAACAGCTTGAACGAAATTTTAAATTTTACTTGAAAATGAAACAATTCAAATAAATATTTTTATTAAGTTTTATTATCGATATAACTTACAAAAAAGTGGAAACTGATTTAAAGGTGTACAATTTTACTTTTTCTTTTATGTTCAAAGGTAATATCTCTCAATAAACCCCAAATATAGTCTCCCATCATGTTTTCATTATATTGGCCTTGATAACGTTGTTCGAAGAGGAGCCTAAAAGCTATGCTTTACTTTTTGGTAAATTTAAATCTCTAGTAAAATCACTAAAATCTTCACTAGTGATGTAATGATGTTTTGGTTATTCCGGTGTCGGTAAAAAACTCCTTATCGGCTAACTAAGAGATGAGCCACTGCTCTGCGATTATTTTTTCGATGGCTCTGGTGAATCAAGATCAGGATATTCGATAGGTTTTGCATTTTTACCTCAACGTCTTTTACTCGGATTCACAATGCAAAATTAAGCAATCTTTAACGTCGTCTTTTAATTCTCGCCAGATTCTTGGTGTTGCAAATTTCATAGATCTTTTCTCACCTCGATACCAACCTAAAATATAGAAAGAGAAATCAACATGTCTACTTTATTTAGTTTACTATTTACATACAATTTTCTTACCTTCCAAACATCTTTTACAATAACTACAAGCAACATGTGGAGCCCATGTCTTATTTTGATTCCAATAAGGACAGCCAAAATATGCTTCGTAGGCTTCGCAGAGGATGAGAGATATATTTAATTCATATTTTATATCTCGTTTTTGTTTATAATAAAACAGAAAATCATGAAATAAACTTTAGAACAAAGAACAAAAATTTTTGTAGAGTCGTGTAACTCGTCGATTATAATTTTGTTTTATTTATTTAACTAGCAGACCCGGCAGACGTTGTTCTGCCCTAAATTTGGCCTATCTGCATACATTTTAATAAGCCTTTTCCGTCTAACTCTGCCCAACCCCTCCACGCTTTTTCCTAATCTTTTTATTCACTCCACCCTCCGTCTTTTTCGCTTCATCTCCATCCTCGTCTCATTCTATCTCTTTCTCAGTCTCCTTCTCTCTTTTCTCGTCTCTCAAGTTTTTCTCCTTCTTCTTCATCTCTTATCGCCAGTCCCAGAGGGTGGTAGGTATTTTGTTTCAGTCCCATTCCGAGTCTCAGTCCCAGTCCCACTCCGAGTCTCAGTCTCAGTCCCAGTTCTAGTCCTAATCCCAGTCCCAGTCCGTCTATGGTATAAAAAATAAAAAATAAATGTAAGGCGCGATAACCTCCGAAGAGATCTAAGGCCGAGCTTCTCTTCCAATTTGCGTCGTGCTCCTCTTGATTTTCCCTACAAATTGGCCGGACGGGACCTACATGTTTTATGCCGACTCCGAACGGCATCTGCAAAGCAGATGAGTTTTCACTGAGAGCTTTTCATGGCAGAAATACACCCGGAGTGTTTGCCAAACACTGCCGAGGGGCGACCCCGCTTAGAAAAATTTTCTTCTAATTGAAAAATCTTATTTCTAAAATTTTGATGTTGCTTTGCCCGGGAGTTGAACCCAGGGCATACGGTGTGATAGGCGGAGCACGCTACCCATCACACCACGGTGGCCGCCTATGGTATACTTCCCGGAAAAAAGCATCGTAAATCCTAATATAGGCAAATTTGTATACGAAATTTCAGGCAAATCGAATAGGACGTATGTAAATAGGTATGTGGGTATTATTAATTCATGTCTTTATTTCGGCTTCGCATGCATATTTATCAGTTTTGCCAGGTTGATGCGACTAAATCGAATATCACAATGAACTTTAGAACTCTCACCAACAGCTTTCATTTGATATCCATAATACACACACATTCTAGGGGTATCCGGGTTTATGTTTTGGCCTATATCTCGAGACCCTAGTCACTCAGCGGTGTAAAACTTACTCTGTACTAAAGCATACATCAACAACTTCAATTTGATACCCATAATGTAAAAACGCATTCTAGGTGTATCCGGGTCCACGTTTTGGGCTATATCTCGCGGCTAGCCTCCCAGTTGTATGAAGATTATCCTGTACTATAGCACCCATCAACAGCTTTCATTTCATATCCATATTGTATAACACATTCTAGGGGTACCCGGGTCCACGTTTTGGGCTATATCTCGAGACTCTAGCCTCCCAGTTGTATGAAGATTATCCTGTACTATAGAACCCATCAGCAGCTTTCATTTCATATCCATATTGTATAAACACATTCTAGGGGTACCCGGGTCCACGTTTTGGGCTATATCTCGAGACCCTAGCCTCCCACTTGTATGAAAATTATCCTGTACTAAAGCACTCATCAACAGTTTTCATTTTATATCCATATTGTATAAACACATTATAGGGGTACCGGGGTCCACGGTTTGCGCTATATCTCGAGACCCTAGCCCCCCAGTTGTATGAAAATTATCCTGTACTATAGCACTCATCAACAGTTTTCATTTGATATCCATATTGTATAAACACCTTCTAGGGGTACCCGGGTCCACGTTTTGACTATATCTCGAGACCCTAGCCTCCCAGTTTATGAAAACTATCCTGTACTATAGCACTCATCAACAGCTTTAATTTGACATCCGTATTGTATAAACACATTCTAGGGGTACCCGGGTCCACGCTTTGGGCTATATCTCGAGACCCTAGCCTCCCAGTTGTATGAAAATTATCCTGTACTATAGCACTCATCAACAGATTTCATTTGATATCCATATTGTATAAACACATTCTAAGGATACCCGGGTCCACGTTTTGGCCTATATCTCGAAACCCTAGTCACACACGGGTATGAAAATTATCCTGTACTATAGCACTCATCAACAGCTTTCATTTGATATACATATTGTATTAACACATTCTAGGGGTACCCGGGTCCACGTTTTGATCTCAAGACCCTAGGCACGTAGCGAAAAAAAGGTAGGCGCTGGCCGATTCTCAGACCTACCCAATATGCTCACAAAATTTCATGAGAATCGGTTCAGCCGTTTCGGAGGAGTTAAGCCTCTAAAACCGTGACAGGAGAATTTTATATATTAGATTTCATTTAATCTAATTTGATTTTGTTTTATTTTATTTTATTTCTTTTACTTGATTTTACTGATTTGATTTGATTTCATGTTATTTTTTTTATTTGATTTTATTAAATTTTTTATTTTCTTTTATTCCAGGTTCCATTAGCTCATGGCCTGTGACAATAATTTTAATGATAATTATTGTTTTTTGTTTTCTATAATAAAATTTTTTTTTGCAGCCGAAATGGATCTAACTACACAGCTATGGCTGGTGTCTGAAAAAGTGTCTTTCTTCTATTCCAAAAATAAACATAAAAAATAAATGTAAAGTTTTAGGCCGAGCTTCTCTTCCAATTTGCGTCGTGCTCCTTTTTTAATGTTTCCCACAAATTGGCGGGGCGGGACCTACTTGTTTTACGCCGACTCCGAACGGCATCTGCAAGGCAGATGAGTTTTCACTGAGAGCTTTTCATGGCAGAAATACACCCGGAGCGCTTGCCAAACACTGCCGAGGGGCGATCCCGCTTAGAAACATTTTTTTCTAATAGAAAAACCTTATTTCTAAAATTTTGATGTTATTTTGCCCGGGGCGCGAACCCAGGAACTTCGGTGTGGTAGGCGGAACACGGTAACATCACACCACGGTGGCCGCCAAAAATCAACAAATAAATTTTAAAACAACAATAACTATCGTAAAAATTATTGTCATAGGTGTTGAATTGAATTGAATATGAAATCCTTTATCAATTAACCGACAAAACGAAAACAATTGCTATTTTATTTTATTTGTTTTTATACTCAGTTGAGCAGAGCTCACAGAGTATATTAAGTTTGATTGGATAACGGTTGGTTGTACATATATAAAGGAATCGAGATAGATATAGACTTCCATATATCAAAATAATCAGGATCCAAAAAAAATTTGATTGAGCCATGTCCGTCCGTCCGTCCGTCCGTCCGTTAACACGATAACTTGAGTAAATTTTGAGGTATCTTGATGAAATTTGGTATGTAGGTTCCTGAGCACTCATCTCAGATCGCTATTTAAAATGAACTTTATCGGACTATAACCACGCCCACTTTTTCGATATCGAAAATTTCGAAAAACCGAAAAAATGCGATAATTCATTGCCAAATGCGGTTAAAGCGATGAAACTTGGTAGATGGGTTGACGTTATGACGCAGAATAGAAAATTAGTAAGATTTTGGACAATGGGCGTGGCACCGCCCACTTTTACAAGAAGGTAATTTAAAAGTTTTGCAAGCTGTAATTTGGCAGTCGTTGAAGATATCATGATGAAATTTGGCAGGAACGTTACTACTATTACTATATATGTGCTAAATAAAAATTAGCAAAATTGGATGAAGAACACGCCCACTTTTTAAAAAAAATTTTTTTTAAATTCAAATTTTAACAAAAAATTTAATATCTTTACTGTATATAAGTAAATTAAGTCAAAATTCAACTCCAGTAATGATATGATGCAACAAAATACAAAAATAAAAGAAAATTTCAAAATGGGCGTAGCTCCGCCCATTTTCATTTAGTGTGTCTAGAATTTTTTTAATGCCATAAGTCGAACAAAAATTTACCAATCCTTTTGAAATTTGGTAGGAGCATAGATTCTATGACGTTAACTGTTCTCTGTGAAAATGGTCGAAATCGGTGGAAGCCACGCCCAGTTTTTATACACAGTCCACCGTCTGTCCTTCCGCTCGGCCGTTAACACAATAACTTGAGCAAAAACCGATATATCTTTACTAAACTTAGCCCACGTACTTATCTGAACTCACTTTATCTTGGTATAAAAAATGGCCGAAATCCGACCATAACCACGCCCACTTTATCGATATCGAAAATTACGAAAAATTAAAAAAATGCCATAATTCTATACCAAATACGAAAAAAGGAATGAAACATGGTAACTGGATTGGTTTATTGACGCAAAATATAACTTTGGAAAAAACTTTGTAAAATGGGTGTCACACCTACCATATTAAGTAGAAGAAAATGAAAAAGTTCTACAAGGCGAAATCAACAGGCCTTGGAATCTTGGCAGGAATACTGTTAGTGTTATTGAATATATAAATAAATTAGCAGTACCCGACAGATGATTTTCTGGATCACCTGATCCACATTTGGTCGATATCGCGAGAACGCCTTCACATATACATCTAAGGGCCACTCGCTTTTAAAACCCTCATTAATACCTTTAATTTGACATCCATATCGTACAAACACATTCTAGAGTCAACCCTGGCCCACCCTAATGGCGCTATCTCGAAAAGGCGTGCACCTATAGACCTAATGCCCACTCCCTCTTAAAATGCTCAGTAACACCTTTCGTTTGATACCCATATCGTAAAAACATTCTAGAGTCACCCCTGGCCCACCCTAATGGCGATAACTCGAAAAGGCGTCCACCTATAGACCTAATGTCCACTCCCTCTTAAAATGCTCAGTAACACCTTTCCTTTGATACCCATATCGTACAAACATTCTAGAGTCACCCCTGGCCCACCCTAATGGCGATATCTCGAAAAGGCGTCCACCTATAGACCTAATGGCCACTCCCTCTTAAAATGCTCAGTAACACCTTTCGTTTGATACCCATATCGTACAAACATCCTAGAGTCACCCCTGGCCCACCCTAATGGCGATATATCGAAAAGGCGTCCACCTATAGACCTAATGCCCATTCCCTCTTAAAGTGCTCAGTAACACCTTTCGTTTGATACCCATATCGTACAAACATTCTAGAGCCACCCTTGGTCAACCTTTATGGCGATATCTCGAAAAGGCGTCCACCTATAGAACTGAGGATTACTCCCTTTTAAAATACTCATTACCACCTTTCATTTGATACCCATATCGTACAAACACATTCTAGAGTCACCCTGGCCCACCCTAATGGCGATATCTCGAAAAGGCGCCCACCTATAGACCTAGTGCCCACTCCCTCTTAAAATGCTCAGTAACACCTTTCGTTTGATACCCATATCGTACAAACATTCTAGAGTCACCCTTGGTCCACCTTTATGGCGATATCTCGAAAAGGCGTCCACCTATAGAACTAAGGATTACTCCCTTTTAAAATACTCATTACCACCTTTCATTTGATACCCATATCGTACAAACACATTCCAGAGTCACCCCTGGCCCACCCTAATGGCGATATCTCGAAAAGGCGTCCACCTATGGACCTAATGCCCACTCCCTCTTAAAATGCTCAGTAACACCTTTCGTTTGATACCCATATCGTACAAACACATTCTAGAGTCATCCCTTGCCCACCCTAATGGCGACATTTCGAAAAGGCGTCCACCTATAGACCTAATGCCCACTCCCTCTTAAAACGCTCAGTAACACCTTTCATTTGATTCCCATATCGTACAACTAGAGACACCCCTGGTGCACCTTTATGGCGATATCTCGAAACGGCGTCCACCTAGGGAACTAAGGATCACCCCTTTTCAAAATACTCATTAACAGCTTTCATTTGATACCCATATCGTACAAACATATTCTAGAGTCACCCCTGGTCCACCTTTATGGGGATTTCTCGAAAAGGCGTTCACCTATAGAACTAAAGCCCATTCCCTTTTAAAATACTCATTATCACCTTTCATTTGATACCCATATCGTACAAACACATTCTAGAGTCAGCCCTGGTCCACCTTTATGGCGATATCCCTAAATGGCGTCCATCCATAGAACTATGGCCTACTCTCTCTTAAAATACTCTTTAATACCTTCCATTTGATACACATGTCATACAACCACATTCCAGGGTTACCCTAGGTTCATTTTCCTACATGGTGATTTTCCTTATTTTGTCTCCATAGCTCTCAACTGAGTATGTAATGTTCGGTTACACCCGAACTTAGCCTTCCTTACTTGTTAATGCTTGGTTTTCACTAGGTCAAATTTTACCACAGTTAGACTATATCATGGCCTGTCATACAAGGTAAAACGTCTATTTTGACTACAAAGGACAACTAACAACAATAAGTGAAAATAACATGGGCTACGGCATGGAAAATTTGATATTAAAATTTCATTTCACCTAATGAAAACCAAATATTAAAACTCTGTTTATTTTCAAATCTTCCGTATGTCTAGTCCATATTTACCTTAATTTAGTCTGATTGCCTTCTTCTATCATTTTTAATACAATAAATTATTAGATAATGGGGAGGAAGCAGATAACCCAACTGTGGTAAAAAAGGCGTGAGTACTCGTGAAGTTCGATGTGTAAACACACAGCCGTCTAGAAACAAATTATTTTTACAAGTTCACAAGAGCTTGCCAAAGGTTGGAGTTAAGCTACCACACAGGTAACTTTACCAGAAACAAATCGGTTCGGGCTTTTTGGGAGGAGCGATGATAAATCGATAACATATTGATAGCATATCGACAATTTTTTGATAATACATCCAAAACTTTTCGATAAGAAAGGAATAACACGGGTCAACACAAAATTTGACTTTGACTTCGAAGCATTAAATTTCAATTCTTTAGGTCGCAATTTGACGAAAAAAAATATATGGCATGAAAAAGTTTGCTTTCCCATTTAGGAACAGCTTGAACGAAATTTTAAATTTTACTTGAAAATGAAACAATTCAAATAAATATTTTTATTAAGTTTTATTATCGATATAACTTACAAAAAAGTGGAAACTGATTTAAAGGTGTACAATTTTACTTTTTCTTTTATGTTCAAAGGTAATATCTCTCAATAAACCCCAAATATAGTCTCCCATCATGTTTTCATTATATTGGCCTTGATAACGTTGTTCGAAGAGGAGCCTAAAAGCTATGCTTTACTTTTTGGTAAATTTAAATCTCTAGTAAAATCACTAAAATCTTCACTAGTGATGTAATGATGTTTTGGTTATTCCGGTGTCGGTAAAAAACTCCTTATCGGCTAACTAAGAGATGAGCCACTGCTCTGCGATTATTTTTTCGATGGCTCTGGTGAATCAAGATCAGGATATTCGATAGGTTTTGCATTTTTACCTCAACGTCTTTTACTCGGATTCACAATGCAAAATTAAGCAATCTTTAACGTCGTCTTTTAATTCTCGCCAGATTCTTGGTGTTGCAAATTTCATAGATCTTTTCTCACCTCGATACCAACCTAAAATATAGAAAGAGAAATCAACATGTCTACTTTATTTAGTTTACTATTTACATACAATTTTCTTACCTTCCAAACATCTTTTACAATAACTACAAGCAACATGTGGAGCCCATGTCTTATTTTGATTCCAATAAGGACAGCCAAAATATGCTTCGTAGGCTTCGCAGAGGATGAGAGATATATTTAATTCATATTTTATATCTCGTTTTTGTTTATAATAAAACAGAAAATCATGAAATAAACTTTAGAACAAAGAACAAAAATTTTTGTAGAGTCGTGTAACTCGTCGATTATAATTTTGTTTTATTTATTTAACTAGCAGACCCGGCAGACGTTGTTCTGCCCTAAATTTGGCCTATCTGCATACATTTTAATAAGCCTTTTCCGTCTAACTCTGCCCAACCCCTCCACGCTTTTTCCTAATCTTTTTATTCACTCCACCCTCCGTCTTTTTCGCTTCATCTCCATCCTCGTCTCATTCTATCTCTTTCTCAGTCTCCTTCTCTCTTTTCTCGTCTCTCAAGTTTTTCTCCTTCTTCTTCATCTCTTATCGCCAGTCCCAGAGGGTGGTAGGTATTTTGTTTCAGTCCCATTCCGAGTCTCAGTCCCAGTCCCACTCCGAGTCTCAGTCTCAGTCCCAGTTCTAGTCCTAATCCCAGTCCCAGTCCGTCTATGGTATACTTCCCGGAAAAAAGCATCGTAAATCCTAATATAGGCAAATTTGTATACGAAATTTCAGGCAAATCGAATAGGACGTATGTAAATAGGTATGTGGGTATTATTAATTCATGTCTTTATTTCGGCTTCGCATGCATATTTATCAGTTTTGCCAGGTTGATGCGACTAAATCGAATATCACAATGAACTTTAGAACTCTCACCAACAGCTTTCATTTGATATCCATAATACACACACATTCTAGGGGTATCCGGGTTTATGTTTTGGCCTATATCTCGAGACCCTAGTCACTCAGCGGTGTAAAACTTACTCTGTACTAAAGCATACATCAACAACTTCAATTTGATACCCATAATGTAAAAACGCATTCTAGGTGTATCCGGGTCCACGTTTTGGGCTATATCTCGCGGCTAGCCTCCCAGTTGTATGAAGATTATCCTGTACTATAGCACCCATCAACAGCTTTCATTTCATATCCATATTGTATAACACATTCTAGGGGTACCCGGGTCCACATTTTGGGCTATATCTCGAGACTCTAGCCTCCCAGTTGTATGAAGATTATCCTGTACTATAGAACCCATCAGCAGCTTTCATTTCATATCCATATTGTATAAACACATTCTAGGGGTACCCGGGTCCACGTTTTGGGCTATATCTCGAGACCCTAGCCTCCCACTTGTATGAAAATTATCCTGTACTAAAGCACTCATCAACAGTTTTCATTTTATATCCATATTGTATAAACACATTATAGGGGTACCGGGGTCCACGGTTTGCGCTATATCTCGAGACCCTAGCCCCCCAGTTGTATGAAAATTATCCTGTACTATAGCACTCATCAACAGTTTTCATTTGATATCCATATTGTATAAACACCTTCTAGGGGTACCCGGGTCCACGTTTTGACTATATCTCGAGACCCTAGCCTCCCAGTTTATGAAAACTATCCTGTACTATAGCACTCATCAACAGCTTTAATTTGACATCCGTATTGTATAAACACATTCTAGGGGTACCCGGGTCCACGCTTTGGGCTATATCTCGAGACCCTAGCCTCCCAGTTGTATGAAAATTATCCTGTACTATAGCACTCATCAACAGATTTCATTTGATATCCATATTGTATAAACACATTCTAAGGATACCCGGGTCCACGTTTTGGCCTATATCTCGAAACCCTAGTCACACACGGGTATGAAAATTATCCTGTACTATAGCACTCATCAACAGCTTTCATTTGATATACATATTGTATTAACACATTCTAGGGGTACCCGGGTCCACGTTTTGATCTCAAGACCCTAGGCACGTAGCGAAAAAAAGGTAGGCGCTGGCCGATTCTCAGACCTACCCAATATGCTCACAAAATTTCATGAGAATCGGTTCAGCCGTTTCGGAGGAGTTAAGCCTCTAAAACCGTGACAGGAGAATTTTATATATTAGATTTCATTTAATCTAATTTGATTTTGTTTTATTTTATTTTATTTCTTTTACTTGATTTTACTGATTTGATTTGATTTCATGTTATTTTTTTTATTTGATTTTATTAAATTTTTTATTTTCTTTTATTCCAGGTTCCATTAGCTCATGGCCTGTGACAATAATTTTAATGATAATTATTGTTTTTTGTTTTCTATAATAAAATTTTTTTTTGCAGCCGAAATGGATCTAACTACACAGCTATGGCTGGTGTCTGAAAAAGTGTCTTTCTTCTATTCCAAAAATAAACATAAAAAATAAATGTAAAGTTTTAGGCCGAGCTTCTCTTCCAATTTGCGTCGTGCTCCTTTTTTAATGTTTCCCACAAATTGGCGGGGCGGGACCTACTTGTTTTACGCCGACTCCGAACGGCATCTGCAAGGCAGATGAGTTTTCACTGAGAGCTTTCCATGGCAGAAATACACCCGGAGCGCTTGCCAAACACTGCCGAGGGGCGATCCCGCTTAGAAACATTTTTTTCTAATAGAAAAACCTTATTTCTAAAATTTTGATGTTATTTTGCCCGGGGCGCGAACCCAGGAACTTCGGTGTGGTAGGCGGAACACGGTAACATCACACCACGGTGGCCGCCAAAAATCAACAAATAAATTTTAAAACAACAATAACTATCGTAAAAATTATTGTCATAGGTGTTGAATTGAATTGAATATGAAATCCTTTATCAATTAACCGACAAAACGAAAACAATTGCTATTTTATTTTATTTGTTTTTATACTCAGTTGAGCAGAGCTCACAGAGTATATTAAGTTTGATTGGATAACGGTTGGTTGTACATATATAAAGGAATCGAGATAGATATAGACTTCCATATATCAAAATAATCAGGATCCAAAAAAAATTTGATTGAGCCATGTCCGTCCGTCCGTCCGTCCGTCCGTTAACACGATAACTTGAGTAAATTTTGAGGTATCTTGATGAAATTTGGTATGTAGGTTCCTGAGCACTCATCTCAGATCGCTATTTAAAATGAACTTTATCGGACTATAACCACGCCCACTTTTTCGATATCGAAAATTTCGAAAAACCGAAAAAATGCGATAATTCATTGCCAAATGCGGTTAAAGCGATGAAACTTGGTAGATGGGTTGACGTTATGACGCAGAATAGAAAATTAGTAAGATTTTGGACAATGGGCGTGGCACCGCCCACTTTTACAAGAAGGTAATTTAAAAGTTTTGCAAGCTGTAATTTGGCAGTCGTTGAAGATATCATGATGAAATTTGGCAGGAACGTTACTACTATTACTATATATGTGCTAAATAAAAATTAGCAAAATTGGATGAAGAACACGCCCACTTTTTAAAAAAAATTTTTTTTAAATTCAAATTTTAACAAAAAATTTAATATCTTTACTGTATATAAGTAAATTAAGTCAAAATTCAACTCCAGTAATGATATGATGCAACAAAATACAAAAATAAAAGAAAATTTCAAAATGGGCGTAGCTCCGCCCATTTTCATTTAGTGTGTCTAGAATTTTTTTAATGCCATAAGTCGAACAAAAATTTACCAATCCTTTTGAAATTTGGTAGGAGCATAGATTCTATGACGTTAACTGTTCTCTGTGAAAATGGTCGAAATCGGTGGAAGCCACGCCCAGTTTTTATACACAGTCCACCGTCTGTCCTTCCGCTCGGCCGTTAACACAATAACTTGAGCAAAAACCGATATATCTTTACTAAACTTAGCCCACGTACTTATCTGAACTCACTTTATCTTGGTATAAAAAATGGCCGAAATCCGACCATAACCACGCCCACTTTATCGATATCGAAAATTACGAAAAATTAAAAAAATGCCATAATTCTATACCAAATACGAAAAAAGGAATGAAACATGGTAACTGGATTGGTTTATTGACGCAAAATATAACTTTGGAAAAAACTTTGTAAAATGGGTGTCACACCTACCATATTAAGTAGAAGAAAATGAAAAAGTTCTACAAGGCGAAATCAACAGGCCTTGGAATCTTGGCAGGAATACTGTTAGTGTTATTGAATATATAAATAAATTAGCAGTACCCGACAGATGATTTTCTGGATCACCTGATCCACATTTGGTCGATATCGCGAGAACGCCTTCACATATACATCTAAGGGCCACTCGCTTTTAAAACCCTCATTAATACCTTTAATTTGACATCCATATCGTACAAACACATTCTAGAGTCAACCCTGGCCCACCCTAATGGCGCTATCTCGAAAAGGCGTGCACCTATAGACCTAATGCCCACTCCCTCTTAAAATGCTCAGTAACACCTTTCGTTTGATACCCATATCGTAAAAACATTCTAGAGTCACCCCTGGCCCACCCTAATGGCGATAACTCGAAAAGGCGTCCACCTATAGACCTAATGTCCACTCCCTCTTAAAATGCTCAGTAACACCTTTCCTTTGATACCCATATCGTACAAACATTCTAGAGTCACCCCTGGCCCACCCTAATGGCGATATCTCGAAAAGGCGTCCACCTATAGACCTAATGGCCACTCCCTCTTAAAATGCTCAGTAACACCTTTCGTTTGATACCCATATCGTACAAACATCCTAGAGTCACCCCTGGCCCACCCTAATGGCGATATATCGAAAAGGCGTCCACCTATAGACCTAATGCCCATTCCCTCTTAAAGTGCTCAGTAACACCTTTCGTTTGATACCCATATCGTACAAACATTCTAGAGTCACCCTTGGTCAACCTTTATGGCGATATCTCGAAAAGGCGTCCACCTATAGAACTGAGGATTACTCCCTTTTAAAATACTCATTACCACCTTTCATTTGATACCCATATCGTACAAACACATTCTAGAGTCACCCTGGCCCACCCTAATGGCGATATCTCGAAAAGGCGCCCACCTATAGACCTAGTGCCCACTCCCTCTTAAAATGCTCAGTAACACCTTTCGTTTGATACCCATATCGTACAAACATTCTAGAGTCACCCTTGGTCCACCTTTATGGCGATATCTCGAAAAGGCGTCCACCTATAGAACTAAGGATTACTCCCTTTTAAAATACTCATTACCACCTTTCATTTGATACCCATATCGTACAAACACATTCCAGAGTCACCCCTGGCCCACCCTAATGGCGATATCTCGAAAAGGCGTCCACCTATGGACCTAATGCCCACTCCCTCTTAAAATGCTCAGTAACACCTTTCGTTTGATACCCATATCGTACAAACACATTCTAGAGTCATCCCTTGCCCACCCTAATGGCGACATTTCGAAAAGGCGTCCACCTATAGACCTAATGCCCACTCCCTCTTAAAACGCTCAGTAACACCTTTCATTTGATTCCCATATCGTACAACTAGAGACACCCCTGGTGCACCTTTATGGCGATATCTCGAAACGGCGTCCACCTAGGGAACTAAGGATCACCCCTTTTCAAAATACTCATTAACAGCTTTCATTTGATACCCATATCGTACAAACATATTCTAGAGTCACCCCTGGTCCACCTTTATGGGGATTTCTCGAAAAGGCGTTCACCTATAGAACTAAAGCCCATTCCCTTTTAAAATACTCATTATCACCTTTCATTTGATACCCATATCGTACAAACACATTCTAGAGTCAGCCCTGGTCCACCTTTATGGCGATATCCCTAAATGGCGTCCATCCATAGAACTATGGCCTACTCTCTCTTAAAATACTCTTTAATACCTTCCATTTGATACACATGTCATACAACCACATTCCAGGGTTACCCTAGGTTCATTTTCCTACATGGTGATTTTCCTTATTTTGTCTCCATAGCTCTCAACTGAGTATGTAATGTTCGGTTACACCCGAACTTAGCCTTCCTTACTTGTTAATGCTTGGTTTTCACTAGGTCAAATTTTACCACAGTTAGACTATATCATGGCCTGTCATACAAGGTAAAACGTCTATTTTGACTACAAAGGACAACTAACAACAATAAGTGAAAATAACATGGGCTACGGCATGGAAAATTTGATATTAAAATTTCATTTCACCTAATGAAAACCAAATATTAAAACTCTGTTTATTTTCAAATCTTCCGTATGTCTAGTCCATATTTACCTTAATTTAGTCTGATTGCCTTCTTCTATCATTTTTAATACAATAAATTATTAGATAATGGGGAGGAAGCAGATAACCCAACTGTGGTAAAAAAGGCGTGAGTACTCGTGAAGTTCGATGTGTAAACACACAGCCGTCTAGAAACAAATTATTTTTACAAGTTCACAAGAGCTTGCCAAAGGTTGGAGTTAAGCTACCACACAGGTAACTTTACCAGAAACAAATCGGTTCGGGCTTTTTGGGAGGAGCGATGATAAATCGATAACATATTGATAGCATATCGACAATTTTTTGATAATACATCCAAAACTTTTCGATAAGAAAGGAATAACACGGGTCAACACAAAATTTGACTTTGACTTCGAAGCATTAAATTTCAATTCTTTAGGTCGCAATTTGACGAAAAAAAATATATGGCATGAAAAAGTTTGCTTTCCCATTTAGGAACAGCTTGAACGAAATTTTAAATTTTACTTGAAAATGAAACAATTCAAATAAATATTTTTATTAAGTTTTATTATCGATATAACTTACAAAAAAGTGGAAACTGATTTAAAGGTGTACAATTTTACTTTTTCTTTTATGTTCAAAGGTAATATCTCTCAATAAACCCCAAATATAGTCTCCCATCATGTTTTCATTATATTGGCCTTGATAACGTTGTTCGAAGAGGAGCCTAAAAGCTATGCTTTACTTTTTGGTAAATTTAAATCTCTAGTAAAATCACTAAAATCTTCACTAGTGATGTAATGATGTTTTGGTTATTCCGGTGTCGGTAAAAAACTCCTTATCGGCTAACTAAGAGATGAGCCACTGCTCTGCGATTATTTTTTCGATGGCTCTGGTGAATCAAGATCAGGATATTCGATAGGTTTTGCATTTTTACCTCAATGTCTTTTACTCGGATTCACAATGCAAAATTAAGCAATCTTTAACGTCGTCTTTTAATTCTCGCCAGATTCTTGGTGTTGCAAATTTCATAGATCTTTTCTCACCTCGATACCAACCTAAAATATAGAAAGAGAAATCAACATGTCTACTTTATTTAGTTTACTATTTACATACAATTTTCTTACCTTCCAAACATCTTTTACAATAACTACAAGCAACATGTGGAGCCCATGTCTTATTTTGATTCCAATAAGGACAGCCAAAATATGCTTCGTAGGCTTCGCAGAGGATGAGAGATATATTTAATTCATATTTTATATCTCGTTTTTGTTTATAATAAAACAGAAAATCATGAAATAAACTTTAGAACAAAGAACAAAAATTTTTGTAGAGTCGTGTAACTCGTCGATTATAATTTTGTTTTATTTATTTAACTAGCAGACCCGGCAGACGTTGTTCTGCCCTAAATTTGGCCTATCTGCATACATTTTAATAAGCCTTTTCCGTCTAACTCTGCCCAACCCCTCCACGCTTTTTCCTAATCTTTTTATTCACTCCACCCTCCGTCTTTTTCGCTTCATCTCCATCCTCGTCTCATTCTATCTCTTTCTCAGTCTCCTTCTCTCTTTTCTCGTCTCTCAAGTTTTTCTCCTTCTTCTTCATCTCTTATCGCCAGTCCCAGAGGGTGGTAGGTATTTTGTTTCAGTCCCATTCCGAGTCTCAGTCCCAGTCCCACTCCGAGTCTCAGTCTCAGTCCCAGTTCTAGTCCTAATCCCAGTCCCAGTCCGTCTATGGTATAAAAAATAAAAAATAAATGTAAGGCGCGATAACCTCCGAAGAGATCTAAGGCCGAGCTTCTCTTCCAATTTGCGTCGTGCTCCTCTTGATTTTCCCTACAAATTGGCCGGACGGGACCTACATGTTTTATGCCGACTCCGAACGGCATCTGCAAAGCAGATGAGTTTTCACTGAGAGCTTTTCATGGCAGAAATACACCCGGAGTGTTTGCCAAACACTGCCGAGGGGCGACCCCGCTTAGAAAAATTTTCTTCTAATTGAAAAATCTTATTTCTAAAATTTTGATGTTGCTTTGCCCGGGAGTTGAACCCAGGGCATACGGTGTGATAGGCGGAGCACGCTACCCATCACACCACGGTGGCCGCCTATGGTATACTTCCCGGAAAAAAGCATCGTAAATCCTAATATAGGCAAATTTGTATACGAAATTTCAGGCAAATCGAATAGGACGTATGTAAATAGGTATGTGGGTATTATTAATTCATGTCTTTATTTCGGCTTCGCATGCATATTTATCAGTTTTGCCAGGTTGATGCGACTAAATCGAATATCACAATGAACTTTAGAACTCTCACCAACAGCTTTCATTTGATATCCATAATACACACACATTCTAGGGGTATCCGGGTTTATGTTTTGGCCTATATCTCGAGACCCTAGTCACTCAGCGGTGTAAAACTTACTCTGTACTAAAGCATACATCAACAACTTCAATTTGATACCCATAATGTAAAAACGCATTCTAGGTGTATCCGGGTCCACGTTTTGGGCTATATCTCGCGGCTAGCCTCCCAGTTGTATGAAGATTATCCTGTACTATAGCACCCATCAACAGCTTTCATTTCATATCCATATTGTATAACACATTCTAGGGGTACCCGGGTCCACGTTTTGGGCTATATCTCGAGACTCTAGCCTCCCAGTTGTATGAAGATTATCCTGTACTATAGAACCCATCAGCAGCTTTCATTTCATATCCATATTGTATAAACACATTCTAGGGGTACCCGGGTCCACGTTTTGGGCTATATCTCGAGACCCTAGCCTCCCACTTGTATGAAAATTATCCTGTACTAAAGCACTCATCAACAGTTTTCATTTTATATCCATATTGTATAAACACATTATAGGGGTACCGGGGTCCACGGTTTGCGCTATATCTCGAGACCCTAGCCCCCCAGTTGTATGAAAATTATCCTGTACTATAGCACTCATCAACAGTTTTCATTTGATATCCATATTGTATAAACACCTTCTAGGGGTACCCGGGTCCACGTTTTGACTATATCTCGAGACCCTAGCCTCCCAGTTTATGAAAACTATCCTGTACTATAGCACTCATCAACAGCTTTAATTTGACATCCGTATTGTATAAACACATTCTAGGGGTACCCGGGTCCACGCTTTGGGCTATATCTCGAGACCCTAGCCTCCCAGTTGTATGAAAATTATCCTGTACTATAGCACTCATCAACAGATTTCATTTGATATCCATATTGTATAAACACATTCTAAGGATACCCGGGTCCACGTTTTGGCCTATATCTCGAAACCCTAGTCACACACGGGTATGAAAATTATCCTGTACTATAGCACTCATCAACAGCTTTCATTTGATATACATATTGTATTAACACATTCTAGGGGTACCCGGGTCCACGTTTTGATCTCAAGACCCTAGGCACGTAGCGAAAAAAAGGTAGGCGCTGGCCGATTCTCAGACCTACCCAATATGCTCACAAAATTTCATGAGAATCGGTTCAGCCGTTTCGGAGGAGTTAAGCCTCTAAAACCGTGACAGGAGAATTTTATATATTAGATTTCATTTAATCTAATTTGATTTTGTTTTATTTTATTTTATTTCTTTTACTTGATTTTACTGATTTGATTTGATTTCATGTTATTTTTTTTATTTGATTTTATTAAATTTTTTATTTTCTTTTATTCCAGGTTCCATTAGCTCATGGCCTGTGACAATAATTTTAATGATAATTATTGTTTTTTGTTTTCTATAATAACATTTTTTTTTGCAGCCGAAATGGATCTAACTACACAGCTATGGCTGGTGTCTGAAAAAGTTTCTTTCTTCTATTCCAAAAATAAACATAAAAAATAAATGTAAAGTTTTAGGCCGAGCTTCTCTTCCAATTTGCGTCGTGCTCCTTTTTTAATGTTTCCCACAAATTGGCGGGGCGGGACCTACTTGTTTTACGCCGACTCCGAACGGCATCTGCAAGGCAGATGAGTTTTCACTGAGAGCTTTTCATGGCAGAAATACACCCGGAGCGCTTGCCAAACACTGCCGAGGGGCGATCCCGCTTAGAAACATTTTTTTCTAATAGAAAAACCTTATTTCTAAAATTTTGATGTTATTTTGCCCGGGGCGCGAACCCAGGAACTTCGGTGTGGTAGGCGGAACACGGTAACATCACACCACGGTGGCCGCCAAAAATCAACAAATAAATTTTAAAACAACAATAACTATCGTAAAAATTATTGTCATAGGTGTTGAATTGAATTGAATATGAAATCCTTTATCAATTAACCTACAAAACGAAAACAATTGCTATTTTATTTTATTTGTTTTTATACTCAGTTGAGCAGAGCTCACAGAGTATATTAACTTTGATTGGATAACGGTTGGTTGTACAGGTATAAAGGAATCGAGATAGATATAGACTTCCATATATCCAAATCATCAGGATCGAAAAAAAATTTGATTGAGCCATGTCGATCCGTCCGTCCGTTCGTCCGTTAACACGATAACATGAGTAAATTTTGAGGTACATTGATGAAATTTGGTATGTAGGTTCCTGAGCACTCATCTCAGATCGCTATTTAAAATGAACTTTATCGGACTATAACCACGCCCACTTTTTCGATATCGAAAATTTCAAAAAACCGAAAAAGTGCGATAATTCATTACCAAATACGGATTAAGCGACGAAACTTGGTAGGTGAGTTGAACTTATGACGCAGAATAGAAAATTAGTAAAATTTTGGACAATGGGCGTGGCACCACCCACTTTTAAAAGAAGGTAATTTAAAAATTTTGCAAGCTGTAATTTGGCAGTCGTTGAAGGTATCATGATGAAATTTGGCAGGAACGTTACTCCTATTACTATATATATATTTAAAAAAATTTCGCAAAATCGGAGGACGACCACGCCCACTTTAAAAAAAAATTTTTTTTTTAAGTCAAATTTTAACAAAAAATTTAATATCTTTACAGTATATGAGTTAATTATGTCAACATTCAACTCCAGTAATGATATGGTACAACAAAATGCAAAAATAAAAGAAAATTTCAAAATGGGCGTGGCTCTGTCCTTTTTCATTTAATTTGTCTAGGATACTTTTAATGCCATAAATCGAACAAAAATTTTCCAATCCGTGAGAAATTTGGTAGGGGCTTAGATTCTGGGACGATAACTTATTTCTGTGAAAATCGGTTGAAGCCACGCCCAGTTTTTATACACAGTCGATCGTCTGTCCTTCCGCTCGGCCGTTAACACGATAACTTGAGCAAAAATCGATATATCTTTACTAAACTTAGTTCACGTACTTATCTGAACTCACTTTGTATTGGTATGAAAAATGGCCGAAATCGAACTATGACCACGCCCACTTTTTCGATATCGAAAATTACGAAAAATGAAAAAAATGCCATAATTCTATACCAAATACGAAAAAAGGGATGAAACATGGTATTTGGATTAGTTTATTGACGCAAAATATAACTTTAGAAAAAAACTTTGTAAAATGGGTGTGACACCTACCATATTAAGTAGAATGAAATGAAAAAGTTCTGCAGGGCGAAATAAAAAACCCTTGAAATATTGGCAGGAATGCTGTTCGTGGTATTATATATATAAATAAATTAGCGGTATCCAACAGATGATGTTCTGGGTCACCCTGGTCCACATTTTGGTCTATATCTGGAAAACGCCTTCACATATACAACTACCACCACTGCCTTTTAAAATCCTCATTAATATCTTTAATTTGATACCCATATCGTACAAACACATTCTAGAGTCACCCCTGGTCCACCTTTATGGCGATATCTCGAAAAGGCGTCCACCTATAGAACTAAGCCCCACGCCCTTTTGAAATACTCATTAGCACCTTTCGTTTGATACCCATATTGTAGAAACGCATTCTAGAGTCACTCCTGGTCCACCTTTATGGCGATATCTCGAAAAGGCGTTCACCTATAGAACTAAGGCCCACTCCATTTTAAAAAGCTCATTAACCCCTTTCATTTGATACTCATATCGTACAAACAAATTCTAGGGTCACCCCTGGTCCACCTCTATGGCGATATCTCGAAACGGCGTGCACCTATGGAACTAAGGATCACTCCCTTTTAAAATACTCATTAACCCCTTTCATTTGATACTCATATCGTACAAACAAATTCTATAGTCACCCCTGGTCCACCTTTATGGCGATATCTCGAAAAGGCGTCCACCTATAGAACTAAGCCGCACGCCCTTTTAAAATACTCATTAACACCTTTCGTTTGATACGCATCTTGTACAAACGCATTCTAGAGTCACCCCTGGTCCACCTTTATGCCGATATCTCGAAAAGGCGGCCACCTATACAACTACCACAACTCCCTTTTAAAACCCTCATTAATACCTTTATTTTGATACCCGTATCGTACCAACACATTCTAGAGTCACCCCTGGTCCACCTTTATGGCGATATCGCGAAAAGGCGTCCACCTATACAACTGCCACCACTCCCTTTTAAAACCTTCATTAATATCTTTAATTTGATACCCATATCGTACAAACACATTCTAGAGTCACCCCTGGGCCACCTTTATGGCGATATCTCGAAAAGGCGTCCACCTATAGAACTAAGGCCCACTCCCTTTTAAAATGTTGGCGATATCTCGAAACGGCGTCCACCTATGGAACTAAGGATCACTCCCTTTTAAAATACTCATTAACCCCTTTCATTTGATACCCATATCGTACAAACAAATTCTATAGTCACCCCTGGTCCACCTTTATGCCGATATCTCGAAAAGGCGTCCACCTATAGAACTATGGCCCACTCCCTCTTAAAATACTCTTTAATAACTTTCATTTGATACACATGTCATACAAACACATTCCAGGGTTACCCTCGGTTCATTTTCCTACATGGTTATTTTCCCTTATGTTGCCACCATAGCTCTCGACTGAGTAAGTAATGTTCGGTTACACCCGAACTTAACCTTCCTTACTTGTTTTGTGTTGGATGTGGTATTGTGATTTTCAAATGATAAGCAAGTTGAATACAAATCTTTTTTTCTTGTCTTTTTGACTGTAACTTGCAGCAAACATGAATAATTTTTACGAAGTACATGTATGTACATATATAAACACGGATATATGTATATTAGAGCGGGTCAAATTATTTCCCATATGGAGTATAGGAAAAACATAACGTTCTGAAATGTACGTAAAATACCTTTAAAGTAAGCCGAATATGATATTTATCCTCTAATTATATCAGAAGCTTTGAAGATTTTTTGGCCAAACCCTACATTCATATGGCAAAATGTCTATTTTGCAAAAGGCGGGGACTCGAAATCGGACTTAGAGCTATGGTGTCTTCAGCAATTTTTCTTAGAATCATCTGTAGATTATGTTTTTGCTATACTCCTGATGAAAAAAATCCATCCATACAATTTGACCCGCTCTAATGTATATTTACTTAGATATGCAAGCGTGTTGCAGTTGCCAACTGTGCAATATGCCAATGTTGTAGAAAATAGTTTTTATTGTAGTTATTAACGGCGTTGGCGGCTTGTTGTACCATTTCTGTGAAAAACGAAGATGTGCCTGGTGCGATATCTTTTTACCTGCGAGTAGTTCAATTGGTGGCAAAAAAAATTTCTGCTCTTCGTAAATTGAAATTTAAATAAACTTTTTTTGGCGAAAAGTGTTAACTAGACAAAGAAGTATATAGTTTGAAGCAGTTTGTTGCGTGACGCATAGTTATAACTTTTTGCAATATTGTTGCGACAAATTGCATAACACAACAACAAACAATAGTCAGTCAGTCAGTGAGCAATGCATTTTTTATCGGCTGGGAAAACCGCAAAAAATAAATTTATTTTTAGCTAATATGATTTTTATACTCAGTTGAGCAGAGCTCACAGAGTATATTAACTTTGATTGGATAACGGTTGGTTGTACAGGTATAAAGGAATCGAGATAGATATAGACTTCCATATATCAAAATCATCAGTATCGAAAAAAAATTATATTGAGCCATGTCCGTCCGTCCGTCCGTCTGTCCGTTAACACGATAACTTGAGTAAATTTTGAGGTATCTTGATGAAATTTGGTATGTAGATTCCTGGGCACTCATCTCAGATCGCTATTTAAAATGAACGATATCGGACTATAACCACGCCCACTTTTTCGATATCGAAAATATCGAAAAACCGAAAAAATGCGATAATTCATTGCCAAAGGCGGTTCAAGCGATGAAACTTGGTAGATGTGTTGACGTTATGACGCAGAATAGAAAATTAGTAAGATTTTGGCCAATGGGCGTGGCACCGCCCACTTTTACAAGAAGGTAATTTAAAAGTTTTGCAAGCTGTAATTTGGCAGTCGTTGAAGATATCATGATGAAATTTGGCAGGAACGTTACTAAAATAAAAATTAGTAAAATTGGATGAAGAACACGCCCACTTTTTAAAAAAAAAAATTTTTTAATTCAAATTTTAACAAAAAATTTAATATCTTTACTGTATATAAGTAAATTAAGTCAAAATTAACTCCAGTAATGATATAATGCAACAAAATACAAAAATAAAAGAAAATTTCAAAATGGACGTGGCTCCGCCCAGTTTCATTTTGTTTGTCTAGAATACTTTTAATGCCATAAGTCGAACAAAAATTTACCAATCCTTCTCAAATTTGGTAGGGGCATAGATTCTATGACGGTAACTGTTCTCTGTAAAAATGGGCGAAATCGGTGGAAGCCACGCCCAGTTTTTATACACAGTCCACCGTCTGTCCTTCCGCTCGGCCGTTAACACAATAACTTGAGCAAAAACCGATATATCTTTACTAAACTTAGCCCACGTACTTATCTGAACTCACTTTGTATTGGTAAAAAAAATGGCCGAAATTCGACCATAACCACGCCCACTTTATCGATATCGAAAATTACGAAAAATGAAAAAAATGCCATAATTCTATACCAAATACGAAAAAAGGGATGAAACATGGTAACTGGATTGGTTTATTGACGCAAAATATAACTTTGGAAAAAACTTTGTAAAATGGCTGTGACTTACTTACTTACTTAATTGGCGCTTAACCGTCTAAACGGTTATGGCCGTCCAACAAGGCGCGCCAGTCGCTCCTTCGCTCCGCCAACCGGCGCCAATTGGTCACACCAAGGGAGTTTAAATCGTTTTCCACCTGGTCCTTCCAACGGAGTGGGGGCCGCCCTCTACCTCTGCTTCCATAGGCGGGTTCCGATAGAAACACTTTCTTGGCCGGAGCATCATCTTTCATTCGCATAACATGGCCTAGCCAGCGCAGCCGCTGCGTTTTAATTCGCTGGACTATGTTGATGTCTGCGTATAGCTCGTACAGCTCATCATTAAATCTTCTTCGGTACTCGCCATCGCCAACGCGTAGAGGTCCATAAATCTTTCGAAGAACTTTTCTCTCGAACACTCCCAAAGCCGCTTCATCTGCTGTTGTCATGGTCCATGCTTCTGCCCCATATAGCAGGACGGGTACGATAAGTGACTTGTAGAGTATGATTTTCGTTCGCCGAGAGAGGACTTTACTTTTCAATTGCCTACCTAGTCCAAAGTAGCATTTATTGGCAAGATTGATTCTTCGCTGGATTTCAGTGCTGATGTTGTTGCTAGTGTTGATGCTGGTTCCCAAATAAACGAAGTCTTTTACTATTTCGAAATTATGGCTGCCAACAGTAGCGTGGTTGCCAAGGCGCATATGCGCTGACTCTTTGCTCGATGACAGCAGGTACTTCGTTTTGTCCTCATTCACCATCAAACCCATCTTTACCGCTTCTTTTTCCAGCTTGGAGTAAGCAGAACTAACTGCGCGGGTGTTTAGACCGATGATATCAATGCCATCAGCATATGCCAGTAATTGCACGCTTTTATAGTATATTGTTCCAGTGCGGTTAAGTTC
The DNA here is from genome assembly GCF_040869045.1 of Eurosta solidaginis. Taxonomy (NCBI): domain Eukaryota; kingdom Metazoa; phylum Arthropoda; class Insecta; order Diptera; family Tephritidae; genus Eurosta; species Eurosta solidaginis. The sequence goes on from NC_090323.1 coordinate 184,145,923, forward strand.
TGCAGCTAGTATAATTTTCTCCAGCATCAAATTAAAGAAATCGCACGATAGGGGGTCACCCTGTCTGAAACCTCGTTTAGTTTCGAACGGCTCGGAGAGGTCCTTCCCAATTCTGACTGAGCTGATGGTGTTGCTCAACGTCATTTTGCACAGCCGTATAAGTTTTGCGGGGAAACCAAATTCAGACATAGCGGCATATAGGCAGCTCCTTTTCGTGCTGTCGAAGGCGGCTTTAAAGTCGACGAAGAGGTGATGTGTGTCGATTCTCTTTTCACGGGTTTTTTCCAAGATTTGGCGCATTGTGAAAATCTGGTCGATGGTAGATTTACCAGGTCTGAAGCCGCACTGATAAGGTCCAATCAGCCGGTTCACGGTGGGCTTCAATCTTTCGCACAATACACTTGAAACGACCTTATATGCGATATTAAGAAGGCTGATTCCACGATAGTTGGTGCATTTTGCAGTATCCCCCTTCTTGTGGACTGGGCAAAGAACACTTAGATTCCAACCGTCGGGCATGCTTTCGTCCGCCCATATTTTGCTAAGAAGCTGCTGCATGCGCCTTACCAACTCCTCGCCGCCGAACTTGAATAGCTCCGCAGGCAATCCATCAGCGCCCACGGCCTTGTTGTTTTTCAATCTGGTTATTGCTATTCTAACTTCGTCATAATCGGGCGGGGGGACATATATTCCATCATCATCGATTGCGGGATCGGGTTCTTCATCTCTGCGCGGTGAATTGCTGCCTCCATTTAGGAGAGCAGAGAAGTGTTCCCTCCATAATCTAAGCACTCTCTGGACATCAGTTACAAGGTCGCCGTTTTCATTCCTACAGGAGTTTGCCCCGGTCTTGAAACCTTCCGTCTGTCGCCGTATTTTTTGGTAGAATTTTCGGGCGTTATTCCTGGTGGCTAGCAGCTCAAGCTCCTCGCACTCACGCCTTTCTGCTTCTGCTTTTTTCTTCCTGAAAAGGCGTCTCGCTTCCCTTTTCAACTCACGATAGCGTTCACACACTCCTCTTGTCGCGCTCGCTTTTAACGTAGCCCTGTAGGCAGCGTCTTTTCTTTCGGTTGCAACGCGGCATTCTTCATCATACCAGTTGTTTTTTCGTGGCCGCCGGTAACCAATTTTTTCCTCGGCGGCAGTATGAAGTGCTTTGGAGATATGCTCCCACTGCTCCTGTATTCCTTCAGGATGAGTTGTGCCCTCAGAGAGCAGGTGTGAGAGTCGAGTTGCGAAATGGCTGTGACACCTACCATATTAAGTAGAAGAAAATGAAAAAGTTCTACAAGGCGAAATCAACAGCCCTTGGAATCTTGGCAGGAATACTGTTAGTGGTATTGCATATATAAATAAATTAGCAGTACCCGACAGATGATTTTCTGGATCACCTGGTCCACATTTTGGTCGATATCGCGAGAACGCCTTCACATATATATCTAAGGGCCACTCGCTTTTAAAACCCTCATTAATACCTTTAATTTGATATCCATATCGTACGAACACATTCTAGAGTCACCCCTGGCCCACCCTAATGGCGATATCTCGAAAAGGCGTCCACCTATAGACATAATGCACACTCCCTCTTAAAATGATCAGTAACACCTTTCGTTTGATACCCATATCGTACAAACATTCTAGAGTCACCCCTGGCCCACCCTAATGGCGATATCTCGAAAAGGCGTCCACCTATATACCTAATGCCCACTCCCTCTTAAAATGCTCAGTAATACCTTTCGTTTGATACCCATATCGTACAAACATTCTAGAGTCACCCCTGGCCCACCATAATGGCGATATCTCGAAAAGGCGTCCACCTATAGACCTAATGCCCACTCCCTCTTAAAATGCTCAGTAACACCTTTCGTTTGATACCCATATCGTACAAACATTCTAGAGTCACCCTTGGTCCACCTTTATGGCGATATCTCGAAAAGGCGTCCACCTATAGAACTTTTAAAATACTCATTACGACCTTTCATTTGATACCCATATCGTACAAACACATTCTAGAGTCACCCTGGCCCACCCTAATGGCGATATCTCGAAAAGGCGTCCACCTATAGACCTAATGCACACTCCCTCTTAAAATGCCCAGTAACACCTTTCGTTTGATACCCATATCGTACAAACATTCTAGAGTCACCCCTGGGCCACCCTAATGGCGATATCTCGAAAAGGCGTCCACCTATAGACCTAATGCCCACTCCCTCTTAAAATGCTCAGTAACACCTTTCGTTTGATACCCATATCGTACAAACATTCTAGAGTCACCCCTGGCCCACCCTAATGGCGATATCTCGAAAAGGCGTCCACCTATAGACCTAATGCCCACTCCCTCTTAAAATGCTCAGTAACACCTTTCGTTTGATACCCATATCGTACAAACTTTCTAGAGTCACCCCTGGCCCACCCTAATGGCGATATCTCGAAAAGGCGTCCACCTATAGACCTAATGCCCACTCCCTCTTAAAATGCTCAGTAACACCTTTCGTTTGATACCCATATCGTACAAACACATTCTAGAGTCACCCTGGCCCACCCTAATGGCGATATCTCGAAAAGGCGTCCACCTATAGACCTAATGCACACTCCCTCTTAAAATGCCCAGTAACACCTTTCGTTTGATACCCATATCGTACAAACATTCTAGAGTCACCCCTGGGCCACCCTAATGGCGATATCTCGAAAAGGCGTCCACCTATAGACCTAATGCCCACTCCCTCTTAAAATGCTCAGTAACACCTTTCGTTTGATACCCATATCGTACAAACATTCTAGAGTCACCCCTGGCCCACCCTAATGGCGATATCTCGAAAAGGCGTCCACCTATAGACCTAATGCCCACTCCCTCTTAAAATGCTCAGTAACACCTTTCATTTGATACCCATATCATACAAACACTATCTAGAGTCACCCCTGGCCCACCCTAATGGCGATATCTCGAAAAGGCGTCCACCTATAGACATAATGCCCACTCCCTCTTAAAATGCTCAGTAACACCTTTCATTTGATTCCCATATCGTACAAACACATTCTAGAGACACCCCTGGTCCACCCTTATGGCGATATCTCGAAACGTCGTCCACCTATGGAACTAAGGATCACTCCTTTTCAAAATACTCATTAGCAGCTTTCATGGTACCCATATCGTACAAACATATTCTAGAGTCACCCCTGGTCCACCTTTATGGCGATTTCTCGAAAAGGCGTTCACCTATAGAACTAAAGCCCACTCCCTTTTAAAATACTCATTACCACCTTTCGTTTGATACCCATATCGTACAAACACATTCTAGAGTCACCCCTGGTCCACCTTAATGGCGATATCTCGAAAAGGCGTCCACCGATAGACCTAAGGCCCACTCCCTCTTAAAATGCTCAGTAACACCTTTCATTTGATACCCATATCGTACAAACAAATTCTAGAGTCAGCCCTGGTCCACCTTTATGGCGATATCCCTAAATGGCGTCCATCCATAGAACTATGGCCTACTCTCTCTTAAAATACTCTTTAATACCTTCCATTTGATACACATGTCATACAACCACATTCCAGGGTTACCCTAGGTTCATTTTCCTACATGGTGATTTTCCTTATTTTGTCTCCATAGCTCTCAACTGAGTATGTAATGTTCGGTTACACCCGAACTTAGTCTTCCTTACTTGTTATAAATGCAATTTCTTGGGGGTAGTCTGATAGCGCCACAAAGGGGACTTGAGCTAGCCTCAGGAGCTTGCAAGTTCTATTATATTTTGGCGAATATTAGGATCACTATGCTGTGAGTAAATAATCACAACAAGAAAAACAACATGCAGCACACTTACGTACATGCAAACATTAAAGCAAGCAGCCACGCTTATGTACAAGGCAACGAAGAATATTCCATACACATAATCGGCAGCTTGAAGCAGAGAGATTATTTCACAAACATAAGAGCAGAATGTGTTACTCAGACATAAACATGCATACGGCTAGAAGAAAAGCATAAACTACAGATATACATGTATATAGCTAAATAACCAAGCATGGGATACAACTGTTCTAGAAGACATGTGCGTGAAACGTCTAGACCTAAGGAGAAATGGGGGAGCGAGGTAACCGAGAGTATAAAAGCAGCGCAAGCTGAGGATTCAGTAGTCGGTTTGATTTAAACACGCTAGTAGTGAATTTTTTTTATATTTTTTTTATAGTAGTGAAATATAATTGTATTACTCCATACATTGCAATACTGAATTATGGAGTTATTTATTCGACAGTTCAGCGGTTTGAACGTTAGCAGAAGGTGCATAACTATCAAGATCACTTTAGAATTAAAATTGTACACTATTCTTGATCACTTACAAAGTTTACCCCCACAGCGTTCCCGCTTCTATCGAACCTAACAATTTTGGGGGCGGGAATGTTGTAGCAAATGCTGAAGACCTAGATATTGTTTACAGAGGAAAATTATATTAAACTTTGTGTGACCTGGTGCAGGTAGCATTGCGAGAGGCCTCCTGGTAGTTAATGCTACCGAAACTAAATAGATTGCGCTTTAATCTGGCAGAAAAGGCCAAATTCCAAGGCGTAGTTTTGGAAAAAAACCTGAACCTTAAGGATCATGTAATTCAACGGCAGAAGAAAGCATACAATGCATTATAAACGTGCAAAAAGTCATTGGCAAAAAATGGGGACCAACTCTCATTCATTTAGCGATTGTTCGACCTCTAAGAAAAACGCCAAGCCTTGGATTTAGCAAACTAAAAAATTATAGTTTTCTTACTAGAAGCACAGACCGGTGTGCGGCCACAGCAATTACGACTAGCATCTTTATGGTAAACATTCCCAGCAGGGCTGATCAGGTGTAGTCGGATCGGTGCTTCGCTGCTAACGGTAGAGTCTCTGTATACACCGAAGGTTCTAAGCTTATCGGTAGTCTTGGGGGTGTGATCTATTCAAAGGACTTAGACCTCCAACTGTCTTTCAGACTAGCTGATCATTTAACTCTCTTTTAGCTAGTAGTATCAACTATCATGTAAGCCCAATCCACGGCTTACATAGGATAGGAAAACACACTATTGTCAAGGAAATATTTATTTTTAATGACACTCAAGCATCTGTCAAATTCCTTGGCTCCTTATCTTTCAATTCTGAGCTAACATTAAACTGTCGCCGATATCTTCAGACGATGGTCCAGCAGAACTGTGTACACCTCACATGGGAGCGGGGAGATATGTACTTTATTGCAGGCGAACTTGCTAGGCAGGGCACTACAAAGCAGAACCTTTCTGACAAAGAACACTTAGGTATGCCCTTTGAGTCAAGTCAACGTTAGAAGGCTGCAACCCCCAGTGTGTCGGACATTTTAGCATAAGAGACCCCGTCACGTTTACAGCTTAAGTAGGGATATAATTTCCACACTCGTAGGAATAATAATTAGGTACATACCGCCTTACTGGTAGGCATGCAGAAAGGCTAGGAGTGTCCCATCGTCGACGCTGTAGGAGAAGGAAACTATCTAATGTGTAACTGGCCGGTGTTAAGTGCTCACTTTCTGATTAATCTGAGCCAGGTCATGGAGATTAACATCAAGCGCTATTTATTCATGATAAGGTCCTCGAAATCGTTCGAAAATTAGCCGTAGCTGTATCTTTTTGTGGTATCACAACCGGCTCCCTCATATGTATGTATAGTTATATATACATCACGATTAAGGCTTTGTCAACTCGAAGTAAAATAACCTGTTCAGGAAAGAAAAGGATACGAAATGAAAGGAAGCAAAAAGGAAGGGAAACGGGAGGAAAGGAAAGGAAAGAAAATGGCAGTAAATGAAAAGAAAAGAAAGAAAAGGAAAGGAAAGGAACGGAAAGGAAGGGAAAGGAAAGGAAAGGAAAGGAAAGGAAAGGAAAGGAAAGGAAAGGAAAGGAAAGGAAAGGAAAGGAAACGAAACGAAAGAAAGTAAAGGTGTGTTGTCGAGGAATAGAGGATTAACCATTTGTTGTCGAAATATTAAAAATTGGCTAAGGATAATAAGGAAAATGCACAATTATTTAAAGAAAAGTTATCGATTGATTATGAAAATTTTAGTGAAAATGTAGCAATTCATTTATGAAGTGAGGAAAGGAAAGGAATTGAAAGGTGCGTTGTCGAGGTATAAACCCCTGCGCGAGCTCTAGTTAATTTAAAAATATTAGTTTTCTACCCGTACACCCGTATGTTTATATATCGGAGGTCCTCACACCCTCTTTTTTGGGAAATAATTTTTTTAACTGTAAGAGCCCCCCTATGCTTGTTTATATTTCTCTGCCCATGCTTAATGTGGTAAATAATTAGCTCGATAATAATTGCATAATTGTTGAATGGAGTAGTTTATAGTTAAAGGGGAGTTAAGCGAGGAAAAATAAATTTCAAAAACGATTATATACCTTCAGTCGGCCTTAGCCATAACATTAGAGTAAATACAGCCAACTCATACGTCAGTTAAAAAAAAATACGTCAGTTAGCGATCCTACATACTCACATAATCAATCACAGTTGCCGCTATTTATAGTTTTTTTGTGTGGGTGTAGGTATTTTGGTATGCATGTGAGTGTATTAGCAAGTGTGATATGTAGCACTTTAAACATTTTTGGGTTTACCTATTATCACCCGTTGATTTTTGTATTTTTAGTTTGCATTTCATGAGTTTTTTCTCATTTTTCGTATAGACTACTACAGTATTTTTATTTTTTTATACCCGCTGTACTTGTACACAGGGTATTATAACTCTGATTGGATAACGGTTGGTTGTACGGGTATAAAGGAATCGAGATAGATATAGACTTCCATATATCACAATCATCGGTATCGAAAAAAATTTGATTGAGCCATGTCCGTCCGTGCGTCCATCCGTAAACACGATAACTTGAGTAAAAATTGAGATATCTTCACCAAATTTGGTACACGAGCATATCTGGACCCAGAATAGATTGGTATTGAAAGTGAGCGAAAGCGGATGATAACCACGCCCTCTTTATATATATATTGTAACGAATTTACTGCAATTCCCCTTATTTGCAATCTTCTGCTAACGTTCGTATCGCTAAACTGTTGAATAAATAACTCCACTATTGAATAATGGAAAAATTACCTTTATTAAAGTACTTCACAATAACACTTACATATACTTTGCAACTAGCTTGCTTAATAACCAAACTGACTGATAGCTCAAATGAAACTGATTCTCGCCTCTACTGTTGTCGGCTTTTTATACTGTCTGATTTCCTCGTTGCATATTTCTAGGCTTTTCTAATTCCAGAACTTACTAGTTAGTTATAAATTTCTCAGCTACAACTACAGATGTATAATTTTTATAGCTTCTCTCATACCACATGCGCTTGTATGTGTGAGCGACACTTCCACATGTGTAATTGCATACCTTTAGGAGCATCTCAGATAAGATATCTGCATGTGGTTGTGCGTTGCTTCACAGCTGCGTATACGTACATATGTGTAGACATAATGATTGATTCGTTTATGAAGATACAAGTGACTGTCTGCTTTATTGTTGTTGTGACTTTATTTACTTAGCATCAGACTAGGGATGTGAGTATCACTTAGTGTCACTCATATTCGTCACAATATAACATATTGGAAAACACAAAAAACCTGATTATTTAGTATATAATACACCTAGAATGTTGAAATTTATGTGTATTGAGACTCTTGATAAAAATTTGGAAAAAATGTTTAAAATGGGCGTGGCACCGCTCACTTGTGATAAAATCAATTTTACAAATATTATTAATCATAAATCAAAAATCGTTAAACCTATTGTAACAAAATTCGGCAGAGAGGTTGCCTTTATATAGGAAATGCTTTGAAGTAAAATTAACGAAATCGGTTAAGGACCACGCCCACTTTTATATACAAGATTTTTAAAAGGGTCGTGGACGAATAAAATAAGCTATATCTTTGCAAAAAACAGCTTTATATCAATGGTATTTTATTTCCTAACTGGATTTATAACAATAAGTAGGAAAAACTTCAAATATTAAGCAATTTTCAATGTTTCGGGAGCCATAACTCAAAGAAAAATTTACATATCGTAACAAAATTAGGTAGACATATTTTCCTTATAGCAGGAAATATTTGTAGTAAAAATGGATAAGATTGGTTAAGGACCACGCCCACTTTTATATAAATGACTTTAAAAAGGGTCGTAGGCAAAAATAATAAGTTATATCTTAGCGAAAAATAGTTTTGTACCAATCGTATTTTTATTGTCCTGTTATATCTTTATTTTAAAATAAACAGTAGGGAAATCCACATATCTGAAGGAAAACTGCAGTATTACCCGCTCAAGGTTATTGGTGTTAGCCTCTGTATCCTTTTTGCTTCTTTTAAACGAAAATTAGTTCAGAATAGAATCATATGTATAAGTATTATTGCGCAGCCTTGTAACACTATTAAGCACACAAAACAAACAACAACAGCATTTCAAGTGTACAGCTGGGTATAAAATGTTCGGTTTCATCCGAACTTCCTTACTTGTTTTACTAAGCAGTTATTTATAGTAGTTTATTTATATTATTATTGCTACAGGTATGGCGGCCGCCGTAGTGTGGTGGTAGCGTGCTCCGCCTACCACACCAAAGATCCTGGGTTCACGCCCCGGGCAAAGCAACATCAACATTTTAGAAATACAGTTTTTCAATAAGAAGAAAATTTTTCTAAGCGCGGTCGCCCCTCGGCAGTGTTTGGCAAGCACTTCGAGTGTATTTCTGCCATGAAAAGCTCTCAGTGAAAACTCGCAGATGCCGTTCGGAGTCGGCATAAAACAAGTAGGTCCCGTCCCGCAAATTTGCAGGAAAAATTAAAAAAAAAAGCACGCCGCAAATTGGAAGAGAAGCTCGGACTAAAATCTCTTCGAAGGTTATCGCGCCTTACATTTATTTATATATATTTAAACTTATGTACTTACTTATATACAAACGAAATGCAAACAAGTTTTGCAAAATTTTTCCACAGGCACCTTTAACTTTCGTCCCCTTCATGCTCATATTCATAATCTTTTTATTTCCTTCAGTTAATGACTTTTTAAATTTAATATTTTTGTGAATATTTTTGTTTTAGTATTCGACAATCCGACCGATGCCACGTTCAAACTGGTACCTTATCTCAATGGTAATTATAAGCACATCTTTTAGTATCATAAACAAACAAACGAATTTTGTGATTAAATTGAGATTAGGATTTCATTTGAATAAATAGTTTTTTGGCCTCATAAATCCAATAGAAGTTTTAATGGAAGCTTTAGCACTTATCATAATTGAGCAATAGCGAAAAATGGTCAAATATTAAAGATTTATTTCCTTATTATTATTTTAAACCCTTAAGAGGCCAACAAATACATAAAGCTGGTGACGTTGGAGGGGGACAAGAAGGAGAATGATGTTTAGCGTCCTACAAATAAATCTTTAACACAATAAAGTTGCGTCAAGCGAACACCTCTTAACTCATAAATCGGGCTCGTTTACTGTGGCGCTAATCATCAGTAGGTTGCCGGGAACGCTTACTTTCAGTACTGAGGGCCCAGCGGTATTCTGCTACATGACCCATGACGTGGATGTCCCATCAGAAGAGGTCGAAAGGCTGGTAGATGAAAAAGGACTCAAAATACGACTCGGAATGGACGCTGTTGCCTTGACATAATTTTCAAAGTAGATTCACGTGGTCACACGATATTAGTCTGGAAAAGTGGGCGGTGTCGATAATCTGAGTCAGTTTGGCTCAACTACGTATGTATCGATATATTAAGCTGTATAATATTTTGGAAAATTGAGCGGTTCCACGCCCTCTATTAGGGAAGTTTAAAATACGCTATATCTCCGTAACCATTTTAAGCAGGTATCGAAAATTTGTTATAGAGATTACATATATGAGGTAAGTTGAATGTGAGTGGAAGTAGGAGTGAAAGTAGGAGTGGGAGTGCGGGGAAGAAATAGAATGAGAAGCGAGTGGTTGTAAAGGGAAAAGTCAAGGGCAGGAATAAGGAGTGACAAAACAGTTTAAATTCGATATATTTCCGTAAATTTTTCAAGGTTTCCAATATGTGGTAATATGAGGAAGTTTAGGTGGGAGAGGAAGTGGACTGGGAGTAGAGGCAGGATTGTGAGTGAGAATGGTGTAGAAAGGCAGGGGGAAAAGTAGAATAACAAGGGAGCGGAGATGAAGGGAATTAAGGACAGGAATAAAAAGTAGAAATGGAGAAATATTAGAAGGGAGCACCCTCTTTCACATGTAGGCAAACCAATATTCGGGCGGAACAGCGTCTGCCTGGTACGCTTGGAAAGCTTGGCCAAATCCCATAAGTGTTTAGATAAGAAACTTGGGCAGCCTAAAGAGATTACCACAAAAGAAGAAGGCAGGTGTTTATAAATCCTTCAAAAAATCAACAAAAATTTTTAAGCTGGCTTAATTTTTGGTAGGGGAAGAGTGCCAGAATAAATACTGGGGTCCTCGTGATGATATACAAATTGGAAATTACCAGGGCAAGGAGAGCCTGATGAAATACTTCTATACACATATCGAATGATGATGATGGAAAATTGCAAGATAGAAGAAAGTTCGTAAGGCATTTATCGACGCACTTTTTTCTATGGAAGATGATGCGGAAGAGCCGATAGGCAGTACTTGCATTCTGATTACTGAGCGAATAGTACGAGGGCTGGTGGCTAATATCAAAATAGAATGGGCGATGAACACGTTTTCCATGTTTAAATCGCCGCGTCCATATGAAATACATCCTTTTCTTGAAATATTGAGAAATATTGAAATATTGAGAAGAACGAGCATAGAAGAGCTTAAAATAATCTTTGACTGAATCATGTGACATACTCTTGGAAGACTATCGCGTCGTCTTCCTACCAATGGCGGTGAAAATCACGCATTTGTACTCGCAGATTACCAACCCGCCTAATTCCACCTTTACTGCCGATTACTAACTCTGGACGAACAGTCGCTGCAAAAGGGTAAAGCTTATATGTATTTCTAGATTTCATCACCACCGACACTCACATCCTTCCGGCTTCGCTCCTGCAGCGCGCTCAGTCTTTTACTGCCGCTACTGCGATCGTCAGCTAGTCATCTTTTTGTGACCGCCTTCGTACCGATGACAAGCTGTTGGAATGCACCACCCTCCGTTGCGACAACGACCTTTGGACCACGTTCTTAACCGACGTTTAGCTAATAACATCGCCATTCCCCATGTTGCTGCTATAACTGTTAGTCGCTCAGTAATTCGGTTACCTCCGCGATCGCTTCTCAACTGTTGCAGACCGTATGATGACTTTCCAATACCGTTCGTCCCCATCTCCTCCGTACATTGCTTACTAATGAATCAGATCGCCTCGCTCCCGACTCTGTTATGCTCCAAAACTGCTGCTCTCCTACCCGTCTAAACTGTGTGTTTTAAGACCTTAGCATGTGAGTATATGCTGTGTTATATATATACGAATAGGTAGAAGAAATGGAATAAAAAGAAGAACAGGAAGGGAGAAAGAAATAAAAAAGGAGAGTTAGGGCGGTTATGCCTGTTAAATCATAAATGCTGGCTGTAGAAGGGTTTTGCGGTTTCTGCCCCCAAATTCCAACCTTCGTTAACGCTAAAACGCCATCGGCGAAAATATCTAAACCGTATCAAGTGCGCAGAAAAGTAAGCAACATGAAGTATCATGTGGCCATAAGGAATAACCGCTTAAGTCCTGTGTAAAAGTATGAGAGTTAGGCTGTTATTCCTGGTTACCATATGGTACTAAATATTGCTTACTTTTCTACGCACATGATACTGTTTTAGATATTTTTGGCGATGGAGTTTTAGCGTTAGCTAAAGTTGGAATTTGGGGGTTGATAACACTATGGGCATAGTCAGTCTATGTGAAGATCTAAATGACTGGGCAATTAAACTTTACATAGTCTCAATTGGTATGGATCTAAACGGACCCATCAAAAAGATATATTAGCAGCATACCGACTTGTAGCTACAAGAATAGCAAGTGCTTATCGGACGGTATCAGACGACGCGATCCTGGCCCTAACCCAGAAAATCCTAGTGGACTTACTGGCAAGCGAAATGGCCGATTTGTATAACACTAATATCGATTGACCATCTGAAAATGCCAAGAAAAGAGCAAAGACACAAACAATAGCTAAGTGGCAAGAACGGTAGGATGCCTCGAGTAAAACGTATTGGAACTTCACGTTAGTTTGGGAGGGAGCTCAATGGAATGAGCGGAAACACGGCCAACTGAACTAACATCTCACGCAAATACTGAGTGGACATGGCGGTTTCAAAGAGTATTTATGGAAGCGTAGGATAGAGGAAGATCCCTTTTTGCCCAAGGTGTACCACGTAGTTAGAAAACGCAGAACACTGCCCCCGTTTTCATGAGGAAAGACTCAACTTGCATAGTTTTTGAGAAGCAACCTGCCACACAGATGTGCAACAGAAAGGAATGCTGGACTTCAGTGAGCAAAATGGCATTTATAGTTATGACACGACTTATGGATGCTGAGAGGGAGCGCAGAGAAATGTGCAGGCGAAGCAGTGGCGATTAAATCGACACTCAGAACAAATAGCGGAAATCTGGACGCAGGGACAACAGTAGGCTCTTAAAAAATTAGAAATATGGAACGCCACCCTGAAGTAATGCAAAAGTGGTACCAGGGTGGACGACGGTTCCAAAACTGGGGTTGTTTTTTAGTCTAAGGACATACGGTTGCTGCGACCGCAGCAATTATGGTGCATTAGGCATTTTTCAGCCCTCCCGCAAAAAAAAAAACAAAACCTCAATTGGAATATGTATGAAATTGGTTAAGGTCCAAACCCAATTATATTTGCACCTTAAGTAAGATTTCCTTGGTTGCTTAAAATTGATTTTACCTTTTAAAATTTCCAGTAATAGTTTTTCAAAATATTTTCTATTGTTTTACTATTCATACAACGGTAAGGTGTAATTTGGTTTAGTCAATAAATTTGTCTTAGAATATACGAAGTGCGAACTTAGCGTTGACTTCTGATTTTCCACGGGCATTGAAAAGCCGTTAACTCCCTTTGTTTATTGTACATATTTTGCATACTCTTAGGTAGAGATCTACACAAAGACTTGCACAGTTAAGCATGTTAAAATATATTTAAATATATTTATCTTGTACATCGGTTATGCTTATAAACACGAAAGTTGAATGGTTTACAAAAATCGATAGCACATTCAACTGGAACCGCTAGATAATCATTTATCTACCTTTTGATGGTGGCCATTAGTACCAGCATCTTAAAAGGCAATGACCGCTAGAAATATTTAATAACATATCCTATATTTTTTCGTAAATAAATCTATTGTTAAAAACAAGAAGTGAGTACCAAGTACTCGTAAAGTACTTTGTGTAAACATAGAGGTGCACGTTTAGAAAACTAACTAAAGCTCGGTAGTTATCTGCTTGTTATCGCCAAGTTATCGGCTTCTTATTTGTTTCTTATGGGCTACGGTCATAGATGTGTCATCGATTTTATAGTGATGTTTTCTCGGTATCTGCCTCATAACTAACGTAAGAGTCGTCGATAAAAAAAATCGATAACACGCCGAAAACAAATTTGTAAGAATCCGATAAAAAAAACGATAACGTTAAATTTCTATATTTTAAAATCGATAGTTTTCGTTTGCAAATCGATAACTTTTTGATAACAAATAACTTAACGATAACTTTTCGATACATTTTCGGTAACATCGACCTTTTTTTGATAGAAAATCGACAACTGATTCATTGTGTTTTGTTGATTTTCCGACAGGGTGTATAACTGATGTATATTGGAACGATTTTCTCCGAGAACGATAATTGACACTGAGGATGGCACAACGCCGAAACCGGGCCCGTATTACGTATTACGATCAGTGACTGAAAACTGTTTTCACTCAAACAATAACTATGCAACTCCCAAACTTTTTTTTAAATTATAATAAAGAATGGATCTAAATAGTTGTTGTTGTTGTTGTTGTAGCGATAAGGTTGCTCCCCGAAGGCTTTGGGGAGTGTTATCGATCTGATGGTCCTTTGCCGGATACAGATCCGGTACGCTCCGGTAACACAGCATCATTAAAGTGCTAGCCCGACCATTTTGGGAACGATTTATGTGGCCACGTTAAACCTTCAGGCCATCCCTCCCTCCCCACCCCAAGTTCCTTGAGGAGCTTGGGGTCGCCAGAGCCTCGTCTGTTAGTGAAACAGGATTCGCCGCGGATAGGTGAGGTTGACAATTGGGTTTGGAGAAGCTATATATTGCGCTGGCAACCTGAAGGGTTGCGCTACACCGCCCCTTGAATCTGGCATTTTAGTCGCCTCTTACGACAGGCATACCTACCGCGGGTATATTCTGACCCCCTAACCCGCTAGTACTATTTGTCGCTAGTTCAAATATTGCATTAATCCGATCCACCTTACAAGAGCTTTTAAGATTTAAAAAATGAGTTTCGATCACGGATCGTAACACGTAATACGGGCCCCGGTTTATCTCGAAACCAAATTTGACAAGGGATGACGAAAAATCGTTCTAATATACATGACAAATTGATAACTTAATGGCAACATGTCGATTACTTTTCGTAAACAATCGACAACTTTTCGAGAACAAACCGATAACTTTTTGATTACATAAATTGTCGATAAATAACCCATAACAAATCTATCACCTCGTCGATAAAAAGTCGATTACACCTCGGCAACCTTTGTTGTGGATACCAAATGTATAGGGTAGGGGTGTAGAGAACAATGAGGAATTGAATCTGGTCGTTTCTTCTTAACCGCGAGGTATCAGCTGAGCTAGGCTTACCTATAGTTAGTGAGAAGATACGGCGAAGTCTGATTTCAGGTCACTTCTCTTCCGTGATGAGTGAAATAAGGAGCAGGACGTTGGCAAAACTATGCAAGGGGCACATGAAAATGGAATCAAGCATCGATTGCAAACTTAAATAGAGAGCGTGCATAAAGATAATGTATGGAAGCCTGTATAGTTGTCTACGCTAGTAAATCGATGTTCGGAAGAAATACGGTCTCATCCTGCAGAAATATATATGCATATAGCCTGTACATCGACTCAAAATGCACTTGGGCTCATGGAAACTAAGTGCTGGAAAGATACTCAGCAAGGACAAAGCAGTATCCTTAATCTACTTATGGCGAGCACAAATAGTTACAAATTAGATTATTGTCCTGTTGTCGTTGTTGTAGCAATAAGGACACTCCCGAAGGCCTTGGGGAGTGTTATCGATGTTGATGGTCCTTTGTCGGATGCAGATCCGGTACGTTCCGGTAACAAGTACCATTGATTTACTAGCCCGACCATCTCGGGAACGATTTAGTATGGCCACATGAAACCTTCTAGGCCATACCGTCCTCCCACCCCCTAGATCCATCAGGAGTTCGGGGTCGCCAGAGCCTCGGCTGTTAATGGAACAGAATTCGCCACGGGTAGATGAGGTTGACAACTGGGTTGGAGAAGCTATATATTGCGCTGGCAACCTCTTGAGAGGGTTGCGCTACACAACCCCCTTTAAATATTTTGGCGGACATATTCTAAGCCCCCTAACCAGCCGGGGGTAGATTATTGTCCTCGCAAGTTGAACTGTAAAAATAATGATTGGGTGAGAGGGACGATTGCTGTTGATAACGGCACACCAAACTGCACTGATGGGCGCTCTAGGGATTTCTACTTCACCTAAACTTCCATAATATTCTTAAGTGTTTGAAGCAAATGTCCTCTCGAATTGGCAATCCCGAAAATTACTTGGGGATAGAGCATAACTGCCAGAGAAGCTTTATCGAGCAGATCAGGGATTTCATGGATAGCCATAAATGGTGCACAACTGCACAGAATTTCCTTACACTTTCCGCTCATTACAATATGGTTACTAAGCAAATGGGGCTGATATGTTTATTATGTTTTTATGTAAGAGAAGGGGAATGCTATAGAAATATGTAGGCGCGACACAGAGGCAGGATAAGATACAGCGTCACAGCGAGAGAGCTTACTTACTTACTTACTAAGTTGGCGAGGTACCAGTCGCATCTTCGCTAGATTAACTGACGCCAATTGGTCACACCAAGGGAATTCAAATCGTTTTCTAACTTATACTTGCAGCGGAATGGGGGCCGCCCTCTTCCTCTGCTTCCATAGGCGGGTTCCGATAAAAATACTTTCTTAGCCGGAGCATCATCTACCATTCGCATAACATGGCCTAGCCAGCGAAGCTGCTGCGTTTTAATTCGCTGAACTATGTGGATGTCTGCGTATAGCTCGTACAGCTCATCATTAAATCTTCTTCGGTACTCGCCATCACCAACCCGTGGAGGTTCGTAAACCTTTCGAAGAACTTTTCTCTCGAACGCTCCCAGCGTCGCCTCATCTGATGTTGTCTTGCACCCTATAACAGACCGAGTACTATAAATGACTTGTAGAGCATGATATTCGTTTGTCGGGAGAAGACTTTACTTTTCAATCGCCTACCTAGTTCGAAGTAGCATCTATTGGCAAGAGTGATTCTGGGCTGGATTTCATAGCTGATTTGTTGATTGTGTTTATGCTGGTTCCCAAATAAACAAAGTCCAGTTTGGAGTAAGAATAACTTGCAACGCGGATGTTCAGGCCAATGATATTAATGTCTTCAGCATACGCCAGTAATTGCACACCCTTATAGAATATTTTTCCAGAAAGGTTAAGGTCTGCAGCTTGTATTATTTCCTCCACCATCAAATTAAAGAAATCGCACGTTAGGGGATCAGTCAATCTGAAATCTCGTTATTCCTTTCCAATTCTGACTGAGCTGTTGGTGTTGCTCAACGTCATTTTGCACATATGTAAGTGAAGGGAGTGCTAAAGGAAGTGGCAGAGGAAAGGTTGGGAAAAGAAATGGAAAAGGGTAGTGAAGGAAGAGGTAGAGAGATACGGAGACGGAATGGGGAGGGAAAGATGAAGTGAAAAATAAAGTGCTAGCAGGAAAAAAGCATTTGTGAATACGTGGATACTAAATTAACCGCTACGTGGCGGTCAAATTCGTATTTTGTTTAGGTACGTCTGAACTTATACATTCATATTTAAATGTGTATGTGCGTGTGTAAAGTTCGAACAGATTTGTTAAAAACTTGTTAGTATATACTAATTTTATGTATCTACATATATATACATATTTTTGGCAGTTTTTTGTTTTGTAAATTTACTTAAATATCTGAAATCATAAACGCAATCACAACAGACAATAATAACAATAGCAATAGCGGCAATATTTTTATGCGGCAGTTACTCACGAACGTACGTACCAAAAACGTGTCAGCTGACACGACCTATCTTATGAGTGTGCAATGTAAACGAAAACTCACCGACGTGCAACGCCCGTACGTACGTAGCCCGGAACGTAGAAATCAAAACAATTTTGATTTTTTCCGTAAGAATGTGTCAGCTGATCGCTCTGTCACTAGACAGAGTTGCCTAGTAAACTTTTGTGCGCAAATTTTTGACCGTTTGCAATTTTATACAAAAACAGCTAATTAAAGTTTAAAAAATTGTGAAAATAATTCGAAATAATTATGTAAAAGTGCTGATTATAAATATGTAATCTATTTGTACTTATTTAATGTGTATTCCGGCCTTTTACAATATCAACAAGTAAGGAAGGTTAAGTTCGGGTGTAACCGAACATTACATACTCAGTTGAGAGCTATGGTGACAACATAAGGGAAAATATCCATGTAGGAAAATGAACCGAGGGAAACCCTGGAATGTGTTTGTATGACATGTGTATCAAATGAAAGGCATTAAAGAGTATTTTATGAAGGAGTGGGCCATAGTTCTATAGGTGGACGCCATTTAGGGATATCGCCATAAAGATGGATCAGGGTTGACTCTATTATTTGTTTGTACAATATGGGTATCAAATGAAAGGTGTTAAAGAGTATTTTATGAGGGAGTGGGCCATAGTTCTATAGGTGGACGCCATTTAGGGATATGGCCATAAAGGTGGACCAGGGGTGACTCTAGAATGCGTTTGTACGATATGGGTATCTAATGAAAGGCGTTAATGAGTATTTTAAAAGGGAGTGAAGCTTAGTTAGTTAAAAGGGAGTGGGCCTTAGTTCTATAGGTGGACGCCGTTTCGAAATATCGCCATAAAGGTGGACCAGGGGTGACTCTAGAACGTGTTTGTACGATATGTGTATCAAATTAAAGGTATTAATGAGAGTTTTAAAAGGGAGTGGTGGTATTTGTATATGTGAAGGCGTTTTCCAGATATCGACCAAAATGTGGACCAGGGTGACCCAGAACACCATCTGTTGGATACCGCTAATTTATTTATATATGTAATATCTGCCAAGATTTTAAGGGTTTTTTATGTCGCCCTGCAGAACTTTTTCATTTTCTTCTACTTAATATGGTAGGTGTCACAACCATTTTATAAAGTTTTTTCTAAAGTTATATTTCGCGTCAATAAACCAATCCAATTACCTCACCATGTTTCATCCCTTTTTTTGTATTTGGTATAGAATTATGGCATTTTTTTCATTTTTCGTAATTTTCGATATAGAAAAAGTGGGCGTGGTCATTTTCGGATTTCATTCATTTTTCATACCAAGATAAAATGAGTTCAAGTAAGTCGTGAACTAAGTTCATTAAAGATATGTCGATTTTTGCTCAAGTTATCATGTTAACCGCCATGCGGAACGACAGACAAATGACTGTGTATAAAAACTGGGCGTGGCATCAACCAATTTCGCCCGTTTTCACAGAAAACAGTTAGCATCATAAAATCTATGCCCCTACCAAATTTCAAGAGGATTGGTTAATTTTTGTTCTACTTTTGGCGTTAAAAGTATCCTAGAAAAATTAAATGAAAAAGGGCGGAGCCACGCCCATTTTGAAATTTTCTTTTATTTTTGTATTTTGTTGCACCATATCATTACTGGAGTTGAATGTTGACATAATTTTCTTATATACTGTAAAGATATTAAATTTTTTGTTAAAATTTTACTTTAAAAAAATTTTTTTTTAAAAGTGGGCGTGGTCCTTCTCCGATTTTGCTAATTTTTATTAGGCATACATATAGTAATAGGAGTAACGTCCCTGCCAAATTTCATCATGATATCTTCAACGACTGACAAATTACAGCTTGCAAATTTTAAAATTACCTTCTTTTAAAAGTGGGCGGTGCCACGCCCATTGTCCAAAATTTTACTAATTTTCTATTCTACGTCATAAATTCAACTCATCTACCAAGTTTCGTCGCTTTAT
This sequence comes from Eurosta solidaginis, assembly GCF_040869045.1. Lineage (NCBI taxonomy): Eukaryota > Metazoa > Arthropoda > Insecta > Diptera > Tephritidae > Eurosta > Eurosta solidaginis. Next base: position 184,165,221 of record NC_090323.1, read on the forward strand.
CTGTCTTTGGTAATGAATTATAGCACTTTTTCGGTTTTTCGAAATTTTCGATATCGAAAAAGTGGGCGTGGTTATAGTCCGATATCGTTCATTTTAAATAGCGATCTGAGATGAGTGCTCAGGAACCTACATACCAAATTTCATCAAGATACCTCAAAATTCACTCAAGTTATCGTGTTAACGGATGGAAGGACGGACGGACGGACGGACATGGCTCAATAAAATTTTTTTTCGATCCTGATTATTTTGATATATGGAGGTCTATATCTATCTCGATTCCTTTATATATGTACAACCAACCGTTATCCAATCAAACTTAATATACTCTGTGAGCTCTGCTCAACTGAGTATAAAAATTAAATTGGAAAAAGTTGATGTTTCCATAAGCATACATGCAAAATGGTCAATGGCAACAGTGCTTATCTGTAAACAATACACACACATTGATTCCTACGGGCTTGAGAGTTCGGTCAAACGTGCTTCGTACGACAAACGTCCGTACGTACGGCACACGTCGGTGGGTAACTGCCGCATTAGTCGCTTGTTGTTTTTTTGTTTTTTTTTTTTTTTTTTTTTTTTAGCTACCGCTGCTGCCGCAGATGATTATATAGTTTTTTAATTTCTTTTTTTTTAGCAAATATTACAACTGCCCCTTTCCATGCATACACATACAACATACTATAAACATACAATACAATGAATACAAAAAAAAAAACAAAGAAAACAAGTAAAGCTGTCTAAATTCGGGTGTAGCCGAACATTATATACTCAGCGTGAGCTTCAATTGTACATTTCATTTCAGATAAATTACTTTTTTAATTAACACGCGGCATCGCCCGTTTAAAAAAAATGTCTCCACATTTCCTCTTACAATAAAACGTGATACGTGAAATATCACTGATTCAAAGCTATTATTTGCTAAGTTATAGCTTATTATTCTAGTCTAAGACCCTTTTAAACTTGTTTTATATCTAAGTTGCCGTGGTCTTTAACCGATCCCATCCATTTTTACTAGAAATATTTTCTGCTATAAGTGCTATAAGGAAAATATGTGTACACAATTTCATTACGATCCGTTAATTTTTCTTCGAGTTTGGCTCCCGAAACATAGAAAATTGCTTAGTCATAAAAGGGGCGGTGCCAAACCCATTTTCAAAAATCTTAGTATTTTCCAATTTAATGTTATAATTAGAAAGTAAAATTCTATTGACACAAAGCTCTTTTTCGCTAAGATATAGCTTATTATTGTCCTCTACGACCCTTTTAAAAATCTTTCATAAAGAAGAGGGCGTAGTCTTTAACCGATCTCGTCCATTTTTTCTGGAAATATTTCCTGCTATAGGGAAAATTTGTGTACTCAATTTTATAACGATCTCTTAATTTTTTTTCGAGTTATGGCTCCCGAAACATACAAAATTGCTTAGTCATAAAAGCGCGGTGCCACGCCAATTTTTTAACTTGAAGTTTTTCCTATTTATTGTTATAAATCCACTTGGGAAATGAAATACCATTGATATAAAGCTCTTTTTTGCAAAGATATAGCTTATTTTATTCGTCCACGACCCTTTTAAAAATCTTTTATATAAAAGTGGGCGTGGCCCTTAACCGATTTTCTTAATTTTTCTTCGAAGCATTCCTTATGGTAAAGGCAACCTCTCCGCCTAATTTTGTTACGATAGGTTTAACGATTTTTGATTTATGATTAATAATATTTGTAAAATTGATTTTATCACAAGTGGGCGGTGCCACACCCATTTTAAAAAATGTTTCCAAATTTTTATCAAGAGTCTCAATATCAGTCCACATGTCAACTTTCAACATTCTAGGTGTATTATTTACTAAATTATCAGGTTTTTGGTGTTTTCTAAAATATTATATATATAAAAAGTGGGCGTGGTTATCATCCGATTTCGCTCATTTTCAATACCAATGTATTCTGCGTCCAGGTAAGCTCGTGTACCAAATTTAGTGCATATATCTCAATGTTTACTCAAGTTATCGTGTTAACGGACCGACGGACGGACGGACATGACTCAATCAATTTTTTTATACTCAGTTGAGCAGAGCTCACAGAGTATATTAACTTTGATTAGATAACGGTTGGTTGTACAGGTATAAAGGAATCGAGATAGATATAGACTTCCATATATCAAAATCATCAGGATCGAAAAAAAATTTGATTGAGCCATCTCCGTCCGTCCGTCCGTTAACACGATAACTTGAGTAAATTTTGAGGTATTTTGATGAAATTTGGTATGTAGGTTCCTGAACACTCATCTCAGATCGCTATTTTAAATGAACAATATCGGACAATAACCACGCCCACTTTTTCGATATCGAAAATTTCGAAAATCCGAAAAAGTACGACGATACCAAAGACGAATAAAGCGATGAAACTTGGTAGGTGAGTTGAACTTATGACACAGAAGAAAATTAGTAAAATCTTGGACAATGGGCGTGGCACCGCCCACTTTTAAAAGAAGGTAATTTAAAAGTTTTACAAGCTGTAATTTGGCAGTCGTTGAAGATATCATGATGAAATTTGGCAGGAACGTTACTCCTGTTACTATATATGTGCTTAAAAAAATTAGCAAAATCGGAGAAAGACCACGCCCATTTTTAAAAAAATTTTTTTAAAAGTCAAATTTTAACAAAAAATTTAATATCTTTACAGTATATAAGTAAATTATGTCAACATTCAACCCCAGTAATGATATGGTGAAACAAAATGCAAAAATAAAAGAAAATTTCAAAATGGGCGTGGCTCCGCCCTTTTTCATTTAATTTGTCTAGGATACTTTTAATGCCATAAGTCGAACAAAAATTTGCCAATCCTTGTGAAATTTGGTAGGGGCTTAGATTCTGGGACGATAACTTATTTCTGTGAAAAAGGGCGAAATCGGTTGAAGCCACGCTAAGTTTGTATACACAGTCGACCGTCTGTCCTTCCGCTCGGCCGTTAACACGATAACTTGAGCAAAAATCGATATATCTTTACTAACCTCAGTTCACGTACTTATCTCAACTCACTTTGTATTGGTATAAAAAATGGCCGATATCGGACTATGACCACGCCCACTTTTTCGATATCGAAAATTTCGAAAAACGAAAAAATGCCATAATTCTATACCAAATACGAAAAAAGGGATGAAACATGGTATTTGATTAGTTTATTGACGCAAAATATAACTTTAGAAAAAAACTTTGTAAAATGGGTGTGACACCTACCATATTAAGTAGAATGAAATGAAAAAGTTCTGCAGGGCGAAATAAAAAACCCTTGAAATCTTGGCAGGAATACTGTTTGTGGTATTATATATATAAATAAATTAGCGGTACCCAACAGATGATGTTCTGGGTTACCCTGGTCCACATTTTGGTCGATATCTGGAAAACGCCTTCACATATACAACTACCATCACTCCCTTTTAAAAGCGTCATTAATACCTTTAATTTGATACCCATATCGTACAAACATATTCTAGAGTCACCCCTGGTCCACCTTTATGGCGATATTTCGAAAAGGCGACCACCTATAGAACTAAGCCCCACGCCCTTTCATTTGATACCCATATCGTACAAACATATTCTAGAGTCACCCCTGGTCCACCTTTATGGCACTATCTTGAAAAGGCGTCCAACTATAGAACTAAACCCCACGCCCTTTTGAAATACTCATTAACACCTTTCGTTTGATACCCATATTGTACAAGCGCATTCTAGAGTCACCCCTGGTACGCCTTTATGGCGATATCTCGAAAAGGCGACCACCTATACAACTACCACCACTCCCTTTTAAAACTTTCATTAATACCTTTAATTTGATACCCATATCGGACAAACACATTCTAGAGTCACCCTGGTCCACCTTTATGGCGCTATCTCGAAAAGGCGTCCACCTGTAGAACTAAACCCCACGCCCTTTTGAAATACTCATTAACACCTTTCGTTCGATACCCATATTGTACAAGCGCATTCTAGAGTCACCCCTGGTCCGCCTTTATGGCGATATCTCGAAAAGGCGACCACCTATACAACTACCACCACTCCCTTTTAAAACCTTCATTAATACCTTTAATTTGATACACATATCGTACAAACACATTCTAGAGTCACCCTGGTCCACCTTTATGGCGCTATCTCGAAAAGGCGTTCACCTATAGAACTAAATCCCACGCCCTTTTGAAATACTCATTAACCCCTTTCATTTGATACCCATATCGTACAAACAAATTCTAAGGTCACCCCTGGTCCACCTTTATGGCACTATCTCGAAAAGGCGTCCAACTTTAGAACTAAACCCCACGCCCTTTTGAAATACTCATTAACACCTTTCGTTTGATACCCATATTGTACAAGCGCATTCTAGAGTCACCCCTGGTACGCCTTTATGGCGATATCTCGAAAAGGCGACCACCTATACAACTACCACCACTCCCTTTTAAAACCTTCATTAATACCTTTAATTTGATACCCATATCGTACAAACACATTCTAGAGTCACCCTGGTCCACCTTTATGGCGATATCTCGAAAAGGCGTCCACCTGTAGAACTAAACCCCACGCCCTTTTGAAATACTCATTAACCCCTTTCGTTTGATACCCATATTGTACAAACGGATTCTAGAGTCACCCCTGGTCCACCTTTATGGCGATATCTCGAAAAGGCGACCACCTATATAACTACCACCACTCCCTTTTAAAACCTTCATTAATACCTTTAATTTGATACCCATATCGTACAAACACATTCTAGAGTCACCCTGGTCCACCTTTATGGCGATATCTCGAAAAGGCATCCACCTGTAGAACTAAACACCACGCCCTTTTGAAATACTCATTAACCCCTTTCATTTGATACCCATATCGTACAAACAAATTCTAGGGTCACCCCTATATGTCCACCTTTATGACGATATCTCGAAACGGCGTCCACCTATGGAAATAAGGATCACTCCCTTTTAAAATACTCATTAACACCTTTCATTTGATACCCATATCATACAAACAAATTCTAGAGTCAACCCTGATCCACCTTTATGGCGATATCCCTAAACGGCGTCCACCTATAGAACTATGGCCCACTCCCTCTTAAAATACTCTTTAATACCTTTCATTTGATACACATACATACAAACACATTCCAGGGTTACCCTCGGTTCATTTTCCTACACGGTTATTTTCCCTTATGTTGCCACCATAGCTCTCAACTGAGTATGTAATGTTCGGTTACACCCGAAATTAGCCTTCCTTACTTGTTTTTTATACTGATGATTTTGATATATGAAAGTCTATATCTATCTCGATTCGTTTATACCTGTACAACCAACCGTTATCCAATCAAAGTTAATATACTGTGTGTGCAAAGCACGCTGAGTATAAAAAAAAAATACCAAACAATTGAATAAACAAAATATTAATGGTATAAAGCGGATGAGCTAAAATGCAAAAACAATTTTTGTCGTTGTCGCCACCAGTCGCCACAAATACATTTGGACTTTGCGTGTATATGTAATATAACTACTGAGCCGCGCAATCAAGCAGACAACCAAATAAACAAAACTAACAAACTATAAACCAACCAGTACAACAATACCAAGTAATAACAAGTAAGGAAGGTTAAGTTCGGGTGTAACCGAACATTACATACTCAGTTGAGAGCTATGGTGACAACATAAGGGAAAATAACCATGTAGGAAAATGAACCGAGGGTAACCCTGGTGTTTGTATGACATGTGTATCAAATGAAAGGTATTAAAGAGTATTTTAAGAGGGAGTGGGCCCTAGTTCTATAGGTGGACGCCGTTTAGGGATATCGCCATAAAGGTGGATCAGGGTTGACTCTAGAATTTGTATTGTAACGAATTTACTTGCAAATCCTCTTATTTGCCCTTCTGCTAAGTTCGAATCACTAAAGGCTCCATTACTGATACTTAGCATAGACTTGACTTGGCTTGCGAACTGTCACTTACAGTTCTGTTAAATGAACATTGCATGTTACTGATTACTCAAAACTTAACTTGGGTTAGAAGTCTGTTGAATTTTGATTTTCTATGTAAGTTCTAAGTGACGTTTATATTTTGAGATGCCATTTGTTTGTTTCCATTTCAGTTTGACATTTTGTCATACAAATTGACATTTATTTAAAAATAAATTTCAACGCTGATTATGATGCCAGATTTTATGCGCCAAGTTGAGTATAATCGTGGCTAAGTTGCCAAGTTTACGCCAAGTCAAGTCAAGTCTATGCTAAGTATCAGTAATGGGGGCTTAAACTGTTAAATAAATAACTCCAATATTTAATAATGCAAAATGGACTTTTTTAAAGTACTTCACAATAACACTCAAACTGTGCAACGAATAGCTTGCTTAATAACCAAACTGATTGATAGCTCAAATGAAACTGAATTCCAGCGCCTCTACAATTGCTGCCTTTTATACTCTCTGATTTCAACGTTGCATCTTCTACGCGCTTCCATTTCCAGAATCTTCTAGTCCATCAGCTTTTAAATTTCTCAGCTGTAACTACAGTTGCACGATTTTATTGCATACTTTCAGGAGTATCTCAGATATATGCATGTGTTTGTGCATTGACTCTCCACTGCTCGTATACGTACATGGTACATATGTGTAGACGCAATTATTGTTTTGTTTATTTAGATACATAATGATTGAATTATTGATGAGAATTCATGTCACTGCTTAGCATCGGCTTAGAGATAGCAGCACCCCTTAGTTCTGCTAATATTCGTAACAGTATGATATGGGTATCAAATGAAAGGTGTTAATGAGTATTTTTAAAAGGGAGTGGGCCTTCGTTCTACAGGTGTTCGCCTTTTCGAGATATCGCCATAAAGGTGGACCAGGGGTGACTTTAGAATATGTTTGTACGATATGGGTATCAAATGAAAGGCATTAAAGAGTATTTTATGAGGGAGTGGGCCATAGTTCTATAGGTGGACGCCATTTAGGGATATAGCCATAAAGGTGGATCAGGGTTGACTCTAGAATGCGTTTGTACGATATGGGTATCAAATTAAAGGTATTAATGAGGGTTTTAAAAGGGAGTGGTGGTTGTTGTATAGATGGTTGCCTTTTCGAGATATCGCCATAAAGGTGGACCAGGGGTGACTCTAGAATGCGTTTGTACGATATGGGTATCAAATGAAAAGTGTTAATGAGTATTTTAAAAGGGAGTAATCCTTAGTTCCATAGGTGGACGCCGTTTCGAGATATCGCCATAAAGGTGGATCAGGGCGACCCTAGAATTTGTTTGTACAATATGGGCATCAAACGAATGGTGTTAATGAGTATTTTAAAAGGGAGTGATGGTTGTTGTATAGGTGGTCGCCTTTTCGAGATATCGCCATAAAGGTGGACCAGGGGTGACTCTAGAATGCGTTTGTACGATATGGGTATCAAATGAAAGGTGTTAATGAGTATTTTAATAGGGAGTGGTGGTTGTTGTATAGGTGGTCGCCTTTTCGAGATAAAGGTGGACCAGGGCGACCCTAGAATTTGTTTGTACAATATGGGCATCAAACGAATGGTGTTAATGAGTATTTTAAAAGGGAGTGGGCCTTAGTTCTATAGGTGGATGCCGTTTCGAAATATCGCCATAAAGGTGGACCAGGGGTGACTCTAGAATTTGTTTGTACGATACGGATATCAAATGAAAGATGTTAATGAGTATTTTAAAAGGACGTGGGCCTTAGTTATATAGGTGGACGCCTTTTCGAAATATCGCCATAAACGTGGACCAGGGGTGACTCTAGAATGTGTTTGTACGATATGGATATCAAATTAAAGGTATTAATGAGAGTTTTAAAAGGGAGTGGTGGTAGTTGTATATGTGAAGGCGTTTTCCATATATCGACCAAAATGTGGACCAGGGTGACCCAGAACATCATCTGCTGGATACCGCTAATTTATTTATATATATAATACCACATACAGTATTCCTGCCAAGATTTCAAGTGTTTTTTATTTCGCCCTGCAGAACTTTTTCATTTTCTTCTACTTAATATGGTAGGTGTCACAACCATTTTATAAAGTTTTTTCTAAAGTTATATTTTGCGTCAATAAAACAATCCAATTACCTTACCATGTTTCATCCCTTTTTTCGTATTTGGTATAGAATTATGGCATTTTTTTCATTTTTCGTAATTTTCGATATCGAAAAAGTGGGCGTGGTCATAGTCGGATTTCGTTCATTTTTCATACCAAGATAAAGTGAGTTCAAGTAAGCACGTGAACTAAGTTTATTAAAGATATGTCGATTTTTGCTCAAGTTATCGTGTTAACGGCCATGCGGAAGGACAGACGGACGACTGTGTATAAAAACTGGGCGTGGCATCAACCGATTTTGCCCATTTTCACAGAAAACAGTTAGCGTCATAAAATCTATGCCCCTACCAAATTTCAAAAGGATTGGTTAATTTTTGTTTGACTTATGGCGTTAAAAGTATCCTAGACAAATTAAATGAAAAAGGGCGGAGCCACGCCCATTTTGATATTTTCTTTTATTTTTGTATTTTGTTGCACCACATCATTACTGGAGTTGAATGTTGACATAATTTACTTATATACTGTAAAGATATTGTTAAAATTTTACTTTAAAAAAAAATTTTTTTTAAAAGTGGGCGTGGTTCTTCTCCAATTTTGCTAATTTTTATTAAGCGTACATATAGTAATAGGAGTAACGTTCCTGCCAGCTTGCAAAATTTTAAATTACCTTCTTTTAAAAGTGGGCGGTGCCACGCCCATTGTACAAAATTTTACTAATTTTCTATTCTGCGTCATAAGTTCAACTCATCTACCAAGTTTCGTCGCTTTATCGGTCTTTTGTAATGAATTATCGCACTTTTTCGGTTTTTCGAAATTTTCGATATCGAAAAAGTGGGCGTGGTTATAGTCCGATATCGTTCATTTTAAATAGCGATCTGAGATGAGTGCTCAGGAACCTACATACCAAATTTCATCAAGATACCTCAAAATTCACTCAAGTTATCGTGTTAACGGACGGTCGAACGGACGGACGGACATGGCTCAATCAAATTTTTTTTCGATCCTGATTATTTTGATATATGGAAGTCTATATCTATCTCGATTCCTTTATATATGTACAACCAACCGTTATCCAATCAAACTTAATATACTCTGTGAGCTCTGCTCAACTGAGTATAAAAAAAATTTAATTCGCTTGCTACTGAATATTGTATAATCAGATGGCGAGGTTAAGAGCTTATCACTCTGATTTTATTACTCTTCCTCTCTCTTTTGCTTTCCCTTTCCTCCTTAGTCCACCTCTCCCTCCCGTTTTCATTTCCCTCTGCTTCTGGCTTCGCTTCTGTCTCTCCCTAACCCTCGTACTATACCTATTCCTCATAACTATATACACGCTATTTTGCTCACAGCGGTCCAACAATTTTCGTGAAAACAAGAGCATGAAACATTACGTGGTCTGCGATTTCCAGCTCGGTGGAACAGTTAGGAACAGAAAGGATCCTTCTCTATCTTTCGCTTGTGTAATTTCCTTGAAACCGCCGTGCCCACTCAATATCAATATCTGCGTGGAGTGGTAATTTTGTCCACCGTTCTTCCACTCATACCACTGCGCTGTATTTTGAACTAACAAAAGGCCCTTTTCTCGATTTCTCCCACTGTGTTCACCACTTAACTATTGTTCGTGACATCGAGCTTTTCTCGGCATCTTAAGATGGTCGAAAAGTCCATATCAAGGATCTCGTCGCCGGACAGCGTGCGATAAGCACCTGCTGCTAAGATATCTTTTTTGTGACTCTGATGTTATTCGCTTAAAGGCTCCGCTAATTTTGGAAACTTTCTTTTCAGGAGAAGTTTTTAGCCAACGTGTACTCCTAAAAAATACATATTTGACTTTGAGTACATTTAATAATCTCCTATGGTTAGGATTAAGTCATACACAGTCCGCTTTGAGCTCACCAACACCACTTCTCTCTTATTGCTAGCCATCTGCAGCCTCATACTCGACTGATAATCCTTCCCCCAAGCGGATTAGGGGCTTAGAATACACGCGAGGCGACTAAAATACCAAACTGATTCAAGGTGTTGCGTGGCGCAACCCTTTCAAGGGGTTGGCAGCGTAATTTATAGCTTCTCCAACCCAACTGTGAAGTTCACGTGGCGAATCCTGTTTCTTTAGCAGCCGAGGCCCTGGCGGCCGAAGTTTCTCATGGATCAAGGGGGTGCGTGGACGGGAAGGCCTAGAAGGTTTCATGTGGTCGTGCTTAATGGTGGAGTAGTGCCTTAATGGTGCTTTTTACCAGAACGTACAGGATTTACTTTCGGCAAAGGACCAGCAATATCGATAACCCTCACAAAAACCTTCCGGGAGTATCCTTATCGCTGCAATAACAACAACAACAGATACTTTTTTCTTTCTTCCCACGGCGCCGTTACAAAATGCTTGGAGCATACCAGTTTCCTGTCTACTACAACAACCACAATCGGCATAACCAACAATTTGTGTGTCTCCAGAAAGGTCTATTTTTGGCCCACCATCATACATCGCAATCCAGCCGTTGACCCTAAGACAGATTCCTAAGGGTGATATTTTGCACTTTCGGCCCCACATCTGTAGCAAAAAGGAGTACTCTGTTGTTAAAATAGCTACCAACTACTCTGCACAAGTAAGCAGGCGTGCCAAAGTTTCGTAGCGATGCCGTTATCTGCAGCCAGATCGCAGTGTTAAAAGCATTCATAATATTCAAATTTAATCAGCACAGAGCTTCCTTTTATTTTGATGTCCAGTTATGACTTTACTAGTGATGAATAGTCGGGCATCCTACCAGGTTCAGGTCCACATAACGACTTTGTTCTTAGAACCGACAGTTCTACCGCATGCGTCCTTCGTATTGTGGCATCACTCCATAAAATATCAAATTTTTGTGGTTCAAAAAGATATACTGGTTGCGATATATCCTTCGGGAAGTTTTGTTCGCTACTACCAAAAGTGAGATATGTATGGGGTATTCCATCCCATTTCGACCAATTTTGAACCCGACCCCTTTATAGTGCCCACTGCGGGATTAGTGGGGATAATTGCAGGATTGAAGTTTTTTATGAGAAAAAAAAGGGCGAAATTCGAAAAATCTCGAAAAACTGAAAAATTATAAAAAAACTTTAAAGATTTTTTTGAATTTTTTCCGAAAAGTACATTTAAAAACAAATTAAAAAAAAAAAAAAGATCCCAAACGGTCAATTTTTGAAAAAGTTATAGCATTTTGAAAACAAAAACGGTGTTTTTTTTAAAATTCATAACTTTTTTTGAGTTGGATGAAAAAATTTGAAAAACTTCTGAAAAACGTCTTTCTTAAGCTAGAAAAAGAAGAAAAACTTTCAGCCAATTCTATAGGGGTCAGGTTCAAAATTGGTCGAAATGGGATGGAATACCCAGTATATATTGTAGCGTCTACTGCCAGTGTCGAAAGTATGTTTCCCGTTCTTTTTAGAAGTTCTATCCCATACAGTGGGCCAAGCATTAAAATCTCCACATATTATAAGCGGCTTTCTACCCTGTGCTTATATGGTCATCACGAGTATCATGTTCTCGAACGCTGTGCTAGTCGCTCTCGAAGATGTATCGCACCTAAAAATGTATATTCCATCGATCTTTACCCACTTGTACCCGACCACCGTCGATGCAATATCTCCTGTGGAAGAAGTCTTCATGGTGATCAGATCGAGGCTTTCCCAGCTGAGTCCGAGAGCCAACCTTGCTTTCGAAAAGACTTAGCGGTACTCTCCGCAGTCTGATTGCTCGCCTGCAGTTGTGGGCATCCAAAATATCTTGCCAAATGTTTCCCTCTACATAGCGCACATTTCGGCATGCTCGAGCAGTTCGCGGCCTTATGAACCCCCTGACCACATTTGATGCATACTTTTGTATTATCTATAGTTTTCTGCACTTCTGAGCTATGTATCCATAGCTCCAGCACCTATGTATCTATAAAAATATGTATATATGAGGAGACCCCGACAACAATAATCCTAAGGCGGAAAAGAAAAAATTGTATTTCTGCCCGGAGATATTTGCAGTTGAAGTCAGCAATTTTCATGTGGTTGTTGGAATGTTTTTGTGTACAAAGGGATTTTACACGCATTTAATTTTGATCCCACCTCATTAGTGGACCGGTCAGGGTAATTTTTTATAAGCTCGGCTGAAGGCCGCCAACGCAACCCGGCGTCATTTTTCGGTTTTTCGTCAATATCTTTTGAACGAGCTAAAATTTTTATTTCCGCCTTCGAATTATTGTTATTGAGGTCAATACACGTCTTTTGACACTTCTCTCGATATTTTTGGGCGCGTATTAAAAATCGACCTTCTGTTCTATTAATTCCGTATGTTCGGAACATTCGTCTCCATTTAAGAATTTTGAGAATCGGTTTATATTTGGAATATTATGCATATTCGGACCTCGTGAGGTAGTATCAAATGAACGTATTCCGAATATTCTAAATTAACGGTTTATCCGGAGCGCTTCCATGAATACTTAGCGGAAAAGAGCTGTCGGAAATTTCAGAATAAAAAGGTGAATACTCCCTGTGTAGCAGGATCGCACAAAAGCTTAACTCTTCTGTCTAAGTCAAGGTGGGAATATAAAATTCTGAGACAATAAGCCATTTTCTTTTATTTTTGTTTTTGTCAGTTCATTGCGGCTGCTGAGTAGCGTATCACCCCATGTCGGCTGCCTGTTCAAAATCATGCTATCTCAAAATATTTTTCAAAAATTTCCCAATTCAGGATTTGTCACAAAACCGCCCTATATTAGAGTTGGGTTGAAGAACGCTTCATCTCAGAATGCTTTTCATTAACTCCCTCTTATGACAAAATGCATTGAACTTATGCTCATGTGGGGAGTTTTGGAAACAAATTTTGAGGTAGTGCATTTTTGAATAAAATTCTAACGTACGGCATTCTTCAAACAATTTCTGAAAGAATGACCAAACCAACATAACTTAATCAATTCACGACATATTTAGTAGAAAATTATCTATTTCCCCAAAAACTTTTGGCGTTTACAAATTTATTATCACTACTAATATACATAATATACAAAGATACTTTTCTACTACAATGTCACTGAAGGGGATTGAATTATTCCCCGTTTTTCTTACTTCGTAAAAGCTACCCGGCCAGATTTTTCAATTTGGGAGTGTCAAAGATCTCTCATCATTGAAGAACAAACCTCTAGTAATTGAATCATGCACCAAACCCATATCAGGGTAGACATTGCGTATATTGGGTATGTTCTAGTGCAAAAAAACAAAGGTCTAGCATTCCGGATTTGTTGTATTTGTAATCGAATTTGAAAAAAAAGGTTGATGACGTAGCGCTTTTGAAGTTTTTCGATTTATTACATTTCTCTCATATTTCGCCACCAGTGTTCGGAGTATTTCAGGTAATAGAATAAACGACTACGACGGAGTACAAATCAAATTTTCGGAGAATATTTTTTCTTTCTTTTTGAAAGCGGGCGAACAACTAACATCATATTGATTTGGTGGCTTGGCAATCGCTTCGATTGTGTTTTTGCCATGAAATGTTTCTCAGCAAAAAAGTTATCTGCCTTATCAGATGCACATGGAGTTGGCCTAAAATGTATAGGATGACTATAAGCACACCATATTCTGGAAGAAAAGTGGGCAATGTCTCTTCGGATATTTATTGCCAAAAAATATTATTGTTATTATTTTCGGTTTACCATACATATTTCATGCTCTTTTAATGACAGAAGGTTTTAAGACCGGGGCAGATTCCTGTAGGAACGATAATGGCGACCTGGTAACTGGCGTACAGAGTGTGGGGGAACACGAACCCGATACCCCGATTGACGATGATGAACACACTCCGGCATCCAACTATGGCGAAGTGAGAATGGCAATATCACGGCTAAAAAATCACAAGGCGAAGAGTTGGTATAAGATAAAGAAGCAAAAAAGTGGGTCTTGCAGTAAATGTGGACAAGACGAAGTACTTGCTGTCATTGTGTCCTTTGTATCCACGTCACTATTTTCGGATATAAATTCGAGACTGTGAATGATTTCGTCTATTGGGGAAGCAGCATTAAAAGCCAAAAGAATGTCAGCCTAGAAATCAAACAGAAAATAACTCTAGCGAACAAGTGCTGCCTTGAACTGAGTAGGCAAATGCAAAGTAAATTCTTCTCTCGACGAACAAAATTCTCGCTCCACAAGTTACTCATTATACCTGTCCTGATTAGATGGCTCTTGGAGTATTCGAGAGAAAATTTCTCCAGAAGATTTATAGTCCTATCCGTGATGTCGACGGCGAGTTTCGAAGGAGGTATGATGAGCTATATGAGCTTTTCGCAGATATGACGACAGTGCAGCACATAAAAACAGAAAGCTTCGCTAGCTAGGTCATGTTATGCGGATGAAGGAATACGCTCCGGCAGTTTGTAAACATAGGAAAGAGACGACCTTCACTGAGATGGACATTTGGTGGAAGCTTTGACCTCGCTTGGTGCTCCCAATTGGCGACTGTTACCTCAAAACAGGGTTAGCTGACCTCACTGACTCAACGTACTTCATTTTTATATAAAACTTCAAGAAGTGCTGTATGTTGAATTTTGGCAGGATTTACATATCGTATCCGGATACATTTTTTGACATTTTACTCCTTCTATTCTCAAGAAAAAAGTACAAAAACTGTGAGTAAACTGTGAACAAATATGTCTTAAGACACGAACAATGAATTCGCGTCACTTGTAAAAAGTCAGCTTTTCAGCGAAGCAAAATACTCCGATTGGAATAAAGTCTGAACACTGCGTCAGCAATGAAACATGTTGTCAAAAGCGTGACGTCACGCCGAGAAAGTTTATTTCCCAGCCAACTATGATTTTTTTGCTCTCTCATTTTTTAATGCGGGATCTGTTTATTGGTTCATGGTTCTAGTGTGTAATTGAATAACTTATCAAACAGTGCACTGGTGCTAAACCTACCGTCAATCACGACGTTTTTGAATTAGTTTAATGTTCTTCAATTGGGAGAGGCGCAAGAAATTTGATGTAGGTATTTATGCTGGAACCTGGTACTGCAATTGGTCATATTTCGAACAGAGGCGAAGTCTGTCTACTTGAACATGCTAGGAGATGTTATATCGTGAATGAGAAATGAAGCAGCTTATAGTAATATAAAATGTTGCCGTCGTCATCAAAAAAAATAAGAAACCACATAAGAGGCTTTTTATCCAGTTTTTTTCATTCGTAGGGTTTTACGTGACGGCACCTAAACCCTAAAACCCAACATGATCCAATTTTCAGATTAAGTTCCCCCCCGTCTAGAAACACCCACCCGGCTTGTGCTTTTCATGGTTATATTGCAAGCACCTAGTAGAAGATATGCATAATGGATTTATGGGCGTCCGAATGTTTGGGCAATTCCATGCCCTTCTTCTTCACATCATACAGTTCCCTAATGTAAAAAAAATGTTTGGGCGTAACACAGGTAGGTATAAAATTAATAATAATATTTATGCCTATATACATATATATATAAAGATAAATATATACAGTCGGTTAGTCTAGCGCTGCAATATGAACGCAACAGGCACCGTCACAGCAATTCGATGAGATCGCCAAACTACGAAAAAAAAAACACCGCTTACAAAAAGCGGTTCGATGCGGGTTTCTGCTTTCGTACTCGTACACTCGGTTAGCTCGTACTATAAGCACTTACAACTAAATAATTTAGGCATAGTACACGTAGTACAAGTACAAACATACTTATATTTAAATATGTATATGATTAGGTATAGAAATATATCTACATGCGAGTATATATGAAATCTACCTATGAGGAATTTGTGCGATCATCATATGCATTAAGTTTGCTAATATTTTTCAATATGTATGTATGTACATATTTATGGTTACAAACATATCTACATATTATTTACACCTTTTGCTGTATATTTGATACTCTTTTTGTGCTTTATAATTTTAGCCTCTGCTTCTTTGAATCTTTGTATGTTGGATGTGTGTATATGTTTCGTAAAAGTGGTTTTACAAGTGTGTTGGTATTTTCATTTTTGTATGAAGTTTTGCCTATTACGTTTTGATCTTGTTTTTGTTATTATTATTATTATTATTTTACCTTTTGTATATTTTTCACTTTATCACACTAAGCTTGCTTACACGCTTACTTACATACATACAAACATATTCAAAACACGCTTTAAAACAAGCTTTAAGCTACGCTTGTATTAGTGCAATGGAAAAAATTAACACACTGCGAATCCCGAAAAGAAAATAAATAGAATGAAAAAATAAAAATAAATGCGAATTGAAAAAAAAATTCATTTTAAATCTGGTAGAAAAATCTCAAAGCCAACGCTTACCGAACTTCAGACTTCGAGTGGCTGTCGATCTGTTAAGACCTACCTTTGGCTCAAATCGTATTTAAGCTTTTGAACAAAATAAATTTCTTCTGCAACTATAATTTCTTATTTCAAATTGTACTTGTTTTTATTTTTTTTGCGTGGAAAAGTGAAAAGTAAAAAGACTCCTTTTGTGTGAAAAGGCTGCGAAAACGTTTGTACGACGAAAAAATATAGCTGTAAGTGTATTTGAAAAACTCTTAAGCGAGTTTTATTTCAGAAAATTAAAAGAAAAAACAAGAATAATGAAAATAAAATGTTTGAGTATCATTTTGAAAATATTTTTAAAGGATAAAAGGAAGTATTCGTAAAAAAAAAAATATAATTAAGCTCCGAAATACAGTACATATTATTTGAGATTTGAATAAGTGTGAGCGAAACGGTGAAAAGTGAAACCAAACTATTTGTTAAATTGATTGCTGATAAAATATATTGGAAAATTTTGCAAACAATACTAAATTGAGGCAGTGCTTTTCTTTTAAAGCCAACAAAAGCAATTGAAATTTGAATTGAAAAATTGCAAAGCAAAATTATAAATTTTAATATTAGATTTTAATTAAAATTCTAATATTAAATAAAAAAAATTTAGGCTGAAAAAAGTGATAAATATTTAAAATCTATATACTATATGTACATATAAGGATTTCCAAGAAAATTTCAGTAAAACGAACAGAAAGTAGTTTACAAAAAAAAAACTAAGCAAATTAAAAGTAAAAAATTTATTTAAAGGTTATTGAGCGATATATTAAACAAAATGTATACAATTTAAGAGCTTTTTCTTTCACGAAAAGAATGCTTTTGCTAATTATTCTAAGAAAAAAATTTATTTTTTTAAAGTTAAACAGTATTTAAAATTAATTGAGCGAAAAAAATAAAAAAGGACAGTAAAAACCAAAAAATTATTATAAAATGCAAAAATGAAAAAAAATAATAAAATATAACAAAAAAATAAATATTAACAATAAAGGAACAAAATATCAAAACCAAAAAAATTTTAAAATTATAAAAAAAAAAAAAAATTAACAAAAAATATTAAAACCATATAATTATTGATATAACATAAAAAATGAAATAAATGTGAAAAAAAATATATATGTACTAATAAATAAATAATAAAGAGAAAGAGTTTATAAAACAAACAAAACAAAAATGTCAAAAAAATATTAAATGCAAAAAATTAAAACAATGCCATCAACATATAAAAAATATTTGTTATAACTAGGAAAAAAATATTAGATAAATAAAAAACCAACAGAAGAGAAATAAAAAAATTAATAGAAACAAACAACCACAAACAAAATAATAAAAATAGTAAACTAAAAATAATAAACATAAAAAAATATCAAAACTAAACAAAAATATATTAAATGCATAAAAACAAAACAAAGCAAAGAAAATAAAATAAAAAGAGGTTTATTATAACTTGTAAGAGATTAAGAAAAAAAGCTCCATAGATCGGAAATAAAAAACAAAAAGTTTGTTTAATGTATGTGTTATAATTGAAAGCAAAATAAAACCAAACATTAAAATATTAAAAATAAAAAAAATAAAAAATTTATTGCTATAAAGTGAAAAACGCAAATAAACACAAAACAGATATACCAACAAACAAGAATTAAAAAATTAAAATATTAAAGGGAAACTAAATCAGAAAACAATAATAAAAATGAAAAATCAAATTTATAAGGAATAAAATAAAAAAACAAGACAAGAAAATCAAAAAGTAAGTAAAAAAGAAATAAGCTAATACACAATAAAACGATAAATAACTCGGAATTAACTGATTGAAACAAATAAATAAAATTTTGAAAATAAAAATTATTTTTGCAACATAAGTTAATGGAAAAAACGACAATAACAACAGAAGATAAAACAAAAATTAAATAAATTAAAAATTAAAAAAATTATAAACTCAAATCCAATAAAATAAAACTGAAATTAAAAAATACAATAAATAGACAAAATAAAAAATAAAATAAAATGAAATAAAATAGTTTCTTGTAGGGATAAAATATTTTTTATTTCCTAAGCCGGTCAACAAAACTTTGCTCAAAAATTTGCTTTTTCCTAAAAATAAACTAAAAAAAAATACAAATAAAAAACGAAACAACTGAATAGGTCAGGCTTGGTTGCACCGGCTCGATTTACTAGAAAAAGTTTTTTCGACAACCTCGTTCTCTTTGATCATAGTGATCATTGATATGTATATCTTATCTTCCTTTGCTTCTCAATATATGAGGCACTCTTCTCTACGACGCCCAGTCAAGGTTTGGGTCAACGTCAGATGCCTAAGCACATCTATCCCAAAACGTGATGAACGAAACGTTATCTGTGTATGCCGTTAAAATGGTCGGCATCTATAGGAGATTCGATAGTACACCTTTTTTGGGGTGCCCCTGTTCACTGATTTCGTTGTATAATACAGCACACATTTCGATGGAATCTTCCTGTTCCGTTTGCAAATCACCAGTGATCAATACTAATAGAAACACTACAGTGTTGATTTGGATACAACGGTACATATTAAAATACCGTTAAGTCAGCCTTACCGGAAGTTTTTCTCTCCTTTTTATTGCTCGAGCTTCCTCTCTCTTCCATTTTAGTTCTCCCCCTCCGTCCTTAGATTCTCACCTCCTCAACTCACCCTTTCTATATCCTCTCTTCTTTTCTGTTATTCAGTTGTGTCCTTCCCAAATCTAGATTTCGTACCATCTCAACTGGTGATGCTTTGAATTTACATTTGGTTTTTGTGTTATGCTCTTTGCATTATTGATCAATGTTCGAAAAGAGTCCGAGATAGTTTGTACTTCCAGTGTAGAGAGACCCTTCGAAATGGTAACAGTGACTGCCTTGGATATAAGATATTATATCAGCAGCACTTATACGCGGCTCCCAATAAGAATCTGGTGCCAGGAAAGCGGTTGCCGACATGCCAAATAAGTTGTAGTTGTGGGTACCTGATATATCCATGTGCGGTCGTAGCTTAGATTTTTATATCAGTTATATGGATATCAAAAAGTTGTATGCAAGAATCCAGGTGTCTTCAAAGTATTCGAGTTTCTTTGGCATTTAACCACCTATGGGAATTAGGCCGTTGTGTAAAAGTCACGCACGTTATTCTTATTTCGCGAGATAAGGTCATATTTCGCGAGATACCTCTCCCTTTTCCGTTGCTTCCAAATACTGGTTTCGAAAGAAATACATTCCAAGTTGGAGCCTCTTCGTCTATTCGCACAACAGACATAGACAGCATAGCCCTCGAGCTTTTATTCGTTGTGCTATGTTCATATCGGCGTAAACGTTACACAGCTCATTGTTAAACCTCCTTCAATTCAGACTTTTGGCACCCAGAGGACTTTCCTCCCGAATACTCCGAATCACGGTCTTTAGATTTTGGGCATCTATAGAGAACTTAACTTTTTATTTGCCTTCTCAGTTCAAATTAGAAAATGCCGGTAATTGTGTTTTTCATCTTATTTCTTGGCTGAGATTATTTTCGCTGTTAATGCTGGTGCCCAGGAAGTCCTGATCTGTTTCAAAGTACTTTTTCTTGGCCTGGTTTAAAACACTACGACTTATTCAGTCTTTGTGAGGTCCTCACAGGTCGGCCAATACAACCTGCTCTCGCTCACCGCAAGACCCACTGTTTTAGCCTCTTTATGCAAATAGAGAAGGCGGAGGTTGCGGTGCTTCTGTTAAGGTCAATGATATCAATATCATCATTATACGCCAACAATTGTACGCTGTTATAATAGATTTCAATGTCGCTGTTTAGATCTGCTACTAGAATTTTTCTCAATTCTTTTGGAGTTAATAATGTTGCAGCTCGGCGGTTAATCCAACCTTTCTTTTCGTTTTGATATGTTCAGATATTGCCAGATATTGCATTTCCACATCGTCACAATCGGGTTGGGCGAAGTGCTACCTCCACAACTTAAGTGCACTCTGTACATCGGTTGTCTGGTTGGCATTCCTGCAGTAATATGACCGGTTTTGAAACCTTCTAACATCCGCCGGATTTGATGGTGTTATTTTCTTGTTTCTAAGTAGGCATATTCTAAAGAAGCAAATGAGATCGGTTTTGTATTAAGGCCGGGATTTCTTCTTAGCAAGAATCCAAGCAAGCTCAAATCTCTCATTAAAATTCATTTGTAAGTTTATAGGTCAAAAAAACTTCTTGAGTTTTATTTATAAGATCATTAAGACTATCTAGTGGTTTCTAGGAGCGAATACTCTGACTGCAGAACAGCAAAATAGCAGTAGCACTTTTTTTTATCAAATTTCGCCAATTAAATTTTCTTCTTCTTTCGCAATACTCTTTCTTCTATGAATCTTTCAATTGAAACTTTGCAAACCAATCTCAAAAACACATTCGAAAGAAATTCGAGATATTTTTACAAAAATTTGGAACAGAAAAATAGACGTGAAAATTTTTATCAAATTTCGTCAAATAAAATTCCTTCTCCTCCCGCAATACCCTTTTTTCTATGAATCTTTCAATTGAAACTTTGCAAACCAATCTCAAAAACACATTCGAAAAAAATTCGAAAATTCTAGAAAATTTTACGAAAATTTGGAACCAAAAAATAGACGTTGAAATTTTTATCAAATTTCGTCTTCCTTTTTTATTTTCAAAATTTAAAAAAAAAATTGCTCTCAATTTTGTAACTGGAACTATGCAAGTTAACCTAAAAACGGCTTTGGAAAAAATTCCGAAAAAACTTTACAATAATTTCGAACTTTTAATATGAGGTTCTCTGAATTTTGTTGAGTATTTTGTCTTATAGCCCAATACATTTTAGTCTAACAAAATACAATTTATAGGTTTCCCAAAATTCGCGTTGGCTTTTAAAATTTTTTACATTTCTTATACAATAAAAAAATTTATTTCATACTTTAATAATAAAAAATACGGCCATAGTAGTATAGCGTCATCAATTACAGGATGAACAGACTACCTGATTCCCTATCTGTGCTTCGAAGGAGATCTTAAGGTCACAAAATAGGTGGATGGTCGGCGCAAGGGTGCTCAAATGACGGACGAGGCGATACATGTGTACACAGATGGTACCAAAGTAGTGGAAGGAGTAGAGTGTGCGGTATGCTGTGCTGATCCGGAAATAAACACATCCTATAAGCTCCAAGACTATTGTAGCGTTTTCCAAGCGGAAATATTAGCCGTAACCAAAGCAGTAGAAACACTAGAAGAGAATAGCTTAAACTGCAACCGTGTTAAATTTTATATTGCCAGTCAAGTAGCAATTAAGGCAATAATCTCGCATAGCACAGCATCTAACTACGTGTTAGAGTGTAAACAGTCTGTGGAAAGAAGCATACATCTATATTGGCTTCCAGGGAATATGGGAATAGATGGGAATGAAAAAGCTGATAACTAGCTAAAAAGGGCGCATCCCTGAAGTTTGCTCCGTAGACGTCCCAATTAGATTCGGCGAGATTAAGAGAAGGCGAGAGGTGCACATGATTGACCAAGCGGGAAAGGCGTGGGTTCAAGCGCGCGGCTGTAAAGTGTGGAAGATTATGTGTAGGTCTTACAACTTTAGACCAACAAAGTTGCCTCCATCATTAAAAAAAAGAGGACTGTGCACTCATGACGGATATTCTGACTGGACACTGTCTTCTGGCGCCACATGCCTTTAAATTAGGCTTGGTCAGTGATAGCAGATCTATGAAGTGCGGTTTGGAGGTGGAAACGATCGAGCACGTTTTCTGCTCGTGCCCTGCGCTTGCCAGGCTAAGACTCCAGCTATTAGGAGTGATACAGCTGTCATATCTAGAAGCAGCAAGTGGCTTAAGTCCTAGAAAACTTCTAGTATTTGCCAAGATGACGGAGTTATTGTATAACATAGGTCCTGGTTTTTGATAGGGTATTTCAACTTGGTCGTTAAAATAAACTTCAGGTAACACTACGGACTCATTCAGTCTATGTGAGGTCCTCATGGAGCGGACAGTTCAACCTAACCTAACCTCACCGCTATTTACTTGTTGAAAGTCTACATTCAATCGTGCTATGGAATCATGTCCTTACAAATGTATTATACTTTTAAATAGAACTAAATAATTTTTATATTTTTCTTTACCTTTAGGCAATTGGCACATTGTATTTGAAAGCAGCGTAGATGACTGGCAAAGATACAGACTCAATGGCGACTGTACAAATAAAGCCCGACTATGCGGCTAGCGAAGTGTACAGCACAGCAAGCGAAGCGCCACCGGTGAGTCAAAAGTTGTATTTACACGTACTTACTTCAGTTTATGAAATGATATTTAAAACAAAACATATGCACCCAACATTATTTCCAAAAACAAAAAACACAAAAAAAAACAACTCTTTGTTTCACGAAATTCACGCTCACTTTTCTTCGAAGCCCATACTTACAACACTAACACTTTTTACCACTTTCTGCGCCACTCATTCAATCAAACGCATACACACAAAAATGCCGTTCCACCTGTTCGCAGTGTAATCTTTTTTTTTTTACATATTTACTAATAGAAAAAATAACAACTCGGCCAACTCGTTTATTTTAATTGTTTAGCAAGCTTGGCTTAAGCGTCTACTTACATTTTGTTAATAATAAAAAAACATATTTTGCAATCAACATAGCGTACATTTGTAGTTTGTTCGAGACAAAATGAGCATTTGTCCTCAACATAATTTTTATAATTTTTGCTGCTATAAAATCTCGAACTCATAAGCGTTGCTTTGTTGTTTGTCTTAAGTCAATTTATTGTTTTACTTAATGTTTGATTAATTAAATTTTAAAAGGTCGCCCCACTCACCTATGGACTTGTGTATTAGAGGTTTACGCCGGTCACTTAACCGGCGGCGACGTGTCCGGCGCGCCAACAAAATGATCGGCGTAAACCTCTGAATTGAATGGCTGGATTTAAGATTATCATATTGTCCACAACTAATGAATATGGAAACATACTGCTTACGTCAATGGTATTTTTGACGACCTGGAGCAATATCATTAACTTGCGAATGAGTATCTGGGAGTCTTGTAAAGCGAAAATTAAAAAAAAAATAATATTTAGAAAGGTTTTGTTTATATGTATTTAAGGAAGTCGACGTTTCGGCCATTTCGAAAAGATCCACGGGTTTTGCCTCAAAATCTCGTGGATCGTTCAACAAATTTCGGGAGTAGCTCCTTGCTGAGAGAGGGAGAACTACTTAAAATGGTCACACTTTTGTAACGTAGTTTCACCGAAGGAGATGTTCTGGGCTAACTCTAATACCCGACGTTGCCACGATTTCTTTAAATCATTCATGGCTACATGCTGGTCACGTACAATGGCGACTTACGATTGCTATCAGTTATCTACTAATAGTCATGACCCTCGTGGCACAGTTTTAACGATTAGCATTAATGCTGGTTTATTGTTGATCGTGCCAAAGGGCGCCTTCAGTTTTTTCGGCTTTTTTTTTATAGCTACAATTCCCGACGTGCGAACAGTAGCAATCCCGCCCACCAGTCGCTACCACGCATCCTGACCCTTATACCACATGCCAGCACAGAAGCCATAGGACTGCGACTTCAAACTCATACCTTCGTCGAAGTCACTTTCCTAGAATCTCTAAGTGTAACTTCGAAGACATTCTGGCGGATGTTTTTGTCGCGCTATGCTTCCGAGTTACAGAAAAAAAAACATCTTGAAACGTTAGGGAGTAACTATTCGGTCAAAGATGCCGCCCTCGAAATCATAAGCAGTCTAAGTGGATATCATTACGTAACTCATGGGTGAAAATCGTATAATCCTTGGCGCATCTATACAATTTAAACTTTACAAGGACCGTGGATAAAAGTTTAGAAATGTAGACTAAAAGTTGCAGACGTTTGGGTTCGATACATTGACCTCAATAGTCTTCGTTTCCGGCCTTATGATATAAGAGCTCATTATGGATGGCCGCCTTCAGTTTTCAGACAAGTTCGACTATCCCCTACGTTAGGGTTGTAGAACACCCTGTAATTTCGTCCACTGTCTTGAGAAAGCTTTTGCTTTACCACTTTGAGTGTTCTTGCGAAGGACAAAGCCTAACCTGGTTAAAAAATGTGCCGCGTATTCACATTTGTAACTGGAGCCGTCACGTCTAGGTCGTATTTAAACATGTTTGATAGGCTATATCCAATGTGATTCACTCCAAGGGACACGTTTTGGATAGGGCCGCCAACTTTAGGAAATGTCAAACCGGGATACTTGGGTGTTGAATGATGAAGTGTAAAAATTAAGATTTCAGACGGTATTTTATAGTTAAGCAAATAAAGTGATTTTTCAAACCATTCTCATACTTACATATATCTTCAACTTAAGTATGAGCTGAGAATCATTTCAAAGGGGAATTTAAACCACTGGAGCCTACTAAAGGATTTTGCATCACTGATTTCGCTTATTCTTTCAGCCATGAGGGATATAAAATTCGGCACCTTTTTCGCGTAACTTGCTTTTTTAACAACTTGAGGACAATTTGAAAATATGTTCGACTTGACATTTTATTTAAATTCATTGTACTTTATTAATTTTTTGAAAAAATTATGCGAAGTGAGCGTTTAAATTTATTATATAACTTGTCTTTAAGTGTTTTGTTTTAATAACTTGGTGAATTCGGTGATACGAAATCCGTGTTATGCTGGCATTGAAATCGCCTGTTTTCTAACTCACTAACTAAGTTTTGAACGGTTAGAAAGTGTTAAATTTCGCAATTGGATTTTTATAACTGGCAGTGATGCGCATCCCTTGATACCCCTTTCGACCATATCGGACCAATTTTCGAGATGAACAATAAATAACCTAGACAGTCTTAAAAGAGTAGAAAATATAGTAACGCCCGAACGCCCGAACGCCGCCGCCGCCGAATGCTAAAAATATGCGAAATGTGCGAAAAACGTCTCAAATCGGCGGCGGCGACGGCGTTTATCGGCGGCGTATATCTCTATTGTGTATGTATGGAAGTATGTACCGACTGTCGTCACAAAGTGTTGTCTAATTTTAAAACCGCGATCTGTTAGTAGCTGCGGTTATATGTACATATGTATACAGCTGCGAACAGAAAAATAGCAGTGGACATTGTTATTCAAATTTAATCAAGATATAAATTCGACACTGTTAAGAACTTTTTCTATTTGGAGACCAGCATGAGCAGCGGAAACAACGTCAGTGCAGAAATTAAAGGTGGAGTCACACCTACGAACTAGTGCCACTTTGGACTGAGAAACATTTGAATAGTAAAATCCTCTCCCATAAGTGCTCCATGCATCTCTTATCGTGCCTTTCCTGATGTATGGTTTGAAATCATGGATGTGTGAAGAGAAGATGAGATAACCCTTGGCGGTTCGAGGGAAACGTACTCCGAAAGATTTATGGTCCTATCCAAGATGCCTACGGTGTGTATCGAATGAGGTTAAATGATGAGCTGTATGAGACTTACGTACACTATAGCATTTTCAATGAATAAAAGCCCAAAGGGTTGACGCTAAACGGTTACGAATCGGCTCTGAAAATATTCCTATCGGCCCCCGTATATTAAAGTATATGAAATGGGAGACCGCAACTGAGTTGGGAGAGATACGTGAACTCTCATGGTAATCCAGCAATAAGCAGATATCAATTTCCTCCTCTCTAAGGTTGCCCGGGGCAATTTTTGCATGCCCTAAATTAATCTACGCCACCTTGATCATAATCAGACCAGCAATGTACTTACAGCTGAAGTCGACCATACCCGGCGTCCGAAGCCGATTGGGCCCTTAATTAATAGCACTGTAGCAACGCGAAAACGTATTTGTGTGCTGTAGCCGCCCCTGAAAATAGTTCGAAATAGACAGAATCAACCTTCCACTATCGCTTCCTAAATTCGACCTGGAAAACCAGGATGTTGTGGTTGTTTTAGCGTAAACGCAAGGGCAAGCTGTATATCACATCACCACGCTTCATGCTTCCCTGGATCTCTTTTGGCATTTTGGCGCTTTTCTGTAAAACATATTGTGCCTGCTGGGACCTTGTTTTAGCCGGGTATTCGAAGGCTTCCGGGATTTTTTGATGGCTACTCAATATTGTCTTCTGATTACGAAATAGTTAAAATAATCCCGAATTAATGTTAAAATGACCCGGAAATGGTTTCGAGAAGATCCTGAACTTATGCTGAAATGATCTTATCCTGAAATAGTACCGAATCGGTCCCTATACAGTACCCATATTGTCACCCAACGATCTAAAATCTGTCTCGAAAGCATTTGAAAATCATTCCAGAATGCTCCGAAAATAGTCCAAAAATGATCAAGAATCGGTCTTAAAGCGATTCAATGGGTTGATAAGCGCAATACAAAGCTTTATAGCTTCAAAGCTTCAGCAACCCAATTGTCAACCTCACCTACGTGAAGGGAATGCTGTTACAAATATGAATTTACCATACACATGTTTAGCAGGCGATGGTCTGGCGACCCCAAGTCCCTCATGGCACTAGCGCGTGGGGCGTGGGATGGCCTAGAAGGTTTAGTATGGTCATATCAATCGTTCCCGAGATGATCGGGCTAGTAGCTTTATGGTGCTTTGTTACCGGAATGTATCGGATCTGTATCCGTCAAAGGACCATCAAAATCGATGGTACTCCTCAAAACCATCGGAGAGTGTCTTTATCGTTAACAACAACAACAAACGGTCCTTAAATTATGCAAAAGCAATCCCCAATTGTTTTAAGCTTATGAAAGATGAAATGATTTTGAAACTTAACCGAAACGATCGTGACAACAACTCCCAAATTATCCTTAAACGATCCCGAAATTATTGCAAGCTGATTCTGAAAAATTTCAAAAATTATACCGAAAACAATTCTGAAATAGTTCCAAAACTATCCCGAACACAATACTGATTTTAAACTAACCCAAGTTAGTCCCGCAAGTGTCGAAAAGATCCTGAAAGCTTTTCAAAATCATCAAAGATTGCCCGAAACTATTTCGAAATGATCTGGATATGTTCGATATTATATCTCTCAGCAGCAAAAGTACTGAAATGGGCCTTAAATAATCCCAAAATAGTTCCGAAATAATCCTTAAATCATCCCGACATAGCTCTGAAGTGAGAGTAGGATGACTCACTTTTGCAGAGCTCCTTAGATCTCGATCCCGTACTCTTAATATCCTTAGAATTATAACGAGTACAAAAAATTTAAAGTAACTGTGGTGCACCTGCATCAGCTCGTAGATCTATCAAGGATATTTCGAATCTGTGTGCCGAATTTCTGGGCGACTAGGGTTTTGAGATCAAAACGATCTAGGGTGTGTTTATACAATATGAAAATCAAATTAAAGCCTGAGATGATGACTTTAATTCATAGTAATCTTGATTGCAATAATTGAATCCGTTTTCGCGCTATAGACGCAAGTATGGACCCGGGGTACCGCTGGCTAAGTTTTTGTGATATTGCTATCAAATTAAATGATTTTACAGGGGTATTTGAATAGAAGAGCTTTCGTTTTAAAATATATATTTCTTATGGATATACTGACCTAAATGTGGACCAGTGGTAGCTCTCCATTGCGTTTTTAAAATATGGGCATCTAGTGATAGATTTTTACCTATATTCGGTAGGCCTGTGACCAGGTAGTTAAATATATTTCATATTACTTAATGTTTTAGGGTCTGGGGATATAGACCAAAATGTGGTCCCAAGTAACTCTAGGGTGGGTGTGCTTATGCAATATGGGTATCAAATGAAAGCTGTTGATGAGGTAACTACAGAGTAATTTTTTTACGATGTGGACATCAAACGAAAGGTATTGATTGAGCATAACATCGGAGAGGTTTTTTTTCGCCTAGCACAATACGCCGAGCCCTAATGCTCATACAACGCTACAGCTTCGCAATAAATGTTTATACAACAAAAATTTTAAGTTTAACTAAATATGAAAAAACCCACTTTAGCATAAAAACTTCATATAAGAATTTAATCTGTACGAATTGGATGCTTGGCTAATGCTATTGCAGCTTCATTTGTTGGCTTCGTGTTTCATGCAATTACAGAAATCTATATATAAGTATATATGTATACTCATTTTATACATATGTATGTACATGTATAAATGTATAGAAGTATATAATAAACCTTTTTGCAATTAAATTTTTTTTTACATTGCCTTTTCTTAACATTTTCCATTGTTTTCGTAATGCGCTTGGCAAAGTTCCTCCGTACTACGCTTAGCTAAAGCTTAAAGCCGCTATTTCTTTTGTTGGGTTGCGCCGGCGCAGTTAAAAACAACTGTGACTTCAGCACATAAATCTGGGTTACTGTGCTTCTTGGCAACTTTTTGGCTGCACGCCTCACATAAATTAAAAAATAAATAAAATAAAAGAAACGCACACATGCATATATATACAAAAAAAAACAACATAAGAAGCTTAAACGAGTTAAAACTAAATGTATGTACAAGTCTTAAGTAAAGGCCGACAAATTGTTGCTTTAGCCCAATAATTGTTGATGCCGTTGGCAATTGCTGTTCGCTGTTTGTTACTTCTACTCAGCCACTGTATTGCTCATTGAAGGTCTTTTTTTCAGCAATCAGTCTTCGTACTGCATTAAGAATACTTAACAAGCTGTTTGCGTTTGGCAGTCGACTGAGAAAAATTTCAAATACTCTTTGCTTAGTGAATTTGTAAAGTTCGTGGTAGAAGAAGAAGAATAACAAGATGCATACTAAGTAAATTTGATTGTAGTTATGTATTCAGTTTTATGTATTAGTGTAAATATTTATTTATACTTATGTGGATTTATATTTGCATATACTTACAGCAGCGAACATAAAAATAGCACCGGCAGTTTTTATCAACAGCAGTTTTTGGCAACTAAATAATTTTTTTGGTATTTTCGATATTTTCACAAAAAATTTCCATGAATTCCGTTGCTGAAACAATGCCAATCAATATCAAAAATATTTTTGAAAAAAATGGAAAATTAGAAAAAATTATTCGAAATTTCGCACTTTTTGCGTAAATTTATTTGATCATGCAGTTTTAAAGCCCAATCCATTTAAGTCCAACAAAGTAAAAGTTATAGACCTCTGAAAATTTGCATTAATTTTTGATAATTTTTATCCGCATGATGTTTTAGATTTTCCTCCATACAAATTGTGAAAATTTTTTTCCAGATACATTCCAAAATCTACAGCACCCTACGGACAAAAAAAAAGTCGTCAAAATTCAATAGGAATTTTATGAGACCTATAACTTATATTTTTTTTGACTAAAATTGACTGCATACTCAAAGAAATTCAGAGAACTCCAAATATAAAATTCAAAATGTTTGCAAAATTTTTTAAAATTTTCGCATTTTTTGGAAAATGTTTCAGAGACTGGTTTGCATAGGCTAGTTTGAACTGGCCGGTCCATAAGGACCTCACAAAGACTGAATGAGTCCGTAGTGTTACCAGAAGTTTATTTTAACGACCAAACTGTAAGACCCTATCAAAAATCAGGACCTATGTTATAAAATAACTCCGTTCTCTTGGCAAATACTAGAAGCTTTCTAGTACTCAAGCCACTTGCTGCTTCTAGATCTGACAGCTGTATCACTCCTAATAGTTGGAGTCTTGGCCTGGTAAGCGCAGGGCACGACCACACAACGAACTCGATCGTTTTCTCCTCCAACCCGCACTTTCTACATCTGCTATCACTGACGCCTAATTTAAAGGAATATAACGCCAGAAGGCAGTGCCAGTCAGCATACCCGTCATGAGTTTACAGCCATCTCTTTTTAATGATAGAAGCAACTTTGCTGGTCTAAGGTTGTAAGACCTACACATAATCTTCGACACTTTACAGTCCCATGCTTCAACCCACGCATTTCCCGCTTGGTCGATCATCTGCACCTCTCACCTTCTCTTAATCTCGCCCAATCTAATTTGGACGTCTACGGAGCAATCTTCGAGGGATGCGCCATTTTTAGCTAGTTTATCCGCTTTTTCATTCCCATCTATTCCCATATGCCCTGGGACCCAATATAAATGTATGCTTCTCCCTGTCTCGATTCTTTCCAAGTTTTCTGGTTTGCATAGCTACATTAACAAAAATGCATAGAAATTTTTCCCTAAAATATCAAAAAAAAAGTAAGAAAAATTTTACTGAAATAATTTGATAAAAAAAAATTACTACTGCTATTTTTCTATACGCTGCTGTACATAAGTACACAATTCTTGCAAATTGAAGTATATTTATACATATGTGCAGTAATTAATGGCTTCTTGGCATTCTTATTTGAGTTTGTATGAACATAAATAAATTTTCTTCAACAATTTCAAAGTTTATTTCGAAAATGCCATGGCCAGGTCATTTTTTTACTTATCTCATATACCTACATGTGTGGCTACTATGTTTATTGCAACAGCATCGGAAATGTGTGAGATGTGCTGCAATCTTTTGTTATGCTCTATAGTTCAACTAAGTAGTACACTCACACAAAAAACTATCCGAAAATTGTATTTTTACAACTTGTTTTCGTTTCTTTTTTAGTAATTGAGTTACTTAGCTTTACCTCTGTAAATTCAGCTTCAAGTTATGCAATTATACAAATATATAATAGAGGCCAGATGGCAACCTCTCATACCTCTCTGATATCCATATTGCAATATTTCATTTAATTTAAGAAAATGTATTCAAATAGGTGGCAGCCTTGTAAAGTCTTCCTCGGTGACACAACCTTATTATGGGGACTTAAAATGTACTATTTCCCCTATATACAGATAGTAGCGGATATACAAAGTAATATATATAATTTCAGGCGGCAACCCGGCATTAATATATTTGGATCAAATGCAGCATAAAATACTTTCCACTTAATATCCATATGCATACTTCTTAAAAACCTAGGTCAAGCTTAGCTAAAAAGCCTTAGAATGTAATACATGACCTAGTTACCAAATTTTTCCAAAATCGTTTGAGCCCTTTCCGAGATAGTTTGGTTAGATGAGGTTGTGTGTGGCATCACCTATCTAGCAGTCTTAAAATGTAATATATCACCTCTTCACCAAATTTCTTGTAAATCTGTTGAGCATTTTCCGAGACACTTTGGTTAGATGAGGTAGATTGCTCGCTGCTGTTTACGGTTCATTGCGATGGAGATAAGCTACAGAAAATTTCAGCTTTGAAAGTTAGTGGTTTGCTTCAATTGTTTGATGTTGGATTTCATAAATGTTTCCTTAAATATCCTAATCCCATTAATTTGTTTTCCTAAGTTTAATATAGACAATCTTAACAGCAGTATCTAGGTTCCAAAAAATTTTTCTGAATTATTCTAGATATGAATCTTTCGTCGAAATTTCGGTCTTTGCAATACATATGGGGAGCTCTAGCAAACTAGACAAAAGCGTGAATAGATCCAGAAACTCATATCGATCACCTGATATCATCTGCCGTTTCAAAAACGCCCTATATCTGCAAACTTTTATAGAACACTTTATATCAAAATTTTATTAGATGAAAGCCCTTCCTACGTTTTGTTCTTTTTATCTTATGTTTTATGTAATCCTAGTCCTATTTGCATGTGGTGGGCACTTTCAGATAGAGTACGCGATTCAATAGACCCACTTCGGCATACTCGTATTAGCATTTCAGTTTGTTAGACCTCAAGCGGGCGTCTATCTTTCTCTATGTTAGTGGGCAAATATCTTTCCAATCTCGTGGCCTGAGGTCTCCCCTGGTTTTTGTACTCGTCAGGTCAGAACCATCTTCAACAGAAACCTGAAGCGAAAATCATAGATTGATCACCCTATTTTGACTCGGCCTTTTAGTGAATAAGGACTGCTGTTAGATGTCCCTAAAAATTACACATTTACGATGACACTAAAATTATGAATCATGGGCAAATATCTACCAGCTGCAGTCTGTAAAAAGTTAGTCATCTGAAGTAAAAGATTCCAGAATTAAAATTGAAGATCAAATCGATTCTGAGATTATATTGAATAAAACCTGAAAACAATCCTAAAATTATTCCGAAATAGCTCCGAAATGATACCAGAAGCAGTATCGAAATCGTCTGGAGTTTTAAAATAATCCCTAAATTATACAAAAATAGTCCTGAGTTAATACCGAAAACGATAGGGAATCTATACGGAGATAGCCCCGGCAACAGTCAAAAAATGATCATAAAAGATTCTAAAATCAAGTCAAATATCATTTATGATTTACAGCCTCATAAGGCCTCAGACTTACAGCAATTTATAAACACAATTGTAGGGGAAGGGAAAGGAGGGCTTCGAGGGAAGAGTGCTCGCTTTTTAAAATTTGAACACAATCGTCTAAAAAGCTAATCATTCTAAGCACTTTGCAGTAAGTGTCATATAATTGCAAGGAAATTTTGCAGGTATTACTTTTCTTTAATGCAAAATTTACATTAAAATATGTTGAATTCACTTGAAGATTGGAAAAAAACATTGGTTTTTGCATTTGCTCAAATGTTAATTGTACGTTGTTTTTTTTTTCAGTCCCTCATGGAGGCGATCTGTCGTCTAGGTTAGACGTCCCGTAGTTTGGCGGAGCAGTTTTACATAACTTATATGCATAATTTACATTAAGATATGTGAAATTCACTTGAAGATAATGCAAGAATATTTTAGATGTAAATTCCACACGTAAAGTACTTTTGATTTTAAATGAACAAAAATAACGTAAGGTTTTACATAAGCTGTCGTCTTGGCGATTTTGGGAGTCTCGTAAGCCTAAAAGATTAAGCTTTTCTTCACTTGCATCTCCAACTCAATGGCGGTCTCTCTCATCCTCTACTGCTGATTTCGCAGTACTTTTTTTTTAAATTATGAAAAGGCCTCTACATAATTCGTTTATACGTCAAATATCCGTTCGCCAGTTGCGAAAACTGTTTAATTATATGGAGTATTTGTTAATCGTATAGTTTTGCTTGTAGTTAATTAATTTAACACAAAATGGTTTTGCCTCAATTATGGTCGTATTAAAACGGCGGTCAAATACGTCTTTCCAAAACTTAATTTCCCACAAAGTTGATGCTAATTACTCTTTAATTACTTCATAACTTTATGGGCTACTTATAACTAAGCAGTTTCGAAGTTATTAACCTCAAAGTTGGTTCAAATTTCACAAAATTTCGAAAGTCATCGAAATTAACTAAGCCCACAAGGCCAATTCTTAGCCTTCAAAAGAAGCGCGTTAGCCATTCCAATACTTATTTATGAACACAAGATTTTATATGCTTAATAGAGTAAGCGCCTTAAAAGGTTAATTACCATTTAATGCAACTTCTAGATAAAATTTGAAAGTAAATATTGAAGAGAAATTGATAAAGATAAATTATTGAAAATGCAATGAAACATCTATTTACAAATTTTTCCGGTTTTTTTTTTTCTAACTTTTAGGTCCGAATTCCCCTACATTCAACATCGATATTACGACACCCCCTTATAATCTCGTATTTCTTAATAATCTCGCTTTAGCCTTGAACTTGAATTTTATGAAGCTTTGTCAAAAAGGTCAATCATTGTGAAATTCCATCCATATTAAGATCTTGATTACTCTAAAATCCTGTGAAGGATATTTCGGAGCAATGCCTATCACATAGAACACATACTTATCGATGAGATGCTATTCAAGTGCAACGCCTAAGATAGTAATAAGGCAATACCGAAGTATATTCATTTAGTTCTACCGGACAAAACTGCCAAGCATAAAGGAACTCAGTTATTCCATTTCAGGATTCCCCATACAACTGTAGCTTTAAGAATTTTCCATTATATTCGTTCGAACCAAATGGACAGTGATCCATCAGAACAAGAATCATCACGGATAAAATAATGATTGTGGTGCATTGCCTGTAATCCACTACCAATCAGCAGGATCTTGCTATCCAGCAAAAGGGAGTGCCTTTTTGTCGTTTACTTATCG
This sequence comes from Eurosta solidaginis, assembly GCF_040869045.1. Lineage (NCBI taxonomy): Eukaryota > Metazoa > Arthropoda > Insecta > Diptera > Tephritidae > Eurosta > Eurosta solidaginis. Next base: position 184,199,578 of record NC_090323.1, read on the forward strand.
GCATAAGGTGCACCTAGGGGCGGTTAACGTAGCTCCAAATTCTCTGCAGCCCCCAAGTGATCTTTATGACATGGGATATTGCGCAACTAGTATATACTTATCCTAAAATATTTCCAGGCAATCGAAAGCGAGGTTACGCACTCACACTGGTGCATTGCCTGTAATCCACTACCAATCAGCAGGATCTCGCTATCCAAAAAAAGGGAGTGCCTTTTTGTCGTTTACTTAGCTGCATAAGGTGCACCTAGGGGCGGTTAACGTAGCTCCAAATTCTCTGCAGCCCCCAAGTGATCTTTATGACATGGGATATTGCGCTGCTAGTTTATACTTATCCTAAAATATTTCCAGGCAATCGAAAGCGAGGTTACGCACTCACAGTTGAGCCATAGTTTCCGCTTCGCTGTCCAAGTAGTTAAATTCCCTTACCACCGCATCCTTAAATACTGCAACCTTCACTTTGGAGACGGTACAGTCATTGGGGAGCTTCAAATTGCGATTTGGTCAAGCTACTCATAGAAATTCTCCCCCTTCCTTACAACCTTCCTGTCAAACTGTAACCCACGCGTGAACCACCTCATTTAAATCTCTAATACCGGTTTGTAATATTTCATGAATAAAGTCTATGTTAGTAATTATGCTCACAGACCGGTCAGTTCAAATCAACCTAACCTCTCTGAATATATTCAACTAGAGCCACTGAACTAATAAGCCCACTGTGTCTCTTTCTATAGCACCAGGCAGGATTTTGTTACAGGCCCATTAGATATCGAGAAAAAGCGTCAAGAGCAAATTCGTTGTGCTCTAGGTGACTTTCTATTTGCTTTTTAATGGAATGGAGACATGTTTCTGTCGACATCAATAGGCATCCTGCTATACCGATGTACAGATCAATCAACTGCTCTTAGCTTTGAAAATGAAGCTACGGGGCGTATATGTCAGGATTTCTTAGGAGGTGGGAGATTTTTGGCGCCTTTGAAATGAATGTCACTTTGGACGTATTTAATGACTTTGGCATTTAGGCTATAAGATGGATGAGGACTTTAAATAATTAATAAACCAGAAAAGATGTGCTAATATTATCGCTCACGATAATGGGCAATGTAAGTGTGCTTTTAGAAACTATTTAGCATATGGAAATACAGAATGTGAGCGTAGTGTGTAGTTTGGGCGTATTGTGCAGTGTAGGTGTAGTGTATAATGTATATTCCCAATGAGTTATAGGTTTCTTTTAGTTGTTATCGACGAGGAAAAGACGAGTGATCGATTTGTTATAAATTTGCTGTCGATAACAAAATTTATCAATTAGTTACTGATTTTTTATCCCCGGCTATCGATTGATTATTGAAAAGCTATTGATTATTAACTGTAAAAATATCGATTTCTTATCGAAAAGCTATAGATTTACTATCGAAAAGGAATCATTGTATATCGAAAAGTTATCGATTAGATAAAATAAAAATATAATTTTATAATTTAATAAAAATATAATTTTGTCATCGGCCAGTTATCGACTATTCATCGGTTTGTTAGCAAACAGATGCCCATAAAGTTTTACTATAAAAGCAAGTACACAAGCCGATAAGAAACTAATAAGAAACCGATGACTCGGTGATAGAAAGCCGATAACAAACCGACAACTCGACGAAAATATTAATTCCTTGCCAACAATAACACAATAACTTATTGGTATTAATTGCTACAGATAAGAAGCAGACGAAGCTCTGCTTAAAAAACATATTGGTGCGAGCTCTACTGAACTTAGAACCATGAGTTTTCTAGATGAACACCTGCAAATTTACACATGGATTTTCACGAGTACTTAGTACTCACACCTCTATATTTTGTATACTTAAAACTTCTTGAAATGTTAAAATATTGTTGAGAAACTAACTGCCCCATGGTTCTCACGGACCGGCCAGTTACACCTAAGGGGCTAATTATGAATAAGGCAGCACGACGCAACGATCACTTTTTATCATGTGAAAAAAAATTCGAATCTTATTAGATCAATCACTCACTTCACAGAGTGAGAGTAAACCTTTGTAATTATTTGATATTATTTAGTTATGAATGTAATTGTGAGTAACTGCAAAGAAAAGTGGCACGGCATCTTGCAAAAACTTAACAAAGTTTTATACAAACATATTGACTTTCCACCTTTTGCTCTCGAGCTGCAATAATTACTGACTTCTCTGTTGCATTGCAATGCGGTTAAAAACTCAAAAATTATTTTAAAATATTTCAACACCACAGTGATCACAAATTTAGTAAACGATAAACCGTAAGCTGCCATTTAGGCCATCGTTTTATGAATGCAAAATGCCATTCAAATCCATTTATGATTTTTTTTATTTTTAAACTTTTTTATTTTTAAAATTAAAGTGCATTAAAACTATTTGCTTAGTGGTATTTGCAATGCAATTGCCAATTTTCTGAAAAAGTGTACATTATGCACAGGCATTGCATATAAAATTAAATTAAATTAAAATTCATAGATTGTTGTAATTGCAATAAGATATTGGCTATTAGAGTGAATGGTTAACAGACATTTTTTTTGTTTTTTTTTTTTTTATGGAACGTGCAATGCAATCGCAATTGTTTAGATGATGTTTCAAAAAGTTGTTGTTGTTGTTGCTTGCTAATTCTACGCATAAGCACGTCAAAGTGCGTCATCAAAAGCGGATACGCCTTCCTAACGAGTCACTGAGCTAAATGTAAAATGCAGAATATAAAATTAAGATATACAATTCATCGACCAATTAATCAATCAGTTGCGTATTTGTTTTAAAAATAAATTCTTGCTATTTAAAGGTCCGTCACATAAGCAGTTTTTCATATAGATGCGTTTATCACAATCATATGCATTATGAGTAGATTGCACGTATTTCTCTGGAGAACGGCAGATCAACCCACTAGAAAAAGTAGTCATCTTCCAACTTTTGTTGCAAGCAAAGCATGAGAAGAAGAATTTAACATTTGCTGTGGCTAAGGGTGATTTCACACTTTGAAAGTGACATTATTTTTCCCACTCGTTGGTACTTTTCTAAAATTTTTCACAGTTAAAAACTGCAATTTAACAAATGAATAGGACACAAAATAGCTTAGCAAGTATATTTCTTGTATAGTGAGAATGCTTATAACAGTGATTTGCAAAATTTTGTGCGTGAAAGGGCAAGGCGAAATAAATTTCAATTGCCAAGTCTGAAGTTGTTTCATATTTACAAACGTAACATCTTCCGTGATTGTGGTGATGTTATTGACATGCATAAGATTGTGTTGAACGCATGTACATATATGAACAACCGCATTGTGTCATGGCCATTAGTTATATGCATAAATATTTATTTAAATTGTAAATATAATTACGTTAAGTTTGTAGGTCCGCAAGTAATTTATTTTTAAATGGAAAACAGCTGCGTGAATGGAATACATTGCAATTCATTGGAAATCATGCCTATTTTGCTGAAAGCACAGGTGTTTTCGATCTTAGAATGGTTTTCATTGCATTGCAATTAATCAGCTCTCAATTGTGACAGCACGTATATTTAAACCAATCACAATCATTATCAATACATGAAACGGCTTGAATTTGAACTCAAGGAAAATCTAAAGGTTTTTTGGAATGCGGGTCTTCTTATATTACAGTCTGCATTAATTTTAATGGTACGCGCTTAGAGGATCTAAATGGCACAGTTAAACTTTACGCTGATTTTTTCAAATCTAAGTATGAAGTTGCCTCTCCAGCCCCGCATTCGCAACCGTGTGTGCACGAAGGAATATACTTTGGATCCCTCACAATTCCCAAGCTTGACTTTAGTAATGGTATGTTCACACTAAAGCCTTCATTTAAGTGTAACAGTGATGGGCTATGGGCTTTACGCTTTTGTTGTAAAGCATTGTAGTTTATCTTTATGTGCCTCTCTATGTCTTTAATTTATCTCTGTTTTCGGAAATTTTTATTAATAAATAAAAGTCAGCTTCAATTACTCCGATTTTCAAATCCGATAACAAAAATGATGTCGCTAACCACAGGTCTATTGCTAAACTTACAGTTTGCTCGAAGCTTTTCGAGAAAATCATAAAAGAAAAATTGTCGTTTGTGATAAAGAGCCTTGTTGAGCACCACCAACGCGGCTTTATTGCTGGACGTTCAACCGTAACTAATCTGGCCTTATTCTCTGATTTCTATATCTCGGCCTTCAAGTATGGATACCATATACAGCGATTTTTCAAAGGCGTTCGATCAAGGCTCTCGTCAGGCCTTAATACATAAACTTGAGTTTATTGGTTTCCACTTTGTGTTCTTATTTTGGTTAAAATCTTATTTGACCAAGAGACTCCTGTGTGTTGAAATCGAAAACTGTTAATGTCGCACGTTTGTCGCCACATCAAATGTTAAAAAATGTTTCTGTATGACATTCTGTAAGGTTGCTAGCTTTCATTCGTCTCAGTTAATTTAGGGGTTGTTTATGACATCAACTTCTCTTTTACTTAAGGATCCTTATACCAGAAAATTTCTATATATTTATTTCTCTAAATTAGAGTACGCTCTCACTCAGCCAGAATAGAAAGGGTTCAAAGAAAGTTTGTCCGTTTTGGTATAAGCTCTCTCAATTTTTTTGATCCTGGAAATAAGGAGGGTTGGCCAGTCGCTCATGTTTGTTCATGACCTCATTGCTTGCTCTCTTGACTGTCCTGAAAAGAATGAAAGCAGATGCCTTCGCTCCTTTTTACCTTTTTATTTGCGTGCTTATTAACAATTTAATCCTAGATGAATCCTAGATGATTCATGTTTCTTTTCCCGGAACTCTAACCCAGAACGCTATCTCCACACCACCGCGGCTACTATCTATATCTAGAGCTGGTAAATCGCCCTTTTTCAGGTCGAGCGTAGTTGTTAAGTCCAGCATATTTTAACCCTGTGTAATACCTGCAAAACGAATAGGGAATTTGATTATTGGGAGCCAATTTTGTATAAAGCCATGAGGCTGATTGCAGGACAGTCAATGGAACCAACGGGAAAGGTTCGTAGTCAAAATCGGAGCAGCAACTGAAACTGAACCAAGGCGACGTGTTATCAGTTGTTATCGAAGTGTTAAAGGTTTGCTATCGGTGAGTTATCTAAGTGGTAATGGACGTATTATCCACTTCTTATCGACGAGTTATCAGTGCGCTTTCGACGAGGTATAAACGTATCATGGATTTGTTATCGAGATGTCAGAAACTTGCTTTCAGTAACAAATTATCGAAAAGTTATAGATTTTTTTTTTCGAAAAGTTGTCGATTATTTACATATATAAGGTATAACTCTCAATAGGTACGCAAAAAGATATCTGTTATCGCAGTGTGTTATCGATTTGTCTTCGAAAATTTTTCGATTTAATATCGAACTATTATCAGTGTGTTATAAAGAATCTATCGATATATTATCAAAAAGTTCTTGATGATTTGTTATCCAAAAAATTATGTTTTATCAAAAAGTTATCGATTTTGTATCAAAGAGATATCGCTTTGGTATTGAAAAGTTATCAATTTGTTGTCGATGACTCGTAGGTTTGTTATGAACTAGAAACTGATGATTTGGCAATAAAAACCTGCCCTGTTCTACGTAAATCATACCAATTCTAGCTTTAAATGTAAAAGTGGCGCTGGAAAGTAGAAATAAAATTGGAAATAATTTCTAAATTAGAAAGCGTCAAATATAAATGCGAAAGCGTGATATGAAAATGAGAATAGCCAACTGTAAATGTGAAAGATGTGCCATTTTATATGAGATAGCTTCGAATAAGGACGCGAAAACGTAATTTGCAATTGAAACAAGTAAGGACGGGACTGTCTTCGGCTATGCCGAAGACTTCATACCTTTCATGAATGGGGCTGAACAATAATCGTATCCCGTTCGTAATCTCCAAATAATAGGATGTATAAGATAGGAACTATATATATATATATGTATATATATAGTAAACGATTTTTAAGATAAATATAAAATAAAAATGGCAAAAACTCCCTTATCTGAACGATCGGTTGTATGGGATATATATTATATATAGCTCCGATCCAAGTGATTTTTTCAGGAAATGTTCTATCATATATTAAAATATATATCACCAAGTTTAACGGTTTTATATTGGAAATTAAGGGAGAAATGGATAAAAATCTATCTGAACGATCGATTGTATGGGCTATATATTATATATAGCTCCGATCGAAATGATTTTTTCATGAAATCGTCTATGATATATTAGAATAAATATCACCAAGTTTAACATTTTTATATTGGAAATTAAGGGAGAAATTGCCAAAAATCTTTCTATCTGAACGATCGGTTGTATGGGATATATACTATATATAGCTCCTATCAAAGTGATTTTTTCAGGATATTTTCTATGATATATTAGAATATATATCACCAAGTTTCACGTTTACACTTTCTAAATTGCGGCAGAAATGACCAAAATCGTCTTATCTGAACGATCGGTTGTATGGGAGATATATTTTATAGTGGTCCGATCCTACCGGATCCGACAAATGTCTAATATAATACAAAAATGCATCCTTGTGCCAAATTTCATTGAGATATCTCAAAATTTGAGGGACTAGTTTGCGTTCAAACAGACAGACGGGCGGACAGACGGACATGGCTATATCAACTGAGTTCGTCACCCTGATCAATTCGGTATACTTAATGGTGAGTCTATCTTCTATATTTCTCAACGTTACAAACATCGGACCAAAGTTAATATACCATTTCATGTTCATGAAAGGTATTAAAAGACAGTTGGAAGAAAGGTCAGGCGAAAGCGTCATTTGAAATGGTTAGTTGGTAATAAGAAAATATTCTCATATCGTTGTGACGCTTTTGTATTTACAATTGAGTGTTCTTGATTCCAAGTGACGCTTTCCCATTTTCAACTGACTATTCTCATTTATAATTGACTATTCTTAATTGCAAATGACGCTTTCGAATTTTCATTTGACGCTTGCTCATTTACAAATAATGTTTTCATATCGATGTGACGCTTTCGAATTTTCAATTAGCTGTTCTCAATTACAACTGACGTTTTCCCATTTTCGACTGACTATTCTCATTCTCAACTGCAATTGACGCTTTCGAATTTCCATTTGATGCTTTCTCATTTATAACCGAAAATAGTGTAGATCTAAAAATGTTAACCAATTTAAAAAAAAATCAAAAATCTCAATAACACTTACCAGGTAAACCAATGAGTATGTTATGTTAAGTTTTAGCCGAACATGGATTTCTTATATTTATTTCTTAAATTTCAACACTTAACTCATTTGATATTTTGCCGTGTAGTCATAAATATAAACAAATTTCATAAATGAATATTAAATAATGAATGAACAATAAATGCATCTCGTCTTCAATTTGCGCCTCAAATACATATACCGAGTACATATCAGATAATGCAAATACCTCTTGCTTATATACTATATACACAATTACACACATATATGTATTTGTTGTATGTATAGCCATTAATAGTACACAATAAATGTCATAACGTAATTTGCATAATTTATGCTCATTTACGTTCGTTTGCTGATAGTCATTCCGTCTACATTTGGGCGTTGGATGATTTGCAAAGTAGGCAGCTACTTGTGGCGGCGGCACTTGTGAAACTTTGCTTTAATCTGTGGAATAATACAATATTTGCGAAAACGAATATAAACAAAACACTTTTGCTTACAAGAGTTCTTTCTACATACAATACGTACATGGAAGGTAGTATGTATGAGTATCTAACAAATATGTCCGTATGGATGCGCAAATATGATAAACGTTTCACAGATCAGACGTGTGTATGTATATATCGGAGCTGCCGAATAACTCTCACTCAATTGAAAACCTCAAACGTTAATTGTTATTTAAGGGGGAATGAATTTCGGCCAGTAAATAACTTTTTACTACAAGATTGTTGTTGTTGTTGTTGTTGTAGCGTTAAGGTTGCTCCCCGAAGGCTTTGGGAAGTGTTATCGATGTGATGGTCCTTTGCCTGATACAGATCCGGTACGCTCCGGTAACACAGCACCATCCCGACCATCTCGGGAACGATTTATATGGCCACATTAAGCTTTCAGGCCATCCCTCCCTCCCCACCCCCAAGTTCCATGAGGAGCTTGGGGTCGCCAGAGCCTCGTCTGTTAGTGAAACAAGATTAGCTGCGGATAGGTGAGGTTGACAATTGGGTTTGGAGAAGCTACATATTGCGCTGGCAAGCTGAAGGATTGTGCTACACGGCCCCTTGAATCGGGTATTTAAGTCGCCTCTTACGACAGGCATACCTACCGCGGGTATATTTGGCCCCCTAACCCGCTGGGGGACAAGTTTGTTGTCTTCCGCTTGAGTGAGACAGTTTTATCTTGTACAGGCACAGAGATAGACAATGGTGTGGAAGGATATACAGACTATATTTTTTCAAGGGATGGATGGATTCCTACGCCCTTAAGAAACAGTAACTTTTTAATTATTTTTATCGCTATGGAAAAAGTTTTCTCTCCTCTCTGGAACAATGTTTTTAGGTGGTACCAACTTCCACACACTCATTCTTTTACTGTTTGTACAAACCGTCACAATCCAACGCTAATTTCAAAAGGGGGACAGTGGCGCGCTACCACTCTTCGCCGTCCCAGCCCTATGGGACATTTTCTAGATTTCTTGGACTGTTTTGGCTCCGTTTCGGGATCGTTTAAGCGAAATTTTTTAGCTAATTCAACAGATTTTCGACTATTTCGGGACTTTTTGGAATTTTGACCCCGATCTTCTCGGGCCGTCTCGGGGCCATTTCGTAAATATTTCTGGATTTTCTGCAAATAGTTTCGGGATAATTTCAGGACTATTTCGTACCGTTTCCGAATGTTTCCAGAGCCATTTCGAACTTATTCCAGAGTCGTATCTGAATAACTACTATGGATTTTTTTTCACCTATCGCCGGATCATTTCGATACTGTTTTCGGAACTATTTCAAGACCATTTGTGGATCACTTCTTAAAAAAGTATTTCAGGGGAATATTTGGCTCTACCGTTTTAAAAAATTCAATTTCTCTTTCCTTCTATGGATCATTGCGGGTATGTCTCTGTTGTAGCATTTCGCGATTGTGTGCGCTCTAAATTTCGGAACATTTTTGGGATTATTTCAATATTATTTGCTGGCCTGTGTCGGAACTGTTTTCAGGATCGTATCGGAGTATATCGCAATAATTTTATGTTTTATTTTCTTCGTGCGAACTGAGCCACACGTAAAGGCGAGTAATAAATAAGTTCGAAACCTTTATTGGAAATACATTTTTGTCTCAGAAAGAAATCAAATTTGAATTTTGCAGTAAGACTTATTTTAGCGCCGTGATATTATACAAAAATGGGACTATGTACCTTTTGTACATTGCTTAGAATTATTTGATAAATTTTTTGGTACTTTTTATACCTTTCATGAAAATGAAATGGTATATTAATTTCGTTACGAAACCCAAAATTGTAAGTGCTTAAAGGAAAATAGATAGACCCACCATTAAGTATACCGAAATAATCAGGATGAAGAGCTGAGTTGATTTAGCCATGTCCGTCTGTCCGTCTGTCTGTTTGTATGCAAACTAGTCCCTCAATTTTTGAGATATCTTGATAAAATTTGGTGAGCGTGTGTACTTGGGTGTCCGATTAGACATTTGTCGGAACCGGCCGGATCGGACCACTATAGCATATATCCTCCATACAACCGATTTTTCAGAAAAAGAGGATTTTTGTCATATCTTCCTCAATTTAACAGATCGAAACTTCAGACTTCACCATATGCTTTCGTATATTGCACATATTGTTGCCTGAAAAATTTGATGAGATCGGTAGTATATATAGTATATATCCCCCACAACCGATTGTTCAGATAAGAAACTTTTCGTAATTACTGCCCTATTTTAAGAGCTAGAGGCTTCAAATTTCAACAAATGCTTACGTATATAGCATATATTGTTGTCTGAAAAAATCATAGAGATCGGTGGTATATATATTATATACCCCATATAGACTATAATTTTTGCCCCTTTTTTACGGCTAGAAGCTTCAAAATTCATCAAATTTCATCAAATAGTCACGTTTACGTCATATATTTTTGAAATAAGTGATTCGTAGTCATAGCTTTTACACGCAGACCACAAAAAACCTGAAACTTTGCATCCTCACACAAAGTACCTACCTATTTTTTATTTTATATTTATCTTAAAAATCGTTTAGGTATGTACATCTGTTCACTATATATTTCTTATCTTATACATCCGATTATTTGGAGATTACGAACGGGATAAGTTTATTGTTCAGCACCATTCATGAAAGGTATGAAGTCTTCGGCACAGCCGATGACAGTCCCGTCCTTACTTGTTTTTAATTTGCCTTTAAAAAAATGTACATCAATTTGCATGTCATGTCAGTCAAAAAAAATTGCGCTGAGTGACAGGTTTGCCTGTTTATCTATTAAATTGAATCAACTGACTGATTGAGCGGCTACCAATCCAGTGTTTTGTGCGCTGTTGTTTTAATAAGCAAATCACGCGCGCTTCAACAGCTGCGGAAAAAAACTTTTGAATCTTTGTTTCGGTTTTAGCGATATTTAAGTATTATAATTTTTTTTTTGTAATTTTTGTTTTGGTTAAAACATTGTAGACAAAAATAAATCACCATTAGTCGCACTGCTGTATGGCTAATGCGATTTTTTCCGGCTTCGAATATTAAATACTTACTGTTAGCAGACACTAAAGATACAATCTTCAAAATACTTAAGTTCAAGCTTAAGTGGAACGTAATTTTTCAAATTTCCAGCAAGTCGTGAATTTTTAATTTGATTAAAAATAAATTTAACAAAACAAACTGAGAAAGGCAGAAGGCTATCATCATAAAAAAACAATTGAGGTATTCATGCCAGCCTTTAGTGGAATTCAATAGCTTTTAACTTTGCAGTATATCGATATTTTAGCAAACGATTCTTTCCTCGCGGTACGAACTGCACTATTCACTAACTCCGATCTTAAATGCGAGTTTAATATTTTGTTGTAATATCAAATATTAAATCATCAATTCCCGGCTACTATTTCAAACACGCTCTATCATAGAAAACTTTTAAAAATCGCCTATTTTCGAACTGGTTTGAAGAGCGCTCTTTCCGAATTTTATTCAAAAACGCCCTATCTGGGCATAAATTCAATACATCTTGACGTGAGATAGGACGTTTTTTTCGTAATTCTGAGATAGGGCGTTCTTCGACCGAGCTGTGAGTTAGCCCGTTTTTAAAACAAATCGTGAGAAAAATATTTGAAAAATAAACTATGAACTACCAGTTAAGATAGGCTGATATTCCACTCGGTAGGCGATGGTTAGGTACAATGTCTATGTTCGTTAATGAACCCTTGCCCGAGATTCTGTAAGAGGGATTTTTGAAATGTTCTCTTCTTTTCGACTAAAAAAATATATTTACTAGCGGACCCGGCAGACGTTGTTTCTCCTAATCCTTTTATTCACTCCTCCCTCCGTCTTTTTCGCTTCATCTATCTCCATCTTCGTCTCTTTCTATCTCTTTCTCAGTCTCCTCCTTCTCTCTTTTCTCTTCCCTCATGTTCTTCCCATTCTTCTTCATCCCTTATTGCCTGTCCCAGAGGGTGGTATGTTTTTTGTTCTAGTCCCAGTCCCACTCCGAGTCTCAGTCCCAGTCCGTTTCCGGTCTACTTCCCGGAAAAAAGGGTCGTAAGTACTAATATACGCAAATTTATATACCAAAATTCAGGCAAATCGCATAGGGTGTATGTAAGTAGGTATGTGGGTATTATTAATTCATGTCCTTATTTTGGATTCGTATGCATATTTATCAGTTTTGGCAGGTTTATGCGACTAAATCGAATATCACAATAAAAATTACTTTAGAGCTCTCAGCAACGGCTTTCATTTGATATCCATATTACCCACACATTCTAGGGGTACCCGAGTCCATTTTTTGGCCTATATCTCTAGACCGTGTACGTCGATCGCAACCAAAGCTATGTAATAACCACCGCGTGAGGTATACGCAACTTGTGTGAAAGCTTGAACAAAATCGACCGACGCATCTCTTCAAGCACCGGCGACCAACTAACACAAATTTTAGCCTTTCTTTATATATATATAGATTTTTATTTTTCACACTTCACTATAATATTAAAACGAAATGCAGATATTAGTTGCTTTTGAAATTCGGCTTAAAAATTGCACATGAAACAACTAAAGACTCTCCTGAATTAAAAAAAAATGTTTTAGAACCTTTAAGCCGCGGGCCCCTCATAAACCCCGGGCCCGGAGGTAAACCACATTCCCTCCCCCCGCACGTTGTTTAATTAAACACCAACCAATTACACGGAAGTACCACCTGAAAATATGAGTGCCGGTGCGTATACGTAACATTTTATTAATACATATAAACATTTAAAAAAAATTGCAATAAAATAATATTGCGATTATAAACTGAGATATAACCTATCCTATATTTCAAGTTAGATCAAACTACATGCGGGTGCGAAACAAAATCGGTTCAGTAGTTTAGGAGTCCATCGCGGACAAACATAGTGATACGTGATTTTTATATATAAAGATATAAAAATCAATTATTGGTCGTTAGTCTCGCTGTAACTCTAAAACGGCTGGACCGATTTGGCTAATTACGGTTTTGAATTATTAGCGTAAGCGCACTGGGACAACATAAAAGTCCGTTGTGAAAGCCGCTTGGGACAAGTGACTATTTTTTTATTATTATTTTCCTCTTATCACAAAAACTCTGCCACACTTTTAACTGATCTCGTAAATTGCCAGGTGAGATACTCTAGAATTACCTCCTACTATGGAAACATTTGATTAGTTCTTATTTCCTGATGAAGTTGTTCTGATGTACTAAACTATTTGATAGGATTTGTTTTCTTTGATCAACAAAACATTAGAGAGCCCCACGTTTGGCGCCATTTCTATAGCGTATTTAAACTTTTAAAAGGTAAGAAAAGTTTGGTGTTGCGATAAAATATGGATGAAAGAGGAATAGGCTGAATATTTTGTAGAAAGGATTTTTGTATTTTCAAAATTCACCTTATCGCACATTTAACTTGTCTAGTAAATTACCAGGTAAATTACCCTGATCATACCCTTCCTCCTATTTGAAACATTTGGTAAGTTTTGTTGTTTTTCTACAAAGATATTTTTATGTGTATGCTATAATATTGGTTAAGATTTAAGTTTTGTGTTCAAATAGATATTAGACAGCCCCATGTTGGGCGCCGTTGTTATCTAGTATTTAAATTTTGATAGCGTATAGCAAATAGCAATACATATTTTATATCTGCTATCGATTTACTACGAAAAGTATATCGAAAACTTTAATATTCTTTTATCTCCGCTCTAAAACACGACGTAGCTCCTAGCAGAGACTGAGAAATGCTAACACTCTCTCTCTAACATACTCTGCTCATTACTCTGTTCGTCTTCCGAGCCGGAGCATATTTTCGTTGCTAGTGCTGCTCTTGAGTAGAAAAATACTGACTTAGGCATATCGTACGAAATTATCACCGCACACAATACATCACCTTGTTTATTTTGTTATAAAAAGCACCTACGTGTCAAGTTTATTAGTTATGCTAATTATTTAATTAGTGGTTCAACATTTTCCAACGGAAAAACGTGCTGATTGATAGATCTTTTCGTTTGGCTGGTAGACATTACAAAAAACCTATTTAATTAGGTAAAATCGATCATTTAATAAACGATATACCTAATTAAAAGATATTTAAAAAAATTCCATTTCAGTGTACTTGGTTAGACCTGGCGGAGTTTGTACCATGAAGGGCAATTCAAGGTTTGAATGAAACACAAAAAACTTTTCTTTGTCTGTACAATACATAAACATATTTCAGTTTTCTATTAGCAACAATCAGTTAATTTTAATTAACTTAGTTATTAACAGTTTTTGTTCATTCATTGTAATGTCAATATTTAAATCACGCCGTTTGCATTGCTATCGTCGATAATATGTCGGTACTATTTAAATATGCAGCACACGTTTGCTCTAATTTTATGTGGCATAACTTAATTTTTTTTACCTTCGTGCTGCGGTAAAAAGCTTCTTCCGTGTTTAATTTTTCACGTTTGTTTGCATTACGAAAAAAGAAGAAGAAAAAATGTAATCAGTGCACCATTGTGGAATTGTTGTTTTTTTTGTCTGCTCTACCTAATTCCGCATCTAATTGCAATTTACACTCTATAAAAAAAGTAAATATGTATGTGCGAGTTCGATGTTTGCCATCATGTTCCAACATGCGAACATGATTTTTTAGTTAAATACTAATATTTTGTTGTTGTATTTTTGTTCCGCATAAGTTATTTGTTACAGCATTTTCAACACTCCAATTTTACCGTCACCATTCGTGGTAGCTGAAATCACAAAACCGTTCCAAAACGCAAAACACACAAAGTTTACTGGTTCCATTGTTAAGCAAAGCATAACAACTAAAGATACACCTGCTATAAAAAAATTCAGCAAATTTCATTTGTAAATTTTATCACATATGGGTTTGCTTTGTTTTTTGTTGAATTTTAACAAAAACAAATAATGAATGGTATAAAAAACTTTGAAAATGAATTTGAAAAACGTTTTCAAAAAAATTTGAAAATTCGAAAACACTTCCGATAAAATTCGAAAATTTTAAAACTTTTTCGAAATAAATTTTAATTATTTGTACAATGAAAATTAAATAAATCAATTTAGAAAACATTTTTGAAAAGAAATATCTTAAAATCAAGAAGCTTTTATAATTCCATATGAAAGCTTCAAGGTTTTTATTTAAAATTTGAGAAAACTAAAAAACTAGAAATTTTTAGAAGTTCATAAAAGTCGTCATGAAAATGTAAATTCAAAACTTCAAGAAATATTTTTGGTATTCAGTTTTATAGTCTTATTCATATTAGTTTAACGATGTAAATGTTTGTAGCAACTTCAAGTCAGCAATGGCTTTGTCCAAAGTGCATGTTTAAAAAGTTAACAACAAATTTTGAAAATTTTACAAGATTTTAAATCTTTTTAAATTTTCGAATTTCTGAAATTTTAATAACAGTTCTTGAAACTTCTTAATATTAAAAAAAAAAGTTTGGAAATTTTCATGAATATTTTCGAAATTTACCAAAATTTTGAATTTTCATGAAAGTTTTTAAAAAATTTCAAGTTTTGGAATTCTTCAGTTTGTAAGGTGGGTTTCGTCGAAGGCTGGGGTAGCACTCAGCCAATCCAGAGTCGAAAAAGGACACCTATTTCCTTTTGAAATGAACACACACACCGTTGCAGAGAGGTAGACCTAGCCGAGGAATGGAAGGTGGACTGTAACCGGGGGTTGGTGAGTCGGTGGATCGATTTCCGGGGGTCGATGGACACGGCAGGTGGATCGTTGGATCGATTTCCAAGCAACCGAAGGTTGGTGAAACCGATACAAGTCCCTGGTTGGCAAGTTGGTGGATTACGGCGGGTCGGTGAATACGGCTGGTGGTTTCCGGTGAGTCGGTGGACACGGCAGGTGGATCGTTGGATCGATTTCCAAGCACCTGGAGGTTGGTGAAACCGATACAAGTCCCTGATTGACAAGTTGGTGGGTTACGGCGGATCGATGAATACGGCTGGTGTATTCCGGTGAGTCGGTGGACACGGCAGGTGGATCGTTGGATCGATTTCCAAGCAACAAACAGTTTGCTAATTTTCATTACTTAAAACTTTTTAAAATTTTCAACATAAAACTTATCTGAATTATGAATTTTTCAGTGTCCCCTAAATATATGAATACAATTTTGAGATTTTTGCGAAGATTTTTAAAATTAAATCTCAAACCATTGAACTCTATGTACATAAGAGTTTTAAGAAACTTTCCAGAAGATTTTTGAAAACATCTCATATTTTCGGATTTTTCAATTTCCAAATTTGGAAAAAAAAAAAATGGAAATTTTAGGAAAATTTTTTAAAAAGCTCGAATATTTGAATTTTTAACTGTTTCTTAAAAATCTAAAGAAAACTTTCGAAATTTTCGTGAAGATTTCAAAAGCTTCGTTTTCAATTTTTCAAAGTTTTAACTGCGTTCCTGAACTTCTAACTAAAAAAAACTTAAAAACAGTTTTTGAATTTTTCTCAATTTTCAAAAATGTTAACCAAATATTAAGAACTTTTCATGACGATTTTCAAAAACTTTTAGAATTTTCTAAGCTTTAAGTTTTTCAGAGATTCTTAAAAATATATGTAAATAAAATTTTCGATTTTTTAATAAAAAAATTGGAAATTTTAATAAAAAAGTTTAAAAACGTCTCGTATTCTCCATCTATTTACGGGGTATTCAAAGTCTAAAAGCGCTTTTGGAACTTTGTGGAGATTTTTAAAAGCTTCACAAATTAAAAAATTTCGAATTTTAAATTTTTAAAATTTTCTTAAAATTTTTAAAACTTTCTCAATAAAAGGTTTAGAAATTTTCACTTAAACTTTTAAAATTTTCAAAGTTTTTACAGTTTATTCAATTTCAAACATAAATTGTTTAAAAACTTCTCGCGTTTTAAAATCCTACTCCGTGTTTATAATTCTAACTTAATATTTAGAAGTTCCCATTAAGAGTTTTAAAAGCTTCTCAAATTTTCGACTGTTTTCGAAAGCATTTTTGAATTTGGTTTATATAGTTTTCGCTATACAATTTATTAAGATTTTCAAAAACTTGTAGAATTTTCTAGGCATGAAGTTTGTCAGAGCTTCTTAAAAATATATGTAAATAAAAGTTCCGAAATTTTTATAAAAAAAGTTTAAAAACTTCTCGTTGTTGTTGTTTTTGTTGTTGTTGTAGCGATAAGATTGCTCCCCGAAGGCTTTGGGGAGTGTTATCGATGTGATGGTCCTTTGCTGGATACAGATCCGGTGCGCCCCGGTACCACCGCACCATTGAGGTGCTAGCCCGATCATCTCGTGAACGATTTATGTGGCCACATTAAACCTTCAGGCCATTCCCTGCCTCCTTACCCCCAAGTTCCATGAGGAGCTTTGGCTCACCAGAGCCTCGTCTGTTAGTGAAACAGGATTCGCCACGGATAAGTGAGGTTGACAATTGGGTTTGTAGAAGCTATATATTGCGCTGGCAACCTGAACAGTTGCGCTACACTGCCCCTTAATCTGGTATTTTAGTCGTCTCTTACGATAGGCATACCTACCGCGGGTATATTCTGACCCCCTAACCCGCTGGGGCAAAAACTTCTCGTATTCTCTAACTATTTACTGGGTATTCAAAGTCTAAAAACACCTTTGGAATTTTTGTGAAACTTTTTAAAAGCTTCCCAAATTAAAAACCGAAGTTTCAATTTTTAAAATTTTCTTAAAATTAGAAAATTTTCTTAAGAAAATGTTTAGAAATTTTCACTTAAACACAGTTTTAACATTTTCTTCAATTTTGAACTTAAATTGTTTAAAAACTTCGCAAGTTTTAAAATTCCACTCCGTGTTTATAATTCTAACTTAATATTGAGAAGTTTTCATGCAGAGTTTTAAAGGCTTCTCGAATTTTCAAATGTTTTCGAATGCATTTTTGAAATTGATTTATATATGTAGCTTTCGCTATACAATTCATCAGAGCTTTCTTTAAATTAACGAAAAAATAGAAAGTTCCTGATAAAATTTGCAAATTTTTAAACTTTTCGAATTTTCATAGTTTTCTAAAGTTTCTAACAAAATTTTTTTATTAAAATTCGCTATACAATTCAACATTTTTTTTAGTAACCAAAACAAAAAAAAAAAAAAACGCTAAATTTTGCAAATTTTTAAAAACTTTACGAACTTTCGAAATTTACTTATATAGTTTTAGATATACAATTTATTCAAACCTTTCTTAAGGCTGCAGAAAATAAAAAAATTGCGCACTTTACGTGCAATTAATTTTTGCTGCTACTTTTTTGCTTACAGCTGTAGTTACATACCAAAAATTTAGGTATTTTTTCCATTTCTATGTAATATTGCAGTGAATGTGAACGATTTGGAGTTGGCGCTGTTTTTATTTCTGCTAAATGTGAATGCATTCACTTAACAAAGGCAAAGCAGTCACACGATTTTTACACAAACTTTTGTATATCTGTACTGTTATTCGTGCACCACAAGTATTGCATTCACTTGTTGATTTAAATTATGTTTGTAGTACTTCAAATTTTTTTTTTACATTTTTGTTACACACTAATAAGGTGCAGAAATATGTTTGTGTGTATGTACATATGTGGTTAGTATATATGTATATACATGCATACAAATTTAATTTAGATCGTAAAAACAAATAAAAAAAGTTATATGTATGTAAAAATGTTTGTAGTCTTCCATTTTGCATTTTGTGAGAAAATTATTTATTCATTAGTTATTATTTTAGACGGAAGTTATAAACACTTTTTATATCAGTTTGCAATGAAATCATCGTTTCAAATTTATTGCTCCCATGCAAGGGTGTTTCCATAGTTTATGCATTTACAGTGGTGTGTAGCAAAAAATATTGCATTCGAATTTATTTGAAAAAAAAAAATGAAATAATACCAAGGTCATGAGAGATTTAAACAAGATATGTGATCCGGTCTATGAAAATGTGGCTTATGACTAAAAAAAAACTACTACTACTAAGAAACTGAAGAAATGCATTCTTTATCTTTAACACCTGTTTCTCGCAATCTCTTTTTTGAGTCATAAGCCACCTTTTCATAGACCGGGTCACATATATCTAATACATATTTTTCGCGCAAAGATTATAAATATATGGAGTACACAAAATACACTAAAGAGAAATAATGATTTATCAGATAACTTGAGAGCCTAGTTGACGTGAAGGTTATATTGTTATTTTAAACAGAATTCTGAAAATGTTAAATTCGTATAACTATATCGATGGGTGAGCGCACAATTGTGCTAAGTGCCTATTTGACCAAAACTAAGTTAACGGCACTTTCTGAAACTTCAGCAGCATGCCTACCTAGTGTGCATTTTTTGTAAGCGAGTTATCAATAATGACGGCTCAGAAGCCAGTGGAAATATCTGTTAAGTGCGTAAAATTTTAAACTCAGTGCGACAAATGTGTTAAGTGATCTAACAAGTTTATATTTCACATTGAAAATAAATTTAATATGCGGATCTGGCAATGCGATACATGCCTTCGCATATATTTTCCCAATATCTCGATCCTAGTAACACCAAGAGTGAAATTTGGTTTGATATTTTTATTTTATTTATTTATACATGAATATGATCGGTTCCTAACAACGAGTTTTTCCAATATCTTGACCGCTGCGCTGCCAAAGCAATGTTGTTTTTTTATTTGCGCTGTAGTGTCTACTGGTTCCGTATTATACACCAAGTTCTACGTCTCTAGCTCAACGGAAACATAGTTAAAAAATTTTAAAGTTCCTGACGAACCAAAAAGCAATTTATTAACATGAGTGTAGTAATACCCTAGCGAAATCCATCAATATTTTTTAGCATATTTAGATTCAGAATGAATCAATTCATCATTGCGAATCATAATATCCCACAAAAAAATTTACGTTTACAGGCAATCGCCTGCTCTCCTGAAAACCTTGAAATTTGTCACTTATCACAAGTGTGCGCTCACCCATTGATATATTTCTATAACAACCAGGAGAATATCGAATCCTTTCCCATTCGCCCAACTTTTGCCTCTTCCCCGAGTTAATGCAAAGAATAAGATAAGTGATGCCCAACATTGGGCTCTCTTATTTTGATTTGTTCACTGAGATATGGCCTGAGTAATTCAGCTGCTAAGTCATCCGTAAAATTGAATGTGCCAGCATTTGCAGGTGAGATCACTCATTTTTTTTGCGTCGATTTCTTGTGGCGAATGTTTTTCCTGACTAGAAAGAAAGTTCTCAGCAGTATCTTTGGTAGATACGTCTTAAAACTTCTGGTCTGGTGGGCACTAAAGGGAATACCCACCTTTTCCGCATGCATGCCCAGAGGCCAATGACCAGTGCAGACCGCTATAAGTTGATTGGTTTCGGCCCTAGATCTACTCATGACATAACATGGCGCGTGATACGGGTACCAGCATCAACACTAGCAACAACATCAGCACTGAAATCCAGCGAAGAATCAATCTTGCCAATAAATGCTACTTTGGACTAAGTAGGCAATTGAAAAGTAAAATCGTCTCTCGGCGAACGAAAATCATACTCTACAGGTCACTTATCGTACCCGTTCTGCTATATGGGGCAGAAACATGGACCATGACAACAGCAGATGAAGCGACTTTGGTAGTGTTCGAGAGAAAAGTTCTTCGAACGATTTATGGACCTCTACGCGTTGGCTATGGCGAGTACCGAAGAAGATTTAATGATGAGCTGTACGAGCTATACGCAGACATCAACATAGTGCAGCGAATTAAAACGCAGCGGCTGCGCTGGCTACGCCATGTTATGCGAATGAAAGATGATGCTCCGGCCAAGAAAGTATTTCTATCGGAACCCGCCTATGGAAGCGGAGGTAGAGGGCGGCCCCTCCCCCGTTGGAAGCACCAGGTGGAAAACGATTTAAACTCCCTTGGTGTGACCAATTGGCGCCGGTTGGCGGAGCGAAGGAGCGACTGGCGTGCTTTGTTGGACGGCCATAGCCGTTTATACGGTTAAGCGCCAATTAAGTAAGTAAGTGATACGCCTTGCAGTATATCTACGTGCCAGTTCATCAGCCTCCTCAAAGCCTTCGATTTCGTTTTGATAAGGAATCCAGATAATTGACATTTTCAGAGTATCGGCCAACTCAGCCAAATGTTACTTGCATGCCCCTTCTAGCTTTGAGTTAGTGTATGGGGAATTACTTAGAAATCTCTAACGAATGCGAATATATTCCCCACATCTAAGTTTATCTTGAAGCTGTCGGTGTAGATTTTTATACTGTTATAAACTGCAACCTACTTAGACGGATAGAGCCAACGCTACACGCACGCTTCCCGCCGGATTTAAATAAAGGAATAAAGGATACTAATATGTCCTTTCTGAGTATCTTTTCAGCCCCCCCCCCCCCCCCCAGATTCGCTGAGTCTCACCCTGAGATCCCATTTCTTTCCATCGACTTACAGGAGTGGAAAGAGATACCCGCTATTCGATGTACGCTTTCTATCTGAGTTTATAATCAATTATTAATCCCAGCTACTCGGAATCATTTTAAAGGTTGGTGGTTTGTCTACATCTACATACGTGCGTTCCTAACTCTTACATGCAATTGCTTATAAGCAAGCTAAAAATTAAGTATAATAAAGTTAATATTAAGTATTTTCGACTATGATTCAACTAATTAATCAATTATTTGAAATTTTCATAATCATACACAACTCATCTACATACCTAAGCATAAAAACATAATTCACCTTCAGGCAAACTTTTACCATTTACCAAATACTTTCTTTACTACAATACTACAAAATCCATTACGCTAATGTTTTCACCTAACGCATACATACAAATATTTAAACATAGATTTTTTCCATAAAAAATACTTAACACCCCAACTCCATTAACTGCTTTATAATTGCCATACGAATTTCTTTAAAAAAATTAATTAATTTTTATTTTCCCATACAAAAAATGTATACACATTTTTTAATGCATTTTTATTTTATTTTTTCCCCCTCCCGTGTGTGTCTTAATGTGATATTTGTGCATAAATTTGTTGATGCATCCATACCAAAACCACTACCACCAATAACACCCATCAAAAATTACCATTAAAACCAACTTCCGAACGCCAACGCTAATCGTCATAAAACAACAATAATTAACATATCAATTTTAAATAAAAATCTGTTATTGTAAAAATATATTTTGTGTAAAAAAATATTATTACGGCGCTGTCTACATACATCTGATAATCGAAAAAAAAACTTCAAAACTTACCAATTGCAACATGGAAAATAACGAATTTAAATTTAAAATTAAATATTGTAAATAATTGCGTTGTGTGTTGGATCCATTTGAATTTGTGATGGCCATTCCACAGCTCGGATTGTTTAGTTTTAATCCACAGGTTTGTTTCTTAAGTCTTTCGTCCGCATTTACGTTTCTCGCACCAACGCACTTACCGCACCTTAAATGAAAACATCACATACGTGTAACACTTACATAAATGCTTGTCAGCTACCAAACTATTCACGCTGTCTCACTCTGACTCACTCTGCCTCATCTTTTTGTTATTGCTTTCGCAAATCTCTATAGAGTAACTAAATAATTATTTGCACTTCTGTATTTTTTTTTAACAACACCAAGCATAAGTTTAAAATGCTTCAAAAATGCTTTGTATCTTTGTATGTATGTTTGTGTATCTATGTGTTTATTTGCGTACTAAGCCGTGCTGGGTACGTGTAATTTCTTTTCACTGTCACATTTCGCTGCACTTTTTTTCTTCTTTAAAGCACTCATATAAATCTATGTTGATATTTTCTCTGAAAGTTTTATAGGTGCAGCTCGCTGGTGTTAAGTTTGTCTTTTGTATTATTTTTATCTTTTAGCTCAGCATTCACTATGAAACTACACATTTCAACACTTTTGTCTTAATTTTCTTCTTTTTTTTTTGTGTGCTCAATATTCAAGATTTTTCGCACATTCATTACTTTAACGAAAGGTTAAACGAGAAATGCTTTCAAAGATAAGAGTTGAGTGAAAATGGCACTTGGATAGTCTTGCGCCACTCCCGTTACCAGTAACACATTTTTTATTTGTAATGTTTTCTTTCAATTGAATGCTAAGAGATTTCGTGATGAAGAAATATTAAAAAAGCTTAAACTGTATTCATACTTGCTGGGTCCCTTTTCAAACATGAAATTATATATGTACATACATTTTTGAAATTTCAAGATGTAAGTATTTTTTGAGATAACGTAGAGTACAGTGTCCCGTATAGTACCCAGTGAGAGTTTGTAGGTCCTATCTGCTTAGATTAATGGGTTTGGCTAATACACTTGTTGTTGTTGTAGCAGTGTTGGCTAATAAACTTGTTGCTGGGAGTATAAACAATTTGGCTTGTCTGAACTGCCTTTTGAGATAACGTAGACTACAGTGTCCCGTATAGTACCCAGTAAGAGTTTGTAGTTCCTCTCTGTCAAGATTGATGGGTTACAATCGTTGCTGGGAGTATAAACAACTTCTATGTTTCCCAGTTACTTATGGTTTCCCTAGTGTGTGCATTTGTTTCATTCATAACTTCAAAGTATTCATCCAGTAGCTTAGAATTAGTTGTAGTAGTTGTATAAGACCGCAAGGCATGTAAGGCTGCCTAGCTGTCTGGCATAATGAGGATACTATTCGAGTATAATTAGCCTCTTCGAAGACATCATCTACCGCAAACTTCAATTGCATGAATGCCAGCCTGAAAAATAGTATTGGGTGGAACTTCATTGGTATCGACTTCTTAAAGTTCGGCTCATAGCTGCAAGCTCAAATTTTCTGTCATGAAATTTTGGTACATCCGTGAACCAGACCTCTCTCAGTCAGGGTCAGCATATGGATTTCCTAGAATGTGTACACAATGGACACCTAGAACTTCCGTGAGATTCTGAGCTTAGGGGCCATTGCATTACGTAGTATCAATACGGGATTTCATATGAAACGTTATCTGCAAGGCGAATGAGTTTTCCCTGAGAGCTTTTCATGGCAGAAATACGTTTGGAGTGCTTGCCAAACACTGCCGAGGGGCGAACCCGCTTAGGATCTTCGGTGTGGTAGGCGGAGCATGCTACAATCACACTTCGGCGGTTCGCTCTTTAGCTCAGAGATATTTTGAAGTCTTAGTGTAGCAAGTATTACCTCTTTCTCTATTCGAATATGGAAGGGCGGTATTTCCACTAAGGTACTAACTGCATTAACAGGGCACGCTATCATCGTACCCGTTATGCCAGTACAAAATAGTCGTTGCAGTTTGCTTTATTTTGTTACAACTATTCTTTGCGTAGTCTTCGGTCACCAAACTAAGGAAGCGTCATTTATTGGCTTCACAAAAGTGTTAAATGTCCAGCATATAATTTTAAGAAAAAGCCCTCATATTTTGCCATAGAGTCGAGTGCAGGCGAGGAAAACTCTTTTTTAAGACTTGATATGAAGAATTTGGTGCTATATGCGTTTTTTAAATAAGGCGTTCGAAATTTTCTCGGATTTTTTCGGAAACGCTTTTGAGATTGGTTTGCATAGTTTCAGTTACAAAATGCATGTAGGTTAGGTTAAGTTAGGTGGTAGCTGCCCAATAAGGGTAGCTCACTTGGACAACATGAAGATCCTTTGTGAAACCACAGGCACTAAAATAACGGTGACGTAGATATAACTACTTAGAGAATCGTTGGGTAGCAATGATAAAGCACAGAATGATACCGATCTCAACTTTGGATAAATCTCCGGGAGATCCAAGTGAGTCGCGACCGAAGTATTTTCGCCTAGTTCTAGCAAAATCTGGGCAATCAAGCATAAAGTGATTTAGTGATTCCACCTCATCATTCTCCATACAGCTGCAGCAGGATGGAGTTTCCAGTATATTGAGACGTACCGCATGGATAGCCCTGTCAAAAACCCAATGATCATTGATAGGTGAGCCTTAGTGAACCAAATTATTTCAGCAGACCTCCTGCCATCCACTTTCGGCCAGAAATATCTTGCTACCCTGCAAGACGTGGTGTCCGCCCAACGTTTGCTGAGCTGACTCGAGGCCCAGTTATGGAGGAGCAATCCACAGGTGGCCAGCGGAATCCCGAAATCCCTACAGCCATCTTCACCGGTTCCATTGTACCGATGCGGGCTAAGAGATCCGCTTGACAGTTACCCGAGATACCACTATACCCCGGAACCAGATAATCTTTATTGTAAAATAATTCAAGCGAGGTCAGGCACTCCCAGACCACCTTTGATTGCACTGTAGTTGAGCTCAAGGCTATCAGAGTAGATGTTAAATTCCCTAACCGTAGTAGCACTGAATAGCATTTCATCCACCGCATCCTTAATCGCAGCAACTTCCGCTTCGAATATACTGCAGTGATCAGCCAACTTAAACTTGCGACTTATATTTAGCTCTTCACAAAAGACCCCACCACCAACCTTTCCTTCCAACGTCGACCCATCCGTGCACAAGTTAACCGGGCCCATGCCCCAGATAATTCCTCTTCCCCACTCCTCTCTTGGTGGAATGACTGGTGTGAAGGTTGTACAGGGAGCAGTTATCGGCATACGACAGTCCGTCCTGTCCGGGATAAAGTCGAAACTGGTAAGAAGGCTAGAGTGTCCGAAGTCACAAAGCTCATAGCCCATATCACGAAGCCTAACTAACGAACGGCCGCGTGTTCAGTGCCAAGGTAATGCATGTAACTTTTTTCTTAAATTATCGAAAATTAAAAAAGATTTTAGTTGGCGAAATTTGATAATAATTTCCACTGCTATTTTTCTATTCGCTGCTGTATATCTGCAAAAGCTGATACCTTACACACCCGTAGCAAGCGGCAATAGATGATTTGTATTTTCAAACGCCATTCTAAGCCATGCAATATGCTATGATAATTTATGTCACATTAAGCTCGCGAAGTGGGGGGTGCCTTCTGTGAGAACATAAGTTTGTATGTGGCAATCTTAAATGGAATCTTGTTGATCGTTGACAGCAGCGCCATAGCACGGAGATGTCAGAGACATCAAAATGTGAGAGGATGCGCATGCGCGTAGGCATACAAAAAAAAGTCAAACGCTGACAACAGCTGCATGCCATTCACATTACGTAAGCTATAAAATTATTATTTGTAGACAACACTGCGCCTTCAACGAGGATATAAAAAATGTGTTGCGTAACAACATACATAACAATACATTTGCTTGTATGTGCATCTTACAATGAAACGCTCGTACTTAATAGACAAATAAATATAAAGACGCCGGGTTGACTCTTATGGCATAGCACAACCAAAACAAAAACTACATATTAAATAAGCATGCCAAAACCGCAGCAAAGGGGTGCCAAAAAAGGGTTTACAACCATAATGCGGTTGTTATGCATAAGTACAGATTTGTAATAACATACGGACTGGCTTGTAGATACATATAAGCTTTTTTGCTTTAAGCTTAAATAGTTATGCAAACATTCATATATTGGCGCTACCCAGAAGAAGTTATGAAATACGTAATCATTAGCTGATTATCGACGACTATAAATACATTTGAGCGGGTGCGGAATATAATTACGCAGCACACTGCCGAATTTAATTGTAGGTCTGATTGTGTTAAAGTGTTAATGTGTTTATGGTTTGCACAAGTGCGCAAAAAATATTTTTGAGTGCGAATTTGAGGATCATGATTTTTCACATAAAATAAAATGATTACACAACTATTGGGCAGAAGCACGTTCAAAATTGGTTTTAAAAATAGCAGTGGAAATTACTTTCAAATTTCTTCATTCAAATACCTTTTTTATTTTCGATATTTTAAGAAAAAAATAGAGTCTATGAATTTTGTTACTGAAACTACGCAAACCAATCACAAAAATGTTTTCAGAAAAATTCGAGAACTTTATTCTTTTTTTTTTTTTTGGAGTTTCCTAAATATTTTAGCCCAATCAACTTTAGTCTAGCAAAGTACAAGTACAGAGCTGCTCAACGCCTATACACTTTTGTTTTAGTTTTGCCCTGAAGAATAGGCACAGATACAAATTCACAATTTGAATATAAAAAAAATTGCATAGCACCCTTTTATGCCCTCACATATAAATTGGATTCATAATGAAAGTGCCTGAATTTCATACGAAAATGCAAGGAAAAAGCACTTCCATTTGAAGCCGAGGCACTTCGGTTTGATATTCAAATTTACACTAACAAATTGACAATAAACATTTACCTTTACATTTATTTATTGACAAGATATTAGTACAATAAAATCTAAGATCTTTTATAGTACAACCAAAATGAATAAACAATTTTTAAAAAATATTGTAGCACTGAGAAAAGTTTAATTCAAAATTTATTTTTAATAATTTTATTTTATTTTTTTTTTTCAATTTAAAACAGTTTTAGTGTACATATAATTCTGTATATGTATTGTGATTTGCACTTCAGTACACTTTTTGAACAGCTCTGTATATATGTAGGACTC
Source organism: Eurosta solidaginis (assembly GCF_040869045.1). Lineage (NCBI taxonomy): Eukaryota > Metazoa > Arthropoda > Insecta > Diptera > Tephritidae > Eurosta > Eurosta solidaginis. Next base: position 184,226,747 of record NC_090323.1, read on the forward strand.
TCGGAGTTTGCATTGATTTTAATTATTTTTTCTGAAGAATCTCAGATATTCTTTTATATTTAAAAAAAAGTGTTTCACACTGGGTCCCTTCAGATATTTTCCTTAAAATAAAACTGTCCCCATTCATCAAGAACCTTTCTTGTGACTTTTGCTTTTTACTATATCCCACTTTATATGGTTCGCCTAGTGGGTTGCCCGGTACTTGATTTTGAAAAAGTACCCGGTTCTAAAAAGACTTGGATCCGAAAAAGTTCGCGATTTTTAAAACTTACCCCGTACTAAAAAGTACCCGTACCCGGTTTTAAAAAGTACTCGATTCAAAAGGTACCCAGTTCCAAAAATGTACCTGGCTTTAAAAAGTAACGTGTTCAAAAAAGTACACGGTTAAACAAAGCATCCGGCTAAAGAAAAAAACTTGTTCCGAAAAAGTTCGCGATTTTTAAAAACTACCCGGTTCTAAAAAAATGCCCGTACCCGGTTTTAAAAAGTACCAAATTCAAAAAGTACCCAGTTCTAAGAAAAGTGCCAGCTCAAAAAAAACCTAGTTCAAAAAAGTGCCCGGTTTTACAAAGCCGCCGGTTCAAAGAACCACGTTCCGTAAAAGTTCACGGTTTCTAAAAGTATCCGAATTCGAAAATGTACCCAGTTCTAAAAAAAAGTACCCTCAAACCAAAACTAACGCTAGATACCTTAACCCAAATTGAACACAATTTTTTTATTTTTTTGAAATTTTCGAAGTCAGCTTACAACAGCCAAGTTGCCAACTGAACAGAAAAGAGAAATTATGTTTGGCAACTCGTATGACCTTTCGTTTCTTCACGAAACAACAACACATAAAGTTATGTGTATTAAAATTAATAGACAACAAAGTTAACATAAAATCAATATTGTTATTGATGACACTGTCCGTGGATAAGTTGCCAAGTATCTCTTCTATCCTCCTTCACTGTTCGGCGAAGTGCTCGCATTGTAAGGGTGTGTTTTCCACAGTACAGGCATTTCGGGGTTTCAACTTTTACCATTCTGTGCAGATATTTGCGGAAGTAGAAATGGTTAGGTTAGAAATTGAATAGTAAAAGATAGTAACAGTCGATCTCTCGGTGTGGTCGCCTCAACCATGGGTTCAGTTCAGGTATCAGTTTCCTGGTCCACTTACCTACGATGTCGTTGCTCCACTGTTCTTGCCAGCGTCGAATTGGTTCGGAGGTAAGCAAGATTTGGTTCGGTATTTCATTACGTCAGTCCAGATTTCTGCACAGTATAAGAGTGCATTATCTGAGGCTGATGCAAGCAGCTTCGTTCGGCATGACGTTCGACCACCTGTGTTTGCCATCAGTCTGTTCAAATTTGCTATTGTGTGTGCAGGCTTCTCGTATATTTCGCAGGCTCCTCGTATGTCCTCCAGAAGGTGAGCTTGCTGTCTAGCTTCACCACCCTATATTAAGCATACTTAAATACTTTCTAATAACTTTGAAAATATTGCAGGAATTGATAAATGATGCTACCAACCAAAATATTTTATTTGGAAAACAATTAACCTTATAACCCAGTACAGCACACAAATAAAACATAAAAAATAATTCGCATTCACTTTTACACCACACAAACCTACTAATGTTAATTATTATTAATTATTTCATGGCACAGCACAAATACAATAAACACCTCTTCAACTTCAATGACGCTCAATAAACAAAAAAAATTTAAAACGAAAGAAATGCGAAATAAGCTTTCTAAAAATTTCACTTTTGATCTTGAAACCTAAAACATAAAGCACCCATAGCACTGGGCATGCAAAGCATTCATTTTTTCTGTTGAATTATGTGGTTTATTTTATTTTTATTTTTTTGTTGTTTTTCGTTTTGTTTGCTTACTATGATAATTACTTTTATTTGTGTTTACATATTTCTTTTTTTTTTTTGTTATTTAATGCTTGTCAACTTTTTTGTCACGGTTTCGCTTACAATTTTATTTTGTATATAAATATTTTATTATTTTTACAATTTTTGTTATTGTTGGTAAATGTTTCAAGTTGCACTTAGCGCCGGCATGTCGTGTAGTATTTATTTTGTTATTATAGTTGAAGCAGAGAAAATGTAAAAAATTAAAAAAAAAAGTTGATCTTGAAAAGCATACATGAGTTGCCTTATTGAAAAAGGTCACAAGATATTAAATTTATTAAATAAAATTTTATCTTTGCATTGTTTTCTTAAAAAGCACATACTATTTTTGAAATATTTCTTAGATACATACTTCAAGTTTAAGTTTGAGCGCCAATTTTGCAGCTTTTAAATACTTAGTTTCTTCTGCTAAACTCATGATAAAAAATATAAAAAGGTAGTTGCACTTCTGCTTACTGCACACCATTGTGCGCATTTGACATAAGCTGTGTTTTGACATTTGCTTTTGGAACAGCACTATCATATCCCTCAAAAAATAAACGTCCCAAAACTACAGGTGTTGATTGTGTGAACCCTAAGAAAAGTTATTACGTTACACTTAGGGTCTCTTAAAAAAGCTGATTTTTTATCTATTTTTAACAAGCTGTACCAGGCAGCACCGAATACAATGGATCAAGGTACACCTTTTCCGGTGGATGCAGTAAGTGTATGCACTTGGAGCGGTCACCGGAGGAGGTGTACCTTGATCCATTGTATTCAGCTCAACATAAGACCTGCTTCGAACATGTCGCCACCGGAAACATATATCATAGTTTTATTTTCACTTTTTTTATAACACTGCTAGGGCAGGCGCTGGACACTTGTGTGAGGACTTAGCAGTGTTGCCAAGGAATGCAATCCATGCGTTAACACTTTCCGATTGCAGCTTTTATTCCTTTTTTTTGGGAATATTGATAAATATATAATAAATTTTATTCCTCTTATGGAATAATAAAATTTAAAAGCATTCCTCTTATGGAATAACAAAAAAAGCACTCCGCAAGTGAATAATAATATTGAAAAGCAAAAGGAATGCAAAAGATTGCCCAATCCATTCCTCCGAGTACTGCAGTCCAATGAATGCAATCCATAGAATAAAAAAGGAATAATTACTCCGGAATGCAAAAAGGAATAGTGACTACATTTTTTCATAATTATTTCGAACTGACAAAAGAGTATGGCAATCCTCTGGAAGGAATTTCTTAACCACTGTGGGGCTTAGCCGAACTACACAGCGTCCTACTACGTAGCTGAGCGGCTTGAACGCGTGCATTGTGCGATATTTGAACATAGCCTTCCCCTCACTGGGCTACTGTGCGAAGTAAAGGCGGTGACACAATGACATTTTTCATATAGATGCGTTTAACACAAGCTTATGCATTCCAATAACATCGCCACAATCAAACAAGATGTTGCGTTTGTAAATATGAAGGAACTTCAGACTTGGCAATTGAAGTTTATTACGCCTTGCCCATTCACATACAAAATTTCGCGTAGCACTGTTGTAAACATTCTCCCTATACAACAAAAATACTTGCTGACATATTTTGTGTCATATTCGATTGTTATATTGCAGTTTTTAATTGTGAAAAATTTTAGAAAATTTACCAACCAGTGGGAAAAATTATTTCACTTGCAAAGTGTGCCAACACCCTTAGCCAAAGCAAATGTCAAATTCTTCTTCTTATGATTTGCTTGGAACAAAATTGGGCAGTTGGCTACTTTTCAATATCAGATGGCGCTAGTGTCGCTCATTCTACCATTCTCCATAAAAATACATGCAGTCTACTCATAATGCATAAGCATGTGTTAAACTCATCTATATGAAAAACTGGTTATGTGTCGGAGCTGTTACGGTGAGCTTACTGCAGCAAAGAGCGCTGCTGCCACGAAGTGATTGATAAGCGAAAGGTAGATGGCAAAGAGACTTCGATGAACTCATATATTCTAAAAGAAAAAAGCGCTCCGACTCCAGTTGTTATAAAGAAAATGAACGGACCAACCAAGCAGTTCCTCTGTTCTTTACTGTGCCGCTCATCGGTAGCAGCCATTTCTGTGGGTATATATCTTCAGAAGGAGTTAAGTTGGTAGAGCTGAAATAAAAAAGGGTAGTTTTTCCAAACTCCCAAAGGCATGGACTGAATATCAGGTGTGGTGAAGTCGTAGGATCCGCCCAACCTGTTGCAGCATCAAAAAAGTGGTATACTGACACGGGATTTTAATGTGCTTCGCATACAATGGCCTAAAAATAAACAAGGAGGTGGGGTATATGTTGTACACAGAGCACAAAAAAAAGACGCAATCACCGTGATCTAAAGTTTGGCGGGGCAAACAAATCAATGTTACAGCGAGTCTTGCCGACCAACCTCCAACAAAGTAAAATGCCGTCGAGCGAACTCCACTCTACTACTGAGAAGGGTTTGACTCGGTTCTAATAAACTAGCTATGCCTCTGATCTAAAGGAAAGGTGTTTCGAACATTTTTAAAATGTATTGGTAGAGTTACTCAAACAAAAATTATCGACTCTATTTGTATTTTTAGATAAACTTTATAGCAGTGGATTTCAGGGTGATTTCACAAATAAAGTAGTCAGAATTTCAGAAGCACTAATCTTCAAGAAGGACGATAAAGATTTTGCTCTACTTTTTTCATGCCGTAGCTGAGGTAATTTCTTAATCAATTGGCACTTATAGCCAGCTCTGTAAATATTTGTTCTTCTTATATTGATAGTTGAATAAAAATACCCCCAAAAAATACAAAACATAATTTTATTGAGGTGGCAATGCTTTTTCAGCATTTTACAAATGGTAGGTCTAACAGCTAAAAAATAAAATGCAAAATCAAAGTGCAACTACCCTGTTTTATCATGCCTACACTTCTAAAATTTTTACTTCTTCTCTTTTTTATCTTCCTCGTCTTCTTTAGCAAACTTTAAATCCACGTAATTTACTTTATCATGCAATTGACATTTTTTTCATAGCTCACTAATTCTATGTAGTTTCAAAATCTACCGTTCTTTCATAATTCACCATAACCTATAATACTTCGTTTTTTATGTATTATTTATTCATAATTACTATTTTCTTTCATTACAGGCTTACAAACGTCAATCGAACTCAGTGAAAATTGCTAAAATCACTGCATTCACAATTATTGCTTCGTCATTCATTTTGGGCGCATTTATTTTAGCTTCGTCGTATTTGCAAGCCAAGGCTTCGTGCGATCAAGTGCAGGCTCTCGATTCAGTGTTGGAAAAGGAGTTGATGTTGGAAACACTGCAACAGGTGAACAAAGTGAGTATATATTAAGTTATTGCTCGCATTTAGTAAACACACGTCAGCTGAGAAGTTGACATTTTTCATTTTGTGAACGGTGTGTGAAGCCGACTGTCAAGCGGAGTAATTGTTCCTTAATTTTAAATCCAAAGTTTTTCTAATTATTTATCACAGCTATGTAAGTGAAAGTAATATATGAAAAAATTTGATAAGTAATTTAACTTAAAATTTAAAGTGTTGAATGGTTCAGAAATACTCAAAGATGCTTTTAGAAAATGATCTCTAAACAGTTGATCAACAGTTGCTTGATCTGAATACGCCAATTTCTGTCTTGCATTAAAAATGTATTAATTTTATTAATATTAAATGCACAATAGATCTGCACAAAGGTCGCAGTGCTTCCAGGCCTAATTGATTGAGAAATTTATTACAGTTTTACTCTAATAAATAGAAAAGTGAATGAAAGTTTTATAGGATTTCGCCAAGTCGATTTCAGTACTAGGTAATGACATCCCATCAACTAGTTTCTTATTCCTGCGATTTTCCTTGGAGAATCTGCAAGTTTAGCATGTAAACAAAACCAAATAAGCTTTAATTTGATTTGACATTCTGCTGTACGATGAATGAGTCAGAATTCGTTTTGGTATCGCCAACTCGAGTTCAGTAAAAAGTGGCGTACAGCGGAATGTCAATAAAACGAGATCGACGCAAATTTGCAAAACACAGTTCTTTTGTACGGCGAATCAGGTTGAATCCGCCGTAGAAGGGTGAATGTCCAGACAAAGAAGAATCTTCAATTTCTCGAAGTCATACAGAAAACTAAGGTGAAATATAAAGATGACGGCAGATACGAAGATGGCGGGCAAAGCACATAGATATACGAAAAGCGATATGAAAACGTAGATAAAATAAAGATAACAATGAAAGAAGAAGACAAATATAAAAATGATGAAGGCTAAAAGAAAGACGAAGATATACATTAAGATGAAGGCAAAGAAATAGGAACCAAAATATTAATATAAGACGATTGAAGAAAGAATGTCAAAAGAAATACGAAAACCAATATGAAGATAATGAGGAACCCAAAGGTCTAGAGAAATACGAAAACAAATACAAAGGTGGCGACAAAGATGAAAGCAAAACTAAAGGAACGATAAAAATTGACTCTAAGATAAAAATGAAGACAAAGAGAAGGACGAAGGCAAAGGCATACAAAAAAGGCAAAGCAAATACGAAAAGGAATGAAAGCCGAAGCGAGGACCAAGGCAAAGACAAACAAAACAAAGCGAGACATAAGTACGTATATAAAGAGGAAAACTATGAAGGCGAAAAGAGAGCAGAGAAAGACAAATACTAAAAGTAAAAAAAACATATGAAGATGAAGTCAAAGATTATGACGAATGCAAAGATGAAAGTAAAGACTTTCTCCGCATAAATCGCCAGCGCAAAGGTTTTCCTACACAGAGTGTCCACTACAAAGCAAGAAGAGAAAACCCTCTATGGAAATACGAATACTTTTTGAAACACCACGAAGACATGAAACACCAACCTGGTATCTAGAAAGAGATCTATCTGCTAGGCTAGATAACTTTAGGCGGCTAAAGATGGGGAGAAGCGAACAAGCAATTTCGGAGAATATGCTACATTCAACGATATAGAGGAATCGTTCTATACTTTTCACTTCCACTGTGGTCACGCGGGATACATCAAATTAACAAGGCTATTCGTATATTATCTCGAGTATTCGTATGACGGAAACGCAGATAAGCTACAGCACGCTAGCATACCCAATGTTTCTAAGGGTAAGGAGGACTGTGGTGCTCAGAGCAGAGGAAATCGTATGATAGTGTCAGACCGGTCGTTCGCTTTAAATCTACTAAAGGCGCAGAAGTCTGCTGGAAAGCAAAGAAGCATTCGAGATAATTTGGGCTTCCAGTCATAACGATAGAAAAGGTAATGGAAAGGTCAATAATCATGCGCCACGCGATTAGAGCGAAATATAACGACGGCAGGAATTGCATATGTTAAATCAAATAAGACAGCTAGGGACCAAGTGCGAGGCTCCAAATTTTCAGGCACATGCCCAAGTCTTATATTACACTGAGGCTCATAATGGGCTTACTTTCTGGGCACTGCTTTTTAAAAAAACATGCTTATAAATTAAAAGTTCCCAGTGCCATAAGAAGTAGGAAGAAGGAAATGGTAAAGTACAATCTGTGTTTGTGGCATGATATAACCTAAAGTGAGAAATTTAAATTATGCAAACTTACACTTCAATATAAATTCAAGTTTCTCACTTAACATGAGTGAAAATCAAAATGACCTCATACTTCGCATAGCGCCGCCTTTTATAGAACTGTGCTGCGACATATTCTACACATTGTTCTCTCTGTAGATTGTTCGTTATCACACTCTCGTGTCTTCGGTAGTCTAGTTATATCACATTACTCGCTATATTATATTTGTTCTGTCGCACACTGGTCGGTCTTGTATGGAGTTGGTGGCCAAAAATACTTGCAGTAGAGATATCAACGTGAAACTTTGGCCACGGCTTTAAAAATATGTGAGAATTATTTTTTTCATAAAATTAGTGCGGGTGATACCTTCATACCGACCCACAACCACCCACTTTCACCGCATGCATACAAAAAATAAGTAGATGTGGGGGGAAAGTGGTAAGATGTGTCTATCGCAAATACAATGTTTAATAGGATTAATTAAAGAAATTAAAGTTATTAAAAGATACTGCATACATAACAATAACAAAACAACAAACATACACAAAAGTTTACATTTGCATATCGTCGACTGGATAAAATAATGTCATATGTTACATGTGAGCACATATAACATACGACAATAATTTTTCAAGGTGAGGCTATCAGAAAACTGTCGCAAAACATAGTTAGTGGCAGAAAGTGGCAGCTGATATTAACACTTTAGTGAGGAACCCAACTTTAACTTTAGCTGAAATTGAAATATTTGTGCAAATAAACACTAGTAAAGGCACTGGTGAAATTTTAAATAACAAAAAAAAAAACAACAAGCTAAAAACACTAAAATTACTTCAAAATGAAGTAAATACCTTTGACTTCAATATTCATTTCCAGTTATTTCAATACAATAATATTTTATGTATTTTTAAAAAACTTAAATTTGCTCTTTATTATACTCAGCTGAGCAGAGCTCACATAGTATATTAACTTTCGCATAACGGTACCCCGTAATGGCATAAACTAATCGAGATAGATATATACTTTTATATATATATATGATCTGGGCGAAAAAAGAAATTCATTTAGCGATGTCCGTCCGGCCTCCCGTCTGCCCGTAAGCACGATAACTTGAGTAAATTTTGATGTATCTTGATGCAAATTGGTATGTAGGTTCCTGGGCACTCATCTCAGATCGCTATTTAAAATGAACGAAATCGGACTATAACCACGCCCACTTTTTCAATATCGAAAATTTCGAAAAACCGAAAAAGTGCGATAATTCATTACCAAAGACGGATAAAGCGATGAAACTTGGTAGGTGGGTTGACGTTAGGACGCAGAAGAGATAATTAGTAAAATATTGGACAATGAGGGTGGCACCGCCCACTTTTAAAAGAAGGTAATTTAAAAATTTTGCGAGCTGTAATTTGGCAGTCGTTGAATATATCATACTGAAATTTGGCAGGAACGTTACTCCTATTACTGTATTTGTGCTAAATAAAATTTAGCAAAATCGGATTACGAACACGCCCACTTTTTAAAAAAAAATTTTAAAGTCAAATTTTAACAAAAAATTGTATATCTTTACGGTATATAAGTAAATTATGTCAACATTCAACTCCAGTAATGACATGGTGCAACAAAATACAAAAAAGGAAAATTTCAAAATGGGCGTGGTTCCGTCCTTTTTCATTTAATTTGTCTAAAATTCTTTTAGTCCCATAGGTCGAACAAAAATTTACCAATCCTTTTGAAATTAGCTAGTGGCATAGATTCTATGAAGGTAACTGTTTTCTGTGAAAATAGGCGAAATCGGTTGAAGGCACGCCAAGTTTTTATACACAGTCGACCGTCTGTCCTTCCGCTCGCCCGTTAACACGATAACTTGACCAAAAATCGATATATCTTTACTAAACTTAGTTCACGTACTTATTTGAACTCACTTTATCTTGGTATAAAAAATTGTCGAAATCCGACTATGACCACGTCCACTTTTTCGATATCGAAAATTAAAAATGCCATAATTCTGTACCATATATGAAAAAAGGGATGAAACATGATCATTGGATTGTTTTATTGACGCAAAATATAACTTTAGAAAAAACTTTGTAAAATGGGTGTGACACCTACCATATTAAGTAGAAGAAAATAAAAAAGTTCTGCAGGGCGAAATCAAAAGACCTTGGATTCTTGGCAGGAATACTGTTCGTTGTATGACATATATAAATAAATTAGCGGTACCCGACAGATGATGTTCTGGGTGACCGTGGTCCACATTTTGGTCGATATCTCGAAAACGCCTTCACATATACAACTAAGTGCCACTCCCTTTTAAAACCCTCATTAATACCTTTAATACCCATATCGTACAAACACTGGTCCACCTTTATGGCGATATCCCGAAATGGCGTCCACCTATAGAACTATGGCCCACTCCCTTTTAAAATACTCTTTAATACCTTCCATTTGATACCCATGTCATACAAACACATTCCAAGGTTACCCTAGGTTCATTTCCCTACATGGTGATTTTCCCTTATTTTGTCTCCAAAGCTCTCAGCTGAGTATGTAATGTTCGGTTACGCCCGAACTTAGCCTTACTTACTTATTTTTAACTTGCTCACACTGCAAAAACCAACTAATACCATACCCTCACTTTTGAAGCTATTCTTAAAGAGTACAGTTCGAATACAACAAAAGCAAATATACCTATTAAAAGGCTGTTCTAATAAGAGATACTAACGATACATTTGGTGACAAACTTTACAATTTGACTTTTTTATTCTTGGCCTATGGAACCGATCACTGTGTGTCGCCTTCGCTAGTAGTGAATCATGGCGCAACGATACAAGGTGGCAGCATGGAACAGCTAATTATAAACTTTTTTTAATTGATTTGATACATTAACCTCCGGTGCCGTACGATTTTGACATTTGTCCATCGAATTTACAAAAACAAAATACATGGAATTTTTATTTATGTTTGTAGGTATGTCACCATGCTGCCACCTTGTATTATTCCGGTAGGTAGTGAATTTAGAGGTTTCGTTATTAAAAATTTTGAAACGCAGTAGTTTTTTTTTTTTTTTTTGAAAAAATTGTTTATCGAAATTTATTAAATTTCCCATTTTTTTCTTCAATAACGTATTTTTGTTAATTAAACCCAGAGTGTGCTATTTTAAGCGGTTAATTTACATAGAAATTAAAAATTTTCAATTGCATCAAACAAATATCTAACAAAATCATAAAATTAAAGCATACAATTTTCACAAGTTTGTAATTTCTCACACCAAATCCAACTGCGCAATAACACAAAATTAAAATAAATGCACAAATTCATCACACGCTAAAAAATAAAAAAATTAAATAAATTACTAGTACAAACCAACTGATGAAACCAGAAAATGGTAATTCACAATTCAATCGTAATAAGCAAATGCGGTTTTAAGAGGAAAATTGAAAAAAATAATATAAAAGATGGAAACGAAAGCGAAATAAATTGCAAACAGTAGTCAAATTCCCATAATTTTGTTTAAATAATTGTGAGAGTGTAGTTGCATGCGTGTGTGTATATGTATGCATTGCGAATAAATGCAACCGGCACCAGGTACCACCAGCACCAAGGAGGTGATTACGCGAAAGTCAGCTACACACAATTAAGTGGTTTGTTTGGGGTTATGGCAATGGTGAGCAAAGCAATTCAGATATGACGGTCCATTACGGTTAATGATAATAACGATAATGATAATAGTGATTGGTATGATGGTTATAATAATAATGAAGCTTATAACAACTAGTGTGATGTTGGCTATAATAAAGAGAATCCCATTGAATCATATAATGGACATGATAATGATGTGGCTGATTAAGAGTTACTGCGATGTTAGCAAATCACAATGCAGTAGTCTGCTACAAATATTTCAAATTTTTAACGCACAAACATACATATATTCACTTTCAACTTAAATTTATGTAGGTACTGTCGCTAAAAATTGTGGCATGTTAAAGTGAAAGCAATTTGAAGTGAAATGTTGCAATAATATAAACTCGACCAAAAATCGCATACAACTACCGACGGAATCACAACAACGGCAGCAACAAAATTTCGACACATATTCGTGGACAAAGGGGCGGCATTTATATATAAATGTTGCTATGAATGTATCTGCACTAACCCGCAGACTAAATGGTACATCTACATATCATATTGTAACGAATTTAGGGAAATCCCGCTTATTCCAAACCTTTTGCTAACGTTCGAATCGCTAAACTGTTGAAAAAATAACTCCAATATTCAATAATGCAAAATGGTCTTTATTAGACTACTTTGGGACTACTAAACACTTAACTTCACAATCAATAGCGTACTTCAATCAAAACTGATTAGTCACGCCTCAGCTGGCGATGCTTTTATACTCTCGGTCTCCTCGTTCACCCATTTCTCCTAAGGTCTAGTAATTTCGTAAACTTCATTCTTGGTTACCAGCCATATATGTACATGTATATTTGTAGTATGTAGCCATATGCGTGTGTATATGTGAGTACTACTTCGGCAGATGGTGAGTATCTCTCTGTTGCTTTGTATGTACATGTGTAAATGATGATTGATTTGTTAACGTGCATACGAGTGGCTGCTTAGTATCGGCTTAGCGATGGTAGTATCACTTATAAAAAAAAAAAAAAAAAAATAACAATGTTATTGTTATGTTAAATAGCGAGGTAGAAGGAAAGAAGACGCTGAGGGTGATGGCGGAGGGAGTGAGAATGAGTGAAGAAGAAACAGACCTAGGGAGATTAATGATTAATTCTGTGACAGCGAAACCCTGCTGCGAAACCCCGAATGCCCTCCATCTTTTCGAACTCTCGGTATTCTCAGCTGCAAGTCGAATCCATACCAGGTGGTGGCAAAGCGAATTCAACCAATTCGCCGTGCAGAAGAATGTCAAGTCAAAAGAAAATTTTACTTGATTTCGATTAACTGACATATTAAAGTACAAGGCGCTGTATGGAAAATAATCAAGAAGAAGCAATCAGCTGTTGGGATAACAACACCTGGTACTTAATTCGTCATGCTCAGCTGCCTTCACGCACAATTCTGTTTTGAACCTATTTTTTTACAGTTTTACCAATTTTATTTTTTTTTTGTTATATTCCTTGAAAACTTGCCTCTCAGTTTTTTGAAAATTCAGTATAATATCACAAACCCTTACCTTTTTACATTGAACAGCGTACACGTAGCAGTCTACTCTCTGACTATGCGTAGCGAAGTTAGCTGTGAAAGTACCTCAATCACAACCGTTGGCTCCCGTAAACCAAAAACATGCCAGCTGTGGTAATGAGTGCTAGCTTCACCATCGACATTGCTTTTTTTGATACACAGGCCACAGCCTCGTGCACCAGCTGAGGCTTCACTATCATGGTGCACGTCCATCTCTATGTCTCTATCTAGAAGTTATGATGTCCACATTTTCTCTTCATATTATTTGAATTCGAAAATGGCTCGAAATTACTTTACTTCTTTTGCAGTATCCACCATAACTCCAACGTTCTTCTTTCTACCAATAGAAGTGATGACAGACTTGTGTTACATATTGCAATTATGACGATGTCATTCGCATAACGCTATCAGTTGATTCCAACGTCCGATAGTGGTTTCAAAAAAATCATCCATTTCGGGGCTTTATAAAAGCGTAAATATAAATTTCTTAATGATAACACTACTCGTTTCGTAGCTCCCAACTGCACCTTTCCATCTTCTACTTTGGCTTCAGCAAATACTTCATTTTAGAAGAGCTCTGTTCATTTGTATTATTGAAAACCCCTTCTATGTTGCCAGATGTTGAATAATAACCCCTGTCTCAGAGAAGAGGTTATACTTCAGTTCGGAATGTCGTTGTGGTGAGACATTCGGCAAATTAGTTGCTAGAAAGGCACTCACTTCTTCCTCAGCGCGTTTATACACCATTCGGAAATATTAATAGTTAGTTTTATTTTCCTCCTGGTATAAGATCTCAAATCGGGCTGGGCCCAAGCTAGGAGGGGTGACCCTAGAGGAGAAACCTTATACAAAATATCTAGGTATCATTCTAGACAGTAAGTTGTTGTGGAAGATCAACGTAGAGAGTGAAGAAAGTCTCGACAGTACTTATGCATATAGAAGAATTCTTGGGTGTACGTGGAGTCTATCGGCTTCTCTCTTATTGGGTATATATTAACTTGGGTCGATTTGTATGGACGAAAGTTAACCGATATCGCGCCATCGATTTTTCGATAGGATTTGGGCTCAGGAAAAAAGGTTCCACTACGCATACCCAAAAAAAAGAATTTTCGAGCCTGCGAAAAAAATGGCGAAAGGGTCCATTTTTCAACCAAAACACTCCCCAAAACCCAAAAAATATTTTTTTTTTTCAAAAAACTGTTATCGCCAACGTTTTTACAGCAGTTTTTTGAAAACAAAAATATTTTTTGGGTTTTGGACAGTGTTTTTGGTCGAAAAATTTACCCTTTCGCCTTTTTTTCGCAGGCTCGAAAATTATTTTTTTGGGTATGCGTAGTGGAACTTTTTCCTGAGCCCAAATCCTATCGAAAAATCGATGGCGCGATATCGGTTAATAAATCGACCCAGTCTAGTATATACAGCAATTTGGATTACAGCGATCAAAGCAGCTTTAGCGTACACAGTAGGTCCATGGTAGTATAGCGTCATCAATTATAGGACGAACAGACTAGATAATTCTGTGCATGCGCTTCTATGGGGCTTTTGGAGCCGTAATAGAGGTTGGAGGTTGGAGATACAGTGGTACTCACCCTGATGGTTCCAAGGTAATTGAAGGAATTGGGTTTGTGTTCTGAATCGGAATTAGCATATCGTACAAGCTGCCGGAAATAGTAGCCGTGGCCGAAGCCGTAGAAATACTACTTGACAGACAAGGAGCAATTAAGGCAATAAACTTGCGTAGCACAACATATAAAAGTGTGTTAGAGTGTAAGAATCCTCTGGAAAGAATCAAGATGGGGGGAAGTGGACATCTATATTGGGTTCCTGAAAAATATGGATATGAAAAAGCTAGCTGATCTTTTCTCTGGGTTAAGCTTTATGAAGTCTTGCTGCTGCCAGAGTAGACATTAACTATTGTGTGCTGTGGCAGAATTATCTTGCTATATACCGAGTAACTTTACAACAAACTGTTTGAATTGCTTATGGAAGTATAACTACTGAACGCTGTGCTCCATAAAATAGTAGTGCACCTTATCACACAAAAATAATACTTCATAGCTCAAAAATACTTGACTGTACAATATACAGTGCACACAAATAGTCCCTGTCACCACTGCTCTACAGCTACAACTATATACAACTTATAAGTAAAATAATATGACAGCGACTGTTATGCGTCTCAATAATGTGGTTAAACAACGAATTTGGTAAATGCAAGTCAAATCGTACAAAACCATTTTTGCTTTATATATGTACATACTTACAACCATTTACGTATATGAACATATAATATAAACATATTGCATACTTAGTTAAATATGAAATGTGTTACCACAACAGCTGTTTTTGCTTGTTTATATATGATACGAGTTGCTCGCTTAAGTCTTTTGTTTGTATGTTTTCGTTTGTCAAGTTATAACTGGCAGCACAAGCATGGCGAAATATGCACTCGCTACTATTTTTTCGATTTAGTTATATAAATAAGTTTATACACACGTTAATGATTATATGTATATATGTATAAAGATTATGTATATGTATGTATATAAGCGTTAGCAAATACGTTTTTTTTTCTTTTCTTGTCTTTTTTTTTGCTGCGCACTGATTATGTAAGATTTTTTCAGTTGCTTTAAATAAATATATAAAATATTAAAGCTTTAGCTTATAAAACTAGCAACCCATATGTAGCAATATGTTATCATCAAATGTATAGTTGGATGTGGTATGTATGTACATATGTATGTTTTAGTGTATTTTTATACTCAGCGTGCTTTGCACACAGAGTATATTAACTTCGATTGGACAGGTATAAAGGAGCCATGAGCCATGTCCGTCCATCTGTCCGTTAACACGATAACTTGAGTAAATATTGAGACATCTTCACCAAATTTGGTACACGAGCTTATCTGGGCCCAGAATAGATTGGTATTGAAAATTAGCGAAACCGGATGATAACCACGCCCACTTTTTATATATATATACAATTTTGGAAAACATAAAAAACCTAATAAATTAGTAAATAATGCACCTAGAATGATGAAATTTGACGAGTGGACTGATATTGAGACTCTTGATAAAAATTTGGAAAAAACTTTTAAAATGGGTGTGGCACCGCCCACTTGTGATAGACTCAATTAACAAATATTATTAATCATAAATCAAAAATCGTTAAACTTATCGTGACAAAATTCGGCAGAGAGGTTGCCTTTACTATACGGAATGCTTCGAAGAAATATTATCGAAATCGGTTAAGGACCACGCCCACTTTTATATAAAAGATTTTTTAAAGGGTCGTGGACGAATAAAATAACATATATCTTTGCAAAAAAAGAGCTTTATATCAATGGTATTTCCTTTCCCAAGTGGATTTATAACAATAAATGGGAAAAACTTCAAATTTAAAAAAATGGGAGTGGCACCACCCCTTTTATGACTAAGCCTGTTTCGGGAGCCATAACTCGCAGAAAAATTAACGGATCGTAATAAAATTGGATACAAACATTTTCCCTATAATAGAAAATATTTCTAGTAAAAATGGACGGGATCGGTTAAAGACCACGGCAAGTTAGATATAAAACAAGTTTAAAAGTGTCGTAGACTAGAATCATAAGCTATAACTTGGCAAAAAATAGTTTTGAAACAACGATATTTCACTTATCAAGATTTATTGTAAGATTAAATGGGGAGACATTTTTTTTAAACGGGCGGTGCCACGTGTTATGTAGAAAAGTAATTTGTTTGAAATGAAATGTGTAATTGAAGCTCACGCTGAGTATATAATGTTCGGTTAGACCCGAACTTAGACACCTTTACTTGTTTTATATTGTATAGATTTTCAAAGAAGCTAGAATCCACATATTGTATAACAAGACATTCAAGGTTGTGGGAGGTTTTGCTACGGCGATAAATCTACTGCTTAGATGAAGATGAAGATACAAATCACACTAAGAGGAAGCCTATATTTTTAGTTGGACTTCTAGCAATACACTGGTGAAGTAGTTTTTGAATGGTGCAGGTACAAACACACATACAAACAAACACACGCAAGAACGCCCCATCTTTCCAGCAAACATTCGAAGTCAAAAAAAGAGTCACAAAGGAGTTCTAATTCGGATCGCTTACGCTCATTATGAGCTCGTTTATGAGTCCAGAATGAATGTATTTCCCTTCCTGCGATGGTCGATCGATATAAGTTTTGTTTCATACATTGTATGAGCCTAAATAAGAGTCTGATATGACTCCTAATAATCTTTTAAAAAGCTCATACATTGTTTCTTATGTGACATTTGTGCCGAGTCATTTACAAGCTTGATATAAGGGATTAGATTGGCTTGATCACGGCCGATTTTGGACCCATGGCATTAAAAATTGGGACTCATATCCTCAATATTGGATGGGAAACAGGAATTTCGGAGGAAACCCATAAATTTAGAGCATACCGACGTGAGCGGTAATTAAAAAAAAACTGGCTCAGCAGAGCAACCCGGGCATACCACGAAGGAAGTTTTGCTCAAATACTTACATTGTTAAAATGCGGATCATTGCGGAGATGATTAGATAGGAGCGTCCATGCTAATTTAAAATGGAAACAGCAAGCAAGACACATTATAAAGAAAATATTTCTAAATAAAATATGAATATTTGTACCAAAGTGTTTTTTTTTTTGCTGAACACTCTTGGCATATAGCTCATAATTTTCATCATATCGGAGTCACAAAAGACTTCTATATGATCATATTTTTCACATATTTTGGTCACATATCGGTTTCCCAAGTTATGAGCGCTCTCAGAGAATGTTTGAGGGTAAGAACAAGTTTCAATTCTGGTCTATTCCAGAATTGGTTTCAATGCAGGTTTATCATGATTCAATAGCAGGAGGTCTCGGATGTAGCTTTTATTTTAAATTTGACTCGGAACTCGTGGTTGTTTTTTAAAAGGACAGGCGAAACGAGAAGAACTGTTCAAAAAATTACTAAAATTCGGAAGAAGTATATGCATGGTAGTGAGTAATATAATATTTAAATAATAAATTAAATTTAAGTTTAAAACTGTCTTGGAGAGTATATCGCCTAGATATTCCTTCATTAAACACTAGCCAAGGAACAAAGAAAGAGAAAAAAATAACAAGAATAATGCCAAGAACATTGTCTGAACATGAGGGTGCTCGAGATGTCACTATAAGGCCCATAATTTTTTTTAGTGTAAATACTTTTATTTAAGTGCTATTCAGTATAAACTACTTGAGAAGTTTACGCTTTCACTCACAGACCATTGGTTCGCGAATAAAATATTGTGGCGAATATTAGCATCACTATGCTATGTACTATGTTAGTAAATAATCACAACAACAAAAACATTAAAGCAAGCCACTCTTGTGTACATAAACACATCAATCATCATTCACACACATGTATAGAAGGCAACGAAGAGATCTCGCACACAGAGATGTAGTCATCAGCCGGATTAGTTACTCACACATACACACGCCTATGGCTATAAGAAAAGCATAAACTACAAATATGCATGTATATAGCTGGTAACCAAGCATGAGATATAACTGTTCTCGAACAGATTTTTGCGAAATTACTACACCTTAGGAGAAATGGGTGTTCTCGTTCATCCACGAGAGTAAAAAAGCAGCGCAAGCTGAGAAATCAGTAATCAGTTTGATTTAAACACGCTTTTGTAAAGTACGTGCTATTTAAGTATAATTGTACTACTCCCAAAGGAGACTAATTTAAGACCATATTGCAATACTGAATATTGGAGTCATTTTTTCGACAGTACAGCGATATGAACGTTAGTAGAAGGTGCAAAATATCAGAAATTCTCAGAATTTGTTACAATATACTCAAATATTTATTTGCATTGTGTCTGCTTCTTTTATTCTCCTGTTGTTCACTTTTACAGTGAGGCGTATGAAGTTGTTACCAAAGGTGCCACTATTTGTGATGCTATTGAAGCAGTCTAGAGACTATAACGGTGTACTTATAATGACACTGAAAGAGGCTTCTTAAACAAATCTTTAATATAGTGTCCTTAAGCAAATTCTGTGTTATGGCATTTCGGTAGAATTAGCCGACGATATGTAAACATATTCTAATTTACAGCAGTTCAATGTGTTTAAATGCTGTTCTGTGCCATGGAATTCGGGACTTCCAAGAACTGATCAGCAAGACTTCTAAAAGAAATGTAAACCTGGTTCGGGTTAGGAAACGAAAACGAGTTTTATATAACGTATTCAATGTGAGCGAGAATCTAATCCAAAACAACCAAAAACTGGTCTAGAGAATCGAAGCTCTATTCACAAAGAAAAGGGCCTTCTTAGCTTTAGCATAGAGAAGCTATCAACAAAAAAAACAAAAAAAACATTCTACACGTTTAAGTACATTTTATATCTTCATCTGGGATATCTGGCAATTATTAAGCACTTACAAATAACAACTGCAGATCAATCGACGTTGTTCGTAATTGTTTGCTCTTTTTATAAGTAAATGACAACTATCCTTGAGGAAGATATAATAATACCGAAACGCGTAGAAAGATAATGTAAAACATTGCTTTACGCTTGAACTCCAATTAACAAAAAAGCTGTAAAACAAAACACAAAAATAATGACAATATTGGCATATTAAAAAGTATCAAACTTGCTAATTCTATGCACTGTTCTTGAATATTTAATCATATCTAATTGTATTCATTTAAGTTTGATTGTGATTTGATTTTAAATGCAGTATTTAGTGTGAATGTTTTTGGTTATATGGTTATACCCAATAATTACGAGTTTATTTCTAAAAGCAGTTATAGATAAATGTCGTGCGAAATGTCGTAATTTGTGTGGTGCATACCAGTTTCGGTGACTACATACGTATGTATGTATATAAAACCGAAGCAATCGGCGCTTTCAGTGAACACTACTTTTGTTGATACGTTGCAAACATGTTTCCGTCCGTTGAGTGATAGAAAATTTGTTCGCTGGACGGCGAGTTGCCAAATGAAACATTTATCCTTAAATTTTAAGGGAAAATACTTCTTAAATTATTTTTCACACTCCAGAATATAATTAAGAGGGATTCATGGTTCAGATATATGATTGGCTCATCTGTACAACAACAAAATATGTTAGTTCATATTGTCAAATTCTGCGTGTTGGTGTTATGCGAATGGAATGGAATGAAAACATAAAACTTAGCAGCTTTTGTGTGTAGTAAGAAAATGTTGTCAATGTGTTGGTTTCATTTTCAGTTTGCCATCTCCTTTTGACAATCCCATCGACCATGCAATAAAAAAAATAAAAATGATGAAATGAGCCAACCATATAATTGAGCCATGGAGGGATTCATAAGCAAAACTTTAAAATGTCAAAGAACTGTCAAACGAAAAAACACGTTGAGCGAATGTAGCGAAACAAAACTTATTCTCAGTAATTTTACGTAAAATTCCAAGCATTGAGTGAATCAAAAATACTTAATACTCATTGGTGCGTTCAGAAAATGGGCACTGATCAACACTTGTGTTCGCTGAAAGCGCCCAATGTGGTGTGAAATCCTGCTCTAATCTTAAAATCAAATTCTGTGTGTGCGTGTGTTCCTTATGAAAACTGATGGCTATAGGTTCCTTCGATCAAGAGGAAGGTTTTTCATATTTCAGAACTAAGAATTTTAAATAAAAATTTTTTTGTTCTTTCAATTTTACGTGCGCCACTGGGTGGTGCGCAAATTTTGTATGTCAGCAAAAGTTACTCATATGCCATGTACGTACTCAAGTGCAGAACTTTTGTTTGTCCATAGCATTAAATTCACAAAAAGTTAAAGCGAAGAATGATAAATTAGATAAATGAGGGATCTAAGAAAGAAGAAGGTAGAGGGTGTAAAAAAGAAGAGGGAGAGATAAGGATATTATAAAGGGTAAGAATGAGAAAAATTGGGAGATACATTTTGAAGAAGACCAATAAAGTCTTATATACTGATTGCTTGAATTTGAGTAACGGGAAGGAATGCGTTAAAATAGCCCTTCTTATTTACATTAGTATCTGCCCAACCCGAGCAACGCCGGGTACGCTGCTAGTAAATTATAAATACATGTGAGGAGCTGGGTGCAAATACCAATATACATGCGTACAACTGTCAGCAAAACTTTAATCAACTTTATTTAATGATTTGGGAAAAATTTAAACAACGTGACATCAGGATGGACAAGGCGACAGCTGTTTCGATTATACCTTGTAAATCTCTTCAAAACCTTTTCTCCTGGGAGTGGGATTTGAACCCGCACTCCTACGATGGTTGAAGTATTACAAATGCATTCAGCCACGTCAAGCTTTAGTTGTTATAAACCTTATCCCAATTGCCTTCTTTGCATATTTTTCTTTATTCACAATGCATACTTCGTATGTCATCATGTGTTAAAGTTATGCGTTGGTAAGACGGTTTCAAAGAAACTAGGTGTTGTTGCTTTTTGTTCTATTTATAGAACTACAACGAATTAACCAATGTTGTCTATTTGTATGAGTTTTAAGCGGGGATTACCCTTATTGCTTTAAATGTTTTCATACATACTGTTCTGGAGACCGAATGTGGAAGATGGGGCCAGGAAAGCCGCTGTTGTCTTGTACTGCTGCAGGGCGGTTATCACTAAAAGATGGGAATTCTCGCCAAAATTAGTACACTGGCTTTATGTGATGGTTATCAAGCTGATTCTGTTCTATGTGGTTCCGGTTTGATTAAATGCATTGAACACGGCGACCACCACCAAAATATTAGTGTCAGTACAACGAGCGGCGCTGATTGGTATCAGCGGCGCTCTTAGAACAACACCTAACTTGGCATTGAATGTCATACTGAACATACATACATCCAGTAGATATTGCGGGAAAGGCGGTCGCGGCCCGGTCGTTGGTCGGGCTTCATGCTATGGGTTATGGACATTTCTAATTTCGGGCACTCTGGCGTTCTTACCAGGACCGACTTGTGCCGATAACTGCTCCATGGCTCCATGTGCAACCCTCACCCCAGTCATTCCCCCGAGAGAGGCATGTGAAGGGGGCTCATCTGTGGAAGAGGACCAGTCGACTTGTTCACGGATGGATCGAAGCTGAACGGAAAGGTTGGTGGGTGGGTCTTATGTCAAGAGCTAAATGTAAACCACAATTTTAAGTTGGCTGATCACTGCAGTGTCTTTAAAGCGGGAGTTGCTGCGATTAAGGATACGCTGAATGAAATTGTACACAGTGCTACTACGGTTAGGGAATTTAACATCTACTCTGATAGTCAAGCGGCTATCAAGGCAAGAAGCTCATCCATAGTGTGATCGAGGCTGATCTGGGAGTGGCTGATCTCGCTTGCGTTTGCATCGAACTATTTTATGTTGAAGATTATATGGGTCTCGGGCCACAGTGATATCCCGGGAAACTGTCAAGCTGATCTCTTAGGCAGCATCGGTACAATTGAACAAAATGAAGATGGTGGTAGGGATTTCGAAATTCCGCTGGCCACCTGCGGTCTGCTCCTGCATAAATGGGCCTCGAGTCAGTTCAGCAAGCGTTAGGCGGACAACATCTCTTAAAGGGTAGCAAGATCCTTCTGGTAGGTGGTCTGCCGAAATGATTGTGTTCACTAAAGCTCATCTATCAATGCCCATCGGTATTTCTAAAACTAGTTGGGTTGCCTTGTTGTACTTCACACACTATTAAAAGCTCGTTTGTGACATTTTAGTAAAGTCAAGCAAGCGCAACTGCATTTGGTTAAGACCGCGCCGTAATTTCCCCTATCGGATGCCATCCATTTGTTATATTTTAATATTTTGCTTAGTGATTTAACAGGAAGAGATGAGTTGGTGAGTGCGAAGATAATGGAAATAAATTGTACTTTTACTATGTAAGAATAGAATATCGCAGTATCGTACAAACAGTGTGAGTAAATTGTTCAGCTAATACCACCTAAGTATGTTGTTACGGCGGCAAGACCACAGATAGGGCGCGCTCGTAATAATGGTGGGGAGAGAAGAAAAGAAAATACACAAACGAATTCGTTATAAAAAAGTGAACAATAATATTTATTAAAATAAATGGAAATGCAAATTCAACGTTAGTCCACTTAATCACAATAAATGAAATTGGTTAGAAAAAGATACACAGCAATGTTTATTGAAATAAAATTAAATGCAAATGCAAAGTTAATCTACTCAATCACAATAAGTGAAATTGGTTAGACAATAAAATTAAAGTAAAGGCAACTGCAAGATAATCCACTTACTCACATTCAATATTTCCGATGACGGAAGTGTAAAAATGAATTTTAGAATTTTAAATAGAATTGAAGGGCTTACCTTTGGTGGCTTGGCTGCTGGCGGTTTCTTAGACGTTCGCAAAGAAGTGAAAGAGGTAAAAAACCTTTTGTTCGCGGTCACCGCCGAATCCTAGGCTTAACTATTATCCGGCGGGGTAAACGGTTATCGGTATAAACCGATATGTATAAATGAAAGATGTGAGGTAAAAGGACAACGAAAAGAAAAAGTTAAGTAATACGAGGGTGCACCGCCATATTTAGGCTTGTGGCCTAAACATATGTATTTAGAATTTTTTCTTATGTGTTAACAAAAATTTTTACTTTCTGGCACAGACATAGTTTTCGTATTGAAGGTCTTAAAATCCACAGAACACGTACACAAAAACAATGACGCAGCCACATACATTAACAAATGTGTGCTAATTTATCAGACAGTAAAAACTAACTCATCTGTTTGTAAACGTTTCAGAATGCAAATTTTAAAACTCCCCAAAAATCATATTGACACAGAGATATGTAAATAAACCAGAGTATATGAATTATGCAAACAAGTCAACTCGAAAATTTAAGAGTACTCATAAATTTAGAATTTCAGATGAAATTTATTGAGTGCCATAACTAGTTTCGTTCAAGATATATTTTTTTTATACAGGTACATACGTAAGTATGTATGTACGTAAATTTGGCAACATTTTTCGCTGGTTAAACTTTTGTATTCTTGGAAATTATAAAATTAATCAGAGGGTTCAAAAAAATACTTCAATTTCAAATGCAAATATATGTATAATGCTTTGCGGATAAAATGTGTATTGAAAAAGCGCACAAGTATGTAAATAGTAAACAAAGGAAATTTTTTGGAACAAACGAGTCTTTTGTTGGCTTAAGCAGTGAGTAAGAAAGCTTTTAGTTTGATTATAGCTAAACCAAGTTTTTGTTTTTTAAACCACATCCGCCATTCACTCATAAACACAACTACATACATTAGCGAATTGAAAAATAGCAGTGGCGATTTTAATCAAATTTCGTTAATTATGTTCTTTTTTATTTTTTTTTCTCAAAATTGTTTTCGAAAAAATTCGAGAAATTTTTATGACAATTTATAACTTTTATTCGAAGTTCTATGCATTTTTCTTTTGGAAAGAAATTGTCCATAATCAATCAAAAATTAGTGGGACGAAAAAACTGCATATTCGAAAAATTTTAGAGACCTCCAAATAAAAGTTCGAAATTTTCGCCATATTTTCAGGAATTTTCAATTTTTTTCGAAAACGTTTTAGAGATTGGGTTGCATAGCTTTAGTCACAAAATATATGGATTTTTTTTAATTAAAACGTAAAAAAAAGGGTTTTGTTAACTAAATTTGGTGAAAATTGCCACTGCTGCTTTTCTGTTCGCAGCTGTATATACTTAACCATTTAGGGGCCCATATTCGATAAAAATAACTACACATATTGGACCAAGCTGGTGAAAATAAACTTTTTAATTTACTTGAACGATCAGTTAACAGTACACAAACAACAATTTAAAACTAAAACTAGAGACATTTTTCGTAGGGCCACCTGTTGAAACAAGATTATAAATTATAGTCCGCCGCCCTCTGTGATATTTTAATGCTGGCAGCTTTATGTACCTTCTCGGACGCCATTTATTTGAATAGTAATATGCGTTTAGGCCACTTGTAGTTGACATCTATTTGAAGTCGATGCCTCTACCAGCATCCCTGCAGACTACCTCGTTAGCCTATTCAATACCCCGGATTCATAACTGACCTCGAACCAATATAATTTCCTAACTTCATTTAAAGTATTGAGTACGCTTAGTTCGGACAACATTTTTAAGACTAACTTTCTACCGCTGTCAGCCCGCAGTACTGTCCATTCGATGTCTCTTGCGTTAAAGTCGCCCGCAACCATCAGATTACCAGTTAGATCCCTTAAATCATCTTCTATGAGTTATGTTTCGTTGTTGTTGTTGTTGTTATAGCAGTGAAATGGGGTTACACTGAAGTGAAAGCCCTTGGTCGGGAAAAATCCCTAGTTGCTCCGGTACATAACATAACATAACATTTTTTATTCATTTTCTTTCAAAACAGCATATATGTTACAATAGCGACTTAAATTAAATTAACCAAAATTACAGAAAGAAAAGTAAGGCATTCTGTAAAAATATTTGTATTTTAGTATCGAATGCCATCTGCGAATAAAATTGAATTTAAAGACATGTAAAATAGTGCGTGGGGTGAAGTTTGATTAAAAATAATAAGCAATAAATTATATTAATCCAGTATGTCATATATTTTTTTAAATGCTAGGGTTCAGCAAAATTTTGATGTCTTCGTGTGATTTCTCTAGTAGAAAAGATTTAACCTTTCCCAAAAACTCATTCAGATTTCTAGTGACACGTATACATGCAGGCGATCGTAAAGAAGTTTTTGAAGTTGGTTGTTCGAGAGGTCGGGACATACATAAGTCCATATGAGTTTTGCCTCAAGTTATAACTATCCGAGACCAGGCTATGTAAATACCCACAGCGAATGAAAAATATCTTTAACGTTTTATAGTAGTACATATGCTTAACAGGAAGAACTTTCAGATCCCTAAATAACTCCATAGAGTGGTGAAAACCATCAGCATTACATATTTTTCTTATGACCCATTTTTGAATAGTTAGAAGCTGCTGGATTTTATTACCTGAAGCGCCACCCCAACAGGTTATACCATATTGGAGCTTGGAGTGGACTAAAGCGTAGTAAATAGGTTTAAGTGTTTCGTTTGAACAAACTTTTCTTAAATTGTAAAAATAACGAGCGGAAATCGCAAGTAGGACTTCAAACGAAAAATATGCGTAGACCAACTCAAGTTTTGGTCAACAATAACACCAAGATATTGGAAGTCGCTTACTTTTTCAATAGTGAAGCATTTATCGCAACAGTTTAATTCAGCTTTAAACGATGCACAGAACAGAAAATTATTTAGTACAAAACGTTTGCAGTCAATAGCATGGAATACAATGGCTATATCAGATGAGGATTTTGGATGCAAATTGAAATACATCAACTTCGTTTTCTTGCTGACAGAGAGCTTATGTACTGCAAACCACACTCTTAGCAAATGCACATCGTTATTGATTCCTGCTACCAAATCCAGATAGTTCGATGAACCATAGGCGATAGCAAGGTCGTCAGCAAAGGCTGTTACTTTTCCATACAAGGGCAGCGAGAATATTGAATTTAGGTAAATCAAAAATAGAATAGGACCTAAGACAGATCCTTGAGGTACACCTAAGCTAATTGTAACTGGGTTACTTATACTACTTCCAAGTTTTACTTTTTGAATTCTTCCTGACAAATAAGATTTAAACCAATTATATATAAACCCACGGAAACCGGCACAATACAATTTGTCTAATAAAATTTGGTGATCAACCATGTCAAATGCTTTAGTGATATCAACAAACAGTCCAGCACGGTTCTTTTTATTGTCTAGTTCCCTATATATGTAAGAACAAAAGTCCAGCAAGGCATCTTCTGTTGACCGCCCACATCGGAACCCGAATTGCATTGAGCTGAAATAGTTATTATTGTCAAGAAATGATATGATTCGACCATTAACCAGTTTTCCAAAAAATTTTGAAATTGAAGACAGTAATGAAATAGGCCTGTATTTATTTATATCCGTTTTGTCACCCATTTTAAATAAAGGAATGACAACAGCGCATTTTAAAACTGAAGGAAATGATCCATCTAAAATACTCATATTAAACAAATGCGTTAGGATATCAACTAAATTTAGTGCCACATATTTAAGAGTCTGAATCGAAATTCCATCACATCCACATGATCTAGAGTTATTCAGAGAATTAATTGTTTTTAAAACTTCAATGCCAGTAAATGGCTCGAAAAAAACTATTTCCCCAATTCGAGAACTCAGGTACCAGAGCGGAGGATTCGAAAACAGCAGATTGCCCTATTGATAGAAAGTGATCATTGAAAAGGTTTGCCACTGCTGGAGCATCAGAAAAGCTCACGCTACCATCACATAAAACAATTGATGTGTTATTAGCTTTACAACTGCGATTCAGAAGACCGTTAATGATATTCCATTCCTTCTTTGGATTGCCATGGGAGGACCTAAACTCATTTCGATAGATATTATTATGCTCCAAGTGTACTTCTTTTTTCAGTTCTCTACATAATTTCATATACCTGCCTCGAAGGTTTGCGTTTGATGGGTGGTTTTTGCACTTTTTTCCAAGCCATAGAACCGGCTGCGTTGGGAAGCATAGTTATTTTTCGTCTCTAAGGTTTTAAATGGGATCATTCTGGTATAAGTAGAAGCTGTCTATCAGCGCCGCAGTTATACTGGCGTAGCCTTGTCCAGCTACACGATTCACGGTAATGCCGTTAGCGTCCGCGATCCTGATCGTGGCAGTGCCGGTATTGCCCATATGCCAATTACTTCAATACCTTATTTTGTATATGTACAGCAGCGAACAGAAAAATAGCAGTCGTAATTTTCTTTTTTCAAATTGTATCAATTAAGTTCTTCTTTTTTATTCGTTATTTTAAGAAAAGGCTTCTATGAATTTTGAAACTTTGCAACCCAATCTCACAAACGTGTTCTAAAAAAATTCGAAAAAACGTGAAAATTTCGAACTTTTTATCTGGAGTTCACTTAATCTTTGAGTATGCAGTTTTGTAACCCAATAATTTAATCTAAAAAAGTACTAGTTAGGGTCTCACAAAGTTCGCATTGATTTTTGGCAATTTTTTCGAAGAGTGTTTCAGATTTTTTTTTTTTTCATATAAAAAATTGTTTCACACTTTGTATAAAGGAAAATGCGAATTTCGAAAGACCTATAACTTGTACTTTGTTAGACTAAAATTATTTGGGCTACAAAACTTCATACTCAAAAAAATTCAGAGAATTATAATTTTTTCGAAAATGTTTTTGAGATTGGTTTGCATAGATCAGATACAAATTTCATAAAAGTTTTTTCTTAGAATAACGAGGATAAAAGAAAAACGAAATTAATTGGCTAAATTTGATGAAAATTGCCAGTGCTATTTTTATTACTCGCTGCTGTGCGTATATATTGAAGTTTTTCAATGAATTTGTAAAGATCTTGAACTTTTATAACAAGCAGGTCAGCGGGCATCTTCATTAAAGTAGAAACTACAATCGCACTGTGTTTACTCAAGCCATAAATTACTTCTTACATAGTTAAGTACATAATTACATAAATACATGCATACATGCATACATACGTACATAAATATATATATAACGAGTAATCTTCCTGCTAATCACAATGCTAGATAGCTTAGCAGAAAAAGTTGGTATCTTAATTGCAATCTTCTAACCGATTTTATTGCTTGGCTGACATTGGTAATTTCCATAAAATTTGTATTAAAAACAATCGCAGGTAATGAACCAATGAACCAATGATTAACTCAAATACCAGTGGCAAAAAAATTTAATTGCACATTGGCAAAACAATATTTTTTTACCAAAATTGTCACTTACGTTTAAAGCAATTATAATTTTTTTTCTAAAACATTTATTTTGCGACTTAGCAAAAACTCTATAAAAATACGCCGCCAATTTTTATGTGTGTGTGTGTGTTAGTGTTCGCATGTAGTTCCTTGCATGTAGCTTTTATCGTAATTGTCTGGCTTCTTTTAATAGTAAATTTATAGCGAATAGTAATTTTTGTAATTAGGAATAATTGTGGTCTTTAAAAACGTAAGCGCATACACATTAATATGTACATACATTTTTTGACAGGTGAGTACAAATTGTATCGTTCAACGTTCAAACAGCCTACAAACCAAAGCACTGTATATTAGTATAGCACAGTTCCGTACTAGCGCAGTACTATCTAATTATGAGACGGTACTAGTTCTAATTCGGCCGCGCCACAGTGCTTTTAACTACACTTTTAACATTGTGATTGCCTACGAAATGGCCATTGTCACCCTTTGCAAACCTTTTGGACGCGTTCTTAACTGGTTCGGTTGTAGGTAGTTCTGAAATAGTCACTGCCCTTAGTAATTAATTTAAATTTCTCATGCCTCAGGCTGTAATGGGAAATAGGCGCTTCACATGTCTGTCTCCTATATTCGCTGCAGGGAGCTTTAGGGATAATTTGGATGCAATTTTTTTTCGGACGTTGTCGACCGTTTTCTACTTCAGTTTAGTTACGGTTTTCGCAATCACTTGGGCACAATATTCGAATAACTGCGGGACCTTTTCGGGGTCATTTTGGAAACCTTTCGGAATTGCTATCGGGATTCGTTTAAAAAAAACTTTACCGTATCAGTTCGTGATCTAATCCAAAACACTTAGAGATGATTTCTGAACCAAAACAATACCATGTTACATTTTGTGGTTAGTTTCAAAATCGTCACCAGTGACAATAAGACAAAAGTCACAAATACGTTTCGGAAAAAACCGTCTGAGGAAGTAACTAGTTTCAAAAAAGTCGCTGGCTCGTAATAAGTCAATAGTGATAAATGTGCCATAAGTGACAAATACGACAAAACAAGTCACTAGTGACGAAAAAGTCACTTGTTCAACTTTCCGATTCAAACAAAAATTAATTGGTTAATGAATCACAAAAATGGACTTTAACATTTTTCGGAATGGTCCCGAACTAGTTTCAAAAAATTTACAGCGTAGTAATAAGCCATCAGTGATAAATGAGTCATACGTGACAAATAAGACAAAAACAAGTCACTAGTGACGAAAAAGTCACTTGTCCACGAAACTTTCCGGTTCAAACAAAAATTAATTTTTAATGAACCACAAAAACAGATTTTAACTTTTTTCGGAATGGTTTTGAAGTTATCCGGAAATGGACTCGAAAAGGTCAACAACTGGACCTGGGAATAGTAATAGGAATATGAATGTGAATAGGAATAAGAGTAGGAATAAGAATAGAAATTTGAATAGTAATTTTAAATAGAAATAGGAAAAGAAGTAGGAAAAAGAACCGGAATAATAATCTTATTGGAATAGAAATAGGAATGGCAACAGGAACAGCAAAAGCAATCGGAATTTATTCCTTTTCCAATAAGAACAGAGGAAGGAACAGGAATAGGAATAATAACAGGAATAAGAATCAAAATAGGCATATTAATAAGAATAGAACTGAAAATAGGAACAGGAAATAAATAGGAATCGGAATGGAATAGAAATAGGACTAGGAACAGAAAGTGGAAGACACATAGGCAGGTGGAGAGGAATGTGAATAGAAATAAGAAAAATAAGAGGAAAGAGATAACTTAGATGTAGAGATAATAATAGAGAGAGGTTGGGAAAGAGTGGAAAAAAACAGAAGAATAAGGTGAAAGAGAAGAAGAAGAGACAGAGTATTAGGAAGAGAAGAGGAATGGGTGACAGAGATGTAACGAAAGTGAGGCTATCGGAATAATAATCCGAACTTATGAATTCGCTTTAACGAAATCGGAACCGAAACCGAACTCTGTAATAGAAGCAGGGTGCAATTTACACAAATATAGTCAAAATTAAATAGTAAACATAAAATAATATTAAGATGTCTCATTTTGTTTTGTTAATTTTCCGGCAGCGTGGATAATTGGTTGGAACGATTTTCCGTTCTCGAAGAGCGAAAAATTACACTGAAGATAGCAACACACCGAAACCGGTTTGTATTCAAATCAAATTTTACCTCGGAATGACGAAAACTCGTTCCTATATAAATCTATTATAGATCTCTTTAGTCGGTGCTTAAAGCTGATATTATTATTTTGTTTTGAAACTTTCTACTGATCGACTTTCGTTATACATTCGATTGAAAACAGACGAAACCGAAAATGTTATTCAAACGAAGGTTCCGACATATCGGAATCGGAATCGAAGTTCTGTTATATCACTTCTCGGTGGGAAAAAATGAGGAAGCAAGCGTGAGATGAAGCGGCAGAGTAAGAAAGAAGGACAGATTCTATGATAAGGAAGCATCGCCTTAAAGCTACACACCCTGATGAACTACTTGATAATTTTTAACAAACTTCAAAAACAAAGTACCCAACCTAGAAAATAATAATCTTCAGCATTCTATAACAGTCAATAGGCCGCCAGTTAAATTTAAGCCGAGCACCGGTATTACTTTGCTTTTTTGTTTTCAACTTCTACAACAATTAGCTTGTTCATTAGCGTACTTAATTTCCTTTTTGTAATCATTACTCGCAATCAAGTTAATTCATTTATTTACGTTTTTTTTTGCTTTGTAAAAATTATTAGTTATGTGGGTTAGGGTTAATCTGTAAGCTGGTTTATTGGTAGTTGAACTTAGTTTAAACTTGCATAAATTCATGTATATATATGTGTGTGTATACACATACATGTTGTAGATATTTTAATTCAAGCAATTTCCTTTGAAATTTTTTGCATTTGTTTTTATTTAAAAATGTATAAATATCTTTCTTTTTTTCCATTTAAAATATGTTTTTTTTCACTTTTTCTTATTTTGACACTAATTGAGCTTTAGATATTTGCACTACATATTTTCATTAAACCTTAAAGTTCTGCCGAGTTCGTTTCTTAAGTCTTATGTTTTGTTGAGTTCAGTTGCTACCGAATTACAATCACGTCATAAGTAACACTGGTTTACAGCCAAAATGCACCAGAGACGCCATTATGAAATTCCTATGTAAAACCACCCCCTGATTTCGAAAATCAAGGTTATTTTCTATGGTAACGTTTTTGAGATATTTACGAATAACGGTTTTTTCCAAAAAAAAAATTGGGTCCACTTAATCATACATATCGCAAGAACGAATTGAGCAATTCCAAAACGGTTTGAAGCTTTTAAAAGGTTACAATTTTCTACATTTTTTGCTAGGCCCTGCAGATTCAAAGATAACGAACAATCATTATGGATTTCTTCCATTTTTTTGTGAAATTTTAAAAAAAATTTGTATTTTGCGAGGAAGGATCTCGAAAACTTTTTATTTTTTTGCAGATTTGTTTTTTTCCCTCTAAGCTCTGTTTTATTAAAAAAATAAGCTTTCACTCAACAAAATCGATGGACTAATACAAAAGTTATAAGCATTCATGTAAATATTCCCATTTAATACTTAAGTACCCTACTGGTACATATGTGTGAGTATTCGTATATCAGTAAGTTAGTTTTTGCAGATTTTTTTTGTTTTCTCTCTAAGCTCTGTTTTATTACAAAAAAAATAAGCTTTCATTCAACAAAATCGATGGACTAATATAAAAGTTATAAGCATTCAAGTCAATATATCCATTTAATACTTAAGTACCCTACTGGTACATATGTGTTAGTATGCGTATATCAGTTATTTAGCGAATATTAACACATATGTACCAGTAGGGTACTTAAGTATTAAATGGATATATTTACTAGAATGCTTATGACTTTTGTATAAGTCCATCGATTTTGTTGAATGAAAGCTTGTTTTTTTTGTAATAAAACAGAGCTTAGAGAGAAAAAAACAAATCTGCAAAAAAATAAAAAGTTTTTGAGATTCTTCCTCGCAAAATACACCTTTTTTTATATTTTCACAAAAAAAATGGAAGAAATCCGTAATGATTGTTCGTTATCTTTGAATCTGCAGGGCCTAGTAAAAAGTGTTCTTTGCACAGTTTATAGCAAATTTTATTGCCTTTTAAAAACTTTAAACCGTTTTGGAATTGCTCAATTCGTTCTTGAGATATATATGATAAAGTGGACCCAATTTTTTTTCTTTTTTTTTTTTTTTTTTTGAAAAAACCGTTTTTTACAAATATCTCAAAAACGTTACAATAGAATTAAAAATAACCTTGATTTTCGAAATCAGGGGGTGATTGTACATAGGAATTTCATAATGTCGTCTCTGGTGCAGAAAAAAAATTGGAATTTGTGATCCAGTGTAATTATTTACATAACTATATATACACGTATAGTGTGTGACCGTAGGTATATGTGTATGTTTTTATTTATTCTATGTAACATTACTTCCGTCTTAATCGATGGTGGTACGTTGCTATTAAGTTCAACTAGTTTAGCCACAAAGCATACTGGTAGACTATTTATGAGCAAGGAAATGGTGTAGAATAACTTTTCCGTCATGCAATTACTGACAGCTTTCCTTTTGTTAATACGGTTATCAAGCAGTTTTAATGAAAATATCGAAAAATTTATATAGTCTCGGAAATATGCAGTTAATTTTGCACAACTAGTCAGCTCCGTAAATCGATAACTCTTCGATAATTTTTTGTTAAAAATTCCGAATTTTCGACACCAAGTAGATATTTTTCGATAAGAAATCGATAAATTCTTGATAGCAAATCGATAACAATGCACCAATTATAACAATGCAAAGAAAAAATTGTAACACCTTGGTAACATTTTTAATATTTCGTACATTTTTTGAACTGATTTTTATACTCAGCGGGTACTTGTACACAACGGTATTATAACTTTGATTGGATAACGGTAGTACGTAATGGCTTAAAAGAATTGAGATAGATATAAAAATTGAGATAGATTATCAGCATCGAACAAATTTTGACTAGGCCACGTCCATCCGCTTGCAGGACAACTTAAGTAAAAATTGAAATTTCTTTACGAAATTTAGTATGCTGTCTTATCTGGACGCAAAAAAACTGCGATTATTCTTTACCAAAGACGGGTAAAGTAACAAAACTTAATATGTGAGTTAGTTTTGTGATGAAAAACAAAAGTTTGGTAAATGGGCGTGGCACTGCCCATTAAAAAAATTAAAATTTGAACGTTTCTCCGTTTTTCAAGACGAAAATCAAAAAGCCGTTGATGATACCATATTGAAATTTGACGCGGTTGACTTGCGATTATATATACAACTTGTGAAAATTATTGAAAAATCGGTATAGAAATTTCGAAAAATGTAAAAAATTAATCCGTTACTAGACGCCGGTTAAGTGATGAAACTGCTGAGTGGAATATCACCATATCTTGGATGCAGTTTCGAAAACACCATATCTCAGAAAACGATTGAATAACACCCTATTTCGAACTAGTTTCAAAAACGCAGAAGAAAGTTTTACTGTTTACAGAACTCAAAATATACATATTTTAATTGAGAATGGTCGAAATCAAGTAATAACCACACCCACTTTTTCTATATCGAAAATAAAAAAAAATGGTACAATGCATTAACAAAAACAAGCAAAATAATAGAACTTGGCGAGTGGATTAACTTTATAACGCAATATAAAAAAGTAAGCAAAATTTTGGAAAATGGGTGTGGCACCGTCCAAATTTAGAGGAAAAAAACTTAAAAATTTCGCTAAAAAAGTTTCTTAAAGTTTTAAAAATAAATACTTGGCGCGATTAACCTCTGAGGAGATTTAGGCCAAACTTTTCGTCTAATTTGCGCCGTGCACCTTTTTAATTTTACCAACAAATTGGGGATATGCGACCTACATGTTTAATGCCGAATCCGGACAGCAGCTGCAAGGGAGATGAGCAGATTTTCATGGCAGAAATACACCTGGAGTGTTGGCCAAATCACTGCCGAGCGGCGACTCCGCTAAGAAAAACTTTTTCTCAATTTCCCGATGTTGGTTTGCATAGGATCTTCGGTATGGTAAGCGGAGCACGCTACCTCCACAATACGGCGGCTACGTTTTTAAATGAGTATTTTTAGTTAAAGAACGTTAAACAATTATTTCATTGTTTTTTCCGATTTTGTTTTAATGATAACTTTTTATTTTGAGAATTTTTTTGCAAAAATATAATAATAATTTTTTGTAAATTATATATACATTTTTATTCCAAAAAGTTCCACAATTTAAAAAACTTTTTTTTATGTTTGAATTACTTGGAAAACCGTATGGAAATGTCATTTTAAAAGACCTTATAAATCTTTTGTCTATTTGATGAATAAGGGGATGATACGAGTTTCACACAGAGGCTTAATGAAGGCACAATTTTTTTAATGGAATAATAGCCGTGTTTTTTTATACACGCGTATACGTTTAAGTTTGCGCGTAAAAAAAACGCTTATCCTCGCTTAGATAATGCTTAGGAGACCCATCTAGCGGCAGTGGTTAAACAACTAGGTACAGCACAGGGTGTACCGAAAAGCGGAGACACAAACCTCTGTTGTATGTCTGTGTATAACATATAGCTGAATCAGTTGCGATGAATTGTGGACACACACCATTTTAAGAGGTGATACATAGAATTAGTGTAGAGGTGAAACATAGACCCATATTTCAGTTACATCTGAGTATAATGTGTATTGAAATTTAGTAGTACTAACTTTATGCGCAGCAATTTCAGAGGTGTATTTAAAGTTAGACGCTTAGCAGTCCATATAAAGTTTAAGCGTCAACGTCTATAGATGTAAAAAAAACACAGCTAATGATTTTTCACTTTTCACACAGGACCACTTGCTTCATTAACTAACTTAAATGAAATAAAATTACCGAACATCCGTCAGCAGCCCCAAAAAATATACGCTTTAATGTAGACAACTTGGCTAATTAATGCATTAACTCGCTGTGTGAAATTGGTATAAATGTAATTTTATTTATTATTTTTGTGAAAGCTTTGATTAGGTTTTTAACTTTTGTTTAGCTATTTAAATTATGATATATTTAAGTATTATGAAATATTTGCCAAAAAGGAAAGCAGTGATTAATTAAACATTTCAGGGCCCATTAAATGAATACAAAAATAATTTTTAACTATAACTTAACTGTGTATATAGCTACATATATACCATAAAAAGCGCAATAACCTGTGTATGCATGGTTACAAAACAAGAAAAATTTGTATTAAATGAACGTAAGATTGCATAATATCTGGTACCAAAAATTAAAAAAACAAAACTCCATAAATAGGGAAGAGTCTCGCATCAAAGCGCTGCAACTCGAATTAGTCGGCATTAAACAAACGAAGCAAATTTTGTAGTTAGTTGGTAGCTTTTTTTTTTTGTACATATGCACATACGTAAGTGTTGCATTTTACGGTAGTATATAGGGATGGCAGCAATCAGCCAAAACCATATGGCTTAAAACAAAAATGGTTAAATAGCCAGGCAGTTGAACATTCAAAATGAGAAGTCAATAAACTTTTTGCTTTCCTCGTTGGCACAATGCAAGGCGGAAGAATGCATAAATACAAATAAAGAAAACACGATAAAAAACAAGGCATGACTAAAATATCATGTTGAAATTTAGTGAAGCGATAAAAAATGTTGTTAAATAACAAGCGGCAGGGCCGCATTAGCCCTCAATGTGGCCCTTTTTTTCACGTCCGTTCCCTTCTTTTATCGATTAAAAAGTACAAACTTATATCTTTCATAAAAAATTTATTGTCACAATGTAATTATGTCAATAAAATTACTATCTACATTTTAAACATGTCGTTTTCTACATTTGTTTTCGGCAAATTCATCAATTATATCATCAATATCGATTTTGTTCAATAAATCTGACTCAATGCAAAGTATACCTCACATCTCGAGTCGGTCTTGTCGCGTTGTAGCTCTTTCAGCAGCTTTGATTCCTTTTTATTACGAGAATGATCGTTCGGCAGAATAATTTGTGATCATTAATGTTAAAAAAATCCGAAGAGCTATTTTTGTGCTAGGAAATACATTGGCTAATTGATCTTCCATTAGAATCTTATACAAATGACTATGAGTTTTTTGTGCATCAGTGTATCTGGAGTTCACGTAACTTTGGAATTGTTTCATTTCAATGAAAAATTCTTTCAAGTCTCTAGAATAAAAAATAACTAAGTTATTTATAGCTTCGTGGAGGTCTCCATCACTTAGAGAAAAGTTGGTGAGAAATGTAAATCTCTCTGAAACTTCCATATACACTTTCGCACGTCGTTTGATTTCACTGTGAAGATTGTCGATGATTTCGAGGAAACCTTTTGTCCTAAAATTATCGCGAGGCGAAAAATCTACTTCAGGCGCATTTCCGTCAATAGGTTGTTTTTTTCTACGACGAGTACGTTTTACGATTTCTGTATAACCTACACCAGGTAATAATTGCTTTGTTTTTTCCTCGAAATCAACGTGAACTTTTCACGGATTGAAACTAAACTCTCTTCCATCGATCCATACAAAAAAGCACACGTTTTCAAATCTGCTTTTTCACTTTGCAATGACTTACTCACTGAACGCATAGCATATAAAATTTTTCAAATGAGTCGGAAATGTCCTTTTTAGGAACCTTGTCTAGTTCGTCGGTCGTCGTCTTTTGAATTCGGTCAATTGAGTTTTATTTAATGGAGTAACAATTATTTTCAGTTCTGATTATATTTTTCTTTCACTCTCTACAATTTAATGTTTGTAAGAAAATTTTAAAAGTCTTTTTAATTTTTCGGGGGCCCCAGGCAACTACCTATTCTGCCTACTTGTTAATTCGGCCCTGACAAGCAGTAGAGCATATTGCATTTGTATTAACCCTACGATGGATGTGCATATGTTGTGATAACATCATATATTGTTTGACCGAATTGCATTGGTTGTATGTACAGTAAAACCTTCCTTGGGCGGACACTCAGCGTCAGCCGACAAGAAAGGTGTCCGCTCAACGAAGTGGGTAGCTATTTAAAATTTTTTTCCGATTAATTCTTAGATTTAGTATTCACAACCTTCTATTTTAAAGACAAATTTTTTATTTTATTTTTTTCTAAAAATTACGTAAGCCATGCATCGATTGAGATTGATGGGGCAAGGATGCCGAAATATCGAATGATATGATGCAAGATACGAAAATAGAACCAAACTAATGGAACAAGACCCTACAAACTATCAGAGATACTTGAAAAAACTGCGTAAACTGCAGTCGCGTAAACTTGTGTATTAGCAACTAGGCGGTCATTGGGTCGATAATCTCGCAAACCACAACAACTAGAAATGTGTTAGGGTGCAAACAAGAAATTGTAAGAATTCGAACAGGGACTTAAACTCATTACACGGTCTCTTGATTTTTCACAAAGGACAACATTTCGACAAAACCTTCTCGAACTGCCCAGTTTCATGGGCTTTAAGCAAGGGTACAATACCAGAGCTATTACCGTTATATTTTGTGATGTTATGTTATGCTCAGTTTTGTGTTACCATTGGTCAGCTAAAACACGACTTCGATATTTTGGGTACCCGATATTGTCAGAGTAATTCTTAGGAATAAATCGATACACAATCGATACAAAAATATTAATCTATTAAATTGTAACGTGAAACCTACGCCTCTACGACCAATCTGCCTATGGTCCGCCCTTGTTGAAACTGCCAGTTTCCTTGGACTCCCGTTAGAAGTCTTTGATGACAATTTCTGAGTGGTCGTGTCCATTGAATGGAGCGAAGCACTGTTATAACAAAAACAACATCACGAGATTTTCCCAAACTTCGTCTGGATATGAGAAATACATACATACGAACCGGACCCGTGCGCATCTTTCGCAAGCAATATAAAAGTCTCTTATCAAATATCAACAGAAATCAGCGGTTCTATCAATCAATTAAAACTTACAACTTGCGCTGCCATCTGGCGTATGGTAGCAACTGCAGGTAATGCAGTGCAAGTATTCAGTGCCATAGTACAAATAGATTTCCTTGTGTGCTCACAATTGTTTATTTTTAACAAATTATTTTAATAAAATATAGCTTAACAAAAGCACAACGACCAAAATTGCCCAAAGCTCGCTAACAGCTCCAATCTCCATCTTTACAACCAAAACTCTATTTATAGATTTGGATTCCAAATAAGAGCGAAAAGGGACCCGTACATAAAAATAGCAATTAGAAATAATATATATGGCATGCTTTATCTTCTCAACTAAAAAAAATGTAAGGCGCGATAACATGCGAAGAGCTTTTAGGCCGAGCTTCTCTTCAAATTTGCGTCGTGCTCCTTTTAACAAATTGGCGGGGCGGGACCTACTTGTTTAATGCCGCCTCGGGACGGCATCTGCAAGGCAATCGGAGTGCTTGCCAAACACTGCTGAGGGGCGACCCCGCATAGAAAACTCTTCTTCTATTTCAAAAAGCTTGTTTCTAAAATTTTGCTGTTGCTTTGTCTGAGGCCTGAAACCAGGATTTTCGGCGTGGTAGGCGGACACGCTACCATCACACCACGGCGGCCACTACTCTACCAAAAATCACCTTTGGGTACAAAACGCACGAACATTGTTTATCTGAAACCTTAGCTATAAGAAATTAATGTTTATATAATTATTGCTTAATTTAATTAGAATTTATTAAATTCGCTTAAAAGTCTAGAAAACTAAATTCCATTATTTTTCTATTTTCAGGAACTTCCACGTGCCGAAGCACTTTTGGGCAAGGAAACTAGCGATGAAGCTGACCTACAGAACCTGGATAAAGATGTAACTGTGAAAAAGGTTGAAATCAAGAAAAAGCAAGCTGCACCCACGCAAGCCAGCGCCACCGTTGACAGTGACTCCAGTGATAGTGACAATTCGTACTCGGACATTGATGATGCTGAGGAAGTCAAATTCCCAGGCAAAGTACCACTTGAATTGGACTTGAGCGATTTGGCTGCTGCTTTATTGCAAAATAACAAAAAGTGAGTATCCATGTGAGCTCACTTTCACCTCAAAGTATTAGAACTCTATTACATTCTTTCTTCTCTCTTCCTCAAATCATTCTAGATCACGTATGAACTGTGTTGTTGAGCGCAAACATGCCGAAGAAATAGTGGACTCACCTTCCAAGACTGTCGCCTTACCATTCGGCGTCAATTTAACCACTGATCCCAAGAAAGCACGCATCACCGGTGAACGTATATCAATCTATTGTGAGGGTGGCAATGAAAACAAAGAACAAGAAAAACAATCAGCGCGTAACAACAATCGCGAAGAAGATGATGACAATGATGAGGAGATCGAATCAAATCGTCCTATGTTCATACCATACCAACGTATTCCCATACCATTCGGACAAATCCCACAACGTTTCCCGCTCACACATATGCCACAACGCATGATGCCACCTATGTCACCAATGCCCGCCATGTCTGCTATGTCCGCCATGCCACAAGAATCTCACCAAGGACCACAGCCTCAACAACCTTTTATACGTCAAATGCCACCACCATTCCAACATTTGCCCATGCGTCCGCCAATGCCACCACAAGTCATGCAAGCGCCACGTCCGGATGCCGAACAACGTGCGCCTCAACATCAAAATATGTTCGTGCCACAAACTGTACGTATACATGTACAGCAAATACCGATTCGTGAAATTCATATGGCCGAAGATGTACCAGTACAAATACCATCACAACGTCAAGAGTTGCCACAATTCCAAATCCAGCGTTTGCCTTTGGGTGTCGCTCTGCAACGTGCCGGTATAACAGCTGATGATTTGCGTAATATACAACGTATGGCTGAAGATCGTATCACAGATGAGTTGCGTCGTTTGGCTGCCGAAGAAGCTGCCGAATCAGCAGAAAATAATAGCAACAATAGCCGTGATAGCGAAGAGGCCGATGATAATTCGGCTGATGTGCAAATGTCCAGTGAGCAGGAGCAGGCAGCGCGTCGTCAACAGCAACAACAACAACAAGAACAACAGCAACAACGCCCACAACAACTTCCTCAATTAGCGCAACCACAACAACCCGCAATTGCTCCTGAGGAAGCTATGCGTATGGAGCATGCGCCACCACAACGTTTAATTCTGCAACCATTGCCAGAGCAACCACGTGACACCATGACACCACCATTGCCAAATCATTCACCATTGATGGAATTTGGACGTGGCAATTTTGGACGTAGTCTAGCACAGCCCGTACGCATTCCAGTCCCAATTTTGCAGACACATAATGAGGGCAATGAGATGGGCGCTTCCCCCGAGTCGGAGAGACCGCATTGTAAGTTATTGACGTTATCATAACACGCTGCATCACACGGTTGGATATTGGACCAAACCAATTCCTTAGAGGGTTAATCCACAAGCTGAATAGAAATATCCACGTTTTTCGAAGTTAGCTACCCCAAGCCATAGACCTTGGCTTTCGATGTTCGAAATTTGACCCCTTTTAATATATTTTATTTATTTATTGTATTAAAGTAAATAAGAATGGTCTGCATTTTTTATTTATTCGAATGATATACAATTATTTCTTTTCAAGCTTTAAAACGCATATCTTCGAAACAATTTTAAGCTATATACAGCAGCGAACAGAAAAATAGCAGTTGTAATTTTTATAAAATTTCTTGAATTAAATTCTTTTTTATTTTTTGATATTTTAAGGTAAAACTTCTGTGAACTTTGTAAATGACACTATGCAAGCCAATCACGAATACGTGTTGGAAAAATTTGAAAATTCGAGAAAAT
The DNA here is from genome assembly GCF_040869045.1 of Eurosta solidaginis. Taxonomy (NCBI): domain Eukaryota; kingdom Metazoa; phylum Arthropoda; class Insecta; order Diptera; family Tephritidae; genus Eurosta; species Eurosta solidaginis. The sequence goes on from NC_090323.1 coordinate 184,268,018, forward strand.
TTCGAATTTTGTATTTGAAGCTCCGTGAATTTGTTTAAATATGCATATTTGTAGCCCAATCACTTTTAGTATAACAAAGATCAAGTTATGGTTATCTCGAAATTCGCAGTGAATTCCGAATTTTTTTTTCCGAATTCGGTCTAAGATTTTCCTCCAAAGCGATATATTTTTTTTAAGCAAATCTGAAAAAAATTGATTGGGCGGCAAAACTGCATATTAAAAAAAATTTAGAGAATTTCAAATAAAATGATCGGAGTTTTCGAAAAGCTTTCGAGTTTTTTCGAAAATATTTTATTGGTTTGCATAGTTTCCTATACAAAATTCATATGAGTTTTTTCTCCTTCGAAAAAATTAAAAGCGATTACATAGCTACTCAAACAAGTGCTGTCGGATCTGGGGATGCAATCTGAATAACCTATCAGAATTGGCCTAGTTGGTCCCACTATGGTTTGAGCTGAAACACGACTGTGAGTCCGATTCTGCTGACAGTTTCGGGCTCAGCATATCAAAATACGTATGCGTACATATGTAGCATTATAAAATCTGTCAGAATCTGCCTAACTGGCTCTGGTACGACCCTAACATCATTAAACGATTTGAGTGATTCAGCGTTTTTTTTTTTAGGTTAGAGTCGAAATGGGATGCTTTTAGGCCGATTCTGTTAGATTAAGATTAAGTGCTTCAAAATGCCTGGAATTTTTGTGTCACACTACCAGATTCGCCAACTTTTATTTTGTGTAGTCGTGTTTTTTTTTTATCGCTTTTAATATTTTCGAAGATCTGCCTCTTGAGCATTATATACATATATAAGCTTGAAAAAAAAATAATTTATATTTGTTATTCAAATAAGAAAAGTAGGCAGACCACGTCGATATATTAACTTTTTAAATTTTTTAAAAACAATAAATAAATAAAATTTGTTACGAAGGGTCCAATTTCGAATTTCGAAAGTCATTATGTACTTATCCATACTTTATTACTTATCTATATGTTCGAAAAACATAGAAATGTCTTATTTATTCATGGGTAAATCTCTAAAAAAAATTGATTGGTCCAATACCCAGAATATTACTTTTTTCTGGTGTAATAGCTTAAACTTTATTTTAATAACTTTACATTATCTTCTCTCTCTCCCCGCTTGCAGTTGTACAGCCACGTTCCGTTTAAATAGAGAGCCTGTGATTGCTGCTGCTTTCGGTGTGGATGATATTTGAGTGTTAAATAATAGAAGTGCCAATCCCACACACTTCCTTTGAAGTCTGCGCGTATCCGTCAATTTGTTAGTTCGCTTGTGCGTTCGAAAGCAGCTGCTAACGCTAAAAATATGTTATGCATTTTTCCTTTTTTTCCGCATAGTGAAAAACAAGTACATAATTTTTTTTAATATTTTACGACGATCAGTTTGGATCCAACTTAACACATTTTCCGACAAAAGTAAGAAAGAAATATGAAAACTTAGCGAGTCTGGTTTTATATTTTCCGATGCTATATCTTTTAACATATACATACGTATACAGATATGTATATTGGATCTGAATTTATGTTTGTAATTTGATGCGTACTAAGTATTCCATCATCTGCATGTACTACAAGTAAATATATACTACTTATGTACTATCTATATGTATTGTATCGTATTGTTTGTGTTTACAAAAAAAATTTTAATTGAAGCCGTACTTGGGCTCCTTCCAATCTGTAATCTGTAAATTGTCAGCGGCTTTTTATTATTATTTTGTTATTTTAATTATTATAAAATTAGATATTTGATAAACATTTTAAGAAATCAAATTCGAAAATTTGTAAATAAATTAACTATTTTTAATATAGTTGCGTTTTATTTATATATTTTATTTGGGCGTTATAAATTTGAGCTTACGTGAGGTTGATTTCAGGTGACATTGAGGTTATGTGAGGTTAGGTTTAGGTGGCATTGACACTGATACGTGTAAACCAGTGTCTGGCCGTCCATTGATAATCAGAGGAGATAATTTTTTGTTGGTTGTTTGCAAGAATTGTACCGGAAACCTTAATGCTTTTAAACAATTTCCTTTTTCGAAACAAAACACTTTAATTTTCAAACCCATAACTATCAAATAAGTAATCTAAATAAAGGTTCCAGTACATTGAGGTCTGATAACACTGTGCTACACTGATTTTGCACTTTAATAGCGACCTAGTGTCCGTTGTAGGTCTTGATGAGTAGATCAAGATGCCGTGTTTAACCCGACATTTTCAAGTTATTGTTAAAAAACTGTTTTTCTTGTACCTCGCGCATTCAAAAATTCGTTACTCCGTCATTATTCAATCAATTTTTGATTGCTTAACATTTTTGGAATTCTGAAAGATAGGGCTTCAAAAATATATATATTTGTCTATACTTTTAATAGCAAATTTTTGAGATTTTTTAAAAGTTATCTAAAATTTTCTCGTTTTTTTTTAATTTTTCAAAGTTTGACGGCTTTTTAATGTATCATTTCTTTAATGAAAAATTTTTTTCTTAAAGAGATTGAGAGAATATTCTATCTCGAGTAAAAAAAAAGTGCTGGTTGATCAAATTCGGTTGAGAATTCTTTAAATAACAAGACTTTTTGTGAACAAGAAAATTCTGCTCTCATTGTACAATCGATACCGCGTCGGGTCAGGATTAATTCTATGATTTCGGTATATCGCTACCAACGTATTGAGCATTCTTATCGTTTCTTTTATTCCACCAATTATTTTTTGTTATAACATAATTCCAATTCTTGACTTTAATTATTTAAACAATTTCGATATTTTTTATTCATCTATATCATCTCTCGAGTAATTTTATTTCGCTCCTACGTTGGAGAGAAAAAATAAAGAAATAAATAGTTGCAAATATATTTACATAAAATTTTGTTTTATTTTATGTACTTAATACAAAAAAAACTTCGTATTTCGATAGCTGTTAAAAATGTTTGCTAGATCTTCTACGTTTATAAGCCACATCGTCAGTATCGCGTTTTAGAGACCAGCAATAATTTGCCAGCATTCTGATCTGACTTTTTCCGACAAAGCGTTTTTCGATCTCTAATAGTTCCTGATGGAACCGTTCTACCTGTTCGTCACTGAATTGTCCAAGATTTTCAGGGAAGAAATCTAAATGTGAATGCATAAAATGGACCTTGATTGACATTCTGCACCCCATCTGCCCATAAGCCTGTAGAAACTCATTCACTATTTCTGCGTAGTTGGCGCTTCTGTTATTCCCCAAAAAATTGTTGCATAGAGAAATAAAACTCGCCCATGCTCTTTGCTCTACGTTATTCAATTTTTTGAAAAAATTCCGTATCAGAAAAAATTTTTCGTATTTGTGGCCCAACAAAAATACCTGTAAAGTTGACAATAATGAGAAAGTGAATGTCATGAAAATATTTTTTTTCGTGTGTATATATTTTCCATTTTTTGAGTGCGCCGGAGCACTTCACACAAGCATACTCTGGTTCATACCAAACATTTCACTATACACGCGATTAAAGAAAGATGTGAAAGCTTCTGTGAGAGCTGCATTGGTTTTTAATTGTACACGATGTTGCGTATCAACGAATAACCCGCAGACGTAACCAAACTTATTACGCTTATCACACATTGTTAAAAAGGTACCTTGTAGAAACACGTACAACCACTGACTTATTTGATTCTACCAAAATGACAGTATCCTAAGTTTCGTCTTGTCATTTATCTTACAGAGGCAAAGAGGCAAATGTCTCGGAGAGCAATTAAAGCACTGTGTATCTCATTTCCACAAACAAGAAAAACAGTTGTCAAAACCGTGGTCATATCAATTTTTCCTAACACATGATTTGATGATAAAAGTAAATAATTTTTTTCGTATTTATCCGATCAGTTAATTTATCTAATTTTATAAATAATAAGCTGGTCTGATCTATTTATCTTTGTTTCATAATTAAATCATACAAAAAAGGTTAAACGAGGCATAGAGAATGCTCAAAACAACGGCGACGATAAACTGAAATCATACATTCAATCCTGACATGGCGCGATATCGATTCTACGATGAGAGCAGAATTTTCTTGTTCACAAAAAGTGCAGTCATTTCAACAATTCTCATCCAAATTTGATCAACCAGTACTTTTTTACTCGAGATAGAACATTCTCTCAATCTCTTTAAGAAAAAAAATAATTCATTAAAGAAATGATACATTAAAAAGCCGTCAAACTTTAAAAAATTAAAAACAGCGAGAAAATTTTAGATAACTTTTAAAAAATCTCAAAAATTTGCTATAAAAAGTGTAGACAAATATATATATGAAGCCCTATCTTTCAGCTTTTCAAAACTATTAAGCAATCAAAAATCGATGGAAAAATGACGGAGTAACGAACTTTTGAATGCGCGAGGTACAAAAAAACAGCTTTTCAACAATATCTTGAAGATTTCGGGGTGTTGGAAAATGTTTAAACACGGTATCTTGATCTACTCATCGAGAACTACGACGAACACTAGGTCGCTACAAAAGTGCTTGAGATATTTTTTTTTGTAGCACTGTGTAATAATAATCAAATAAGTAAAATTTTTCAAACCGAACCCTTGATCTTTCAAAAGAGTTTCATTTTTCATAGCCGTTCATCACTGTTCCCGTTTGCAAAACAGAAATTCTTACCAGAAACGTAACCACTTCGTCGTTTAATTTTCCAATATCATAATATTTGAAATTGTTTAATTTTAAAAACCGAAACCGCCCGTTTAAAATCATTTTATTTTCAATCCTTGCAGTTGTGATCGTTGAAAATCCTTTAAATTTTTCAAAAACATAATTTATGCCGTGACAGTTTTAGAACCGAAACCACAACAGTAGCTGTAAACGTGTAATGCCGCTTTAATTTACAAATTTGGAATCGAAAATGTGACCTTAACCTTGAAAACGTTACCGTTTCAAATCCTTTTATTCTTCTAAAATAATCGAACTGTAACCGTTTGAAACGGTATCTTTTATCAAAACCCAAATTATAGCCATTCGAAAGCACTTCAAATATCTAGCTCAGGTACATTAAAATAATCCCAAAATACAGAATTACATGCAAGTTTCTACACTATCTTTATCCGATAGAGATTCCCAATTTCGTAGGGTTTTTTTAAAAGATTGTGTTACTTGCGCCATCTAGCGTACTTTTTTTCTTATATTGCATTGCCGCCGGGTTTCGAATTGTGAGTTAGATTTGAACTTTGTAGCTCACTTCGAAGTAACGAAAAAATCACCCGCACGATGCATCCCCGCCCAAAGTAGCCCTTGCTGCCAAGAGTAATTATCCGTTTAATTTCATTTTCTCTTTTAATACTGGTTAACAATGCCTTCGTCATATATGTAACACTCCTATATTACTACAAAAGGCTAGGTACATTCCCAAACATCAGAGTGACGATATATTGCTGTTTAAACGCTTTTGTTTTTCTATTCAATAATCGAATGTACCTAAATTTAAATTTTTTCTTGTCACACTTATGCTGCTACAATCACAAAAAATGTATAGGCTATCTTGTTTTGATTTCGAATTCAAACCACATTGCGAGCATTTTCTATTAGCAATATAGGAGTACGAGCCTGACCCGTACGCATCTTGCGCAACCAATATAAAAGTCTCTTATCAAATATCAACAGAAGTCAGCTGTTCTATTAACTTAACTCAATTAACAGCTTACGCTGCCATCTAGCGTACAATAGCAACTGCCGGTAATACAGTGCAAATATTCACAATAGTGCCATAGTACAAATAGATTTCTTTGTGTGCTCACAATCGTTTATTTTTAGCAAATTATTTTAATAAAATATAGCTTAACAAAAGCACTACGACCAAAATTGCCCAAATCTCGCTAATAGGCCGAATCTCCATCTTTACAAACAAAACTCTATTCATGGATTTGGATTCCAAATAAGAGCGAAAAAGGGACCCGTACATAAAAACAGCAATTAGAAATAATATATATGATTACATTTATAGTCTTCTTCATGGCCCCCTTCACTGCAATATCCGATTCTTCAATCCTAAGAATGTAGATCTTACGGTGATTTTATTAGGACGTGTAGATTCTCCCATCGTGAAGCTAATTCCAGGATTAGACAGACCTTTGCCGAAATTAGATCCGTAGGTTACGGAATGTAGCGCAAACAATTTACCTGCCCGTCTATCTCGGGAACTATTTGATATGACCATCACGAATTTTCTAGGTCATTTGCATCATTTGTATTTGCCTCGCATAAGTGAGTTTGATAACTATTTTGGCTAAGCTGAGTAGCTTTAAAACTATATATTATGCTCAAGCAAACCCTTGAATCTCAGGCGGGCAGCATACCGGCAATTCCAGCTACGACATTAAAACGTTCGCCGTGGCCATCATCAGAAAAGAGGGACTTTGTGAGAGGTTTGATATCTAGTGTTTATGCCCCTATTACGGTTTACAACTCAACTCGTTTCAGTTGAAATTTTGCAACTCAACAACTCAACCTGTCGAACAACTTTTTGTGGCATTGCCGTTTACGTCAAAATCTGACAACTGACTACTAGCAATAATATCAAAGGTGGTATCCATTTTTACAATCCGAAAGAGAAAATTAAAAATTAAATTTCTGTCAGGATTCGAAATGTAGTGCATAATTTTAAATAGGGGTACAACCGTCCCTCGAACGTGTTTGCGGAAATGGTCCTTCAATTTGTTGAGTAAGGAGCAAAATGCTTAATAACCGAAAATAACTTACAAATCTGCAAAATAACTCCATTATAGGCACATCATTTGTCGCGTTTTCTTACCTGGTATTTGGTAGTTCCAAGGTATTTGAGTGATCACTCGAATTTTTTCCGTATTCATGACATAGCAAGTTTGTCACCAACATTTTCGTCGCTATAAAAGTGTAGATCTAAGCTAATACCCATTTTGACATTAATAAAAAAATCACTTTTGAAAATGCTAAAATTTCCACCACAAATTGTTCATGCCTTTTAAGGTTGGCAACATCAATTCAACTTCACCTGATATAAGTTGTAATTCGTAATACCAAACAGAAGTTGATTTGTTTTAATTACAATCCAACTATGTTGAGTTGTAAACCGTAATAAGTCGACAGATAATGATATGTGTCACGATACTAGATTTGCTAGGTCTTAAGCCGCACTGATAATGACAATATCCAATTCCGCTTTCTATCACCAGAACGTCATCCAAGAGTAATATCGATTATATATATGTACATATAAAAAGTATTTATTATTATTTATAAATACAAAAATATGTAGATAATACATTCACTTAACGTCTTTTAGTTTTACAAAAACATTTTACCCCACTTACTGTCTAAAATTTGTTTAAAATCATGTTACAATACACCATTAATATTTATAAATGTATATAACTAGGCACCACGTAACGCACATTTGGGTGCTATAAAAATGGGATTAGGGAAAAAACTTGAAATTACAATACGCAGTTAACGGATAAAAGTTTTTAACTGCTGCTATCACGTGCTTGTCTCTCCTGTAAACGACGACGCTTACGTGCGATATAAACTACCCATATAAAGGATACAATACTCATGGTGATTGTGCGCAGCTAAATTATAAAAAGAAATTGTTTTTTTTTTTTTTGGTTTTTTGTGTAAATCTAGCAAATGTAAATTGTGTAAAAAATATTTACCATTGGAGGAACGTAGGACATATTAAGTAAAACTGGAATTGATAGGTACTGCCAATTGGCTTTTAGTAGCGGCCAGTAAAGTTTTTGTAAATTAGCAACAGCCACTTCATGTGAATTCATCTATAAAAAAAAATTTAGTATAACGCAATTATTGCAGAACTTATTTTTAAAGCATTTTACAAAAGTTACCTCGAATATAGAAAGAAAATATAATGAAAGTAGTTGGTAGAATGGAGCGAAGATTAGGCGTTCAGTTAAGAATTGGAAAAAGCGACGGAATTTCATATCACGCTTAAATAGACGTTCTACAGTTTGATAGAAGTAATGTGGTACACTACCGCCAAAAATGAAACTGGAAAGAGCAAATAATATTTTTTATTTAGAACTATTTAGCTATATCAGTAGAAGTGTATATTCGATATACACATAATCAGACAAATAAATAAAGGTGTGGGTCGCATAAAATTTCTATTGATAGTCAACCGCTCATATCTTTACAAACCAAATTTTCATATATGTATAAGTAAGAGCAACTTAACCTTAATCAGGTTATGCTACGCCTCACATTTTAAGAAATTTCACGCTCCCAACGCTTTTATTTATATGTCTGATCACCGCCCTAAATTAATGAGGAGTGTAATGAGTAGTACCTAGGACCTGCCTAATTATTTTCTAGCTTTTAGTATTATTATTACTTAATTTACGTGGTGCGATGGTAGCGTGTTCCGCCTACCACCCCGAATGCCCTGGGTTTACAGCCCGGGCAAAGCAACATCAAAATTTTAGAAATAAAGTTTTTCAATTAGAAGAAAATTTTTCTAAGCGGGGTCGCCCCTCGGCAGTGTTTGGCAAGCACCCCGAGTGTATTACTGCCATGAAAAGCTGTCAGTGAAAACTCATCTGCCTCACAGATGCCGTTCTGAGTCGGCATAAAAATAAGTAGGTCCTGTCCCGCCAATTTGTAGGAAAAGTTAAAAAGGAGCACGACGCAAATTAGAAGAGAAGCTCGGCCTTAGATCTCTTCGGAGGTTATCGCGCCTTACATTTATTTTTTTTTTAAGTATTATTTTCATTAAAACCGTTTAACTTAAACATTTTTTTTATTTTATTTTCAAGCTTTTAGTTTTTATTTGATTGCCTATTATTTCTCATTTTATTTAGTTCATTTAGTGCCTCATTATTGCAAAGAGTCGTTTTGACAATTTTTTACAATCTTAGTCCTCAATACATAATCCTTCCAAAGACTTTACTCGACTCTGCGCCACGTATGCTTGTCCCTCCTCGAATTTCAAAGTATTAAATAACAATAATATTTTTTCCAAATATGAGCCAAATCTGACCACAAATACGAATTTTTTAATATCTCGATCCTTGCGGCACCTAGCGGGAATTTCTTTTCGTAAAGCGATTTTTATTTCTGTATGTAATATGTGTTCCAAATATGAGCCAAATTAAATTGGACCAAACATTCTATTTTTGGAAATATATCGATCCATGCGCCACCTAGCGGAGTTTTTTCTGCTTTTTTTTCCATTGTCATCGGGTTCTAAACTATATTCCAAGTTTCATGCTTGTATCTTATCGGGAAATTACTTAGATTTCAATTACAAAATTCGTAAACAATGCTCGCTACACAGAGTCAAGCTAAATAAAACCGTTTAATATAGTCTTTATTATTATATTCTACGAGAGGATTTTTTTGAAATCTCGAAGAACAGTACGTTCTGGTAACAAGCATCATTAAGGTACCAGCCCGACCATCTTGTGAACATTTAATATAACAACATTAAACCTTCTAGGCCATCACACTTGAATTGCCCTTATAAACCCCTTAAATCCCACGCAGTTCACATTACGCAGAAAGTACTAACCTGTCAAAACACCAATATCACCACTGCCCTAAGATTACTTCTCTTGACACCCCATCAACATTTTAATAACGTGGCTCAGAAGCTCGGAATTAACGAAGCCAATAATAAGGCGCCGTGGTGTTGTGGTAGCGTGCTCCGCCTATGTTGTTGTTGTTGTGTTAACAGTGAAACTGGCTGTTTCAACAGTGGCGGATCATAGGATTGGTGTTAGAGGCGTAAGTTCCACATTACAATTGAAAAGATGGTTGGTGTCATGTGGGGACACATCGCATGCAGGACATACAGTATGTCGGGGATGATTCTAGACAAGTAAGAGTTTAACCTGTTACAGTATCCAGAACCAAGTTGGGCCAGGGTGACTCATGTCTCCCTTGGTAGTTTGCTCTCTTCTTCTGCAAGGGTAGGATATTGCATATTAATAACAGGGTTCACTGGGCGCATCCTTGCAAAAGCGTTTACTGATTCTGTGTGGATTTGGTTTAGGGCCTGCTTACTAGATCAAACCGCTGTGTTGGCAGGTGCCGGATCTCGTCATAGTGCTTATGGAGATGTTCCCTTAACTCCCGTTGGCGGGGTGCTAGAATAAGCAGTTGTTTGCTAGGATGTCCTGGTTTATGACAATTTAGCAAAAACTTTCTGTTCTGCATTTGTTGTGCTCTTTAATGTTGAGCTCTTCGGCCACACTATGTAGGTGGTGTTCGGGGGTCATAAGGAGAGACATCCGGTGGCAGTTATGGTTGCAGCATTTTGATAGCCTGTAGCCTTTTCCAGTGTGTATTTTTGAAACCATGCGACCAAACAAGTGACGCGTAGCTCATGAGCGGCCGGCAAATTGCTTTGTACGTGGTTTGCAACGTTTCTTTATCTTTTCCCCAGGTGCTGCCGGCAAGCGACTTGAGGCTTTGTACTTTAGATACAATTTCGGTGGCATACGCCTTGAAAGTACGGTCCAAACGTGAAACTTCACAGATAGGTTAAGACACCGGGGCAAAGGAAAAAAATTCCGTTAGTTAGGGAACACTTGAAACCGGCTTTTAAGTAACTTCTCGATGAGCTAGAAACTTGAAATTTCAAACTTAATTCAGAGGCCGATGACAGTATAAAACGCATTACAAAAAGTTTCGCTTAGGGGTGCACGGATTGTGATATTTGGAAAAATCTCAGGGAATCTCGCGGTTAATTTTTAAGAGATTTCCCATTGAGGTACAAATCTTCATACGTAATTGAGAAGTCGGTGATAATACATAAAAGGGGAGACAAACTCCGATAGGTGGTGCACGGATCGAGATATTTAGAAATCTCGTCCGAAAATGGAAAATTTTGAAAAATTAGAGCCCAATGAAGATGCAATACTTAGCATTTAAAATTCGACTTAATGTGCCAGGTATAGAAATACTGAGAGATATTTATAAAATACACATAGAAAAGGGGAAAACTTTCAATCGATTTTAAAATGAATATTAGTTTGTGCTAGACTAGGAATTATGGAACTAAACAAATTAAAAAAAAAATTTTATCACTTTTATATTTTTATCTCTCATAAATATTTTTTACAATTTCTATGTCAAAATTTTAAAATCAAAGTTCATCAAGAATATGTCTTTGTATAAGGACACATTTTTCGCTGAATTTTGTCCCATTTATATAAAGGAAGTGCTAAAAATTTTTTTATTTTCTTTTTATTTGGTTACTATATTATTTCGTTAGGACTACGAACTTAAATCTGCACCCGGACAGTACAGATCTTATGACACTATAGCAATATCCATTAAGGTCGATACAACCCCCCTCCCCCCCCCCCCCCCCCAGAGGGTTAGGGGGTCAGAATATACCCGCGGCAGGTATGCCTGTCGTAAGAGGCGACTAAAATACCTGATTCAAGGGGCTGTGTAGCGCAACCCTTTCAGGTCGCCAGCGCAAAATATAGCTTCTCGTTACCCAATTGTCAACCTCACCTATGCGCGGCGAATCCGGTTTCACTAACAGACGAGGCTCTGGCGACCCCAGCTCCTCATGGAACTTGGGGGTGGGGAGGGAGATATGGCCTGAAAGTTTAATGTGGCCATATAAATCGTTCCCGAGATGTACGGGATGACACCTTAATGGTGCTGTGTTACCGGATCTGTATCCGGCAAAGGATCATCACATCGATAACACTCCCCAAAGTCTTGGGGGAGTAACCTTATCGCTACAACAACAACAACAAGGTGGATACCGCAATTTAGTTTATCAAAAATGAAAAATGCCAATTTAAAACGTTTTATATAGCTTTTCTTATTGCTATGAATTTGGTAGTAAAGTGTTATAAATAAAGTGTACAAATAGAGAAAAACAATTTTTTTCAATTAAAAGGGTTTCATTGGAAATAAATTCTGCTAATAAACGTGTCGATTCGGCTGTTTGACAATTTACTGATATTGTTGTTTATGACTAAACTGTTTGTCCCTTTCAAGAGGTTTTAAAAATAATTTAGCAAGTATTCTATCTACAATTAAAAACAAGTAAAGACCTGTCTTCGGCTATACCTTTTATGAATGGGGTTGAACAATAACCTTATCCCATTCGTAATATCCAAATAATCGGATGTATAAGATATCAAATATATTGTGGCGAATGTTGGCATCACAATGCTGTTAGTAAATAATCACAACTAAAATAGCAAGCAACCACAATTATGTACAAAGCAACGAAGAATATTCCGCACACATAACCAGCAGCTCGAAGTGTAGAGATGTCTCACATACACACATGTACTCATCAGCTAAGAGCAGAAGTTGTTACTCACAGATACATGCGCATATAGCTAAATAACCAAGTATGCGATACAACTGTTCCATGTTCATGAAAAGTCTAGACCTTAGGATAAATATGCGAACAAGGCAATAGAGAGTATAAAAGCAGCGCAAGCTGAGGAATAACTAATCAGTTTGATTTAAACATTGTATTAGTTGTGAAGTGAAATATAATTGTGAAGTGCTACTCCCAAATTGTATAAATAAAGACCATTTTGCAATACTGAACATTGAAGTTATTTATTCGACAGTTCAGCGATTCGAACGTTAGCAGAAAGTGTATAATTATCAGGAATTGCCCAGAATTCGTAGCAATACAGTGAACAGATGTAGACACCTAAGCTATTTAACTTCCTTTATATTAGGTCGGTTGAATGTTTGTCCGCTTTTCATACAAATCTTGCAACCGATTTTTAAATAACTTCTCATTGAGCTACAAACGTGAAAGTTACACATAGGTTAGCACACCGTGGCAATGCAACATAAAATTAAAGAAAAAAAAACTTTTTTAAAAATAAGCTTTTATTATTTTGGTTAATAAAATTAACTAAAAAGTCAACAATAAATTAACTCTAAAGAAATATAACACTTTATAAGTTCATTGTAAGCTTAAACGATAATTAGGCTTTTTCGTCTGCGACAAAAAAATTCTATATTGTACATAATTATATATTTTTAACATTAAAACTTTACACCTAAATTATTAAATCTTACAGTTTATATCACAGTCCTAATTGTTCTAATAAAAAACGTGTTAAATTTTGATGGTATAATTAAGAACATTTAGGATCTCCTTTTCTTGCTATCGCAATGTAACACGCTTTTATTAGAACAATTAGGACTGTGATATAAACTGTAAGATTTAATAATTTAGGTGTAAAGTTTTAATGTTAAAAATATATAATTATGTACAATATAGAATTTTTTTTGTCGTAGACGAAAAAGCCTAATTATCGTTTAAGCTTACAATGAACTTATAAAGTGTTATATTTCTTTAGAGTCAATTTATTGTTGACTTTTTAGTTAATTTTATTAACCAAAATAATAAAAGCTTATTTTTAAAAAAGTTTTTTTTTCTTTAATTTTATTTTTTACTTTTTAGTTCGTTTTATTAACAAGTAATAGAAGCTTGTTCTTATAAAAGCTTTAAATATAAGTATAGGGGGTGAAACAAAAACACATATATCAGTTACATCTGCGTATAATGCGTATTGGAATTTATTAGTACACATTTTATGCGCAGCAACTTCAGAGGTGTATTTAAAGTATAAAGCATTGTAAATATAAGTATTGCAGTCATGAGCCTGGGCATTCGCGCAATTTTAGTGATGTAAATTGCATGGCGCCAGCGCCAATGCGGTGCCAGCTCAATGGTAGCTCATTGACGAAATTACTCCAAGCGAATTTTTGACGCTTCTTCGTAGTGAGTGCGTAGTACATTTTACTTGCGCTATTGAGTGAAACGACTTTTGTGTGTCAGGCACGAGTTTGGTGTTATTGGCGCTACTGGCAGTGATGACACTGAGCTGTTGACGGTAGCGCTGGTAGTTCAGATTTTGAATCAGAGAAAGAATTGATGACCCGTGTGAATTATTATGGCTTTGGCCGTGTAAATTATTATGGTGTATTTGTATATTTTAGATTTAATGCACAATTAATATTTGTGTGTTTGAGCGGCCAAATAATAACAGTAGTATTGCTAAAGTGCTGCTTAGTTGATGGAATGGCGCTAATTTCTTAGCGATGATCAGCAGATTGTCAATATTTCGTTCAACGGACGCGCGAAATTGCCACATCTGCTCAAATTTTCCAAAGATTTTCCATTCTTGATTTAACTTAAGCTGTTATGCCAATATTTTTCAGCCAGCTTTTTTCAAATAGGTAATTTTTCCAAAAGCAAAATAAATTACAGAAAAGATTACAGGGTTAAACAGCCTTAAAAATTCAGCTATGTTGGTTATACACAGAAATACAACAGAGGGTTGTGTCTCCGCTTTTCGCAAGCGATGAGATTCACCACGCGTGACACGTGATTCACCACGTCCAAATATCACAATCCACGGATAGGTACCGGCGTGTTTGTATGGGACTTAGGCTGTTATGCCAAAGTAAATACAAATCTTTACCGATAACTGTGTTATCGATTAATTTATCGAATTATAACAAAGTAATATTGCATTGTCATCGGAGTTATACATGTGTGCAAAATTTCAGCTCAATCGGACACCGGGAAGTGTATCAAATTTAACTTGCAAGATTCCATTACAGACAACAAAAGTGAAAGTAAATAAAAGCTTATATAATTATAAAAAGGGGAAAAATCCGTTAGGTGGCGCATGGATCGAAATAATTAGGTAAGAATTTGAAAATTTTCAAACCAATTTTTAAGTAACTTCTCGATGAGCTAGGGACTTGAAATTTCAAACTTAATTCAGAGGTCGACGACAACCGATTACACAATACAAAAGAAGGGGGCACACGGGATGAGATATTTAGAAAAATCGTACGAAACGGAAGGAATATTGGGATTGATTTTTATGAAAGTTCTCATTGAGCTACAACTGTAAAACTTCCGAGATAGGATAAGACGCCGAGAAAATTTAAGAAAAGGCGAACAAAATTCCGTTAGGTGGCGCACGGATGGATCGAAATATATAGATAAGAATTTGGAAATTTGGTGTTTTGGGATCGATTTTGAAGTAACTTCTCATTGAGCTGCAAACATGAAACCTCAGAGACAGGTTAAAACACCGTGACAAAGGAGAAAAAAATTCCGTTAGGTGGCGCACGGATCGAAAAAATTAGATAACATTTTGGAAATTTGAAACCGGGTCTTAAGTAACTTCTCGATGAGCTAGAGGCTAAAAATTTAGAGCTTAAATGAGAGGTCGATGATAGCCGATGACACAATAAAAAAAAGTTTCGCTAGGGGGACTGAGATATTTACAAAAATCAAACGGAACGGAGGGAATTTTGGGATTGATTTTTATGTAAGTTCTCATTGAACTACAAGCGTAACACTTTACAGATAGGTTAAGACACCGAGAAAATGTAAGAAAATGAGAAAATAAAAATAAAATAAAAAATTTTAAGCACTTCCTTTATATAAATGGACAAAAATCAGCGAAAAATGTCTCCTTATATAAAGACATATTCTTGCTAAACTTTGATTTTTAAATTTTGACATAGAAATTGCAAAAATATTTATGAGAAGTATAAAAAAGGAGATATTTTTCGCTGAATTTTGTCCATTCATATAAAGGAGGTGCTTAAAATTTTTTTAACAATTTTTTTTGTTATATCGGCCTACTTATTTGTAATTTTTTTAAGATAAATAAAAAATAGGTAGGTACTTTGTTAGTTCACTTTTTTGTGGTCTGCATGAAAAGCTATGACCATGAATCACTTATCTCACAATATATGACGTAAACGTAAGTATATGATGATATTTGAAGCTTCTAGCCTTTAAAAAGAGGGCAGAAATGACAGTTTATATGGGGTATATAATATATGTATATACCACCGATTTATACAATTTTTTCAGACAACAATGAATGCTCTATACGTAAGCGTTCGGTGAAATTTGAAGCCTCTAGCTGTTGTTATTATTGTTGTTGTAGCAGTGCTTCTAGCCGTTAAAATGGGGCAGTAATTACGAAAAGCTTCTTATCTGAACAATCGGTTGTGGGGGATATATGCTAAATATACGACCGATTTCATCCATTTTTTCAGACAACAATACGTGCAATATACGAAAGCATATAGTGAAGTTTGTAACTTCAATATGATAAATTGAGGAATATATCACAAAATTCCTCTTTTCTGAAATATCGGTTGAATTGGGGATATATGCAATAGTGGTCCGATCCCGCCGGTTCCGACAAATATCTAATGGGACACCTAAATATACACGCTCACTATATTTTATCAAGATATCTCAAAAATTGAGGAAGTAGTTTGCATACAAACAGGCAGACGGACAGGCGGATATGGCTAAATCAAATTAGTTCTTCATCCTGATCATTTCGGTATACTTATTGGTGGGTCTATCTATTTTCCTTTAAGGACTTACAATTTTGAGATTCATGACGAAGTTAATATAATGGAAGGTGTAAATATTCATTCAAATGACAGGTATGCCTGTCGTAAACGGCGACTAAATTACCAAATTGGTTCAAGCGGTTGTGTAGCGCAACCCTTTCAAGGGGTTGCCAGCGCCATTTATAGCTTCTCACCTACCTGTACCGAATCCTGTTTCTTTAGCAGCCGGGGCTCTGACGAGCCCAAATAGATATAAATTTTGAAAAGTGAACAGTTGCATCCCCTCACCCCATAAAACCGTTTTCCTAGGTTGTCATGACTGTGTTTGCTCATCCAGACATCCAACATCCTTCGCATTTATAATGCATATATGCATGTTTCATGGTTTATATAGATGTTAGTCTAAGAGATTGTGTGTAATTTCGGCATCATTCCGGCGCCATTTCCGAAATTATATCAACACTGTAAGGGATATTGTTCAGGAAAAAATCGGCACTCTTTGCCTAGTTTTACGAATATCTTAAATATGAACAGACGTTTCAATCCATCACAAATTAACGTCTTATTAACAATTAGCGCGGCCGCCGTGGTGTGATGGTAGCGTGCTCCGCCTACCACACCGAAGACCCTGGGTTGACTCCCCGGGCAAAGCAACATCAAAATTTTAGAAACAAGTTTTTTCAATTAGAAGAAAATTTTTCTAAGCGGGGTCGCCCCTCGGTAGTGTTTGGCAAGCACTCCGAGTGTATTTCTGCTATGAAAAGCTCTCAGTGAAAACTCATCTGCCTTGCAGATGACATTCGGAGTCGGCATAAAACAAGTAGGTCCCGTCCCGCCAATATGTAGGAAAAATTTAAAGGAGCACGACGCGAATTGGAAGAGAAGCTCGGCCTTAAATCTCTTCGGAGGTTATCGCGCCTTTCATTTATTTATTTATTTATTTTTAACACTTCACACAAGATTTCGATTATGTCAGCCCACTTAAGTTCGAGCAGTGTTCTGGCTCTGAATTTAGTGCACTGCTCCCAACCATTGTTCTGTGACAGTATACAATAGAAGCTATTAGCAGTTTGAAAACAAATAAAAACCAACTAAGTCTACACATATAAAATTAATAACACTAACAATTACAAGGAAATTATCTTTTGAAAAAGTTAAACAAAATGTTTTTTCAAAGCCGTGTGTATTTCATTTCGCTAGAATATGCATAAATACCTAGAATTTGTTATGTTAATAGATCAAATCTGTTTGTTTAACTAATTAAAAATGAGACTCAATTGGGTATAAATATGGCCCACAATCTTGGTGTACTTTATACTTAAAAAGTGGTGCAAAAGGTCTTAAACTAAAATGAATTCTCGCATTCATTACGCGACACTGTTGTTCGTGCTTAGCTTTCATTTGAGCTATACGAATGCGCAATTTCGCCTTCGAAATGGCGTAAATATAGGAATAGAGGAGAGACCACATTCGGTATCAATATTTTTTAATATGGAGTATATTTGCGTTGGTTCCTTAGTCAACATGAAATTGGTAGTTACAGCTGCGCATTGCGTAGTAGGGCGAGAAGAAAGCCTCGTCCTTCTAGCTGGTGTAGCCGATATACGTGAAATAAACAGGAGAAGAGGGCAAAAAAGTACGGTGGAACATATATATTATGATCGTAATTGGGATGGTAATAGAGCATTTATGGATATAGCCGTGGTTAAAGTGAAGAAACCCTTTAGACGGGGTACTGCCGTGCAACCAATACGCCTTTGCGGTGCTACATTATCACCGGGCACAATGATGCAAATTAGTGGATGGGGTTCAGCAACTGTACTTGGTAACGTTCCTAGTTTTCTTCTCCAAACTATTGAATTGCCTATAGTGGAAAGAGAACATTGCAGACGCCTTTATGCTAATAAACCGGTACCCGAAGATTTATCAGAAACAGTCGTTTGTGCTGGATGTAGTGAAAGAGATGTGTGTAAGGGAGATTCTGGAGCAGCGGCCCTTGTGAATGGACAACTTTGTGCGGTGGTACAAGGTGGTTGTGAGCATACCGATATTCCGAGTTTATTAACAGATGTAACAAATGAAAGAGTTCAAAACGTTATAATATACGCGATGAGTTGTAACTGAAGGGTGTTGTTATAAATTGACTGTTGAGTTGCCCTAAAGGGCCCACTACTGACACTTAGCGTAGACTTGACTTGACTTGGCGTAAACTTGGCAACTTAGTACTAAAATTGAGTAATAAAATTAATTTACGAGTGTAAAAATTGTTTAAAACAATCAGTAAATGTCAATTTGTATGGCAAAATGTCAAAATGAAATGGAATCAAACAAATGACATCTCAAAATGTAAAAACTTCACTTAAAACTTACATAGAAAATTTAATTCAAAAGACTTCTAAGTTGTTGTTGTTGTTGTAGCAGTGCTTCGACCCACCTAATAGGTGCGACCGATCACACATTGTCATCAATATCCTCTAACGGGAGTCTAAGGAAACTTACTGTTTCAACAAGGGTGGACCATAATGAAAGGGGTGTTAAGAGGCGTTGGTTCCACATTACAATTGAAGAGATGGTTGGTGTCATGTGGGGACACATTGCAAGCGGGGCATACATTTTCTATGTCGGGGTTGATTCTGGATAGGTAAGAGTTTAGCCTGTTACAGTATCCAGAACGAAGTTGAGCTAGAGTGACTCGCGTTTCCCTGAGCAGTATGAGTTTCTCTTCCGCAAGTTTTGGGTACTGTTCTTTGAGTACTGGAGTCACCGAGCAATTCCTGGCATAGAGGTCCGACGCCTGTTTCACTGAGGACCTGCTTGTGGCAGCAGCGGGTACTTATTGTGGCTTGCTGAGCAGCGGGGCTGCTGGAAGGTAGTGGGGGCGCTAAGGCGTAGACTACGGGACGCCCTAGGGCATGAACAGCAAGGAACCACAAAAGATTTATAGAAGTTACGTGGACGTCTGGTTTTGGGATCTAGCCCAGAACAACCTGTCCGAAGCAACCATCCCTTACACGAGACACACTGACAAGAGTATGACCGTCCTAAAAAGATTCTTTTCCGGCAGATGCAGCAAAACCATTTCTCAGGACCAGGGTCAGGAGACGGACCCGGATTGGGCTCGATACCTTCCCGGAGCAAGAGAATATGGAGCAGTCCCGCTGCAAGGAGCTGCTGGGAGGATGACAATTTGTGGGAGGGACGCAACAAATTAAATGGGGTTACACTGAAATGACAGTCCTTGGTCGGGAAAAATCCCGAGTCACTCCGGTACATAGAAACGACTGCCTTGGGAAGCTCAGACTTCTAAGTCAAGTTAAGTGTTGCTAAGTTTTGAGTAATCAGTAACATGCAATGTTCATTTAACATAACTGTAAGTGACAGTTCTCAAGTCAAGTCAAGTCTATGCTAAGTATTAGTAATGGGCCCTTAACTCTTCTAAACGCCGAATTTCGAAACTATTTGAGATAGGCCGTTTTCGAAACAGCAGTGGAGATATGATGATATTCCACTCAGCAGTTGGACTGGCTATTGTTTTTTTTTTTTTTGTATCATGTGCAAATAAATTGTTATGAATGAGAGTAAATAAATATTTTTGATTATATGCAATGAAAGTGTGACGCATGTAAATGTCTTAAGCTGTGAGACCAAAGTTTGATCACGACTATAAAGTTCCCTCGTGTATGAATAGATCGTGAGATAAAAAGCGAAATTCGGAATAACTACTTTGAGGTCCTGGCAAACTCCGTGTAAAATAGCTGATCCAATCAACCTTATGGAAATTAATGTTATTGGTTATTGAGACCATAGAATAACGCTTTAAAGGACAATTCATGGCGACTTATCTATAATCAGATAAAACAGCTGATCGAACCAACCTTATCTTCAAGAAAATAAAATAAAAAATGTATAATTTTTAATTTATATCGCTTTATTAATGGTACCAACCCCTTGTTTATTTCTGCATGTATACTTTTCTGGGGGGTAAAGCACACTTTTGTGGGGGGTCTAAGGTGCTACTAGCACTTCACTTCACACACCGTCACATAAAGAAAAATGCACCTTTTAAATATAAAATGTTTAATATATTTTTAATATATATTTTATTTAAACTATTTAATAACTCTAGTTAAACTTTCTTAGCGGCACTCAAATAACTCTTTTACTCGAGAACAATAATGAACGTTAGCGGGCGATAGTTACAGACGAACTGATTTGGCAAATTTCCTAAGTCTCCTGCGCAGCAGGAAAACGGTAAGTATATATGTATGTATGTATGTATGTTAATATGAAAATGTACAAAGAGTATAAAAAATGCAGAAAACAGTAAGTAAATTCTTATTTTTCAGGGTGCTTGAAAAAGGTGAGTTAAGTAAGTTAATTTAAGTAAATCTAGGTATTTTAACAAAGGGTATGTATCTTAGCACAGGTAAGTATTTTAGAAAAATGATTTAAGTAGATTTAAAGAAGTTAAGGTAAGTACATATGTGGTTTTAAGAAGTGAATGTTTTAGTTAAATTTTACAAGGTAAGTTATTCTAAGGTAAGGGTATACATATATAAGTGTAAATTCATTGTAAATTCGTTTTTTTCATATTAAATTCATTATTATATTATAATTGAATAATTAGGGAAAATTTTTAAAATTCAATCAAATTGGAGTTCATGTCTCCAACATGGCGGCCGGCCTGCTCCGATGAAGGAAGCAGCAACTCCTGCATCTCTGCCAAGGTGGATACTGCTGTGGAGAACAGGGTTTTCAACCGCCGCTGAGTGTCCTTGCGTCCTTCCCTCTTCTTTTTGGCTTTGCAATGACCACTCGTCTAGTAGTGGGTTTCTCCTTCGGTTTCGGTACATTGCGTCGGTTCTTCTGCTTCTTGGGAGGTTTATCTTGCTGCCGATGTAGCAGCGTGTGGTGTGCAAGGCCGCATTTGCGGCAACGGTCCAGGGAGTCGCATGCGCCCGTAACATGGGATGTTGCCAAACAATTTATACAATATTTATGAGCCCGCACCGACTCATAGCGTTCTGCAGGGGTCATAGCCATGAAGGCGTTGCAATAGCGCAAAGAGTGCTTTTGGCAACAGAGCCGACAAGTGCTGTAACTCTCGTAGCGTCTGTAATAAGAATAAAAAGAGAGAGAAATGTTTTGTGAGGTGAGTAGGGGGGCTAACGATAGGGTTTTATGGATATCCTAGAGTTTATATGCTACGGTGAGATCGCTAGAGTGAGGGTAGAGATATTATTCTGCTGGGGGAAGTGCGCAAAGTTTTGCAATGGGTCGTGTATATATTCCGCTTTGAGTGCGGACATCTACAACTCGAACATTTTCGTCCGATCCGGGATGAAGACGAATGACAAGTCCGAGTCGCCACTCATTCGGGGGGAAAATGTCATCTTTCACGACGACTAGATCACCTTCTTTGATGTTTGTCTGCTGAGTTTTCCATTTAGTACGCTTATGAAGTTCTTTGAGATATTCATTTTTCCAGCGAGTACTAAATTGATGGTGTAGAACTTGTAGTTTTGGCCATTTGTTGATGAGCGAGAGGTTCTCGGAGTTGCGTTCGGGTAACGCGAGTAGTGGAGCACCACGGAGGAAATGTACGGGAGTTACAGCGAGTATCGGAGCTAGCGGTCTAGAGTTGAGAACCGCTTCGATTCGAGTGAGTAGGGTAGTAAATTCTTCAAATGTGAATTTTTGACTGCCTGCAACTTTAAGGAAATGGGCTTTAAAGCTTTTAACTGCCGCTTCCCATAATCCGCCCATGTGAGGAGCATATCGTGGGATGAATTGCCAGGACAGTCCATGAGTAGCATATTTTTGAGCTATGTCAGTTGCGGCTTCCTTGAGAAAAGAAGAAAACTCTTTTTGAATGGCACGACTTGCTCCAATAAAGGTTTTGCCATTGTCTGACATTATTTTGTGTGGGAGTCCACGACGACTAACAAAACGAGCAAATGCTGCTTTAAAGGCAGCGGTCGTCAGATCTGAGCAGACTTTAAGATGGACTGCTTTTGTTGAGAAACATACGAATACACAAACGTATGCCTTTGAGTAAGAGGCTTTCCGTAAGATTGATGTTTTAACGAGAAAAGGTCCAGCAAAGTCGATACCGGTCGTGTGAAATGGGATAGGGTATGTGGACCTTTCCGGAGGGAGTGCGGCCATTATTTGGGATTTAGCCTGTTGTTTGTAGATCGTGCATATCTTACATTGGAATATGCACTTCTTCACCTTTTGTTTGAGTCGAGGGATGTAGTATTCCTGTTGTATCATGCGGATCATCAGTTGTTTTTCGGTATGCAACAAGGTAGAGTGAATAAATTCTAAGAGTAAATAGCAAAACCGAGAGTTATCGGGAATTATAATAGGATAACGCTCGTTGTAACTAAGATTGGCTTTTGCGAGCCGACCGTTCACTCGCATTATGCCTGATTCGTCGAGTATAGGGTTTAGAGTTAACAATGAACTCTTTTTGTGGAGTGGTTTGTTGGACTGTAGATCTGCAATTTCGGCAGAGAAGTATTTATGTTGCGTCAACAGGATCAAACGAAATTTTGCCTGATGAACTTCCTCTTGGGTTAGCGTGATCGTTTTCAAAGTATCAAGGCCTTGTGCTCTGTGTATAAATCGGTACATATAAGCAACGACTCGTAGAGCTCTTGAGTAGGAAGAAAAGCGTTCGAGTAGATCAGGCACATCTACAGCATGAAATGCTTGGGTGCGCTTTTGTTCCGGTGGAGTAGGGGTTTGTGTCACTGGTTTCGGCCAGGACGTTGGGGATTTGGCCAACCACTCTGGGCCCTTCCACCAAATGGAGCATTCGGCTAGATCCTTGGGTGTACATCCACGGGTACCAAGATCTGCTGGATTGTCTCCACTGGGTACGTGTTTCCAAGGGGCGTTACTCACGTTTTCCAGAATTTGTGAGGTTCTATTTGCCACGTAGGTCTTCCAGGTGTGTGGGGGGGGTTTTTCCAGCCATGCTAGTACGACAGCGGAGTCCGACCAGAGAAACAGGTCATGTGGAGTCAGAGTTAGGTGTGAGCGAATTTGTTGTATTAATTTTGTGAGTAGTACTGCTCCACAGAGTTCTAGACGAGGGAGGCTCACGGTTTTCACGGGAGCCACTTTGCTCTTCGCCACGAGTAGGTGAGTAGAAAACGTGTACTTGCTATTCTGCACTCGCAGGTACACACAAGCGCAGAATGCTTTTTTAGAAGCATCTGAGAATCCATGGATCTGAAAGGGTTTATTGGGTGAAAATTGAGCCCATCGAGGTATTTTAATTTCATTTATCGCGGAGAGATTTTCGCGAAATATGTTCCATTTGTGGAAAGCGCTGGGTTTGACTTGTTCATCCCAGTCAGTTCCTTCTAACCAGAGTTGCTGGAGGAGAGTCTTGGCTAGTATCATTATTGGCGATAGCCATCCTGCCGGGTCAAACAATTTTGCAACCGCCGATAAAATTTGCCTCTTTGTGTTCGAGTTTTCTGCGGGTATAGGGTCGTAAGAGTATGAGAAAGAGTCGTTTATAGCATTCCATTTTTATGCTGAGGGTCTTTGTTGAGCTGGCATCGTGAAATTTGAGGAAATCTGCATCTACGAGATCAGATTCTGGGATGGATTCCAATAATTTTGGCTGATTTGCCGTTATTTTCTTGAGTGGAAAACCGGCTGATTTCAACGCTTCGATAACCTGGTGTAGAGAGTCGTGAGCGGACTGTATACTGTGTTCGCCCGAAAGTATATCGTCTACGTAGGTTTCGTGTAGCAATATATCAAAGGCGAGTGGGTGGGTGGGTTTTGTGTCTTCTGAGAGTTGGTGCAGAGTCCGTATCGCGAGATATGGGGCACAGTTGACGCCAAACGTCACTGTCTTTAATTTGAAGTCCTCCATCGGTAGCTGTGGAGATCTTCGGAAGAGAATTCTTTGAAAATCCTGATCTTCTTTATGAACGAGTATTTGGCGGTACATCTTTTCGATGTCGCCGTTAAATACATACTTAAAAAATCTCCATTTGAGTAGGACGAGCATTAAGTCGTTTTGGAGTATGGGGCCTGTGTGCAACACATCGTTTAACGAGTTGCCAGAGTGGGTAGTTCTAGACGCGTTGAAAACAAAGCCTCCATGTGGCTCATGGTGAGGTATTCCTCCAAAACTTCTGAGTATTTTTCTCTTAATTCTGGTCTTTTCTCCAAGGATCGCTCGACGCTGATGCATTGCTGCTGTGCTCGGTGGAGTTTCTCGCAAAATTGGTCTTCTTCCGAAAGGGCTTGGGTGTCAGGTATTTCTTCCTGTTGCCAGAACTTCTGCAATAATGTGCTAAGGGTGTCGTCTGGGTTTTCAATAACTTGGGTGGAGAATGCGTTCACTTGTTCTTTAATAGGCCCGCTGAGTATCCACCCAAATAATGTATTTTGTGCTAACAAGGAACCACTTACGTTGGCTTGTAGCCCCTGGAGTATTATTTGGGGTGTGAGATCGCTACCTATAACCATGTCGATTCTCGAAGGGGTAAAACAGTTAGAGTCCGCGAGTGGCCATGTGCCAATCACAAATCTTGCAAATCTATTTTTGACACTTTAATGCTGGGTAAGAAATGGGTCAGTTTAGGCAATAATATCGCTTGGGTGTTTATTTTTGTTTTGAGATCCGATGAGCAGAATGTTATCTCGCAGATCTGGTTGGAGTTTCGAACTACCGATCCGCCCATTCCCGAGATCTTATAATGGCTTTTCTTGGTTGGTAGTTTCAAGAGCTTCTGGATTCGAGGCGCTACAAATGTCTTTTCCGAACCCTGATCTATTAGTGCACGGATCTTGTGGTGTTCGCCATTTGATTTCACCGTGACTAAAGCTGTGGGTAAAAGAGTAGTTTCGCTACTACTCGCGAAGTGAGTTGAGGTTGAGCTTTTCTTAAAAGGGTTTTGAGTGGCTTGGGTTTGGCTGGCCTCCTTTGAGGTTGACGCCCTGTTCGGGTCTTCAGCTGGAGGTGGCAGACCTTGAGGGGTTGTGTGTATCCTGTTCCTCTGCTGCCTGGGTCTGCTGTCTGGCTGGGATTTTCCTTGGAAGTGGAGTAGCGAGTGATGTCGTTTTTGGCAATACACGCATGTGAAATTGCTACCACAATCTCTTTCCAAGTGAGAGCAAGCTAAACAATTTGTGCAATAATTGTTTTCTTTTACGAATTTGCTTCGCTCTTGGGTTGAGAGATCTCTGAATTTTATACAGCTCATTAATGAGTGATTCA
This sequence comes from Eurosta solidaginis, assembly GCF_040869045.1. Lineage (NCBI taxonomy): Eukaryota > Metazoa > Arthropoda > Insecta > Diptera > Tephritidae > Eurosta > Eurosta solidaginis. The sequence continues at coordinate 184,293,641 of NC_090323.1, forward strand.
GATTGCAGAGTTTGCATGAGGGTTGCCTCTTTGAGTCCACATGGAATGTTTGGGTCTTATTCCTGAAATTCGACTGGTTTTGAGGCGTCGAAGATCTGTGGTTGAAACTAGAGTTAGAGTTTCGGGGTTTATTGGGTCTATATGTGCCGGGTCGTTCTACCACTTCGTACCTAATCGTGAGAAATTTGTCCATCTCCGACCAAAGTGGTAGCTCCTTTCTAGAGTCGAGTGATTGCTCCCAAAGTGCTAAGGTTTCATCAGGTAGTTTTGATGAGCATAAGAATACGAGGATGGGGTCCCAGTTATCAGTTGAGACATCGCTCGCATTTAGGGTCGAGATACAGTTATTTATGGTGGTTTGAATTTCTTGAATTCTTTCACCATTTTCAGAATAAACTGTGGGCATATTAAATAGGGTCTTTAATTGGTTATCCACGAGAATTCTCCGATTCTCGTATCGGGATTTGAGTGCTCCCCAGGCCAGCTCGAAGTTTTGATCATTTAGCTGATATTTTTTAATAATCAGAGCTGCTTTGCCTCGTGTTTTTGCTCTCAGGTGATAGAGTTTTTGGGCCTGAGATAATTTTGGGTGATTTATGTAGACCGCAGTGAACATGTCCCGGAATGACGGCCAGTCTTCATAACCGATATGGAAGGCCTCCGTGTCGCATGCGGGGACTTTGAGATAGGGTTCGTGTTGAGAGGGGGTATGGTTTACCTGTATGGGCATGTTGCTCGGTTGACTAGTCTGCAGGGTGCTAATCAGCTCGCTGATCCTGAGTTTTGTGCTCATCGCTGTGTCGAGAGATGTGTTGTATGCATCCTCGCATGTCGCCCTGAATTTTTCCTCCGTTCTGCCTAGCTGTGCTGCTTCGTATGCAGGTTCCACTACGTCTACTCGCTTGTTGAGTTCCTCCAAGTACAGCTTGAGACTGGTCTCAGAGTGGTCCGTTTCCGCTAAGTTCCACCATTTTTCACAGAATTTTTCTAATTTGTTTATTTCGAAGAAAAATTTCTTGTCCAAAACTCCGTATTCATCTTCCGACTGGGATTTAGATCGGGTAACAGGTCCTGACTGTGGCTTTAGGGTTTTGGGTTGCTCCTTTTTCTCGTCCGCCATATTACAATTTAAAACTTGAGTCTAAAATTCACTGAGAATTTGCGTGTTTCTTACCACTGTAATTTTACTCAGTTTTTGAGATGCCTAGTCCCACTGTGCAATTACGAGTAGCGGAATTTGCACAAACAAGTGGATATGAGCGGCTTTTGTGTTAAGGGTGGAAAATTACTTGTCTTAGCGCCTCTAAGTACAAGTATGTGGTTATGTATTTAAATATGTATGTATATATGGCGTGGAGAAATAAAAAGGAGAGTGGGTGGAGCTATAATTGCTTTGAGTTGCACTTATTTTACTAAGTTGAGTTCTAAGTTGCGTATTGAGTGAAGTCTTAGTTTAAAAGAAGTGCGTATTAGGGTGTTTAACTTTTTAGTTTTCTTTGGTCCAATAAAATCAATTTTATTATATAGGGGTGGGGGTTTTTTGTTGGAGTAATGGGCTGAGTTTATTTATGCAAATGGGTTAAGTGCAAAATTTAGTTTTTTGGAGATTTTTTTATGTTGCAAAAAATGTATGCAACGGGTTATTTATATTTGGGTAACAACTAATTTTGGGTGAGAGGATGCTAATGATGAGAACCAATTATATGTATACAAGAGTGTATGAGTACAGTATTTATATATGAGGGTGTTGAGTACGTATATATATATATATATATTTATATGTATATATGAGGGGAGAAGCTCGGCCTTAGATCTCTTCGGAGGTTATCGCGCCTTACATTTATTTATTTATTTTTATGAGGGGACAAGTACAGCTTTTTTCCAAAGATAAGTGCCGCTATGAGATGAGAAAATTGTGCTTCGATTGCAATTTATATTATGTACATATGTACGAACTATTGGGATAAGGTTCGACTGTACCTTTTATGGGTTTTATTTAACCAGAGTATGCGGTGTTGTTGGGTAAATGAACGGTTCAAACTACCGGTCGAAGGGTGGATAAATTTGCTGTACTTGTGAATGTGTATAATTTTGTATTGGGTGTACTTACTTTGGCATTCTTCTTTATTTATCACCTGTTTTGACCTGTTGGTTGGATGTATGCTTATTTGCTGTGATTGCTTGCTTTTGGTGTTGTTGGGGTCGTTTTATTGTTGCTGTTTGGTGGGGTACCACTTGTGCAGGTCTACTGCTCGTGGTACAGTAAAAAATAGCAAATATTGCTACAAAATTAGAACCGCTGTCACACAAAAAATTTTTTTGGATGGGTCTAATGAGTGCCTTTTTTTATTATTGTATGTGTACCGTTTGTTTTCACCGGCTCACTTCGCACTTTTGGCAAACTTTAAAATATTAATCTACCCGTGTGTATGTACACTAGACTAGTTCAATTTTTTTTGTTTTTTACAATTTATGAAAATAGTTTTTTTTTTCTTTGTTATAATTTATTACTTTCACTTTCTTGCCAGTATTTGATGTAAACCACTTTATTTTTGTATTTTAGTTAGTTTATAATTTTTTTGTTTGTTTTTAGCACTTTTTTGCGCGGCGCGTACCCGGTATAAGTTTTTTATTTAATTTTTTGCTTGAAAATTTATAAAATTCACTTTTTTCACAGGTAAGTATGAGTAAAATTGTATATTTTTTGTGTAATTTTCTTTAAATAATTTTTTCTTTAAATAATTTTTTCTTTTTATAATTTCTAGGTCGCTGAGCTCACTATGGCCGCAAAGGACCATGTATACTTTTCTGGGAGTAAAGCACACTTTTGTGGGGGGTCTAAGGTGCTACTAGCACTTCACTTCACACACCGTCACATAAAGAAAGATGCACCTTTTAAATATAAAATGTTTAATATATTTTTAATATATATTTTATTTAAACTATTTAATAACTCTAGTTAAAATTTCTTAGCGGCACTCAAATAACTCTTTTATTCGAGAACAATAATGAACGTTAGTGGGCGATAGTTACAGACGAACTGATTTGGCAAATTTCCTAAGTCTCCTGCGCAGCAGGAAAACGGTAAGTATGTATGTATGTTAATATGAAAATGTACAAAGAGTATAAAAAATGCAGAAAACAGTAAGTAAATTCTTATTTTTCAGGGTGCTTGAAAAAGGTGAGTTAAGTAAGTTAATTTAAGTAAATCTAGGTATTTTAACAAAGGGTATGTATCTTAGCACAGGTAAGTATTTTAGAAAAATGATTTAAGTAGATTTAAGGAATTTAAGGTAAGTACATATGTGGTTTTAAGAAGTGAATGTTTTAGTTAAATTTTACAAGGTAAGTTATTCTAAGGTAAGGATATATATAAGTGTAAATTCATTGTAAATTCGTTTTTTTTCATATTAAATTCATTATTATATTATAATTGAATAATTAGGGAAAATTTTTAAAATTCAATCAAATTGGAGTTCATGTCTCCAACACTGCATAATCAGCAGATGTTGGCTTTGGTGGTGTCACTGTTGGAAACACCGTCACTGGCTAATCTCCATGTCTAAACTCACACTTGGTCTTTCCAACCACACAACAAATTAATCAGGCAACGCTGTATGTATGAACGCAATTAGGTAACCTTTTTTAAATTGCTTAGTCGTTCTACTTCCTTTTCGTACATTCTTTGATCTCTTTGGTTACGGCGTGAAAACGTGCAGTTGGGAAAACCAAATGTGAGTATACTAATACAAAATATTAACTTGTTTAATTAATTCTAATTGTAATATCTTTCTGAAATAAAGTTTTTAAAGTCGTTTACGAACTCATAAATTGGTTGAACCAACAATTCTTTAAAAAATTTGCTGCACTATCTGCCATTACAACATTGAGGTTAGAAAATCTGTTTGCCGAAAAATTATTTAATATGAGACGAACAATAACGGAGACAAGTGCGCCAGTTAAATGTGCCGTATGTCATGAGCCGGAGAATGAAGAAATGGTGCAGTGCGATGTATGCGACGAGTGGACGCATTATATCTGCGCAGGAGTCTCGCACGATATTGCTGACAAAGAATGGAGCTGCAAAAAGTGTGCAACGTTACCAAAGGCAAATACATCAAAGCCATGTACAACAACCGAACATGTAGAAAAACAAACGGAAAAGGTGGGTGAAAAGGGTAACAGGGCAAACAAGCAGGGCTCCGTGAAATCGAAGCGCAATATGGAAATAGAATGGGCTCGTTTAGAAGAGAGAAAAAGGGCAGAACTGTCATATTTAGAGCAAAAATACGAAATTATGCGGAGATATGAAAATTCCGAGGAATCGGATGATGACAGCAGTCTGGATGCGCTGAAGGTGCATAGAACAACTCAATGGGCAAATGGCAAGGGTCAGGGTGATATATGTAGTAATAGAGAAAGGCAGCTTGGAACAGGTGCTGGGCACGATGGGGTAGTAATAGGCAGGGGGCATAACGAGGCTCACATGCATGCACGCAATACGTCGGAAGCAAATGCTGTAAGCTTGAATGCACAGCGAATTAGTTCGCGACACGTTGTGCACAAGGATCTACCAGTGTTCAGTGGTAAGGCTGAGTAGTGGCCTCTGTTCGTCAGCAGCTTTCAGAACTCCACGCGCCTGTGTGGATTTAGCCACGATGAAAACTCGCTTCGATTGCAACGTGCCTTGAAGGGTAAGGCACTTGAGTATGTCAGTAGCAAACTAATAATTCCGGCTCTTGTACCCGAAATAATGTCCACGCTACGGATGGTTTTTGGCAAGCCAGAAGAAATATTGAATAGTCTCTTGGGAAAGCTACGTTCGTCACCGCCTGTCAATGTTAACAAGCTTGACACTCTCATAACTTTCGCACTTGAAGTAAGAAATTTAGCCGCCACTTTGGAGGCGTCAGGGCTACAATCGCATATGACGAATTCTTTATTGATGCAAGAACTAGTTGAAAAGTTGCCAGCTCAAATACGTTTACAATGGGCAATGTTTTCTAGACCATCTTCAGACGCTACTCTGAAGGTGTTTAGCGATTGGCTTTTCGATTTGGCGGACGCAGCCAGCAACGTAACACCGGTAATTTCTGCCGGCAATACAGAGTCGGAGAAGCGCAAAGTTCAGCGCGTGAGTCTCCATGTTGAGGGAAAGGATACGGGAAAAGAATCTGTAGAGCGGGTTAAACCAAAACTAGCGTGCTATTTGTGCAACGAAGCGCATGTAATATTGAGAAGCGACAACTTTAAAAATTTACCATACGACGAAAAATGGAATGCAGTGCACAGGTTGCAGCTTTGTAGGGTATGTCTAAGAAAGCATGATTCTAGAAGCTGCCGTGAGAGAAAGGCGTGCGGCGTGAACGGTTGCACATACAAGCACTCTCCGGTTCTACACAAACCCGTCGATGTTTCACCCGCAGTTGTGGCTCATCATGAGGAGGTATCCAACACACTTTATCGTGTTGTGTCGATAACGATTTACGGCAAAGGCACTTCGTGCGACATTTATGCCCTTTTGGACGATGGATCCGGTCCAACTTTAATTGAGAAAGATATGTTGCAACGATTGCAACTACAAGGGGGTAAAGCAGATCTATGCCTAAAGTGGACAGACGGAACTGTACGTGTACAGCGTGACTCTGATAGGATTGATTTAGGTATTTCGCCTCGTGGGAAAAATAAAAGACTCACGCTATATAACGTACGCTCTGTGGACACCCTTGATCTCCCAATCCAGACAATGAATATAACGGAGCTCGCCAAAATGCATAAGCATCTGAGAGGAATTCCAGTAGACTCATACCGCAATATAGTGCCACAAGTGATAATTGGATTAAACAATAAAAATGTGATGATGCCACTTAAGTTTCGAGAAGGCAATGCACATGAACCAGCTGCAACCAAAACTCGTCTTGGGTGGACCGTTTATGGTGTCATTAATAACGGAGAGAAAAATAAAATTGATAACATGTAAATGCACATTTGCGATTGCGATGACGATGCAACCTTGCAAAATCTGGTCACAGAATACATGTCCCTGGAAAATTATGGGGAGGACAGCAAAAACAAACAGTTTCACGGAACATATCTAAAGGATATGCAGGACAAAGTGGTACGTAAGGGTGATCATTTCGTAACAAAATTGCTATGGAAAACGGAGAGCATTGGTATGCCAGACAACTATCCGATGGCCTTGCGCAGGCTGAAATGCTTCGAAAGAAAGCTGGCGTCATATCCCGACCTTAGGTCGCTTATAAACAATCACATTCGTTCAATGGAGGAAAAAGGGTACATTCGCAAATTATGCACTAGTGAGATTTCCGCCTATCATCCTCGAAAGTGGTATTTGCCGATATTTGCGGTACAAAACCCAAATAAACCACAGAAGGTCAGGGTAGTATGGGATGCAGCTGCAGAATATAAAGGCCTCTCTTTGAATTCCTGCTTGGACAAGGGTCCAGATCTACTGACTTCTCTTTTTGACGTTTTATTGAACTTCCGGAAAGGAAAAATAGGGTTGTCTGGGGATATCAGGGAAATGTTTCACAGAATATATGTGGATTGCGAAGATCAGTAATCCCAGCGTTTTCTGTGGAGAAACTGCGAGGAAGCCCGCTCACCAGATGTCTATATGTTATTAGTAATGAGCTTCGGCGCAAGCTGTTCGCCATCCTTAGCTCAAATTGTAAAAAATCGCAACGCTATCGAGTTCGCCGAAACGCATCCACGAGCAACTAAAAGTATCTTGGAACGGTATTACGTCGATGATATGCTTGATAGCGTGGACACAATTCAAGAAGCGATTCAATTGGCGAAGAATGTTCGCTCCATACATAAACAAGCGAATTTCCATATTCGTGGATGGCTATCCAACTCTAAAGAGGTTGTTGAAGCCTTAGGAGAAGCAGGAGAAACAGGCGAATTCTGTAGTGCTGCTAAACGAGTGGATCAAGTGTGTGAAACTAGTAAGGTGTTAGGTATGTGGTGGCAGACGTCCGATGACACACTAACATATAATTTAAAGTTCACTAAAGCAAACGAGGAGATCCTCCAGGGAGCTAAGCTACCAACAAAAAGAGAACTGCTACGACTGCTAATGTCTATATTCGACCCATTGGGACTATTAAGGTTTTTCTTAATCGACGCAAAGATCCTGCTACAGAAAGTATGGCGAAGTGGTATTGGATGGGACGACACCATTCCAGAGCAGTTGTCAGGGGATTGGATGAGATGGCTATCCTACCTCCCACAAGTCCAGAGTATGAAGGTGCCCAGGTGCTATTTCAGTAGAGTAAGAAGTCAGGTGGACAATATTGAACTACATGTATTCGTAGATGCAGGTGAAAACGCTTACGCCGCGGTAGCATACCTAAGGATAGAGACAGGTGATTACATCGAAGTATCGTTGGTGTGCTCCAAATCTAAGGTTGCACCGCTACGCTCTGTATCTATCCCTCAAATGGAGCTGCTCGCTGAGGTGATGGGAGCGAGACTTGGTAACACGGTGATGAAAGCCCTTGACTGCAAAGTCGATGGAGTACACTATTGGACAGATTCAAAAACTGTTCTTTCCTGGTTACGGTCCGATCCTAGGGGATACAAGCAGTTCGTTATGTTCCGTGTTGTAGAAGTGCAGGAGACTACCGATATCTCACAATGGGGCTATGTGCCATCGAAATTAAACGTCGCATACCTAGGAACAAAGCAGACTTCCGTACCAGATTTTTCAAGGGGTGGTCAATGGATCTCCGGACCTAATTTCTTGCGTCAGCCGGCTGAGAACTGGACAAACGTCGATCTCAAGCAAGAAGATGTCATTCCGCAGGAGCATGAGGAACTACGTTCACAACTAGTTGCCGTCAATATAGTAGAAGACTTACCCCTGATAGATTTTAGCCGTTTTTCAAAATGGGAACGGTTACTCCGAAGTACGGCATATGTCAAACGATTTGTAGATAAGTTCTCCTACAGTCTAAGTCTCCCCAGTGAAGGTGGCCTTAGTACCGACGAGCTGGTCTGGAGCGAAACCTATTTATATCGCCTTGCCCAAGCCCAAGCCTTTCACAAAGAAATAAAAATGTTGCATCAGAATCCAAGATGCTCCCTGCCAAAAACAAGCCCTATTCGTAAGCTATCGCCGTTTCTAGACCAGCAAATGATAGTTAGAATGCGTAGCCGGTTAGAAAGAGCCGAATTTATAAATAATGATACAAAAAACCCAATTTTACTACCAAAAGAACATGCTGTTACAAGATTAATAGTAGATTGGTACCACAGAAAATGGAAGCATTGGAACCATGAGACAGCATTCAATGAGTTATTCCAGAAGTTCTACATACCAGGATTAAGGACTTTATTACGGTCCGTGCGAAAGTGTTGTCAATTCTGCAAGATAAACGCCGCTCGTCCGCACGCACCTGAGATGGCCGACCTACCTGAAGCGCGGTTATCGCCCTATACACGACCATTTACTTATGTGGGTTTGGACTTTTTCGGACCATTCCTGACTACCATCGGAAGACGTACTGAAAAGCGATATGGAGTGGTGTTCACATGTATGACGTGCCGTGCGGTGCACATCGAAATGGCATACAGTCTGACTACTAGCTCATGCTGCATTGTTCTGCGTAATTTCATCACCCGTAGAGGAAATCCAAGGCAATTCTTTAGCGACAACGGAACGAATTTGAAAGCGACAGAAAAAGAGCTGCGTGAATCATTATCGCAAGTTGACTTTGGGGGCCTAGAAGTCGAGTTTACCAGCTCTTACACCAAATGGACATTCATTCCACCCGCATCGCCCCATATGGGAGGGGCATGGGAACGCATGGTGCGCTCAATAAAGACAGTTATGTACCAAATTGTTACGCCGACCACAAGATTAAATGACGAAAAGCTGTGCAACTTGTTCGTCGAAGTGGAGCATATAGTAAACAGTCGACCTCTAACGTATTTGCCCCTCGAAAATTCCGACCAAGAGGCGCTAACACCCAATCATTTTCTGCTGGGCTCGTCGTCAGGACTCAAACCAATAGGCGACTTCAAAAATGCAGATCAATTTGCTCATGCCTCTTGGCGGCACTCTCAATACCTTGCTGAAATGTTCTAGAAGAGATGGGTGGCGGAAGTTTTACCTATGCTCACACGGAGGACTAATTGGTTTGACAAAGCCAAGCCGATTGAAGTCGGAGACATGGTCGTCATTGTCGACCCAAACTCACCACGTTATTCCTGGCCGAAGGGTATCATCATATCCACAATACCAGGAAGAGACGGCCAGGTCAGAAGTGCGATTGTTCGAACTACGCAAGGACAGTATCATCGCCCAGCGACGAAGTTAGCCGTATTGGAGGTATCCCGAGCCAGTGTTTAATTTGCCAGGGTATTCCCCCATGAGGGAAATACCGGGGGGGAGAATGTTGGAAACACCGTCACTGGCTAATCTCCATGTCTAAACTCACACTTGGTCTTTCCAACCACACAACAAATTTATCAGGCAACGCTGTATGTATGAACGCAATTAGGTAACCCTTTTTTAAATTGCTTAGTCGTTCTACTTCCTTGTCGTACGTGCCGGAAGTTTTACCTATGCTCACACGGAGGACTAATTGGTTTGACAAAGCCAAGCCGATTGAAGTCAGAGACATGGTCGTCATTGTCGACCCAAACTCACCACGTTATTCCTGGCCGAAGGGTATCATCATATCCACAATACCAGGAAGAGACGGCCAGGTCAGAAGTGCGATTGTTCGAACTACGCAAGGACAGTATCATCGCCCAGCGACGAAGTTAGCCGTATTGGAGGTATCCCGAGCCAGTGTTTAATTTGCCAGGGTATTCCCTCATGAGGGAAATACCGGGGGGGGAGAATGTTGGAAACACCACCACTGGCTAATCTCCATGTCTAAACTCACACTTGGTCTTTCCAACCACACAACAAATTTATCAGGCAACGCTGTATGTATGAACGCAATTAGGTAACCCTTTTTTAAATTGCTTAGTCGTTCTACTTCCTTGTCGTACATTCTTTGATCTCTTTGGTTACGGCGTGAAAACGTGCAGTTGGGAAAACCAAATGTGAGTATACTAATACAAAATATTAACTTGTTTAATTAATTCTAATTGTAATATCTTTCTGAAATAAAGTTTTTAAAGTCGTTTACGAACTCATAAATTGGTTGAACCAACAGTCAGCTTGGAGAAAATTTTTATTTTCAACTTCACCTCAACTCTTTATGCAATGTGAGATATCAACTGAAAATAATGCGATGGATATAAATATGAGAATTATACATTTCTCAAAATTTCTCTAATGTTGAAGAATAGGGCTGTTAGCAGTACTTGGGGAAAAGATAAAGAAGCGCTCATTACCACTTACAAAGCAATTGCACAGCCGATTGCATGGTATGGGTCCCCGATATGGTCGCCAAGCCTAAAGACTTCTCACTGGAAGAAGCTACAGACCGGCCAAAATACTGCCCTCAGAACCGCCACGGGTTGTCTTTATATGTCCCCAGAACACCATCTACATAATGAGGCGAGAATACTCCTCATTAGGGAGAGAAATGAAATGCTAACCAAACAGTTACTGTTGAATACCAAGAAACCGGGGCATCCCAACAGACATCTGATTGATGAACCAACACCGCTCAGGGGCTTAAGGAGTCATCTCCGTAAAGCATTATGAGGAAATACGGCACTTGAGAACACAGCCGTATGAAGCCAAAAAACACAAGCAGGTCCTCAGTGAACTCCACAAACAGGCGTCGGACCTCTATGCCAGGAATTGCCCGGTGAATCCTGTACTCAAAAAACAGTACCCAAAACTTGCGGAAGAGGAACGCATACTCCCCAGGGAAACGCGAGTCACTCTGGCTCAACTTCGTTCTGGATACTGTAACAGGTTAAACTCTTACAAATCCAGAATCAACCCCGACATACAAAATGTATGCCCCGCTTGCAATGTGTCCCCACGTGACACCAACCATCTCTTTAATTTTAATGTGGAACCAACGCCTCTAACCCCCTTTCATTATGGTCCACCCCTGTTGAAACAGCAGTTTTCCTTGGACTCCCGTTAGAGGATATTGATGACAATTTTTAATCGGTCGCAACTATTGCCCGTAGTCATAGTCGAAATAAAATACAGTTTTATTGATTTAAATATGATTCTAAATTAAATATCATTTCAAGTCTGTTATAGTCCACTTAAACACTATTTTATCTCTAAAAAAGTATTTTAAATTTAAAAAAATATGAGCGCGATTTTAATTTTTTAAAATAGGTTTTAAGTTGGCGGTCTGCTGTAAAAAGCTGCGAGAAATTAAACAATTTGCTATTTAAACGCGATGAACGTAAATGGAAGTGAAAAAAGGTTTCCCCGACAAGCAAATATACGTCAGGAACTAATTTATTATACCTAGAATGTGCATTAATATGTTTGTGACAAAAATTACACAATTTTAAAACGTACGATGGATACTTGGCTCCACATATGCGAAATCCTTAATTAAGACTATTCCGGATTCGTAGATATTTTTGAGTTTTGATATTTTAGTATCTTTGGAGGAAAAAGTAGCATCCTATACTGATGTTGGCATTAAATTTAGAAATAAATATTCAATTGAAGGAATTATTTACCACAGGCGTCGATTTTTAATACATGTCAAAAAATTTCGGGAGAGGTGCAAATGACGCGTTTTAATTTCGGAAGCAACAATCCGAAGGCGGCAAAGTAATACTTTTAGTCTGTCAAGATATTTTTGCAAAAAAAAGTTTAAGACTTTCATGTGGTTGATGTAATTTTGGTGATATTGTTGTACACAGAAGAGAATTAACTAAAAAGGCGTTTTGCGCTGATACAATTTTCACCTGTTTCACAACCATTTGGGGGTAATTATTCAGTTTTTTGTGAATATCTCTTAACAAAGGAAGAATTTCTTATTTCCGAATTCTAATTATTGAATTACATTACATAATTCTTGAATTCAATTCTGCTGGCATTTCCTTTAGTGCCTTCTATTCCCCTTCACATTCGTCAATTCTTCTTAAAAGAAAGCTTGAAATGGAACACGGAATACAACAAGAATTAGCACCAAAAATTTTAAGAATTGCTTGGTACGACACAGGCGCTGTTGTACTACTTCCCTCTATCACCCTCTTAGTCTATGTCATGATCGACTTGAGTTCAATGATTTTCTAATGTAAAAGGGACTTACACTTGGCAGGTCCATGTACAATGGCTCAACATTCTAGGTCACTTCTTTCCTATAGAAAGCTATACTAAACTCCCTTTAGTTATGCTGACTTTGCGAAGACAAACATAAATTTGATTTAACCTGATTATCATTGAATGTCCTGCATACTTATTAGTATCGAGGTTAGACATATCCCTATTCGGTTTCGTGTCCATTAAATTAAACGGCTTTTACGGTTAGGGCCACCTAACATTTAAGGTTTGCATTATTTTGGCCGTCACATCTGTCTTATTGCAAACCTCTTTTCTTTACAACATTCTTAAAAACTATATAAACTATTCAACATGAATACAAGTGTATGAGTGAATCATCTTGTTGCTTTCTATGCTTTAAGAAACCCAAATCCGCGTTAACTACCTATTCGTTTATGTTGCGAGATTTAAATAATTTTTTTAAGAACGAAATTAAGTAAATTTTATTAAATAAGTATGTTCAGGTTTAATTAATAGATCGTGCAATCAATATTAAATTGACGGCTGATAAAAAACAGCGAATTTTTACAAAATGTTTGCTAATAACTTTTAAATAGAATTGAATGATAATTATCCGCCACCGGATTATGATCAAAACGCGTTTTCAGGTACTCCTTTGACAACTTTTGTAGTATTGCTTGTGTAAAAAAAATCCATTTTTTATACGTGGAGTCAAGTAACCACGGTTGTAAGGAACAGGGTGTACTTTTAAAACTTCTAAAAAATTTATTCATAGCGCCAATCAATGCCTTTTTTTATGCGGATACTCGGTCCATGCTTATTTTACCTGAAAACTCTGTTTAATATGTCTATGACAGATCAAAATTTTAAATCCCATTTTTAATTTAGGCAAGATTTTAACTAAAGAGTATTTTAGTCAGCGACTATGATTACGGGCCTATTTTGCAAGAGACTGGGATTCGGACTAACACCGTTATGAATTCAATGTTCTCACAGATGTCCCCTTGTGAATTACTCGGAACCTAAAGGTTATTCTGTTCCGCTTTCGGATTATTGTTCTCGAGATAAATACGCGTCTTTTGACACCTCTCTCGATATTTTTGGACGCGTATTAGCAGTGTCACGTTGTCGTAAAGAATTACCGGAATTTGTTTTGTATTTTGAAGCTCCAATAAAGTTTCGTCACTATTTCTAGCTTGACAAAATAACATGTGTCATATAAATATTATGTTGTTGTTGTTGTAGCAGTGCTTCGCCCCACCTAACAGCCGCGACCGATCACAAATTGTCATCAGTATCCTCTAACGGGAATCCAAGGAAACTTGCTGTTTCAACAGGGGTGGACCATAATGAAAGGGGTGTTAGAGGCGTTGGTTCCACATTACAATTAAAGAGATGGTTGGTGTCATGTGGGGACACATTGCAAGCGGGGCATACATTTTGTATGTCGGGGTTGATTCTGGATAGGTAAGAGTTCAACCTGTTACAGTATCCAGAACGAAGTTGAGTAAGAGTGACACGCGCTTCCCTGGGGAGTATGCGTTCCTCTTCCACAAGTTTTGAGTACTTTTCCTTGAGTACTGGATTCACCGGGCAATTCCCGACATAAAGGTCCGACGCCTGTTTGTGGAGTTCACCCAGGACCGGCTTGTGTTTTTTTGCTTCAAGCGGCTGGGTTCTCAGGTGCCGTATTTCCTCAAAATGCTTACGGAGATGACTCCTTAAGCCCCTAGGCGGTGTTGGCGCATCAATCAGATGTCTTTTTGGATGCCCAGTTTTTTGGGTATTCAACAGGAACTGTTTGATTAGCATCTAATTTCTCTCCCTGATGGGGAGTATTCTCGCCTCATTATGTAGATGGTGTTCTGGGAACATAAGAAGGCAGCCCGTGGCGATTCTGAGAGCAGTATTTTGGCAGGCCTGTAGCTTCTTCCAGTGGGTAGTCTTTAGGCTTGGCGTAGCACGTAAACGGCTGGCCAATTGCTTTGTATGTAGTAATGAGCGTTTCTTTATCTTTTGCTCAGGTACTGCCAGCAAGGAATTTGAGGATTTTATTACAGCTCTGGATTTTCGGAACAATTGCGGCTGCGTGCTCACAAAAATTTAGATCCTGATCAAACGTCACACCCAAGATTTTGGGGTGTAGGACAGTCGGTAGCGTAGTGCCATCGACGTGGATGTTCAAAATGGTCGACATTTGGGACGTCCATGTTGTAAATAAGGTCGCGGAAGATTTAGTCGGTGACAATGCCAGGTTTCGCGAGGGAAAAAACTGGAGAGATCAGGGAGATAGCCGTTTATTCTGTTGCAGAGCTCATCGATCTGTGGACCTGGGCCTGTGGCCATTAGTGTGCAGTCATCGGCGTATGAAACGATAGTGACTCCTTCTGGTGGTGAAGGTAGCTTAGGTATGTAGAAATTAAACAAAAATGGGGATAGGACACCACCTTGTGGCACCCCTTGTTTAATTCTTCTTGGTTTTGATGTTTCGTCTCTAAATTGCTCCGATGCCTGCCGACCACCCAGATAATTTGCGGTCCACCTTTTAAGATATGGGGGAAGGGTAGACCCTTCCAGGTCTTGCAGTAACGTTCCATGGTTGACCGTATCAAAAGCTTTTGATAGGTCTAGCGCTACGAGTATTGTTCTATGGTGGGGGTTTTGATTTAAGCCGCAATTTATCTGAGTGCTGATGGCATTTAGCGCGGTGGTGGTGCTATGGAGTTTTCTGAAGCCATGCTGATGAGAGGCTAGCTGCAAATTTGCTTGGAAGTAGGGGAGCAAAATGGCTTCAAGCGTCTTTGCTACTGGCGATAGCAGAGATATCGGACGATACGACTCTCCTATGTTAGCTGGTTTCCCAGGCTTTAGTAGCGGGACCACCTTGGCCATTTTCCATTTTTCGGGTATGACAAAGGTGGAAAGAGACAGGTTGAAGACATGTGCTAAGTATTTGAAACCCTCTTTCCCTAGGCTTCTAAGCATCGGCATGGCTATGCCGTCTGGTCCCACTGCTTTGAATGGTTTAGCGTGACCAATGGCATCTTCAAACTCTCTGGCGGTGATGGTAATTGGTGACGCGCTAAATTTATGTTTATGTGCGTGTCTGTTGGCCCTCCGTCTATCTTTGTCGACCGTAGAATGCATTACATATTGACGGCAGAAAGCGCTCGCGCATTTTTTCGAATCCGACAGCACTTTATCGCCGAAGGCGATGGAAGCTTTGTCATTGTGCTTAGACGGATTCGTTACGGACTTTACGGTGGACCAAAGTTTACCCACACCGGCAGAGAGGTTACAACCTCTTAGATGCTCCTCCCATTCCGCCCGCTTGTGTTCGTCCACAAGCAATCTGATGCGTTGGTTTATGTCCCTTATTTGAGGGTCACCTGGCTCGAGCTGTCTTATAAGGTCTCGTTCTCTCGCTAAATTTGCGGCCTCCGCTGGGAAGTGGGCCGAATTTCGGGAATTCTCCCGGCGGGAATGAAACGTGCCGAGGCGGATTCAATGACCTTGCGGAAAGCACGCTCCCCTTGGCGGGCATCAGTCGGGATAGGGAGGGCAGCAAAGAGGTTGTCTGTAAAAGATTTGTATTCCTCCCACTTTCCTTTTTTAAAGTTTATGAAAGTACGTTTTTCTGTAATGATGAAGTCGGCGGTACGCTCGAACGAAATAAGTATAGGCAGGTGGTCGGATTCCAATGTTACCATCGGCTGCCAGTTGACGCAGTTTACGAGTTCTGCGCTCACGATTGAGATATCCGGCGAACTGTGGCAGCTTCCTACAATACGTGTGCGGGCGTCTCCGTTTATTGTGCAGAACGTCGTTTCTTCTATTTGATCCGCCAACATCTCACCCCTACTGTCCGCCCGCAAGTTTGAATGCCATAGATCGTGATGGGCATTAAAGTCGCCTAAGATAATGCGATTGTTGCCAGTGAGTAAGGCGCTAATATTAGGGCGGTATCCACTGGGGCAACAGGTGGCAGGAGGGATGTAGATGTAGATGATTTCTAGGTTTGCATCGCCTGACTGGACAGATAGGCCTTGACGTTCTAAGACATTGTCCCTGCGGTCGATGCCAGGATCAAATATATGATATTGCACAGAGTGGTGTATGATAAAGACGAGGACGCCTCCATTTCCGCTCATGCGATCTTTTCTGTGGACATTATACCCAGAACAGGTTTGCAGTGCAGATCTTGCTGTGAGTTTAGTCTCTTGAATCGCAGCAATGCGGATGTTGTGCCGCTTCATGAAATCGACTATCTCCGTGATCTTCCCAGTTAATCCATTACAGTTTAACTGCAGAATTCTGAAGTGCATAGGGGGAGACGTCGCCACTGTGGGAGTAAGTGACGGGTGACTACGCCTGGGTTGAGGAAGGCCAGGACGCAACTGCTGTTGTGGCCCTGGGACTGGGCGTCCTTGGACAAGCATTGGGGTACCCGGTAGATTGGTGTTTGCGACCTGGCAACATGGCGCAATGAAACCCGTAGGGGGTTGCCGTCGCGGAGACCAGAACATTTATGAAAGTGGCACCGCCCAAGGCAGGAGCTGCATTGGGCGGATATCGCAAACATATATGTATATTCTGTGCTGGCAAACGGTGCAAACGGGGTTAGGGACTAAGAGTCTGTTTCCCTGACCTACACGATTGCTGCCGGAAAAGGGGGGGGGGGGGGGGGGGAGGAGAAGATGGGGGCAGGGGCTGATGCTCAGCATTGCTACCGACTCTACTACGAAGATAGTAGTTATGAGCGGTAGTGGTATAAATATTATCATTACGATAGTATATAAAAATGCATATGTATATCATCAATTTTTAAATTTTATTACAAATTTTTCCCGCATACCCCAGTGTTATGTTCTAGACAAATTTGGCTTTTCCGAATACACCCTAAAATTTGACATTTACCACTTTCGCAGGCGAATTTCGAAAACTGAACTTCCGCTTTTTTGACAACCACGTACCATTTTCCTTTCCATTCCTTTTTTTCATAGAAATGCCACCCAAAAAGCCAGCCGAGAAATCCGGTAAGGAATTTATTGCAAATTAAGCCAATAAACATAATAAAATGCTGCTCAAAATGTGTCTCAAAGCAATAAGAATTGAATACAAACCAATTTTTGGTACAAATGTGTAAAACAAGAAGGCAGTGAATGTGTGTTGGCCACGCGGTCTGTGCTGCAAAGACATTACTGAAAGTGCAGTGACATGTAATAAAAATAGCTGCTGGATACTATAGCCAATAGCTGAGCTTTTAAAACATACATTTTTGTAAATCTTGAAAAAAAAAATACCATAACGCATGAAAATCAAAGTTGTTTACCAATCATCTTTGCTAGCGAGACATAACCTCATTCTTTTGTATGATAGAACTTTTTTTATTTGCCATCACCCACTAATTATTGCTATTAATATGTTTACAGCCAAATCGGGCGACAAGAAGCCAGAAAAGAAACCATCGGACACTTCAACGAGCGCTGCTGCTTCGGTTAAACCTGCTGCTGCAGCTAAAAAACCAGCTCCAGCCAAGAAACCTGCTGCTGCTGCTGCGCCAGCTGGTGGTGTTAAGAAGCCTTTCGCAAAGAAGTCACACTTCGATCACGGAGCGGGTAGTGCCGGGCTTGGTGACCGATAACAAGATCGAATGGGCAGTGAAGACGTTTTCTAAGTTTAAATCGCCTGGCCCATATGGTATATTCCCGGCCATACTACAAGTTTCAAGTAAGGCGGTAGTGGAATGCTTTAAAATAATATTCGATGGGTACCTAAGACTGAATCATGTACCGCACTCTTGGAGAACTGCTCGTGTAGCTTTCCTGCCAAAGGTGGGGAAGATCGGTCACGTGTATCCCAAAGATTATAGACCCATTAGCTTAACATCATTTCTGCTCAAAGCCTGGGAGAGGCTGATAGATGTGTACATAAAGTCCAACGTGGATGAAAAGCTGCTCTCCACAACACAACAAGCGTACACTAAAGGCAAGTCGGTAGACACCGCATTGAATAGGGTGGTGATAAGCATAGAGAGAGCCCTGGAATATAAGGAATATGATCTAGGAGTCTTCTTAGACATTGCCGGGGCTTTCAATAATGTTTCTAAATAGGCGATTATGGATGGTCTTAATTACATTTAAGTACATCCAGCCTTAACGAGATGGATCGGCTGCATGTTAAATTGTAGGAAGATTACATCACAATGGGGATTGTACGAGGCCACGAAATCAGTGGACAGGGGAACGCAGCAGGGAGGGGTGCTATCACCTCTGCTGTGGACGCTGGTCATCAATCAACTGCTCAGGCGATTTGATGAGGGACCCGTAAAACTTACGGCATACGCGGATGACGTTGCAATTGATATAAGTGGAAAGTGCCTTCCAACGATTAGCTCTTTGATGGATCGGGCGCTTCGGGATATTCATACCTGGGCATCAAATGTCGGGTTGAAAGTCAACGCGGATAAGACGGATATGGTCTTGTTTACAAAGAGGTACAAGGTCCTAAATTGGATCAGGCCTAAGTTAGGAGGGGTGACCCTACAGGAGAAACCTTGCACAAGTATCTAGGAATCATCCTAGATATTAAGCTGTCATGGAAGCTCAACGTGGAGGAGAGGGTGAAGAAGTCTTCAACGGCACTTCATCCATGTGAAAGAATGCTGGGGTGTACGTGGGGCTTATCGCCCTCTCTTTCTCATTGGGTTTTTACAGCGATTGTAAGCCCTATCCTATACTATGGAGTTCTTGTTTGGTGGAAAACCACACAAAAAGCAACCTACCTCAAAAAATTAGAGGGGGTATACAGACTATCAATGTTTAGCGTTACGGGAGCACTGAAAACAACCCCGACGACTGCACTGTATACCATTCTGCACATTCCACCTGTAGACCTGGTAGCAAAAACATAGTGTTAACAACTGCAACCAGGCTCGGTGTCTCGGGGCAGCTTGAGCGCCGACCATACGGCCATAGTAGTATAACGTCAACAATCACAAGACGAACAGAGTACCTGATTCCCTATCTGCGCTTCGAGGGCGATCTTAAGGCCACAATAGAGGTGGACGGTTGGCGCAAGGGTGCTCAAAGGGCGGATGAGGTGATACATGTGTACACAGATGGTTCCAAAGTAGTGGAAGGAGTAGGGTCTGCGTTATACTGTGCTGATCCGGAAATAAACAGATCCTACAGGCTGCCGGATTACTGTAGCGTTTTCCAAGCGGAAATAGTAGCAGTAACCAAAGCATTAGAAACCCTGGAATAGAATAGCATAATCTGCAACCGTCTAAACTTTTATATTGACAGTCAAGCAGCAATTAAGGCAATAATCTCGCATATCACAGCATCTAAATGCATGTTAGAGTGTAAGCAGTCCCTGGAAAGAATCGGAACAGGGAGAAGCACACATCTATATTGGGTCTCAGGGCATATGGGAATAAATGGGAATGAAAAAGCAGATGAACTAGCTTAAAAAGACGCATACCTTGGAGCTTGCTCCGTAGATGTCCCAATTAGATGGGGCGAGATTAAGCGAAGGCGAGAGGTGCATATGATCGGCCAAGCAGGAAAGGCGTGGGTTCAAGCGCGGGACTGTAAAGTGTCGAAAATTATGTGCAGGTCTTACAACCTTAGACTAACAAGGTTGCTTCTATCATTAAAAAGAGAAGACTGTAGACTCATGACAGGTATTCTGACTGGACGCTGCCTTCTGGCATCACATGCCTTTAAATTAGGCTTGGTCAGTGGTAGCAGATGCGAGAAGTGCGGGCTGGAGGAAGAAACGATCGAGCACGTTCTGTGCTCTTGCCAGGCTAAGACTCCAGCTATTAGGAGTGATACAGCTGTGAGAACTAGAAGCATCAAGTGGCTTAAATCCTAGGAAGCTTCTAGTATTTGCCAAGAGGACGGAGTTATTTTATAACATAGGTCCTGGTTTTTGATAGGGTTTTTCATTTTGGTCATTAAAACAAACTTCTGGTAATACTACGGACTTATTCAGTCTATGTGAGGTCCTAATGGGCCGGACAGTTCAACCTAACCTAACACTTTGAACAAGATCTTGATTATGTTATACCGCTTAAATTCGAGCAGTGTTGTTACTCAAAATTTACTGCACTGCTCCGAACTTTGGTCATGTGACAGTACAATATTAGCAGTTTGGAAACAAATGAAACTAATTAAAGGTACGGTTTCTTGTTTTCATAAAACTATAAAACTAATACAATAAGAAATTTCTACAGAAATCTCATTTTAAAAAGCTGTGTAAATATTTTGTAGTTTTCATCATTAAGGGAATTGAAATTTTAGTTAGGCATTTCAGGCCAAAAATTTACTCTTTGAGTGAAAAATAAAATAAACAAGTAAGGACGGTACTGTCTTCGCCTGTGCCGAAGACTTCATACCTTTCATGAATGGGGTTGAACAATAATCTTATCCTGTTCGTAATCTCCAAATAATCGGATGTATAAGATAGGAAATATATGGTGAACAGTTGTACATACCTAAACGATTTTTAAGATAAATATAAAATAAAAAATGGCTAAAACCCCCTTATCTGAACGATCGGTTGTATGGGATATATATATGATATACAATAGCTCCGATCGAAATGATTTTTACAGGAAATCTTCTATGATATATTAGAATAAATATCACCAAGTTTAATGTTTTTATATTGGAAATTAAGGGAGAAATTGCCAAAAATCTTTCTATCTGAACGATCGGTTGTATGGGATATATACTATATATAGCTCCGATCAAAGTGATTTTTTCAGGATATCTTCTATGATATATTAGAATAGATATTGCCGAGTTTCACGATTATACTTTCTAAATTGCGGCAGGAATGACCAAAATCGTCTTATCTAAACGATCGGTTGTATGGGAGATATATGTTATAGTGGTCCGATCCTACCGGATCCGACAAATAACTAATATAATACAAAAATACATCCTTGTGCCAAATTTCATTGATATATCTCAAAATTTGAGGGAATAGTTTGCGTTCAAACAGACAGACGGACGGACAGACGGACATGGCTATATCAACTCAGTTCGTCGCCCTGATCAATTCGGTATTCTTAATGGTGAGTCTATCTTCTTATATCTTTTAGTGTTATGCGGCAGTTACTCACGAACGTACGTACCAAAAACGTGTCAGCTGACACGACCTATCTTATGAGTGTGCAATGTAAACGAAAACTCACCGACGTGCAACGCCCGTACGTACGTAGCCCGGAACGTAGAAATCGAAACAATTTTGATTTTTTCCGTAAGAACGTGTCAGCTGATCGCTCTCTCACTAGACAGAGTTGCCTAGTAAACTTTTGTGCGCTAATTTTTGACCGTTTGCAGTTTTATGCAAAAACACCTAATTAAAGTTTGAAAAATTGTGAAAATAATTCGAAATAATTATGTAAGGGTGCAGATTTTAAATATGTAATCTATTTATATTTATTTAATATTAATTCCAGCCTTTTACAACATCAAAAATTAAATTGGAAAAAGTTGATGTTTCCATAAGCATTCATGCAAAATGGGCAATGGTAACAGTGCTTCTCTGTAAACAATACACATACAAATATGTTATGTACACGTACACAAACGCACACATTGATTCGTACGGGCTTGAGGGTTCGGTTAAACGTGTTTCGTACGACAAACGTCCGTACGTACGGCAACGTCGGTGGGTAATTGCCGCTTTAGTGAATTGTAGTAGAGTGTGTAAAAAATGTATTAAAGGGGTCACAACGGGTCACTATCCCCTTTACCCAACTTCTGCATACTAATTGTTATAAAATCTCAGTTTAGTCGATTAAACAATGAAAAGGCAACAAATACAATACAAAGCTTAATGTATTTAATATTTAAACATGGGCTGCAGCCATACAAAGTTCATTATTTACATAAATAGTTAAAAAACAAGGCGAAGAATTCATATTTTTGAAATGAAAAAAAATCAAATATACATGTATAAAAATATACTTATACATACATCCCAACAAGCATTTCCATAAACGTTTTTACAAATAATTTAAAGTGAATTAGCTTGAACAAACGATATATAAACGTTTTCAAAATTTTACTTATTTTGTGTTTTTTAATGAAGTACATTTTTGATAAAGAAACCAAATATGAGTACTGGGCTGGCTGCTATTGGTGTTGAAATAACATCAATTTTTTTTTTAATTTTTTTCTAACATACTCTTCCGTCCGTGCTTTTTTTCGTTTCAAAAAACAAACGAATATCCAAATAAAAACTTATTACTTCCTTTCCCAGCTGTGTCCGGTGATTATTAAAGATGTCATTGCTAAATAAATGTACAATACTGATAGAAACATGACGGCTTGTTGAAATATACATATATTTATGCCCCTTTTTTACAAAAATTTAACGACAGCCTTGAGGTTTTGTCTCCTTCTCTCGTTGTATATCTGTACTGTAATGTTTGACAGACTGCACAGTTCAGTAGTAGTGATGTAGAAGTATTACATATATGGCTATAGCGAGACAAAAAAATCGTTGTGTTTGTAAAGTGAACGTAGAGCATTTGTATTTGCACTAAAGAGATACATGTTATCACAGCCAAAAAGGGTGCGTCATTTTTTGCTTTGATAGTTTTTTGCGTCAAACACTGAAATTCAAACAGTCAATAAACACGCTCGTTCTGTCTCTTCCTCCCTTTACCCTTTTTCAATTCTGATATTTATTAGCGAAGTCAGATGCTTTTTGGAACAAAGGGGTGAGTTGAACAAGTGTATTTGCACTAAGCTGCGTACTTTTTTGCTACACAACGAGCTGATGTACAAAAATCAAATCAATTTTCATTGGCCGCATGAGTCAAATTTGCATTTGTTGTAAGGCTAGGAAGTGGCTAAATGAAACACCAGGTATGTGCTGTAGTAAGGGTAATGTCAAATTAAGTGATATCGGTGAGCCTCCGCCAGCAATCAAAGCGCTGCTTTATTTGCAGAGAAGGTAATTTCATGCCAACTTTCAAAATACATGGACAAGTGTACCATCTTATTGGAAGTTTATTACCACCGCCGAACGTAGTTCCAAAATTTTTACAAATACATATATTTTTCTTCCCAAAAGGAGCAGATTTTGTTGCGCCAAAATGCTGCACCAACTCTTTAAAGAGATATTTTGAAATTAACTCAAGAAATTCTACTTTAAAATAATGTGTATGTTCGAAGTTTTATGACTTCTATGGAGTGTATGACATCTAATTCGAATAACTATAGGGTTGTAATCCATGCCAACAAACGCCCTATAAATGAACACCGTGGTCGCTATAATTCCCCGACTACAGGCGTGGTCGCAGTATTGATAGTTAACGAAAATGCTGGTCCCCGCTATATTGTCCTACAGTCCCGCGATAACACTCTCCATCGTGTGTCAGAAATTCATCGTTTATATGACCCTTACAATACCCTATCATATTTTTAAATGGTGAGGACGGTTACAGCATAAATATACCCCAAACTTCTCCAAACAGTGGGGCACCTAACCACCAAGAAATACAATTTCATGTATGCAATTTTATGCATATCTTATCTTATATCTTATAACTTTAAATGAGCAATTCTTGTATATTTGTATAGCCGAAAGATCTCGGGAACGGCTCAACCGATTTAAATGAAATTTGGCATGGAGATAACGTATTATCTTCTAAGACGTTCTACCTAGGCGTTGCCACTCAGAATATTTCACAAGGTTGCCACCTATTCGAAATTTAAAAAAAATTGCATGAGATATGCCGATATGGGTAACAAACGAAAGGTATTTCACTCCGTATTACCATAGGGACATTCTTGAATAGGTTTGCCATTTAGAGTTGCCACCTATTCGACATTAAAAAAATTGCATGAGATATGCCGATATGGGTATCAAACGAAATGTATTTCACTCCGCATTACAATAGGGACATTTTTAAGTAGGGTTACCATTTAGGGTTGGGGTAGTTAGACGAAATAGTACTCTACTTACTCATAATCTATTAAAGCTTTAAAGGAGAACATTAGAGTTAAAAATCTTCGTAAAAAAATCTTACACATGATTCGACTTAATTTTCTAAATTTCATACACGCTAATAAAATTGAAATGCAATATCAAGGCACCGTGGCAAATTCTAGCAAAATATATTTAAATGCATATTTTTGGCAAATATGAAATGAATAATTGCAATTTCTCACAGATTAATATTAGAAATATTTCTCACCGTAGCAAAAAGATATCTCACCAAGGTAATTTTATACCGTTGAACACTAGAGGCATATGTTCAATTTGAAAATGACATCTAACCATTTAACTACTTACCAACAGATGGCGCTTAGGGAAGTGAGTTGACATTTAATTAAACTAACTGATAGCTGTGATAACTGATAGTTGTCATTCGTGAAATTTACAAGTTTTTATACTCAGTTGAGCAGAGCTCACAGAGTATATTAAGTTTGATTGGATAACGGTTGGTTGTACATATATAAAGGAATCGAGATAGATATAGACTTCCATATATCAAAATAATCAGGATCGAAAAAAAATTTGATTGAGCCATGTCCGTCCGTCCGTCCGTCCGTCCGTCCGTTAAAACGATAACTTGAGTAAATTTTGAGGTATCTTGATGAAATTTGGTACGTAGGTTCCTGAGCACTCATCTCAGATCGCTATTTAAAATGAACGATATCGGACTATAACCACGCCCACTTTTTCGATATCGAAAATTTCGAAAAACCGAAAAAGTGTGATAATTCATTACAAAAGACAGCTAAAGCGACGAAACTTGGTAGGTGAGTTGAACTTATGACGCAGAATAGAAAATTAGTAAAATTTTGGACAATGGGCGTGGCACCGCCTACTTTTAAAAGAAGGTAATTTAAAACTTTTGCAAGCTGTAATTTGGCAATCGTTGAAGATATCATGATGAAATTTGGCAGAAACGTTACTCCTATTACTATATATACGCTTAATAAAAATTAGCAAAATCGGGGAAGGACCACGCCCACTTTAAAAAAAATTTTTTTTTTAAAGTAAAATTTTAACAAAAAATTGAATATCTTTACAGTATGTAAGTAAATTATGTCAACATTCAACTCCAGTAATGATATGGTGCAACAAAATACAAAAATTTCAAAATGGGCGTGGCTCCGCCCTTTTTCATTTAATTTGTCTAGGATACTTTTAACGCCATAAGTCGAACAAAAATTAACCAATCCTTTTGAAATTTGGTAGGGGCATAGATTTTATGACGCTAACTGTTTTCTGTGAAAATGGGCGAAATCGGATAATACCACGCCCAGTTTTTATACACAGTCGTCCGTCTGTCCTTCCGCATGGCCTTTAACACGATAACTTGAGCAAAAATCGACATATTTTTACTGAACTTAGTTCACGTGCTTACTTGAACTCACTTTATCTTGGTATGAAAAATGAACGAAATCCGACTATGACCACGCCCACTTTTTCGATATCGAAAATTACGAAAAATGAAAAAATGCCATAATTCTATACCAAATACGAAAAAAAGGATGAAACATGGTAAGGTAATTGGATTGTTTTATTGACGCGAAATATAACTTTAGAAAAAACTTATTAAAATGGTTGTGACACCTACCATATTAAGTAGAAGAAAATGAAAAAGTTCTGCAGGCCAAATAAAAAACCCTTAAAATCTTGGCAGGTATTACATATATAAATAAAGTAGCGGTATCCAACAGATGATGTTCTGGGTCACCCTGGCCCACATTTTGGTCGATATCTGGAAAACGCCTTCACACCACTCCCTTTTAAAACTCTCATTAATACCTTTAATTTGATACCCATATCGTACAAACACATTCTAGAGTCACCCCTGGTCCACCTTTATTGCGATACCTCGAAAAGGCGTTCACCTATAGAACTAAGGCCCCCTCCCCTTTAAAATACTCATTAACACCTTTCTTTTGATACCCATATTGCACAAACGAATTGTAGAGTCACCCCTGGTCCACCTTTATGGCGGTATCTCGAAACGGCGCCCACCTATGGAACTAAGGATTACTCCCTTTTAAAATACTCATTAACACGTTTCTTTTGATACCCATATTGTACAAACAAATTCTAGGGTCACCCCTGGTCCACCTTTATGGCGATATCTCGAAAATGCGACCACCTATAAAACAACCACCACTCCCTTTTAAAACCCTAATTAATACCTTTAATTTGATACCCATATCATACAAACACATTCTAGAGCCACCCCTGGTCCACCTTTATGGCGATATTTCGAAACGGCGTTCACCTATAGAAGTAAGGCCCACTCACTTTTAAAATACTCATTAACACCTTTGGTTTGATGCCCATATTGTACAAACAAATTCTAGGGTCACCCTTGGTCCACCTTTATGGCGATATCTCGAAACGGCGTCCACCTATGGAACTAAGGATTACTCCCTTTTAAAATACTCATTAACACCTTTCTTTTGATACCCATATCGTACAAACACATTCTAGAGTCAACCCTGTTCCACCTTTATGGCGATATTTCGAAACGGCATCCACCTATAGAACTAAGGCTCACTCCCTTTTAAAATACTCATTAACACCATTCGTTTGATGCCCATATTGCAAAGCAAATTCTAGAGTCACCCCTGGTCCACCTTTGTGGCGATATATCGAAACGGCGTCCACCTATGGAACTAAGGATTACTCCCTTTTAAAATACTCATTAACACCTTTCTTTTGATACCCATATTGTACAAACAAATTCTAGGGTCACCCCTGGTCCACCTTTATGGCGATATCTCGAAACGGCGTCCACCTATGGAACTAAGAATTACTCCCTTTTAAAATACTCATTAACACCTTTCATTTGATACTCATATCGTACAAACGCATTCTAGAGTCACCCGTGGTCCACCTTTATGGCGATATCTCAAAAAGGCGACCACCTATACAACTACCACAACTCCCTTTTAAAACCCTCATTAACACCTTTCATTTTTTCATTTGATACCCATATCGTACAAACGCATTCTAGAGTCAACCCTGATCCACCTTTATGGCTATATCCCTAAATGGCGTCCACCTATAGAACTATGACCCACTCCCTCATAAAATACTCTTTAATGCCTTTCATTTGATACACATGTCATACAAACACATTCCAGGGTTTCCCTCGGTTCATTTTCCCACATGGTTATTTTCCCGTATGTTGTCACCATAGCTCTCAACTGAGTATGTAATGTTCGGTTACACCCGAACTTAACCTTCCTTACTTGTTTGTAATAAAATTGTGAGACTTTCATAATTTATAACTAAAAAATGTTTGAAATTAATAATTGGGCGCATGAAGATACGCGACCTAAATAATTTAGTTATCGATTTCACTGTCATAACAATTCCTTATACTATAGGCTGGAATTACCCATTTCAAATTTTTCATTCCAGTTCATTTTGCGGTTAGTGTTTGATATGTTTTTGAAATATATTTTTAAGGAAATCAAATATTGATAAGTAAAAATATATAATATATGTGCAAATAATAAAAGTAGAGTTTAATTAATGATGACATGTAGAACAAAGTAAGTTATGCGGCATCATGATGAAATGAATATTCAGGTGTTCTCATCCCGTTGACGTTTTCCCCTATTCTGACAAGTCGGCATGCATAATTTAGAGGGTTGTCTATCATACAGAACTGCCTTTGAGTTCTACTACGATCGTAGTAGATTTTACTATACGTTTAGAAATATTATAACTATACTAGCAGACCCGGCATACGTTGTTCTGCCCTAAATTTGGCCTATCTGCATACATTTTAATAAGCTTTTTCCGTCTAGCTCTGCCCTACCCCTCTAAACTTTTTCCTAATCTCTTATTCCTCCTTTCGCTTCATCTCCATCTTCGTCTCATTCTATCTCTTTCTCAGTCTCCTTCTCTCTTTTCTCTTCTCTCAAGTTTTTCTCCTTCTTCTTCATCTCTTATTGCCAGTCCCAGAGGGTGGTATATATTTTGTTCCAGTCCCATTCCGAGCTCAGTCCCAGTCCCACGATTTTCAGTCTCAGTCCCAGTCCTAGTCTTAATCCCAGTCCGTCTCTATTACACTTCCCGGAAAAAAGCATTGTAAATACTAATATAGGCAAATTTATATACGAAATTTCAGGCAAATCGAATAGGACGTATGTAAATAAATATGTGGGTATTATTAATTCTTGTCTTTATTTCGGCTTCGCATGCATATTTATCAGTTTTTCCAGGTTGATGCGACTAAATCGAATATCACAATGAACTTCAGAGCTCTCAGCAACAGCTTTAATTTGATATCCATAATACACACACATTCGGGTCCATGTTTTGGCCTATTGTAACAGCAGCCTTATGATTTCATCCTGTTTCCCACTTGGTGCAACCCTGTTGTCTATTGTGAATGGACAACAGGTGTTGAAACAAGTTGGAAACGGGGAGGTCGGCAAAAAAAAGAAGAAAAGGCGGCCATCATTTTTGAGGATACACATTTTTGGGACTTGGCGAACACGGTTGGAGAAAAAATTAAATTGAAATAAGTGATTGCATTTAAAGATTAAAAAAAACCAAACTATTGTGGAAATTGTATTCCTATATACTTTTTATAAAACCGCAACATAAATAAATAAGAAGAACGATATTAAACCGAAATAAAATCTGTGGTTGCAAATAATGAGAGTGCCTGTGCGTGGTGGCGTGCGTGCACGCAAGGAGAACGATTTTTCTGGAGGTTCAACAGGAGTTCACATGGCAACCGTGACCAAGGTAGGTGGTGGTGTGGGAACATTTTTTCTGAGAGATATGTAAAGTGGCAGTGTGTGAAAAGGAAGAATTCTAACAAAATTAAACAAAAAAAATGTAATTATAGCAGAGATAATACGATAATCGCTTAAATAATAGAAATATCTAAAAACTACAACTAAATATATCGGAAATAACCCTAACCTAAATACTTGGAGAAAAGAAAATTGTTTAATAAAAGAAACTAACACTAAGACTAAACTAAACAGAGATACTGCAACAATAATATTTTAAATAATAAAGGTATACTAAAAACTACAAAATAAATACTACAGAAATAACCAAAATTTTACAAAACTATGATACAACGTCTAATTATAGCAGAAATAAAAGTACCAGCTAATAAATCTATAATATACAACACCTAAATACTACAGAAATAATCAAAAGTTTTACAAAACTATAATACAACAACTAATAAAAGCAGAAACAAATGCACCAGCTAACAATTATAACCGAAATTTTAATGGCAACAGATATAAAGAAAAAATATATAAATTTTAATTAAAAATTTTGGACGAAACCAGCGGGCCTGTACATAGAGGCATTTAAATAACGGCACTCACACCACGCCACGCATAACGGGATGCCGAACCCAAGCCACGCCATTTACATCGTCCGCTTAACCGTTTACCACCACCGCCAACGAACGCGATCATTAGCAGCAGAAGTAACACCAGCAGCGACAAAAGGTAGCAGCGCCAAAACCAGCAGCGACGCAGGTAGCAGATGAAGCGGCAAAAACACATAAGTATATATTTATAAATAAACACATAAGTATTTATGTATATGTACACTTAAAAAAATTTTTTTTTTCTTTTTTGATTAAACGCGGTGCGTCCGCAAAACTTTAAACATTATATAAACTTGAATTTGAATCTAACTTTGAATTTTTTTTTGCGTCAAACAACTAATAATAAAATTTACAAACAAAAAAAGAATTTTTTTGACACAAAATTGAAATTGGCGATACACAAGTAATAATCTATATTTGGTAGAAATATTTATAAGGTGTGTAGGTATCTGCATATAAATCGCGGCGAAAAGAGAATATACGTAGTGCATTTCAAAACGACGTATGCATATACATTGACACGCTTTGTGAAAATTTAATTACTTTCCAACACATTCAATACTTTTAAAACACATTAAAAATGTACTACATTAAAAATCTATTAAATTCGTAATATATCCTATACTTTGAAAAAAAAAAAACAGAAAAAAAAAGATAAAAACAAATAACATTTAATACAAAATTTTTTTTAATACAACAAAAAGAAACATTTTGCTGTGAAACGGTGCGGCCGACACTTTAAATAATGAAAATGCAATACATTTTTTCATTTAGTGAACATTTTGTTGTGAAACGGTGCGGCCGACACTTTAAATAATGAAAATGCAATACATTTTTTCATTTACTGAACATTTTGCTGTGAAACGGCACGTCTGTGACACGGTCACGTTAAACAATGAATATATTTTTTATGAAAACGGTTCGTCCGTAAAAATTCTAAAATAATTAATGCTTTTTAGTGCAACGGTGCGGCCGTCAGGTAAAATTTAATGATTTTTTTTGTGCAACGGTGCGGCCGTCACGTTAAACAATATTGTAATAGATACTAAATTGCAATAAACATATCACGTCTAAAATTAATACTGTCTTGGAAAATTTGAAAAATAGATCAGGATTCTCTCTTATATACCGTATATGGTAGCACACCCGGTATAAACAAAAAAAATTTTTTTAATTCATTGTTCACAGGGAATACAACCCAGCTGTCTCTCAAGTGACTCCAACTTCAAATAAATAACAAATTTATTCAATTCATTAATTTTACTTCAACATTCAATACAAAATTCAAATTAGATTATAAAATCATTTTAAATTTCTTTTCAATTAAAATTGACATTCATAACACAAACTTGCCACTTTTATTAATTCAACTTAGGTGATAAAACCATTTCATATTCCCTTTCAATTCAAATTTGTTCACATTCATGTCTCAAATCTGCAGCAACAATTTAATTTAGGTTAATACAATATAGGTTATAAAACCATTTGAAATCTCTCCTCCATTCAAATTTGTTCTTATTCACAACTCAAACAATTTAAAATTGTAAAACTATTCCAAATTTCTTTTTCATTCAAATTCGTTCATATTCATACCTCAAACTTGCAACTTTTTCACATCTCGATTTAGACTATAAAATCATTTCATCGTTCTTTTTCATTAAAATTTCTTAATATCCAAGCATACAAAGCTGCAAGTGTAAGAGTCTTCCTTCTGCTAATGTCAAATTTCGAAACAAAATTCAAAGAATTGAGAGAAAATTTCTTTAAAATTAAAAAAAGCGTTTTACATACAGGTCGTTCTTTACCGACAAGGCAAGAGAAGTTAGATGAATATAAAGATTCTTTAATTGAGGCATATAATAACATTTTAGTAGAGGTAAATGGCCATTTTGAAAACCGACCTAGACCAATTGCTGTGAATAAAAGTTTATCACGTTGTAGGGAAGAATTAATTAAATGTTTTACAAAACTTAACTGCACAGTTAAAGTACCAACCAACTACATCGACTTAGTCCAAGATAACACTTTTATATAAGATACTGATCGGGAAGAAAAAGAATCCTTCGACGCATACAAAATCGAATCTGAGGAAGAAGAAGAATTATCTGACCCATCAAAGCCGGAAACACTCGATAGTCGTATCGGTGAACAAAGTTGTTCTTTACCTCATACTGAAAATATTTCGTTACAAGAAAACTTCTGTGGTTTCGATAACCCAGTCGTTACATCAAACAATCCTTTAAGGCTTTTAACAACTTTCTCAAATTCCAACCAATCTCGTACTAATTTTCTAGAACCAACAATAATGGCTACACCAGAGCAAAAGAGACAGTTTATTGGGTCGTGGGCGCCCTTATTCAGGGAAAACTATAACGGTGACCCCTTAGCGCTAGACTCCTTCATAGATAAAATTGCACTAGTAGAAGGATGTATAGATCCAGATCTTGTGCCAACTTTCATTTTATTGGTTAAATCGAAGCTCGAAGGGAAAGCAAGAGAAGCAATTCCGACAAATATAACATCTATCCAAGAAATTAAAGATGCGCTAGACAATTCAAAAGTCGTTGCAGGGAAAATAGCTTCACTAAAGGTTACGAACAGAGTTTGCTAAACGAGTAGAGGAATTATCTGATGCTTTAGAGAGGTCTCTAATTATCGAGGGAATATCAAAAGACAAAGCGCACGAGATGGCAGTCGAACAGTCAGTAAACGTTTGTAGGCTAAATACGCGCTCAGACTTAGTCAAATCAATTCTCGCATCAACCTCCTTTAGTGACGCAAAAGACGTCGTAGCAAAAATGATAGTCGAACAAAACAATCAGGCTACAGAAAGACAGGTATTAGCTTTTCGATCAAGGTTTAACAATCAAACCAACTTTCGCAATAACAATAGAGGCAATAACTACTACAACAATAATAGATACAACAACAATAGTAATTTCAACAGGTTCAATAACAATAATAATTTCAATAGGTACAACAACAATAATAATGGTAGATACAATAATAACAATCAAAATAGGCAAAACAACAACTATAGGCAAAACAACGACAATCGAAACAATAGTAACTCGCGTAACACTAGCAACAGTCAAAATAGGCTAGAAAACAGAACCAATACTAACGCCGGAAGTTCAAATACGCGAAATAATGCAAACGTTCGATCTTTAAACTTGGACGCCCCTCAGCAGCGAACACTGAGGGACGAGGAGATAAACGAATAAATATTAAAAATATTTTTTGTCTAAACCTAAATTACTCAGATTTTATCGAAACTCATATAACCGGATCTAACAAATTATGTACATTTTTACTAGACACACAAGCTGACATTTCGCTGATTAAAATTTCAAGCTTAAATAAGCACATTCCCATTAACTATGACGATATATGTAGTTAATATCACAGGCGTTACATCAAATTCTGTTCCTACCATAGGTAAAATAAACATAGACCTAAATTTTTCTAAAAATCTAGTCGAACATAGCTTACACGTGGTAAACGATGACTTCAATATCCCATCAGATGGTATACTGGGTAAAGACGTTCCTCATCATAACAAATGTGTAATAAATTATTCAAATAGTAGTATCTCATTCTGGGCAAATAAAGAAAAAGTCATTATGCCAATCCTACACGGAACAGAAAGAGATATGTGTATTATACCACCAAGATGCGAAGTTTTTCGAATTTTCGACTTAGGTCACTCAACAACTCCACTTTTCGTTGAATCTCAAGAAATACAAAAAGGCGTATTTACCGCAAGATGTATTATAAATTCCAATAATCCAATCATAAAATTAATCAATACCACAAATGAGGTACAATACGTACACAAAAATTCTATTAAAGCAGAAAACTTATCTAATTATCACGTCTACGTAATCGACAAAACTAAGTCAGATGTGAAGCGAATTAACAAAATAACTTCGATTTTAAAAGATCAAATTCCAAAAGATGCACCATCTGAACTTTTAGATCTATGCATACAATATGCTGACATATTCGCGCTTGACAACGATAAAATGACGTTAAATAATTTTTATGAGCAGAAATTGCGGTTAACCGACAACGAACCAGTGTATATAAAGAACTATCGTCTACCCTATTCGCAGCGGGAAGAAATTAACAGACAAGTTACAAAATTATTAGAAAATGACTTAATAGAAGAAAGCTATTCTAACCACAACAGTCCTCTTATCTTAGTTCCTAAAAAGAAAATAAATGGCAAAAAAGCATACCGAATGTGTGCTGACTTTCGCGCAGTTAACAAGAAGCTAATAGCAGACAAATTTCCATTAGCACGAATTGATGATATTTTAGACAATCTTGGCAGAGCCAAATTTTTCTCAACCTTAGATCTTTTTTCTGGATTTCACCAAATATCATTACACGTAGATTCACGCGATATAACCTCATTTTCTACTGATCGCGGAGCGTATCGATGGAAGGTATTGCCATTTGGTTTGAACATTGCACCAAATTCGTTTTCTAGGATGATGACCATCGCATTTTCAGGAATACCCCCTAATGTAGCTTTTCTTTATGTAGATGACATTATAGTCATCAGCTGTAGCGAATCCCATCACATTAAAAATTTGTCTAAAGTATTCAATACTTGTAGATCATTCAACCTTAAACTCAATCCAAATAAATGTAATTTTCTAAGACCAGAAGTAACATTCCTAGGACACAAATGCTCAGCTGAAGGTCTGTCACCAGACGAATCTAAAATAGACGCAATTCGTAACTATACTAAGCCAACAGACAAGGACGCTGTAAGAAGGTTTGTAGCTTTTGCCAACTACTACAGACGCTTTATTCCAAACTTTGCATCTCTGGGAGCACCTCTGAATAGACTGAATAGAAAAAGAGTAGAATTTAAGTGGGACGAGGCATGCGATAAAGCTTTTGATGCACTAAGAGCATCCCTAATGTCACCAACGATATTACAATACCCAGATTTTTCCAAACAGTTTACCATTACAGTAGACGCTTCTAAGACGTAATGTGGAGCAATACTCAGCCAAGAACATCAAGGCAGCGATTTACCTATATGTTATGCGTCAAAATCTTTTAATGAGGCAGAGCAAAAGAAAGCCATCATTGAGTTAGAACTATTAGCCATTTATTTTGCCATTAAACGATTCAGACCCTACGTTTATGGAAATCACTTTATTGTAAAATCAGATCACAGGCCTTTGGTATATTTATTCACTATGAAAGACCCATCTTCAAAACTTTCTAGAATTAGACTTGAGTTGGCAGAATACAATTTCACAATAGAGTACATAAAAGGAAAATCAAATGTAGGAGCTGATACACTTTCTCGTATAACCATTGGCGAAATAAAAGAATCAACCAAAAATATATTTGCAGTTCAGACTAGGGCTATGAGTAAGAAAAAGGATAAATGTAGTTCTACCGGAAATATAGACTTATGTGAAAATATACAAACATTAAACGTGTATGATAAATTCACTCGTAACTTTTCAAAAAAAAATCTTCGTATTAGATCAGAAATATTTCATGATAAAAACAATAAACAATTTTTAAGAATATGCGCGCATATAAAGCATAAAAGAACAATTTTACTTGATTTTGAATTTTCTAACGAAATAAAGAATTTCGATACTTTACTTTCGAGGCTAGAAAAAGAAGCCGGAAAACTTAATATTAAGGAAATAGAATGGCCAAAAAACGATTTATTTTTCAAATACATTACAATTACAAATTTTAAAGAAAGAGGAAATAAGCTTTTACAATTTTTAAAAATTATTTTAATGGATCCAATTGAAACAATCATTGATCAGGAACAAAAATCAAAATTATTAGCAATTTATCACAATGATCCCATCACTGGAGGTCACTGTGGAACGAAAAAATTATACGCCAAATTACGAAACAAATTTTACTGGAAAAACATGACAAAAGACATAGCTAGTTATGTTAGGAAATGCGAAAAATGTCTTCTGAATAAAGTCAAAATAGGAAATAAAGAAGAACTCGTTCTAACTCCTACTCCTAATAAACCTTTTGACATTGTCGTAATTGATACCATAGGCCCATTGCCAGAATCGAGATATGGTAATAAGTTCGCGCTTACCATAATCTGCGATCTGACAAAATACTTAGTTACAATATCAATACCTGATAAAAGTGCAAAAACCATCGCGTCAGCACTATTCGAAGGCTTTATTTTAATAAACGGGGCTATGAAATTGATTAAATCAGACTTAGGCACTGAATTCAAAAATGAAATTTTTGCAAATTTAACCAGTTTATTAAATATTGATCCCAACTTTTCTACACCATATCACCACGAAACCTTAGGAACTGTCGAAAGAAACCATAGAGTTTTTAACGAGTACCTATGTGCGTACTTAGATGATTCCTTTGATGATTGGGATACATATTTGAGATATTTTACGTTTTGGCATAACACAACGCCAAATACGGTATTCGATAATAAACTTACTCCTTTTGAACTAATTTTTGGTAAAAAGGCCATTGAGCCATCTGAACTGAATAACGAAAGAATTGAACCAATTTATAATATCGAAAATTATTCAAAAGAAGTAAAATACCGAATGCAAAAGTGCCACGCCTTGGCTAAAGAGTTAGTAGAAAAACACAAAATAAGGAATAAAGATGCATATGACAAAAATGCACAACCAATAGTAGTAAACATAAACGATATGGTTTTAGTTCAAAAGGAACCACGGGAAAAACATAAAAACATATATCAGGGTCCATACCTAGTAACAAATATAGACGGTGTAAATGTAACCATTTTGGATAATGAAAACAAAAAATACAAAACGGTACATAAAAACCGCATAAGAGGAGTACCTAGATAAATATAATCGGATGTACCCAATTTCATTTTGAGATAGTCAAAATTTTTTTTTTACTATTTCATTCGGATAATAAAGCAAATTTAAACCAAAATGTATCATACTTTAAAACCATACTTAATTAAAGTAAATGCAAATTTAAATAAAAATATGTCAAACGATGAAAACAATACATAACGTAAGTAAAATAAACAAATAGAAAATGTATGTATAAGTTACTATAAAAAACCGATATAAATGAAATTTTGAATTACAAAGAAAACAAACAAAAAGGTATAAAAACTATTAATATTCATATATGTAAATATGTATGTAGTCTTAAAGAACAGATCAATGTAATTAATTAAATTAACTAAGCTAACTTACAGAAAAAGGAGAGTAATAAATAAACTATTATTATTCATATATGTAAATATGTAGGCTAACAATAAATGAAAAACTAAGCATAACACATATAAGTACAAATAAATGTAATTAATTAAATTAACTAGATTACCTAGCTATATCTGCCGCAAAGGTTCTAATTCTAAATGTAATTAGTTATATTAAATAAGTTGACTTAACTATATCTGCCACAAAAGTCCAATTTTTTTTCTCAAATTGTTCAATTTGCTATTCGGAAGGTATTTAAACCCATACCACCAAAAAAGGTTGAAGCCGAAAAACCTGATCAACTTGTCGACTTCAAACTTTTTTTTTCGAAAAGGGGGATGGTGTAACAGCAGCCTTATGATTTCACCCTGTTTCCCACTTGGTGCAACCCTGTTGTCTATTGTGAATGGACAACAGGTGTTGAAACAAGTTGGAAACGGGGAGTTCGGCAAAAAAAAGAAGAAAATCATTTTTGAGGATACACATTTTTGGAACTTGGCGAACACGGTTGGAGAAAAAATTAAATTGAAATAAGTGATTGCATTTAAAGATTAAAAAAAAACCAAACTATTGCGGAAATTGTATTCCTATATACTTTTTATAAAACCGCAACATAAATAAATAAGAAGAACGATATTAAACCGAAATACAATCTGGGGTTGCAAATAATGGGAGTGCCTGTGCGTGATGGCGTGCGTGCACGCAAGGAGAACGATTTTTCTGGAGGTTCAACAGGAGTTCAGAGCTCTCAGCAACAGCTTTCATTTGATATCCATAATACACACACATTCGGGTCCATGTTTTGGCCTATATATCGAGACCCTAGTCACTCAGCGGTGTAAAACTGACTCTATTATAGCACACATCAACAGCATCAATTTGATACCCATAATATAAAAACACATTCTAGGTGTATCCGGGTCCATGTTTTGGCCTATATCTTGAGATCGTAGTCACCCAGCGGTGTAAAACTTACTCTGTTCGAAAGCATACATCAACAGCTTCAATTTGATACCCATAATGTAAAAACACGTTCTAGGTGTATCGGGGTCCACATTTTGAGCTATATCCCGAGACTCAATCCTCCCAGTTGTATGAAAATTATCTAGTACTATAGCACTCATCAGCAGTTATTATTTGATATCCATATTGTACAAACACCCGGGCCTACGTTTTGCGCTATATCTTAAGACCCTAGCCTCCCAGTTGTATGAAAATTATCCTCTACTATAGCACTCATCAACAGCTTTCATTTGATATCCATATTGCATAAACACATTCCAGGGGTACCCGGGTCCACGTTTTTGGCTATATCTCGAGACCCTAGCCTCCCAGTTGTATGAAAATTATCCTGTACTATAGCACTCATCAACAGCTTTCATTTGATATCCATATTGAATAAACACATTCTAGGGGTACCCGGGTCCACGTTTTGGGCTATATCTCGAGACACTAGCCTCCCAGTTGTATGAAAATTATCCTGTACTATAGCACTCATCAACAGTTATTATTTGATATCCATATTGTATAAACACATTCTAGGGGTACCCGGGTCTACGTTTTGCGCTATATCTTCAGACCCTAGCCTCCCAGTTGTATGAAAATTATCCTGTACTATAGCACTCATCAACAGCTTTCATTTGATATCCATATTGCATAAACACATTCCAGGGGTACCCGGGTCCACGTTTTTGGCTATATCTCGAGACCCTAGCCTCCCAGTTGTATGGAAATTATCCTGTACTATAGCACTCATCAACAGCGTTCATTTGATATCCATGTTGTATAAACACATTCTAGGGGTACCCGGGTCCACGTTTTGATCTCAAGACCCTAGACACGTAGCGAAAAAAAAAGTAGACTTTGGCCGATTCTCAGACCTACCCAATATGCTCACAAAATTTCATGAGAATCGGTTAAGCCGTTTCGGAGGAGTTCAGCCTCTAAAACTGTGACAGAAGAATTTTATATATTAGACTAGCAGACCCGGCAGACGTTGTTCTGCCCTAAATTTGGCCTATCTGCATACATTTTAATAAGCTTTTTGCGTCTAAATCTGCCCTACCCCTCTACACTTTTTCCTAATCTTTTTATTCACTCCTCCCTCCGTCTTTTTCGCTTCATCTCCATCTTCGTCTTATTTTATCTCTTTCTCAGTCTCCTTCTCTCTTTTCTCTTCTCTCAAGTTTTTCTCCTTCTTCTTCATCTCTTATTGCCAGTCCCAGAGGGTGGTATGTATTTCGTTTCAGTCCCATTCCGAGTCTCACTCCCGGTCCCACTCCGAGTCTCAGCCCCAATCCGTCTCTGATATACTTCCCGGAAAAAAGCATCGTAAATACTAATATAGGCAAATTTATATACGAAATTTCAGGCAAATCGAATAGGACGTATGTAAATGGGTATGTGGGTATTATTAATTCTTCTCCTTATTTCGGCTTCGCATGCATATTTATCAGTTTTGCCAGGTTGGTGCGACTAAATCGAATATCACAATGAACTTTAGAGCTCTCAGCAACAGCTTTCATTTGATATACATAATACACACACATTCTAGGGGTATCCGGGTCCATGTTTTGTCCTATATCTCGAGACCCTAGTCACTCAGCGGTGTAAAATTTACTCTGTATTATAGCACACATCAACAGGTTAAATTTGATACCCATAATGTAAAAACACATTCTAGGTGCATCCGGGTCCGCGTTTTCGGCTATGTCTCGAGACCCTAGCCTCCCAGATGTATGAAAATTATCCTGTACTATAGCACTCATCAACAGCTTTCATCTGATATCCATATTGTATAAACACATTCTAGGGGTACCCGGGTCCACGTTTTGGGTTATATCTCGAGACCCTAGCCTCCCAGTTGTATGAAAACTATCCTGTACTACAGCACTCATCAACAGTTTTCATTTGATATCCGTATTGTATAAACACATTCTAGGGGTACCCGGGTCCACGTTTTGGGATATATCTCGAGACCCTAGCCTCCCAGTTGTATGAAAATTATCCTGTACTATAGCACTCATCAACAGCTTTCATTTGATATCCATATTGTATAAACACATTCTAGGGGTACCCGGGTCCACGTTTTGGGCATATATCTCGAGACCCTAGTCACCCAGGGGTATGAAAATTATCCTGTACTATAGCACTCATCAACAGCTTTTTTTTGATATCCATACTGTTTAAACACATTCTAGGGGTACTCGGGTCCACGTTTTGATCTCAAGACCCTAGACACGTAGCGAAAAAAAGGTAGACGTTGGCCGATTCTCAGACCTACCCAATATGCTCACAAAATTTCATGAGAATCGGTTCAGCCGTTTCGGAGGAGTTCAGCCTCTAAAACCGTGACAGAAGAATTTTATTTATTAGAAGATAAGCCGTTACTAGAATTGTTTAGCCAAAAATATTAACGTAACTTTGAATTCCCTAACAGAATATAGACAAAATTTTGCAGAAAACTAATTTATTTCAAGAATTTTTACGAAAAATTAAACAATCCAAATTTATTTCAAGAATTTTTACGAAAAATTAAACAATCCAAATTTATTACTTTTGAAATACACGTAAATACTGGCATTTAGAGCTGCCGAAAAAGTGAGGTTATGTTGTTGACATCACCTTTATTATCACATCATGATGCGGCATACTCGAAGATTGCCGAGCAAAGCTCGGTCGCCCAGGTACTAAAGTTTAAGCGTATATGTATATAGATCTAAAAAAACAGCTAATATCAACGTGAGGACTCGAAACCAGTTAAATATTTAGGGAATGTTGTTGGGTATTAACTTGAGCTTTAAATATGTATTTCTCGAAGGCTGGAGAGAAATTTTTTCGATGTTTGTTTGAATGAAGTCTTGAGGCTTCGCTTTACACACTGTGCAAAACTTATGCACTGAGAGCAAAAGACTGCATATATAAACTCATCTAACATTGGCTTGTTAGTTGCTTTGCTGCCCGGCTAGAGATATCCGCCTCCAGTAGGTCACAAGGCGCCATTTGGTTGCACTTTCTCCAGCAACTAATACTTTATTGATAATGTATATCCTGCACGTTTATTACGCAAACTATATGGAAAGGTCGAAAAACCTACCGATGGTCTTTATGAATCATTTTGAAAGAGCTCCTAGTCTGTACAGCATACCTAGGGCATCCCAACAGGCATTTAATTGAACAGGCCCCGCCCCCCAGGAACTTAAGAAGTCATTCCCGCAAGCATTATGATTAAATATGGCACCTCAGAACTCAGCCGTATGATGAAGGGGAGCACAAGAAGGTCCACAGAGAAATCCAACAAAAAGCAAAGAACCTCTTTGCCAGGACTTGCCCAACGAACCCCCTTCTTTAGTCCAATACCCTAAACTCGCATTGAAGGGAAAGCAACTTCCCCATGGAGACGCGCGTCTCTAGCTGTACTTGTTGTTGTTGTTGTTGTAGCAATGCTCGCCCCACCTAATAGCCGCGGCCGATCACAAATTGTCATCAATATCCTCTAACGGGAGTCCAAGGAAACTTGCCGTTTCAACAGGGGTGGACCATAAGGAAAGGGGTGTTAGAGGCGTTGGTTCCACATTACAATTAAAGAGATGGTTGGTGTCATGTGGGGACACATTGCAAGCGGGGCATACATTTTGTATGTCGGACCTGCTTGTGTTTTTTCGCTTCATACGGCTGGGTTCTCAGGTGCCGTATTTCCTCAGAATGCTTACGGAGATGACTCCTTAAGCCCCTAGGCGGTGCTGGTTCATCAATCAGATGTCTGTTGGGATGCCCAGGTTTCTGGGTATTCAACAGGAACTGTTTGGTCAGCATCTCATTTCTCTCCCTGATGGGGAGTATTCTCGCCTCATTATGTAGATGGTGTTCTGGGGACATAAGAAGGCAGCCCGTGGCGATTCTGAGAGCAGTATTTTGGCAGGCCTGTAGTTTCTTCCAGTGGGTAATTTTTAGGCTTGGCGACCATATGGGTGACGCGTAGCACGTAATCGGCTGGCTAATTGCTTTGTATGTAGTCATGAGCGTTTCTTTATCTTTTCCCCAGGTACTTCCAGCGAGGGTTTTGAGGATTTTGTTACGGCTCTGAATTTTCGGAACGATTGCGGCTGCGTACTCACCAAAATGTAGATCCTGATCAAACGTCACACCCAAGATTTTGGGGTGTAGGACAGTCGGTAGCGTAGTGCCATCGACGTGGATGTTCAAAATGGTCGACATTTGGGACGTCCATGTTGTAAATAAGGTCGCGGAAGATTTAGTCGGTTATAATGCCAGGTTTCGCGAGGCGAAAAAACTGGAGAGATCAGGGAGGTAGTCGTTTATTTTATTGCATAGCGCATCGATCTTTGGGCCTGGGCCTGTGGCCATTATTGTGCAGTCATCGGCGTAGGAAACGATTGTGACTCCTTCC
The DNA here is from genome assembly GCF_040869045.1 of Eurosta solidaginis. Classification (NCBI taxonomy): domain Eukaryota; kingdom Metazoa; phylum Arthropoda; class Insecta; order Diptera; family Tephritidae; genus Eurosta; species Eurosta solidaginis. The sequence continues at coordinate 184,335,859 of NC_090323.1, forward strand.
GGTGGTGAAGGTAGCTTAGATATGTAGAAATTAAACAAAAGTGGGGATAGGACACCACCCTGTGGCACCCCTTGTTTAATTCTCCTTGGTTTTGATGTTTCGTTTCTGAATTGCACCGATGCCTGCCGACCACCCAGATAATTTGCGGTCCACCTTTTAAGACATGGGGGAAGGGTAGACCCTTCCAGGTCTTGCAGTAATGAGCCATGGTTGACCGTATCAAAGGCTTATGATAGGTCTAGCGCTACGAGTACTGTTCTATGGTGGGGGTATTGATTCAAACCGCAATTTATCTGGGTGCTAATGACATTTAGCGCGGAGGTAGTGCTATAGAGTTTTCTGAAGCCATGCTGATGAGGGGCTAGCTGCAAATGTGCTTGGAAATAAGGGAGCAAAATGGCTTCAAGCGTCTTTGCCACTGGCGATAGGAGAGATATCGGACGATATGACTCACCTACGTTAGCTGGTTTCCCAGGCTTTAGTAGCGGGACCACCTTGGCCATTTTCCATTTCTCGGGTATGGCAAAGGTGGAGAGAGACAGGTTGAATACATGCGCTAAATATTTGAAACCCTCTTTCCCTAGGTTTTTAAGCATCGGCATGGCTATGCCGTCTGGGCCCACTGCTTTGGATGGTTTAGCGCGACCAATGGCGTCCTCAACCTCTCTAGCGGTGATGGTGATTGGTGACGCGCTGAATTTGTGTTTATGTGCGTGTCTATTGGCTCTCCGTCTATCTTTGTCGACCGTAGGATGCGCTCGCGCATTTTTCCGCATCCGACAGCACCTTATCGCCAAAGGCGATGGAAACTTTGTCTTTGTGCTTAGTCGGATTCGATAGGGACTTTACGGTGGACCAAAGTTTACCTACACCGGTAGAGAGGTTACAACCTCTTAGGTGCTCTTCCCATTTCGCCCGCTTGTGTTCGTCCACAAGCAATCTGATGCGTTGGTTTATATCCCTTATTTGGGGGTCGCCTGGATCAAGCTGTCTTATAAGGTCGCGTTCCCTCGCTAAGCTCGCGGGAAGTGGGGCCGGATTTCAGGAATGCTCCCGGCGGGAATGAAATGTGCCGAGGCGGATTCAATGACCTTACGGAAGGCACGCTCCCCTTGGCGGGCATCAGTCGGGATAGGGAGGGCAGCAAAGCTGCTGTCTGTTGCAGATTTATATTCTTCCCACTTTCCTTTTTTGAAGTTGATGAAAATTCGTTTTTCGGTGACGATGAAGTCGGCGGTACGCTCGAACGAAATAAGTATGGGCAGGTGGTCGGATGCCAATGTTACCATCGGCTGCCAGTTGACGCAGTTTAAGAGTTCTGCGCTCACGATTGAGATATCTGGCGAGCTATGACAGTGGGGGCGTCTCCGTTTATTGTGCAGAACGTCATTTCTTCTATTTGATCCGCCAACATCTCACCCCTACTGTCCGCCCGCAAGTTTGAATGCCATAGGTCGTGATGGGCATTGAAATCGCCTAAGATAATGCGATTGTTGCCAGTGAGTAAGGCCTCGATTTTAGGGCGGTATCCACTGGGGCAACAGGTGACAGGAGGGATGTAGATGTTGATGATTTCTAGATTTGCATCGCCTGACCGGACAGATAGGCCTTCTAAGACATTGTCCCTGCGGTCGATGCCAGGATCAAATATATGTATTGCACAGAGTGGTGTATAATAAACGCAAGGCCGCCTCCATTTCCGCTCTCGCGGTCCTTCCTGTGGACATTATACCCAGAGCAGGTCTGCAATGCAGATCTTGCTGTGAGTTTAGTCTCTTGAATCGCAGCAATGCGGATGTTGTGCCGCTTCATGAAATCGACTATCTCCGTAATCTTCCCAGTTAGTCCATTACAGTTTAACTGCAGAATTCTGAAGTGCATGAGGGGTGACGCCGCCACTCTAGGGGTAAGTGACGAGTGACTACGCCTAGGTTGTGGAAGGCCAGGACGCAATTGCTGTTGTGGCCTTGGGACTGGGCGCCCTTGGGCAAGCATTGGGGTACCCGGATGATTTGGGTTTGCGACCTGGCAACATGGCGCGATGAAACCCGTCGAGGGGTTGCCCTCGCGGAGACCAGAACATCTAGGAAAGTGGCACCACCCAAGGCAGGAGCTGCATTGAGCGGATGTCGCAAACCTATATATTCTGTGCTGGCAGACGGTGCAAACGGAGGTAGGGACTAAGAGTCTGTTTCCCTGACCTGCACGATTGCTGCCAGAAAAGAGTGGGGAGAAGAAGACGGGGGCAGGGGCTGATGCTCAGCATTGCTACCAACTCTACTACGAAGGTAGTAGTTATGAGTGGTATCAGCTGTTTGAGTTATTGGCGCCGTGGGGCGCGAGCAACAGCGGGTACTTGTTGTGGCTTGCTGAGCAGCGGGGCTGCTGGAAGGTAGTGGGGGAGCTGTACTTCGATCTGGATAGTGTAAAAATCAACTTCGACATACCCAATGTATGTCCCGCTCGTAACGTGTCCCACATGACGCGAACCATCTTTTCAATTGCAATCTGGAGCCAGCGCCTCTAACACTCTTTATCACTCTGCTCCAACACTGTTGAAACTGCACGTTTTCTCGGACTCCCGTTAGCGGATATTGATGACAATTTGTAAAGCCCCCATTACTGATACTTAGCATAGACTTGACTTGACTTGGCGTAAACTTGGCAACTTAGCCACGATTATACTCCACTTGGCGCATACAATCTGGCATCATAATCAGCGTTGAAATTTATCTAATCTAATCTAATATCTAATCTAATATCTAATCTAATCTAATCTAATATATATTATAAATGGGAAAGTTTGGATGTTAAGATGTTTGGATGTTTGGATGTTTGGATGTTTAGATGTTTGGATGTTTGGATGTTTGGATGTTTGGATGTTTGGATGTTTGTCCAGACGTTTGTCTTTGTGACTCAATAACGCAAGAACGGCTGGACCGATTTGGATGAAATTTTGAACACATATAGCCAATAGTCTAGAAGGATCTACTAGCTATATATTTTTCAAAAGGGGCATGGTCCCCGCCCCCTAGGAACAGTTATAATTTAATTATTATATTTTTTCGTCTTTGCGTCTGAATCACGCCAGAATGGCTACACGGATTTTGATGAAATTTGGGACACAGACAGTAGTCTACTAGCGAAATTTTTTTCGAACATGGAATGAGGGGTGGGGGTCCCACGACACTTCGAGAAATTATTTTTCATAATTTTTACACATTATAACTTTACGTATACTGGCCTTCACCAATATCAGAGACTCAAGGGGTCAAATAAGTCGAGGGCTTACAAAGTAAGCAGTGACACCCTCCGCCCGCCCCCCTTTTTTTCCCCCTCTGGTGTAAAGCCATAAATTGTTATAACTCAATCTAAATTTTCTCCTAAATCAATAGTTTTTGGTATCTGGTACATACAGAACGAGATCTAGACAATTTTGGAGGAACGATCAGTGGTCCTCTCCTCTACTCCCGCCATCCGCCCTACATCAATTGTTTTTATTAGCACGCTTTTATTAGCTTTACCTGTATGTTTCTATCTAACTTTTTATTCGCTCCAATGCGCCTGCTGCCTTATTAACATGGTTTTATAATTAGCTTCACCTTATTTGTAATCCCGTAAGGGTCATATCGAGACCCTTCCGGGATCATTTCTGGATGGTTTTCGGGATCGGTCCGGGATTACGCCGGGGTAATTTCGGGACTTTTTCGGGACCATTTCGGGATAATTTTGGGACCCTTCCGGGATCATTTCTGTATAGTTTACGGGATCCGTCCGGGATCCCGTCGGGGTTATTTTGGAACATTTTCGGGACTATTCCGGAATCATTTCGGGACTATTTCGCGATCATTTGGGGACCCTTCCGGCATCATTTCTGGATGGTTTTCGGGATCCGTGCGGGATCTCGTCGGGGTCATATGGGGACTTTTTTGGGATCATTTGAGGGCTCTTCCGGCATCATTTCTGGATGGTTTTCGGGATCCGTCCGGGATATCGTCGGGGTCATTTGGGGACTTTTTCGGGATCATTTGGGGGCTCTTCCGACATCATTTCTGGATGGTTTTCGGGATCCGTCCGGGATCTCGTCGGGGTCATTTGGGGACTTTTTCGGGATCATTTTGGGGCTCATCCGGCATCATTTCTGGATGGTTTTCGGGATCCGTCCGGGATCCCGTCGGGGTCATTTCAGGACTTTTTCGCGACTAATACGGGATCATTTGGGAACCCTTTCGGCATCATTTCTGGATGGTTTTCGGGATCCGTCCGGGATCCCGTCGGGGTCATTTCGGGACTTTTTCGCGACTAATACGGGATCATTTGGGAACCCTTTCGGCATCATTTCTGGATGGTTTTCGGGATCCGTCCGGGATCCCATTAGGGTAATTTCGGGACTATTAGGGGATCATTTGGGAACCTTTCCGGCATCATTTCTGGATAATTTTCGGGATCCGTCCGTGATGCTGACGAGGTCATTTCGGGACTATTTCGGGATCATTTGGGATACCTACCGGCATCATTTCTGGATGGTTTTTGGGATTCGTCCGGGATCCCGTCGTGGTCCTTTCGGGACTTTTTTTCGACTAATACGGGATCATTTGCGGACCCTTTCGGCATCATTTCTGGATAGTTGTCGGGATCCCGTCACGGTCATTTCGGGACTATTAGGGGATCATTTGAGGACCTTTCCGGCATCATTTCTGTATTGTTTTCGGAATCCTTTCGGGATCCCGTCAGGGTCATTTTGGGACTTTTTTGGGGCTAATACGGGATCATTTGGGGATCCTCTAGGGGTCGTTTCGTGACTTTTTCTGTTTTATTTCGGGATCATTTAGGGACCCTTCCGGCATAATTTCTTGATGGTTTGCCGGATCCATCAGGGTCATTTCGGGACCATTTTGGGATCATTTGGAGACCCTTCCGAGATCATTTCTGGATCCGTCCGGGATGCCGTAGGAGCCATTTCGGGATTTTTTGTTACTTTTCCGGGATAGTTTTTGGACCCTTCCGGGTTCATTTCTGGATCTGTGCGGGATCCCATCTGGGTAATTTCCGGACTATTTCGGGATCATTTTGGGATCCTTCCGGAATCATTTCTGTATGGTTTTCGCGATCCGTCGTTGATTCCCTCAGAGCCATTTCGGAACCTTTTCTGGAGTATGTCGGGGACCTTTTCGGGATCATTTGGGGCTCTTCCGGCATCATTTCTGGATGGTTTTCGGGATCCGTGCGGGATCTCGTCGGGGTCATTTGGGGACTTTTTCGGGATCATTTGGGGGCTCTTCCGGCATCATTTCTGGATGGTTTTCGGGATCCGTCCGGGATATCGTCGGGGTCATTTGGGGACTTTTTCGGGATCATTTGGGGGCTCTTCCGGCATCATTTCTGGATGGTTTTTGGAATCCTTTCGGGATCCCGTCAGGGTCATTTCGGGGCTTTTTCGGAATCATTTCAGGATTCGTCCGGGAACCCGTCAGGGTAATTTCTGGACTTTTCCGAGACTATTTCGGGATCATTTTGGGACCTTCCCAAGATCATTTCTGGATGGATTTCGGGATTTGTCCGGGATGCCTTCAGGGTCATTTTGGGACTATTAGGTGAGCATTTGAGGACCGTTCCGGCATCACTTCTGGATGGTTTTCGGTATCCGTTCAGATTCCCGTCGGAATAATTGCGGGACTTTTTCGGGATCATTGGGGTCCCTTCCAAAATCATTTCTGGATGGTTTTTGGGATTCGTCCGGCATCCCGTCGGGGTCATTTCGGGACTTTTTCTCAACTAATACGGGATCATTTGCGGGCCCTTTCGGTATCATTTCTGGATAGTTGTCGGGATTCGTTCGGGATCCCGTCAGGGTCTTTTCGGAACTATTGGGAGATCATTTGAGGACCTTTCCGGCATCATTTCTGGTTAGTTTTCGGGATCCTTTCCGGGTCCCATCAGGGTCATTTCGGTACTTTTTCGGCATCATTTAAGATTGGTTTTCAGGATTCGTCCGGTATCAGTCAGGGTAATTTCTGGACTTTTCCCAGACTATTTCGGGATAATTTTGGGACCCTCCCAAGATCATTTCTGGATGGATTTCGGGATCTGTCCGGAATGCCGTCAGGGTCATTTTGGGACTATTAGGTGATCATTTGAGGACCTTTTCGGCATCACTTCTGGATGGTTTTCGGTATCCGCTCAGGATCCCGTCGGAATTATTGCGGGACTTTTTCGGGATCATTTGGTGTCCCTTCCGGCATCATTTCTGGCTGGTTTTTGGGATTCGTCCGGCATCCCGTCGGGTTCATTTCGGGACTTTTTCTCGACTAATACGGAATCATTTGCGGGCCCTTTCGGCATCATTTCTAGATAGTTGTCGGGATCCGTTCGGGATCCCGTCAGGGTCTTTTCGGAACTATTAGGTGATCATTTGAGGACATTTCCGGTATCATTTCTGGATAGTTTTCGGGATCCTTTCGGGGTCCAGTCAGGGTCATTTCGGGACTTTTTCGGGATCATTTAGAGATGGCTTTCAGGATTCGTCCGGGAACCCGTCAGGGTAATTTCTGAACTTTTCCGAGACTATTTCGGGATAATTTTGGGACCTTCCCAAGATCATTTCTGGATGGATTCTGGGATCAGTCCGGGATGCCGTCAGGGTCATTTTGGTATTAGGTGATCATTTGAGGGCCTTTCCGGCATCACTTCTGGATGGTTATCGGTATCCGATCAGGATTCCCTCGGAATCATTGCGGGACTTTTTCGGGATCATTTGTGGTCCCTCCTAAGATCATTTCTGGATGGATTTCGGGATCTGTCCGAGATCCCGTCAGGGTCATTTAGGGGTGCGTTCGAGATCCCGTCAGGGTCATTTCGGGACTTCTTCGGGAATATATCGGGATCATTTCTGGATGGTTTATGGGATCCGTCCATGACCCCTTAAGGGTCATTTCGGGACTATTAGGTGATCATTTGAGGACCTTTCCGGCGTCACTTCTGGATGATTTTCGGTATCCGTTCGGGATCCCGTCGGAATCAATGCGGGACTTTTACGGAATCATTTGGGATTCCTTCCGGCATCATTTCTGGATGGTTTTCGGGATTTGTCCGGGATCCCGTCGGGGTTATTTCGGGACCTTTTCGGGGCTAATACGGGATCATTTGGGGATCCTCTAGGGGTCGTTTCGTGACTTTTTCTGTATTATTTCGGGATCATTTTGGGACCCTTTCGGCATAATTTCTTGATGGTTTGCCGGATCCATCAGGGTCATTTCGGGACCATTTTGGGATCATTTGGGGACCCTTCCGAGATCATTTCTGGATCCGTCCGGGATGCCGTAGGAGCCATTTCGGGATTTTTTGTTACTTTTCCGGGATCATTTCTGGATCTGTGCGGGATCCCATCTGGGTCAATTCCGGACTATTTCGGGATCATTTTGGAATCCTTCCGGAATCATTTCTGTATGGTTTTCGCGATCCATCGTGGATCCCCTCGGAGCCATTTCGGAACTTTTTCTGGAGTTAGTCGGGATAATTTAGGGACCCTTCCTGGATATTTTCTGGATGGTTTCTGAGATCCGTCCGGGAGCCCGTCAGGGTAATTTCGGAACTTTTTCGGGACTATTTCGGGATCAATTTGGTACCCTTCAGGCATCATTTCTGTGTGGTTATCTGGATAAGTCTAGAATCGTATCGTTGTCATTTCGGGTTTTTTTGGGACTACTTCGGGAACTTTTGGAAACACTTCCGGGGCATTTCTGGATGGTTTTCGGGATCCGTCCGCGATAGCGTCGGGGTCATTTCGTGGCTTTTTCTGGATAATTTCGTTATCATTTTGGGATCCTATCAGGTTATCAGCTCATAAAGTTCTTTTTTTTACTCAATTACAAAAATAAAATGCATTAGACAGAAAAAAAATTTTAAACAGATAACTTTATAAGCAGGCTAACGTGAATAGCCCACATATTTCATTTTCTCCTTGCGGACGGGGCCGCGGGTAAAGGCTAGTATATATTATAAATGGCAAAGTTTGGATGTGAAGATGTTTGGATGTTTGGATGTTTGGATGTTTGGATGTTTGTCCAGACGTTTGTCTTTGTGACTCAATCACGCAAGAACGGCTGGACCGATTTGGATGAAATTTTGCACACATATAGCCAATAGTCTAGAAGGATCTACTAACTATATATTTTTGAAAAGGGGCGTGGTCCCCGCCCCCTAGGAACAGTTATAATTTAATTATTATATTTTTTCGTCTTTGCGACTGAATCACGCCAGAATGGCTACACGGATTTTGATGAAATTTGGGACACAGACAGTAGTCTACTAGCGAAATTTTTTTCGTACATGGAAAGAGGGGTGGGGGTCCCACGACCCCTTCGAGAAATTATTTTTCAATAATTTTTACACATTATAACTTTACGTATACTGACCTTAACCAATATCACAGACTCAAGGGGTCAAATAAGTCGAGGGCTTACAAAGTAAGCAGTGACACCCTCCGCCCGCCCACCCCCCTTTATCTTCCCCTCTGGTGTAAAATCTATAAATTGTTATAACTCAATATAAATTTTCTCCTAAATCAATAGTTTTTGGTATCTGGTACATACAGAACGAGATCTAGACAATTTTGGAGGAACGATCAGTGGTCCTCTCCTCTACTCCCGCCATCCGCCCTCCACCAATTGTTTTTATTAGCACGCTTTTATTAGCTTTACCTGTATGTTTCTATGTAACTTTTTATTCGCTCCAATGCGCCTGCTGCCTTATTAACATGGTTTTATAATTAGCTTCACCTTATTTGTAATCCCGTAAGGGTCATATCGAGACCCTCCGGGATCATTTCTGGATGGTTTTCGGGATCGGTCCGGGATTACGCCGGTGTAATTTCGGGACTTTTTCGGGATCATTTTGGGACCCTTCCGGGATCATTTCTGTATAGTTTTCGGGATCCGTCCGGGATCCCGTCGGGGTTATTTTGGGACATTTTCGGGACTATTCCGGAATCATTTCGGGACTATTTCGCGATCATTTGGGGACCCTTCCGGCATCATTTCTGGATGGTTTTCGGGATCCCGTCGGGGTACTTTCGGGATCATTTGCGTACCTTCGAGAGATAAATTCTTGATGGTTTCCGGGATCATTACGGGACTTTTTCGGGGTCAGTTTGGGTCCTTTCCGTAATCATTCCTGGATGGTTTTAGGGATCCGTCCGGGATCCCGTCGCGCCATTTTGGGACTTTTGCGGGATCATTTGGGGTCTCTTCCTGCATCATTTCTGGATGGTTTACGGGATCTGTCCGGGATCCCGTCGGCGTCATTTTGGGACTTTTGCGGGATCATTTGGGGTCTCTTCCGGCATCATTTCTGGATGGTTTACGGATCCGTCCGGGATCCTGTCGGCGTCATTTTGGGACTTTTGCGGGATCATTTGGGGTCTCTTCCGGCATCATTTCTGGATGGTTTACGGGATCCGTCCGGGATCCTGTCGGGGTCATTTTGGGACTTTTGCGGGATCATTTGGGGTCTCTTCCGGCATCATTTCTGGATGGTTTACGGGATCCGTCCGGGATCCCGTCGGCGTCATTTTGGGACTTTTGCGGGATCATTTGGGGTCTCTTCCGGCATCATTTCTGGATGGTTTACGGGATCCGTCCGGGATCCTGTCGGGGTCATTTTGGGACTTTTGCGGGATCATTTGGGGTCTCTTCCGGCATCATTTCTGGATGGTTTACGGGATCCGTCCGGGACCCTGTCGGGGTCATTTTGGGACTTTAGCGGGATCATTTGGGGTCTCCTCCGGCATCATTTCTGGATGGTTTACGGGATCCGTCCGGGATCCTGTCGGGGTAATTTTGGGACTTTTGCGAGATCATTTGGGGTTCTTCCAGCATCATTTCTGGATGGTTTTCGGGATCCGTCCGGGATCCTGTCGGGGTAATTTTGAGACTTTTGCGGGATCATTTGGGGTCTCCTCCGGCATCATTTCTGGATGGTTTACGGGATCCGTCCGGGATCCTGTCGGGGTCATTTTGGGACTTTTGCGGGATCATTTGGGGTCTCTTCCGTCATCATTTCTGGATGGTTTACGGGATCCGTCCGGGATCCTGTCGCGGTCATTTTGGGACTTTTGCGGGATCATTTGGGGTCTCTTCCGGCATCATTTCTGGATGGTTTACGGGATCCGTCCGGGATCCTGTCGGGGTCATTTTGGGACTTTTGCGGGATCATTTGGGGTCTCTTCCGGCATCATTTCTGGATGGTTTACGGGATCTGTCCGGGACCCTGTCGGGGTCATTTTGGGACTTTAGCGGGATCATTTGGGGTCTCCTCCGGCATCATTTCTGGATGGTTTACGGGATCCGTCCGGGATCCTGTCGGGGTCATTTTGGGACTTTTGCGGGATCATTTGGGGTCTGTTCCGGCATCATTTCTGGATGCTTTACGGGATCCGTCCGGGATCCTGTCGGGGTCATTTTCGGACTTTTGCGGTATCATTTGGGGTCTCTCCCGGCATCATTTCTGGATGGTTTTCGGGATCCGTCCGGGATCCTGTCGGGGTCATTTTGGGACTTTTGCGGGATCATTTGGGGTCTCTTCCGACATCATTACTGGATGGTTTACGGGATCCGTCCGGGATCCTGTCGGGGTCATTTTGGGACTTTTGCGGGATCATTTGGGGTCTCTTCCGGCATCATTTCTGGATGGTTTACGGGATCCGTCCGGGACCCTGTCGGGGTCATTTTGGGTCTTTAGCGGGATCATTTGGGGTCTCCTCCGACATCATTTCTGGATGGTTTTCGGGATCCGTCCGGGATCCTGTCGGGGTCATTTTGGGACTTTTGCGGGATCATTTGGGGTCTCTTCCGACATCATTTCTGGATGGTTTACGGGATCCGTCCGGGACCCTGTCGGGGTCACTTTGGGTCTTTAGCGGGATCATTTGGGGTCTCCTCCGACATCATTTCTGGATGGTTTTCGGGATCCGTCCGGGATCCCGTCGGAGTCATTTCGGAATTTTTTCTCGACTAATACAGGATCATTTGGGGACCTTATCGGCATTATTTCTGGATGGTTTTCGGAATCCGTCCGCGATCCCGTCAGGGTCATTTCGGGACTATTTCGGGATAATTTGGGGTACCTGCCGGTATCATTTCTGGATGGTTTTCGGTATCCGTCCGGGATCCCGTCGGTGTCATTTCGGGACCATTTGGGGTCCATTCCGGCATCATCTCTGGATGGTTTTCGGGATCCGTCCGGGATCCTGTCGGGGTCATTTTGGGACTTTTACGGGATCATTTGGGGTCTCTTCCGGCATCATTTCTGGATGGTTTTCGGGATCCGTCCGGGATCCTGTCGGGGTCATTTTGGGACTTTTGCGGGATCATTTGGGGTCTCTTCCGGCATCATTTCTGGATGGTTTACAGGATCCGTCCGGGATCCTGTCGGGGTAATTTTGAGACTTTTGCGGGATCATTTGGGGTCTCTTCCGGCATCATTTCTGTATGGTTTTCGGGATCCGTCCGGGATCCTGTCGGGGTCATTTTGGGACTTTTGCGGGATCATTTGGGGTCTCTTCCGGCATCATTTCTGGATGGTTTACGGGATCCGTCCGGGATCCTGTCGGGGTCATTTTGGGCCTTTTGCGGGATCATTTGGGTTCTCTTCCGGCATCATTTCTGGATGGTTTACGGGATCCGTCCGGGATCCCGTCGGGGTCATTTTGGGTCTTTTGCTGGATCATTTGGGGTCTCTCCCGGCATCATTTCTGGATGGTTTTCGGGATCCGTCCGGGATCCTGTCGGGGTCATTTTGGGACTTTTGCGGGATCATTTGGGGTATCTTCCGGCATCATTTCTGAATGGTTTACGAGATCCGTCCGGGATCCTGTCGGGTCATTTTGGGACTTTTGCGAGATCATTTGGGGTCTCTTCCGGCATCATTTCTGGATGGTTTACGGGATCCGTCCGGGACCCTGTCGGGGTCATTTTGGGACTTTAGCGGGATCATTTGGGGTCTCCTCCGGCATCATTTCTGGATGGTTTTCGGGATCCGTCCGGGATCCTGTAGGGGTCATTTTGGGACCTTTGCGGGATCATTTGGGGTCTCTTCCGGCATCATTTCTAGATGGTTTTCGGGATCCATCCGAGATCCCGTCGGAGTCATTTCGGAACTTTTTCTCGACTAATACAGGATCATTTGGGGACCCTTTCCGCATCATTTCTGGATAGTTTTAGGGATCCGTTCGGGATCCCGACGGGTTCATATCGGGACCATTTGGGGTACCTACCGGCATCATTTCTGGATGGTTTACGGGATCCGTCCGGGACCCTGTCGGGGTCATTTTGGGACTTTAGCGGGATCATTTGGGGTCTCCTCCGGCATCATTTCTGGATGGTTTCCGGATCCGTCCGGGATTCCGTCGGCGTAATTTCGGGACTATTAGGGGGTTATTTGGGGACCTTTCCGGCATCATTTCTAGATAGTTTTAGGGATCCGTGCGGGATCCCGACGGGGTCATATCGGGACCATTTGGGGTACCTACCGGCATCATTTCTGGTTGGTTTTCGGGATCCGTCCGGGATCCCGTCGGGATCATTTCGGGACTATTTCGGGATCATTTGGGTACCTACCTTCATCATTTCTGGATGATTTTCGGGATTCGTACGGGATCCCGTCGGGGTCATTTCAGGACTTTTTCGGGATCCGCCCGTGATCCCGGCGGGGTCATTTCGGGACTATTTCGGGATCATTTGGGGTACCTAGATGGATAGTTTTCGGGATTCGTCCGGGATCCCGTCTGGATCATTTCAGGACTTTTTCGGGATCATTTGGGGTATCTTCCGGCCACTTTTCTAGATGGTTTTCGGTATCCGTCCGGGATACCGTCAGGGTAATTTCGGGACTATTTGGGGATAACTTGGGAACCTTTCCGGCATCATTTCTGGATAGTTTCCGGGATCCTTCGGGGATCCCGTCAGGGTCATTTCGGAACCCGCGACTAATGCGGGATCATTTGGGGACCCTTTCGCCATCATTTCCGGATGGTTTTCGTGCTCCGTCCGGGATACCGTCAGGGTAATTTCGGGACTATTTGGGGATAACTTGGGAACCTTTCCGGCATCATTTCTGGATCGTTTCCGGGATCCGTCGGGAATCCCGTCAGGGTCATTTCGGAACTATAAGGGGATCATTTCATTTTTCATCTTTCTTTAAGGGGATCATTTCACCTTCCAGCATCATTTCTGTATACTTTTGGGGATCCGTCCGGGATCCCGTCAGGGTCATTTCGGGACTTTTCGTGACTACTTCGGGATTATTTTGGGACCCTTCCGGCATCATTTCTGGATAGTTTTCGAGATTTGTCCAGGATCCCGTCGGCATCATTTCGTGACTATTTGGTGTCATTTAGGGACACTTCCGGGATCATTTTAGGTCTCTTCGAAACCGGTAATTCAGCACACATGGCCGTGGATTTACGGCAAATTATTCGTAATTAAAATTCGGTATGTTTTATCTTTAATATATCACAGCAAAAAGCTGTTCTATTTTTAAATGAATCCTGTAACGAACTATTACAACTATAATTAAAATTTTTGTAATATTTTAACCAACTAAATACCCGAAAAAGCAACACTGCTTTCATTTAAAAACTTCTTTTTGGTTTTAGCTAATTGTAGTTTCACTCATTTGTTCTATGAGTAGTAATTCTTTCACCCCTGTCATATCAATTAATTTAACTTAGAAACAAAATGTATTTTTTTTTATTCGAAAAAAGTGTATTGTACTATTCATGTAAGCGTGCCCATCAGCTCAGTTAGTTCTTTTTTTTTACTGTATTAAAAAATAAAATACATTGACAGAAAAAATTTTTAAACAGACAACTTGATAAGCAGGCTAACGTGAATAGCACATATATTTTATTTTCTCCTTGCGGACGGGGCCGCGGGTAAAGGCTAGTATATATTATAAATGGGAAAGTTTGGATGTTAAGATGTTTGGATGTTTGGATGTTTGGATGTTTGGATGTTTGGATGTTTGGATGTTTGTCCAGACGTTTGTCTTTGTGACTCAATAACGCAAGAACGGCTGGACCGATTTGTATGAAATTTTGCACACATATAGCCAATAGTCTAGAAGGATCTACTAGCTATATATTTTTCAAAAGGGGCGTGGTCCCCGCCCCCTAGGAACAGTTATAATTTAATAATTATATTTTTTCGTCTTTGCGACTGAATCACGCCAGAATGGCTACACGGATTTTGATGAAATTTGGGACACAGACAGTAGTCTACTAGCGAAATTTTTTTCGAACATGGAAAGAGGGGTGGGGGTCCCACGACCCCTTCGAGAAATTATTTTTCATAATTTTTACACATTATAACTTTACGTATACTGGCCTTCACCAATATCACAGACTCAAGGGGTCAAATAAGTCGAGGGCTTACAAAGTAAGCAGTGACACCCTCCGCCCGCCCCTTTATCTCCCCCTCTGGTGTAAAATCCATAAATTGTTATAACTCAATCTAAATTTTCTCCTAAATCAATAGTTTTTGGTATCTGGTACATACAGAACGAGATCTAGACAATTTTGGAGGAACGATCAGTGGCCCTCTCCTCTACTCCCGCCATCCGCCCTCCATCTATTGTTTTTATTAGCACGCTTTTATTAGCTTTACCTGTATGTTTCTATCTAACTTTTTATTCGCTCCAATGCGCCTGCTGCCTTATTAACATGGTTTTATAATTAGCTTCACCTTATTTGTAATCCCGTAAGGGTCATATCGAGACCTTCCGGGATCATTTCTGGATGGTTTTCGGGATCGGTCCGGGATTACGCCGGGGTAATTTCGGGACTTTTTCGGGACTATTTCGGGATCATTTTGGGACCCTTCCGGGATCATTTCTGTATAGTTTACGGGATCCGTCCGGGATCCCGTCGGGGTTATTTTGGAACATTTTCGGGACTATTTCGCGATCATTTGGTGACCCTTCCGGCATCATTTCTGGATGGTTTTCGGGATCCGTGCGGGATCTCGTCGGGGTCATATGGGGACTTTTTCGGGATCATTTGGGGGCTCTTCCGGCATCATTTCTGGATGATTTTCGGGATCCGTAGGGGATATCGTCGGGGTCATTTGGGGACTTCTTCGGGATCATTTGGGGGCTCTTCCGGCATCATTTCTGGATGGTTTTCGGGATCCGTCCGGGATCTCGTCGGGGTCATTTGGGGACTTTTTCGGAATCATTTTGGGGCTCATCCGGCATCATTTCTGGATGGTTTTCGGGATCCGTCCGGGATCCCGTCGGGGTCATTTCGGGACTTTTTCGCGACTAATACGGGATCATTTGGGAACCCTTTCGGCATCATTTCTGGATGGTTTTCGGGATCCGTCCGGGATCCCGTCGGGGTCATTTCGGGACTTTTTCGCGACTAATACGGGATCATTTGGGAACCCTTTCGGCATCATTTCTGGATGGTTTTCGGGATCCGTCCGGGATCCCATTAGGGTAATTTCGGGACTATTAGGGGATCATTTGGGAACCTTTCCGGCATCATTTCTGGATAATTTTCGGGATCCGTCCGGGATGCCGACGAGGTCATTTCGGGACTATTTCGGGATCATTTGGGAACACCTTCAGGGATCATTTCTGTGTGGTTCTCTACATACGTCTAGAATCGTGTCGCTCTCATTTCGGGTTTTTTTGGGACTATTCGGGGAACTTTTGGAGACCCTTTCGGGGCATTTCTGGATGGTTTTCGGGATCCGTCCGCGATAGCGTTGGGGTCATTTCGTAGCTTTTTCTGGATAATTTCGGGATCATTTGGGATCCTATCAGGTTATCAGCTCATTTAGTTCTTTTTTTTTTACTCAATTACAAAAATAAAATGCATTAGACAGAAAACAAAATTGTAAACAGATAATAAGCAGGCTAACGCGAATAGCCCATATATTTAAAATTTTCCTTGCGGACGGGCCGCGGGTAAAGGCTAGTATATATTATAAATGGGAAAGTTTGGATGTTAAGATGTTTGGATGTTTGGATGTTTGGATGTTTGGATGTTTGTCCAGACGTTTGTCTTTGTGACTCAATAACGCAAGAACGGCTGGACCGATTTGTATGAAATTTTGCACACATATAGCCAATAGTCTAGAAGGATCTACTAGCTATATATTTTTCAAAAGGGGCGTGGTCCCCGCCCCCTAGGAACAGTTATAATTTAATAATTATATTTTTTCGTCTTTGCGACTGAATCACGCCAGAATGGCTACACGGATTTTGATGAAATTTGGGACACAGACAGTAGTCTACTAGCGAAATTTTTTTCGAACATGGAAAGAGGGGTGGGGGTCCCACGACCCCTTCGAGAAATTATTTTTCATAATTTTTACACATTATAACTTTACGTATACTGGCCTTCACCAATATCACAGACTCAAGGGGTCAAATAAGTCGAGGGCTTACAAAGTAAGCAGTGACACCCTCCGCCCGCCCCTTTATCTCCCCCTCTGGTGTAAAATCCATAAATTGTTATAACTCAATCTAAATTTTCTCCTAAATCAATAGTTTTTGGTATCTGGTACATACAGAACGAGATCTAGACAATTTTGGAGGAACGATCAGTGGTCCTCTCCTCTACTCCCGCCATCCGCCCTCCATCTATTGTTTTTATTAGCACGCTTTTATTAGCTTTACCTGTATGTTTCTATCTAACTTTTTATTCGCTCCAATGCGCCTGCTGCCTTATTAACATGGTTTTATAATTAGCTTCACCTTATTTGTAATCCCGTAAGGGTCATATCGAGACCTTCCGGGATCATTTCTGGATGGTTTTCGGGATCGGTCCGGGATTACGCCGGGGTAATTTCGGGACTTTTTCGGGACTATTTCGGGATCATTTTGGGACCCTTCCGGGATCATTTCTGTATAGTTTACGGGATCCGTCCGGGATCCCGTCGGGGTTATTTTGGAACATTTTCGGGACTATTTCGCGATCATTTGGTGACCCTTCCGGCATCATTTCTGGATGGTTTTCGGGATCCGTGCGGGATCTCGTCGGGGTCATATGGGGACTTTTTCGGGATCATTTTGGGGCTCTTCCGGGATCATTTCTGGATGATTTTCGGGATCCGTCCGGGATATCGTCGGGGTCATTTGGGGACTTCTTCGGGATCATTTATGGGCTCTTCCGGCATCATTTCTGGATGGTTTTCGGGATCCGTCCGGGATCTCGTCGGGGTCATTTGGGGACTTTTTCGGAATCATTTTGGGGCTCATCCGGCATCATTTCTGGATGGTTTTCGGGATCCGTCCGGGATCCCGTCGGGGTCATTTCGGGACTTTTTCGCGACTAATACGGGATCATTTGGGAACCCTTTCGGCATCATTTCTGGATGGTTTTCGGGATCCGTCCGGGATCCCGTCGGGGTCATTTCGGGCCTTTTTCGCGACTAATACGGGATCATTTGGGAACCCTTTCGGCATCATTTCTGGATGGTTTTCGGGATCCGTCCGGGATCCCATTAGGGTAATTTCGGGACTATTAGGGGATCATTTGGGAACCTTTCCGGCATCATTTCTGGATAATTTTCGGGATCCGTCCGGGATGCCGACGAGGTCATTTCGGGACTATTTCGGGATCATTTGGGAACACCTTCAGGGATCATTTCTGTGTGGTTCTCTACATACGTCTAGAATCGTGTCGCTCTCATTTCGGGTTTTTTTGGGACTATTCGGGGAACTTTTGGAGACCCTTTCGGGGCATTTCTGGATGGTTTTCGGGATCCGTCCGCGATAGCGTTGGGGTCATTTCGTAGCTTTTTCTGGATAATTTCGGGATCATTTGGGATCCTATCAGGTTATCAGCTCATTTAGTTCTTTTTTTTTACTCAATTACAAAAATAAAATGCATTAGACAGAAAACAAAATTGTAAACAGATAATAAGCAGGCTAACGCGAATAGCCCATATATTTAAAATTTTCCTTGCGGACGGGGCCGCGGGTAAAGGCTAGTATCTAATATATATCTAATTATCTAATCTAATCTAATATATATTATAAATGGGAAAGTTTGGATGTTAAGATGTTTGGATGTTTGGATGTTTAGATGTTTGGATGTTTGGATGTTTGGATGTTTGTCCAGACGTTTGTCTTTGTGACTCAATAACGCAAGAACGGCTGGACCGATTTGGATGAAATTTTGCACACATATAGCCAATACTCTAGAAGGATCTACTAGCTATATATTTTTCAAAAGGGGCGTGGTCCCCGCCCCCTAGGAACAGTTATAATTTAATTATTATATTTTTTCGTGTTTGCGACTGAATCACGCCAGAATGGCTACACGGATTTTGATGAAATTTGGGACACAGACAGTAGTCTACTAGCGAAATTTTTTTCGAACATGGAAAGAGGGGTGGGGGTCCCACGACCCTTCGAGAAATTATTTTTCATAATTTTTACACATTATAACTTTACGTATACTGGCCTTCACCAATATCACAGACTCAAGAGGTCAAATAAGTCGAGGGCTTACAAAGTAAGCAGTGACACCCTCCGCCCGCCCACCCCCCCTTTATCTCCTCCTCTGGTGTAAAATCTATAAATTGTTATAACTCAATATAAATTTTCTCCTAAATCAATAGTTTTTGGTATCTGGTACATACAGAACGAGATCTAGACAATTTTGGAGGAACGATCAGTGGTCCTCTCCTCTACACCCGCCATCCGCCCTCCATCAATTGTTTGTATTAGCACGCTTTTATTAGCTTTACCTGTATGTTTCTATGTAACGTTTTATTCGCTCCAATGCGCCTGCTGCCTTATTAACATGGTTTTATAATTAGCTTCACCTTATTTGTAATCCCGTAAGGGTCATATCGAGACCCTCCGGGATCATTTCTGGATGGTTTTCGGGATCGGTCCGGGATTACGCCGGGGTAATTTCGGGACTTTTTCGGGACTATTTCGGGATCATTTTGGGACCCTTCCGGGATCATTTCTGTATAGTTTTCGGGATCCGTCCGGGATCCCGTCGGGGTTATTTTGGGACATTTTCGGGACTATTCCGGAATCATTTCGGGACTATTTCGCGATCATTTGGGGACCCTTCCGGCATCATTTCTGGATGGTTTTCGGGATCCGTCCGGGATCCCGTCGGGGTACTTTCGGGATCATTTGCGTACCTTCGAGATATAAATTCTTGATGGTTTCCGGGATCATTACGGGACTTTTTCGGGGTCAGTTTGGGTCCTTTCCGTAATCATTCCTGGATGGTTTTAGGGATCCGTCCGGGATCCCGTCGGCGTCATTTTGGGACTTTTGCGGGATCATTTGGGGTCTCTTCCGGCATTATTTCTGGATGGTTTACGGAATCCGTCCGGGATCCCGTCGGCGTCATTTTGGGACTTTTGCGGGATCATTTGGGGTCTCTTCCGGCATCATTTCTGGATGGTTTACGGGATCCGTCCGGGATCCTGTCGGGGTCATTTTGGGACTTTTGCGGGATCATTTGGGGTCTCTTCCGGCATCATTTCTGGATGGTTTACGGGATCCGTCCGGGATCCTGTCGGGGTCATTTTGGGACTTTTGCGGGATCATTTGGGGTCTCTTCCGGCATCATTTCTGGATGGTTTACGGGATCCGTCCGGGATCCTGTCGGGGTCATTTTGGGACTTTTGCGGGATCATTTGGGGTCTCTTCCGGCATCATTTCTGGATGGTTTACGGGCTCCGTCCGGGACCCTGTCGGGGTCATTTTGGGACTTTAGCGGGATCATTTGGGGTCTCCTCCGGCATCATTTCTGGATGGTTTACGGGATCCGTCCGGGATCCTGTCGGGGTCATTTTGGGACTTTTGCGGGATCATTTGGGGTCTCTTCCAGCATCATTTCTGGATGGTTTTCGGGATCCGTCCGGGATCCTGTCGGGGTCATTTTGAGACTTTTGCGGGATCATTTGAGGTCTCCTCCGGCATCATTTCTGGATGGTTTACGGGATCCGTCCGGGATCCTGTCGGGGTCATTTTGGGACTTTTGCGGGATCATTTGGGGTCTCTTCCGGCATCATTTCTGGATGGTTTACGGGATCCGTCCGGGATCCTGTCGCGGTCATTTTGGGACTTTTGCGGGATCATTTGGGGTCTCTTCCGGCATCATTTCTGGATGGTTTACGGGATCCGTCCGGGATCCTGTCGGGGTCATTTTGGGACTTTTGCGGGATCATTTGGGGTCTCTTCTGGCATCATTTCTGGATGGTTTACGGGATCCGTCCGGGACCCTGTCGGGGTCATTTTGGGACTTTAGCGGGATCATTTGGGGTGTCCTCCGGCATCATTTCTGGATGGTTTACGGGATCCGTCCGGGATCCTGTCGGGGTCATTTTGGGACTTTTGCGGGATCATTTGGGGTCTCTTCCGGCATCATTTCTGGATGCTTTACGGGATCAGTCCGGGATCCTGTCGCGGTCATTTTGGGACTTTTGCGGGATCATTTGGGGTCTCTTCCGGCATCATTTCTGGATGGTTTACGGGATCCGTCCGGGATCCTGTCGGGGTCATTTTGGGACTTTTGCGGGATCATTTGGGGTCTCTTCCAGCATCATTTCTGGATGGTTTTCGGGATCCGTCCGGGATCCTGTCGGGGTCATTTTGAGACTTTTGCGGGATCATTTGGGGTCTCCTCCGGCATCATTTCTGGATGGTTTACGGGATCCCGTCGGCGTCATTTTGGGACTTTTGCGGAATCATTTGGGGTCTCTTCCGGCATCATTTCTGGATGGTTTACGGGATCCGTCCGGGATCCTGTCGGGGTAATTTTGGGGCTTTTGCGGGATCATTTGGGGTCTCTTCGGGCATCATTTCTGGATGGTTTACGGGATCCGTCCGGGACCCTGTCGGGGTCATTTTGGGACTTTAGCGGGATCATTTGAGGTCTCCTCCGGCATCATTTCTGGATGGTTTACGGGATCCGTCCGGGATCCTGTCGGGGTCATTTTGGGACTTTTGCGGGATCATTTGGGGTCTCTCCAGGCATCATTTCTGGATGGTTTTCGGGATCCGTCCGGGATCCTGTCGGGGTCATTGTGGGACTTTTGCGGGATCATTTGGGGTCTCTTCCGACATCATTTCTGGATGGTTTACGGGATCCGTCCGGGATCCTGTCGGGGTCATTTTGGGACTTTTGCGGGATCATTTGGGGTCTCTTCCGGCATCATTTCTGGATGGTTTACGGGATCCGTCCGGGATCCCGTCGGCGTCATTTTGGGACTTTTGTGGGATCATTTGGGGTCTCTTCCTGCATCATTTCTGGATGGTTTACGGGATCCGTCCGGGATCCTGTCGGGGTCATTTTGGGACTTTTGCGGGATCATTTGGGGTCTCTTCCGGCATCATTTCTGGATGGTTTACGGGCTCCGTCCGGGACCCTGTCGGGGTCATTTTGGGACTTTAGCGGGATCATTTGGGGTCTCCTCCGGCATCATTTCTGGATGGTTTACGGGATCCGTCCGGGATCCTGTCGGGTCATTTTGGGACTTTTTCACGACTATTTCGGGGTCAGTTGCCCTTAAAGATCATTTCTGGGTGGTTTTCGGGATCCATCCGGGATCCCGTCAGGGTTATTTTTTTACTTTTTCGGGAAAATGTCAGGGAGTTTCGAGACTGTTCTTGGATCATTTGGGGATCCTTCAGGGATAATTTCTGGATGGTTTTCGGGATCCCGTCGGGGTAATTTCGGGACTTTTTCACGACTATTTCGGGGTCAGTTGCCCTTAAAGATCATTTCTGGGTGGTTTCCGGGATCCGTCCGGGATTCCGTCTTGGTCATTTCGGGACTTTTTCTCGACTTATACGGGATCATTTGTGGACCCTTTCGGCATCATATCTGGATGCTTTTCGGGATCCGTCCGGGAACCCGTCGGGGTCATTTCGGGAATTTTTCTCGACTAATACGGGATCATTTGGGGACGCTTTCGGCATCATTTCTGGATGGTTTTCGGGATCCGTCCGGTATCCCGTCGAGGTCATTTCGGGACTATTTCGGGATCATTTGGGGTACCTTCCGGCATCATTTCTAGATGGTTTTCGGGATCCGTCCGGGATCCCGTCGGGGTCATTTCGGTCCTGTTTCAGGATCTTTTGAGGTACCTTCCGGCACCATTTCTAGATGGTTTTAAGGATCCGTCCGGGATCCCGTCAGGGTCATTTCGGGACTATTTCGGGATACTTTCCGGCATCATTTCTGGATGGTTTTCGGGATCCATCTGGGATCCCAACGGGGTCAATTCAGGACTTTATCTCGACTAATACGGGATGATTTGGGGACCCTTTCGGCATTATTTCTGGATGCTTTTCGGGATCCGTCAGGAATTCCGTCGGGGTCATTTCAGGACTTTTTCGGGACTAATACGGGATAATTAGGGGAGCCTTTCGGCATCATTTCTGGATGGTTTTCGGGATCCGTACGGGATCCTGCCAGGGTCATTTCGGGACTATTTCGGGATCATTTGGGGTATCTTCCGGCATCATTTCTATATGATTTTGAGGATCCGTCCGGGATCCCGTCGGGGTTATTTCGGGACTTTTTATCGACTGGTATCGGATCATTTTGGGGTACCAACCCGCATCATTTCTGGATGATCCGGGATCCCATCGGGGGAATTTCGGGAATTTTTCGGGATCATTTGGGGTCCCTTGCGGCATCATTTCTGGATCGTTTTCGGGATCCGTCCGAGATCCCGTCGGGTTTATTTTTTTACTTTTTCGGGAAAATGTCAGGGAATTTCGAGACTGTTCTTGGATCATTTGGGGATCCTTCAGGGATAATTTCTGGATGGTTTTCGGGATCCCTTGGGGGTAATTTCGGGACTTTTTCACGACTATTTCGGGGTCAGTTGCCCTTAAAGATCATTTCTGGGTGGTTTTCGGGATCCGTCCGGGATCCCGTCAGGGTTATTTCGCGCCTTTTCGGGACTATTTCGGGATCATTTTGGGACCCTTCCGGGATAATTTCTCTATGATTTTCGGGATCTGTTCGGGATCCCTTCGTAGTTTTTTGGCGACTTTATCTGGAATAAATTGCGGACCCTTTAGAGATCAATTCTGGATGGTTTTCGGTATCGGTCTGGGATCCCCTCAAGGTCATTTCGGGACTTTTTCGGGACTATTTCGGAATCATTTTGGGACCCCTCCGGCATAATTTCTGGATGATTTTCGGGATCTGTCCGGGATCCCGACGGAGTCTTTTCGGGACTTTTTCCGGACTATTTCTGGATTATTTGCGGACGTTTCAGAGCTCAGTTCTGGATGATTTTCGGGATCTGTCCGGGATCCCGTCGGAGTTATTTCGGGGTGATTTTGGGACCCTTCCAGGATAATTTCTTCATGATTTTCGGGATGGGTCTGAGTTTTTCGTGACTTTCGGGACTATTTCGGGATCATTTGCGGAACCTTCAGAGATCAATTCTGGATGGTTTTTGGACTTTTCCGGGATCATTTGGGGATCCCTCCAGAGTCATTTCTGGATGGTTTTCGGGATCCCGTCAGGGTCATTTCGGGCCTTTTTCGTGACTACTATTTCGGAATCATTTTGGGACTCCTCCGGGATAATTTCTGGGCGATTTTCGGGATTTGTCCGGGATCCCGTCAGAGTTTTTTCGGGACTTTTTCGGACTATATCGGGATCATTTGCGGACCGTTCAGGAATCAAATCTGGTTGGTTTTCGGGATCCGTCCGGGATCCCGTCAGGGTCATTTCGGGACTTTTCGTGACTACTTCGGGATTATTTTGGGACCCTTCCGGCATCATTTCTGGATAGTTTTCGAGATTTGTCCAGGATCCCGTCGGCATCATTTCGTGACTATTTGGTGTCATTTAGGGACACTTCCGGGATCATTTTTGGTCTCTTCGAAACCGGTAATTCAGCACACATGGCCGTGGATTTACGGCAAATTATTCGTAATTAAAATTCGGTATGTTTTATCTTTAATATATCACAGCTTTTTCGTTCTATTTTTAAATGAATCCTGTAACGAACTATTACAACTATAATTAAAATTTTTGTAATATTTTAACCAACTAAATACCCGAAAAAGCAACACTGCTTTCATTTAAAAACTTCTTTTTGGTTTTAGCTAATTGTAGTTTCACTCCTTTGTTCTATGAGTAGTAATTCTTTCACCCCTGTCATATCAATTAATTTAACTTAGAAACAAAATGTATTTTTTTTTAATTCGAAAAAAGTGTATTGTACTATTCATGTAAGCGTGCCCATCAGCTCAGTTAGTTCTTTTTTTTTACTGTATTAAAAAATAAAATACATTGACAGAAAAATTTTTAAACAGACAACTTGATAAGCAGGCTAACGTGAATAGCACATATATTTTATTTTCTCCTTGCGGACGGGGCCGCGGGTAAAGGCTAGTATATATTATAAATGGGAAAGTTTGGATGTTTAGATGTTTGGATGTTTGGATGTTTGGATGTTTGGATGTTTGGATGTTTGTCCAGACGTTTGTCTTTGTGACTCAATCACGCAAGAACGGCTGGACCGATTTGGATGAAATTTTGCACACGTATAGCCAATAGTCTAGAAGGATCTACTAGCTATATATTTTTGAAAAGGGGCGTGGTCCCCGCCCCCTAGGAACAGTTATAATTTAATTATTATATTTTTTCGTCTTTGCGACTGAATAACGCCAGAATGGCTACACGGATTTTGATGAAATTTGGGACACAGACAGTAGTCTACTAGCGAAATTTTTTTCGAACATGGAAAGAGGGGTGGGGGTCCCACGATCCCTTCGAGCAATTACTTTTTAATTATTTTTACACATTATAACTTTACGTATACGGGCCTTCAGCAATATTACAGACTCAATGGGTCAAATAAATCGAGGGCTTACAAAATGAGCAGTGACACCCTCCGCCCCCTCTCCCCCTTCTCTCCTCCTCTGGTGTAAAATCTATAAATTGTTATAACTCAATATACATTTTCTCCTAAATCAATAGTTTTTGGTATCTGGTACATACAGATCGAGAGCTAAACAATTTTGGAAAAACCATCAGTGGTCCTCTCCTTCTCCCGCCATCCGATCTCCTTCAATTGTTTTTATTAGCACGCTTTTATTGGCTTTACCTGTATGTTTCTATGTAACTTTTCATTCGCTCCAATGCGCCTGCTGCCTTATTAACATGGTTTTATAATTAGCTTCACCTTATTTGTAATCCCGTAAGGGTCATATGGAGACCCTTCGGGATCATTTCTGGATGGTTTTCGGGATCGGTCCGGGATCCCGCCGGGGTAATTTCGGGACTTTTTCGGGACTATTTCGGGATCATTTTGGGACCCTTCCGGGATCTTTTCTGTATAGTTTTCGGGATCTGTCCGAGATCCCGTTGGGGTTATTTTGGGACATTTTCGGGACTATTCCGGAATCATTTCTGGATTATTTCGCGATCATTTGGGGACCCTTCCGGCATCATTTCTGGATGGTTTTCGGGATCCGTCCGGGATCCCGTCGGGGTACTTTCGGGATCATTTGCGTACCTTCGAGAGATAAATTCTTGATTGTTGCCGCGATCATTACTGGACTTTTTCGGGATTATTTTGGGTCCCTTTAGGCATCATTTCTGGATGGTCTTCGGTATTCGTCCGGCATCCCGTCGGGGTCATTTCGGGACTTTTTCGCGACTAATACGGGATCATTTGGGGACCCTTTCGGCATCATTACTGGATGGTTTTCGGGATCCGTCCGGGATATCGTCGGGCTAATTTGGGGACTTTTTCGGGATCATTTGGGGGCTCCTCCGGCATTATTTTTGGATGGTTTTCGGGATCCGTCCGGGATCTCGTCGGGGTCATTTGGGGACTTTTTCGGGATCATTTGGGGGCTCTTCCGGCATCATTTCTGGATGGTTTTCGGGATCCGTCCGGGATCCCTTCGGGGTCATTTCGGGACTTTTTCGCGACTAATACAGGATCATTTGGGAACCCTTTCGGCAACATTTCCGGATGGTTTTCGGGATCCGTCCCGGATATCGTCGGGGTCATTTGGGTACTTTTTCGGGATAATTTGGGGGCTCTTCCGGCATCATTTCCGGATGGTTTTCGGGATCCGTCCGGGATCTCGTCGGGGTCATTTGGGGACTTTTTCGGGATCATTTGGGGGTTCTTCCGGAATCATTTCTGGATGGTTTTCGGGATCCGTCCGGGATCTCGTCGGGGTCATTTGGGGACTTTTTTGGGATCATTTGGGGGCTCTTCCGGCATCATTTCTGGATGGTTTTCGGGATCCGTCCGGGATCCCGTCGGGGTCATTTCGGACTTTTCGCGACTAATACGGGATCATTTGGGAACCCTTTCGGAAACATTTCCGGATGGTTTTCGTGATCCGTCCCGGATTTCGTCGGGGTCATTTGGGGACTTTTTCGGGATCAGTTGGG
Organism: Eurosta solidaginis; assembly: GCF_040869045.1. NCBI lineage: Eukaryota > Metazoa > Arthropoda > Insecta > Diptera > Tephritidae > Eurosta > Eurosta solidaginis. The sequence goes on from NC_090323.1 coordinate 184,362,284, forward strand.
GGCTCTTCCGGCATCATTTCCGGATGGTTTTCGGGATCCGTCCGGGATCTCGTCGGGGTCATTTCGGGACTTTTTCGCGACAAATACGGGATCATTTGGGGACCCTTTCGGCATCATTTCTGGATGGTTTTCGGGATCCGTCCGGGATCCCGTCGTGGTCATTTCGGGACTTTTTCGCGACTAATATGGGATCATTTGGGAACCCTTTCGGCATCATTTATGGATGGTTTTCGGGATCCGTCCGGGATGCCGACGAGGTCATTTCGGGACTATTTCGGGATCATTTGGGATACCTACCGGCATCATCTCTGGATGGTTTTTGGGATTCGTCCGGGATCCCGTCGAGGTCATTTCGGAACTTTTTCTCGACTAATACGGGATCATTTGCGGACCCTTTCGGCATCATTTCTGGATAGTTGTCGGGATCCGTTCGGGATCCCGTCACGGTCATTTCGGGACTATTAGGGGATCATTTGAGGACCTTTCCGGCATCATTTCTGGATAGTTTTCGGAATCCTTTCGGGATCCCGTCAGGGTCATTTCGGGACTTTTTCGGGATCATTTAAGGATGGCTTTCAGGATTCGTCCGGGAACCCGTCAGGGTAATTTCTGGACCCTTCCGAGACTATTTCGGGATAATTTTGGGACCTTCCCAAGATCATTTCTGGATGGATTTCGGAATCTGTGCTGGATGCCGTCAGGGTCATTTTGGGACTATTAGGTGATCATTTGAGGACCTTTCTGGTATCACTTCTGGATGGATTTCGGGATCTGTCCGGGATGCCATCAGGGTAATTTCGGGACTATTAGGGGATCATTTGGGGACCTTTCCGGCATCATTTCTGGATAATTTCCGGGATCCGTCCGGGATGCCGACGAGGTCATTTCGGGACTATTTCGGGATCATTTGGGATACCTACCGGCATCATTTCTGGATGGTTTTTGGGATTCGTCCGGGATCCCGTCGAGGTCATTTCGGAACTTTTTCTCGACTAATACGGGATCATTTGCGGACCCTTTCGGCATCATTTCTGGATAGTTGTCGGGATCCATTCGGGATCCCGTCACGGTCATTTCGGGACTATTAGGGGATCATTTGAGGACCTTTCCGGCATCATTTCTGGATAGTTTTCGGAATCCTTTCGGGATCCCGTCAGGGTCATTTCGGGACTTTTTCGGGATCATTTAAGGATGGCTTTCAGGATTCGTCCGGGAACCCGTCAGGGTAATTTCTGGACCCTTCCGAGACTATTTCGGGATCATTTTGGGACCTTCCCAAGATCATTTCTGGATGGATTTCGGAATCTGTGCTGGATGCCGTCAGGGTCATTTTGGGACTATTAGGTGATCATTTGAGGACCTTTCTGGTATCACTTCTGGATGGTTTTCGGTATCCGCTCAGGATCCCGTCCGAATAATTGCGGGACTTTTTCGGGATCATTTGGGGTCCCTTCCGGCATCATTTCTGGATGGTTTTTGGGATTCGTCCGGCATCCCGTCGGGGTCATTACGGGACTTTTTCTCGACTAATACGGGATAATTTGCGGGCGCTTTCGGTATCATTTCTGGATAGTTGTCGGGATCCGTTCGGGATCACGTCAGGGTTTTTTCGGAACTATTAGGAGATCATTTGAGGACCTTTCCGGCATCATTTCTGGATAGTTTTCGGGATCCTTTCGGGGTCCCATCAGGGTCATTTTGGGACTATTAGGTGATCATTTGAGGACCTTTCCGGCATCACTTCTGCATGGTTTTCGGTATCCGTTCAAGATCCCGTCGGAATAATTGCGGGACTATTTCGGGATTATTTGGGATACCTACCGGCATCATTTCTGGATGGTTTTTGGGATTCGTCCGGCATCCCATCAGGGTAATTTCTGGACTTTTCCGAGACTATTTCGGGATCATTTTGGGACCTTCCAAAGATCATTTCTAGATGGATTTCCGGATCAGTCCAGAATGCCGTCAGGGTCATTTTGGGACTATTAAGTGATCATTTGAGGACCTTGCCGGCATCACTTCTGGATGATTTTCGTTATCCGTTCAAAATCCCGTCGGAATCATTGCGGGACTTTTTCGGGATCATTTGGGGCCCTCCCAAGATCATTTCTGGATGGATTTCGGGATCTGTCCGGGATCCCGTCATGGTCATTTAGGGATGAGTTCGAGATCCCGTCAGGGTCATTTCGGGACTTCTTCGGGACTATATCGGGATCATTTCTGGATGGTTTACGGGATCCGTCCAGGATCTTTTAAGGGTAATTTCGGGACTATTAGGTGATCATTTGAGGACCTTTCCGGCATCACTCCTGGATGATTTTCGGTATCCGTTCGGGATCCCGTCGGAATCATTGCCGGACTTTTTCGGAATCATTTGGGATCCCTTCCGACATCATTTCTGGTTGGTTTTCGGGATTTGTCCGGGAACCCGTCGGGGTTATTTCGGGACCTTTTGGGGGCTACTAAGGGATCATTTGGGGATCCTCTAGGGGTCGTTTCGTGACTTTTTCTGTTTTATATCGGGATCATTTGGGGACCCTTCCGGCATAAATTCTTGATGGTTTGCCGGATCCATCAGGGTCATTTCGGGACCATTTTGGGATCATTTGGGGACCCTTCCGAGATCATTTCTGGATCCGTTCGGGATACCGTAGGAGCTATTTCGGGATTTTTTGTTACTTTTCCGGGATAGTTTTTGGACCATTTCGGGATCTGTGCGGGATCCCATCTGGGTCATTTCCGGAATATTTCGGGATGATTTTTGGACCCTTCCGGAAACATTGCTGTATGGTTTTCGCGATCCGTCGTGGATCCCCTCGGAGCCATTTCGGAACTTTTTCTGGAGTATGTCGGGATAATTTAGGGACCCTTCCTGGATATTTTCTGGATGGTTTTTGAGATCCGCCCGGGAGCCCGTTAGGGTCATTTCGGAACCTTTTCGGGATCATTTTGGAACACCTTCAGGGATCATTTCTGGATCTGTGCAGGATCCCATCTGGGTCATTTCCGGAATATTTCGGGATGATTTTTGGACCCTTCCGGAAACATTGCTGTATGGTTTTCGCGATCCGTTGTGGATCCCCTCGGAGCCATTTCGGAACTTTTTCTGGAGTATGTCGGGATAATTTAGGGACCCTTCCTGGATATTTTCTGGATGGTTTTTGAGATCCGCCCGGGAGCCCGTCAGGGTCATTTCGGAACCTTTTCGGGATCATTTTGGAACACCTTCAGGGATCATTTCTGTGTGGTTCTCTGGATACGTCTAGAATCGTGTCGTTGGGTTTTTTTGGGATTCCGGGAACTTTTGGAGACCCTTTCGGGGCATTGCTGGATGGTTTTCGGGATCCGTCCGCGATAGCGTGGGGGTAATTTCGTAGCTTTTTCTGGATAATTTCGGGATCATTTGGGATCCTATCAGTTTATCAGATCATTTAGTTCTTTTTTTACTCAATTACAAAAATAAAATGCATTAGACAGAAAAGAAAATTTTAAACAGATAACTTGATAAGCAGGCTTACGCGAATAGCCCATATATTTAAATTTCTCCTTGCGGACGGGGCCGCGGGTAAAGGCTAGTATATTATAAATGGCAAAGTTTGGATGTGAAGATGTTTGGATGTTTGGATGTTTGGATGTTTGGATGTTTGTCCAGACGTTTGTCTTTGTGACTCAATAACGCAAGAACGGCTGGACCGATTTGGATGAAATTTTGCACACATATAGCCAATAGTCTAGAAGGATCTACTAGCTATATATTTTTCAAAAGGGGCATGGTCTCCGCCCCCTAGGAACAGTTATAATTTAATTATTATATTTTTTCGTCTTTGCGACTGAATCACGCCAGAATGGCTACACGGATTTAGATGAAATTTGGGACACAGACAGTAGTCTACTAGCGAAATTTTTTTCGAACATGGAAAGAGGGGTGGGGGTCCCATGACCCCTTCGAGAAATTATTTTTCATAATTTTTACACATTATAACTTTACGTATACTGGCCTTCACCAATATCACAGACTCAAGGGGTCAAATAAGGGGCTTACAAAGTAAGCAGTGACACCCTCCGCCCGCCCCCCTTTATCACCCCCCCCCCCCCTCTGGTGTAAAATCCATAAATTGTTATAACTCAATCTAAATTTTCTCCTAAATCAATAGTTTTTGGTATCTGGTACATACAGAACGAGATCTAGAAAATTTTGGAGGAACGATCAGTGGTCCTCTCCTCTACTCCCGCCATCCGCCCTCCATCAATTGTTTTTATTAGCACGCTTTTATTAGCTTTACCTGTATGTTTCTATCTAACTTTTTATTCGCTCCAATGCGCCTGCTGCCTTATTAACATGGTTTTATAATTAGCTTCACCTTATTTGCAATCCCGTAAGGGTCATATCGAGACCCTTCCGGGTTCATTTCTGGATGGTTTTCGGGATCGGTCCGGGATTACGCCGGGGTAATTTCGGGACTTTTTCGGGACTATTTCGGGATCATTTTGGGACCCTTCCGGGATCATTTCTGTATAGTTTACGGGATCCGTCCGGGATCCCGTCGGGGTTATTTTGGAACATTTTCGGGACTACTCCGGAATCATTTCGGGACTATATCGCGATCATTTGGGGACCCTTCCGGCATCATTTCTGGATGGTTTTCGGGATCCGTGCGGGATCTCGTCGGGGTCATATGGGGACTTTTTCGGGATCATTTGGGGGCTCTTCCGGCATCATTTCTTGATGGTTTTCGGGATCCGTCCGGGATATCGTCGGGGTCATTTGGGGACTTTTTCGGGATCATTTGGGGGCTCTTCCGGCATCATTTCTGGATGGTTTTCGGGATCCGTCCGGGATCTCGTCGGGGCCATTTGGGGACTTTTTCGGGATCATTTTGGGGCTCATCCGGCATCATTTCTGGATGGTTTTCGGGATCCGTCCGGGATCCCGTCTTGGTAATTTCGCGACTTTTTCTCGACTTATACGGGATCATTTGGGGACCCTTTCGGCATCATATCTGGATGCTTTTCGGGATCCGTCCGGGAACCCGTCGGGGTCATTTCGGGACTTTTTCTCGACTAATACGGGATCATTTGGGGACGCTTTCGGCATCATTTCTGGATGGTTTTCGGAATCCGTCCGGGATCCCGTCTTGGTCATTTCGGGACTTTTTCTCGACTTATACGGGATCATTTGGGGACGCTTCCGGCATCATTTCTGGATGGTTTTCGGGATCCGTCCGGGATCCCGTCGGGGTCATTTCGGGACTTTTTCTCGACTAATACGGGATCATTTGGGGACGCTTTCGGCATCATTTCTGGATGGTTTTCGGGATCCGTCCGGGATCCCGTCGGGGTCATTTCGGGAATATTTCGGGATCATTTGGGGTACCTTCCGGCATCATTTCTAGATGGTTTTCGGGATCCGTCCGGGATCCTGTCATGGTCATTTCGGTACTATTTCGGGATCATTTGAGATACCTTCCGGCACCATTTCTAGATGGTTTATGGGATCCGTTCGGGATCCCGTCAATTTCATTACGGAACTATTTCGGGATCCTTTGGGGTACCTTCCGGCATCATTTCTATATGGTTTTGAGGATCTGTCCGGGATCCCGTCGGGGTCATTTCGGGAATTTTTCTCGACTAATACGGGATCATTTGGGGACGCTTTCGGCATCATTTCTGGATGGTTTTCGGGATCCGTTCGGTATCCCGTCGAGGTCATTTCGGGACTATTTCGGGATCATTTGGGGTACCTTCAGGCATCATTTCTAGATGGTTTTCGGGATCCGTCCGGGATCCCGTCGGGGTCATTTCGGTACTGTTTCAGGATCATTTGAGGTACCTTCCGGCACCATTTCTAGATGGTTTTAGGGATCCGTCCGGGATCCCGTCAGGGTCATTTCGGGACTATTTCGGGATACCTTCCGGCATCATTTCTGGATAGTTTTCGGGATCCATCCGGGATCCCAACGGGGTCAATTCAAGACTTTTTCTCGACTAATACGGGATGATTTGGGGACCCTTTCGGCATTATTTCTGGATGCTTTTCGGGATCCGTCAGGAATTCCGTCGGGGTCATTTCAGAACTTTTTCGGGACTAATACGGGATAATTAGGGGAGCCTTTCGGCATCATTTCTGGATGGTTTTCGGGATCCGTACGGGATCCTGCCAGGGTCATTTCGGGACTATTTCGGGATCATTTGGGGTACCTTCCGGCATCATTTCTATATGATTTTGAGGATCCGTCCGGGATCCCGTCGGGGTTATTTCGGGACTTTTTATCGACTGGTATCGGATCATTTGGGGACCCTTTCGGCATAATTTCTGGATGGTTTTCGGGATCCGTCCGGGATCCCTTCCGGGTCATTTCGGAACTTTTTCGGGACTATTTCGGGATCATTTGGGGTATTTTCCGGCATCATTTCTGTATGGTATTCGGGATCATTTGGGGTCCCTTCCGGTATAATTTCTGGATGGTTTTCGGTCATTTCGGGATCATTTCTGGATAGTTTTTGGGATCCGTGCGGGATCCCGTCGGGGTAATTTCTGGACTTTTCAGAGATTGTTTCGGGATTATTTTGGGCCCTTCCAAGATCATTTCTGGATGGATTTCGAGATCTGTCCGGGATCCCGTCAGGGTCATTTAGGAGTCCGTTCGAGATCCCGTCAGGGTCATTTCGGGACTATTAGGGGATCATTTGAGGATCTTTCCGGCATCATTTCTGGATAGTTTTCGGAATCCGTCTGGGATCCCGTCGGGGTCATTTCAGGACTTTTTCGGGACTAATACGGGATCATTTTGGGACCCTTCCGGAATAATTTCTGTATGGTTTTCGCGATACGTCGTGGATCCCCTAAGGACCCTTCCTGGATATTTTCTGGATGGTTTTTGAGAACCGTCCGGGAGCCCGTCAGGGTCATTTCGGAACTTTTTCGGGACTATTTCGGGATCATTTTGGTACCCTTCAGGCATCATTTCTTTGTGGTTCTCTGGATAAGTTTAGAATCGTGTCGTTGTCATTTCGGGGTTTTTGGGAATATTCCGGGAACTTTTGGAGACCCTTCCGTGGCCCTAGATGGTTTTCGGGATCTGTCCGCGATAGCGTCGGGGTCATTTCGTGGATTTTTCTGGATAATTTCGGGATCATTTGGGGATCCTATCAGGTTATCAGCTCATTTAGTTCTTTTTTTACTCAATTACAAAAATAAAATGTATTAGACAGAAAGATCTTTTTAAACAGATAACTTGATAAGCAGGCTAACGTGAATATCCCATATATTTAATTTTCTCCTTGCGGACGGGGCCGCGGGTAAAGGCTAGTATATATTATAAATGGGAAAGTTTGGATGTGAAGATGTTTGGATGTTTGGATGTTTGTCCAGATGTTTGTCTTTGTGACTCAATAACGCAAGAACGGCTGGACCGATTTGGATGAAATTTTGCACACATATAGCCAATAGTCTAGAAGGATCTACTAGCTATATATTTTTCAAAAGGGGCGTGGTCCCCGCCCCCTAGGAACAGTTATAATTTAATTATTATATTTTTTCGTCTTTTCGGGTGAATCACGCCAGAATGGCTACACGGATTTTGATGAAATTTGGGACACAGACAGTAGTATACTAGCGAAATTTTTTTCGAACATGGAAAGAGGGGTGGGGGTCCCACGACCCTTTCGAGCAATTACTTTTTAATAATTTTTACACATTATAACTTTACGTATACTGTCCTTCACCAATATCACAGACTCAAGGGGTCAAATAAGTCGAGGGCTTACAAAGTAAGCAGTGAAACACTCCGCCGCCCCCTCCCCCCTTTATCACTCCTCTGGTGTAAAATCTATAAATTGTTATAACTCAATATAAATTTTCTCCTACTTCAATAGTTTTTGGTATCTGGCACATACAGATCGAGATCTAGACAATTTTGGAGGAACGATCAGTAGTCCTATCCTTCTACACCCGCCATCCGCCCTCCTTCAATTGTTTTTATTAGCACGCTTTTATTAGCTTTACCTGTATGTTTCTATGTAACTTTTCATTCGCTCCAATGCGCCTGCTGCCTTATTAACATGGTTTTATAATTAGCTTCACCTTATTTGTAATCCCGTAAGGGTCATATCGAGGCCCTACCGGGATCATTTCTGGATGGTTTTCGGGATCGGTCCGGGATCCCGCCGGGGTAATTCCGGGACTTTTTCGGGATCATTTTGGGACCCTTCCGGGATCATTTCTGTATAGTTTTCGGGATCCGTCCGGGATCCCGTCGGGGTTATTTTGAGACATTTTCGGGACTATTCCGGAATCATTTCGGGACTATTTCGCGATCATTTGGGGACCCTTCCGGCATCATTTCTGGATGGTTTTCGGGATCCGTCCGGGATCCCGTCGGGGTACTTTCGGGATTATTTGCGTACCTTCGAGAGATAAATTCTTGATTGTTTCCGGGATCATTACGGGACTTTTTCGGGGTTATTTGGAGTCCCTTTAGGCATCATTTCTGGATGGTCTTCGGGATTCGTCCGGCATCCCGTCGGGGTCATTTCGGGACTTTTTCGCGACTAATACGGGATCATTTGGGGACCCTTTCGGCATCATTTCTGGATGGTTTTCGGGATCCGTCCGGGATCTCGTCAGGGTAATTTGGGGACTTTTTCGGGATCATTTGGGGGTTCTTCCGGCATCATTTCTGGATGGTTTTCGGGATCCGTCCGGGATCCCTTCGGGGTCATTTGGAGACTTTTTCGGGATCATTTGGGGGCTCTTCCGGCATCATTTCTGGATGGTTTTCGGGATCCGTCCGGGATCCCGTCGGGGTCATTTCGGGACTTTTTCGCGACTAATACGGGATCATTTGGGAACCCTTTCGGCATCAATTCTCGATGGTTTTCGGGATTGGTCCGGGATCTCGTCGGGGTCATTTTGGGACTTTTTCGGGATAATTTGGGGGCTCTTCCGGCATCATTTCTGGATGGTTTTCGGGATCCGTCCCGGATCTCGTCGGGGTCATTTCGGGACTTTTTCGCGACTAATACGGGATCATTTGGGAACCCTTTCGGCATAATTTCTGGCTGGTTTTCGGAATCCGTCCGGGATCCCGTCGGGGTCATTTGGGACTTTTTCGGGATCATTTGGGGTCTCTTCCGGCATCATTTATGGATGGTTTTCGGGATCCGTCCGGGATCCCGTCGGGGTCATTTCGGGACTTTTTCGCACCTAATACGGGATCATTTGGGGACCCTTTCGCCATCATTTCTGGATGGTTTTCGGGATCGGTCCGGGATCCCGTCATGGTCATTTCGGCACTATTTGGGGATCATTTGGGAACCTTTCCGGCATCATTTCTGGATAGTTTCCGGGATCCGTAGGGGATCCCTTCAGGGTCATTTCGGGACTATTAAGGGATCATTTGAGGACCTTTCCGGCATCATTTCTGGATTTTTTTCGGTATACGTTCGGGATCCCGTCGGGGTCATTTCAGGACTCTTTCGGGATCATTTGGGTCCCTTCCGGCATCATTTCTGCATGGTTTTCGGGATCCGTAAGGGATCCCGTCGGGATCATTTCGGGATCATTTGGTGTACCTTTCGGCATCATTTCTGGATGGTTTTCGGGATCCGTCCGGGATCCCGTCGGGGTCATTTAGGGACTTTTTCGGGGACAATACGCGATCATTTTTGGACCCTTCCGGCATCACTTCTGGATGGATTTCGTGATCTGTACGGGAACCCATCAGGGTAATTTCGGGACTTTTTCGGGACTATTTCGGGATCATTTGGGGACCACTTAGGGGTCATTCCATGAGTTTATCTGTATTATTTCGTGATCATTTGAAGACCCTTCCGGCATCAATTCTTGATCGTTTGACGGATCCATCAGGGTCATTTCGGGACCATGTTGGGATCATTTCTGGATTCGTCCAGGATGCCGTAAGATTCATTTTGAGATTTTTTTTGTTACTTTTTGGAATAGTTTTGAAACCCTTCCGGGATCCCATTTGGATCCGTGCGGGATTCCATCGGGGTCATTTTCGGCCTATTTCGGAATCATTTTGGGACCCTTTCGGAATCATTTCTTTATGGTTTTCGCTATCCGTTGTGGATCCCTCGGGGTCATTTCGGAACTTTTTCGGAGCTTTTTCTGGACTATGTCGGGATAATTTAGGAACCCTTCCTGGATGGTTTTTGAGATCCGTCCGGGAGCCCGTCAGGATAATTTCGGAACTTTTTCGGGACTATTTCGGGATCAATTTGGTACCCTTCAGGCATCATTTCTGTGTGGTTCTCTGGATAAGTCTAGAATCGTGTCGTTGTCATTTCGGGTTTTTTTGGGACTACTTCGGGAACTTTTGGAAACATTTCCGGGGCGTTTCTGGATGGTTTTCGGGATCCGTCCGCGATAGCGTCGGGGTCATTTCGTGGCTTTTTCTGGATAATTTCGTTATCATTTTGGGATCCTATCAGGTTATCAGCTCATAAAGTTCTTTTTGTTACACAATTACAAAAATAAAATGCATTAGGCAGAAAAAAAATTTTAAACAGATAACTTTATAAGCAGGCTAACGTGAATAGCCCACATATTTCATTTTCTCCTTGCGGACGGGGCCGCGGGTAAAGGCTAGTTTTTAAATAAATGTCAATTTGTATGACAAAATGTCAAAATGAAATGGAAACAAACAAATGGCATCTCAAAATGTAAACGTCACTTAGAACTTACATAGAAAATCAAAATTCAACAGACTTCTAAAGGCTCCATTACTGATACTTAGCATAGACTTGACTTGGCTTGCGAACTGTCACTTACAGTTCTGTTAAATGAACATTGCATGTTACTGATTACTCAAAACTTAACTTGACTTAGAAGTCTGTTGAATTTTGATTTTCTATGTAAGTTCTAAGTGACGTTTACATTTTGAGATGCCATTTGTTTGTTTCCATTTCATTTTGACATTTTGTCATACGAATTGACATTTATTTAAAAATAAATTTCAACGCTGATTATGATGCCAGATTTTATGCGCCAAGTGGAGTATAATCGTGGCTAAGTTGCCAAGTTTACGCCAAGTCAAGTCAAGTCTATGCTAAGTATCAGTAATGGGGGCTTAAGTCAAGTTAAGTGTTGCCAAGTTTTGAGTAATCAGTAACATGCAATGTTCATTTAACAGAACTGTAAGTGACAGTTTTCAAGTCAAGTCAAGTCTATGCTAAGTATCAGTAATGGAACCTTAAGTGGTCGAATCTAAAGAATAGGGCAGAGCACTGCTACAACAGCAACATTTACAAAAAACAAATAGTTAAAATGAATAACAGGCGTTTCTGCTTAAACTGTCAAGATAATCAGAATAGATGTCGCGCCTGATAAAATACATATGTGCCAAGGCGAATTCAGTACAGATTCGGTTTTGTATTTGTATTTGTATTTTATTAAATTTTTTCCTAACACAACAATTTGACAAAATTATTTTATAGTGCTAGTCAGAACAGTGACAGAACAAAGGCGAAAATTCAAAAAATGTTTCAATAACTTAGATAAACAATAGATAATTTGTAAAATAAGACTTAATGGTTACAATAAATTTTAAAGAGCTTAGCCTAGGGACACAGAACAGAAATAAGAATAAAGGGGACATTGCAAGGGTAGGTAGTACAGTAATAATATTAGGTTCTATCCTTTGAGAAAATAGCAGGTGGCAAGAAAAACGGATAGAAGATCAGTAAAGAGAGTCAGTTGAAGAAGGAGAGGTGAGTCAATTAAAGAACAAGATTAATTCTTTTTTGAAATGCAGTGCATTACTTATTTGTCTTATTCTGGCTGGAAGGGAGTTCCAAAGACGGATCGAAGTAACGAAGAATTGGCGTTCAGAAACTAGCATACGGTGTTTAACATGTGCAAGAACCATTGTCCTCGTAGAATGAAGAAATTGAAGCCTTCGATATAGGTGATAAGGCTCCTTCGTGTAGATTATCTTATGCAAGGTAATAAGTGTTCTAAACTTTAAAAGATTGTCAAAAGAAATGTCTAGCAACTTTGCAGAATAACAGGAAACGTGATCAAGTCTATTCAGCCCGTAAACGTATCTAGCAATGTTATTGTAGGCAACATTAAGCTTCTTTTTACTCACAGCGTCACAGTTAGAAAAAATCTCACAGCCGTAGAGGAGCGTAGGCATTAAGTACGCTTTGGATAAAAGTAGTCGAATATGTAGCGGAGTGAAATACTGTGTCAATCACAGTGTACGGAGCATACCATACACTTTTCCTACGGTTCTAAAGATATGGTCTCTCCAGGACAATGTTTTGTTGAAAACTATGCCAAGATTTCTTGCCGTGTCAACATATTCTATAACAGAATTTTCAAACATAATATTGTTTAAACCATTTGTAGCTAGCGGCTTTCTACGGATAACAATGCACTTCGACTTTCTAGGATTTAGACATAAACCATTCATGGAAGCCCATACACCTATTGGACTAAGGTCTTGATTCAAGTTACTTATACATAAACTCATACAATCGACAGGACAGCACGTATACAATTTAACATCGTCAGCATAGATGTGGACGTCACAATACTTAAGAACACGAGGCAGGTCGTTAATGTACAATACAAACAAGAAAGGACCAAGGATTGACCCTTGGGGTGCACCACGCGAAACGTCTAACAAGTTTGACTTTCTATTATCTACACATACTGCCTGCGTTCTGCCGTCTAGATAAGATCTGATTAGGTTGGTTGCATGACTGGAAAAATTAAACATGTTTACCAGCTTTTTACATAGTAGGGTATGGTCAACAGAGTCAAAGGCTTTAGAGTGGTCAAGAAGGGTTAGGAAAGCCGTAAAGTTATCATCTATGCGCTCCCGTATATCTTCAACCAAAGAAATAAGTGCCGTAGTACAGCTCCTTTTTTGTCTGAAACCGGACTGATGGTCCGTTAAAAGTTTATTTGCATGCACATATGTGGCGATCTGCCCATGTAGGATGCGCTCAACGACCTTCGAAAGAAAAGGCAGTATGGCTATCGGCCTGTACTCTTTGCTTTGTTTGGGAATGGGGATAACTTTAACAGCTTTCCAACATTTTGGAAAGACCGAGGTGGTTAGGATAGAGTTTATTAAATAGGTTATATGGGGCAGGATTACGGGTAGAATAATTTTTACAAATTTTGCACATATTCCGTCTAAGCCTATAGCGGTGGACTTCACAGAAAGTATGGCTTTCACAACATCACAGTCATCGACACGAACAAACTCGAGGGGACTAGCATCAACATTTACACGATAACCGTAGTTGTCAATACATACATTAGCAGCCGAGGGAGGTAACTTTAAAACACTATCATTGATATCGATAACATCTACATCAGGGGGGACAGAGAGATCGGCCTTGGATTTGCCAATTCCAATTTTCTTGATCTTATTCCAAGTTTCTTTTGAATTTAAAGCGGTGCTGAACTTATTTTCGTAGAAATGTACTTTAGCCGATCTTATGGCTTTATTGGCAGTGACTCGTGCAGCTTTGAAGCGCATGTGCATTTCCACAGTTCTGTATCTTTTCCACCGGGAATAAGCTAGATTACGCAAGCGAATTAGAAGCATAATACTGGCGTCAAACCATGGATTGATATTGTGTTTCGTCACCTTAAGTTTCGTAGGAACGTGGTCGTCGAAGAGCTTATTTATACTGTCTTGAAGGAATTTAGTTTGCCCATCCACCGATGCCATCGTTCGAATCAATCTCCAGTCGACAGACTCCACTGCTTCAGCAAGTGCACTATAATTTATACTTTAAAAGTCACGATATGTAAACGAGCTCGGTGTAAACAACGTTTGAAAGTTGTAAGTAATGAATAGGAGGTCGTGTTTAGAAAAATTGGGAGCAGACAGCTGATCGTAAAGAAGTACTTTCTCTGAGTCGTTTACAAAGAAGAGGTCTAGCAGCGAGGAACTAGTGTTGGTAAAATGTGATGGTATGGTAATGTTAGCCGAGAAGAGTCCCAGAGATTCCATACTTGGCTTAAGACTTGAATCTGTGAGCAGGTTGCTATTGAAGTCACCAGCTAGAACTATATTTTCGAAACTTAAGAGTAGAGGTTGCAGAAAATCAGTAAAGTCAGCAAAATTTACTTGGTGATTAGGTCTGTATGCACAGCCGACAAGGAGCTTATCACCCTTTGATGAAAAAACATCAACGAACACAAATTCTACGGAATCACCGGTACAAGAACTACAACGTAATTTACAGGACAAACTACTTTTAACATATATAGCGACACCACCACCGTGACCACTTCTGTCAGCTCTGAAAAGTCGATAGCCATTTAGTTTCACCATCTCATCGTTATGGCGTGAAGAAAACCAGGTCTCGGAGATGCAGATAATATCTATATCGGAGGCCTCGCAAAGATATCTTAACTCATCAAGTTTTCTATGACCACTTCTGTCAGCTCTGAAAAGTCGATAGCCATTTAGTTTCACCATCTCATCGTTATGGCGTGAAGAAAACCAGGTCTCGGAGATGCAGATAATATCTATATCGGAGGCCTCGCAAAGATATCTTAACTCATCAAGTTTTCTATAGAGGCTTTGCACGTTGATGTGTATGATATTTATACCTTTGGCACGCCTGATAAGTATGCGCAACAACGTTCGAGAGCAGTCTTTGAAACTTGGGGACTTATAATAATTTAGCACCAGAGATATAAAAAGGTTTGGCAATAAGCTTTGCACTGCTTTTGGTTAAATGCAATTTGCTATGGCATATGAAGGTGAAAGAGGAAAAGAGACAGAAAGGAAAGAAATTACTTATACGTAATATACTTATTACACTAAATACGTGGAAGCCCGTTCTGTGCATTAGTAGATCGATTAATGGATTCGTCTCGAAAGGAGCTACCATCATCTGGGCTTGAATTCTCAAGGTCCTTGAGTGACTCCAAGCTAGGGATTTTTTCGGGGTTATCGTTGGCTTTACGCTTTATGTGAACTATGCCTCTGATTGTGAAGGCGGCTGCTACTTTTTTCCTTCTTTTAAGGCGGATCGCTGCCTTGAATATTTCATAATTCCGTTTCGTCAGCGATGCATTTACGTAAAACGGAGCTTCGGAGTTTATACCCACATCTACTAGACGGAGCCCTCATTTACTTTTATTTTCAGGGTCCGGACGCCTGAAGCTCGAAATTGTTTTTAGGAGGGTATTTCTATCGGATGGAGACTTGAACCTTATGACGATGGTTGGATCAGTGACACTGTCGCGTAATTTCCGAGACCGAAATATGCTGTTTATGGGGTGGCTGCAAGTTCAATGTGAAAGACAAATGGTGGAAAATGCTTTGGAGATTTTCCCCTTCCTCAGCTGGGATACCATGAACCCGGACGTCGCAAGCAGCTACTTGGTTTTCTCTTTCGCTCTCTTGTGTGATCAGCTTTACCTTTAGGGCGGATATTTCATCCTCCAGATGCCCAATGCGCACGAGTGCTGTCTGATATGTGCCTTTTTTAAAGCCACGTTATCTTTTGCCGGAAATGTTTTTGCGTTCTCTAATTATTTAAAATAATTTATTTTTAAATGAACGGTGGTTCCGATCACCGAGAAAAACTTAGTTTTTAACTCCATTGGTTATTCAAAAAAGCAATAATGAAGTAATTAAGAATTTCTATTTTGTATAGAATATTGAGCTCAATAAGGGCTTTAATGTACAAAACTAGACTATAAAAAATAAATGCAAGGCGCGTAGAGATGTTAGGCCGAGCTTCTCTTTTAATTTGCGTTGTGTTCCTTTTAATTTTTCCTGCATATTGGCGGACGGGACCTACACCATTTACACCGACCCCAAACGGCATCTGCAAGGCAGATAAGCTTTCGCTGATAAGCTTTTCATGGCAAAAATACAGTCGGAGTGCTTGCCAAATCACTGCCGAAGGGCGACCCCGCTTCGAACAACTTTTTTTCTAATTGAAAAAACTGGTTTCTAAATTTTTGATTCTGTTTTGGCCGGGGCGTAAACCCAGGATCTTCGATATGGCTGGCGAAGCACGCTAACACTACACCACAAAAACTTGACTAATTATTTTATAAACCCTCTCAAAAATTGTCATCAAAGTCCTCTAATGGGAGTCCAAGGAAACGGGCAGTTTCGACGGGGGCGGACCATAGGACGATCGGTGTTAGAGGCGTAGGTTCCACATTACAATTGAAAAGATGGTTAGTGTCATGTGGGGACACATCGCATGCGAGACATACATTACGTATGTAGAGGTTCATTCTGGACAAGTAAGAGTTTAACCTATTACAGTATCCAGAATGAAGTTGGGCCAGGGTGACTGGTGTTGTTGTTGTAGAGATAACCACACTCCCGAAGCCTTGACTCGTGTCTACATTGGTAGTGTTCAGGCTTCTTCTGTAAGAGTAGGATATTGTATATTCACCGGGCGCGTCATGGCAAAGGCGTTTACCCATTCTGTGTGGATTTTCCTTAGGGCCTCCTTATGCTTGTCTGGATCAAACGTTTGTGTTTACAGGTGCCGGTCATCTGCTGCTTGCGTATAATTATTTTATTGACATATAAGTAACTGTATCTGTATGTATTTGCATATACAAATATGTACTTAATATATAATATATACACACTTATCTTTGTCAAGCAGCTTGCAAAGATAAGATTTTGTAATGAAATATGTATGGACTTATTTGTTGTTGTTGTAGCGTTAAGGCTGCTCCGCGAAGGCTTTGGGGAGTGTTATCGATGTGATGATACCTCCGGTAACACAGCACCATTAAGGTGCTAGCCCGGCCATCTCGGGAACGGATGGTATTATGCATTAGCTTTAAATAATTAACTCTTACACTGATTTTTGTGAAAGTTATACTAAGGGCAAAGTATTCTTACCCAAATAGAGCATATGCGATGACACTTTCCTGATTGATCTTCTTATAGCCAGCAATGCGCTGAGATGTGTAATTAGCCGATGCTGCTAAAACAGAACTGAACATACATACATATGAATGTACAAATAAATATAGAATAGATAAATAAAAATGCTCGCATATTCCACCACCAACTTACCTCGTTATAGATTTTGTGCGCACCGGATGATTAAAAAGTTGCTCCAAGTAAACTCCGAGTAATGAATAGATCGGCTTAGATAGCGACATTTTGTATTCGTACGCTTGGGAGTCGTTTCAGGAACTCAACAAATTAAAAATTCAATTTTTTTCCAGTGCAAACTCAAGGAATATTTAGTTATGCACAAATTGATACAAAAAATATCACAAAAATATTTTGAACTTGTTCAAAGAGCAAAGGCCACATTCACAAATTTCGTTTTTCTTTGCTTCCCTTCATAGATTTTTGCAATTTGATCTATGCCTCATCTTTTATACCACTTTTCTTTTAACTTTACTAAATATTACTGTGCTCGGAACTTAATTGTGCATACAAAATTTTATTAATTTAATAGCAACCAAAAGATTTTGTAGTTTATTATTTTAGTCTTATCAGAAAGTGAATTGATGTCATATTAGAGTGGGTCGGTTCATACTTTTAATCGGAAAAGTTCGGAATTGTATTACTACCACGGTTTCCATTCCACATTTTTGTTCGAATATCAGGAGCGCATTCCGCAGGGGCATGACCAAGCAGCGACATCTATTTTTCAAAAAGTCTGTTTATTAATAATAGCGCGTCTAAACTGAAGACAATGGCGCATAGTCATAGTCAAAATAAAATAGATTTTAAATTTAGTTGCAGCTTTTTGACATAATTTTCAATGAGCTATGTGTCAAAAAAGCTGCAACTAAATTTAAAACCTATTTTATTTTGACTATGACTATGCGCTAATGAACTCAAATACTATCCTGATCTATTTGACTCGAATTGTTGTTGTTGCATTGACGTGCAAAACTGTTTATCTGGCTGCAGGTAATCACGACCCTTGACTCTTTGACAGCTCCATACACGACCAATTAAAAGGCCAATTAATGGTGACTTATATAACCATAAAACCAAAACCAGATAAAACAGCTGATCGAACCTACCTTATGGAAATCAATGTAATCGATTAATGGTGCCACACCATAACGCTAACGCCATAACCATACCATAGCCAGCCAATTGGTTTTTGGTTTCTCGCCATATCCATAACCTACAATAGTTGGTGAATTTTATAACTTTTTGTAGATTTTATATATTTTTTTGGATATGCTATCACTAATATACTTATTTTTTGTGGAATATGTTCGTAATTTTTTGCGTTTTCTTCATTTTTATAAAATTTTCACGATTTTTAGGTTAAGGCACCATTAATCGATCACATTGGAGATAGTTAGGTTAAGGAAGTTTAATTAGCCCTTTAGTCATAACGCCATAGTCGTAACCATACCCATATCCATAACCATCTCCAATGTGATCGGTTACTGGTGCCTTAAAGTAAAAATCGTGAGAATTTAAAAAAAAATTAAGAAAACGCAAAAAATTACAAACATATTCCACAACAAGTAAGGAAGGCTAAGTTCGGGTGTAACCGAGCATTACATACTCAGCTAAGAGCTTTGGAGACAAAATAAGGGAAAATCACCACGTAGGAAAATGAACCTAAGGTAATCCTGGAATGAGTTTGTATGACATGGGTATCAAATGGAAGGTATTAAAGAGTATTTTAAAAGGGAGTCGGCCATAGTTCTAAAGGTGGACCAGGAGTGACTCTAGAATGTGTTTGTACGATATGGGTATGAAATGAATGGTGTTAATGAGTATTTTAAAAGGGAGTGGGCCTTAGTTCTATATGTGGACGCTTTTTCCAGATATCGCCATATAGGTGGACGAGGGGTGACTCTATACTGTGTTTGTATGATATGGGTATCAAATTAAAGGTATTAATGAGGGTTTTAAAAGGAAGTGGCCCTTAGTTGTATGTGTGAAGGCGTTTTCGAGATATTGACCAAATGTGGACCAGAGTGACCCAGAACATCATCTGTCGGGTACCGCTAATTTATTTATATATGTAATACCACGAATAGTATTCCTGCCAAGATTCCAAGGGCTTTTGATTGCGCCCTGCCGAACTTTTTCATTTTTTTCTACTTAATATTGTAGGTGTCACATCCATTTTACAAAGTTTTTTCTAAAGTTATTTTTTGCGTCAATAAACCAATCAAATTACCATGTTTCATCCCTTCTTTCATATTTGGTATAGATTTATGGCATTTTTTTCATTTTTCGTAATTTTCGATTTCGAAAAAGTGGGCGCGGTTATAGTCGGATTTCGGCCATTTTTTGTACCAAAATAAAGTGAGTTCAGATAAGTACGCGAACTGATTTTAGTAAAGATATATCGGTTTTTCCTCAAGTTATCGTTTTAACGGCCGAGCGGAAGGACAGACGGTCGACTGTGTATAAAAACTGGGAGTGGCTTCAACCGATTTCGCCCATTTTCACAGAAAACAGTTACCGTCATAGAGTCTATGCCTCTACCAAATTTCAGAAGGATTGTTAAATTTTTGTTCTACTTATGACATTAAAAGTATTGTAGACAAACTAAATGAAAAAGGGCGGAACCACGCCCATTTGAAATTTTCTTTTATTTTTGTATTTTGTTGCATATTATTACTGGAGTTGAATGTTGACATAATTTACTTATATACAGTAAAGATATTCAAGTTTTTGTTAAAATTTGACCTTAAAAAATTTTTTTTTAAAGTGGGCGTGTTCTTGATCCAATTTTTCTAATTTTTATTTAGCACATATATAGTAACAGTAGTAACTTTCTTGCCAAATTTCATCATGATATCCTCAATGACTGCCAAATTACAGCTTGCAAAACTTTTAAATTACCTTCTTTTAAAAGTGGGCAGTGCCACGCCCATTGTCCAAAATTTTACAAATTTTCTATTCTGCGTCATAAGGTCAACCCACCTACCAAATTTCATCGCTTTATACGTCTTTGGCAATGAATTATCGCATTTTTCGGTTTTTCGAAATTTTCGATATCGAAAAAGTGGGCGTGATTATTGTCCGATATCGTTCATTTTAAATAGCGATCTGAGATGAGTGCCCAGAAACCTACATACCAAATTTCATCAAGATACCTCGAAATTTACTCAAGTTATCGTGTTAACGGACAGACGGACGGACGGACGGACATGGCTCAATGACATTTTTTTTCGATACTGATGATTTTGATATATGGAAGTCTATATCTATCTCGATTCCTTTATACCTGTACAACCAACCGTTATCCAATCAAAGTTAATATACTCTGTGAGCTCTGCTCAACTGAGTATAAAAAATATGTCTCTTTGTCATAACGTATTCAAAACAATGAATAAAAATTGCAAAAAGTTATTAAATTCAGCAACTCAAATATTTTTAAGTTATGGATATGGCGAGAAACAAAAACCAATTGGTTGGCTATGGTATGGTGATGGCGTTATGGTATTGCACCATTAATCGCTTATATTGATGTCCATAAGGTAGATTCGATCAGCTGTTTTATTTGGTTATGGTTTTAATGGTTATGACACCATTAATTGGCCCTAAATCTCTTTGGGCAGAAATCAAGTGTTATGATATATGTTACCAACTAATTGGGATCCATGGCGGGACGATACAAGGTGGCAGAATGGTGACATACCTACAAACATAAATAAAAATTCCATGTATTTTGTTTTTGTAAATTCAATGGACAAATGTCAAAATGTACTGCGCCGGAAGTTGTTGTATCAAATGAAATAAAAATAGTTTATAATAATAGTTTATGTACCATGCATGGTTCAACTATATACAGGTTGGCTCATCTCTAAAGCAACAAAATATGTCTGTTCAAATTGTCAAAATCTGTGTATTGCTGTTGGTGCGAATGGTATGGAATAGAAACATAAAACTTAGCAGTTTTTGTATGTGTAAGTAAAATGTTGCCAATGTGTTGGTACCATGGTACCATGGTTCAATTATGTACAGGTTGGCTCATCTCATCAGCTGATTTCATTTATGTCATTGCATGGTCGAAGGGATTGTCAAAAGGAGATGGCAAACTCAAAATGAAACCAACACATTGGCCACATTTTACTTACCCATACAAAAACTGCTAAGTTTTATGTTTCTATTCCATACCATTCGCACCAACAGCAATACACAGATTTTGACAATTTGAACAGACATATTTTGTTGCTTTACAGATGAGCCAACCTGTATATAGTTGAACCATGTTTATGTACCATGCTCACCTTGTATCGTTTCGCCATGTTTGGATCAGTTGCCGAACAGACCTATATTGCCTTTTGTTTTTTTTTTTCTTATAAAAATATCCACTGGCAAAATCAAGTGATTAACGCGAATAAGATGTAATAAAATATATATCCAAAATATAGAAGCGAAAAACATCACATTATTATTAAGCAAGAACGCAGTCGAACGACAGTATATTGATTAGCACAAAATACCAAGATCTGAAAAAATTATGTTGTGTTTGCTGTTGCGAGGCGTAGGCCAAAACCTCTTATCCCCAATTTAATGATCAAATTCAGTGTACGTAGAATAAGAAAATTACTTTGCCAAAGCCAAAACAAAAACATAAAAGCGATTGTTGCATTGCACGGAAAACCAATCTGCCAGTTAAATTTTTGAAGGAGCCAAGGGAAGCGCATTGGTGAGTAATGCAGCAGCTGTCACCGACGAATAGTAGATGTTCTTAGTTAATTAAATGCACACATTCATCTCTACAGTTTTTTTTTTTTTATTCCACAGACGTAGATTACCCCATTCCCGTTGTTATTAGCCAATTTAAACACGCTATGTATTGCTTACAATGTCTGCTGCCAGTATTGCTTATACCAAAACCAACAAATCCGGCGCTAATGGAAACACATGTCATGTTTATTGTACTATATTTAATTGGTTTCTTTCTCGAACGCAAACCATGTACAATATGTAGCTTAATATTTTTAACTGCTGTATTTCTTATCTGCTATAGCGGTGTGGGAAATTGCATTTTCTGGGGCAATTGTGAAGGGCATCAATGCGAGAATGGTTAAGAAAATGGTAGCAAAAAGGGCGCTGTCCACTGTTGGCTGGGCGTTATTTTGGTAACAAATATGCGTTTTTGATAAGTCAACGTTTTCAACTTGATGTGTACATACATGTGTGTTTGTTCAACTGCATCATTTAAGTATCCTAATAATTAACAAAAAATACTTCATATTAAATTATTTGCTCTGTTTTATATTTTAATTAATATTGTGTTTTCTTTTCTTTCTTGGAAATAAAGGGTTTGATTTAGGTTTTGTGGAGTATTACTCGCTATTATACTTCATAACAAACGGGCTGACTGATGTTTATGTTTGTTATTTGAAAAGGCAGCAAATTGAAGTACACACAACAAAATCGTATGCATCAACTTATTGAAATCGTCGTATCTGAAATTTTTTCTTTTAAATAGCCATATCCCAACAAATTTTGAAAACGCCTTTTCGACAGCTTTTGAAGAATAAATGGCTACCTCCCTGATATCTCCATTTTTTTCGCCTCGTGAAACCTGGCATTATCACCGACTAAATCCTCCGCGACCTTATTTACACCATGGACGTCCCAAATGTCGACCATTTTGAACATCCACGTCGATGGCACTACGCTACCGACTGTCCTACACCCCAAAATCTTGGGTGTAACGTTTGATCAGGATCTACATTTTGGTGAGCATGCAGCCGCAATTGTACCGAAAATCCAGAGCCGTAATAAAATCCTAAAATCTCTTGCTGGAAGTACTTGGGGAAAAGACAAAGAAACGCTCATTACCACATACAAAGCAATTGGCCAGCCGATTGCATGCTACGCGTCCCCGATATGGTCGCCAAGCCTAAAAACTACTCACTGGAAGATGCAGGCCTGCCAAAATACTGCTCCCAGAACCGCCACGGGCTGTCTTCTTATGTCCCCAGAACACCATCTACATAATGAGGCGCGAATACTTCCCATTAAGGAGAGAAATGAGATGCTAACCACACAGTTCCTGTTGAATATAATATAAAATATGATTAAATTATAGAAATTCAGTAAATTAGGCGCCAAATCCAATGCTCTTTTCTATGAAATTTCACACAGTTATGTACGTAGTTGTTCTTGCTTTGACAGCTGTCACAAACAGAGCTGGTATTGCCAGATTTAAAATGCTGACGAATTTTTAAGCTGCCATACTAGTTGTAAAATATTTTTTGTAGATTGAGAGTAGTCGTTTTTGGTAATTGTGCAGTTTCGGGGCCCCACCCTAAAATTGGCCCTTTTTTTTTGAGTGAGGTATCAAAATACGGGTATTCACGTATTGATCAAGAATCCGAAAGCGGAAGTTAACAGTTCCTGTTGAATACCCAGAAACCTGGGCATCCCAACAGACATCTGATTGATGAGCCAACACCGCCCAGGGGCTTAAGAAGTCTTATCCGTAAGCATTATGAGGAAATACGGCACCTGAGAACTCAGACGTATGAAGCCAAAAAACACAAGCAGGTCCTCAGCGAGCTCCACAAACAAGCGTCGGACCTTTATGCTAGGAATTGCCCTGTAAATCCAGTACTCAAAGAACAATACCACAAACTTACAGAGGAGGAACGCACTCCCTAGGGAAAGGCGAGGTTTCTATGTCACTACCATATACTCTTTACCATAATTTGATCCTTCAAGCACTTTTGCATTAAAATAAAACCAAATCGTCAAAATTAAAAATTTTCGAGTGAAAATTTTTTCTAAGCAAACAGCATAGTGTACGATACTTATCCACATGGTTAGAAGCTATAGAAAAAAAAGCCAGGGGTAGTTGGACTCATGGCGGAACGATCGTGTATGTGTATGACATGGTATTTCGTATGTTTTAAAATATTGGTAGTAATTTCATTTAATACAAAATATTTTTGTTTTCTGCCAACGCACATATATAAATAAATTGATATTCGTATACATCCGCACGTAAAATAATAGCAATTAAAATGAAGTCGTAGTAAGCTAATTTCTCGAAATCTATAAAATTCTGTAAGTTTTATGAAAATTTCTAAATTCTTTGTCGAAGAAAATATAAAACAACCTCAGGGTTCAAACTTGTGCTTTGTGAGAATAAAAAATTGCTCTACAAAGATGTATATATATATAATATATAAAGCTTCCTAAAACTCAAAATAAAAATTCTTAAATTTTCGAAAACGTTTTTGAAATTTTTTAACATAGCTTTTGGTTGACACTTCATTAGCTTTTTAAAATAAAGAAAAAAAAAAATTGATAAAAGTACTTAAAAGTGGACAGGAATGTTCGTTGTATTGAAAACCTATTAACAAGCGCATATAATTAGGCAAATCACAAGAATGTCGTATTCATTTAAAGTCTCTTCACTATATTTATTAAAAAATAAAAAAAAGTTGTATAAAAATTTTATGATTATAAATTTGTATGAAAATGTAACTTCTTTGTTTCTTTGGCTTCCAATATAAAATTGTATTAAATCATAGTTCATACGACGAATAGGAGACCTTGTGAATTGCCTAAATATATTTACGTAAATTGATATAATGTATGTATGTATTTATTTGAAAATTTGTTCCTAGCACAACAATTTTGACAAATTATTTAACAGTGCTAGTCATGAATAGCATGAGCTATAAAAATTGAACATTTATAATAATAAATTAGATTAATCAAATTAAATTAAATATAACGACAATAGTGAAATATTTATGTATGTAAATGTAAATCTTAAAACTAAAGAAAAGTAGTTAATAAATATTAAAAGACAGCAGTAGTGATGATAACCTTTGGCTGGTTATAGATTGAATAGTATTTAACAAATAAAGAAAGAAGACACAGAGAAAGGAAAAGGACTTAGAAATGAACATTTTAAAAACAATTTGAGAACCAGTTTAATAGTCGTTAAAAAATGATGTTAGCTCTTTGGCTGGTTATAGATTGAATAGTATTTAACAAATAAAGAAAGAAGACACAGAGAAAGGAAAAGGACTTAGAAATGAACATTTTAACAACAATTTGAGAACCAGTTGAATGGTCGTTAAAAAATGATGTTAGCTCTTTTCTGAAGTGCAGAGCATTACTTAAGAGTCGAAGACTTGTAGGTAGCGAGTTCCAAAGACTATTGCAGTAACAAAGAATTGGCGCTCAGAGGTTAGCGAGCGGTATCTGATGTGCTTAAGAAGAAGCACCGATCTTGATGATTGCAGAAAAATAAGCTTACGATATAGTCAGGTTCCTTCGTGTGTATCAATTTATGGAGGAAGGACAGTGTTTTGACTTTTAAAAGATTTTCGAAAGAAATGTTCAGCAACCTTTCAGCATGTTGAGATACGTGGTCAAATCTTTTCAACCCATAAACATATCTAGCAATGTTGTTGTAAACAACATTTAGTTTGTTCTTGCACAGATAGTCACAGTTCGAGTAAATCACACAACCATGGAGTAGCGTAGGTATTAAGTACGCTATAATAAAAGCAAAACATTTATGTACATGAATTCAGTATGTAATGTATGTATATTTAATTTATAATCGAATAAAGTTTAAAATAATTATATAGATATGTGCGTATGCATATGCTGTAGTTTACCTAAAATTTCTCTGGTTACATATGACTCATTCCGTGGGTACGAAAATACCATATTGATTTAATTTCCTTGTTACTCAAACTTTTTAGTGGCCAATATTTGCCAGAGCTTCAAGTAACATATGTGATGAGAATGCATATAATTTAGGAAATGGCTTAAAAACTAATTTAAATTTCCCAAGGATTTATTTTACACAATCTGATCGAAAAAAAAAAACATTTTTCTGAAACGTCCTAATGTTTCGTTCATAGCGCATATTATGCATTATCCGCACATTAGTACAAAGGCATATGAGTATATATTAAGATTTAATTAGCATTTAGCATGGGTAAATCGTTAAATATATCAAACTTTGGCATTTCAGCCGAGCATGATGAAAAGTCATCATTGTTATAATCCTCCAAATACAGATGGCGACTTATAGATTTCGATACCAAATTATCCAAATATTCATCTTCGGATTTGTAGTGCTCCTCCTCGTCCACCTCATTTGCTACCTGATGATTATTCACTCCCTTTTCATCATCATCTTCAATCAGACGGCTGCCATTCCTTATTTTCATCATTGCCTTCATTAAGGCAATATCATCAAGTTGATTAGATTCAGCCCATATTTCCTCAACGCTTTTGGTGCATGCACTTGTGCAACACACTTTGGGAAAGTCAAATAAATCGAATAATTCTATTGGATCGATTGTAGAAGTGGCTGACTTGTTATTATGATCGGCTTCCATTGGTTTGCATGATTTCTGATTTGATGCCGGACATCCTCTATCATTATATTTCTTTATACCTCTATTGGCGAAAGCCCCACCTTTAAGAGGTGTAACACCAATTTGATTGTGCATTACATTTTTGAGTTCACCAAAAACTTGCTTCTTCTTGACAGAGTGTACTCTTGGATGCGTTTGTTGTAATTTGGTTGATAAAAATTTATTTTCATCAACGTAGGTTCGTTTATCGTGCAATAAATTTGCCATTTTATTTGAAGAATTTCTAGTTCTTTAAAATATGATTAAATTATAGAAATTCAGTAAATTAGGCGCCAAATCCAATGCTCTTTTCTATAAAATTCCACACAGTTATGTACGTAGTTGTTCTTGCTTTGACAGCTGTCACAAACAGAGCTGGTATTGCCAGATTTAAAATGCTGACAAATTCTTAAGCTGCCATACTACCCTACAAGAATACTGACTATCATATGACTATCATCTGATTGTCAGCAATGTCAACCTAACGATCAGCGCCTCATACAAACTTTCTATCACGAACTTAAGGGAACTTGCGCAAATGTGATGTAAACAACTGTGTACGTGTGAGTTTTTGTCTCCTTCTTATACACCAACATGGCCTACTGATTAAGTATATAGCCGTACTGCTCACCCTCATTCCTTTTCCTGGATCAGTGCTGACACTCTAACTATCAAAAAGTGTCATAAATGATAGTTTACTGTAGATATCAGGTTTGACTGTTATACTATCATAACTGACCATTGTTATATTCCGCCAAAAATGAAACAATGCTTTTTGCTTTTTATTTACTTTATTTCATTACGTTTTTAATTTTGTACGTGATAAAAGCATACGTGTTTTTTATTTGTTGAAAATAAATAGTTTTATAAGAATTCGAGTTCAGAATGTTCAATTTAAATTCAGAAATTCATGCGGAAACACATTTAAAAATGAATCACCACTAACCACTATTATTTTTCGGGTATCAAATTTTTCAGTGCGCCCCATACATTCCGACAGCTTTTGGTGTTTTTTAATATTATTTTCGATTTTTTTCTTTTAGCATGGAGCTTTGAAATGCTCTCTTTTTCATTTTTTAAACTTATTTTTTATATGGTTTTCGTCGGTTGAAAATGGCAGAATTTAAAAAATAACAAAACAACCGTGATAATCATTTGATTGTCATATGACTGTCAGTAGTGACAACATGATTAAATCGGATAAACTGTTCTCGCATACATAAAATTCCGTTGAGAATTATGTATCTGTCTCACATGCATAATGGTATCTGCTGTATGTTCTTTTGTTCTGTACCAGGTGTTCGAAGCTTTCCCAGTTTGAGTCCTTTTTCATGATTATAGGCTGTCGCTGGGTACATGCGGACATGCGTGTGCGAACAAAGGAACATACGAAAATTTGAGTATCAATGTTTACGTCATCGCAGGATCAGCATTGTCAATTACAAGTGTGAGTGTATTAGTAAAACTATCAGCGTTTCTTGTAGGGTATTTTTTGTAGATTGAGAGTAGCCGTTTTTGGTAAT
This sequence comes from Eurosta solidaginis, assembly GCF_040869045.1. Lineage (NCBI taxonomy): Eukaryota > Metazoa > Arthropoda > Insecta > Diptera > Tephritidae > Eurosta > Eurosta solidaginis. The sequence continues at coordinate 184,390,136 of NC_090323.1, forward strand.
TGTGCAGTTTCGGGGTCCAACCCTAAAATTGGCCCTTTTTTGAGTGAGGTATCAAAAGACGGGTATTCACGTATTGATCAAGAATCCGAAAGCGGAAGTTAACTTTTTTTACCCGTTCAAAAGATATTAACGAAAAACCGAAAAAAGACCCGCGGGTACTTCCCAAACCGGAGGTGGGATCAATAGTATTTTTGCGCAAAACACCTTTCTGCGTTGGCGGCCTTCGGCGGCGCTTATAAAAAATAACCCTGGGCTACGCCATGCCAAGTCCGGGTGTGTGGTATAACCGTGGCTACTGCTCTCCTAAATGGAGGCAGCAATTCACCGCGCAGAGATGAAGAACCCGATCCCGCAATCGATGATGATGGAATATATGTCCCCCCGCCCGATTATGACGAAGTTAGAATAGCAATAACCAGATTGAAAAACAACAAGGCCGTGGGCGCTGATGGATTGCCTGCGGAGCTATTCAAGTTCGGCGGCGAGGAGTTGGTAAGGCGCATGCAGCAGCTTCTTAGCAAAATATGGGCGGACGAAAGCATGCTCGATGGTTGGAATCTAAGTGTTCTTTGCCCAGTCCACAAGAAGGGGGATACTGCAAAATGCACCAACTATCGTGGAATCAGCCTTCTTAATATCGCATATAAGGTCCTTTCAAGTGTATTGTGCGAAAGATTGAAGCCCACCGTGATCCGGCTGATTGGACCTTATCAGTGCGGCTTCAGACCTGGTAAATCTACCATCGACCAGATTTTCACAATGCGCCAAATCTTGGAAAAAACCCGTGAAAAGAGAATCGACACACATCACCTCTTCGTCGACTTTAAAGCCGCCTTCGACAGCACGAAAAGGAGCTGCCTATATGCCGCTATGTCTGAATTTGGTTTCCCCGCAAAACTTATACGGCTGTGCAAAATGACGTTGAGCAACACCATCAGCTCAGTCAGAATTGGGAAGGACCTCTCCGAGCCGTTCGAAACTAAACGAGGTTTCAGACAGGGTGACCCCCTATCGTGCGATTTCTTTAATTTGATGCTGGAGAAAATTATACTAGCTGCAGAACTTAACCGCACTGGAACAATATACTATAAAAGCGTGCAATTACTGGCATATGCTGATGACATTGATATCATCGGCCTAAACACCCGCGCTGTTAGTTCTGCTTACTCCAAGCTGGAAAAAGAAGCGGTAAAGATGGGTTTGATGGTGAATGAGGACAAAACGAAGTACCTGCTGTCATCGAGCAAAGAGTCAGCGCATATGCGCCTTGGCAACCACGCTACTGTTGGCAGCCATAATTTCGAAATAGTAAAAGACTTCGTTTATTTGGGAACCAGCATCAACATTAGCAACAACATCAGCACTGAAATCCAGCGAAGAATCAATCTTGCCAATAAATGCTACTTTGGACTAGGTAGGCAATTGAAAAGTAAAGTCCTCTCTCGGCGAACGAAAATCATACTCTACAAGTCACTTATCGTACCCGTCCTGCTATATGGGGCAGAAGCATGGACCATGACAACAGCAGATGAAGCGGCTTTGGGAGTGTTCGAGAGAAAAGTTCTTCGAAAGATTTATGGACCTCTACGCGTTGGCGATGGCGAGTACCGAAGAAGATTTAATGATGAGCTGTACGAGCTATACGCAGACATCAACATAGTCCAGCGAATTAAAACGCAGCGGCTGCGCTGGCTAGGCCATGTTATGCGAATGAAAGATGATGCTCCGGCCAAGAAAGTGTTTCTATCGGAACCCGCCTATGGAAGCAGAGGTAGAGGGCGGCCCCCACTCCGTTGGAAGGACCAGGTGGAAAACGATTTAAACTCCCTTGGTGTGACCAATTGGCGCCGGTTGGCGGAGCGAAGGAGCGACTGGCGCGCCTTGTTGGACGGCCATAACCGTTTAGACGGTTAAGCGCCAATTAAGTAAGTAAGTAAGTAATGCGCAAACGGAAGGACGGTTGCGAGCTGTAGTAATGGTAAGGAAACAGCTGCATTTATATATGCTGCCTAATTACACTACTGAGGACCTCTTTGAGCAAAGAAATAAGCAGGCATTTGTCCTGGCATCCTGCTGCATGGCCCATGCTGCGGAGGTTCCGCCGACGGAGTGCAAGAGGCTAGTACAGGACGAAGGGCGCAAAGGGCGGTTGGTCATAGACGCGGATGCAAATGCGCACCACAATGCGTGGGGAGGAGCAGATACGAACGAGAGAGGCGAATCTCTATTTTGTTACATCCTGCAAACCAATTTGCAGATAGCCAACAGGGGAAATGTCCCTACATACATTGGTCCAACATCCAGCAATGTTTTGGATATTACACTGAGCTCCGAAGTGATATATCAAGGTATGATTGGATGGTTCTTGATAGACCATCCTTCTCCGACCATGCGAATATCAGCTCCAGCATCCCCCTAAAGAGGGTAGAGAAGGGAGGAACCTTTAGAAACCCTAGGGCAACAAACTGGACTAAATTGCAGAAACAGGTAGAAACGAAACTGGGACAACCCAAAGAGGTTGCCAATGTGGAAGAACTGGAGAAGTCTAATGAATTCCTAACAAGGACGCTTATGACTGCGTATAAAAAAGCTTGCCATCTAAGAAGATTCAGAGGAACAGCAAAGCCGCCATGGTGGAGAAATGAGCTGAGTCTTCTAAGAAGACAGGTAAAATAAATGTTTAAGCTAGCAAAGACCGCGGAAAGCGAAGCGTGTCGGGACGAGTACAGGGATCTACCGAGGATCTACAAGCGTGAAATTTCCAGGGCGAAGAAAATCTGATGGAAAAGTTTCTCGATACACATTTCCCATCGGGTGATGGTTTAGAAGAGCGGGTAGTGCCGAGCTTGGTGACCGATATCAAGATCGAATGGGCAGTGAAGACGTTTTCTAAGTACAAATCGCCGGGCCCAGATGGTATATTCCCGGCCATGCTACAAGTTTCAAGTAGGGCGGTCGTGGAATGGCTTAAAATAATATTCGATGGGCGCAAAAGACTGAATCATGTACCGCACTCTTGGAGAACTGCTCGTGTAGCTTTCCTACCAAAGGCGGGGAAGATCGGTCACGTGTATCCCAAATACTATAGACCCATTAGCTTAACATCATTTCTGCTCAAAACCTTTGAGAGGCTGAAAGATGTGTACATAAAGTCCAACGTGGATGAAAAGCTGCTCTCCACAACACAACATGCTTACACCAAAGGCAAGGCGGTAGACACCGCATTGCATAGGGTGGCAATAAGCATAGAGAAAGCCCTGGAATATAAGGAATATGCTCTAGGAGTCTTCTTAGACATTGCCGGGGCTTTCAATAATGTTTCTAAATGGGCGATTATGGATGGTCTTAATTACATTAAAGTACATCTAGCCTTAACGAGATGGATCGGCTGCATGTTAAATTGCAGGAATGGATATTGTACGAGGCCACGAAATCAGTGGACAGGGGAACGCCGTAGGGAGGGGTGCTTTCACCTCTGCTGTGGACGCTGGTCATCAACCGACTGCTCAGGCGATTCGATGTGGGACCCGTAATACTTACGGCTTACGCAGATGACGTTGCAGTTGTCATAAGTGGAAAGTGCCTTCCAACGATTAGCTCTTTGATGGATCGGGCGGGTTGAAAGTCAACGCGGTTAAGACGGATATGGTCTTGTTTACAAAGAGGTACTAGGTCCCAAATTGGATCAGGCCTAAGTTAGGAGAGGTGACCTTACAGGAGAAACCTTGCACAAAATATCCAGGAATCATCCTAGACAGTAAGCTGTTATGGAAGCTCAACGTGGAGGAGAGGGTGAAGAAGGCTTCAACGGCACTTTATGAATTTAAAAGAATGCTGGGGTGTACGTGGAGCTTATCGCCCTCTTTCTCATTGGGTTTTTTTTTATTTCCAAGGGGAAATAGTAGCCGTAACGAAAGCAGTAGAAACCCTGGAAGAAATAGCCCAAGCTGCAATCGTGCTAATTTTTATATTGACAGTCAAGCAGCAATTAAGGCAATAATCTCGTATAGCACAGTATTTAAATGCGTGTTAGAATGTAAGCAGTCCCTGGAGAGAATCGGGACAGGGAGAAACATACATCTATATTGGGTCCCAGGGCATATGGGAATGAAAAAGCGGATGAACTAGCTAAAAAGGGCGCATTCCTTGAAGCTTGCTCCGCAGACGTCCCAATTAGACTGGGCGAAATTAAGCGAAGGCGAGAGATGCACATGATCGACCAGGCAGGAAAGGCGTGGGTTCAAGCGTGGGGCTGTAAAGTGTCGAAGATTATGTGTAGGTCTTACAACCTTAGACTAACAAAATTGCTTCTATCATTAAAAAGAGAGGACTGTAGACTCATGACGGGTATTCTAACTGGACACTGCCTTCTGGCGTCACATGCCTTTAAATTAGGCTTGGTCAGTGATAGCAGATGTAGGAAGTGCGGCCTGGAGGAGGAAACGATCGACCACGTTCTGTGCTCGTGCCCTGCGCTTGCCAGACTACGACGCCAGCTATTAGGAGTGATACAGCTGTCAGATCTAGAAGCAGCAAGTGGCTTAAGTCCTAGGAAGTTTCTAGTATTTGCCAAGAGGACGGAGCTATTTTATAACATACGTCCTGGTTTTTGATAGGGTTTTTTACTTTGGTCGTTAAAACAAACTTCTGGTAACACTACGGACTTATTCAGTCTATGTGTGGTCTTCATGGACCCTCCAGTTCAACCTTACCTAACCTAACCTCACAGTTTACATCGAGTAAATGCCCAAAAAATAACAAGTGACGGCTCTTATAATATCTATCCTCTTTGATAATGCGTATTGAAATTTAGTAGTACTAATTTTATGCGCAGCAATTTCAAAGGTGTATTTAAAGTTTGACGCTTAGCAGTCCATATAAAGTTTAAGCGTAAACGTCTATGGATGTAAAAACAACACAGTTAATGATTCATTAAGCTGGTTGAATAAAAATTGAAAATAATATTTCTTGAATAGTTGGTTGAGATTACTAAAGTTGCGTGAGGTAAAATCCCCATTGAGTACCATACTAATACACAATGTAAAATCCCAACCATTGAGAGAATCCAAACTATTCAACACTGCGTCAACTCGCAGAAATTTATTTGAAAATCAATCAATTTAAAGGGCTTTTAATATACGATTAAATGCCAATTGGATTGCGGAATCTGTGAATTGTGCTTATTAACGCCTTCAATCCCACTGTTAACACATCAACAGGGTCACTTATTGCGAGTTCATAGAGAGAAAACCTTGAAGGCCGGGGTTTTCAGTGCGATTTTAAACTCAAGTTAAAGTTGACCAGAGTTTAACCCTGCCCCTTCGGCCACTTAAGCTGATATGAGCAGCAAAATTTTATGTTATCGAACAAAGTGGGAAGGTTAAACTCTAGACAACTTTAACCAGAGTTTAAACTCACACTGAAAAACCAGGCATAAGAAAATGTAGAAGCAGCAAGCCTTTAGTGTGGAGATTTCAAGGTCACAGTTAGGAAACAGTTAGGTTTTAGTTCCGGTTCGAATTTTTTTATGAACGAAAATGACAATCGGATACCTGATGTACTGAAAGTACATAACGATTGTGGAGAAAGTACTTCTCTGCCCTTTTAAATAAAAACAGCAATCATGCTTCCAAGGAAGGTGGTGACAGCACCCAAAAACTCATTCCTTTCGTTTAGGGGAGTATAACTATGGGATGTTCTTTCCAGATACAATTTTTGTACGTTCAGGCCGTAGACCTTATTTATTTAGCGATTGGAGTTAAGCCTAGTGGATTTTGTATTTCCACGTGTGCCTTACAAGATGAGTGAAGGTCTCCCACTTGCTCTGCTACCAAACACTGGGATCGATAGGAATACTTTATGCGCTGTAGCATAGTCCATACGCATGGTACGATCAAAGCAGCGAAGCCTGTGTGCTTTAATTGTTTTAGAAAACTCCAATCATCATCACACCCTCTAGCACCTTCCATGATTTAGAACCGAACAACAACGGGTATGAGATGGGGCTATTTTCAATTGCATACTTAGTTCAAAGCAGCACTTACTGGAAATACTGATTCCCAGGCTGACTCTGTTCTGGATGTTAGTGCTGGTTCCCAGATAATCCTAGTTATGAATTCATATCTATCACAGTCAGGTAACCAAGTCCCGATTTTTCTGTCAGCAAGTAATTAGTTCTATTCTCGTTCAACGCAAGACCCACTTTTTACTTCTTCATCCAGTCCATCGAAAGCAGAACTTAAGGCACGTTTGTTAAGGCCCATGATGTCAATATCATCAGCATACGCCAACAATTGTATGCCCCTATATTAAATAGTACCATTGCGGTTTGGATCTTCTATTGAAATTATCTACTTCAGCAGCGTGCGAGTCTATGGTGACCCCAAGTGCCTCACTAGAGGAGGGGGTTGTATGACCTAAATGGGTCAACGCGGTCATATAAAATCGTTTCCGAGATGGGTCGGGCTAAAACCTTAATGGTATCATTTTCCGAAACGTTCTGGAAACCTCCGATAAGTCTCCCGGAGGAGTCACATCCCCGCCACATATTTAGGTATCTCATCATAACTTAAACACGATCTGTACGTCAGTTATCTCATCGCTATTATATTTCCTGAAGGAACTTGCCTGTATCTTAAAAGTCTTCCGCCATCCGCAAAATTTTCTGGTGGCATTTTCGGTCATAATCCCTATCATCCAGCATTTGACGCTTCTCGCCATACCGGCGCAATATTTTTAATTCTACATGGGTGGCCTCTTCCCTTTTCTGATCACGATGATGCTTTTATACAACGCGAGTTGCAGCACAAGCATCTGTGTAGCCCTGTAAGCAGCGTTCTTCTTTTCCGAGGGGGCGCAACGATTCTCGTGCCTACTGCTGTTCTGCGCTCGTCGGAATCCCATGATTTCTGCAAAGGCAGTAATGAGTGCGACATGTGCTCCCATTTCGTGACTATGTCGCCAGGTCCAAGATTAGTCTCAGTGAGCGGGTGTGAGAAGCGAGTGGAGTAATCACCAGTTGCCTGTTTCGATTCACAGAGGCGTGTCAGTATTTTAGCTGCCAAAAGCTAGCGCTCTGTGTCGATATTTGAACCCCGTAGAGTGTGCACATATCGAACATTGGTGCTATGCTTACCGTTGACAATGGGGTGAGGAATTTAATTTGTATTCTCTCAACATAAGTGATCGGGGGCTGAGTCGTAACATACGATCACGGATCGAATACGATACGAAAGAAATTTACGTGATACGTCAGTCGTATAAGTTGAATGGGAAACAAATCTCAATTAATTTTGAATGGATTGCTTTTTAAGACTAAAAGCACGCTTTTAAAATCATTATAGATATGAAAATGTTGAATTTGTTGTAAAAAATACCAATTAATAACACTATGCGACAAAATCAACTTTTTTTGAGGAGATTGAGGCTTAAGTATAAAAAGTACTATTTCCGTTTTTGAAGTTAGCCTCCAAAAAATAGATATCGGCTTTCGAAGTTCGAAATTCTACATTTCGAAATTTAATTTTTTTTGGTTAACGCGTTCAGCAAATTAAAAAAGTAAAAATGTGGTCGTGGTCTACTCTTTTCCCTTATTTAAATGGTTGAATTCTTTTTTGAGAAATTTAGTATAACAGCTGTTACACGAAGTGAAAAGTCAGATAGTCCTATGATAGTGGCTACTACTTTCACGTCTGCACATACTCTGCACTGGAATTGCTGTAATTTTTCAAAAAAAGAATTCAGCAATTCAAATAAAAGAAAAAGGCGGTCTACGACAACATTTTTGCTTTTTTAATTTTCTGAACGCGTTAACAAAAAAAAAAAAATAATAAAATTTCGAAATGTGGAATTTCGAACTTCGAAAGCCGATACCTATTTTTTGGAGGCTAATACTATGTACAAACACACACCAGATTGGCAATTTATACCATTTGGACAATTTATCACGCAATTTATCATATAATAATTTGCCAATCTAAACAAAATTGCGTAATAAATTGTTTCAAACTGCAAATGTAACCTTGTAAAGTGTGTTTATGGAGTAGATTTAAACGTCAATTACGCATGGCTCAACTATATGGTTGGTTCATCTTCTCAGCTGATTTTATTTTTTTCATTTCATTGGAGTAGGGATTGTCAAAAGAAGATGGCAAACTCAAAATGAAACCAAAACATTGAACACATTTTCTTACAACACGCAAAAATTTCAAAGGTTTATGTTTTCATGACATTCCATTCGCCTAATACCAACACGCACATTTTGACACTCTGAAAAAGGTATGGTTTTGCTGTAGAGATGAGCCAACCAGCAATTAAATTACTATTGAGTTGTATGAACACCACTCAATTTAAATCGAAATTGCCTCAATTTATTTTTCTGTTTGAACATAGTATAACTTCGAAAAACGGAGATAGTACTTTGTCTACATAAGCCTCAATCTCTACAAAAACGTGGGTTTGGTCCAATAACTAGCCGGCTGTTGCAAAGTGTAATCAATTCAGCGAACATCAGCTACTCGTTCAAAAATATTATCATGCCGAATACGAATCAAGTAGTACCACCACGTATTTTATAATACGAAAACCATGTTCTTGCGTGACCAGTCATACAATGTTACAATTTGGCCCCAGGTTAGGTTAGGTTCGATTCCCAACAGGCGCAGCTCCGTGACATCAATAATCTGCCGGAAGCATTGTCTTAAAGAGGAAGCAGTGATTTTCGAATATATTGTGACGAATATTAGCATCACTAAGCTGATACTAAATAATCACGCAACAATAAAAAACATGAAGCAGCCACTCGTATATACATGAATACATCAATCAACATTTACACACATATGTATATAAAAGGCAACGAAGAGATATTTCACGCACACGCACACGGAGTAGTTGCTCACGCATAAACACGCATATGACTATGAGAAACGCATAAACTACAAATATACATGTATATCTCTGGTAACCAAGCGGGAGATTAGAGAAGGTGAAACGTCTAGACCTTTGGAGAAATATGCTGACGAGGCAACAGAGAGTATAAAAGCAGCGCAAGCTGAGGAATGAGGAATCAGTTTGATTTAAACACGCTATTAGTTGCGAAGTGAAGTATAATTGTACTACCCCCAAATTAGTCTAATAAAGATCATTTTGCAATACAGAATATTGGGGTGATTTATTCAACAGTTTAGCGATTCGAACGTTAGCAGAAGGTTTCAAATAAGAGGAATTTCCCGAAATTCGTTACAATATTACCATTATATGTGTGTATACATTTTTATTATTACCAGACAGATAGTTTTTCTCATATTATTTACAATTTTCCTAAACTTATTGCTTAACTTAAATTTTTTTTAACTGAATTAAGTATATGAGTATATTGTATAACACTACATATGTATATATGTAACTATCTAAATTATGGAATTTTAAAATTTTAATATTATAAACATGAGTATTGCAAATACTTATTACATTCAAACAAAATCATTTATTTATTACATTTTCTAAAATGACAAAGCTTTTCATTTAAAAATAATACTTGACTAGAATAATATTTTGTTTCTGGTATTTTTAGATGTGTTGCATGATCCAATTACTAGAGGTTTGTTCCCCAATGATGACAAATCTTTGACACTCCCAAATTGAAAACTCTGGACGGGTTGCCCTTCAGTGAAAATTGTAGTAGAAAAGTATCTTTGGTAGTATATTAATAGCGATAATAAATTTGTAAATGCGAAAAGTTTTTGGGGAAATAATTCATTTTCTCCTAAATATTTCATGAATAGATAAAGTTATGTTGGTTTGGTCATTCTTTCAGAAATTGTTTGAAGAATGCCGTACATTAGAATTTTATTCAAAAATGCACTATTTCAAAAACTCCCTATATGAGCATAAGTTCAATGCATTTTGTCATAAGAGGGAGTTAATGAAAAGCATTCTGAGATGAAGCGTTCTTCAATCTAACTCTAATATAGGGCGGTTTTGTGACAAATCCTGAGTTGGGAAATTTTTGAAAAATATTTTGAGATAGCACGATTTTGAACAGGCAGCCGACATGGGGTAATACGCTACTCAGCAGCCACAATGAACTGAAAAAAAAAATAAATAAATGTAAGGCGCGATAACCTCCGAAGAGATCTAAGGCCGAGCTTCTCTTCCAATTTGCGTCGTGCTCCTCTTGATTTTCCCTACATATTGGCCGGACGGGACCTACATGTTTTATGCCGACTCCGAACGGCATCTGCAAGGCAGATGAGTTTTCACTGAGAGCTTTTCATGGCAGAAATTCACCCGGAGCGCTTGCCAAACACTGCCGAGGGGCGACCCCGCTTAGACAAATTTTCTTCTAATTGAAAAACTTTATTTCTAAAATTTTGATGTTGCTTTGCCCGGGAGTTGAACCCAGGGCATACGGTGTGATAGGCGGAGCACGATACCATCACACCACGGTGGCCGCCGCCACAATGAACTGACAAAAACAAAAATAAAAGAAAATGGTTTATTGTCTTAGAACTTTATATTGCTACCTTGACTTTGACAGAAGAGTTGAGCTTTTGTGCGGTCCTGCTACACAGGGAGTATTAACCTTTTTATTCTGAAATTTCGGAAAGGTCTTTTCCGTTTAAATATTCATGGAATCGTTCCGGATAAACCGTTAATTTAGAATATTCGGAATAGGTTCATTTCATACTACCTCACGAGATCCGAATATATCAAATAAGTATACACAAAATATTCCAAATATAAACCGATTTCCCAAATTCTTAAATGGAGACGAATGTTCCGAACATACGGAATTAATAGAACAGAAGGTCGACTTTTAATACGCACCCAAAAATATCAAGAGAAGTGTCAAAAAACGCGTATTTACCTCGATAACAATAATTCGAAGGCGGAAATAAAAAGTTTAGCTCGTTCAAAAGATATTGACGTAAAACCGAAAAATGGCCTCGGGTTGAGTTGGCGGCCTTCAGCGGAGCTTATAAAAAATAAGTCTGGCCGGCCCACCAATGAAAAAATCACATTACAAAAATTGACAGCTTCAACTGCAAATATCTCCGGACAGAGATACAATTTTTCTTTTCCCCCTTCGGATTATTGTTGTCGAGGTCACCTCTCTCGATATTTTTGGACGCGTATTAGCAGTAGACTCCTGTTCTAGACTTTTACCTGAATAAGTTAACATGCCCAATGAGTACTTTTCTTTATGACATCTCCATTATTTACTAATGACATTTTTAAGTGAATCGATTTAGTAGTCAAGGCTTTGAAGTTGAACGCTGAATTTTGAATTGGTTTAGGATTCATATATTCATAGGTTTAATTAAGTGCACGATTTCTTGGTGTCCTCACTTTTCATAAAATTACCTATGTTCAATGTTCAGCCATACTAATGCATCGAGACATAGTTAAAAAATTCACTATAAAATTAAAGAAAATGTTCTAAGGAATTATGCAGTTCAGTACTTATCCGGTATTTGTAAACTGATTGCTTCCTATTTCTACTACTAATATTTTTCGAAAATTCGCAAAGAAACAACACAGTTAACGGATGTCAATTCGATTTGGGAGCAAAATGGCTGCAATTGTCAAAAAATGTGTCTGTCGAGCAAACCTCTTGTGAATTGAATCATGGACGTGTTGTACATATATTGTATGTATGTGTGTTACATAGTATACATATATAAGCGCGAATAAGCTAAACATCACAAACAGGACTAGAGAATGACTGTATATGACTAGATATGATAGATATAATATATTAATACTTCGGCATGAAGCTTGCACTTTTTTGATGAATCTTCTAATCTTATACGATTTTGCAAAGAATTCCACAGAACAATGGACTTGCTTTTGCATTTTTGCTGCATTTTTTATTTATGTTATATTTTGTAAAACTTTAAAAAGTTTTTTCTTTAAACCTCAAAATGCCATCGATGGACTACGACTACAGCGCATTGGAGAACGTGAAAGCGAACGTGGAGAACTGCCACCACTACGAAAACAACTAGAACAATAGCTTGAAGCATCCGATGGTGTTTTACGATGATACGGTATTGGGCGTTTGCGTGCACTAATTAAGAGAGAATTCAAATAAAATTTAGAAAAGTTTTGATTAGTTCGAAAACACTTGCGGTCGTATAATTTATGTAAGTGAATTCAAATAAAAACAAAATTAAATGTTTATAATAAAAATTTCAAAATTAAACTTACCAAAATTAGGCATAAGAAATAGAGGTATACACAATTACAAATCATTCAATCATCTAAAGGAAATAATGATATAAAAAATGAAGGAAAAAAAATGTGATGTGAAATAAATATTTAATAATGTTACCAAAATTATACATACACATGCGAGTAAAAAAATAGCGGCAAAGTGATTTGCAATTTTTATCAGCGACTTTTAAATTTTATTTATATTCGTGGGCTATATGCTTTCTGACTTCGGACATTCTAGCCTTCTTACCAGTTTCGACTTTATCCCGGACGGAACGGACTATTCTATGCCGATAACTGCTCCCTATACAACCTTCATCCCAGTAATTCCACCGAGAGAGGAGTGGGGAAGAAGAATTATCTGGGGTATGTGACCGGTTAACTTGTTCACGGAAAGGATGGTGGGGGGGGGGGGGGGGGGGGGAGGGGGGTCTTTGTCAAGAGCTAATGTAAGCCGCAAGTTTAAGTTGGCTGGTCACTGCAGTGTATTCCAAGCGGAAGTTGCTACGATTAAGGCTGCGATGAATGAAATGGTATACAGTGCTACTAAATTTAACATCTTCTCTGATAGCCAAGCGGCTATCAAGGCCTTGAGCTCAACTACAGTGCTATCGAGGATGGTCTGAGAGTGCCTGACCTCGCTTGCGATTGCATCGAATTATTTTACAATTAAGATCATCTGGGTCACGGGCCATAGAGATATCCCGGGTAACTGTCAAGCGGACCTCTTAGCCTGCATCGGTGCAACTGAACCGGATGAAGATGGCTGTAGGGATTTCGGGATCCCGCTGGCCACCTGTGGATTACTCCTCCATATCTGGGCCTCGAGTCAGCTCAGCAAACGTTGGGCGGACACCACGTCTTGCAGGGTAGCAAGATCTTTCTGGCCGAAAGTGGATGGCAGGAGGGGTCTGCTGGAATAATTGGGTTCCCTAAGGCTCACCTATCAATGATCATTGGGGTTTTTACAGGGCACTGTACCATGGGTATCCATGCGGTTCGTCTCAATATACTGGAAACTCCATCCTGCTGCAGCTGTATGGAGGATGATGAGGTGGAATCCACACCAAATCACTTTATGCTTGATTGCCCAGCTTTTGCCAGAACTAGGCGAAAGTACTTCTGTCGCGACTCACTTGGATCTCACGAGGATTTATCCAAAGTTGAGATCGGTATCATTCGAAGCTTTATCGTTGCTACCCACCGATTCTCTAAGTAGCTAGATCTAAGTCACCGTTATTTTTGGTGTATGTGGTACCACAACGGACCTTCGTGTTGTCCAAATGAGCTTTCATTATCAGGGCAGCTACCACCTAACCTAACCTAGTCAAAAAAAAGTTTACGATTTTGATAACGCAAACAATGTTAACGAACTTGGAAACAAGGTGCGAGATGTTTTTAAATATCTTCATGAAAATTTCGAAATTTGTTTTTAGAATTTTAGATAACAATTTAGTTTGACAAATTATAAGTTTGAAGTTTCTCAAAATCCGCATTGATTCTTGATAACTTTTTAGATTTTTTAGAAGCGTGAAAATTGTATTTTGCCTATAGAAAATGAATAGATATACAAAACTGCATCAAAGTGAAATTCAAAATAAAAAGTTCGATATTTTTTTTATAGGAATTTCGAATTGTTTCAATTTTTTAAAAAAACGTTTTCAAAGTGTATCCAGTTTTCCTTGCACAACTCATCAATTGTTTTCTTAAACGAACGAAAAATAAGAAACAAATAACTGATAAAGTTTGGAAATTATTTTTGCAGCAATTTTTTTTCTCACAAGTATATGAACTTACCACCAAACGCTAAGAGTTTTGCTTAAATTCTAAAAAACCATTTTTCCAAGGAATGAAACCGACAACATAACAACAAAAGTTTGAAGCCGCAGTGCTCAGAGTAAGTTGATATTGAAAAAATCGCTAAAATTTTGTTTCGTTTAAGCCCTGCTTTGAGTTTAAGACATGCTACAACTAGGAAATGGTTGCGGCCAGCAACTGGGAGGTGGCACACCCCGCCAGCAGCTTCTTCAGACCCAATTTTCAACCTCACCTGCTGTTTTTACAAGGGAGGCTCTGGCGACGACAATTTTCTCGTGGAACTAGATGGGGAGAGGGCGATTTGGCCTAGAAGGTTCAATGTGGTCATATTAAATCGTTCCCGTGATGGTCGGGCATGTACCTTACTCACGCTTGTTACCGGAGGGTAACTGTTTTATATCCGGCAATTTACCATGAACTTCGTTAACACTACCTAAACAAAACCTTCGAGGAGTGTCTTTATCGCTACAAAAACATAAACGCGCCTACACTTTCAATAACGAAACTTTTTGGTTAATTTTTCAAATAGACGCGTCACCGCCAATTTTTATACCCAGCTGTACTTGTACACAGGGTATTATAACTTTGATTGGATAACGGTTGATTGTCCAGGTATAAAGGAATCGAGATATAGACTTCCATATATCAAAATCATAAGTATCGAAAAAAAATTTGATTGAGCCATGACCGTCCGTCCGTCTGTCCGTTAACACGATAACTTGAGTAAATATTGAGATATCTTCACCAAATTTGGTACATGAGCTTATCTAGACCCAGAATAGATTGGTATTGAAAATGAGCGAAATCGGATGATAACCACGCCCACTTTTTATATATATAACATTTTGGAAACACAAAAAAACCTGATTATTTAGTAAATAATACACCTAGAATGTTGAAATTTGACATGTGGACTGATATTGAGACTTCATAAAAATTTGAAAAATTTGTTTAAAAGGGGCGTGGCACCGCCTACTTGGATAAAATTAATTTACGAATATTATTAATCATAAATCAAAAATCGTTACAACGTATCGTAACAAAATTCCGCAGAGGTTGCTTTTACTATAAGGAATGCTTTGAAGAAAATATAACGAAATCGGTTAAGGAACACGCCCACTTTTATATAAAAGATTTTTAAAAGGGTAGTGGACCAATAAAATAAGCTATATCTTTGTAAAAAAGAGCTTTATATAAATGGGATTTCATTTCCCAAGTGGATTTATAACAATAAATAGGAAAAACTTCAAATTTTAAAAAATGGGTGTGGCATCGCCCCTTTTATAACTAAGCAATTTTCTATGTTTCGGGAGACATAAAAAATTTGTTCGGGATAGAACCATATTTATATGTATTATTGCGCAGCCTTGTAACACTATTAAGCACACAAAACAAACAACAGCATTTCAAGTGTACAGCTGGGTATGTAATGTTCGGTTTTACCCGAACTTGGACTTCCTTATTTGTTTTTGTTTTTTTTTTTTGGATTTTTAACTTTGACTGGTAAAAACTGGTCGTGCAATAATTGCATTTACCATAGGCACTCAAATTTTACATCAAATAAATTGTTTTGTAAACATGCTGGGCTTTTAAAAAGTGACATTTCATTATTTAAACAAAATTTCAATAAATCGATCGATCAATTTATGGAAATCAATTTTTCTCATGCCCCTGTAATTGATTACAAATTTGATCAATGCTGAACATCTCATTAGTAAAAGCTTCAGTGCTGAAAATTTAAATATTTATTTCTAAAATATCTCTGTTTTTCTTTCTATCCAGTCTTTTACGTTTTGTTCAGATATTGAGAAAATTAATATTTCTATATTCTATTTTTATCTGTTTATAATAAAGCTTGCCACTGAATTCAGTTGTTGTCGAAATTGAATTTGGAACCAAGGAATATTTCGGAATTGTTTTCGTAATAACATCGGGACGATCTGTTCTTTATCGTCCAGATCATTTTGGGGTTGTTTCGGGACTTCTTCTGTATAATTTTGGAATTGTTTTCGTGGTAATCTCCGGACTATTTCGATATGATTTTTGGGCAATTTGGGGACTATTGCGTGATTGTATTCCAAGTCATTTCGAAATATTTGGAAACGTTTCGGGTTTATTTCGGAATTATTTCAAATCTAGTTTCGGAACTAATCCAAAAAGATAAATGTTATACACTGAAATTTTTAAATATTTCTATAGAGGTTAGTTTTCGCGAATTTATTAAAAGTTACCTTTTTTTTCTTATATTATATCCCTATCCAGATCCGGTTTCATTTCTTGTTTTCTGTCTTTCGGTTACAACATAAAGCAGTTTAAAATATAATATGAACTACAAATCTTTATTTTTTATGTGTATCATAAATTCAAATCAAAAATTAAAAAAAAGTCTAAATTGTATTTAAGTAGAATAAGATTATTGTAGTTTAGATATATGGGTCATTCCATGACGCTTTAAAGATGCAAAGTGGAGCACTAAAGTTGACAATAAGACAATTTTTTCCCCCAAATGTGTAAACTTTCACGAAAAATATTAAACCAAGGAAAAAAGTCTATTCAAAAGTAAGTCTTATATTATTTTTTCTTGAAGTAAGATTTAAATATGTAGGTATATTAAAAAACAGAACTTTTGAGATACTTGGATAGCTTTTATTTAGTTTCTATTTTTTCTTGTTTGTAAAATGTTCTTTGATTTCAGAAAAAATGTAGTTTTCCTAGAGCAGGTCCATTTATATTAGGGATGACGATTCCAGAACCCCAGGATTATTATATAGACTATAATCCCGGAATGGTTGAAAATACCATTTTAATTTACATTTAAATAATTTAAAACTCGTTCCACCTTTTCAAAGCAAAACAAACATTTCACGGGGGGAAGGTGGTGGTAAGATTTTTGTTATTGGTTTCTATGAATTTTTATTGCACAGAACCTTAATCTAAAGTCCGATTTTCCAAATTGCTTTAGGCTTTCGAGATATTGGTGTATAAAACTGCGACAAACTCCCTTTTCTGCTATAGCACAGGCCGACAAAAATTCAAATTAATTTTTTAATCAGAAACAGGAATATATTTGCTCGAAGGTTTCGACATGGTTAACCTGAATCCGAGTCAAAGCCGTCCTGGCACTTCAAGTTTTTGAGATATTCGAACATAAAAGTGCAAAAAAGAACACCTTTTAGTTAGATACTTTGGGGATTATGCCACTTCTAGAGTTTTCCTATAAGAACATTATTTACCCAGAAAGTACCACTCCTACTTCAAAATCGTGCGTTTAGAAAACTTTTTTTTTTGCTTCAGAGATTGAATTTACTGAGTTTGGCAAATTTGTGGATAAGTTGAAATAACCATAAAGAATGTTTGAGTTTTCAGGTCCCGAAAATATATTTCAGACAAGAACGTTGAAACTGAATTTTTAGTTAAAAAAAAACGACATAAGTAGCTGCGTTCTCTGAGTTTTGTATATTTGATATTTGTTCTAGACTGAGATAATTGCCCAACTGATTTTTGACAACAATTTTTTTCGTCTTCACAGTTGCATGGGCTTTTTTTTCAATTTTAAAAATATATTTTCAAACCCTGCATAAAATTAGTTTTTTATCAAAGGTAGAAACTTCCGTTCATATATTTTTCAAAAAATTACATACATAAATATAGTTCTTCATAAGTATCTCAAAAAATTGTTTTTATGGTTAGGAGCATGATTCAATCACAAGAGGTTTGCTCAGTAGGCAAAATTTTTGACAATCGCGGCCATCTTGCTCCCAAATCGAATTGCCATAAGCTGTGTGGTTTCTTTGCATATTTATGAAAAATAGTAGTAGAAGTAGAAGCTAAAAATTTAAATTGCCTGCTAAGTACTAAACTGCATAATTCCGTGGTGTTATTTTGCTTATCTTATGGTAAGTCTATAATATACACCAGGATCTACTAGTGCTGCTGCACAAAGGGAAATTTTATGAAGACGACATTTCATGAGTACGTAGAACAGCTACATTAGGGCGAGTCAAATTGTATGGGGAAAAAGGGGGAAAAAACTTCAGGTGCACATCCAGTTTCTGAATCTATGGGTCATACTGAGTAATATTGTCCATGGGATCATAGGTCTGAAATAAATTTCCAGCCTCCCTAATTTTGTTAGAAAATTTTATATCAATCCGAATCCGAATTTTACATTTATTTTCATGTATTTTATTTGTGAGAGTCGCTATTCGGATTGCGATATAAAATTTTCTAACACAATTAGCGGGGCTCGAAATTCATTTCAGACCTATGGTCCTATGGACAATATTACTCAGTGTGACCCATAGGTTCAGAAACTGGATGTGCCTTTTCAACAATAAATTTGACCCACCCTAAGCTACATTCTTTTAACGTCATAAAGGTTTCCGGAAACCCGCGAAACCCGTAAAGCACCCTCCGATTTACCTTTACAAAAAAAATCTTATGAATACGACCACAAACAGTTGAGGGCATGCGACTTTGCCGCTTAAGGCATCTTTTAGTAGATTTTTTAATAAGGTAATGAATGCCAAAA
This sequence comes from Eurosta solidaginis, assembly GCF_040869045.1. Classification (NCBI taxonomy): domain Eukaryota; kingdom Metazoa; phylum Arthropoda; class Insecta; order Diptera; family Tephritidae; genus Eurosta; species Eurosta solidaginis. The sequence goes on from NC_090323.1 coordinate 184,408,704, forward strand.
ACTCGATCAGAAAACCGACTTATATAAAAGACCATGGGTAAATACTTACTCGAGATGTCAAAACAAAATTTTACACTAGTTTAGCGTTTCACCTTTTTCATTCTGTATGTTCGGAACATTCTTTTCCATGTAGGTATTTGTGGGTTCTATGTATAATTATGGAATATTCGGGTGTTTTAATAGCGCACCTTGAACTCTTCTGCCAAACTCATTTTCTGAACTTAAAAAAATGAAGTATTTCCAAAAAACCTACTGGCATTTACATAATTACTATCACTACAATATACTACTGAAAATACTTTTCTTCTACAATTCGATATGAAATCGATTTTTATTCCCCTTTTTCCTTGCTTCGTAAAAGCAACCCGTCCTGAGTGTCAAAGCTTTGCCCTCATAAGAGAACAAACCCCTAGTAATTGAATCTTGGGTTAGGAGTATCCTACCACAGAGTCCTTTTTAAATATTAAGAGTTTAAATTTAGCGCATTACCAAATTATAACTGTGAGCACCCTTATATACCCTGTTCAACTCACTCAGTTTGGCAAAGTTTCGAATATTTGTGCAATTTCGTTTAATTTCCATATGTTGTTTTTTTTTTTTACAAAATTTTAAATTCAAATCAATTTAAACCTACGCTTCAAACAAAATTCGAATTGCTTTCCAAAATACGGCTATAAACGTGGTTTTGAAATGGATTGCTTTTCACTTCTTAAGGGCAAATTAAACTTCCTTAACCCTAACTTCATAGTCGTAACCATACCCATATCCGTAACCATCTCCAATGTGATCAATTAATGGTGCCTTAACCTAAAAAATGTTGAAAATTTCATAAAAATGAAGAAAACGCAAAAAATTACAAACATATTCCACAAAAAATAAGTCTCTTAGTCAAAGCGTATCCAAAACAATGAATAAAATCTACAAAAAGTTATTAAATTCACCAACTCAAATATTTTTACGTTATGGATATGGCGAGAAACCAAAAACCAATTGGTTGGCTATGGTATGGTTATGGCGTTAGCGTTATGGTATGGCACAATTAATCGATTACATTGATTTCCATAAGGTTGGTTCGATCAGCTGGTTTATCTGGTTATGGTTTTATGGTTATAAGTCACCAGTAATTGGCCCTTTACCTAGCGTTTTTGCTCATTTTTGAAATGTATATAATAGCACTATAAGTTTGCTATTTGCGTTTATAATTTTGCAAAACACTTCAGAAAATTTTACTGAAGTAGAAAAGGTTTCGAAAAACTTTGTTTCCAAATTTGAATAAAAAAAGCCAAAAGCATAGCTTGGTAGACCATTAAATACTAGTCTAACAAAGTGAAGCTTTCACGTTTGGTAGACCGTTAAATTCTAGTCCAAAAAAGTGAAATTTTCATGTGGTTTAAGCATTTTCCTAAATGTTTAGAATTTTTTTCTTTGCCTTTGAACCCTGTAACGTACGAATACTTCATTTGATATGGAAGAAAATGGAATATGCCCTGAAAAATAAAGAAAAAAATAGACTTCTATCATTGTAAAGGTCTACAAGTAGGATATGTAGCAGCACGCACATACACAGCCACGCTCACCTGATAAAATGCTTGTTCTTGTTCGTTTTTTTTTTTGTGGATGCTATTATCACTGTTGTACTTCTTAGGTCCAAGAAAAGTGTAGTAGCTGCTAACGAAAACTGCGTAAAATTTTTATCGTAAAATTACAAAGAAATATCCTTATTTACTTTCAAACGAGCACTTAATTACATCTCTCTTTAAAATTTATATATTTTTGACAATTTTAATTAACAAATTGTGATAATTTGTTACCGGGGACGATTGCTAAAACACGACCAAAACCGTCGGGAGAAGTATTAATAGACACGTTTTTGCTTCGCTTCCAATAATTCGAATACTTTTTCGCCTTTGGACTATTGATAACAGGACAAAACGCGTCTTTTCACTTCTCTTTCCACATTTTTGGACGGGTTATTGCAGTCGATCTCGGTTTCAAACTGTTTTTCGCGGAGAACTTTTGAACGGGTAGAAAAACTTAGCACCCGTGTTTGTATTCTTAATGCTGGCATAACTACGCGTCCTCAGATACCCCAATCGAAGACTTTGTATAATTTTCTGTAGGACCCATATAGGCGCACTACATTTTCATACTAAATTTGTTCAAAAAAATTTACCATCACAGCAACCCATATCTGATATTCCGCCCCTTTTTTTGTTGCCCTGCGTCGCTTTCCACGACAGCAACCCCGTAATTTTGACACTTCGATCAGTGTCTAACGCATGTTCCACTGAGTTCCACAATAGCTTGACACTGACCGAAGTGTCCTTCTCATACATATCATACTTGTAAGCCTGTACTATGACCGCTATTTTCATGCGATCTAATACCTACATTTCAAGTGACTAAATTCAATCGGCTACAAATTCTAATACTTAATTTTTTTAACCGTAATATTTTACGCGAAATTCCATCAAATTGACATGGAATGACCCATTTACATATGTAGCTTGCTATGATAGATACAAAATTCTGGTAAATTATAAGTAATAGAAAATGCATAGCTTAGTAATAAATAATATACAATTATATGTATATAAGTAATAAATCAGCAGTGGAATAACTTAAACGGTGTGGGAATAGCCAATTAAAGGAATTTAATTTGTTCGCTTTCATAATACAAGCCAAATATTACACTTTTTACCGGCTGCGCGTGCACAAATTAACATCATATACTTGGGGGAGAAAATGAAAAACTTGAAAATCAATTTAAACTGAGCTAGATAAGAAAAATGAGAATAATGTTGTGAAAAAACGCAATTCCAATGATTTTATATTATATATAATATATGTATATATATTTATATATATATTAATTAAGAGTATGCAGCCAAGCCTAGCGCCTGCGAGTTGGTTCGGATCCTCTGCTACAAATGAAAATAAAAAACCATATATAAAAAATATTCAACAAAATAAAAAATAAAAAAAATTTAAATATTTGTAATAAATAATGTGCAATTTTGTATAAAAGATTATATAATAACAAACAAAAATTAAATGTCCAAAATATATATAACAATTTATATATAAATTTACCTTGTTATACGACGTCGATCTAGAAAGCTGGGTGAACCACGTCTACGCGGAATTGATGGCGAACGTGAACCAGTACGTGAGGAACCAGAACTACTGGAGCTGCAGAAATAATTTATTTAAATTTATTATTAATTTAGTGGAAACAACTTGCGACAGTGAGAAACACATTTGGAGGAATCACAGTTTGTGGGATCGTTTCACAAATATACAAATCTTGTAACACAAATTAATTATTCGAAGAAATCAACTTGTACTTATTACAAGACTTGTGTGGCCTTTGGGTCGCAAAGTTAGAATCTAGCATCTTGGCAATTCCAAATTACATCTATTTCTTATTTGTTGTTGTTGTTGTAGCGATAAGGACCATCCCCGAAGGCCTTGGGAAGTGTTATCGATGTTGAAGGTCCTTTGCCGCATGCAGATCCGGTACGTTCCGGTACCAAGCCCGACCAGCTCTGGAACGATTTGTTATGACCACATTCTAGGCCATCCTGCCCTCCCACACTCTAGAATCATGAGGAGCTCGGGGTCGCCAGAAACAGGATTCGCCACGGATAGGTGAGGTTGACAATTGGGTTGGAGAAGCTACATATTGCGCTGGCAACACCTCGAATCTATTTGGTATTTTAGTCGCCTCTTACGACAACATCCCCAGGGAGACGTGCGTCTTTCTAGCTCAACTTCGATTTGGATACTGTAAAAGGTTAAACTCTTACTTATTCAGAATCAACCCCGACATACCCAGTGTATGTCCGCTTTTAACGTATCCCCACATGACACCAACCAATTCAATTGCAATGTGGAACCAACGCCTCTAACACCCGTATCTCTTTGGAACTGAAAGTTTAAAGTTTCCTCGAACACGCGTTGGAGGATATTTATGAAAATTTGTCAGTGATCGCACCTATTTGATGGTACCAAGCGCTGCATCAACAAGAATATCAACATCACCCTGATGGGGATTCAAGGGGTTGATAAGCTCAATACAAAGCTTTATAGCTTTAGAGCTTCCGCAACTCAATTGACAACCTCACCTGAGCGAGGGGAATCCCATTAAAAATATGAATATATCCTGTACATATTTAGCTGGCGAGGCTATGGCAACCCCAAGTTCCTCATGGAACCAGGGGTGCGGGCAGGATGGCCTAGAAGGTTTAATGTGGTCATATTAATCGTTGCCGATATGGTCGGGCTGGTACCTAAATGGTGCTTTTTACCGGATCTATATCCGGCAAACGACCATCAACATCAATAATACTCCCCAAAACCTTCTGGGAGTGTCTTTATCGTTAATACAACAACAACAATAACATGTAAAAGTTAATAGACGGTAAAGTTAACACCCTAGATAACACAAAACTGTTATTACCCCAATTGTTCAAGCAATGGTTAAAAATATTTTCGCAATATGCTTTCTTCAATGTTATTAGTACATACCTTGAAGAGCTCCGTGAACTACTTCGCGTCGAACAGCTCGAGTGTGAAGAATGTGAATGTGAACGCGAACGTGAACTACGGTGACTATGGCTACGCGAACGACTGCGGCTGCGGCTAGTCGACGACGAATGGCTGTAAAAAGGAAGACACAAAAAATGATTTTTTTTTAATATATTATGCAAGTATTTTAATATTATTGTGGCGAATATTAGCATCACTATGCTGTTAGTACATAATCACAAGGACAATTCATTCAAGCAGCCACTCTTATGTACATGTACACATACAAGGCGACGAAGAATATCTCACATACACATATGTCGTCATCAGCTAAGTGCAGAAGTTGTCACTCACACATACACACGCATATTGCTTAATTACCAAGCAGGAGATACAACAGTTCTATAAGGTGCAACGTCTAGACCTTAGGAGAAATATGCGCACGAGGCAATAGAGAGTATAAAAGCAGCGCAAGCTGAGGAATGACTAATCAGTTTGATTTAAACACGCTTTTGTGAAGTACGTGATATTGAAGTATAATTGTACTACTCCCAAAGTAGTCTAAATAAAGGCCATTTTGCAATACTGAATATTGGAGTTATTTATTCGACAGTTCAGCGATTCGAACGTTAGAAGAAGCTGCATAGCTATCAGAAATCCCCAGAATTCGTAATATTATTAAAAAGGACATATGTATTTCTGACAAAATGCGCTTCTGAAACACATTTAAGTTTTTCTGAAATAAAACTGTTCATTTCTGAACATACATAACTATCCTAAAAAATTGTGTTTTCAGCAAAAACTTTATCTAAAATTCATTTCGCCTTTTCCAGTAGTCACTATATTACTCCTTTGCCTTCCTATCCTCCCTTTCCTCTTTCCTTGATCTCTAACTCTCCTTTCATATATGACATTATTGCCAACTTTAAAACTTAGCCCAAATAGTATTAACTCACATTTTGAAAATTTCTAAATCGGCAAAAATTTTTATTTCAAGTGCAAAATCCTATATCGGCATACATTTTCATACCCAGCTATACTTCAGTATAGAAAGTTAAAGCTTTAATCGCATAACTTTGTGGTGCAATGCTGTAATAAGGTGGAGAGAAACATAAACTACCGTATATCAATGTCATCAGTGTCGAAACCGCCCAGCGGGATAGGGGGCTTACGATATACCCGCGGCAGGTATGCCTGCCGCAAGAGCCGACTAAAACACCCAAATGATTCAAAGGACAGTTTATTGCTCTTCAACCCAATTGTCAACCTCACCTACTAGTGGCGAATCCTGTTTCTTTAGCAGCCAAGACTCTAACGAACCCAAGTTGCTCATGAAAGTAGGGGCAGGATGGATATTAGATCGTACCCGAGATAGTTGGGCTTGTACCGTAATGGTGCTTGTTACAAGCATGTACCGGATCTATATCAAGCAAAGGACCATCAACATCAATAACACTCCCCAAAACCTTCGGTAGTGTTTTTATCGGTACAACAGCAACATCGGCGTCCAAAAATATTTTGATTGCGAAAGGGCCTGTCTAGCGTCCGTCCGCAGTTAACGTTTCTGATAATACCTACCTTGAGAACCAACGTCATCGCCTTCGATATGGAACTGTTGTTGTTGTTGTAGCGATAAGGACACTTGTTGTTGTTGTTGTAGCGATCAGGTTACTCCCCGAAGGCTTTGGGGAGTGTTATCGATGTGATGGTCCTTTGCCGGATACAGATCCGGTACGCTCCGGGAACACAGCTCAATTAAGGTGCTAGACCGACCATCTCGGGAACGATTTATAAGGCCACATTAAACCTTCAGGCCATTTCTCCCTTGTTATGACCTCCATCCCGACTTGTTATGACCACATGCGACCTTCTAGGCCATACCGCCCTCCCACCCCCTAGATCCATGAGGAGTTCGGGGTCGCCAGAGCCTCGGCTGTTAATGAAACAGGATTAGCCACGGAAAGGTGAGGTTGACAATTGGGTTGGAGAAGCTACATATTGCGCTGGCAACACCTCGAATCTATTTGGTATTTTAGTCGCCTCTTACGACAGGCATATCTACCGCGGATATATTCTAACCCCCCAACCCGCTGGAAACTCTAACACTTTACCCCCTATTACAAGGGTTTTTGCTCTTCTGAAAAACATTTTTTTTTTTGCTGATAAGACGGTATTAAACATAAGCCGACGATATTTTATATATATTTTTTTCATATAAATCTACCAAAATAATGTACAAATTCACAAGCTTTGTTTTTGTTAACACTTTCCTCTGGCTCTATATTTCAATCAAATCAGCTGATTTCGAAACCAAAGTTCCAAAATGTCTCTTCATATATGTACATGAATAATTGTTTGAAACATGCCAATTTTGAGTGTGTTCTATGTATGAGGGTTGCTATTTATATCTTGAGCCTTGGCAACACTAATTGTTTGCTGGCGCCGTCTGACGTTTTCAATTGAAAGTTTGACGTTTTTAAGCATAACCTTCTACAGAAAATTTTGACATTTGAGCACAACTTGTGTTGTTTACAGTAACTTAAAAGTTATATCTCAGCGAAAAAATGGAATTAACTCGTGAAAATTTTCGTGCGATGATTTTTTACGACCTTCGACGTGGATTATCAAGACAGGAGTGCTTTGAACAACTTACTTCCACTTTTGGTGATGAACCCCTATCCTTTGCCACTCTGAAACGCTGGTATAACGAATTTCATCGTGGCCGCCGTTCGCTCAGGGACGAAAGTCGTGAAGGTCGTCCAAAATCAGTTGTTGTGCAACAAAACATTGACGCTGTGCGTAAACTTATATTGCAAGATCGTCATACGACTTATCGTGAGAATGAGGTATCCCTGGGCATTAGCATGAAGAGCATCAATAAGATATTGCATGAACATTTAGCTGTAAAAAAAATTTGTTCGCGTTGGATCCCGCATTATTTGACAAAAGCTGAAAAAGATGCTCGTGTCAATTGTTGCAAAGAAATGCTCAAGAATACAATCGCGGTGCACCAAAAGCTGTATATAACATCTACACAGGTGACGAATCTTGGATCTATGAGTATGAGCCCGAACAAAACAGCAATCCACTGTGTGGGTCTTCCAAGATGAGCCAAATCGACCGATGATCGCCTGTTTCTTCGGAATAACTGGACATGTGGCTACCGTGACATTAGAGCAACGAAAAACGGTGAATTCCGAATGGTACACAACCGTTTGTTTGCCAGTAGTGCTTGGTGAAATACGGAAGAAGAAGCGGCAAGGAAGGATCATTCTTCATCCTGACAATGATGACACCTCACATATCGGCTGAAATAACTATCTATTTGACTGGCCAAAACATCGAATTAATGAGTCACCCCCCGTACAGCCCTGATTTGACGTCAAATGACTTGTTTTTATTTCCGCAAATCAAGAATAAATTGCGTGGCCAACGTTTTTCGGCGCCTGAAGAAGCCGTTGATGCATTCAAAACCCATGTTTTGGAGATAACTCAATCGGAGTGGAAAAAGTGCTACGAAAATTGGTTTGAACGCTTGCAAAAGTGTATTGATTTCATGGATAATACTTCGAAAAACAATAAAGCCATTTTCGATAATAAATTACTGTCTTTTCATTATTAGGCTCAAAATATAAATAGCAACCCTCGTATATGTATGTATATGAGTACTCTCTTTTAGGGATATAAATAACATTAATTCTTATATATATTATACTTACGATGAGCGTGAGCGATGTTTAGAATGCCGACGTTTTGTTCCTCCTCCACCATTGCCGCTGCCACCACCATCGCGTCGTGTACGACTGCGGCTACGACTGCGACTACGACTACGCCGTGTCCGACTACCACTACGTCGTGCTGCACTCTCCGCTGCTGCTACTGTAGCTGTTGATACCTTGGAGACAATTGTATCGACGAGTGTACTATCAGCTAATGCCGATACCAGAGGCTGTGAATCATTAAGTTTAAATGGTTTTATTATAATTTTCTGTTTATTTGAATGTTGATGATGGTGATGGTGGTGATGATAACTTAAACTAGAAGAAGAAGCAGTGGCTGTTGCTGTTATATTATAGCCATGCTGATGATGGTGATGATGATGATGAGACGCACTCAAAACACCCAGTCCATGATGATGACTCCGTGCCTGATGACTGCCAACACCAACACCGCTACCAACACCACCAAAAGAGGCAGCCACCAATAGCTGATCAGATATTATAGTAACAGCATTTTTAGAATTATGCTGATGTTGAGGCTTATGTAAATGATGTAAAGCATTAACACCATGATGGCTACTATTATTATGATTAGGTGTTAGTAATAAGCTATTATTAGGAAAATTAGTTGAAGTTAGTTGAGCATTTAAATTCATCGCACAACGATGATGATGTTCGCGACGACTAATTAACAATGTATTATTATTAACTAAACTTGGTATACCACCGCTATTAAAATGTTTACTCATTAACGGATTAAACGCGGCATGTGGCGGCGCATGCGCTATTAATGGTGGATTATTATGACGATGTGGATGATGATTAATACGATTGGCGGTCGTTTGACGCCCACCAAATGTTGGACCACCACCACCACCCGTAGCAATACCGGAATTAATTGCACCACCACCATAATGAGTGGTGAGTGGAGGATGATTAATGAGCGCAACACCACCACTTGGCGTATTAATTTTTACTCTATGATGCGATTTGCGCGTATGTAGTATGAGTGGTAAGGTTGGTTGTGGTGGAGAACGGTGTCCACCAACACCTGCACCACCACCACGGCGTAACGATATTTGTTGACGTATGCTGTTTATATTCGAATTTTTCGTATATGTATTATTCGTGATTATGTCACGATTAGGTAATAATGGACTTTTTACTGCTGTTCCAATACCACCATTTTCGGCATCTGTTGTCTTGCCAACGCTCTCTGGCGGTGCATTATCTTTGTTCTGTTGTTCTTGTTGTTTTGCTTTTGATATATCATTTTCGCTTTCTTTTTCTTTATCTATTTCTTTTTTATCTTCCGCTTTCGTGTTTTTAGATGTGTCAGATTTTTTTACAGCATCATTTGCAATTTGCACTTCCAACGGTTGCGGATAAATTGCGGCCATTGGTGGTGTTGTATCTCCACCTCTACTCTCCTGCTTATCCCTCACTTTTGTTATTGAGTTGTTTTTGTTGTTAGTACTATTACTACAATTTTTACTATCATTAATATTACTGTTATTATTTCGATTAGTAGTAGACGAAGCCACTGCAACTACTGCGGCAGCCACATTGTTGGCCGCAAGAAATTCATTTAAGGAATTCCTCATACCACAACGGCTGTAGCGTTGTTGTTCATTATTATTATTTTCACTTACTTCATTGCTAATAATTCGCCCAACTGTGGCCATTTTTAATTTCTCCTTTGCTTTAGCAGCCAAATCCGATTTTAATTGTTCCAACATTTCCAAGTCTTTCAATCCTCGTCCGCGTTTTGTTTCTTGGAATTCATCGAGTGAAGAATTTACCTTTCCGATGCGCTCATCCCCTTCATTTTCATCTTCACTTTGACCTTGTAAACGCACAATTGGGCCTAATATGGGTTTAGACCGTTTGCCGCTAGAGGCATCTCGTGTGTCGCGTATATCGCGCTCACGCTTATGCTCTTTCGTACGCTTTTCTTTGCTATGTGGTCGATTATGGCGGCCGACGCGACGTTGAGTATTGCGTTCACGCGCTTGTTCAACAATCTTATTATGATCTTCATCACGTATCTTATCACGAGCTTGATTCCGAACTTCTTCACGAAGCTTATTTTCATCCTGAACCGTATCACGGTGACGGTCCTGATTTTGTTCACGAGCCTCGTCACGATCACGATCCCGATGTTGTTCAAGAACTGCATCACGATGACGGACCTGAAGTTCACGAACCTCATCACGATCACGAACCCGAAGTTGTTCAAGATCCTCATTATGATCACGGTCTCGATGTTCATCATCAATCTCATCACGATTATGCTTCCGATGTTGATCATGAATCTCACCACGATCACGATCCCGATGTTGATCATCAATCTCATCACGATTATGCTCCCGATGTTGGTCATGAATCTCACCATGATCACGATCCCGATGTTGTTCGCGAAGGTTATCACTATCACGCTTTCGATGTTCATCGCGATCACGCTCCTGAACTTCATCACGTGCCTCGTCACGATCAACGGCCACATCTTCATCAAGATCATGATCTTGTCCACTTGCTCTTTCAACATTTCTATTACGTTCTTTAGCTCGTGAACGATTACTCTCGTTTATTGCATGCTTCTTAATACATTCATTACGATCTTCGTGATCGCTGGCTACTGACTCTTCCCGCGGTTTGCGCATTTTACGTGCGTCATTAGAAGATGATTGCTTAATAGTATTTCGTGGATTAGTTTCGCGCTCTGATTTTTCTCTTTTCTTTTCTTTCACCGCTTTTTCGAGAATATCTTTATAACGTTCTGGATTACGACGTGCCGGCGAGTAGCTAAGTTCAGAAGAGTTGCGTGATGGCGATCTAGCACATATTGCTTCCCTTTCTTTCACCCGTTCTTCAGGTGGTAAAGAATCTGATCTTCGCGAAAGTTTTTCTTTTGGTGAACGTGCTCGCATGCCCGCTGGAGAAGTAGATCTCTTAAATTTTTTTTCAGACGCTCGTGAGATAGAACGACGATGTCGGGGCGTTGGTCGCTTTTCAGATGGAGTTTGTGAACGTCGTGCGGCGCTGCTTTCTCGCTCAACAGATCTTTTCTGTTCAATGTATTTATCGCATGATCTATGACGTTGACGTGAACGCTGCTCCTTTTTCTTTTTCAAGCGATTAGTAGGTTGATCGGGGGATCGTGAGTAAGACGATCTTTGAAATTCTGAAGATATAGGCTCACGAGACCTGCGACGTTCATGCGAACACTGATCTGTTACTTTTTTCACGCGATCAGAACGTTGCTCTGGAGATCGTAAGTTAGACGATCTACGTAAATCTGAAGATCGTGGTTCGCGAGACCTTCGACGTTCATGCGAGTGGTCCACCTTCTCTTTTTTGATGCGTTCAGAAGGCAACACAGCAAATGGTCGAACAGACGATCTACATACCTTTGAGGACTGTTGAGATGGTGATCTACGACGATCACGCGAACCCTTTCGTCTTTTTTTGTTATCATATTCAAAACGAGATGTGGATCTAGATTTTTCACGCGTATTCGAACGTTCACTTTGTTTGGGTTTTTGCTGAATATACGACTGTGAACGAGGACGACTATGCGACCTTCTATGCTCTCGTGAACGTTCTCTTTCCTTTTTAATTATGCGCTCGTCGCGTGAAATTGAGCGTCGCCTTACTGGCGAATGTTTCAGTTCACGCGAAATATCCCTTTTGAATGGATTTTCTTTTTTCATAACCCCAAAATTCCTGCTCGAATGAGTAGACCCAACAGAGGTTGATCGCTCTCTCCTATTGTCTTTTTTGATTACTCGTACGTCCCTGATAGAATGAGAAGATCGTACTGAGGTTGAACGCTCCTTGGCTGGTGATCGGCCACGACTTATTATTCGAGCTATTTCCTTCTTTGAATGTGATCTCCTATCGCCGGATCGACAGGGGTCGTTACATCCTACCGAGGGTGATCGCGTACGATTCGTTAATTTTCCCAAAAGTCTAGAAGGTTCCCCTGCAATTTTGAATGGATTAACACCAGGCCTATTTTCACCAACACCACTGCAAGAAGCGGCTAGTGCAGGTACATCAACTTTAAAGGGATTGAATGGATTTTTCCTAGCGCCAGAAGTATCAGAACGTACTGGTGATACTGATGCAGCAGCCATTTTTAGTGGTGGTACCGCTGTTGATTTATTTGTACGTTTCCGATTTTTTTTAACAAAAGAAGAAGAACGCGATCGTCGTCTATTGTTTTGTCCCAAAGATCGTGATCTCGAACGCGAGTGTGTGTGTGGAACATTCATACGACGCGAGTTTGAAATTTCATCACGTCTGCCACGTGATTTAGATCGTGAGCGTCGCCGTTTCTCATCTTTGACAAGACGTTCTACAGATTTCTCCCTACTACTTTGGCGAGCTTTAAAATCTCGATTTAGTCGGCTGAGATATTCAGCGTTGTCCCGCTGTCGCGCTCTACCTTGATCTCTACCACGACTTTCCGTGGATGAGTTACGTTGGCGTAAGGTAGGCGAATCTTGAGGCGGACCTGGTACATTACGCCCACGTGAGCGACTGCGGAACGGATTTCTTGTGGCGGATTTGGTATTAGTTGTATACCGCGGTGAGCGACGGTCATGATCCCGGTCACGTTCGTCTCTCCTTGAAGTTGTTCCATCGTAAGTTTTTTGGTCATGCTCTTTAATGTGGCGTTCACGAGATCTGAAATGAGGAATTATATTCTTAGTTTTACTGCTTATCGACGGCTCAGTGGAAGATCATCCTATCGCGGCTGCCCTATCACAATTTTTTTTTTTACGAAAGTGTCACCTCTCAGCTAAAAATATTTCGAACAGAAAGTTTATGAAGCCAATTAAGAGCTGGGTGTTCATAAAACAAATTCTAAGATAAGACGTTTTTAAATAGTTTGCCGAGATAGGACAGGACCGGAAACCAAGATAGTCCTACCGATACCGGGCTCCGAGCTCCATAGAAAAATTACAAGAAAATATATTAATTCATCGCAGTTTATTAATTATTAGTATATATTTGCTAAACGGAGTCCTCGTAGGTAACCGAGGTAACTCATTTATTTATAACAAATATTTTTATGAAACAGGCTAATAATTAATACGTTTACTGTGTTTAATGCGAATTCAATATTCTATGAATTCATTTTACTAACGTTATTTTAAAACACAACACCCCCATGCGAAATGAATATTTAGGTGTGTGAAATGTCAAACATTGACAATATTCAGAACCACAGTAGGTATGAATTTCTCTTCTTTACAGAGTTGCAAGCAATGTGCTAATGACCTGAATACAATCCAAGCCGTAAAGATGGCCATGTTTTGTAGCAGATTATAATTTATTAATTTTGATATTGTGAAAATTCCGGGACATAACCGGCGGGATACTTTAAAATTTGTGAAAAATACGGGATGTCCCGGCAAATACGGGACATTTGGCAACGCTAATATGTACATATGTAGGTGAAACATCTGAGTAGCACGACTACGCAGCTTTTCGAATTCAACATAGTCGCCGCCATCCCTTGGCAAAATCTTGAGCCAGATAAATAATTTTGCATGTAAATGCAACAACAACGATTTGAGCCAGATAAATCCAGATAGAAGTCTGGTTCAATTTGTGAGCCAGATAATTTGTTAATTACTTCTTTTTAGGTTGGCAACGCGGCCTGTAATAAACCTACTTTTTCAAAAATAGATGTCGCTGCTTAGCCTTTCGCCGTATGAGTTAAATGAAAAACAGCGGCGACATCTGCCTATCACATTTCACATGTGCGAAAATTTCACGACATCTGCTCTTCAAATCTCTCAATGATCCAGAGCATTCCCGTGAGAAGTGAGCGTGAGCCGGAGCTGTAAAACTCACTGGAAGACGGCAAATATGTAGGTTTGTGTCTTAGAGCACTCACATAATTGGTCCTACAGATGGGGCACTTTTGGGCACGAACTCGACTCATATAACTTTTATATGGTTTTACGTATGTATAGATAAAAACTTATTGTTTATCTATCGAAAGCCAAAATGTTCTATGAAATTTTTTTTCAAACTTTTTGACAAAAATTAAGTAACTCCTTATTTGCTTTTTTTCGAACTTTGGAAAATCTTCGTTTTAGATGCGGTCTCGGTGGGAATTGTTGCAAGTTCGGTTCGATTCGGCCTTGTTCGTTATTCTGTCGTCCACTAGAACAATTTACTTTTGTACGTCGATATACTTAAATTAATTCTTACCTTGAACGTGACTTCACAGAATTGCTACGATCCCTCTTCTTCTTCTTATCGCGCTTTTTCTACATTAATTTAAATGAAAAAATGAAAATTGTTTGTATTAAAGTTTTTAACTAACAATATTAGTTTAGGATCAATTAGTTTAAAGCTTCAAAATAGTTTATAAGTTCTTAAAATATAAACAAGTTTTATGAAACATTGTGAAATGCCATTTCTATATTACGAATTAGGTCGGGTAAATTTTTTTAACATTAGGTATATCGACGTGAATGTGGTTTAATAATTAATTTTTATTTAAAAATATTTTTTTCTGAATGCACAGAGATAGATTAAAGGAAAATCTAAGCTCATTCTGAAACTGTAAATTCCATAGAAGGAAATGTGTTGCATAATTAAGTAATTTCTTCTATTAGATTCGCGTAGAGCGTATCACGTAAAAAGTGGGGAATGTACGCTTCGTCTTCGAATACTTACCTTGTTCAGGGCTAGAATAATGTTTTCCGTGATCGAATCGGCAATCGTGAGGGAAAAGTTTACGGTATGGAATGTATGAAGCAATATTGGTATTGCGAAACACGGTCACTATCGCATCGTAATTTTGGCCAAGATTATAATAGACTCGTTGAGTTTATATTTGAACAAGTAAAGGTGTCTAAGTTCGGGTGTACCCGAACATTATATACTCAGCGTGAGCGTCAATTGTATATTTCATTTCAGATAAATTACTTTTCTATAACACGTGGCACCGCCCGTTTAAAAAAAAATTTCTCCCCATTTCCTCTTACAATAAAACTTGATAAGTGAAATATCATTGATTCAAAACTATTTTTTGCTAAGTTATAGCTTATTATTCTAGTCTACGACCCTTTTAAACTTGTTTTATATCTAAATTGCCGTGGTCTCTAACCCATCCCGTCCATTTTTACTAGAAATATTTTCTGCTATAAGGAAAATATGTGTACACAATTTCGTTACGATATGTTGATTTTTCTTCCAGTTATGGTTCCCGAAACATAGAAAATTACTTACTTAATTGGCGCTTAACCGTCTAAACGGTTATGGCCGTCCAACAAGGCGCGCCAGTCGCTCCTTCGCTCCGCCAACCGGCGCCAATTGGTCACACCAAGGGAGTTTAAATCGTTTTCTACCTGGTCCATCCAACGGAGTGGTGGCCGCCCCCTACCTCTGCTTCCATAGGCGGGTTCCGATAGAAACACTTTCTTGGCCGGAGCATCATCTTTCATTCGCATAACATGGCTTAGCCAGCGCAGCCGCTGCGTTTTAATTCGCTGGACTATGTTGATGTCTGCGTATAGCTCGTACAGCTCATCATTAAATCTTCTTCGGTACTCGCCAACGCGTAGAGGTCCATAAATCTTTCGAAGAACTTTTCTCTCGAACACTCCCAAAGCCGCTTCATCTGCTGTTGTCATGGTCCATGCTTCTGCCCCATATAGCAGGACGGGTACGATAAGTGACTTGTAGAGTATGATTTTCGTTCGTCGAGAGAGGACTTTACTTTTCAATTGCCTACCTACTCCAAAGTAGCATTTATTGGCAAGATTGATTCTTCGCTGGATTTTAGTGCTGTTGTTGTTGTTAGTGTTGATGCTGGTTCCCAAATAAACGAAGTATTTTACTATTTCGAAATTATGGCTGCCAACTGTAGCGTGGTTGCCAATGCGCGTATGCGCTGACTCTTCGCTCGATGACAGCAGGTACTTCGTTTTGTCTTCATTCACCATCAAACCCATCTTTACCGCTTCTTTTTCCAGTTTGGAGTAAGCAGAACTAACAGCGCGGGTGTTTAGGTCGATGATATGGCATCAGCATATGCCAGTAATTGCACGCTTTTATAGTGTACTGTTCCAGTGCGGTTAAGTTCTGCAGCTAGTATAATTTTCTCCAGCATCAAATTAAAGAAATCGCACGATAGCGGGTCGCCCTGCCTGAAACCTCGTTTAGTTTCGAACGGCTCGGAGAGGTCCTTCCCAATTCTGACTGAGCTGATGGTGTTGCTCAACGTCATTTTGCACAGCCGTATAAGTTTTGCGGGGAAACCAAATTGTGCCACATACATTTTCAAAAATTTTAGTGTTTTCCAATTTAATGTTATAATTCAATTTAGAATGTAAAATTCTATTGATACAAAGTTCTTTTTCGCTAAGATATAGCTTATTATTTTCGTCTACGACCCTTTTAAAAATCTTGTATATAAAAGTGGGCGGGGTCTTTAACCGATCTCGTTCATTTTTCCTAGAAATATTTCCTGGTATAGGGAAAATTTGTGTACCCAATTTTATTGCGATCCATTCATTTTTTTTCGAGTTATGGCTCCCGAAACATACAAAATTGCTTAGTCATAAAAGCGCGGTGCCACGCCCATTCTTTTTAACTTGAAGTTTTTCCTATTTATTGTTATAAATCCACTTGGGAAATGAAATACCATTGATATAAAGCTCTTTTTTGCAAAGATATAGCTTATTTTATTCGTCCACGACCATTTTAAAAATCTTTTATATAAAAGTGGGCGTGGTCCTTAACCGATTTCCTTAATTTTTCTTCGAAGCATTCCTTATAGTAAAGGCAACCTCTCTGCCTAATTTTGTTACGATAGGTTTAACGATTTTTGATTTATGATTAATAATATTTGTAAAATTGATTTTATCACAAATGGGCGGTGCCACGCCCATTTTAAAAAATGTTTCCAAATTTTTATCAAGAGTCCACATGTCAAATTTCAGCATTCTAGATGTATTATTTTTTTATTTTTTTTTTTTTATCGTGCTAACGGACGGACGGACGGACATGGCTCAATAAAATTTTTTTTCGATACTGATGAGTTTGATATATGGAAGTCTATATCTATCTCGATTCCTTTATACCTGTAAAGCCAACCGTTATCCAATCAAAGTTAATATACTCTGTGTGCAAAGCACGCTGAGTATAAAAAAAGCTGACATTTTTTTATTTACAAAAATAAAAAATATTGAAAATGTTTTGTATGTATTTGGATGCATTCAAATGGGAAACTTATGCTGAAGTCATTCGTTGCTCATCCAATGCAGTTCGTTCCATCATTGCTATCGAAAGGGTTGGAATGCGAATGGTCGTCCTATTTAGCAACAAACTTTTGGCCGGTGGGATTATCACAGGAGAGGGAAGGTCCAGTGGCCCAGAAAAGGGGTACGCTGCAGTTAATTGTTCTGTCTCTCCTCCTCAGGGTTGTGCCAATGAAAGAATTTCTCAAAGACCACGAATTTGGAGGCTGTGAAGTAGTGGCCTATGCTGATGAACTAGCAATCCTTTCCCGCATATCTTGCGGCACTTTTTACAGGTATACCTGGATACGTTGGCTGTCAGCCTTTTTAGTACGTTTACTGAACTCGCAATACCAAATTACGATACCAGTCATATGTTCACGCATAACACGGTAGCAAATAAGCAATATTACGAGACGGGTATCTCGAACACGCAAAACACGATTCGAGCCCAGATTTTAAAAACAATAAAAAGATTTATGTATATTCAAAACCTTCTTAAAGTAAAATAGAGAAATCAAATTTAGCAATTTTTTCCTACATAACATTTTTTTCCTACATATTGATACGCCCTAGTGCACTGCTATTGTATTTTTTGGGATTTCTGCCCTCAATTCTCATTTTTTGTGCAGGAGATATCTAATTCTACTTTTTAAGACAATTGCTTTAAATAAAAAATACTTACAAACTATAAGAGTGCCTTGCGAAAGCTATCCTATTTAATGAAGCGCCAGGGGGTTTCAATAAATAAAATGGTAAGTTTCTTTTTTTTAATGACAAAATATGTATGTTGGTGTGAAGAAATTAAAGATTAAAATTTTTTATTTACATAACAAAAGTTCAAAGTAAAAAATTTTAAATACAAAAAATTGTAATACTAGGAAATTTTCTTACATGAAATAAAAAAATTTACAAAATGTCTTTAACATGGCATAATAATTACGCTGACTATTGTTAAAATCGTAGTGCGCCGGAAGTTGATGTGTCAAATCAAATAAAAAAAGTACAAATCAGCTATCCCGTGCTGCCAACTTGTATAGTTCCGCCATGGTACAGTGTAATGCAATTTCAATAATTTGGTCTCAATAGGTCTGTATGTTGAAAATCGCATATGAATTTTTTTGCTGCTTTTCGGGCGATTTCAAGAAACTGTGTTAATCAATATTTAAAACATAGTAACATCCTCGATAACTGACGTCTTTTCTTGTCACATCTTCATTCATTTGCAGCAACATTGAATGAACAACATTGATTTCTAAATCATCTATAATTCAGACTTGTGTTGTGTTTCCCCACAAGGAAAGATTGGAAAGATGGGGGGATCACTCAGAGATTCGACATCTCGGTTTTCACGGACGGATCTAAAATGGCTTACGGAGTGGGAGCGGGAGTATTTGCGACTGTCCCGCCCACGTCCTTATGTATGCGGCTTTCCGACTCGGCAAGCGTGTTTCATGTTGAGATTTTCGCTGTTTAAGAGGCGTGTAAAGCGTTAATGGATATCAATGGTAACGGTAACAGGGTAGCCATTTTCCCCGATAGCCAGACGGCTCTTGGGGCCCTCGGGTCAGAGACGATATCATCAAACCTGGTTGGGCAGTGTAGGGAGAGCGCCATGATTCTGGCGAGCGGGCAGATCGTTACCCTGATATGGGTGCCGGGGCATCGAAGCATACAGGGTAACGAGATTGCGGATGAGCTGGCACGGCGTGGAGCGGCTCTTGATGTCTCAGGAGCGAAGGAGGTCCTTGCACCCCTGGGACTCATCAAGGGTCGCATCTCCCAGAACTGGTTGAGTGGGGCCAACAATAGGTGGAATCGGCTGCGGACCTGGAGAGTTTCCAAGAGCATGTGGCCATTATATAACGAAAATCGATCTGTAGCTGTCCTTAAGATGAACAGAAGGGATATATCCAGAGTAGTTGCGGTGCTCACGGAGCATTGGACAATTGGGGTACATGCGGCACGGATGGGACTGGAACACAATACCTCCAGTGGCAGCTGCAAGCGTCCGGAGGCGGAGGAAACGGTTGAGCATCTGTTGTGCGAATGCCCAGCACACTGTCGAAGCAGAATAAAGTTTCTTGGAAAGCCCTTTTTCGAAAGCCTCCCAGAACTCAAGGATGTTAGGCCGGGAGAGCTTCTCAAATTTATAAACTCCACGGGATGGATATAGGGGGACGGGTTTTCCCTGAGGCTCGTGAAAATGTTTTTTAGTCTTCTTACAACACCCTTTCATTGGTTAACTCACGAGTGTGTGGTATCAAAACGGCACATGAGAGCTAATTGGAGTCAATTGGAACTCGCCACTCCAACCAACCAACCAACCAACCGACATCATCCATAAAGAAAGAGGGCTTTAACTCCTGATATCACAGCCTTTGAGTCACACGACTACTCAGAGCCGGATATCGAGCGAAGTCTAAAGACATTTATTACAAACTATCTGAATCATAGACAGTTTTCAAGAAAATGAACTTAACCCAAAAGAGATTAAACAAGAAGTGACACAGGGTGGTGTTACATTCCCACTATAGCATTATTTCGCATCTACTCTTTTCAAAAATTCGCATCTACTCTTTTCAAAAATTTTTACTTGGTATCACATACAGACACATGCATTAGGGTGTCTGATATTTATCAACTTTTTTTCACTCGACACTTCATAAATTTTTACATTTTAAACTACGCGAGCAAAACGACACATTTTCCATTTAAATAACTACAACAAAATATGAAAAATACAAGAACCATAACAAAATATGCATTTAATTTTTGCACATACATAGCTCCTGACAGAAGTACAATTTTTAATGTCAGCCTTCGGAAGATGGTTATTAGGTTCAAGACGCGTCCCCTGACAGTTCTTCCGAATTTTTTGGACGTGTCTTAACTCCCGCCCTCGGTTGCTTTATATGGAAAATCTATTGCATTTGTGGCATGGTTTGAAGAACTAATAATACTAGTTATTATTTTGATAATTTGGTATGAATTTTCAACTGAAATTTTAGGCGGCCATTCGGGACAAAAAGTTTGGGAATAGCAGGCAGCCTGTTATGAATACACATGAGTTGAGTGCTGCTAACTCTCATATGACTGATCCGGATAGTTCCAGTGAGATTTGATCAAGATCGACAGCTGAAAAGCTAATTGGAACGCCTTATATTTTATAACACAGCGGCACAATGAGCGACATCTGTTAACTGATAGATTCAGTAATCGGAAGGTACTCCATAATCACAAATCACACACAGAAGATTGTGCATTCACGAGTTCAAAATTGCTTCGTTCTGCGCATCTACGTCACACTTGACTGCTTCAGCGAATGAAAGAGAGAAAAAAACAAGAGCTGAAGGAAAATGACGTAAAAGTTGCCCATAAAAAACATCTGAACTAATGTTTACATGCGCAATGCGCCATCTTCTATAACCCTGCAAAAATTGTTGGATTACGTGTTCCATTTTCTTCATGTTGGAGTATTCTAACAATACTCCTTTGCAATGCGTTTACGGACCACCATCAGCCGATCATTGCTCGTTTTTTAGCGACAGTGATCACGACACGATGACGATCGAACAGAGTTGCCAAAAGTAAAATATTGAATGCAAATAACTAATAATAAAATTTTACTTTGGCAACTCTGATAAAATGCAACAGCGCACTGGTTGGTGGGGCCGTGTGTAGAAGTCCACGAAAGCGGGGAAAGCTTCTGACCGCCATTCACCTGGGAATTGCCAGAGCGATTCTTTTGCATGCGGTTCAAGCAGCTCACTACTGCCGGTCGCCTGCGGCCAAGTATCCTCTGGGTAGCCGCTAAACATACCGGCGGCCACGAAAAAATAACTGGTACGATGAAGAATGCCGCGTTGCAACCGAAAGAAAAGACGTTGCCTACAGGGCTACGTTAAAAGCGAGCGCGACAAGAGGAGTGTGTGAACGCTATCGTGAGTTGAAAGGGGAAGCGAGACGCCTTTTCAGGAAGAAAAAAGCAGAAGCAGAAAGGCGTGAGTGCGAGGAGCTTGAGCTGCTAGCCACCAGGAATAACGCCCGAAAATTCTACCAAAAAATACGGCGACAGACGGAAGGTTTTAAGACCGGGGCAAACTCCTCTAGGAATGAAAACGGCGACCTTGTAACTGATGTCCAGAGAGTGCTTAGATTATAGAGGGAATACTTCTCTGCTCTCCTAAATGGAGGCAGCAATTCACCGAGCAGAGATGAAGAACCCGATCCCGCAATCGATGATGATGGAATATATGTCCCCCCGCCCGATTATGACGAAGTTAGAATAGCAATAACCAGATTGAAAAACAACAAGGCCGTGGGCGCTGATGGATTGCCTGCGGAGCTATTCAAGTTCGGCGGCGAGGAGTTGGTAAGACGCATGCAGCAGCTTCTTAGCAAAATATGGGCGGACGAAAGCATGCCCGACGGTTGGAATCTAAGTGTTCTTTGCCCAGTCCACAAGAAGGGGGATACTGCAAAATGCACCAACTATCGTGGAATCAGCCTTCAGGCGACAACCTGGCTAGGCCACTCTGACATAATCGGTTTAAGGGCTAGCCGGGGGAGATCTCATCGGCAGCGTCTGTACACCTCTAGGTGCGGCTGCAAGCGGGCGTCTGTCTTGGAGCAAGCGGCTCGCTATATAAACGTGCCAAGTAATATTTTCACCCCCGCTGAGCGGGTTGTGCGCTGGGCTTGGGACCCGCCACGTAAAACCATACTCCAATGAAATATAACAACAAGCCTCGGATAAATACACTCTCTATTGATGACGACCATGGCAAACGTTTGAAGGACAATGAATTGAGGGCATGCACCTGGAACGTCCGCTCCCTGAATGGGATTGGTGCAGATGCCCGGCTGGTTGATGTCCTCGTCAAAGCAAAATCTGACATCACCGCCATCCAAGAAATGCGTTGGACGAAGCAAGGAAGAAAGAAGATCAAAAATTGTGACATATATTGGAGTGGCCATACGAATAAGCGCAGTTTCGGCGTCGATTCGTGGTGGGAGAGAGACTTTGTCGCCAAGTGCTGGCGTTCACGCCTGTGGACGAGCGTCTCGCCGCTATCCGAATAAAAGCAAACATTTTTAATATATCATTCATCTGCGCCCATGCGCCGACTGAGGAGAAAGACGATGAGGTGAAAGACACTTTTTATGAACAATTAGAACGCACATACGAGCGCTGCCCCCGTCATGATATAAAAGTCGTGCTTGGCGACTTTAACGCCAGGGTGGGCAAAGAAGGTGTTTTTGGCCCTACAGTCGGAAAGTTCAGCCTACACAATGAAACTTCTCCTAACGGACTGAGGCTGATTGACTTTGCCGGTGCTCGAAACATGGTCATATCCAGCACGAGGTTCTTGCATAAAAAGATACATCAAGCTACATGGCTGTCTCCTGATCGAAATACTCGCAATCAGATCGATCACATTGTGATAGACGGACGGCATGCCTCCAGTGTTTTAGATGTGCGCACGATCCGAGGACCTAACATCGACTCGGACCATTATCTCGTTGCAGCCAATATACGCACCCGCCTCAACGCGGCAAAAACCAAGGAACAAAAAACACAAGGAAAGCTAGACGTCGAAAAGCTTCAATCACAACAGACTGCCAATGATTTCGCAACTCGACTCTCACACCTGCTCTCTGAGAGCACAACTCATCCTGAAGGAATACAGGAGCAGTGGGAGCATATCTCCAAAGCACTTCGTACTGCCGCCGAGGAAAAAATTGGTTACCGGCGGCCACGAAAAAATAACTGGTACGATGAAGAATGCCGCGTTGCAACCGAAAGAAAAGACGTTGCCTACAGGGCTACGTTAAAAGCGAGCGCGACAAGAGGAGTGTGTGAACGCTATCGTGAGTTGAAAGGGGAAGCGAGACGCCTTTTCAGGAAGAAAAAAGCAGAAGCAGAAAGGCGTGAGTGCGAGGAGCTTGAGCTGCTAGCCACCAGGAATAACGCCCGAAAATTCTACCAAAAAATACGGCGACAGACGGAAGGTTTTAAGACCGGGGCAAACTCCTGTAGGAATGAAAACGGCGACCTTGTAACTGATGTCCAGAGAGTGCTTAGATTATAGAGGGAATACTTCTCTGCTCTCCTAAATGGAGGCAGCAATTCACCGAGCAGAGGTGAAGAACCCGATCCCGCAATCGATGATGATGGAATATATGTCCCCCCGCCCGATTATGACGAAGTTAGAATAGCAATAACCAGATTGAAAAACAACAAGGCCGTGGGCGCTGATGGATTGCCTGCGGAGCTATTCAAGTTCGGCGGCGAGGAGTTGGTAAGACGCATGCAGCAGCTTCTTAGCAAAATATGGGCGGACGAAAGCATGCCCGACGGTTGGAATCTAAGTGTTCTTTGCCCAGTCCACAAGAAGGGGGATACTGCAAAATGCACCAACTATCGTGGAATCAGCCTTCTTAATATCGCATATAAGGTCCTTTCAAGTGTATTGTGCGAAAGATTGAAGCCCACCGTGAACCGGCTGATTGGACCTTATCAGTGCGGCTTC
Organism: Eurosta solidaginis; assembly: GCF_040869045.1. Classification (NCBI taxonomy): domain Eukaryota; kingdom Metazoa; phylum Arthropoda; class Insecta; order Diptera; family Tephritidae; genus Eurosta; species Eurosta solidaginis. Next base: position 184,432,758 of record NC_090323.1, read on the forward strand.
AGACCTGGTAAATCTACCATCGACCAGATTTTCACAATGCGCCAAATCTTGGATAAAACCCGTGAAAAGAGAATCGACACACATCACCTCTTCGTCGACTTTAAAGCCGCCTTCGACAGCACGAAAAGGAGCTGCCTATATGCCGCTATGTCTGAATTTGGTTTCCCCGCAAAACTTATACGGCTGTGCAAAATGACGTTGAGCAACACCATCAGCTCAGTCAGAATTGGGAAGGACCTCTCCGAGCCGTTCGAAACTAAACGAGGTTTCAGACAGGGTGACCCCCTATCGTGCGATTTCTTTAATTTGATGCTGGAGAAAATTATACTAGCTGCAGAACTTAACCGCACTGGAACAATATACTATAAAAGCGTGCAATTACTGGCATATGCTGATGACATTGATATCATCGGCCTAAACACCCGCGCTGTTAGTTCTGCTTACTCCAAACTGGAAAAAGAAGCGGTAAAGATGGGTTTGATGGTGAATGAGGACAAAACGAAGTACCTGCTGTCATCGAGCAAAGAGTCAGCGCATATGCGCCTTGGCAACCACGCTACTGATGGCAGCCATAATTTCGAAATAGTAAAAGACTTCGTTTATTTGGGAACCAGCATCAACACTAGCAACAACTTCAGCACTGAAATCCAGCGAAGAATCAATCTTGCCAATAAATGCTACTTTGGACTAGGTAGGCAATTGAAAAGTAAAGTCCTCTCTCGGCGAACGAAAATCATACTCTACAAGTCACTTATCGTACCCGTCCTGCTATATGGGGCAGAAGCATGGACCATGACAACAGCAGATGAAGCGGCTTTGGGAGTGTTCGAGAGAAAAGTTCTTCGAAAGATTTATGGACCTCTACGCGTTGGCGATGGCGAGTACCGAAGATTTAATGGTGAGCTGTACGAGCTATACGCAGACATCAACATAGTCCAGCGAATTAAAACGCAGCGGCTGCGCTGGCTAGGCCATGTTATGCATGTGAATGAAAGATGATGCTCCGGCCAAGAAAGTGTTTCTATCGGAACCCGCCTATGGAAGCAGAGGTAGAGGGCGGTGGAAGGACCAGGTGCAAAACGATTTAAACTCCCTTGGTGTGACCAATTGGCGCCGGTTGGCGGAGCGAAGGAGCGACTGGCGCGCCTTGTTGGACGGCCATAACCGTTTACGACGGTTAAGCGCCAATTAAGTAAGTAAGTAAGCACTGGTTTTATGTATACATATTATATTAGTTTCTTTATTCACGCAAATGCTAAATAACATAAGAATATTCGTAGTATAAAATATAAGTTGTATTGCCCCTCTTCATTTACTTTCATTTTAAATTAAATTCACTTCGATAATTCTTTCCGACACAATTCCTCTTTAGTACTTTGGCATATGATCCTCTGTGGGTGCTCCATGGAGTACTACAGTGAAAGTACCTTGGAAAGTACTCTCACGTATGTACTCTATGGAATACTCACAAAAAAAGCGAGAGTGGGATCACCTACTCCTCTCCTAGGACATCGCAATGTTAATTGGAGCACATTTTTTGTATGAATACAGATTACATTTGGAGCAGTCCTATACTCCCAAAGGAGTATTCCTTACATTATTTATAGAGTACTCGCGTTTTTTGAAGAGAATTCCATTGTGCTCCATAATAGGTATAGATAAAAGAAAATCGATTTATCTGATTAAAAAGCTGAAGTTACGGCATTGCCACTATCATCTTTTACTAAACATCTATTTATTACTTTCACTCAATGGCAACCATTGTTTACTTATAGCATTGTGAATACATACAAGTGAAGAATCTTTCCATTCTTCCATTGCCATACCTACCTGTCAAATAATAGCTGACAGAGAGAACGGCTGTCGCGAATGGCCAGAAAATGGAAGAAAGGTTTGTTTTTTGCTCGCGGTTGTTAAATTGAAGTGCCTTGAATTGCTCATTTGTGTTTCAAATCAGCTTTTCTTTTAAATGTGTATACAGAAAATCAGACTACATATCAATATTTATTTCTAAAATTTAGTTTATAGATAAATGTGAGCAGCCAGTTAAGCAAACATGTTAAAATATGTAAATAATGCAATATATCAGTTGTCTCCAAAATGTTTGAGAAACACTATTGAGCAAATGATTTAAGTAATCGCACAGCGATTTAACAGGTGATCGAGGCTGTTTACTATTGTGAACGTTTTTGCCAAACATTCGCCACTTGTATGAATTCACAATGCTATATAGTTTGGCAGCTTAAATTGAGGTTATGTTGCGAATAGAGTGGAAGGCACTCGAATTCTGTGAAAGAGTATAAGCAAACATTTTCTTTCAATTACTGCAATTAAGGTGTCCTAGATGCTATATATTCCAAAATTATTACATTTTATGTCTGTTTAAAAATTTAACTTGAATTTCCCTAAAGATTTCCGTAATATGTCCATTATTGATGTTTGTGTGTGTGCTAATGTTGAGCGATTTTCAACCTAGTAATGAGACGGCTTAAGTTTGTAATAAGAAAACGTAACGTAAAATACGCAAAACTACCCTGTAGAAAAAGAACTAACTACGAGTTAACTATATGGCTTGGTATAAGCTGACTGGTTACCCCTCATGACGTGACATCGAAAAAGCAGTGAGCAGTTGTGAAAATTAGTTATTTTCAATATTCCCCTAAAATAGTCAACGAAGAGGTAACTTGTTTTTAGCAATTGTCAGTTTTTTCTTGTAGGGTAGTATAAGGAGAATAAGTCAAGTTTTGGGAAAACATAACCCAATAAGGAGAAAGGGAAAATTTATATCGAGAGTACTTAAGCTGCATAATAATGAATGACATTGTTTCTTTCAACATCTAAACACTTAAGCTTTTTCATTATTGGGTGGAAACGATATATATTTGTTAACGTATCTTTGATTTCCTCAAATAAATATAATTTTATTAAATAAAAAATAAATTAACACAAGATCACATCAAGTAAAATATAATTGGATATGAAGCAATGATAGATTTTTTTACCTTTTTTGTTTCGCAAGTTTTTTTTTTGTTTGGTTTTTGGATATTTATTATATGGGAAAATGTTTAGATTAGAATATGTTCTATTAATTTTCGTTATTCACTTTGAATGTTATGTATATGTATATTAGTATGTAAATATTATAGGAAAAAATAAGCAAGAGAAAAATTTCGTATGTAATTTTTAATTGTTTTTCAGTTTTATAAGATTATAATTTAAGAAAGGTTAAGTCAATTAGAATTAATATACATACATGTAGGTGCATGCGTTTTACAAATTTATACCTATAAAGATTTTGCATCTACATAGAAAATAATTTTATGTTTATTAGGATTTATAAGAATTTACTGTTTTAATTCGGTATTTACGTACATATAAAAAATTTTTAAGAACCGACACTATTATTTTTTTAAAACTAATTTTAGTGAGAGTTACGCAATTACAATAATCATACATCACTGTTCCGGTTTTCTATTTCGAAATAATTTTTCGCGTTTGAGTTAAACAAAAAAAATTTGTCAGAGGCTCTTTCAATAAGCTTTAAGTTTAAACGAGCCGAACCCGTACGCATCTTGCGCAACCAATATAAAAGTCTCTTATCAAATATCAACAGAAATCAGCTGTTCTATCAATCAATTAAAACTTACAGCTTGCGCTGCCATCTGGCTTATGGTAGCAACTGCCGGTAATGCAGTGAAAACATTCACAATAGTGCCATAGTACAAATAGATTTCTTTGTGTGCTCACAATCGATTATTTTTAACAAATTATTTTAATAAAATATAGCTAAACAAAAGCACTACGACTAATAATGCCCAAAGTTCGCTAATCGAATCACGAATCCCCATCTTTACACCAAAACTTTATTTATAGATTTGGATTCCAAATAAGAGCGCAAAAAGGACCCGTACATAAAAACAGCAATTAGAAATAATATATATGATTCTTTTTCCAGTCTAGTGAGCCCAGTCGTTATTGGATTTGAATTTTCTCTTTAAATATTTTCCAATTTAAGCTACAAATTTGGCTTGTTTTTGGAGCAATTAGGCCGATTCTTACAGTAAAAAAAAAAAATGCCTTCATCAGGAATTACAGCAGCGAACAGAAAAATAGCAGTGATCAGTTTTAGCAAATTTCGTCATTTAAATTATTTTTTGTTTTTTTTTTTTGTTAGATTTGGAGCTTTTCAGCGGTTAAGTACAAGACAAAAATATTAGATTTTTCCTCTATACTCCTATGGGGTGATCTGTTATTTAGTTACAACAATATTAAATCAATAACAAAAACAACATTTGCACAATAATTTTCACTTAAACTTACATTCAAAGAGAAAATGCAATTAATTTAATATTAATCATAATGTATCACACATTTTTTGGTGGTAAATTGCAAAAAAAAAAAAATATATACATCACTAAAGTCTTGCTTCTTCTTCTTTTTTGATTTTTTTAAGTTTTCGATATTTTTAGAAAAACACATCCGATGAATTATGAAGCTTAAATCAATCTCAAAAATGTTTTCAAACAAATTTTACGAAACTTTCGAACTTTTTATTTGGAGTGTTCTGCATTTTTCTGAGTATGCAGTTTTGTAGCCCACTCAATTTACAAAATTTTTCCTCCATACAAAGTGTGAACATGTTTTTCTATATAGACCAAAAGGAAGGTTCCATGAGAAAGTGAACATGGGTGCGTGACTGATTTTTCTTATAAAACTGGAGATAGTGTGGATACAAATGTTGTAAAAACTTTCAATCAACCTTAAAATATTGACTTAATCTTAAAGCTAATTTCCTTTACCTTTTTTGTACTCTTAAAGTGAAGTGCTGACGTAACAATTGTTGAAATGGCCTGTTTTGAGAAAGCTGTCAAAAAATTTGTGATTTACCACTCGAGTGATTTATGACAAAAATAACTTACGCAATTCATCTCTATTTAATGAAGCTGATTTAAATATCAATTTATAATAGCCCTATTTTCTCGTTATTAGATCTCTCGAACAGTATTAGCTGTGTCCACCAAAGTCGAAAGTTGTTATCCTAAATTTTGCAAGTCGTTCTTTTATCTCATATTTGGTTTAATATGTTTAAAACTCGTTTTAAATATATCCAACAACTCAGTTTTGATTTCGTTGAAGTTGTTTAGGAATTATTAAACAATAGCTGTGTTTTTTAAACGGTTTTATTGTTTTATTTAGTTAGACTCTGTGTAGCGAACAGAATATTGTAATTGAAATTTAAGTAACTTCCAGATAAGCTACAAGCTTGAAACTTGGAATATAGTTCAGAACCCGATGACAATTCAATAATAAGAAAAAAAAAAACTCCGATAGGTGGCGAATGAATCGAAACATTTCAAAAAATCGTATTTGCGGTCCGATTAGGCTCATATTTGGAACACATATTGCATACATGAATAAAAAGCGACATATGAAAAAATCGCCGCCAGGTGTCGCAAGGATCGAGATAGTCAAAATACCGTATTTGGGGCCCGATTTGGCTCATATTTGGAACATATTATATTCATGAATAGAAAGGACATAAAATATCGCCGCCAGGTGGCGTAATGATCGTAATATTCAAAAATATCATCTTTGTGGTCCGATTTGGCAGCATACTCAAAAAATTCAGAGAACTCCAACAAAGAGTGCGAAATGTTTGTAAATATTTCTCGAGTTTTCGAATTTTTCCCGAAATGTTTTTAAAACTGATTTGCATAGTTTTAGTTACAAGTTTTATAGAAGGTTTTCCTTAGAATATCGAAAACAAAAAAGAGAAGATTGAAATTAACAAAATTTGTTAAAAATTGCCACTGCTATTTTTCTATACGCTACTATACATATGATATAACTATCAAGTTTCACAATTTTATCGAAATTTTTCGACATCGAAAAAGTGATTTCGTACATTTTCAATGTCACTATTATTCATCGTCCAAAAAAATTTGTAAGTCAAAATTCATCAACATATCTAAATTTTTACTCAAGTTATCGTCTTAACGGATGGTCTAAGAATCTTATTTATAAAAACCGAAACAGGACTCACAGCTATGAAGAGATCTACTTTTTATGAAAATTTACGTTTGGCCTTACCTTTTCCTTTTTGTTGCGTTTGCGTTGTTTTTTAGATTCAAATTCCGAATCATGGCTGTATCTTTCATCATCAGAATTATGATCGGATTCAGCACTATCGGATTCGGTTGCTTTGCGCTTCCTCGATTTCCTTTTCTTTGACTTACTGTAAGAAGAATTGAAAGAATGGTTTAAAATACAACATGAAGATATTGCATATTTTGATAAGTTATAAACAGTTATAATTGTAGCAAATTCTGCTCTATTGGTTTTTATTGGTAAATGTTAAATATTTTTGTTTTCAGAGATACATATACATAATTCATCGAGAAAAAAAACATGATATTCAAGCGCCTACGTTTTTTTTATGCATAAAGTATATTTGACTGACAAATGTTGTACAATTTTTTTCTGAAAAATATGCGAGTATGCGAATAAGTGTAAAATAGTGTAGTTTTCTTAAACAGTTTGAAAAAATTAAAAATGGGATTGTTTTCATGATGGAACGTTGACCTTGTTAGAAGCGGAAAGTTTCTTGTTTACTATGGGTTAAAACCATAAATTAAAAAAAAAAAAATTAATTAACCTACAGCAGCGAACAGAAAAATAGCAGTGGCAATTTTTATTCAATTTCGTCAATTAAATTCTTAATTAACTTTTTGATAGCAGATCAAATGAAAGAAATTACTAAGCCTGGGTTTTGACCAATGGGTTGCTTTAGTGCAAGAGAATTTCCACTATTATGCCCCAACGACGCTTCGCTAAGCTCTTTAGTTTCATTAAGACTGCATGCACTAAAGTAGCTTATTGGTTAGGTTGAACTGGCCGGTCCATGAGGACTTCACATAGACAATAAGTCCGTTGTGTTACCAGAAGTTTGTTTTAACGACCAAACTGAAAAACCCTATAAAAAACCAGTACTTATGTTATAAGATAACTCCGTCCTCTTGGCAAATACTAGAAGCTTCCTAGGACTTAAGCCACTTGCTGCTTCTAGATCTGACAGCTGTGTTACTCCTAATAGCTGGAGTCTTAGCCTGGCAAGCGCAGGGCACGAGCACAGAACGTCCTCGATCGTTTCCTCCTCCAGCCCGCACTTCCTACATCTGCTATCACTGACCAAGCCTAATTTAAAGGCATGTACGCCAGAAGGCAGTGTCCAGTCAGAATACCCGTCATGAGTATACAGTCCTCTCTTTTTAATGATAGAAGCAACTTTGTTAGTCTAAGGTTGACCTACACATAATCTTCGACAATTTGCAGCCCCGCGTTTGAACCTACGCCTTTCCTGCTTGGTCGATCATGTGCAGCTCTCGCCCACTCTAATTGGGACGTCTACGGAGTAAGCTTCAATGGATGCGTCCTTGTTAGCTAGTCCATCCGCTTTTTCATTCCCATCTATTCCCATATGCCCTGGGACCCAATATAGTTCTATGCTTCTCCCTGTCCCGATTCTCTCCACGCAGAATGGCATACAGTGCAGCTGTCGGGGTTGTTTTCAGGGCTCCCGGAATGCTAAGCATTGATAGTCTGCATATCCCCTCTAATTTTCGGAGGTAAGTTGTTTTTTGTGTGGCTTTCCACCATGCAAGAACTCAATAGTATAGCATAGGGCTTACAATCGCTGTAAAAATCCAATGAGAAAGAGAATGCAATAAGCCCCACGTACACCCCAGCATTCTTTTACATGCATAAAGTGCCGTTGAAGCCTTGTTGTTGTTGTTGTTGTAGCAGTGCTTCGCCCCACCTAACAGACGCGACCGATCACAAACTGTCATCAATATCCTCTAACGGGAGTCCAAGGAAACTTGCTGTTTCAACAGGGGTGGACCATAGGGAAAGGGGTGTTAGAGGCGTTGGTTCCACATTACAATTAAAGAGATGGTTGGTGTCATGTGGGGACACATTGCAAGCGGGGCATACATTTTGTATGTCGGGGTTGATTCTGGATAGGTAAGAGTTTAACCTGTTACAGTATCCAGAACGAAGTTGAGCCAGAGTGACACGCGTTTCCCTGGGGAGTATGCGTTCCTCTTCCGCAAGTTTTGGATACTTTACTTTGAGTACTGGGTTCACCGGGCAATTCCCGGCATAAAGGTCCGACGCCTGTTTGTGGAGTTCACCAAGGACCTGCTTGTGTTTTTTCGCTTCATACGGCTGTGTTCTCAGATGCCGTATTTCCTCAAAATGCTTACGGAGATGACTCCTTAAGCCCCTAGGCGGTGCTGGCTCGTCAATCAGATGTCTGTTGGGATGCCCAGGTTTCTGGGTATTCAACAGGAACTGTTTGGTCAGCATCTCGTTTCTTTCCCTGATGGGGAGTATTCTCGCCTCATTATGTAGATGGTGTTCTGGGGACATAAGAAGACAGCCCGTGGCAATTCTGAGAGCAGTATTTTGGCAGGCCTGTAGCTTCTTCCAGTGGGTAATTTTTAGGCTTGGCGACCATATGGGTGACGCGTAGCACGTAATCGGCTGGCTAATTGCTTTGTATGTAGTCATGAGCGTTTCTTTATCTTTTCCCCAGGTACTGCCAGCAAGGGATTTGAGGATTTTGTTACGGCTCTGAATTCTCGGAACAATTGCGGCTGCGTGCTCACCAAAATGTAGATCCTGATCAAACGTCACACCCAAGATTTTGGGGTGTAGGACAGTCGGTAGCGTAGAGCCATCGACGTGGATGTTCAAAATGGTCGACATTTGGGACGTCCATGTTGTAAATAAGGTCGCGGAAGATTTAGTCGGTGATAATGCCAGGTTTCGCGAGGCGAAAAAACTGGAGAGATCAGGGAGGTAGCCGTTTATTTTATTGCATAGCTCATCGATCTGTGGGCCTGGGCCTGTGGCCATTACTGTGCAGTCATCGGCGTAGGAAACGATTGTGACTCCTTCCGGTGGTGAAGGTAGTTTAGATATGTAGAAATTAAACAAAAGTGGGGATAGGACACCACCCTGTGGCACCCCTTGTTTAATTCTCCTTGGCTTTGATGTTTCGTTTCTAAATAGCACCGATGCCTGCCGACCACCCAGATAATTTGCGGTCCACCTTTTAAGACATGGGGGAAGGGTAGACCCTTCCAGGTCTTGCAGTAACGAGCCGTGGTTGACCGTATCAAAAGCTTTTGATAGGTCTAGCGCTACGAGTACTGTTCTATGGTGGGGGTTTTGATTTAAACCGCAATTTATCTGGGTACTAATGGCATTTAGCGCGGAGGTAGTGCTATGGAGTTTTCTGAAGCCATGCTGATGGGAGGCTAGTTGCAAATTTGCTTGGAAATAAGGGAGCAAAATGGCTTCGAGCGTCTTTGCTACTGGCGATAGGAGAGATATCGGACGATACGACTCTCCTATGTTAGCTGGTTTACCAGGCTTTAGTAGCGGGACCATTTCTCGGGTATGACAAAGGTGGAAAGAGACAGGTTGAAGACCTGCGCTAAATATTTGAAACCCTCTTTCCCTAGGCTTTTAAGCATCGGCATGGCTATGCCGTCTGGGCCCACTGCTTTGGATGGTTTAGCGCGACCAATGGCGTCCTCAACCTCTTTAGCGGTGATGGTGATTGGTGACGCGCTGAATTTGTGTTTATGTGCGTGTCTGTTGGCCCTCCGTCTAACTTTGTCGACCGTAGAATGCATTATATATTGTCGGCAGAAAAAGCTCGCGCATTTTTTCGCATCCGACAGCACTTTGTCGCCAAAGGCGATGGAAACTTTGTCTTTGTGCTTAGTCGGATTCGATAGGGACTTTACGGTGGACCAAAGTTTACCCACACCGGTAGAGAGGTTACAACCTCTTAGGTGCTCCTCCCATTTCGCCCGCTTGTGTTCATCCACAAGCAATCTGATGCGTTGGTTTATATCCCTTATTTGGGGGTCGCCGTTTACGAGTTCTGCGCTCACGATTGAGATATCTGGCGAACTGTGACAGCTTCCTACCATACGTGTGGGGGCGTCTCCGTTTATTGTGCAGAACGTCGTTTCTTCTATTTGATCCGCCAACATCTCGCCCCTACTGTCCGCCCGCAAATTTGAATGCCATAGATCATGATGGGCATTGAAGTCGCCTAAAATAATGCGATTGTTTCCAGTGAGTAAGGCTCTAATATTAGGGTGGTATCCACCGGGGCAACAGGTGGCAGGGGGGATGTAGATGTTGATGATTTCTAGGTTTGCATCGCCTGACCGGACAGATAGGCCTTGACGTTCTAAGACGTTGTCCCTGCGGTCGATGCCAGGATCAAATATGTGATATTGCACAGAGTGGTGTATTATAAACGCGAGGCCGCCTCCATTTCCGCTCTCGCGATCTTTCCTGTGGACATTATACCCAGAGCAGGACTGCAATGCAGATCGTGCTGTGAGTTTAGTCTCTTGAATTGCAGCAATGCGGATGTTGTGCCGCTTCATGAAATTGACTATCTCCGTAATCTTCCCAGTTAGTCCATTACAGTTTAACTGCAGAATTCTGAAGTGCATGAGGAGACGTCGCCACTCTGGGGGTAAGTGACGGGTGACTACGCCTGGGTTCAGGAAGGCCAGGACGCAATTGCTGTTGTGGCCCTGGGACTGGGCGTCCTTGGGCAAGCATTGGGGTACCCGGATGATTTGGGTTTGCGACCTGGCAACATGGCGCGATGAAACCCGCCGAGGGGTAGCCGTCGCGGAGGCCAGAACATCTAGGAAAGTGGCACCACCCGAGGAAGGAGCTGCATTGGGCGGATGTCGCAAACATATATATTCTGTGCTGGCAAACGGTGCAAACGGAGGTAGGGACTAAGAGTCTGTTTCCCTGACCTACACGATTGCTGCCGGAAAAGAGGGGGGGAGAAGACGGGGGCAGGGGCTGTTGCTCAGCATTGCTTCCGACTCTACTACGAAGATTGTAGTTATGAGTGGTAGCAGCTGTTTGAGTTGTTGGCGCCGTAAGGCGCGAGCAGCAGCGGGTACTTGTTGTGGCTTGCTGAGCAGCGGGGCTGCTGGAAGGTAATGGGGGGGCGCTTAGACGTAGACTACGGGACGCCCTTGGGCGTGAACAGCAAGGAGCCACAAAAGATTTATAAAAGTTACGTGGACGTCGGGTTTTGGGATCAAGCCCAGAACAACCTGTCCGATGCAACCATCCCTTACACGAGACACACTGAACAGAGTATGACCGTCCTAAAAAGATTCTTTTCCGGCAGATGCAGCAAAACCATTTCTCAGGACCGAGGTCAGGAGACGGACCCGGATTGGATTCGATACCTTCCCGGAGCAAGAGAATATGGAGCAGTCCTGCTGCAAGGAGCTGCTGGGAGGATGACAATTTGTGGGAGGGACGAAACAAATTAAATGGGGTTACACTGAAATGACAGTCCTTGGTCAGGAAAAATCCCGAGTCGCTCCGGTACATAGAACCGACTGCCTTGGGAAGCCTTGAAGCCTTCTTCACCCTCTCCTCCACGATGAGCTTCCATGACAGTTTACTGTCTAGGATGATTCCTAGATATTTTGTGCAAGGCTTCTCCTGTAGGATCACCCCTCCTAACTTAGGCCTCATCCAATTAGGGACCTTGTACCTCTTTGTAAACAAGACCATATCCGTCTTATCCGCGTTGACTTTCAACCAGACATTTGATGCCCAGGTATGAATATCCCGAAGCGCCCGATCCATCAAAGAGCTAATAGTTGGAAGGCACTTTCCTGCGTAAGTCGTAAGTTTTACGAGTCGCTCATCGAATCGCCTGAGCAGTTGGTTGATGACCAACGTCCACAGCAGAGGTTATAGCACCCCTCTTTGCGGCATTCCCCTGTCCACTGAATTCGTGGCCTCGTACAATCCCCATTGTGATGTAATCTTCCTGCAATTTAACATGCAGCGGATCCATCTCGTTAAGGCTGGATGTACTTCAATGTAATTAAGACCATTCATAATCGCCCATTTAGAAACATATTGAAAGCTTATTGGTTAACAACTAGTCTAATTTCAACTAAATTCCTTTTTTTCATATGTTAAGGTGAAGCTTCTATAACTTTTAGTCTAACAAAGTACAAGTTATAGGTCTCTCAAAATTCGCACTGGTTTTTAACAGTTTTTTTTCCAAAGGGTGTTTCAGATTTTATTTATTTATGTACAAATATAAAATAAGAAAATTTTCACACACAGCTATTTTTCTGTTCGCTGCGCCGTATAATAGTTTTTTTTTTTTGATATTTATTCTCAAATTAAATCTTTATATTGTAAATTTTCTTTCATTTTTTTCATTTTTTTATCAGGTTATTATCCTTTTGTTGAACTGTTTTCGATCATAACACAAACAAACACACATTTAAAAATAATATTCGCCCATATATCACTAGCACCACTGATGTTCCCATATATTGGATGCTAGTGCCAAATATTAAATATGTGAGCAAAACATCCTGAGAGGGTGTGGTACCGCCCACTTCTAAAAAGTTTTATATAACACATATACATATATTTAATCTAATTACAATCTGAACCATGTATAATGAGAATAGCAATATCCCTGTAAATTATGTCGAAACGCACCGTCAATGAGTTGATTAAGACATTTGATACTTTGGCTAACCTTTCGATCGATTTAAAAATAATTTTCGATAACCGCCGTGGTGTGATGCTAGCGTGCCTACCACACCGAAGATCCGTGATTCACTACCCGGGCAAGGCAAGCACTCCGAGTGTATTTCTGTCATGAAAAGCTCTCAGTGAAAACTCATCTCCCTCATCGGATGCAGTTCGGGTCGACATAAAACAAGTAGGTCCCGTCCCGGGAATTTGTAAAATTTCTTCGTAGGTTATCGCGCTTTACTTTGATTTTATTTTTTATCCATAAGAAATATTCGTAAGAAATAGCTTTACTGTCGATAAAATATTAATTTGCAAAAAATGTGAAACAACGTGATTCAAGACGGACAAGGCGACAGATGTTTCAATTATACCTTGTAAATCTCTTCAAAGCCTTTTCTCACGCGAGTGGGATTCGAGCCCGCACTCCTGCGATGATTAAACTGTTAACAACTATTAACTTCACTTGTATGTATGCTTGGTTGCAACTTTCTAGGCTAGGCGCGCAAAGGAGAGTTAGACCCATCTAGCGGCAATTATTGAAGACTAGCGGCAGTGGTTAAATAACTTTCTACAAAACAAGTGGTGCTTAATAGCGGAGACAGGAACATCTGTGCTACGGTGCTATCAACATCAAATATCTAAGTGGATTGTAGATACTAAAACGGCACCATATTTGCGTGTATTCCCAAAACATATTCAAATTTGTTGGCGCGATTTACCTCCGATGAGATTTAGGCCAAGCTTTTCTCCAATTTGCGTCGTTCCCGTTCAAATTGACATGTTTCATGCCTACATTAGTGACCCGTATTAGAAAACATGTTTCTAATTAAAATTTGTTTCTAAATTTTTGACGTTGCTTCGCCGGTGAATTTAACCTACCAATTCGGTTCTCCTAGAGAGAAACAATAACACGACACATCAAACTATCGAACAAGGTATTATTGGCAAGAATATAAGTCCAATGATCATTCGATGGGTGATATACATTCTAAAGAGAAGAAAAATTAGTCTTGATCTGGGAGGGACAACTGTGTCACTCTTTCCTCTCTTGTGGACCCTAGGCACATATGATCCCTTCAGTTACTGAAATCCAAAGGATTTGACTCGCAAGGGTATGCAGATGACTTAGTAATATGCCTCACAGGGATGGACGAGTAAACTATATCCAATCACATGCAACAATCCCAGCGTGCCATAGAATGGTGCTGTGATATCAAAGGACTATCAATCCTAACAAAACTGCCCTGGTGCCTTTTATCCGGAGAAGAAAACTATCCATGTCAGAAATGTTTATACTCCCAGCGAAGAGAGTATCAGCCAAACTCATTAATCTAAGCAGATAGAACGTACGACTTCTCACTATACGTGACACTGTAGTTTACGATATCGCCTTAATAAGTTAAATCTATTGGATACACAAAACTGTGACTTTTGTGAGCTGGTGATGAAACGCCGGTTCACATTCTTTGCGAATGCGTCGCTCTGGCAAGGCAGAGATCCTCCCATCTAGGTGGCGTGACACACAGGCCTGAGTAGGTACTTAAATACTGTGACCAATATTAGCATCACTAAGCTGCTACTAAATAAATGCACAACAACAATAAATCAGCCACTCTTATGTAGTAGACGACGAAGAGATATCTCACACACACAAATATGTAGTCATCAGCCGAAGTAGTTACTCACACATAACACGCATATGGGGATTCAAGGGGTTGTGTAGCGCAATATATAGCTTCTCCAACCCAATTGTCAACCTCACCGTCGAGCGGCGAATCCCGTTTCACTAACAGACGAGGCTCTGGCGACCCCAAGCTCCTCATGGAACTTGGGGGTGGGGAGGGGGAGGATGGCCTGAAGGTGTAATGTGGTCATATAAATCGTTCCCGAGATGGTCGGGCCAGCACCTAACAACAACGCATATGGCTATGTGAGAGGTGTGGTTTACAGATATACATGTATATAGCTGGTAACTAACCACGCATGAGCTACAACTGTTCGCGAAATTACTAGACCTTAGGAGAAATGGATGAACGAGGAAACGATAGTATAAAAGCAGCGCAAGCTGAGTAATAACGAATCGTTCCCACTCAGCATTTAGATGATTAAATTTTCAATTTCCCTACATATAAATACAATTTGATTACTCTTTCTGACTAAATAATGAGTTAACATACAATTGAACAAAAGAAATAATCAAATATGAATACTTTTGATGATTAAGAACGAAAAGCACTTTTCGATAACTTTTTGGAATCATTTTTGAAGTCATTTGATGATTAAATTTTAATATTTCATAAAAACCAACAAAAAAATAATCAAATATGCTTACTTTAGATGATCAAAAACTGAATATAGTTTTTAAATCACATTTTGGAATCATATTTGAATCAAATTTGTTTACTTTAGGTGATCAAAAATTTATAATAATTTTTAATTCAGTTTAGGGTATTACAATGGGCCCATTGGTGGCCTAAGTAGTGAGCTGTAACGATAGAGTCCAGCTCAGCCCTTGCAACCTAACCTAACCGAACCTAATTCAGTTTCTCAATCTTTTCTGACTATATTTGTTAACTGAATAATGGGTTTTATACTTGTTAAAATTTTACTTTTCATTGAAAATCTTACTTTTTTACATACACACATTTTTTCAATCATGAAGTTCAGAAAAAATATGTATGTATAAAAAATTGGTATTATTAAGACATTCTTCAAGACAATGTAATGAATGCAAATGCTGCTCGTGCCCGAAGATTTCCCCAACCATTTCTCCACCTTCGGCTTTGCAGAAAATACATAATAGTTGGACAATACAAAAGTGGTGAGCTATTTGAACCCCAGGTAAGTGAAACTACCTTGACATACCTGGATACGGCTTCAACATCCCATACCGTATCGTATTTTAAGATATTGACGATCATAGCTGATGTTGGATGTTGTAGTCGCAGGTGTATATCAGTCAAGTTTGTTTGCGAGTTAGTGGTTCCTATAGCTCACTTCCGCATGCTTTCTTCCCCTGATGAAATAAGATTATTATGTAGTATCTTATTTTGAATGAGATATGAAGAATAAATGCATCATAATCGCATTTAAAAATGATTCAAAAATCTCAAGCAAATCGATTGAAATATGTTCGCGAATATGATCAGAAAATGACTGTGAAAAGTAGTCAAAATTACTCTAAAACAATTAAAGCTCAATTTTACAATGATATGAAATATGAATAAAAAGCGTTTCGAAATATGAATCATAAATGATTATTTAAGAACAATCACATTTATGGTACATTTTTCTCCCGACCATAGTTATTTTCGAACAGAAAATGCTTTTAAATTTGAACGTTTTTAATCATCTTGGGGTATGATATTTAAATATTTTTTTATCAAAATTTTCAAAAAATGCTGGCTGGGAATTTGACTTAAACACGCTATTGGTTGCGAAGTATAATTGTGAAGTATTACTCACAAAGTAATTTAAATAAAGACCAGTTTGCAATACTAAATATTGGAGTGATTCGAACGTTAGCAGAAGGTGCAGAAATAACCAGAACTTCCCCTAAATTCGTTACAATCCATTAAAAGCCTCGCCTCGTCGTAGTGCATCGAGGCGTAATAATAATAATAAGTATTTGCATGTTTTAACTCATTAATTAAAATTTAAATTTATACATTGCACTAAACCACCCATCATAAATCTTATTCCAACAGTAAATTATTTACTATTTATGTATGTACAAATTGATTAAGAATTTATTTGGTCATTAGAATGTTCTCTTGAGTGATCTCGAAAATGGTTTACCTTATAGCAAAATCTTCATAATTGGTACGTCTTAAGGAAAGAAAAATGAGAAAATAAATTCTTTTAATTCTTGCGAAATTTGTCTGATATGCTTAAAGCAAAAAATAAAAAAAAAACATATTGAAATTTCAATGTTGACAAATTCTTAATATATATTTTTTATATTTGCTTTTCTTTTAGGAATTTACTTTTACTTGATTGTCTAATTTATCATTCCATTTTGTTATTTTCTGTGTGTAAATTTGTATTTGTTATATTGCAAATGCTACCATGAACTACGTTGTGTGTCTGTATGTATGTTGATATGATGTTAATGATTTTAATAAGTGGAACACTCCATCTCAAATCGACCAACGCACGGTGGGGTATTTGATCAATCTAGCTGGCCAAAACTAAAACAGCAGTTATTTCTGTTAAAAACGTAGTGGTCTACCATCGCGGAAACTGATGCAAATTTGGTACATCGATATAGTATTACATTTTAAGACTTTTCACCTAGGTGTTGCCACTGAGGATGTTTTCACAAGGATACCACATTTTGCCAATAGGGGTATCAGTCTCTTACAAAATTGATCACCACTTAAAAAATCGCGGGTATGCGCAGCCGTTTTTGTTATTAAACTTTGAAACAAACAGAAGCTTGTGTACATTGTGGATAAAACAAGTGTGATAACATCTGCATAGACGTAAAAATTACAAATAGAATGGATCACCTGAGTTTTATTTGACTATCCCTTTCTTATTCTGTATCTCTTTTTATCAACCGCTGAAGATAGCTGGCACTATGCGCCGCCATATTGAACACCCTGTCAAAACGCTGCCAAAATGCGAAAAAGTAGCCATATTGAACATCCTGTCAGCCAGTTGACGGATAAGATATCACACTTGTTTCATCCACAATGCTTATGTATTGCCAAAAAATTACTGATATGATATGACATGAAAAAAATATATATCTTTTTGTTTGAAAGGCTTTTAAAAAATTTAACATTGAAAAGTAGTAGTATTACAAGTAGAAAAAATATGAATAAAAAACACATTTGCCTGTCCTAAAAGAAAATGTAACTAGATTTGATTAAGGCTAAACAAGTGAACAAGTATTTAGGTTAGAGGGTATATTGCTTTCTAATCCAAAAATACATCGAACCGCATACAATTTGTATACAAGTTTAGATATGCGCGGTTAGCTCCGTTGACGTTGCAGATGGGTTTTGGGGTATGTATGTTAGCACGACGCACGCCAAATAGTAAAGCAAGAAGACACTTGTTGCACAAGCTGGTAAACAAAATTCCATAACGAAACATAACACCAAGAAAATTACTAAGAATGCAACAAGCGGTGGGAAATGCATCGTCAACAATTTCAACCAAGTCATAACATCACGAAAATAAGTAGGAATGCAGCAAGCGGTGGGAAGCGCATCGTCAGCGAATTCACAAAGCGGCAGCAGCAGCGCAGTCGGTAGAGCGGCGACAAAATAAGTTAGTTGTAAGAAAATAATATTTGTAAAAGTTGGTTCTAATTCTGACATTGAATAATAAAGGAGCCATAGCTCCCAATAAAAACATTTTTTTTCAACTAAATAACTTTTAGTAATTTAACTGGCGCCCGAGCACGCACCAGCGCGAGTGTCGGAAAGTAGTAGTGCCTGAAAATCAAAAAGTAAGGCCACGCGAGTGACGTATATAAAAAAAAAAAACGTCAAAAGTGCCTGAAAAATAACAAGTAAGGCCACGCGTCTACAGCGGCACCGGGAAGTGGAATAAGCAGTACGACCGAGGTACCCAAGTACCAGGAGGGAAAAGGACGAACACCGAAGCGGCGAAAACCCCACATCCAGCGTTGGACATGATACTAGCGTAAGATTAAATAGTAATAAGTAAATAATTGAAAACAAAAATAATAATAACAATTGAAAAAAAGAGAAAAAGAAATTATTATGAAAAGTATATCTAATTGCGCTTTGTGAAAAAAAAGAAAAATTAAAAGAGAAATTAGCATACAAATCCATAAAATCAAAGATAAAAATTTACACAGAAATCATTGCGAGAAAGTAAATTGAGTTGCGCTTGTGAAACAAAAAAGAAAAGGAAATTATTGTGAAAAGTAAATTTAATTGCTTTTTGTGAAAGAAAGATTAACTAGAAATTAGGAAACAAATCCATAAAGTCTAAAGAAAATATTATACAGAAATCATTGTGAAAAGTAGACAGAGTCGTGCCTTGTGAAATAAAAGAAGAACTAAAAGAAATTAGCAATCAAATATAAAAAAAAAAATCTTTAGGAAAATGCCAGGATCCGCGGAGGAACTCGTTGATCAATTGAACCAACTTAGGTTGGAATACGGAAATACCCGGCAGGGAAATCCTCCCGTCGCTAATACGACGGCAGTAGAATCAGCAGCTATAGAAGCGTTAGATAGAATGAATAGGATTTCCCTTAATGATTTGCCACCAGACCATAGTGTTACATTAAATGCGCAAAATATAAACGATCTAGATAGGGTAACAGATATGGTAAAATGCCTTAGAGAATTCTCAGGACGACCAGGGGAATTTAGCTTTTGGAGAAAAAGTGTCGACAGAATACTAAAAGCATATGAATCTTTGAAAGACACACCTAAATATTTCGCCATACTACATACAATCAGACACAAAATTGTCGGCGATGCCGACACGGCTCTCGAATCCTATAGTACTCCACTAGATTGGACGCATATTAGAAAGTGCCTTATGATGCACTATTCCGACAAGAGAGATATTGGTACTTTAGAATACCAAATGACCACGCTGGCCCAGCGCCACGATGATATTTCTACCTTTTATCAGAAGGTCCATCAACATCTTTCACTAATCCTTGACAAAATTTCCTGTCTCGACTTGGGCGAAGAGTCCATCAGAGCCATGACAAACTCCTACAGAGAGAAAGCTCTGGATACGTTTATTCGCGGGCTTAATGGAGACCTACCCCGTCTCCTCAGTATCCGTGAACCAACCACCCTGCCACAGGCATTGCACCTGTGTCAAAAACTTGATAATATGTCCTTCCGAAGGAACCACGCGAACACTGTGAATAGATCAATTATCAACGGACCGCCACGACTACCACGAAATACCTCAAATTATAACATTAACAGACCCTTCTATCCCGAGCTGACTTATTCCTTAGCACCAAAACCTAGTTTTGCACCGAGGTTGCAACAGTTTAATCGACAACCAAATAGGTACCCAAATAATCCATTCATTCCACAGACAAATCGTACTGGCAACTACAATTACCCCGGATATGACCAAGGATTCCGCACGGGATACTACGGCCAAACCAATCATCCCCAGTATAACCCAAATTTCCGTTCGAACCCAACAGGATACAACAATCAAAATAATTACTCCAATAATAACAGAAATAATATACCACCAAAACCACCAGTACCAATGGATGTAGACCAGTCCATACATTCCAGGCAGGTCAACTATCAAAACCGGCCGCAGAATAACCAAAACAACTTCGCGCAGAAGCGTCCCCTTTCTACCCAACATCCTCACGCACCAAATAAAATGCAAAGAACTTTTTACGCCAATACGGACTACACTAAACCGGATGAATACTACGATCAGGTAGATCCTCACCAAATCTACGAGGATAATCCCGTCCTAACTAATTATGGAAATGAAAATCAACCAGACCACATACCAAAAAGTAACCTTAATTTAATCACAAACAACAATCCGGCCCTGAACGGGCAGGATTGCACCGAACTAGATACTATTCATTTTTTAGACTAACTCCATCTTCCCTCCCCTATTACGAGTTCGTTGCTAGGAGCGGAGATGGACTAGACTTTCTAATAGATACCGGTTCGAATAAAAATTACATACAATCCTCGAGGATAAGAAATCCAAATCCTAATGAGCATACTTTTAAAGTAAACTCTGTCGCAGGAGACATAGAGATCACTCACCACACGTACGTGGATATTTTCGGACACGGCGTAGGCAAAATTAAATTTTTCATTTTACCAACATTAAACTCCTTTCACGGAATAATAGGTAACGACACGCTCAAACAACTGCAAGCAACAATCCACACTGATAAAAATATGATGACAATTTTCGAAAATATAGTTATCCCTCTAAAACAAAGGGTGTCACAAGAAGTGAATAATGTAGGAATAAAAATACCACATCTTTCTGCCGAAATTCAATCAAAAATTAATGGCATAATTGGGAAATGTCCCAATCTGTTCTCGGATCCCGACGAAAAACAACATATACTACTTTAGTGAAGGGCGAAATCCGCACTACCAGCGACACACCCGTATATTCCAAGCCTTATCCTTATCCAATGGCGCTTAAAGAGGAAATAGAAAGGCAAATAGAGGAACTCCTAGATAACGGGATAATTAGGAGATCAAACTCCCCCTATAACTCACCAGTCTGGATAGTCGACAAAAAGTTGGACGCCTCTGGTAAAAAGAAATACCGGATGGTGATCGACTATCAAAAGCTAAATTCAGTTACAATCCCCGATAAGTACCCTATACCAGAAATAAATGAGGTTCTTGCAAACCTCGGAAATAATTCACTATTTACCGTTGTTGATCTTAAAAGCGGATTTCATCAGATTCCACTTCGTGAGTCCGATATTGAGAAAACGGCATTTTCCGTAAACAACGGAAAGTACGAATTTCTCCGATTGCCATTTGGGCTTAAGAATGCCCCTTCCACATTTCAACGGGCACTGGATGATATCCTCCGGCAACATATCGGTGTAAGATGTTACGTCTACATCGATGATGTAATAATATTTGGGAAAAACGAAGAGGAACACTTAAAAAATATTGAATTAGTGTTCAGAACCCTAGAGAGAGCAAACATGAAAATACAGCTAGACAAGTGCGAGTTTGCCAAACAGGAAGTAGAATTCCTGGGGTACGTTGTTACCCCGGAAGGAATAAAAACAAACCCAAAAAAGGTAGAAGCCATAGTTAATATGCCTCCTCCTAAAAATCTTAAGGAACTTCGTTCGTTCCTTGGCATGGCAGGTTATTATAGAAGATTTATTCAGGACTTTGCCAAGATCGCCAAGCCACTTACGGCCATTTTGCGAGGCGAATTTGGAAATATTTCCAAAAACGCATCAAGGAAGCAATTCATTACCCTAGATCAGGAAGCATTAAATGCATTCGACAAAATAAAAAACACCCTTACTTCACCGGACATCGTTCTGTCCCATCCGAATTTTGAAAAGGACTTCGAACTGACCACGGACGCATCCGACTTCGCAATAGGCGCCGTACTATCACAAAATAAAAAACCCGTAACATACATATCCAGAACCCTCAACAAAACCGAAGAATCTTATGCAACCAATGAGAAGGAGATGCTGGCCATTATATGGTCCTTAAGCTCCTTAAGGAACTACTTGTACGGGTCAAGAAAAGTAAATATATTTACCGACCACCAACCGCTTACATACGCTTTAAGTACAAGGAATACGAATAGCAAAATGAAACGATGGAAAGCAATCCTGGAGGAATATAATTACGAACTGAAGTATAAACCAGGGTACTCCAACGTGGTCGCAGACGCCTTATCAAGGATACCTCCTCAAATAAATTCCCTCACTCCCACAATCCACAGTGACGAGAGCTCAAGCCATAACCTCATACCATGTACAGAGGCCCCAATAAACGTTTTTAAAAATCAAATATTTTTCAAGCAAGACGAAACATCTTCATATCAATTTAAAATAATATTTCCAACAATCCATCGTCACATAATTACAGAACCCTAATATGACGATCAAATTCTCGCTACGCACCTAAAACGATACCTTAACCCCTCCGTCATCAACGGAATCAACACAGATGAAAGGATAATGGGCATGATCCAAAACATCTATCCACTACATTTTAGTAACTATAAAATACGCTATACCCAAAAATTAGTTGACGACATCACCAACGAACAGGACCAGGAAAACACCATTTTAGACATCCATAAACGCGCACACAGAAATGCAGTTGAAAACAAAGTACAGATTCTGGAAAAAAGCTATTTCCCAGGAATGCTCAGCAAAATAAAAAGAATTGTAACTAATTGCACAACTTGCAAAGAAAACAAATACGAACGCCATCCCAACCCAAAATTGGCGAGACGCCATACATATCCCGGACACACGGTCCACATAGACATTTTTTTAACAGAAGGTAAAGTAATTATTACTGCCCTGGACAAATTTACGAAATACGCACAAACAAGGAAACTTTCAAGCAGGGCAATAGTAGACGTTAGAGGTCCTTTAAAAGACTTGATTTTCTATTTCGGAGTGCAAAACTGATTGTAATCGACAACGAACCTTCATTGAATTCTAGTTCAATTAAATTTATGATGACGGACGAGTTGGGAATAGAAGTTTTTACAACACCACCATACAAAATCCAGGCAAACGGGCAAGTAGAAAGGTTCCATTCTACTCTGGTGGAAATAATGCGTTGCCTCAAAGAGAATGGAGGACACAGGAACTTTGACGAGCTCCTAGAAAGAGCTGTGTCGGAATACAATCATACTATCCATTCTGTGACTAAAAAGAGGCCAGCAGATTTATATTTCGGTAGAAACGTTACGTTTACTCCAGAAGATATAGAAAGAAGTAGGCAAAGTAACTTAGAGAAACTCTGGCACTTAAACAGAGAAAGGACATAGAATACCACAACAGAAAGAAACAACGTAAAATCATATTTACCAGGTCAAATCATATACGTCAAGAAAAACAGGAGGTTAGGGACTAAATTAAGTAAGCCATATACTAAGGAAATAGTTAAGGAGGATCGAAATAGTACAGTAATTACCGAAAAAAGACAAATAGTACACAAAAGTAGGATACGCAACTAATTAAACGATGTGTAAAACTTCTTCTTTGCAGATTTTTCATACCGCTCTGCCTAGCAGAGGTATAAATACTCGACTACTCTAACTCCCAACTTGTAACAATAGAAAAAGGAACGGCCAACTACAGACCGGAACATTTAGAATAATACACGAGATCGACATTGACAAATACAACGAAATCCTGGAGCATATAGAACTGAAAACACAAGCAGAAGAACTCTATAAAAATCCCAATTATCCCTTCTTACCCCTTCTCATATCACAAATTAAGGCTCATCTAAATAATCTAAAAATAGAAGGAAGATCGAAAAGATCACTAAATTTCATAGGTAGTGCGTGGAAATGGATCGCAGGAAATCCAGACCACGAGGATCATGAAATAGTTTTGAATAAATTAAATAACGTCCTTGAAAATAATAACAATCAGGTTATTATTAACAAACTAACAATAAAAAAGATAAATGAAATTACAAATATTGCAAACAATATTACCAAGGAATTGCAGAATGACAAAAGCAGGGAAATAGAAGCATTTTTGAAATTGAAATACAAATTAGAAATTTTAAAGGAAGAAATCATAAATATAGCATATGCAATTCATTGGGCTAAAGCCAATATAGTAAACTCATATATTATGTCAAGTGAAGAAGTAGACATTGCCAAACAGATTTTCGAAAAAGATAATATTCCGTTTATAAATTTGGACGAAGCTTTAGAATTTTCACAAATTAAAATAGCAACAAATGGCAAAATTATCATTTATATCATAAGTCTACCCACGGTAGAAGAACAAACTTGTAAAACAATAGACATTAGAGCAATAAAGAAAAACAATAAGATTAATAAAATAAATTTCGAATCAATACTTACCTGTGAAAGAAACCTTTATGGTATACAAAAAGAATGTAAACAATACAACTCAATTCAAATATGTTCAAAAAATAATTTGTTAGATTTAAGTAGGGACTATTGTATAAGTAATCTCCTAAACAGCCGCATGCCGAACTGCACAGTGACCAACAGTCAAGACATACCGGAAGTTGAAGCACTCTCACCAGACATCCTATTTTTGAACGACTTTAAAGGAGAAATCGTAATAAACGAAGAAAGTACATCCCTTAACGGCACATTTATAATACACTACAACAACGCTATAATTATAATCAACGGGAAAAAATGTTCCAATACAGAAAAGCGCACAAGTAAGCCCCTACCCGCTATACTCCAGCCATTTTCAGAATCAAATACAACCGAAGAAATATTGTCCCTACAAATGCTAAAGCAGATAAACATAAATAACACGAAACTAATAGAATACACAAAATCTGCAAATCATTTCAACTATGCTACTAATATCAGTATCGCACTGATAGCTATAATCATTATTATATCCATTACAAGGTCAAGATTACCCCTCAAAAAGGCCAACCAACAGCAGCCCATCGAACTGGCAGAGGCTGCAATAGAGGGGCTAAATCAAATATTTCAAAAACCCAGCACCTCAAACGCGGGGGGAGCTGTTAGCACGACGCATGCCAAATAGTAAAGCAAGAAGACACTTGTTGCACAAGCTGGTAAACAAAATTCCATAACGAAACATAACACCAAGAAAATAACTAAGAATGCAGCAAGCGGTGGGAAATGCATCGTCAACAATTTCAACCAAGTCATAACATCACGAAAATAAGTAGGAATGCAGCAAGCGGTGGGAAGCGCATCGTCAGTGAATTCACAAAGCGGCAACAGCAGCGCAGTCGGTAGAGCGGCGACAAAATAAGTTAGTTGTAAGAAAATAATATTTGTAAAAGTTGGTTCTAATTCTGACATTGAATAATAAAGGAGCCATAGCTCCCAATAAAAACATTTTTTTCAACTAAATAACTTTTAGTAATTTAACTTGTATACTATTCAGTGGACATCTAGGAACGCCAGGCAGTATATTTAAACAAAAAAATTGGAATATTTTAAAAAATCGACTTTTGGCCAGCTAGATTGATGAAATACCCCACCGTGCAACAGTAGGAATGCGTTAAAGTAATTAAACAAAGTTTCTTCGTTATTGGATTAGAAAACGTGTCAAGTATACAAAGTACGGGACGGTGAATTCATGAAACGGCCACTTTTAAATAAAAGTGGACTTGGGAATGTTAGTATTTCATGAAATTGAAGTAATACAGAACAGATCTGCGCAAAAACGAACTACAGTCAAACGAGCTACGTAGCTCTTTTCATACCGAATCTTATCTATAGTTTTGTGCAGCGTGTGTGTGGCACACATATTCACGAAATTAATTGCTACATGTGTAAAATGCCGACCACTATTTTAAAAAGTAAAGAAGAGACAGAGACGGACATAGCAAGTGAAGAGATGAGGAGAGAGCAAGAACGAAAAATACAGAGAAAGATAGTGAGAGAGCAAGAGCGAGAGGGAGAGTTTGGAAGAGTCAGGAATAAAAGCAGCAGAAGGAAATAGAGATAGAAGGAAAGTGAGAGAAGATAAGAATAGACTCATAGAGAGAGAGAGAGGCATAGTAAAAAGCGAGAGAGAGAGACATAGAAAGAAATGGAAAAGATATAAAGGATCGGAAAAGACATAGACAGAGGTAAAAAGAGTCAGATTGGTTCACTTTGAATAAAAAGTAAGTATTAAAGCTCATTTTATATGGAACAAGCGATAGAAAGCAAGGAGGATAGGATGGGAAAAGAAAGGAGGGAGAGGAAAAGTGAGAAAACAAAGAGAGGAAATACTGAGAAATCCACAGAAAGAGAAGGGGAGACTGAGAGGTAGGGAGCAAAACGGAGATAAATGAAAAGGGATAGTTTTTGTAAAAGTTAAATCATTTCTGGTGGTAGAGTGTTCGCCTACCTAGGTCCTGGGCTCAAATCCCAGAGAAAGCGTCATCAAAAATTTAGAAAAAAATGTTCAATGGGAAAACAATATTTCTAGGCGGAGTAGCCAATCGGCAGTGTTTTGGCAAACACTCCGAGGATATTTTTGCTATGAAAAGCTTTTCCGGCTTAAAACATGTCAGTACCGTACCGCTAATTCGCAAGAAAAATTAATAAGGACGAAACCATTTGTATGAGTAGCTCCATTTATTGTTGTTGTTTTTATTTTCGACCTTTCAAAAGTTATATAAAAAGAATTTTCGAGCTCTATTATTATTTTTTTCATTTCACTGGAGTAGGGGTTGTCAAAAGAAGATGGCAAACTTAAAATGAAACCAAAACATTGAACATGTTTTCTTACAACACACAAAAATTTCAAAGTTTTATGTTTTCATTCCATTCCATTCGCTAATACCAACACGCACATTTTGACTCTCTGCACAAAGGTATGTTGTTGCTGTAGAGATGAGCCAACCAGCTATCAAATTACTATTGTGTAAGCTGAATTGAGTTGTATGCACACCACTAAATTTAAATCGAAATGCTTCAATTTATTCTTAGTATAAATTTAGAAAATTTGGGAAAATATACAAATATTTTTATTCGTCCAAAAAAGGACAAATCGGAATATTCAAATTTCCGGATGAACAACGATAGCCAAACAAATTCACGCAAATTTTAGGTCGATTTGAGACTGAATGATCCAAGTACTATTGATCTCTAAGTTTGTTTTTGTTGGAGAATAAAATTAAAAAATATTGATTTTTAAGAAAATTAAATAATTTTGTTAGTATGCCTATAATGCAAATATGTACATAGTATGTAATGTTGTTGTTGTTGTTGTATCGATTAGTTACTCCCCGAAGGCTTTGGGGAGTGTTATCGATGTGATGGTCCTTTGTCGGATACAGATCCGATACGCTCCGGTAACACAGCACCATTAAGGTGCTGGCCCGACCATCTCGGGAACGATTTATATGGCCATATTAAACTTTCAGGCCATCCCTCCCTCCCCACCCCCAAGTTCCATGAGGAGCTTGGGGTCGCCAGAGCCTCGTCTGTTAGTGAAACGGGATTCGCCGCTCGAAGGTGAGGTTGACAATTGGGTTGGAGAAGCTATATATTGCGCTACACAACCCCTTGAATCTCCATAGTATGTAATAATATGTATGATTTATCAAAATTTATGTATATGAACATCTAAAACTATTTTAAGTAAAAAAAGATATAAAAATGAAATAACAAACAACTTAATTTACTTACCAAAGATTATTTTGTGCCGTGATGTTTTTGATAATTAATTAATTATGTTAATTATGAACAAAATTTACAACTTTGTTCATGTAGTAGAATTATAAGAAAATGTTGTAAACAAAGAAATGCTTACATTTTACAAAAGTATTATTATTATTATAGATTTTTCGTTTATTCAAATTCATATTTTTCGGTTCAACATGGTTCGGCAAAACACGAACACGAATGCATAATGAAAATGTAATACACACAAAATTTATGTTTATGAGTATGTGGATGCATGAGTAAGCAATTATATTCTCAAAATTTTTTTTTTATATTTAGCGTTTGTTAAAATGATATGAATTGATGATGTTTGCTTGATAATTTATCTGTTTATCGATAATGAGCAATGTGTTTAAGTGTGTTGTTCTGCTTGCTTAATAAGTTAATTAAATTTGCAAAAAAAAATATTTTTTAAGGATTTCAAATGTATTTATGCAGCTACATATGTATATTTAGGTACAAACAGACAAAACTTGTATATATGTATTTGTGTTTAAGAGACAAACAAAATTTGTGTTAAACACGGTTATTTAAAAATCTATGCTATACTATTTAAGAAATTTTATTTTATGTTTTGTATAAAATTGTTATGTTTGTTATTTTTTTTTGTGTTTGTTTTTATAACTGTACACACACATACATCGATAATTGTTTGTTTTTACATTAGTGTGTTTGCAATTGTTTTGTGTCTTTGTCTTTTATTTTCTTTTTTCTTTCTTTTTTATTATAATTCCTGCAGAATTGTGAATTGTTACCATTAGAAAATTTTATATATTTCATTTTAAAAATGCATAAAGAAAGGAGAGATAAAAAATGGTGAGCAATTGAGAGGAAGAAGAAGAATTTGTTTAACATTTTTGTTGTCAAAGAAAAATAAGATAATTATAAGACAAATTATTTCGATAAGCAATCTATCAACAATTGCACAAAAACTTAATATTGTTGGAATTCAAATTAAATACACAAAATAAAAAGTAAACTACTCGGTAACTAGCTAAAAATAAAAAGGTTGAAATTAAATTTAAAAAAATTGTTGAAAATAAAATGCTGAGTGCAATCACATATACATACAGTAGATATATATTTGGTAGTGACACTCAGCGTATCACAAAAGTAATACATATACATTTTTATATATGGTATTGGCAAGGTGTCGCAAGCAATCTCACCTTTCTTTCTTATGTTTTTTGGATTTTTTCTTTTTATCCTTTTTGCGTTCAGGACTGCCAGAGCTGAAAGAGAAATTAAACTTTTATTTAGAGATTTATACAGAAAATATAAAGAACAAATAAATACAATCAAACATTTTAAATTGTATAAGTACTGAAAAACTGGACCCGTAACGTGTTTTATACTCAGAGTGCTTTGCACTCAGAGTATATTAACTTTGATTGGATAACGGTTGGTTGTATAGGTATAAAGGAATCGAGAACGATTTAGACTTCCATATATCAAAATCATCAGTATCGAAAAAAAATTTGACTGAGCCATGTCCGTCCGTCCGTCTGCCCGTTAACACGATAACTTGAGTAAATATTGAGATATCTTCACCAAATTAGGTACATGAGCTTATCTGGACCCAGAATAGATTGGCATTGAAAGTGAGCGAAATCGGATGATAACCACGCCCACTTTTTATATATAAAACATTTTGGAAAACACAAAAAACCTTATTATTTAGTAAATAATACACCTAGAATATTGAAATTTGATGTGTGGACTGATATTGAGACTCTTGATAAAATTTGAAAAAAAAAACTTTTTTTTAAATGGGCGTGGCACTGCCCACTTGTGATAAAATCAATTTTACTAATATTATTAATCATAAATCAAAAATCGTTAAACCTATCGTAAAAAAATTTGGCAGAGAGGTTGCCTTTACTATAAGGAATGCTTTGAAGAAAAATTAACGAAATCGGTTAAGGGCCATGCCCACTTTTATATAAAAGATTTTTAAAAGGGTCGTGGACGAATAAAATAAGCTATATCTTTGCAAAAAAGAGTTTTATATCAATGGTATTTCATTTCCCAAGTGGATTTATAACAATAAATAGGAAAAACTTCAAATTAAAAAAAATGGGCGTGGCACCGCTCCTTTTATGACTAAGAAGAAAAATTAACGGATCGTAATAAAATTGGGTGCACAAATTTTCCCTATAGCAGAAAACATTTCTAGTAAAATTGGACGGGATCGGTTAAAGACCACGGCAACTTAGATATAAAACAAGTTTAAAAGGGTCGTAGACAAGAATAATAAGCTATAACTTAGCAAAAAATAGTTTTCAATCAATGATATTTTACTTATCAAGTTTTATTGTAAGAGGAAATGGGGAGACATTTTTTTTAAATGGACGGTGCCATGTGTTATGTAGAAAAGTAATTTATCTATGAAATGTACACGCTGAGTATATAATGTTCGGTTACACCCGAACTTAGACACCTTTACTTGTTAAATCTAAATAGCTCTTAAATGGTTTATCGGATTAGTGACATATTTGAATATCATTTTAATAAATAATTTGACAATTCCGTATTTACCGTCTCAGCGAAAACGGGTTTCTATACTTAATCGTATAACACGATACGGGCCCTGTTCGACCTGCTTGGGTGACAATAGCACAACAAAGGACTGTTATTGTTGTATAAGTCGATTTGGCTATTAAAACCAAGCATATTTAATACTTATTGTACACTTCATCAAAACCAGTTAAAAAACAAAACTTACTTGTCACGCGTGCGCTTCTTCTTTTTCTTCTTCTCCGATTTGGAAACATGTTCATGTTCTCCATTATCGTTATCACCTTTGCTATCACCACCACTATCAGCAATTTCTTTTTCACGCGAAGGCGTACGCACTAAAGCATACCGCTGTCTATCATCGCGCTCTTTCTCCTTATCTTTGGCACTTTCGCGTTGTGCATCTAATTCCTTTTGAAGTGCCAGACTTTTAGTTATATCTTCTTTTGCCTTGCGATCTGAATCAAAACTGGAACCTTCCACAAAGTATTCAGAAATATTAAAGGCTTCACGTAGTTTAGCGTTTTTCTCCTGTTGCGCTTCAGCAATTTGATGCGTCTCGCGGACACTGTAAATAAATTAAAGAAATTGAAAATAATTATATTTATGAATAGAAAGTAAAAAGAAGGGAGAAAAGTTACATATAACAACAAAATTACTTATACTTTAGGCACTTTGGTTTAGAGCATTTCACTTGAGTTCGAAGAGGTCAATGCCTCGGATTGGAAGCATGAACAGTTCCATTGAACGCCCTCTTAACCTAGTCGAACCTAACTTCTTTTAAAAACCCTTTTAGGGAACCATTCCTTTAAAAAAACATTTCGGGATTATTTGGGTTTGTTTTCGGTATGATTTTTATACTCAGCGTGCTTTGCACACAGAGTATATTCACTTTGATTGGATAACGGTTGGTTGTACAGGTATAAAGGAAGCCATAGACTTCCATATATCAAAATCATCAGCATCGAAAAAAAAATTTGATTGAGCCATGTCCGTCTGCCCGTTAACACGATCAGACCAATTCTAAATATTCTCGGGCAATTTTGTTCTCGCGGATTTTTTTATTCCCGCGGAAAAATTGCTCCAATTCTTTTTTCCTAGGGAGAAGAATAATTGGGTAATAGGAATTTCGAATTTTCGAAGTCAGCTGTTTTGTCAATTGAAATTTCGTTGCGCATTTCTTATTTTGTTTAAAAAATTGAAAAGTTTAATCATTGTTGCCAATTGGTTTGAAATTAAGAAATAAGGTATAAACAATGCACATTATTGCATTTTATGTGGTATTCACTGAAATGAGTAATGAATTAGTGCCACAGCAACATCAACAGAGGAGTATAGGAAGAAGACCGGCGGGATAACACAAATCCGCCGGAGTTGCCTGCATTCATTCTGCAAAGCAATTTTCTGGCGGCCAAGTCGAGTTAAGTTCGCCTTTCGTCATATGCCAAAATCTATTTAAGCTTCCTTAAAAAATCCTTGCGCAATTTCTGTATGGCTGCATCAAATATGCGAAGAGCTCTTCCGTTGCTTATGATATACTTTTCGACTTAAAATAAAGAATATTGTGGTTGTTGTTGTTGGTGTATTAACAGTGAGAATATTGTGGTAGAATGTAAATACATATTTTATCACAAATTTGTACAAATAAGTGTTCTTTCTTAAAATAACCAATTTCCTTTAACTATTTTGATGCATTCCCTTTAATTTAACTAGTGAAAAAACTCCTATGAAATGGCAGAGAAATCTCCCTCTCCCTCACATTCATAATACCTACTTTTCTCCCATTACCGGTTTCCGCTTTTTTGAACATTGTTCAGAATAGGAGGCAAGGGAGAAGTGAAAAAACTTACAAGGAATTTTTATTAAGAATACGAGGAATGGGAGAAGGGAAAAAACTCGCACGGAATTTTCGTTTAGAATTGGTCTGAATAACTTTAGTAAATATTGAGATATCTTGGTACAAGAGCTTATCTAGCCCCAGAATAGATTGGTATTGAAAATGAGCGAAATCGGATGATAACCACGCCCACTTTTTATATATATAACATTTTGGAAAACACAAAAAACCTGATTATTTAGTAAATAATACACCTAGAATGTTGAAATTTGACGTGTGGACTGATATTGAGACTTTTGATAAAAATTTGACAAAATCTTTTAAAATGGGCGTGGCAACGCCCACTTGTGATAAAATCAATTTTACAAATATTATTAATCATAAATCAGAAATCGTTAACCTATCGTAACAAAATTCGGCAGAGAGGTTGCCCTTACTATAGGGAATGCTTTGAAGAAAAATTAACGAAATCAGTTAAGGACCACACCCACTTTTATATAAAAGATTTTTAAAAGGGTCGTGGACGAATAAATACGCTATATCTTTCCAAAAGATATTTATATCAATGGTATTTCATTTCCCAAGTGGATTTATAACAATAAATAGGAAAAACTTCAAATTTAAAATATGTGCGTGGCATCGCCCCTTTTATGACTAAGCAATTTTCTATGTTTCGGGAGCCATTACGCGAAGAAAAATTAACGGATCGTAATAAAATTCCTATAGTAGAAAATATTTCTGGTAAAAATGGACGGGATCGGTTAAAGACCACGGCAACTTAGATACATATAAAACAATTTTAAAAGGGTGTTATACTAGAATAATAAGCTTTAACTTAGCAAAAAATAGTTTTGAATAAATGATATTTCAATTATCATGTTTTATTGTAAGAGGAAGTGGGGATACATTTTTCTTCAAACGGGCGGTGCCACGTGTTATGTAGAAAAGTAATTTATCTGAAATGAAATGTGCAATTGAAGCTCACGCTGGGTATATTATGTTCGGTTACACCCGAACTTAGGCACCTTTACTTGTTTATTTTCGGGGTATTTTAGAATTATCTGCAAGATTATTTGCTTGATCATTTCGGATGGGATCTTTTAAGGACTATTTTGTGACGGTTTCGTTATGGCTTAGAAAATGATTCGAGAAAACCACCGTCTTCGTTTTCAGACTATTAGGATTATTTCGGGGTCATTCTCCAACCCCATTACTACTCTGTTTCCAAGTCATTTCAGAACCATCTCAAGAGCATTTCGGGTCTTTCAAGGTTTATTTGGGATTATCTTCGGATTGCTTCTTCGTTGTTTGAGATTTCACTTCGCGACAATTTCCTTCGGTTTCGGTACTGTCATATTGGTACTCTTTTAGAATCATTCCACTTCTCTCTTCGGCCCGAAAACTATTTTTTTTAGTCGTTACTGCTCTGAACGTATGCGACCCAGAATAATAATCACCCCTATTCTGCATTTCGATTACGTTCCCGTTCTACGCTCCGCTTTAATCGAAGTTGGGTATTCTGCATTACGACGGAATCGTAACGAGAAGAGGAAGGGCAAATGATTTTTCGAAATCAGCTGTTTGTACGGAATGTGTGAATATTGGAACAAAATAAATTAAAGACAATTTGTAAAAAACACTGAAAAACGTTTATATTTTATTATCCACGTCATTTTGTACAAAAAAAGGAATTTAATATATTGCCGCAGCGTTATATTTTTTTTGAGTGAAGTGCTTTCATAATTGTAAGTGTGTTTTTGTCGTTCTTTTCGTCAATTCCCTGCCGTGGCCACCAAGTTTTGTTAAAACGGATTCCTGCACGAATATAGTTGACATTTTCTGAATTTTATGGATGCTAATTTCATTGCACTGGCCTAAAATACTTTATAAAGGTTTGTTTATTCTTTCCGCAAAAATTGTTTACGTTTTCGCTTCACCTTCCTCTACTCCGGCAGCTTGCTTTGGCATATAATTGGACCCAACGAACAGACACAAATTATAGCTGTCAATTATAATGGAAGCAATAGCCGCGGCATTGTTTGTGGAGTTGGAAAGCAACGCATACGAAAATGGCCAGGCGAGAATGGAAAGGCAAATATTGCGAGATTTGTGTAATCCATTTGAGATGAGTGACGAATTGTAAGAAATTGAACTTAAAGGTGGTAAAGTTTAATGACTTATTTTCTTATTTAGGTTCAAAAAAACTTTCGACTTAACAAGGATGCTTTTAAGTATGTGTTGGATACTTTTGCGGGGCAAATACGTCCAAGGACTTCGACATCGACATGTTGTTTTTGACCAGGAAACATATAAAAAGCAATCATCATCAAGCTTTCTACGTTTCTTAACAAGTTTTACTTACATTTTTGTTAAAATTCTGTTATAAATTAATAGAAAAAAAAAAGAAAATATTTTTCAGCCAACTAATTTGCAACTTAGAAAAACGGAACTACGATCGAAATGCAGAATACACAAAATCGAACGATTCGAAGTTGGATCGAAAGAGATTGGAACACAGAATACCAAAATTTCCAAATCGAAAAAATTCCAATCCAAGTCGAAATGCAGAATAGGGCTGAATATTCGGTAAGTCAGATCAAGGTTGCCAATAAAAAATAATAAAAATAATGTAAGGCGCGATAACCTCCGAAGAGATCTAAGGCCGAGCTTCTCTTCCAATTTGCGGTGTAATCCTCTTGATTTTTCCCTACAAAAGTGGCCGGACGGGACCTACATGAGTTTTGACTGAGAGCTTTTCATGCCAGAAATACACCCAAAGTGCTTGCCAAACACTGCCAGGGGCAACCCCGCTTAGACAAATTTTCTTCTAATTGAAAACCTTATTTCTAAAATTTTGATGTTGCTTTGCCCGGGGTGTGAACCCAGGGCATACGGTGTAGTAGCCGGAGCACGCTACCATCACACCACGGTGGCTGCCAAGGTTGCCAATAACCTAAATATAATTAAGTTGCGATATTGATATATACCTAACGACATGCCTTAGTTGCTGTTGACGCAGGCTTGTCGTCTGCTGAAATTGACCGCCTATTAGCGAGTCTAACAGTGATAAGCGCGGCACAACAGAGCTTAGAGAAGAAGTGCCCAAATGTTGTTGCAGTGAATTCAACATTTGTGGTAGCGCTGAGGTGGCAATAGAATTATTGCGCTGATTATGTTTCACATCAAGTAATTTCTCCAATAACTCTTCAACAAGCAAAGCTGATTCAACTGACATGGAATGTTGGTTTTGTTTTTGTTTAAATTGATGAATTAAATTTCTTTTCTTATACAAATTTTTACTCGCGCAATAATTATTTCTTTGACATTTATGATTTGCATGAATTGCTGCGGCGGCGGCGGTGACGTTATTGGTAGCGCATGCGCAATTGCAATGAGTCTGTATTGAAGTATTGTTGCTGTTAGCTGAAGATATTGAAGAAGATGTGGAACAACATTGATGTGGAGCGTATTTTTTTATATATTTAGAGAGAATTTTCGGTTTATACCATTGTTTTGCACCGATTTTATTTTGCTTTAGCAATTTGTTATTTTTAGCTGATTTATGTGGTGTTGTTGTTAGTGGTTTGAACTTTTTTGCTACAGCAGCATAATTGAGTTCACTCTCTGTTATCATTGTTGTTGTTTTATTAACAATTTCACGTGTATCATGTTGAAAGTAACGGCGTTCATTGGTACTGGTGGTGGGAGCGCGCCGTTGTGTCGTCGTTTTTGTGCAGGTGCTTGCGTTACTGGAGGATGTGGCTATGGAGAGTACCCTACTCTCGTTTGGCGTCGCGGTGCAGGAGTTTGTGGAAAGCGGTGGGTGTGTAATGCGTTTACGGCGCTTTCGTCGCTTTTTAAGTTTTGGCGTTTGGAAAAGATTATTGGACGTGTCTTTCGCACCGGTGGCGGGTGTTGCATATATGGTTGATGAGAGCATTATAAGTTTATAATTCTTAATTTAATTCGTTTTAAATTGGGTTCTTTTCACTGTAGTATTTTTGTTTTCCTAATTTTTTATTATTTTAATTTTTGTTTTTCAAAATAATTTTTGTTTAAGTAACTTTTTGAATTGTTTGTCTTTATTTATCGTCGGATAATGTTCCGTTGATATTCGAAATGGATTTTCAATTTTATTTTCTTATAATTTTTATTTTATATTATTATTTTTTTGTGCAATAAATTGTGAAAATTTTTTTGTCTTTGTTTTTTGTATTTTATTTTTATTTATTTAATTTTTATATATTTTTAAAATTTAATTTTTTATAAAAAATTCGTTTATTTTATTTCATCAATTTATTCATTTCTTATTTTTCTTTTCATTTTAATACAATCTTAAATACGTTTTTTACAAGCTTTTCTATTCCTGAATTCCAATTACATGCATAAATAAATTCTGTTTACTTTGTTTTTTTTTTTTTAATTCGTTCATTTCTTTACCTTGTGTAATATTTTACTTGATATATTAAATGTATTCTTTTGCTTTTAACTTTTGGAGTTTCTCAGTTTGATTTTGTATTTGTTTTTACTAAGATTGAT
This sequence comes from Eurosta solidaginis, assembly GCF_040869045.1. NCBI lineage: Eukaryota > Metazoa > Arthropoda > Insecta > Diptera > Tephritidae > Eurosta > Eurosta solidaginis. Next base: position 184,469,167 of record NC_090323.1, read on the forward strand.
TTAAAATTATTTTATTTTTTATTTCATTATCTTCTTTTAACTCAGTTGTTTCTTTTAATTTCTTGGTGCTAGGTAGTACATACTACAATTTCTGGAGTTTTCTTATCTTTTTCCAAAAATAAAACTAAAAAAAATTTTTTTTATTTACCTTATAACTTTTTGTTGACTTTTAAGTTTACTATTACTTTGGTTTTTTTTTTTGTTATAGTTTTTTTAATTAGATTTTTTTAAGCTTATCACTTTTACAATTTTTTAAATTCATGTTATATTTAGTTTATTAAAATTTTTATTTTTACTTTGCTTTGTTATTACCTTTTTTAATTTTTTATTTATATTTATTATATCCTGTTTATCTTATATATTTTTTTCTTGTTTTTGAATGCCTTTTATATGTATTAACCGTCTTTTTATATTAAGATAACATTTCATAATTAAAAATAATATTGCGTTTAAATTTCTATGCTTATTTTTTCCTTTTTATTTTTCTTCAAATTTTTTTTTATTTAAAAATAAAATTAATCTTTTTTATTCAACTTAATTTTGGTTTTTATGTTATTTTTGGTTTTCTTTTCTAATTAAATAATTTTAATTCTTAAAATTTTTTAATGTTCAATTATGTTCCTTTTTTCATTTGTTTTTTTTTTTTTTGTAGGTTTTTTATTTTAACATTTCCATTTAAAATCAATTATATATGATCGAATTATATTTTTTTGTAGAATGTTTTTATTATTTTTTTGTTTGTTCATTTTCCTTATTCTTCGTTCTTATACCTAACCTACTATATAATTTTTTTTATATTACTTACATTAAAAATGTGTATAGCTTTTTTTCATTTTATTAGCTAAGTATTATTTAAGTTATAATTTATGAGGAAGACATTGGATTTTTGATTCTTAAAATTTATTTTTCTTTATATATATGGAAGACAAGTTTTTAACATATTTTTTATTACAATTATATTTTTATGTTGGTTTAAACATACTTTATTAAACTTTTTTTGTTTATACAAATATTTTTTTATTTTTCAATAAAAAATAATAATTTTTTTACTTTGTTCGTACAAATTTTTTATTCTGTTTCAAATGTTTTGCAACTCTGCTAAGTCATTCACTTTTTTAGATTTTTGGTAAATAATGATGTTAAGAATATTGCTTACTCTTGTTTATTTTCTAAATATGCAAGTCATTGGATAACTGTTACTTTTTTTTGCTTTATATGGTAGACATTGGATTATAAATTTTAATTTTTTTCTAATCGCTAGCAGTTGTTTCGAACTTATTTTGATATAGAAAAAAGAATTAAATTACGTTGACATTGTTGCATAGTCTGTATTCTGAAAACATTTTTTTTTTTTAATTTTACATTTTTTTTAAACTATGGAAGACATTATTATTATTTTATATATTTTTTAAACGCTGCATATTATGCGTTGCCACTATAACTTTTTAATATAATTAGTACTGTCGTTTTAATTAGAAAAACCATTGCTTTAAAAAATATGTTTTTTTTTTTTTTAGTTTTTAGAAGACTTTGGATGATAATCTTTGTTATTTAATGTTATTATACACTTTTTAATACATATATTGCCTGATAGTTGTGACACATTTGTAGATTTCAGACATGCCTCACATGTTTTTGGTTTTTTGTTAAATACATTTTTTTAATATAGAACTTTTTATGTATCCAAAACTAGTTTTTATAAATTTTTAACTTCTTTTTCTTTCGCTTATTTAAAACTTTTTTATATAAATTACATATACTTTCAGTTAATCTTATCACTATGGAAGACTTTTTTTAAATATATTCATGCAATAAATTTACATCACAAATCAAACTGTTTCAGCGAATTTAATATATTTTTTTCTCTCCTGCATAACATTCGTCATCACCAATAGCTTCACTATAACTAATTAACTTAAATTCTAAATATATATATGTAAATGGAAGACTCTTGACTGAGTGATTTGTTGCTACAATATTGAAATTGAGCGTTTTAAGTTACATTGTTTTTTGCTAAGTTTTTGTTTGTTTTGCTTTTCATTAAGACGGCTTTCTTTATATAAGTTTCATGCTCGTTTGCCTTTTTTTACTTTCCACCACTAACTTCCACTTCTTCTGCCTCCTCTTTTCAACTCATGCTAATCCTCTAATCCATTTAGTTAACACAAAACCGCATCTATTTTCCACTTCAAAGCACCTGCACATACTTCAGCATGAAGTAGCACCTTTATTGTTGTTGTTGACACTAACATTATAAGCCTCGACCCGGCTCAGTAGATGCACGCATAAGTACATACACAAAAGATTTTTTCATTGGGTGCGGATGTGACTGCCACCAACGACTTTGCTCAGATTTTTCACGTTTCGCATTTTATTTATTTTGTATTAAATTTATTTCTTATTAAATAATTTTTTAATTTCGTCACCGCCGCCAGATAAAAAATTTAGTTTAACGAATATCCAAAAACTTGCTCTCTGCAATAAATGCAACTTCATCTCAATACCGCTGATTATTGATTTTTCTCAAGATGTGAACAAATTTATTTCACATAGTTTCAGTAGCATTTACAATAAAATTCGCTTTATTTCCTTTGCCGATTGCTCAGTACTATAATTTTTCTTTTAGTTTTAAATATTGTTTTTTATTTTCTTCTTCTTTTTGGTTAATTTTAAGTTGAAGTACTTATTAATTTCAAAGCATCGTTTTATTCGGGTTGTTCCACCCATGGAAGACTTGATTTGACTGAATTTTTTCGGTGCAATCTGTGCACACAAACAACAAATGATGTACACTGAGAAGTTACAGAGACAAAAATGGGTGGTGGGTGGTTAGTAAATAGGGAAATGAATATGCTATAATTATTATGTGTTCATCTGTTGTTACGAAATTGCCAACAACAAACCAGCATGTTTAGGGGTTGTAAATTCCCTGCCATATACATTTTGTAAACATTGAATATGTATGTACATACGTGTCTGGATGTAATAATTATGTAAACAACATTTACAGTCCTGAAAATGGTATTTTTTTCCTTATTTGGCATTAGGGCGGAATGCTGTCATTTCACTTTTCCGGTAGGTTGTCCTTATTTTTCAAAAAAACTTTACTCGATTTATTTCTTATTTAATTTTTTTATTTAGTGATTTTTATTTTTGATTTTGTTTTCTTTTTACATACATACCTTTTTCTATTTTGACGTAATTGGTTGTTTGAAAAGATTTAGCTTTTTTTATAAAATTTGTTTTTCTTGGATTTTACCCTGTGATCATCTTTTACATTCGTAAAATTAAATAAGTAAAGACGCTGTCGCCCAAAAAAAAGTTTCTTCATCGAATTGTTGTAGTTTTTATTATGATAGATGAAAGTGAAAAGAATTAAACATAAAAAAAATTATATACTTGGCACTATTTATCCCCGAGGAAATTTAGGCCAAGATTCTTTTCAAATTTGCGTCCGCTTTTCATGGCAGAAATACACTCGGAATGTTTGCCAAACCACTGACTCCGCTTGGAAAAACTTTTTCAAAATATCTGAAAAGATGTTGGGCAAGATCGAAATAATTACAATATTAGCCACTATGTTTAATTATTTTCAGGTTTTTTATTTTTATCCTTCATTATTTTTACAATTAAATTTTAATTTTTAAATTTGTTTTAGATACCTCTTTAAGTATTTTTAAAAATAAATTTTTTGGTGACATTTGACATTTCTTTTTTTTTAATTTAACATTTCATTTTTAACATTTTTTCAATATTTACAAAAACTGGCTTGTTTATTTTTTAATAATAATAACTTAAATTAAACTTTTTTATATTTTCAAAAACTTTCTTTTTACACTTTTTTTAATTTCATTGACATTATTAACTTAACCTCCTCGAGGTATATTTTTAAAAATTTAAATTTTTATTTCAGTTATATACCCTCTGCATTTTTATACAAACTTGTAGTTCACATTTTGTATACGTTTTCCTTTATTTTATTTTTTCATATTTCTTCTTATGAATTTTTTTTTCGTTTGTATTTTATAATTTTTTAGCGGTGTTTAATTTAAGTTAGTTTTTAATTTTCTTTTATAAATTTTGTGTTAAATTTTTGAATGCTTAGTTTTCAATTTTTTTCTTTTATGGTTTTTTAATTTAATAAATATTTATTTTATTTATTTATTTATTATTAAGGCTTTTTAGGCCTAAACTTTAACTACCAAATATAATTCAATATTACAATTAAATGCTTAATTTTATTTAATATGCTATCGGAATGCCAGTTTATTCCAATCAGCATATTGACCAGTATAACAAACGGACGAGTCTGGGAGCTACTCTTCTAAGGAGGTTGGAAAAGACGCGTCTCCATTGCTCCCAGCTTAAGATAACAAAATTTTTAACATATATTTTTTAATAATACTGGTATTTAATGCTGCCATAATGTATGAGTATCCGATCAACACAGCTCAACATATAATTGGATTTTGTTCATTTTAACAAGGAAGGCTAAGTACGGGTGTAACCGAACATTACATACTCAGCTGCCAAATTACAGCTTGCAAAACTTTTAAATTACCTTCTTTTAAAAGTGGGCGGTGCCACACCTATTGTCCGAAATTTTACCAATTTTCTATTCTGCGTCACAAGGTCAACCCACCTACCAAGTTTCATCGCTTTATTCGTCTTTGGTAATGAATTATCGCACTTTTTCGGTTTCTCGGAATTTTCGATATCGAAAAAGTGGGCGTGGTTATAGTCCGATTTCGTTCATTTTAAATTGCGATCTGAGATGAGTGCCCAGGAACTTACATACCAAATTTCATTAATATACCTCAAAACTTACTTAAGTTATCGTGTTTAAGAACAGACAGACGGACGGACATGGCTAAATGATTTTTTTTTTTTTTCGCCCAGATCATTTTGATATATAGAAGTCTATATCTATCTCGATAAGTTTATACCGTTAGGGGGTACCGTTATGAGAACAAAATTAATATACTCTGTGAGCTCTGCTCAGCTGAGTATAAAAAGGGTTATGGGATTGATAAGCGCAGTTCACAGCGTCCGCAATCCAATTTTCGGGCTCACCTACACGAGGCGAATCTTATTACAAGTATTAATGTACAAAATCATACACATATTTAGAAGGCGAGGCTCATAGAACTAGGGGTGGGCGGCGGTATGGCCTAAAAGGTTAAATGTGGTCATAATAATTCGTTCCCGATATTGTCGTGCTAGTACCTTAATTACGATTGTTACCGGAACGTGCCGTCGTCGTCATGCAGGTATTAGTCGTCACGCAGAACGTTGTGCATTTCATACCTTCTCAGAGATTACTATTCCTAAAAATTACGAGTTAATATATGTATAACTAAACTTACGCTATTCTTCCAAATTCGTCCTTGGGTAAATCACTCTTTCCTAATCCCATCAATTTTTGACGATATGAATCGACTTTTATTTTTATTTCCTCTGGTGTGCGCCTGAAAAAGAATTTCAAAATAAGTAAATACATAAATAAAATGCAAGCTCAGTAAATTTAGAAAAACATACTATACACCAAGTGCATATACTTATACATCTGTACCTATTAAATGTAAGTTTGGAATTTGTGTGAAAGATCGATAAAAGTAAAGTCGACTATTTGCACAATTGCTGCTCCCTTTCAGAACTATTTAAAATCGAAAATTGTTGCACAATTGTTGTTATTGTTAATTTAAATGCATATCCTTACTTGTGAAGTTCAAATAAATAACTTGTTTTTTTTTTTTTAACTTTATAATTTTTTGTTTTGTTGGGCTTTCTTAAGCATTTCTTCTCTTGATGATATCACACAAAATTGTTGTTTTTCACCTAGTACGCTCGACATGCATAACAACTATTAGGATAGGTAAGTAGCAGTAGTGTGTTTTCCACCCCCAATTCAGTCTGAAACTATGTAAATATGTTTGTATGTCACAGGGTAAAGTATGAAAGTTAAACATAGTGTAAACACAGCTGCTAGGCTGACAGAGAGCATGTCAAGGAAACAGTACAACTAGTAGGATATTTTTGGGTGGACAAAATTTACTTTTTTAATTTTGAAATAAGAAATTTTAAGAAAATTCATTAAAGATAGAGTGCGTAAAAGAAATGCGTTTTGGAACTCCGGGTAATAAAAATTAATTACATTTTTTAATCTATCAGCCACAATTTCAAACATGTCCCCCTGGAATGAGAATCAATTTCCAGCCGTAAGGCTTTTTTTTCGGAATATACGGACACTCAACCCCTTAAGTCAAATGAAATTCTGAGCTTCCCGAAAAGTTGGTCTGGACGTGTTGTTTTGAATTATATGATGGTCCAATAATCGATATTCTCAATGCAATTATTATCACTTATCTTTCTAACAGGCTTAACTGCAAGGATTATTTCAATATCAGAAACCATGTTCGGAAATCAAATTTAGTTATTATAAATTTTGTGACTTACTAAACATAGTGCGATGACTAAATTAACACTATTATTGATTGATAAGTATTTGTTTCTTACCCTATAAATGTTATTGAGATTGTACTACTAGAATAAACAAAGACTTTGTAAAGATAACAAAGAAATACAGCATTTATGTATTGTGCATTTCAGTTTTTTTGACTAATGGCAAACTTTAAAACATTACTATAATTAACCAAACATGTCTTTGAAAAAAAGAAAGAAATGCAATCACAAACTTACCCTTGTTTCTCCAAAATCTCCTCAAATTCAATACATTTCACTTCAATTTTACGTTTGCGATCATGATCTAATATTTCTTTATTTGGTGGACGATTTAAAGTAGCATCTAATTTTTTGATATCCTCTTCCGAACGATAATTGGTATTGTCTTTTTTGCCGGGTCTTACGAAAGCCCAATTCCGTTGAACGTGCCCATTGGTACCAGAGCCGCGTGGCGTAGTTAAGCCAATGCCGTTGTACATTGTGATCGTCGACGTGCACTCCTGTTCTAGGTTAGATTTATGTGCCCCTTACCTTTTAAATCAAGTTGCTCCACGATTAATCTCCTAAATTTAACCTGCACCGTCCTATGTTGTACATACAAATACGAGTATATGTATGCAATTATGATGGACGGGCGGTGGTACTAGACGCTGTAACAAATCGATGAAATTCACAAATCATTGCATCACAAAATCTCCCACAATTTCTTATTATGCAACACAATGATGTACTTAAGTACTTGGAAATTATTTATTTCACCTTGTAAAATGTAAAATGCACTATTTAAAGTTGTAATTTAAGCAGAAAAACGATTTTGCAAATTTGGCAATTGCGTTCAATAGTTTTTCGTTTTGACAGCTGTGTAATGTACATCGGCGCCATGACAAGAGTATAGTGCTGCCAAGTTGTATAGAAATACTTGGAATGTTAGCTTCAAAGCGTATAATCGCCCGAGGTCACCCAAATTATTGTTTCAGCTCGAAGAAGTAGCACATACCCGAAAGTGTTGGGTGGTATTGCGTAGGATTTGAAATGAGGTTCCAAAGGTATGTTTCTAGGGCTTGGTTTCAAAGGTCCTATGAATTACAGTGAAATCTTGAAAAAACACCCACGTGGAAATATGCGAGTTGTTTTGCACGTATCTCTTAAGAGAAGTTTTGGTAATAGTCTAGATGAGGGGTCGACTGCTAATACGCATCAAAAGATATCGAGAGAGGTGTCAAAAGACGCGTATTAGTCTCGAGAACAATAATCCGAAAGCGGAAAAGAAAAACCGAAAAAAGACCCGCGGGTACCTCCGAAACCGGGAGTGGGATCCATAGTATTTTTGCGCAGAACACCTTTCTGCGTTGGCGGCCTTCGGCCGCGCTTATACAAAAGGTAATAGTGCAGTTTACGGTACCCACCGAAATTTGGGCCAAAATTTTCGAGTGAGGTATCAAAAGACGCGTATTCACGCCTAGATCAAGAATCCGAAAGCGGAAGTTAACTTTTTTTATCCGTTCAAAATATATTAACGAAAAACCGAAAAAAGACCCGCGGGTACCTCCGAAACCGGGGGTGGGATCCATAGTATTTTTGCGCAGAACACCTTTCTGCGTTGGGGGCCTTCGGCCGCGCTTATAAAAAAAGGTAATAGTGCAGTTTACGGTACCCACCGAAATTTGGGCCAACATTTTCGAGTGAGGTATCAAAAGACGCGTATTCACGTCTAGATCAAGAATCCGGAAGCGGAAGTTAACTTTTTTATCCGTTCAAAATATATTAACGAAAAACCGAAAACCGCGAGGCCCCCGAAACCGGGGGTGGCATCCATAGTATTTTTGCGCAGAACACCTTTCTGCGTTGGCCTTCGGCCGCGCTTATAAAAAATAACCCTGGGCTACGCCATGCCAAGTCCGGGTGTGTGGTATAACCGTGGCTACTGCCACGGTGATGCACAATTTTTTTGTGGGTACAAACACAACAACAACCACATGAAAATCGCCAATTTCAACAGCAAATATCTCCCGACAGAGATAACATTTTTCTTTTCCGCCTTCGGATTATTGTTCCCGAGATTAATACGCGTCTTTTGATACTTCACTCGAAAATCTTGGCCCAACTTTAGGGTGGGTGCCGTAAACTGCACTACTACCATAAAAAATAACCCTAGGCTACGCCATGCCAAGTCCGGGTGTGTGGTATAACCGTGGCTACCGCCACGGTGATGCACAATTTTTTTTGGGGGTACAACACAACAAGAACCACATGAAAATCGCTTACTTCAACTGCAAATATCTCCGGACAGAGATAAAATTTTTCTTTTCCGCCTTCGGATTATTGTCCTCGAGATTAATACGCGTCTTTTGACACGTCTCTCGATATTTTTTGACGCGTATTAGCAGTCGACCCCTCAACTAAACTATTACCGAAGTTTTGAATTGGTAATTCTTTACTTTAGCTCAAAACTGCTAAAACTCGTCCAAAAATATCGGGAGAGGTGTCAAAAGACGCGCTTCGGACCCAGGATCACGGAAATTGGAAATTTTATTTCTTTGCGAAGATATTTTTCATGTGGTTGTTGTAATTTTGATGATTTTGTGGTACCCACAAGAAAAACTGTGTTGCGCGGATATAGTTTTGGTTTCCAAACAGGTGTTTGACCAACCCAGGGTAATTTTTTATAAGCGCAGCCGAAGGCCGCCAATGTAGAAAGGTGTTCTGCGCAAAAATACTATGGATCCCACCCCGGGAAAATATCTTTTCACAGAAATAAAATTTTTAATTTCCGCTTTCAGATTCGTGGTCCTGGGATCAAAACGCGTCTTTTGACACATCTCCCGATATTTTTGGACGAGTTTTAGCAGTTGTGAGCTAAAGTAAAGAATTACCGAATTACCGCCTTTATAAATATCTCTTGACATCTTTTTGTAGCGATAAAGATAATAACCGAAGGTTATTCCGGCATGTTCCGGAACATAGTACTTTAAAGGTTCTTTGAAAACTATTTGATATGACGTAGAATCGTCCGTGAATAACTTGGAATAGCTAGAGCCTTGCCTTCTAAATGTATATGATAAACTCATATTTGAGGCAGAAATCGACATGTGTAGGTGAGGTTGACATTAACGTATAGACTCATCAGTGAATTCAGTTATTGGACTTAACATCGATCCTGGCTCCAAAAGCAGCAATTGTTTTTATTTAAGTATTTTCCTAAGTTTGGAGTCCCATTTTTTAAGTCCAATACTTCGCGATATGAAATAGGTGTTACGGAACTGTCATTTTCATGGCGGACCTAATGAACTCCTACTGCAATTCAAAGAGAGAATGTGTACGAGCCGCTTAATAATAGCAGTATTGTTTATATTGAAGCTGATAATGTGCTAAAATAGCGGCGTGAATCTTTTTTTAATTCAGCGAACACTCTACGTGTCCACCGCTGCTGAAACTTTGAAGAAGTAACACGTTCCAGCAACTTACGCTCTCTAAAATCAAAACGATTTCCTAAATTGTTTTGCTTTCAAAGCAGTGGGACACATACACTTACGCGAAGTTACCAATATGACCTATTAACACAGACACAAGCACGTCCTCAGTGAACTGCACAATCGGACCTCTATGCCGGGAATTGCCCGGTGAATCCAGAACAATAGCCAAAACTTGCGGAGGTCACTCTAGCTGAACTTCGATCTGGACACTGTAACAGGTTAAACTCTTACCTATCCAGAATCAACCCCGATATACAAAATGTATGCACTGCTTGCAATGTATCCCCACATGACACCAACCATCTCTTTAATTGTAATGTGGAACCAACGCCTCTAACACCCCTCTTATTATGGTCCGCCACTGTTGAAACAGCAAGTTTCCTTGAACTCCCGTTAGAGCATATTGATGACAGTTTGAAGCACTGCTACAACAACAACCTATTAATTCCGGAATGGCGAGAATTCGGAGAAATTCAAGATATTTCCCAAACGGTCTTAAAAATTGCTTAGCTTGCCAATTATTTTAGTCTTCGTTAAAGAGAATACGAATCCGTCTTATAAGACAAACTTAATAAAGAAATAAATATCGAGTTACAGTATAATCTTTAGTTTTAATTCTTTCTTTAATTGGTAAAAACGTACAACCATGAAAATGTAACCCATTCCGAAATTATAAGGATCATCGAAAAGTTTACCCATTAGTTCAAATATCAATATAGGTATTCACCTGGGTCGATTTGTATGGACGAAAGTTAACCGATATCGCCCCATCGATTTTTCGATAGGATTTGGGCTCAAGAAAAAAGTTCCACTACACATACCCAAAATAATTTTCAAGCCTGTGAAAAAAAAAAAATGGAGAAAGGGTCAATTTTTCGACCAAACACCCCAAAACCCAAAAAAAAATTTTTTTTCAAAAAACTGTTGTAAAAACGTTGGCGATGTTTTTTGACAAAAAAAAAAAAAATAAATATACATATTTTTTGGGTTTTGGGGAGTGTTTTGGTCGAAAAATTGACCCTTTCGCCATTTTTTTTCACAGGCTCGAAAATTTTTTTTTGGGTATACGCAGTGGAACTTTTTTTCCTGAGCCCAAATCCTATGGAAAAATCGATGGCGCGATATCGGTTAATAAACCGACCCAGTCTATAAACTAGAAAGTATAAAAAAATTCATAAAAAAACAAGAATTTGTTTATGAATAATGATCCTTATAATTATGGAATGTATTACATTGATTAAATAACTTGCATTTATTCCAAAGTGCTGACCATGTTTACCATGTTTAGTACTTTAGTTTCCGATTTATGACTATAAAGACACGACTGAAGGTCTTTGCAGTGAAATATCTTCGATATACGGCGCTTAAGCTAGTGCTGATATGTAAGGGCTGCTTTTGATAATTTATGTTCTCAGAAAGTCGGTTTAGGCTTCGAAGATAAGTCCATTTGTACACACCTGAAAATATAAGAGACAAACCGTTATTAAAAAATCTGTAAACTATGGGCAAACTTGTGGTGTTTTTTATAATCAGCAACGTACTAAAAGTTGTTTTCAATATAACGCAAAAACATTATTCAATGAGATTCCCACTCAAAAATCATCATAATGGAAAATTGTAAAACCATTTTTGAATTTTTAACTCACCTAAAAAAAATTTAGGATATCCATAGATTTAGGCACCAAATGCTGAAATAAGAAACAAAAAAATTATGCAGAATTAAAAATAAAATGAATTATAGTGATAAGATTTAAAATTTTCGTAACACTGTACAACAAAAACTTTTATTGGAATTTAATTTTTCATAAAATAGCATAAGATGGTAGATATAAGTTGTACGCTCTTAAGGCCCGGTTTTCAGTACAAGTTCAACTCAGTTTGTCAGTTAAACTACGCTTAAACTTATTCTGCAGTTTTTCAGTCTACTTTAACTGAAGTTTAAGCTAAGCTTAAGCGGCCGATCTGCCGGGGATAAACTCTAGTTAACGTATCAGTTATTTGCGTTCGTACAAAATGGCGTCGAATATACCCAAAAAGCATTTGGGATTGAGTACCATTAGAGCTCATGTTGATAACTAGGCATACTTCTAAAATCTCAAGAGTTGTTTCGAAACAGTGGCTAAACTCGAGAATCATAGCGTACTCAGCAAACGAGGGAATTTTTTATAAAGCAAAATATGCTATTACTTAAGTTGAAAAAATTTAATTAACAACTTGTGGTTCTCTAACTGGACTCAAATGTAAGATTGCATGGTGTTGGATGTTGGAGGTTCGGTGCCGTAGGCGGAGCTCGCTACCATCACACCACGGCGGCCGCTTATATAACTTATTCTTGATTAATTACACTTCATTACTGCTATCAATCGGGTGTTTATTTCTCACAACAAACAGCTGTTGGTTTTGGTGGTTTTGGAGTGTTTTTTCAACTCCACCTCAACTCGATATATAATGTAAGATATCAACTGGAGAAATGGGTTGAATATTCATTTGAGAACTGTACATTTCTCAAAATCTCTCGAAATTAGGATAATAGCTGTGTTTTTTCACATCTATATACGTTTACGCTTAAACTTTATATGGACTGCTAAGCGACAAACTTTAAATACACTTCTGAAATTGCTACGCATAAAATTAGTACTACTAAACTTCAATACGCATTATACTCAGATGTAACTGAAATATGTGTCTAAGTTTCACCCTCTGTACTAATTCTATGTATTCTATGCGCGTCCACTATTTATCACAACTGATTCAGCTATATGTTATGCACAGAAACACAACAGAGGGTTGTGTCTCCGCTTTTCGGTACACCCTGTGCTGTGGCTAGTTGTTTAACCACTGCCGCTAGATGGGTCTCCTAAGCATTATCTAAGCGAGGATAGGCGTTTTTTTCACGCGCAAATGAAACGTATACGCGTGTAAAAAAAAAAAACACGGCTAATAATTGGAAAATATTAATGAAGTTGGATATCAACTTGAGAACTATCTGGTTTAAGAATAATTAAATAATGATGTAGGATATCACTTCCGGA